>NC_138772.1:153779718-156357438 GCF_965119305.1 Pelophylax lessonae
GACACTGTTCACTCTTCATTGAAGGGGGCACGCTGTGGTCACTCTACATTGAAGGGGGCATGCTGTGGTCACTCTACATTGAAGAGGGCATGCTGTGGTCACTCTATATTGAAGGGGGCATGCTGTGGTCACTCTACATTGAACGGGGCACGCTGTGGGCACTCTACATTGATGGGGGCACGCTGTGGGCACTCTACATTAATGGGGGCACGCTGTGGGCACTCTACATTGATGGGGGCACTGCTCACGGGTCACTCTGCATTGATAGGGGAACACTGTACCTTGATAACTGAAGGCCCCTTTCACACTTGTGTGACCTCAAAGTCACGCTATTTTATAATTTTTTGCAAACAGGTAGTTTTTCTCCTTCATTGATGTGCACTGATGAGGCGGCACTGATGGGCCCTGATAGGCACTGATAGGCTGCACTGATGGGCACTCATAGGCTGCTCTGATAGGCTGCACTGATAGGCACTAATTGGTGACACTGATGGGCAATAAAAAGGCGGCACTGATGGGCACTGATAAGGCAGCACTGATAATGCAGCACTGGTGGGCACTAATAGGTGACCCTGATGGGTGGCACCAATGGGCACTGATGGGCACCACTGGTAGGTGGCACTGATAGGTGGCATTGATGGGCACTGATGGGCACGAATATGTGGCACTGGTGGGCACTGATAGGTGGCACTGGTAGATGGTATTGGAGGGCACTGATAGGTGGCACTGGTGGGCACTGGTATGTGGCACTGGTGGGCACCGGTGAGTGGCACTAGTGGGCACAGATGCCCCTCTACTCTTCGGGACCGATGTCAGTCTGACAGCAGCGGCAATTGGCTTTTTTTTTCTCCGCGGGCTGCTGTTTACATCCCATCATTGGCTGACAGCTGATCACGTAGTAAGGGGTCGGGACCGGCCCCTTACTCCGATCTGTGATCAGAGGAGTCTCATGGACTCACTGATCACACAGAGAGCCACATGCACTCCGCAGGGAGCGTGCAGGCAGCTTATACATGGGAGGACATACATGGATGCCCTCCCAGCAGTTAAGGTCCACGCTGTAGCTGTCTTTCGGCTATAGCGTGGACAGAAAGAGGTTAATGCAAAGAATGCAATAAGGTAAAAAACCTTCTGCCATTAGAACTGCTTTAATGGCTTTTGAATGAAAGGGGTTGACTAAATAATGTCTAATCTAACCATGTATGGCATGTATGACACTAAACAGTATCCTTATTCTCCAAAACAATTCTACACACATCCACTATTTATTGGCCAGTAATCTATATTTCATGAAATCAATTCCTACTGTGTTCTTCTGCTCCTTATAACATCCTCTGTGAGCTCCTAAACCTTTCCTTTTCCCCTCTCACGTCTGTTTGTTTGGAATGAGCAGGGGACATTAGTTGGAGTCATGGGCACTGCTCTATACACCCTACAGATCTCATAGCCCCTAGTTTATCGCTGGAGTGAAAAAGAGAGGATGACTACATTTCTACATACAGTGGAAACATGGAGAATGAATGTAGCAATCCTCTAATAGGAAGATAGATCACAGCAGAAAAAAAAAAGGAATTTGGAGATTCTAAAAAAATAGCAAGAGAGAGCCATAGAAGGTACTTTCTGAGTTAGGAATACAAACTTGAATATCATTTTATTTTTTTAAAACCTGTTTAGTATCAATTTAAAAGAATTGAATAGAAAATAATAGAACGCCTTTAATGTCATTATAAGAATAAGATACAATACAATTACAATGACACTTCTCACATAGGAAAACAATGCTTTTACAAACATAGACAAAAATTCATACAAAAAAAAAAATAAATAAATAATATTTTACATTCACACCATAAGGCCCCTTTCACACAGGCCTGTCCGTTTTTTTGGCGGATCTGAACGGTCCCCCCATGCATTCCTATGGGGCATCGGATGTCAGCGGAGACATGTCCGCTGACACCCGATCCGATCCGGTCTGTCAAATCTGGACGGATGGAAACCCTATTTTCCATCCGTCCAGCAGATCGGATCGGATGAGAACGGAACGACGGTTTCACCTATAGAGATGCATGGGGAACTGACAGCTGTGTCTCCGCACACAGCGCGGAGACACAGCTGTCATCCTCCTGCTCAGCGGGGGATCGGCGGCTCGATCCCCCGCTGAGAAAAACATAATCCGTCCGACGGACGGAGTGTGTGAAAGGAGCCTAAGGCCTCTTGCACACTGAGCTTAAAAAAACGGAAAATTCCTATCATACTTCCCGTAATTTTCCTTTCCTGGTGGTCTCCATGGCAGCCTACGTGTGGGTTAACCCCACCTCCTCTCCAATGGTATAGGACCCCCCTCTATAAATTTCAGCTTGCAGGCACAGCCAGTGTTCCATATCTTAGCCGAATCCAAGACCAGAGGGTGGGAACTCCGGCTGCCATGGAGACCACCAGGAAAGGATAATTACGGTAAGTATGATAAGAATTTTCCGTTTTCCTGGCAGTCTCCATGGCAGCCTACATGTGGGAAATAACTAGCCCAAACCACACGGGTGGGAATGTTTCAAATCAAATTTTACTTCAAATTATTAGCAGACAAAACAGTCAAGCCAAAATTAACTGAAGATAAGGAGGCTGGCTCCACACAATAATGTGTCATAAACGTATTTACAGAAGACCAGGAAGCTGCTCTGCAGACTACTTCTGGTGAAGCCGCCCAGGACGTTGAGATGCTTCTCGTTGAGTGGGCTGTCACCGCCTCCGGAGGAGCCAAACCCTCTACACAGTAAGCTCGCTGAATGGCAGACACAATCCAGGCTGCAATGGACCTTGACGAGGCCCATTTCCCTCTATTCTTGCCTGAGAAAAGGACGAAGAGATTATCCGATTGTCTGAAAGAAGACGTTGACTGGAGATATTCCATAAGAGTTTTCCCTACATCCAAGGGATGAGGTTCATTATCCTCTGAAGAACGAAAGGTAGGAAGTACAATCTCCTGGTTCTCATGAAAAACCGATGATACCTTCGGATTAGAATTGAGCATCGGGATTAGGACTACTCGGTCCGGAAAGAACGTGAGGAAAGGTTCTTTATGACCAAGGGAACTGATCTCAGAAACTCTTTTAGCTGAAGTGATTGCCACTAAAAAGGCTGTTTTAATGGTAAGATCTCTGATGGAGTTCGACAAACTAGATCTTGAAAAGACGTTAAGGACAAGGGGAAGGTCCCATTTTGGGAACCTTGGCTTCCTCTGAGGTCTGAGTCTGACCGCACCTTTGAAGAATTGTTGTATGAGTATATGCTTGGCCCAGGAGAACCCTGAGAACACCGATAAGGCTGATATTTGCACCCTGAGAGTCCCAACTGATAGGGACTTATCCAGACCTGCTTGAAGGAACTTCAGGATTTCTTGAACTCCGAAATTCAGGGAAGGATTTCCCTCCGGGTACGTGAATTCCAAGAATCTAGACCAGACTCTACAGTAAACTCTGTTCGTGCTAGGTCTCCTGGAGTTCATTAAGGTAGGGATTGCCCCAGGAGGGCATCCGAGTGACTCCAACCTCTCCCTCTCAAGAACCAGACCGTTAACCTGAGCAAGGCGGGGCAGGGGTGTAATGTTGTTCCCTGCGAGAGAAGGTCTGGTTTGATGGGCAGGGGAATCGGGCTCCGATAGCTGAGTTGCAGGAGAAGTGGGAACCAGGGCCTGTTCGGCCAGTGAGGGGCTACCATGACAATCTCCACATCTTCTGCTTGGAGTCTCTGAAGAAATCTGAGGATGATGGGAAATGGGGGAAAAGCATATGCCCTGCTGAATTCCCATCTGTCGGTCAGAGCATCCGTTCCGCATGCTTGGTGACACTTGCTGCGTGTGAAGTACCGGACCAGCTTGTGGTTGCATGGAGATGCAAACAGGTCTACTTCGGGTGAGACCCCTAGGGACAGAATCCACTTGAATGAGTCTATGTGGAGAGACCACTCGTTGTGATTCAACTGAACTCTGGAAAGGAAATCTGCCTGAACATTCTGTGGCCCCGGAATGTAGGCCGCCGAGATGTTGGACAGATGGGCTTGGGCCCATGTCATGATTGGGTCTACTTCCTGAAGAAGGGAGAGACTCCTGGTACCGCCCTGTCTTTTCACATAAGCCACTGCCGTGGTGTTGTCCATTCGAAGAAGTACGGATTTGCCTTCTATTAGATGATGGAAAGCTTGAAGAGCTAGAAAAGCTGCACGAAGCTCCAGGACGTTGGAAACCAGGGAGTGGGCTTGCGGAGGTCATTTCCCTTGAGCCACCTCTGTCATACAATGGGCTCCCCAGCCAGAGTTGCTGGCGTCGGTTGTAATGATGACCCATGTGATGGGAACTAGAGAATGGCAATTGAGCAGGTTCTTGCGTTGGAGCCACCATAATAAGCTGCTCCTCATGCTGTGGGAAATAAAGATACGCTGATCGTGATCTTCCGGATTCCACTGCCGAAGGAAGCCCCTCTGAAAGGGCCGCATTCGCCACAGTGCCCACTTGACCATAGGGGCCGTCGAGACCATTGTGCCGATGATCTTGAGACACTGGGATGCCGTCAGAAAAGAGGATGAGAGGACTGGAAGGATCCTCTCCCGAACCACCGGGATTTTCTCTAGAGGCAGAGAAAGTGTATTCTGAACGGTGTTGAATTGAGCCCCTAGATAGACCAGATGTTGAGAGGGCTCCAGATGACTTTTTTGAAGATTCAACAACCATTCGAACTCCATGAGAGTTGTAGTGACCAGGTCCCTGTGGGACAAAAGTTGATCCCGGTCTTGTGACAACAGTAGAAGATCGTCTAAGTAGTGATGTAGACGTACACCCTTTGTTCTGATTAGAGCTACCACTGCTAGAAGGACCTTGGAAAACACCCTTGGGGATGTGGACAGGCCAAAAGGAAGGCAAATGAACTGGAAGTGTTGATGTTCTACCGCGAAACGAAGGTACTTGTGGAAGTTTACTGCTATAGGCACATGAAAATACGCGTCTTTGAGATCTATTGACACTAGCCAGTCTCCTGGAAGTACTGCTTTCTGGATGGTAGATAAGGTCTCCATTTTGAACTTTTCGTTCTTGATGAACCTGTTGAGATAGGTGAGATCTATCACAGGGCGCCAGGATCCATTCTTCTTCTGTACTAGAAAGAGGGGCGAATATACGCCTTGGAATCTTTCCTGCACGGGCACCGGACGGAATTATTGCGCCCTGAGCTACCAAAGTGCTTACATAGTCGAGCAAAACACTTCTTTTCTCGTCCTGAGAAGGCAAGCGAGTGGGAATAAATCTGGACACGGGATCTGTTGAGAAAGTGTCTTGTCCTGATGGTCCAGAAGTCTGAGATTGAGGCCGCCCAGACACGCTGAAAGCGGAGCAGGCGTGCCCCCACCTGGCATGTCTGAACGGGCCCAATCTCAGAAGGACTTTGAGGTTTCTTGACCGGAAGGTGCTGAGCCTCTGACCGTCTTACGAGAGGATGCTTGGCTGCTCTTCCAATTTCTCCTGTAATCTCGCCCAGGCCTATATGAGCGGGCATCCTTTGATCGCTCTGCAAACTGCTTTCTTGGTTGCTGCTTCTTAGGGCCAAAGAGGCGCCTATCTTGGGGAAGGAGACCTGACTTTCCACCCGTCACTTTAGTAATTGCATTATCCAATTTGTTTCCAAATAAAGAGGAACCTTCAAAAGGGATTTTGCACCAAGCCTGTTTAGAGGCTGGGTCTGCCAGCCAGGGACGCAACCACAGGGCCCGTTTGGCTGTGACAGAAGCCAACATGGATCTGGATAAGAGACGTAACACATCAATGGATGCTTCTCCAAGAAACACAGAAGCTAACTTCAGTTCCTGTACAGGAGAGTTCTCTACTGCATCTTCAGACACACTTCTTAATTTTAGTTCAACATCAGAAACCCAGGTTTCCATGGCCTTAGACATGGCTGCTAGTGCTAGCACAGGTTTACAAGCCGCACCGGCTGTGACATAAATTCTTTTTAAATCCAAGTCCATCTTCCTATCCAGAGGGTCTTTAAAGGACACCGCATTATCCAGCGGGAGTGTAACGTGTTTTGCCAGTCTGGAAACTGCAGCATCAACTAGAGGAGCTGATTCCAGGTGACTGACTTCTTCCGATTTAAAAGGATACAACTTAGACAGTTTGGAGGATAAGGAGGTCTTGCTATCCCCTTTATTCCACTCTTCTAGGATGACATCCTTCAATTCTGACAGGAGCGGAAAGTTTAGCCGCTCTTTCCCCAAATGTTTGAAAAACCTTCTCTGTTTCACTTGTGGGGTACTGGGATCTTCCCATTTCAGAGCCTCTTTGACTGCTCTTATGAGAGGTGCAACAAGGGCAAAATCAAAACCCCCAACTGCACCTTCCTCTTCTTCCGAATCGCTCTCTGAGGATTTCCCGGAAGTGAAGCTTGGCTGAGAGGGACCTTGCTCTTCAGGAGCATCAGCAGGAGAGCTGAGAGTAGCAGACCCAGGTGTGGGACTAGCATTCCACTCTTTCATGGATTGCTGGACAATCCGTTTCACCAGGGATTCCAATCTCTGATCTTCAGACTCTCTTTCACCAGATGCACGAGCGAAACAAGGCTCGCGAAGGGACTTGTCCTCCGGGACATGCGCCCCACAACCCCAACAGGCTCTCTGGGCCATATGGCTACTGTGACGGTGTGTGCGGTGGAGGAGGAATGTGAGCGTCTCCTCTCATGTCTGCTCCCTGATGGAGACTCACGGCGTCTTGACCTTGAAGATGATTCTCTTCGTGGCCTGACAGGGTCTCTTTCTTGACCAGACCTGGAGGAGCTGGGAGAAAGAGAAATCCAGGGAGACACAGGATTTAGCCATGAATCATGAGCCAGCATCCCTCCCTTCATATCCCTCTAAATGTACCAGCACTCACCTGTTGTGAGAGGGCTGGCCACAAGAGGGCGGTGAAGCAGGATCCATGTTTCAGGCAAAACCACAAACTCACTAGGAAGTAGAGCATACAGCGGATCACTACAAGGCAATAAGGAACATTCAGGTGTTGTCCTAATATGCATCCAACCGCTCTCCCCCCCCCCCCCTGCACACCACAAAAAGGTATGCAGCATCCGGTCCCCACATACCTGGTAAACAAACAGACAAGGTACCGGGAAGACGTCGCTATGCCCACAGTGCATTCCCAAATGCTCTGGAGCTGACAGGCGTTTACATTTTCGCGCCAGGATGACGTCAGTGACGGCCGGCCGCGATCGCAAGTGTGCATGCGCGGACCAGGCCTCGCTTCCGATCACGGCGAAGTGCGCATGCGCAAGCAGCGAGCGGAGCTCCATTACCACACAGCGCATGCGTCCGCCGGACTGAGCGGAGGGGAGCAGGAAGGAGATGGCTGGAACGCACGGAGCGTTCCAGCCGCAATTGGGCCACCAGGGATAGCAAAGAAAGATAGTTTGAGACAAACAAACATAACAAAAACACTGCCATGGAGGAGACAAATCTTCAGACCCTGTCAGGATATCCGTCGGCCATCCGAAGCACCACACAGTTATCAGCCAAAGGGGATTTTGAAATGTCACTCACCCGCCCATGGCTGGGCCCTGGACATAGACACCGACTTTTCATTCTGAGGTAAGCCGACCAAATTCCAACAGGAAATAATCCAAATAGTTGGTCCTTGGAGGAGGACAAAAAAGGAACACTGGCTGTGCCTGCAAGCTGAAATTTATAGAGGGGGGTCCTATACCATTGGAGAGGAGGCGGGGTTAACCCACACGTAGGCTGCCATGGAGACTGCCAGGAAAGACTCTTATACAGGTGTTCAGAGTATTTTCATTATGCCTGTAAAAGTGCCTCTATTTTAGCCTATGTGGCCATGCACATATAGGCAGTTACAGGCCTATTTGAAGAGGAGTGTTTACGGCAGAATAAAATGCACCAAAGGTGCGTTCTAGGAGGAACTTTTGCCCAGGAAAAAATGGTATGTGTAAATGTATTCCAATGGCCAGAATAAATGAATATTCTGGCTGGTAAAATGCATTTACACTCATATACGCATAAATGCACATACATATTTAACAATAGAGGCATTTTTTTCTGCCAAATTCTGGCTAAAAAATGCTACTTATTTTCATAAGCCCTTCTGCATGAGGCCTTAAAATGTAATAAGGGTTGCTTTACACTAAGATGGGTCTGCGTTCCTGTGCGATTCCTGTGCGTTCTCTGAAGTGCTATTAGGCAGCCAGTTTATTTGAATGGGTTGCAAATCGCACTGGAACGCACAAAAAGTATTACATGCACTACTTTTGAAAAATGTGATGCACCAAATAGCAATATCAGGTGATGAAGTGCCTGCAAACACATTGGGGTTTATTTACTATAGGCAAATCCACTCTGCACTACAAATGCACTTGGCAGCGCTTTTGGAAGTGTAGTCGCTTTACATCCAAAGGGTGACATGCAAGGAAAATAAAAACAACATTTTTGCATGCACATAATTGAATGATAGAAATCAGCAGAGCTTCCCCTCATTTTAGTTCTTCTCCTTAGGTCTACAGCGACTGCACTTCCAAGTGCACTTGCAGTGTACTTGTAGTGCACAGTGGATCTGCCTTTAGTAAATAAACCCACTTGTATTTGTAGTGGCATTAACAATGTATTGGCACCGGCAGATGGCAAAGGCAATGCATTATGAACGCGCTGTTGGAAACACGTGTTTTGGTGTGATCCTAATACAATTCCAACTTCTATTATTGCACTTATAACCAGTTATTAGTACCTAGATTTATGTCCAACTTTATTTTTTTAGCATTTATAGTCCTTGGAAAGAAACTATCCCTAAATCTGCTAATATTCCTGAAGCACCTACACGACAGCATTTGCTCAAATAGGTGATGACCAGTATGAGAGAAAGTCACATGACTGTAATTTTCAGATCTCACTGGACTCCACTGAAAATAACCGTCTTTTTTTTTTTTTTTTTTTTTAAGGATGTGATCCTAGGGTTTTAGGTTTGTTAATAATAATAATAATAATAATAATAATAATAATAATAATAATAATAATAAGTCCTGGACGCCAGCTGATGCCTCCTTCTCCCTAATTAGTATGGCCTTTTATACATCCCCTCCCAGCATTCGGGCAGCACAGTATCTGCTGTCTGCTCGCTGGAGAGGATCGGTCTGTCCATCTACACATCCTTTAAGGTACAAGTAACAATTTTCTTTAATCTATTCTCGACATTATTTGGCAATCTCAAGTTTTGAGTAATTCCAATACTCATTCCTTTTGCCATACATTGAATTATCAGAATTCTAAACCCAATCCTTTCTTGTGATCCTTTTTTTACCAGCTGTCTGGCTTTAACACCATTTATAAGAGGGACAAGATATGGTACCGTGTTTGGCTTCCTAACTTTATTGGACTTCAGACGCCCATATTGGAGGTCTCGGGTCAGCTTACCCTGTCATACCATCCAAGCTGCATATACATATCAGCAGCTCACACCGCCAGTCAGATCAAGCCCAGCTTCCTTGGTTTTAACCCCTTGTACAAGCTATTTAAGTCTAGACACTGTCAACCCTGTAAGTAATGTTAACACAATATCTTTAAATGTACTTTTTATACATTTAGTATATAATATTCATATACATATTTTTCTGTTAATAGAATACTTACTTGAGCTTCCCCTGAAGAAGAAGAGAAAGTTTATTATCTTCGAAACATGTCGGGTTAAAGTTCTGTCATTTGGTTGATCATTGGTGTCATTTGGTATAGCTTGTATCTGTTTTTAATATCTAATTTTTTGTTTATACACATTCAATAAAATCACCATCATTATCTAAGTTATTTTTGATTATTATAATACTAGATCTTTCTGTGCCTAAAAAGTCCCATTTAGGGGAACCCCTCTCTATGTATAGGTTTGTTAATAGGGCATCATTGCTAATTGGTTGATGTGGGTTCATTCAAAGCTGGTCATACATGTTATAATCTGCTTTTACAATCTTCTTAACCTCCTAGGCGGTAATCCCGAGCGTGACTCGGGGTTGGTTTTTCATATCAGGAGCGGTAACCCCGAGTCACGCTCGGGGTGGATAGGCAGAGAGCGCAGCGGTGTTCTCTTACCTTATCCTGGTGATCCAGCGATGATCTCTCATTGCTGAGATCGCCAGCAGAGAGTCCCGCCGCTCCTCCGTCCACCGTCGGTCTGATCACTTCCTAGTTCCGTTCCCTGCAGCAGCAATGCTGCATGGGAGCGGAACTAGGGAGGGAAATTCAAAAAAAAAAAAAAAAAAACATTGCACAAAACACATAACACATTTTATATTATATATATATATGTATATATATATATATATATATATATATATATATATATATATATATATGTATATATATATATATATATATATATATGCATATATACATATATATGCATATATATATATATGCATATATATATATATATATATATATATATATATATACCGGTATATATATGTATGCATATATATATGTGTATATATGTATATATATATATATATATATATGCACACACACACATATACATATATATATATATATATATATATATAAAATTATATTATTGATTCAATTATAATTCATGCGTTATATATTACACAAATATATATATATATACACATACACACACATATATATATATATATATATATATATATATATATATATATAATATATAATGCATGAATTATAATCTAATCAATAATATAATTTTATTATATATATTATATATTAAATAATAAAATTATATTATTGATTCGATTATAATTCATGCGTTTGTGTTTCAAATTTATCACTAGACTCTTGTTTTGGTCAGGTTTAAGTCAGTAATTACTAAGAATTGTAGGCCTATAATACATAACGCCAAATTTCCATGAAAACAATTGTACCGCTTTTGGTATGTAATTCCTGACATAATCATACCGCCAGGGAGGTTAATGGTGATTAAACAGACGGCTAAATTATCTTTTCTGCTCAATCTCTTCCAATAGGAATATTCAAAATATAGTCGACAACTCATTTGATCGATATACCACACACAAGGAAGTGGAGTTTGATCAATAGTTAAGATACAATCATAATTTATGATTACATGATCACATCTTTGATATGTAATCTCGTAATCTGAATAATAAATTACAATCATATTTATGAATAAAGTATCAAGTATTGCCGATTAATTGTAAAATAATCGATAATATTCTGAACGACTAGGTTTAATAGAATCTGAAAGAAATTGAGTCTAAAGCTGGCCATAGATGGATCAGCAGCGACCGTCTGAATTTTGATCCATCTATGGCAGTTCCTGCTCAACAGAAGTCCATCTGACGATGGACTTCTGTTGAATGGGAGTGTTGGAAACCCTTTCTCTAGTTGTACACTGTCGCAGCATGGAAGAATCCCCCATCCACCTTGCTTGTGTAAGTGAAGGAATCTGTTCAACTTTTTTCATTCAACCTGCCAGCTGAAGAAAAAAATTAAAAGATCAAAGCATAACTTCCCTTTTGTTGAGAAAAAAACATTCCCCTCTGGGTGATCTCAGTACTAGGGATGATCGAACTTTTGAAAAGTTCGGTTCGGCCAGAACATCCGAACTTCCCGAAAGTTCGGCCCGGATTTAAGAAACCCTATTGAAATCAATGGGACCCGAACTTCGGTAATCAAAAAACACAATTTTTAAGCCCTAAAACCCAATAAATGCCCCTAAAATGTGCCTAGGGTTCTGGGTCATGCCCCATTAACTATTAATCACATAAAAAAAGTTCTTAAAAATTTTAATTTTTGATAAAAAAGCCAATTATTGAAAAAAAAAGAGAGATTTTTTGATTTTGACTTTGGATTTAGTATCTGGGGGGTCTAAAAGGTGTACATGTGAAGTTTCAGCTCTGTAGCATGTCCAGAACCATGAAAAAAAAAATTCAGTAGAACAGGGATGTGGGACCCTCCTTTAACACCTATATGATCTTTTTTTCTGGTTCTGGACATGCTACAGAGCTGAAACTTCACAGGTACACCTTTTAGACCCCCCAGACACAAAATCACACAAAAAAAGTTTTTAAAAATTGTCATTTTTGATAAAAAGCCAATTATTGAAAAATTAAAAAAAAAAAAAAAAAGAGAGATTTTTTTTTATTTTTACTTTGGATTTAGTATCTGGTGGGTCTAAAAAGTGTACATGTGAAGTTTCAGCTCTGTAGCATGTCCAGAACCATAAAAAAAAAAGATTGTTTGTATTAGAAAACTTTCAGCACAGGAGTATGGCTTCGCTGCTTTAACACCTTGCCGGTTTAATAGAAGGCATTTCTTTGGGTTCTTTGCAGTCAGGAAAAACATCTGAACTTGTGTATAGTGGTACTGTGCACAAGTTCTGATGTTTTGCCTGCCTCCAAAAACCCCCAAAAAATGCCAGCAAAAACACACCTGGGCATTTTTTTTTTTTGACGCTAGCGTTTTTTTGGCATTTTTTGGGGTTCTTTTGAGGCAGGCAAAACATCTGAACTTGTGTATAGTGGTATATATACACACATAATTATATGTATATAGACACCTAGCCATATATAGGTGTGATAGTAGCAGAAATATATTACTGTAAATGATTTCATTAGCGCAAGCATATATTTCTGCTACTATCACACCTATATATGTCTAGGTGTGTATATAAATATATGGATGTGTGTATATACACCACTATACACAAGTTCAGATGTTTTGCCTGCCTCCAAAACCCCCAAAAAATGCCAGCAAAAACACACTTGGGCATTTTTTTTTGACGCTAGCGATTTTTTGGCATTTTTTTGGGTTCTTTTGAGGCAGGCAAAACATCTGAACTTGTGTATAGTGGTATATATACACACATAATCATATGTATATAGACACCTAGCCATATATAGGTGTGATAGTAGCAGAAATATATTACTGTAAATGATTTCATTAGCGCAAGCATATATTTCTGCTACTATCACACCTATATATGTCTAGGGGTATATATACAGACATATATGTGTATATATACCCCCTATACACATGTTCAGATGTCATGTCTGACATCAAACATGTCCTCAAAAAAGCACTGGCAGTGGCAGCCCCTGCAGCATAAAAAATGCTTGGCTGGTGAGAAGCCATATTCCAGTTCCGAAGCAACTCAGAGAAATGATAATTTCTCTGTAGCGGTCACCCTGCAATGGAAGGGTTTTGTCACCCTGCCATAGCAGTCACTGTCAGTTAACCCTACACTACACTACGGTCCCCTTACACTTAACACTTTCCCTACAGAAACTAAATTTTTGAAGCTAACTAAAGTGTAAAGGAGCACTCTAACTACACTAGATATCCCTTTCCTCACACTAATAAATAGCTAAACGACACTTTTAAAGTAAAATTAACAGAACTGCTTCCACTCTCTTCCATGTCCAGTATAACAATGCTAGGAATATGGCGGGGGCGATCTTATATACTGGGGGGCGTATTCACTAATGATTGGTCTAGGGACCCCCTAGTCACTCCAATCACATTCCTAGCATTCTCCTGCCCCCTCAATTGGCTTTTGCTAATGGTTCTGGTCCAATCACGGGCTTTTAAAGCCCATTTCCTGAAGCATTGCATTTTGGTCGGTTCTGGTTGCCGAATTCCGAACTTTTTGGGCAAAAAGTTCTAAATTCGGCCGAACCTCGAACACCCAATGTTCGGGCCGAACCGATGGTCGACCCGAACTGTTCGATCATCCCTACTCAGTACATTGCATGGATTTTAACAAACGTTGTTGCAGATTCCTACCTTTTGTTATTCTGAAGAAATCCCTGTTTGTCCCTCTGTGCCTCTGTGCTGAGTGGGTCTAATGAGAGTGGTTTCATAATTATCTATCAGCTGTGGCAGCTGCAGGGCTCTAATGAGGAAAGCTTCTTGGCCTGCATCCCTTTAGACGTGTTCCTATTGGGATTATCTCACCAAAAATTACATTTTTGTTGCATGGGATGCTAGAAATCTGACTTGTATCTTAGGAAGACTTCTGGAAAAATTGGTGAGCCAATCACACAAGCAGGAAATGCTGTTTCTGGGGTGTGGTCAGTACACATTCTGTGTACAGAACAGTTCCAGGTAGCCATATAGCATTGCATGTTCAGAAAATTACAGCAGCTGCAGATGGAAAAGGAAAGGTAATTTTTAATAACATTCAATTACAATATGATTTGTGTCACAATTGTATACGCTGTATTGTTTTTTCTTTATTTGTTAATTTTTTTTCCCCACAAAAGTTCAGTTACCCTTTAATTCTCTAGCTGTCATTTTTCCAGGCTGCAAGCCGCCACCAGAGGGAGCATCGATCGCCAAGAGCTGTAGACAATGCATAAAGACCCCAGTATCTGGCAAGCGACATAATTCCTCTCTTACAATATTTTGGTGGGTACCCAGTCACTTGATGACACTTTATTTATATTTTATAACATATTCTACTTTTTTTACCACCACTCTGTTCCCTGTTCTCAGGGACACTTCATCACACACTCACTTTATTTTATTTTTCACATTAATTTTTTATCCACTTGTTTGTCCCTAGTTATTTGCTTCATCTCTGTTTGCCCTTGCCCCTCCCCCTCTTTTTTTTTTCCTTTTTTCCTTTCTTTATGGTATTCACATTCAGGTCTCTGCTGTAATACAATGACATATATATATATATATATATATATTTTTTTTTTCAGTTTTTTTGCTATTATTACCCTGTGATAAAGCTTTTTACTTTTATTGATATACATACTTACTTTTTCCAGTTCAGAGACTTGGAAACCAAGGGATATCTTCACACACATATGTATTATACCTATTACCTATCTTCTACCCAAGTGGGGTGCTGCATGGTCCCGCTCCTTCAGCTCCCGGACCAGACTATTTTGCCACCGCCTCATGGTAGCATTGTTTCAACCATTCCGGCTTAGCCGATATGTAAGTAAGGTTTCTCCCCATTAGGGTTGTTTATGAGTTTCCATACCTCATTGACTATTACTTTGTACATTTCAAATTAACACCATGTATATATATATATATATATATATATATATATATATATATATATATATATATACAGTATATATATCTTTTAGACATGCTTATGCGCATCTACTCCCGATGAGTGGGAAAATATGACTCATGAAACGCGTCGAGTTCAAAAGATGCTTCAAATTCATTATGTAACATTACTGCTGCTACCTATCAGCATGTTTACTACAGGCATACCCTGTTTTACGTACAATCACTTTATGTACATTCGCAAGTATGGACACAGCTTGGTCAGGCACTACTCCTGTTTTTTTAACTTTGGCATCGATAGGAAATCTTGGTCAGCTTGACATGGCACTGCTTCCAGTTTTTAACGTTGGTGTCTATGGGAAATTTTGCTCTACTTGGCATGGCACTGCTCCCTATCTAACATTGGCGTTTATGGAAAACCTTGTTTAGCTTGACATGGCACTGCTCTAAAATCATAAGTGACATAGACACCAAACTTGGGGAGCACCGAGAGGGCACCCAGCACTACAACACATCCTATTTTGTGGCTGGCCATCTTGCATTGGTAATCAACCATGTCATAGTCCTGGGTCCCCTTAACGTGCTCCCCAAGCTTGGTGTCCTTGTCCCTTATGGTTTGGGAGCAGTGCCATGTCAAACTGACCAAGATTTCCTATAGAGCTAGTGTATTTACTTGCATTGAGAAGTGAAAAAAGGTGTTGCTTCACTCTAAGTACTTTTTCGTTTTACATACAAGCTCTGGTCCCATTGTGTACTTAAAAGTGGGGTATGCCTGTACTATGTATTGCATTATGTCTGTATTGATGACGTATTGGCACATGTATATGCTATTTAGTATGATGTTCTTTTATACCCTCAATAAATTTGTAATCTTATTCACTACAAGTGACCATTGTGTTCACCTCACTTAAAGTCCCAGGGCAACCATGTTTGTTTTTCTATGATGTCTAATGTGATGTGGGGATCAAAAGTTCCCTAAAACACCACATTATGCAAGACGCCCCTTTCCCCAAAAGCATTACCAAGACATTTTACGTTGACTGAAGTCAAAGAATGCAATGTTTCAAGCATATTTCAATACACTTCAATAAGTAACGGGTGTGATGTGGGGTAGCGTTGTGCTGAAAGCAAGGTGCTGTTAATAGCTAAAACGCCGCGATTATGTAGCGATTTTACCGCAATTTTACCAGTTTACAGTGTGATTCTCAAAAAATGCGTCAGAAACACAATGCGGGGTCATTTTTAATGCGTTCTTCGGGAGGTGCTGGCCAAAAATGCAGCAAGCAGGATTTTTATTACCGCTTCAAAAGGTGCTGATAGTATCCAACAATAAATTCATATTCATTTGAATTCCTGATATTCATAAAAAAATTGAATATAATACAAGTGCATGCTGAATTTTTGGTTTTGGTTTTGGTTTCACTTATTTTTCATGTAGATAGTATTCACTGAGCTTGCACTATTAGTACCTTCCTATTGGTATAGCATTATTATATGATATCCTTTTAATATATGCACATTAGCACTTTTGAATCTTTGAAATAGCTCCTATTACTTCGTTTTAGTAAAACCTAAGTCGATTTTGTGGTCAGATTGTAATATAATGACACACGATCAGAAAATCGTACAACCAATACCACTTTCGAAGTGATTGTATGATAATCTGATCATTAGTACACACCTTTCATCCGACAAACACAAAGATTTTTCCCGTACGATACCAGATTGCGCAATTTTTATTTAATCAGTACAGTTTTCTTCTGAAAATACAATACAATTACATGACATCACTTCCGAATTTTTATTCTGTCGTACGAGAATTTTCGTACTTTAGTAACCTATTCGTTTTCGATATGGAGACTCGCATTCAAAAAAAAAAACAACAGACGATCATTTGTCCAATAATCTCATCGTGTGTACTAGGCTTTAGGCCAGGGCTGTCTTTTTTTTTTTTTTTTACGATCAAGGAGAGCTTTATTGAAAAACAAATTGTACAGAATTACAGGAACAAGAAGTAAAATCACCCATAGAGTAATGTAACAGTATATACACAATTTTCAACACAGAGTACATAGCATAAAGAAAGTACAACAGGAAGACATCTTCATCCATAAACCCCACCTTCAGAGCCGTGTCCAGCTCCCATCCGTTAAGGAGGGGATCCAGCCCAGTGCTACAACAGACCTTTGAAAGACAGGGGGAGAAAGACAGGGGGGGAAGCAAGGGAAGAAGAGAGGGGGAGAAGAAGGGGAAAAGTCAAGAGAGCGGGGGGGGGGGGAGAAAAAAGAAAAGCGAGGGAAGAGAGGAAGGCAAGTAGATGGAAAGAACGAGAAGACTACAGAAGAAGGCAATGCATGCCACTAGTAGTCCAGGGGGGCCAGACCTTGTCATACTTCCAGGGACATCCCCGACTCATATATGTAAGTTTATACATGGGCAGATCCGCATCAATCAGCCTCTCCCAAGAAGACAGACCCGGAGGGGAGGGTGAAGACCATTTTAACAGAATCTCTTTCTTGGCATAATATAACAAGCAGGAGATCAACAATTTAGAGTGGTGGGATCGTTGTTCATCATGGTGTAGTCCTAGTAGTGCCAAGGTAGGGGAGACCGGGAGGGAGAGCTGCAGACGGGCATTTATCTCCACAAAAACTCCAGCCCAATAACTTGCAATTATCGGACAGTCCCAAAACATATGCAGCTATGTGCCCTGTTGCGTGTGACAGCAAGGACAGCTAGGATCACGGGCATGATATATACAGTGCAGCCATACAGGAATGTAGTAGACCCTATGCAGAAATTTGACTTGTATCAGTCTACCTCTAATAACAAGTTTAGGACTAAGCTTGAGACAGCCCTCCCAATCATCCCTCTCCAAGGACGGAAGATCCGTCTTCCTTAAATTCCATAATTGTTTAATCCTGGAGGAGTTAGTTCCCAGGAGCGACTAATAGAGGGACAGGCCAGGGCTGCCTTAATGCATGGGCACCGCCCAGGGGCCCTAGGTGCATGGGGGCCCTATGATAATTCTGCATTACATCATTGTATTTGCCAACTGTCCTGGATTTGCAGGGACAGTCACACATTTTACTAAGCTGTACCCCCCACCCCATACTGTGCCTTTTATCCTCCCCACCTGTATTGTACCCTTTGCGTTGATTAGTCTTTGATTTGTAGCACGTTTTCTCATTGTTTAAAATTGATTTAATTGAAGGTACTAATGAATATACAGTATGTTTCATGCTATCAACCTTTTCTACTTTAATTCTTGAGAGTAGGTGCGTAAATTGGGGCAGGATTGTAGGGGCCCGCGTTTAATACTTTGCCCAGGGGCCCATGATGCTCATAAAACGGCCCTGCTTTAGGTGATAGCCTACTCCAGGACATTGCTAAAGTTGAAATTCCAAGATGTGAGCTGTCCCTTTTGGATGTGAAGGCAAAGGAGAAGCGTTGAGGAGCTGAGAAGAGAAGCCCAGGGAGGGAGGGAGGGAGTGGGAAGCTGAGCACTGAGAGCAGCACAAGGGAGGGAGGGAGGGGAGAGCTCCTGCAGACCACGGTGCTCTGATGCTGCCTCTGCTTCTGTCACTGCTGCACTGTCCCCACCGCTGCTCTCTGTCACTGCCTGGACCCGGCTGGCTGGGAGAGGCCATGTGAAAGGTAAGCCATGTGTGTGCTGATGCCCAGGGAGGGGATGGCACTGGGTGGCAGTGTGCATTGTTTGCCATGTGATCTCAGGATTCCCTGGCTGGGGGAAGTTATTGATTGACATGTTTGTGTTGTCTGGGTCTGCATGCTGTCTCCTGGCTGCCCCATAGATGGGCTGTCATGGGACAGGATCCCTGCTACCTGTTACTGGTGACACTTCTCAGGAAGTCTATTCTTCATCCAGATGTCACTTTACTCATCCACGTGTGTATGTGTGTGTATGGAGGGAGGGGGGATTACTATCACTGCTACTATCATTATTGATTTTTTTTTACAATCATTATTTATAATATTTCTACTGGTGTAAAATAATTGTTTTTATACAGTTTGCTACAGATCTGACTTTTGGGATCTCCCTCTGTTACTTATTTCATTCAGTTGACAGTGCAGTCACCAGACCAAATATTTACTGCAGTCCACATTGACAGATAGCTCAGTTACTGAGCAGATGACACTCTACAGGGCTGATCAGTGCCTAGAATTGGAGTTTGATCTCTGATATAACGAAGATCTTTGCCCCCTGATCTAACACAGCTGTCATATAGCACCAGCATAGAGCGATGGGCAGTACAAGGCACCTGTCATATAGCACCAGCATAGAGCGATGGGCAGTACAAGGCACCTGTCATATAGCACCAGCATAGAGCGATGGGCAGTACAAGGCACCTGTCATATAGCGCCAGCATAGAGCGATGGGCAGTACAAGGCACCTGTCATATAGCGCCAGCATAGAGCGATGGGCAGTACAAGGCACCTGTCATATAGCGCCAGCATGGAGCGATGGGCAGTACAAGGCACCTGTCATATAGCGCCAGCATAGAGCGATGGGCAGTACAAGGCACCTGTCATATAGCACCAGCATAGAGCGATGGGCAGTATAAGGCACCTGTCATATAGCACCAGCATAGAGCGATGGGCAGTACAAGGCACCTGTCATATAGCGCCAGCATACAGCGATGGGCAGTACAAGGCACCTGTCATAAAGCGCCAGCATAGAGCGATGGGCAGTACAAGGCACCTGTCATATAGCACCAGCATAGAGCAATGGGCAGTACAAAGCACCTGTCATATAGCGCCAGCATGGAGCGATGGGCAGTACAAGGCACCTGTCATATAGCGCCAGCATAGAGCGATGGGCAGTACAAGGCTCCTGTCATATAGCACCAGAATAGAGCGATGGGCAATACAAGGCACCTGTCATATAGCACCAGCATAGAGCGATGGGCAGTACAAGGCACCTGTCATATAGCACCAGCATAGAGCGATGGGCAGTACAAGGCACCTGTCATATAGCGCCAGCATAGAGCGATGGGCAGTACAAGGCTCCTGTCATATAGCACCAGAATAGAGCGATGGGCAATACAAGGCACCTGTCATATAGCACCAGCATAGAGCGATGGGCAGTACAAGGCACCTGTCATATAGCACCAGCATAGAGCGATGCGCAGTACAAGGCACCTGTCATATAGCACCAGCATAGAGCGATGGGCAGTACAAGGCACCTGTCAAATAGCACCAGCATAGAGCGATGGGCAGTACAAGGCACCTGTCTTATAGCACCAGCATAGAGCGATGGGCAGTACAAGGCAGCAAGGATTTAATTCAAAGCAATGGAAAATCAGTGATCATGTATATGGGAGGTGGATAAAGAAGAGGCCAATGATCAAGGCCCCTGCATCCCTGTGACCGTCATACAATCTGATTGTATGATTGCCATACACGCTTTGATAAATGATCAGTTTTTATTCTGGTCAATCCCTCCTAAAAGGAAGAATCCTATAGTCCACCTTCCTTTTGATCAATAGAGGGAAGTGGATGTTAATCAATAGTTGGAAGATACAATTGTAAGTTATCAATCTTTGTTCCCACCGTATCATCTCACAATCTGATTGATTGAAATACGATCATATTTATGAACAAAGCATCCGGGGGCTGCTGGTGCAAAATGATTGATTATTTTCCACCCTTGTCAATTGATCAAATCTGATCTAAATTGAGTCTAAGGGAAGCCATACACACTTTGGTAAATGATTGACTTCTTTTCCAAAAGATCTTTTCCAATATGAATAGTGGATCTATAGTCAGCAACCCATTTGATCAATATGATAAACATGGGTAAGTGGATTCTGATTGATAGTTAAGATATGATTATAATTTATGATTGTAAGTTATCATTTATTATCATTTTCATTATGTCATTTTATAAATTGATAGATCAAAATTCAATCATAATCATGAAAAATCAACTGATCATTTTTCCCCCTGGCTGATCAGATTGTTCAAATTTGATTTAAATTGAGTCTAAACCAATCAGAAGAGAAGTTGTGGCTATTTGATTGTTTGAAATTTTATCATATTTTGTTGAATCACACGTTGATCAAATAATAAACTTGAAGCATGTATGTCCACCATAAGATGATCAGAAGGAAAATGATGATTATTTGCTGAATCAGTTATTTTGATCACATCGATTGGATATTAAAATCACCTAAACAATCCATTCAAATTGTTTTCAATCAGCCAGGTCCTTGTACTACATGTAAAATATATTTTACAATCAGATTGTATAGTAGTGGATGGTCAGTTTAATACCAATTGGATATGATGTTCAATTCACAGGATGACATTCCTTCTTTAAAAAAAAAAAAGTGACAGTTATTTTTAGTATGGTCCAATGAGATCTGAAAAAATGACAGTCACGTGTCTGAGCCTAAATATCCTTATCCTTCAGTAACGTGTCATAAATTGAAACTTCTGTTTCTGTTCACCTGACTACACTGAATCTGTGTTTGCTGCTTCTGACTGCCTTGTGCAGCGTGTAATGTTACGTGTCTTTCACCTGGCGCTGACCAGATTGTCAGTAATGTCAGAAATGGGTCAGTGTGCCCTCGGTGACCCCCAGCTTCCGATCCCTTAATTGTATTAGTGCATTAGTTGTAGTGATTACAACAGGAGGTCATCCTGTCCCCTCCCCCTCCCCTTCCCATGCATCAACTTCCAGCATTGCTTTACCTTTTTTATCAGTACATAATCCTCCTGCAGATTGGTTTGTAGGGAAATAGATTGTATTATGTTTGTATTGTGGGAGCAGAGAGAGAGATCCTGACAGCAATCATACTTCCACATCACTCTGCTTTACTCCTACTCTTCAGGCTCTGATAGTAAACAGCTCTGACAGGGGAAGTGCAAGATCCAGGGGAGAGCTTTACAGGGTCTCAAATCTGCACATCACACGAGCTTCGCTAAAAGAGGCACCTTTAATCATCCGCTAAAAGCACCTTCCTTCACCCAGAATCATCCGCTAAAAGCACCTTCCTTCACCCAGAATCATCAGCTAAAATCACCTTCCTTCACCCAGAATCATCCGCTAAAAGCACCTTCCTTCACCCAGAATCATCCGCTAAAAGCACCTTCCTTCACCCAGAATCATCCGCTAAAAGCACTTTCCTTCACCCAGAGTCATCCGCTAAAAGCACCTTCCTTCACCCAGAATCATCCGCTAAAAGCACCTTCCTTCACCCAGAATCATCCGCTAAAAGCACCTTCCTTCACCCAGAATCATCCGCTAAAAGTACCTTGCTTATGCCAAAATTATCTGCTAAAGGCACCTTCCTTCACCCAGAATCATCTGCTAAAAGCACCTTCCTTCACCCAGAATCATCTGCTAAAAGCACCTTCCTTCACCCAGAATTATCCGCTAAAGGCACCTTCCTTCTCCCAGAATCATCCGCTAAAAGCACCTTCCTTCACCCAGAATTATCCGCTAAAGGCACCTTCCTTCACCCAGAATCATCCGCTAAAAGCACCTTCCTTCACCCAGAATCATCCGCTAAAAGCACCTTTCTTCACCCAGAATTATCCACTAAAGGCACCTTCCTTCACCCAGAATCATCCGCTAAAAGCACCTTCCTTCACCCAGAATTATCCGCTAAAAGCACCTTCCTTCTCCCAGAATCATCCGCTAAAAGCACCTTCCTTCACCCAGAATTATCCGCTAAAGGCACCTTCCTTCACCCAGAATCATCCGCTAAAAGCACCTTCCTTCACCCAGAATCATCTGCTAAAAGCACCTTCCTTCACCCAGAATCATCCCCTAAAAGCACCTTCCTTCACCCAGAATTATCTGCTAAAAGCACCTTCCTTCACCCAGAATCATCTGCTAAAAGCACCTTCCTTCACCCAGAATCATCCGCTAAAAGCACCTTCCTTCGCCCAGAATTATCTGCTAAAAGCACCTTCCTTCACCCAGAATCATCTGCTAAAAGCACCTTCCTTCACCCAGAATCATCCCCTAAAAGCACCTTCCTTCACCCAGAATTATCCGCTAAAAGCACCTTCCTTCACCCAGAATCATCCGCTAAAAGTACCTTGCTTCTGCCAAAATGATCTGCTATAGGCGCCTTCCTTCACCCAGAATTATCTGCTAAAAGCACCTTCCTTCACTCAGAATTATCTGCTAAAAGAACCTTCCTTCTTCCAGAATTATCTGCTAAAAGCACCTTCCTTCACCCAGAATTATCTGCTAAAAGCACCTTCCTACTCCCAGAATTCTTTGCAAAAAGCAACTTCCTTCATTCAGAATTATCTATCTATCTATCTATCTATCTATCTATCTATCTATCTATCTATCTATCTATCTATCTATCTATCTATCTATCTATCTATCTATCTATCTATCTATCTATCTATCTATCTATCTATCTATCTATCTATCTATCTATCTATCTATCTATCTATCTATCTATCTATCTATCTATCTATCTATCTATCTATCTATCTATCTATCTATCTCACATTTGGACACAACATATACTGTAGGCAGAATACTACAAAGTAAACAAATACAGTTTTTCTTCCTCCTGGCTGCCATACTAATCCTTTTATTTTCATATTATGTGGAAGTGGTCGGTCCCACAGACAACTCGGGCACTGAGAAGAGTGTTGTGGTGTGCAGTGTGTAGGGGCAGCGAGGGGCGCTGTGATGTGATGTCACAATGCATTGCACTGTTTACTTTTTTCTTTTTTTAGTTCTATTGAAGTGTCACAAGACACTTTTTTCAATGCAGCACATTGCGCTGTGGTGAGCTGTGCTGTCTAAAAAGACAAGATACAGACCTACATATGCTCTGTACATTGCATTGCAGTGTAAAAATCCCACAGGACCTATTTTATTGTGTGTAAAGATGACATACAGAGCGGAGAATTGCAATGTGTAAAGATATTTTACATGCATGCTACATTTTACACAGAAGCCACCACCAAGCATGCATATGTCCTTTCACAGAGCATGTGCTGATCTGTGCAGATCAACAGACATGGTGAGAACGAGGCCTTACTGAGCTACAACAAGCATGTGGCAAGTGAAGTCAAAACTCCAGATGTTCATATTTATTGAGGGTCAGTGACGGAGAACATTTTGAAACCACGGGATCAGCATGATATCCAGTCTAGCTAACATTTCCAGAAGTAGAGGTCTGCTGGCTGTTCCCTCAGTACAGTTCTGTTTGTTACTGCAGTGAATATGGGTGATGTATTCAGACAGGGAACTGTAAAATCACTTTATGAAAAGGTCATTTTTTATCTTGACTCAAAGCCAAATGTGCTAAACCTACCTGTGTTCCCTGTGGCAGAAAACATAAAGCTGTTGTTTAGTGTCCTTGGTGTGAAACAGTGCAGGTAGGGGAAGTTTCCATTGAAAGTTAAAGCTCTTTCTTTATTAATTTGATACCCTGGATGTGAAGAATACATGCACAAAGATACTAAGTGAAGCCCATATTATGTTTGTTTCCCTAATAATAAAGGATGTGGTATTTATTGTGTACTTTATGTATTGTGTACTTTATGTATTGTGTCCTTTATGTACTTGCATTTCAAGGCATTATTTATTTCATTTCTCCCTACAAGTCTGGTTCTTATTCCTTAAGAAGGTGATTTAATAACGGCTTGTCCACAGGGCTCTTCCATTAGGGACCTTTCACGCAAACTCTATGTGCATTTTTAAGGTGCTTTTAGTGTGCTTTTTATGCATTTGTGGTGCCCTTTCTGGTTTCCTAACTCCCAGCATGCACCTGTGAAACATGACTTAGCCGCTTCCAGACCGCCCCACGTATAAATACTGCGGCAGGGCGGCCCTTCAGCGCAAAATCATTTACCTGTACGTCTTTTTTTTCTAGGGGCTCTGGGGCCCACATGGGCTCCGCCGGCAACCCACTCCCGCTGTGATTGGACATTGTACGCCAGCATCCAGTGATCATTTCCAAGAGGGACAGAACGGTGATCTGTCTATGTAAACAAGGCAGATCGCCGTTCTGTCAGAGGGGAAGATGGAAATCTTGTGTTTCTGGTAAGCAGAAACACAAATCTCTGTTTTTCCCCAGTAAAAGCATCCCCCACACAGTTAGGAAGCACTCCCAGGGAACACATGTAACCCTTTGATCACCCCTGATGTTAACCCCCTTCCTTGCCAGTGTCATTGGTACATTGATAGTGCATTTTTTTCACCACTGATAACTGTATTGGTTGTCACTGGTCCCCAAAAAATGTCACTTAGTTTCAGATTTGTCCGCCGCAAATGTCGCAGTCCCGCTAAAAACCACTGATCACCGCCATTACTAGTAAAAAAAAAATAAAAATTCCATAAATCTATCACATAGTTTGTAGATGCTATAACTTTTGTGCAAACCAATCATTATACACTTATTGCTACATTACCAATCTAATTTAAAAATGTCACCAAAACTGTCCTCTTTGGCTCTCCCAATATCTCCTGCTCTCTAGCTCCCTTGTCTACACCTCCAAGACATATCCAGATCCTCTTCCATCCTCTGGAACTCTCTACCCCATCATGTTAGACTATTTCCTACTCTGTCTACCTTTACAAGATCCCTGAAAAACCCATCTCTTCAGGGAGGCTTATCTCACCTTCACCAAATAATCTGTAGTTTTGCATTCTCCATAAGGTCACCCCTAACAGAGGTTTACATTTTATCACTTGGCATTACCTTTTAGATTGTAAGCTCTCACAAACAGGGCCCCACTATCCCTCTTATATCCAATTTAATTGTAACTGTACTGTCTTTATTTTGTAAAACAATGTGAAAAGTGTTGGCCCTATTTAAATCCTGTATAAGAATAATATAGTTTGCATTTAGGTATTTTTGTACCCCAGTCCACCAGTGTGCCTTTTGTTTGCATTTGCTGATCCTGGAACACATCTGTTGGTGATGCTGGAACAGCCTGCTTGCTGCCTCTTGCAATTTATATGACAAAAATATGCCAGTATTGTATTAGGAATTTTCCCAAAGCCTCCAATCAGATTTAAAGCTGTGCTGAAAGTTTGAATTTGATTGGTGATGCAGGAAGCAGAGAGAGAGAGGAGTGTACACAGCACAGACTTCAGGATATACAATACTTCAGTGCTGTGAGTAATTCTGCATAAAGGTTTGCATGTTTATTTAATAGGGGGTTACACATAACTCTGATTAAGGCTCCATTCACACTTGTACAACTCCAAATTTAGTGGAGAAGGATCTGGGGGTTTTGGTAGATCCTAAGCCTAATAATAGCATTCAATGCCAGGCTGCGGTTTCCAAAGCAAGCAAAGTCCTTTCTTGTATTAAGAGAGGCTAAACTCCAGAGAGAGTGATATCATTTTGCCCCTGTACAAATCATTAGTAAGACCTAATCTGGAATATGCAGTTTAGTTTTGGACACCAGTTCTCAAAAAGGATATCGGGGAACAAGAGAAAGTGCAGAGAAGGGCAACCAAACTGATAAGAGGCATGGAGGAGCTCAGCTATGAGAAAATATTAGAGGAACTGAATGTATTCTCTCTTGAGAAGAGGAGATTAAGGGGGGATATGATCAACATGTATAAATACATAAGGGGTCTATATAGTGAACTTGGTGTTGAGTTGTTCACTTTAAGGTCAACACAGAGGGCAATGACGCACTCTTTACCTCTAGAGGAAAAGAGATTTCATCTCCAAATACGGAAAGGTTTCTTCACCGTAAGAGCTTTGAAAATGTGGAATAGACTCCCTCCAGAGGTGGTTCTGGCTAGCTCACTAGATTGCTTTAAAATAGGCCTGGATTCTTTTCTAATTGTTCATATTATAAATGGGTACTAACATTTATAGGTAAAGTTGATCCAGGAAATATCTAATTGCCTCTCGGGGGATCAGGAAGGAATTTTTTTGACCTGCTGTAGCAAATTGGATCATGCTTTACTGGAGTTTTTCACCTTTATCTGGGTCAACTGTTTGTATAGGATTGTGTATATGGAATTGTATGGCTTTTTTTTTTTCTGTTTTAGGCCCCTTTCACACTTAGGGGCAGTGCTGTATCTTGGCCTAGGCCAACAAGGCCTAGGCCTAGGGCAGCACTTTGCAGAGGGGCAGCAAAAAGGCTGCACCACGCACGAGAAAAAAACAGCCTCCTCCCGGCTCGACCACTAAAAAGGGCCCCTGCTGGCTTGCGCTACACACTTTTAGTATAGTGCCAGTTTTATAGGGCGAATTGGGCTGGAGGGCAGGGTCCAGGAGGCAAATCAGTCTGGCATCCCCATAAAGGTGTCACACTGCTACCTCCTGGTATGATATGGTATGATATGATGGTATAATGATGGGCACTGCTGAGGCTGACCTTATGGGAACTGATGAGGCTACACTGATGGGCACTGATAGACTGTGGTTGTGGTCTGTGGTTTACAGATGACAGGGCGGGTCATAAACAGGAAGAGGTGTGGACTTTACATGAAAGGGGTGCGTCATATTTAAATTAGGGGGTGCACCAGTTTAGTTCAGCCTAGGGCAGCACAAAACCAAAATACACCACTGCTTAGGGGACTTGTCAGGCAACTTGGGACTGCAAAGTTGCATGACAAGTCATACTCCTTTATTTCCAATGATTACCATTCATATCTGTGGGACTTCAAGTTGCAATGCCTTCAAAGTAGTCCCAGCACTACTTTGGTCCAACTTCAAAGCGTTTTGAGGTCTATAGACCTCAAGATTACACAGGCATTGCTTCAAGTCCAGTCAAAATTGCATCAAAATCACAACAAAAAAATTTGCAAAAATGTTAGGTCGCACAAGTCTGAAAGGGGACTTATTGGTTAAACTAGATGGACTTGTGTCTTTTTTCAACCTGACTAACTATGTAACTATTTAAAGTTGCGCCAACTTTGGAGTGCAACTTTGATGCAACTTTAACGCAACTTTGGATTGGGGCAACTTGGATATGACCCGGGCCTTGACCAGTGATAATGGACAACTGCTACACCCAAGTTACATTGTATAACATTCAGGCACGAATTTTATGCAACTTCTGAGGGTTAACATTGAAGTCCATGGCCCTCAAGTTGCATGAAAGTCGGTACAAAGTAGTGCATGAACTGCTGCATATATGAATGGTTATCATTTGAAAACATGGGGAACGACTTGTCATGCAACTTTGATGTCCAAAGTTGCATGACAAGTCGCACAAATGTGAATGCAGTCTAAAACATTGAATACAGTCTCTTGTTGTCTGAAATTGCTCCTATAACAGTACAACACATTGCACTGTTTTTTGAGGGGGGTTTATGGGAACAAGGCACATAAAAAACAATTGTTTTCTCTGTGCCCTTGCGTGGAAACTGCTTTGATCTGCGTGGATCAATGCAACCAATATGGTGGGAAGTTGGAATGAGTCCTAAAATGACAGGTCCATCTTACAAGCAAGCTTATGTAAATTGCTAGTATAATTCTGGCCTCTCCAGAAAAACAAAGGATATATTTTTAAATTAGGATCTTGAACATTTCGTAACCAATGAATTCACACTTTTACCTTCGCTCATTGCAGTGGCAGAATGGCTGATTTTCTTCCTTGAGCCTAACATCTTAATGAGAGTTGATTGACTGGAGGAGTAATTTTCAGTCTGTCCTGTGATCACTTGAGATATCCATAAAGGTTCAAGTGGAGACAGGTCATTGTAAGGGTCTTTCATAAAAGGAAAAAGCAACACCGCTCAGGCTCAATCAACTGTGCTCTGCCAGCTGGGTGCTCACCTCGGCTCACCATCGTGAAAGTATTGTAAGAAAAGAAATAGGTCGAACTCCATCATGGGTTGAAGTTTCTTGAATTTATTGATGTATCGTCATGCCAAACATCCAAACAGACAGATACTGTTAACGCGTTTCACACGGGCTTTTTCACAACTTGTTCACAAGGGTCTCTAATAAACCAGCCCCAGTGTGTTTGTCTCATCTATTACATTACTGACAGTAGAGATTATATACGGCAAATCCCTAACAGCTTACTTAACATCCTGGAAGCATTTATTTTTTTTTACCTTTCCCTAGTTTTTAACAACTCAGCTATGATATGCACAGAAGGAGCAATTGCCACACACAAGGACAAAAAATTTAATTTTTTGTACTTTATGTCCAACAGAGTTGTTGGACCACCATAAAAAGACAGATTGTTACAGGAAAGGCTGCAGTTCATCCAATTACTGACCACCCCATAGCAGATTTAGTGCAACAGGGTGGCCGCGCTGTGAAAAATCACACACATATATATATATATATATATATATATATATATATATATATATACACGTAACTCTGCACTTCCCGATAGGGGGCACGTGAGCAAGACACCAGGACACTCAGCAGGTGCCAGCCGATGGATGTCTGCCGCCACCCGCTAATCGTCCAGGAGAGAAACTGGACAGAGCTCTGCATATGTAAACAATGCAGAGCTCCATCCTGATGGGGGGAAGTGATGTTTTTTTTTCCCTGCAAAGGGAATAAAATCCATCAGATCACGAAGTAAAAAAGCACACATTGTACACATAAACACTGGTTAGGCACACAATTAACCCTTTGATCGCCCTAAAAGTTAAACCCCATCCCAGCCAGTGTCATTAATACAGTGACAGTGCATTTACTTTAGAACTGATCACCGTAGTAGTGTCACTGCCATTACGGGTATAAAAAAAAAAAAAATATTACAATTTACTATACATCCCATAGTTTGTAGATACTATAACCTTTTCCCAAACCAATCAATAAACGCTTATTGGGATTTTTCAGCTGAATTTTTTATTTTTTTTTTAAAAACACCCCAAGTATAGTTAGGGCTCATGCGTTTACACTAAGTTATCCTGTAAACTGTTCCCTGTTTTGTTTTTGTGCAGCATGTCTCACTTACTTTATTCTTCTCCTGAACAGTGCTGCCATCTGCAGTCTTGGCATCTGAAGCCGCACTGTTCTTCATCCAGGATTCCGTGCATACTGGCTACCCAGCATGCACCTCCCGTGCAGTGAGTCCTATAGCTTGCTATGAACCGGCGATGCCCATTGACTCCTGGGATTGATGACCCTCATCTCTCAGGAGCAAATGCAAAGCAGGAAATGACGTAGGTGGCCACAGCACAGTAAGGAGGAAGTGAAGAGATTTTTCAGCAAAAATAAGGTAAAGGAACCGATAAAGAAAATAGTTAAATCATTTTTAGCATGTAAAAAAGTTATGCATGATGGGAAGTGTAAAATGTGTCCGGAACTCCGCTTTAAAGTTATGGCCATTTAAAATAAAATAGTTCAGGATTACTAAAAGTATAAAAAAGTATAAAAACTGGGTGACAAGGACACATACTAAGACAAAGTCACTTCTAAAATACTATAAAAGTTGCGTAATAAGCAGTTTTTTTGTTCATTTTCAAAAGAAATGTACAACATATAGAGGTGTAAGAAGTTATATACATCAATACTTTATATCTGTCTTTTGGCATGTCAGTACAATTGAAATCCAAAGAAAGAAGTGATTGACTCATTTTCTTGTTGTCCAGGGTATGAGTAGCGTATCAATGCACATCAGCATTATTGAGCTGTCAACTCTACACTGTGCACCATATCTAACTCAGCATTGGCTGCGGGGCTGGTTTGTGTTGACTCTGCAGATCTCATTCTAGTCATTACCTCCTCTAGGTGTTGGAACACAGCCCAAAAGTAGAGTTTTAAAAAAAAAAAAAAAAAAAAAGCTGGATTAGACACCTGTGTGCTTGATCTAAGTGCTCTATACACTATGGTGTCACCGATCTCAGCTCATAAACCACGTTCAAATATGACTATATGTGGAAAATTAGCATTCAAAAACTTTGTTAATAACCTTTAAAAGTTTAGGCAAATGGTAAAAATAAAATAATATCTTAGTTCCCTTTGGGATTATGCCAACTATTTACTGCAGGAAGTGCAGGACAAAACATGTTTAAAAACTGAGAGTGTTTCCTCATAGGGGTTTTGTCTTTTCTTCCCTATTTAAAAAATGTTGTGTCCGTACTGGTGTCCTGTAAGATCAAAACTGCTACGTGACATATACAGGTAGGATGGGCTTGCTGATATTTAAACAGAGCCACCCACAGTGATGGGCAAATTGAAGGGAGCAATGGGATTCACACACTGCATACACTGACTATTTTATTAAACAACATGTGTCAGCACTGCTTTTGCTAATAAATCTCACAGATGTAACGAAAACACCAATATACAGTGTACGTGCTACAGTGCAATATAGGTGACTCAGTGCAATTGTGCTAATAAACAATGTTCACAAAAATTCATAAATCAATGAATTGCACACATCAATAAAGTGCATAAAGTGCTCGTAGTGCTCCAATTAAAAAATGATCCAATCCAAAAGGTGCTTTAAAACATGCTCAATGGGTTGTGCTCCCCTGTTGTGTCCCCACTCACTGGAAAGACTATAAATTGAAGCCAGTATCATTGAACTAATGCTCCAGTGCGTGTCTGGGTAGGGAAGGACTATGCCAGATAGTTACACCCTGGTATATGCTGAGCACTCTTCCTCCGTGACACAGATGAAAAGAGGATTCTCCATAGTGAAGTATGTTTGAAAAGATTCTTTATTAAATAATATCCACTTACATTAAAATGAACAGCTTTCCTCCTAAGCACGGCCCGGTGGTTCCTGTATTCCATGGCGCGCATTCCACTGGCCGGAAAGGAAGTTGTACGCTGGTATCATGCTAGACGCGTTTCGCACTCCCACAAGACATCATCTGTAGCTTAACAACAGCTGGCTGTTCTCTCTCAGTGGGGAACGATTGCGGGTGTCAGGTGGCAATCGGAGCCACCTGCCCCATGCATCGGAGTCCCTGCTGCCAAGTGGGGGCGGGAGCGCGCCGGCGACGACGCACGCTCACCCCCTAGCTGCCGGCGCGCGATCGACATATACCTACGGCTGTTAGCGCACGAGGGGCTGCCTGCCGCATTTTAACTGCGGCGGGCGGTCCTTATGTGGTTAATCTGTAAATGTGCATATTACTACATAAAATGCTTGTTTAAATAAAACAAAAGGCTGGAGTAAATTCTGAGGCACATTTTGAGAATGATAAATAAAACACAACCTTATATAAAAATATATCAATTACTTTGTTAAATCCAGATGAACAAAAATTGTCATTGAGCCACCAGTAATCAACAGGCAGTATCTACGTATATTTACTATCCTTTTTCCTCCAAAACCTAAAATCTTTCTTTTTCACTTTCTGTTCATTGTGTTCCCCTTTAACACAGCGAGTATTTCTAACATTACTGCTGAGTGTGCATTTCTCATTGACTTCTCCCATTGCGCGGTGTCCTGCTTGTTAGCAGCGAAGTAGAACACCTACCCTTAATGCATTGCCGTCTATACATCGCTCAAATGAAGTTTCAATGAACCTTTAAACAGAATTAAATGAATTGTGTAACTGCTGAACAGTGCTAAAGTACTGTTGTGCGGCTATAAAATAATCAGCTAAAAATAGAGAAAAGTGTTATAACAAGAAAATTAAGGCCTTAAAGGATCGTCTGTAATGAACATAAAGCAATTGATGGTATGATAGAGTAATTATTTTCGTATTTACATCATTAACGATTGTAATTTAACGTTAATGTCTTGGTATTTTATGCTTTCTCATTTGCAGACAAAAGCACATCTGAGACATCATCAGGGAGTAATTTGGTAATATAAAGTCATGAATAGAAACACTAAACTATGCTCAGAACTCTGACAAGCACAGTGCTGCAGAATAACCTCATTTTCTGTTTATTATCTGCCTTTATAATTCTGTTTACCATCGTTCGAATTAATGGCGAGATAAAATGTATGCAGCGTTCTTCCTAACCTAACATAACGTCGTGGCGTTAAACATTTCTCGGTATAGAAAAGGCAAAGACGCCAAAACAACAAATATATTAATAGATAAACCGGCAAGATCTAAACTATCCCTTTAATATTATCTTTAAATAGACACAGAGCGAATCAGATCAGCTTCAGGCAGCCCCTGCCTAAGCCCTTTGAAGACTTTCTTTTTTTTTTTTTGTCTGAGAGGCGTATATCCCTCTCTGAATACGAGAGAATCCTTTCTATCCCTTTTGCACATTTGGGAGTTCGGAAAATGTTTGTTATGCAATGAAAGGCAAAGCAGATGAACTGTGCAGGGAAAAGAGGATCAAATCGACCCAGATCAAAAATGGTAATTTATCTACATTTTTTTGTTTTATCCTAATCCGATTGTGTCACGTGGACCTTCAGAACAGTCGAGAAGTGACACGCAAACCTGCATGGCATGAATGTTAATTTTTTTTCTTCTAAAATACGTGTTTTACTTCTCTTTATTCTGGGTTGGATGAGTGTACAACATTAAACATTTTTTTAGACAGAAGAGAGAGACTCTTGAGATTAAATTAAGTGCAGGATTCAATTATTAGAATATGGCATATTTGGTTAATCTTTGACACGTTAAAGCTTCAACTTTGCATTTGCTGTGGCGAACAGGGCACAATGTGGGCATGGGTAATAATTAACATCGCTTGCTTCCACTGCTGTGACAGAATGCATTACCTTCATTCTCTTAAACTACAAACACAGTAATGAGTCTGTTGCAAGGCTTCAGAATACACAATGTACCTTCAAGACAATATGGGCCCCAGTGAATGCCGCGTATGATGGGGCTTTCTTTATTTTAGGAATGGCTCTGTTCTTTTTAAAAACATATATATTATTTTAAAATGTGAAACTAGTAACATTCCTAAATAGAACCAATTATAGCTTTTGTTTTCAAAGCAAAGAGAAGCTAATAAAAGTTCTAGGTCTGACGCCCCAAAAGATTTTGTATCTGAGCCCTTCCCTCTCTACTGCATAATGCTGGCAAATAGCATAACTTTCACAGTGGCAAAATAGGGGATGTTAGAGCAGCATTCGGGGACAAAGAGAAAATTGACAAAATTTACCACCATGTATGTGGTATATAGGCTTTAAATCATCTTATATAAAGTCATGTAGAATTTAATAGTATACATATAGGGGTTGATTTACTAAAACTGCTGCACGCTGAATCTGGTGCAGCTGTGCATGTGATTTTGCAGTAAATAAACCCCACAGTGTTAACCTGTGTTTAGCTGAATTTAGTTAAAATATAATTGTGTGCATTCGGGGCAGACTAGATATTCTGAACACATCGTACACAAACACATGTAAACCGTGCATTTTGGGGCACTGCATTCTTAAAAAAGGGTCATGCATGTATCCATTATGGTGCATTGGCAGCCCATTCATTATGATACAATGTGTGCCAGAATGCGTGTTAACACATGTGCATTAATGCAAAGGAAGGTTGTAAACCTCAGAAAAAAATCTAAAAAAAAAACAAACCTGAAAGACAAAGGCATAATAAGCTAGTATGCATCGCATACTAGCTCATTATGAAATACTTACCTTAGAATGAAGCCCCTTCAGCTCCGCCAGCTCACCGGTGACAAGGCCGACATGTTCAGCCGTCTTACTTCTGGGTACGCGTCCTCTGGCCATCTGATTGGCCGGAGCCGCGATGACGTCACTCCTGCGCAGGAGCCGCCGCTCGTGGCTTAGGGCTCCGAAGGAGTGGCACGGGCGGCTGTTCCTTTACAGCGCATGCCCCAATGACGTCTCTGGCTGGATGCAAAGTTAATATCTAATAAACGGTGCATGTTTAGGAGATGTTTACAGTACCTATATGTAAGCCTTATCATAGGCTTACCTATAGATACAAGTTACAGAGGAAGCTTTACTTCCTCTTTAAATGTGAATTAGTCATAACATTTGAGAAGGTCTTGCAAAAATAATCCGGATCCAAAGACAGATCAACCTGTCCCTCTTCTGCACAGTGGGGTTGATTTACTAAAACTGGAACGCGCAAAATATGGTGCAGTTGTGTATAGACACCAATCGACTTCTAGGTTTTATTGTCAAAGCTTATTTGAACCAGCTAAAAATATAAGCTGATTGGTTACAATGCACAGCTGCACCTGTTTTAGTAAATCTCCCCCAGTGTGTTTTCTCTCTCTTTACACCTGGATGCACGTACTGCTGAATAGGCTCTCCTCCTTCTTCTTCAACAGCCCCGAGTATTTGTAGGGCTCCAGAGCACACACGGCCTTCTCTTTCTATGCTATTTATTGTGTTATCCTTCAAAGATTCTCACTTTAAATCTTGACTAACTTCCTTGGTCCTGTGACCTTAAGTGACCAAATCACTGGGGTTGATTTACTAAAACTGGAGAAATCTGGTACAGCTGTGCATAGTAGCCAATCAGCTTCTAACTTCAGCTTGTTCAATTAGGCTTTGACAAAAAAAAAAAAAAAATCTGGAAGCTGATTGGTTTCTATCCAGAACTGCATCAGATTTTGCACTCTCCAGTTTTAGTAAATCAACCCCACTGTTTTAAAAATAATTATTAATTTTTTTTTTAAAAGAAGACAGTTTATACTCATCTGTGTTAGTGCCAGATTACCTTTATTCTTTTTTTTATTTAGGGGGGAAATTGAGTTGAAAAAATAAATAAATAAAATTCAGCAGCTACAAGTACTGTAAATAGACAACAGCCCCCTGGGGCTGCTTAACAGCCGGCTCCCTACTGCATATATACGTGCCATACTGCGCTCTGTGAATTATGCAACATGTGATGTGTCCCAGGAGGAGGTTGCAGGCGGTGATTGGGGGGCAAACTTCTACTTGGATTGCCTAGGATACCTTTCAAAACTAGAACCCTGATTCCAAAAAAATAAAAAAACATCCAATACACGTAGAGTAGAGGAGATGGAGGACAATTAGCAAACTTTGAAAAATACATAGCTGGAAAGGCAACAGTACAAACTCAAATTAAAAAGAGAACTAAAAACCAATAGCCACTACTGTGGACATTTACAAGAAACTGGAAGATAATTAAAAACCAATGGCCACTACTGTAGACCGGTACAAGAACCTAGAAATAGGCACATTAAGAAGATTTCATAGTTAGGCCTTTAACAAGAAAAAGAAGAGAAAAATGTTAATCAAGCATTACAGATCTGTGAACTTGTGTTAAACTCCTGCTGAGAGTGGAGGCAGGTTACAAACCTAACTACAGATGGTATACCCTGGAGGTTATGAGCTTGGAACAACATGGTTCATAACATAAACCCTGGAAAAAAGTAAGTAGACAACAAGAGTAGATTTATATTGCGTAAAAGATACAAAAAAAGAGGATAGATACAGGGCGAAAAAAAGAAGGAAAAAAGTTCCTCTTTCCTAGTTCACACAGAAACTTCAGCTAATAATAATAATAATAATAATAAATAATAATAATCAGGACATTTCCAGTTGTGTCTGTTGTCTGGTCTACTGCCATTTAGTGTGGATCCATCCATCACTCCAGGATATATTACTCACATAGGAGCTGGAAGATGGAAGTGAGGGGCTGCATTTTGATCAGAGAGAAGATCCAAGGAACAGGTGATGGGACAGGTGAGTATAAGGCCCCTTTCACACACTCCGTCCATCGGAAACACAGCTGTCAGTTCCCCATGCATCTCTATGGGGAAAATTGGATGGGAACGGACCGTCACGGACCATCATCCGATCCAATCCACTGGACGAATGGAAAATAGGATTTCCATCCGTCCAGATTTGACGGATCGGATGTCAGCGAACATGTCTCCGCTGACATCCGATGCCCCATAGGGATGCATGGGGGGACCGTTCAGATCAGCCAAAAAAATGGCCCGGCGGATCTGATCGGTCGGCCTGTGTGAAAGGGGCCTAAAGGGGAAGATTTACTAAAAGTGGAGCACTCCGACTCTGGTGCAGCTATGCATAATAGCCAATCAGCTTCTAACTTCAGCTTACTCAATTAAGCTTTGACAATAAGCCCAGGTTCACACTGAGGCCGTTTTGAAATTAGCTGAACTCGCACAATTTCAAGCCGGCATTTGAGCCCAACACAGATGTCTATGGAAATGCCCCCCCCATCCACCCACAGAAACTACTTTTGGGAATCAGTGCGGTGCAAAATCGGCATTACACCGATTCGGAGAGTGCTATTGTCGGCAATTGGCTCAGAGTTGACATGCGATTTAACATGTCAAATAGGACCACTGTGAACGTGAGCTAAAACCTGGAAGCTGATGGCCAACCATACATTGATCGAATTTCCAAAGAAATTCCGTTCAAAAAATCCTAACTAAGAATTTTCATTGGATTTTCGCACCATTTGTGGGCTGCACTTATTTCATGGACAGTGTTTGCATTGCAGCATGTCCATAATAATATGGATGGATGCCAACCCAGAATAACAAAAATTAATAAGCTGCAATCAATTACAGCAACATCTAAATGCGATAATGAAAACAGTTGAATGTGTCCGTTTGCGCTTGTTCATTATTGACCCATGAGCACTTTTTTTTTTAGATCCACAGATTTCATTATTCCACCAGGAGCTTATCTCAATATTTTATATGTGGTATAGGGTCACAAGTCCCTTAATTTATTTTGCTTTCTTAGTTATATTGAATATTTGCTTTTCTTTTATTGTACCAACTCAAAAACTGCGCTTAGAAATAAAGGACAGTGAGAAATTTTAAATAGTGCAAACAAAATGAGAAGCAGGGGGTCTGCTGCAAGATATTTTCCACAGACCAGAACTAATAAGTCAAAAAAAGAGCCATGTGAACAATTGTGTAACACCCGTGTATAACAAAACCTGAGTGCAAATACACTAATATGCTGATGGTGATAAAGAGAAAAAAAAATTAATGAAAGTATGACACAAATCCTCTTCATTTATGTTCAGATGAGAATAATGAACATCCAATCACCAATAGGGACGGGACAGCACCACCTTAATAAAGATGTGGGCTTACTAAATTTAGTGAACCCTTTGATTAAAGAGGGATCAGATGAGCATGTGACCAAACACCCTGGCCAAGGTATTTACAGGACTCTCCCACAAAATCTGCTCAAGGATGAGGATATGGCCTGTACTTCTTATCACAATAGTATCGAAGAGAGACTGCAATCAACATAAAATAAAAAGCTCCACATAGTGTAAAACTGATGACGTCAGCATGTGTGATGAAACACGTAGGGCGGAGTTACGTGCTGACGTCGTATGTTACAGAAGCATTCTGCACTTTCTGGGGTTTTTAGCTGGCTGGCAATTTTACTATGGAATTTAACCACCTCCTTCTCAAGCCTGATGCTTCGTTCTTACATGTAAAAATCTACTTTTTTTTCTAGGAAATTACTTTGAACCCCCAAAAATTATATATATATATATATATATATATATATATATATATATATATATATATATATATATATATATTTTTTTTTTTTCTTTTTTTTTTTTTTAGCAGAGATCCTATAGAAAAAAATGGTGGGTGTTGCAATTTTTTATGTCACATGGTATTTGCGCAGCAGTTTTTCAAACGCATTTAAAAAAAAAACACATTCATGAATAAAAAATATAAAAAACTGTAAAGTTAGCCCATATTTTTGTATAATGTGAAAGATGATGTTACACTGAGTAAATAGATACCTAACATGTCACACTTTAAAACTGTGTCTGCCCGTGGAATGGTGGCAAACTACGGTGCTTCTTCATAGGCAACGCTTTAAATGCCTTTACAGGTTACCAATTTAGAGTTGGACAGGAGGTCTGGTGCTAGAAATAATGCTCTTGCTCTGACGTTTGTGACAATACCTCACGTGTGTGGTGCGATTACCATTTACAGATGCGTGCGGGAGTAAAGTATGTCTTCACATTTGTGTGAAAGCGTGGTGGAACGGGGACGCTTTAAATTTTTCATTTATTTTTATTTATTTTATTACACTTTTGTTTGTACTAACTTTATTGCTTTCACAAGGGATGAACAACATCCCTTGTGACAGCTTGGGCCATGACAGGTCATCTTTATGGAGAGATTTGGGCTCTATTAGACCCCAAATCTCTCCTCTGGCCTCCCATGCAGCTGATCAGACACAGATCGGTCTGATTAGCTGCTTTTCTGGCTGCTGGTGGCCAGGTAAACAATTGGGCAGAACCAGAAGTGACAAACTACTCTTCGCTCCCAGGTTCCAGGGATATAGAGAGAGGGGAACAACGTCAGTTCCTCTCTATCTGTACAGGGCAGCCATTGCCTCCAGCCACATCGCTCCTTGGCACCGCAATGGGACCGGAGAGCCCGGGAGAGGTGAGGGGAGGGGGTGGGACCCCCTCTAGCCACCCGCAGAAGTGATCAAGCTGCATTAAAGAGAATCACCAGCTGAAAATAATGGTACCAGGATGATGCCTGTAGGTGCAGGCATCATCCTGGTATAACCACCGAAACCCAAGAATATACAGGAACTTTACGTACAATGCACTTCTGAAATGTAAGTGCAATCTATCTTTTCAATAAAGCAATTAGTAACGTCTTACACTATGTGGAGCTTTTTCTTTAATATTGATTGCGGTCTCCCCCTTGATACCATTGTGATAAGAAGTACAGCCTATATCCTCATCCTTGAGTGGATTTTGTGGGAGAATCCTGTAAATGCCTTGGCCAGGGTGTTTGGCCATATGCTCATCTGACCTCTTTTTAATTAGAGGGTCCGCTAAATTTTGTAATCCCACATCTTTACTAAGGTACACAGGCTTTTAAAGCCCAGTTTCTGTCCCATTGCATTTTGGGCGGTTCTGGTGACCGAATTCCGAACTTTTACCGCAAAAATTTCGGAATTGGGCCGAATTTCGAACACCCAATGTTCGGGTCGAACCGATGGTTGACCCGAACCATTCGATCATCCCTACTGAACAGGTAAATTGAAATCAATGTATGTAACTCACCTTGGCAAGTGGCTGAGAAAACACCAGTTTGTGTCTTGGCTAGCAAGCTTAATTAGCAGGAATCCATTTAGTAACTTTTCCAAGAGACTTTCAAAAACACATCGCAAGATTGAGTGTACTATGCTCAACATCAGCGCTGCTGGGTATTTGAAGTCCACAAATGCAGAGAAGGAGGTGAATGATGATACCAATAGATAAACACATGTCCCAAATGTATTAAAATCAATAACATTTTATGCATTTTGAAGCATACATTGCTCACTCTTCAGGAGTTGATAAATATTAAAACAAAACATAATCTTATACATCCAAAACCATTTAATTAACACAACCAACTATGATTGATTTACCAAGGAACACCTGGTAGTTAAACATGATTGTTCCAAACACATTGGAGTACACATTGGAGTACACATTGGAGTACACATATGTCTGTGTAACACCAAGAACCAGACCGTCACCATTTGGTTATCTGTGTGTGGAGATTTCATAAAGGCTCCAGCTGGGTATTAAGCCACAAGTGTTATTGACCTTTGGAAACGGGGTTAATGTGAGCTGGTAAGAGACCATTTTAGCCTTTGGTGGTGGTGGCGGTGTTATCTTAGCCTACCTATGGTGACAAAAAGTGGTGTTTATCACATCAAGGATTCCTTATTACTTCATGTATGGACTGTTCTTTGATTTTTTTTTTGGACAGTCACTATTAGCGCAACGTATACTTATTTTATAAACATATGTCTGACTGACCATCAAACCCTTGTACCATACTTAATAAATATTGTATCTTGTTTTTGGTAGTCCGACATTTTATGCGTGTTATTATTGTGGGGGTTCAAAGAAATTGCACTGCATTAAGTCCCAGACTTGCTTCTTGGGCCCTCCACCTCTCCGAGTGCCAGTCAACAAAGAGCCCATCCAGCTCAGCAAATGTGGGACGTGACTTAGGAAGGGGGCTGCGTTAGAGGTCGGCCACACTAATTAAACCTAATGGGATGACCTTTATGAAGTGTGGTTGTGTATTTTATTCTTGTTATTATGGTTGGGGTTATAATGATGGTCAAGGCGTGTTATAATGCTACTAGGTCTTTTAACAATGTTATTATGATGTTTTAAGGGTTTTGGATATACCAACAATAAGGCAGTAGGGAATATTCTAATGCTGATAGGGATTATTATGTGACAGGTGCCAGAAAATATCACACACACACACCTTGAAATAATATTCACAATGTGAAGTTGCAAAACAATTGCCACAATTTGCTGTATCGTTCAAACTATGCCAACTTTTGATTACTGAGTGGTGCCCTGGGAAACCCCAGGACCTTTGCTTTCTGAATGTCCCTGAATATATGCCTAGTAAATTATAGGTCAGTGTGTTTACTGTCCTCTTCTAGACCACTTCTGCCTAGTCCCCATACAAATTGAGCATTCACAGAACAAAGTCATGTGCCAAGATATTCTCGGTCCTTCAGACTGCAGAATCTGGTGCTTAATTTATATGAAATATGTATCATGGAAAATTGAGTGGATTTTCTGACTAGCCCCTTGGACAGACTTAGAAGTTCATTGAATTGTCAGATTTGGTTCAAAGCAAAATTTTACTATAAATAGCATTATAAAGTATTGCAGTTGTATGATATTGGCACATGAAAAAAAAAACATTTATTTACTTGAGAAAAATGAAATGTGCCTGAATATGGTTGAAAGCCCATATCTTTGGTTTTAGCATCTGTTTCTTTCTATTTGGCTTTTTCCATGCACTAGCTGATAAATTCTGATTATTTCCCCAGCTTGTTTTCATTGTAACTCGTGGGCTCTTCTTGCTTTTTACAGTTTGAAAACAATTCTCTTTTCTCAGTGTACAGTTTCCAGGATATATTTCCCCCAGTTCACATTTCTCCTTTTAGTATCTCATTTATATAGGGAATTCCTTTGAAAATCTCCAACGCCATTTCAGTCCTTTTTAATTGTTTAGTTTGTTTCCTTTGCCTTGTTTGGTTTGTGTTAATGTTATAAACAAACATATGTAATCAGTTTTACGCTCAGTAGATTTGCGTCTATAGGTGTCACCATGGGAGGTCCAGGTCTGTGCTACAAGAGTGCTGACAGCGTCTCCTATATAAACGAAGCCTGAAAACAAATACTGTTTACAGGATTTGTTTATAAATACATTGTGCAAAACATTATTAATACAATATCCTTTTTAAATTAGTTCTTTCCTTTCCTTTTATTTTGCAGATGTTGTGAGTCAAGGCAGCCTGGATTTTTTTTTTTTTATAAATGTAACTGTTTAATTGTACCTTCTTTATAACAATATGTAAAACTACACCTGCCCAAATTAACATTTTCATTTTCATGTCCTAATTTTATGCTATTTTTCAAATGTGTTTATTTATATTTACTAAATACAATATGTACATATATACAAAAAAAGAAGCAAAAGCTAAACAAACATATAAATACACAGTATTTATATATAGATAGATATATATATATCTATATAGATATATATTTATCTATATATATAGATATATAAAAACACTGCTGAGCTGAGCTGAGCTTTTTACCACCCCCCCCCCCCCCAAACACAAAACCTAACACTAGTTGTTTTAAAACCATTGATCAAATTAGAAAAAAAAGGATATTGTTTCCTGTTGTTGCATATTTTCTCTATTGATTGCAAAGAAAACAAAATCATTTTTACAGGATAACATTTCCATAGGAAAAACTAGTTCAGTCCAAAAAAAAAAAAAAATTGAAAATGTTGTAGTGACAAATTTATTGCTGAATCCATAGGCCCTTATTTGGTGGTTAAATCAGCCCACCAATTAAAAAGGAGTTCCAGCCTGTATTAAAAAAAGTTAAAAGTCAGCAGCTAGAAAACACTGTAGCTGCTGACTTTTAATATAAGGACACTTACCTGTCCGGGTATCCCACGGTGTCGGCACCCCTGGCCGATTCAACCATCTGCTTCGGGTGATGGTGCCGGCATCCTTACTATGGGAAACAGGATGTGCAGCCTTGCAGCTTCATAGCCTGTTTCCTATTGCACATGTGCGAGTCGAGCTGCACTTTCTAAATGGTCCCGCTGTCTTCCTGGACCTGTGTGTGTCTCCCAGAAAGCAGCGGGGGGGGGGGGAGGAGGGGTCGTAAATGACGTAGATCACTGTGACGACCTAACACGAAAGTGGGAGCGGGTACCGGTTTTTGACAGGTATCCACTCCCCCCCCCTCCCCCAAAAGGTGCCAAATGCAGCACCGGGGGGAGGGGGGAGGGGAGGAAGCAGAGAAGCGTAGCTTCCATTTTTGGTTGAACTAGGCTTTAAGCCTCTCTTTTACCAATTGTTACATTCAAATGGCCAGTTATTTTCTGCACCCTGTAAAGTGATGAATGAGAAATTTGATTTTTATACGCATTAAAGCATGGGCATATGGAAATCAGATTTTCTGTGCCAATAGTTCTCAAGATGTAAATCTAACCTTGTTTGTCATTATGTTCCAACCAACTCAATCAGTTTGTGATGAAGGCCAGCCACTGAAATAAAGCAAATGATGAATGCCGATTTTTTTTTGTCCTATGAAACTTTTGCTTTGTTTTTTTATATACTGTTATGCAGCTTTAGGGCTGTGCAGGATTATAATAGTTTAGCTTTCCGCAGAAAGGATGTCAATGGCTAGGTCTTATTGACTGAGCTGTGCGTATAATGCTTGCCTACAGCTGCCATAGGTTTTGATTAAGATTCACTCAAATAAAGCAGCACATTGGCTATGGAGTACATTCAGTTTTTGAATGTTAGATTAATTAAAAATAGATGTAAAGAACAAAACAATACTTAGATGTTTTAAGGCACCAGGTCAACTCAATGGAAAATACATCAATATACCTGAAAATTACATGTGTGTTTCTCATGGGCAGGCTACGTGCACAAGAATTTCAACAAAGTTAAAGTTTCTTACAAGCCTGCTGAAGCCGATTATATACTCATAAAAAAATAGTTAATTGATGTGGGTCACAGAATGCAGGTGACCTTTTCTGGTGCGCTGAAGGTTTTGCATTATTTTCTAACTACTTGCACTAGTTTCTCATAGCCTTGCATAATCTATTTCCTATAATGTTCTGTATATTCCCGAGAGTTTGGAAAAGCCCCTGGGTGGGTGAAACTGTTGATCTATATTTCTTTGAAAATTCAATAAACAAATTGAAACAGAAAAATAGTTCATTGTATGTTATATAGAACAATCAAAACGATCTGAGTCTGTCCCCATTTTTAGCGTCCTGAAATTCCCTGTACAGCATTACCTACACTGGAAGACACTGGAAGATTAACAACATAGTCACCAGGGCTTAAAATGAGAAAAAAGATACATCATCCTCCAATACTGCATCAGAATAAAGTAATAAAAAGGCATAACTCAGGTGGGCGCTGCCATCCGCCTTGTGTGCAGGCTACTTTTGTCTTTGCATCTGCATCCATCCCAAGCTGGGTGCAGGTGGCCTCTAGAGGTGGATCTACACTGAACAAAAGTATAAATGCAACACTTTTGTTTTTGACCCCATTTTTGAGCTGAACTCAAAGATCTAAGACTTTTTCTATGTACACAAAAAGGCTATTTCTCTCAAATATTGTTCACAAATCTGGCTAAATCTGTGTTAGTGAGCACTTCTCTTTTGCCGAGATTATCCATCCACCTCACAGGTGTGACATATAAAGATGCTGATTAGACAGCATGATTATTGCACAGGTGTGCCCTAGGCTGGCCATAATAAAAGGCCACTCTGAAATGTGCAGTTTTATCACACAGCACAATTCCACAGATGTCGCAAGTTTTGAGGGAGCGTTCAATTGGCATGCTAACTGCAGGAATGTCCACCAGAGCTGTTGCCCGTGAATTGAATGTTCATTTCTCTACCATAAGCCATCTCCAAAGGCGTTTCAGAGAATTTGGCAGTACATCCTACTGGCCTACCAACCGCAGAACACGTGTAACCACACCAGCCCAGGACCTCCACATCCAGCATCTTCACCTCCAAGATTGCCTGAGACCAGCCACCCGGACAGCTGCTGCAACTTTGCTCAGTTTGCTTAACCAAAGAAATTCTGCACAAACTGCCAGAAAAGGTCTTAGGGAAGCTCATCTGCATGCTCATCGTCCTCTCCGGGGTCTCGACCTGACTGCAGTTCGTTGTCATAACCGATTTGAGTGGGAAACTGCTCACATTCGATGGCGTCTTGCACTTTGGAGAGGTGTTCTCTTCATCGGATGAATTCTGGTTTTCATAGATCTTTGAGTTCAGCTCATACAAAATGGGGGCAAAAACAAGTGTTGCCTTTATCATTTTGTTCAGTATAGATGCAGTGGCTGCATGGACACAGCCTCATGTCAATATTTATCAGTTGTGCAGGATCGGCTGCACAGCCCTGAATGCAGACTGTGTGAATTCAGGGACGTGTAGCCACTCTTGCTCGCCTGTCAAATTTTGACCTGCGGCTCTGCCCTTACAGCCACTGTGTCTGTATCCACCTCTGTAGGTTGCCTGCAAATGCAGGCACAAAAACAAAGGCAACCTGTACATAAGAAGCATGCCAGTGCCCATCTGAAGGAACCCTAAATCTTCCAATTGGGGCATTTTTTCCAGTGACAACTATCCAAGAGGGGATTTTCCTTATTTTGGGGAGACTTCTTCTTACTTTCTCTTTTTATCTGGGACAGGAGGTGAAGGTAATTCTCCCCAATAGCACACAGATAGCAAATACAACCCTTCAATACTCTGTTCAAAGCTTTAAAAAAGTTTTAGCTTTAGATATACATTAAGGTTAATAACATCCTCCCGTATCCTATTTACTTTACTTGTATTTACTTTCCATTCTCCCATGGTTCAGTTTTCATGCTAGGAAAGCAGTCTTCCACCTCTCGAATTAATTAGAAAGCTGCAGGGTTTCAGGCGGTGGAGACAATGTACTTTTACTTAATGAAACTGCCAGGAAAAGCTTGACATTTCGCTGTTTGGAAAAACGGGGTTCAGGGAATATTTAACAGAGATCACACAACCATTTAATCAATGTACTATCTTTTCAGATGCTCTTGATCACCTCGCCTTGGAGTCTTGCTTTACAATCACTCTGTGTTCTAACGTAGTAAGATGCATTTAAAGAGGAACTATACTTCTAAAGCAAAATGGAATCAAAGTATTGTCCTCCAATACTTTTTCTCAGTACGGTAATAAGCCACTGGCTATTTCACTAAAGAAATAGAGACTGTTCACTTAAGAAATGGAAAATCCCCTGAGCTTAATAAATAAGATGGAGCTGTGATTACTAAGAGCTCATGTACACCGGGCAGTTGAAAACCTTTTCTGAATGCTGGAAACTAGACAGCTGGAAACCGATGATGAAAAACATCAGTTTTACAGCTTTTACATACTGAGTTTATGTGAGTTTACCAGCAGTTTTGAGCAATTGAGGTTGAAAGTGTTTTTTTAAAGATAACCCCAGTAGACCCTCCCAAATGCCCACAATACATGAAAAACAAGTCAATTATTAATTATTTCAGCCATTCTGTGAGAGAAGAAAGCAGCAGCAGTGTGCTTGTAGATAGCTGTCTTATTTTCTGTGTTTTCACTATGGATCCCATCATGAGCATGCGAGGAAATGCTCCTGATGTTGCTATTGCTGAGGCTCCGAAGAGCAAATTCTTTGAGAGGAGCAGACTTTGTCGCTACTGGACTCATCCATTGATGCAGGCAACAGTATGTGGTGAAATTTGTGTTTTTTCAACATTTTTATATGTTCAAAAATGATCAGAAATGTCTTCCCCTTTAAAAACATTTATAAATGCAAACGGGTATAAACGCAGGTTACCGCAGTTACAAGTATTTGGCATTTGAAATGGCAGTAAACTACAGCCCTGAACACAATTTTTCTTCTTTCAAAAAAATGCCTGTACCCTCAACTGCCTCTAAACTACTGTAAACACTATAAACGACTGAGTGTTTACAGGCAGTTTATAGTAGACATAAGATATTGTTGAGGACAGTTCAAGGGGTGCTGGAAAAAATGCCCAACAGCTGTAGTGTACATGAGGTCCTAGACAGCCAATAATCTGCTAAAAAAAAATACTTTTTTTAATTTTTCATGCCCTTATTTGGATATACAAAATTAACACAAGTTCACTTTATTTACTGTCATTGACTTAGCAAATGCATTTTGCCAAGCGAACAGCCTCAACATTTTAGTAAATCAACCCTAAAAACTTCAAAACAAATACTGTCAATTTTAACATGCTTCTGATGTATTCTGTCCTAAAATTTGCATATGAATTTGCTTTTTTTTAAAGAGGTGGGAAGTTTTTACTTAACCCCTTTACGATGCACCAACAAATATGTACAGAGGCAAAAGAGTGGGCTCTAACGCCCACACACCACACATATGCGTTGTTGAGTGCCCATTGTTTATGTTGTGAGGGAGCACTCACTGCATTCTCTCAGCACAAAGACTAAACTTTCACAGACAGCTCTTGGTCTGGGCTAGAAATCAGTAGCCAGTGGGACAAGCTTCTGATCATATGATCACATAATCGCCAATCCTTCCCATCCATTGAGTGTTCTAAACTATTTAAGGGATGCCAGGGCAAGGGTTAAAATAGTGAATATTCACTTAGCTTAGTTTAACCACTTGCCACCCACCCTCAGTACATTTACTGTGGCAAGGCAGCAGGTCCAGGCTGAGCGACATAACTAGTCATCAAAGAAGATATCCGGATGACTGCACTCTTAGGATCATCTAAAAATATCTCCTACTCTCCCCCTATTGACTGTTTCCATTTCTCTTACTTAAATAAAGATATTTTAGATGATCCTAGGAGTGCGGCCATCTGAATATCTTCTTTGATGTATGCAGTTCACAAACTGGGCTGGTGAGTGGAGTTCCCAGTGTATATACTTACCTAGAGCAGTGGCAGTTTGTGTTCGGTAATACCCAAGCTAAATTTGACAAAATATAGAACCCTTGGTACAATATCTGGCATCAGATTAGTGAGACCTTAGAGACTTATTTTCTGACTTCTTCTCCCTTTTAACTTTCTTCGACACATAGCTTTGTGTTTATCCTCTTTATTTCCCATTTCCTTCAATCTCAAAAGAAGGGATCTAGCTCATCATTATTACTTTGTTGCAATATGAATATATGGGTTTTGTTTACATAATTTTAGACATACCGTGTAATACTTATGTTGACATGTAATATGCGTACCTTTTAGTCATATGTCTTCACTTGATTATCTTACTGATTTCAAATAGCTTGTAGATGTTTGTTGCAGTATACGGAAATGCTAACTTTTGGCACCATGGCGATAGTCTGATCCGTGTCAGCTTTGCACTACAACTAGTAATCTCCAAAATCTATCAGAACGAGTTAGATTAATATGACAAGTGACAGGTTAATCTTCACAGAGTTAATGTTAAAAAATAAAAATCCTCGGTTTATGGTTTCTGCGGGGGTCTTCAAATTGACCTGTAAGGGATGTCTTGTAGGTATCTTCTTTATCTGAAGTTGTCTTGCAGCAGCTCCTACGTGTTTTAAAGGGAGGTTTACAGAGCGTGTCCCACTAAAAGTAATTTCTCCCAAAACCATTGCTGTTATATTTCAATAATAATTTTCAGCTGTTGGTCTAGCATGTTCCTTCCACGCTAGTTAAAGCTTTATCTTGCAATAAAAATTATATAGCCATATAGCTTGCTACTACTGTGCATCATTTTCCAGAAAAGCTCAAAGCTTTTATTAAATTAATTTTTTAAGCAATATTTAATGAGTTCTTAGATCTATACCATATACCTAATAAAATAAAAAAAAGATATATTCACTTTAAATTGTCAGTCCATTATAGCTTATTTTTTAATATTTATTTATAGGTGAAGCTGGATGGACTGAGTTATACCCTGGTTTCTGATATGTCATAGATACTTCAACAGCAACTGTCCCTGACACGATTCCCAGATCTTTTGCTGCTAATGTGGGAGTTTCTCCATGTTGCATTCACCATAATATAAATAATAAAGATACAACAGGGAAAGTATGGACCACTCATAATAAACATGGCATATCTGCTAATTTAACTCTCCAGAATTTTTAAAGAAGGGAAATATGCACTTTTCGATGGACTGATCCAAAATAAATTATTGATGGCTTCTCTTGAAGAAAAGCTTTGTCTATAGAAATTAAATTCATCTTTTTAAAAGAAAACTCCTAACAGGATGTATTGAGACTGCCAATGCATAGCAACCCTTCTGAAAATACTAGTTCCCAGGTCGTCATACTGATTCAATGACTTCTGTCATTTCTAATGCACTGACCTAGATTAGGTGTGAAGATAAGAAATCCTGATTTCAGTCTGACTTTACTGATTTGCTTGCTTTTTCAGGTCAGTTTATTTCAGCTAATGAAGCCAAAAGCAAACAGCAACCTAGCATTATCAGTAGGCTAGAAATGACAGGCTCTCTTTATCTCTCTGCACAAGTCCCCTTGAACCTAAAACTCCTAAAAGCATTTAGGTGTCTAAAAAGGTGCCTATAAAGATGTCTATAGAGCGTCTGATATATTAAGTATCAGGTTTTACCATCTTTACTTTTTCTGTAAAGAGCCTTTTCTAACATGTACTGTTCATCTTCTGCATACCATTCTTCGCATTCTCCTCTGCTACATCAACTGTTGGGTGTCATAGCGGGGCAGATTTCCTTGGCAATTTACCAGATTTTAGAACATTTGTCATACTTGGGGGTATGTCAACATCATAAAGTTTCTCCTCATTCAGCTAAGCTGCACCTGTTTTAAGCTGTCCCCATGAAGTATATAAGGGGAAGGGCTAAAAACTGTTGTTACTACTATGCTTTGTGACGAGTGTGCCCTCAAGGTTACCATCAATCATCCTGGCTAATTTCTTTTACAAAAAGTTTTTAATTTTAAACAAAGTAGTTAACACAGTAATTCACCATATATGAATACATCAGAGTTAACATATAAATGATTCCCAACTTAGAACAAATGAAAGAATATAACATTACATCTATTCCTATGAGTAGGTATTCTCTTTGAAGAAAATCCCAAGATTATAGGTGAAAAGTTCCCATACTCCAAGATAATGCTGATTCATAAAGTATAATATATGCACCAAGGTGCATTAATAAAGTTCATGGGGTTATTGGAATAGTTAGGAATACATCCTGGATAATTTCATCTGAATTAGATATCATTGTATCCCCAAAGGACACCCACAGCCAGTCATTGTAAAGAAAATGCTTTACATTTTTTATTTAATTTTTTTAAGATCAGCAATTAGCCATATGATGCACAAGCTTGTATGTTAATGCTCATAACAAAAATAGGTTTTGTGGTTAAATCCTGTCCCATCATGGGAATGGGAATGAAAAAGCAGCTTGAAGAATGTTTAAGCAGTTTAGAAGGAGGTTAAATGCAGGTCAGCTGCAGGCCAAGTGTACATGTGAATAAACTCTGAATTATCCCAGAAGCATTTCAAACGGATGGTAAATATGTTGACAAAATGCACCAGAAAGAACACTGTTTTTGTCCACTGACACAAGTACAAAGCTTACCATGTTGTTCAATGCCATCTAAACTGCTAATTTATGTCTATAGTTAACTCCTAAGTCTATAGGTTTTATAAATTAGGGTACTTAACAAATAACTCTATAACTAAATATTCTTTGGGTCTCTTAAAAAAACTAATGAAAAATTAAACTGGTATTTTTAGAATCAGACTCCAGCTGACATTCAGTTTTACCAAGCTTAAAATGGGCTTATACTAGCAGAATTGCGTCCATTCACTCCAAAATTAAATGTTAAAAATAAACTACATATTCAAATGACATTAATCAAGTCATCAAATGTACCCACAATTTTTATACAAACTTTTGTACAAATGTTTGTTTGAAAATCTACTAGTGTATGGTTAGCTTAAGAGGTAACATCTGATTTGTTTCTGTGATTTAAAATAGAGAAAAATTTCCTTAGTGTTTCTCGTATTTGATGCCCGTTGTTGTATGCACTTGAAAAAATGGATAGTTTCAATAAAGCTTAATATTGTGCTTATTTTATATAGCTGAAAAAATAAGAGGGTGTCAGCTGTGGAATAAAACTCCACCTTTTATTCTTCCAGTACTAGTGAGATAATTAAGCCTGAAAGGAACACTCAATTGTCGCTAAAAAATTCATATAAAAGATATAATTTTTCTACAGGCCATTTTATAATTTATTGTTATTAAATTACCTTTCCATTTTATTCTGCAGTTTCTTTAATTTTCCAGTATTTTCAAAATTTAAAATGTTATTCCTTTGCAATATGGCGATCTGGAGGTGTTCTAAGCACTGTTGGTATACAGAATGCCCTCAGAAATCGAATTTCCTGCATATGTGATTGGCTCCCTACTCTTCTCAGATATCCTTACTGGGATAAAGGTAAAATATCAAGCATCCACTGCAAAAGGAATTTCAGTTTTGCTGGGATGGTTAGACTGATTTACAATCAATTAAAAAATTGTGTAAATATTAACTTTAATTATTCAGTCATGTGCAGATAAACATTCTCAATTCCCTATAGTAAATCAGCTTTCCTTTCTGAGACTTATCCTCACTTAAAGTTGTTGTAAAGCCTGAAGGTTTTTTTTTTTACCTTTGTGCATTCTAAAATTGGCTTATTTTAGTCAGATAAATATGAAATATTACATATTAAGTGGGTGGCTACTTTGTATTTGGGGCTTCAGGTAGATATACTGCTGTGCTTTAGCTAGCCTTGCATTGCTGGGATTTCAGCAGGAAGTGGCCAAAATGTAGCCAAAGGGTGGCCCTGTCATCACCCAGCTCAACAAAAATCAAATCAAAAATCCAGAGTCGGGTGGAAAACTATTGGACAAACAGTGACTGCATCCTATCAGATGTGGTTGCTGCTTGGGTATTCATACATATGTGAGTGCCACAGCTGTCTGTATACAATAGCCAGCAGTGTATCTGTTGATTTTGCTGAACATAAGAAATCTAAGGGATCTATTCACAAACAATTGCTGTGTAAATGTTTTAGCATGGGTCTTATATGCATGTTTTCTATGATGTGAATGTATCCAAATTTGTACATCTGTTTCAAATACTTTCTGTAATGTTTTTGATAGGTGTGTTTCCTATGATCGTTAGCTTCATCTAGTTGCCATAATTGGGTGTTTTCCTGAAACACAGCAATTGGGGAAAACACTGCATTATGGCCACTGGATGGAAATGACAATCATAGGAAATACATTTGCTAGCCTAATGTGTCTCAACCTTTTTTCAGTCGCAGCACCTATTAAAAATTCTGCAAAATCTCGAGGCACCCCATTCTAAAATGTAAAAAGCTAAACTAGTACTTTTACGTAATGCAGCAACATCAACACACATAGGACCCCCAATATTAGAGGTGATTTCTACTTCCAAAGTGAATTACACTTTTGTACACTGGTACTGACTGGTATTTCTTTCTCAGTTTATCTCCCTCACTTAGCTAATGTGACCCCGATGCTGGTAGAAAGGGGCAAACAAGGATGCTGTGCAGGCGCCCAACGGCCTACTTATTAACCGATGATGTCATGGAAGGTTGTAATGGTGCACAATGAAAACCAGGCTTTTGTGTAATTAAAAGCAGGCTTCATCCCCCTGCTGGCTTGAATACAATTTTTTGGACATTTTTTAGGTATTTTGTCAAGGCACCCCTGAAGAAACCTGAAGGCAACCACAGTGCTTGTTTTAGGGGGAAATGATCTGATACACATTCCTTGAGAGAGAGAAATCCTTACCCTTAAAGGATCCCAAACATATTTACATTTTAAATGTGTTTAGCCGTTTTCCTACAGTTCCACTTTAAAGTCTAGTACACACCACTAGTTTTTTTTAATTCAAAGAAAAAAACTGACAGCTCCGATCGGAGCCACTGCACTAACAATTCAATGTTAGTACAACAATCCACCTGCCCCAATCTATCTAAGCCATTGGCTGAGAGCGCTGATTGGGAGCCAGTCGGTATGCTCGTTCATACACACAGACCGAATGTAAGCTGGTTTTTATTTAACCGGCAGATGTAGCCCAACATTTGGCCCGTGTGTACTAGGCTTTAGTATCCTTGACTGGGAATACTACCAGTTTTGGACTTTTGGACTGAGCTTACCTTTGAGAAGAAAGCTAAAATAGTGCTTGCACCATAGATGTGAGCCTGTTGTGGGTCTCATATTTAGAAACAATCTAAGGCATATTTTCTACTACATTGAAAACAAAGAAAATTGAGACTTTAAATGAGGCGTGTGATGTGGCCGATAGAGTAAAAACATAATGAAATGTTCATTGTAACAATAACAATACATATGACATATAGCCAAAATGGAGCAAAGAAAAAATTGGTAGTAATTGAAAGATGTGAGCTGATATGTATTCCAGAGTAACAGATTGATACAACCATAATTACACACATTAATTGTAGTATGACTGTAAATACATATAAATCATAAAACTGCATCAAAGTAGGCCCGACGCGTTTCTGTGGACTGTATTCCACTTCATCAGGAGAGAGATGTATGATGTGTAACTGCAAAAAATATGTGTATCAAAAAGAGACCAAAGTAGTGTACTAGTTAAAGAGGAAGAAAAATCAACCCCAATTAACTTACAATACAGCTCAGATCTTATGAAGCATGCTGACATAGAATTCTGGACTTGGCTGAAGATGCAACTCTTTTTTCTATTATTAAATATTTTCTACTACAAGTGATGCGTTAGGTTTCTAGTGTTGAAGGTTTCCAACTGCCATACCAACAATGAATTAGCAAAGAGAGGCCGACACAGCTGGCTACCTCTAGGGTAAAGAAAGGGATTCTCACATTTTCTCCGTGAAAATTTTCTTTAAAATAGGAATTCATAACAAGACTGTGTTATCATTATTTCACATATGTTTTGCTGCTTCCTCCAGGTGGAGATCCTAATTTTCACCAGGATATATCATTGTGACATGGAAACAAAAGCCATAAGCAACGAAAAAAATGCTGCCTTAGTAATCAGGTTTTCCTTTTCATGTTTTAGCCAGAAAAGCATATTGCATGTCACCTGTTCTCTGCGTTGTTAATCGGCCTCTTTGACTGCTTTTTGTTACCATATGGTGGCATTATCCTAATGATGCCCTTGCCTTGCCTGAATTTATCAGGTTGGTAGACATATAGCAATGTAAGAGATGATTAAGAAGTGGCGTTTCATTCTAACAGAACAGAGTGTGGCTTTGTGAAAATTAAGAGTAAGAATTTAATTTTACTATGCCTATTATAAAATAAGTGTTTTTGTACCAAATGGACTCCTAAAAATGTTTTTTGCCGCTAGTTAGACACTAGTTAAATCGTGTTCTAAATTTTTTGTTTTGAGATCAAATTTATAATTATAGTGGGATCAAATTGACGCTCATTTTCGACCACAGTCACAGGAAAGATAAGGAGCAGGATGGAAAATTCTTACTTACCAAATTCATTTCTAACAGAGTACATGGTTTGCAATCAGGAAATGACATTGCTTCCTAAACCGAAATTTGAAGTAGTTTCAAATGACATTTGTCAAGTCATCAAATATACAAATGTTTGTATGAACATTCGTTTAGAAATCTGCTAGTGTATGGCCAGTTTTAAGCCAATACTCTCTTATCTTTATCTCAAAAGTGTTAAGCAGAGCTTGTATGACAAAAAACATGATCCTGCTCTAGTAAAGACATGGCCTTAATGAGATATATTAATATCGTGACACATGAAAAAGAGAAAATTGTTAAATATAATGTTTGTATAAAGGATTCATATACTATTTAAAAAATGAACTAGTCTAGCCAAGGATTTCATACGTCAGATTCATTGGGAATTTATGCCACCACATCCTTTACATGTACAGTATATCTAAAGAAAACTAGTTATATATAGGACTTTCTGGGTACCAGGGCAGTCCACAGGAAAACATGTTTAAAACATGTAACATTTCTCAGTAGAGAGATATCACTTTAGTGTAACGTGGCACGTAAGGCCCAAAGTTCATCTTTATTTTAAATGTTTATGGTCTCAGCTGGCTGTCTTTAGTGTCATCAGCCGGCTGCCTTTAGTAGTCTACATCAAACCCTAACACAGGTCCCCTAGGGCATTCTGTCATGGTTTTATTAAAATTGACTGCTCCAGCTCTGATGAAGGCAGAGACTTCCCCCCCCCACCCCCGAAACACGTTGTCTGTATTTGATGCTCTTAACCTTAAATGTTTAAAAAAGTCCTTCAAGTGAGATGAGCTTTTGTGCCAGGCGCTCATCAGTAGAGATGTCCCGAACTATTCGCCGGCGAACAGTTCCTGGCGAACATCACTTGTTCGCGTTCGCCTCGGCGGGCGAACATATGCGATGTTCGGTCCGCCCCCTATACATCATCATTGAGCAAACTTTGACCCTGTATCTCACAGTCAGCAGACACATTCCAGCCAATCAGCATACCCTCCCTCCCAGACCCTCCCACATCCTATAAAAAAGCAAAGACAGCATCCATCTTAGATTCATTCTGAAGCTGCAGAGTTAGTTATAGCAGGAAGAGTGCTGCTGCTGCTACTGAATTAATAGGGAAATCATTAGCTAGCCCAGTGTTCTGTGTCCACTCCTGCTGTAAGGACAGCATCCTGACAGCACCCCAAAAAGCCCTTTTTAGGGCTGGTATATCAGTCTGCTTTTATTTATTTTTTTCTATATATATATATAGACTGTACTGTGTGCAAACCACTCATATCGGATGGCACAGTACCTTGCAGATAAAAAAGTCATTTAATTTTTACCCTTTAATATAATTGCAATTGCCTACCAGTGTGTGTCAGGCCCACTGACTGAACTGTGCCCACTGCCAGTGCCCACCACTCATATAGGGTGGCACAGCACCTTGCAGATAAAAAATTAATTTAATTTTTCCTCTGTAATATAATTGCAGTTGCCTGCCAATGAGTGTCAGGTCCACAGACTGTACTGTGCCCACTGCCCACCACTCATTTAGGGTGGCACAGCACCTTGCAGATAAAAAAGTAATATAATTTTTTCTCTGTAATATAATTGCAGTTGCCTGCCAGTGAGTGTCAGGCCCACAGACCGTACTGTGCCCACTGCCCACCACTCATATAGGGTGGCACAGCACCTTGCAGATAAAAAATTAATTTCATTTTTCCTCTGTAATATAATTGCAGTTGCCTGCCAGTGAGTGTCAGGTCCACAGACTGTACTGTGCCCACTGCCCACCACTCATATAGGGTGGCACAGCACCTTGCAGATAAAAAATTAATTTAATTTTTTCTATAAAAAAAAAATAAAATTCATCCAGAAAAAACAGGAACTGGCTTTTTCATTCGAATTTTAGTAGCGCAGGGATGGTGATAACCTCTTACCAAATAAATAGGATGATAACATATACCAAAATATTTGAATCAGATGTGATAAATATAAGCATAAAATTATAAATACATAAAAGCATGAAATCACATCAATAGGAGTCCATAAAGTCCATAGGTATGAAGTGCATAGAGCAATGAAAGTGCAAACATAAAGGATCACAGGTGCGACTTATGGGGACCACCCTTGCTTGCCACCATCACACAGTGTCGGGAGAAGTATCTGAAATTCAGACTCACTATAAATTTACCAGGAAATCTTCCAGAGGAGTCTTTGCAGCACAAATCAGGGATCTGGAGGAAACCTGATTTTACTATATGCTGTTGCTTCTCCCAGCACTGTGTGGTGGTGGCAAGCAAGGGTGGTCCCCATAAGTTGCACCTGTGATCCGTCATGTTTGCACTTTCATTGCTCTATGCACTTTATACCTATGGACTTTATGGACTCCTATTGATGTGATTTCATGCTTTTATGTATTTATGATTTTATGCTTATATTTATCACATCTGATTCAAATATTTTGGTATATGTTATCATCCTATTTATTTGGTAAGAGGTTATCACCATCCCTGCGCTACTGAAATTCGAATGAAAAAGCCAGTTCCTGTTTTTTCTGGATGAATTTTATTTTTTATTATATTTACTCATTTAAGTATCAGCAATTTGTGTTATTTGTGTTATTCTGTCAGGTTTGTGTTACCTGTCTTTCCTAAAGCGCAGTGGATTACAACATTGTCTAATAATTTAGTACAAGTAGTGATATTTATATATTTAATTTTTCCTCTGTAGTATAATTGCAGTTGCCTGCCAGTGAGTGTCAGGTCCACAGACTGTACTGTGCCCACTGCCCACCACTCATATAGGGTGGCACAGCACCTTGAAGATAAAAAAGTAATTACATTTTTTCTCTGTAATATAATTGCAGTTGCCTGCCAGTGAGTGTCAGGCCCACAGACTGTATTGTGCCCACTGCCCACCACTCATATAGGGTGGCACAGCACCTTGCAGATAAAAAAGTCATTTAATTTTTTCTCTGTAATATAATTGCAGTTGCCTGCCAGTGAGTGTCAGGCCCACAGACTGTACTGTGCCCACTGCAAATGGACTGTTTGCAGTTGTTTGCGGTGTGTTAAACTGGGAGTTTGGTCTGTCAGAGTTTGGTCTGTCACTGTGAAGCGGGCGTAACCCTTACACTACCTGATCAATTCAACATCATACCTGATTGTATTCACACACTGGATGTTTTAAAGCACGTTATTCCAAACAATTTAGGAATGTTAGGTGATTTATGCCCTTTATGGATTAAAACCCGACTCTGCGTCAACTACGTAATTTTCCATGGGAGTTTTGCCACGGATCCCCCTCCGGCATGCCACAGTCCAGGTGTTAGTCCCCTTGAAATAACTTTTCCATCTCTATTGTGGCCAGAGTCCCTGTGGGTTTTAAAATTTGCCTGCCTATTGAAGTCTATGGCGGTTCCCTGGGTTCGCCCGTTCGCAAACATTTGCGGAAGTTCGCGTTCGCTGTTCGCGAACATAAAATTTTATGTTCGTGACATCTCTACTCCTCAGTACACAACCATGAATTCACCATCTGGCAAGTACTTGCTTTATTGCTTTCAGAGCAGTAGCAGGTTTGGACCAGCATAGGGTCCACATTTTCTATACTTCAACCATGGATCTGAATCTTTAAAGAAAAAATTATTATATAGTAGATTCATCAGAACCAGCTTTCACTTATATCTGTCCAACGCTATCGCATACACATTAGGCATCTTTAATTTTAGGAGAGGTAAGGTTTTCTCCCCTCCAGCATTTATTTTCAAATAACAAAATATATCTGTATAGTTTCTTAGGATAACATTAGGTTAAGATAAATTTAAGTTTGTTTAAATAGGAATTAGGGTGACACTGACACTTTCACAGGGTTGCATGGCAAACCTTCAGAGTGACATTGTACATGTCTAATGCTTACACAATAAGTGTAAATGTCATCCTATCCATTTCTCAGTTGAACATTTCAGTTTGTTTAAATGTCCTTTTTTTCACTTTTTTTTCTATATTGGGGGCTGGATCATGACAGTAAGAACCTGGAACCCCCTCCCCAAGAAACTCTGCCACAGCACTACCTTAATCTTGTTGGTATCAGCAAGCAATACAGTTGCTGTGGATGAGCACATTTCCGTACAGGACAAACACACTACTGTAATCACCCCAGCTTTTTAAATACAGCCATGGCCAAAAATATTGGCAACCCTGCATTTCTGTCAGATAATGCATCACTTTACCCAGAAAATTGTTGTAATTACAAATATTTAGGCATTCTCATGTTTATTTCTTTTGTTTGTATAGGTATGACACAAAAAAGTTAAGAAACAAAAAAAAACAAATCTGACACAGTCTATGCAACACTCCAAAAATGGACTGGACAAAATTGTTGCTTCAATTTCAATTTTTTGATATGTTACATTACAAGCCAAGGAGACAGTGGAGTTCCTCTGGGGTGTAGAAGCTGCCTGCCTGGGAACCAGGTCATTTACACCAGCATCAATACGTTATGATAATAATGTGAAGTGACTACAGCGCTGTCCTAATAAAGTGCATTCAAATAATGAGCAAAACATTCATCTATTGTGATACAAAATAAACATTTGATAAAGTGCTAAAGATAAAGTGCTAACAGCGTCAAAAAGCGCTAGTAATAAAAGTGTTAAGTGTAGTATCAAATCAAATAGTCCATAAACATAAAAAAAGACCATAAACTTTAGGTGAGTCTTGCTGCAAAGTAAATCCAAAGTGGCGCGCTCCCCTCCTATGTGCCCCCACTCACCAGCTGTATGTATAAAACTGGCTTTGATTAGAAATGCTCCTTTCTCCACTCCTTCCACGTATTGGTGTTTGGCTGTTAGTGGTACCCAAATCAGGCATATGACCATATAATCACTCCTTATCACCACCTCCACCTCCTCTCCTCCATTTCACTGTGTTAAAATATGGCGATCTCGAGTCATGTGCCGATGCTCTCTCCCCACTTTCCATGCCAGGGGTAGTCAGTCTGCAGCATTCCAGGCGCTCGGAGAGGGGGGACTGGAGCGGCACAAAGCTGTGAGCTGGGAACGGCTCTGCACTTGTTACATGAAACGTGGAAATGCTGGATTAAGAACATGAGGGGGGGGGGGGGTGACTCGAGATTGCGTTTTTTTTAACGATTAATCGTGCAGCTCTAATTTTACCACAGTGAAATGGAGGAGAAGAGGTGGTGATAAGGGGTGATATAAAATGTTTATTTTGTAGCACAAAAATGAATGTTATGCTCCATATTTAAATGTACTTCATTAGGGCAGTGCTATAGTCACTACACATTATTAGATTAGGTTATTTAACCATCAACACAGAAGCAGCCTGATCAATTAATTACTTACCCAAAAGGATTCACATTTGTGAAGATATAAATACCAGTGAGAGAAGCCTATGGTGCTATTTTTTTCCACTTTGCAATAAAAAGTAAGGAAAACTTGAAGAAAACTTATATAATAAAATAATACAATATAATAAAACAAATGTATAAACTTAGCCTACCTTAAAAGTTAGCTTCAGTGAGACACTTGGCATTGACTTTCATTCACAAATTTTTTCACATCTGGGAAGTAATTGTTTACCCCACAAGTCTTATGCAGTAGTCTGTCATCAAGGCAGAACATCTGATACTGCAGGCTGATTTGCTTAACTAGTTTCAGGCCTGGTTATCTGTTCTGAGTTCTGGTCAATGTAAGCAGTATTTAGGGCAATGTCCAGAGGTCCATATTATGTAGGGCAGTATCCAGAGGTCCATATTATGTAGGGCAGTATCCAGAGGTCCATATTATTTAGGGCAGTATCCAGAGGTCCGTAGTATGTAGGGTAGTGACCACTGACCAGAGGTCTGTAGCATGTAGGGCAGTGCCCAGAGATCCATATAATATAAGGCATTGTCCATAGGTCTGTAGTATGTAGGGTAGTTTCCAGAGGTCTGTAATATGTAGTCAGTGTCCAGAGGTCTGTAGTATGTAGGAGTCAGCAGGGCGGAGCACTGGGCACAAACATGGCAATGGAGAAGGATCAGCAGGACAGAAAATAGGAGTCAGTAGGGCAGGAGATTGGGATCAGCAGGGTAGTGGATGGAGGTCAGCAGGGCAGAGGACAGGGGTCAGCAGGGAAGTACAGGGGGTCAAGAGGTCACAGTACAAGGAAATCAGGAAGGGGAAATACAGGGGTCAGGAGAGCACAGTACAGGGGTTCAGGAGTGGGTAGGGCACAGTATGGGGGTCAGGAGAGCACAGGGCTCAAGGCAGGGGGTAAAGAGGGCAAAGTACAGTGGTGTCAGGAGGGCACAGTACAGGGGGGTGCAGTCTATAGTACAGAAGTGCTTTCCTCCACATGCAGAGCGGTGCAAAGAAGCTGCTGTGACATATCTACCTGTTCTGGCATGCTGATCTCCATTGGTCTTCCTATCCAGTCTATCCCACATGATGGCGCTCACAAGTGCTTGGAATGGATGGGGTTGGAGGGCCGGTGGCGTTTGGTGCAGTACACTCAGGCATATCACATCCTTGTGCCCCTCTACATGTGGGGGAGGAGCACTTTTGGCTGAGGGTTGGCAATGCAGGAAGGGTAACGCTATCAACCCATCACCTGAGCCGTCACTAGGTAGATCGCGTTGGATTGCACAGTGCTGCTCTTTAAACAAGAAGAAAGGAAGATAGACTGGGGGCAGTGATTCTTTGAGCCCAATTTCTCACAGTTAGTGCTACATGAAAAGCAGTGCTACATCATCTCCTTTGTCGGCTAGCAGCACTTACTTCTATGCTAACCTGCAGGCAGACTTATTTTAGCACACTAAAAAAAATTTGTAATCCAGCCAGCAAAGTTTACCTCTGCACACTCACTCTTCTGCTTAGCTTACACATGATCTCCGGGGCTGGGAGCATCCCCATCCCACCAACTCAAAGTGTAGTAGCAAGCAAGGAGGAGGCAGGCCCCGTATCAGGGATAATCTTGCAGTCCTCCACAAGAACTGGGAGTGCCTGAAACTGCTGGGGAGATCGAGGAAGGAGATTCTTCCTAATAATGTGCAGACTTTTGTGCACCCCGCCCGGCAGCAATTATGTGAGAAATGCCCTGATGTAATGTGTTGACATGTGGCAGGCAATGACAGAAACGGCAGGTGTCCGTGTGCGCTCTGATTTCTGGAACACAGCCCAGGACAAGGACATGTCCAGACAGCCTATTAAAAACTGCAACTGTCCAAGCGAACTAGACAGCCTATTAAAAACTGCAACTGTCCCAGCAAATCCGGGACAGTTGGCAATTTTGGATAAGGACTAAATGCACATACAATATCTGCCATCCACCAACCATTCTGATCTGGGTCAAATCTCAAATATTTTGGATCGGTTTGCTAATCATGTTATGACCACCTATGGTGTTGTATCTATGCACACATTCATCTCAATAGAGTTGTGTAGCTCTTTTTGCAGATAAAGTTTTGTCCTGACCGGTTTAATCCATGATTCTAAATTTTCTGCATTGCCTTCTGTATCTCTAGGAGATTTGTAGCAGAGATTGTACTAGGCCTTTGATGTGAAGTGGACGAGGGAAAACATCTAATCAGGTTACAAGCATTTAGAGTGAATCTAAAATGTGGAGATTTATTCTTCAGACTGTAGAGATGCTGCAGTACCGTCAGTGCAGACCTCTGCTGTAGAATTGCAAGCTACTTCATTCTAATTGTGTTTTTTAGTGTATGATACTAGAATGTAATATTACATAATTCAATATAATGTAAACCAATGTACATTAATAGGAATTGAACATCATTATAGGTAACTGCGCTTTAAGGGAAATGACATATTATTTCAGATAATCCAAATCAATTTAGAGCAGTCTTCTAGATTACTCCAAGGATGGCAAGGAAAGATAAAAATGAATCATAAATACATTCAGACAGCAGGGGCTTCTGGTACAGACTTGAGTGAAACAATTTTTCAGTCAAAAATGAAAATATAAATAATGTATACATAAGTAAACAGGTAGATGTTGCATTGCTACTCTAAAAAGCCTCCAGTGATGGCATGCTTAAAATACTTACAGCAACTCTGTCACTTCTCTCCAGGCACTCTACAATAGAAGAGGCAATATATTTACTTCTCCAACTGAGGGTAAGTCCATTCTTATCTCTTATTCTGAGCTAGCAGGGCACATGCTACTTAGCACTTTCAGGTGTGATAGCGTGTCCCCTGCTGGGTTCTATGGTTCCTCCTGCCAGTTGCTACATCACTACAGCACTACAGGAGAAATCATGATCCCCAGCAGGGGGCACTCTATTAGAAATGCCTAGAAGTGTTGGCAAGCAGTGGTGCTGCTAACTCTGCAAGAAAGTAAAGAATGGAGCCGCCGCCTGCCTCTTTTACCAGCTATCTGGATTATAGTAGAAAAATGAAAGGGTTGTTTTGAAGTTCAAGTCCCAATCCAAGAACAAAAGTGTAATATATTTAGCTTACAGGTCTTTCCATGTGGTGACAGCATTCGATTTTCTTCCTGGTCTCTTTTTCTGTTATTTTTAGTTTTTAGTGATCATGCCACTTTCAATCCTGTAGTGGCAACGTTTACTTACTGTGCTGTATCTATAAAGAGTCATTGATGTCCTTCTAGATTGCTCATCCCTGATTTGAACTACAGACCACCTACCCTTTTCTAATTTTTGTAACACCAAAGGTGTTCTATAGTTCACAGGAAGGTACAAGCTCACCGGATTTCAGTCAGGATTAACATGGATTTTTTTGCACTGATTGAACAGACTAAAAGTGAGCAAATAATAGAAGTTAATTGTTTTGGATTAAAATGGAAGGTGCCGATCGTATTAACGTTCTCTGTTTAAAATATTGTTTAACATGTTACTAAAGTCAGTTTTTTTTTTTTTTTAATAAAATAACAAACATGTTATACTTACCTGCTCTGTACAGTGGTATTGCACAGAGCAGCCCCGATCCTCTTCATCAGGGTTCCTCGTGGCCATCTTGGCTCCTCCTCTTCCTTTGTGTGTCCCAATAGCAAGCCGTTTGCTGTGGGGACAAACGGTGCTTGCTTGCTCCCGACCTGTGTGTCTATGTAGCCGCGCTCCATACTTAGGCCCGCCCGCTTCTTCTTTACTGAATTTGATTGACAGCAGCAAGAGCCAATGGCTCCTGCTGCTGCTCGAATGCTGTGTGAAGAGGAGGAAAGGGGAGAATAGATGCAGCCGTGCACAGTGCTGATCTCTTCTCCTCTCTCTTCCTCTTCACGCAGGGAAAGTGGGGCACAGGGAAACTGAAACATTTTTTTAACCTTAATGCAAGCAATGCAATAAGGTAAAAAAAATGTTTTTAGGTTTAGTATCACTTTAAGAAATTAGCAGTTTTCCAGTCCTTAGATGTGGCAGCTGCATTTGTTTGAATTTTTTAGTCTAAGAACATTTTTTGCAAGTACAGCAAATACCTATTGAACTCGATAAATATTCCGTGGCCTTGTCACTTCCTGTAAAGTGAAGCACAAACACTGTTAGATTCCTTCTGTCCATTACTAATCCCCCCCATGTAAAAAAAAGATTTAGGCCTCTTTCACACGGGAGTTCCGTATGTCCATAAATCACCCCATCCGTTTGCGGGTGATATACAGACATAATGCATGTCAATGGGATTGCGGATGTCAGCGGATTACCATCCGCTGTCATCCAATTTGCGTCCTTTCAGTTCTGTTCTGTTTTTTGGAACGGAACAGAACCCTATTTTTCTTCCGTTTAAAAAATGGAAAGGACGCAAAATTGAATGTCAGCGGTGTCATCCGCTGACATCCGCAATCCCATAGACATACATTATGTCCGTATATCATCTGCAAACGGATGGGATGATATGCGGACATACGGACCGGATGACACAAGTGTCATCCGTGTCCGTAAAAAAAAAAAAAGTGTCGGAGCAGATCACAATACGGTTTGCTCCGTGTGAAAGAGGCCTAAGAGAGATAGACATGTTTAACCGCTTCCGGACCGCCCGCCGCAGATATACTGCGGCAGGCAGCCCCTCCTGCACGAACTGACGTAGGGCTATGTCAGTCGCGAGCCTGCAGCTAGGGTGCGAGCGCGCGACCCCGCCGGCGCACTTCCGCCCCCACCCAGCAGCGGGGACTCCGATGCACGGGGCAGGCGGCTCCGATCACTCTACGCTGAGAGAGAAGAACGGTAAGCTGTTGTAAACACAGCTGACCTTTCTTCTCTCTGGAATATAGGATCTCTTCTATGTAGGAACACATGATCATTTCACAAGCCCCACCCCCCCACAGTTAGAATCACTCCCCTAGGGTCACATTTAACCCCTTGATCACCCACAGTGTTAAACCCTTCCCTGCCAGTGTCATTATTACAGTAACAGTGAATATTTTTAGCACTGAATACTGTATTAATGATACTGTTCCCCTCCAAAAGTGTCAAAAATGTCAGTTAGGGATCTGATCTGTCTTCCACAATGTCGCAGTCCCACTAAAAATCGCAGATCGCCGCCATTACTAGTAAAAAAAAAAACAATAAAAATGACATAAATCTTTCTTGTAGTTAGTAGATGCGATAACATTTGCGCAAACCAATCAAAATATGGTTATTGCGATTTTTTTTACCAAAAATATGTAGCAGAAAACAAATTGGCCCAAATTGTTAAAAAAAATTGTTTTTCATTTTTTTTTTTTTTGGGGGGGGGGGGTAATTTTATATAGCAGAAAGTGAAAAATATTGTTTTTTTTTTTCAGAATTGTCACTCTTTTTTTTGTTTATAGCGCAAAAAATAAAAATTGCAGAGGTGATCAAATACCACTAAAGAAAGCTCTATTTGTGGGAAAAAATGGACATCAATTTTATTTGGGTACAGCGTCACACGACCACTCAATTTTCCGTTAAATTAAAGCAGTGCCGAATCGCAAAAAATGGCCTGGTCATTAAGGGGGCAAATCCTTCCTGTCCAGAAGTGGTTAAAGTACAGTATGGGTGATAACCATGGCTCCCCCCCCCCCCCCCCACCATAAATACAGTGGAGTGAATGAGCAATGAGCATAGACACCCAGGGACAGGAAGTTTGTTATTTGTAGAATTACAAAAGGCAAATAAAAAGGAACAGAACTTAAACAAAAGAAAACAAATGCAACCACCACATCTAAGAACCAGCAAGCTGAAATATATTAAAATTTTTGTTTTGAGGTTTAAATACATTTTAAGGTAGTAAGTGAATGGCAAATATCATTTCACAGCAAATATGAAACTGAAATACAAAGCCAATCAGCTTCTAATTTCAGCTTTTTCCAACCTGGAAGCTGATTGGTTACTATGCACAAATGCATCAGATTTTGCACTTTGTTTTTTTGTTTGTTTGTTTTTTAATTGTAAAATATGGATTTTAATGGCATAGCATAGTTTACAAACACTGGTTTATAAAAATAATTGTATTTTGCTTACTTTAAAAATGTCACATTAGCAACATTAACCGCTTGCCGCCCGCCCGCCGTCATATGACAGCGGAGCGGAGCGACCATTATCCTGGGCCGCCGTCATATGACGGCGGCACTTTAGGCAGGGCAGGCGCGCGATCGCGTGCGCGCCGCCCTGCACTGCCGGTGTCGGGGTGTCCCCGGGACACCCCCGTCACCAGCAGGGGGGAAACAGCCAATGGGCGTGGCTGTTTCCCACGTGATCGGCTGTGTTCCAATGACACAGCCGATCACGATGAAGGCGCCCACCAGATGACCGCGCATGCGCGATCGGGAGCGCGCAGCGCGGTCATGTCAGTGGCACTGTGTTCCGTAGGAACACAGCTGTCACCGGCGGTAGTAAACAGTCACTAACAGTGACTGTTTACTATGTGATCGGCTGTGAATCCATTCACAGCCAATCACAAAATGTAAACAAAGAGCAGTAACTCAGTGTTACTAGCTCTTCTCTCCTCATACAGTTTCCAGTATGAGGGGAGAAGAGCTAGAAATAGTGAGTTACTGCTCTGTACACATGTCACAAAGTAAAAATCACACTAATAAATGTCCCCACACAGTCCTCACCCCCCCCCCCAATGTCACCTGTCACCCAACAGTCACCTCATCAGTGCCCAGAAATTGACACCCATAAAGTTCACATGTGAGCGTAGCGATCGCAGGCAGAATCACTGCGATTCTGCCCGCGATCCGGAAATCATTGCAAATCGCGGGACGCCTGTGCGTTGCCCCTGATTTGCAATAGCACCCCAAACGCTGTGCGATGTTGCCGCCATTTCCGCCTGCCGATTCGCGGTAACATCGCGCAAACATCGCATGACGCCCAAAAAAGGTACAAGAGTTTCTTTGGGGCGTCATGCGTTGTTTGCGCGATGTTACCTCGATTCGGCAGGCAGAAAACGCAGCAACATCGCACAGCGTTTGGGGTGCTATTGCAAAAAACGGGCAACGCACAGGCGCCCCGCAATTTGCAATGATTTCTGGATCACGGGCAGAATCGCAGTGATTCTGCCCGTGATCGCTACGCTCACATGTGCACCGGTCACCAGAGACTACCATCAGTACCGCCGTGCACCATCGCCCATCACCTGTCACCCATCAGTGACCATCGCCCGTCACCTGTCACCCCATCAATCACCGTCACCTGTCACCCCATCAGTCATCGTCACCTGTCACCCCATCAGTCATCGTCACTTGTCACCCCATCAATCATCGTCACATGTCACCCCGTCAGTGATTGTCATCTGTCACCCCATCAATCATCGTCACCTGTCACCCTATCAATCATCGTCACCTGTCACCTCATCAATCATCATCACCTGTCACCTCATCAGTCATCGTCACCTGTCACCCCATCAGTCATCGTCACCTGTCACCCCATCAGTCATCGTCACCTGTCACCCCATCAGTCGTCGTCACCTGTTTGCCATATACATGCAATCACTTACTGACCGCCTAACGACTATATGCGTCGGCCATTAAAAGCTAAATACTGGAGTTATGGCAGCAGATAGCCCCCATAACCCCGGTATTTTTTGAAACGGCGGGCGGTCGGCTTTCAGATAAGGGTAGTCCCAGTGGCGGATTCGCCGCGGAATTACCCTTACGGTGCAGGGGAATAGGTGCCCCCCCCCCTCCTGCCGCGTCCCATATGTTTTCCCAGCTTACCGGACCCGGCAGCAGCGGGGAAAACTATCCGGTCCCGGATCCTCAGAGACAGGAAGTCGAGTGAGGGCAAGATGGCCCTCATTCAACTCTATGGTCTTGGAGGACCGGAGCTACGTCAAAAGACGTTGCCTAGCAACCGGTTTAAAGGGCCGCTTTTTTTTTTTGCTTTTTTTTTTTCCTCTTTCAACAATTTTTTTTTTTTTTTCTTTTTTAGTGTAGTTGTGAGGTGTGAGGTCTTTTTGACCCCAGATCTCAATATAAAGAGGACCTGTCATGCCTATTTCTATTACAAGGGATGTTTACATTCCTTGTAATAGGAATAAAAATGATCAAAACATTTTTTTTTAAACTGTGTAAAAATAAAAATATAATAAATAAAATAAATAGGAAAAAAAAAAAAAAATGAAAGCGCCCTGTCCCCGTTAGCTCGCGCGCAGAAGCAAACGCATACGCAAGTCCCGCCCACATATGTAAACGGTGTTCAAACCATACATGTGAGGTATCGCCGCGATCGTTAGAGCGAGTGCAATAATTTGAGCCCTAGACCTCCTCTGTAACTCTAAGCTAGTAACCTGCAGAAATTTTTAAAATGTTGCCTATGGGGATTTTTAAGTACCAATGTTTGGCGCCATTCTGTGAGCATGCGCAATTTTGAAGCATGACATGTTGGGTACCTAATTACTCGGCGTAACATTATCTTTCACATTATGGAAAAAAATTGGGCTAAATTTACTGTTTTCTTATTTTTTAGTTCAAAAAAGTGAATTTTTTTCAAAAAAATCGCATTTGGAAGACTGCTGCGCAAATATGGTGTGATAAAAAATATTGCAACGATCTCCATTTTATTCTCTAGGGTCTCTGCTAAAAAAAATATATAATGTTTGGGGGTTCAAAGTAGTTTTCTAGCAAAAAAAATGATTTTAGCTTGTAAACACCAAGTGTCAAAAATAGGCCCAGTCTTAAAGTGGATAAATGGACAACTTTGTGTAAAGCGCTACTTGGATGTGAGGCCTATGTATGTGGCCAGGCTGTGAAAAAGTGTTACACATGTGGTATCGCCATACTCAGGAGGAATAGCAGAATGTATTTTGGGGTGCAAGTTTTGCTATGTACATGCGATGTGTTAGAAATATTGCATAAATGGACAGCTTTGTTTAAAATAATGTGTTTTCATTTTCTTTCCACATTTTCCAAAAACTTGTGGAAAAAAATGACATATTCAAAAGACTCATTATGCCTCAAAAATTATACGTTGGGCTGTTTGCTTTCCAAAATGGGGTCATTTTATGGGGGTTTCCATTGTCCTGGTGCTCCAGGGCCTTCAAAAGTGCAATAGGTTGTCAGGAAATGATATGTGTAATTTGTGCTCCTAGAATGCCGGACGCTGCTACTTGGATGTTAGGCCTCTGTATGTGGCCAGGCTGTGAAAAAGTCTCACACATGTGGTATCGCCATACTCAGGAGGAGGAGTAGAATGTGTTTTGGGGTGTAGTTGCAAGTATACATGTGCTGTGTGAGAGAAATAACCTGTTAATACAGCAATTTGTAAAAAAAAAAAAAAAAAAAAAAAATAAATAAATCTTCATTTTGCAAAGCATTGTGGGAAAAAATTACAACTTCAAAAAACTCATCATGCCCCTTATTAAATACCTTGGAATGTCTACTTTCCAAAAAGGGGTCATTTGGGGGGTATTTGTACTTTCCTGACCTTTTAGTGTCTCAAGAAATGAGATAGGCCTTCAGTACATCAGGTGTGATCAAGTGTGATCAATTTTCAATGAATAGCACCATAACTTGTGGACTCTATAACTTTCACAAAGACCAAATAATATACACTTATATTTTTATCAAAAGATAAGTAGCAGTATAAATTTTGGCCAAAATTTGTGAAGAAAAATGACTAATTTGCAAAATTTTATGACAGAAACAAAGAAAATTGTGTTTTTTCACGATATTTTCAGTCTTTTTTTATTTATAGCACAAAAAATAAAAAACCCAGTATTGATCAAATACCATCAAAAGAAAGCTCTATTTGTGTGAAAAAAAGGACACAATTTTTGTATGGGTACAGTGTTGCATGACTGAGCAATTCTCAGTCAAAGTGTGAGAGTGCTGAAAGCTGAAAATCGGTCTGGGCAGGAAGGGGGTGAAAGTGCACTGTAGGCAAGTGGTTAAAATACATATGAAACAAGATATTTACAAATAAGCAAGATCCTCTAAAGTATATTCACAGCCCTAGAAAACACCTTAATTCCCAATGTTAGGAAACATCCTACAATATACCCTATTTTAAGCACACCCCAACCAACAGGGAGGTAGTTTTTAGTAACCAACATTGGCGAGGTGGAATCAGGATTTGACACTGGGCTCTACATGTTTCATGCCCTATTGCTTCTTCAGGAAGTTATTCAACATTGACAAACAAGTTTCGCTATAAAAGGTAAAGTACATAGGAGTATCGGTCAAGTGGGTGCATTGCTGAACTCATCCTAGGAACGTGGAAGTGGTGATGTATCATTAATATCCTGATAGTCTGTACATTACTACTACAAATTAGTGACCATCTCCTTGCCCTTTAAGATGATGGTGAACTGCTTTATAGAGGAAGTATTCTGGGCGATGGTAGAGCCTTAAATTGAAATTCACGTTAATCGCATTAATAGGTACAAGGTAGGTCTCCCACATTGGCTTTACTATTATTATCCAATGGTGGTATAGTCTGGAATTAAGCCGTCCAAAGCCCCCTAGATAACAAATCCCCAAGAGTGAATATATATAGAGCTTTCCCACCTCAGTGGATGTTGATCTGCCATGGCTATAACATCTATTGCCCTGGTGCAATGTGTTTTCCTCCGCTGTTCCTGCTTTTAGAAGGTTTTAAGGTAGTAAGTTAACGGCAAATGTAATTTCACAGCAAATATGAAAATGAAATTTAAAGCCAATCAGCTTCTAACTTCAGCTTGTTCAACCTGGAAGCTGATTGGTTACTATGCACAGCTGCATCAGATTTTGCACTCTCCAGTTCTCCAGTGTACTTTGAGTGTACCTCCTTGGTGGGTATAGTAAACACTAATCAATCAGTTTTGTATACATTAAACATTTTTAAAAAAGGTTTTGTTTTAAAAACCTAGTTGTCCAAACTAGTTGACCAGGGTGATTTTATCCTAGCCTTGAGGTCCAATTTTTAAAGCCAACACGGTTCACGGGCTGAACCGCTTCATCTGGGCCTCAGATCCTGTTAAATACTCTAACAGTATACAAACCACATATGAAACAATAAATACAATGAGGAAATAATTATTTTATCCCCTGCAGATTTTGTAAGTTTGCCCACTTACAAAGAAATTAAGGGTCTAGAATTTTTATCATTATCATAGGTGTATTTTAAATGACTAAGACAGAATATCAACCAAAATTCCAGAATAAACACATAATACAAATGTTATAAATTAAGTTGCAGTTAAGTAAGTAAAATAGGTATTTGATCCCCAAGCAAAACATGACTTCGTTCTTGGTGGAGAAACCCTTGTTGGCAAGTACAGAGGTAAGACGTTTCTTGTAGTTAGTGACCAGGTTTGCACACATCTCAGGAGGTGAGGGTGTCAGAAGAAACCAATAAACACTAGGGACTGCTTACCTATTAATTCTATAAATATAGACTATTTAACCAGGTGTCCCAAAGATGAGGGGAGGAAAGTGAACAAAAGCCTCAGTTGGTACCAGGTATTATGGCTCTGGTAATATTTCTAGATAAAGGATAGATTAAAAAAAAAAAAAAACATTTATTAAATATTTCTCATAAAGTGAACAATGCCACAAACAGGGTACAGAGATTGGTTATACTGTACACAGATTATTGGCTCCATTACTAAAGATTATGTCTAGTTAACATACCTGAGACCCTAATACAACACATTGGTTGCTCCTACTGCCACAGTCTTTAGTAGAATCATTCATCCTCATAGCAGTGGGTTTTTCCCTTGAGTGTTTCCCCTGTTGAGTGTGTTATGAATCTCAAAGGATCCTTTCAGGTGACAGACATATAGGCTGACATATAGGGGTAGATTCACTAAAACTGAAGAGTGCAAAATCTGGTGCAGCTCTTCATAGAAACCAATCAGCTTCCAGGTTTTTTTTTTTTTTTTGTCAAAACTTAATTAACCAAGCTGAAGTTAGAAGTTGATTGGCTATCATGCACAGCTGCACCATATTTTGTACTCTCTATTTTAGTAAATCGAGTTTTAGATAGTAGAGGAACTAATTAAAACCCATGTAATTTTTTTCTTGTCTGTGTCCCATTGAGCAGCTTTCTCCACACTTACTGTACTGTAGTAAGTTAATGGAAATCTATTTAAAGTCAATAGAAACCCCTTTTTAGATGGATGACAATGAAACAGGAAGATTTCCCTTTACCTTCATGGCACAACTGTAAAATATTAAATTTTCCATCACATTGTGTCACCGTAAAAATGGTCACCAGTAAAGATAGAGAGGGCCAAATTCCCAGAGGGAATACAGACAGCACGAAAAGGCCTAATTCTGGGTCTGGATCCTACTTGCTCTATTCAGAAAAAAAAAGGTTTTTGCTTTATCCAAAGCTTTAACCAAACTTATTGGCAGAATAAATTTTCTCAAGTGGAATTAATTAAAGGTACTGAAAACCCCTGTATTTGAATAGTCTAAAAGATCTTGCTGTCTCCAAGGCTTGACTATGTGGCTTCTAAATTCTGTAATATTTTTTATTCCCTTTATAGACAAATACAGAAAAAATTAGATGTATGTTGTTTGTAGCTAAGCTGATGTATTTGTTTAACCTTTTATCCTAAATTTGATATTTTCAGTACAATGACAAGCTGTCATTGTGAGGATAACACTTTAAGGTGTATTGGAAAAAGATGTTAAAGATGAGAGAATTGTCAGGACATTTCCGGCCACTGATAGCCGTCCAGAGGCTTTACATTATTGTGTTTGCTTGTTTTGTCCTTTTAGTAATTAAATTATGTCTTGGTCATTATTGTCCCTGGTCTGATTTATTTTCACTTTTTCGAAATAGGATTATCTCTGCCTTATGAAAGACAATAACACTTGCCAGCCTCTCGTTTCTTCCCCTGAAAGAACATTTAAAAATAGCTGAAATCTTTTCCAAAATATCTTTTTTTCCCTACAATAAAAGTAATAATGGCCCTGTTAGGTGTAGAAGAAAAGTCAGAGCACATTTGATTCTGTTTCCTTAGGGGAAATTGTATGTAAAATCAGTAAAAATACGCAACACACTTACCTAGACAGACAATGATTCAAAATGTTAATGGTTCAAAGAAGAGCCATTACCAGTATTCGTTAATCAAGTAAAATATTACAAATGTACATGGCTTGGCAAGCTGTCCGTACACAGACACTGGTGTCCCTGAATGGTCCTTGCAGGGTCCGTGGCGGCACAGTCAGTTACAGTCATAGCTGACTTCCACCTCCCCTGCAACTGCCTGCTGGTTGGTAGGACCATGTCGGCGTCCTAACCAAATCAGATGCACTACTCAAGTTCCTTCAGAGCGGAGGAGTCGGAAAAAGAGAACGGAAGGAATTTCCAAGTTTCTCCTCTAACCTGCTGCCCATGCCGTGCCTGCCCCTGGCCTCAGCAGTGAGCAGCGTGCCCCACTCCGCCAAGGTCCCAGCTTCTCATGAGAGATGGAAGTCAGTCAACTCGTCATTCATTCTGCACTGTGAGTGCGTGTCCTCCTGTAGCAGCGAGTCCAGAATTTAAAATTGGATCATTAAAGGAGATCTATGGTGGACCCTGCCTGGCCTGCTCTAAAGGGGGATATATGGGGGACCCTGCCTGGCCTGTTCTAAAGAGGGATCTATGGGGGGACCTGCTCTAGTAAAGGGGGATATTTGGGGATCCTGGTGTGCTCTAAAGGGGGATCTCTGCCATAGATCCCACTTTAGAGCAGGGTCCCCATAGATTCCCCCTTTAGAGCAGGGTCCCTATAGATCCCCTTTTAGAGAAGGGTCCCCATAGATTCTATGGGGACCCTACTCTAATGGGGATCTATAGGGACCCTGCTCTAAAGGGGTATATATGAGGACCCTTGCCTGCTCTAAAGGGGGATCTATGGGGAATCCTGCTCTAAAGGGGATCTATGGGGACCCTGCTCTAAAGAAGGATCTATGGGGATCTATGAGTACCCTGCTGCAAAGGGGGATCTATGGGGACCCTGCTTGAATTTTGAAAATCTTATAAACATTTAAAACAGTATACCAAAAGCAGTCTTTATATAAATGTTATTTTAAACTTCTTTGTACTTGTAGAGCTAGGCCAGAGAGTAGACAAAGTGTTTTTGATGGTTTTAATTTGAAATGTATGTTGGTGTCCTTCACTAAAGTCTGTACTTTGTAAAATGTCTGCCACAGCCTTGGTCCCTGCCTATCCCTGAAAATGTAACTAATGCATATAAAATAACTGACCTGTGGCTGTACTCTGTTCATCATGGTGTGTTTTTATACCTTTGATAAATGCAGACAACTATAAACATAAATTTCAGCACTATTGTTTGCATCTTATGAATTTTTGTTGAATATTGATTGATTTATTTATATTTATTTATGATTATACTTGCACAGATGTGATTATATGCACTTTATCCAAGTTTTAAATTCATTCTAGGTATATAGGACCTGTTCAGCATAAATGCACTTTTTAAAGAGTTTCACTTATACACTGGAGCACCTTTTCATTGATACAATGTATATATATATATGTACATATACATATACACATATATATATATATATATATATATATATATATATATATATATATATATATATATATATATATATATATATATATATAATCTTTATGTACACCGCTTTATATTGACATTTACCTTTGTGACTAGTAGGAATATTGGAGCACCTGTTTTACCTCTATAAAGCGCAGTACTATTTTTATTCATTTATGTTGTACAACTTGGGTGCTTCCCACTGCATTTATGCTTCTCAGCAGGCTTCGCCTCTATTTGCTGCCAAACAGCATGCTAGAAAGTTGGAAACCTATATAGGTTTCTGTAGCATTAGCTAATATATTACAGAGAGGTGCTGAAACTATAAACATGCCAGCCAGTAGGGAGATATGGCATTTTACAGCTTGTGTGCTAAAGGGAAGCACAGGTCCAAGTTTACCTTACACCATACTCTTATCTCCCAAGCATCTGCAAAAAAAAAAAAAAAGTGGATGTAAACCCCATTCATGAAATCTGACCTGGGCACATATATCTGTAGTGTTTACTTATCTCTATCCAAAGTCCTAAGTCCTGTGTCTTTCTGTTGCTTTGTTCCTCTGTTATCAGCATGGGTATGATACCAGTAAAAGTCCCCCATAAGCCCACAATCACCAATTTCCCCTTATAGGAATTGGTAATACAAAAATCAGTTATCAGCATAATAACTTCTGACAAGTTCTCCGACACTGGACATAAAAGTAGCTGGAAATTTGTGTGGGGATGGGTGCATATAGATTAGCAGAGAGATGGTCTATTCACAGCACAGCTCTGCGTGTTTCTTCCTTCCTCTGCCTATGTGGAGGGGGGGGGTGCTTTTCCTTCAATCCGCTGTCACACAATGCATGCAAAGACTCCACACCAAGTGCTGCAACAGGAAGAAAACAATTCTAACACAATGTTCACTTTCTAAACAGTGTAGAAAGCTGAAGGTAGCTGATATACAAATAAAAAACCTATGAGGCTGTTTACTTCACTGGGTATATGTGGGGGTTTACATCCACTTTAAATGCGTTATTATCAGTACATAAGATACAGTGGTTGTTTGGATAACAAAATCTGTTGGAACCAATTATGAATATTGGGCATAGTTTGTATGACCAACAAAAAAAACACCTCTTAGTAACAGTTTAAACTTCATCTACATATGCCCAAAGCTTCTTCCCTTGCTTTTGCTGCTGTGTTGCTGGAGCACTAAAGGAAAAACCTTGAGTACACACCCTACAAACATTGTTTGCAAGATTCAGGTACAAATTCATTGTAGCAATATTATTGTTACAATGTGTTTCAAGTAGTTCTCTTATGTGCAAAGCAAATGCATTGTATTGGATCTGCACCTTATGTCAGTTAATTCAACCACATAAATAAAAAAAAACGATTGTATTTAATATAAACTGTACCTATATCACCCTATATTAACCTTAACGTAGTTGTAAACCCCAGACATAAAATATGAACAAAACATATCCTTCTATAATGTGTACTTGTCTCGATTTAAAGCTCTAAGTGTCATTTCTGCTGCTTTGTTCATCTGCTATCAGCATGAATCACTTCTGACACCAAAAGAAAAAATAAAGACAGGGAAGGGACCTCCAGCAGATTGACAGACTCTGCTCTGTTCACACGGGCTTCAGCTTGTATAAGAACAGTGTGAACAGCAAGCTTTGACAAAGCGTTTGCAGAGCTTTTGGCAAGCTTTGTTGAAGCTTTTCTATTGGGAGTGTTGATTGCTACTTTAAACAAGCTGCTAGCAGGCTTCAGCATTTCTTGAAGCTTGTTGAAAGCCTATTGAAGCCTGCTAGCAGCTTCTTTAAAGTGGCAATAAATGCTCCAATTAGGATCTGTGTTCAACATTTATAAACTGGAGTTGAATGGTACTTTAAAAGCTTCAACAAAGCATACTGGAAGCTCTGCAAATGTTTTGTCAAAGCCTACTGTTCACACTGCTCTTACACAAGCTGTGAGCTGTGTGAAGGGGGGGGGGGGATCCTTAGCTCTCAGACCTCTCTCCTAATCTCCGCCCCAATTTTTCGGAACTCTCCGACACGCTTATGAATTCAGCACTTTGAACCCATGTGGAGAAAAGTAAAAAGTGCAGATAGACAGATACAACTTATGTAGGAGGATGTGTTTCATCTCTGTGTATCAACTGAAGATAGTCCCTTCACTGGGTATATGGAAGGATTTACATCCACTTTAAAGTGGTTCTAAAGCCTTAATGTTTTTCAGCTTAATGTATTCTATGCATTAAGGTGAAAAACCTTTTTCTTAACTCAGCCCATTCGATCCAGCGATGTGAAGGAGCGCAGCGGCTTCAGCCGCTATCGCTCTCCTCATTAGACAGATTGATAGCAGCGGAAGCGATTGGCTCCTGATGCTGTCAATCAAATCCAGTGATGTGGTAGCGGGGGGGGGGGGCAAATCCCACTGTCTGTCTCAAAGAATGCAGCAGCAGGACTCGGGAGCGAGCACTTACGGGTGCCCCCAGGCAAAGCGGCTTTCCGTGGAGCCAACCAATGAAGAGGATGGGTCTGGATCGCCGGAGGGGGACCCCAGAAGGAGGAGGATCTGGGCTGTTTTCTTGAAAACCATTGCACAGAGCAGGTAAGTATAGGCATGTTTGTTATTTGTGTAGAAAAAAAAAAAGTTTTACAACTACCTAAAGGCCTCATTTACATCTTTGCAGCCTGATGTGATGTGTTAATGCATCGGAAATTGGCTTCCCTGAAAATGCACAAATTTTCTTGATGCAGTGTACCACAACACACAGTAGTTTATTATTGTGCACCGTGGCACACTGCAATGCAACTGCGACATTGTTTCGTTTCTTAGTGCATTTGGTGCAATTTAAAATAAATAGTACTGCAATGCATTAACAAGTACATGGTGCACATAGATTTGACACCAGCCTCATTGAAATCCTTATCAGTTCTATTTCCATTCATATTTTTTTTCCTTTTCGATAATTTGGTTCATTCTTTTTTCACTAATGCAGGCACTGAGAGGTATAAGAAGCTCAGAAATGATTTAATTCATCAGTGGCCATCCAAAATTGATCTTTCTGCTGCAGGTTTAGCATTTTAAAGGGAATTCTAGGCAACTATTAAAATCACTGAACTATTAGTAAAATATCCACTCAATTTATGTTGTTTTCTTTGGATTTTTTTTAGATTTTACATCATTTTCTTTTGATACTTTGCAGACAATTTGATATCTTTCTTAGATTATTTATTTTTTTAAACTTCATCTTTATTTTAATTTTTCCCAAGAACATACTTTCCATTCAAGAAATTACATTATATATTCAAAAATACATATCTTTAAAAACTTCCCACTACCGCCCAACCCCCAAATCCCCGACCTCCTTCATCTCGCTCCCTTTAGGATTAGTATATTAACAGAACAAATTAGGATTAGAATATTAACAAAACAAAGCAGCCTTTCTAGATGTTCACAGTCTCAGGTGCCAATCCTGGAGTTTCAATTCATACTTTCCATAACTTTTCAAATCTACTTTTTCCCCCTTTTCTCATATAGGCCAGTTTTTCCCTTATTGTGTTGTTGTGTAGCTATCACTTTAAACTGTATATCAAAGGTACAGCGCTAGATATGAAAATACTGTGCAAATTAAGCAAATATAAGGTGCTAGTGATATGAATCAAAGTGACAAAAGTGCCAATAAATGAATACAAATTATTTTCATAAAGTGCAAACATTACTGAATGAACCCATCAAGGTGCCACCAAAAAGACAACATAACAAATCAATTTATATACAATAATCTGATATGGTGCAATAAAATAATCAAAAATCCATTAATAACGGAATTACACATGCTGGGATCAAGTGCTTAACATGTGTTTGAAAAAAGTGCTTGTGCTTCCACCACCAACACCCGAGAATGGCCTCTCACCTTATGATCAGACCCGTGTATTACCACCGGGTCTAAATAAGCAGTTCCCCCAAGGGTTGAGAATCTTTCCTCAACAGGTGATGTTGCTCTGGGCTCACTAGGGCACCATTAATGGCTTCCTCTGAAATAATTTGGAAGGGTGATGTTCTAGGTTACTTTACCCATGGACCAATCCCCGCATATTCCAGTATGCATAAAAAGTAGTGACAATCTAATGCTCTCTGTTAAATAATCTCCTTTATTTTTTTTTCCCTTTATTAAAGTAATAAATGTGTCTCACATAGGTTTGCACGATCAGCTGTGCGGGCTAAGAACGCTTGTCTCATAGACACATGATGGAGCCTGCTGCCGGGTCACCGCTCGTCCGACTCCCCCCCCCCCCATTTGCACAAGTATCACTTTAAAGCCTAACTCCATAAATAAATAAAAATCCACCCTTAGGGCCCCGCTGCACTGCTTATTATATCTAGGGGAGCAATAAAATTATGTAAATAGTTACCTCGTTCCTCATTCCAGAAGGGCCTACCTGGCACTGCAAGGATGGATTTAAAAAAAAAAAAAAAATTATTGTAGTTGGGATCTTTTTGTTTTATCCAAACAGGTTTGCTTTAAAGTGAACCTGTTTCTTAAAAATGCTAACTAAAGTAAAAAACATCTTACTGCATGAAATGTGTCTCCGCAGCACTGACAGAACCCTGCTAAATTGTTGCAGTTACTAGTGATGTTCTTAAAGTTGCAATTTTGTGCAGGCATAGTTACACCCCATAATAAAAACACATGAGCCTGCAGGAAAAGAGATTTAGGCACCCGGCATTGTGACATAAGGGCACTGGATATGCCTTTTCTGCCTGTTATCTGTCTATGCTGTTGTTACAGTTGGTTAAGAAAGCACACAGATTTGCTTTCATGTTTTGTATAGACCCCAAAAAAATTCAGGACGTCTATTTTAAAGGATCCGCCAGTTTGCATATTGGCAGAATTCCCAGCTACAGAAATGGTAACAAAATTCGAAAGAATTCAAATTTAGAGATCTAACGAGTTCTGCCTTTAGAAACTACAGGAATATTTTTGTTTAGATTTCTTTAATCAGTTTTGAAGATTTTTACAATTGTCGGGTATTTTTAAAGGTGTAAGCAAATGAGGATCTTTACAGGTGAATTACTTATTCGACCTGTCATAGCTGTAGTTTGATCAATTTTTTCTATGCTCTCCTCAATAGTAGCTAGTAAAACCAGTTAGCCAAAATGTTGAATATATTTTTGATAAGCCAGCCTGGTCTGTTGCGCTGAAGAATATTTGTACAATATATGAAAACATTGCATGGCGTTATAGAAAGGCTTGTATATTATTCATTATGATGGCTGCTGCTAGTGATTTAATAATCCTGTCAGCCATTGTGGTGAAAGAAACGTTAGTCTTATAGTATTAGCATTAGTTTTCATAAATATTTTATACTCTGAATCTAATTTGAAATGTAATTACACAGTGTATGGCGATCATAACTTGAGTCATTTTTGTGCCACTTCAGTGTTTATAAAATATAGATCACTGTAACATTTGCCGTTTCAGAAAAAATGCCCAATGCCTCACAAAATGAAAGTCTGGAAAGTGGCGAGACAAATTTATAAAATTAGAAGGCAGGTTTTCATTTCGGGTGGCTTTAATGCATAATAAGAATTATAAAACAACACAAAGGCCATAAAAAAAAAAGAATCCAAATTTGAATAGAAATGTAGATCATTTAGTATCCCATGTTTCCGAGCTGATTGAAGTCGTAATGTATGTCCATGAATTTGACAGGCAAGGTCATTTATCCAATTTATCACTTTGCTATGCACACACTTGTTGAAACATGTAAAAATCAAAGACATCCATGTAGTGAATGACAAGCATCCCCAATGATACATATAATGTTAAAGATTTCTGATCACACAACAAACCAACTAGGTGTTAATACAATAAACTCGTGTTTCAGATTTTTTTTTTCCTGCTGCATTTTAATAATGTGAAGTCTTGCTTGTTACAAAGTTAAATCTTTTCAAGCAAGGCTATTAAAGGATGGTTCTGTATGTTTTATAGTAGACATCCAGGATCGTATATTTGGTAGAAGGTAAAAAGTCGATGAATCCAGAGTTTTGAAAATAAACAAGGAAAACGCATGCATTTCCACCAAGAGCACCCATTCTTGTTCTGACCACTGTAATGGTACCTTGCAGCACACATGTAACCAAAAAAAGTCCTTCCCTGTAACCATATTGCAAAACTCTGTGTGTTTGATATGTACAGCCGTGGCAAAAGGTTTTGAGAAGGACTCAAATTTCACTATTCACAAAGTCTGCTGCTTCAGTGTTTTTAGATCTTTTTGTCAGATGTTCCTAGGCTATACTGAAGTATAATTACAAGCATTTCATAAGTGTTGAAGGCTTTCATTGACAAATACATTAAGTTTTTTTAAAGAGTCAATATTTGCAGTGTTGACCCTTCTTTTTCAAGACCTCTGCAATTCACCCTGGCATGCTGTCAATCAACTTCTGGGCCACATCCCGACTATTGGCAGCCCATTCTTGCATAATTAATCCCTGCAGTTTGTCAGAATTTGTGTGTTTTTTTTGTTCACCAGCCTCTTGAGTACCACAAGTTCTCAATGGGATTAAGGTCTGGAGAATTTCCTGGCCATGGACCCAAAATTTTGTTCCTCAAGCCACTTAGTTTCACTTTTGCAAGGTGCTCCATCATGTTGGATAAGGCATTGTTCATCACCAAACTGTTCTTGGATGGTTGAGATAAGTTGCTTTCAGGGGATGTTTTTGTACCATTCTTTATTCATGGCTGTGTTCTTAGGCAAAATTTTGAGTGAGCCCTCTCCCTTGACTGAGAAGCAACCCCAAACATGAAAGGTCTCAGAATGCTTTACTATTGGCATGACACTGGACTGATGGTAGTGCTCACCTTTTCTTCTCCGAACAAGGTTTTTTCTGGATGCCCCAAACAATGAGAAAGGGGATTCATCAGAGATAATAACTTTACCCCAGTCCTCAGCATTCCAATACATGTACCTTTTTTTCAGAATATCAGTCTTTTCCTGATGATTTCCCTGGAGAGAAGTGGCTTTTTTGCTGCCCTTCTTGACCCCAGGCCATCCTCCAAAAGTCTTCACCTCACTGTGCCTCCAGATGCACTCACACCTGCCTGCTGCCATTCCTGAGCAATCTCTGCACTGGTGGTGTCCCGATCCCGCAGCTGAATCAACTGTAGGAAACGGTCCTGACGCTTTCTGGACTATCTTTGGTGCCCTGAAGCCTTCTTCACAAATGCAGTGGAAATGTTTATGGGATTAAATTCATTTTCATGGCAAAGCGAAAATTTGCAATTAATTGCAATTCATCGAATCACTCTTCATAACATTCTGGAGTATATGCAAATTGCCATCATAAAAACAGAGGCAGCAGACTTTGTGAAAATTAATATTTGTGTCATTCTCAAAACTTTTGGCCACGACTGTATTTTTGAAGCTCATATTATCACTTGATACAAAGCTTAGTTATCTCATTTGATGAATCAGTAACATTACTTGAGAATATAAATCCATCAGGATACACTGTCAAAAAGTTGCTTGCTCTTTTGGTTCTTGAAACCTAAAATTGGTAATAAGTTAAAAAATGAGCACAAGGGACAATAATTACAGTCAATGTGATGTGTCCCTTGTGCTACTGTCTACTGCCTAAGTTGACATCTTCTGTTCTCTCATCTCACCCCCATTGCTGTAATCTTCTTGTGCTATGGGGGTTATTGGAGCCAAGGTCATATGCACACATCAAGAGTGCCAACTATGCGTCCCCTTTTCTTCCCATCTCCTCCGTTCATAGAACCTGTATTATATTTATATAAATGAAAAAACATATATTCATGGAGGAGGCAAACCTTTCATTTATCTGCCTTTGAGCGGAGGAGGGGTGGAATGGGCAGATATACACTGTAGTTGGCACTCTTTATGAGTGCCTATGACAAGTCCATTCGGTTCTTAACCCTCACAGCACTGGGAGATTATGGCAGCCTGGAGGGGTCAGGGGAAGTCTAGGGGTGAAGGGACTTAAGATTTAAACTAAAGCAGCAGACAGCAACACAAGGGACACATCACAATAGCTGTTACAAATGTCCTTTTTTCCTCAACACTGACTATTTTAATCGTTATCCTGCCAGCATTTGTAAATAGCAAAGTATATCATATTTACTTTTTTAAAACTTTTTTTTTTTTACATTTCTTCAGCTACTTCCTGGTTTCCAGGCCTAGACAAATTATGTCATACATTCCAGGAGTCTTCAGGAGGAGGGGGGGGGGGGGTTTCTCAGCTAAGCACACCCTCTTGCCTGCATGCCTGAGCTAAGGGCAGAATTAATACAGGAAGTAAATGCTACATGAATCATCTGCCCTTAGACAAGAAATGCTAGGGTGTGTTTTTCAATGTGATTTCTCAGCATATATAAATTTAATATAGAATAATCTTAAAACATAATTAAACAGAGTTTTTGGTTTGTGGTGCTCAGGTGCTCACTACTGCAAAAGTAAAAAAAAAATAACTTGGTTGTAAAGGCACAATGTTTTTTATCTTCATGCATTTTATGCATGAAGGTAAAAAACCTTCTGTGTGCAGCAGCTCCCCCCTATACTTACCTGAGCCCCCTCTCAGTCCATTGATGTCCACGAGAGCCTTGCCTCTCCGAGGACTCACACTCCTGATTGGTTTTTGTTAATCCCAGCCAGTAAACCAATCAGGAGACAGAGGGGTGGGGCCAACAGAGCAACAGAGCAAACTGCTTGTTGTGGGGGCACCTGGCAGGAGGGAGGAGCCAGGAATGCTGGCAAGGGACCCAAAAAAGAGGAGAATTAGGGCTGCTCAGTGCAAAACTTTTGCACAGAACAGGTAAGTATAACATGTTTGTTATTAAAGAAAAAAAGAAAAAACGAGACTTCAATATCACTCTAAACTTCCAGGCTCTCAGTCCTGCAGTGCAAAAGTGGGGTTGATTTACTAAAACTGGCGAGTGCAAAATCTGGTGCAGCTCTGCATAGAAACCAATCAGCTTTCAGGTTTTATTGGCAAATCTTAAAGGGAAACTCCACTTTCCGTGATTTAAGTCATATTGTAATTGAATGTTATTAAAAATGACCTTTACTTTTCAATATGTCATTTTCTGAAAAAGCAATGCAATATGGCTACCTGGAGTTGTTCTGTACACAGAATGTATACTGACCACACCCCAGAAACATAATTTCCTGCTTGTGTGATTGTCTCACCAATTTTCCCAGAAGTCTGCCTAAGATACAAGTCAGATTTTTGGCATCCCCTGCAATAAAAATGTAATTTTTGGTGAGATACTCCCAATAGGAACACGTCTAAAGGGATGCAGGCCCAACAGATTTCCTCATTAGAGCCTTGCAGCTACCACAGCTGATAGATAATTATGAAATCACTCCCATTAGACCCACTCAGCACAGAGACACAGAGGAACAAACAATGGTTTCTTCAGAATAACAAAAGGTAGGAATCTGCAACAAAGTTTGTTAAAATCCTTGTAATGTACAGATATCACCCAGAGGGGAATGTTTTTTTCTCAACAAAAGTGGAGTTACACCTTAAAGCGGAGTTCCGGCCACAAAATCGACATGATCGATTTTGTGGCCATCCGCTTGCTTTTCGGCACCTGAAAAAGAAATGGATAGTTACGATTTTTTTTTTTACTTACCTTGTTATTTTAGAAAAATATACTCACCTTTCTTCCACTTCCTCCCTCGGCGGCCACGGCCCACGCCGTCACTTCCTGTGAGCTGAACGTCATCGCTCCCAGGAATCAATGCGCCGGCACCGGCCCCACTCGTCACATCCGGTGCGGCGCCGCATTCCCTGCTAAACAGCTTCTGGGCATGCCCAGAAGCTGTGGAGGAATGCGGCGACGCACCGGAAGTGACGAGTGGGGCCGGTGGTGGCGCATTCTGGAAGAAGAGGACACGGAAGAGGACGCAGAAGAGGACGCGCTGGCTTCAGCTGCCCACATCCGAGATGGCAACGCTGGAGAAGACATTTTAAAGGTGAGTATTTCTTCTTGCAGGTAAGTGCGACCCGGGACAGATCAGAGGCTAGCCATTGTGGAATGTACTAGCCCTGACTGTCCCGGGGGTATTTTTATTGACATTTTTTTTTCATGGCCGGAACTCCGCTTTAATTGAACAAGCTGATGTTAGACGCTAATTGGCTACCATGCACAACTGCACCAAATTTTAGTAAATCAACCCCACTGGGGCATGTTTATAAAGCATTGATTGTCTTTTTTACCAAACATTCACTGGTGGTGAATCATTCACTGTTGTTTAAAACACATGCACCAGGAAGATTCACCTACAATGAATGTACCCTTTTTGTGAACTTCCAGGTTCACTTCTGCAGCTACCTTGCTTGAATATGATTAATTTGATAACAGAAAGTTTAGTTGGGATGTTTTCTATCCATATGGAGCTGCAAAAATGACCGATACATTACTTGTCTCTTTAATTCCATTAACCCTCACTTTTACTCTGCGAATGTGTAACTAGTCAATCAGTCACTTTTTTTAATTGCCGTGTCATCTGCAGACCTCTCCTTATTACAGCGGCCTTATCCTGGGCAGCTCCGCTCTGTAAGTAATGGCATTGCTTAAGTTAATTTTGTTTTCAAAATTCAATAATTCATCTGAGAGTTGTCCGTGTAAGACTCCTGTTAATGATACACCTTTCATTGCTGAAATCAATTGTGAATAATTAGATTCTGCTGGGTAAAATGATTAAGTAAGCATTGATTTCCAAACAGTCGCCTGATTCAGAACATTTGTTAAACAGTTTAGACAGCCACGAGTACTAATATAAGCTGATATTGTAGTAATAAGAACAAAAAATCAATGACTTTCATACTTATATTCAAAGCTAATACATTGCCCATGTGAGAAAAAAGAAAAAAAAAACAATTTAGCCTAATCCCAGTTTCTCAATAATTGTTACAATACTATTTATGCATTTTAAAGTTTGCAACACTGGTTGTAGTGTGACACTTTTCAGTATATCATTGTTATGGAACCTTTCCAAGGAATGCCATGGGATCACTGATTATTTAGTCTTTTTTTTGATAGACCCCAATTGAGAAATTTAGCTGATCTTTTTTTAGTGCAGCCGTCAAATATATTGGTTATAATAAAACTTCCAAGGCAAATAAAGATGCTCAGCAGGGGATGGGGTGGTTCGGAGTGCTTCTTGAAACTAATTATATTCTGCTTTAATAGCAAGGCAACAAAAAATAAAATACAGTAAGAAAAAACACATTTGACAGGAGACTGAAAGCATCTATTCAACTTCTCACTAAAGTTTGCATAGGCTGGTATATTAGCCATATATTTATATCCAACATCCAGTCCCTGTTATTTCAGCCTACTTGCTTAACCGATTCTGGACCCGAAGGTTTTCCCCCCTTAATGACCAGGCCATTTTTTGCGATTCGGCACTGCGTTAATTTAACTGACAATTGTGCGGTCGTGCGACGATGTATGCAAATAAAATTTTTTCCCACAAATAGAGTTTTCTTTTGGTGGTATTTGATCACCTCTGCGGTTTTTATTTTTTTGTGCTATAAACAAAAAATGAGCGACAATTTGGAAAAATAAGCATTTTTACTATTACTAAGATGCCTTTACTATTACTTTTTGCTCTAAAACACAGCAAATAAAAAAGCTGATTTCGGTAAAAAAAATATCCCAATAGGTATATATTGATTTGTTTGCACAAAAGATATTGCGCCTACAAACTAGGGGATAGATTTATGGCATTTTTATTTTATTTTTTTACTAGTAATGGCGGCAATCAGCGATTTTTAGTGGGACTGCAACATTGCAGTGGACAGATCAGACACCTAACTGACACTTTTGGGGGAACCAGTGACATTACTACAGTAATCATACTAAAAATATGCACTGTTACTGTACTAATGACACTGGCAGGGAAGGGGTTAACACCAGGGGTGGTCAAGGGGTCAAATGTGCCCCTAGGGGATGCTTTCTAACTGTGTGGGGGATGGACTGACTAGATGAACACAGAGATCCGAGTTCCTAAATAGCAGGAACACAAGATCACTGTGTTCATCTATGACAGAACGGCAGTCTGCCTTGTTTACATCGACAGACCACCTTTCTTTCTTTCTGGGAGCGATCGCAGTGGCCGGCGGACATTGTGTCCGCTGGACGCACTGATTTGCTCCCCCTTTGGCCAATCACTGGCTATTGCATGAAATAACATACAGGTACATCATTTTGCGCAATAGAGCCGACTTACCGCAGCATATGTACTGCTGGTGGTCGGCAAGTGGTTAAGGTGTGCTGTTTTTTCATGTTTATTTAGTTGACCATCTTTCAGTTTTGACCCAACAGCAGTCAACCCTCATTGCCAATCTCCATGTATTTTGTTCAGTTCAATTTACAGGAGTTATAGGCAATGAAGCATACTGTAGATAATTAGTAGCAGAGTGTTGAATTTATGTTATGTTGAGAACTCCCATTGCAACTCCATAAATTTACAAATAGACAATGAATAAGGATCAATAACAAGGAAACGTCAGCCTTCGAAAAGGATCATGTTGGCTATCGGCACATTGATTTCAAATATACTGTATAAAGCAAATGTGTTACCTTGTTTGAATTTTTATTGGGGAAACAGTGGGGAATACAATCCATTAAACTGACATATTCTCTGATTATGGTGCTCCAAGGTCATCCATTGCAGTCATGTTGTCTAGTTATCAAATAGACTGGTCAAAAGCATTAAATACAGTATGTTCATAGGCACCTCTGTTGATCCTCTGTAGATTCTTCAATGATACATTTTTAATTCCATGTGATGTGCATTCTGCTAAAGTTAATGATACATGGATGGAATATAAAAGCTAAAAATCTAAGTATGTTATGTATGGTGTGTGTAATGGAACTGCTTTGGTTTTTTTTAACCACTTAAGCCCCGGAGGATTTTCCTGCTAAAAGACCAGGGGGTATTTTGCGATTCGGCACTGCGTGACTTTAACGGACAATTGCGCGGTCGTGCGACGCTGTACCTAAACGAATTTGATGTCCTTTTTTTCCCACAAACAGAGCTTTCTTTTGGTGGTATTTGATCACCTGTGCGATTTTTTGATCATGCGCTATAAACAAAAAAAGAGCGACAATTTTGCAAAAATAGCAATATTTTTCACATTTTTTATATGAAATTCCCCAAAAAAAAAATGTAAAAATCAAAATTTTTTAACATTTTTGGCCAATTTGTTTTATCCTACCTATGTTTGGTAAAAAAAATCGCAAAAAGCGTATTTTGATTGGTTTGCGCAAAAGTTATCGCGTTTACTAACAAAGGGAAAGATTTTTGTCATTTTTTTTGTTTTTTTTTTAAAGCGTAATGGCGCCGATCTGCGATTTTTTTTGTGGTACTGCGACATTGCGGCGGACAGATCGGACCCTTGACTGACATTTTTGACACTTTTGGGGTTAACAGTGACATTTCTACAGTAATCAGTGCTATACATATGCACTGTTACTGTAAAAATACACTGGCAGTGAAGGGGTTAACTTTATTTGGGAGGGAGGGGCTGTGTGTGTCCCTAGAGGCGTGATTCTTACTGTGATTGGCTGAAGCTCTAGCTGTAAGGACACTGATCAACGGATCTACATACTAGATCCGTGAAATCAGTGTCTTTACAGCGAGGAGAATGACAGGCAGCTTGTTTACACAAGCTGCCTGACATTCTCCCTCTTCCCCCGACGATCGCCAAGTGGCCGGCGGACATCGGGTCCGCTGGTCACACGCGCGGGGGGGTGCGTGACCGCGCGGGAGCGGGAGCGCGCCTCTGCGGGCGCGCGCTCGCTCCCCAGACCCTCCCAGGCTAGTGACGTTAATTAACGTCACTCTGCCTGGCAGGGGCTGACCGCCGCAGTAAATCTACTTGCGGCGGGCGGCAAGCAGTTAAGCAACAATATTAGGCATTGAGTAGCTTGTTTAACAGAAAATGGTAATCAGTTTCAAATACTTAATATTGTGTGCCTCGGGGAAAATCTGCATGCACAACTTTAATATTTCGGTAAATAAATGTGTCTTATGTTATTCTGCTTGGGATTTAATAGAAATGCTTCAAAGCAGGTAGCTCTAGTTAAATTTAGCATCATACTCATAAAACGTATTTTCAGATATTTCCATATTATTGATTATAGTGATCTGTATGTTTGTAAAACCAGAGCTACTGTATTTTTCTTTAAAATAATTTGGAGAATTAAAGTGTTTCTAACCATAGGACGCTGCATTCACTATATCGGGTATCCAACAATACACAGAACATGGAAATGCAATTATTTTAGTAAATATAAACTGCTAAATACCTTTTCTCATCAGCAGTATATAGCAGTCTTGTGACTTCTATCAGAGTCCAGCTGAGCACTGGTTAAAGCGTAACTCCACTTTTGTTAAGAAAAAAACATTCCCCTCTGGGTGATCTCTGTACATTACAAGGATTTTAACAAACTTTGTTGCAGATTCCTAACTTTTGTTATTCTGAAGAAATCATTGTTTTTTCCTCTGTGCCTCTGTGCTAAGTGGGTCAAATGGGAGTGGTTTCATAATTAACTATCAGCTGTGGCAGCTGCAGGGCTCTAATGAGGAAATCTGCTGGGCCTACATCCCTTTAAACGTGTTCCTATTGGGAGTATCTCACCAAAAATGGCAATTTTGTTGCAGGGGATGCCAGAAATCTGACTTGCATCTTAGTGCAGACTTCTGGGAAAAATGGGTGAGCCAATCACACAAGCAGGAAATTATGTTTCTGGGGTGTGGTCAGTACACATTCTGTGTACAGAACAGCTCCAGGTAGCCATATTGCATTGCATTTCCAGAAGATTACAACAGCTTCAGATTGAAAAGGAAAGGTAATTTTTAATAACATTCAATTACAATATGATTTGTGTTGCAATTGTATACACTATATAGTTTTTTTCTTTATTTGCAATTTTTTTTCCCCACGAAAGTGTAGTTACCCTTTAAAGCTTCTAGGAGGAGTTTTCATACTCTTTTAAATGTCCTATGAGGTCACATGCACCCTCCCAAAACAAAAAAAAACTCTCTAGCAATACACACCAAACTGAGCATGTGCAGAGTGCCTCCAAGGCTCTGTACTATCAGCAGATGGATTAGGGACAGCAAAGGAAGGGGAGGATCAGAGAAGACAGGATCAAACAGTCTTTTTACACAATGCAGAGAATTATGCCCTTAGGTGCCACAGTGAATATAACAAGCATGCTTTACTGCATATACAGACTGATTTTACTGTGGCGGGTTTAAACAAAACTTTAAGCCCTGATAGATCACTTCAAGATGGCCCCTTTTGCAGGTATAGCTATGTAAAACATTAGCATTAGGTGTCTATACTGTTTAATATCCAGTAATGCCCTGTCTCTCCCTGTTCTGCTCATGCTGGGTCCTTCTCTATTCTCGGTGCGTAAAATCAGAGCCACTAGAGGCCAATTGCTTGACAGCTTAACGATTTACTGTTGCTGAAAGGGGAAGAAAGCAACAGGAATGACACAGACTGTGTAGAAGGAACAAAGTTTAAGAAGGGAGAAAAGCAAAGCATTGGGTGTGACAGGACAAACTCTGCTGCCAGGGAGACACAAAAGAGTTAAAGAGCTAAACAAGGATAATGTATTATCTTTTCTCCCTGACGTTTTCTCCTTTCTCCCTTATGGGCCAGAACAGGTGACTGCCATCTAATGACAAAATGAAATAAACAATACTTTATGCTTATGTCCACATCACACTCTAATGTAAACTCTTTCATGTATAACATTGACATCCCAAGTTGTATATTTGCATTGTTATGTATTAAATGGTCTACCTATGATTTTAGGTTGTACCCTGCATATCGCTATAGGGGTAAAATATACAGTATACTATTGTTGTGTCCACTCAGTGTAATTAATGTAATGTACACAGCACTATAGGGGCGTCACAAAGGGCATGTCAACCTAACATCATAAAGATGTCAGGAGCTTGCTATCTGGATCACATAACATGGATTGAAGCTGTATTTATTGATGTACAGTGTAAAAATTATTTATTTGCTGTTGTATAGCTTATGATTTCCTGCCCACCTCACAGTTAACAAGCTAGGTTACAAGACTATTAAATTTATGTTATTATTATTATACAGGATTTATATAGTGCCAACAGTTTGCACAGCGCTTAACAAAATGAAGGCAGACATTACAGTTACAATACAATTTGGTACAAAAGGAATCAGAAGGCCCTGCTCGTTCATAGCTTACAATCTAAAAGGGAGGGTCAATTGATACAAAAGGTAATAGCTGTGGGGATGAGCTGATGGAGGAAGTGAAACAGTGTATTAGTTAGTAGCCAGATAGGCTTCTTTAGTGCCGGTTCACACTTGCGCGGCACGACTTCGGGGGCGACCTGTGAAGTCGCGTGCACCGCGACTTCGGCGCGACTTGCACGGACTTCATATAATGAATGTCAATGCAAGTTGCTCCGATGTCGCCCCGAAGTAGTACAGGAACTACTTTCTAAGTCGGAGCGACTTGAGTCGCTCCTATTAGAATGGTTCCCGTAGCACTGCATGGACCGCGACTTGTCAGGCTGACAAGTCGCGGTAGTGTGAATGGGCACTTAAAGAGAAGGGTTTTCAGGGATCGTCTAAATATGGATAGATTATGGGACAGTCGGACAGATTGGGGTAGAGAGTTCCAAAGAATGGGAGAAGCTCTGAAGACATCCTGGAGACAAGCATGGGAGGAGGTGACAAGGGAGCTAGAGAGCAGGAGGTCCTGGGAGGACCAAAGAGAACGGCTTGGTTGATATTTTGAGATCAGGTTAGTGATGTAGCTGGGGGCAGAGTTGTGGATAGCATTGTAAAGTATTGTTAGTACTTTGAATTTTATTTGTTGGGTGAGTGGAAGCCAGTGAAGGGATTGGCAGAGAGGGGTGGAGGACACTGAAGGGTTGGTAAGGTGGATGAGTCTTGCAGCAGCATTCATTATGGACTGAAGGGGGGATAGTCTATGTAAAGGTAATCCAATGAGGAGGGAGCTGCAGTAGTCGAGGCGAGAGATAAGAAGGGCGTGAATTAGAAGCTTGGTGGCGTCGTTGGTTAAAAAGGGACATATTCTAGAGATGTTGCGGAGGTTAAAGCGGCATGATTTGGACAGGGATTGGATGTGAGCCTGAAAGGACAGTGCAGGGTCCAGGGTTACCCCTAGCACCCTGGCATGTGTGGAAGGACTGATAGTTGTTACATTGATCTTGACAGAGAATTCAGAGGAAGGGGCATGTGGAGGAGGAAATATTATGAGCTCGGTTTTAGATAGATTAAGTTTGAGGAAGTGGTGTGATATCCAGGCTGATATGTCTGTTAGTAGATCAGTGATTTGGGAGGAGACTGATGGGGTGAGCTGTGGGGTAGAAAGGTAGATTTGGGTGTCATCAGCATAGAAATGCTAGTAAAAGCCATGGGAGGCTATTAGCTGACCCAGGGAGGAGAATAGTAGCGGTCCAAGGACAGAACGTTGGGGGACCCCAATGGTAAGAGGAGTTGCAGGGGAGTAAGTGGAATTGTAAGTGACACTGAAGGTGCGGTGAGAATAGGTAAGATTCAAACCAATGGAGAGCAGAGCCACGGAGACCAAGAAAAATTTTTTAAGGAGGGGGGTGGTCAACAGTATCAAAGGCAGCAGAGAGGTCTAAGAGTAGGAGTACGGAGTAGTGACCATTGGTTTTAGCTGTTAGTAAGTCATTTGTAAGTTTTAAAAGAAGTTTCTGTGGAGTGTGTTTAATAATGGCTCTTGGCTGACCATTTTATTCAAGTTGCCTTCTCATCCTACTATAAAATTCTGATAGTTATTTCGAAACATAGTAAATTTAAAGTACAGAACAACTGTTAGGGCTCATGCACACTGCAGCTCAAAAAAAAGCTGCTTTTACAGGCATTTGAGATTTTATTGCAGCTTGAAGAAGCTTTTGCCTCCTTGTGCACTTTTGTATGTTTTTTATTGAGTTTGTTTGAGCTTCTTTGAGCATAAGTGTTTTTTTTTCACAAACCCTCCCTTCAGCAAATTTTTCCTATTTGTTTTGTGTGTTTTCAAGCTTCTTTGAGCTTTTTTGAGCTTTTTCATGCTTTTTTAATGCTCTTTTATGCTTTTTCGCTCGTTTTGGGTGCTTAGGCATCTTTTCTGCTCATAAGCTCCTTTCAAAAATGTGAGTTTGGTTGGATATTTTTTTTTCTTTTGCCTGTAAGAGCATATGCCTGTACACACCTTTAGTACAAAGTGTGTAGGCATACACACGCTCTGCTCCAGCTACACAGTCCATAAAGAATAATTATACAAAAACCATCTGGTTAAATCCACAAGTGCTTTTTTCACTTCACTTCAAAGTGTCTTTTTAATCACCTAATGACTGCCCTATAGCACTTTTACTGCTACAGGGCCTCCGCTGTGCGCAGGATCACGCATACATACGCGATCCTGCACTTCCAGGTAACAGCGTGAATGTGAGCCCCCCGCAGCTAGCTCCTGCTGTGATCATACACATTGGAAGCAAAGCAGGGACTAAGATCCATGTCTTCCCCTAGTAAAAACACCTCCCACACAGTACACAAGCACCGGCTAGGCACACAGTTAACTCTTTGATCGCCCCTGATGTTAACCCCTTCCCAGCCAGTGCCATTGGTATTTTTAGCACTGATCACTGTATTAGTGTCACTGGTTCCCAAAAAAGCATCAAAAGTGTCAGTTAGTGTCCATTTCGTCTGAAGCAATATCCCAGTCCCGACTATATAAGTCTTTGATCGCTGCCAAAAAAATTATAAAAAAAAAATTCCATAAATATATACAATAATTTGTAGACACAATCGGTTTTGTGCAAACCAATTAATATAGGCTTATTGGGATTTTTTTTACCAAAAATATGTAGCAGAATAGTGGATTGTATGCCATAAAGATAATTCCAGGGGGGTATCAGTGTGCAAAGCCAATTTCTTTGCTTCCCGCCACACTGATCTAGCTAAGTTTAGGATAGGTATTTTCGATTTAAACATAGTAGATAGAGAGGCCTCCAGCGTCAAGCATTTTTTTTTTCCTGCCAAAACGCTGCTGCCAGTGGGCATGAGGCCTTAAAGAACACTCATTATCTTTGTGTTGCTTAACTCGACTAGACCAGCTACCACTATGCAAAAACAAACATAAATGAAGAAGGTATACTCTATCAGGGCACTTTAAAAAAGGAAAACCTAGATCCTATATCATAGTGAATTTATAATATTGATGTATGTCTAAAGTTTTGTTTTGGATTAAACAGGGAATGGATAATGCTGGCAGGAGCTGGTACTATACATGTACTGTGATGCCCAAGGCTGCAGCACTGTGATTGGCTGCATAATGTTGATGAGCCATCCTAATGGCTCCCAGATGTCAGGAGTTTACCATGAGCCATCTGTGACAGCTTGATCACAGTTCTGGGGCCTCCAATGAACAAGACAGACACTCTTATTTGCTGCGATTGGGCTTTACCCACCCTGTTGCTGCATATATGCATGTCACTTTCACAAAGGGTTTTATTTATTGCTGCCTGTGTCCAATGGGAAGATTTTGTCTTTTGTATTAAATATAAATTTTGTAAAACAAACTTTTATACAGTATTCATAATAATAATAATATAAAATGATATAAAACAGCTTTTTAAATACTTAAAGGCAACTAAAATAAAATTAACTCAGTTATTTTATAGTCTTCCTTTAGGGGATAGGGTAAAAGAGAAAGCCCCAGTAAGTCGAAATGCAAGGAAATTCATTTACAATTCAGGAGGCGCACAATGCAATTTATTAGCCAGAAGCCATTTTGACAGACCCAGGTGATACATGTCTTCCCTGACACCAATGGAAACATCTCCAGCTGTACATTGGCGGCCTGTCTCCTGGGATTAGTCCAGCTCTAGTGTGAGGGCTCAGATTTACACACCTCTGTTTGACAGTGAGCCTGGGGCTATCTAAACACTGCTTTTTATGCGATCCAATGTGTAGTATGGACACATTCATTTTGAAGAACACTGTTGATGCTGAAAACAGATTTAAATACTTAGCAATATATAGACCATAAACATAGCATACATAGTCTAAAATGTACCTAGTATTGAACAAACCATCAGTGAATACTGACTCTTAAAACCATCATGGAAAATAACTTACACTATGGCTGGTGCTAAAACAAGTTGTTCCAGAAGATCTAAACATAGGGGGGCTTAAAAGGCTTCTGCTGCAGAGTCAGGAAAATTATTTCAAAATTCGTTTTTGGCAGGGAGATTACTGTAAGATCACTATTCACTTCTAATTAACTAACACTCTTCTTCAATTTTTACCACTTTTTAGCCAATATAATTTTTGTATTTTTGCTTGCACAGAATGTGTTTGATGTAGAAGCCACACTTGCTTGGTATTTTATAACCTACATATTTAAGTCAGTCAAGTGCACTCTAGAGTTTAGACCACATTCTGAGCCCTCGCCAGTAGGTTTAGGATAAATTTCACTGGTTGTATTTCCTGGGAAGTGCACTATACAAAACAGAGAACAATTAGTGGAATTGCGTTTTCAGAGAGAAATCGCAATTGTTTAGTGCAGTGAATACTCACCTCAGTTCTTAAATACCCCCAACAGGTCATGTTTTGGAAATTGTTATTATTATTAATATTATTATTATTATAATACAGTATTTATATAGCGCCAACAGTTTGTGCAGTGCTTTACAACATAAGGGCAGACAGTACAGTTACAATACAATTCAATATAGGAGGGAATCAGAGGGCCTGCTCATTAGAGCTCACAAACTAGGAGGGAGGGTCTTGTGATACAAAAGGTAATGGCTGTGGGGGATGAGCTGATGGAGAAAATAAAGAGCGTGGGGGAAGGGTTTTCAGGGGTCGTCTAAACCAAACAGAATTAAAGATAATCAGACAAATTGGGGTAAGGAGTTCCATAGAATGGGAGAGGCTTAGGTAAAGTCTTGAAGGCATGCATGGGAGAAGGTGACGAGGAAGCTAGAAAGCAGGAGGTGTTGGGAAGAACAAAGAGAACGATTGGGTTAATTATTTTGGATTAGGTTAGTGATGTAGTTGGGGGCCGAGTTTTGGATGGCTTTGTAAGTTGTTAGTATTTTTAATTTAATTTGTAGGGTGAGCGGAAGCCAGTGGAGGGATTGGCAGAGAGGGGTAGTAGACACTGAACGGTTGGTAAGGTGGATGAGCCTGGCACCAGCATTCATGATGGACTGAAGGGGGGATAACCTATGTAAAGGTAATCCAATGAGGAGAGAGTTGCAGTAGTCGAGGTGAGCAATAACAAGTGGGAGTGAACTTAAAGCTTTGAGGTATCATTGGCTAGGAAGGGACATATTGTGGAGATGTTGCATAGGTTGAGGCAGCATGATTTGGACAGGGATTGGATATGGGAAAAGGATAGTTCAGAGTCCAGGATTATACCTAGCACCTTGGGAAGGTGAAGAAAAATGTTCCTTGATCGATATACTGTAAAGCACCTTTACAAGGTGAAGGGAATCATGAATACATGACTTGTTGGGGTACTTGAGGACTGAGGTTAAGAACTACTGGTAAAATGTATAACAGACCGCTTAAAACCAGCCAAATGTATGCATCAATCATTCTAGATTAACAAATCTACTCAATGTATATACGTACATACACATAATAACATACTGTACATAGATAGAATGGTAAAAGTTTTATTCATACATATTCATGCCTTAGTTGTACTGTTCTTAGATCCTAAACCTGCCTGTAGATTATTTTTTCTTTTGTTTTTCATTCAGCTAACAGGCTGAGTGATAAAATAACGGTCTCTTTCATCCTCAAGGAGCAAAGGAAAGTAAGTAGCAGTGAGGAAGAGAAGGCCTATCTACAGATCTGGTCACCTTGACATAGCCCAAAATCCAGTTATTGTACCCGTGCTTTGAGTTTCTATAATCACTTTTAGTTAGATTCAGCAATATTCTCTACATTCTACTAGCCAGGCTGTGGCCTCTTCAGATTCACAAGAGAAGGATACAGGTCCAAAGCCTAGTACACTGCCTATACAGATGTCTCAATGCTTGGAGCATATCAGACAGCAGACTGGGTTCATGTCCAGTGAATCGGCATCAGTGGGAATGTTCCATGACTTAGAAAACCACATTGGTTTTCCACAAAAGCGTTAAATTCAAAAGGACGCCTTTTTAGTCATTTACAGTCTTCATCTCTTTACATTCTAAGCAAGAACTGTTTGAAGTCTCAGCCCTTATCTATGGCCAGTCTTGCTGAACTGGTTGCTATGGGAGTTGCTGTCATACTTACTACCTATTCAGTTCAATAGGTATCTATGGCAGTACTTCCCCTAACAGTCAGTCTATAGCAGCACAGATCTAGCAGATCTTAAATGAGATCTGAGACTTCAAACAGTTTTCTGCTGCCCTGTGGAAGTTAATGAGCTGAGGGATATAAGTTGAACACCCTCCTTCTTTAGGAGGAAAGACTTTAACCCTTTCCTGGAAAATCTCTTTATATGCTACATTCCCTGATCATGCCTTGTGAATCTGTGTTACATGAGCCTAGGCTAAATATTTAATCAGGCAGACAGTTTTGAAATACTGGTTTGATGGCTGCGCTTGCAAAATGAATTACCCTAGACATATATTCATCCATATTGCAAACTGTGTTTTCACGTGATCTTCTAAATAACTTGAAAATCAAGCAAGCACTGTGCAGTGGTCAGTTATAGTTTTAGCCGATGTATACCATATGTGTCCTCTGTGTTTAGTAGTCTGGATAAAAATAGTAGAGGGAGAGATGGCGACTGCTAACATGATTAAAAGGCAATTATTGGTCAGGAGGAAAACAGAGGTGTCTCGAAGGGACAATATCTATCGACATTACAGAGACTCAGATTGTGATGTGACACTCATGTACCATTTATATTGATGTGAAGTTGAGCAATAATTCAGGAAACATGCTTTTATTATCATTATATGTAATTAATAACATTCATGAACGTTTATTACACTTTAAATTTAATTTGGTTCCATGTGTAAATGCCCTGCTTTATTGAACATTTTATCATTGTAGTTTAGTAATAAGGAACTAACACTTTATATAGATTCCTTATAAGCATGTGAGGACCAGCTTATGTCTCTCTGCCTGTTGTGATTAAAACCATGCATCTCCCTCTACTGGGAGGTCAGGCTTCTGCTTTCTTGCCCTGATTCTTCACTGTTTTTGCAACTGTCAAATTTCCACGATGATGATCGAAATGAAAGATCTTTTTTATTTCTCTTTATTGAAAAATATTTTTCCTTAACTACAGGCAGACAGGGATAACAAATGGAAAATAAACAAGAAAATATAAAGCAAGAAAGCAGAACAATGTCCCTTAGGCCCCGTTCACACTGGGTCGATCCGACTTCCCGCCGCGACCTCGGAGCGGACGGCACGGACTTCATGACATTGAAGTCTATGCAGGTCGCTCCGGGTCGCCCCAAAGAAGCTCCGGACCCTTTTTCTAAGTTGGAGCGACTTGTGTCGCTCCTATTAGAACGGGTCCGCAGCTTCCCTATGGAAGGCGACCTACAGCGACCTGTGAGGCGACCAGGTCGCCTCACAGGTCGCCCCAGTGTGAACGGTGACTAAATATCAGAAAAGGATACAAGTAAATAGGCAAAACCAATAAAAAGGAGAAACTATGGGTGACCAAAGAGAGACTACTAGAAAGAATGTCCTGGCTGTCCAACTTGGAATAAAATTATGCCCTGCACATGTAGCACTTAAAGTATAACCAAAGGCAAAAGTTTTTTGTTTGTTTTTTCACTTTTGGATAGTGTGGAGAGGGATTAGAACCAGTGTCAGGTGTTTATTGCTGTATCTTAGAGAAGGGGAATAGAGGGAAAATCTTCCAATGGAGACTATGGGACAGTAAGTACTGTAATGACAAATCTCCTCAATGGCATACAGTTATCAAAAAATAAAAAATTCAGGGGTTATAACCTCACTTATTCTATTTAAATTGCAAAAAAAAAAAATTGCCTGTAGTTTAACAACAGCCCAGTTTCAAAGCTTAAAGGATAAATTCACCTTAGGAGCATGTTAGGCCTTTTCACATAAAGATTCCTATCAGGTCTTCCTGTTCAATTTTCAGGTGGATCCGATCGGACCATCCATAGCTCCCTATGGAGCTATGGATGTCAGCGGACAGGAGTCTGCTGGCACCCGCTGGCATCTGAAACGGGCCGTAAAAGACAGAGGGATGGCGATCCATTTCCCACCCATCCAGGGGATTGGATGACAGTTTGATGGAAACGCCCCATAGAGAAGAGCGGGCTGTGTCCTTGTCTGCTCTGCATAGTGGAACGGACATGGACCTATCATCCGCCGGCTCAGCGGGGATCAGTGGAGAGATCCCCCCTGAGCAGGCGGATCCGCAGGATGGAGGCCGCCTCGTGTAAAGGGGCATTACATGTTCCACCCGATTTTAGGATGGAACATGTAACATGTTCCCAATGATAAATACTACAAGGGACAGGAGACACAGGAGTACTCCTGAAAAGATCAACTGGGGACACAAGGGTAGGTGAAATAGAAAAATGAACTTTATTGATACACAAAAAAATCATTATTCAACCTGGGTTGCAATGTCTGTCCCATTTAGGGTTGAGCGGACACCTAGATGTCCGTGTTCGACGGGTTCGGCCGAACTTTAAAAAAAAGTCCGGGTCTGTGTCCCGGACTTTTACCGAACTTTTCCCGGACACCGAACCCCATTGAAGTCAATGGGGACCCGAACTTTAAGGCACCAAAATGGCTCTAAAACACCAATGGAAAGGGCTAGAGTGCTGCAAATGGCAGCAAAACATAGTTAAGAGCATGGCAAGTGCTCTGCAAACAAATGGGGATAGGGAAATAACTTAAAACAACAAAAAAAAAAACAGAAAAATAAAACAATGTTCTTCATCTCTGAAGGACGAGGCCCATAAGGAGTAGGAGGGAGGTTGAGGTGGTGGTGGATGTGGCGGTGTCATAGGCGTGCGCACAGGGTGTGCCTGGTGTACCTGGGCACACCCTAATCACCTAGGGCACATAGCATTATCGCTCTGTTTGCCAGTGAGGAGATGGGAAAGATCTCCCTCGCACCTGCTCTGCTCTATTTCTCTTTGCCAGCAGGGAGAGTAATGTATCGGGGCCATGTACATGTAGGCAAACACATGCATGTGTATTTCAACTTTGGGGTGCACACCCTAATGCAATAGGCTGCGCACACCTATGGGCGGTGTAGGTGGAAGCGGCGGTGGAGGAGGACCAGGGCCGGATTAAGAGCATCATGGTCTTGGTGCTGAGGATTTTGAAGGGCCTTAAGGGCCGTGCCTTGGCATGCACCCAGAGGAGGAAGGGTGCAGCCATGCATGCCTAATTCAACATGGGATGCTGTCTCTGAAGCCCATAAACACATCCATGCATCGGCAACTGTCCCTCCTTGTCCGGCCTTCGCGCTGTGTGGGGAGGTTCTGAGGGTGCTGCCTGGGGAAGCGAGCATAGAAGCCAGACTTCTGTGTTTACAAGTGACAGAAGAGCGGTCACAGTGAATATGGCCAACCCGGGGCCTATATAAAAGGTAGGGGCCTGCATGGAGCTGCAGCTCCAATAGCCCCTACGTTAATCTGGCCCTGAGGAGGAGGACGAGGTAGCCAACACTGCTTCTTTTCACAAATTTTAAATGAGGGTACACCCCAAAAGAGTGAGAAAGAGCAAAAATGGAACAATGGCTGGGTAAGGTCGGTATCCATTGCTATTCTGCACAAGGTACGGAAAAGTCCCGTGGGATCCATGCCTGGTTCATTTTAATGAACGTGAGCTTGTCCACATTGTCTCTGGACAGGCGGCTGCGCTTGTCTGTTATAACACCCCCAGCCGTGCTAAATACCCGTTCAGATAATACACTGGCTGCAGGGCACGCCAGCACCTCCAAGGCGTAAAGGGCAAGCTCAGGCCATGTGCCCAATTTGGAGACCCAGAAGTTGAAGGGGGCAGACCCCTCATTCACTACATGTAGGCGTGTGCACACATACTGCTCCACCATGTTGGTAAAATGCTGCCTCCTGCTAAGACGTTCCATCTGAGCTGCTGGTGCTGCTGTTTGTTGTGGCGTGCTGACAAAGCTTTTCCACATTTCGGCCATGCTAACCCTGCCTTCTGAGGTGCTGGCGGTGCCCTGGTTGAGTTGGCGACCTCCTCCTCCTCCTCCTCTGCCTTGTGCTTCCACTGTGGCCCCGCTGTCAGATGGGAATGCCAGCAGCATCGCGTCTACCAGCGTGCGCTTGTACTCGCGCATCTTGCGATCGCGCTCCAGTGAGTGAATTAAGGACGGTACGTTGTCCTTGTAACGGGGATCCAGCAGCGTGGCCACCCAGTAATCAGCACAAGTTAGAATGTGGGCAACTCGGCGGTCGTTGTGGAGACACTGCAGCATGTAATCGCTCATGTGTGCCAGGCTGCCCAGAGGCGACGAAAGGCTGTCCTCTGTGGGAGGTGTATCGTCCGTGTCCTCTGTATCCCCCCAGCCACGCACCAGTGATGGCCATGAGCTGGCCTGGGTGCCACCCTGCTGTGAACATGGTTCCATCTCCTCCTCCAGCTCCTCCTCCTCCTCATCCTCCTCATCCTCCAGAACTGTGCCCCTGCTGGACAATTGTGTCCCTGGCGTTTGTGTGTGCAGGAACCCACCCTCGGAGCCCCTTGCGAATGACTGCCCTGAAAGCCTTTGAAATGTTACCTCTTCATCCTCCTCCTCCTCCTCCTCATCCTGTGCCACATCCTCTTCCTTCATCGCCCGAATTGTTTTTTCAAGGAGGCATAGAAGTGGGATAGTTAAGCTGAGAACGGCGTCATTGCCACTGGCCATGTTGGTGGAGTACTCAAAACAGCGCAACAAGGCACACAGGTCTTGCATGGAGGCCCAGTTATTGGTGGTGAAGTGGTGCTGTTCCGCAGAGCGACTCACGCGTGCGTGCTGCAGCTGAAACTCCACTATGGCCTGCTGCTGCTCGCACAGTCTTTCCAGCATGTGCAAGGTGGAGTTCCACCTTGTGGGCACGTCACATATGAGGCGGTGAGCGGGAAGGCCGAAGTTACGCTGCAGCGCTGCCAGGCGAGCAGCAGCAGGGTGAGAACGCCGAAAGTGCGCACAAACGGCCCGCACTTTCTGCAGCAGCTCTGACATATCGGGGTAGTTTTTAAGGAACCTCTGCACCACCAAATTCAGCACATGCGCCAGGCAAGGGATGTGCGTCAAACCGGCTAGGCCCAGAGCTGCTATGAGATTTCTCCCGTTATCGCACACCACCAGGCCGGGCTTGAGGCTCGCTGGCAGCAACCACTCATTTGTTTGCTGTTCCATGCTCCTCCACAACTCCTGCGCGGTGTGTGGTTTGTCCCCCAAACAGGCAAGTTGTAAAACTGCCTGCTGTCATTTACCCCTGGCCGTGCTGAAGTTGGTGGTGAAGGTGTTACGCTGTCCGGATGAGGAGGCGGTAGAGGATGAGGAAGCGGAGTAGGAGGAGTTAGGAACAGGAGGCAAACTGAAGCGCCCTGCAATCCTCGGTGGTGGAAGGACATGTGCCAAATTGCTATCCGCCTCAGGCCCATCCGCCACTGCATTTACCCAGTGTGCCGTTAGGGAGATATAACACCCCTGACCGTGCTTACTGGTCCACGTATCGGTAGTTAGGTGGACCTTGGCACAGATGGCGTTGCGCAGTGCACACCTGATTTTTTCCCCCACTTGGTTGTGTAGGGAAGGGATGGCTTGCCTGGAAAAGTAGTGGCGGCTGGGCACGACGTACTGTGGGACAGCCACCGACATAAGGTTTTTAAAACTGTGCGTCTCCACCAGACGGAATGACAGCATTTCAAAGGCCAATAATTTTGAAATGCTGGCATTCAGGGCCAGGGATCGCGGGTGGGTAGGGGGGTACTTCCTCTTCCTCTCAAGTGTTTGGGAGATGGAAATCTGAACGCTTCCACGGGACATTGTGGAGATGGTTGTTGGTGACCCAGGTGGTGGTGTTGCTGACAGATCGTCTGTTTGCGGGGTGGCAGGTGCCGGTATCACTACAGATGTGGCTGGAGCGGCCGAGACTGCAGCAGAAGAGGAAGCAGGATGAGCCAGAGACGTTTCTTGGTTTTGAAGGTGTGTACTCCACTGCAGCTCGTGCTTTGCACTTAGATGCCTGATCATGCAGGTTGTGCTCAGGTTGAGAAGGTTTATGCCTCGCTTCAAGCTCTGATTGCACAGGGTGCAAACCACTCGTGTCCTGTCATCAGCACATTTTCTAAAGAACTTCCACGCTAGAGAACTCCTTTGAGCTGACTTTGGTGCGCTCGTTCCCTTGCTGCGTTGGGCAGTAGCGGGCGTAGTGTCTAGGGCACGGCCGCTCCGCTTCTGCACCCTGCTCCCTCTTCTGCTGTGCTGGTGGCTCTGTGCGACCACCGCCTCTTCCTCCAAACTACTCAGGTCACCTGCATGACGTTCATTCCATGTGGGGTCGAGGACCTCATCGTCCTCCACGTCATCTTACACCCAGTCTTCACCCCTGCCCTCCTTGTCGGTCTCCACAATGCTGAACGCCGCAGCAGTTGGCACCTGCGTTTCGTCATCATCGGAGACGTGCTGCGATGATCCTTGCATGTACTCATCTTGAGAAATAAGTGGTTGGGCATCGCTGCACTCAATCTCTTCCACTTCTGGGGCAGGGCTTGGTGGATGGCCCTGGGAAACCCTGCTGACAGAGTCATCAAAAAGAAGAAGAGACTGCTGTATGGCTTGGGGCTCAGACTGCTTGCCTGATTTGCAAGGGGGTGAGGTGAAAGACGGTTGGACATCGGCTGCAGGTGCCAACTGTGACCTTTCTGCAGTAGACTGGGTGGGAGACAATGTGAAGGAACTGGAGGCACTGTCAGCAGCAAACCTATCTATCGCCTCCACTTGTTCTGGCCTCATCACTTCTAGGGGCGTATGATGCCCTACCAAATACTGATGCAGGTTCTGTCGCCTACTCACACTTGAGGAAGGTGTTTCACTTGTGCGTGTAGCTGGCACAGATCGACCACGTCCTCTCCTTGCAACAGGAGCTCTAGCAGCAGCACCACCACGACCCAGGCCACGGCCCCTATTTGACGCTCTCCTCATATTTCTGAAATTTAAGATCTTGCCCTAGAAAGGTCTTTATTGAATAGCGGAACAAAAGAACAACAGTATCGCACGGGTGTATCTCACAGTCAAATATGCAAACTATGCCGCAATTTAATGTTTTTTACACCAAAAGGGTGTGTATTGAATAGCGGAATAGGATAAAAAACTGTGTATCTCACACGTACAAACACAGACTAGGCCCGATTAAATTTTTTCCTACCCTAAAGGGAGGATGAGGAAGAGGAGTATGGAACAGGCAGCACCCTCAAAGCTTCAGAAGTATGAGATGAACCCCAAAAACTTGGAAAGGTGGATCTCACACGTACCGACACAGACTATTCCGCAATTTAATTGAGCCCCAAAGGTTTTTATTGAATAGCGGAATAGGAAATATGATCAAAAAAAAGTGTATGTTTTTCACACGTACAGAAGCACACTAGGCCCCAATTACTATTGTTTGTACACCTAAAAGGATGGATGAGGAGGAGGAGGAGTATAGAACAGGCAGCACCCTCAAAGCTTCAGAAGTATGAGATTGTGTTCACTGTACCCCACAAAGATTGTGTTCACTGTACCCCACAAAGATTGTGTTCACTGTACCCCACAAAGGTTTTGTTCACTGCACCCCACAAAGATTGTGTTCACTGCACTCCAAAAGGATTGTCTTCACTGCACCCCACAAAGATTGTGTTCACTGTACCCCACAAAGGTTTTGTTCACTGCACCCCACAAAGATTGTGTTCACTGTACCCCACAAAGGTTTTGTTCACTGCACCCCACAAAGATTGTGTTCACTGTACCCCCCAAATATTTTGTTCACTGCACCCCACAAGGATTGTCTTCACTGCACCCCACAAGGATTGTCTTCACTGCACCCCACAAAGATTGTGTTCACTGTACCCCACAAAGATTTTGTTCACTGCACTCCAAAAGGATTGTCTTCACTGCACCCCACAAAGATTGTGTTCACTGTACCCCACAAAGGTTTTGTTCACTGCACCCCACAAAGATTGTGTTCACTGTACCCCACAAAGGTTTTGTTCACTGCACCCCACGAAAATTGTGTTCACTGTACCCCCCAAAGATTTTGTTCACTGCACCCCACAAGGATTGTCTTCACTGCACCCCACAAGGATTGTCTTCACTGCACCCCACAAGGATTGTCTTCACTGCACCTCACAAAGATTGTGTTCACTGTACCCCACAAAGGTTGTGTTCACTGCACCCCACAAAGGTTTTGTTCACTGCACCCCACAAAGATTGTGTTCACTGCACCCCACAAAGGTTTTGTTCACTGCACCCCACAAAGATTGTGTTCACTGTACCCCACAAAGATTGTGTTCACTGTACCCCACAAAGGTTTTGTTCACTGCACCCCACAAAGATTGTGTTCACTGTACCCCACAAAGGTTGTGTTCACTGCACCCCACAAAGGTTTTGTTCACTGCACCCCACAAAGATTGTGTTCACTGCACCCCACAAAGATTGTGTTCACTGTACCCCACAAAGGTTTTGTTCACTGCACCCCACAAAGATTGTGTTCACTGTACCCCACAAAGATTGTGTTCACTGCACTCCAAAAGGATTGTCTTCACTGCACCCCACAAAGATTGTGTTCACTGTACCCCACAAAGATTTTGTTCACTGCACTCCAAAAGGATTGTCTTCACTGCACCCCACAAAGATTGTGTTCACTGTACCCCACAAAGGTTTTGTTCACTGCACCCCACAAAGATTGTGTTCACTGTACCCCACAAAGGTTTTGTTCACTGCACCCCAGAAAGATTGTGTTCACTGTACCCCACAAAGATTGTGTTCACTGTACCCCACAAAGGTTTTGTTCACTGCACCCCACAAAGATTGTGTTCACTGTACCCCACAAAGGTTGTGTTCACTGCACCCCACAAAGGTTTTGTTCACTGCATCCCACAAAGATTGTGTTCACTGTACCCCCCAAAGATTTTGTTCACTGCACCCCACAAGGATTGTCTTCACTGCACCCCACAAGGATTGTCTTCACTGCACCCCACAAAGATTGTGTTCACTGTACCCCACAAAGATTTTGTTCACTGTACCCCACAAAGATTTTGTTCACTGCACTCCAAAAGGATTGTCTTCACTGCACCCCACAAAGATTGTCTTCACTGTACCCCATAAAGGTTTTGTACACTGCACCCCACAAAGATTGTGTTCACTGTACCCCACAAAGGTTTTGTTCACTGCACCCCACAAAGATTGTGTTCACTGTACCCCACAAAGATTGTGTTCACTGTACCCCACAAAGGTTTTGTTCACTGCACCCCACAAGGATTGTCTTCACTGCACCCCACAAGGATTGTCTTCACTGCACCCCACAAAGATTGTGTTCACTGTACCCCACAAAGATTTTGTTCACTGCACCCCACAAAGATTGTGTTCACTGTACCCCACAAAGATTTTGTTCACTGCACTCCAAAAGGATTGACTTCACTGCACCCCACAAAGATTGTGTTCACTGTACCCCACAAAGGTTTTGTTCACTGCACCCCACAAAGATTGTGTTCACTGTACCCCACAAAGATTGTGTTCACTGTACCCCACAAAGGTTTTGTTCACTGCACCCCACAAAGATTGTGTTCACTGTACCCCACAAAGGTTGTGTTCACTGCACCCCACAAAGGTTTTGTTCACTGCACCCCACAAAGATTGTGTTCACTGCACCCCACAAAGATTGTGTTCACTGTACCCCACAAAGGTTTTGTTCACTGCACCCCACAAAGATTGTGTTCACTGTACCCCACAAAGATTGTGTTCACTGTACCCCACAAAGGTTTTGTTCACTGCACCCCACAAAGATTGTGTTCACTGTACCCCACAAAGGTTGTGTTCACTGCACCCCACAAAGGTTTTGTTCACTGCACCCCACAAAGATTGTGTTCACTGCACCCCACAAAGATTGTGTTCACTGTACCCCACAAAGGTTTTGTTCACTGCACCCCACAAAGATTGTGTTCACTGTACCCCACAAAGATTGTGTTCACTGCACTCCAAAAGGATTGTCTTCACTGCACCCCACAAAGATTGTGTTCACTGTACCCCACAAAGGTTTTGTTCACTGCACCCCACAAAGATTGTGTTCACTGTACCCCACAAAGGTTTTGTTCACTGCACCCCACAAAGATTGTGTTCACTGTACCCCCCAAAGATTTTGTTCACTGCACCCCACAAGGATTGTCTTCACTGCACCCCACAAGGATTGTCTTCACTGCACCCCACAAAGATTGTGTTCACTGCACCCCACAAAGGTTTTGTTCACTGCACCCCACAAAGATTGTGTTCACTGTACCCCCCCAAAGATTTTGTTCTCTGCACCCCACAAGGATTGTCTTCTCTGCACCCCACAAAGATTGTGTTCACTGTACCCCCCAAAGATTTTGTTCACTGCACCCCACAAGGATTGTCTTCACTGCACCCCACAAGGATTGTCTTCACTGCACCCCACAAAGATTGTGTTCACTGTACCCCCACAAAGGTTTTGTTCACTGCACCCCACAAAGATTTTGTTCACTGCACTCCAAAAGGATTGTGTTCACTGCACCCCAAAAAGATTGTGTTCACTGCAGCCCACACACAGAAAAATGGATGTGGATCACTGACACCTGCCTATCTCCTATCCCACACCACACAGCAATATCGATTGTAGTTTGTAGAACACAGTTTCCCTAAAATTCAGCAGACTCTGTCCCTAACAGGATTGAGAAGAGATCGTAGATCAGGAGAACTAAGTGCAGACCCCACCCCCCACACAGCAATATCGATTGTAGTTTGCAGAAGACACTGACCCTATAATTCAGCAGACTCTATCCCTAAAATGCCTACAACTCGCCCTGCCTAAACACTCCGACCTGTCCCTCAATTCTATCCGGACACAAATGGTTTTTTCCTGCCTATCTTTCCCTAATCAGCAGCCAGCACGTTGATGTGTGCTCTGTCCCTGATCTAAGCAGCATAATGACGCCGCTGCGGCTGCCTCGAACTTATAAAGACTTGGTCACATGCTTCAGATGGCCAATCACAGCTACTGAGACATTTGCAGGCATGGCTGGGATGGCTTAAGGCACACCAGTTAAACGATTGTTGATTGGCTGTTGAAAGCCCGCCATGAAAAGAGCGCCAAAGCATGCAAAACCCGGAAATAAAACGACCGAACATACAGTAAAGTGTCCGTGTTCGTGTTCGGGTAACAAAAATCCAATTATTCGGTACGAACACGAATAATACAGTCCGTGTTTGCTCAACACTAGTCCCATTGTGTTTGCCTTGTTTTTAACCTACATTTTATCAGTGAGTTGTGCTACACCATGCATTTACCATGTCTGATCTTTTTGTGTATCAATAAAGTTCATTTTTCTATTTCACCTACCCTTGGTGTCCCCAGTTGATCTTTTCAGGAGTACTCCTGTGTCTCCTGTCCCCTGTAGTATTTACTGTTGTTTTTCAACGGCCACCAACCAGGTGCAATCTGGAGGGGTTTATTTTTTCCTGTTATTTCTCAGGAACCCGTATCCAGCGGCAATATAAAGGAGTCTACCCTTTCATGTTCCCAATGATGCAGCTGCTGCCCGATCATGTAAATGCCCTGCATTGGTTTTTCCTGTTAGTTTATTTGCCTGCCCGTATGAGATGTAAGGGCACACAGATACACTGACAGATTTGCAAGAGACCTGCATGGCACCATAGATCTGCTGATGATCGCTGGTGCAATGCTTTACAGGCCCCCCAAAAAAATGCAAATTTTTTTACCTGCAAAAAAATGTGCATTTATTTTATTTTTTTTTTAAAAAGTGAACTTATGCTTTAATCTCTTATGCTATACCCAAACCCAGTGGACTCTGGTCCATGTTATTCATCTTATCAATGTAAAACCCGCTTAGCTTGTGATTTACGAAGTTTGTTAAAGGTGTCCTGGACTTGTATTTTACACAGCTGGGAACCTTTACTTTTTTTATTCGAAGAACCTTGTCTAACAATAGGTTTTTGCAGCCGAAATCCACTTAATCTGAACAAGGTTGAGCTATTGTTTTGGTTATTCAGGGTTCTGCACTTCAAATTATAATAAAGGCACACAGAACAGAAAATATACATACATATATCCAATCATTTTTATAATCCATTTTATGTATCTATTTCTTGCTGTTTTCACATTTAGACTACTTGCAGATGGTATACACTCATGACAAAAAATACCAAAAAACTCTCCTACAGGACTGTAGGGGTAATTTTTTCAGTGTTGTCACATGAAAAGATATAGTAAAATATTTACAAAAATTAGAGGGATGTACTCACTTTTGTTAGATACTGTCTGTAAAATGCTACGTCACACAACCAAAACACAACCCTTCCTGTATACTAAGAGCCCATTCACACAGGGGCGACACGACTTGCCGGGGCGACCCGTGAAGTCACGGTGCACAGCGTGCACCGCGACCTAGGCGCGACATGCACGGACTTCATATCATTGAAGTCAATGCAAGTCGCCTCCAGGTCGCCCCAAAGTAGTACAGGACCCTTTTTCTAAGTCGGAGCGACTTGTGTCGCTCCTATTAGAACGGGTCCTGTGCTAATCAATGGCAGGCGACCCACCGCGACTTGTCAGGTGACCAAGTCGCCTGACAAGTCGCGCTAGTGTGAATGGGGACTAAAGGTTGTAAGTAAATAAGTAAAGTCCACTGTCACACGTACTCAACCATAATGAAGTTCTTTTACCAACACAAAAAGGGAAAAAACCTAAAAGAGAGGAAAAGAGGGAAAAATAAAAGTTGAAAAAAATAAGACTAGCATAAACATAATAAAAGAGAACCACAAATAAAGATATTTAAAGCATTTGTAAAGACATTTTTTTAATTTAAATAAACATGGTATACTCTCCTTCTCTTTGCAATTATATTGCAGAGAACAGCCCTAACCTTCTATTCTGGGGTCCCACGCTGGCAATCGTGGTCCCTATTCTTCTGTGTCTACCCTAATAGCAAAAGCTTGTTATGGGGGCAGATGTACGGGCTTGATCCCAAGTTGGGCTGTGTGTGTGTGTCCATTGATACACACAGCCTGGCTCGGCCCTGCTCTCTGGTCACAGGATATTACTGACGGCAGCTGTAGCCAATGGCCTGGCCGGTGAAAGCAGGGAGAGAGGAGAGAAAACCGGCAGATAGGCACAGCGCAAATGGCAAGGGAATGAATTAAGGTTTTAAACATTTTACCTTTAAAACCACTCTGAGGAGACCTCTAATAAACCAAGGAAAATATAGGGAAAAAGAAAAATCCAAAATTAAAGTAAATATCAAATCTGTAGAAAGGGACTCACATTCTAGAACTGAGTGTAAAAATGTATAGAAGAAGTACAGCCAAAGCTCTGTGACCCATTTTCAGCTGACAGTTGGGCTGAAGTCCGCTGTCTGCTGATGTCACAGAGCCAGTCCAGGCTCAGGCAAGATCACAACAATGATGTTGGGATCCGCCCAGATGCCTGGAATGGAATGCGGCTCAGCCTCTCAACGAGCTGCCTGACTCAGCTTCTCCTGCCCTCTCCACAGCCCAGAGCTCCAGTGGGCGAGGAGGGGGCAGAGCAGACAGCGGGGACTGACAGTCAGCAGATCTCTGCTCACAGAGCCCTGAGAATGCTCGGTTCTTAGTGTTAGCCCCGGCAGGGGACAGATGCTGCATCCACCTAGGTAAGTATGATTTAAAAAAATATATATATCCTATACATCTCTTTTAAAATGCATGACACACTTAAAACCAGTATGCAATAAAGATATCCTATGTTCAGCAGGGATTATCCATAGGGATTACATGGGTCTCTTTTACCTCCATCACCATCACAAATGTGATATCCATTTTTCTTCATTTCTGTTATAACATTTTCCATATAAATAATCTTTCTTCATAACTTCAGGCCAATATGTAAAACATGAAAAAATAAAACATTTTTTTTTTATTTAAATTTAAAAAAATTGTTTTACATACTGTCACCATTGCAGTGCAGCATCATCAAATAACTGGTGTGGCAGTGATCAGGGACACTGACTGGTGACAGTATGTAAAAAAACAATAATTATTATTTTATTTTTTTTTTTTTTAATTTTTTAAAAATGTTATCTTTTTTGTGATTTTCTTTTCTTTTACATACAGTGACCAGAGCAATACAGTGTTATCATAGTAACATTGAACTACTCTGAGGAGGTGATTAGGATTTTTATTTTTTTTACACACCATGATTGCTTAAAACTGTGAATTTGACAGTTTTAAGCAACAATGTTTTCTGAATGAAAACTATTCATTTGTTTTTACTATTGTGATTAGTTGTGTTTGGCCACAGCTAATCTTATGGTAAAGACGGGCTGTGATTGGTCCTGTCTGTACCATGTGATTACTTTGACCAATCGATGAGCTCATCACAATAGTACACAGCAGGTGGAAGATCACGCCGGAGTGGAGTACGGCCTGTGGGGCGCGCTCGATCCTGGAAGGATGTCACATGACATCCTTCCTCCTTCCAGGATAATAGGGCTCCCACTCGGGCCGGAATTAAATAAAGTTGCTGCATTTGTTTTTTTCATAGCAAACGTGTTGTAGAATATTTAAATCTTGTAAAATGAAACTAAACACTAGCAGCGCTAAAAACAGAACTGTTGTGTAAAACCAAAAGTCCTTAAGAACTCATGTGATATAAAGGCATATAGTCCATACAGTGATTAATCAAACGAAGTCCATCAACCAGGGTAGGGGAGTGAAGGGTCTTGACTATTAACCAAGCTTCCACCACACTTCGGTGCTCCCCCCCTTATAACACTCACCAGAGATCGGTCAAAATAGAGCCTTCAAATATATCCACCAATCGACGGGTATAGGACTCACTGCTGGACATCACCTAGCTCCTTCCTCCTCCAATACTCCTCCGTTCAAAGCACCTTTCAGTGGGAAATAAGTTAAAACAAATCCAGACATGTTCGTGCCAGCTTCTGAGGGAAGTTGCAATCCTATGTCATCCAGAGCAGCTAATGCCGGAGTTTTACATTTGCTGTCCCGCGGTCAATCAATAGCGAGGTGGACGTCCTGTGTCCCATAAGGGGGGGAGCACCGAAGTGTGGTGGAAGCTTGGTTAATAGTCAAGACCCTTCACTCCCCTACCCTGGTTGATGGACTTCGTTTGAGTAATCACTGTATGGACTATATGCCTTTATATCACATGAGTTCTTAAGGATTTTTAGTTTTACACAACAGTTCTGTTTTTAGCGCTTCTAGTGTTTAGTTTCATTTTACAAGATTTAAATATTCTACAACACCTTTGCTATCATCTGTTACTGTATAGCAGCTGCTTTGAGACTTTGGGTCTTTAAATTATTGTTCCATCACAGTTGTCATCGGCATTATTCAGGGTTGTGCGCGGGGTGAGTTACTATATGAGACTAGTCTTTCTGTCATACATATTTTGACTCTTTGTGTTTGCATATTTGTTTTTTTCAATTTTTCTTTTCCTTTATTTTAATCTGGTGATCCTGGTTAAAATAAAGAAATACACTTCCTGTCCTCAGGTGACCAACTTTAGTGTATCTATGGAGGAGCACTGTTGTCACCCTAGAACAGGAATTGTGTAGGAACTGCTGAACACCTTCCCCTCTCCTCATCTCCTAAAAATAAGGAGGTTTCTGTCGTTTACAGAGAAAACTTAGGCAAGGCTGATAACATTGCTTGAGATTTCAATGTCAGCTGACTATAGGTGCTCACTGGATTTTGGGGCCGATAAACTGGTATTTTTTTTTTTTTTACACTTATCAAACTGGCAGAAAAAATACAGTTTCAATTATATATTTAACATCTTAAAAAAGAACAAGTACAGTAAAAGAAGTATATTGTTAAAGTTTGCATACAGTTTAAATGGAGATCATTAGAAGAGAGAGGACTTTCTAGACACGATGCCAAACCTTTTTAAGTATCTAACAGCCATCACTTGGTATTCTATGCCTCTTTGAACAAGAGCCGTTTGGTGTTATTCTTTCTAGAAACAAAGGCATACATTGGTATCATTTGTTATCAATCAGCTTGCTTACCATAAACTAAAGAGCAGCAGAAGACTGATGGGGTAATATGTCAGCTTGTTTCACCTATTCTGCTATGTTCCATGCTTTAGACCAGTGGTGGTCAAGCAGATTAGTGTCTGCAGGATCCCCAAGGACCACACAAAAGCTGGCAAAGGGTGTCATGCAGGAACCAGGTCGCAGGTTGGGCACCAGGCCTTTAGACAGTAAAGGTAGAATCCAGCAGCAAGTGTTTGTTATTACCGCCTGATAATGGTCAATGCAGGGTTTAAGACCTGTAAAACATTGGTAGGTGGCTGAAAAACACTGAAATTTTCGTTTGAGTGGTTTGATCCTTTGAACAAAAGCATTTGGTGCATACAAAGTTGATTTAAAGTCATTGTGGATACTAAGCAATATATTTAGATGCAAGTTTTTATGCCTAGATTTCCTCTATAAACCTAAACTCCAGACACAAGTATTATACACAGATTGAATACATATAAGAGAGCTGCCTGTAATTGCATTGCCATCAAAGCCAGCTCTTAGATACTGTATACACAGCACAGCCAGATCCTGGTTTTTCTATGAGAGTTTTTGACTGTAGAGGGAATACAGTGGTGTCCTTTGTTATGCCTCAGCCTGCTTACCATAAACTGAAGAGCAGAAGAAGACCGATGGGGTATTATGTCAGCTTGTTTCACCCATTCTGCTATGTTCCATGCTTTATACCAGTGTTGGTCAACTTTCTTAAAATAGGGGGGCATCATGTGCGGCCCCTAACATCACCAAAGGGCCACACATAAAATCCAGAAAGCAGAAACCCAACAAGACATAAAGTCTATGGGCATGATACAGGAGATGGGCACAGACTCTGGACATAATACAAGACATGGTCAAAGACAGGAGATAGTCAAAGACTGTGGACATGATATAAGAGATGGTCAGAGGCTGTGTAGATGGAGATGGCCAGAGACTGCAGATGAACCGCAGGAGACTGTTAGAGGCTGTGAACATGCTATAGGAGTTGTAGGGAAAGGGACATGCTTTAGGAAACCAGGAAATGAGACTTCTAATAATGACTGCTATAACATGGCTATGTGGACACACAGATTAGTGTCTGCAGGGGCCCCAAGGACCACACGAAAGGTGGCAAAGGGTTTCATGTAGGCCCCAGGTCGTAGCTTGGGCACCAGGGCTTTTGACAGTAAAGGTAGAATCCAGCAGCAAATGTTTATTATTACCCCTGATAATGGTCACAGTAGGTTCCAAGACCTGTAAAACATTGGTAGGTGGCTGAAAAACACTGAAATATTAGTTTGAGTAGGCTGATCCTGAAGTGTAAATGCAAATATAATAATGACTATGATGATAAAATAATGGATAGAAAAACACAGTTTTGTGAGTGGCTTTTGAATATACAAATTTGTCAGTACCATGGACAGGGGCAAATCATATAATACTGCTGAACAGCTGCTAGGAAAGTATTCATGTGCTTGCCTGTTTTGATTCATTTTTAAAGCTGAACATCAATGATTTTTTTTTTTGTTTGAAGGGTGGGGTAGCTATGGTTTCTTTTTAGCTGATACAATAAGATAGATTTTTTTTAAAGGCATAAAAGCTGTTCACTTTAAAGGGAATTTCCCCTAGAGCTTTGTGAATGTAGTGCGATTTTGCTTTGCAAAGATTACCCAATCATGGTTTACTTGTACATGATTGGATGATGAAAGTCAGCAGAACTTGACCTTATTCACTAAGAAGATGTGCATCTTTCCTTACAAAGTGAACAGTCTATTTGTCTTTAGTAAACCAACCCCCATAATCTTAAACTCTTTGTAGCTATATTCCTCTAGATGTAAATGTTTGCATTTATTTCACTCCAAAAGTGCCCATCACAAGACTAATAATTTGGCACTATGTTTGGTACACAGGTACCTTAAATGATAAGTCCACCCTAACACTAAAATCCCTGCATCTATAGATCTCCATGATCTAACACTAACCTATCTAGCCCTGTAAAGAAGAAATCAGTATACTTACCTTTTTTGAAGCTGATCCAACCCGATCCCATGCTGAGCTGTCAGCCACGGCTTTGCTGTGTAGATGGCTACAGAGGACACAGCCGACAATGGAAGCCCCATAGTAAGTCTATGGTGACGTCAATTCCTATTAATTTCACAGCCGTTGTCGGTCGTGTCCTCTGCAGAGCTTCCACCGCTTTTTAGAGGGCTTGATAGGTTAGTGTTAGATTGTGGAGCTCTATAGGTGCAGGGATTTTAGTTTTAGGGTGGACTTATCCTTTCATGTGATACTAAACACGTACTGTTTTACCTTCTATTTCTGTATGTGGATGATGGCATTTTGATAAAAAAATTGAAGTACCTTTTTCCTAATCGATATACAGCTGTCACATGACCCGGCACTTCCCCAATGAATAAGCAATGAATAAGCACATGGTGTGAAACGCGTTTGCTGCTATCCTGTTTGTCTTGCTACATGTCGATGTTGGACTTTTTGATTTGAAGAAATAAAACTCAAGTTTCTACTTTCCTGAGACTGGAAGTGCATATGGACTTCTTAGGTTGCGGACCTTGGTGAGCACCCAGTCTTGCAGGACTACTACAGTTTACTCAGTTTACTTGGGAATCCTACTGGCCCAGCTGTCAGCCCTTTGAGCGGTGATTTGTTTCTTTGCTTCCCAACACTTCCCCAGCCTGTCTGCAGGCAAACATAAGCAGGAGGAGCTTCTATTCTTCTACTGCTGGTCACATGTTAAAAAAAATAAAAGCTTTTGGAATACAGAGTAAAAAAAAACTAATATCAATAAACTGTTTTAAATTGCCATATAAATATATATTTTAGATTAAATCTTTATTTTTTTGTGGAAAAAACATGGCGTGGGCGAATTTCTGCCAGTCACAGGCTGTGTCTTGGACTAAGAGCGAGATGAAGCCTCTATTAATCTACATGTAATATCCCGCCACCCCCCCCCCCCCCATTGTGTTTAGCCAGTTAGTGGACATGGAGGAAGAGGGAGGGAGTGGTGGGCTTTCATTTACCACTGTGTATACACCCACATGTGTTACTCTATAGTCACATGGGACTGCTGAGATGTGATACGGAGGAATTACTCAGCATTGAAACTCACTGAAAACTGAGCATGTGCAGAGTTGCCATCTCAGTTGCAAAATCCCTAGCTGAATTGGGGACATGAACAGAAGGTGGAGATAGAGGATCAACCAGGTTTTTTGCAGAATACAGAACATGAATCTCATATTGACCAAGTGAGTATGAGCAGCATGTAAGACAGCATTTATTGATAGTTTTTTTTTGTGGGTTTAGTAACACTTTAAATGTCCTAATATTGCAGCATAAAGTACTTGCCCCATGTATAGACCTCTGTGCTGATTTCATAACAGCATTTTGTACTAGACTGTAAGCACAGCTATCTTTTTAACCACTTGCCGACCTCCAACAGTACTGCGGCAGGTCGGCTCTGTCCCGCGAAATGACATAACTGTACATTGCTTTGTGCGACCGCAAGTGGGGGCGAATGCGCACGCCCATTCGCCACAGGGGAAGCTGATCAGCGGGTCCAGCAGCTGCGATTTCCACCGGGCACCCGCGATCGATCCCCGTGGAGACAGAACGACAGTCTGCCGTTGTAAACGCAGCAGACTGCTATTCTGTCAGCAATGAATACAGGGCTCCTGTGTTCCTCCTATTAAGTACATCCCCCACACAGTTAGAAAGCACCCCCTGGGGACACATTTAACCCTTTGATCGCCCCTGGTGTTAACCCCTTCCCTTCCCTTCCTTTGTCATTAGTACAGTAACTGTGCATATGTTTAGCACTGATTACTGTAGTAATGTCACTGGTCCTGTAGACATGATAACATTTGCACAAACCAATCAATAAACACTTATTGGCATTTTTTTTACCAAAAATATTAAGCAGAATATAAATTGGTCTAAAACGATGAAAAATTTTGATTTTAACATTTTTTTTATTGGGAATGTTATATAGCAGAAAGTGAAAAAAAAGAAAGTTATAGTGCAAAACATTTAAATCAGAGGTGATCAAATACCACTAAAAGAAAGCTCTATTTGTGGGAAAAAAAGGACATCTATTTTATTTGGGTACGGCATCGCACGACCGTGCAATTGTCAGTTAAATTAATGCAGTGCCGAAAATACTGATCAAAAAAGTTATTAATTCAAAATTAACAATGAATCAGAAAATGAATTTTCCTACTGTTACTTCAAATTACAAGTACACGCTGGGGCTTCCAGGTGACAGTGGGAATCCTATGTGGCTTCTGTAATACTTAATTTCACAGTATGGGCCATTATCCTATATACTCAGCACATAATAAAAGCAGGTAGTTGAATAAACAGTTTATTCTCAGTACTGGTGGAAATACTAAGTCATCTTTCTTTTACGTTATGTTGTTAGTGACTTTTTATCTTTATTAAATGTATACAGTCCATTATTTTACCTTCTCCGTGGTATTTTGGTAATACTGTTCTTCATAATACTTTTATTTTCAACCTCCCGTCAACCTCCCCAAGAGGAAAAAGTGTGAATCCTGCAATAATGCAGATGCAATTGAGGCAGATTTGTTTTTCCTCATATAAGACCCCCTTGTGAATACATTATGTGAGCGTATATATTCGGAGACATTTTCACGAAATAAGCATTTTTTCACTTAGACAGCAACCATAACAAATTGAAATAAAATAAAGGTCTGATTGATGTCCTCTATGTCATGTACAGCGTTGGCTCCATCTATTGAGGGCGGTCTGCTAAGGAAGCAATATTAGAAGGATCTGAATGTTTTTCTTACGAAGTAGAAAAAAATAGCCAGCAACATCAATACTGCCTGCTTCAAATAATGCAGAGAATGCAGAGTGTTTGAAGCCAAATTTAAATTTCATTTTTCCCCCAGAAGGTAAAGAAAATGCTCCTCTCTAGACTGGAAATTAGTAGAGAGTATTAAATTCTTAGGATGAAAGAGAGAGGCTGATTACAACATAATAGAGTGTACCATATTCATCTCTTTGAAATATGACCTCACCCGGCCTTTCCTATTTTACAGTTGATTCTCTTATTCCCTTAATGAACTCTTCTTATACAAGTGTCTTCTGGAACGATGTTAAGCAGCCATTTCTACCTAGAAAATGTTTTCTATCTAACCTCTCTATCATATTTTAATATCCTTTAGACTGGACATTATGGTGAAGCAGTTGATGGGTTTAAATGTCTAAATTATACTTGCAGTTTGTACTGTTGAATATATACATAATATGTTGACTCCAACCATGGCTGAACCTTTGCTTACATTCCCCAAACCAGCGGCTGACAAGGCCTGAATCTGCTATCACACTGGAAAAAATAACTTTAAAGGTCCAGTTTATGTCTAGTTCACGTTGTTATCAGTCAAGGTGGGCAGTGTTCAACCCCTGGAATGTGTTGGTCATTTTGGATCGCCCCCTTGACTTTTATTGGAATAAAGTTATAACTGGACCTCTTAGCCATGGTGTGGTGCTTTCATTTCCATCGTTGTTACATTACACTAAAAGCCAATAAAGCCATGGAGATCCTGTGGGGTGGAGAAGCTGCCTACCCAGGGACCAGATCATTTGCATTCCCCACGTGTCAGTTTTGCTTATTCTTGAACATGGGATAGTAGGCAGTAATCTCTTAAACTACAATAAAGTAATTGAAAAATAACACACAGACATTGAGTTGGATAAATAGGTCTGTGGCTGTTTATTATTGGTTTTAAACCAGCAACTAAACCTATAACTCAACAATAAACACAACTAAAACAACCTAGTCACCACGACTCAGGTTGTAAAATACATTTTGAAAGAAAATGAAATGTTTCCCAACAATACATTTTCAACGCAATAAGCATAGGAACAAGTAAGCCAAGATACATCTGTCCCCCTTTGTATTTACAAAGGTGACACCACCACATAGTATTAGCCACCACAAAACAAAAGGGGAGGGCGAGGAGCACCAAAGCTCTGCCTTCTCAGGCGAATGAGCCTGCTGGAATGAAACCCCCTTTATATAGCCCTTATTGGGGTTCTAGAAAACTCTACAAGGTCACATGACCCCCGCAGAGGTCACCTGACCTCTCCAGAGCCACCTGACCCTGTAATGTTCCCCCAGAGCCCTAGGCTCTTGGGAAAGTCCTAAAACTGCCCTCACTGCCACTATCCCATGAGGAAAAGTGGAATTTAGAAACCATCTCCCCCTTTTCTTTTCATTCTAAAGGGCATGTCTATCTAAAATGGATGTTGGGGGTTGTATCTCATAGCAGCCTTCTATAGGTCTAGGTAGGACTTTGATTTATAACTACAAATTCTGGATGGACCCTCTGCATACAACTATACACCCTTTTCAGCAAACTATGCAATGAAAAACAGGGATTTTTAGTTCATACATATTGCAATACATGCTTAAAGCGGAGTTCCAGCCTTTTCTGTTTTTATTAAAAGTCAGCAGCTACAAAAAGTGTAGCTGCTGACTTTTAATAAACACACACTCACCTGTCCCACTTTCCAGCAATGTGGCCGCCCCAAGCCTCGGCGCCGGCATCACTGGTGTGGGCACCCGGCTGTGACAGCTTGCGGCTTCACAGCCGGGTACGCACTGCGCGAGTTACGCTGCAAGTCTTGATTGGCCAGCAATCTTCTGGGACCTCTGACATGTCCCAGAAGATTGCAGGGAGGGAGGGGGAGAGGAGAACTTTCACTCAGGGCTCCGCGGTGCTCCGAGCGGAAGTGGGAGAGGGTACCTGTCAAAACTAGGTACCCGCTCCCCCCCCCCCAAAAAAAAATGACATGCCAAATGTGGCATGTCAGGGGGTTAGGACTACCTAAAGCAGAAGTTCCACTTTTGCGTGGAACTCCGCTTTAAGCTGGCCTACTGCATCAAAGTAATCCCTCAATGGCCAGTCTTACACTGCTTTTCCACTGCAAATATTACAGTGGACACCATGCCAACCTGAGGCATAAAGACACAAGGTGGGGGAGAGACTAGGTTCAAGTCTGGTCACTGACCTGCATAGTTTAAATACATGAACAAGCTATTGGGATTTGAGCAGAGGTATATTTTTTCTCTGTTGTTGACTAGCCATAAGAGGGACTACTTTGATGCCAACTTAAGCATGTATTGCAATATGTGTGAACTAAAAATCCCAGTTTTTCATTGCATAGTTTGCTGGAAAGGGTGTATGGTTCTATAAGTGACCTAATACAAACAATCTTTTTTTTATGGTTCTGGACATGCTACAGAGCTGAAACTTCACAGGTACACTTTTTAGACCCCCCAGATACTAAATCCAAAGAATTTTTTTTTTTTTATAATTTTTTTCAATAATTGTCTCTCTATCAAAAATGACAATTTTTAAGAACTTTTGTTTGTGTGATTAATAGTCCCTGGGGTATGACCCAGAACCCTAGGCACTTTTAAGGGGCATTTATTGGGTTTTAGGGCTTCAAAATGGTGTTTTTTGATTGCCGAAGTTCGGGTCCCATTGATTCGGGTGTTCTGGCCGAACCGATCTTTTGAAAAGTTTGATCATTCCTATTGAGAAACACTGATTTAAACGATCAGGTGCTAAAGGGATGTGACCACATACTAACACTACAAATTCTGGATGGACCCTCTGCAAACCATCCCTATTTCTCAACTCCTGTCCTCAGGACCCACTAACAGGCCAGATTTTGAGTATTACCTTGGGGAGATGCAGACTGGAATACTGCAATCACTGAGCAGCACATTATATCACCTGGGATATATTTTAGTTATCTTGCAAACCTGGCCTGTTAGTGGGTCCTGAGGACCGGAGTTGAGAACCACTGATTTAAATACATGTATTTATAACTAGGTACATTAAAGATGGCAGAGGCAAAGAGGCAGCTTTTGCCTTTGTAGTTATCAACCACACTTTTTGCTGTCCTCAGCAGAAAAATAATTTCATATAATCATATAGATACTTTTTCCTTAGGATTCGTCCCCTTGCCTCAGAAAACATCTGGAAATGTAGGGCTACTGGTGTACTGTTTCTAAGATTAAAGCCAGTGCTTTTAGATGAAGAGAAAGAGGAGCTAATATACATTGTAGGTGAGTTTATATTCCAAATTGATACTGTGCAGACATCATAAATGCAATGCCAGCTGTATTTTAATTTTTTAACAAAAAATGAATGGTTATGTTGCCGCTCATATGCTCATTGTACTTCCTAATCCCTGTTTGCCATTAATGAGATTATCTAAGGAGTATGCACATCTAAGGGATTCCCTTGATATGTATAGATATGTATAGAGACATTCTGTGTGCAGTGTGCCCGGTAGCTGCAGAGGACTTTAGCGGGAATTAGAGGTAATTGTAAACGGGCAGGAGCCTTGACAATCCAAATACAGTTTTCAAGGAAAACGAGAAAGAAAAAAGGTGAAAGGTTATATGTACAAGCGTATGGGGTTAGCCTGGATGTAGTAAAAGTGCGCTCTTTAAAACTGTATAGTTTCTGCTATGTTCTTTCCTTTTTATATGTCTGCACAAAGATACCATCCCTTTAAACCATAAATTTTGCACATTAATCACTTGCCGACCGCCCGCCACAGTTTTACTGCAGCAGGCTGGCTTGGCTGCGCGAAACGACGTAGTACTACATCAGTCGCACGCATGGTGCTGGGGGGCGTTTCCACCCCCACTAGGCAGCGAGAATGCCGATGCACGGGGCCAGGAGCCGTGATTTCTGGCAGGCACCCGCGATCGCACCTTGCCGAGAGAGAAGAAGGGTCAGCTGTTGTAAACACAGCTGACCCTTCTTCTCTCTGAGATGTTCACAGATCTCCTGTGATCCTTCCATATAGGGATAACATTTTTGGGAATGTTATATAGCAGAATGTGAAAAATATATATATATATTTTTTTTTCAGAATTGTTGCATGACCGCACAATTTTCCGTTAACCACTTAAGCCCAGGAAGATTTTTCCACCTTCCTGACCAGGGCCTATTTTGCGATTCGGCACTGCGTGATTTTAACGGACAATTGCGCGGTCGTGCGACGCTGTACCTAAACGAATTTGACGTTCTTTTTTTCCCACAAGCAGAGCTTTCTTTTGGTGGTATTTGATCACCTGTTGGATTTTTTGATCATGCGCTATAAACAAAAAAAGAGCGACAATTTTGCAAAAATAACAATATTTTTCAAATTTTTTATATGAAATTCCCCCAAAAAAATGTAAAAATCAAAATTTTTTAACATTTTAGGCCAATTTGTTTTATGCTACATATGTTTGGTAAAAAAAATTGCAAAAAGCGTATTTTGATTGGTTTGCGCAAAAGTTATTGCGTTTACTAACTAAGGGAAAGATTTTTGTCATTCTTGTTGTTTTTTTTTTTTAACGAGTAATGGCGGCGATCTGCGTTTTTTTTTGCGGGACTGTGACATTGCGGCGGACAGATCGGACCCTTGACTGACATTTTTGACACTTTTGGGGTTACCAGTGACATTACTACAGTAATCAGTGCTATACATATGCACTGTTACTGTAAAAATGACACTGGCAGTGAAGGGGTTAACTTTTTTTTGAGAGGGAGGGGTTAAGTGTGTCCCATGGGCGTGATTCGAACTGTGACTTGATGTGTAAGAACAGAGATCAACGGTCCTACATAGCAGAACCGTTTGATCTCCATTCTTATACAGGGAAGAATGACATGCGGCTTTGTTTACATTAGCCGCCCGCCTTTCTCCCAGTGTAACGGACGATCGCGAGTGACCGGCGGACATCGGGTCTGCCAGGCACACGCGCAGGGGGGTCCATGTAACCGAGCGGGAGCGCACCTTCGGGGGCACGCGCTCGCTCCCTAGAGCCTCACAGGCTAGCGACGTAGTACTACGTCGCTTTGCCTGTGAGGGGCTGACCGCCGCAGTAAATAGTCGTGCGGCAGTCGGCAAGCGGTTTAAGTAACGCAGTGCCGAACGCAAAAAATGGCCTGGTCATTATAGGGGCAAATCCTTCCGGTCCAGAAGTGGTTAAATGTGAACTGCAACAGAGCATGCTCAATGCGTTTCCAAGCAGACTCCTATAGAACAGCCGTTTCCATGACCCTTGGCCCACTATGAATGACCATGTGCAGTTTAGTTGCACAGCTGTATCATGGTAGCAAATTTCTGTTAAGTCAAAACCTTGATGACATAGAAAAGTGTGTAGAGGTTTGCTGTTGAGAAATCACTAGTCCAATAATACTGATGCTAGGTCTGATACTTCACAGCATAACTACTACTGGATATGCTTTCTTGGTATTTTGCTTCAAAATTACACAATCCCTACCAATGTATTTGAATGAATGTGTATGCCCTGTGCCCACCACCCCTCGTGGTCTGTGAAAATGTCACAGTTTTTTTTTTTTTTAATACTGTGTTATTTTATACTAGGTCTATTTATTTGTGTACCCAGTTGTAGGAGCTAGTTCAACAGTTAATTTCTTCCACACAAGAATGCAATTACATTTGGAGGGATTGTGCCTCCTTCAGAATTAAATTCCTCTGTCTCTTTTTTCTCCTCATTCGTCCCTCTTTTTGAACAAATGTGTGAACCTCTATAATGTATGCAATACTTAAAGTGATTGTAAACCCCCTGAAATGAAAAATGAACAGAGCACATCCCTCTATAGTGTGTAACCTCAATCCTAAGCACCAAGTGTGGTTCCTATCTGATCTCTCCTCCCTATGTAATCTGCATAAGTCACATTCACCTAACTGAACACCAAACAATCCTGCCCTCCCTGCAGTACCCAACAGGTGATTTTGGGCCTATGTGTTTGTGTGTGGGAAGAGGAGGGGGGGGGGTAGGGCCATCTTACCAAATGGGCACTCTTGGCAGTTGCCCGGGGACCCCACTTGCCCGGGGGGCCCCATCTGCCCAGCGTCCCAGCTCCAGCCAAGCATTAGTCCAGATTCCCATGTGCATTCCGCCACCAAATTTAGCAGATGGCAAGCGCTTGTTGGCCCTGCGCTGCTGTCCGACCACTTGGGCCATGGAGGGCCCACGGCTGCAGGAATCTATGTCCGCCTCCACGGGAATAGGCACACACGAGACAGTTGAGTCTGACTCCCGTCCGTGTGTGTTCACCAGACCCAGCCGTTGAACTTAGAAGCTGTCATTAGCCTGGCACTGCTCTACCAATAAATATCGCCTCATCATAGTTACATAGTTAGTCAGGTTGAAAAAAGACACAAGTCCATCTGGTTCAACCAAAAAAAAAAATAAAAAAACAGTATTGAAAACCCAACCATACAATCCCATATATACAATCCTATACCCGCAGTTAATCCAGAGGAAGGCAAAAAAAAAAAACCCAGCAAAGCATAATCCAATTTGCTACAAAAGGGGAAAAAAATTCCTTCCTGATCCCCCGAGAGGCAATCAGATATTCCCTGGATCAACTTTACCTAAAAAAAAATGTTGTACTCATTTATATTATGTACACCTAGGAAAGAATCCAGGCCTTTTTTTAAAGCAATCTAGTGAGCTAGCCAGAACCACCTCTGGAAGGAGTCTATTCCACATTTTCACAGCTCTTACGGTGAAGAAACCTTTCCGTACTTGGAGACTAAATCTGTTTTCCTCTAGACGTAAATAGTGCCTCCTTGTCCTCTGTGTTGACCTTAAAGTGAACAACTCAACACCAAATCATCATCATCGATAATTTGCATTTTTATTCTTGTGGGTCATTGTGTAGGCAGAGCCCCAGTGCACTGCTTTGCCCGGGGCCCTTTAATGCTCTTAAGATGGCACTGGGGGGGGTGTTGTCCATTCCATCCACTCAGGTGGCAGATTACACTCAGCTCTAATCTCTATGCTGTGCAGTGTATGGCATCAATTCCCAACCCCCTGCCTTCTGAGTCGGAGAGAAAAAGCCTTTCTCTGTGTGTTTTAGAAAGCTGTATAGGAGAGAGGGCTGCAAATAAACAGGTACAACCTATGTGGGTAGAATTTGTTTCATCTCTGTGTATCATCTGAGGCTAGTCACTGCAGTGTATATGTAAGGGTTCACAACCAGCTTAACCATCAAAAGTGTTGTACTACGCTAAGCCATTCACCCAAACCTTATTTTATTGTCACACCATTATTTTATAGAAATATTGTGATGAAAAGTCAATTGTGGGTTTGGCTAACTTTTTTTTATTACTAGTTCTTTATGGTCCTTTGATTACACATATTTCAGAAAGTTGGGAGGTATGGAACTACATCTGGTGCACTGGACAAATGGCGAAGAGCAGATTTGTGTTTTCATAAAAATAGTGGCTTATTTTTCTATTGTTGGCAAAAGAAAAAAACATACCAAACTGGAACAAGCCTGCAGAATTTAGATAGGAAAAGGGGGGGGATTGCATTACAAGTAATTACATTTGCAACTGTCATAGTGTTGTGCTAAACAAGGTAACTTCTAAATGTTAAAGTCCTTGTACACCTTTCTAAATGTGTTTTATCCCACTAAGTAATGGCAAAAATTGTTAGAAATGTACAGTGATTTAGAAAAAGGGCACAACTGACAAATTTCCCTGGTGAACAAAACCATCAAACATAATTTTATTAACCAGTTCCTGCTCGGCTAATAGCAGATTGACAGCCGAGTGATCGCTCTCCCATTCTGACTGAACATCTTATGATGTCCTGTTAGGAAGTGACAACCGCATGACCGCGGGGCCGCGCAGCGGTGCGACCTGTCACCGGCAATGACACAGCCGATAACCAATCACAGTACCGGATATCTGCCAGTACCATGTGACCACCTTGACGACTTCCTTTCGTGCCATCCATTGTGTATATTGTGTTTCTAGTTGTGATTTGTCAATTTGATCACATAGTACAGATATGGCCAGTCACAGCCTATCTGCACCATGTGATTAGCTTTGACCAATCACAGCTTATCACAACAAAACAGACTGAATTAATCATGTAATGCACTGCTATAGGCAAATATAACGTGTAAAAAAAATATCCTGATCACTTCCCCAGAGAAGGACAATGTTACTATGGTAACATTATATTGCTTTGGTCAGAGTGTGTTAAAATCTTAAAAAAAGGAAAAATGTAATAAAAATAATTTTAAAAAGTAAAAAAAATAACATATTTTTTTTGTACTATGACCAGTCAGTGTCCCTGATCACCGCCACATCAGTTATATTATGATGCTGTGCTGCACTGCTAACAATATGTAAAAACAAAAAAATTGTGAACTTTTTTTTTTTTTTTCATTTCTCAATTTTCCAAAAACTATGACAAAAAAATTGCAATTTCAAGAAACCAGCCATGCCCCTTACTAAATTCCTTGGACTGTCTACTTTCCAAAAAGGGGTAATTTGGGGGATATTTCCACTAAAAAAAAAAAAAAAAACAATAGGGAAATTCTGCGCTATAAAAAGTACTGAATGGAGTGAGGGAAAGACATTTTAACCACTTAAGCCCCGGAAGATTTTACCCCCTTCCTGACCAGGGGGTATTTTGCGATTCGGCACTGCGTGACTTTAACGGACAATTGCGCGGTCGTGCGACGCTGTACCTAAACGAATTTGACGTCCTTTTTTTCCCACAAACAGAGCTTTCTTTTGGTGGTATTTGATCACCTGTGCGATTTTTTGATCACGCGCTATAAACAAAAAAAAAGCATCAATTTTGCAAAAATAACAATATTTTTCACATTTTTTTATATGAAATTCCCCCCCAAAAAAAAGTAAAAATCAAAATTTTTTAAAATTTTCGGCCAATTTGTTTTATGCTACATATGTTTGGTAAAAAAAATCGCAAAAAGCGTATTTTGATTGGTTTGCGCAAAAGTTATCGCGTTTACTAACAAAGGGAAAGATTTTTGTCATTTTTGTTGTTTTTTTTTTAACGCGTAATGGCGGCGATCTGCGATTTTTTTTGCGGTACTGCGACATTGGGGCGGACAGATCGGACCCTTGACTGACATTTGTGACACTTTTGGGGTTACCAGTGACATTTCTACAGTAATCAGTGCTATACATATGCACTGTTACTGTAAAAATACACTGGTTGTGAAGGGGTTAACTTTATTTGGAAGGGAGGGGCTGTGTGTATCCCTAGGGGCGTGCTTTCTACTGTGATTGGCTGTGGCTTGAGCTGTAAGGACACTGATCAACGGATCTACATACTAGATCCGTTTTATCAGTGTCTTTACAGCGAGGAGAATGACAGGCAGCTTGTTTACACAAGCTGCCTGACATTCTCCCTCTCCCCCGCCGATCGCCGAGTGACCGGCGGACATCGGGTCCGCTGGTCACACGCGCGGGGGGGTCCGTGACCACGCGGGAGCGGGAGCGCGCCTCCGGGGGCGCGCGCTCGCTCCCTAGACCCTCACAGGCTAGTGACGTAGCCCTACGTCACTTTGCCTGTGAGGGGCTGACTGCCGACGTAGATCGGTCGTTAGGCAGTCGGCAAGTGGTTAAACAAGCTGCTGACACTAGACCAAACAGACAGTGATCCAAAGTAATAAAAAGTAAAAATAGTGCAGCACTAAACTAATGAAATCACATGTGAATATAATAAACAAAAAATACATGTCATATAAAAAAATTTATAAATATATAACACAAATAGTGATAGAAAATCCAAAGAAAGTCCAAAAAGTGCTCAAAAAGTCCCAATAAAACAAAATTGTGAATATTCATCCAGTAAATGGAAACGTATTTCCAAAACTTCTCATGAGGCAACCACAGGGAAGTGTAAGTAAGGGACACCACCGTGCGAATATTATAAGGAGCAGCTTACCAGACCGGTATGGCCAATCAAATTAATGAAATAGCCTCACGAGCATGTAGATAAGACGATGGGTTCCAGAATTATCAAGCTCAGTACTTGGGAGGTCCAGTCTCCACGATATATCCAGATAACCAGATAGGTGCAATGTATATAGGGCATATATAACAAAAGACCATAGCGTAATCCCGTATAGTTGACACACGCAAGTTTATTAAAAAGAGGCTACTTACAAGATTGTAGAGACAAACAGGCACATCAAACATGTAAAAGGCTGCAGCTACGATCGCGGCATCCCGCGTCTTCACAGCAGATAGAGGACACAAGGCGGCACGGAAGGGGGCGTGTAGACGCTACTGCCATTTTAGGTCCTCAAGAAATGAGGTAGTCTATTAGTACACCAGGATTTATCAATTTTCAGATATATACCATAGTTTTTGATCTCTATAACTCTATACATTTCCTACAGACTAAATAATATACAATGATTTGGGTTATTTTCACCAAATAAATGTAGCAGGATACATTTTTGGGTTACAATTATTTATTTGCAAAATTGAATAAAAGAAAAAAAAAATTTCAAAATGTTCAGTCTTTTTTATATTTATTTAGTAGAGAATAATAAACCCAGTGGTGATTTAATACCACCAAAAGAAAGCTATATTTGTGTGAACAAAATTATCAAAAGTTAGTTTGGGTACAGTGTTGCATGACCGTGTAATTGTCATTCAAAGTGCAACAGCACTGAAAGCTGAAAATTGGCCTGGACAGGAAGGGGATAGGAGTATTAAAGTGGCTAAATGGATAATAAAAAAAAAGCTCGTGAGGTGACATGGCACGATACTGGACCATGTTACAGGTGGGTATTTCATTCCGGGGTAGAGGTTTAGTTACATAGTAGTTGAGGTTGAATAAAGACAACAGTCCATCCAGTTCAACCGGTGTAGGTGTGTGTGGATGCAATTATTTCACATACCCCTGAATGTTTTGATCCTTGAGATGTACGTCCAAGAGTCTTTTAAAAGTAGCCAAACTTTGTTTTTTTAAGGCAGATTTCTAGGATACAAAGGGCACAAATGGAATGCTTTTTCTAAACCTTTTTTTATAAATACAGATTTTAACATTTTTATACCTCAGCTGATGTCATACTCTCATACTACAAAGGAAAGCCATATTATGACAGCAATGTTAATTGAGAATTGATATTTACTTGCTGGTCCTGATGAAGGGGAAACCCCCGAAACCCATTGACTGTTTTAAAATATAACTACAAAAGAATTAACTTGGCAGTAACTTGTCTTACTTTTTTCTACAAACTTTCTGGAAAGTAAAATGTAAACATTCATCAAAAAGCAGTGTACACATCATTTTAAATAATGATACAAGTTTATCTATATATAAAATATTTCATAGCTATTGTTTTTATTTTTGAATAGGAACGTTTTTATTAGATCTAATTACTGCTTTTGCGTTTAAAGGTAGAACTCTGTTGTAAACCTAGATTGAGTATATCCGAGAATTACGCTTGTATAGCATATTATGAACTTGTTCTCTGCTTGAGTTTGCCATTTTACTGCCAGCTAGACATCTTCTTTTTGTAATAATGCTCCGACAAGACAATGTGACATGGCACATTGGATCTTTCAATCAAACCACAAGCCCAAAAAAGCCTCAGAAGTGCCAGTGAAAGTGCTTTTTACTTGTCATTAGCTTGCCTAGCATCTGACATTCATAGTGGAAGAATTCGAACCTTCATCTTGCAGACAGTCAAAATGGGCCATAAGCTCTGATCCCAAATGGGAATAATATGTTGATGAATTGTCGCTCTCATCAGCTGCCAATCGCTTTCATTTTCATTGACATTTGTTATTTCCCCATATCTTATTTGCCTCATTAAGGACCATATGTCAGCCGTTCTTCTGGATTCTTGCTGCAAACAGCACTCCTTGTACAATTACATTATTTCTCTGACAATTAAGAGTTCCATTTGTGCAAGGTATAGCCTGGATAATGCTTACCGGCTTACCTGCTACACAAAGAGAGTTTACAACCAGGATGGAGACACAAGAAGATAGAGGAGTAATACAATAAGGGCTGTTATCAACAGTGGAATATACCTGCCAAGTGACAGCATTGCTGTTGGCAGGCGTTTGGTTGCCATAATTAACATGTGGAGATGACAGATCCATTGGCATTGACTGTGCTTGGTTTGTCAATGCTTTGCAAAATTCATAGGCATTTTACTCCAATATATGAAGAAAAATCTAGGTCGGTTTCATGAAAGAATTATATATCGCGTTATGAGGAAAAGATAAATCTTTGCTGGCCTGTTCAATAATTTACTTGACAAAATGTTAAGTATTTTAAGGAAGACTCCACTCACTAAGAATTGATATGACACATACAAAGGGTACACATTTATTTTGTAGTTTAAAGTGGTTGTAAAGTCAGAAAGTTTTTCATCTTAATGCATTTGATGCATTATGATAAAAAGCCATCTGTGTGTAGCAGCAACTGCCCCAGCACCCCCTAATACTTACCTGAGCCCCATCTCTGTCCAGCAATGTCCATGAGTCCCTCAGCCATTTGGTACTCTCCTTCTGATTGGCTGAGACACAGCAGTGGTGCCATTGGCTCCTGAGGCTATCAATTAAAGTCAGTTAGCCATTCATGCGGGCCTAACAGCAGCTCTGTGTGTAAATGGACACACAGAGCTACTGCTCGGGTTGGGTGCCCCCATACCAAGCTGCTTTCTGTAGAGGCACTCGACAGGAGGGAGGGGCTAGGACAGTGATGGCGAACCTTGGCACCCCAGATGTTTTGGAACTACATTGCCCATGATGTTCAACTACACTGCAGAGTGCATGAGCATCATAGGAAATGTAGTTCCAAAACATCTGGGGTGCCAAGGTTCACCATCACTAGGATAGGAGCAGCGAAGAGGGACCCGAGTAGAGGAGGATCAGTGCAAAACCACTGCACAGGGAAGGTAAGTATAACATGTTTGTTATTTTAATAGAAAAAAAAATAAGATTTTACAATCACTTTAATGTTATTACCAGTTATTTTGCCATTTCAATCTGCTGTCATTTTCTAAATCTCTCAAAATCATCATCATATTAATATTTTTTATCACTTTAAGATAAAAAGCCTTCTGTGTTTAGCAGCCCCCCTAATACTTACCTGAGCCCCCCCCCCCCCATCCAGCTATGTCCACGAGTGCCTTAGCCGTCCGGGGCTCTCTCCCGGCTGAGACACAGCAGCAATGCCATTGGCTCCCGCTGCTGTCAATCAAACTCAGTTAGCAAATCAGGAGAGAGTGGGGGTGGGGCCAAACTGCAGCATCTGTGTCAGCTCGGCTTGGGTGCCCCAAGGGCCAGGAGCTCCAGCCAGGGACCCACAAAGAGGAGGATCTAGGCTGCCCTGTGCAAAACCAATTCACAGAGGAGGTAAGTATAACATGTTTGTTATTTTATTAGAAAAAAATTAGACTTTACAATCACTTTATTGTTATTACCAATCTGCTGTCATTTTCTAAATCTCTCAAAATCATCAGATGTCTCTTCCTTGTTATAAGACGTTTTGTAGGTCATGTCCAAAAGACCCCAGAAATGTTATTTCTTACGAGTGTAATTGACTTTCTGCTTTTCTCAGCGATCTGCACAGAGGTACAAGACACGTTTTAGACATCCCCTGCAACAGAAGTTTCATTTTTGGGAAGATACTCTTCTCTTCTGTAATTTTTTACATAACACAAATATTTTCTCAGGTGATTATAATAAAGGCAGATCAGCCTTTTACTAATCAGATGGGAAAGGAAGCATTACAGCAAAGATTAGCAAAGCATGATCATTTTTAGTTAGGAGTATTGTTTCTAAAGATACCCTGTTGCCAGATCATTCATTCCAACAACAATCTACCCATAAGATATGCTGATACCTTAACCCCAAATGAAAATATTAAATACAAGCAGCTGTAAAAGCAAACAACATAAAGAATACCAGTGCTACAAAGCTGTCACAAAATATTTTAAGATTTATACCCTAGTATAATTTGTATCATTCCATACATCAAAATACAAGTGAAAAAGTGCATCACATGCTATCTCCTGATGAGGTTCCTGTGATGAAATGCATTGAGACAAAAGTGTTATCAGACCTAAAGTTTTTGTAAATGATCACCTTGTAAAACAGCCCATTCAGTTTGAAATGGAAATGAAAGGCAAAACATTTAAAAAGAAAAATTATAAATAGCTTTTTTATTCTTTTTTTTTATAAGTGATCACATTCCCCCTGATCTCAGCTGCGTAAAAGCTGGGGGGGGGGAGAAACAGCAGCAAACTAAGCCTTCCAGTGACATGCTTTGCAGGGAGGGGGGTGTCAGGTCAAGTCTGATCATTGGAGGAGAGCAGGCTGAGTTCCCAGCATAGCTAGAGAACTGACCACTGTGTGCTCTCCTGTTTAGTGTGGTCAATTTTTTGTAGGAAAGCAAGGGGACTGACAGGAAGAATTCAGGGACTTCTTCAAAAGGAAGCAGTACAAAGAGAGCAGGATACTTTCTCATACAAGTACATGGTTCAGAAGGCACATATCAAGAATATGGAATGTTGGCGTAACAAACGCTTTAAGCAGAGCCCGGAAGTGGCGGGTTTCCTATCTGTGGATAGTAAGTATAGTGGAGTAAGCAATTGTGTTGAACAAAAGCGCTTTTTTATGCAATATCACACACACATGGTATATGAGGATAACCAAAGGGGTGTAATACAAGGGGGATCCCTAGACTGGAGATTGGAGCAGAAGAGAGAAGATTGCTGGAGGAGCTGTAAGTGTATTGATCTGGCGAGTCTTTTTGTTGGTTAGAGCACTGGACACGGAGATGAAGTAGGAGAAAGAAGGAACGTTGAACTCACTGTATTTTGTATTGTCCTTAATTTATACTCATAATGATCTTAGAGGACGTTTATGTGTTAAAAAGAGTCACTAATTATTTTTTGGGGGTGTGTGACACTTTTTTCTTCTATTTCAATTGTAGTAAATGGCCCGCCTGGAGACATACTATGTCTCCAGACTGGACATTTAAAAATGTCCATTAGTACATAGGGGATGCAAGCAATACCTAAGAGCCACTATCATTAGACAGCATGTATCATAGCAAAAGGCACAGAGATATTTAAAGTGGATCTGTGCCTTATGATCACTGTTATGGCCTCTATTGACCGTAAATATTTTTCTTCCATTTAAAAAAGAACAAAGGAAAGAGATACACTGCTCAAGGCAATTGGAAGCTTGATGACCAACAGCGGTGCTCGCCCCGCCTCGCCTCCGTGGCCAGTCAATAATGAAAAAAAATGGCTGCACTCAGATGTGGTCAAAATCCAGGTTTATTGGACATCCCAATGTGGGAAAAAAGTAGCAAGGTAGACGTGTTTCACACATTAAGATGTGTGCTTAATCATAATGATTAAGCACACATCTTAGTGTGTGAAACGCATCTACCTTGCTACTTTTTTGCCACATTGGGATGTCCAATAAACCTGGATTTTGACCACATCTGAGTGCAGCCATTTCTTTTCATAATTTAAAAAAGAACCCTACTGAAATTATTAATTAGGCATATCAGGGTGCTTAGTTTGACCCAGAATAGAATAATTCACAAAAGTAAGGAATCTTCCAGTACTTAAAACCACCACCTGTGCACCATAACAAAATAATATTCATAACACTGTTCTCTCCCATCTCCACCATGCAAATATCCATACAAATAACATAGGGCCTTACAAAATGGAGCCCTCTTTCCAAACCACAAGGTGGCCTAGCAGGTGGTATATGAAATGAATGCACATAACACGTCCCATTTCCAGACCCTTCTCATGAACCTAAGGGGTCTTCTTCTTCGGGAAAATGTTTAAAAAAATGTCAGACATTTCAATATTGTCAATTTATTAATTAAATTAAAAAAATGTATGCATGTCTTTATGTCTTCATCCCCTGCTGGCTATGAAGCAAAGGAACAAAACTCCACATCTCACTGCATCTCACTGACAGTAATACTAACTAAATAGAAGAAACTAAACTAATTCTAAACTAAAAAGAAGATTTTGCAATATTCCCATGGACCCGATGCTGCCATCAGTAACACATTGCACTTATTTAGAATACAAATACTAGCTCCTTTTGAAAAAAATTACTGTGGCCCATTTACTAGTTCACTAGTACTACCAAGATATATATTTCTATAGGTGGGCAGATAAGTTGCACCTAAACCTTCTCAATTCCTACATCAACTCCTGAGGCACAAGTTGGGTGATAGAACTTGGTACCAGTCACCATTTTCTGAGAGGGAATTACACACATTGTGTGAATGGGCTGGTTTCAGTATGGCGATGGATAAAGGATAGTAGCCCATACGTCTGGTATCATTAAGAGTGGAGAATGTTTCTTCTATTAAAAAAAAAAAAGTGGAGAATGACATATTACCTTCTGTTCTATAAATATGTTTACAAAAGCTGGTATCTATAGGTAAAAGTAGATCCAGTTTAGAGACCAGAAAATAAAATCATAGGAGCAGATTATGAAAATCAAGAGTTGGGCGTGTTATAGAGTGTTGGTTCTTTTTTAGTTTTGTCTTGCTAGTGGATAATAAAATAACTTCTGTTCAAAAAATACCTACCATACATTTTCCAAGCACAGTAACTTCTTTTTTTTTTTTCCTGCTTTTAAAATAATGGACATCTCTATGTACAAAGTCAAAATAGAAGAAATATTGCAGGGACTTTCAAAGAGAGGTTCAGAATAAACCAGTTCCCTATAGAGCACAAAGTTTCACCGGCACTTAAAGGGTAACTCCACTTTCATGGGGAAAAAATAGCAAATAAAGAAAAAATAATATAGTGTATAGAATTGTGACACAAATCATATGGTAATTGAATGTTATTAAAAATTACCTTTCCTTTTTCAATCTTCATCCACTGTAATTTTCTGAAAATGCAATATGGCTACCTGGAGTTGTTTTGTACACGGAATGTGTACTAAATCCTCCCTTAAACATAGTTTCCTACTTGTGTGATTGGCTCACAGATTTTCCCAGAAGTCTTCCTAAGATACAAGTCAGATTTTAGGCATCCCCTGGAACAAAAATTTCATTTTTGGTGAAATGCTCCCAATAGGAACACAACTAAAGGTAACAGGACCAGCAGATTTCCTCATTAGTGATCTGCAGGTGCACAGCTGATTGATAATTATGAAAACACTCCGGTTAGACTCACTGAGCCCAGGGGCACAGAGTAGCAGACAGGGATTTCTTCAAAATAACAAAAGGTAGGAATCTGCTACAAAGGTTGTTATAATCCTTGCAATGTACATAGATCACCCAGAGGGGAATGTTTTTATTTTCTCAACAAAAGTGGAGTTATGCTTTAAATGAGAAATATGGCCAAACATTTTTTGGCCATACTTCTTTTGTGGGTCACATGCTCTCCTGTGGCCCAGAGCCAGCTAATTTCAGGCTCACTATCAGCTGACTTGGCAGAGCAGCTCCAGGTTCTGGAGGGAACCTGATAATAATGTCAGGATCCACCAGCTGCCAGATTGGCAGTTGGCTTCACCTTTCAGCACTCCAGGATGCCCCTTTCCCAGCCCAGCACTCCAGTGAGCACTGGAGCAGCAGAGTGGAGAGGAGTGGCTGACAGTCACTCCAAGCAGACCGAGAACTAGAAGAAACCCAATGATATTGCCAGGATACACCCAGCTGCCTGATTGGCAGTTGGCTTTGCCTCTCAGCGTGCAGCTGAGAGCTGATGCCAGCTGAGCATGCCCCCTCCCAAGCCCAGCACTCTTGTAAGCACTGGAGGAACAGAGCAGAGCAGAGAACAGTGACTGGCAGTATCTCCGAGCAGACTGAGAACTGAACAATCAGCACAGTTCTCAGTCTTAAAAACGACATGGGACAATAGCAGCATTGCACTGGTGCTGCAGTATAGAGGTGTGCATGTTTGTTTTTTGAAACTCCATATTTCTCCTTTACAGGCTCCAAATATATGGTACCACAGTTTAGCAGTCACCCACACCTTGAAGTAATAATGCAATGACACAATGGCAAAAAAAAAAAAAAAATAGGACAAGAAACTTATTTACCTGACACCAAGAGTTTGGGCATTCTATCCTTGATCACTCAACTTGATTGTTGGATCCTGGAAAAGTTGGAGTGCATTCTTGTAAAATGTTGGACGTTTATCTTTCCCAGGAGCCCACCAGATGTCTGAGTGCCATCACTAGTACCTAGGCAAGAAAGCTGGAAGCCAGAGTGTTTTCTGTTTGTAAATTCTCAAAAAGTCAGACAGAGCAGCGGATTCAGTAAGGCGAACTCACAGAGCCATGCCTTCACTGAAGCATTACGTTTTATTCCTCCTCCAAAAATGAGGGAAACCTGTATTGAGAAAATACACAACTTGCCACTGCAGACACCTTCTCTTAAAACGCTAATTGTCTGGTTGTCACAGTGATTCAAAGGATTAATTACTTTTTGCCTTACTGACCCAGAACAAGTATGTAATTTAGGAGTTCTAACTTCCTTTTCAGAAGGAGGTCTCCATATTTCTCTACAGATTTATATATTTCTCTTTACAAATGGTTGTATTACATATTTTACCTGCTGAAAGAAGCTTTTAAACATATTTCTATCTATGCTGCTAGTGAACAGCTATGTAAAGCAGATCATAACTCAAGTGTAGCAATACCCCAGCAAGAACTGCTGGAAATCTTGGGCTCATCACAGTTTCCAGTGATGACTCATCCTGTAAATGAACCGAGCAGTACATGACACACCAATAGCAGATGTCTGGGCTTACTTTAGAATAAACCTTATTGGTGAATAACAGCAAAATGGTTGGAAAAATGGTGATAGCAACAATTCAAAGACAGCGGTGCATTACAACCACAAAATGAAGGGAGCCAGTTTGGAGTTCATACTCTTTGCCATCTGTCCAAGGCCTTTCCTTAAACCCACTAGACGAGTGGACAATGACATCACAGCAATGCTAAACAATAGTCAGTGCAAAAATATCCCTAATATTGATTTAGAGAAAAAAGGCAAACTACAGGGGCTTATCTTACACTCTTTTACCCCAAATAATAACTGGCCAGTGAGTAAATCTACAGCAAAATATGACATTGGTAGGGCCCTTTCAGCTCAATGGTGAAAGTATTTGTATTCCACAAGTAACCATTACGAGACCAATAGTTATCAAGAGGGTGATAAGGGCCCCTTTAAATATTGTTTCTGCAAATAGTAGTGCCATCAAATGGGAATAAGCAACATTTAACATCAGAGGGGAATGACCCTACTAAGGCTGTTCACCAGTTTGATATCTGATGACCGCCCACCAGCCAATTACTAGTCCTGTCTGTTCTACAATAACCCGTCCTGTGTGCCGGATGGAGGCAGATGATGGGTGGGCTGCAATGCCTCAGGCAGGTTTCTCCTGAAGCCCTCTTTCTCTGAGTTCCCACAACAGCTTTCCTCACATGGAGGAAAAAGGAGGTTCAAACAACTCTGTCTTTGAGCTTTTTCTGGTGCCTAATGGGTCTCTCACCCCCAGCAGATTGCACACACACCCTGTTTGTTGCTTGCCTGCTATGTCTGTGTCCTTCACCAGTGGAGAGCAGGCTTAGTTCCCTTGCTGCCCATGCAGCTAATTATGCCCTTCCCCTCTCTTCCCCTTCTTGAGATGTCCACAGAAGGAAACAGAAGCAAGCACAGGCCCTGATGCAGCCTTAGTAATGCCTGGACTGTCCAGCTCAAGAATTGTAAAAGGGCCACTGGCCAAGGTTACAAATGTTCCCCAGTAGTTGTGGCTACAAACAAACTAAACTTAATTCAACATATAGACAGGTCCAATTAATTGTTCCTAATGTTATGGAAAAAGTAACTTTCCACCATGGCGTTTCATGTAAAGGGCAAGGGGTATCACTCAGTGGTATAGTATCTTGGTGCACTTGAGTGTCGGCAGACCTTAACACTATTGTGAGGGCATCTTTGGAACTATTCCCTTTGGAGTCAGATGTCAATCTTATGGGAGGTCAGAACTGGCAATTGACCCTTCATTCCATATGCTTAGACAGTTTCTATGACAGAGAGTTACAATGTAATTTTGGGAATCGATTGAGAAGGTGTCTACTAGATTTTGGGTCTCTGTCTCATCCTCAGATTGAGGAGTGCCTCTTCTTCCTCTACATCCTCTCTCACATTATGCACTATTGTATGCATGAACTACTGCTTAGATGTGTCTACTCTAATGCTGTTTTCATCGCAAGTGTTCCCAACATATTTATAAGGATATTGATGAGCCTCTCAAACTGTGGTTCTCCTTCAGGGTAGTGAAAAGTCATTTGTGACCTCAGTATTCACAGTATGTTTTACAATTTTTTATAAGCTTACTGTCAAAGTCTCTGAGTGAATCTTTTGAGGTCGTCCATAAGGACTACATGCCCCAGGTAGGGAACCAATGGCCAGCAGTACAGGCACATCTCTAAAATAAGTTTTATTCCCTCTTCATGAATTTATCTCCAAACATTACTTGTGCTCCTCCAGCACTCTTTCAAAGACTCTCAGATCATCCAGATACATCAACATTTCAATCAAATTCATATCATATCACCCACTGTTCACTCCATCAAGTTCTGGAAGTTTCAAGAGCTCCACATCTTGAGGCCTCCTTTCAAACTCGCAGGTGCCTCATAAAAACCTATTTTGTCTTTGGGGTCCAAAGGGATCTAAAACTGATTTGATACACATTCGAATAGAGATATTCTTCTTCTCAAACACTATGGGAGATGCTTAAGGGCTCTGAGATTTTTCAACCCTTTGGCTCAGTTTGCTTTCTTAAATTATATAAATCCCCAAGCATGATCCAGCGAAATCTCTGAAAGGTTTGTCTTCCTTTAATGATATGCAATGTTGAGTACTCTTTGCACACTCCACTACAAACTTATTCCTGGAGAACACCAGACTCAAAAGCTGGACTTCGATTCTGCTCTGTCATTATAAATCCATTTGGATTTATGTAGCACCATCAGTTTGAAAAAACGCTTTGAAGGCAACCAAATGAATTATATAACATTTTCACTATATTAAAAGTCCATATAAAATGATTTAGATATAAAAATGTAAATTAAATAGAGCTATTAGTATAATAATTATATATGAATGATTTTATATGGACCTCTAATAAAGTGATGATTTTGTATACTTAATTTGGTTGCCTTCAAAGTCCCAATAGAGGATTTTTATATAGATTAAGCAACAATACAGAAATGGTGAAAACTACTTTCCAAATCAGGAACATATCTATCATCAAGAATGATAGTGGGTATTTCAGTAAAGAGAAAGTAGGGTAGCCAGGGAAAGAAGTCATTAAGAAAGTGTGACCAGGATAAATCACAACAATCCTTAGAGAAACTGGAGGGGAAAAAAAGCACATACAGTGAGCCTCAAAAAAAAAAAAAAAAAAAAAAGGGAAAGAGAGGAAGATCAAAGAAGAGCCTGAAAAATGCTCAGTGGGGGGAGAAGGATTCTGACTCCAACCCCGGTTTCGTCAACTCAGTCTGATCGAGTGAGTCCAGTGGAGGCCACCATGGGAGAGGCAGCTGAAGAGGCAGAGGCAGATTTTTAAAGCCAGGTTTCAGTAACAGCAACTAAGTTAAGGAAGTTGAGCATAAAATGTCATGGGCAGGGATGAGCTTGTTACAGACAAAGTGGGACTTTTAAAAAGCACATGAGTAGGAGAGGCTGGATCTAGGAAGCAGGAGATTAGAAATTAGATTTTGTGCAATTTGGCTTCTGCCATAGGAAAAAGGGTGCTGGGTGTGGGATGAAAGTTAGATAGTGGAGGTCCAGGATTAGGGAAAATATCCCCAGAAGTTAGAAGAAGCAGGAGGATGAGGGATGGAAGATGGAAGTGAGATCTATAAGAGCATACATGTGTCTCGGAGTTTGTGAGTTCAGCATTAACATTCAGTGGTGAGTCCAGTAATAGGGAAAGGCAGGAGTAATGAAGATATTGAAATGTTTGTTTTTTTTTCTCTTTTCTGTCCTTGATAAACTGCCATGTATTTGCATTCAGACGTAATGCAGAATTTAGGAAGCAATATCTAGTAAGGCGTCTTTTGTTGTTAGGCTGACACTCAACACCTGACAAGCACCGCAAGAGATATCCTTGGTAATCAGCAAAAGATGACATAACAATTAATGAAATGGAAGGCAAACTCCTGTTTATCAAAATTATACCCTCATTAGACACCTGAAGATATGGCATGTCAACACTTGCTTCATAAATGTGTTAATGAGCCTGTGAAAGCAAGTAATGAAAAGCAAGATAAAACATTAAACATGCTAAAGGCTTAGTGATAACTGATGTTCAGCTATCCACTTAAAATGCTGCACAATATGGGGTCACCAGTGGCTGTTTGATCACTTGCTGAGAACATTTCAATTTATTATTTTTTAATAAAATTATATCTGATTTATACCATTTGTAATTACATATTGTATAATTTATATTTTAAAATGTATAATTAAATAGAATGTTATTTTTTCAAAAATATAGCTATTTACATTGGAAAAAAAATATCTAGAATATTTAGAATTTAATGATTTTACATGCTGTGCTGTAAAGAAATGAAAAAGTCTATCTATCTATCTATCTATCTATCTATCTATCTATCTATCTATCTATCTATCTATCTATCTATCTATCTATCTATCTATCTATCTATCTATCTATCTATCTATCTATCTATCTATCTATCTATCTATCTATCTATCTATCTATCTATCTATCTATCTATCTATCTATCTATCTATCTATCTATCTATCTATCTATCCAATACATTGGATATCTAATCGTACTTGAGCAATAGTTACATCGGAGGGCCCAAAATTTGTCTTGCATGGGGACCGCTGGTAACTATGTCTAACAACGTCTACACTCCTGCAGACACACCTAGAAGCACTGGGCTCAGTCTTGGCTCAATCTGCTTGCAAAGGAACCCTGGAAAAATACATTAAGCTCAAAATAAAGGTTAAATCCAGCTAAAATATTTTGGATATAGTGGTAAATGGTTAGCAGCTCTGTCAGACTTTTATTGCTGTCAGTGTGTCCATTGGGGAACTTCTGCCTTACAGTAATGACCAAGGTCATTACTGTGATCGGTTTGTGCTATTTCCCTCTCTGGTGTACATTCCCCATATGTTCTTTAACAGAATTCATTAAGGGATGGTCGTAACAGTTGCACTGGCTACCCTGTGGTGTAAATTGGGAATGTTCTTCAGAGAGAAAAAAACTGCAGGTTTCTTCATGTAGTAACAAGAAGAGAGTGAGAAAAAAGAGTAAAAACAACCTGACAAAAAGAGGTAGCAATTCTCCTAAGGCTAAATATAAAGTTGGGTCTGGAGTGGCACTTAAAATTACATTGTGATAACTCTCCGACAAGCTTTCTAGGATAGAATTGGCAGGTCACTTGTTAGCTGGTGTTGCTTTTGAGGAAAAAAATAACAAAGTAAGCCTTTTTATCTTTTTTCTCTTTTATTACTACATCTTCTTTAATATTTTTAGATACATAATGATCAGGTTCAGGTTGTTCTGTGCACCCAGTAATAATACTACTTTATAAAAGAAGGCATGAATAACAAAGATTTTACTGGTTTGCCAAAGCATAATGAGTGCTAATGAAGGGTAACATATGGTTCAGCATGTTTGTCTCCTAATTAGTAACATCAAATGTGTCTCTGTTTTTAATAGGAAGTTTTCTTTGATATGGCCTTAAGCACTCTAATTGCTTACTACTGTATAATTTTTTTGGTATGGAACCTGTTTAATGTTGTTCTTTAATATATCGCTTCCAGTACACATGGCCACACACTGAGCACTCAGTTTTCAAGTGCTTATGTTTATGAAACAGTTTCAAAAGCATATTTTAAGCAATATCTGTATGCTGTAGTTATTTTTCACCCTTCAAAGATGATGTATTAGGCATACGTATACACTGCTCAAAAAAATTAAAGGAATACTTTTTAATCAGAGTACAGCATCAAGTCAATTAAACTCCTGGGATATTTAGTTAAGTAGCAGGGGGGTTGTTAAACAGTTTCAGATGCTTTGGTGTTAATGAAATTAACAATAGGTGCACTAGATGGGCAACAATGGGACAACCTCTAAAATAGGAATGGTTTTACAGGTGGAGGCCACTGAAATTTCTTTCCCCTACTCTTTTTTTCTAAATGTTTTTCCACTAGTTTTGCATTTGGCTAGGGTCAGTGTCACTACTGGTAGCATGAGGCGATACCTGGACCCTATAGAGGCTGCACAGGCAGTCCCACTCCACCAGGATGGCACATCAATACATGCCATTGCCAGAAGGTGTCTCCCAGCACAGTCTCAAGAGCATGGAGGAGATTCCAGGAGACAGGAAGTTACTGTAGGAGAGCTGGACGGGGCAGTAGAGTGTCCTTAACCCATCAGCAGGACTGGTATTTGTTCCTTTGTGCACGGAGGAACAGGGTGGGCACTGCCTGAGCCCTACAAAAAGGCCAATGGTGTGAATTTCTCTGACCAAACAATCCGAAACAGACTCCATGAGGGTGGCCTGAGGGCCTGACGTCCTCTAGTGGGCCCTGTGCTCCCTGCCCGTCACCATGGAGCTTGATTGGCATTTGCTGTTTGACACCAGAATTGGCAGGTCCTCCACTGGTGCCCTGTGCTTTTCACAGATGAGGGTAGGTTCACCCTTAGCACATGTGATAGACGTGAAAGGGTCTGTAGAAGCCATGGAGGACGTTGTGCTGCCTGTAACATCAGCATGACTGATTTGGTGATGGGTCAGTGATGGTCTGGGGAGGCATATCTATGGAGGGACACACAGACCTCTACAGGCTAGGCAATTGCACCCTGACTGCCATTAGGAATAGGGATTAAAACCGAAAGACCCATTGTCAAACCCTATGCTGATGCAGTGGGTCCTGGGTTCCTCCTGGTGCATGACAATGCCTGGCTTCATGTGGTGAGAGTATGCAGTCGGTTCCTGGTGAATGAAAAAATGTATACCATTGAATGGCCCCCACGTTTGCCTGACCTAAATCCAATAGAACACCTCTGGGACATTATGTTTCGGTCCATCTGACGCCACCAGTTTGCACCTCAGTCTCTTTAGGAGCTCAGTGATGCCCTGGTCTAGATCTGGGAGGAAACACCCCAGGACACCATTAGGAGCATGCCCCAATGTTGTCAGGCATGCATTCAAGCATGTGGGGGCCATACAAACTGCTGAGTACCATTTTGAGTTGCTGCAATGAAATTTCAGCAGAATGGACTAGCCTGCTGCATTATTTTTTCACTATGATTTTTGGTGGTGTCTTTGAGTTCAGCCCTCTGTAGGTTGATAATTTTGATTTCCATCATACAATATGGGAACCTTTCGCTACCTAACACATTACCCAGTCCATAGCAGTATAGATATCCAGCATTATATTTTTCCCCATTGAGATCTGATGTGTTTCCAAAGTGTTCCTTTAATTTTTTTGAGCAGTATGTATATATATATATATATATATATATATATATATATACATACATATATATATACAGTATCTCACAAAAGTGAGTATACCCCTCACATTTTTGAAAATATTTTATTATAGCTCTTTTTATGTGACAACACAGAAGAAATTACACTTTGCTACAATGTATAGTAGTGAGTGTACAGCTTGTATAACTGTACATTTGCTGTCCCCTCAAAATAACTCAACACACAGACATTAATGTCTAAACCGCTGGAAACAAAAGTGAGGACACCCCTAAGTGAAAATGTCCAAATGGGCCCCATTAGCCATTTTCCCTCCCTGGTGTCATGTGACTCGTTAGTGTTGCAAGGTCTCAGATGTAAATGGGAGCAGGTGTGTTAAATTTGGTGCTATCACTTTCACTCTCTCATACTGGTCACTGGAAGTTCAACATGGCACCTCATGGGAAAGAACTCTCTGAGGATCTGAAAAAAAAAGAATTGTTGCTCTACATAAAGATGGCCTAGGCTTAAGAATATTGCTGAGATCCTGAAACTGAGTTGCAGCCCGGTGGCCAAGACCATACAGTGGTTTAACAGGACAGGTTCCACTCAGAACAGGCCTTGCCATGGTCTACCAAAGATGTTGAGTGCACGTGCTCAGCATGATATTTAGAGGTTGTCTTTGTGAAAAAGACATATGAGTGCTGCCAGCACTGGGGAGCTACAGTTCATTGAGGGAACCATAAATGCTGACATGTACTGTGACATACTGAAGCAGAGCATGATTCCCTCCCTTCAGAGACTGGGCTGTAGGGCAGTATTCCAACATGATAACGACCCCAAACACACATCCAAGACAAGACAAGCATGTCTCCAGACCTAAACCCTATTTGGCATCCGTCTTGGATGTGTGTTTGGGGTCGTTATCATGTTGGAATACTGCCCTACAGCCCAGTCTCTGAAGGGAGGGGATCATGCTCTGCTTCAGTATGTCACAGTACATGTTGACATTCATGGTTCCCTCAATGAACTGTAGCTCCCCAGTGCCGGCAGCACTCATGCAGCCCCAGACCATGACACTCCCACCACCATGCTTGACTATAGGCAAGACACACTTGTCTTTGTACTCCTCACCCGGTTGCCACCACACACGCTTGACACCATCTGAACCAAATACGTTTATCTTGGTCTCATCAGACCACAGGACATGGTTCCAGTAATTCATGTCCTTAGTCTGCTTGTCTTCAGAAAACTGTTTGCAGGCTTTCCTGTGCATTATCTTTAGAAGAGGCTTCCTTCTAGGATGTCAGCCATGCAGACCAATTTGATGCAGTGTGAGGCATAAGGTCTGAGCACTGACAGGCTGACCCCCCACCCCTTCAACTTCTGGCAGCACTCATTTGTCTATTTCCCAAAGACAACCTCTGGATATGATGCTGAGCACGTGCACTCAACCTCTTTGGTCGACCATGGCAAAGCCTGTTCAGAGTGAAAACCTGTCCTGTTAAACCACTGTATGGTCTTGGCGACCTTGCTGCAGCTCAGTTTCAGGGTTTTGCCAATCTTCTTTTAGCCTAGGCCATCTTTATGTAGAGCAACAATTCTTTTTTTCAGATCCTCAGAGAGTTCTTTGCCATGAGGTGCCATGTTGCACTTTCAGTGACCAGTATGAGAGACTGAGAGCGATCAAATTTAGCACACCTGCTGCTCATTCACACCTGAGACCTTGTAATACTAATGAGTCACATGACACCGGGGAGGGAAAATGGCTAATTGGTTCCAATTTGGTCATTGTCACTTAGGGGTGTACCCACTTTTGCCAGCAGTTTAGGCATTAATGGCTGTGTGTTGAGTTATTTTAAGGGGACAGCAAATGTACACTGTTATACAAGCTGTACACTCACTACTTTACATTGTAGCAAAGTATAATTTCGTCAGTGTTGTCACATGAAAAGATATAATAAAATACTTACAAAAATGTGAGAGGTGTACTCACTTTTGAGAGATACTGTATATAGATGTAGCCTGGATAAAAAATCCATTCTAGCCTGTTTAGCGCTGGTCTATCTCTTTAATGTTGGGGTTTCTGTGAAATGATGTTACAATGGATTTTGGGGAATGTAGTCCTGAAGAAAGTGGAAGCTAAGGATGACTCGACTGATTGGACTATCCTCCCAGGGAGCATTGGGTTCCGCAGAGACAGATGGGAATGTCTATAAATAGGGGGGACTAAGAAATTGTCTCTCTTGCCTCGAGGACAGCGTGCTGTGTGGAGGGGAAGAGCTGCTCCGGTGAGCAGAGGAGAGTAGGCCGGACGTCAGAGAGAGAGAGTGGCGTATGTGACAGAGCTCGGTGTCAGACCGAGGGGAGAGACACTCGGAGAGACTGGGGGTGCTTCTGAGGAGCGTCGGGTCCTGGTGCGGAGGACAACGGGATGTGGATCCCCATCACATCGGGTGAGAGAGATCCAAGTTGAAGAAAATACAGTGATTCACTAGATGGAGTCAGGAAAGGCCTGTGATGCAGTTTAGTTTGGACAGAGAGCTGCATCTACATATATAACGGTTGCCATAAGACACTGTAGTGGTGAGTGGTACGTGACAGACCAAAAGGCCTCACTTTATGCTTTCAGTTTTCCAGATTGTATATCAACTTGACTGAGTTCAGAAGCCCATACTCCTTCCCAGTTTGGATTACAATTAATCTTTGCTTTTACAGTGGATTACAAATATCATTCCTTGAATGATTAAGGATCTCTTTGCCGGTGAAGACTAGCAAGGCCTTGCTCAACAAGGAGACTCACGCAATCCATAGTAAAGGGGGCCCCCTATTGGATACAGAGTGCACTCTGGTAAATTGCATAGCAGTAGCTTGATAGAGTCACTGATTTAAGCTAGGGTAACAGTAGTATCGTTCTCTATTGCATAGAATATAAATATTTCTGTGGTCACTCTCCCACTTTAATTGAGGGAGGATTTATTGATGAGTAATTGATACATCAATCCTCTCCTATAATTGCATAATATGCATGTTTACTTGCCTTTTTGGGATATCAGATCCTGAGTGTTGAACCCAATATGATTTTGGGTTCGAGGATTCGGGATCTCTCTTTTATTCTTGGTCCTCTATGCTACCTGTTATATTGAATTTCTGGTTGTTTAATCACTTTTACTAAAGACAGTAAAACTGATCTTCTTTTGAAACTTTATTGTGTTTAGTAGTGTAGTAAAAAACTACCAAAGTTCAAACACTGCAATGGTTCTTTACATAACTTGTGATAGTCTGTTTTTATGCATATAATTCCATATTTAAATATTCAAAAAAGTTCATAAAGCATGTATTTTTCATCCACGTTGAGCTAATCCCATATGTGAACTGTAATATCCAATGGTGTTGAGCAGCCATTACGTGTTTCACCCTATTGTACAAATGGACGCTCACCTTCAAGTCCGATCTATGCGCTCAAAGAAGCTTGCCAGCACACTTCTCCTCAGTGGCAGGATCACTTGTATGCCCTTTATGTGTCTCTGGTCTTATATCTCCTCACCTCGTGTCTCATAGGTATGGTCACATTCATGAAAAATATCCCTCATAGTGTAAACCGAAACCAAATGTTTTATTTAAAAAATATATATTTATACACTTACATTTAAAATACACAATAAAGCACAGTGAATACAGTGTACTCCTCTATGGAACTTCCGGTCGGACCTTGACATGGAAGTGACGTCACCCAGCTCCTCCCGACATGTTACGTCACAGCACACGTGACTTCACCCCCTGGCCAAACCTGGGAGTCAGTAGGAGAAGTGCTTAGTGCTGATCTTCACACAGCTACTCGCATGTAGGTGGGTGTAACTGCTTTCTGAAAGCTTCTCGCTCCGTTGTTGTATCATCACTCAGTTTCAAACTTTTGGGGAATGATTATAGGCAGGTACAAACAACTTCTTTGTCCTAAAACTTTGTTTTATTGGGCATTCAGTATATGGGAGACAACAAGGAGCCCTCGGCAGGAGAATTTGGGAATATCTTTCCGGCAAGTAACAAAAGGGATCCCAAATTACTGATGAAAAGCAGTTGGCTTGCTTGGCGCACTACATCAACGCCTGGATGAAAACTACATTTCTGGACAGGTAGACTGTGGTACCTACATTTATTTTAAGCTTTATTTTTAGTTTTGACTGAGGCATTCTTTAAAAATTAAAAAAGAATAGCGCAACCATGCAAAAGAAATGACTTTCAAATATGGAGACAATCCATAAATAAAAATGGGGATTTAGTTCCACCATATGGCCATATCGTGCTCAAGCCCACCACTGCGTCAAAGTACCCCATTATCAGTGGGTCCTACACTATCCATAAAAAAGGGGTGAATCCAGCCTCTCTTACCCTTGGAGACAACACTCCTTGCTGGGAAGGTGTGCTAATGCACTGCAGGGGACTCCTCCTATATCTACTTGATAGAGGACACCAATAGAGTACAGGTGTGTGTGGGGGATGGGATGCTCAACCTCAGAAGTCTGGTCAGACCGAATACATAATAAACAAGCAAAAAATTGGGGGAGCAAACCCTGAACATGTATATCTAAAGCCGGTGCAGCTATGGACCAAGCAACATGTATATTAAAAAAGAATAGCGCAACCATGCAAAAGAAATGAATCAAATATGGAGACAATCCATAAATAAAATTTTTTATTCCACCATATGGCCATATCGTGCTCAAGCCCACCACTGCGTCAAAGTACCCCATTATCAGTGGGTCCTACACTATCCATATCTTTATCACTATATCTTTAAAAATTGTTTAAATCTGTGTGTTGTTTTAGGGCATCTTATTTTTATGACAATGATGGTAAAAACAAATGGAATTGAGATTCAGAAGGCTGCATGACTTTCTACATGCACTCCCCCAAAAAAGAACTCGCAATATATGGAAATTACCATGAAAGACTGACCTACATATCTTTCTAAATAAAAAAATGAGTAGTCAAAATGTAGAAGTGAAACACCAGAAGTGGATGCAAAAAGCCTTCAACTCCGGCTGTTGTCACTAGCAGGCAGTTAAATCTGGGTTATTACCTGTAAAGTTTCTATTAACCTGAAACTTGTATGAAGAAGATATACCCTTTAGGAAGTGCAGAGTGGTTTCTCTCCGTTTCTTATATCTTTAATGTTGATGATGTGCTCTTGAATTCCCTCTCCAGCTTTCCAGAAAACCACCATGAAATTTATTCTACATACTTTAGCTGCTGCTAAATGGATTCTCCCTCCTTGTGAAAATCCTCACAATTCATACTTTTTAAAGTTATACACAACAGTCAGGAAAAAACTATTCTTCGAGTCTGACTGTTAGGCCTTATGCACACTGGATGTTTTTTCCTTACTTGGACACCTTTGCTCCAAGGATGGAAAACGCACCGTAAAAATGCATCTTAAGCTGCATTTTACAAACACATTTAGGAGTTTTTGGGACTTCAAGCAATTAAGCATTCATTCATTCCATTGGCTAGAATATTAATTTATCCTGGGTTTTGGAATGAATAAACACTCAAGTGGTAAATGCACCTAGCCTTAAGGCTAATTTAGACAAGTTTACACGCAATAAGGCACATGTAGTGCTTTTCCACCCAAACACTCCTCTCTTGAATGTGCAAGTAATGGGTTTTTATGCCTCTAAGCACTCCTACCCCAAATCGCCTCGTAAACGCCTATCTAGGCTAACATAGAGGGGCATTTAGAGGCAGAACAAGAAAAAAGTCAAACACCTCTAATAACCCTGTGTTCATGAGGCCTTATTGTTAGGCTGCTCAGATCTCCACCAACAATGGGAGGTGGGAGATCCCCACCTAACCACATGGATTGCAACAATATTATAACTGGAATACAGTTAATAGAAATATAGCTTAATCATTAGTAGAACAGTTAAAGCTGGGCACCAGCCTCACCTTAGTCTGGCACAGTTGTACAGGCTTCACTGTCAGATTTCACTGCAAACTGTGATTAAGTTCCAGCGATGGAGGGAAACGCGTTAGCACAGTTATCACACCAGGTGGACTTTATATGTTGCTTCCTTCATTTTTAAATAAATCTACATCAGCTTTTATGGTGTGCACCTTTTTTTGGAAGATTTATATGTGAATATTTGGCAGCTAATGAATGTGGAGAGCCTACTCCTGCTTCCTGGGGAGAAGAGAGAAACTCTGAGCCTGCAGTGAAGTGCAATTTTTTTGATTACTCCTTCAGATTGAAAACCACCCGATAACGGCATTTTGATATTTTCAGAGCTCCTCCCAAGAACTGCTAAAAAAAAGTATTCATACAGAAACCTATTTAACAAACTGTAGATAACAAGGACTGGGATGAACCGTTATACTTAGGTACTGTTTCAGTGCACTATGCAGATCTTACTAGAAACACATTTTGTGAGCTTCTCATAAAGTGTAATTCCCACAAAATCAATTAGGTAGCAATGGTGTATATGAGAGATACTCTGGTGCCTCATCTGGTGGCGGCATTGGAAAGTACTGCCAGACCCCCATGTTGGAATAATGCTGTGTGCCATATAGATCACTTAAAAGTTATCATGACTTTAGTGTTAAACATTACACTAATCATTTGTAGCAAATAATGGTCTGTTTAATCAGATTATTTCCAAATATTAAACTATGGTTATCCGGCATTAAATGGGTCAGATTTACTTATAGAAGTAACACGGGGGTTAGTGTTGGTGGTACAGGAATGGTTAGCGTAAAGCTGGCCATAGACAGACTGAAATTTGGGTTGGCTAGGCAGGGACCGGACAAATTTCGATCAGTCTTTGGTGGTTCTTTCTTGATTGATTTCTGTTAGAGGGACATGCTGAAAATTGTTTGTCCATCAGCAACTGTATCTGATGATCAGTGAATTCCTACAGCTGCAAGTCTCCCTGTCAGAATATAATGTCCCAGGGGGGGAGGGGGGATTCTATCCACTCTGGTGGCTGAAAGAAACAACTGCCCATCTATGGCCGACCTTAGAGTTACAAGAAGGGTTAGTGTTAAGGTTAAAGGGAGGGTAAGTGTCACAACATGGGTTTGTTTTAGGGCTACAGAAAGGTTATTGTTAGATTTACATGGTGGCTAGGTGTTAAGATCATAGAGGAAAGCCTAATTTCTGATTTGTATTTTTTTTTTTTTTTAGAGTGTACGTAAACTCCAACAAAAGATTTCTCCAATTTGCTCCCTTTTTGTTTATTAAATATACTTTTAATAGTATTTTATTATATCTGTTCAACAATTACAAAAATGGCTGGTCATCTAGGTAGTCCCTGTTATCCCTATGAACCTCTCCTGTTATAAAAAAAAGGAGGTGTTATATAGTTCTAGGGTTACCATCCTGCTAGAAAGTCAGTTCCCAACTGTCCCTGATTTTGAGGGACTGTCCCTGATTTGCAACAATGTCCCTTGGTGCCTCTGTCCTTCTCATGTGTCCCTCATTTTGGTCTGATCTATATAGTTGTATAGAAAATGCACTATTTTTCCTGCAAAAAGTGTTTTACAGTGTTTAACCTTCCATCCACTATCTAAATTGCTGCATTTGTAAATTCAAAAAGCCAGTATTAAAGGAATAGTAGTGGTAAAAAAAAAAAAACACTTATGGGTTTAACTCATTATTTTTCCATTATTCTCCTTTAAGAGGGCGTGGCAGGGGGGTGTGTTCTATGCCCACATACTTTTGCAAATAGGTGTCCCTCGTTTCCATCTCAAAAATTTCTAATAATCTTTCCTTTTTTGTTCTTAGCTTTAGATACCTTTTAACTGAAGCTTGTTTTGGTTAACCACTTTAAAGCTAACCTTTTTCTGACATATGTTGTTTACAAGTATAAATCTGTATTTTGTATTAGAACCCCCAAACACTATTTTTAAGTAGAGACCCTAGAGAATAAAATGGTGGTCATTGCAATATTTTATGTCACACTATAATTGCGCAGCAGACGTTTAAACTCAATTTAACCACTTACCGCAAATCGATGTAGGTCTACGTCGGCTGCAATAAGTGGCTGTACCGGGGTGATGCCTACAGCTAGAGGCATCATCCCGGTGCCATTTTTTAGAGCCGGCGGTCGGCTTTCAGGTGGTAATGCCCAATGCGGCTCTGGAGCCGCTCGACCGTTCCCCCAGCGAACGGGAGGGGACGCCCAGCGAACTGGAGGAGACATCCCGCCGCCTTCCACTGCTCTGCCTGGGTCTCCTATCCCACCGGGAAGCCTGAGCAACCAGCCAGCACGTCCGCTTCAATGACGTAACCCCAAGGCGGCATCCATGACGTCATGTCCGGGGTTCTCGGCTGCTAAAGGCGCCAAATTTAAAAAGTGACTGTATTCAAAAATGCAGTTTTCAGCATTTTGAATACATTATAGTGCAGTGGAGGGGTTTGGGGTCTTTTTAGATCCCCATCCCTCTATAAAGAGTACCTGTTACTGCCTATTACTGTCACAAGGGATGTTTACTTGCTTGTGACAGCAATAAAAGTGATCAGATTTAACAGCTACTCTGTAACTCTAAACTGGTAACTGTTAAAAATGTTTAAAGCGTCGCCTCCAGAGATTTTTATTGACTCTAGTTTGTCGCCATTCCGTGGGTGTGCGTAATTTTAAACCATAACATGTTGGGTATCTATTTACTCAGCGTGACATCATCTTTCACAATATACAAAAAAAAATGGGCTAACTTTACTGTTTAGTTTTTTTTAAATGCTGTGAAATTTAATTTTTGTCCCAAAAAAATGGCGTTTGAAAGACCGCTGCGCAAATACCGTGTGACAAAAAATATTGCAATTACTGCCATTTTATTCTCCAGAGTCTTTGCTAAAAAAATATATATATAATGTTTGGGGGTTCTAGCAAAAAATACTTATTTTAACTTGTAAACAACATGTGTCAGAAATGGGCTTGGTCCTTTAGTGGTTAAAAAAAATATATAAATATATTTTAATGAATTAAAAAAAAAACAGTGAAGTTAGCCCAATTCTTTTGTATAATATGAAAGATGATGTTATGCTTAGTAAATAGATACCTAACATGTCATGCTTTAACCACTTGCTGACTGCCGCAGTATATAGACTATATACTGCGGCAGTCAGCCTCTCCTGGGCAAAGTGACGTATGGGTATGTCACTCGTCCATGAGCCTGTAGGGGGCGAGCGCTCCCGCTCATTCCTTGCCTTCCCCGCGCGTGTGACCGGTGGCTCCGATGTTCGCCGGCCACTCGCAATTTCACTCAGTAGAGGGAGAAAAACAGCCGTCTGTCTTTCTCTCTTAGATCATCACTGAGGCTATGCGATCCTGCTATGTAGGATCGTATGTCTCTGTGATGATCTAGCAAGCTACGCCCCCTGACAGTTAGAATCACACCCCTAGGGACACACTTAACCCCTTGATCACTAATAAAGTTAACCCATGCCCTGCCAGTGTCATTTTTACAGTAACAGTGCATATTTATAGCACTGATTACTGTAGTAATGTCACTGGTACCCCCAAAAGTGTCAAAAATGTCAGTCAGGGGTCCGATCTGTGCGCCGCAATGTCGCAGCCCCGCAAAAAAAATCGCAGATCGCCGCCATTACTAGTTAAAAAAAAAAACAATAAAAATGACATAAATCTTTCCCGTAGTTAGTAAACGCAATAACTTTTGCGCAAACCAATCAAAATACGTTTATTGTGATTTTTTTTACCAAAAATATGTAGCAGAAAATAAATTGTCCTAAAATGTTAAAAAATTTAGATTTTTACATTTTTTTTTGAGAATTTCATATAAAAAAATGTGAAAAATATTGTTATTTTTTCAAAATTGTCGCTCTTTTTTTGTTTATAGCGCAAAAAGTAAAAATCGCAAAGGTGATCAAATACCACCAAAAGAAAGCTCTGTTTGTGGGAAAAAAAGAACATCAATTTCATTTGGGGACAGCGTTGCATGACCGCGCAAGTGTCTGTTACAGTCACGCAGTGCCGAATAGGGCCTGGTCTTTGAGCAGCCAAATCCTCCGGGGCTTAAGTGGTTAAAATTGTGCACACTCATGCAATGGCGACAAACCACGGTACATAAAAATCTCCATAGGCGATGCTTAAAAATTATTTTACAGGTCACCCGCTTAGAGATACAGAGGAGGTCCTGTGCTAGAATTATTGCTCTTTCTCTAACGATCGCGGCAATACCTCACATGTATGGTTTGAACACCGTTTACATATGCAGGTGCGTCTTACATATGTGTTGGCGAGCACGGAGGAATGGGGTGCTTTGATTTTTTTTTTCTTATTTATTTTACTTTTTATTTTTTACATCGTCCCTTTATTTTTTTTATTTTTTATCACTTTTATTCCTATTACAAGAAATGTAAACTTCCCTTGTAATAGAAATAAGCATGACAGGTCTTCTTTATTGAGAGATCTGGGGTCAAAAAGACCCTAGATCTCTCATTTACCTTTAAAAGTAAAATAAACAAAAATAAAAAAATTTGACATTTTGACTTTAAGGGAAAACAAATCCCTTGTTCATGCTCGAGAACCAGAAGTGATGTCAGAAGTCGTTCTGGTCCCCCAAGGGCATAGAGCAGAGTGGGGGACATCTTGCCCTCACTCCTACCCAGCGATCGGCTGCACTGGATCGTTACCAGGCTTAACGGATGGCTCCGGTAAGCTTGAAAACAAATAGGAAGCGGTGGGGGGCACCTCTCCCTGCGCCTATACAAGTGATCTTGCGGTAAATCAATTTTATTGGAAAGTTGGCCCCCTAACAAAAAAAAATAGATACCAGGGTAATGACAGCTAGCTTCTGCCATACCCTGGTATTTAAAGCGGAGTTCCACCCTTTTTTTGAACTTTGCAGTTTCCGTTAGATGAAAACACCCTGAAAAAGAATTGGATAGTTATTTTTTTTTTTTGTTTCACTTATCTGATTTTTTCTGAAAATTAACTTGCCTTCCTTCCACTTCCTCCTCCTGTGGCCGCGGCCCACGACGTCACTTCCTCCTTTGCATTGACTCCTGGGAGATGAGCGTCATCAATCCCAGGAGTCAATGCGCCTGCACCGGTGTCCCTCGTCACTTCCGGTGCAGGTGCGTCGTTCTCTGCCGATGGATTAGAACAGCTTCTGGGCATGCGCAGAACCCGCTGCACCGGAAGTGACGAGCAGGGCATTCTGGGACTCCGACTTCACGGAAGAGGACACAAAGAGGGACGCTCCGGCTTCAGCTGCCCACATCGGAGATAGCAGCGCTGGACAAGACATTTTCAAGGTAAGTTTTTCTTCTTACAGGCAAGCTAAACAGGGGACAGGTCAGAGGCTATCGTTGCTTAAATGCACTAGCCCTGACTGTCCTAGGGGTATTTTTTGTTTAAAAAAATGTTTTTAGGGTGGAACTCTGCTTTAACGTCAAAAACATGACGTACATTTACAACTAGGCGGTCAGCAGGTAGGCCTCCATTTGCATGTTTTGTGCTTATGCTGAAATTTGCTGAGGATAATATACAATTTATAATATAACAAGGCATAGCAAGTAATTCATGCCAATGGATTCTATCATGCTGCACTCATCAGATCATGAATTATACATATATAGTACTTAGCTTACTGAAGGAATCTTGTAATCCCTTAATAATAAAATAACAGGTCATATTTATAGGAAACCCGTAAAGCCTATTTGCTCAGTCTAGATGTATGTAGTAGGTGTAGGGGGTTAGAATTTGCACATAGTTTCGTCATCCATCTGCTTCCTATGAAACATCTCTAATTTAAATAGCAGAGGAGATAATTGTACTCTGTGAATGGTGTTTGCTGTCTTTCAACATGAAGCAATGCGTATTAATCTCCCTCTGGCCACAGCTTTATGTGCTCTCCATAAAGTGCTGAGAGAGACATCTTGAGAGAGATTAATATCAAAAGCAAATCTTGTCTTTCCTTCCCAGAAGTTTAACTGTTTGTGGAAAACCGTCAAGATAGATCCTTTAAGAGGAAAATGTGATTAAAGCACTTATGACGCACTAAAGCAAACACACCACATGCTGTGGAGGGTTTAAAGTATGGCAGAACGAAAGTTACTATGGTACCAGAAGAATGTAGCTTTTGCTTTATAAATTCTTCTTGAACGATGACAGCTAGAGTCTAATGAATAGCTCTGACTATCATAGATGCTTTTCTTTCTGCCAGATTTTATAGTTCAATCAGACCCTCCATGAAAAAAAATGGAAGGCCCTTTATACTTACAGTTCTCCACCACCCACCACTCAAAAAGCCATTAAGAAATAATGCTTATGCAAATAGAATAAAACTTACCGTACCTTGGTCCTTCTCAAACTTTTGGGAGGCACTGTCTGTGATGTCACCTTGCTTCCTGGGAGGACTAGGTGCTGGAAATCCCATTGGAGTGCACTCCAGCCCATCAGCCCAATGCAGCAACTTTGTGATGTCACCCATGCCTTATGCCTGATGGCATCGAAAGCCAGGCTGAGCTAAGTTTTATTTTTTCCTTTTTTTTTATAAGCCTTTTTTTTTCAACTGCTTTAAAGCAATTCTTATTTCGAGGGTGGGAGCTGTGAGTAAAACAGACCTTTTATTTTCATAGAAGGTCCACTTTAAAGCGTAACTCCACTTTCGCTGAGAAAACAAAACATTCCCCTCTGGGTGATTTATGTACATAAGGGCTCTTTCACACGGGCGATCAGTTTTTTGCCTTCGCTCCGGTCCTTTTTTTTTTTTCCACGGAGCAGATGACACTTGTGTCATCCGCTCCGTATGTCCGCATATCATCCCATCCGTTTGCGGATGATATGCGGACATAATGTAAGTCTATGGGCATTGTGGATGTCAGCGGATGACAGCGCTGACATCCGATTTTGCTTCCTTTATGTTTTTTGAACGGAGGAAAAAGAAAAAGAAAATCGGATGTCAGCGGATGGTATTCCGCTGACATCCGCAATGCCATTGACTTACATTATGTCCGTAAATCATCTGCAAAAAAATAGGATGATTTGCGGACATATGGAGCGCCCGTGTGAAAGGGCCCTTACAACGTTTTTAACAAACTTTGTTGCAGATTCCTACCTTTTGTTATTCTGAAGAAATCACTGTTTGTTCCTTTGTGCTGAGTGGATCTAATGGGAGTGGTTTTATAATTATCTATCAGCTGTGGCAGCTGCAGGGCTCTAATGAGGAAATCTGCTGGGCCTGCATCCCTTTAGACATGTTTCTATTGGGAGTATCTCACCAAAAATTACATTTTTATTGCAGGGGATGCCAAAAATCTGACTTGTATCTTAGGCAGACTTCTGGGAAAATTGGTGAGCCAATCACACAAGCAGGAAATTATGTTCTGGGTACAAAACAGCTTCAGGTAGCCATATTGCATTGTAATTTCAAAAAATACAACAGCTGCAGATTGAAAAGGAAAGGTAATTTTTAATAATATTCAATCACAATATGATATATTGCGATGATGTGTCGCAATTGTATACGCTTGATTGTTTTTTCTCTATTTGCTATTTTTTTTCACCCACAAAAGTGGAGTTACCCTTTAAGGCTCTGTTCACATCTAGGCGTTTTTGGGCGATTTTTTGCAGTAAGCCTCAGCTCATTTCAATGGCCCCCATTCACATCTGAGCATTCTCTCGCCTTAAGCAAAACGCATGAGCATCTTTTTGGCAAACTACAGGCGTTTTTATTTTTTTCATTGGTCACTTGTCAACCAAAAAACGCCTGCACAAAAATGCTGCAAAAATGCCTGTAAAACGCCCAACAAAAATGCCTAAAAAACACCTGTAAAATGCCTGTAAAAATAGCAATGCCTAGATGTGAACGTAGCCTAAGTCCAGCTGTTGCTTTTGTCTTTTTTATTGTCACTATTATGAAATGGACTTTCCCAAACATGTGAAAATGTGAACATTTTATTTCAGGAGGTGCCCTTTAGGGTTCAATGGAACAAGGTGCTTCCCATCATTATAAACTCCAAGAAGCCATTGAAGAAATACGGAGTCTAAAACCTTGTGCACTTTCTTAATGAGTTTATGTACGAAAAGTACCAGCTAAAACATTTGTTTTTGCCCATGAATACCTCTTTCAGCTATCCTTTTTGTTGTGCAGAGGATTCGGCTCCGTTCAAACCTGTGCGATTTTCAGCTTGTGAAACGCTCAGCTGCGAAAGCTCTAAAACGCCCAACAAACAAAATCCCATTCATTTCAATGGCACCCGTTCACATAGTAGCGTTCTGTCAACTGAAGCTCAAAAAAGTACATCTTTTTGGCACATTCCAAGTGTTTTTGGCCCCATAGACTTCAATAGAAACGCCTGACTTGAGCAGAGAAATGCTCGTATTATGCTTGCAAAATGCTCAAATAGCAGCTCTCCACCCATAATTTCCTCTCCCCTCTCCTTAGTGCTTTTGATTGGCTAAACAAAAACACCTGAAGCTGTAAAATGCTTGTAATACACTTCTAAAATGCTTCAAAAAAAGCTTGTAATAAGCTGCAAAAAAAGCTTACAAAACACCCATAAATGCCAGTAAATTGATGCACTCAGGTGTGAATGGAGCCTAAATGGGTGCTATAAGCAATAAGAAATGTTGTTAGCATACTTTTCATACATAAGCCCCTTAGTGTCTATGATGGTGGATATGGCTAGATTTACAATTGTCCTGAGATTTAAAGGGTTATTCCACTCCATTTCTGAGCTTTAAAGGGTAACCCGTGGGAAAAAAATAGCAAAAAAAAAAAAAAAGAATAATATAATATATACAATTGCAACAAAAATCATATTGTAATTGAATGTTTTTAAAAATGACCTTTCCTTTTCAATCTGCAGCTCTGTCATTTTCTATAAAATGCAATGCAATATGGCTACCTGGAGCTGTTCTGTACACAGAATGTGTACTGACCACACCCCCAGAAACATGATTTCCTGCTTGTGTGATTGGCTCACCAATTTTCACAGAAGTCTGCCTAAGATACAAGTCAGATTTCTGACATCCCCTGCAACAAAAATGTCATTTTGGTGAGATACTCCCAATAGGAAATCACGTCTAAAGGCGCAGACCATGCAATTTTTCTCATTAGAGCCCTGCAGGTGCAGCAGCTGATTGATAGGTGTTTAACCACTCCTTAGATTACCTTACCACATGGACACAGACAAACACTCAGTGATATCTTCAGAAAAACAAAAGGTAGAAATCTGCAACAAAATAGTTAAAATCATTGTAATGTATATACACTATATTGCCAAAAGTATTGGGACACCTGCCTTTACAGGCACATGAACTTTAATGGCATCCCTGTCTTAGTCCGTAGGGTTCAATATTAAGTTGGCCCACACTTTGCAGCTATAACAGCTTCAACTCTTCTGGGAAGGCTGTCTACAAGGTTTAGGAGTGTGTCAATGGGGATGTTTGACCATTCCTCCAGAAGCGCATTTGTGAGGTTGGACGAGATGGCCTTGCTCGCAGTCTCCACTCTTATTTATCCCAAAGGTGTTCTATCGGGTTGATGTCAGGACTCTGCAGGACAGTGCAGGCCAGTCAAGCTCCCCCACCCCAATCTCGCTCATCCATGTCTTTATGGGCCTTGCTTTGTGCACTGGTCCAAATCATTTGAATGAGGGGAGATTATGGTGTGGGGTAGTTTTTCAGGGATTGCGTTTAGCCCCTTTGTTCTAGTGAAGGGAACTCTTAAGGAGTCGTCATACCAAAACATTTTGTACAATTTCATGCCCCCAATTTTGTGGGAACAGTTTGGGGATGGACCCTTCCTGTTCCAACATGACTGCGCACCAGTGCATAAAGCAAGGTTCATAAAGACATGGGTGAGCGAGTTTGGGAACTTGACTGGCCTGCACAGAGTTTTGACCTCAACCTGATAAAACACCTTTGCGTTAAATTAGATTGGAGACTGCGAACCAGGCCTTCTTGTCCACATCAGTGCCTGACCTCACAAATGCGCTTCTGGAAGAATGATCAAACATTCCCATAGACACACTCCTAAACCTTGTGGACAGCCTTCCCAAGAGAGTTGAAGCTGTTATAGCTGCAAAGGGTGGGCCAACTCAATATTGAACCCTACAGACTAAAGCCTCGCACACACGCATCGAAAATTGGCCGGGAATTTTCGTCCAACGACCGATCTGCCGATTTTCGGATTGTTAGTATGATGTTTCCGACAACCAATTCCGACTTTTCGGCCGAAAAAAATCTGGTGTGCAGGCTATAACATTTTTGTCCGCCGTCAAAACACGGCCGATTTTCGTGCAGTCAGTACAGATTTCAACAGGGAAAAATCTAATGAGCAAGTCTGGGCATGCTCAGAGAAGAAAGAACACAAAGAAAGCAAACCAACACATGACATCACTTCTGAAGTAGAATTTTGTTGGGCGAGAAAATTCGTGTGCAGTCTAGGCACATTCCAACCAACAAAACACCACTCTGGACAAAAGACGGACGATCGGTCGGCCGATAATCGTTGCGTGTGTACGGGGCTTAAGACTGGGATGCCATTAAATTTCATGTGTGTGTAAAGGCAGGTGTCCCAATACTATTGGTAATATAGTGTAGATTAACCCTTTAGTATAATGTTGATATGAATAATATCAAAACACCAGTGTCAGAATTCTCAATAAAATTTATTGCAAACTAAAAAAGAATATCAGAACTATGAAAATATGGATTAAACCCACTTCAGAGGTTTCTCAGCATGCACTTCTCTCACTGCTGTTGTCTAAGGAGCTATATAGGCTTGCTATGTCAGGGAGGAACAAGCCTGTAGTCACCAGCTTCTCATCTCTGAACTTGGTGGGGATTCCCTCAGTCTTTCATGTCAAACTGCTGTCTAGACCACCTTCAGTCATGCAGAATCTTGGAATATCCTTCCTTTGCCTTAAGCGTTGTAAATTCTAGAACAATGTGGCAGCAGAGAAGAAAACACCAAAAATGGTGAAATGGTTTTAGTATAATAAAACAAACATGTATTTAATTTGTTTCTCACCCGGTAAAATAGCTAATACGTTTATTTTTTAAAAACATTGTATTTACGCGTAACCATGTTTTCAGTCTTCACTGTCATTGTCACTGTAAGGCCCCTTGCACATGGGGTTATCTTGGTGCAGTGAGTCCTTCCCAACATATTTGTGTCTGGGAGGGATAGGTTCAATGTGCAGGCCTGCTTGTGGGTGGTGTGGCGGTAGTAATTACACAGACTTTAGTTTTAAAGAACAGAACTTTTATTAATGCGAAATCCAGTAATTCAAAACAGACCCAGCAGGAAGGCACCTGAGCAGGAACATTCATTGGATGTAACAGCAATGTGTAGTAAAGCAGGTCTCAGATGTGCTGACAGTGTCTGTCTTGAGGGGCAGAATGTGGCCTGGCCAGTCTGGACCCAATAGGGAGGTCTCCAAGTAGTGTGGCGTGTCACTATCCTTTTTCTGCTCATCAGGAACCTCTTCCTGCTGCTAATCACTGTCCGTGCTAGATAGGTGACCTGTCCCTAAACTACCTACTTGCAAAATGCATGCCAAGCCTGGGAGCCAGGGCCTTAAATAGGCTCTGCCTGACCCAAGATGGCTGCTAGAGTCACATGGGGCCGTATAATCCGATCAGACAGCTTCCCCAAAGACCCTGGAAACCATAGAGGAACCATGTTCCTCCTGAATTCCTCTCCTCTGCAAAGGTGCTGCGTTTGAACGCCACCTGCAGTGGTGAACGTAGACTGCACCTGCCTACAAGCCTGTAAAATTCTGTTAAAGACCTGCATTCCAGATCTTGAACACATTCGATACAGTGTTCAGCCCTGTCCAGTTGCAGCCTTCCATAGAGTTTGACAGGCTGCAGGTAGTGAAATTCTGAGGGCAATTTACTGCACCTAGACAGCCAAGGGGCCTAAGGCTTTAAGATTAAAATGTTATACTCTTGTGTACATGGACCATGACAATGCAAAGTTTGATATAGATTGGAATGAGGTTACCCGCAGGGCAGAATGGGGTCAGAAGCAACACTTAAGCACTTCAGAGGAATCTCAAATGTCAAATGCAAGCTGAATGCACAATAAAGCTTGCTTCATATGCCAATATATTGTACATGTCTCTATAATAGCCTGATAGTTTGTTATTCAGTGAGTGGCAAAATCCTCCTTTCTCTTTTTCCTCTGTTCTGTCCTTGACTGCGCCTATTTACAGCACCCAAGTCATCTCTTCATGGAATCAGAGATCACATTTTGGATGACTATGGGCTTGCTTCTCTCTAACTGGAATCTACCTAGTTCCTTTAACAATGGCTGTGAGACTCGTGGAAACTAAGAAAGTCCTACAATGGGTTTATTTTTACTAAACCATGCAAGTTTCTTTGACTGGCCATTCAAAATACATTTCTTGTTTAATATCCTAGAACAGGGATCTCCAAACTACAGCTCTCTAGCTGTTACGGAACTTCACATCCCATGAGGCATTGTAAAAGCCTGACATTCACAGACAACTGGAGGGCCATAGTTTGGAGATCCCTGTCCTGGAAGAACTAACGTCTGCCTATTCATACTATGCTTTCCAAGGTTCAAGTTCAAACCATGACTCTCAGACCCATTTTGCTGAACACACCATACAAGGATTTTCAACCATTCTTTTGATGTTTATTCGTCACTGCACAACCCAATTTATTATTCAGTACCTAGTGAAATTATGTAATATAAATATGACCTTCCTTATCAAGACTAACAACCTAAAACATGGTTGACAATAATTAGTAGGGCTTGACCACTCAATAGGGCCTGGTAAGCAGTGTACCTAAAAAAAATAATTGTTGCCACATGACAGCTGAGCCTTTCTAAATGAAATAATGTGTTCTTGGCCTTCGTTACTAGGCTGGCTCCTGTCCTGAATTGTACATAATTTCATTGATCCCCTGCTAATAAATTGTGCAAATAAAATTGGGCTTTATTTGGATATCCAATAACTTTAGATTGTTTGTGTCTTTGGTATATGTTGGTAGTGAATATCAGGAACCCCAGCTTTCCACAGGGAGTGGCTGCAAGAGATCAGCAGCATTGAGACGCAAAAAAAGAATAAAACAAGTATTTTTATTCTTTAAATAGCAGTTCCATGCAGCAAATGAAGCCAACTAGTGAGCTACTAATTATGTACAGAAAAAGCTGCAACTCTGTTAAAGCCAGCAAATCCATTTTATTGGCCTTAATCTGAGTTCTTTGTAATTCTCTGCAAACAGAACTCAGAAAGCACCTTACGGGGTCAGTGAGAATGTATTGCCTGTTTTTTATGTCTACTTCCTCTGCTGACAGGGCTTGGCACCCAAGTGCGGGGACCCCATGGCAAGCGCTAGGGCCCCCAGTGGTGGGCCGAGGCTGCTTTCACATGAAATTAGCATTAAGGCACTGCTCTAGATTAAAAGCAAGACTCCTCCACAGAACACACTTATCAACTCTTTGTAATCTGTGGCAAAACTCCCCAGGCGTGCAGCATTTCTAAGCCCGTACCATGGAGCTTGTACTGGTCTCCACCCACTTAGCAGTCCCATCACCTCATTCTCAGTGACTATGATCTGTATGTTGCTATTGGATACAGGAAGAACATTACTCGGAAACCCATGCTTTTTCTCCTGCCGAGGCCTCACTTTATCACTTGTGACTCCAAGGCTAGGTCCCTAGGTTCTCTCTGCTGGGAAGAAGATCCTGATATGTGGGGAAGTTGTCACTAGAAAAGGGGCCACCCACTCAGCAGTCCCATCACCCCATTCTTGGTGACTATGATCCATATATTGCCATTGAATACAGGAAAGGCATTACTTGTAAACCCATGCCTGTTCTCCTCCCTAGGCCTCACTTTATTACTTGTGACTCCAAGGCTAGATCCCTTGGTTCTATGTGCTGCGAGGACAATCCTGATATGTGGGGAACTGGTCACCAGTAAAGAGGCCCAGCATCAACCCCCTCACTACCAGAGTCCCCATCTCGCATGTGAAGTCACCAGCTTCCTGGCTGGTTGGTTGCATAAGTCATTAGACACAAATATAGTAGCCATTACTATGGCAATGTAGACATCTTAGGGCAGCCTCTCTGCTTGTTAGACCTCTATAGTGTATAATCTCTAACTTGTCTAGTCCCCTTTAAATAAGCCCTGTTCTTGAGTACGCCATTCATGCACCCCTTTAGTGGATTCAGACTAGGAAGATTGGCTTAACAATACATTTCTTTTACTAAAGTAGTTGAGGGTAACAAAGGAAGAGTTCTCAAAAGACATCTTCGACACACAGTCCTGTACAAAGTCCTCTAAATGCCCTTTTAGTTGTGTCCTTGGCTTTCCCATATGCCCTTTGAGGTAGTTCTACCTTAATTAGGTATAAAAGTCCATTACAGTCCTTAGCAAGGCAAGAAGAGCCAATAATTGTAGAAAATCTATATTTGGCAGTATAAATCCATAACTAGTGGCTTTAGGTCCATGTAATCCCATACTTCTTGGAATCCTGACGCATCCCACAAGGGGCAGTCGAGCAACAGCATGGCAGTTACATCCCTCAGCACTCAAAAAACCTGTCCAGCAGCATTAACCCTTGCCCCTCAGGATCCACCAGTTCACATGGTAACCCCAATAGCAGTATAAAAATATTACATTGGAATATGGGGTTTTTGACAAAATAACCAAAACCCGCAAGAATAGAACATGCAAGAAAACATTTACCACAGGGATCACTCTGAGAGCACCTGCTTACACCCTTGCTGTAACATCAGTCATATTCTCAGTTCTAGCACTTTGTTACATCTGGTTTTGTGGAAGAGTGAGCAAGAAGTCTGCAGTTGTTTTACTTGGCAATAGCTCTCCTACTACCAGATTAGCAGACTACAGACACAAAAGTGAAGGTACAATTCGTATGAGGGCACAATTCATATGAGGGCACAGACAAAAAAAAAACTTTCACCCAGTCTTCTCAAAGAAGTGTTTTTGCTGTTGTGTTCCTGTTGAAGGGATTAAGGCTGGGTTCACACCCATGCAAATTTGATGTGGGTTTCCCTGCATCCAATTTGCATGACAGGGGATTGTGACCGCCTCTCATGAGCCAGTTCACACACCCCTGTGGCTGCAGATTGCACAGGGGTCCTGTTTGTCTTTGGCTCTGTTTCAGGTTCGAATTCAGCCAAAAATTCAGGCCTGATTCGTCCCTGAAACGGAGACCAGGGGCACACCGGACCCCTGCTGTGAGCCGCATTCATTCCAAGTGTTATCCCAGCCTTAAGGGCCATACACACTATAAGATTTTCTGAAGACTTTTTCCTTCAGATTTACCTTTTCTATGTAGTGCAAGGGCCTGCCAGATTGCATACAAATTGAAAGTGTTTAGGTTTGACCTCATATTATATGGTTTTGGTAAATCTAAAGGAAAAAGTCTTCAGAAAATCTTATAGTGTGCATGGCCCATTACTCTTAGTTCCTATTCTCATGAAACCATTGTCACTTGCTGAGAAAGTAAGGAGAAATGCTATCTAATAGATACAGAGACGCCAATGAAAGCCTGAAAACTTCTACCTGATAGTTGGAGTTTCACTTCATGTCACCTGAAGTAGCAGATATTTTTTCATGGGCACAAACTGTTGGCGCTATACACAGTAAATTCTGTATAATAATATAAATGTCTTTTGTTTTGTTTTTTGCATACAGCAAAGTTCCATATACTGTGGAAGAGATTGTTATGGCTGGTCCTGATCGAGAAAGGCTGAGACTGGCCCTCTAAAATAAGGTATTACCTTTGGCCTATTTATATCTTTGTCATATATTGTATCTGTGTGTTATATGTTTACATTTTAGGATAATTCCACTTTGGAACTTGGCCTGCTATCAGGCTCTACATTTCGTCTCTTTTGTATTTGAATCGTAATATCTCTTGAACCATACAGAAAGCCAAAGAGGTTTAATTTGTTACCTGGCTTGCTTAAACTTAGGCAGAAGGATCAAGATAAAAATGCATACTCTGTAATTGCTTTTCATCTGAATACGGAATTGCTGAAAAGGTAGTTAGACATAGATATTGGGTAGATAAGCATATCCAGGGTATGTGTTACAACTCTTCCAGATCAGACAGTCTCGCAGTAGGGGTGTGCATGAGAGAGTGATTTACATAAGTAAATGGACTCCAGCATCAAAAGTGGACAGATGCTGCAGTTAGAGTTCATATTAAGATTGCCTGCAGCCGATGCTTAACCCAGTGTTTCTGTATATTGCATTGGGGGCCAGGGAGCAGTTTTCAAGAACAAGGAAAGCATGCCAGACACTGTTTTTCAGCAAGTACAGGGTCTAAAAGTTCATATGCACAAAGGACTTTTTTTCCTTTACATGACATAAGAAAAAGTTTCATTCAACAAACTAGAGAATGCAGCTTTATCTTTGGAATATTTTCTTAATTGCCTTAAGTATAGATAGACTCAGCATTCTATAGACACTGCTCTGTTTCCCTAGAGCAACAAGTAGATCCTGATCATTCCCCATTGGGCAATAGTCCTAGAGCCTGTATAGACATAAAAGTCGCGAAGCAATTATTTTTATTATTATAAAGGATTTACAGTATATAGTGCCTTTACATAAAAAAGTTATTTTGAAAAGTTGATGGCTGCGCTGGACTGACCTGCTCAATAGAGGGTCTGTGGATGGGTGGTAGGTGAGAGAGGGCCACTTGGGGAAATTAACTCCCAATCAATCTGGCCCCACTGGATGAAAAAAGGCAGTGGACCCTTGTTAAGGGGTCTGGGCTGCTACCTGAAGGGCCTAGTGGTCGTTTCCAAAGTTTTTAGTGGTAGTCGGTTAAAGGAGCGCCAAAAATCAGCAATAAGAATCCCACTTGGATCAAAAGGTTGTCGTTTTATTGGTAGCAGAACATGTTAAAGCCAACAGGCTATACCATGTTCTGCTACCAATAAAACAACAATCTTTTGATCCAAGTGGGATTCTTATTGCTGATTTTGAGCGACTACCACTAGAAACTTTACATAGCAAAGGGAGACAGTACAGTTACAATACAATTCAATACAAGAGGGTTACAAGGGCCCTGCTCCAGAGAGTGTATAATCTAGTAGGAATCTAATAGCATTACACTTCATGCGCAATAAATGTTACATTTGTTAAGCTCCAAACAGATATGAAAACGCTGCCACAATGTATTCAAGCTATGTAATCACTTAAAATAGTTAACTATATTTTTGCAACTAGCATAAGTTCTAAAATGTGTCCTGCAGTCAGCCTCCTGAAATCCACTAAGCAGCATTTAGACTGGAGGATGAAGGGGCAAAGGACAGAAGTCTTAAGCTCCGTACACACGATAAGAAATTCGGAAGGGAAAATTCGTCCGACGACCGATCTGTCGATTTTCGGATTGTTAGTATGGTGTTTTCAAAAGCCGACTCAGACTTTTCGGCTGACAAAATCCTGATGTGCAGGCTATAACATTTTTGTCCTCCGTCAACACACGTCCGATTTTCGTCTCATTAGTACAGATTTCGACTGGGAAAAATCTTATGAGCAAGACTAGGCATGCTCAGAGAGAAAGAACACATATAAAGCAATCCAACACATGACATCACTTCTGAAGTAGAATTCTGTCGTACGGGAAAATTTGTGTGCAGTCTAGAGCACATTCCAACCAACGGACACGCACTCTGGACAAAAGACGGACGACGGGTCGGCGGAAATTCGTAGCGTGTGTACGAGGCTTTAGCCAATCAGAACCCTGTTACATTGCACAAGAAATCGCTTACTGCTCCTTCACCATCCAGTCATAGCAGAGGGTGGATTCCAGACCAATGCAGTGTAATAGAAGTTACAGACCAGGCTATGCTTTTGGACAGGGGGCCTGGATCAGGAGCCTGGTCGCATATAAATATATAAGCAGTTCCTATGTATTGATTCCAGCTTGCCTGAAGTTCACAGATTCTACACACTAATAATTTGTTTTGTTCTTTCCCTGAATGGTTAACTTTTTTCAGCACTAAAATATTGTCTTCACTGCAAAGACAAAGCTACAGACTTGCTCCTTGCATTTATCTTCTCACTCATATTAAATCACGGCAACTTGAAGCAATCTCACTGCCGCTTGAGTGCAATTATTTTCTGAGGTGATCTATTTCTATCAGAATGGGAAAAGTTTTTCCCTTTATTAGCAAGTGTTTAAGATGCCTTGCCCAGTGCACCTCAAATCTTCAGGTGAAAATCTTAGAGCATAAAGTTCGGAATGGTGAAATAATATCCTGGAATTCACATAATTATTACCCTGATAGCTTATGCAGGTTTTCTCATCCCTGCCTGGGATGCCTCCCAGGTATTGATTGCGAATGATGAATGCAGCTTGCTATTAATTACACTGCCAACTCTAGAAAGCAGTTCAGATCCTGTGGTTCCTCACCACTTTCCTTTGATGAATTGCCAAAGGGGACCTCAGCACACGAGTTTTAACTGATAATACTTTGCATTTTGGAGCATGAGAGGCATGCAAATTGCTATCTAAATATTCAGTGCTCTGCTATCATTTATTTCTTTAATAATTTTTATCTTTCCCACATAAATGGAGTGGCTTCCCCCCGAACAGTAAATGGCATCCAGGTCTCTAGCTTATTTTATAATATGCTGTGTATTCAACAGTGTGTCAGTTTAAAGACCGGGTTCACCTATTTCATATTGGCAAACTGTGACACATTTGCTGTGCATGGCTCATTTTCGAAATCCTATTTAATTCCCATTCTTCATCACTTTGCTGTGGTTGCTATGCGTGGTCTGTATATGCCGTAAAATAGCTCCTGTGCATTCAAACAACATTGTTCCAAGAAGCCTTCTGACTGGAGTATACCAGCTAGTTATAATGAGTGTAAGCCTAGCAACATATATGATATATAGCTCACAGAAACCTCAGAAGGGAATACATGGATGCTCAGGATTCCGGGAACCTGAAACCATTTTCTATGTTGGTCATTTATTAAATTAAAATAATGCAGCCTGGGGTAAGTTGTGAATTCATTATATAAGCATTGTATGTACAGGTATAAGTAAGGATTGGTATCTCAGAGGATAATTGAGTTTGCCAATGAATGAAACATGTCAACATGCATATTTTAAGACAGGTGCAAGTAATCATGGGATATGTAGTCCCACTGGCAGGGCTTTCTGCGAGGGGTGGGATTCATATGAAAAGGTAAAACAAGAATTTTCAACGTGTTTAAAAAGCAAGGCATGTCATTATCACAGAAATTGGTTTACATTTAAAAAAAATGTAACCGTTACATGCAAAGTTATTTTTTTAATAAATGTTTAGTACTGCTTTAAGACTAATGCTGGCCATACTCTATACTAAACATCAGCCAAAATTCAGTCATTTGGACAGTTCGTTGGTATTTCGGCCAGTTAATAGATTCAAATCGGTAATCGGTTGTGACGTTTTTGAGCCAAAAAAACAAAGGAAAAGTTTGTAAATTTCAAACGATAAATTAAAAGGTTAATGTGTTTCTCTTCCAAACTGTTTGCACTAGGCATATGTGAAAAAAAAAAATGATTAATTTATGTCCATTGAAAGATTTATCGTCATTACATGATGGCACTATCATTTACTCTCACGGCCGAGTGTTTGTTTTTTCGAAAATGAGTTTGAACGTTTTTTCATATAGCGTATGGCCAACATAAGCCTGGGTTTACATATATGCAAATTGGATGCGTTTTAAACCGAATCCAATACCGCATCCAATTTGCATGACATGTGAATGTGACCGTCTCACAAATGTCCGGGTCAGTCGTGCTGCGGTTTCAAAAAGGGTCCTGTGCGTTTTTGGGTCCAGTTCATGTGCGAATTCAGGAAAAAATTTCCATCTGAATTGCATCTGAACTGATAAACATGAACGCACTGGACCCCTGACTACAAACCATAGCTAGACATATGTGAACCCAGCCTTAAGTGTATTAGAGAAGGGCACAGCTTTTCCAAACCAAAATAACTAAAATAATTGTCAGGTCTCAGGAAATGATTACTAAAACCAATTAACCAGGGGTTAATACAAAATGCCTCTTATGTTGTTGGTCAGTGGAAAGAATGCAATTTTGACAGAGGTTACCAGAATGTCACCCATACAGACAGCTAAAAGGTAAATGGTGTCTTACTGCTGGCTTTGCCAAGTGACTTTTGTCATCTAGCTATGCAGGCTCCATCAAATAGGAGGTCAAGAAAGCCATAACAACCTCTGGAGGAAACCTAGGGTTCCACGAAATCCTGGTTGAGAATGGCTAGGCTATTTTTTAATTCCTTTATTTAAGACATCACAAGTACATTGAGAGGCAAGCAGAAATGTCTCAGGCACAGCTGAGGAGTGTTTATACATTGTTATAGGCATGCTGTTATATATTGTTATAGGCATACCAAAAACAGATAGAACAGTTGCATTAAGTATTACATATAAAAGAGATCTATTACTCCTATCTTGCTGGTTCACTTCTGACATGACTTTACCAGTCATTCCCAAGATTAACAGCTTTGCCAAGTACCTTATGAACTAGAAACCCACCCATACCTGTCGCATTTTTAGAACCTCACCTTTATACTGTTGTCTGTGGCCCTATTAGGTAGATTTCCCAATGAAAACAGCAAAAGCGAGGAAAGGAATGCTGTGCAACCTGAGATGCTTAACAGCTTCCTGCCTGATCCCTTGGACAACCTTGCCTTGTATCTTGTTTCTGGTAAATCTTGAACTAATCTTGAACTTGAATTACCTTGCAACAAAACTCATCTCCACCATCAGGAACTTTGGTGAAGATTGGCTAGTGTTTGGGCCCTGTGCGCCATCCACTGGGGAGATCTGCTTGTATATTTCCAGCTGATTAATCATGAAGCTCTCTACTGCTACAGCCACTGGCCTCTGAGCTTGATCCCAGACCATTACAGAGTAATCTGGCCTAAGACATGGAGGCCATTGTAGCAGCTGCTTTGGCTCCTCTCATCAGGAAATTGCTGAGGTGCAGGGGTTTAGTGTTCTGAAATACAAATTGAGGTAAAAGGCTACAAGACGACATGCTTGATCTGCATAGATAATTGCTGGACAAACATTACCAAGGTACTGCTGCTGTAGATACTAAAGTATGTATGCCTCTACCACTCAAGTTCAATAGAGACCGTCTCCATTACAGAGGTTTCCTTAATCAATGTCAAATATACTTTTGAGATGCAACCTTTTACATTTACTCCCAAGAGGCCAAAGGTGCTGTTTATTAACAACCTCCTAACTGAGGAAGCCTTAGCGTAGGCCTCTCCTTATGTGGATCAAGACAATGCTATCCTGGATAAGTTTAATTCTTTTGTGCCCTGTATGGATAATGTTTTCAGTGATCCTAAACTTTGTGGTTCTGCCTAGGCAAAGTTGGGACGTACACAATGTAAGGATTTAGCTCAGTAGTCGGTTGTGTCTGTCCCCCTGGGTGAGAACACTGCTCGGTGAAAAGGCACAACAAACAGCAGAAACTTGGTAGAACAGATATACAGTTTGTTTAAAAAGTCTGTATCCATACAGCACAGGCATCAAACTGGCAAAATAAAACAAAAACAGAAAACAAATCCTTGCCACTTTGGGCAGCTAACTACAAACACTGGAACCCAACTTCCTCTCCTGGAGCAACCCACTGCTGCCCAGGCACCTGACTGTCACACAGAATAAATCAGAGTCCTTAACCACTTTCCGACCGGCCCATTGCAAAAACACGGCCGCAAAGTGGTTGTATAGTTCTGGGAGGGCGTACATGGACGTCCTCCCAGAATGGCGTGCACACGGGAATGTCCGTGTTCGCCGAGTCCCGGGGACCCGACGCATCACGGATCGTGGTAAAGGGCCAATGAGAGCGGTCCTTTACCACGTGATCGCTCCGTCCAATGACGGAGCGATCACGTCACAACAAACCGGCGCATGTTCGGTTCATTTCTCTCATCTCCTCGGACGCTGTACATAGCAATTGGTACAGCGTGCGAGGAGAGGAGAGAAACTGCAGCTGCACGCCTCCTCTGCCTCAACTGTGCCCCATCAGTGCCTCAGTGTGCCCCATCTGTGCCTCATTGTGCCCCATCAGTGCCCACTCAATGCCTCATTGTGCCCCATCAGTGCCTCGTTGTGCCCAATCAGTGCCTCGTTGTGCCCCATCCGTGCCTCATTGTGCCCCATCAGTGCCTCATTGTGCCTCATCAGTGCCTCATTCGTGCCCTATCAGTGCCTCAGCCATCCCCCATCCATGCATCATCCGTGCCTGATCCATGCATCATCCGTGCCTCATCCATGCATCATCTGTGTCACATCCGTGCCCACCCATGCCAGCTCAGTGCTCATCAATGCCACATCCGTGCCCATCCATGCCACATCCATGCTCATCCGTGCCACATCCATGCTCATCCATGCCTCATCCGTGCTCATCCATGCCTCATCCGTGCCTCATCTGTGCGACATCTGTGCCTGCCCATGCTGTCTCAGTGCTTATCCATGCTACATCCATGCTCACCCATCCCACACCTGTACCCGCCCATGCCACCTCAGTGCCCATCTGTGCCACCTCAGTGCTCATCCATGCCACCTCAGTGCTCATCCGTGCCACATCAGTGCCACTACAATGCTTATCAGTGCCCTACAGTGTCTCACAAAATTGTAATGGGAAGTCAGGAAATGACGATGCACCCTGCATGTTGGGCCTCTGTATGTGGCCAGGCTGTGGAAAAGTGTCACATATGTGGTATCACCATACTCAGGAGGAGTGGCAGAATGTATTTTGGGGTGTCATTTTTGCTATGTACATGCTATGTGCTAGAAATGTCTTGGACAACTTTGTGTAAAAAAAAAAATACGTTTTGGGTTTCTTTCCACATTTTCCAAAAAAGTTTGGAAAAAAATGACATGTTCAAAAGACTCATTATGTCTCCTAGATTTTGTGTTGGGGTGTTTTCTTTCCAAAATGGGGTCATTTTGTGGGTGTTTGCATTGTCCAGGTGCTCCAGGGCCTTCAAAAGTGTGATAAGTCGTCAGAAAATTATATGTGTAATTTTTGCTTCTAGAACGCCTGACGGTGCTCCTTGGATGTTGGGCCTCTGTATGTGGTCAGGCTGTGGAAAAGTGTCACACATGTGGTATCGCCATACTCAGGAGGAGTAGCAGAATGTATTTTGGGGTGTAGTTGCAAGTATGCCTGTACAGTGTGTGAGAAATAACTTCGTAATATGACCATTTTGTGAAATAAAATTTTAATTTTTTTTTTAAATCTTCATTTGCAAAGAATTGTGGGAAAAAATTACAACTTCAAAAAACTCACCATGCCTCTTACTAAATACCTTGGAATGTCTACTTTCCAAAAAGGGGTCATTTGGGGGTATTTGTACTGTCCTGACTTGTTAGGGTCTCAGGAAATTAGATAGGCCGTCAGTACTTTAGGTGTGATCAATTTTCAATGATTGGCACCTTAGCTTGTAGACTCTATAACCTTCACAAAGACCAAAAAATGTATACTTATTTGGGTTATTTTTACTAAAGATATGTAGCAGTATAAATTTTAGTCAAAATTTATGAAGAAAAATGACTAAATTTGCAAAATTTAAAACCAAAACAAAGAAAAATGCATTTTTTACAAAATTTTCGGTCTTTTTTCATTTATAGCGCAAAAAATAAAAAACCCAATTATGATTAAATACCACAAAAAAAAAAGGTCTGTTTGTGTAAAAAAAAAAGGATGATAATTTCATATGGGGACAGTGTTGCACGACTGAGTAATTGTCATTCAAAATGTGAGAGCACTGAAAGCTGAAAATTGGTCTGGTTAAGAAGGGGGTTTAAGTGCCCAGTGGGTAAGTGGTTAATCACACAGACTTAATCTCACTATACAAGCACATGACTGCTTCCCAGTTTTTCCTGCACAGAGATCTGGTTCAAAGATGGAGCATCCTCCCTAAGCAGCTTGTGAGTTTTATAGAGCCCCAAGTACTAAACCTGCTTCAACAGAGCTTGTTAACCCCTCATTGAACAAGCAAGCTCACTACACAGCACAAAAAGTAAAACAATCTGTATATTGGTTGAATCTAGGACAATTTTACCTCCTATCCTGCACACATAGAAAGAAATTGGCTGCACACCTCTGTGGGTCCAACATGTTTATTGAGACTTGTAAAGAGCCTTTTCCTTTGTCAAGCTTTGAAAAAGCACAATGTCAGTGTGAAACACGTCAACCTCTCTTTATGGTCTGTGTCCTTGTCCTGGTGGCAGCTCTTTACAAGTCTTAATAAATCTGTTGAAAAAAAAAAATCTGTTGGAACGGCGAAGGTGTGCAGCCAGTTTCTTACTTTAAGTCAGTATACGGATGCAAGCCGGTAATAGCACCCTGTCCATTCAGTCTTTGAGATGACATCACTCACCTGGAGCGGCGTTCTTCTAATCTTATTTCCCTATCCTGAACACCACCCTTCATCCATGCATAAACTACAGGAATTTGAACAAGATCAGTATCCACTCCCCTTGATTCCAGAAATGCCAGAAAGACTCTGTTCTGCCAAAGTCTTTACCAAATTAGATTTATGGGGGACATTCAACCTTGCCTGCATTCATCTTAAGGATGAATGGAAAACTGCTTTTAGAACCAGATATGGACATTTTGAATCTTGCCTTTTGGCCTTTGCAAGGCTCCCACAACTTTTCAACATTTCATCAGTGATGTTTTAGGAAATCTGTTGGACTACTTTGTGAAAGCAAATCTGGATGATGTTCTCAAATTTTTTTCCTGATAACATGGAGGAACATCACAAGCATGTCTGCACTGTCTTCAAAAGACTAAGAAGGACTTAACTGTACATCAAACTGGAGAAATGTGAGTTTCAACAATCTCAGATCCAGATCTTGAGATACATAATTTTTCCAGAAGAATCCCAAAAAGATCAAAGCAGTAGTGAATTGGCCTGCCCATAGGAACATTAAGGAAAAACAGTGATTTGTGGGATTTGCCATCTTTTACAGAAGATTCATAAGACATTTTTCCAATGTAATTGCTCCAAATATGCGATTGACAAAAAGGGGATCCCCTTTTTGTGGTTACCTGAGGCACAGGCTGCCTTTAGTAAACTTAAGACTCTTTTCACTTCTGCACCAATATTGGTGCATCCTTATCCAGAACTACCTTTCATCCTGCAAGTTGATGCTTCGGATTCTGTCATGGGAGCTATCCTTTTTCCGTGAATTAAAGAAAAGATGCAGCTTCGTTCATATGCTTATTTCTCTTGATTATCATCTTCCGCCAAGAACAATTATGAGATTGGAAATAGGAAGTTGTCGCAATTAAGGAAGCATTCTCTGACTGAGGACATCTGCTGGAAGAGGCTAAGTATCCTGTAACTGTCCTCATTGATCTAAATTAAAGCATTTAGAATTAATTTGCTCTGCCACAAGATTGTCATCTAGACAATGGATCATATCTTCTGTTAAGTTTGTTATTCTTATCGCTTTGGGTCAAGGAACGTTAAGGCTGATGCCTTATCACGGATTTTGTCTAGGCCTCTCCAGGAAACCAACTTTGAATGTACGCCTCAAAAGAACATTCTAGGAGTCACGAGTTCTAAGACATTTTTTTAATCTTCTCAAAGAGGGGTATCAGAATGACCCACTTCTCAATCATGGATACATACATATTCACCAGCACACCAAGGATCTTGCACAGCAGTCTGAGGAAACTTTTTATTTAAAAAGAATCACATTAGGATAGGTGCCACTTCTCAATCACTCTCCGAAGGACAGAAGAACTTTTATAACATTCCTTTTATTGGCCTGGTTACGAGAAAGATGTCAAGAGCTATGTGGCCTCATTTTTTACCTATGCACGGAAAAAGACCCCAATCTTCTCCTTGGGAGTTACTTCAACAACTACCTGTTCTATCAAGACCATAGGGGTCAATTTCTGTGGACATTGTGGTCAATCTTTCATACTCGAAAGAAATGACCACTGTCTTGGTAGTCATTGACTGTCTCACTAACATTGCACATTTTATATCAGTTAAAGGGGTACCGCCTGCTGAGCAAACTGCGAAGTTGTGCCAGTGACACTATGGGGAGCGTGTGCTCATGGACTGCGGCTTGCTGGTGAATGTTGGTGCTAATACCCGTGGCCCCCACTAGGTAGAAGCACTTACCACTTCTACCTAGTGGGGGCCACGGGTATTAGCACCAACATTCACCAGCACGCCGCAGTCCATGAGCACATGCTCCCCATAGTGTCACTGGCACAACCTCTCATTTGCTACTAATAAAAAGCTTCACTTTTTTCTGGTACTTAATTGAAGCACTTATCATTTTGTTTTCATTTACAATTATCACCACTTTATTCCCCAGCACGTTGGCACTTTTAGCACGATTGATATGGGTCTTTGGCCCCTTGAATGGCCATATCAATTCATTTAGTTTACAGCACTGAGCACTTTTTCCAGGTCAGCAGACCTTATGATTTACTTTCATTGACAAAGCACATGTATATGGTTTTAAGGTTTTTTTCCTTGTGCAGTGTGGTAGCGCCAGGTATACTAGCATAATTCACACCTTCCAAATCACTCACTACCTCAGAGGTAGGCTGGTGGCAGCTTTTAAAACCACATATTTATATATTTTAAAAACCACATATTTCTTTAAAAAAAACCTAGGGAAACAGGTAGCGCAGGTACTACTACCCCCCCCCCCCTTTTTACTAAACTGTGAAGTTGATGGTTTGAGAAGTCTTTAAACTACATGGCATTCCTAATGATCAGGAATACAGTTTACTTAGAAATTTTGGAAAAGCTTTTGCTCTACTTAGGTGCTACAATTAATCTGTCCTATGCTTTTCATCCTCAGTAAAATGGTCAGACCGAGAGGCCCAATCAAACTTTGGAGCAGTACCCTCAATGTTTTGTCAATTATCTTCAAGATGACTGGGTGGACTATCTTTCTAAAGCATAGTTTGCTTATAACAATTCTAAACATAGCTCCACTTTCTAAAGCCCTTTTTTCTTAAACACTGGGTATCATCCTGTTTTACTCTTGATCTCCCTATCCCAACTCCAACTCCTACTGTTACCAATAAATGAACTACATTACAGGAGATTCAGGAGAAATCGATTGACACTTTGAAGGAGGCTAAGGAATACAGTATTACAAGAAGGCTGCTGACAGACATTGCAGATCACTGCCTACTTTTCATGTGGATGAGAAAGTTTGGTTATCTACCAAAAATGTGAAGGTTCATGTTCCATCTGCTATGTTGAGTCAAAAGTTTGTGGGAGCTTTCCAGATTTCTGCTCGAATCAAATGAGTCACCTTTCACTTAAAACTTCCTGACAGTATCAAGATTCAACCTGTTTTTCACATATAACTACTCAAACCAATTTCATGAAAATACTTTTTCTGGAGGAAATTCCTCCACCTCCTCCACCTATTGAGGTACAGGATGAAGAAAAAATTGTGGTTTAAAGAATTCTTGATCTCAGGATCTTTAGGAACAAATTATCTGCTTCAGTGGGAAATATTTGGAATAGAAGAACATTCTTGGGAACGTAAGAAGAACATTCATGATCCCAGATTGACAAAAGAGTTCCACCAGAGGTTTCCTCACAAACCTTGTCCTAGGACATCCTTGGAAGGAGAGGAGTTTTGTCGGGGGCTGTATCTGAAACTAGGACCTCTGCAGTGTCTGGCTGCAGCTCTTCTCTCTGTGTCACTTGAGATGCTGGACAGTTCCCTGCCTGATCCCTTAGACAACCTTAGCTTGTATCTTGTTTCTAGTGAATCTTGAACCCTTTGCTACTCCTGTGAACTTCCTGGTTTAAGCCATGTCTCTGCACATCCTGTTTGCTAGATTCTTGTGCTCTCTCCAACCGATATCTTGTTCTTCGCATACCTGCTGCTGTCCTTATCTTCTCTACCACTTGTTTTTGACCCATGGCTTGTACATCTACTACATCTTCCATCTGATCTCATCCAGCTACTACAACATACTTGTGACCGACCTGTTGGCTTTTTCATCAACTACACTTCTGCGCGTTCCTTATCTGCTTCATCCGTTACCCCGCTCCATGACCCAGCGCCTCAAGTGAGCCAGAGTCATCTGCTAAGGGGATCTGCTTGTATATTTCCAGCTATATATTTGTGAACCTCTCTGTTGCTACAGCCACTGCCCTCCGAGCCTAACCCCAGACCATGACAAAAGGTCTCTAAGCGTCTGAGTGAGCAAAAAGGGCTATTAGGAAGTGGTGAAATAGGTTTTAAAAAATCCAAATGTAAGCATTTAATTCAAACAAGTTTCACGTTTTCAAGAAGTGAATATTAGTATGATATGTTCACATTGTGGCGCATCTCAGTTTAAGATCACGCAAGCAGATAAAAACAGGGGCTGTATCCTGTCAGTGAGACACAGAAGAATGTAGCATCTGAAGCTTCCAGTGTGCCCTCATCCACATATCAACACGGCGCCCAAGGCATATGTCCCTTATGCCCCCCCCCCCCTCGTCATGGCCCTGAGCATAAGGATGCTGTATGTCCCTTGTACTTGGCTGTATGATGTGTGATAGTAGATTTTCTGTGCCCAGCTAAGACACAGGAACATGTCACTGATTTGTGTGCCACCCTCAGCAGCTTTCCTGGTGAGCTTGGCTTCAGACATTCTGCTATTGCTGAGCTTTTAAATGGGGGGGGTTCACAAAGAAGAGACCACTTGTCTGGAAGGTAAAGGGACTCATTTAAGGAAAAAAAGTTTTGGTCCACAATCTGGGGCCCTACCCATATAGCTATGCCACCAGAACAATACTTCCTTTTTATGCTCTTTAAGGTACCCTGTCTCCTGTTTTTTAAGAATAGAAGAGGGCAATAGGAAGCAAGACGCATGGAAGATATAGAGTATAGTAAGAGAACAGGAAGGTAAAAGCTTTTTAACAGAATGAAGGACTGTTAAGGCTTTGTAGCAGGGCAAATGTTGGGAGGTTGGTGATAGAAGGTTAGTTAATGTAATATAGAAGCAAGTAGGAGACTGTACAACACTGGCTCTTGTATTTCCTATAATTTTCACAAATATGTCTACTTTGCCAGGATTCAAAAGCCAGTAATCTACCACTAATAAAATCAAGTGAAGAACAATTCAACAAATGGTTCCACATTGATCTTTTTAGATGACAATGTTAAATACAGACATTTTATGAGCTTGGACATATTTACCACTGTTAAGTGTCCGTTATTTACTCCCTAACATTAGTTTTAAACTCTTTACTAATTGCATATTAATTGGCACTTACATGGCTGGCAAAGAACATTTTATATAGCCCATACTCCCCTGACTGCTTCTCTGTGATTGAATACATTGATCGGTTTTATGTGTATACCAAATGGGAACAAGATAAAGTTACAGCCCCACATTAAAGACAACCTGTAAGTATAGACCAGGCCACATCATTCTACTGAAGCTGAGTTTTCCATTTACATCAGGAAAGAAAAAGATTTAAGCTTTTATCTCCACTGGAGTTCTAGATAGATAATCCTTCGTCAGGACCATGAAGAAGAAGCAATGGCTGGAATAAATGGTTTTGTATCATCTCCGGCACCCAGCTCCATTCTTTATATTTTACAGAAAAATGACTAGGGGAAAATAAGAAGAGTTTTAGGAAGTTTATTGATATAAGAAACATTGAATAAATCCATTTTGTTATATCTGTTCTATAAGTCCAAAAAATACCTGTTGATCCTGCCAGAGATGCAATGAACTTCTATCTTTCTGCACTGAAATTTCAAGCAGCGCCCACCACAGATCTGGAATGAACATGCAGATCATGAGAAGCCAATTCTTCTGACTTTCTGAGCTGCATGCTTAATTCCAGATCAGTAATTCAGTGATTAGGCTAGAGATAATCAAGCAAGTGGCAATTTTAGGAGGGGTCAACAATGGCAGCCTCCACATTTCTCCCAATACAGGTTTACTATAAAAAAAAAAAGTGTGTATCATTTTCCAAAACCAAGACCCCTGCTTTTAAATATTTTTCAGCAATCCATTTCATTCTTAAATAACTAAAAAACTACTGAAAGACATATATACACTATATTACCAAAAGTATTGGGACGCCTGCCTTTACACGCACATGAACTTTAATAGTATCCCAGTCTTGGTCTGTAGGGTTTAATATTGAGTTGGCCCATCCTTTACAGCTGTAACAGCTTCAACTCTTCTGGGAAGGTTGTTCACAAGGTTTAGGAGTGTGACTATGGGAATATTTGACCATTTTTTCAGAAGTGCCTTTGTGAGGTCAGGCACTGATTTTGGAGAGAAGGCCTGGCTCGCAGGCTGTGCTCTAATTCATCCCAAAGGTGTTTTATCAGATTGAGGTCAGGACTCTGTGCAGGCCAGTCAAGTTCCTCCACCCCAAACTCACTCATTCATGTCTTTATGGACCTTGCTTTGTGCACTGGTGCACAGTCATGTTGGAAAAGGAAGGGCCAACCCCAAACTGTTCCCACACATTTGGGAACATGAAATTGTCCAAAATGTCTTGGTATGCTGGCACCTTAAGAGTTCCCTTCACTTGAACTAAGGGGCCAAGCCCAACAACTGAAAAACAACCCCACACCATAATCCCCCCTCCACCAAATGATTTGCACAAGTGCTCAAAGCAAGGTCCATAAAGACATGGCTGAGCGGGTTTGGGGTGGAGGAACTTGACTGGCCTGCACAGAGCCCTGACCTCAACCCAAGAGAACACTTTCATATATATATATATATATATACTTTTTATTATTATTTTTTATGTGCTTTCTAACTGTGGGGGGGGTTGGATTGAACAGAGGCAGAGAGAGCTCTGTGATTCAGCTTAGCTGAATCACACAATCTTTCCCTGCCTTTCTGACAGGAGAGCCATCTTGCATTGTTTACATTCCAGACGGTTCTCCTGTCAGTCTAGCCAAAGACTGCGGGAAGCCGGTGGCGATCGAGTCCACTCCTCCCGCGGTCTGCCTCCCGCTGTGTCTAATCACAGCGGGAGTGCGACTCCGGAGGCGAGACCGCGTGCACATAATCACCTAGATCTACGTGATTATGAGTAGCCGAGCCGCTTTGCCTCAGTAAATCTGCGTGGGGCATTCGGCAACTGGTTAAACTAGCCTTAATTCAGTATAGTTTTAGTTAGATTTTTTTCAATACCTTTATATAGTGTGACATTTTAGATTGTTTCTGTTTGTTGGGGACTTTTGTAGAAAAAATGGAAAATGATGTATACATAGAGTAAATGTGATATTTCCAGGCCCAGGTACATTTTAGCATAGATACTGGTGTGCTTTGTCTAAAATGTATTTTTTTATGGTCACTGGCCCGAGACCGAGGAGAAGGTATGTGTCAAAGTGCAGGGAAATAATCATGTTTCCTTGATCTTCTTCTCCCTTGTATCCCCTTTGAGAACTAGAAATGATGGCAAGACAGACATAGGGAGATACATAATGCCCCATTGCCCTTCCCGTGACACAGGGCAGAGAGTTGTCCTTGACATTGTGTGGGCTTATTGCGGTTGTAAACTTTGGACAAGCTATGCCAACTAAATGAAACTGAATAAAAAGAATAAAATAGATCTTTTGTATGGGAGAGAGTATGCTACTCATATGTATGCCAAGACACACCAACCACAAACATCCCCTTCTGCACTGCATGGGATGTCTGTAGGAGTAACAGCAAAACATTTTAAGCAATTTGGTTGTATTGAGAGATATTACTTCATTTCTAAGAATGTTTCTTGGAGATACTAATATGTATAACAAAACTAGGATAGTGATAGCTACAAATCAGCGTTAAAAATGCATATAATGATATTTAATGAACATATAATTGCATAATTTGTATTTTTATATCTGCATAAAGTTCAGCTTTAACGGTTTTTGGCAGCAGTTCGCAAAAAAAGATGTTGTGGAATAGAGAGCGCAAAGTGAAGGGCATGGAAATCATTTGCTATAAGGAGAGATTAACTCAACTGATTATATTCACCCTTGGGAAGAGGTGTTTAAGGGAAAATATGGTCACCTTGGGTAAATAAGTTAATGGTCCTTATAGTAAATCTAGTGGGCTGGTGTTAATTTCATGGTTGCTGCAAAAGGCACTAGGGTAAACTTTGTAAGTGGTTGAAATTATGCAAACATAAAGGGTTCTTAGCTGAGAGACTAGATGATCAAATTTAGCATTGCGCAGGAACGTGTCAGAAGGTGCAGTTAGCTAGTCTGCAACTAGGTGGCTCTGTCTCAGAATAGTGTGTGGTAACAGAAAATCGTGTAATCAGGTGCTAGGTTCCTTTTAGCTAGAGTCCTCCTGTATTCAGTGGACATATACATGTATATTCAAGGTTGGGAGGAGCCCAGTGCAGTTATGCCATGGGAGCCAGATACCCCACCAGCATGCAGATGTAGTCAGATAATGCAGAGAACAGGACTAGAGGACAGGACAGGGCTGGAGGACAGTGTGAGATATTTCCCCACCCCCAAGATATGCAATTTCCTGCTTGTGTGATTGACTTACTGATTTTCCCAGAAGTTGGCACTAAGATACAAATCAGATTTTGGGCATCCTCTGTAACAAAAATAGCATTTTGGTGAGATACTCCCAAAGGGAAATCAAGTCAAAAGGGATGCAGTCTTGTCTACTTTCCTCATTAGAACCCTGCAACTGCAGCAGCTGATTGATAATTATAAGATTAAATTATTACATTCACCTACCACATAGACACAAACAACTAGCTATTTCTTCAGAATAACAAAAGGTAGGACTCTTCAACAATGTTTGTTAACCACTTGCCGACTGCCTAACGCCGATCTACGTCGGCAGTCAGCCCCTCACAGGCAAAGTGACGTAGGGCTACGTCACTAGCTTGTGAGGGTCTAGGGAGCGAGCGCGCGCCCCCGGAGGCGCGCTCCCGCTCCCGCGTGGTCACGGACCCCCCCGCGCGTGTGACCAGCGGACCCGATGTCCGCCGGTCACTCGGCGATCGGCGGGGGAGAGGGAAAATGTCAGGCAGCTTGTGTAAACAAGCTGCCTTTCATTCTCCTCGCTGTAAAGACACTGATAAAACGGATCTAGTATGTAGATCCGTTGATCAGTGTCCTTACAGCTCAAGCCACAGCCAATCACAGTAGAAAGCACGCCCCTAGGGATACACACAGCCCCTCCCTTCCAAATAAAGTAAACCCCTTCACAACCAGTGTATTTTTACAGTAACAGTGCATATGTATAGCACTGATTACTGTAGAAATGTCACTGGTAACCCCAAAAGTGTCACAAATGTCAGTCAAGGGTCCGATCTGTCCGCCCCAATGTCGTAGTACCGCAAAAAAAATCGCAGATCGCCGCCATTACGCGTTAAAAAAAAAAACAACAAAAATGACAAAAATCTTTCCCTTTGTTAGTAAATGAGATAACTTTTGCGCAAACCAATCAAAATACGCTTTTTGCGATTTTTTTTACCAAACATAGGTAGCATAAAACAAATTGGCTGAAAATTTTGAAAAATTTTGATTTTTACTTTTTTTTTGGGGGGAATTTCATATAAAAAAATGTGAAAAATATTGTTATTTTTGCAAAATTGACGCTCTTTTTTTGTTTATAGCGCGTGATCAAAAAATCGCACAGGTGATCAAATACCACCAAAAGAAAGCTCTGTTTGTGGGAAAAAAAGGACGTCAAATTAGTTTAGGTACAGCGTCGCACGACCGCGCAATTGTCCGTTAAAGTCACGCAGTGCCGAATCGCAAAATACCCCCTGGTCAGGAAGGGGGTAAAATCTTCCGGGGCTTAAGTGGTTAAAATTCTTGCAATGTATATAGATCACCCAGAGGGAATATTATTTTCTCCACAAAATTACTCTTTAAAGTTTAGTTGAAACTGATACAATGTTTCATATTAAAAGGGAGACTAGAACTCCACCTACTGACTAGAGAGAAGACCATAATATTCATAAGCAACATTTTTAACAAAGTTTTAACTGAAAAGAAAACATTTTTAAAATCCAATTTTTTTAGTCCTGACAATAATGACAATAACTTTGATGTTACTTTTTACAGCCCTTCAAGAGATGCACAGTACTTCTCTAGTTGATGTTGTCTAATCCATGAGGAAGTAGTAAAGTCTACAAATAAAAAATAATAAATAATACTAATAATACGGTTCACCTGCAAGTTAATGTCATAATGTGCTAGCATGTATCACATACTAGCACATTACGAAAGACTTACCTGTTAAATGAAGCCCTCAAGCCGCACGCTGTCACCACTGACAGGTCTTCCATTTTCGTCCAGTCTTCCTTCCAGGTTCGTGGGCTCTGGCCATTTGAATGGTCAAGCTGCAATGCCATCACTCCTGTACATGTGCAAGGGTCCTCAAATCAGATTGCAGTGCGCATGCAATGATAATGTCATTGTCTGTAAAACATGTGAAAATCTCCTAAACGAGGTGCATTTAAGAGATATTTATTTTACCTACAGGTAAGTTTTATTATAAGCTTACATGTAGGTAAAAGTAACAAAGCATAGTTTACTACCACTTTAACCCTTTCAGTGACTGCAGGAATGGCTAAGTAACTTTTCATCCAGTAATAAGAGCTACTTTTGTTCTATACTGTATTTATTTATTTATTTTGAGACAGAACAGTTTTGTAATAAAATATTTGAAAGAATAAACACATTTGCCAAAATGTATAATTTACATTTTTATATTATTCTTATCTAAGTCTAAACAGACGACCATGGACCGACAGCAGGCGATCTATAGTTTCATTGTTTAATTATATTTACAATGATTTATTTAATTTTTTTTTTTTTTTTTTTTTGTACCATGAATGTTGATAATCAGTAATGCTGGCATACCCTATTGATTCATGTAATATATGAATTTTTAGGTCGGACTTCACTTTCCCTTCTTCCAGGTTTCAGGTCTTTGAGCATCTTCATTACTGGGCTGGAATACTGTCAGCCCCGAACCTGTAAAGGCGAGTCCATTCGTTTCAGCACTAAGGTGCGCCATGAATGTACACTGTCTACATTCTTAAGAAGATTGCTAAGGACAAGGCAGGAAGATATATTTTAGTGCAGAAGAAACATAACATGTCACTTCTGCAATGAAGAGCCTGCCTGCTCACAATTTGCTTTTATTAAAGTTAGATGCAGTGTCAATATAGTGTAACCAAATATCATAAAACTTGTTTTGCTGATGTTATGAAGACTACAGGAAGAAGACATTAAAATAGATCCAGGCTCATGCTATTTATATGTAAAAAGTAATTTATTTACTTTTTGATCAAATAGAAAACTGGGTTGAATGTTTACTGTAACTGGAGTTCTACTTTAACTATATGTTCAATTAAAGGTGCGATCATCTTGACGGAGTTTAATATTATGAATCTGAAAGGCATATTTTGCTTCCATTTGTATAGGAATTTTATATGTTAATGTTTTATGTGTAAACTGTAGATTGTGAAGTACATTTATCACATGGCTCTGCGCGAGCACATTCCAGTGTTTGGGGAAGTATTTTCCCATTAGATGATCACATCCAGAGGACAGTGTTGCCTTTGTTTATAGAAGCTATATATTCCGTCATTAAATATGGAGCACAATGGCAGCTAGGACTCTATTAAGCTGTGTTAATGAGCTAATAGAAAAGGCTGCTCTCTCTATAGAAGAAGAGAGTAGCATTTCTCAGTCTCACGCATCTCTTTACTTCCTATCAGCTTGCCATCCTGTAAATTTATTCATATTTTACAGCTTGAGAAACAAAATATCTGATGCTATAAAAAAATGAAAATTGCTTAGTGAAGGGCATACGCTGTACTTAGGCAGTGGACTCGACTTGTACATATTTTGTGTATAAATGTTATATTCATGAATGTAATTTATTTTATTTCGATATCATAAAAGCTGTGTGGTTTTGCAGATTGGATAGAATTTTTACAACATGCCTTGAATGGATTGGATAGTGATGGGTTATTGGCACTTGTGTCTACTAAAGTAAGCATCAAGTCATGAAATATACTTGTTATTTATCAATTTTTGCCTGAAGGTTGGCAGGTTTAACCATTCACCTGCTCTTTTTATTTCTCAGGGATGAAAGGGGCATTATGGAGAGTGAAGCAAAAATAAGAACCCTGATGGGAAGGCATAACAAATGAAATTCCATAGGAGTTTAAGCATCTAGTGGAACTGGAAATACTCTTTTTGAATTAATTTATTCTTTAATACAATGACATATACTTTAAGTGGGATTCATTCTTTGAAAGTTTTTCAAAAATTCCACCTTCCAACTGCTAGACAAAGTTATTCAAAACTTTCTTTCTAGTTTTGGGTAGTAGGAAAGGGTTAAAACATTTGTCCCCATTAGTGATATTTTCATCACACCGTCACTGAATGTGAGGGAAAATTTCTCCAAAAGTGACAAAGGCAGCAAAAGAAAAGTGGAACGGAGAAGGATTAGAGTCTTTGTCAGATTTACTGCTGGTTAAGTCCCCATTGGAGAAGTTTCCTCTTGCTACCTGTCCTGGGGTGTCAAAATGTAACCGGGTATCACCAAGAACACTCTCAACAAGGAAACCAAGAACAATAAAAACAGAGGTTCTATCCTTTCAATTCTCTGTCCAAAATTGACCAGAAAACTTTGGCTTTGAGTAGTGTTAGTTGACTGTCTGTGTCTGGCTTCATCTCTTCTGAGTCAGAACAGAGCATGCAGCCAACAAACATCAGAGAAAACCCAGAGATACTTATATCTACAGTATGTATATATAATAACTTTTTATCTATGATCGCTACACCTTCCAACCAGCACACTCAGTTTGGTGTTTTGTGTTCACCCTAGTAAAGTATGCATAAAATATGTGGGAAAGAAACTGGAAACTGCATACAGATTATTAGTACAAGAAAATCTCTATATTAGCGAATATTGTTCTAATTAAAAAAAAAAAAAACACCCAATAAAAAGGTACTATTGTCCACATTCCTCAGGAAAACCATGGACCATCTGTAGCCACATCATATAAAATGTATCATCCTACTCCCATGTAGAGTATATATATATATATATATATATATATATATATATATATACAAGTTTATACTATCCAAAAGACCTTTGCACCAGTAATCTTTTTTATCTATAGTGTATGTCGGTAATGTCGGTATATTTGGCTGCTACTCCTGACATAACAAATCTGTTACAAAGCTGCATCAATATATATTGGAGAAAGAACCTTTCATTATACATATCATGCAAAACCACAATAATGTAAACCTCGCAATAGATTGCAAAAAAGGGAAAACTCAGACTGCTGCACCTAAATCAACACTGAAGGCAGGATTAAAACTAAAATGAAATAAAAAAAAAGATGCACTGTCTTACAATAAATCTAGATAAACATGTGGCAATATTAGCCTGATAAACATGCCTTACACACATAGTGCATATTCATCAATAATATGAAATTATATATTATATATTTATATAACAAAAAAAGTATATGGTGCACCTGGTATATAAAAAAATCTGTGACAGAACTCTAGCTAATTCATCAGATTTATACAAGATAATTCATCAGAACTTTCATAGAGATGTGCATAAATTCATCAAATATAGTTAATAAATAATTCAAATAAGAGGACAATTAATAGTGTTCCCAATTTCCCAAAATCCCACATAAAATTAATCAAGTAAAGTTCATATACTGTAAATTTGATTGCTAAAAAAGTTTATAAAAAATTAAATAACAAATCAATAGTTCCCTTCTCCAGGTGCCAAGGATTCAAATCACACAAAGGGCTCCAGTGCTCCAAAGTGCTTCGTAAATTACACAGCCTATTACCAGGCCAACATGATCTCCAAATCATAAGAGATCAATAACGCTTTTTGGTTTAGCGAATCCCTCAGCTGATGCTCTCACCACTGGATGGTTCCAAGTTCAATTACCCCATCAGTAGAAATCCACAACAGTGTCCCCGCACCATAGAATCAAATTCATCTCAGTGCTGCTTGTTAACCATCAAGCTCTCCCAGGCAACAACGGGGTATTAAGTACAAATAAGGCCTGTAGTGCAAAAAGGTAAAAAAAAAACTAAATTTTTATTCTAAAAAATTGCACTTAGTCTGCAAGACATAGACAGCAGTAAAATAAAATCTCAACTTGGCAGCGGGACACACCAGCTGACCCAGGCATGATGATATACTGAAATTGTTATTTTGCCTGAAATTTGTAATGTTACAGCAGCAGTACATACGTTTACTATACTGTAGAAAATAAATAAATACAATATACATATATATATATATATATATGTATATATATATAATAACTATATATTTGTGGGGTTTTTTATACTTAATTATGCACACATGCCAATGGGAGGATCACAAAAAATATAATACTATTGCCTGAGAACATTAGCAAAATGTTTCCCGGCTTCAAAAGTTTGGTAATTTAAATGTTATATATTTTGACATTAGGATTAATTGAGAATGGACAATGGATAATCCCATTTAGACCTAGGGACATGCATTTTTTATATTTGCACCTTTGTTACTGAAAAAAGGTGACTTATGCAAATTCAAAACATTTTCAAGCAGCTCTTTTTTTAACTAAAATATCCTAAGAATAAATAAATAGTAGTGTTTGGCTATTACATTTTCCCTGCTACTAGAATCCTAACCTGTTACAAATCTAGTAGGAACCCTTAGTGCTTGTGGCTGTTATTGCATCTATGCCATCAACACTAATTACATATTGATCTGTTACCTTGGTGAACAAATTGACCTATATTTCAGCCAAACTACTATGTAAGCCCATAGTACAATCACACATTACACAAATACTGTACTACACCTGCTGTAACTGAGTGGTAAAAAGCAATGTGGCCACTTCTAGGTTTTGTTGGAGAAATGTTGTTAATAATTGTAACATTGTACTGTACAAGTTTACCTGATTGAATTTGTATTACAAACCCTGTTTGATCCCGTTGTAGCTAAGGCAAGAATTATTGATTTGTAGGCTCAGCTAAAGTATTCAATCCATGTATTATGTTATTGCTGTCTCTTTTTAAAATAAAATCCACATATGTGGTGGACCTGTCCAGTAGTACTAGGCTTCAGGACCAGTGTATAGCAGATGCTTTAACAATTATCAGTCAGACTCTTCCAAAGGAGTTTGCCTTACCTTCTTACTAAAAATATAGAAATATCCCATTATAAATAATGGGATTTTTAAGATGCCAATTAAATAAAATATATAGTAAATTCTTACAGGATACTTCATTACTATATTTATCAACCATTAAAAATATTGTAAAAATAAACGATTTTTAGGGTTCATAGATGCTTGTAACAAATCCCCTACACACTGGTCTGTTACATAACCTGTACCATCAGGTAAACCTATTTCAATGAACTTTGCCATGACAAAATAGAATTGTTGATGGAATTGTAACAAGTAGTCTCTTTAACAAGATTCTCGATGAGCTTCTTCAGGAAATTCTATTTGACAAGAATCTAATGTACAAAACCAGACATATGCAATGCAATCTTGGTGTTAACCTTTATGAGAAACTAGAAGGTGTTATGCCCACTCAAGGAGAATGCATGGTGTCAAAAATCATGAGGTTTAGACAGCCACAGTCATTGCCCAAGCATGGGGCATTTATGGACTGCAGCATTGATCGACCAATATAATTTTTTTACCGCTGATACCGATATTTTGGTCATTGGATATCGGTATAGGCCGATATTGGCCGATATTTTCGGACATTAAAATATATATATATATATTTTTAATGTCTACAGGTACTGTGGTGGAGGGATCTGGGGGTCTAAAAGACCCGAAACCCCTCCTCTGCACTTTTAAAGCATTCAAAATGCCAAGTTTAATTGTTTTGAATGCTGTTTTCTTTTAATTTGGCGCCACCAGTACCCGGAAGTATCATGACATCACTTCCGGGTACTTGGCGGCGCGAAATTCAAAGAAATGGAGACCCGGTCAGAAGGCGGCGGGGAAGGTAGGATGCCCGGGTCTCCCAGTGGGACAGGAGGCCCGGGCGAGCAGCGGAAGGCGGCGGGAGGGGGGACGTCCCCTCAAGCTCCTTGGAATGACAGCGGAGCGGCTTCTCAGCCACATCAGTTGTCATTACAAGACAGCCGACCACCTATGGACACCGGTACCGGGTGATGCCTCTTGCTGCAGGCATCACCTTGGTACAAGCACTTTCCCGAAATATTGGCAATATCGGTAAATCAAAAGGCCGATTCCAATATATATCGGGCAAAGTGCATATCAGCCCTCAATATATCAGCTTTGCCGATAATCGGTTGATCTCTGGACTGCAGCAGTGGCAGACAACCACCAAGAACCCCTCTACAACATGAAATATGTGTAAGCAAAAAAGCAACATTTCCTGCATATTAAATGTGGGCAACACTGTTCCATGCAACCACTTACATTTAAAAAGAATGAACAACCCAAGGAGGGAGACACTGGATTGATTGCACAGAGGGCTGCTTACAAAACCCTCCAGAGCTGTGGGAGGTAAACAGAGTGTCAAATCAAATCAAACAGAGCCACTGAAAGAGGGCATACCATACACGGTAAATGAAATAAAGGCCTGAAAATCTAGTTGTAGCTTCCAAAATATATGTAACCGTAGCTCAAAGTTGTAATGCTTAAATATAGGCTCATAAATTAACTCTTAATTTATTATCAAAGGCACCTTGGTCCTAAAAATACATTGTGCATTTTAATATAGCAGGTTGAAGTTGAACTCACTCTAAAAGCAAGGGGAGCTAGCCTTAGTCACTGGTGTAACAGCATACTTGCACAAAAATATTGGTAACTGCATGTCCTGGGTTTAGAAGCAACATATTTAAACAGGGACACCCTCATATAGGCATAGCTTAAGTCACAGACCTATGTACACGGAATTTGTTACAAGCATCTATATATCCTAAAAATCATTTATTTTTACATAAATTTTATTAATTAATACATACTGTAATAAAGTATCTTTTAAGTTTTACCATGTAGTCTATTTTGTTGCTACCTAAAAAATACCATTATTTATAAGAACTTATTTCTATTTTTATCAATTTAGCATCAATGTTAATGTTAGAAAAAAAGCCTGAGGGGCCATTACTTTAAAGTCTAAGTTTAAGGAGAAAAATCAGGACAAGGAACATTACTTACAGTCAGTGCGATGTCTCCCATGTGCTGCAGGCTGCGGGATTACTTTATATCCTTCTCCTCTGATCCCCACTCACCCCATACTTGTTCTAGTCCTTCTTGTTAACAAAGTGTATTTTATTCTGCATTTAATAGTTTTACTATGTATAGCTTCTTCTGTTACACCTGTTACAACTAGGTGGTAGTCTTTTAAGAATCTGAATTCTTTGACATGGGCTCCTCCATTCAAGCAATTGCTCCAGGTCTTTTATAAAGAAGCTGTTACTATAATCGGAATTCACTATTGCATCTAGTCGTAATTCTACATTTGCAGGTTCGGCTAATTGAGGTCTTAATTACTCTACATGGGAGTAGTTAAATGGGGAGCCAGCATTTCTACTCCTTCCTTTCAGTGAATTAGGGCCTATATCTGGACTTTGCACCTTCCCTAAAAACAACCTGGCAGGCCCTTTGCTTATCTGACAAACTAAAAAATTACAACACTTGCCTTAGGACAAACTGTATGTCATAATAATGATAATCGCCGTTGCAATAACTTAAAATGCGGGTTTCCATTTTTGTGGCTTTCGTTTCTCTTTAAGGACATAATTTCCCTACCACTAGATTAGAATCCAGTTACATGCACAAGGAGCTTCTATTGAACCAACAACAGCACAAAAACTTGTTTAGCTTTAATGAGATTGCAGCTTCTTTGTGAGATGGTATGCTGTATTCCCATAATATTGGTTCAGTGATCGCAATTGCTGGCACATTCATTGTTGACAGCAATACACTGCTTAAATCGCTTGAAGCACGCATTTCACCCCATGCAGTTCACAGGGATGTTGATAAGCAGCATTAGGTTTATTCCATCTTTAATGCAATTCATTTTCTGTCTTTTTGAAAGATTTTAACGCTTGACCACCGGGGAAAAATTGTCTAGTCCTGTAGTTAAAAATATCACTTTGATGGGCAGTTCTGTTATTTTCTTTCCAATAAAACTCCATGCCTTTAGACCCAAGGGCATGGTAAACGGATTCCAAATGTCCTATTGATTGTGCCATATGTTAGTACTAATTATATTAGAATCTAATGTAAAATACAGCTTTCTGAGCATGGAAAGCTAAAGGATACACTTCAAAGGCAACTCTACAGTAATCATCAGAAGACGAAATTGCTAACTATATGGCATACAAGCATATGTTCACATCTTTCTATTAATCCCCATCTCTCTCCTCTCTCTGACTTCATGCATTCCATTTTTAGTATGGGAAAACATTGCTCTGTGATATTACAAATGGGTTTTGCTGCAGGTTTTTGATTAGTGCAGATTTGGCACAGTCATTTTTTTAGTCTTTTTGAGGGGTATAGCACTGGCAACCCATACAAACTATATGAAGACATTTTGAAGTTTTACTGTCACTGATAAAATACTGTGACTGTAAAATATATTAAATTTACTTCAGTGTTATTTTACTTTTTTAAAGTTTATCCATTTTACCAAGTTTATCAAATCATTTTCTGATAAATTATAAAATGTTGTCATATTTTGTATAAAATCTTCATTTTACAAAAAAAATAAAAAATGAAAGCAGAACTGTTAGGTAAAAAAAAGTTATCCCTATTGAGGTGTATCTGAAGGTTAGGTTTGCTGCTGATTCTAGGCCTCATGGTATAGCTCATGTTATATCTACAGCCATCTGCAGTTATGAAAGTTGGAACTGTCATAACAAAAGCCACAGTGTCATTAAGGTGCCCCTCCACTCCCTTCGCCCATTCACAGAACACCTTGTACTATGTGAACCAATCACAGAATACAAGTAAGGGGTGGGGGGCAGAAAGTTTCCTTATCATTATCATTCATCATTCAACATCAGGTGGTTCCTGGAAATGCCTATTGTAAAAATCAAATTACTCTTTCAAATATGCTTGTACATAGAGATTGGGGTAAGAAAAAAATGTTAATTTTTGACTTTTGGTTGTCTTATAAAATATGTTTATGATTAATAACAAAAACAAAAACCCCTTACACAATGTAGCAGTACAAGTACACTTCCCAAAAATTATCTATACAACTGCCTGATCCTTACTAAAAAAGAAAAAAAAAACACAACCAACACCACCATGCATGACTACATTAAACCCAAATACTTCCAAAAATGAGCTCCATCCAGATACTAAAGCGGACCTAACTCAAAAATACTAAGGCACATTTGTTAAGTGTGCTCCCCTTATCCTTGCTAGAAGCTGAGGGGGTAAAGAAAAGTTATATAATAAAGTTACTTTTTCCCAGGCTTTTGTCCACACTGCCTAGGCGAGGGTGACATCATTATCCGTCCAGCAGGATCCTGGGGAGTGTTAGTAGTACTAATCTCTTGAGAATACAGTCCTGCACTGTGCTGAAGCATCTTCTCGCAAAATTTTTGTCTACTCAGCATTTCCAGTGGCCGGGGGAAAGGTAAGTCTATATTTTTTCTAGTTAAATTAAGTAACAGCTAATATTCAAAGTGCTACCGCATTTAGGAGGAACCCCTCACAAATATACAAGGCAGCACTATCCCATAAACATAACAATATTTTTATTATTATTATTATTTTATTATACATAAAACCCTCAGTGATAAGTGAAAATCAACAGTCCACCTTATAGTGAAAAATCCTAAAAAATAAATATTAATAGTGAGTTAAAGTCCATCAATTCAAATAACTCTAGTAAAAAAAAAATCCCCTTATGGGTCATATGAATTTATAAACAGTTCAAAATCCAAGGTGCTTCTCATTTTCCACATCCAGCTCACCACAGTGACCAAGGGAAATCCATTCCCCTTATGGTTCAACACTCACCAACTACTTTTGCCATAATTTTACTGATTGGCAAAACAAGCATTAGATACTCCTTCCAGAAAAGCAGGTCCTTATCAGAGTCTCCATGCCTCCATAAGTTGATAGGCTCACTCATGCTCAAAAGGAAAACGCAGCCCACATATTAAAATTCAGTTTAAAATGCTTTATTAAAAAAAAAAAAAACAATAAAATGCTCACAAAACTGCATCTGTAATAATGCCCATCAAATCAAACTTGCAATAAGCCTACACGGCACTCTGGATAGTGTTGGAATAAACTCTGTGTCTCATCACACTCGCAGTCCTTGGTGTGCAAGGTCCATTTTAAATTTCACCAATTTCTCCAGCTTTGCATGAGTAGTATAGGAACCTAAATGCGTTTTATGTAAACAGGCTAATTGGTCCTTTGTCAATGTTTTAATTTCACTTACCCCAACCGATTTTGGCTGTTATATAATTTTTCTTCTTAACTACAATATTTATACCTTATTTAAGTAATACATTAATACTAGGATGCAGGCAACCAATGTGTCTAAAAAGTTACATAAAGCTAACATTTTGGTCACCTTTTCTATTGTTGTGAATCGAATGACATGTTCCTGTTATTTAAAAGTGCCTTCAGGCTCCTAGACTGAATTGACCCTTCAACTCTACATTTAATTATCAATCTCTTGACTTAAAATTTGTGAAACCATTATTCCCTCTTTTTTTAAAACATCCGAATCCAAGTGATTTTATCTGTTCTTTATAAAGATGCTAGTGTAGCGTTTAGTAATGTTCTTATTAAAAATAAATGCTGTGGATGGACTCATGAACTGCTTTACTTTTCAACAGAATACTGTAAAAATCTAATTTGTCAGCGGCTTCTGTGGATACATCAGGGAATCTTCTCTGAGAGATTTCATGCATCATACTCTGTTGCAGTGATGTGTTAATTAGTTAATCTTGTCTCTGTAACTGTTTTTTTTTTCTCTTTTTTTTTAGTTATGTAGAGTGGAAAATAAATACTAATATTCATAAATAAACATTAACAGGCTTTAATTAAGTAGTTGTAAGGTTTGCGAGATCCGAAATTCAATAATATCGCTAAGTGCTAAGTGCTAACTGCAAGCTACAGCCATGACTAGGGAATTTTGCTATTGCACTAGCAAAATCCCCTAAAAAAAACAAAGTACAATGGCAGGCACATCTGCCTTGTGCCAAGTTTTTACTGTTGACAAATTATCCATACTTTATGCCTATTTTCAAAAGAAACCAAAGCTGCCCGCTAGAATTATTGTAAAGTACAACATCACTTTCCTAAAGCATTATTTTTAATGCACTGCAAATGTTGATAAGGTTCTATGGGTGGACCAGTGCATGCTAAATGTGCAGGAGAGCAGCAAGGAACTTTTCTTAGGGTAAACATTGCCAGGACCTAGGCAGGCCATAGCAATGTAAAGAGCTGTTTTTATGTAGGCTTCGCTGATAAATGCTTCATTGCTCAATTTTTGCATAGGTTTCTATCTATTTGCTGCAGAGAGTTCCTTAATCTGCACTTCACTAAGCCAGTATTTCTTTGTAGAGTTTCCTGTATGAACATGTTTGGTAATTTGTTGTGGGCCCCTATATACACTGCTAAAAAAAAATTAAAGGAACACTTTTTAATCAGAGTACAGCATCAAGTTAATTAAACTTCTGGGATATTGATCTGGTCAGTTAAGTAGCGGAGGGGGTTTTTAATCAGTTTCAGCTGCTTTGGTGTTAATGAAATTAACAACAGGTGCACTAGATAGAAAACAATGAAACAACCCCCAAAACAGGAATAGTTTTACAGGAGGAGGCCACTGAATTGTTTTTTCCCCTACTCATTTTTTCCACTAGTTTTGCATTTGGCTAGTGTCAGTGTCACTACTGATAGCATGAGGTGATACCTGAACCCTACAGAGGTTGCACACTCCTCCAGCATGGCCCATCAATATGTTTCATTGCCAGAAGGTTTGTCTCACAGCACAGTCTCAAGAGCAGGGAGGAGATTCCAGGAGACAGGCAGTTACTCTAGGAGAGCTGTATGGAGCCATAGAAGGTCTCTAACCCATTAGCAGGACTGGTATCGTTTCCCTTGTGCATGGAGGAACAGGATGAGCACTGCCAGAGTCCTACAAAATGACTTCCAGCAGGCCACTTGTGTGAATGTCTCTGACAAAACTATCAGAATCAGACTTCATGAGGATGGCCTGATGGCCCAACCTCCTCTAGTGGGCCCTGTGCTCAATGCCTGGCACCGTGGAGCCTCCCTGGCATTTGCCACTGAACACCAGAATTGGCAGGTCTGCCACTGGTGCCCTGTGCTTTTCAGAGATGAGAGCAGGTTCACCTGAGCACATGTGACAGACGTGAAAGGGTCTGGAGAAGCTGTGGAGAATGTTTTGCTGCCTGTATCATCATTCAGCACGACCAGTTTGGTTGCGGGTCAGTGATGGTCTGGGAAGGCAAATCCATGGAGGGACACACAGACCTCTACAGGCTAGAAAATGGCACCCTGACTGCCATTAGGAATCAGGATGAAATCCTTGGACCCATTGACAAACTCTGGTGCAGTGGGTCCTGGGTTCCTGCTAGTGCACAATAATTCCCGGCCTTATGTGGCGAGAGTATGCAGCCAGTTCCTGGAGAATGAAGGAATTGATACCATTGAATGGCCCCCATGCTCGCCTGACCTAAATCCAATAGAACACCTCTGGGACATTATGTTTTGGTCCATCCGACGCCGCCAGGTTGCACCTCAGTCTGTTCAGGAGCTCAGTGATGCCCATGTCCAGATCTGGGAGATAATACCCCATGACACCATCCGTCATATCATTAGGAGCATGCCCTGATATTGTTAGGCATGCATACAAGCACATGGGGCCCATACAAACTACTGAGTACCATTTTGAGTTGCTGTAATGAAATTTCAGCAAAATGGACTCGCCTGCTGCATCATTTTTCCACTTTGGTTTTTGGGGGTGTCTTGAGTTCAGCCCTCTGTAGGTTAGTAATTTTAATTTCCATCAAATTATGTGGCATCCTTTTGTTCCTAACACATTACCCAGTTCATATCAGTATAGAAATCCAGCTTGATATTTTTCCCCATTGATATCTGATGTGTTTTCAAAGTGTTCCTTTAATTTTTTTGAGCAATGTACAACATTTCTTTCAATAAAACCCCTTCCAGATAAATAATTGGGGGCAAACTCCTCTTCCTGGATCATTGCTAAACAGGTGCATCTAAAAAAATTAAGATATCATCAAAAAGTTAATTTATTTCACTAATTCAATCCAAAAAGTGAAACTCATATATTATATAGATTCATTACACACAGAGTGATATATTTCAAGGATTTCTTTCTTTTAATTTTGATGATTATGGCTTACAGCAAGTGAAAACCCCAAATTCAGTATGAAGCGTTGCATGTGACGTAGCATGCAGTGTGGCATGGAGGCAATCAGCCTGTGGCACTGCTGAGGTGTTATGGAAGCCCAGGTTGCTGGAAAATAAAATCAGCATCTCCATAAAGCTGGTCAGTAGAGGGAAGCATGAAGGGTGTGGTGGCTCTTGAGGCACTTACACCAGCAGTAGTCCATTTCTCCAGAATCTCCCCTAAATGTTTTAAAAGCCTTTGCTTCACAATCCTCTCAAGGCGGCCGTTATCCCTCTTGCTTGTGCACCTTTTCCTACCACACTTTTTCCTTCCCAACCTTCCATTAAAATGCTTGGATACAGCTCTCTGTGAACAGCCAGCATCTTTAGCAATGACCGTTTTGACTAAAGCCCCGTACACACGTACCGATCGTCGGCATACAAACGTCGGTGGACGAAGGATCTGCCGATTGTACGCGTGTTAGTATGGTGCCTCCGACAGATGTCTGCGCACAATCCGCGGACAAAAGTCTTTCGTGCAAACATGAAAATATTTGTATGCCGACACCAGAACGGACGATTGTTCGCCTGTCAGTACACAATTCGGCCGACAGACCGCAGATTTGCAAGACTGGGCATGCTCAGAAAATAGAAAACACAGGGAAAGTTAACCATTACATGACATCACTTCTGCAGTCGGCGGACAAAATTCTTGTGCTGTCCTTGTGCTGTCTTTGCACTTTTCAGCAGACACCGACATCCCGGGGAGAAAAGAGGAACATTTGTAAGCCGACCATCGGTACGTGTGTACGGGGCTTTACCCTCCTTGTGAAGAGTGTCAACTGTCAAGTCAGCAGTATTCCCCATGAATGTGTAACCTACTGAACCAGATTGAGGCACCATTTAAAGGTTCAGGAAACCTTAACAGGTGTACAATATTGAACTGTTTCACAATATTCTAATTTTCTGAGATATTGAATTTTGGGTTTTCACTAGCTGTAAGCCATATTCATCAAAATTAAAATAAAAAAATGTCTGAAATATATTACTCTGTGTGTAATGAATCTATATTAAATATATGAGTTTTGCTTTTTGAATTGAATTACTGAAATAAAATAACTTTTTGATGATATTCAAATTTTTTGAGATGCACCTGTATAGGATGGCTATGATCAAGCAGGTGCTACATTCTCCCTGGGTCTCTCCTGTAGTTAAGTCAGTGGCATCTTAAGTGTTGGTTCTTTTATAAACACTCATCTTTGTGTCTCTAGTTTTCTGATACACACTTTATTTATTTTGATCCAACTATTCTGTTGCTGAAGATTTTGTTATAGACTATTATTTTTCTAACATTAGTACAGAAGGTGATGATGGCACAATACTTTAATTAGAGCATACTAGAATTTACAGTGGCAGTTGAGGGACACATCTTCACACAGCACTCATCTACCCCACACCAACTTCTTCCCTCTCCAAACTTCCCTGAAGTGGACCTGATCTCTGAAAGTGGTGATTTTTGCTGTTTTCAGGGAACATCTAGTGCCTAAGCAGTACCCTAAACAAATAACAAATACCTACTAAAAATAACAGTAGCTTCCAGTGCTAGAGCGTTATAGCTGTATAGTTGCAGTCTGAAAGCATCTAACACAGTGCCTTCATAGCAAATTGCAGGAATTCAGCCACTTTGTAAAAAGTGCAGGCACAGTATGAGCTAAGTCCAATGAGGTGCATGCCGCCTCCTGGACTTATCTCTGTTATATATATATCCGATAGGCTTATTGAGGTCCCAGAGGACACACCAGGACTGTGAAAGGAGAGAAGCAGACACAGCAGCTATGCCCATTCCCTCCCCTCTGCAACCCATTTACAGAAACTTTTGTATTTTGTGAGTAAGTTGACATAATACAAAGGCATCTGCGATGGAGGAGGGGAGGGGCAGGCATAGCAGCTGCATCGATTCTACTGTTAAAGATGCAGATACCAGAAGGTCCAGCGTTGGACTCAGGGAACTACAGCAATACCTGTATTCCTGGGAGTTCTTTAAACCTGTCAGATGTACTGTAAATAGTGGAAAGTTCAGCTTTCATTGCCAGTTTTATGTGATCTGTAGTGAGATTTGGTAATGTCACAATTTTGCCGGTCTCTGTTCTGCTTGCTGGAGAGAAAGCTGTACATGAGGACCAGAAGCACAGGGTTCCTGCTTCTGCTTCCTTCATTCTTTGGATCTGTGCTTTCTAAACCTCTTTTACAACATCATGAATATTTCCTCACCAGTCACCTGGAGGGCAGCAGTGACATAAGAGTGTAAAGCCCTGCTCCTCTACCAAAATGGCTGCCACAACACAGAGACACATTATGGAACAAAAAATGCAATGTTTCTAATGGAGAAAAGATTGGTTGCAGGGAGGTATACAATCAGTTATGATTATTATTCATCTGTCCTATGCTTTCCCTGTTTTGGGACAGCTTCCACCATGCAGGTCATTGCAGTGCCACCTGTTATACCATCTGAAAATGTTACCTGGGCTAGCTGTTCTGGCATTTGCCTAATCCTGTTTGTAGTGCCTAGCTAAACAGCTTGCTCAGTTTGCAAGAACACATCCATCTACTGTATATGCAGAGAAGAGATGTTCATTCCTCATTCTCTCTTGGCATTTGTGATTAATGGCAATTGTTTGGTAAAATAAGATAAAGCTGATAAATGATGCAGCCACTCAATTCACGTATTTCTAGTCTACTTTTCCATGATTTATCCACATTGGCCTCTGACAAGCAGCCTCTGCATCTTAAGTATGTTTACCTTCCATTAAATTAAATTATGACAGCTTTTATAAGAATGTGGGATTACTGGAATACATTTAAAAAAATAAATTCTAATTATAATGATAAGCATATTCGGCATTGTACTTAGCTTCCTTTCTTGAATTTCCTTTTCTTCTGATCTTTTGTTTTGTGTTGAATGCATGGATAAATAATGGCATTTAGAAGGAAAACTGTACTTTAAAGAAAAGCGGACTTTCATTGCACATATTATTTTCAGTCTCAGCCTCCCTTTGACCCCCCCAATTCTTGTAATATAACGTACCCACCTAAAGTGCAGCTTTATCACTGTGCAGCCTGCCCAACACTCAACAGTCATTCATCAAAGCATCTCAGTTCTACACTGCACCCGTCAACATGTGCTGACCAAATACTATTCATTTTAATGGTAAGTCGGTCAGGAGCTCCTCAACCTGTTTATATTAGCGTATATTAGCGTATGGCGGGCTTTAATAAAGTTTTTGGCAGGCCTTGCTTTATACCACAATGAGTTTTAATAAAAAGATGTAGCTAATTAGTTTGACTTTACCTTCTTGAAGGTTATCTAAGGGACAAGGATGATTGGGTTAACAAAGATAAAGCGGCTAATAACTATTTGGAAAGTTTGAGGAAAATTTACATAACTTCACACATTTATCCTTTAATGTAACATTAAACATCACTCAGGTGCATATGGAATATAGAATATATTGAAATATAATTTTTATTTGTAACTTAACAGGTGGACTGATGTCGACATTAAAGCATTTTCCCCTATGAAGTTAACATCAAAGTGTCAGCTTTGAGATGTACATCAAAGAATTGTCAACTTTTTGTATTAACATTGAGTATAATTGAAGAATGCGAGAGGAAGCTTTGCTGTCAGCATATGTGAAGTGTAAATAGGAGACCATTGCTAAGGTCAATATATGGATTAAAATAGAACTAGAAGAACCTTGATGAAGATTTTGAATTAAAGCAAAATCCGGGATCCCGTCTATTATTCAAAATTGAGCAGAAGGATTCCTATGTTGCATGATTTTGGTAAATGTTATATATGCAAACAGTGATATTTTCAAGTTAGATGGAAGTCTTGGACAGTAATGAAACTGTTGGAGTTCCTCCTCAAAAGCACATTAAAGGTTTTCCACTTTTTAAATATGTGATTTTGATCTATATGTGTATGGATCCCATTATGTTACAGTCTTTAATATGGTTTCTGTTAAGAAGAAATAAACCACAAAGTGCAACAATCCTGTTATGTAAGTTTCAACGAAACAATCAAATACAATACGTGAAATTACCACCATAATACAGGTGCATCTCATAAAATTAGATTATCATCAAAAAGTTAACTTATTTCAGTAATTCAATTAAAAAAGTGAAACTCATATATTTTTTATAGATGCGTTACACACAGAGTGATATATTTTAAGCCCAAAGTGCAACAATCCTGTTATGTAAGTTTCAACGAAACAATCAAATACAATACGTGAATTTACCACCATAAATGCTTTTAATTTTGATGATTATGGCTTACAGCTAGTGAAAAGCCAAAATTCAGTATCCCAGAAAGTTAGAATATTAAAGTGATGATTTGGGGAGCCATGTCATCTTCTGGTGTTGGGCCACTGTGTTTTGTAAAGTCCAAAGTCAGCCCTCTACCAGGAAATTCTAGAGCAGTTCATGCTTCCCTCTGCTGACCAGCTTCATGGAGATGCTGATTTCATTTTCCAGCAGGACTTGGCACCTGTCCACTCTGCCAAAATTACCAATACCTGGTTTAATGATCATGGTATCACTGTGCTTGATTGGCCAGCAAACTCACCTGACCTAAACCCCATAGAGAATCTGTGGGGCATAGTCAAGAGGAAGATGAGAGACACCAGACCCAACAATGCAGACGAGCTGAAGGTCGCTATCAAAGCAACCTGGGCTTTCATAAAACCACAAGCTGATCACCTCCATTCTACACTGCATTGATGCAGTAATTCATGCAAAAGAAGCCCTGATCAAGTATTGAGTGCACACTATACTATACATAGACATACTTTTCAGTAAGCCAACATTTCTGTATTAAAAATCCATTTTTTATTGATCTAATGCAATATCCGAATTTTCTGAGATACTGAATTTTGGGTTTTCACTAGCTGTAAGCCATAATTATAAAAAATAAAATAAATAAATGCCTGAAATATATTACTCTGTGTGTGTAATACGTCTATACATAATATTTGAGCTTCACTTTTTGAATTAAATTACTGAAATAAATTAACTTTTTCATGATATTCAAATTTTTGTACCTGTATACCTCAGCATACCTCACCATACATATTTATATACATATTGTATATATAAATGTGATATTCCATTCTGCAAAAAACAAAAAATGCTACCTATTTATATATGACTTGTACAATCTGTGTTTTTTAAATATTCATAATCGTATATACACTCAAAAATCAAGTCCTCAAAAAAGTTTGCATTTTAAGTGAATAATGACTTCACTGCATGCTTGTGATTACTCTTATACAGGGATTCCCACGTGAGTTCCATCACCTTTTACTATAAAGTAAATAGGTCACCATGCTCTTTACCCTTTAAGGGGTCTCAACCATCTCCTTTGAATGTCTTCAGATTTATCATCAGACATTCTCCTCTCCCTGGATTTTGTTATTAGGCACGGTGTTACAAAACTACACATCTCCAGCAGCTCCACAGCTCAAAAAGATTAAAAGTCCATTATCGTGCTTTACCTTCTAAAATATACACTTTACTAACATATTAAATAATTTCACTCACAAGAACAATGAGCTATAATACCAGTGCACAACAATGTGTTAGCTTTGAAAATAGATGTACATTGCCCCCTTAAGACCTGGGAATGGGCATCACCTCGCTACTTTCAGGTTTACGTAATGACGTGACAGGCTCCATCCAACACATTTTGTTACTACACCATGCATACAACTTCACCAAGGTTAACAGGAGTCATGTCATCCAGACTGCTGTTATATATTGACCAGTTGTATTCAGAGATGGGTTGATGATATCATGATGCTAATAGCCAAACATTTCATCATATTATATATTCAAGCATACATGCACAAATAAATAATAATTATCAGCTACATCAATATTGTTTATGTTCAAAATGTGTATTAAAGTTTTACAAAGCCAGAGAACAAATTTAGTTAAAAAGTTTTAAAAAATAACACATGTTCAGCCAATTAATATAGCCAATATAGTGTCCAAATCTCACTAAACAGTAGGCAATAACCTGAAACCGGAAGCCATCATGTTTCTCACAGCAGAGGGTGTGGTACTTTTTATATAGGCTGACATTAACAGCTATGTGAACATAAATCCAGAAAAACTGAGAAAAGAGAAGTATAAAGGCTCCAACAGGAGACCAAAAGAAGAGAGAGGAAAGAAAGGAAAAATCACAGGAAGCAATGGAGTACATTGAGAATTTATCTAAAACACAATAGTACAATTAAAATATAATAAATATAAAATAAAAATACCAAAGATAATTATGTAGAGCACATTTAGCCCCCGTTCCCACTGGGGCGACCTGTCAGGCGACCTGGTCGCCTGACAGGTCGCCGTAGGTCGCCTTCCATAGAGAAGCTGCGGACCCGTTCTAATAGGAGCGACACAAGTCGCTCCGACTTAGAAAAAGGGTCCGGAGCTTCTTTGGGGCGACCCGGAGCGACCTGCATAGACTTCAATGTTATGAAGTCCGTGCCGGCCGCTCCGAGGTCGCGGGGCAAGCAGCGCGCCGCGACCTATGAGGTCGCTCGGCAAAGTAGCGTCGCCCCAGTGTGAACGGGGCCTTATGGGTATAAATAATCCTGTTTAGATTTGCCAAATAATTGTGATAAAATATCACATATCAGTGTCCGTAGCAACAAGGGAAATTTCGAGAGTTTGTTTGGGGTAATTTAGGTATGCTTGCACAGTGAATTATCTAAAAAATAGTTTTTATTCCAGATTGATACATGTGAAAATCTATTTACCATACGTCTCTGTAGGACCCTTTTGTTTAACCGTATAAAATGTCCAAATTGTTATAAAATAAAATAGCACTGCTATAGTGTTTAACTTGGATTAAATATAGACACATTCCACCAAAGTAATAAAGAATTATTGACTCTGCAATGCCTTGCAAGGTGTTCTATGGCCTTATAGAATTACACAGAACTCAGACTGAGCTAAACTGAGTCAAGTTTATGGCTTTAGCTTAGCACAAGGGAATGGTTTACTAGGCAGCATTAGAATCTTGTGAATTGGAATTGAAAATGTAGAACATGTATACATGAAAGTATATTTAAAGTCAATTTATTTTGTTTTGTGTAACGTAATGAATGAGTAAAACCCCTGACATGTTTTGCTTTTCTGCTTGAATCCACTTGGGGTGATTTTCCTTCATTTCTCATCCTTTTCTTTTTCCTTTTCTTCATTTCTCATCCTATGATCCATTTCTCATCCTGAGACACAGCAGAAAGCGGAGGAGATCTCTCCAAAGTAAGGAAGATCCTCTATTAGACAGTTGTCACAGGAACAGGTATCCCCATTGGAACATTTCTCCTCTATTTCTGTTTTGATGACAACTCAGAATTTCAGATTTTACTATAACAAAGAGATTTTCAGTTATGAATTCAATATATATTTTTTTTTTTTTCCGTGAAACTCTTATACAGTTTGTAAACAAGGTTGATATTCACTCCTTTGCTGCTGGAAAAACGCATTGAATAGTTGGCAGCCCCTCTTCCTCCCGTTTCAGATCCTAGTCATTCCTGCTAATAAAAACACTGAACAGACAGTGCACCTAGGTTGATTTTGTATTCTCAAGCCAGCCATACATGGATCGAAATTTGGCCGGTTCAGCAGGGACTGGCTGAATTTGGATCCATGTACGGGCACTGTGGTTATACAGAAGTTGATCTACCAATGGACATCTATATATTTACCCTGTCAGATTTTCCTTGCTCGATCATCTCTGAAGACTATAGCCTGCATCAGTGATCAGTATGTTCTGACGGTGGAGAAGTCTCCCAGCTGGCAGAATACAATAGCTCAGTGGGAGGATTCCCACATCCACATTAAGTGTATGGATGGGTGAATCAAGTCAGTTTTTTCTCATTCAACACGTTGGGTAAAAGAGAAAAATTGACTCATCTATGAGCTGCTTTATACTTTTTATCTGGATTATAGCAGACTGCAGCTAGGCAGTCGTAAGGTTCCATTTGAGACAAAAGTAGCCTATACAGTGGGTACAGAAAAGAATCACCCCCATTTAAAATAATCATATTTTGTTGCTTTACAGCCTAAAATTAGGATAGACACAGTTTCTGTTTTATCCAGCTGTATTTAATAGTGCAACTGATAACTTCAAAGTGAAAGATATAACAACAATCAACAAAAATTCAAAAACAGAATCACTGAGTTGGAAAAAGGATCACCTTTCTTATGTCAGTATTTTGTTGGAACACATTTTGCTTTAATTATAGCTTTTAGTCTGTTGGGATATGTCTCTACTAACTTTTCACATCTAGACTTTGCAATATTTTCCCACTCTTCTTTACAGAACTGCTCAAACGCAGTTAAATTTGATGGTGACCATTTTTGGACTGCGGTCTTCAAGCCATTCCACATATTTTTGATGGGGTTTAGGTCTGGGCTCTGACTAAGCCATGCAAGGACATTTACCTTTTTCTCCTTCAACCACTGTTTGGTCATTTTGTTTTTGTTGTGTGCTTTGGGTTATTGTCATGTTGGAAGGTAAACTTTTTTCCCATTTACAACTTTCAGGCAGAGGGCAGCAGATTTTCTTCAAGAATTAAATAGTATTTTGCCCCATCCATTTTTCTTCTATCCTGACAAGTGCTCCAGTCCCTGCTGCAAAGAAACAGCTCCATAACATGATATTACCACCTCCATGTTTTAATGTAGGGATGGTATTATTTAGGTGGTGAGCTATATTGGGTTTCCGCCAGACATATCATTTGGTGTTGAGGCCAAATAATTCAATTTTAGTCCCATCTGACCACCTTAAATGCATCTTGAAGATTCTGAGGCAACTTGTAAAAATGTGTTATGGTCAGACGAGACTAAAATGTAATTATTTGGCCTCAACACCAAACAATATGTCTGAATATGTCCTGAATGCAGTAAGTTTCTTACACTTCCAGAATGTGCACCACAACCGCAAGAATGTAATCCAATGGAGATTGGTCTCATGGAAAATGATAATCTTGATTGTTATTTAAAAGCTTCAATATGCTATTCAAAAAAAAAAAATAATTCTGAAGCATTTTATTTCATTGTGGCCCGTGACCGATTTCCAAATCACTTAAGTGGCCCTCGCTCTTCAACAGGTTGAGCACCCCTGCTCTAATATATTGATTCACAAACAAATAATGTAATACATTGGAAATGTATTTATTTATTTATTACAGGTGATTATATAGTACTGACAATTTAGGCAGCATTTATATATATATATATATTGTATATTGCATATTTACATAAGTCCCTCTTCAAGGAGCTTACAGTCTAAGGCCCCTAACTCACATGCATACATACATACACATACTAGGGCCAATTTTAGACAGGAGCCAATTACCTACCAGCATGATTTGTGGAGTGTAGGAGCACTGAAAGGACATCCACAGGCACCATGAAGAGCATGAAAACTCCAGGCAGGTAGTTGCTGTGGTTTGAATTTACAACCCTAATTAATGCTGCCAGGCAGAAGTGATAACCACTTAGCCATTGTGTTAGGTTAAACACTATACTGTATGCTGCAATAGTGTTGGCAGTTTAAGATGAGTGAACCTTTCTAGAAATATTCCAAGCATATAGGCATCATCTTGTTTTATTGTTTTATTGAAAATTTGATGACCTTTCATGTTTTCCATGAATATAAAAGATGCATCTAGCAAAGGGAATCCAAGATCACACATTCTCCGTTCTAACCTTTTGTGTTCATCTTAATATTCATCATGCTTACAAATCCATATTAATCTTATATACATTTGCCATCTCCTAATGTCTTTGATCAAAGTGTCTTTGCATACCATACTTTATTCTATGAATTGAATTACCCTTTGTGGCCTGCCATACTCATATTCATAGCTATAAATTAGACTCAAAACTGCTCTTTAACATACTGCCACCTTACTTTGTTCTTGCTCATTTTGTTCAACAAAGTTTTCATCTTGATTATATGCCAGCCAACTAGGAATCAAAGCAATCTGGGTTTTCACTCCTGATTTTTGGATATGAAAGTAGTTACAGCTACAGCAGTATTCATTGTTATACATTTCACAGGAATACCAACAAAGACATAAAGAGTTCTGACACCCATGATCCCAGTCATATTTTGTCCTGCTGCTTTTATTTATTTATTAATTAAAGTATATGTGTAGTGCAGAAAAAGCTCTAACACCGCAATGTGGGTACTCGGTGGAGCATGTTGCTACATTCTGCTCTCTATGGCTGCTGTAATCTGTAAAATTCAACATTTTCAACTACTGTCAAGTGCCTACCATACATCCTCCCAACTCCCGTTTTTTCCTGTGTGACAGCAAGGCTGCCCCTCATAATGAAGGTCTAGTTCTAACTAGGTAGAGAGGATAGGACCAGCAATTTACACTACGAGAAAGAGTCAAACTTTGCAGATTACAGCAGCCTAGGACCCAGGGATCCTTGGCTTCAGGGGAGAAGTATATGAAGCTAATCTTGGAGCCAGCATTGTGGTGCTGGAGGCTGTTCACTGACCTAGGGCACTGAGAGGTATGCTTTAATCTGGAACAGTCAAAATCCAGAATGAAGTAGCCAATTTACCTGAAATATTACATCTGGTGCCTAATGTGTTTTGAGAATTTGGTGTCATTGTCAACAAAGGTACATGCCATGCTTAAACTGCAGCACAGCAACAGATGCAGCACATCCTTACTTTATCCAACCCCATCCCCTGCCTTCACACTGCCCAGCACACTGCTATGAAGCACCCCTACACAGACCCCAATTATCCATCCTAGGCAGTGTGCCTTTTTATGTTTTGTGGATGACTGATCTGTGCAAGGACTGCAGGTGTGTTTTCATCTTCCAAATTAGTTGGTGAGTTGCATAGAACTGTACATGAGTCTATATGAGTATATAGAGTATATCATGCATAGTACTGTACATGAGTCTATATGAGTATATAGAGTATATCATGGTCTGTCTGTATGAGTACCGCACAACCTTCTGGTTAGTAGAAAAATTGAAACGCAGCTAGATTATTTTTTACATAGCAAGTATAGAAACGAGTTGTCTGCATTAGTAAGGAACAGTTTATTTTATTGTTGTCTATTGTAAATCCTTTGTATTTTATATATAAATTTCACACAGTTCAAATTAAGCAAGTTGGCAGTGGACACCATGTACCCCGATTCCGCCCTTGTTTTGCAATGTTGATTTGTCTCATTTGTATTCAGAAGCATTACTGTTCCTGCCTCTATTACATGACCTTTTACTGCATAAGCAGTTTTTCACTATTATAGCAGTAAGGACATGGAACTCCCTTCCACAATTGGTGATTTCAGTGGGTAATGTTGCTGATTTAAAAAAATTCTTAGATGTGCATCTTATTGAACACAATACACAGGGATATGGGAAGTGGTAGAGACATAATACACACCCACCCACAGGTTGAACTGGATGGACTGGTGTCTTTATTGGACCTTACCAACTATGTAACTATTTAACCTTTAACAAAAGCAATCTCCCACCTGCCATTTTACTATTTCTATTGTTTAACAATTTTAAGCAACTAACTTATCGAAATTGCGGCAAACGTCAAAAGAAAATACTTTGTTAATCAGAAGATATAGATTGATCCCCCAGAATTTTTAACACAATTGCCACTTGTCTGGTCAACAGAAGTGGCTCTGTGGCCTAAATCCACCAATCAGGTTTATTTTCAGAATTTAATTTCTGTTGGCAGCAACCTCAGTATTTTCACTATTAATCACTCATGTTTTCATAAATCTTCCCGTGAGTACGGTATTTAAAGCTGTGATCTCAAAATCTTACACATACCAGGCTCTTTAGTATATTTTCTGGTTGTGGTCCAGAGGATAGTTGTCCAAGTATTTTCAATGATGCATATAGGCACTGTATATTTGATGTAGCCTTGTCAGAGGTAGTGATAATACACATCTGTTCTAAGGCCTCATGCACACTCAGCGTTTGCCCAGCTCCTTTAAATGCCTTTCACCTGGCAGGAGAAAAGCAGAGTTAAAATATCCCTAAAGACACATGTTTCAAATGCATTTAGGCACCTTTAGACACATCAAGTCATGGGCTCATTCATTTAATTGGCCTGAATATAATTTATTCTGATTATCGCAATGAATGAATGCTCAAGCGCTAAACCTGCTTAGAGTTTTTTTTCTGCCCAAAAACTCCTCTTCTAAACAAGATATTGGTGCATTTAGATTTCTGCCTCTAAACACCTGTAAATGCATGGATATATAGGCTTACATAAAGTGGTGTTTAGAGGCAGAAAAAAATGTCAAATTCCTGTAAAAAAGGAATTTTTCTAGCTGCCGTGTGCATGAGGCCTTAGAAGCTATAATACTAAAGACTCTTAAGTTTACAAAGGTACATTAATACCTACTGTTAAAGCCCCATTATAATAATTATCAAAGACATCTGTTTGTCTATATCTGGCTCTACATACACTGCTGATTTTATCAAGGCATTGCTTTGATGTAATAGTTGAGTTTTATTTTTTGCATGTACATTATATGTACAGTATGAGCTTTGTTAATGCGCAGTTTAGCTGATTGTTCTCCTTGACCTTCATTGCATAATCAGAAGCTATATGTGTATAGAGAAATGAATACATTTGATCCTTTTTGTTGTCAATCCTATTGAACAAATGTTTTACATATTGAATGTTATGAAATTCTATGGAAAACAGTAGAAGTCAGCTTCTACCATTTATTTCAAAGCTCAACTGAACAAGCTGAAGATAGAAGCTTATTGGTTGTCATGCACAGCTCCAGATTCTGGCTGCTGCAGTTTTGATACATTCCCCTCCTTGTATTTAAAAGAGCTTCAGATTTGCAAATTACATTAACCAAGCCTTTTCTGGCACTTTTTGAGTACAAGATTTTTGTTAGAAAATTAGAGACCCTAGGGAATAAAATAGCGATCACTGCAATTTTTTATGTCACACGGTATTTGCACAGCGGTTTTTGAAACAGAATTTTTTTGGAAAAAATACATTTTAATGAATTTAAAAAAAAAACAAAGCACAGTTTATACCCCAATTTTTTTTGTATAATATGAAAGATGATGTTACGCTGAGTAAGTAGATACTTAACATTTCACGCCTTAAAATTGCGCAAGCTCATGGTATGGCGACAAACTACGATACTTAAAAATCTCCTCAGGGCGACGTTTTAAACGCCTTTACAGGTTACCTGTTTAAAGTTACAGCGGAGGTCTAGAATTATTGCTCTTGCTCTAACGTTTGGGGTGATACCTCACATGTGTGGTACAAACACCGTTCACGTATGCGTGCTGGGCTTACGTGTGCGTTTGCTTTTGCGCACAAGCATGGAGGGATGGGGGCACTTTTCTTTTTTTTTTTTAAACTGTTTCCTTCATTTTTTTAATTTTTTTGTTTAATTCCTATTAATATAAACATCCCTTGTAAGAGAAATAAGGATGACAGGTCCTCTTTTTGGAGAGATCTGGGGTCGTAAAGAGCTCAAATCTCTCTTTTACCTTTAACCACTTGCCGACCGCTCACTGAGCTGGTACTGCAGCAAAGTGGCTCGTTATCGTCTGGCGACGTAGACCTACGTCACCAGACTTTCCCCTCTCTCTGCGGCGCGTGGCGCCGGAGGCTCGCACCCGCTATATTCAGACACAGCAGGAGTCGGGCCAGGGGAGGAGAGGCGGTGATCACCACCGCTCTTCCCCGATCGTCGAGGATCCAGTGAGGAAATCTGCCCGCTTGTGTAAACAAAGCGGGTGGATCTCCTATGTGACAGACAGGGACAGATTACAGGATTCAGCATAGCTGAACCTGTGATCTGTGTCTGTGTCACACAATCCCCTCCCTCCACACACGTCAGTAAGCATGAGGCATACATTTAACCCCTTGATCACCAATAAAGTTAACCCCTTCCCTGCCAGTGTCATTATTACAGTAACAGTGCATATTTATAGCACTGAATACTGTAGTATTGTCACTGGTCCCCCCAAAAGTGTCAAGAATGTCAGTTAGGGGTCCGATGCGTCCACCGCAATGTCTCAGTCCCGCAAAAAAATTGCAGATCGCCGCCATTACTAGTAAAAAAAAATAAACAATAAAAATGACAAATCTTTCCCGTAGTTAGTAAACGCGATAACTTTTGCGCAAACCAATCAAAATACACTTATTGTGATTTTTTTTTACCAAAAATATGTAGCAGAAAACAAATTGGCCTAAAATGTTAAAACATTTTGATTTTTTAAATTTTTTTGGGAATGTAAAAAATATATTTTTTTTTAAAAAATTGTCGCTCTTTTTTTCAAAAATTAAAAATCGCACAGGTGATCAAATACCACCAAAAGAAAGCTCTATTTGGGTACAGCGTTGCACGACTGCGCAATTGTCTGTTAAAATGATGCAGTGCCGAATTGCAAAATATAGCCTGGTCAGGAATGGGGTAAAATCTTCCGGTCTTAAAGCGGTTAAAAATACACTCATTGAGAATTTTTTTGTCTAAGACATGTAGCTAAATACATTTTGGCCCAAATATATGACAAAAATTGAATATATTGGATATTTTTTAACTGTCAACGTAGAAAGTGTCAATTTTTTCGCTAAATTTTCGCTCTTTTTTTATTAATATCGCAAAAAATGAAAAGCGCAGAGGTGATCAAATACCACCAAAAGGAAGCTCTGTTTGTGGGAAAAAAGGACGTAAATTTTGTTTGGGTACAGCATTGCATAACCATGCAATTGTCAGTTAAAGTCGCGCAGTGCCAAGTTGCAAAAGGTGGCCTGGACGTAAAGCAGGTAAAGTGGTTAAAAGCAAAAGATTAAAAAAAAAAAAATGTTTGATTTTTTGCTTAAAAAAAAAATAAAAAAGTTTACTTCCACCCTAGCCCGGAAGTGACGTTGCTTCGATCCTCCAAGGCCATAGTGGAGATCAAGACCGATTTAATTTTTTATTGCCTCTGTGACCAGCCGGCCACCCTGTCAGTCAAGTCGGTGGGAATGGTATGGTAAGCCCGAGAAACACCGGCGGGCAGCAGGGGAGGAGGGGACATGTCCCCCAGCTGCTTCTCAAAGCGTTCTAGCAGCTCATTAGCCACTCGGAAAGCTTTCAAGAGAAAGCCAGCCATAAGCTATAAGAAACAATACAAGGGTTATGGCTGATATCTTCAGCCATAATCCCAGTAAACCACTTGCAAACTGCAACATATATATATATACGTATCGTGGTCGGCAAGTGATTTTAAGACAAACTGACAGTGAAAAGAAAAAGATGGACAGTGTTTTATATATGAAACACATTTCCCAGTTACAGTTCAGGTACACATATAGTGCTTGCAATTTTTATATATACTGTACATTTACATCAGTCTGTGTCCTCAAGGAGCTTACAATCTAAGGTCTCTAACTCACATTCATACATCGATAGATAGAAGCCAATTATCCTACCTGTAAGCAGGCACAGCGAGAAAATGTAATATAGTGCCGTGGTTAGGACTCAAACCAACAGCCCTAATGCTGCTAAGTGGAGGGGATAACCACTTAACCAATGTGTTGCCCATTTATAGCTGTTGGGTGTTGACACTATTCTTATTATACTCTCTGTAATATTAAATAAATAACGAATCAGGAAGAGTAGGGCTGTATACTGGCTGCAGCTGGCATAAGGATCCAAATATTAACAACCACTTTGCTGGTTTACCTGTCGTGTAAATATGGGGTATATATTGTATATGGATCCATTTGTACCCCTTTCTCTGAATATTGTATTGTCACGATTACACAGTTGTTCAGCCATCGATTTTGACAGCAGCAATTGCCAGTAAAACAAAGCACTCTTTGCTATGGCTCCATGTGTAGAAATACCCAACCTTGAAAAGGTCATATATGCTATGAAATATACATTAGCTTTTTGACAATTTCATCAAAACAGCTTAGATTTTTAGTTAGAAATTTATTTTTTTCTGTTTTTGATACTTTAATAAAAATTTTAAAGTGAAAAAAAAAAAAAAGCTTAGGTTGCTCTATGTATTTCCTTAGTTTGCCCCATTTCCCTTTTTCTGGCATATGGAATAGAAGTTACTCAAACAAGTTTTTCAACCTCAACAACAAAAAAACAACAAAGTCAAAATAAAAATAAGCAGTATACTCACCTAACGTCAGCAGTTTTTTATATTTTTATTTGCTGAAGCATAACCACTAAAGAAGGTTACATCACTGTCTAAAGCCCCGTACACACGATCAAATTATCGAACGATCTGCCGTCCGTTTTTTGTGGCATGCTAGTCTGATGTGGAAAGTGAAGAGGTTATTTTCATATGAATTTTTCACAGAATTCTACTTCAGAAGTGATGTAATGTGTTGGATTGCTTTGTATGTGTTCTTTCGTCTCTGAGCATGCCTAGTCTTGCTCGTAAGATTTTTTTTTCCGTCAAAAACTGTACTAATGAGACGAAAATCGGACCGAATACACAGAGGATTTTCACTTATTTATATAATTTATCAATTTTAGTGATATCATCATTTTTTATATATACCTCAAAACACCATTCACATTTGCCCTTCACTTTACATCACCATACCAAGCTACGGCTTGTCCACTTGAGTTTTTTTCACTATTAATTTAATTGTTATTAGATCCTATATAGGTCCTATATAGGACTACAGAGCACTTTAAAACATTATTTATATCATTCATCACTATTCAATGATTTATTTTTCAACCACTATCACTAGGTTTTATTCATTATTTAATTTCATTCACTTTCACTATTAATACTAATTCTCTAAGGAGTTATACAAATATTTATTTGCACTGTTGCACTTTAGTGAAGTTTTTTTCAACTAATTAGGAAGTAATTTACAGGCAGCGCCATACACCTCCCCCTTTTGTCTTTTAATTTTCACTATATATATCCTAGGATTATAGTTATAGAGGTAGGCTGCAGCCAGTCATATTTGGATTCTAGTATATCTTAAGCGCGGATTCTTTATATATTTAAAGTTATTTAAATGTTGGTGTCCTGCGTTGTGGCCTTTATTTTCTGAGCTGTGTGTAATACACATCTTTTACATTTTCAGTATTCCTGCTGCTGCCTCTCTTCTTCTGATTTTCTACAAAGATACAATGTTACAATAGAATGATGACTGGGGGTGAGGCAGCTGAGGAAATGCTTCCTTCTGCCTGCAATGTATTGATAACATAATTCTTGCTAGATTGTACTTCTCAGCCTTGGCACAGTCACTTTCTTGAAGCCCAATGATTGCTTTTAGAAGTGCATGTATAGTTAAAAATGTTAATCCTATTCCTATTGTCCTTAGAGGGACACAACCTGATGATATTTAAGCAACTATAGCACTTTTACCAAACACAAGGCCCACGGGCCAAATCTGGCCCTCCAGACCATTTCATGTGGCCCTCGCACTTGTCCTAGAGCTCCAGCCCTCCTTTGAGCCTCCTCCAGACCCTGCACTTTCTGCTTCCCAGCTCAGACCCCAGTTTCTTCCCAGCAGCAACACAAGGTAAGGGGGTGCACTTTGATGTAAGAGAGGGTAGGGCGGGACCCTTTGATGACATCTGATGTAAGGGGGTGGGATACTCTGGACATCTAGCATTGCAGACACAACTGGCCCTTTAAGGGCAATTATAATGCTAATTCAACCCTTGATGAAGTTGAGTTTGACACCCATGAACTATATGGTTATACTGCCACCTACAGGAGAAATGGACACTAGACACAAGGAGATTAATGGCCAGCCCCCTTGAGGCTATAACCTTTCTCCCCTCATACCTGTTCAGTTCTGCCTAGCTTCCATAGGAGATAGAATATTCCTTTATTTTAGTCTTTTTGACTGAAATGAAGAAATCTTTCTATCATCAATAGCTACTGATTGATTCATGCCGGATATTGACAATTCCTGCAATCTCTCCAGTTAATCAGCGCTCACATGTTTTCCCAGTTTTATACTGGTATTCTCCATGCACAGGTACTGCCTTTGACATCCTTTCTATGTTCCAGTTACCAAATGACATTGCTACTCAGGTGAGGCTATTATATCTGGGAATGCCTTGAAGGCAGTGGCAAGTTGTGACTTTTAGCACTTTCATTTAGTCATAGATTAGAGTAGAGTGGTATTTTTATTTTTCAGCCAGCGTGCTGAATGATTAAAATATGATAGATTCCTCCATCTACACAAAAGAGGGGGATAGAGAAATCCCACCCCCCGTGACCTTTTATTCTGACAGCCGCTGATCAGCTAAATTTTTCCAACTTGTTTTTTTTTGACAGAAATCTATCTAACAATCGACTTCTGTAGAATAGGAATGGCCACAAACTGATCGAAATTCGGCCAGTCCTTGCTGAACCGGCTGAATTTTGAATTCTCCATGGTCAGCTTTACATAAAGAGCTAATTTTTAGCAATGCAGCTCTTTATATATAGAGATCTTATTGTCTATCTACAGTATTGCGGTCATCTTGTCTCCAAGCATTTGCTCATTTTGGTTCATAAGTTCTCCCGGGAATTTGTTTTACTTCTGGCACTCCTGCAGTTTTGTATGCCTGGAGCTAAACTTGAAGCTAATTCCTTCTAATCCCATCTCTGGAATATCCATCTAACCTAGACCCCATCTGTACACTATGCATGGCTGTCCTAGAAAACGGAAAGGCTTGTCCTTTCTGTGCCTCCTATAGACTCCAGTCAGATTCACCTTATCAGTAGCAACCCAAGCACCGACTTTGGGTGCTCATTCCTCTTCCTTTCTCATGGCAGGGTTTATTATTCTGGTATACAATGTTTTATGTCCCAGGTTGTACACCTCATGCATCTACCTGATCATAGGTGCTTGCAACACCCATTCCCATTTTTCCCTGCAAGTCCAGCCACAACAATTCACTATATTTCCATGCACGTGTTGTAGTGTTGTACTTTAAGGAGCCCAATTTGACCTCTCATAAGACAAGGTTGTTTTGAGACCCAATCTAACTTTTTGCCCTTAGTGATCTCAGTTTTTTCACCTTTATGAAAAAAATGTGTTATATGTGTCTGATTGCAGTTCACCCCATGGAAATTTCTGTCCATTGTTTTGATGTGATGAGAGCCATGAGGGTTTACTTCTTGGCCACTGTTTTAGCCAGATGGATTATCTGTTTGTTTGTCCAGAATGTCCTAAAATAGACTTTCTGGCTTCATAATTCACTATTTCTGTGAGGTTAAGATAGGTTTGTGTGTAGGCCTCTCAATTGTGAAATCATGAATTTAATTTTCCCATTTAGTTTCACTCCACCAGAACAGTGAGTTTTCCCGGGCTTTTTTCCAGTATCAGATCTGTTTTTCAGATCTGTACAGTTGTGACCTGAACTTCTGTGCTTTTGTTTTCTAAGATCTACAGGTCGATGTGTCTCCCTCGGCAGATACTAGTTTGGACAAAGGGTTCTACAAGTGGCTGTTTATTGTCCTTGGTTTCTCTTTTGCCATGAGTTTTTCTTTTTGGGCTGGGTCAACTAGTTTTACATTGGTGTGCCCACCCCTTTGTTTGGACTGCCTTTGGACATTGCTTGGTTGCTAAAATAATCATCAAACTGTGTCCCTTATAGGGTGATAGAGAAAATAGAATGTTTGTATTTACCGTAAAATACTTTTCTCCATTAAAGGACACTGATTCCTTCCCTTATATGCCATTGTTTTTTGCTTTTTCATCTGCTTGCTATAACTGAGCATGAGTGAGGTAAGAGGGGTGTAAGCTCAAGGGGTCTAGTCTTCAGTCTTCTTTCTCCCTTTGGCCTAGCTTGCCTAATTATTATTAAGCTTTGTTCTTCAAGAGAATGTGACAAAAGGACTTTATGAAAAGTACAAAAAATCCTATTTTTAAAAACAAATTGGGATAGAATAGGGAAGGGTTTAAACATGTGTCTTTCTCAGGGGAATTTCCCCTTTTTTCCTGTTCTAAAGATACAACAGAAAGTGAGAGGGTTTATTTCCAAAAAAAGGGGACTTCCTATCTTGTACAGTTGTCACTGGAACATTTGCGCTCACTGGAAGATTAATCTCTTGCTTTCATGACAACTCCAAAATATTGGATTCATGAGGACAGCTTGAGAAGGCACGGACAGTAATAAAATAAACTGACATCTCTTCCCCAATCCAAGATTAAGAAAAAAGTTTTGACTTTTACAAACACTTTGATGATAAAGGGTTCAGCTTGTTTGAAAAATGAGCGGTATATGGTGTGGCATGTGTAGAATTTATTTATGCAGACCTGTAAACGCACTACAAATACCAAATTAAGAAAAGGTAGTATAGTGTCTTTCTATAGCTTTTTCCAGATCCCACTTCATTCAGTGTAGAAATGATTTATGCAGACTTGTAAACTCACCACAAATACCAAATTAAGAAAAGGTAGTATGGTGTCTTTCTATAGCTTACTCAAGGTCCCACTTCGTACAGTGTGGCAGACGTTTTTACCAAATTGAATAAAACTCTACATACTGTATATTTATAGCTTATAAATGGATTGTGAATTTTTTAAACTGTTGATTTTTACTGAATCTTACAGTTTGTACTAAATGGCTATTCAATGTCCAGATCCAAGGGGGTGCAGCATCAAGCTGCATTTATTAATATAGGCTCTAAAAGCAGAATGCAGACACAGACAACTTCCCTCTTTGCACACTACTAAATGTTGAGTTTTGCATGTCTTCCTTTAAAATCTGACAGCGGCATCTGTTACTGCATTGAGCAGTCCCCAGTTCCAGATTCATCTTCATTGTTATCAGAGGATCAGATTCCTTCATGATCTCAAAGAACATAGTGAGAAACAGTTTTTTCATCATTGTAATGACACGTTTGGAGGTACTTGATATTGATTCGCTGTGCCTACTGATTTACAGGTATGAGGTTTTCTTTTTTTAGGCTATTGACATTTCTTAACTGAAAATATTTGAACTGTTTTGAGGTTATTTTGCTTGAAAGTATTGATTTTCAACTTACAAGTGGCTATAGAACTCTGATTTCCTCCCACACTCCAAGGACATGTTAGTAGGTTAATTGGCTCCTGTCTAAATTTGCCCTAGTATGTGTATGTATGAATGTGAGTTAGGGACCTTAGATTGTAAGCTCTGTGAGGGCAGGGACTGATGCGAATGTACTATATATATATATATATATATATATATATATATATATATATACTGTATATACACAGTGCATCCAGAAAAGTCCAGTGCATCCGGAAAGTATTTTGTTATGTTACAGCCTTATTCCAAAATTGATTAAATTCATTATGTTCCTCAAAATTCTACAAAGAAGACAATGTGAAAGAAGCTTGTTTGAAATCTTTGTAAATTTGTTAAAAATAAAAAAGGAAAAAATCCCATGTACATAAGTATTCACAGCCTTTTCCATGACACCTAGAATTTAGCTCAGGTACATCCTGTTTCTTCTGATCATCCTTGAGATGTTTCTATAACTTGATTGGAGTCCACCTGTGGTAAATTTAGTTGATTGGACATGATTTGGAAAGCACACACCTGTCTATATAAGGTCAGACAATTAACAGTGCATGTCATATCACAAAGCAATGAAGTCCAAGGAATTGTCTGGAGACCTCCGAGACAGGATTGTATCAAGGCACAGAACTGGGGAAGGGTACCGAAAAATTTCTGCAGCATTGAAGGTCCCAATGAGCACAGTGGCTTCCATCATCCGTGAATGGAAGAAGTTCGGAACCAACAGGACACATACTAGAGCAGGTCGCCCTGCCAAAATGAGCGATCAGGGGAGAAAGGCCTTAGTCAGGGAGGCGACCAAGATCACTCACAGATCACAGAGCTCCAACAATTCTCTGTGAAGAGAGGAGAACATTCCAGGAGAACAACCATTTCTGCAGCACTCCACCAATCAGGCCTGTATGGTAGAGTGGCCAGACAGAAGACACTCCTCAGTAAAAGGCACATCACAGCCCGCCTGGAGTTTGCCAAAAGGCACCTGAAGGACTCTCTCAGACCATGATAAACAAAATTCTCTGGTTTGATGAAACAAATATATTACTCTTTGTCCAGGATGTACCTGAGCTCAATTTTAGGTGTCATGGAAAAGGCAGTGAATATTTATCTACATCGTATTTTTTCCTTTTTTTCCTTTTTTATTTTTAATAAATTTGCAAAGATTTCAAACAAACTTCTTTCATGTTGTCATTTGGGGTATTGTTTGTAGAATTTTGAAGAAATGATTCATTGTATCTTAATCCATTAATGATCTTAATCCATTTTTGAACAAGGCTGTAACATAACAAAATGTGGTAAAAGTGAAGTGCTGTGAATACTTTCCGGATGCACTGTATAAGTAAAGTGCTGCATAAATAGACGGCGCCATATAAATACCTGCAATAAGTACCTGTAATAAATAGAACTTTCAGTCTAGTGATGCCTGCACATAGTCCCAACCTAGTTATAGACCAATAGTGAGGAATTAGAAGAACTGGGGCTTAGCTCTATTTCACACTAGAGCATTTCAGGTTTTGCTATTTCTAGCTGTCTCTCACATATGTGCCTACACCCCCAAGTGCAGTTATCTTAGTAGGTTTAAGTGCCGGTTCACACTAGGGCAACCTGTGAGACGACCTGGTCGCCTCACAGGTCGCCGCAGGTCGCCTCCCATAGGGAAGCTGCGGACCCGTTCTAATAGGAGCGACACAAGTCGCTCCCACCTAGAAAAAGGGTCCAGAGCTTCTTTGGGGCGACCAGGAGGTGACCGCCATAGACTTCAATGTTATGAAGTCCGTGGCGGCCGCTCCGAGGTCACGGCGCGCTGCTCACACCGCGACCTCAGAGGTCGCGGTGTGAAGTAGCGTTGCTGCAATGTGAAAAGGCGCTAAAACAGCTCTCATTGTTTTCTTTTTTAAACAAAAAATAAATAAACAACCCAACACTTGTAACATTAAAAAAACAACTTCTGCTGCAATACTCACCTTCATTCCAGTGCCTTCCCTCACCTAAGGTCCACCTCTCTACTAGATGGCACTCCTCTTCATGGTTTAATGATGGCCAGTGTCAATTAATTGAATTCCTGTGAGCCCAGGCTGTCATGGACACATCTCCTGGGGTATGTCTTCACGCTGGCCTGGGCTTAAAGTACCCCCTATACTGTACAGCGCTCACACATCATTATATGAGCATTGCTCAATGCCATTAGTGGAAAAGGAGAGTAAGGACCCATGTCATCACTGGACCCAGGAAACACTTTGAAAAAAGGTATGGATTTTTTTAAGTGCGGGGAAATCTCAGAAGGAGGTCATGGAGGGTTGGTCCCTTAAGCCCCCGTTCACATTGGAGAACTTGTCATTCGCTTTGACAGGTCAAATCGCATGACACGTTGCATCCTATTGGCGGCAGCAGCAGTGTTCAAATTGGTGCGATGTCGCACCAATTTTAAAACGTAGTACATGCACTTCTTTCTGCTATTTCGGTGCGACTTGAGTAGACATCTGTGCATAAAGCCACACAGATGTCTTCAATATCACACCCGAGATCGCTCTGAGATGCGGCTTTGAAATCGGGCAATTTTTAGATGGGGTCGCACGATTTCAAAGTCACAGTCAATGTGAATAAGCGCTAAGCCCGGAGAGAGACTTTAAACTGAACACAGGTTTTGACGTTAGCAAAGTAATTTTTTAAATTACCTAATTTAGTAGAAATACTGTTGATACTTGCAATCTTGTTTTCCACCTGAAAAGAAAGGTATAGCAACACAGAGGCTGGGTCACCCGCTGCCAGCCTGTAATCCCCACCCCTCCCTCCAGTGCGGTTTGTTGCTAGGACCACCAGCATCCAAGCTATTTAGTGATGCCCCTGGCCCGAAGATATACAGGAGGAACGTATATCTTCAAGATCCAGACCTTTTCCACCTCCCAGGCCTCCGCTCTGCTGCTCTGTCACCTTAGAGATAAAAAAAAGTGTAAGAGGGATCTCTGCTGGACACTCCTAAGTTTAAGAGGGAACTCTGCTGGACACTCCTAAGTGTAAGAGGGAACTCTGCTGGACACTCCTAAGTGTAAGAGGGAAGTCTGCTGGACACTCCTAAGTTTAAGAGGGAACTCTGCTGGACACTCCTAAGTGTAAGAGGGAAGTCTGCTGAACAATCCTAAGTGTAAGAGGGAAGTCTGCTGGACACTCCTAAGAGTATGAGGGAAGTCTGCTGGACACTCCTAAGTGTAAGAGGGAAGTCTGCTGGACACTCCTAAGTGTAAGAGGGAACTCTGCTGGACACGACTAAGTGTAAGAGGGAACTCTGCTGAACAATCCTAAGTGTAAGAGGGAAGTCTGCTGGACACTCCTAAGTGTAAGAGGGAACTCTGCTGGACACTCCTAAGTGTAAGAGGGAAGTCTGCTGAACAATCCTAAGTGTAAGAGGGAAGTCTGCTGAACAATCCTAAGTGTAAGAGGGAAGTCTGCTGGACACTCCTATGTGTAAGAGGGAAGTCTGCTGGACACTCCTAAGTGTAAGAGGGAACTCTGCTGGACATGACTAAGTGTAAGAGGGAAGTCTGCTGGACACTCCTAAGTGTAAGAGGGAAGTCTGCTGGACACGACTAAGTGTAAGAGGGAAGTCTGCTGGACACTCCTAAGTGTAAGAGGGAACTCTGCTGGACACTCCTAAGTGTAAGAGGGAAGTCTGCTGGACACTCCTAAGTGTAAGAGGGAAGTCTGCTGGACACTCCTAAGTGTAAGAGGGAACTCTGCTGGACACGACTAAGTGTAAGAGGGAAGTCTGCTGGACACGACTAAGTGTAAGAGGGAAGTCTGCTGGACACTCTTAAGTGTAAGAGGGAACTCTGCTGGACACTCCTAAGTGTAAGAGGGAAGTCTGCTGGACGCTCCTAAGTGTAAGAGGGAAGTCTGCTGGACACTCCTAAGCGTAAGAGGGAAGTCTGCTGGACACTCCTAAGTGTTGATACTTGCAATCTTGTTTTCCACCTGAAAAGAAAGGTATAGCAACACAGAGGCTGGGTCACCCGCTGCCAGCCTGTAATCCCCACCCCTCCCTCCAGTGCGGTTTGTTGCTAGGACCACCAGCATCCAAGCTATTTAGTGATGCCCCTGGCCCGAAGATATACAGGAGGAACGTATATCTTCAAGATCCAGACCTTTTCCACCTCCCAGGCCTCCGCTCTGCTGCTCTGTCACCTTAGAGATAAAAAAAAGTGTAAGAGGGATCTCTGCTGGACACTCCTAAGTTTAAGAGGGAACTCTGCTGGACACTCCTAAGTGTAAGAGGGAACTCTGCTGGACACTCCTAAGTGTAAGAGGGAAGTCTGCTGGACACTCCTAAGTTTAAGAGGGAACTCTGCTGGACACTCCTAAGTGTAAGAGGGAAGTCTGCTGAACAATCCTAAGTGTAAGAGGGAAGTCTGCTGGACACTCCTAAGAGTATGAGGGAAGTCTGCTGGACACTCCTAAGTGTAAGAGGGAAGTCTGCTGGACACTCCTAAGTGTAAGAGGGAACTCTGCTGGACACGACTAAGTGTAAGAGGGAACTCTGCTGAACAATCCTAAGTGTAAGAGGGAAGTCTGCTGGACACTCCTAAGTGTAAGAGGGAACTCTGCTGGACACTCCTAAGTGTAAGAGGGAAGTCTGCTGAACAATCCTAAGTGTAAGAGGGAAGTCTGCTGAACAATCCTAAGTGTAAGAGGGAAGTCTGCTGGACACTCCTATGTGTAAGAGGGAAGTCTGCTGGACACTCCTAAGTGTAAGAGGGAACTCTGCTGGACATGACTAAGTGTAAGAGGGAAGTCTGCTGGACACTCCTAAGTGTAAGAGGGAAGTCTGCTGGACACGACTAAGTGTAAGAGGGAAGTCTGCTGGACACTCCTAAGTGTAAGAGGGAACTCTGCTGGACACTCCTAAGTGTAAGAGGGAAGTCTGCTGGACACTCCTAAGTGTAAGAGGGAAGTCTGCTGGACACTCCTAAGTGTAAGAGGGAACTCTGCTGGACACGACTAAGTGTAAGAGGGAAGTCTGCTGGACACGACTAAGTGTAAGAGGGAAGTCTGCTGGACACTCTTAAGTGTAAGAGGGAACTCTGCTGGACACTCCTAAGTGTAAGAGGGAAGTCTGCTGGACGCTCCTAAGTGTAAGAGGGAAGTCTGCTGGACACTCCTAAGCGTAAGAGGGAAGTCTGCTGGACACTCCTAAGTGTAAGAGGGAAGTCTGCTGGACACTCCTAAGTGTAAGAGGGAACTCTGCTGGACACTCCTAAGTGTAAGAGGGAACTCTGCTGGACACTCCTAAGTGTAAGAGGGAAGTCTGATGGACACTCCTAAGTGTAAGAGGGAAGTCTGCTGGACACTCCTAAGTGTAAGAGGGAACTCTGCTGGGCACTCCTAAGTGTAAGAGGGAAGACTGCTGGACACTCCTAAGTGTAAGAGGGAAGACTGCTGGGCACTCCTAAGTGTAAGAGGGAACTCTGCTGGACACTCCTAAGTGTAAGAGGGAAGTCTGCTGGACACTCCTAAGTGTAAGAGGGAAGTCTGCTGAACACTCCTAAGTGTAAGAGGGAACTCTGCTGGACACTCCTAAGTGTAAGAGGGAACTCTGCTGAACAATCCTAAGTGTAAGAGGGAAGTCTGCTGGACACTCCTAAGTGTAAGAAGGAACTCTGCTGGACACTCCTAAGTGTAAGAGGGAAGTCTGCTGGACACTCCTAAGTGTAAGAGGGAACTCTGCTGGACACGACTAAGTGTAAGAGGGAAGTCTGCTGGACATTCCTAAGTGTAAGAGGGAAGTCTGCTGGACATTCCTAAGTGTAAGAGGGAAGTCTGCTGGACATGACTAAGTGTAAGAGGGAAGTCTGCTGGACACTCCTAAGTGTAAGAGGGAAGTCTGCTGGACACTCCTAAGTTTAAGAGGGAACTCTGCTGGACACTCCTAAGTGTAAGAGGGAACTCTGCTGGACACTCCTAAGTGTAAGAGGGAAGTCTGCTGGACACTCCTAAGTGTAAGAGGGAAGTCTGCTGGACACTCCTAAGTGTAAGAGGGAACTCTGCTGGACACGACTAAGTGTAAGAGGGAAGTCTGCTGGACACTCCTAAGTGTAAGAGGGAAGTCTGCTGGACGCAACTAAGTGTAAGAGGGAAGTCTGCTGGACACTCTTAAGTGTAAGAGGGAACTCTGCTGGACACTCCTAAGTGTAAGAGGGAAGTCTGCTGGACACTCCTAAGTGTAAGAGGGAAGACTGCTGGGCACTCCTAAGTGTAAGAGGGAACTCTGCTGGACACTCCTAAGTGTAAGAGGGAGGTCTGCTGGACACTCCTAAGTGCAAGAGGGAAGTCTGCTGGACACGACTAAGTGTAAGAGGGAAGTCTGCTGGACACTCCTAAGTGTAAGAGGGAACTCTGCTGGACACTCCTAAGTGTAAAAGGGAAGTCTGCTGGACACTCCTAAGTGTAAGAGGGAAGTCTGCTGGACACTCCTAAGTGTAAGAGGGAACTCTGCTGAACAATCCTAAGTGTAAGAGGGAAGTCTGCTGGACACTCCTAAGTGTAAGAGGGAAGTCTGCTGGACACTCCTAAGCTTAAGAGGGAAGTCTGCTGGACACTCCTAAGTGTAAGAGGGAAGTCTGCTGGACACGACTAAGTGTAAGAGGGAAGTCTGTTGGACACTCCTAAGTGTAAGAGGGAACTCTGCTGGACACTCCTAAGTGTAAGAGGGAAGTCTGCTGGACACTCCTAAGCGTAAGAGGGAAGTCTGCTGGACACTCCTAAGTGTAAGAGGGAAGTCTGCTGGACACTCCTAAGTGTAAGAGGGAACTCTGCTGGACACTCCTAAGTGTAAGAGGGAACTCTGCTGGACACTCCTAAGTGTAAGAGGGAAGTCTGATGGACACTCCTAAGTGTAAGAGGGAAGTCTGCTGGACACTCCTATGTGTAAGAGGGAACTCTGCTGGGCACTCCTAAGTGTAAGAGGAAAGACTGCTGGACACTCCTAAGTGTAAGAGGGAAGACTGCTGGGCACTCCTAAGTGTAAGAGGGAACTCTGCTGGACACTCCTAAGTGTAAGAGGGAAGTCTGCTGGACACTCCTAAGTGCAAGAGGGAAGTCTGCTGGACACGACTAAGTGTAAGAGGGAAGTCTGCTGGACACTCCTAAGTGTAAGAGGGAACTCTGCTGGACACTCCTAAGTGTAAAAGGGAAGTCTGCTGGACACTCCTAAGTGTAAGAGGGAAGTCTGCTGGACACTCCTAAGTGTAAGAGGGAACTCTGCTGAACAATCCTAAGTGTAAGAGGGAAGTCTGCTGGACACTCCTAAGTGTAAGAGGGAAGTCTGCTGGACACTCCTAAGCTTAAGAGGGAAGTCTGCTGGACACTCCTAAGTGTAAGAGGGAAGTCTGCTGGACACGACTAAGTGTAAGAGGGAAGTCTGTTGGACACTCCTAAGTGTAAGAGGGAACTCTGCTGGACACTCCTAAGTGTAAGAGGGAAGTCTGCTGGACACTCCTAAGCATAAGAGGGAAGTCTGCTGGACACTCCTAAGTGTAAGAGGGAAATCTGCTGGACACTCCTAAGTGTAAGAGGGAACTCTGCTGGACACTCCTAAGTGTAAGAGGGAACTCTGCTGGACACTCCTAAGTGTAAGAGGGAAGTCTGATGGACACTCCTAAGTGTAAGAGGGAAGTCTGCTGGACACTCCTATGTGTAAGAGGGAACTCTGCTGGGCACTCCTAAGTGTAAGAGGAAAGACTGCTGGACACTCCTAAGTGTAAGAGGGAAGACTGCTGGGCACTCCTAAGTGTAAGAGGGAACTCTGCTGGACACTCCTAAGTGTAAGAGGGAAGTCTGCTGGACACTCCTAAGTGTAAGAGGGAAGTCTGCTGGACACGACTAAGTGTAAGAGGGAAGTCTGCTGGACATTCCTAAGTGTAAGAGGGAACTCTGCTGGACACTCCTAAGTGTAAGAGGGAAGTCTGCTGGACACTCCTAAGTGTAAGAGGGAAGTCTGCTGGACACTCCTAAGTGTAAGAGGGAAGTCTGCTGGACACTCCTAAGTGTAAGAGGGAACTCTGCTGAACAATCCTAAGTGTAAGAGGGAAGTCTGCTGGACACTCCTAAGTGTAAGAGGGAAGTCTGCTGGACACGACTAAGTGTAAGAGGGAAGTCTGTTGGACACTCCTAAGTGTAAGAGGGAACTCTGCTGGACACTCCTAAGTGTAAGAGGGAAGTCTGCTGGACACTCCTAAGTGTAAGAGGGAAGTCTACTGGACACTCCTAAGCGTAAGAGGGAAGTCTGCTGGACACTCCTAAGTGTAAGAGGGAACTCTGCTGGACACTCCTAAGTGTAAGAGGGAACTCTGCTGGACACTCCTAAGTTTAACAGGGAAGTCTGCTGGACACTCCTAAGTGTAAGAGGGAACTCTGCTGGACACTCCTAAGTGTAAGAGGGAAGACTGCTGGACACTCCTAAGTGTAAGAGGGAAGACTGCTGGGCACTCCTAAGTGTAAGAGGGAACTCTGCTCCCCCCCCCCCCCAAGCGTAAGGGTGGACTCTGCAGGATACTCCTAAGTGTAAGAGGAAACTCTGCTGGGAACTCATAATTGTAAAAGGGAAGTCTGTTGGACACTCTTAAAAGTAAGGGGGGACTCTGCTGGGTACTCCTAAGTGTAAGGGGGAACTCTGCTGGACACTCCTAAATGTAAGGAGGGGCTCTGCTGGACACTCCCACTCCTAAGTGTAAGAGGGAAGTCTGTTGGGCACACCTAAGTGTAAGAGGGAACTCTGCTGGACAATCCTAAGTGTCAGCTGGGTACTGCTGGATGGGGGGCATTAATAATCTAAAGGATAAGCTGTGCCATTAATTCACACCAATCTATGAATGAATGAACTACAAGTTCTGTCTTCCACTGCGGTAGTTCCCATTGGACTGCCAGGGCACTTAACGGCTCTCGTAGTTCACTGACACTTCCTAAAGCTGAGTAATTGTTTGTCAGTATGAAGGTATGGGCAGACAGCTGTCAGGAGTGTCTGCAGGAACCGGACATTGTACCCTTGATCTATTGATTGGGGGTGCAAAACTTTGCAGGCTCCATAGTAAAATAAAAAATAAATAAATGCACATTTTTTACATGAAAATTTTATTATTATTATTATTATTTTTCACAAAGGGTAAACTTAGACTTTACATTTGATGCATTCATTTTAAAAACATAATATTTGTAAAATATACAATATGGTCCTTGCACTAAAAGTTTTTATTTAAGATTTTTATAGGATGGTAAATGATATGTTGATTTTGTTTTACTGGACTGTTTTGGAGTTTAGTATCTGCATAGGTCATTTCATCTAATGTTCAGTGAACAAAGAAAAAGGCCTGCCATCTGTCCAAATTAGGACTAGAGAATAGTATCGCTAAACTTTGCTTCAAGTTGGAGTAGTTGGAAGCGTACTTATTAAAGTGGCACAGCAACAGTGGTAATGATCAAAGTGATGTCAATAGCAGCCAATTAATAATTTCCTTTTACTGCAGTCCGTAGTGAATTTTGATGGCTTGTTATGGGTTACTGCACTGTGTACATAGTTCTTTGCCTTATTAATAAGTCTACTGGTCTTTAATGAGCAGAATTAAGAGCAGAACATGGTGCCCCTCCTGCTACAGAGTATCAGTTTTATGACACCACCCTTCTTGTGTTTTACGTAATTAGTTTTCCTTGGTGATTTGGCTATACAAAGTTTTGTATTCTGAAATTATCTTTGTTTATCAAAAGGCAGAAGTGAATTAAAGTACTTGGGAAACTGTGCCACAATAGCATCAATTCACAAAGCTGTTCAAATTATTTTACATGAGTTCATTACTTTATCTCATTATAATTCAGTTCAGTTTGAAAAGAAAAAATGGGCTGAAAAAATGATTCCATACAAAATGAAGATTTAACTATTTAGAGACTATATTTCCCTGAAGTCGGCATTTTATCTTATAAGTTGTTATTTTATCGTCAACGAGAAATACTCATTTCATTCTCAGTGGGCACCTCATAGGAACACAGGTAAAGCTGAACTTTGGGCACAAAAAATGTAATTTAAATGTATTCCTTTTTAGCAATAATGGTATAATGGTCACAAAATGCTATTGCAAGCCTAGTTAGGGGTGACATCATCACTGTGCTGCATAAAGCCTGTGCAGAGAGCAGAGCTGTGGGAGGGACTCAACGGGCCCACCCAGTAGAGATTGCCTGCAGAAAACTACAGGAGCGGGCGGATAAAAGATCATTCACCTCTAACTGCCACTTTTTCTGGACAGCTTGGTTTGTTAAAGGAAGTTGAGAAATAACAGATATACTGAATGGGTCAAAAGGCAAAAATAAAGGAAAAAAGTCTAGAAAATGCAGTCACCACATCTAAGACTTGGTAAACTGCAGTATACTGTATTAAATGTTTGTTTTTGGGTTTAGATATGCTTTAATGCAGTTCCTGCACAAAAATAAAGTTTAACACTGATTACTGCACAGATCTGGAAGAAATACACAAAGCACACCAAGATTCTAGTAAGAATGCATATGCCCCTTTTACGAGAGTTCTTCAAAAGGTTTCCATACTTTTTTTTAACTCTATTAAATTTTAAAAAGCGCAGAAACTTTTTGAAGACCCCTCTTATTTAGACAATACTGTATGTGCTTATTATGGAGTCCAGCTTTACTGTGTAAATTAAGGCAAGCATTTATTTGTTTTTTTATTTCGTTTTGGACACAGCGAAGAGGGATTGGTTGCACTTGTCAGTTATTTTTGCTGTCTGTGCTCCCATTAGGGAAATTCTCCCTCTCTATTTGTTCTGTTTACTATTATCACAAAAAGGGAAAGTGAAGAAAAATCCCACATTATGGGTTGTCCCCATAACAGTAATAGAGGGGGACTCTTCCAATGGGTACACTAGTTCTGGTGCTTTCTATTTTGGCTATAACAACCCTGAAAAAGGGGGGGCTTATCCACTGAAATGCATTGCCTTGCTCCGTACTCTCGTTATTTTCAATAAAAGATTGTAATCCTCCATCAGTTGTTGCATCACTCCAGGCACCGGGCACCCCTCTCTCCCTATCCAAATATTTTGCCTATAGGACAGGACATGAAGGGAAATCTCATCATTGAGACAAAGATGACAAAAAAAAAATAACTACTTTATCCACAATGGAAAAAAAAGTTTTACCTGAAAGCGTAACTCTACTTTTGTTGGGAAAAAAAACATTCCCCTCTGGGTGATCTATGTACATTACAAGGATTTTAACAAACTTTCTTGCAGATTCCTACCTTTTGTTATTCTGAAGAAATCATTGTTTGTTCCTCTGTGCTTAGTGGGTCTAATGGGAGTGGTTTCATAATTATCTATCAGCTGTGGCAGCTGCAGGGCTCTAATGATGAAATCTGCTGGACCTGCATCCCTTTAGATATGCTTCTATTGGGAGTATCTCACCAAAAATGACATTTTTGTTGCAGGGGATGCCAAAAATCTGACTTGTATCTTAGGCAGACTTCCGGGCAAATCAGTGAGCCAATCACACAAGCAGGAAATTATGTTTCTGGGGTGTGGTCAGTACTCATTCTGTGTTCAGAACAGCTCCAGGGAGCCATATTGTATTGCATTTTCAGAAAATTACAACATCTGTAGATTGAAAAGGAAAGGTCCTTTTTAATAACATTCAATTACAATATGATTTGTGTCGCAATTGTATACGCTATATTGTTTTTTCTTTATTTGTTGATTTTTTTTTCCAACGAAAGTGGAGTTACCATTTAAAGCTGAACTCCAGACAGATACAAATGAATGCAACTAGATATTCATCAACAAATAAGCCAATATAAATACCTGAATTAGACTTGACATTGACCTCTTGCAATCCTCTATACAGCCGAATTCAAACTAAAAGAGGGAGGAGCAGGACTGGGAACCTATCAGATGTAATATTCCCAATTTCACTTAGGGATTAAAGAAAACTAAGATATTTTATCATTTGATTTGTTTAGAATAGTCAATTACCAACCAAATAAAAAATATATCAGGGTTCTAGAGATTAAAATGTAGACCATTTTGAAATATATGGTGGCACAGTAGGGTTGGACCTTTTCTAAACATCAATAGTCGTGCTACCTACCTAGTTGTCCCAAAAAATAAAAATTAAGAACTTTTTTGGGGGTTAATTTTGCTAAAACCAGATGTCCTGAATTTCATAATGTTGTATCTACACAACTACACATTGTAGTAGTGAATGTTCTTTGTATGTAACTTTTGCTTTTTTTTTTTTTTTTTTTTGCTTTTGTGCTTTCATTCAGATAGTTCTTGTTCTGATTAGCAGACTATGTCTGCAGCACTTACGGCGGAGTTTTGCTACTTGTACTGGTTTGTCATTTAGCAGGTGTATACGTATTGGTGACCTGCATTTCAATATATTTTCAGGAACCGCAGACAGCACTTTTTTTTAACATGTTTGCTTGGTGCATTTTATATGTATGTACATTATAAAATAATGTTGATTTATTTATTTTTTAATACGCAATGTATTGCCTTGTTGTAGTGAATGAAGAGCAACACACAAAGCCTGAATGTTTAAAACTCAACAATAAAACTGATTAAAAAAAAGCAAATGTTATTTTCACTCCAAAGTATGTTGTAAATACCCCACACCACTAAAATTAACCACAAGAACGAAAATCTGTAGGTAGACTTCAGCTTAATCTCCCACCCATTAAATACACCCTACTAATGCATTTCACCCACTCAGGGCTTAAAGTGATACTAAAGTCTCATATTTTTTTCTTTAAAAATAACAAACATGTTATAGTTACCTGCTCTGTGCAGTGGTTTTGCACGGTCTGGATCCTCCTTATCTCGGATACCTCGCTGCCGCTCTGAGCTCCTCCCCCCTGTCGAGTGCCCCACAGCAAGCAGCTTGCTATGGGGGCACTGGAACCCGAGCCGCTGGTCTGTGTGTTCATTTAGACACAGAGGCGTTGTTCGGCCCAGCCCCCCCTAACTCTTCTTATTGGCTAACTGGCTTTGATTGACAGTCAATGGCTCAAGAGAGAGACTCCAAGACAGCCAAGGCACTTGTGCACATTGATGGATCAAGATGGGGCTCAGGTTAATATTAGGGTGACTGAGCATGGCTTCTGCACACTGAAGGTTTTTGTATCCTAATGCATTGAAGGAATTAAGATAAAAATCCTTTTGCCTTTACAACCACTTTAATCATTTCTCTACGATTAAGTCCTGAGTGGGTAAAACATGTTAGGAGTATATGTAATAGGTGGGAGATTAAGTTGAAGCCTACCTATGGATTTTTGTTCTCATGATTCACATGGACCTTGTGTGGTACTTTGGAGTCCTATTATTAGGCCAGGCATGCTCTATCAGTGGACCAGCACCTATCAGCAGGGAAACTGGCAGGTTCATTACACAGGGGCATCTAAGCGGTGCTTCTCTTTTGTACTCTGTACAAATTATTATGGTTATGTGTTCATTAGAAAGATTAAAGACCAACTAAAGCCATAACTTTTTTCTTAAATTTTTGACAAAATGGGGAAATCAAAGAACCCCAGTAAGGGTTATTTTTTATGGTCCAGGACTCCATTGGAAAGATTGCTTCTCACATCCTTTCCTAATAGAATGGAAAACCTCTCCAAAGGTGACACAGACTACTATAAAAAACCTCTTTTTCAATACAATTGGGAAGGTTTAGAATCTCTGTTAAGTTACTGTTGCTGTCTATGTGACAACACTCTCCTCGTTTCTTGTTTTGTTGTCACAGGAATAAAACTTAAGTTGAAATCTCCTCAATGGGGTACCAGAAAGCAGTAAAACTTGGTAGCTCCTCTCCTTAAATTGGAGTGCCTTAGAAAGGGATTGCAATGGGTTAGAGTCTTTTGGCAAATAAGACTCTAACCCATATGTATTTTTATAAGGGAAGATTTGCATGAATTTTGTAAGACACTGGAGGGTTGATGTACTAAAGCCAAATAGGCAATGCATGCAGCAAGGGAAGTTGCACTTTGCAAATATGTTTTCCCCAGGGTTTAGTGAAAAACAAAGAATACCCAAGAGTGCAGGAAAATTTAAAAAAAACAAAATTTTTCTATCTTTGAATTTATTTTGTTGAAATTTTTGATGGGTTCACTTTGGGTTTATACCCTTGAGCTAGTCCCTTGCGTCTAGTAGCATAACAGTTGTGAATTTTAACTGCTTGAAACATGGGACTATACCGTTATCACATGACCTTAAAAGCCTCAATAATGTAAAAATGTCTACTAAATTGTATTACTCTCTTTTGTAAAAATAATAAAAATGATTGAAACTGAAAAACTGCATTTTTCCTTGCACATGATTAGATAATGAAAGTCAACAGAGCTTTATTTCATTCACTAAGCTCCCTTGCAAAGTACAACTTCTCTTGCAAAGTGAGTAGTCTATTTGCCTTTGGTGAAGCAACCCCTGTAATTCCATTTCAGATTCTTGGGGTTTTTTTTTTTACAATACAAGACTTTGTCATTTTTTTTATTTATTGTTCTTTTTTTTTGTGTGTGTGCACATTAGGGAGGCCCTTTTAAATGAAAAATGCACGTATCATACAATTTTGTGTGTTAACAGACCATGAAATATCCCTATTCTGAATGTTTCTCTCTCACTTTGCATAATGAATAAACAAATAAATAAATGTGTGTATCAAACACATAAATGTGCGAATAAACTAGGATAATTGGAAGCTGTTAAGCAGGTTACTGCATATGTATGAGTGAGAAAAGGCCAAAGCTGAGCTTATTTTTATCAAAGGTTATCTGTTTTTTAGAATTTTACATGACTAGCCTCTGTATTTTATAATTATATTCATATTTTTGCCAGAAATGTTATAGAGCAGCAGCTATCATATTTTTTTGGGGTACGGGGCTTTAGTTTTTATTCTCAAAATATTCACTTGTTGAATCCATGAGAGACACAAATTAGAAATAAATTGAAAACTGTTGTAGATAGCCGATAACAAAGGCTGACAGTTCATACCTTTTTCACAATGGAACTCCAGTGCCCAAGCCCTCTCCCGTAGTATAAAATACAGACTTCCTCAAAGGCGGTCATCATAGGTGGGCCTCCCTCCTCCTACTCGGGGCTGCAGATATGTCACTGGCTTTGCAGTTGGTTTGTGTGGTACTATTACTGTACAGGGAAAGCCAGGCAGCAGTGGGAAGAAAAGTATGAACTGACAGCTTTTCATATATTTTAATCATTTTCCTATACTGTAACATTACATCCATATAGTGTTAGTGTTTCAGTTGTGGGCGGATGCAAGCAATTATTGACTTGCAATACCAAATTGCTTATTCTGATTCTCATTATCTCTAAAAGATTGCTGCACTTGAGTTCAAAGGTCATGTTTACCACGGGGGCCGTTCCCAAGGGTAATGGGGGAAGGGCAAAATTGTAGTATTTATAATCTGTGTTTATATTGAGTTGTTTCTTTTGGACATCTTTGAGTATGTTTAGCAGCAGAACTGAAGAGATGAGAGCTGAAGTGAGAAGTCACAAAATTCTTTGTGGCTCAAGTAGCAAACAGAGTTCTTCTCTTCTTCTGCAGCCTATACTTGATGGCCTATGTAATCTGCTGCTGGCACTGCATGTGGAGTAGACATAGTACTCCCTTTACATACCATTTTTGAGTACATCACATAGTTTGTGATAAAAAAAAGAAAGATCTGTATAGCGGTGTCATTGTGTGCAGAGGACAGCCATATTCCTTAATATGGGCCAATGGATTTCCTGTAGGGAATGTTGATTGAGAATTTTCAAAACTGAAGCAGCCAGAATCCAAAGCAGTTGTGCATGACAACCAATCATCTTCTTTCTTTTACTTGCAAAGCTAAAAGAGGAGCTCCAGGCTCCTTCAGAAAAATTTAAGTCAGCCGCTACAAATATACTTAATGTGAATAATCAGGGCAAAATACATTAGTGTAAAATTGGTGTACAAATTTATAATAAATTAATACTAACTCACTGCATAAATATACACACCTGGTCAAAACAAATCACAAATTTTAAAAACTCAAAGCAAAACAATATATATTTTCTCTCTGGAGAAGAGACAATTGAGGGGAGGGGGGGGATATGATATCAATGTACAAACATTGTACTGGCAACCCTAGCATATTGAAAAACCTATTCAGAGAAAGGAAATACAATAAGACACGTGGGCACTCACTAAAACTAGAGGAAAGGCGGTTTAACCTTAAAATACGCAGGGGGTTCTTCACTGTGAGAGCAGTAAGGATGTGGAATTCTCTTCCACAAACAGTCGTATCAGCAGGGAGCATTGATAGTTTCAAAAAACTATTAGATGGGCACCTTAAAGACCACAACATACAGGGGTATACAATGTACGGTTAACAGCAAACACACACACACATCATAGGTTGAACTGGATGGACTGATGTCTTTTTTCAACCTCACTAACTATGTAACTATGTATTTATATATAATGTGAATATTTGTGATTGCTGCCACCGTTTATCAAAAGGGGTTCACCTCTAACTTTGCATCATATAAAAATATAACATCAAGTGTAGCGCAATCTAATGTGCATAGTCCCAATAAAGTTATAAAAATCCACTGTTGTGGAATGGTTTTCCTCTGGATGTACTTGAACCCAAATGGACTCTTCCGCAGATATCCATCTATTGTGTATAACCAGGAAATAAAGAGAAACCATAGTGCTCTCTATTTCAAACAATTTACTGTACTAAAACAAGGGATAAGAATACTCACCTATAAATGTGAAAATAAAACACATCATCAGCTCTCCTTGCTGACTAAATAACATGGAAAATCCTGAATAGAGGCTCCTGTGGGGCTACTGCTTGGAGGTTAGTGGGCATATTAGCCATAGGTCGAGGTCACTGAAGTCACTGGATTATAGGACTGTTTAACAGGATTGAATATTGCACGACGGTGGATTTTTATAATTGTATTGGGACTAATCAGTTACGAATACTGTAGCTGCTAACATTTAATATTAAGGCACTTACATGTCCAGGAATCCAGTGGTGTCCTCATCCAAGTGGATTTTTCAGTCGGCTGTTGGGTGCTTGTGCCACCATCTTGACTAAGGGCCGATTCCCTACTGTGCATATGCGATTCGCGCTGTGCTTTGTAAATGGGCCAGCTGCGGGGGAAGGAGGAGGAAGTTGAACTTCAAGACCAGGTAATAGCAGCCCCCCCCCCCCAAATGTGGCAGCGGAGGGGGAGAGAGAGAAGGCAGACAAGTTGAGCTTCCCCTTTTGGTTGGAGCTCCACTTTAAAGTAAAACTTAAGTTCCACTTTTGGAAACTGCAAGAAGACAGGTTCTCTTTTGCAGAAGTGACATGTAATGTCTCTTCTACAATGAAAGAAACCTACTTGCCTGCTCACAGTCTACTATGGAATGTACACTGAGCTGCACAAGCACAGCTAAATCTACATTTCAGCACAGCGCTTGTGTGCTGGGGTGACTGCACTCCTATGCATGGGCAGGAGTGACATCATCCAATGCAGCTCGGCACCCAGAAGAAGTTGGGTAGAAGATGCTGGCACTGGCGAGGGACATTAGACCATTGAAGGGAGGAAAGTATTGCAGAGTTCAACTCCACTTTAACTAAACAAGCTGAAGTTAGAAGTATTGGTTATCATACCAAACTGCTTCAGAGTCTGTCTGCTCCAGTTTTGATAGCTCCCCCATTGCATCCAACACAAACCTTTTATGCACTGCCTCCACTCTAATGTACTTGCTGTTTCTTATGAGTTACGTAAAGTGGAAGTAAACCCTCCTATCCTTTACAGCCAAGGAAGCTGCCATCTTTGCCTCTGTTTGATGTGCAGTAGCCATGGTGCTGGGCAGGTGATCAGTTATGACACCAGCCATTTGATAGTTTGACAGTTCATGTGAAGGCACAAGCAACTGTGACAGTTATCATTCACAGCATGCACTGAATGTAACTGTTTGGTAAACAGATTGAATGGTTTAGTTCTGCTTTAATTAAGAATACATTTTATTTTGCTTGTAGCAGACTGTAGGCTTAGTTCACAAAGCTAACACACCAGGATAGATATATTTATTTCCAAAAAAAGTGACAGTTATTTTTAGATTAGTCCAATGAGATTTAAAAATGACAGTTACCTGATGTACATAAAGATCCTTATACTTTTGTTGAAGCGTTGTAAATTATGCATCAGGTGTTCTGGGTATTTCACATGTTTTTATTTGGGCTTGGCTTGTGTTTTGGAGCATACAAATTTACAATATACATATCACAAAGTTCCAGTTGAAATTGAAATGACTAGCTTGCAAATCACACAGCCCCGTCAGTGTTCTATGCTGAGAGAATGGTTGTATAGGTGGAGAAAACAATGCTATCCTAATTTGGCCAAACCACAACACCAAATTGCTGTGCCACTATTCCAACTGTTTTTCTCCTGGTGGAAAATCGAAGAAGCTGTGTGGTGACCTCCATATCTAAATGGGATCAACGTTTAATCTTTTCGTAACAAATTCATTAATGCTAATGCATGTTTATTGGGCTATTGACATTAAGCATGACACACGTTAAGTCTAGACCACTTTTATTACAAATATGATAGACAGCTGCTTTAACAGAGACTAAATAAGCTGTCAGTTTATGTCAATTGTTATAGTGTTTTATGATGTACATGCTTGTCCACTTAAATCTGGTCTCAGACAGCAATTTATATTACCCAGGTCACTGATCAGCCATTAGATGGTAATGACTTCTGGTCACTAATGATCGTAGCTTGATTTATAACTTTTCTTCTCAGTCAATCCTTTACGTACTAATAACTATAAAGGAAAGCATTGACATCTGTTTATGTTTTTTTTGTAATTATTCCGGGAATCATAGTTGTGTGCCTTGACACCGGTCTTCTCTTTGGAAATGGGCATGGCTCTCCTGCACTTAAATTATTTCAAATTGTATTCAATTCCATTCAAGTTGCAATAATATGGGAACATTTTAAAGATATTTGATAGATGTGAACATTTACTGTACTTTTTCTTTCCATCAGTGCTGTAGTTTTTGAAGGCCTCAAACACTATGTTTGATAACCATTAGGCATCAGAGCCTGGTGAGCAGAGCTTCACATTTACGGTGGCAAAAGGAGTATCATGCAGCTAAACTCTGTTCAGGGTTTGTTCACACCACCAGTGTTGGGCTGTGTTGAGCAGTGTTTCCCAGCGCAGGAAACAAGGCAAACTGGCTTATGTCACATAGCTTCAAATCACACCCGTGCTCTAAAAAAACAGAACGTATTGCGTTTTTGTGCTGTGCATTCCAAAGTGCTGTAATGCAATGCAATGTGCAGCAGTGCATGGAATTAGATGCAAGTAAAACTAAAAAGGGAAAAAAAGAAAGCACTGCAATACTCTTTAACAAAGTTTTGCAGTACACTGCAGCACACAGTCACACTGCAAACCAGCAAACAATATTGAATGCAATGTGGTGTGCACAAGCCCTTAGGCCTGGTTCACACCTATGCAGGTTGCAGTTTTCATATTCCAGGTGCATTTTACATTTTTCAATACATGTTTTTGATCATTGAAGTCTAAGGATCCAAAAACCAGAAAAAAATCTCTGTCCCTTTCCATAAAATGTGCAGGTGTGAACGTGACCCATAGGAAACTATGTTAAATGGCCTGTAGTGTGTTTCTGCAAAACTGAAAACACACAAAAAAAATACATATGTGTGAACCAGGCCTTAGTGTTCATCTCCAGTTGTTGAGTCTTGGCCATGTCACACTGGGGGGAGATTTACTAAAACTGGTACTCACAGAATCTGGTGCTGCACTATAATAAATGTTTGCTTTCGGGTTTAATACCACTTTAAGGCCTAGTTTACACCTACGCAGGTTGCAGTTTGCATATTCCAGGTGCATTCTGCATTTTTCAGTACACGTTTATGATCCATTGAAGTCTATGGAACCAAAAACACAACCTGCTGGTCCCTAGCCCTTTCCATAAAGTGCACAGATGTGAACGGGACCCATAGGAAACCATGTTAAATGGACTGTAGTGTGTTTTTGCCAAACTGAAAACGCACTAAAAAATACATAGGTGTGAACCAGACCCAAAGACTCATTTGAGCTATTTTTTTTATTCTGGATAGAAAAAGAGTTAAATTGTAGGTAAGGTTTTTATTTCCCCTTGTGATCCCTATTAGGCAGATTCCTCTGATTTTAGGAAAGTAAATAAGGGATTGATTGTCCCTGTGACAGTAATAAAAGAACAGTAATATAAGAACAGAAATCTTTCCAATAGGAACTCAAACAGCAATAGAAATCTGACCGTCTCTAAACCTTTTTCACTCTATCCAAAACAAAATAAAAAGTTGTGGTTGGAGTTTGGCTGTAATTTAAAGATAAATTAAAATTTTCATGCTGCAATATCAAATGTATTCTTAAATGCACAGCTCACAATCACAATTTTGTACAAGAGGCCCATCTGTTTGTATAAGTCTGCCTTTTTATTGTGGTGTGTCCCCAAAACTTTTGTGCAGAGAATTGAAAGTGCCACTTCACTGCTCAGAGGCCCAGATACAACTTTACTTTATTAAAAGTCAGGGGTACAATTCAAAAAAGTAGCCAACACATTTCAGGGGTTGATGCACTCCCTTTATTAGGGCTTGACTTGGGCTGCCAAACAAGCTGCTGATAAGGCCTGTGTTTGTAATTCACACTGAAAAACAAATACAGTTTTAGGTCAATTTCGCTTCTGGTTTGTTCACATTGTTGCCAGTCAAACCTTGATGAAGGGGGCGCTTAGACCCCCACAATGCATTGGCTACTTTTTTGGGGGTTGTACCCTGACTTTTAATGGAATAAATTTGTATCTGGACTTCTTAGCAGTGGTGTGGCTTCAGTTTCAATTCTCGTTACATTTCACTACAAGCCAAGGAGACTGGGGAGAAGCTCTGGGGTGTGGAAGCTGCCTGCCCAGGAACCAGACAATTTACACCAACATTAATACCTTAAGTTACCAATAAGATAACCCTACAGGTCCAGTACTATCTTTTCCCATTCCTCAACTGTTTTTTTTTTTCACTAATTTTTTGTGTGACACAGCCGTGTTTCTCTCATTTTACTTTCTGTATCTCTTGATGTTTGACTTCCTTTTGGACAGTGTAATACAAACTGGAAAACCTATAGGCCTTCCCTGGCTCCTAACGGGGATGTGAAGTTGTGTCAGATATGGCTCAAATATGAGAGGAACCATTAATCATTTTTAAAGCTTACACTTACACTACATGGAGCTGTCCAACTTTCTGTTGAAGTGTATCCATAGCCAAAAAATATTGGATAGAGTGGAGAAGGATCAGAACTTTTTCCAGTGTTACCGCCTCTAGAGGCCCCATTGAAGAGATTCCTTCAAAAGGTTTCCCCAGGACAGGAAATGAGCAGACATCTCTCTAACAGCAACACAGACAGAAGAATTGACGCTCTTCCTAAGTAAAAAAGGGGAATGCTAGCAAATCTGTCATCTATTTTTTTGTCTCTTTTCCCGTTGCAGATTTTTCCTTACTTGTAAAAGGTTGTCCCTAGAACAGGTGAGGAGAAATATCTAAACGAAAAGGAAAGTAGAGTATACACCGCTCCAAGGCTGTCTGCAAATTAAAGATCTCTTAATACTGCTGTGGCAAAAAGACTGGGTGCCTGCTGAGGTCCGCAACCTGAGAAGTCCATGCAACAAAGAAACAAAAAGTGGCACATCCAGAAATGAAGAAAAGTTCATTGTTTATTGTAGAGTCACAGGTTTAAAAAACATGAAGCACAAGGGATCCACACTGTTCAGCAGACGCGTTTCACACAAAGTGCTTAATCATTGCTGAAACGCGTCTGCTGAACAGTGGATCCCTCGTGTGTCATGTTTTTAAACCTGTGACTCTACAATAAACAAACTTTTTTTCATTTCTGGATGTGCTGCTTTTTGTTTCTTTGTTGTGAGGAGAAATATCTCTAATGGAGCCCCAGATTGCAGTAAAACCTGACAGGGGTTCTAACCTTTCCCCATTATATCCAAAATGTTTTGGGCATAGATGCACTTCAAATTGGAACAGGTTCTGATGTTAACTATATTGCCTTAGAACAATCTGAGCATATCCACATGCTAAGCAGCAGACTTGGAGCACGGTAAAGTGGTTGTAGTCTCTCTCCAAAGTTCTGAGTGTCATTACTTTCTAGTGCTTCTTTTCTCTGTTATCAGCATGTTTAACTTCTGACAAGTTATGCCGACACCAGAGGTAAAATGGTGAGGGGGGAGGAGAGCTCAGCACACAGCTTGTCTATTCATAACACAGCTCTACATCAATCCTTTGTTCCTATGCTGTGTGTGAAGGGGGGTGTGTCCCTTTCCTCCAACCAGCTCTCACACACTGTACAAGAGCTCTAACTGCAGCTCCCCACCCCCTCCTCTGTGTTCATGACAAATGAAGAAGGACTTTATCTCAAATCAGCACTTTTGAAGGGATGTAAAAATGAGAAGACTGCAGATAAACAATTAAAACTTATGTAGGAGGATTTTCTTCATCTCTGTGTATCATCTGAGGCTGTTCACTTCTCTGGGTATATGTAAGGGGTTTACAACCACTTTAAGAGCACTTTTCAAATATTAAATTGGCTCAGCGCAATACCTGACTGTCAGCAAAAGGGAAGAATACAAGAAGAACATTGTTATCTATGCTATACAAAGTCTTTCGTTGTCAAAGGAAATTAAACAATCATTAAATATTTTCCCAGGCAGTTTTGTTAGTTCTCAATAAGCAGCAAGTGTTTAGCCTTCTCCTGATCATCTTAAGTCTTTCATCACTCCTTTTTCTCTTTTGCTAACAGCTTTTTCTCATTCATCCATGATCTAGTGCTGCTCTGGGACTGGGAGTCTTCAGTCAATCAGCCCTCAATTGAGTCTTTTTAAGAGTGTCTTTATTGATTTATTTGCCTTCTAAGAGGCACCAAAAGAAAGCTGGCACACAAAATTATATTTAAATTCCAGACCAAAGGCCGTATTTCCTGAGCTGCATTAAGCTACCAGACACCTGGTATTTGAAGTAAAGCAGTAAATATGCCAAATATTCTACTCTCTCCTGCCCATTGGCAGTCTTCTCTGACAGGCTTTTTGAAAGGCCCATCTGCTGCTTCATTAGAAGTTCCTGGAAGACTTGTCGGAGTCATAATTATACAAATATGAGAAGATTAATTTCATTTGGTATAGTTTTCTTAATAGATTAGTTAGGCATCAAGACAAAGGTTCCGTACAACAGTCTTTGTACCTCTTGTGCTAGCTCACTGGAGATAGAAGAACATTATCTTAAATTTTAAAAATCTTTGTTTTAGATATTGTGAAAACCCTTAACAGCTGTGAAGCAGATTTAGAACCGGTCAGTAAAGGGTAACACTACTATTACAGACCTTTTTAGAATGTTATTATAAGGCAGGAGAACAAAGTAATCAGCCTCGTGAATTGAATGCATTAACTTTTAGTTGCTTTGCACTTTTAGGCTGGGTTCACACATGTGCGGCCGCTGTTTTCAGCCTGGGGCCTGGTGCATTTCTGTTTACCGGTTCAGGTGAGATTAAGGTCCAAATTTTTGCCTGAATTCGCACCTTAACTGTACCTAAAAATGCACAGGACCCTTTTGGAAACTGCACCGCAGCCACCCTGAACATGTGTAAACCATCTTTATTGAGAGCCGGTCATACTCGCATGTCATAAAAATTGTATGCAGTGAAAACCACCTTACTGTCTGCTAAAGCATTCACTGCACCCAATACATGTTCTCATTTTTTTCATTGTCAACTTTTACATTTGATTGCACATGTAATGCTGTGTATGCTTGAACAATTCACACGGTACAGTAGGGCAAAACACAGCGCCCCAACAGCTTTAGGGGATGTTAAGGGACCACATACAAGACTTTAGTAATGAAAACGGTATTATAAGTATTAATCAGCACGGATTCATGAAAAATCGTTCGTGCCAAACCAATCTATTAACCTTCTATGATGAAGTGAGCTGCCACCTAGATAAAGGTAAGCCTGTGGATGTGGTGTATCTGGACTTTGCAAAGGCCTTCGACACCGTTCCCCACAAACGCTTACTGTACAAACTAAGGAAGATAGGTATGGACCATAAGGTGAGTACCTGGATAGAGAACTGGCTCCAGGGGAGAGTACAGAGGGGGGTGATTAATGGGGAGTACTCGGATTGGGCGGGTGTGGAAAGTGGGGTCCCCCAGGGTTCTGTCCTGGGACCAATCCTGTTTAATTTATTCATAAATGATCTAGAGGAGGGGATATCTAGTACAATCTCAGTATTTGCGGATGATACTAAATTAGGCATGCCAATATCTTCTATGCAGGATGTGGAAACCTTGCAAGCGGACCTGAACAAAATAACGGAGTGAGCAACTACATGACAGATGAGATTTAATGTTGAAAAATGTAAAGTAATGCACTTGGGGGCCAGAAACCAGAAAGCAAGCTACTCGCAAGGGGGGGAACCTCTGGGTGAGTCTAGGATGGAAAAGGACTTAGGGGTACTGGTAGACAACAGGCTTGGCAGTGGCATGCAATGCCAGGCCGCAGCAAGCAAAGCCAACAGAATACTGGGATGTATAAAAAAGGGGATTCACTCCAGAAATAAAGAGATTATTCTCCCGCTCTACAAGACTCTGGTCCGGCCACATCTGGAGTATGCTGTCCAGTTCTGGGCACCGGTCCTCAGAAAGGATGTGCTGGAACTGGAGAAAGTTCAGAGAAGGGCAACAAAAATAATTAGGGGGATGGAGGACATCAGCTATGAAGAAAGACTACAAGCCCTGAACTTATTCTCTCTGGAGAAGAGACGATTGAGGGGGGATATGATATCAATGTACAAATACTGTACTGGCGACCCGAGCATAAGGAACAAACTATTCAGAGAAAGGAGATACAATAAGACACGTGGCCGCTCACTAAAACTAGAGGAAAGGCGGTTTAACCTTAAAGTGCGTAAGGGGTTCTTCACTGTAAGAGCGGTAAGGATGTGGAATTCTCTTCCACAAGCAGTCGTATCAGCAGGGAGCATTGATAGTTTCAAAAAACTGTTAGATGGACACCTTAAAGACCACAACATACAGGGGTATACAATGTACGGCTAAAAGCAAACACACACACACATCATAGGTTGAACTGGATGGACTGATGTCTTTTTTCAACCTCACTAACTAAGCTTTATTAGTACTAACGTGTCAGAGCTTCCCCTGTGTAGCCTTTGTCCATCCTGTGAAGCCCCGTTGCTATTGGGGGCATATTTTTATGTAAATGTCCCTTAGATTGGAGGCCAGTGGAGAAGTGCAACATTGCATTGATGGCCAACATGAGAATATTGCCCTCTAGTGAAAATAATAATACTAGAATAATAATAAAATAATAATATTAATTAGTGAAATAATAATACTCCATATTTCCTTGATTGTCAGTGAAAGAAAATGCATGAATATGAATTTATTTTAATGCTCCCTCTTTTGGTTTAAACTCTGAGTGATGTTCCTGGGTGCCCAATGAAGAGTAGTCTTGTTGCAGGTGAGCAGCCTTACCATAGTCAGTGAACTTTTCAAAAATCATGTTATTTTTCCCTTTACTGCTCTGTGTCAGTAAACATTGAAGTCCCACCACCTTTTGGATATATTCCTTTGACATAATAATATTGCACCTCTTTCATTCATTGCTGGTCAGTAGCACATCAGGAACTGACAGGTATATAAGGAGAGCCATGGCTTTTCTGCAAGTCCATTCAACTAAGGGAATATGTGCAATGATTAATGTAGTCTACTCTATACAAAGTCCAAAACTGTCCTTAAAAAAACATTAGGCACCAATGGCAGCCATCTTTAGAGTAAGCCAGCTCTGTAATGTGTCAGAAAAAGGAGAAAAAGGGAATAGCCATCTAAGTGCAGAGGTTAAAACAACTTTAATAACCAGTGGTAATCGGAATTTACAGAATATGAAGTCATGAATGCTCATCAATGTAAGAAGCCACCACCACAACATCCACTCCCACAGGATTCGCTGAAGACAGGAGATGCAGCTTTCAGTTTGAGTGGGAGGAGCCTAGGGCGCTGGTCGAGATTCTGGAATTGCCTCATGCCAGCTTGGAGTGCACTGTGATGTAAGCTAGCAAGGATGGGTTGGTGCTCACAGGCTACGCACTCTGAGCCGACTTCTCCTTCTACAGGCAAGAGGAATACTGCTTAAGCCCTCGTATATATGAAGAGGAGAATGAGAGAGATCGAGAGAGCTCCAGGCACCGGAGAACTAGAAAGTCCAGCAGTACAAACATACAAATTCATGATGTTGCCAAACAGAAGGATATAACATATTCTACATACATCCTAATAAAATTGTGTATTATGCACACTGGAATAAAAACAATCATGCAAATGTGTATTAAGCACACCGTGGTGAATTTATAATTAATGAATAAACTATAAATATATGTGTAAAGTAGTACTTACAGAGATGTCAAATGAGAAACCATAAAGGTCCTGATGTTTCAGATAAATAGACCATTAGGGTCCCCTGCAAAAAAATATGAAAACATATATATATATATATATATATATAATTGTTAAAAATATTTATATATATATATATATATATATATATATATATATATATATATATATATACATATATACTGTATCTATAAAAAAGAATAATTTACTAATATACACTAATAAATAATAAAAGCAGGGAAAAACAATGGTAGGTTGACTGCCCAGAAATATGCCCACAAGACATAATTATAAAAAAAATCTAAATAATTAAATAGTACCTATACAATAATTATAGTAGTAGTCGTCAGCTCATATGGGAATTGGATACATAAAAAAAGGGGGGGGGACCAAACAACACCAGGAATGGAGGGAAGAATTGGCAAAAAATAAACTCTAAAAGGTAGTATGATAAAAAAAAAAATATATATATATATATACATAAATATATAATACCAAATATTACAGAACAATATGCTCCTCTATCTCCTCATTTAGGCCCCCTGGAGTCAGAGTACCCAGTGTATAAATCTAGACCATCTCTCGCTGGCACAGCAATCTGAAACCTTCTGCAATGGGAGATAATTTGGGGATGGGCTCAATGACCCACACTGAAAGACCTGAAAATGATTTTTGATGACACTCAAGAAAATGCCTCAGGTCACTATGTTTGTCATCACCCTCCTTAACAAAAAGCCTGTGTTTCCTGAATCTTTTGTGCAAGGTCCTAATGTTTCTCCCAACAGAGTGAAGCCCACCTGGGCAAGAAAGACAATGAACAACATACTCCGAAGAGCAATTTATAAAAGTGTTTCCATGGACAGTAAAGACTTAGCACTCCATTCAAAACCTCCAAAGTCAAAACATTGTCCTTATGATATGTTTTAATAAATAAGCAAATAATATAAATGAAAAAATATAGATTTAGGAAGAATTAACTGTTAACACCTACAAGAGCTTTTTCCCGACTGATGTATGTCAGCTGGAATTGCTTAAGAAAATACTGCTCTGCTATGTCAAGAGCATATTATTGAACAATATGTAGTAATTAGTCAACCAGGCTGGCTATCATCTGCTAGGATAATGTAATGCCCTCTCTCAGTCCAGGCTTTTGCTGTGCATTGTAGGAATGCCCCAGTGGAATGGTTTGCAGAGTGTAGAGAACTTTGAGAAGATGTCTTCCCAGGGTTTGTCCTTTAAAACCTTCCTGAGAGGGATTCCCCCCATTCCTTATCCAGCATCTGAGGTGTAAGGATGCTTAAACTGTGCTTCTGCTTGCATATCCAGTCTGGGGATTGAGAGCCCTGTCAAGATTAAAAGTTAAGCATCACACTGAAGAATTAATTAGAGAAATAAAACCATCTTCAACTTTTAGATCTAAGTTAAAGGAAACATTTTTTACGAAATCCCTGCTGATATACTTTTGGAGATAATCAGGGCTCTTTGTGGTTAGAGCAACAGGTTGTTAGACAGCAAGTCTTTAGTACTAAGGACAGTGCAGACAACACCACTTCTCATGTGAAAATGCACATGCAAGAATGACATTTGCACATGAATTATGCATAAACAGAGAAATTATTTCATGTGATCTACATGTTGAACCGAGCTGCTTTACCTACTGATTTTTTTTTTTTTTTTTTACACAATTTATTGAAGTTTTCAAAACAGTACAAAAGTATAAAACCGTGTGTATAACTGAAAAATACAACAATTTTGTAACACGTATACAGAGGCAATAATGGCAAGCATTACAGTTAAAATGATTTCGAGTGGAGTTGCACGACCCGCCGATGCTACAAGCCACCTAGGGGGGAAGAAGGTGGGGAGAGAGAGAAGGAGAAAAAGAATAATATAAGCCACAGAGGGTGAATAGGAGGGAAAAAAAAGGAAAAAAAAGGCGGGACAGGGCAGACAGAAAAGTAAAGTAAAGTAGAGGGGGGGGTAATACCCTAAAAGGAAAGGGGATACCACAGTAACTGAGAAAGGCCATGTGTGAGACATTGTAGTACAAACAAAGCACGTGTATACCTGTTCCAACAAATTAACGGTAGAAGGAAAGGAAAGATGGAGGTCCACCCTATAGACCTCCTGGTGAGGTGGGTGTGATCGGAGATAAAAGGGAGGGCACTACATAAGTTCCAAGAGTCCATAGTTTATAGTAATAACAAGTAGCATAATAGATCCGAGGATTGATTCATGTTGGGTTTGCGAGTAGTTCAGTGAGACCAGCTTCTAGACCTACTGATTTTAAATGAGTTTTGCCCTTGATGTGTCCTATGTCTACAATTAGGCTGGATTCACATTGTAGCAATGTGTAAACACAAGTGCGTTATTGCGTGTTATGCTGCAAGCTTGATTGCGCTGCACTAAGTCTGCCTATTTATTAAGCATCAGGAAAGACAAATGCACTATTTTTAGTAACTCAGCCCGCTACAACACATGCCAGTGTGTTACTGTGCATTGCAACACAGGTGGTGCATTAAGGTGCCACTCAAAAACAATTGCATTACACCAATGCACTTTTCCTTCTTTGCACTGCAGTAACATATGCTTTATTGCGATGCAACAGCATGAATCCAACCCTAAAGGTAAACCCCAGGCAGATATAAAAAAAAAAAAATAGCCTTGTACAACTCTATTATAATGGTACCAAGGTTTTTTTTTCATTCCCTTATGTTTTGTATTGTATGTTAAATACCAAAGAACAACTAACCAACCAAAAAGTAAACTTCAAAGAGAAATATATAAAAGTACGAATGTAAAATCTTGAAATTGATGAAGGATTCGCCAGGTGTGCGAATCCCAAACCACCTCACAGACAAGTGTGGCGGGTTCCTTACCAAAAAGTAATGATCTCCAAATGATAAGAGTGCAGAAATCATCCAATTGGGGGGCCACCACTCAAGATACCACTGATTCCACTGCCTCCATGGTCCTTCACTGGTTATCCAAAGCCAGCACCTTGAAGTAATAATGGGAAGGAGAAAGAACAAAGGACCATAGAGTAGTATGCTAAAACCACATGATTTATTAAAAGTAGATATACTCACAAAAGTTAGAGTAACACAAGCATTACACACCACACTAGGGATCAATAGCAGGTGTACAACATAATTTCCACTGGCTTCACCCTATGCATGTTTCATCTGGGCCAACAGACATCTTCAGGGGATTAGATTTGCCTTTGAGTAACCAATGATGGACCTTGGAGGCGGATGGAGTCAGTGGTATGCTGAGTGGTGGCCCCCAGTTGTTTGGTAAGGGAACTGGCACACATGATTGTGAGATGGTTTGGGATTCTTACATATGGACTTTTATCAATTTTAAGATTTCACATTTGGACTTTTATCTATTTCTCTTAGAAATGTACTTCTTTGTTATGCATATGTGATTTATATGTTATGGGACTGCTATTTCACCATTTATTTACACATTTTTCATTATGGTTTAATATGAGTTAACTTTATTTTTTCACATGTTTTTGTATTGATCCCTAAAAAGATAGTGGCTTTATGCACCTTTTAGATTATTTTTTTTTATAATTCTTTTGTGCCCGGAATATAGGTTGCTGCATTACCTCTTTATGCACTAAGCGCACAATTTTTTCTATGTTTATATAAAACTAAAAACAACAACGTATGCCATTATGCCTTCATTAGAATAAAAAAAAAAAAAAGCATTTAAAGCATGTTTAAGTGCAGGCCAATGTAAATATCTAAATTTGACTTGTGTTCAGTCTCTTTAATCACTTGATTTCTGGACGATTTACCCCCCTTCATGACCAGGCCATTTTTTGAAATACGCCACTTCATTGCTTTCAGTGAAAATTGCGCAGTCATGCAACACTGTACCTAAATGAAATTGGTGTAATTTGTTTCCCCACAAATAGAACTTTCTTTTGGTGGCATTTGATCACCACTGGGTTTTTTTATTTTTTGTGCTAGAAACAAAAAAAGACTGACAATTTTGAAAAAAAAAAAATATTTATTACTTTTTGAAAACATATCCTAAAGAAAATGTAAAAAATCAAATGTCTTCATATATTTAGGCTAATATGTATTCTGCTACATATTTTTGGTAAACCCAATTAGCGTATATTGATTGGTTTTTGCGAAAGTTACAGCGTCTACAAGCTATTGTATATATACTGGAATTCTTTATTTATTTATTTATTTATTTTATACTAGTAATGGTGGTGATCTGCGACTTATAGCAGGACTGCGATATTGCAGCTGACAATCTGACACTAACTGACACTTTTGACACTTTTTGGGAACCAGTGACGCTAATACAGTGATCAGTGCACTGTCACTGTACTAATGACACTGGCTGGGAAGAGGTTAATTATCTAGGGCAATCAATGGGTCAAATGTGTGCCTAACCAGTGTTTTTGTGTACTGTGTGCTGCTTTCACCAAGGAATTTGATGGATTTTCTTTCCCTGCTTGCACGGAAAGAAAATTCATCACATTCATCACATCCCTGCTGTCACGACTGAGCTCTGCATTGTTTACATATGCTGACCTCTGTCAAGGCTCTCTCCTTGACGATAAAAGGGTGGCAGAGGACATCCATTGGCCGACACACGCTGATCAGCTTCTGCTGTGGCTAATCACAGCAGAAGCAGCGCTTCCCATACCCGGAAGTGCAGAATCACATATATTAATGTAATTCTGCACAGAACGGCCATTTTGTAGCAGTAAATCTGCTATAGGGTGGTCAGCAAGTGGTACATACTCTATAAAACAGTACAACAAATCAGGTTTCAGCTTTAATTTTATGGAGAAATCAAAGAAATGATTCAGCTCACTCGCTATAGGCAAAAACTATAACTTTGTGCTCATAGGTGTGCGCAGCCCATTGCATTACAGTGTTCACCTCAAAGCTACACATGCGTGTGTGTATATAAATATATATATATATATAGATATATAAAAGTTCTGGCACATTGATCTCCCCATCTGCACAGTGAAAGAGAAGTGGGAAAGCACTTCTCTTGTGGCAGAGTCAGTCACAGGAAAATCTTTCCTATCTCCCCACTGGCACACAGAGCAATAGAGCTTTCCCTGCCAGTTGAAACCAATGATCATTGCTGGCTGCTAGAGCTACTGGCAGTGATCGCATGCAAAAAATCCCACAGGCTGGTTGTACTGAAGTCCATTGATGGACTTCAGTACAACCAGCCTGCCTATAGATGGATTGAATTCCAGCCAGTCCCTTTTGAACTGGCCAAGATTCAATCCATCTATGGCCAGCTTATTGCTCACAGGTTGATTAGGTTGTGCCCAGGCATATCTGGCACACCCTGTGTGCACGCCTTTGTTTGTGCTTCTTCTTTTTTTCAACTTTTAATGGATCTGCCCTGAAATGTTGTAAATCTATGCTCTTAATTTTGAAACAACTGGAGAATCTGGTTTATGAGAGAATAATCACTCCGGTTTCCTCCCACACTCCAAAGACATGCTGGTAGGTTAATTGGATCCTGTATAAAAAAAAATTGGCCCTACTATGTATGTATGAATGTGAGTTAGGGACCTTAGATTGTACGCTCCTTGAGGGCAGGGACTGATGTGAATGTGCAATGTATATGTAAAGCGCTGCGTAAATTGACAGCACTGTATAAGAACCTGAAATTAAAAAAAAATAATCAACCTTTTTATATAAGAAAGTATGTTGAATAAAATTCAATCCCAGTAGTTGTATAGAAGGAAAAAACGGTAAGTGTTTTGACAACATTAACATTTTACATTTTCACAATATTGTTAGCAACATATAAGGTATTTAAACAGATTCAGTTAAATAAATGCATTGCTATAGTTAATATATACATTGCTCCACTTCATCTATACACTATTCTAGCCTGTATATAATTGATAAATGAATTGCCAAAATGAATGTGTCATTCCCAATGAAGGAATCCTCTAAAGCAGTGTGCCTCACTGCCCCAATCAATGTATTCTTTACCCAATCAGATAATTGATAAAAATGTTGCTACAATTAAGACTGTGCCAAATAAATGAATCAACCCCATCTAATTATTGAATGCCATGTCCTAACCAAGTAAGTCACTGATCTTATTACTTACTTCACTGTTCAATCATTGATATCACTTATTTATTTAATTACTCTTTTTAAAGTCAGAATCAAATGAGGACTTTGAATCTTGTAGATCTATTGTAAAAGTACTAGGGCGTATTCTTCATATTGATCCCTTTGTTGCTGGGGAAGAATCTAGATCCAAGGTTCAGCCAGCATACGGGGATCTGACCTTACTCCAAGCTGAGATTAAACATCTCAGTTCCAGTTGCCAGGCTCCCTCTGTTATCATTCCGCCGCCAAATGTTAGAGTCTTAATGTACACTACATTCTTAACAATATAATATTCCAAAATTAAAACTTCATTATGGGAATCATCTTCCCATAATGTACCCCAATAAATGCCACCCATAAAACCAACAACTTTTTATAAGACCCCATATGTAATAGATCTTCTAAGTAGTAAACATATTGTTTCAAAAAGGCAAGAATAGCTAACACGGCACCTAAAATACAGATTTCTGAAAATATACATAAAAAAACAGTTTATGCTGAATACACCATATAGCACTACCCAACTGCCCAGTGTGGTTACATGTACCGACTTCTTATTGGAGACCAATGTTAATGAATGTTTGTGTAGATGAATTTAGTGAGTTTCAGTTAAGGTTTTTAAAACCCCACCAGGGGTCCAATTGTGATATACTGTATTTTCTGGCGTATAAGACTACTTTTGAACCTCAAAAAAATCCCCCAAAAATGGGAGGTCGTCTTATACGCCAAGTATAATATCTCCAAGGTAACCTAAGTATAAGTATTACCGGTAGATCATGTAATAGGGGGGTCGTCTTATACGCCCAGTCGTCTTATACGCCGGAAAATACGGTATGTCAAAATACGCAATACATACAAAATACATTTTCTGCCACTGTCCCATTCTTCATTTTATTTGTAAATAACAGTCCCTGGAGGAGATGTATATTATTCAGAGGAAAACTAAGTGCATCTATCAAATGTGAAAATTACATTTAAACTAAACGCCTTATATTTTTCACACACATTGAGGATGCCACACACAATGAAGTTTATTCAGCCAACTAAAACATACAGTGTCCCCACCTACAGACCACCCCGCGCTAATGTGTTTCGTCCTTATGGACAAATCTTTCTATATCACTGAATATCTTTGTATGGTATTCATACCACAATTTATTTTTGTGATATAGACACTTTTTAACAAAATTCCTTTGCAAGTATCACTGTGAATGAAAGCCTTTAGCTACCAAATATGCTTAATTGTCACTGCAGGTAGATTGGATTGGGTAACAGCCCCTATCTAATATGCAGGACGGCTATAGAATCCCCCATAGGAACACATGTGAGTGATGTAAAATCTTATTGATTGAACTGTGCTATGTGAGTTGGTCATTCAAAAGGATTACAACTACATCTGCTGTTGTGAATACAACATTTAATTATTGAACTGTGCTTTATGAGCTGGTTATACAAATAAGGACTTCAACTATATATATACTGCTGTGAAAGTAAAATCTCACCCAGTCCTACTAGTCATTTAAACCAGGATGATAATCACGTATACTACTATGATACAATATAATGTACAGCCACTTGTGTTGCTGTGATACCATACAAAGAATTTCAGGATAAAGAAACCGTGGAGGAAAATTCATATTATTGCAAAATAATGTCCTTAGCAACAAAATACCCTTAATTACAACTACAGGTAAATCGGCACGGGTAATAATTCCTATCTAATATCCAAGACAGCTATACAATCACCCATGCCAATGTCATGTGAGTAATGCAAAATCTCACTTGGGATGACAACATTGATAGGAACACCTTTAATATAAAATATCGAACCAAACATTATTGCACAAAAATTTGTATTATAATTCAATAGAGTAATGTATGAGATTATAATCCATAGAATAATATATTAATACTAGGTACTCATTGAAGGTTTAGTGGACTGCAAAAATGTTTAGGTCTATTAAACACACGTTTGGGTCTCCTGAAGTTGGAATAAAGTCATCTTAAACTAGACCTTGCTTATGCCTTTCTAAGTTCCCATGTTATGAATAAAGACATTAGGAAGTATAAAGAGCTTATAGTCCAATACAATTGAAAATTGTACTTGTGTACATGTAAAAGTATTGAGAGAATGGAAAGTTAAAGGGAAATTCCTTCTTCTAATGTAAGTACTTGTATAAGCTTACAAAATAAAAATTTGTATTTATTGGGTTAATTGCACTATATGTAAAGTGTGATTAATAGAGCAGTATTAAACCCCCCCAAAAAGTATAGTATATCGCAGCTTACTAATCATTAGATATGGTGGCTGCATTTGTTTTGTTTTTAGTTTTTTTCCTTTATTGTACTTGGTAATCTAGCCAGTAACACACTCTCTGTCTTAGGGTAGCTGAATTCTAGATGAAGTAGTAAAAAAGACACATTTGGACATCAACATTGTCAGTCTGGGGAGAGGGTAATGTTAGACTAACAGATTTAGAAGGACTTGACTAATAAATTGCGGTTGAACTCCAGATAGCAATTTACAATTTATTACAGCAAACATTTTTTTTTCCTTTTGGGATAAAGATTTTACACAAATAAATAATAGTTTACCATTATAACCACTCCTGTCAGTGGTAAATGTTTTGTCTCAACTTCTAACTGCTATATTGTCTGGCAAGTTAGTTGAAAAATTACAGACTTACTGGCCAGATCACCTAGTGAAAATTAAGGAACAAAACAAATGCAACCATTACATTTAATAATTGGTAAACTGCAATTTAATACATTTTTGTTTTTATATTTAATATAAAGTACCACCCTGATCTATATGCAGCAATATAAGGATATCAGTTTAAATGTAATATTCCATTTGATAGATGCACTTACATAGCTCCCAACTGTCCCTGATTTCGGGGGACTGTCCCTGATTTGGAACAAGGTCCATCTGTCCTTCTTTCCTCCTCTTTTGTCCCTCATTTTGGTCTGATCTATATACAGCTGCAAGAAAGGGTATGTGAACCCTTTGGAATGATATGGATTTCTGCACAAATTGGTCATAAAATGTGATTTGATCATCATCATCTAAGTCACAACAATAGACAATCACAGTCTGCTTAAACTAATAACACACAAAGAATGAAATGCTGCCATGTTTTTATTAAACACACCATGTAAACATTCACAGTGCAGGTGGAAAAAGTATGTGAACCCTTGGATTTAATAACTGGTTGAACCTCCTTTGGCAGCAATAACTTCAACCAAATGTTTCCTGTAGTTGCAGATATGACGTGCACAACAGTCAGGAGTAACTCTTGACCATTCCTCTTTACAGAACTGTTTCAGTTCAGCAATATTCTTGGGATGTCTGGGGTGAATTGCTTTCTTGAAGTCATGCCACAGCATCTCAATCGGATTGAGGTCAGGACTCTGACTGGGCCCCTTCAGAAGGAGCATTTTCTTCTGTTTAAGCCATTCTGTTGTTAATTTACTTCTATGCTTTGGGTCATTGTCCTGTTGCAACACCCATCTTCTGTTGAGATTCAGCTGGTAGACAGATGACCAGTACTGCTGTGGAACATCCAAGTGCTCTTGTGCAAACTGTAAATGTGCAGTAATGTTTTGTTTGGACAGCAGTGGCTTCCTCTGTGGTATCCTTCCATGAAATACATTCTTGTGTAGTGTTTTACGTATTGTAGATTCGCTAACAGGGATGTTAGTATTTGCCAGTGACTTGTAAGTCTTTATCTGACACTCTAGGATTCTTCTTCACCTCATTGAGCAGTCTGCGCTGTGCTCTTGCAGTCATCTCTACAGGACGGCCACTCCTAGGGAGAATAGCAGCAGTGCTGAACTTTCTCCATTTATAGACAATTTGTCTTACCGAGACTGATGAACAGCAAGGCTTTTGGAGATACTTTTATAACCCTTTCTAGCTTTATGCAAGTTAACAATTCTTAATCGTAGGTCTTCTGAGAGCTCTTTTGTGTGAGGCATCATTCATATCAGGCAATGCTTCTTGTGAAAAGCAAACCCAGAACTGGTGTGTGTTTTTTATAGGGCAGGGTAGCTGTAACCAACACCTCCAATCTCATCTCATTGATTGGACTCCAGTTGGCTGACATCTCACTCCAATTAGCTCTTGGAGGTGTCATTAGTCTAGGGGTTCACATACTTTTTCCACCTGCACTGTGAATGTTTACATGGTGTGTTCAATAAAAACATGGCAACATTTCATGCTTTGTGTGTTATTAGTTTAAGCAGACTATGCTTGTCTATTGTTGTGACTTAGATGATGAACAGATCACATTTTTTGACCAATTTGTGCATAAATCCATATAATTTCAAAGGGTTCACGTACTTTTTCTTGCAGCTGTAGTTGTACATAAAATTCACTATTTACCTTTTAAAAAATCTTTCCCAGTGCTAAACCTTTCATCCAAATTCTAAATTGGTACATTTGTATATTTCAAAAGCCAATATAAAGGAATAGTAGTGGTAAAAATATACAATGGATTTAACTAATCTTATTATTTTTTTAATATAAATCTCCTTTAACCACTTAAGCCCCGGAAGATTTTACCCCCTTCCTGACCAGGGCCTATTTTGCGATTCGGCACTGCGTGAATTTAACGGACAATTGCGCGGTCATGCGATGCTGTACCTAAACGAATTTGACGTCCTTTTTTTCCCACAAACAGAGCTTTCTTTTGGTGGTATTTGATCACCTGTGTGATTTTTTGATCATGCGCTATAAACAAAAAAAGAGCGTAAATTTTGCAAAAATAACAATATTTTTCACATTTTTTTATATGAAATTCCAAAAAAAAAATGTAAAAATCTAAATTTTTTAACATTTTCGGCCAATTTGTTTTATGCTACATATGTTTGGTAAAAAAAATCACAAAAGGCATATTTTGATTGGTTTGCGCAAAAGTTATCGCGTTTACTAACTAAGGGAAAGATTTTTGTAATTTTTGTTGTTTTTTTTTAACGAGTAATGGCGGCGATCTGCGATTTTTTTGCGGGACTGCGACATTGCGGCGGACAGTTCGGACCCTTGACTGACATTTTTGACACTTTTGGGGTTACCAGTGACATTACTGCAGTAATCAGTGCTATACATATGCACTGTTACTGTGAAAATGACACTGGCAGTGAAGAAGTTAACTGTATTGGAGAGGGAGGGGTTAAGTGTGTCCTAGGGGCATGTTTCTAACTGTGATTGGCTGTGGCTACTAGTGTAAGAACAGAGATCAATGGTCCTACATAGTAGAACCGTTTAATCTCCATTCTTACACAGGGAAGAATGACAGGCGGCTTTGTTTACATCAGCCGCCTGCCTTTCTTCCGGTGTAACGGACGATTGCGAAGTGCCCGGCGGACATCGGGTCCGCCAGGCACACGCGTGGGGGGGGTCCGTGACCACGCGGGATCGGGAGCGCTCGCTCCCTAGAGCCTCACAGGCTAGCGACGTAGTACTACGTCGCTTTGCCTGTGAGGGGCTGACCGCCGCAGTAAATAGTCGTGCGATGGACGGCAAGCGGTTAAGGGGGTGTGGCAGGGTGTGTGTCTTATGCCTACTTACTTTTGCTAATAGGTGTCCCTCGTTCTTATCTCAAAAAGTTGGGAGGTGTGCAAGTAGTTTCTCTCTGAATAATGTGCATGGTCGGCCATCTGTTATTCACAATTCTAGTATATTAGGATGTGACGCTGGTGAAACCTGTATTTTGTATGATTTCACATAGGCCTTGATCCATCAAGGGATCATTTTAACTGCTCCAAGATCTGCTCCAAAAATTATAGGAACATATTTTCCCAACACTGTTGTTACAGGGGAAAGGGGTTCACAATAAAAAAAATGATGCTTAGCAAACATTGAGTTTTTAGTCTAACCTAGAAAATAGGCAATGCTGTTAAAAAATCTTAACATCTCAAAATACTTCAATCAAAAAAATATGTTGCGCTGTGAATATATTCAAACAAACATGTATTCAAATAATCAAAATCATGTAGTGCTGATACACTGATTAGAATAAAGTGCTAAAAGTGCAAAAAAAAAATTCATCCATTCATACATGTAAAGCTGTAAACCTGTGCATCTATAAATGATATTATTCGATAAAGTGGCAAGTAAGGTATATAGATTGGATATGGTCCCTGTGACGAAGACTATTGAGATGAAACATATGTCCAGTTGGGGGACATACCGGTGATGCCAGCATGCCTGCCCGGGGGCAGGGCGATAATTTCTGAATGCCTGATGTATTCATTTTACTTGTGAGTAGAATACTGTACTTTTATTAAATTTCTTATGCTTGAAAATTGCACAATGAGCAATTGTGTTCCTTTTTTATACACATGCCTGGTTAATGAATGATGACAACTAACCGGCCACATTATCGGGTGATCTTTTTGATGTCACATCTAACATACGGGTCCTGTGAAGGGAGTGTTACCTGCATACCCACAGTGGGGGTTGTTGCCCACTAATGCGTGGCTAGACCTAGTTTGGGGTCTCCTCATCTGGTAAGCATCTATTAATTATTATATATGGTGGCGTATGGACAATGGAACACTTGGAGCACTTTTGGACTGTAATTAAGCATGTGTGGAGCACCTGTGTCGCCAGCAGTATTTGGAATTGTGATTCCTATATCATTTACCAATTTTATGCCACATTTGAAGATTTGTTATTTTAAATTAACATGTTTGTTATGCTTTGTACAGAATAATTGGCACTTTAATTAAAAACATAAAATATCCAATCCAATACCTTACCTGAACAATATAATTTATAAATGCACGTTCATAGCTTTACATGTATATACAGTATATGGATGAATTTTCTTTTTTTCACTTTTAGCACTTTATTCTCATCAGTGTATGAACACTACATGATTTTTATTATTTGAATAAATATTTGTTTGAGTACATTCACATTTTTTTGATTGTTATGGTTTAGTATTGGGATGTGCAATACAGTGGGAGCAGCTGTTTATTAATCATTAATTTTACATCAAGACACTTAGCACAGATTATTTTCTTTGTTTAATCTCAAAATACTCTCCTGTCTCAAAATGAGGTTACGTCCAGCTGCATGTAAACATAAATATAAAGCGTAATAATTCGGGCCAGAACAAAACAATTCCCCCTTGCAGTGGGGCCATTCCACACTGTAAATGTTAAAGGAGTTGTAAAGTTCCAAGGTTTTTTACCTTAATGCATTCTATGTATTAAGGTGAAAAACCTTCTTGGTTGCAGCTGCCCCCCCAGACCCCCCATTATTCTTACCTGAACCCGAACTTTCCAGCGACGAGCACAAGCCCAGCAGCTCCAGCTGCTATCTCAGGTCCTCATTGGATAGATTGATTGCCAATGGCTCCTGCTGCTGTCAATAAAATCCAGTGACACGGGAGTTGGGGGGTGGGGCCGAGTCCCGCTGACTGTGTCAATGGATGCACCAGCGGGACTCGTGAGTGCGCCGACACAGGTGCCCCCATGGAAAACGGCTCTCTGTGGGGGCACCCAATGAAGAGGTGGAGCCAGGAGCTCCACTGGGGGAACCCCAGAAAAGGAGGATTGGAGCTGCTCTGTTCAAAACCTTTGCACAGAGCAGGTAAGTATAACATGATTGTTATTTAAAAAAAAAAACAAACAAACAAACCTTTACAATCACTTTAAACGCTCATTATGTTTAGGGATGCCGGAATAAGGCAAAACACCCTATGCCATGCTCAAGCAGGCTCCCTCTATCTGTGCGACTGGGTTACTGCAGCCTTCCCCCTAAACCAGTCACAACCGTGGTCGCACACTCAACCCAAAGCAAAGCAGATGAGTTAATAGTCCTGCATTGTACATGATAATGCCAAGAGACCAGTGACAGGTTGGACCTTGGGGGGAAATAAGGGCAGCATTAGAACCCTCTAGAGAAGGAAATAGCATAAGTATTACAACATCTTGTTCTACCCATTAGAAATAACAGACATTTAACCCCCTAGGATCCCCACTGCAAGGATTTATTTTTTTTGTTCCAGTCCAGAGTTCAGCTATAAAGTATGAATATGCATCGCACAACTACATCATGTTAAAATATAGGACATGTAATTACTAGAAAGTTAAAGCTGAACCCCAGACAATTTATTTTTCGTTTTGGATAGACTTAAAGGTCTAACTAAATGCTGTCAAAATTTATTGGCATCCCTTAAGGAGTTTTGGCTGCACTTTTTGTCTCTGTGACAGCAGGAAAAGATCAAAGGGACTGTTGTTTACTGTGAAAGGAAGACACAGACACTATAAAAATAAAAAAATAAAAAGCTTGACTGAGGTTCATTTTTACTGAAGAGTGTTTTGTTGTAATCTGGGGTGTGCAGCACTGGAGAAACCTCCAAACCTGCTGTCGTGACAGGACATGAGGGAAAGAGTCTCCAGTGGGAATACTTCAAATAAAGTATCTGTTAATTCTCCACTTCGGACAAAACTATTAAAGAAAAAAAAAAAATTTTTTTGGCTAGAATTGAGCTATAAAACAGTGTATATGCCTATGTATATAAGCCATAATATTGCATGTCTCTATTTCTGTGTAGCAACATCCAACCTATTCCAAAACGAATGTTCCACTAACCACTTTTGGTACACACTTATACAAACTGTTTCTAAAATATTACATGAACACTAAATGGGTTTTTTTCTTTTTTTCCTTTTTTTTGCATTTCAAAATTTGATTTACCCAAAACTAATTTCTGTGGCTTTTTCTAGTTAGTTAGAGGGTTGAGTTCCTGAATCTGCACCCCTACTAAGGAGATCATAAGGGGCTCCAACTCTTTTTCTTGTATTATTATTTATTTCATATTTTGAGAAGGCAGCAGGAGGTGCGGGAACACACAAAGTTGGGCAGGAACACCCAACACTAATAGGTGGAGAGGAATATTTGGGTTGAAGCAAAAGGTGACCTATACCCGTGCCACATCCCAAAACATATAAGATATACAAAAAATGCAGGAACTAGTCCTGCAGTTGATGGAATTTACAGGCAGCAACATAGGACCGATACAATTATTTGTATAAAAATATCAAATGTAGACACAGGAACAACAAATTATCTAAATTTCAAGACAACAGTGCCTTAATTATTTATATTTATTGAACTTGAAATTGAGATAATTTGTTGTCCCTGTGTCCACCCCAAAGACATGCTGCTTGTGACCATTAACAATGCTGACTGTTCTTGCTGTAAGTTTGGGGGATGCTAGTTATTACGCACACCTTGTGTTTAATAGATGTACAGATCTGAATGTACTATCAAATGGCACCAATGTATATATGTAATAAATGCTCATTGCATTCAGCAGAGTGTGATTTCCTACAACATTGGTCTTGAAGAAGCTATGCACTAAAGCGAAACGGGTTTAAAAGCAGAGGTGACACAATATACAGACACCTTCTTTGGGTATTGTAACCTGTATTGTACCAAAGTCTGGGAGGTGCTGTATAAGAGCCATATTGTGCACCCATATGTCACATGTATGATTTTAAAGTGTTCTTTTTGAGTTTTGGTTGCTTTGCAAGCATAGATTTGAAATATGTGTATAAATAAAGCATTTGATATTGTTATACAAAAAATTGTATCGGTCTCATGTTGTTGCCTTTAAAGTCCAACTGCAGGACTAGTTCCTGCATTTTTTTTTTTTAACAATTGGATTGACTTACTAAAACTGGAGAGTTTGAAATCTGGTGCAACTCTGCATAGAAACCAGTCAGTTTTCAGGTTTTATTGTCAAAGCTTAATTGAACAAGATGAAGTTAGAAGATGATTGTCCTCTGCCCCCCTCATTGTTATACAATCCTTGGAACAATTTCTATGTACTATTAGGGCACACCCAACAATAACAGGCCTGAACATCTCTAAGTATACACATTAGGCTGCAGCATTTGCAGATAATCTAATCTTTTTTCTATCGTCCCTCCAAATACTCCCTCCAGGCCTTGCTACAGGAATTGGAGATTTAAGGGGCACTTTCTAATTATGAAATCAACATTTCAAAATCAGATGCCCCTAATATCACTGTATCTTCTGAACAACTAACAGGCTTGCAACAGCAATTTACCTATAAGTAGTCTACTTCGTATATAAAATATTTGGGTATACTGGTTCCCTCCAATTTAATACAGATTGTTGACTTGAACTTTAGACCGCTGGTCAAAACTTTAAAGCAGTCCTACGAAACAAGAACAAAGTAGCCCTCACTTGGTTTGGACTAAATAGTGTTTTGAAAATTAATATCTTACCGTGGTCTCTTTACTTATTACAAACTCTTCCGGTGTCTTTACCACAGTGCTTTCTGAAAGAACTGAGATCTCAGTTCCTGCACTATTTATGGGGAGGAATGAATGCTAGAGTCAGTAAGGCAATTCTGACCATTCCCAAACCAAGCGGAGGTATTGGGTTCCCAGACCCCAATAAATATTATGTTGCAGTCCACTTGCAGAGATTTATTGACTGGTGCACCTGAAGGACAATCAAACCATGGCTAGATCTGGAACAAGTAGCTACTCCGGCCACACTGGAAGGTGATATTTGGGAATATTCTACCTCCTCCCTGAATAGACATACGACTGACCCTCTTGTTAGAGCTACGTTTTGCACTGTTTAATCTATTTTCAAGACCACTTCTCTCTCACTATATCTAAGTCCTCTTCTGCCAATTCTCAATTCAAATTTATCACCTCAGCACCACCGATTTACAATTTTGCAATCTCTATGCTAACAGAATATTTTGATTGAACCATCTTTCTTTGCATAAGAAAACCTATGTCCACTACAAGTGTGCAAGCTATGTTTGGTTCAGATCTGGATTTCTTCCATTGTTTTTATTTAGGCTCCTGCTTACCAGCCCTTCCATCGGAATATCAAATTGTTCTCTCTTTAACACCATTTGAAACTATTTGTAATGAAGCAGTGCCAATTAAACACACCTTATCATAATCATATTCCTTGCTGATAGCCCAAGGCCATCAACAAGATCTGGGTTTCCCCACAAAATGGAAACATGCCTGAATGTAATGTATTCCTCCGCCGAAAAATCTAAAGTTTCTTTTTTTTTTTGCTCACAAAGCCTTAGTAGCAAACATATATCAGGAAAATGGTTATCGATACTCACCAAGGTGGTATAAAATGCCACAACTGCTACATAAGATCAACTCTCAAGTTTCCACCCTTAGCTGGTGCTGCCAAAACACGGAGGGCTCCCTCTTACATATTTTCTGGGAATGCCCAAGGATTAACAGCTGTAAGTTAAATCCACTTTTGAAAACCTAACCAGAGGGTCCCCTGTAGACCTGCCAACCATATACTGTATCTCTTGCATGATACGCATTTATTTATTATACATTACAATAACAAATTGTTAATACATCTTTTAAATGCCTTGTATACTGGCCTTTTGGAAACAAACTACTCCACCTACCCTTGAACATTGGTGTAACAGAGTATCAGATATCCAGGTTATGGATAATCATTCCGAAAAACATCTTGAAAGCTGGTTACCTTAGTGCTTATACATGAACTCCTTATTATTAATTTGTTGTGAGGGTATGGAGGTTGTTACTAGAGGAATAAGCAGGGGTTTCCTTATAGCCATCCTTTCCTTTTCCCTCTCTTTTTTCTCTTTTCCTTCATCTTCTTTGATTAATTGTGTATGTCTTATGCTAATGAAAGGAAAAAAAACGACCCTAAACAGGGCGAAGACCTTTGCTCATAGGAATCTAGGTGAATACATGTTATATACTTTATATATATATGTATATATATATATATATATAGTATAAAAAATAACCGCGCTAGGCACAGAATTGTGTAAGTATTTAAATTAATAGATAAGGGATTTGTGTAATAAAGCTGCAGCTGTATTGGGAAGCACCAAAAGACAAATTTTAACAAAAGAGCCGCGCTAAATTGAGATATTGATATTAAATCAACCTGTATAAAGCAATGCCAGTGATTAAGTGATTATATCAAGCAAAAAATTGTAAACTTAAATGTATACAAATTATTTTCAGTGATGAGTGTCCCAATAGGGACCACCCGTATATATATATATATATATATATATATATATATATATATGATAGTTACCCTGTTACATGGTCGATTTAAATTAAGTATTTAAAAATGAAGGTGATTGACTACAATGCGCAGCTGCACCAGATTCTGATGTGCTCCAGTTTTAGTAAATCTCCCTCAAAGTGTAGGATAAAAGGAAATGCGACATCAGTGTTAGTGCCAGTAAACATAAAAAAGAGGTGCACTGCTTCCGAGCTCTACCTATAACTATAACATCATTTTTTAGTTCTTTATGTGATGTTGCTAATTAGCTGCAGAACTCTTCAGAAAAATGACATGTCTATTGGCAACAAGTTGACACGCTTTGCAGCACATCATAATCATGAGCCTGGAAAGTCACCCAAGTTTATTTTTAATATTAAATTACACATGGTTTAAAAAATAAGTTTAGTGGTTCATCATTTGATAAGATCCTGATTGTACAGACTTCTGCATGACTGTCTCAAGAGCTCTACAAATTCAACAAGACTTACATTTAAAGCTATGCTGTAAGAAAGACAAAGCATTCAGAGCTTGGATTGTTTGGATTGTATCATGTCAGTATAAATAGCTGTGATTGACTGTTTTCGGGGAGCACATGTGGAAGTAATTTGTGGCATTCCAGCTAGATTAAAGCATGGTTACAAAGAATTTCACTGGCTCCTTTTTCAGCCAGAGTGAATAAAGTTTCAAAGGGGGTTTTACTGTTGTTTCTTTTAATGGGTACCACGGTGGAGTCAAATACAGGGCAAATGGATGAAGCAGCTTTTGCTTGCCAGAAAAAGTGGGAAAAAAAATTTAAAAAATGAAGCAGAACTTCTCAATAGTTATTCTCAAGTCACACCATAACTTAAGTAAGTTTCTAGACCTGGAAAGTGTTACACCTGGTGTTTCATATAAAAGTGCAGGCTAAACCAGATTAACATATCAAAACCAGATGTTGTATTACTAGATGAAGACTTTGAATAAATTACTTAACAACCGCATGGGGTCAGGCCCTGCCAGGGCAATGCTTACCCTTCTTAGATATTGGCTAATTTCAGCATGGCTCTTAACTGCTGATTAAAGAGAACCTGTCCCACAAAAATTAACCTTTGGAGGACTCAAATGTAGAATGATGTTTCTTCATATGCACTCTGCCCAGAAGAGGGACTGTGAAATCCAATGTGTTTCAAAATGTGACTGACAGGTTTAGGACAATATACCTTAATGCTTTCAGGGTCACTCCATCCAATGTCATCCCGTTTAGTAGATGAGACACTTGAGTCCTGGTGCAAAATATAAACTATGGCCTCTAAGCTTTAACCATTTTACCACCTGAGGATTTTGCTCTCTTACGTCTGGGCCACTTTTTGCGATTCGGCACTGTGCGAATTTAACTGACAATTGCGCGGTCGTGCAACGCCATACCCAAACGAAATTTACGTCCTTTTTTTCCCACAAACAGAGCTTTCTTTTGGTGGTATTTGATCATCTGTTCAATATTTACTTTTTGCGCTATAAACAAAAAAAGAGCGACAATTTTGAAAAAATAACAATATTTTTCACTTTTTTTATATGAAATTCCCCCCCAAAAAAATGTAAAAATCTAAATTTTTTAGCATTTTAGGCCAATTTGTTTTCTGCTACATATTTTCGTAAAAAAAAATTGCAATAAGCGTATTTTGATTGGTTTGCGCAAAAGTTATTGCATTTACTAACTAAGGGAAAGATTTCTGTCGTTTTTGGTGTTTTTTTTTAACGAGTAATGGCGGCGATCTGCAATTTTTTTTGCGGGACAGATCGGACCCTTGACTGACATTTTTGACACTTTTGGGGGTACCAGTGACATTACTACAGTAATCAGTGCTGTAAATATGCACTGTAAAAATGACACTGGCAGGGAAGGAGTTAATTTTTATTGGTGATCAAGGGGATAATGTATGCCTGGTGCTTACTGACGTGTGTGGGGGGAGGGGACTGAGTTACACAGGGACAGATCGCAGGTTTAGCTATGCTGAACCCTGCAATCTGACCCTGCCTGTCACTTAGGAGATCCGCCCGCTTTGTTTACACAAGCGGGCGGATTTCCACACTCGATTCCCCGATCCTCCCCTGGCGCGACTCCCGCTGTGACTGAATACAGCGGGAGCGAGCCTCCGGGAGAGGCGAAAGTCTGGCGACGTAGGTCTACATCGCCAGACGTTATCGAGCCACTTTGCCGCAGTAGAGCTCCAGTGAGCTGCGGTAAAGTGGTTAATTACTTGTTTACTGCTCCAGTCCTAATATGCAATGGAAATAATGATAGCGCAAGTTCTTATATATCCCCAACCAAACTAAACTCAATCAATAATGTCCATTAAACAAACATGCAAGTGCAAGAATATGAATTTACATCCACAAACTTGAGCAAAAGTGCTAGTACAAAGATGTGAATCTCAAATCCACAATCTAAATAGATTCCTGACAATTCATATAATTAAAGTGTATAGTGCTAATGTAAACAGAAATAGCAGCTATCTAACAGATCTGTATAAAGTGCAAAAATAATTCGTAAAAATTGGCCAGCGAGCTGGCAAATATGCGCAAGGTGCGAAAAAAGTGCAACAGACTTGTTCCAAAAAAATCGCCAACTGACTGGCGGTTGTATAAAGTGCAACACCAAAATATAGCTAGTCTCCTAGCGGAGGAAGTGCAATGAAAAATATAATATTATGTGATAATGTGTCCCTAAAAATTATAAAAGTGCTAATGCACATGTGACCTTCTACCAAAAATATGTATTATGACAGGTAAGTGTTCTCTCTAAATGAGTATAAATCAACCACCTGAAAATCATAAAAAACACCTGTAAATGAATAAATAATAAGCTAGTGCCAGTATCATATAATAATTATTAGTCCATATAAACAGTCCATGCAGTCCGTAATGGATCCTCCCAGGTGATAAAAGGTGCAAAACGTGCAAAAAAAAAGGTGCCAATGTAAATAGTATTGTGTTCACAGTGTCCACACGTGGGGATCCCACCATCCATGCAAGACCTTTTTCCCTAAATGGACTCATCAGAACCCCAGCTGGTAAAACAAGCACTTTCACTTTCACACTCAAAATCTAGCCTGGTGATCAGAAATTAAGCTGGTAAGAACCAGCACTTGTGCTTTATCAGCCGGATAATCCAGATTCCTCAAGGATGATTACCCCAGTATTAGAAATTATGTGGAGGGGAAGGAGAGAGAAAATATCCACATAGTGTAACTCCATATAAAAATAGTTTATTAAATAGATAAATGATTACACTGACATAAAACAGTGTCTACCCGACACTGGGATATCCAGCATAAAATGCAGCAACGCTCTGGCTATCTCCAGCCTAGACACGGGCGTGCATCTTCTCACTGCGTCCTAAGCCCCGCCCTACTAGTTTCATCGATAGACGTCTTCCCGGAGTCTTCCCGCAGCGTCTTCCTTCTACGGCCCTTTCCAGCTCTCCTAGAGTAACTGCCTGTCTCCTTGAATCTTCTCAATGCTCTTGAGACTGCTCTGGGAGACACAGCAAACCTTCTGGCAATGGCACATATTGATGTGCCATCCTGGAAGAGTTGGACTGCCTGCGCAACCTCTATTGGGTCCAGGTATCACTTCATGCTACCAGTAGTGACACTGACCCTAACTAATTTAGTGCACCTGTTGTTAATTTCATTAACACCAAAGCAGCTGAAACTGATTAACAGTCCCCTCTGCTATGTAACTGACCAGATCAATATCCTAGAAGTTTAATTGACTTGATGCTATACTCTGATTAAAAAGTGTTCCTTTAAAGCGGTAGTATCCCGCTTTTTGACACTTTTACCTACAGGTAAGCCTATAATAAGGCTTACCTGTAGGTACAAATAATATCTCCTAAACCGGCATGGTTTAGGAGATATTTACAGTGCATGCAGCCGTTCCCGCGAGCGGCGCATGCGCTCTGAAGGTCCGGGGAGACCTTCAATTTATTTGCCGGGAGTTTGACGGAAAATCACTCCCGCGCGCACCCGGAAGAGATGGCGAGGGATCATGGCAGCGCCCGCAGCGATGTCCGGGGGTCCGTGTCGGGGCTTCGTTCTAAGGTAAGTTACACATAATGGGCTAGTATGCGATGCATACTAGCTCATTATGCCTTTGTCTTGCAGGTTTTTTTTTATTTTTTTTTATTTTAGGGTTTACAACCGCTTTAAATTTTTGAGCAGTGTATTTTGGGAAACAGTTGAATTGATGGGTTTAGTTCCTTTTTAAGTTTGTTAGAGGTATATTATAACAGCAGCTTAAAAATGTGTAAAACTAAGGCAGGTTATTTTCAGGCAGACCTTTCTACACATTTAATTTGCCTGTATTTTTGCTGTATCAGTATACCTAAACTAAATTTGACTTTTCCTCTCAGCTTTCTTTCTTTTAAGGAATACAAATTCAGTGGAAAAAAAATTAGCGTTTTGTAAAATGTGTCTTTCTTTAAGTATTTTACATGAAGGGATTTTCTACAAAGTTTTGTAGCTGTAACAAAACACCCATTACTCAAAATAAATGATATCTGGTGTTACTAAATTTATATGAGGTTTTAAAACTGGATTAGGTTCTTTTTTTCTTTTAAGTAATTATTTCTAGGTTTAATTTTTTATTTTCTTAATATATCTTTTAGCTGTGTGAGTGTATGTGTTACTGATATTTCTCAGGACATCTTTTGTTTCCAACTCAAATGAAAAACATATGTGGAAAGAACACGTAACCTGCTGATTGTTGAGTCAGGGGTTTCAAAGGTTGGCAGAAACAGAAATGTTTTATTATTACTTTTTATTAGTTTTCTTTAGATAATAAATACTATGGGTGTAATGATTATTAAATGCGCATGCAAACAAAGCACACACAAAAGTTTACCAGGCTAATTTAATGCTGCTTCTAGCCTCTGCAAACGCATTGTAATGACTTATCCAACCCAATGTAAAACCCCTCGTCTCCCCCACAGGTATCTCCCAAAATGGAGAGACTCTGACTGTCCTTCTAATGAGTCTGTCCTTTCACCCATACTCATACAGCTGGGTCTAGATCTAAATTTTGGCTGTTTTTCTGGATTACGATACTTGTTCCAGATGATTGACTCCAGATGATTGAAGTATTGGGTTAAGTAGGCCAACAGAACAGCTAGCTAACTAGCATTTTCAGAAGGTCAGTGATTGCAGCCCACATTAAGTTTTTGCTTTAAAGCCTAATGGGCCATACACACTATAAGATTTTCTGAAGACTTTTTCCTTTAGACTTACCAAAACCATATAATATGAGGTCAAACCTAAACACTTTAAATTTGTATGCAATCTGGCAGGCCCTTGCACTACATAGAAAAGGTAAATCTGAAGGAAAAAGTCTTCAGAAAATCTTATAGTGTGTAATCTGGTGTAGGGGGGCTATTAGAGCTGAGGGAGCTGAGTGCCCACCCCCTCCATTCATAGAAGTTGTACTATAGCATGTATGAATAAGAAAACTTTCTAGGAATGGAGGACAGGTGGATGATTAAAAAGTCTGTTACCTCCATGTATAGATTGTTTTTTCATTCATAGAAGATGTATGGCTTCTATGAATGGAGGAGGTGGGCAGAATGGGCGGGCATAGTCAGGCACTTTTGATGAGCGCCTGTCATAGTTCCCGCAGCTCTATAAACCACTGCACCGGAACATTATGGTGGCAGAGATAGGAGGGATTGGATTAGAAAGATTTCAACTAAGCCAGAAGAGAGCAGCAGCACACTGATAGTAATATCCCTTGTGCTGTTTTTTTTTTTTTTTTTTTTTTTTTTACTAACTTAGGCTTTTAGGTGTTTATACTTTTGTTTCCAGAACTCGTGTAGATTTTGAAATTTTTTTTTCTTAATTTTCAGCATTTTCAGCATTTATTTCAATACAGTATTAGGCAGCAGAAAGTCTGTTCGAAATTGTTTGATTTCACAGATACAAAAATGTAGTATAATCACCTGTTTGGAACTGACATTTTCCTTTCTACATGCCCCCTTTCACATGCTTTTATTCCAACTGTATGTTTGTTGCATTATCTTTACTTTTGAAAGGGTTCCAACTCTTCTTAATCTCAGTACATTCCTGATCACCAACTGAAAATTCCTGATATCAACTGTTTTTAAATATAGTGGTGCCGTTTGGCCAATAACCTGGAACTTTTTAACATTTTAATTTTATAGGAGAGAGTAATTTATTAAGCCCAACCATTAGTAACCCTAGAGGATGGGGGGGCGTGGCCTGGCGCAGCATGTGAGAGGACGTGTGTGAGAGGAGCTCCGCCGGACCGATATCCTTTACCGCTAATCCTGCAGCCCTCCGGGCACGATAATCCTCCCTTCACCTCCCGCACACCCGCGGCACTGACCTCCGCATGTCTCCGCCGAAGAAAGGCTCTGAAGCTGCGGCAAAACTAGCTGCATTCCGGAGGCTGGAGAAGGAGGCCCCGATCCAAGATGGCGCCGGCCCGTCGCTTGTGGTGGAGGAGCCTGAGAGCCCTGCTACATCCAAGGTTTTGGAAGCGATTGCCACTTGCCAGACCATGCTGACAATTAAAATCGAGGAGGTGAAGGTAGATATATCTTTGATGCGTCAGGATATGCAGAAGCTAAGGGACAGAGTTGGTGAGGCTGAACACAGAATTAGCGAGGTGGAAGACTCCCTCCCCCCATTGCAAAGCTCCTCAGACAGGCTGCAGCAACAAGTACACCTTATCCTCCAAAAACAAGATGACATGGAGAATAGGCTGCGCCACTGTAACCTGCGGTTCATTGGCCTCCCGGAGGGCTCTGAAGGTGCAGACCCCTCATCCTATTTGGAACAATTGCTCACTCAGACATATGGCAGAGAATCCTTTTCACCCACTTTTGTTGTGGAACGTGCACATCGCCTCTCGGGGCGTCCCCCCCCTCAGGGAGCACCCCCCCGCACATTCATCGCTAAATTCCTGAACTATCGGGACAGAGATGCCATATTACGCCTGGCCAGAGTTAAGGGGAACATTCCATTTGGAAATCACAAAATAGCGATTTTCCCCGACTTCTCTGCTGAAGTCCAGAGGCGCCGCAAGAGCTTTTTGGAGGTCAAACGCAGGCTGCGTATCAAGAATATTAAATACTCTATGTTGTACCCGGCCCGTCTTAGAGTGGAGGGTGAGGACCGAGCCCACTTCTTTGAGGATCCGGAAGCCGCCATCTCCTGGTTAGAGGGACTGGAAGCTAGAGCCTGACCACCTTGCCCTGGCGACTTCATGATACTTTCTCCCTGATTGCCTATGCCTTACGCTGCTGCAGAGGTGGAGGGGGTTTTGTAGATCCTGCGGAACTCAAGACTTTGTATCCCCCTTCCCCCCCCTCCCCTCTCATTTCCCTGCACTTCTGCTCCTGTGTTTGACCGGCGGAGCGCCCTAGCTCCACAGATGGAACTGATTTTTCTGTTCTCTTTCTATGGATTTCCACCTGCCCATAGGCTTTGCTACCCAGCGATACACCTGTTGGTTTTCGCCCCCTACACCCGCTCAGGCGTGTGTTTGTGCCCAACTCCCCTGTTGCCCCCTGCGACTTCTGTTGGACCTGGGCCCCCGGGCCCCTTTGCTTGTCCTAGTTGTATTTTGCTGTATTTTTGCTGACTATCCTGGGGGTCCCTGGCCTCCTGATCTTGCTCTTTACCAGTCGCATGTGGGCCTGTTCTGGTTGAGGCACTTGTTTGGGAACAAGCCCGCACAAGTTGGGGTTGGTGCAGGGCAGGGAGGGGGGATTGGGGTATTACCATTGTTTACAGTTTATATTTGGTACAATCTCTATACTGTTTCTGTTCTATGCAAATTGACCTCAAGTAATAAATACCTGCTCTTTTGCTGCCGTTTATTAATGCTAGTGTATGACCGTGGACTTGTTAGTTCTGTGGCCTTATTGCCTGAGATCCTGGGAGCCTCCGCTCCACGCTCCGTATTACCCCTGCCATGGCCGCATTGAAATTGTTGACGTGGAATGTCAGGGGTATGCGCGATAAGATTAAACGGACGGCTGTCTTTAATGTTTTACGCCGTGTACGGGCTGATATTAAAGTACTGGTGGAGACACATTTGGAGGGCCGCGTACAACAGTCTCTCAAACGGCCCTGGGTTGGCTGGGTGCAGCACTCTGCATATAGCTCGCACTCCAGGGGTGTGGCGCTTCTGGTGACCAAATCGGTACATTTCCAGCTCCTAGGATCTCAGGTTGACCCAATGGGTAGATATGTCTTTCTCAAAACGTCAGTCTATGGGGAATTGATGCTGCTGATGGCTTTCTATGTGCCCCCCCCTTACTCTGCTGTGATTATAATGGAGGGATTGGCGTTTATGGCACAATGCCCGGGGGCCCCGGTGATCTGGCTGGGCGACTTTAACAATGTGATGGACTCGGGTCTGGATAGATCCGGTGGCGCCTCCCAGGCGCCGCCGGGGTCGTCCCCGACCAGGTTCTCCCGATTGTTGGAGAGCTTTGGTTTGGCCGACTCTTGGCGCAGCAAATACCCCGCTCAGCGAGGGTACTCCTGTTTCTCGGCTGCACACCATTCTATGTCACGCATTGATCTGATATTGTTGTCTCGAACCCTGCTCCCCAGGTTACTGGCGGCAGGCTTCGCCCCACGGACTCTGTCTGATCACTGCCCTTATTGGATACTGTTGTCCTTGCCCTGCAATAGACCTCCCCCGGCCTGGCGCCTGAATCCCGCCTGGCTCCCCTTGGTGTCTGATGGGAACGACATTGAGGGGACCTGGACACAATTCTTTTCTGATAATGAGGGCACTGCCTCCCCGGCTGCAGTGTGGGAGGCATTTAAACTGTTCGCCAGATCCACTATGATTTCCAAAATCAAAGCTGTTAGAGCGCGGGCTGCTGAGGAGATCTCCAGGGCAACGACAAATCTAATTGAAGCTGAACAGGCCTTTATGGCGGACCCGACTCCGACACATGAATCCCAGTATAAATTGACCTCTAAAGTCCTTTCCCAACTTGAATATGAGAAGGCGAAATCTAAGATGTTTTTTCAGAAGCAGAATCTGTTTGCACATGGAGAGCGGGCGGGGAAACTCCTCGCATATTTAGTCCATTGTGAGGATAGGCCCCCGGTAGTTATTACTTTAAAGGATGACCTGGGTAATGAGATCACTGATCCTGCTGCGGTGACACGGTGTTTCCGATCATTTTTTAGTACACTTTACACCTCTAGGGCCCCCGCTGACTGCACTGACATGCATGACTTTCTGGACTCTATTGACTTTCCCACTTTGACACCCGACCAGTTGGCGACCCTCGAGGCACCCATTTCTGTGGAGGAGATTGCAGCAGCCGTGTCCAAGTTCCCTAGATCTAAGGCCCCCGGCCTAGACGGCCTCCCGATTGAATTCTTCTCCCAATATTCGGAACTCCTTTCTCATAAATTATTGGCTTTGTTTCAATCTCTATTCAAAGATGCAGCCCTACCCCCTTCTATGCGGGAGGCGCTAATTGTGCTCATCCCCAAGCCAGGCAAGGACTTACACGCCCCAGAGTCTTACCGTCCCATCTCTTTGCTCCCAGTAGACACTAAAATCCTTGCGAAAATTTTATCCCTCCGTCTTAACAAGGTGATCCTTTCACTCATACACTCGGACCAGGCCGGGTTCATGCCTGGGAGGAACACCTCATTTAACCTTCGCCGGTTATTCATGAATCTCCAGGCACAACACGACGGAATGGGTGGCAGGGTGGTGGTCTCCTTGGACACGGCTAAAGCATTCGACTCGGTAGAGTGGCCATTTCTATGGACCTGCCTGGACCGATACGGCTTTGGACCTAATTTTATTAAGTGGGTCAAACTTCTATATAGCGCCCCGGTAGCTAGGGTCCTGGCCAACGGCTGGCAGTCGACCGCCTTCCCTTTATCCCGTGGCACTCGACAGGGGTGCCCCCTCTCCCCCCTGCTGTATGCCCTGGCCGCGGAACCCCTGGCGATGGCCATTAGAGCACATCCCGGGATTCGTGGCCTACGTAAGGGACCGCTGGAGGAGAAAATCAGCATGTATGCTGATGACACTTTGTTATATTTGGAAGACTCTCGAGAATCCCTGCTCACAGCCCTTTCTTTAATTGAACGGTACGGACGATTCTCCGGTTTTCAGATAAACTGGGATAAGTCACAAATTCTCCCGCTTGACGAGAGCCCGCAGGCGATCGCCCCCGCAAACCCGGCCCTACAATGTGTATCCCGCATTAAATACTTAGGGATTCAAGTGACAGCTAGCTCAGCAGATTATGTCCCGGATAACGTTCAACCCTTGTTCCCTCTGCTTAAGGCTAAAATTCAAGTATGGTCCAAATTACCTCTGGGAGTGATGGGTAGAGTCAATTTAATTAAAATGATTCTCCTTCCCAAAATTCTCTATGTTGTATGGCACTCTCCTATTTACCTGCCACTCAGGCTGTTTAAGCAGATGGAATCACTCCTCAAGACCTTTGTTTGGGGTGCTAACCGGCACAAGATCTCCTGGCGCAAACTCAAGAATCCTACAAATCTAGGGGGGTTGGCCCTGCCGGATTTTAATCTGTACTATCTGGCAGCTCAGTTGTCCCAGTTCTTTCACATAGATAAAACGGATAGAGAACGCTTCTTGACCCTGCTCTGCCCTGGGTGGGCTCATCCCCTCGGGGACCCCCTCCTAGTTATCCTTAGGGGCGTCAGGGGCTCGCCGGAGCCCCTGTGCCCCAGATCTCTTCTATATCACTATTGTCGGATCTGGGAGGTGGTAGCGTCCAGGCTTCGGTGCCCTCCATTCCACACATTCACCCCTCTGTGGCATAATAGTACATTGCGTGAGTTCCTCTCCATCCCTGACCTGTCGGTATGGAGTGGGAGGGGTATTCTTCTCCTTAGCCATATCTCCACGACCACTGGTCTACGGTCTTACGAGACCTTGCGAGACCAGTTTGCGCTCCAGGGCCCCATGCACTACAGATACTTACAGCTCTCCCATGCCTATAGATCTCAATTCCCTGACGGCCCTCCTGAGATAGAATCGGTTACCACCCTTGAGATTGTTAAAAGTACAGAACCCAGTCACCTCATTTCCATGTTCTACTCTGAACTTCACACACCTTCCTCGACCACTTTAGCTTTTGCACTTAAGACCCGCTGGGAGCGCAGTGTGGGGGCCATGGAGGATGAGGAATGGGAGGATGCCCTGGAGACGTGCCGCAGAGTGTCGCCAAAACTGTCGGATCGCCTAACCCAGACCTTTATAATACACCAGGCTTATCTCACCCCACTTAGACTGTCCAAATATCACCCTGACTTGGTCCCCTCTTGTCCTATGTGCGGAGACCCTGATGCTTCCTTCTTTCATCTATTGTGGAGCTGTCCCCAATTACAGACTCTATGGCAACAAGTAGTCACATTTCTGCATGACAAAATGGGGTCTCCTCTACAACTCTCTCCTAAGGAGTGTCTCCTGGGGGTCTATCCGGATGGAGAGATGCCCAAATCCACTGTCATATTTCTTCAGGAAACTTTGTTTATAGCACGTAAATTGATAGCCAGGCGGTGGATGAGACCTACTCCTCCTACTCTAGGATTGTGGATTAAGGAAATTAATAGTGTCATCCCATTTCATAAACTTTTATATAAACATAGGGGGTGCCCTCAGAAGTTCAACAAGATTTGGGACAAATGGGTGCAGTGCCCTGATACGGCTCAGTAGTGAAGTGGGTAACTACTTTATGCTGACCGCCCCTGTTAAACCAATATTGTCTGCTTGAGTGTTGGGCCGACAGAAAGTAACTGACTACTGCCTTATTTTTACTATGTCTGCTCTGTTTCTAAGTGTTAATCACTGTGTATATTTGTATTTTTGTACCCCTGTGTGTTATTAATCTGATCGCAGTTTCAATGCACGGTTTATTTTTGTATTGTACCAAAAGTTTCAATAAACCTCACTGTTTTAAAAAAAAAGTAACCCTAGAGGATCATACGTTTTTATTTAAGTTTTATCCACTTAGGAACGTTGGCTTCACATTACCTTAATGCTAGCCATTTTCATGGCAATTTTCAGACAATACTAATTACTTTCAACCAGCTAATACATAAGAAAGTAGAAAAAGGGTGCTACTTAACCACTTGAGTACCAACCTGAACCTTCATTACCAGGTCATGTTTTAGGTTTCAGTGCTGTGATACTTTGACAATTACTCAATCATGCATTACAATACTAAAATTATTAAATATATTCTATTTTTAGACAGATAGAGCTTTCTTTTGATGGTATCTAATAACCGCTGTTTTATTTAAGGAAAAAAGGCCAACATTGAAAAAAAAAACAGTTTTTGAAAACTAAACAATCCAAGGTGATTTCATTTTTACCACAACTGTTTGTAAATGCTGAAATGGAGGTTTTAAATATGGTACTTGGTAATGGTGCACTAGATACAGGAGATAATTAATGTAAAGGGTATTGCACAGAGGGAGGAGAAGGTGAGGGGGGTAATGTACAGGTATCAAACAGTGGGAGTGTTTTGATTGACTATCAAAGCACAAGGTACGGAGCCACTCCATCCTGCTATCTGCACATACAATGTAAACGCGGTGCCATTTTGAAATGTCACTGCAGAACATCAGAGCCACCACTCTGTTGTTTAAAAACATACAGCGGCAGTAAAGTGGTTAAGGTTGCATTCACATCCATAAATGCACCCTGCCTGCGATTTGATGCGAGAACCCCAGTGGGGATTCCCACGATTAGCTGTGAGTAGGCAGCCCCATTGAATGCAATAAGTGGTTGCTGGCTCTTGCAGCTATTTGCGCCCACTCACATGTAATCACTCATGCAGCGTTCACATGTGAGTGATTGGCCCTGGAGTTAGGCAATCTGTGTTCAGTAACTATTACCAAAAAGTTCTGGCGCTACTCCAAGATGATGAAGTCCTGGAATGTCCCTTCACAGAGAATACACAAAAACCTGTAAAGTTAATGTGTTGATGATGTATGAGGATAGCAACACTGTTCGCCCAATCCCTAATGCAAGACAGCATAGAACATGTAATTGAAATTAGATATAAGAGATGGCGCTCAGTATGCATGTAGTAATGAACCCCAGTATAGACTTAGGAGGATAGTCTCATGAACACTTTATTATAATGATTCAAGGGTAAAGCATACTATGGATGAAACAAGATCAGTCCTACCGCCCCTTGTAACCTCTGGACATTCACACCGATGGAAATAGAATCCTGTAGGAGACCGGTGGCTAATGTTGAGAGCCGGTTGTCAGATGGGGTCGCAGGCAGGAGGGCTCGGTCGGTCTGATGTGCGGCCGCTTCCTCAGACCGGAGCCTCTGTGTCACACTCCCTCGGCACCCGGCAAGAGCCTCGGGAGTCGCGCTTTGATGACGTCACTGCACGGGACCGAAGATCCACAGACAGCCGGCTACAGGAATGCTAGGATGTCAACACGGACGGGAGACTGGTTGCGTTTGCTTCTGAGGAGCCTCCCGATTGCCACAACGACATGTTTCGCTACAATAGTAGCTTTATCAAGTCTTCTATTTCCATCGGTGTGAATGTCCAGAGGTTACAAGGGGCGGTAGGACTGATCTTGTTTCATCCATAGTATGCTTTACCCTTGGATCATTATAATAAAGTGTTCATGAGACTATCCTCCTAAGTCTATACTGGGGTTCATTACTACATGCATACTGAGCACCATCTCTTATATCTAATTTCAATCTGTGTTCAGGGCCGGTCACTCGCATGTGATCACTGCATGAGCAATTACATGCTAGTGGGCACAATTAGCTGCAAGAGCTAGCAACCCCCCTTTGCTTTCAATGTGGCTGCCTACTCACAGCTAACCACGAGAACCCAGGCTTTGGTTCTCACATCTAATTGTAGGCAGGGTGCATTCACAAGTATGATCACGCCCTTAACTGCACCTGTGCCCAGTCTATGGACATTAAAGTATTTACATTTTCTACATGACACTAGTAAAGAGCTTTGAAGTAAGCTATCACTTACCTCTCTAGCTGCTTGTGTGCTGTAAGGTATGCATTCTCAAAGCTTCTCAAAAATCAGAAGTCATGTTGTAGTCCATTTCTAATGCTGCACTCACAATGGCAGTTTTAATTATGCCTGGCCATAGTTCATCCCCTTTGTCCAGTTCATTTGTTTAATGACCTGTGCTCAGGAACAGTTAAGGGTGCCTTGGCTGGGACTGGGAGTGGTCACTTATGGTCACTAAGCACAAAAGCAGGCATCACTGTGGTCTGGTTGGCAGAGGTGATGAAGTAGGTATGTCCCAGAAAACTTGCTTATAGTCCAATGTGAGTGCAGACCAGCTAGGGTAGAGGGGAGGGGGGACAGTCTTATTTGGATACTGTTTAAAACAACTGTGTGAATGCATCCAGGTTAAAAAAAACACCTGTTGTGTGTGTGGACAGGGCCTACTCACCCTGCATGCGGGGTGCCTCTCGTGTGTATGCCCTTACCAATGCTCAGGACAAGGCAAGCCCCATTCATGTTAAAGTCAACATTAGGGTGGTATCCCGGCTTAGAGATGAGCCATACACCTTGTGCAGCTGTATAGTAACATTCAAGTCCCTTATGTGCAAAACTCTGTCCCATTTCACTGCACACCTTGCCTTCCAAAAAGTAGCATTTAGAGGGGGACACTGCTGAACTTGTGTCACATTTCAGTAATCTAGCTTTCCTGTTCCAACTCACTCCCAGTGCACTTAACTAACCGACCGCTAGGGAGGGAGTCAGAACGCCAACCCCCTCGCTACTGGACGACCTGTCACCCACACCAACTGCTACTCTTTGCTATCTGGCTGCTATACGTTCCACTCATTTATGATTACCCATAGCAACTACATACTTTTTCTAATTTCTTAGCTGAGTAAGCCTTTTATGGTGGCCATTCTCTCCTCTTCAATCCCATGTGCGCTTTTCAGGCCCTGCGATTCTAATATACCATGCACCCTTTATAAATAACTTCAGACCAGGCTTTTGAACATTTAACAGCTTTACTTATCACGATGAAACAATACACTCCAGAGTGCAGACAGTCCTTCCCCAAATAACTAGTCCCAGGCTGCCCAGGCATACCCCTCCAGGTAGTAGTCCATAGCTGGTAGAATCCCTATGAGGTAGATTCCTGTGCGGGGAGCTAGCAGGTTGCTGGTGGTTACATCTTCATAGGCGAACTTCTAGCTTCTTTCCCATGCAGTCCCTACTCCGACCCCCTGAGCCCAGCCTTCCCCTTTATTAAATGCAACACAGGGCAGAGGACAGAACCCATAAAAGCCTGGGCAAAATGCAGAACCTGTATTAACCCTTCCCCATCGAGACAGCCAAGCACTAAATGTTGGCACCTATAGAGGGCTGGCAAGCTGCCAAAATGCTAGTGCAATAAAAAGTAATAATAAAGGAGCAACAATTTTAATGCCTCTATTGTAAAGTTTGAATAATAATTTATCCACAATGCCTGTAGCTAAAGGTGTGAATGATGCCTAGTTTCTTTATTGCTTATTCAGAATTTCTAAATATTTGGTATGCATGTTCGCTTTAAGTGTAGTTTAGCAGCCAGTGTAACAGTTTCCTGATCAGTTCTGATGACATAGTTGTGGATTCAGTAGCCTGGAGTTGGAGAGTTAGTGTGAATTGGTTTTAGGTTTCAGGGCAAGCCTAGACCTGGAGCTTAACTGCAATTGCCCAATGTGGAGTACTGCTAATTCTAGACTATATCAAGAAAAGCTTAGGCACAATTCTTTCTGTGCATAATCAGTACTGTCAATTAGCATTAGTTGAGTTCTCAGTATTTGCACTTTCCTTGTGAAGAATGGCCATAAACATATTGGAGTTGATTTACTAAAAGCAAAAAGACTATGCACTTTGCAAAGTGCAGTTGCACTCTGCAATTGCAGTTGCTGCAGAGCTTAGTAGGTTAGGCTTTACTTTACAAAGAATACCCAATAACATGCAAGGAAAATGTAAAAAAAACAGCATTTTTGCATGCACATGATTGGATGGTAGCATTCAGCAGAGCTTCTGCTCATTTACTAAGCTCTGGAGAAATTGATTGCTCTTGCAGAGTGCAACTGCTATTTGCAAAGTGCACATTATTTTTGCCTTTAGTAAATCAACCCAATAAATCTTCATAGAATAATAACACTCTAGTTTTAGCCTGAGCAGTCTTGCAGGGGGTTAAATGTATTGCTTTGCTTTGTAAAGTAGGCTGTTCTGGTATCTGTGTTTGCTTAAAGTTCAAAAACCAGGTTTCAGAATTAATATGTTTGTCACTTTGTCAGATGCACCGGGGAATTGTTACAATTCAGTCACTTTTCAATTTGATGCTGTATATATTGTGTCAAGGCAAAGCATGCTGTCACCTTCAAACAACAGTCTGGTTTGGTCACAGGGGATTTTGGTCATAGAACTTTAAAAGCCTTTACAGATTGTGACAAATAAATAGTATTATCCACACGTAGTCCAGTCTCTGTTAGCTCATGATAAGTAAGTTCAAAGACAGTGCAGGAGAAGGATACGTCAAACCTGTAGGTGCAGACAAGAAGTGTTTATTCTTTAACTGATCTTTAAACTGAAATCTTCCACCTATTATTTGAATCTTGGTAAAGTCACTTTCATTTTGATGGCATGTCGTTAAATAATGGCTTTGCTTTTCAGGTCAGTCCTTCAAATAATCTTCAGTTATAGCTTAATTCCTGCAAAAAGTATTATATTTTCTTTAATTCAAATAAAGTAAAATAGGGCTGGGCCATTTGTAAGGATTTTATGGAGGGCTATGTCTCCACTGGGGAGATTCCCTTCACTTCTTATCCAACTGTCAATGGGACAAGACGTGAGAGGAAATCTCTATGACAGGGACCCACATAGCAATGAAGCAATTTTTTAGTATGGTGGAAGGTTTGAAAAAAAAGTGACAACCCATGGGTTAGGAAGTTTGAGCAAATCTATCCAGGACATTAACTACTATAAAATATTACACAATTTTCCCACTCTCATCAAAACTTTAAAAAAAAAAAGTTTTTTCTGAAGGTGGTCTTTAAAGATGCCAGCCAGCCAGCCAGGATATACATTTCATATAGGCTCACCCAGAAGCATAGTCTACCGGTAAATGGCTCTAGCTATCATACTTGCATGTTGTCAGAAGCACCATGATGCTGACAAGTGACTCTTCTGCGTATTTACAAATGGGACAATCTAGCACTGCTGTTTTTATTGAACCATAAGAAGCCAGTGATGGCTAAGTTTCTTTTTCTGTCTGATTAGGGAGAGCAGGGGTTGCTGAGGAATTTTATGCCGAGCCATTTTTCTTCATCATGTTCGGTGGACAGAACTTAAAGTAGTGATCTATCAGGCCATTTTAGGCTCTGAGCTACTGGTACTGTTTGTGGGCAGCTGGGGCAGTAATGTGGCTGTTTGTCATGTCCTGCATGCTTTCCCGTTAATTAATTGGGCGCCAAGCACTGGGTCACATGGAAGGCCTACCCTGTGTGGGTTCTTCTGGGCTACATTAGGCACTGTTGCAGGGTCACTTTACCACACACACATGATGGTACCTTTACTCTGTGCCATCTTCACCAATGCCTTGTGGCAAGGCTGAAGCCACCATGGGGGAATACTCAAACTTAGGCGGGGATCTACTCTTTAGAGATGAACATACACCATGTACACTGGCTTTATAACTGTTCTCCAGTTAACTTGCAGATCTCCGTGACAATAACTTGCATTTTGGAGGGACATGCTGAGCCTATACCTGTATCCACCTGTCCAGCGTTTTCCACTACTACTCCCAAGTAGCAGGGTCGGCCCCGCTGTGCACTCTCAGAGGGCACCACACATGCACTCAACTTAAATCTTGACCTTCCGTACCTCTGTATAGGATGGGGGACCTCTGCAGTGAAATCTGCTCCCACTGCTGTGGAAGACAGACAGTTGGCGGAAGGAGTGCTGACAACATCTCCCTTGCTGCTAGAGGCTCTGCCATCTATAACAAGTATACACTAACAACAGGCTGCTTGTTACATTTCCATTACTCTAGCTAACCACTTGTGTCTTCACATTACTCCATTCCACACAAATACCTTCATACCCCAATGTGTTACAAGCCACTCGGTGAACCATGTGTGCTGGTTACTTACGATGCACCTATTTAGAAACTTCAGACCAGGCAAGGACAACCTTTCAAGACTTTAATTGCAAAAGTGCAAAAACAGACATTTCACAAATCAACAGGCAAGACACTATACTTTCCTAATTCCCTAACTATAGGCTTGTGTTCTGCCCTGGCATACCTGCAAAAGTGTAGTCCAGTAATCATAGTCCTTCAAGGGCATTTCTCCAGCACTGGTGTCCTCAGAGTGAACCCCAAGTTAAAAGTCTCTACATGCAGGCCATCATGAGTGACCTTCTCCTACTCCTATGGGTCTCACCATCTGTCACCTTTCCTTACGGGTTTCGCAACCCACACCTGTGCTGGAACCCTATAGAACCCTCCAGGAATTCTCTCTTCCTTGACTGTCTCTGGGGAACAACCACTCTCACCGGACTGCTGTTAAATTTATATGATACAGGACAGTGTGCAGGATCCACAGCAGAACCCCAACTAAGGAACCAGCAAAAACATTTACTCCCACCTTCCCTGCCTGGACAACAGCTAACTAACTGGTTGAACCTGCCCACAAGTTTTTTACTGATTTGCACAGATTGTTACATTTCATTGCAGCTTGGGCTATTTTACTGAATATTATTTTTTTTGTAATTGTATTTCAGCTATTGTTTTACAAATAATTTTACTTAGCTTCCCTCTTTCAAATTTCTGACCTAAAGAAAACCTGACATGAGAAAAAACATCTCACATTCCTGACATTTCTGTTTAAAAAGGATAAGTGCCTGGATATCATGCTGAACAAGTATGCAGATTAGGACTCCTGACCTTCTCTGGTTTGTCTGATCTGAATACTTGTTTCAGGTCAATGAAGTTGATTTATGAAAGGAAAATACACTATTGGCTTTGCAAGTGAAGTTGCGCTCTGCAAGGCAATTTACCCAGTGAATGCGGTGAAACTTCACTTAGTAAACAATACCCAATCATGTACAAGGAAAATAAAAAGAACAGCATATTTGCTTGCACATGAGTAAATGATATAAGTCTGCAGAGATTTACCTCATTCACTAAGCTCTAGGGAAACTTCCCTTGAAAAGGGCAACTGCACTTGCTCTTGCACAGTGAACCATTTTTTTGCCTTCAGTAAATCAATCAATCACTCAGGAAGTAATGAATTATTGAAGACAGTGAATTAGTAAAACAGCCAGTCAACTGGCATTTCCAGTAGGAGGTCCCTGACAGTCCCTGTATTTCTCCTATGAGAGATGCTTTGGTTGCTTGTTCTGTGAAGAACAATGTACCATACATCATTTCACTTGAGAAACTGATGCAAATCTACCATTGCAGCTTGGTATAATGGGGTCATATTTGCTGTTCACTCTTGTGCTTCAATACTCAGCTGAAAGATTGCAAATAATCCATCTCATTGTCTCCATCTAGTTTTTATAGTTCAATCAGTTTGTGGACTTGGCATGTCATGCTTGGAAGATTTTTTTTCCTGAACATATAGTCATTTGCGCTCTTTGATCTAACTTATATCAAAACAGAAGTGCCTGTTTTCATTTTTCTGGTGTTTTATGAATTTTGTATTGAATTTTGCACGGGATCTAGCCATGTCGAATCCAGGAATAGTAGAAAATATCTACAAGTTCTCTTTAAAAGGACAAACATTTTATATGTTTTCATTTTCTGGGGTTGATTTACTAAAACTTGAGAGTGCAAAATCTGATGCAGGTGTTCATGGTAGCCAATCAGCTTCTAACTTCAGCTTGTTCAATTAACCTTTCACAAAAAACCTGGAAGGTGATTGGTTTCTATGCAGAGCTACGCCAGATTTTGCACTCTCCAATTTTAGTAAATCAACCCCATTGCGTCTGGCCATTTTATGTTATTTTGTGTTGTTAAAAAACCTCTAGTTGACATTTATCTTATCTGTATGTATGGCAGTCCTACTCCCTGAATCTGGCTTAGTATGTTCCTGTTGGGTTTGTATCCATACCATTTATGGCGCTATTCCACTGCATGGAACTGTACCGGTTCGGCACGCTTTTGTGCTTTTCCACTGCTGGTACCGCATGGTATAGGGTCGGAATGGTTCGGTACGGTATAGGTTTGCTTTTCCACTGCATGGAACCGAACGGTACGGTACGGTACAGCTCTGAAAAAACAGTACCTACTCGATTGTGGTTCCAACAGGTACCAAACTGGTGCCATATCCCACAATCCTTTGCATGCAGTCACTACTAGCCACTGATTGGTCAGAGAATCCCACCCACCCCGTTGTTATCCCACCCACTTAACTTTAGTACTACTTTAGTGGAAAAGCAAACCTATACCATACCGTACCGAACCGTTCCGACACTATACCATGCGGTACCAGCAGCGGAAAAGCAAACCGGGCCAAGCAGGGCCGAGTAGAGCCGACCCGGTACGAGCCGGTATTTGCAGTGGAAAAATGCCATTATAGTAATAATGTTTATTGTACTAAAGGCAAGAAATGTCTGAGATTCCATTTACTGAATTAGGACAATGTCTGAGCAGAAAGACTTTCATTCTTCACAGTGTTCTAGTGCTATATATACGGCTGTTGCTTTGGTTCTGGCTTTGGGTTTTTTTTTCCTGGATTAACCACCTAACCCCTGGAAGATTTACCCCTCTTCATGACCTGCCCTTTTTTATGTAAAACGGCACTGTGGTACTTTAACTGACAATTGAGCGGTCGTGCAATGTTGTACCAAAAATAAAGTTTATGTACTTTAATTTAATTCCGACAAATAGAGCTTTCGTTTGGTGTTATTTGATCACCTCTACGTTTTTATTTTTAGCGCTATAAACAAAGAAAGACTGACAATTTTGGAAAAAAAAATATATATATTTTTCACTTTCTGCTATAAAACACATCCAATAAAAAAAACTGGAAAAAAAATCAAACTTCTTGATAAATTTGGGCCAATATGTTCAGCTACATATTTTTGGTTAAAAAATCCCCATAAGAGTATATTTGTTTGTGTAGAAGTTATAACATCTACAAACTATAGGATATTTTTATTATTTTTATTTTATACTAGTAATGGTGGTGATCAGCAACATATAGTGGGACTGTGATATTGCGGCGGACATTCAGACACTAAATGACACTTTTGACACTTTTTGAGGACCAATGACACTAATACAGTGATCAGTGCTACACTGTACTCGGCATGCTAGTTTTTGTCTGGGTACGAAAATGAAGACCAAAAGCTCATTACAGTGGGTACGGAAAGTATTCAGACCCCCTTAAATTTTTCACTCTTTGTTATATTGCAGCCATTTGCTAAAATCATTTAGGTTCATTCTTCTTCCTCATGAATGTACACATAGCACCCCATACTGACAGAAAAACACAGAATTGTTGACATTGTTGCAGATTTATTAAAAAAGAAAAACTGAAATATCACATGGTCCTAAGTATTCAGACCCTTTGCTGTGACACTCATATATTTAACTCAGGTGCTTTCCATTTCTTCTGATCATCCTTGAGATGGTTCTACACCTTCATTTGAGTCCAGCTGTGTTTGATTATACTGATTGGACTTGATTAGGAAAGCCACACACCTGTCTATATAAGACCTTCCAGATCACAATGCATGTCAGAGCAAATGAGAATCATGAGGTCAAAAGGAACTGCCTGAAGAGCTCAGAGACAGAATTGTGGCAAGGCACAGATCTGGCCAAGGTTACAAAAAGATTTCTGCTGCACTTAAGGTTCCTAAGAGCACAGTGGCCTCCATAATCCTCAAATGGAAGACGTTTGGGACGACCAGAACCCTTCCTAGAGCTGGCCGTCCGGCCAAACTGAGCTATCGGGGGAGAAGAGCCTTGGTGAGAGAGGTAAAGAAGAACCCAAAGATCACTGTGGCTGAGCTCCAGAGATGCAGTCAGGAGATGGGAGAAAGTTGTAGAAAGTCAACCATCACTGCAGCCCTCCACCTGTCAGGTCACCTGTGGCCAGGTGACAACTGCACCCTGTTGAAGGCAGGGGCGCAGCGCAAGGTAGTGAACCCTATAGCAGACTGCTGCGGATGGACCAGAACGTGAACCCAAGATTCCCCAGGGCGCGGAGTCTAAGACCCAGCAGATGTTCACCAGTGCCTCTAGTGGTGAGGATGGACTTCGCTGCAGCTGGGCCCAGGTCGCGGCCCCTGGGGTCCCCCAGGTCACGCTCCGTAGGGAGAGAAGGGAAGCAGCCACTCAGGACACACAGAATGGTGAAGGGCAAGCCAAGGTCGGGGTAACAGGCAGACAAGGGTAGTCAAGGGACAGGCCAAAGATCAGGATAACAGGCAACCAGGAATAGTCAGGGACAAGCCAAAGTCGGTACACAGAGTAGTAATTACAAGCACACGGCAAACAGGAACAGGAAACTAATACTGTTGAACAGCAAAGCAGGCCTGCAGTGCGTTGGTTAATATAGACTTCCTGTGATGACCTGGGTGGGGCAGGAACAGGAAGCAGAGGTGATAAAAAGGATCCAGAAATGCAGTCTGACCTCTAATACAGACATGAAGGTACAGGTAAGCTTGCCAAGCTCTATTGCAAGTCCATGACACCACCAGTCGGGGCTTTATGGCAGAGTGGCCCGACGGAAGCCTCTCCTCAGTGTAAGACACATGAAAGCCCGCATGGAGTTTGCTAAAAAACACCTGAAGGACTCCAAGATGGTGAGAAATAAGATTCTCTGGTCTGATGAGACCAAAATAGAACTTTTTGGCCTTAATTCTAAGCGGTATGTGTGGAGAAAACCAGGCACTGCTCATCACCTGTCCAATACAGTCCCAACAGTGAAGCATGGTGGTGGCAGCATCATGCTGTGGGGGTGTTTTTCAGCTGCAGGGAAAGGACGACTGGTTGCAATCGAGGGAAAGATGAATGCGGCCAAGTACAGGGATATCCTGGACAAAAACCTTCTCCAGAGTGCTCTGGACCTCAGACTGGGCCGAAGGTTTACCTTCCAACAAGACAATGACCCTAAGCACACAGCTAAAATAACGAAGGAGTGGCTTCACAACAACTCCGTGACTGTTCTTGAATGGCCCAGCCAGAGCCCTGACTTAAACCCAATTGAGCATCTCTGGAGAGACCTAAAAATGGCTGTCCACCAACGTTTACCATCCAACCTGACAGAACTGGAGAGGATCTGCAAGGAGGAATGGCAGAGGATCCCCAAATCCAGGTGTGAAAGACTTGTTGCATCTTTCCCAAAAAGACTCCTGGCTGTATTAGATCAAAAGGGGGCTTCTACTAAATACTGAGCAAAGGGTCTGAATACTTAGGACCATGTGATATTTCAGTTTTTCTTTTTTAATAAATCTGCAACAATGTCAACAATTCTGTGTTTTTCTGTCAGTATGGGGTGCTATGTGTACATTCATGAGGCAGAAGAATGAACCTAAATGATTTTAGCAAATGGCTGCAATATAACAAAGAGTGAAAAATTTAAGGGGGTCTGAATACTTTCCGTACCCACTGTATGTAAAAGACTTAAATTTTAACACCATGAGGTTGATTTACTAAAGACAAATAGGTGGTCCACTTTGCAAGGGAAGTTGCACTTTGCAAGGGAATTATCCCTAGAGCTTAGTAAATAAGGCAAGATTTCACTTTGTAAAGAATACCCAAACACATGAAAGAAAAACCAACATTTTTACTTGCCCATGGTTGAAACTGAACTAGGTCAAAATCTCCCTGAGGTGCTGTAGATAAAATACCCAAACTGGCATACACCTCCTCTGTTTGTTCTAAGCTGCAGGAGTCATGTTGCAAATTTCTGGCAAGATGGTAGAGGACCCCGGATAAGCTGTCTCAAATAAATCTGGCGACATATGGGCAAATCAAAGCAATTAGTGATACCTCACCTTCTCAATGCTGGTAAGAACCTTATACCTCTACATTGGGAATCAGCGGCACCCTTGACAGCTAAAGAGTGGCTCTTGAAAGTGTGAGACATACAACAGGCAGAGGAGTGAAGGTATTAGTGTATCAACAAATTTTCATATTTCTACACTACCTGGGCTTTGTGGATAGATTTCACTTCCTCTGACACCTATAAACAATTGTTACTGTTACCATTTTGAGTATAGAGCGACAGATTCTAATTTTATACAGCCTATCTCTAAAATGTTTGGACTAGGGACAGCCTCCCAGAGAGCAAGCAATTGTGCTGCAAGTTTGAAGATGACTTGTTAAGCTATTGTTAGACCTGCCAGGTTTCACATGTTTATTGCGGAATTGCAGAAAGTCCCCATTACATGACTCTAGATCAACTTTCTGGGCAAACATTCTGCAAGTCTACTGCAAGTTCTGGTTCAGTTATGTTGCGCAATAGTCATCCCACCACAGGGGTCACTGTGGCTGAATTTTCATGCTGTTTTTTTCAGCAATATAGCACCTTATGCCCGTGTCTATACGGGATACTTTTTGTATGAATTTTCATGCTGTAGACTTGCAGAGCTCTTGCTGTAGACTCACTACTGCAACTTTATTCTTGCTAGAGATTTGCCATGCAGATTTGCTGCAAATTGGAAAAGTGTCAAGTAGATCTTGTGCTTCAAGTGCTCCGCAACTGTACAACATGCCAGTGAAAATGTGCAGTAAGTTAACAGACTTACAATTCGACACTGACACAAATTTGTGGCAAGTTATCCTTGCTATCTGGGCTGTATCACTGTTTGATTTCTCCTAAAATTTCCAGGGGGTGGGGGGGGGTTCTTTCTAGTCTTACCCCTATCCTCCTACCTCTACCTACTTTCTTTCCTAATCTAATTTATTACTTCTTTGTTATTGCTCTAAAGAGCTTTACTGTGTTTTGGGTGCTCGACTAGGATCCAGGCCTATCTTCCAATGTCGGCTTTCGACACCTACGACCCCTATAACCCTAGTACTAACTGTGTTAAAGTTGTATGTTATCCAGGGGTAGTTTGGGGCTGATATTATAATGGGGGTCAGGGGTTTACAAATGTTTTGTTGTATTATGTATCTGGCTACCTATTTTTGCCCCATATCCTCATTTTTGTTGCATTGCACTTTTAATATTGTATGAATAAAGATTTAAAATAAATAAAGAGCTTTAGGTAGAGCAGATCACTGAGAGTGCTATCAAAGGTGCCAGAATCTAAGCAGCTATAGCAGCAGCATAGGTGACAAGCTGAAGTGATTTCACTGCAAAAGGAAGAGACAAGGGTTCTAATGGTTCCACTGGCAGGATGGCACATGTATCTATAAAGTGTTTTAGGGTACCTTAAACAGAGAGCCCACTTACTAGTATGGGCCACCTACATCAAATACGTAATCCTATAGTTTGAATATAGTGCTACTATAAAGAAATCATAAGATAATGAAACATAGTGCATCCCAAACTTTTAGCACCCTAGGCATGGACCTTATGCATTTTGCGTTTCCCCAAATGCAGACCAAAATTTTGTTGTATGTGCAGCAACATGCAGACTTAAAGCGTAACTCCACTTTTGTTGAGAAACAAACATTTCCTTCTGGGTGATCTCTGTACGGTATGAGGACAATATCCCCCCAGACAATATCCCCCCGGGACAACATCCCCCGGGCAATATCCCCCGGGACTTAGGGTTAGAGGGTTAGGGTTAGAGGGGGGATATGGTCCAGGGAGGATATTGTCCGGGGGGATGTTGTCCCGGGGGCATATTGTCCGGGGGGATGTTGTCCAGGGGGGATATTGTCCGGGGGGATATTGTGTGGGGGGGATATTGTCCGGGGGGATATTGTCCGGGGGATATTGTCCGGGGGGATATTGTCCGGGGGGATATTGTCCTAGAATCCTAGAATCCTCCTACAGTACAAGGAATATAACAACGTTTATTGCAGATTCTTACCTTTGTTATTCTGAAGAAATCGCAATTTGTTCCTCTGTGCCGAGTGAGTCTAATGGGAGTGGTTTCATAATTATTAACCAGCTGTGCACCTGCAGAGCACTAATGAGAAAATCTGCTGGGCCTGCATTCCTTTAGACGTGTTCCTATTCAAAGTATCTCACCAAAAATTACATTTTGGTTGCAGGGAATGCCTAAAATGTGCCTTGTATTTTAGGCAGATTTCTGGGAAAATCAGTGAGCCAGTCATACAAGTAGGAAATGATGTTTCTGGGGGGTGGTCAGTACACATTCTGTGTACAGAACAACTCCAGTTAGCCATATTGCATTGCATTTTCAGAAAATGACAGCAGCTTCAAATTGAAAAGGAAAGGTCATATTTTAATAACATTCAATTACAATATGACTTGTGTCACAATTATATATGCTATGATATTTTTCCTTTATTTGCTATTTTTTTCCCCACGAAAGTGGAGTTACCCTTTAAGTCTAAATAATTCCCAGACTTCTGTCAGGCTGTATAATGCTCTCATTCCTGAGAACAGCACTCTTATTCTTGCAGAGAACAAACAAACACGCTTCTGAGCGTACATCAGAGATTTGCAAAGAATCAAGAGGCACCTCTCAGTATGAAGTATCATCTGCTGTGAACATTCATAGAAAATATTAACATTCAAATATTAAATTTTGCTGGAACAAGGTGTTTCTAATTGCCGTCTGAGAACAGCTGTAGAAATAAGATGCCGAAAGTGTGCAGTGTGGCAAGTGTATTACAGGCAAGTCAAGGCCATTATAACTCAATAGGATGGGAAAGGATCTGGTGAGCACAGTGGGGAAAAAAGAGATGCTGGTAAAATATGCATTCTCTATAACTCTTATCATAACCCAAATTGCTGCAGCAAAAACAAGGTGGTGATGTGATGCACTTCAATGGTTTTATTGTCTCTGAAATAGACACTGTTTTCATAGAAGCCTTGGGGGGTTCTTCTAGATTATATGCATGATGTTTTCAAATGCCGTTTGGTTTGCGAATCTGTAAGCATCGCTGCTTTGACATTACACGCAGTAGGTGATGAAAGGAACAACTTCAATGAATTATGGGTTCAACTATTGTTATTTATAAAAAAAAAAAAAGCATTGTTAGTAGGAAGTGGGACTCTGGACTGTCTATTGGTGCAAGTGTTTTTTTATTTACCCACCGGGGCATGGCATCAGTGTTGAGAACAGATAATGCCTCCCATGGTACAAAAGGTGTTTTGTAGCTGAATTTTTTTGCCTTGTTTATACTAGCAGCAGCTCTAATGCCCTTCTGAAAAAACTATTTACGGTGTATTGCTTTTCTGAGAGTGGTGGAGCAGTGGCTTCCAGGCATCAGGAGGCGTTACTAGAATGCCTTTTTTGGCAGTGTTTTTTTCTTTTGCATGTAATTACCACGCCGCAACCATGTGCCAAGTGTTAAGCTTGCAGACGTGGCATGGTCCCATTGACTTCATTGGGTGAGTTTGACAGATGGTGCCACCTGAGTTAAATTTGCTGCGGCTGTGAAACAAAGCATCTTAGACGTGGCATGTTTATGTCCCCTTTGGCTGCATATTACTGTATGTTTTAGGTGGGGAGGCGGGTAAACTGGGGCTTAACCAACTAATTTTACCACTCCCTTGTTGCCTGCGTAAGCTAGTCTCTAATGTTTTTAAACTCAAGGCAAATGTAATATGGCAGTTGAGTGCATATTGGTGATATACAGTATGTTGCATTTATGTCCTCATTCACACAAGCATGTATGTTTATCAAAAGGAAATGGCCACCTTTTTCGTATTCTAATAACAGAGTTAAAGCTGAACTCAAAGATTTATCTAATTTTTTAAACTTACATAGAGCCAGCTTGGTTGCATGTAACTATCCATGTGTCCCATCTGGAGAAGGATGCCTTATCTCCTCTGCTCCAATCCTCCTCATCCAATCAGGGAACTACTTGTATTCCATGAATAAATTACAATACATTTTTTTTTTTTTTTAATCAAAATTTTTTGAAATTTTCAAAACATTACAGGCATACATGAAAATAGGAAAATCCAACATGGACACGAGCTAGGCAATGCAACACTTCCAGCAAACTAGGAGGTAACGATGAAACCGACTAGTAGACCACAAGACATTTTAATGACAGAGGTACTGGAGCGATTGGCGGTGTTCAATGTACAGATGGCAAGTCACTCCAGCAGCACCTGGAACAGAAGAGCACTGCCTGTTTGGAGCACAGATTACTACAGTGGATTTCAGCATCCCCATCAGCCCTTCAGATGTGATATGGAGAATCACATGTAAACAATCTGGCCCAATTTAAGTTTAAAAAATAGATAATTGTACCATCTGCATAAGGCTAAGGTACAATTTGTCTTGTTTCAGGAAACTCATTTACAGACTGATCATATTCCCTTGTGTTACTGCATTTAATTTCAATGCTGGTTCCATAGTACAAACCTTGAGAGATCAGAGGATGGACCCTCTGGGAATATTCTTACTCATAAAGATTTATCTGTGGGTTCAACTAGTCACTGTTGCTAACTTTTATTTACCAATTACTAATTACATAACTATAGCTCTTCAATATTTAAAAGTTCTTTCTGAGTTTGCTGAAGGGAAGATCATATTGGGAAGGGATTCCAATATGACGATGGAACCCTCTCTTGATTCATCTACATCTAGATCCTGTTATAGAGGTAGTGGTGCGCTTCAGGGGTTAGATGTTAACTGAATCTCTAATCAAATGGGTGAGTGTAAGGTGCATAAATGACAATCAGAAAGTGCTCAGTGTAAGGGGTATGCTCATAAGTGAACTTGTTGAGAAATTAATGGATGATTATAGATGAGGGTGCGTGGTGTTCCCAAAACAATGTGTGTGTCAGTGAGTGGATCAAATGTCAACAAAATCTTCCTTTACACATGTGATATTAATAATAATGAAATCTTCCTTCACACATAAAATGAAATTAAAAGAATACTAGTGCATAGTGTTTCCCAAGGTGATGTGTGTATCAATCAATAAATCCAATAAAAAATCCAATAAAAAATCCAATAAAAAAATTCAATAAAAAATTTTTTTTCTTCACATATGAAATGATAAAATCTACCATGAAAATGTAAACGAAATATGAAACTACAATCCAGTGATGACAATAAGATGAATATATAGGTGCTCTTATAAAGTGCTACATGCTTCTTCCAATTGCCATATAAAGTGCTGCACAGTGATTCTAATAGGTGAAACTAATAAATCAAACACCACTGTGGGGTGCCTAAAATATACAGTTATTGCTAAAATAAAGTCCAAACAATATATATTGTTTTCCAAAAATCAATCTTGTGTATATTTTCTCCTTTGTGTCCCTGCTTCAATGGTTAAATAAAGTGACTTCAATCTCCTCCACCTTGTGTGTCACCTCTATGTGCGCTAAACTCTCACCTTAAAGGCAAGAAAAATATGCCTCTGGTATATATCCAGACTTTAAATGGATGTTTCTCCTTTTGCCTCAGTTTGCTTAAATCCAGATCATCCGTCCTGTTTTTCCTTATAAAAGACTTCCTGGATTCCTATAGGTGACCATTTAGGTTCGCTGTTCTTGTTCTATCCTCCTTATTGTCGCTCAGAAACAAAGGGCTATCATGGTGTAGTATATTTGAACTTTTATTTATCATATATACAAATTTGCACTTACAGTGTTGTAGAAATAAACCAGCATAAGTCCAAACAACCGCCGCTATGGAGATCGGGCTCCGTAGTAACGTCACTTCCGGGTATAGGGCTCCTCCTACGCGTTACGTCACGAGGTCACGTGACTCTAATCACCTCAGACAGCGCAGGGATCACACACACCCTTCTGTTACATCTAGATCCTCTTATTCTATACTGAAGACATTTAAAAACAGTTATTTGACATGTCTCTGGTGGAAGTTTGGAGGATTCTTCATTCGCAGTCCAAAGATTATACTTCCCTTAATCTTTTCAATATTTTGGAGTTCACGGACTTGTCCCGCCTCTTTTCCCTGAATATTGAGCCCTTCTTTCATAAAACTGTTTTAGATATCAAAAATTATGAAAGGAAGATGCTGTCCTGGTTCAGAAGGATACTCTTAAAATGGACATCATTCCCAGATTTTTGTATCTTTTTCAAACTATCCCGATTTGTGTCCCATCTTCCTTTTTTAAAACATTGCAGAAATGATTTACTACCTTTGTTTGGGGTTTGAGACAACCTCGACTGAATAGTAAAACATTGTCTCTCAGGAGACACATGTGCCCCAGACATTTCACTTTATTATCAAGTGTCGGTCTTGGTGAGGCTTCTCAACTGGTTCCATAACTTTGCATTTAGGTTGTGGGTCCAGATCAAGCAGTCTTTATCCCCACTTGATCTCCAGGCTCTCCCATGAATATTACCAAATAAGCTAGGGAACACAGGTTCGATATTGCCACTCACAGACCAAACCTTTGTTTTGTGGGACAAGTGGATCGCTACTTATTATATTTCTGCATATGTTGGCCTAATGACACTGCTATTTGACAATAATTCTTTTCTCATTGGTATACATACTGTAGATCAATAATTTGTCCCTGGAGTAAAGCTTCCCACTGGCGAGCGGCGTTGATGTTTTTCTATTGCCAGTCTCCACCCGGCCTTCTTAATATTGTCTCTAATTTACCATGATTACGACCTTTGTTCTTGAACTAAAAACTCATCTCTTTCATCCAGTCTTTGCCGGAAAGTCGCAGGTTGATTTCTTATCCTACTCCTTTTGAGAAGCTATTGTTAAGTAATTCCCGCCTACCACACTCGGTTTCCCAGATCTATTAAATATCATCCACTCTTACTCACCCCAATCTCCCAGTTTATACAACTACTTGGGAAAGAGAACTGGGCACAAAATTGAGCAGTGAGGATTGGGAGAAAGCATTTACTCCATCTCATAAACTTTCTAATGCTAGTACAGCCCAGGAAAAGAACTTCTTACCTGTTGATATAGATACCCAGATGTCCTTCACCATATCAATCCAACCCTGCCTAACATATGGTGGATATGTCATAAAACAGGGGACAATATGACTCATATCTGAGTCACATGCCCCCTTTTAAATGGATTCTGGGAAGCTATAATGAATATAAATTATAGAGTAACAGGCACACATATGTTTGGCTGTATATACAGCAAAACCCCCAATTACTTTAGTTATCAATGATACCAAGATCGATAAAAGTGATTAAACAAGATGTGCTTCATCATTTTCTGAAGGCGGCCAGGAGTGTCATTCCTCAGCATTGGAGTCCTTCGAGATCCTAACCATTTTGGAATGGATTGGAGAACCAGACACTATAATGGATTTGGATTAACTAGAGTTGAGCGTGATAGACTGGATAATTATACTAGTATATGGCCCACTTGGAGTGTTTTTTTTTATAATGTACAGGAGAGTCAGGTTACTATATGTATCTGGGATGATGTTACTGTGGGGCCATGGCGGAGAGGAGAGGAGAGAAGAGAAGGGATTTTTTTTATTTCTCTTTTTTTTTTTTCTTCTTTTTTCATTTTTTGATGAAGGTATTTGGGAAAAGCTACGTGGCTGTTTTACAGGTTATAAGGTTTTTAGAATATCTAAGTGGTATTCATACTGGTTTATATTTACATATACTATTGTTCTATATTTGTATTTGTTACTATATACAGTATTTAAGATCCAACAGTAGTGAAAGAGTTAGATATGTTTAATTATAATTTTGTTTGGAAAAACTAATACATTTATATTGAAAAAAGATAACAGCTGGACCCGTGGCATACAGTTCCTTATAAATATTTAAGTGGTTGTTAAACCACTTGTAGGACCTTGTATAATCTTGTTTGTCCCCTAAGCTTGTGTACCTCTGTCTCTGTGTTTTAAAAAAAACAAATGCTGTATTTACCTGATTTCAGTGTGCTGCTCGGTGATCACATGACTGACTGGCTCTCTCCTCTCCCCGTCTGACAGCTGCAGGGGGCGGGGCCAAGATTACTCTGCTAACATCACTCGGGAGGAGAGGAGGAGATAGAGAGCCAGCTGGTCACATGATCATTGAGCAGCACACTGCAATCAGGTATATACAGCATTTTTCTTTTTTATAAAACACAGAGAGAGAGAGGTACACAGGCTTAGGAAACAAACAGGATTATATAACATATTAACCTTTATTTGAGCAGCAGGAGGGGTGGGCGGCCCATGACACGGAGCTGACAGGCAGGGAGGGGAGGGGGGGGAGGAGGACACAGGAGAGCAGAGCGCAGGGTTTCGGATGACGAAGGCACGTACTCTGACCACGGTGTCAGGGCTCAGCAGCCAGAATACACTGTAGTCAGTGTACAGGAGGGAGGGTACAAACTGGCAGATCAGCCAGGTTTTTTTAGGTGATAGAAAGGGCCAAATTACACAGTTCAAGCACTGTGCTGTATAACATGCTTTCAAGGAACAGGATCAATATATATATATATATATATATATATATATATATATATATATATATATATATATATATATATATATATATTTTTTTTTTTTTTTTTTTTTTTTGGGTAACAAACGCTTTAATGTAGATACCATTTTTTAACTTTTTCCAGGCGGTTACCAGACTGCAAAGCTCCAGCAAGTCTGTGTGACTGGTAGACGCAAATTCTTCCAGTGCCAACAATGCCTTAAATCTATAGACGCCAGTGTGATGACGTCACTCCTCTAAGGATTTAGTGGCATTGTTGGGCCTTCACAGAGCTTTGTGGCTATGTGACCACTTAAGAAAAATGTAAAAAAAGGTATTTGCGTTCATATTTTGTTTTGGGAAATTCCATGCAGGAAATATAGGAGCAGTAGGAAGGCTGCCTTTAAAAGGTGGTTGGATGTATTGCCTTTTCTTCTACTTCAAGTTACACAGACCACAGAAATCTCTTTGTGGAAAAATATATAGTACTGCTGATTTAAAATGTGTGCTATGGTAATTACAATATTGATTTTTAAAAAAATGTGCATTTTTTTCTTTAACTCTTTCCCTGTCACCATCGCAAGATGTACTGCAGAACAGAACCACTTGTAGCTGGTCAGCTCAGTACCCCTTATGTTGGTTGCTTTCTTCACTCTGCTATAAGGTCATGGTTGCTTCAGTAGAGTGGTCCCCCTGACTGTGCTCATTAAATAAATAGCTACGATCAGTGGCTGACTAACCAAAACTCATACATTTTTCTAATCAAATCTTAATGGAAAAATGTGTGAATCTTGGGTGAAAATTGTGTAATCCTTGGGTGAAAATATTGATTAATAGACCAATTCATTTTATTTTATTACCACCTTAAACAGCATCTTTTTTTTTCTAACAAGAAAAAATTTAACAGCATCTTTACCTTCTCGCCTCAGACACCTCATTGATGACCAATTCATACTTAGGACATATCTTTATTGAAGCTAGCAGTATTGTAAAGAATGATAACTCTAATGTTTGTGTATTGAATATTACACACCAGATGCCTCAGTCTATAAAATAACATGTAATTGGTAAATAATCATGCAGTAAATTCCTCTGATCTTTGCTGTACTGAAAACAGCATTTGCAATAGTAAAAAAAAAGCAGATAACACATATGATAATGAACATACTGCATGTGTTATGCTTTTGTGAATTGAGCTTCTAATGTGTTTTTAAAGTATCGTTATAACATAAGAAAAGCTTGATTTAAATGTATCTGTTTATCTTACACCTGGTTTTTTAAAATCAACCTACTAAAAAAATTGAAACTGAAAAATCAGTTGGCAGCAGATAAGGCGTCTAGTCATGTAACTATTCTAAGGCTATTTTATTATTTTGTCTTCAGAAGAAATGTGGAAGCTCTATATATCATATTCATTTTTTTGTCTTTGTGATGTTTCGGATTCCTTTGACATTTTTTCTTCTTCTGTGATTTGACTATGCAGTCCTCTCCGCCTCTTATGTATTATTTCTCAGGCCTTCAACTGTTCCTGATCTGCATGAAAATCCTGACAGGACTTACCTGCAAATTAGCTTTATTGCACACCAGTAGACTTTGTATGCATTTCAATATTTCAAAGGAGAGGCAACAGTCTATCAAATTAACAGAGATGGAGGTCACTTTAAAGCAGAACTCCAGGCAAAAAATTGTTTCTTAAAATCTGCTGTGTAAAAAAAAAAAAAAAAAATGTACTCACACAAGGTGTATGCTACTTATAGGGCTGCTGCCCTTTCTTTATCAATTACAATTTCTTTCATGCTATACCCCTTGTCCATTCACAGAGCATTGTGTATTTTGTGAATGGTTCACGGAATACAGGACATACTTTGGATTTTATAAATGGTTCACAGAACACAAGACCTTATTTCAATGGACAAGGAGTAGGAGGGTTGGATAAATTACATTACAGCTTCTATGTATGAGTGCGGCAAAAACTATACTATCCAGCATGAATGAAATTGTAAGTATTAAAGAAAGGGCAGCAATTCTAAAAGTGGAATAGTGGAAGAGTATACATTTTTTTGTTACATAGATTTTAGGAAAAAATACTATACTAAATACAATTAATTGTCAATGTATTGGGACGCCTGCCTTTACACGCACATGAACTTTAATGGCATCCTAGTCTTAGTCCGTAGGGTTCAGTATTGAGTTGTCCACCCTTTGCAGCCATAAAAGCTTCAACTCTTCTGGGATGGCTTTCCACAAGGTTTAGGAGTGTGTCTATGGAAATGTTTGATTATTCTTCCAGAAGCACATGTTTTTTATGGACCTTGCTTTGTGCACTGGTGCGCAGTCATGTTGTAACATGCAGGGGACATCCCCAAACTGTTCCCACAAAGTTAAGAGCATGAAATTGGGTTGGTATGCTGATGTCTTAAAAGTTCCTTTCACTGGAACTAAGGGGCCAAGCCCAACCCCTGAAAAACAACCCCACACTTTAATCCCCCCTCCACCAAATGATTTGGACCAGTGCACAAAGCAAGGTCCATAAAGACATGGATTAGAAAGTTTTGGGTGGAGGAACTGCACAGAGTCCTGACCTCAACCCGATAGAACATCTTTGGGATGAATTAGAGCAGAGACACTGCGAGCCAGATCTTCTTGTCCAACATCAGTGCTTAACCTCACAAATATGCTTCTGGAAGAATGGTCAAACATTCCCATAGATACACTCCTAAACCTTGTGGACAGCCTTCCCAGAAGAGCTGAAGCTGTTATAGCTGCAGAGGTGGGCCAACTCAATATTGAACCCTATGGACTAAGACTGGGATGCCATTAAAATCCATGTGCGTGTAAAGGCAGCTGTCCCAATACTTTTGTAATAAAGTGTATATACAGTGGTGATTGAAAATTTGAGCACCCAGGTAAAATTTTGTATTAATTTGCATAAAGAAGCCAAGGAATGATGGAAAAATCTCCAAAAGGCATTAAATTACAGATTAGACATTCTTATAATATGTCAACAAAAGTTAGATTTTATTTCCATCACTGACACTTTCAAAGTTACAGAAAACAAAAAAATGGCGTCTGCAAAAGTTTGGGCGCCCTGCAGAGTTAATATCTTGTACTGCCCCCTTTGGCAAGTATCACAGCTTGTAAACGCTTTTTGTAGCCAGCCAAGTGTTGAATCTTTCAATTCTTGTTTGAGGTATCTTTGCCCATTCTTCCTTACAAAAGTCTTCCAGTTCTTTGAGATTTCTGGGCTGTCTGTCACGCACTGCTCTTTTAAGGTCTATCCATAGATTTTCAATTATGTTGAGGTCAGGAGATTGTGAAGGCCATGGCAACACCTTCAGTTTACGCCTCTTGATGTAATCCCCCGTGGATTTCGAGGTACACACGATGGGATCAGATGAATGATCGTCCGTTTTTTGGTTTTTTTTTTGCATGCTAATCTCCATATCAAAAATGAAGAGGTTACTAAATTTATGAAAGTTCTCATATGACAGAGTAAAAATTGGGAAGTGGTGTAATGTGTAGTATTGTGTTTGTATTGTATTTTTGGACGAAAACTGTACTAAATAAATGAAAATCGTACAAGCTGGTATCGTACCATAAAATCTTTCATGTTTGTCCCTTCGGATAATTTTGGATAAACTTTCGTGATCAGCTCTCAAAAGCTGTTTTCCAAAGATCAGATTATCGTACGATCGCTTCGATAGCGGTATTTTTTGTACGATTTTCTGATCGTGTGTACAGGCCTTAAACTTTATAGATACGAGCCTTAAGCTACACAGATAAAACAACAATTTACAGAAGTAGTAGAAATGTGTCTGTGGATGTTCTCATAGATCCAGTTCATGGTTTATCTGGTAGTATTTTGTATAATTCAACTGAGTGTGTTCTGTAATGTTGAAGATGTTCCAAACTTCTTCTTCAGTTCAGAACTGAAAAAATATATGAAATGTCTTTAACATTACAGGACAAGTCAACTTGATATTGACCAGCTACTACTACTACTAGATTAAGTAGAAAGTGTTCACTTAAAGTATATCTAAAACCAAAACTCTTTTTTAAATTTGCACAGAGTAGGAAATATATATACTTTTTTTTTTTGCTGCCATCTGTGTTCCATTGAATTGATTTTCTCTCATTTTCTATCCTGTGAACACACTAGTAAGTGAGCGAAAAAACATCTGAAAAAGTGAAGGAAATGCCATCGTAGACAGCTGGCATAAGAAATGTCCCTATTGGAAGATTTCCCCTTTATTCTTGTCCTAATGACAGCTGAAAATTTTTGATTTTCCCTTACTTTAAATTCCAGCAATAGTGGTCATCAGGGCTAGTAGATGAAGTCAAATCCTTTTCTGTCACCTTGACAAAGGAAAACTATGTGTCCCTAAAATGTTGGTTGATTTTTTCTCTGTTGCAAATGTGAACTTTTAACTTTTTTTCTGAAGTCCTGGCAATTAACGGCAATTTAGCAGTAAAAACCTAACAAGGATTCTAACCCCTAAAACAATATCCAAAACTATCAAGAAAATGGTTTTGGCTCTACATTCTCTTTAATCACTTGACCTCCTAAAGTCCTTCATGTCTGTGGCATTTTATGCTGTTCAGCACTGTTCTAATTTAATTGTCATGCAACACTACGCAAACAAAATTTGTATAATCTTTTTCACACAAATAGAGCTTTCTTCTGGTAACATTTAATCACTATTGAGTTTTTATTTTTTGCTATAAAAACAAAAAATGCTGAAAATTATGAAAAAACTCCACACTTTTCTTGGTTTCTGTTATAAAATTTTGCAACAAATAATTTTTCTTCATAATTGTAGGCCAACATGTAGCCTGCTAGATTTCTTTGGTAAAAATAAACCATCGGCATATATTATTTAGTCTGTGTAAAGTTATAGAATCTATAAACTATGGCATATACAGTATGTTTAAAAATTGTTCAGTCCTGATATACTGACTACCTATCTCTTTTCTTAACACTCTATAATGCAAGGACAGAAGTTGTCATTTTTTGTCACAATGTTTGGGAAAATAAAGAAATATAATACGATTATTTTATTTATTTTTTTTACAATTTTTGTTTTCTACATACTGTCACCAGTACAATACAGTGTCATCGTATGACTGGTGTGGCGGTGATCAGAGATACTGACTGGTGACAAAAAATAAATAAATAAATACATAAATAATTTTTAATAACACTTTTTAAACTTTTTTTTTACACCCTAGTGAGGGGGCGGGGGGTTATTCGCTTTTACTGCTTATAACAGTGATGATCACAACAGTAAGCAAGCTGTTTATGAATGAAAGCCATTCATGATAGTTTGCTTACATAATTGCTTACACAAGATCATGTGATTGCTATGATCGCTATAGCGGCTGGATATCAAGCACGGTGATCTGCTGTGTCCACCGGATTGCGCCACTGTTCTCCCCAGGTGGCGCGCTAGTGTGCATGTGCTAGGCAACGTATTTGTACGTCGCCCAGCCTGTAGCTGTCACCCATCTGCAGTAAATGTACTGTGTGCAGAAGGCAAGTGGCTAAAGTGTGTTTGGTGATAACCATGGCACGATGTTTACTTTGATTTCCCAATCATGTGTAAGGAAAATATACAACAAACATAATTTTTTGCTTTCATGTGATTCTATAGTTCCAGTGAACACAGATTTATTTAAATGGTTTTAGTTTGGTTATACTTTAATCTTGCATTAAAGTTCATACCTTTTTCAAAAATATGTTTTATATTTATTTTTTCTATAAGTACAATTTTTAATCTCTGAGCTTAACAGACTTTGTAAAAAGCAGGCTGTTTCAGCTAGAGACATGGATAAACTGGAAAATAAATGAAAAACATTTAAATGCTCCAAATAGTAAAATATAAAATATTATGTCAAACTTCTTATTTTGACTTTTATATTCAAGAAATAAAATGCGTACAGAACCACATATTGGGACACACTCCTGATATAATTTATAAATGCTGACAATACCCCATCGTTGGGGGTCAATGGATTGGCAGAATAAATGGAATCAAGACAATGATTATAAACAACCACTTGAAAACTTTGTAAGAGAGCACTAAGATTTGGAGAAGGAGTACAGAACATTGTTGAGTTTGGTTAAGTTTAGACGTGTGGTTGGGCTCAACCATGCAAACTGATTTGCTTGCCCAATTCATTGAGATTCCCTGTTCTTGAGCCTCTAATTATTTAAAGTATTAAATCAATCTATCTACAGAGTCTCTCAAAACTCAAAGTGGCCCATCTGTAGCAGCTCTCACAGCTCTCACAGGCTTTACTGAGGCAGTGCCTTCCAATGCTGTCAGTCAAATCCTGCGACAAGGGAGGTGGAGGGGGGGGCAAGCTGAGCTGAGCTGTCTGTGTCTAGGTTTGCATGCTGTGCAGCTGGGGAGCAAGCCCATAGGAAGTGACCTTCTTTGGGGTACCCCTGAGAGGAAGAGACCTGAGAAGAGGAGGTTCAGGTCTGCTCTGTGCAAAACTACTGCACAGAACAGGTAATTAAGACATTTTTGTTCTTTTAAAAAAATGTTTTTGACATTACACATAACTTTAAGTATTCTCACTCTGGAAATATAGGAGAAGACTATATTATAATCAGAAGAGAAGATGGAAACAAAGGGAAGGGGGGTCGTTTTGGCAGGGAGGGGGGATAGGAAAAGGAAAGAAAAAATGTTAAATGATGCAATGCATTCCCACAAATAATATATATCGATGAAATGGATTTTTGAAAGTTTAGAGCCTAGCAGACCCACAGGTTACATATTAGGGATCGACCGATATTGGTTTTTCGTTGCCGATACCAATACCGATATTTTGGCCATCGCATATCGGTATTGGCCGATATAGGCCGATATTTTGTACATTTAAAGTTTTGAAAAATAAAGACAATTTTTGACACAAATCTGGTACTGCACATGTTAATTTTTGCTTTATGCTTAATGGCTGGCTTGCTGGCACCCTGTGGTGGGTGTCTGGCTGTCTGGCATGCTGTGGTGGGTGGGTGGCTGGCTGGACCCTGTGGTGGATGGCTGGCTGGCACCCTGTGGTGGGTGGCTGGCTGGCTGGCTGGCACCCTGTGGTGGATAGCTGGCTGTCTGGCACCCTGTGGTGGGTGGCTGGCTGGCACCCTGTGGTGGGTGGCTGGCGGTCTGGCACCCTGTGGTGGGTGGCTGGCTTGCTGGTACCCTGTGGTGGATGGCTGGCTTGCTGGCACCCTGTGGTGGGTGGGTAGCTGTCTGGCACCCTGTGGTGGGTGGGCAGCTGGCTGGCACCCTGTGGTGGGTGGCTGGCTGTCTGGCATGCTGTGTTTGGTGGGTGGCTGTCTGGAACCCTGTGGTGGGTTAATGGCTGGCTTACTGGCTGGCACCCTGTGGTGGATGGCTGGCTGGCTGGCACCCTGTGGTAGGTGGCTGACTGTCTGGCACCCTGTGGTGGGTGGCTGACTGTCTGGCACCCTGTGGTGGTGGGTGGCTGGCTGGCGCCCTGTGGTGGGTGGCTGACTGGCTGACACCCTGTGGTGGATGGGTGGTTGGCACACGGGCTGTGGGCGGCTGGCTGGTACAGTGCCTGTGGCTGGCTGTAACAGGGCCCGTGGGTGGCTGGCTGGCTGGTACAGGGTCTGTGGGTGGGTGGCTGGCTGTCTGGCACCCTGTGGTGGGTGGCTGGCGGTCTGGCACCCTGTGGTGGGTGGCTGGCTTGCTGGTACCCTGTGGTGGATGGCTGGCTTGCTGGCACCCTGTGGTGGGTGGGTAGCTGTCTGGCACCCTGTGGTGGGTGGGTAGCTGGCTGGCACCCTGTGGTGGGTGGCTGGCTGCCTGGCATGCTGTGTTTGGTGGGTGGCTGTCTGGAACCCTGTGGTGGGTTAATGGCTGGCTTACTGGCTGGCACCCTGTGGTGGATGGCTGGCTGGCTGGCTGGCTGGCACCCTGTGGTAGGTGGCTGACTGTCTGGCACCCTGTGGTGGGTGGCTGGCTTGCTGGCACCCTGTGGTGGGCGGGTGGGTGGTTGGCTGTCTGGCACCCTGTGGTGGTGGGTGGCTGGCTGGCACCCTATGGTGGGTGGCTGGCTGGCACAGGAGATGTGGGTGGCTGGCTGGTACAGTGCCTGTGGTTGGCTGGTACAGGGCCTGTGGGTGGCTGACTGGTATAGGTCCTGTGGGCGGGTGGGTGGTTGGCTGTCTGGCACCCTGTGGTGGGTGGGTGGCTGGCACATGGGCTGTGGGTGGCTGGCTGGTACAGGTCCTGTGGGCGGCTGGCTGGTACAGTGCCTGTGGCTGGCTGGTACAGGGCCCGTGGGTGGCTGGCTGGCTGGTACAGGGCCTGTGGGTGGCTGGCTGTCTGGCACCCTGTGGTGGGTGGCTAACTGTCTGGCACCCTGTGGTGGGTGGGTGGCTGGCTGTCTGGCATCCCGTGGTGGGTGGCTGGCTGGCTGGCTGGCACCCTATGGTGGGTGGCTGGCTGGCACAGGAGATGTGGGTGGCTGGCTGGTACAGTGCCTCTGGTTGGCTGGTACAGGGCCTGTGGGTGGCTGGCTGGTACAGGTCCTGTGGGTGGCTGACTGGCTCACTGGTACAGTGCCTGTGGCTGGCTGGCTGGTACAGGGCCTATGAGTGTGGGTGGCTGGCAGGCACTGGGCTGCTGTGGGTGGGTGTATGGCTGTAATACACTCCTGCGAGACTAGTCCCAACTCCAGACGAGGCTGTCCAAGGCGAGGGAGGTGGCCCAAGAAGGTAGAATGACGTTATGAAAATATCGGCAATATCGGTAACTTCCGGGGCCGATTGCGATATAATGTGGAAAGTGCATATCGGCCCTCAATATATCGGCCTTGCCGATAATCGGTCAATCCCTATTACATATATTACTATTACTTTTTTTTTTGGTCCCTTTTAGAATATAAATATTATATGGTAATCAGAGGGTACATTCCTTAATAACAAGGAATGATTTAATCCTAATTATTGTTTAGAGCAGCTCGGGGGGGGGGGGGGTTTCCTGTAGACGGAGTGTCGAACTCTTCGGGATATCATGTATACTGCTCTTATAGATGGGGCCAATTATTAGAGATAAAAGATGTTATTTCATAGGCAGAGCGGAGCTCCTCTTTTATACAATTAAAAGTAATTAGTAGCACAAAGGTAACTCATTTTTAAACTCAGTATATCGGGTAGTTGAGTATATTTTATAGTTGTTATTGGATAAGATACTTAGCTTGTTTCTGTACTCATGTATTATAATGAGCCTGGGTAAGCCCAATAGGCTCTGTTTTCTACTATAATTTTTGAAATAAAAATAAATGTAATATTATAATCATGCATACCCCAGGATCACACCTTTCTTATTCAGTCTCTTGTTCATTCAGAATATATTTATTTATACCTCAGGTCCTCCCCTACTAATGGAAGTCTGATATGGAAACACCCAGAGAGAGAGTTATAAAAGTACAGAATTACATGTCTAAAAGTTCCTATCTGGCAGCTGTTATTTAATTTACATGAAATTAAGGTAAATTGAGTGGGTTTTAGGATGTTTGCATATTGACAAAGCTTTCTAATTAGTATCAGCAATTCAAATAGATTTTTCTTGTTGCCCGGAGTTAATATTCCTTCATGAATAACACCAAACAGGTCCAAAAAAAAAGGCAAACAAACCGGCTAAATAGTTTTTCTCTTTTATCTGTGTTAGCGACTTTGATCTTTTAGGTCAGACAGGAAACATATATTGTGGGCGCATATGCTACAGACAGTATACTTGTTTGAATGAGAATTTAGGAGTAACAATGGATGTGTGTGGGCCCTCATCCAGAGCAGCTGAGGCCTTAGCCATTCTTTGGTATGCAGCTTGGAGCAGCTACATTAATGTTTCATAGCTTCTGTATTGGAATGTTTCGTGAATTATCCTCTGAACTCCACACAATAAAACAATTCCCAACAAAAGCTGTAATAAAGTAGAATTATTACTTGCTCGACAGAGTAAATCTACCTGATTACTGCAAGTGAAGAGTTTATAATATTATAAAATCAAAATAAGAAAGGAGTTATGTTAGAGTGAAGCGGGAGACCGTGAGCAAATGTAAGCTCCTGTGAACCGTAACAGAGGAGCGTAAATCATCCCCAACGACTTCATTACATCATCACATCACAAGGAACGCTTCCCATTCATTGCTGGGACTCCATTCCCCTGCTCGGCAATGTTATAGATGATGCAGGCAGGTATGTGAGATGCTTTGAATTTTGATAGGAAGGAGCAATTCCTGCTGCTTTATACAGCCATAAATCTACATGGGAATATACATATTTTCATTATTTCTCAGATAATATTACAATAGGAATATTATAAGCTCATATGGTATGAAAGATGAAGTAGCTAAAATTACGGCACTTTAGACTATGGCTGACATTTATAGCCCGACCTGTCACATGCTGCTTTAGAAACATTTTATTGGGGAATTTGGTATATGGACAACCGTTTGGGAGCCGTAGTAAATATGTTTTAGTGGAGGTAAAATTTTAAATCTGCTTAACACCTGTACTTGCTTAGCATTTTTATGCATAACCATTAAATGTGAAAAGCTCTGAATTTCTATGCATTGCATGTCAGACCAATTTCAGCTTGTGGGCCAGATAAGGAAGGAGGAACTTGGTAGGTGATTTACTAAACAGCTTGCTTTGCTCAAAAACACAACAAATGCTTTTGAAAAAAAGCTAAATTCACTGGGGAAATACATATATGACACCTGTTTTACCTGTGTAGCACCCTCCTAGTGGGTGCTAGGAAAAGTATATGGGTGACCCTGCCTGCTTATCAGGGGGGCCTTGATTGTCCAGTTAGGCTGTCATGTGCCGTCAGGTGTGCCTGTTGAGCTTGGGGAGTCTCCCCACTGTACTCAATGAGGGCTCTCATTGGACAGTGGAGGAAACATGACAAATAGCACACCAGGGCTTGTATCTATCCCAGAGAGGGCAGAATATGCCACAATGCATCCTGGGATGGGATATAAGTCTGAGGGGAGCACATGACAGGGTGTCTTTGGTGGGAAGCAGAGTCCCAGAAGGGGGGTGACGGCTGTCTCTCCTCCTGTCAGTGTGAGGGAAGGTGTCCTGGGCGGTCGGCCTAGAGGACAGAAGGTTGAGCTGAGCTGCAGAGAGGGATCCAGTGTGCTGAGGACCGTGCGGAGCTCTTGGGGCCGGAGTTTACAGGAAAGCAGAGTCATGAGTACTGTAAACTGCCCCGGGGTCTGCCTAGGATAGGAGACCACTCCAGGAAGGTCAGAGGGATCCAGGAGCCAGCTAACCAGGAGAAAGCTTAGAAAGGGGGTGCCAGAGTCTAAGCCCTGAAGAGGAGTATAAGAGTAAAGAGGGTGCCGGTACGGGCCCTGAAGTGGTAAGAGCTGCAGCAGTATTTCAAGTAGCTCCCTTAGCCAGGAGGGCTAAAGGGAGCAGTGCAAAGAACTTTGTGTCACCGGGAAGTGTCAAAGTCAGTACAGAGTTAACAGGACAGCAAGTCAGTGTTAACAAGCGCCAACTGGTGTTGACCGGCATTCAGCTGGCGTTAAGTCAGCGTCAAGAGGCATTTTTCTCAGTTGTCCCATTACAGTGTATAGTCGAGCCAGAGGAATATCCCACTCATTTCCTTCTCCCATCCAAGTTCCTAAAATAAATACAAAACCCAAAGAAGCTGGACTGTTTCTTGTCTCAGTGCTCACACTTGGAGAACATGCTTAAATGTGCTGTTGTTACTAGGGGTAACCCTGGCAGACCCACATCTGACACAATACTTGGAAATTCTGCTACACCTGTAATAAGATTTCATTAAGATGCTCTGTGACATACCTGGGCCCATGACCACCCAACAGACTATAGTTCTGAACCCACTCCAGCTTGTGATTGGGTAGTGAAGAACTGGCAGATAGTGATGTCGCGAACCTAAAATTCGCCGTTCGCGAACGGCGAACGCGAACATCGGCAAATGTTCGCGAACCGGGCGAACCGCCATAGACTTCAATAGGCAGGCGAATTTTAAAACACACAGGGACTCTTTCTGGCCACAATAGTGATGAAAAAGTTGTTTCAAGGGGACTAACACCTGGACTGTGGCATGCCGGAGAGGGATCACGCAAAAAAAAGTTCTTAAAAATTATAATTTTTTGATAGAGAGCCAATTATTGGAAAAATTAAAAAAAAATAAAAATAAAAAATTTCTTTGGATTTAGCATCTGGGGGGTCTAAAAAGTGTACCTGTCAAGTTTCAGCTCTGTAGCATGTCCAGAACCCCTAAAAAACAGCATTTTTCTTATATTTTCAGGAATACGGCTTCTCTGCGGCTGGCTTTTTCTCTTGCAGGCATTTAGCGGGCATTTTTTTAGGCAGGCATGTCATTTTTTGTATTTAGTGTCTGGGGGGTCTAAAAAGTGTACCTGTCAAGTTTCAGCTCTGTAGCATGTCCAGAACCCCTAAAAAACAGCATTTTTCTTATATTTTCAGGAATATGGCTTCTCTGCGGCTGGCTTTTTTTCTTGCAGGCATTTAGCGGGCATTTTTTTAGGCAGGCATGTCATTTTTTGTATTCAGTGTCTGGGGGGTCTAAAAAGTGTACCTGTCAAGTTTCAGCTCTGTAGCATGTCCAGAACCCCTAAAAAACAGCATTTTTATTATATTTTCAGTAATACGGCTTCTCTGCGGCTGGCTTTTTCTCTTGCAGGCATATATATCAGTGGTGGGTGGGCAGTGGCACAGTACACTCTCTGTGGACCTGACAGCAGTCACTGGCACCCAGGCAACTGCAATTAAAAAATATATATATATTTTTTTACTTTGCAAGCTGCTGTGCCACCTTATATATCAGTGGTGGGTGGGCACAAAGTGGCACTGCAGTGGGCACAGTACACTCTGTGGACCTGACAGTAACTGGCAGCCCAGGCAACTGCAATAATAAAAAATATTTTTTTTTTCAATTTATTGCAACAAGATGCTGTGCCACCGTATATATATCTGTGGTGGGCAGTGCACTGCAGTGGGTACAGTGCACTCTGTGGACCTGACACAGCACTCACTGCAATTATGACAGAGGAAAAAAAAAATATTTTTTTAAAATGCAAGGTACTGTGCCTGTGCCACCCGAAATGAGTGTGGTGTGCACACAGTACAGTCTGTGGTAGGTCTGTGGCCTCTCACACACAGCGGGCAGGCAACTGCAGTGTACAATAGATATATATAGATATATATATAAAGAAAAAACTCTATTACCTTACCAGCCCTTAAAAGGGCTTTTGGGGACACTATATATATATATATATATATATATATATATATATGTATATATATAAATAAAAAAAATCCTCAATTACCAGCCCTTAAAAGGGCTTTTGGGGACACTAGATAGATATAGATATATATATATATAAGAAACAACTCAATTACCAGCCCTTAAAAGGGCTTTTGGGGACGCTAGGTATATATATATATATATATATATATATAAAAAAACACAAATACCAGCCCTTAGAAGGGCTTTTTGGGGTGCTGATATTACAGCAGTAGTGGACCAAGAACACTGCAAGACCAGGAACACTGACTAACTGTCCCTAGCTTAACAGCAGCAGCAGCAGCAGCAGCAGCTCTCTCCCTACTCTCACTACACACACTGCTTCAGAATGATCTAAGATGGATGCTGCCCTTGCTTATTTATAGGAGGTGGGAGGGTGTGGGAGGGAGGTATGCTGATTGGCTGGAAATGTGTCTGCTGACTGTAAAGTTCAGGGTCAAAGTTTGCCTCAATGATGTCTTATGGGGGGCGGACCGAACATCGCATATGTTCGCCGGCAGCGGCGAACGCGAACATGCTAAGTTCGCCGGGAACTGTTCGCCGGCGAACAGTTCTATACATCTCTACTGGCAGAATGATGAAGGGTTTATATACTGTATATACTGTCCCCAGGGCTAGCCGAAGACATTGTGCTGCCTGGGTCCAAGAATAAAATGCTGCCACCCCCCCCCCCCCCCAAAATAAAACGGCTGCAGTATGAGATGGGGAAATGCCTACCGTAATACGCCACAAACTGATAACACACAAAACTGCTTAAAATCCTTTTGGGGGTCAATTTGCAACCCAGCGCCCCTCTCAAAGTTCTGCCTGGGTCCAATGGAGCCAGCGGGACCCATGGTAGGGCCGGCCCTGGCTACCGCAAAATCACACTGTATAAAGCATATGTGAACCTCCACCTTGTAAAACATAATTAGTTTAAAGCAGAAATGAAAGGTAAAACATTTGTATATACATTTCAAAAAACATTATAAATATATTTTTCCCATTTTTTATTAGTGGGGACAGGGAGCTTAGAGAGCTGGGGGAGGAAAAATTGGAGGTCTGATCATTGGAGGAAAGCAGGCTGATGGTTCAGCACAGCCAGTAAACTGACCATGCTGTGCTCTCATACCTAGTTTGATCAGTTTTATTAGAAAAGCAGAGGGACTGACAAGAACACCAGGTACAGTATTTCACACAAAAGAAGCAATACAAATAGAACTTGATACTTTTTCATACAAGTTTATGGTACAGCAGGCACATATCAGGAATATGAAATGTTGGGTTAACATATTCTTTAAACAATAAAGTCCTTGCTATCTCATAGTTCTACCCCCTCTCTCTGCCAGATTTTTTCATTTATGTAAAATGCATTTAATGATTTTCAAAGAAAAATATAGCTAGATTTTGCTTTTATTTATATTTTCCAAGAATGTATCTTTAGCCCAGTTTACAATAATATCCATGAATTGCTCATTGTGTTCTGTGCATCTCCGATAAAGATAATCTCATATCTTCTCATATAGTGAATGACTTCTTTTTTTTTGGTTGTTTAAAGCCCAATTCCAAGGGATTATTCACCACAAAAAAGGAGCAGGTCTGAACTGTTGGCCAGGTAAGTCTGCAGGGCATAGCACTGGTAGGAGGTAAGAATATCAGCCGGAGCTGCTTTTTATTTTTTGTAGCTGTGGGAGATCCATTTATCTATTTTACATCCAAGCTCAAATTGGTTTTTAAAGTGGAAGTAAAGATGAAAAAAAAGCAAACAGGCAGGTTCTTTATTGTAGAGAAGACATGCAGTGCCTCCTCTGCAGCAAAATACACTTACCTGTCTGTTTGCAATGCTCTGTAGATTGTACACTGAGTTGCGCATGCGCAGCTTAGTTTACATTTTAGCACACTGCCTGTGTGTTGGGATGATTGCACTCCTATGCATGTGTGGGAGGGATGTCATCCCGTGCCCTCTAATCATTATGGCTGAAAACCAGCACCCAGAAGAAGCTGGGAAGAAGATGCCTCAACCAGCAATGGACCTCACAGGCGTTGAACCATTGGAATTAAGGTAAGTATTTTTAGTTCCATTTTAATGTAGAACTGAAAGCAAAACTTTTCTTTCATTTTGGATAGAGTGCAGGAGGGATACAACCTCTGTTGTGGTTTTTTTTTTTCCTCTTTTTGCTATCTGTGTCCCAAAGGTGAGATTTTCTTATATTTCCTTTTGTAGAAGTCACAACGTGAAGTGAGAGGAAATCATTGCAAAGTGAGGGAAATCCGTAATAGTCACCAGGGTCACGCAAACTAGTGTCCTCATTTGAAGATTTTCCTTTTATTCCTGTTCAGATAACCATTCAAAATTTTGAACTTTCTTTCACTTTTGGTGATAACGGTCAAGAGACAACTAGAATGGGTGACCCATCCTAACACAGGTAGCAAAAAAAAAAAAAAATTCTGCATGAAATCCCACCATGCTTCTGAAAAGTCAGGTTTGCTCATTCTCAGAGACAAAAGGTGAAAACCTGCCAATTTTAATGCACTCTAGTTTTCCTTCTAACATTTTTGAAATAGTATAATAATGCATACTTTGTACCATTTTATGAAAGAGGAAAATAGTAGAGTGAACTATTTCAATGCAGCTCTTGCGAAGTACATGGTCCATCCTGGGCTAGATTAACCCCTTTACACCGGTGAAATGCAAATATGCGGCCTCTGCTTCAGGGGGTTGTACCCGGGTGATGCCTGCAGCTAGAGGCATCTCCCCGGTACCTTTGTTTGGAGCCGACGGTCGGCTTTCTTGTAATAACAACTGATGCGGCTGAGCAGATGCTCGGTTGTTATTACAAGGAGCAGGATAGGGCATCCCCCCTTCTTGCCGCCTTCCGCGGCTCACCCAGGTCTCCCTTCCCACCAGCTAACAGGTCCACCGGCTGGCCAAAGACCTGAACAAAGATGGATTCGGCTTTGATTGCGTCTCTAATATAAAAACCCGGAAGCAATGCCATGACATCACTTCCGGGTACTGAAGCCTTAAAAGCGCCAGATTTTTTTTTTTAAATTACAGTATTCAAGTATTCAGTGTTTCCATAAATTGTTTTTTATTCACTTGCAATGTGCCCTTGAACTTGCTTTAATAAAAAAAAAGCTTCAATGGGAATTGAAGAGTCAATTCCCGAGATCTCCCTCCTTACATGTCATTGCCCTCTCCTCCCTCTGGGAGTTTCTAATTACAGCCTAAGCTGGCTCAGCTCCTCTGTTCCTCCCCTCATCTTCGTACATAACCTTTTTTATTTCAGCTGCAGGAGGAGCTATTACTATTGAGTAATAGCTCGGAGTCTGCTTGGGCTGTTCACATCTAAGATCAAGATGACTTATAGTAGCAGTTTCGGGGCTTTTGGATGTCTACACAAGGGAGGCTTTAACAGATAAACAACATGCATGAAATAAGTTAAATGCACATATAATCTTATGGGAAGATATTTGTTGAAATAAATGTCTAGTGACGAGGTCTCTTTAGCTAAAGAAGTGAATGTTTAAGTTTCACAATGATCATTTTGAAAAGCAAAAAGTGAATGTTCACTTAGCTTAGTGAATTTGGTGTCATGTGTTATTTTAAATACCTAATTATATGCAAGGTAAAAAAGAAAAAAAAAATTGCTTGGACATGATTGGGTTCAGTATAGGTACACACTAGATCAAATTGTTGGGCAGTATCCTTTGCCTATGATCATTCTTTGAAGATAAAACTAGTACACCTAGGGCAATTTCTTAGCGATAGTATGATAAATAATTATAAGGTGATAATTATATCTTAATTATGCTGCATTTACTTCTTAAAAATGTCTTAGGCTGTGATTACGTGCTGTAGACTGTGGCGGGCTGAATGGTATACTTTTGTATTGAAGACTATGTCAGTTTAAGGAAAAACTGAATAATATAAATTAACATTTTACAAATGTATCTAATCATATGTTTATATGACTCTAATTTACATGATTCCTTCTAATAAGTATAGCCTTTAGTAAAAGTGCTTAATTGCCATTACAGTCACGTGTGGCATGTATAGCACATTTAGCCTTCATGTGTGAACCATGTCAACTTTCTGTGATTCTCAGAATTCAACGCATCCATAAATCAACTGCATTTTATTGGCAGTGCCATCCCAATTGTTGCTTTCAAGAGTTTTGTCCTGTCTTGCCTCAGTTGTGTGTGTATCCCCTTGTTTGTTTGCTGCGCTCGTCTTTGTTCTGTCTGAAGCTTTGATTTATTGCTCAATATTATTAATGACTCTGGGTGATACCAAAGTCACCTCTCCTCCTCTTTTAATCTAGCTTAGCCTAAAAGTCCATGCACTCTTACTTTACTTGAGCTTGGAAACATGATTTTTTTTTTTTTTCATCTTTTGCAAACCCAACAGGAGGCTGTTAATCATCAGTGATCTTTTCCAACGCTTACAAACTGCGTTGTGAAAGTTAGCCAAACAATAGAAACCACCTTAAAATGATTTATGGTGATGTTCTGGAACAATGCTAATTTATTCCTTGCACCTTTGAAATTTATGGGTCGTTTTATCCTTTAAAAAAAAAATTGTATATATATTTTTTAAAGAATACCACCAACACTTTTATTACTTTGAATACTCGGGTCATTAGATGATCCCAGTTCATGACAGTAAATTTTGTATTAAACATTCTGTAACACTCCAGGAGATATGTTCTCACGATTACAATTGCATTGGCTTTTCTGAAAAAAAGCACTTCATTGCCCTTAAAAGGTAAATTTCATTTACAGAGAAAGATATTCTCAACAGAACGATCTATTTAGAGGCAGGGATTTTAGGTGACATTGAAGGATTTTTTTCAGATGCACATTGTGGTCTTTGGTCTTAATCTTGATGCCTAAAAATGTTATTAACATCCTTATCTAAGGTGTAATGTGTAAAATGTAAAGAACAGTTATCATGAAAAAGTTTGTAGTCTGATAAATGTATACAGGCAATTTATGTAAAGGAACATTTAAAATAATAAATAGGAACTTACTTTTCCAGAAAAAAGCCCTTGCTTCAATACTGTTGCTGCCCCTTAAGGCCCTTTTCAGACGGAGCAGAATCCGTCAAGTGGATCCACCTGTTCAGCGGTGGATCTCTCCGCTGATCCCCACTGAGCAGGCAGATGACAAGTTTGTGTACGCTCTGCATAGTATAGCCTGCTGCTCCCTATGGGGAGCTCAGATGGAAATGGACTACCTGTCTGTTTCCATTCGTCTGTCATCCGATCCAATCTGATTTAGCAGATCAGATCAGATGTCAGCGGGTATCAGCAGACACATATCTGTTGACATCCGCTGCTTCATAGAGAACAATGGGTGATCATATCGGGTCCACCAGTCAAAATGGACAGGCGGACTTGATTAGTCTGCTTGTAAGAAAGGGGCCTTAAGTCTCACTTGTCAGTCAACCCACTTCTAGCATTCCCAGACTGTCATAGATGCACCCCAGTAAACAATCCAGTTGGGCTGTAAAGCTGGACTCCAGGTATGGTTTGTATTGCATAGGTGGACCAATGTAAGAATACTGTACATATTTAATATCTGTGGGAGCACTGTGGAAGCAGAGAATCACTGTAGTAGTCGCCGCTACCACAGTGGTCACCACAGTCTTCCAGGTCCTGGCATTGCCAGTGTTCATAAAATGCTGTGTAATTTCCACAATTAATACAATGCATTCTCTGATTGGATGAGCATTTCTTCACCTCTGAGAATAGGAGATGAGAGAAGCTTGGGTAGAAAGAGACTCTAGCTCCAATGTATACAATGCCTTTTTTCCTCTGGCCAGTTTCACTAAAACTCTCTTCGTAATTTAGGACTCTTTCTATTATTGGTCTAGGGGAATGGCCAGATGATAGAAGTCACATAGGTGTTCTATGTACCCATTTTTATAGACAACATGGGGTGAAGGATTCTTCCTAAAGTGTTGATAAGCCACTGTCCCACAAAATCAGTGAAATTAGGCGCTTCCACCATCTCCAGGAGTCCCATCATCCTGATATTGTTTCTCATTCTTTTATCTCTGCCATTTGCAAGGTGGATTCTTTCTCTCTGACTGCTGAAGACAACTTGTCTTCTAGGTTGCACCCCTGGTTTTTACTACCATTTTTCTTTCTCAGATCGTATGCAGATTATATTACATCAGCGATGCTACCTCTTTTAAACTGCCTACAAAGTGTTTAATGGTGTCGTCCGGGGCAGCGCACTTTTATTTTCCCAGGTTTGGTGCTGTATCTTTTTAGTGCTTTGGTAGTCTTATTTTCAAGCCTGCTGAGGTGTCTTCTTAGTACCCCAGGGCCACAGTTACCTCTTGGTTCTTTTCAGTCACAGATGGGGATGTTCAAAAGGCATGTGTAAATGTCAGTTCATTAGAGCTTGGAAAAGAATTGCTGAATGATCTAAGCTGAGAGCCCCATGAAATGTGTTTTTTCACATGCTGCACTTGAACACTCCCCCCCCCCCCCCTTCCTGCCATGGCTCTACTTTAACAGATACTAAAAATATTAAAAATGCTACCAACAAAATTAAGTTAAAAAAAGTTTGAAAAAAAGGTTAGTCTTGGACCCCCCTTAATGCCTTGGGTTTGGAAGTAGTTCCCACCTCTACTGTGTCAACTATATAGAACGCATACATGACAAGGATGGCATGGAAAATTGCATATTTATTTTGTTTTTACTATAATTTTTATTGGTTTTCAATTCAATTTTACAAACAATTATAAAATAATTTCACAAACTTCAAACTCACTTTAATACCCCCTTATTCCCAGTACCCCAATCCCTCCCCCCCCCCCTTTGTTTTTAACCTTCTATTCCTATATAGCACTCCTTCACCTACGTCTCTGTATGTAATTACCCGACCCCCATAATCCGTCTATTTTTCTATATAGTCACTAGTTTTTAAAAATATGTCTATTTTCTTCGTTTATTAGAAAAGCTGTCTACTTGTTCTTCATCTCTGCTTCTCATATATTCTTTATCATATATATACTCAACTCAGCAAAACCACTCTCTTACAGTAGGGCTATCTGTCTCTAACCATTTTTTGGGATTGTCTCTTTTGCTGCATTTAACAGGTATGGGGCGATCGTATTTCTATACTGCTTTAAAGATACATCTGTTTTATGGAAAAGGCATGTCCATGGGTCGTCCTAGATATTCACACCTGTAATTTGTCTGATGAAATGTTGTACCTTCAACCAGTATTTCTGGATCTTAGGGTATTCCCACAAGATATGAAGCATTGTGTCTTCCACCTTACAACCCCTCCAACACAAAGTTGATTTCTCTGGCTGACATTTATGTGCTTTTACCGGTGTCATATACCATCTCGAAAAACATTTGTAATTCATTTTGATGATATTCACATCTGTAGCAGTGCAGTGTATGGCTCTCAGTACTGCATTTACTTTATGCTCTATTAAATGTAATACTATTTCTTTTACCCAAGTTACTATGTATGGGGGTTTCCTCATACCCGCCATCTCAGTTAATACCTTGTATATCTGAGACAGACTATGTTTTATTTTTGTTAATGGATTACACTTTTTCTCTTTTAATAGGCGGGGATAATGATCCCCCAAAATGTTTTAATTGTAAATATCTCCATTCATTCAACATCATATTCCCCCCCTAATTTTAGGTTTGTGATATGACCTAATTTTTCCATTATGTGTTATATCTTTTAGCTGCAAATGTTGTACCCAATTGCCAAATTGTTTCTCAAATCCTGGTGCAAAATATTTTGTGCCATCTACTGACAATAACGGAGAGTTGTATTCCCATTTGGCTTGTCTATGAATCATATCCCAAATCTTGTATACAACTCTCGTCATTTCATGTGTATCTTTGTGTATTTTCCTAAACTTTGGTGGAATCCATATATTCCTATTAAGTTGTGTTCCACTTAACGTGGTTTCAATCTTGACCCATCTTTTATCCGTATTTTTTTGTCCACTCTATCATAAACTAAATCACAGCTGCCGTGTAATATCTTTTTATATCTGGTGCTGCTAATTCCCCCTGTGATTTATCTCTACTGAGAGCCGCATACTGCACTCTTGGTCTTTTCCCTTGCCAGATGAAATTTAACAAATTTGTTCTCATTGTTATAAAAGAAACTGGTGGAATGGCAATTGGTAACATTTGAAATCTATATAGTATTTTGGGCAGCATTATCATCTTAAATATATTTATATTCCCCAACCATAAGAGTGGGCGGTACAATATTTTTCTGATGTCTGATTTGATCTCATTTGACAAGGGTATATAGTTAGCCTGATACAGGTTTTCCAATGATGGAGTTAAATTTATCCCTAGATAGTTTCAATTTTGATTTTGCCCAAGTAAATAAGAATTCCCTCTGCAATGCTTGCTCTTCTTTTTTATTTAACCCAATGTTCAGGATTTTTGACTTTATTGGGTTTATCTTAAAGTTTGACAATTACCCATATCTCGTTAACTCCTTAATAACATTTGGAAGAGTTATTCTAGGATTATTAATAAAAAACAAAATAGCATCTGCAAATGCTGCAAATTTATGTTCTTCCTGCCTGACCTTCACTCCCCTAATATCTATATTATTCCTTATAGTCGCTAGTAATGGTGCCAATGACAAAACGAACAACAGGGCCGAGAGAGGACATCCCTATCTGGTCCCGTTGCAGAGTTCAAACTGAGGTGATAGGTTTCTGTTCACTTTTACCAATGCTGATGGGTTCCGATACAGTGCTCCTTTCCACTGAGTCATCCTTGGACTGATACCCAAATCCTTTATTGTTTCGACCATGAACTCCCAAGTCACCCTGTCAAATGCTTTATCAGCATCAATTGGAAGCAGGAGGGCTGGGACGTCCCGGATACTAGACACTGGGAAAATGGCATATAAGGATCACGATGAAGGGTGAAGTTCAGGGAGAGTTGAGACCACAATTATTGGTACTGGAAAACATGTCAGTTTACACGGATACCTGTTTTTACCTTTTAGCTTTACTTGCAATCATTTGACTGTTCCCTGTCACAGATAGAAGAAATGTTATTTCTAGCATTTGCTTTGCACTGATACTTTGCTGCCGTTTGTTCCTATGAACTCTTAGATATAAAACAATAAGGCTGTCTATGCTGTGTCAGGTTGCCTCCATGCTTGGCTGAATATTTACAGAACAATAAAAGTAAAAGTATATCTGACCCTATAAAATTGATGCACGCACTGTTAAATAATGGTGGTGCCCTTGAGATAACAATTATTGTCCATATGGCAGTTTGCATGCAAGTTGTCTAACAGTTTTATTCAGTACTGGGTTTGTATTAACTAAGCAGTTTGTTTTTATGAATTCTGTTCTGAAATAAATAGACTTGCAGGAAATTTAATGTCTCTAAATTAGCTGGAAATTTCCTGCACTATTAGCAATTTTTGCATAACAGATTGCTTGCCTTCTCATTATTTTTTAATAAGGAAGATAAATGTAATCCCTTTCAGGTGAGAACAGTTTAAAGATCGTATACATAAAGTAAATGTACTACCCAGAAGAAGACAACTGTACAATTGATTTTTTTTTTTTTTTTTTTGGTAATTTGTCCTATTTATAAATATCCGGCTGTATTCTGGAACATTTAAAGCAATAATAAACCCAAAGAAAAAATGTGTTAGATCAAATTGACCAAGCAGTCAAAGTCAAATGTTTATAGACTTCAACATCCAATTCTAACTCCAGGTAACCACTTGCTGTGGTCAATCTTTTTTTTACAGTGTCAATCGCTATTCACATGAATCTGTCCTTCCAGCCACAAGAATCTGCTGATTCTTGCCTCTAGAATCCAGTGTATGTGGCTAAATGACCATGTAAAGGAGGACTTACAGTTACTAGTGTGCTTATGTTAGCTCTCAACTGAATTATCAAGCCATCAAATGGCTGTTGTCATGGCAGATGTCATAGCTGGTGTTGCTTGGATATGCAGTACCATATTTTTTTTTGGCAGACCCTACTATAAAACATGTGATTGCCTCCATGGCCACCTTCCCGATCCTGGCTGACTGAACTAAGCACATGACCTGAGACCTTAGATCAGTTTTAATGGATTTCCCTGTTCACTACCACCTACAACTTTTACCTGAGGCCATAAATTACTGCCAGATCTTTAGAATGAGTCTCCTCTCTTTCCATATGAAAAAAATCCTTTGGCTTAAACGCTGGTCGGCGACACTTCTGTGCAAAAAGCATTTCAAAGGGGTGCCCTTTAAGGGAAAACAGCTGTTTGATGCTTCTTTGCATCAGGAGCATTAAAGAACTCTTTTTCCTTAGAAAAAGAAGGCTTGTACTTTCACAGGTAGATTTTCAACTCCTGAAACTGGGAAAAAGTCCTTCTTAGGCCTTGAGCTCTGGAGAAGTCTGGAGTACATTTTAGTTGGAAGACGTGTACCTCCAAGCCAGGCAAGTCTAACTACAAGCCCTCTCCCCAGCGAACGGGTTCCCCAACTTGTCAGAGTTTGAGGACATCTGTCAGCCTTTTTGGCCTTCTGGTCTCAGACATTTTGGTCCAGAGTTTCATTTCTATGGGCTACAAACTGAAGTTTCGGAGTCTACCTCCTCCCTCTCCCTGCTCTCAAATGTGCCTCCTTCCTACAAAGACAAGTGAATTGTAATGCTACTATTCAGCGGCTCCTCTCTCAGGAGGTTACTATCACAGTCCAGAATGAGAAACAATTTTGGGGCTTCTACTCAAATCTGTTCACAGTTCCCAAGGCAAATGGAGGGACTGAAAACTCTCAATGTGTTGCTGTGAGTTGAAAGGTTCTGCACTAAATAGGCCAGGTCAGTCAAATGTGAGGTCTGTGGACATTTGGAATGCTTACTTGCACATTCCCATCTTTCCTCCTCATCAACATCATCTTCATGTTGTTTGGGTGCTCCACATTAATAAATTAGCTGTCCTTCCAATTGGCTTTTTCACAGCAGTTCCAGTTCTTCAGTCCTAGCTCTGTTCTCAAGGGAAATATGCTGGGGGATACCTGGATGATCTCCTGTTAAATGACTAGTCCTCCCTTTTTCTGTCACCAGTGTCCAGTGGTAATTGGTCCAGACTCTGCCGAGATTCAGTTGGATCCTCAACCTTTAGAAATCATCGCTGGAACCAAATTAGAGTATCCGCAACTGACAGTGAATACCACCCTGTCCAGGATCTTCCTGCTCCAGGGCAAATTTCTGTCCCTCTACTCTGGTGCCCAGGCCCTCCAGTCCCAGGGTTGACCCTTGAATTGTGCTTTCATGAGGATCTTGGGCCTGATTATAGTCTCCTTTGAGGTATTGTAAGCTCCAGACTGCAACTGTACAAGTTCAGTGTGGGAAAAACAGACATGATCCTTGGACTGCTGCACAAATTCAGACTCTTCTTGATGTGGTGGATTTCCAGCCCGGTGCTAAAATCAGGGAAACCTTTTCCCCCAAAAATGTGAAAAGTTCTCACTAAGGATCCCAGCCTATTGGGCTGAAAACCTTTTGGTGCAGGGAACAAGTTGAGGACATTGGACATCTTCTGGCATTTAGATTCAACAACAAATTGGACACTTTTGTCACTAGGTACAGGGACCCTCAGGCCTTCACAGTGGGCTGTCTTGGGGCTCCATGGGATCAGTTAAACCCAATCTATACCTTTCCTTCTCTATGGTTTCTCCCTCGATTACTCCACATGATCTAGGTGAAAGGGGCATCCTGGTGATCCTCATTGCACCAGACTGGCCCAGAAGGATCAGAGCATATCACAATGTTCACTCTACTGCACTGTGCGGTAAGTTCCAATGCGTTATAAGACTCTTATCTTGACATGTTAGTATATGTGGATTATGCACACCTCGATGCCTTCCAAAGACTGGGGAAGTCCAAACGAACTGAAAGCATAGAAGACCACAGAGGATGAGTAAGTCTACTGCATTATTTACAATATATGTTTGCATCTAATACAGGTGAATATACTCACAAAACAGTACTTGTGTCAGAGCATTATAGTAAAATAATTTGCTTAAATCCATAGGTGGAAATCCACAACAATTGTAGTCACATTGGCTAATGCATTTCAAGGTTTTTCAGGAACAAGGAAGCTACATACAACGACACTAAATGGAGAAGCACTGATCCTGACTGTAAAGTTCCTTGTCAACATTAAGAGACTTCTAAACAAGGCTCTGAAGAAGAAATAAACATTGAAACGCGTTAGAAAATGTGACTACAAGTGTTGGGGATTTTGGCATATGGATTTAAACGGATGATTTTATGATAATGCTAAGTACTGGTTTGTAAGTATGTACAAAACAGTTTGCAAGACACAGTCCTGCTTGTGATGGATCTTTTAATGGAACTCGCATGAGACAGATTTCCTATATATAAAAATATCAAATTTTATTATACATTGTTAAAAAAAAAGGCGCCTAAGGCGTCACAACATAAAAGAAAATACACAGTAAAAAATGGGATAACAGTATCCTTGTAAGGATTCTAGTACAGACACCTATGTAGGATTAATTCAATGATTAATGTGTATGTGTCCTTTGCTGGTTGATGCGTTTTGCAAACTGCTTCCTCAGGACCAACAGCAGGTATATCACATTCTGGTAATCTTAAACAGATATCGCTGTCAGTTTCACATAAGCAAAAAAAAATTTACATTTATCTCAAAATATTGTACATAATTTACCATAGTCAACACTTACATGCGTTGTGGTAAGAGCATTCTTATGACACATACATCTGGGGGCAGACACGGGACCACCAACTCATTAGATTCTATCCATTATGTCAGTATAATTATGCTCAAATTTTTATGCTTTGCCAAAAACCCATAAAAATCTTACCCAGCCCTCAAGCAGACCAATAATATCAGGAATTGGATCCTATACGGAATTGGCTAGTCGTCTTATAGACCATTAGCTGCGTCCCCATGTTACATCCTTACCGTCATATATTAGAGACACTCCAGACTTACTACAATGTCTAGAGGGAATTATGACACCAGCCAATACCATTATGGTGGCTATTGACATTGAGGCACTGTCTAATAGTATACCACACAACAAGGGGATACACGTTAATAGTGAATTTTTGAAAGAACGGGACCAAGACTCATGGGCATATAGTCTTTTCATCCTGTTTTTACTTGAACATATTCTTACCAGCAATGTATTTATCTTTGATGGCTCCCACTACCTCCAGGTACAGGGAGTGGCTATGGACACCCATTTGCACCCATATATGCCAACCCTGGGAGGGGGTGGGAGCGGTCTTTGTTTTCAGAAGATAGATACATTACATTTTTGGATTCAATACTACTTTGGTATCGATATATTGATGACGTGATAATGTTTTGGACAGGCATACCTTCCCTTTTGGAAGAATTCATGTGGACCCTTGAACATAATGTGTTTAATTCTAAATTTTTATGATGAAATATAACCCACATGTGATTACATTTTTGGATATTAAGGTTTTAAAACAGGACAGTGGCTATATAGGTACAACTCAAAATAGAAAGCCCACAGTGGGCAATACTCTCCTGCATGCAGAAAGCTTTCACCCCAAACCATTACTACGTAGCATTCCTTGTAGCCAATAGCTCCAGCTTCAGGGGATCTGTTCAAGTGATTCAAACTTTCAGAATCAGGCAAATGCATTAAGAAATAGATTGCTACAAAGAGGATACTTACAAAATTGTCTAAAAAAAGCTTTTAACAGAGCAAAAAAATCTATCTAGAGGGGAACTTCTTTTCAAAAAGAAAGACAAAAAACAATCAGAGGCAAACTGATTGATTACCTCTTTCAATAGGCAGAATGGCAGCGTTCGTCATATTTTTCCAAAACACTGGTATCTCCTCATAAATTACCCTGTTTTGGATAAATATATAAAGGACTACCCGGAGATCACATACAGGAGAGCTAAATCCATTAAAGACAGGCTAACTAGGAGTCATTTTGAGGGAACGCAGAACCAGAATCCGGAATGTGATATTCGGGGAACCTGGAAATGTGGAACTTGCAATTTCTGCCAATGTGTGTTTGAAAACCAAACCATTTATCTTCCAAATTGAAATTGACATGCATTACCATATCATGTGAACTGCCAAACTATTGGCATTGTATATATTATGTTCTGGGATTGCAAAGCCTTCTATATAGGAAAAACCAAGCGCAATTTTTGGCATAGAATAAAATATCATATATACTATATCACAAGTAATCAGTTAAATTCACCTTGGCAGACATGTTTCATTATACCACAAACGCAATACCAAATATTGCCGCCTTGGAACGTACCATACCAGACCCTAGAGGAGGAGATTTCGATAAGAGAATTTTGCAACGTGAAACCAGGTAGATTTACTTATTACAAGCTACGAAGCCACCTGGTTAAAACAAAGCTATTCATTTTAAACCATATCTGTAATTATTGGCTAGTGGTCTCAATGGAAGCCATTAGCTATAGTAATCTACCTCCTCTCTAAAAAAAATAGTTTTTCCTGTATATTAAAACATCTGAAAGATTAATATAATTGTCCATTTAGAAATGCTATTATTGACAGTGGAAACAACATAATGATCTCCATATATTGCTGTGCTCTCCTATAATCTCAGAACTCCCTGTAATAGATAATATCTAGTAATAACCTAGATTAATGAATTTGAACATATACTATTTGGAATAAATAAGATGTATATTTAGGCATGTTTATATGAGTACAGCATTTTTTGTGTGTTTTCTTCCCATAGTCATCATGAGTTTGTGAAGCGTTATACATTATGCATTTTCTGACAGGCGGGCACATGTTCTCCATATCAGTTCCCGCATCGGGATATTGAATAGCATTGCTCCATATTCCATCTCTCCTGATGACCCATTTTGGAGGAAGCAGGGTTCTATGTTTGCCCACAAACTCAGCCCTTACATGGGTGGGTCCTGGCATCCATTCAATGGGAGATGCCTCACTGCGATTAGCCCCATTTGGCACATGAGCAGTGATGGGGCACACACGACGCCGTGACATCAGCAGCCAGCTCCATAGTTGAAGTCGGGTGGCGTCTGCAGCGCTCGTGGTGGATAAAAGCTTCTCAGATTGTGCATTCTGTCCGTTGAGGCAGATGACACATTTCCCCCCCTGGGTGGACAGATTGAGGGTAAGGAGGCTTCTTCTGGTAAATGTGACTATGATACCATGAGGGAATACCTTTATCATTTATGGCTTTTTAATTATGTTTGTCTCATAGGAACGCACACACATTTCTTTATACTTTAAGATATGGAACTTATTTATGATGAACCGCTGTTTTTCTGCTGAGGCTGATGTACAAAGCAGCTTTCTTTTCTCAGTGAAGTATTAAGGTGTGTTTAATAGCTCTTAGATATATACAATACAGAAATATTTGGGCTGCATAGATCTAAATATATAAAAAAAATACTTTTTTCATAGGAACAATACCCCCTTTCTTCTTAACATAGTTTACTCCTTCCACACCAACCAAGACAGTGTGTTCACTTCCTATTTCCTGCCTCAAAATATACCAAGTAAATGTTGTCCCCTGGTCCTAAACTGGGGCTATAATGTAAATGTAGATTTTCGGCTGGGCTGTAAGCAGCTCAGACTAATTGTACAGTTTATTTGGTCTTTCCTGAATCTCAATTAGGTTGTGCATTTCTCACTGTCAGCAGTAGGTGTCACTGGTACAACAGGCCAAAATAAGATAGTACAACTAGGTTGAGCTATGAATATTTATTCTTCTTCCAGCCAGCCAGCTCAGTAGGAAGATTCTTGGCCATTGGTGCATTCTAGGGGAGGATATATATTTGGATGGGGCCATGTGCTCGCTCTCTCTTGCCTTGGGTCCTCCTGGCCTGGGGTTGTGCTGCTGAAGTGAGCTCTGCGTGTAGGCCCAGAAGCCTGTCTGGTGCCTACTAATCCTGAGATGGTCCTTAGGCTGTCTTGCCGGCATGGAAGAAGCCAAGCCAAATTGAGAAGATCCAGGGGAGGACCCTTGCTGGAGTAAGCCAGGATGAAGGCCGGTCTCTCAGAGGGGCCTGGTGACTCGTTTGGAGGATGCACCTACATCTAAAATGTGCTTACAGTTTTGCCAGGTCGGATTAAAGGTTCTGACACTGTGAAGCTGGATCTTGTTCTACATTCTGAAACGTGTTTGCAGTATCGCCAGGTTGGCTTAAAGGTTCTGGTACTGTGTAGCTGTATTTTTTTTTGGATCCAAGGAGTCTGTAAGAGATTTGCTTCTGGTATCGGCAATCCCTAACCCTCCCTCCTACTACCTTCTTTCAAGTTCTGCATTAAAGCTTTAATTGATCAAAAGTGACTGGCGCCCAATAACTGTTCAAACCTCCCCATTATAGCCATTGACTCAGCCCTGGGGTAAATGCTACCTCATTCCCTGCCTCTGGAGGTGACACCCTAACCCCAGTAGACCCAGGGGGCTGTACATAAATTGCTCTCAACTTCCCCCACGGGGTACATACTCTGAGACGCTACTTCAGCTATGGGGCTCCTTTTGCCAAACAAATTCTTTATTTGTTCTTGCTAAAGATTCCTGCAGGGGCTCCCTGCTCAGGCTCTATCATTGCTAGATGGATTTTGCAAGCTATCCCTCAATCCTATGGTCTAAATGACTAGATCTGTTAGTGCTTCCTGGGCTTTTCAGCACCAGGCATCTTAATACAGTACAGGACAGAGGTCCATCTCCTCTGTTTTTTATAACTTCCCTATTGTTTACTACAAAACTGAGGCTTGCTAAGAATTGGAGAGGTCAGATAAGGGATGTCCCTGCAGCGTTTTTTACCAGTGTCCAGTCACGTGAGGATAGCTGCATGGTTAGGAATAAGATTCTGTGTCCTGTACTATATTACTGTTATTTCTGTTATTTTTAATTTTCCTTGTTTAATGTCTATTTTTTCTGCATAGTTAGGATTGTACTTTGGTCAAAATGTTTTTTGTGTGTATTTTTGAATCAATGGTCTTCCCCTTATTTCAGTAAATTGCAGCCAAGTCTGTTTGTTTTGTTCTCGCTGAGCACTTTCCACAATGGAAACTAAATTGAGGCTGGTGAAAGATAAGGGGCAATAGTTTGGCTTGTAAAAAATTAGATCACATTGACCTTATGTTCTGCTGGATACTGAATTCTGTTGATGCCATAAAAACACCTTCACATTTTAAAATTTTTGAAAATGTGATTTTGTATAAAAATTTTTCTGTTATATTAATGTTGTTATTCATAAAGGGTTGAGTTTTGAAAGCAGTGTGTTCAGATCATCAGATTAAGTTTGAGCATGCAGTATCTACTGTTTTTTGCTAAGTTGATTATTGAGCAGTACAGAAACAAAATGCTTTTAAAAATCTGAACTATCCAAGTGGGCATACCATTCTTTGGACATTTATTTATATAAAGCTGAGAGAAGTACTGTATTAGGCCCTACATCAACCGCCGGTCGTTTCTGTCTTTTATTCTCCCATATAGCTAAGGTGACATTTGACATCTAAATGGCTGATGCAACACAAACTCCCTCTTTCTATCTCACTCTCTTTCTTTCTCTGTCTCTGTCTGTCTGTCTGTCTATCTCTCTCTCTCTCTCTCTCTCTCTATATATATATATATATATTGTGACAGGAAGTCAGGTAAATCTGGGAATGTAGTCACTGAGAGGAGACACATTCCCACCTGCTTTGAAAAGTTCACTGATACTATAGGGTGTTGGCTGCAAAAAGAGCCAGCAGGAAGTTGAAAACCATTCAGCTGTTCAGAATGAGGAGATCAAGGCCTCTATAATTTGTCCAGAGAAAATCTATTGAGTGCTGCCTCCTGTCGCCGTGTAGGCTGGGAGAGGAGGACAGACATACGTGTACCTCCCGACGCCGTGTGGGCATGGGAGAAGGACTGCTGCCGCCTGTCGCCGTGTGGGCTGGGAGAGGGGGACAGTCGGATGTGTGCCTCCCGACAAGCTGGTGAGCATGGGAGAAGACCCCCTACAGCGATGTGAAGCTAAGGAGGGTAACCACGAGTGAAGACGTCTCAAAGGTGAGAAGACAAAGTGTTCCATGTGAAGAGTCTGAAGAGTAAAGGGACCTGTTATAAATGAACCTGTGCTGTGTGAAAGAAAACAAAGGGACATGTTCAATGGACAATGTTTGTGCTGTGTGAAAAGCAAACAAATGGACATTTGAGTGTCTGCTGTAGGATCAGCAGTGTCGGCCCAACAGTAGGTTGGAAAGACTTCTTAGGTAGGTTCCAGCTGTGAGAAGGTAGCCGCCCACAGAGGCAAGGATTTATTTTGTCTTTTATTTTATTTTGGCTGTTTTGATGCTTGCAATTGTGTTAAGTAAATTGCATGAATAAATCAGTCTTGTTTTCAACCTCTAATCGGCTATCTCTCTGTGAAAACGCACCCCCAAAGGGGTCACCCATACGCCTACCACCGAGCTAATCCCTCACATATGGTGGAGGTATGCAGTGGGCATAAGCAGAGATCCCTGCAAGGAAGTACAAATGTTTGATGAACTTTATCTGGTGCATGAGATTGCACAATCTATGTGTGCAGGAGAGAAGATCCTGACAGAAAAAAAAAAAGTGTTTTAAAGAGACAGCGGTCTCAAAATTATTTGATGAACTTTGTTGTGTCTGGTGCAAGTGACTGCACAAACTGTGTGCGCAGGAAAAGAGATCTTGCAAGAGAGAGAAAAACTACATGTGTTAAAGAGACAGTGGTCTCAAAAATTTTTGCTGGACTGTGAAAAATTTGTTTGTGGAGTTATTGAAGATGGGGCGATCCAAACGCCTGAAAAATGCAAAGATAGATGAAATGAGAGACCGGATTCTATGGATGGAGGGGATGTTACCGTCTGAACCAGCCCCATCCATGCCTAAAGAGAGTCTACTAAAGAGGAAGGTTGTTGTCCCTAGCAACACTGATGAAACTGCTATGGAGACGCAGTGTGCTCAGATGAAAAGTAAGCTCAAAATGGAGGAGATGTTGAAACAACTGATTATATCAAATACAGCTCAACAGCAGGCAAATGCAGCTCAACAGCAGGCAAATGCGGATTTTCAGCGGAGCTTTGCAGCTCAACAAAAGGCTCATCAAGAGAGCATGGCAGGCTGGAAACAGAGACGCCAGCAGCCAATGGAGGCCATCGGTTTGGAGGAAACCGAGTATGTGTGCAGGGCTGAGTTGGATGCCTTGCAACGGAAAATGGAAGAAAAGGAACAAGCCTTGGAATTGCTTAAAATGGAGCATAGAAACTTGCAGGAAATGAATGAACTACTCAAGTCTCATGTGTTACAGTGGGAAGAATCCACTGCTCTTCTTTTGGTCGAGTTGCAAAAACGCAGAGAGACTATAATGGAGAAAGATACCATCCTCATGGAAAAGGAAAGTGAAATTCAGACTTTGCAGAAGCAAAGTATGGCTGATATGTTGGAGTTGCGTAATCAGCTGGAAAAAAGTCTTCAGTCTTTGGGAGCTACAAAAATAGACCTGCAGGAGTCGCAGGAACAGAATGTCGCTCTGAAAACGACATTGTCTCTCAGCGACAATGAGAAAAGTGAAAGAGAGGCTAAATTACTGAGTACTGTGTATGAGCTCACCACTTTGAGCAATGTGGTAGATGAATTACGTGCAGACTGTGAAAGTTGGAAAGGTGAAGCCCAACGTTTCCAGCAGCAGTTAAAGGAGAAAGAAGCCTGTGTGGCAGAATTACAGTCTCATTCCCAGAAACTAGCCAATGAGGTGAAGGCTCTTATGCAGGGAAAAGAAGATTGTGAACATAAGAGGGAAAAAGTAGAGGCACAGCTTCTGGAATCGCAAGTCAAGGTGTCAGAAGGTGACCGATTGTGTGCAAAGCTGTCAATGAAGATGACAGAAACGAGAAGGAGCAAAATTATGCCAAAAATGCAGTTGAAGAATGTGTATATGAGATGAGAGACAAACTGTGTGGCATTTATGAGAAATCTGTCAGTGAAGATGACAGAAACAGTTTCATCCGGAAGCTTGAGGATAATAGGAGGCTTATCAGTGAGTCAGCAGTGCCTGACACATGCGTGCCTGGAAATATGTGTCCCAACCCTAGGGTTGAAACAAGAGGGGGGGGTATGTGACAGGAAGTCAGGTAAATCTGGGAATGTAGTCACTGAGAGGAGACACATTCCCACCTGCTTTGAAAAGTTCACTGATACTATAGGGTGTTGGCTGCAAAAAGAGCCAGCAGGAAGTTGAAAACCATTCAGCTGTTCAGAATGAGGAGATCAAGGCCTCTATAATTTGTCCAGAGAAAATCTATTGAGTGCTGCCTCCTGTCGCCGTGTAGGCTGGGAGAGGAGGACAGACATACGTGTACCTCCCGACGCCGTGTGGGCATGGGAGAAGGACTGCTGCCGCCTGTCGCCGTGTGGGCTGGGAGAGGGGGACAGTCGGATGTGTGCCTCCCGACAAGCTGGTGAGCATGGGAGAAGACCCCCTACAGCGATGTGAAGCTAAGGAGGGTAACCACGAGTGAAGACGTCTCAAAGGTGAGAAGACAAAGTGTTCCATGTGAAGAGTCTGAAGAGTAAAGGGACCTGTTATAAATGAACCTGTGCTGTGTGAAAGAAAACAAAGGGACATGTTCAATGGACAATGTTTGTGCTGTGTGAAAAGCAAACAAATGGACATTTGAGTGTCTGCTGTAGGATCAGCAGTGTCGGCCCAACAGTAGGTTGGAAAGACTTCTTAGGTAGGTTCCAGCTGTGAGAAGGTAGCCGCCCACAGAGGCAAGGATTTATTTTGTCTTTTATTTTATTTTGGCTGTTTTGATGCTTGCAATTGTGTTAAGTAAATTGCATGAATAAATCAGTCTTGTTTTCAACCTCTAATCGGCTATCTCTCTGTGAAAACGCACCCCCAAAGGGGTCACCCATACGCCTACCACCGAGCTAATCCCTCACAATATATATATATATATATATATATACAAACCCAATTCCAAAAAAGCTGGGACACTGAGTAAAAAAGGAATGGACTAATTTACAAATCTCATAAACTTATATTTTAGTCACAATATAATATAGATAACATATCAAATGTTGAAAGTGAGACATTTTGAAATGTCATGCCAAATATTGGCTCATTTTGGATTTCATGAGAGCTACACATTCCAAAAAAGTTGGGACGGGTAGCAATAGGAGGCCAGAAAAGTTAAATGTACATATATGGAAGAGCTGGAGGACCAATTTGCAACTCATTAGATCAATTGGCAACATGATTGTGTATAGAAAGAGCCTCTCAGAGTGGCAGTGTCTCTCAGAAATCAAGATGGGCAGAGGATCACCAATTGCCCCAATGCTACGGCAAAAATCAGAAACGAGTTTCTCAGAGAAAAATTGCAAAGAGTTTGAAGTTATCATCATCTACAGTGCATAATATCATCCAAAGATTCAGAGAATCTTGAACTATCTCTGTGCGTAAGGGTCAAGGCTGGAAAACCATACTGGATCTTTGGGCCCTTAGATGGCACTGCATCATATACAGGAATGCTACTATAATGGAAATCACAACATGGGCTCAGGAATACTTCCAGAAAACATTTTCGGTGAACACAATCCACAGTGCCATTCGCCGTTGCCGGCTAAAACGCTATAGGCCAAAAAGAAGCCTTATCTTAACATGATCCAGAAGCGCAGGCATTTTTCTGGGCCAAGGCTCATTTAAAATGGACTGTGGCAAAGTGGAAAACTGTTCTGTGGTCAGACGAATCAAAATTTGAAGTTCTTTTTGGAAAACTGGGACGCCATGTCATCTGGACTAAAGAGGACAAGGACAACCCAAGTTGCTATTAGCGCTCAGTTCAGAAGCCTGCATCTCTGATGGTATGGGGTGGCATGAGTGTATGTGGCATGGGCAGCTTACACATCTGGAAAAGCACCATCAATGCTGAAAGGTATATCCAAGTTCTAGAACAACAGATACTCCCATCCAGACGTCGTCTCTTTCAGGGAAGACCTTGCATTTTCCAACATGACAATGCCAGACCACATACTGCATCAATTACAACATCATGGCTGCGTAGAAGAAGGATCCAGTTACTGAAATGGCCAGCCTGCAGTCCAGATCTTTCACCCATAGAAAGCATTTGGCGCATCATAAAGAGGAAGATGCGACAAAGAAGACCTAAGACAGTTGAGCAACTAGATGCCTGTATAAGACAAGAATGGGACAACATTTCTATTCCTAAACTTGGGAAACTTGTCTCTTCAGTCCCCAGATGTTTGCAGACTGTTATAAAAAGAAGAGGGGATGCCACACAGTGGTAAACATGGCCTTGTCTCAACTTTTTTGAGATGTGTTGATGCCATGAAATTTAACATCAACTTATTTTTCCCTTAAAATGATACATTTTCTCAGTTTAAACATTTGATATGTCATCTATGTTGTATTCTGAATAAAATATTGAAATTTGAAACTTCCACATCATTACATTCTGTTTTTATTCACAATTTGTACAGTGTCCCAACTTTTTTGGAATCGGGTTTGTATATATATATATATATATACATATCTATGTATCATATAGATTTATATACCCACTTGTAGGTAGGTATAGATCTTGTTCCATCCAGCAGGTGGTGTCCTGCCATTATAATTATGGAGTGGAGACTCAGAAGGATGTTTTCCCTCTGGAGCCTCCAGAGCAGCTGTCCGATTAATTGCTGTAGTCCTTAAAAACTTTCAGCGGCCATCTTGGTTAAGCAGCCCTTTTAAATAGAGCACCTTGCTGCTGTTTGAGTGTTATGGCAAGAAAAGCAAGCGGAGTGATACTGCGGTACATCCTCAAGACACTGGTCCCCAGATTTGCCACTTTAACATGTTACTAAACTTAGGATCCTGCATTCACTATATCTGGTCCCCCACAGTACACAGAACATGAAAATGCAATCATTTTAGCAAATATAAACTGCTAAATACCTTTTCTTATCAGCAGTATATAGCAGTCTTGTGACTTCTATATGTGTCTGGTTAAAGATTGTAGGAGGAGTTTTCATTCTCCGCTGATTGTCCTATGAGGCTGCAGGACCCCTCACCCTCTGTCTGGACAGTGCTGATTGGCCCTGTGCCGATCACAGTCATGTACCCTCCCAATAGAAAAAACTCCCTAGCAATACAATCCAAACTGAGCATTTGCAGAGTGCTCCCAATGCTCTGTTCTATCAGGAGATGGGTTGAGAACAGTGGAAGAAGGGGAGGATCAGAGAAGACAGGATCAAACAGCCTTTTTACACAATACACAAGATTAACCCCTTAGGTTCCACAGTGAGTGTAACAGGCATCCTTTACTGCATATACAGACTGATTTTACTGTTGTGGCTTTAGAAACACTTTAAATAAGTAGTTTCCAGATTTTCATCTGTGGCAGCTGGTGTAGCAACACCATCGTAGATGTCTGTTGACCCAAAAGGGTCAGAATCACTGGTGGTTTACTGCAGTGCCACCATTATATTTAAAAAAAAAACTGTTACCCAGATTGGCACCAAGATTTAGTGCCAAATATTTCAAGAATACAGGCTGTAGAGCAATTATGTAAATGATAAGGCCACATAAGAAAAGATTGCTACATGGTAAAAAAAAAAATGCTTAGACTTAGTACTTAATGTACTGCCTCTATTGCTGGTCAATAACAGCTGTCACTAGTTGAGCATATTCTTCCATACAGTTATCCTGAAGAGTCTTTTCTTTGCTCTATAACAGGCATGTCCAACCTGCGGCCCGGAACTGCAGGCAATGCGGCCCACTGCCCCCTGAAATTTATTTATTTTTGCTGGGGAGGGAGGAAGTGGAGTTGGGGGCATGGCCACAGCAGCTTCCAACTAACTGTAGGCAGAGGCTGCATTGGAGGGGAGGGGAGGGGAGGGGGGAGGGAGTTCCCCGCTCTGTGTAATTCTGCGGCTCTCCTCTCTCTTCATTGCAGACTGCATTGGATGGGCTTGCACTGGTGAGGCTGCTTTGGATGGGCACTGATCAGGCTGCATTGGATGGGCACGCACTGGTGAAGCTGCATTGGATGGGCACGCACTAGGCTGCAAGTGCCCTGCGATCTCCCGGCTGCTGCGGGAGACTTAGGATGTCTGCAGTCAGTGACAGACCCTCTGCTTCCTGTATAGTTCTCGCTCTGTCACAGGCGGAGTGATATGAAATGCACTCCGCCTGTGACAGGAGCCATAGAGGAAGCAGCGGCTCTGCTTCTTCCAGCAGTACCCGCATGACCAGCATTACCCACCAGCAGTAACCGCACCAGCAGTTACCGCCAGCAGTCTGCAAAATAAGTAGAAAAGGTATTTGCATTAGCGTGTGTAAATTGTTGCAATATGTTTTTTAATAACTAGTTGTGTTTTGTCATAATATGTCATGTCCTTGTTCATACATGTATGAGTAAGGACATGACATTTTCTGGCTGCCTATGTCACATGTGCTAGGGGTGCAACCAGCCCCCAGCACATAACTGTAAATATCCCAGCATGTGCAGTGTTTCTGACTTCTACCACCATGACCACTTCAAATCACTGAAGTGGTCATGGTGGTTAGAGTGTTCCTTTAATATCTCTCAAAAGAAGTAACCCTCTGTATACTGATTGCATTTAATTTCATCATCCTCTAGTTGTGTTAAATTAGTGCTGGGGTATGGGGCGCGGCGGCGCGGGAAGTGCACGGCAGTGTTTTATTACTTATATACTTTAACTATAGTATATATTTTATATGCGGCCCGAGAAAATTTCTCTACACTCAATGTGGCCCAGAGAAGCCAAAAGGTTGGACACCCATGCTCTGTAACATCTCTAGTGGAAATGAATATGACCATTGGGGAGAGGGACATGTCCTACACCTCAAGAAGTCCTGTACTAACCTAGAACATTCAAACACAGGTTGTTTTTTTGACCTGATAGAAGTAAATTGCTCAATATACTACAGTATATGTGTTTAGCATTATTTGTTCAAGAAAATTGTTGCTATTTGCACTGGGTTATTTAATGAGCTCCATTGTATTTGAAAATGTGGAGGCCAAGAGCAACTGTCGTTTCATCTCCACCATAACATTTTGTTTTTGTTCGTCTTTTATTGCCGCATCTTAACTGTTTGTCACATTTTAACTTAAAGCACTCTTAAACTATGGCAATTTCTTTGTCGCAGTGAGAAATTAAAATGGCCTCCAGTAACACCCCTGGTGGCAATGGAACAAATAAGCTTTACAGTGATGCATAACATTGTTTTTATGAAACGGTTCAGGCATCGAGTGCTCATTCATTTGAACTGTCATGTAAGGACGATTGATCACAGAAGGAGCTGCTGTTTTAGGATGACCTTGTTCAGGTGCAGCATAGCAAAATGATTATAATGTTTCGAATAGAAAACAAGAAAAGGAACAGTGTATACCAGACATGTGCAGAAACTAGTCTACTTCTATAGTGTTTGTGTTATCTAAGTATGGGCAAGGTAAAATGCTATTTCCTTAACACAAAAAAATAATAATCTATAAGCAATAAGGCTTGGAGCCTATAGCATACTGATTTATGTTTTATGGCAAGTATAGTGGGACTGATTTAATAAGTGCTGTACAGTACATCAGTCAATCATAAATCAATTTTCTATAGTTAGAAGCGTGAATAGGTAAAACGGTATGATGTGGATGAATGCCCTTAGAAAACATTTTTTTTACAATGCACTAAGGTTTTAAAGCCATACCAAATCTGTGCAATAACCTTTTCCCTGCATATAAAACATTCAGTATTCACCTCTGTTGCTGTCAGTGCTGGCAATCTCTAAATTCATGAAGAGAAACTGCCTGTTAAAGATTCTTCAGAATCCAACACTTCCAGGAGTGTCAAGTTCCTGTCCCCCACTGGGTGCTGTGGTTCTTGCTGGCGCCCCTATGTCACTACTGGGCATAAAGGTGACATGGGGCGGCAGGCTGAACCACTGAGCCCAGCTGCGGACTGAACCACTGAGCCCAGCTGCAGACCAGGAAGTCGATGCTCCCAGAGGTATTGAATTTTGCAGGATTTTCGGTGGCCATATCTCTTACTACTGCAGAGATTGGAGGCACCTCCAGCAAGGGAGGTGAGTAAATCTTTTCGTTGGAAGGAAAAGTTTATTGCACAGATTCTTTTCAGATCAAGACTCACTTTAAAAAATATGTTAATAATAATGCTTGTCTTTGAGTGCTAGTTAGAGCCATTGGGTTATTTTTGAGGAATACACCATAATTCCCACGCTCCATCTTTACATCTCCTTCAAAAATTGCTTGTTGCCTTGACTGTTATGCAGATCTCTTGACTTTAGTATTTTCCCTGACCCGGAGAACGTATGAAAGTAAGGCCCAGTTCACACTGCCACGACTTCAAGGTTACGCAACTTTTGTGCGATTTTAAAGCCGACATCCCAGCATGACTTCAACACGACTTGCATACAACGTCTTTAACAGAAGTCAATGCAGGTCATGTCGAAGTCAGCCCAATAGTAGTGCAGGAACCTTTTCTAAGTGGGAGCGACCCAATTCGCTCCCTATTAGAACGTTTCTATTGCTCTTAATGTGGTGCGACTTGTGCTCTCAAAATTTGTCACACCAGTGTAAACCGGGCCTAAGGAGCCCTGACTTCACTTGCTTACAAACCTTTTCCTGATTAGTGACTCAGCCTAACAGCCAGGAAATTATCGTGTACTTTTGATGATGCTATATCTTGCTATAAAACAGTATCATATGCTAATATTAACAATGTGGCTTGTGACAGATTAGTCTGTCAGTTTAAATTAACTGAACAAGCCTGAACATACATGAACATTTTCCTGTTAAACTGACCTCTATTAGACCAAATGCAGAGTTTAATCCCTATATTATTAGTGGTTAGATAATGAAAACAAACCATTTCTTTAAATTGTATTAAACTCCTTACAACTTTTCACAGCCTAGGACCTAGATAAGGGCCTACTGTTCATGTTTAAACTGCCAGCAAAGTTTAGGAAGCACAGAAAGCATGATCTGCGCCAGTAAAATAACTTTTCAGATCACCATGTATTCATATGTAAAGCCTGCTTAGTTGTAAGCAATTCCTATAGACAGGTTGACTATACAAGTAAATTCCCGTTTATGAGAGCTGTGCTTACCTGAATGAATGAAACAATTATAAAGGATATAAATATAAATCCATAAAAAAATTACACATATTGACAAATACACATTTCATGCCACACTCAATAAAGTGTATATATAAATATTAAAATGGAAATAGTTTATCGAAAAGTGCAAGTGGCCAATTATTGTGCCTGGGTGCCGATGCTACACAAGTGATAAAGCCTTAAAATAGAAAAGTGCCCTTCTGCATATAGACCTCCTCCATAACAATCCACCCTATTTATGCCCCCCCAAGGGTATGCACTCACCCGCTGAAGTTGTCCCCCTTAAGTATACACCAAGGTGGGTCGCTAAGGCTGCTATCATAGATAGTGTCATCATCCAGGGGCTTAACACTTCAAACACCCACAGGGAAAAATTAGGAGAAAGGAATCATAAGAAACATCATAGCGTACCACCAAAAATGAAATAAATCATTAAAAACATATAAAAAGGAATGCACTCACAAGTCTTGTGCCAAACCCAACACCCAGATTGATCTGCCAGTGTACCAAAGAAGAAACACCGCTGCTCCAATCCGCTCCGCATCCAGGGTGCGTTCCAAACAGCGGAAGTGATGTAGCAAGCGTTAGTCTCCACTCTTATGCGTTTTGTCACATCCAGGGCGTCATCAGGAGGAAATATAGATCAGTAGCACAGCTTTGGGTAAATATTGTATGTATTTAGAAATTTAAATATGCATTTAAATGTAGGTGACATGTTCACTTTAGTGAAAAAAAATGTCTACATTTCTTTCCAGTGTTGTTTGCTTGTGGAAGATGAAAAACACATTTGTTAAATATTAAGCTTTTAAATGCCTACCAAACTGTGTCAGCTATGACTGACTCCAGTGTCCACTGATGCTTATACACATCTATACACCCATGCGCCTCCACCAGACTACACCCTAAGTTTAATTATGGATGTTGTCACAAAGTCCCACTTCTCTAAAAGGGTCAGGTTATCTGTCTGTTCTCATAAAAGTGTTTTGTATGGTGTCACTAGCATAAGTCTGTAGACTTTTATTTTGTTTCTGTTCATTGCCTTCACCTTTAGGCCCCGTTCACATAGGGGCGACGCTACTTCGCACCGCGACCTCCGAGCAGCACGCCGCGACCTTGGAGCGGCCGCCACGGACTTCATAACATTGAAGTCTATGGCGGTCGCCTCCTGGTCGCCCCAAAGAAGCTCCGGACCCTTTTTCTAAGTCGGAGCGACTTGTGTCGCTCCTATTAGAACGGGTCCGCAGCTTCCCTATGGGAGGCGACCTGTGAGGCGACCAGGTCGCCTCACAGGTCGCCTTAGTGTGAACGGGGGCTAAATCTTTACTTATTTGCTTTACCTTGAATTTATTTCCATAATATATTTCCTTCTTTTTTCTAAACCCTTAATACCCTACCAAATCCGCTTGTCTTTATTGCTCCTTCTAATTGACATGCATTTAAAACCCTCCTCACCATCTTTTTAAACACCTCAAGAAATTGTTGTGTTGAATTATGGGTTAAAGATAGACATATTTCTAAGTCCACTATGTACATATTGAGAGGGTTGTACTACATGTGCTCCCAATTCTTTTTCCAATAAATACTTCCTAACTCCTAATTTACAGATACATTTCTGCAACTTTATGTATGTTTCGAATGTATTCATATTTTTCATAGGGGCATCTTTTAAACCTAGTTCTAATACCAAAAGTTCTTCCTTTGAAAAAGTGACATCACTGAGATTTAATCAACTTCCTAAAAATGTCCAGTAAGAACAGAACGCATCGAGTGTGATTTACGAGCCGCTACATCACATATGGTGACATCACATCCGGGTGGTAAAGTGCACTTAGCTTGCGGGTTTGAAGCAGCAGCGGCCATCTTCCCCCTTATTAGCCTTTTGCACCCAGTGCCAGTCTAAAGGCACCTTTACAAGTGTGAGCAATAGTGGTAATGTGTATTTACAAATCTATGATTTTTTACTATGAAACTTCTCCCCTGGTGTTTAATTGCATGAGCAGTGGTATAATAACAACGGAGAACCTGCAGGAGCCAAGCGACCGAGGCATACGGGAGTGTACCCCAAAAAAGCATTTATTGACCTGTCTAGGTTTAGCGGGTCGGTACTGGATGGTGAGTGTGAGTCCCTGTGGGGACATAAGAAGCACCTTGAGGGGAGTACTTTTTTCACTTTTCTTGTTTTGGCTTTAACCACTTCCCTCCAGGCCAATTCTGTGAAATCATTTTTTGTTAGAGAGTTACTCCGAACCCCCAAACATGATCATGATATATATATATATATATATATATATATATATATATATATATATATATATATTATTTTTTTTTTAAATTTTAACAGAGGCCCTAGAGAATAAAGGCCATTTTTTGCAATACGGCGCACCACATTAGTTTAACTGACAATTGCACGGTAATGCGATGGTATACCCAAAAATAAAATGTATGTCCTTTTTTCCCACAGATAGAGCCTTCTTTTGGTGGTATTTGATCACCTCTGCAATTTGTATTCTGAAAAGAAAGATACCAGGGTGATATCTGTAGCTGCAGGCATCATCCCGATATCTCCACTTCAAGTCCAGGATGTCAAATGATGTCCTACGGGCGGGAAGTGGTTAATACACATATTTTTTTGTTTATCCTTTGGCACAGGGTCATTTGCAGTTTATAATGAATGCTGCTGTCAGACTTATCTGCCTTACTCAGTGTTTGCCACCCCTCTCAGCTAACCCCTCCACTGGCTCCCAATCACCCAATGAATACAATTTGAAGTATTAACAACCTTCAAAACCATCCACAACTTTGTCAGCCTGATCTCGATATATTAATCATATTATCCTCTTCACTACTCCCAAGACCTCCTGATCTCTAGCTCTCTTGCCACCTCCTCCCATGCTTGCCTCAATGACTTCTCTAGAGTCTGCCCCTACCTCTGGCACTCTCTACTCAAAGAATTGTCAAAATAAAGGGTTCAAAAGCCGCACAATATGAAGCAGACCCATGTGCATGAAGTGAGATGAATGGCTTCCTCAGCCCTGACTCCAGCACCATGTTTCGCTCTGCCCCTTGGAGCTTAATCGTGGGGTTCTCTTTCAACTCAAGCCTATATGGTTATCTCCTACTCCATTTAACTTTAGGTAATCCCTGAAAACTCTCTTCAGAGAAGCCTTACCTGCCTCTACCCAACAACTGCATTTTACTTTCTCAGACAAGTACTTCCCCCACAGTTAATTTCTTTTGTATCACCTGCCCTTCCCTTTAGCTTGTATACATTCATGGGCATGGCCATCCTAATCCCAGTTTCTTGAATTGTATTGTAACTGTGCTGTCTCCCTTTATTTTGTAAAGCACTGTGCAAACTGTAGAGAAATCCTGTAATTCCAGTTTGAAGGGAAAGATGGTTTGCTGTAAGTAAAGGTCTACATCTAGATACCTAAACAAGGACATTTAATACAGTTTTTGTCTAAGCCAGTCACAATTCTCTATCCCACATTTCTCTACTCCACCTGTAGAACATGGCTGCAGGTTTCAGGAACTAAGTGGCCATGTGCCAGGAATATTATTCTAAAGCATTTCTGTTCTGCCATCAATAAACGCATGTTTAATTGGATAGAAGCTGTCTTTAGTCAGCCTTCCAACTACATATGTAACATGTATCTTGACTCCACAGTTATGTCTGCTAAATCCTACATTGGAATAAATGGTTTATGAATTGTGTATTGATGTTCAACATACGATTTAAGTGTATCTACAATTTTTTTTTTCTGATGTGCCCATGCCTCTTACTGCCAAGTACACATGCAAAAATTAAAAAATTTATTTTGGTGTGTGGTCACTCCACAGGATGTCATTTTACCCTGCATGAGTTGAACAGTTTGTTAATTTATCTAGAACTAGACGAGGGTGCGCTTCCATACGCACCAAAAGGTAACTTATCTAAAGCTTAACTTTTATTATATATCATACAAGGTATGCCTATAGGGTGAGGTCAATGCCACTATATATGACCCAAAGTTCTAGCTCTATGTGGTAATATTTATATTTACCAAGTTTAATTGGTGAAACTTCTCTTGATATACACATATAGACTATATGAGGATTATTATATCCTCTCACATTCAATATAAAGGCTCCAAACTAGAAGATATATAAACTCAAGTTCTACTCACCAACACTAACCGGTGAAAAGAGATGGGGATACATGTGTCTCTCATCCCATCTATTAACCACATAAAAAAATGAGATGAACAAAAAAGAGAAATCATACTAGTAACTTGTGTGGGCTATCTGTCTTCTGCTCTATAAAAAAATACTGTATATATTTCTCAGATATGTAATACAGGTACACTCATCCATGTGGGTTCAAATCACCACCAATGGATGAGCCCCATATATTACCATATCCACAAAAAAAGCTTCTCTAATAATCAAGACTATATTGACACAAGGCATATATCACCCTACAAAAATGAAAAAAGGGGGGGGGGGGCTGACAGAAGAATGTGTCAAGACAAAACTTAAATCATGTGAACCTGAATGAAAATAAAGTCAGAAGGTGCTCCCAAAATAAAATCACCCAAACTTAACATTTCACTCTTTAAATAGAGCTTTGTCAGAGGTAAAAAAAAAAAAGTCAAAGAAAGTAAAGAAAATAAGCAACCAAGAGTAGCTGACTATCACATGGTTTTCAATAAATCCACATGATTTAAGTTTTGTCTCGACACGTCCCCCCCTCCTTTTTCCTTTTGTCATATTGTCTATATGTGTATATCAAGAGAAGTTTCACCAATTAAACTTGGTAGATGTAAATATTACCACAGAGGCAGAACATTGGTTCATATATAGTGGAATAATCTCACCCTTTAGGCATACCTGGTATGATCATTTACATACCTTTTATGATATATAATAAAAGTTACGTTTCAGATAAGTGGCCTTTTGGTGTGTATGGAAGCGCACCCTCATCTAGTTATAGTTCATTTTTGCCACAGTTAAGTGTTATTAATATCACAAGCTTTTGTATATTCGTAGTTTGTTTATTTATAGTGTGTTGGGTACTTCATTTGCATTTATCTGATAATCAATGTTTTAATTTAATTGTGTAAATTTAATATTTTAAAATACGATCTCATTTTTAAACAAAACCTGCTTTTCGAAAGGATGCGGTTGTGTCATATTGGTAAGTTTGGAAAAAGCCATGCCTCGTCTGAAAGTGCCCTGTTTTCTCTACCACCTTCTTTTGATCTAGGTTTTTGCCTGCCAGAGCTCCAACATGTTCATTTACCATAGCCACCTACATTTTTTTTCTTTATTAGCAGCCTATGTATTTTTAATATATAAAAAGAAACTGAAGTGATCTGGGAATGCTAAGTGCGAAAGCAGACTTCTAGCATGTTTGATCATGAGCATTTGAAGAAAGGAAATCTCTTTAAACGTTTATAAATGGAAAAATAAATGAGAAATGCACTAAACTACTTTGGAATGCATAATAAACAGTCAAACATAAGCATAAATATAATTAATTAATTGTCAAACTGATTTTTACCATTACGATCATGGGCACAAGTGGCAATTTGATACTAGTGCTGGGATTAAATGTTTCATCAGAAGTGCCTATTTAAGGATCTTTATGGAACAGCAAGTTAGTCCCCAGGGCAAGCCCATGTCAACTGCAATAAAGAAATCCATAAAAGTGAACTACTGTAGATGGATTTTTGCAAGATGCTTGGAGAGAGCGGGATTCATTTTACTACATGAATGCTCAGTGGCTGCTTCACATTTCTGAGACATTGGCTGAGTGTGCCTGTGTGCTTCTTGAAGGGGAATATTTAATGGTGGACTGCGTTTGTAGACTGCTCTGCTGCTTGACTGACTGAACACCAGCAGGACTGTGTGTTAGAAAACAGAATGCACTGGACCGCTGTATTAAGATGATGGCTATATTTATATATATTGTGTGTAAAACTGAAGACTAAGGTTGAATAAATATATAAGAAAAATACTTTTAAAGCATTTATCTATGTATTTGTTATTGGCATCTACAATTGATCATCCTTATTTAATAGTTGTAAAGTATAACTGATGTTAATTAGGAGGGCAATAAAGTGCAAGTTATTTATGTATTCGCTATGGTAATTATTACGTAGATCCATTCAAATATATAATCTTTGTTATTCTAAATATTTGATAGGCCAATGTTTCCTAAATATTGACCAGTCATAAATCACGACCTTTGTAATGTCTGGAACCTTTATCACCTAAATTTACAACCTGTGTCAGAGTTCCATCAATGCTACAGGAGCTTTGACTACTCGGGCAACACCTAAGTTCAATGCCTTTTACGCAAAACAATTTAACCGGTTTCACTGGTACTAACCTTGCTGTTGTAACAAATAAAATGTAAAATTGTATTTCATTTTTAATCTGTTTGATTAGTTATGAAAGGTAAAATATTTGGCCAATGAATGTAGAGGGAAAAGCCAGCCTTTGTCACCTACATACACAATCCTACTTTTAATGGTAAACCCAGCCCTCAAAATTTCCACTTGCCTGCTCGCATTAAGTGAGTAGAAATAAGCCAAGGACGAGTGTGAAGTCACATCGAAAAGGGGGGGTAGGGCGCCACCAGGACAGGGGGGTTTAACAGGAGCCAATTCTCCTCCCAGCCTTCGCCCATGTCATTGTTAGCATGGCCAGGCATACAGCAGGAGTTGGTAAAGAACTAGATGAGGTGGGGCTGGGCAGAAGCTGCCAAAGTTTACTATTCTTATTAACAAGCTGGTGATTGGTTGCTCGGAAGCCTAGCAACCAATCACCAGCTTGTTAATTGGAAAAGTTAACTTTGGCAGCTCCCACTCCCCTGCCAAGTGCTGTGCTCTGTTATAAATCTCTCTGCATCCTAAATCAGTGACATTCATTGGTTATAATTTTTTTAATGCCATATTTAATATAGCAGTAAAATTTGTATGTAACAAGGCAGTAATGATGTGTACAGTGCCTATAATAGCCAATCATATTTATCCTTATTTTATTTTTTACAGTACGATCAATTAAATATATTTTATGTTACTATTGTTAAAGTTGTTGTTGTTAATATTTACTTTGGTAACCTAATTCCGCATAAAACATTTAACAGTGTCATGAAATGATTTATGAAGGAGTGTTTTGGGTGGAATTAGGGGCGGGGCAGGGCAGGGAATGGGTTGGGTGGAGCAACTGGTGGCGAGTAATTCCTAGGTCTGGCTAGTAGCCCAGGGCTTGAAATTCTGAACAACCCTGCATGCCACCAACATGCCCCACTTTTTGCCTTCCTGTGTGTTAGAGCTCATTCAAACATTTGGTGAGCTGCATCTCTCTGTACGTTCTTAGCAGGGCTCTGTCTTCTCTATGGAGAAATGGGGGTGTTATTCAGATGGAGCTAAGACATGCTGAATTCATCTATGTAAATGGGTTTGCTCAGGGATGCACTTCCATGCATTTTGGACACCAATTTCTATCTCTGCAGTCACTTTGATTGTGTCTGGTGTTTACCACCATTATTTCCATCTTAAAATATGAATGGCTTAAACTGTCAAAAAAAGTAATGTGCACTCTGTAATGACTCAGGCACCCATTTGCCTTGATTTGTCTTCAGTGTGCCCATAGAGAGCCAAACCCACCTTGTTTTAATATGCAGATATCAACTTCATATCATGGAGTTGGCTCTTAGTCCCCTCTCGCTTCCTGTGCCTTGCTGTTGGTCAGGAACGTGCTCCATCAGATTAAGCAATTCACTTTTTTGGGTAGTTTTTGAGATATCACACCAATAAAGCAGAGGAAGGGTAAAGCCCATATTATTATTATTATTATTATACAGGATTTATATAGCACCAACAGTTTGCGCAGCGCTTAACAAAATGAAGGCAGACATTACAGTTACAATGCAATTTGGTACAAAAGCAATCAGAGGGCCCTGCTGGTATCCTTTTGTTTTTGGGTGTTGCTTCAATGTGTAATGTCGTGGACAAATATATATAAAATACAGACCTAGCAGGATTCGGTTTGGGTTTTTTCATAATCATTTAATTTGTACCCATCTACTTAAAATGTACTTTTAGAGCCAAATCTCTTTTTTTTTAGTTTTTTTGTTTTATATGAACTGTGGAAGAATAGCAGCATCTGTGAAAATTTTTTTTCAATGTGACCCTACTTGGGAGAATCACCCTTACCAACCATCCGGCTGACTATTGTAGAGAATTTGATTGGAAATCCAAAATTTTACAGCTCCCACTGGAACAAGGGATGAAAGAAAAATCACCACAAAAGATATAACACCTGCTATAGGCTACCAAGACAAGAAATTAATTATTATGGACATAAAAATATAAAACTTCCAGTGAGAAAGCCTGTGGAACCCCACCAGGGGTTAATTCCTCCCACCCCACTCCTTTATACCAAGACCCATCCCACCCCTACCCAACCCACAAATCAACCCCTACACTCCCCTCTCTATGTGATGTTAACTATAGGAGTCCTCACATAACCCACTATGATAGTCAGCCACCGCTCTGTGGACCTATTAATTAGGAGGCAGGCTCTGTGTAAGACCAAAAGTAAGTTGACAAATGCTAAAACTCAGGAAACTCCTCTGAGAAAGAACTATAGTCCACGTTGGTCTCTCCTCACTCTACCGCTTCTATATAAGCCCGGTCCAGCCTGCTAATTAATGATGCCAAGCCAGCCAGCCTTGTATAAGTATAGCAGCTAATAGACCTAAATTTAGCTAATAGCTAAAAGACCAAATACAAGATGACAAATGGTATAACTCTTTAATTTTTCTGAGCAAGAACTGTAATTCATGGCAGTGTCTCCTTTTAGTAGGGGTTGGGTGGGTCTAGGGATAAAGAAGTGGGGTGGGGGTTTCTTTGGGGGGGGGGGGGACACAACCCCTGGAAGGTTCTAAGGGCTTTTTTCCCCCAGAAGTTTTATATTTTTTTATGTCCATAATAATTAATAAATTGTCTTGGTAGCCTATGGAAGGTGCTATATCCTTTGTGTTTTTTTTTATTTTATTTTTTTGATGATTGTTGTTGGATACACCTCCTCTGATATATGGGTTCAGGCACCATTAGTGTTACCACTCGCCTTTGTGGGGTTTTTTAGTGAAAATAATTTTTTTCAGTAATGTCACCTGTTTCAGTGAAAACTATTGAGGGAATTTTCCTTCACTTTGGTGACATTTTTCTCACTTCCAGTTTCATCCCAGAGACAAGAAGTGAAGGAAAATCTCCCCAATTGGACACTGGCATCAAAAAATAAATAAATAAACTGACAGGGGATTTTAACTCTTCCCCACTCTATCCAAAACTAAATATGGTCATCATTATAACAATTGGCTACCTGATCCTTCAATTGCTCAACCCCTGAATATAATTATCTATAAATTTAAAAAACAATATAGTGTGGTAGGATTCTTTTTATACGTCTACATTCCTTCAGATATTTTGATATGTATCAAAAGTGTATAAATATATGGGTTTTTACAGGCCATTCTTATTCCATCATTTCATTAACTTTCTCATTCACTTATTCCGATCACCCACTTTTCTAAATTTATATCCCAGTGGGGCTCTGAAAGTCAGCTCTGTTCTTCAAAATCAGGATTGTTGAATCATGATTATTAAATTCATCAAACTTCTATATTATTCCCTGGTAAATTCTATGTGATATCCAATATTACCATTTCCAATAGGTTGATATTTACACAAAAACTGCTTTTGATTAAAACTTTTTTTTTTCCTATTTTTATAGATGTGAATAATTAGCTGTCAAGGCAAGACCCAATGTTAAAAACAAGAACTGGTAACAAGGAAATAAACCCAAAGTCCAGGACTGAGAAAAGCAAATTACTTAAGGTAGGGCAAAAATTCGTTAATTACGTTATTACGTTATATGAAACATAATTTATTGTGATGGATGTTTTTGTATTTTTTTTTGAGAAAAGAGAAAATAGTTGAGAAAACTTTCTGCCTGTCTCCATATTATTCTATAGGCCCTGGTAAAGTATATTCAAAGCCTCAGCAAAAAGCATTTACTAATGCTTTATGGGTTTTTTGCATGGTTGCTGTTTTTTTAATATGTTTTTAGGCGTAAAATGATTGTAAAATAAGAAACATGTCATAAATGAAAAGGTTTTGCACAGAACAGCCCAATCCTCCTCTTCAGTGCTCCCCTGTCAGCACTCTTGGCAAAAATTTTGAGACCTTGGGGAACCACTGTAATTTTCAGATCTAAGCCTCGCGGAACATCAGTGTGATCAGCGAGCTGTTTACATAACAACATTTTTTTTTAGAAATATCATTCAATAATAGAATAAATACTAAAATATACATCTTTAATGTGAAACTTGGGCTTGCTTTTTTTCTGCACAGATTCACCATTCTGGATCCAACTAGAGATAGGCACACACAAATTCAATCTTCAACTGAAATTAGATAGGGGTTTCACAAGGACAGAGCACAGGGGGGGATCACCAGGGTACAGAACGGGGGGGGGGGGGTTTACCAGAGCAAAGTGCAGGGGGGGTCACCAGGGCAGAGCACAAGGGGGTCAACAGAGCAGAGTGCCGGGGGTTCACCAGATCAGAGCATGGGGGAATTACCAGATCAGAGCACAGGGGCGTGAACTAGGCAGAAAACAATGAGGCTTTAGAACTTTTTATTTTTCTCCACATGCAGAGCAATGCACGGAGGTGGCTGTTACATACCTTTTCTGGTGCGCTGATCCCCACCAGCCCTCCTCTAATTTATTCTAGGTGATAAGACATACAAGCACCTGGAACGGACAGAAGTGGAGGGTCAAACAGCAAAGTACAATAAAGTATGCTTCCCTGTGCTGCTCTGCAGATCCATATACAGCACCAATTATAAGCCCACCTTGCTGGAACAAATTCAACAGCCATCTACTGCCACTGGTTGATTTACTAAAGGGAAAATGACTGTGCAAAGTGCAGTTGCACTCTGCAAGTGCAGTTACTCCAGAGCAGAAAATCTGCTGACTTCCATCATCTAATCATGTGCAAGCAAAAAATGCTGTTTTTTTTTCCTTGGACGTGATTGGGTATTCTTTGCAAAGTAAAGCCCTAACTCATTAGCTGTGAGGCAACTGCAGTATTTTTCCCTTTAGTAAATCAACTGCAAAATGTTTCTCCAGTACACCACACCTGCTCTAGTCCCTCTATTCCCATGCTGCCACTGCTGTGAGGTGACAAGAGCCAAAACTACAGGGGAGGCATTGGGTATCAATGTGCCCTGGCAGTACTCACTGTGGGAAACCACCATTGGGCAGATATACGTCCGCCACAATGGTGAATTGTGGAGCCAGTGGAACCCCTGGTTGAGAAACCCTGGTCTAAGCATTACCTCTCCTGTGTTCTGGAATATAGTCCAAGAAAGGGATTTTACAGGTAGGTCATAAACCCCATTTCAATTAACCTGCAGAGTAAATGCAGAGTAAAACCCTCACATATACCCAGTGAAATGAACAGCCTCAGCTGATACACATAGATAAAACAAATCTTCCTGCAAAAGTTTTACATATATATCTTCTGCCTTCAGCTTACTATATTCTTTAGAAAGAGCAAATCGTGTTAGAAATTTTCTCTTCCTGTTGAGCACTGGGAGTGTAGTTTTTGCATACACTGTGACAGCTGATTGGAGGAAAGGTACACACCCCAACTCCACATAGGCAGACGAAGGAAGGAATGTGCTGTGAATAGACGAGCTCTCTGCTAATTTATTTATAGCTTCCACCCCGACACAAAATGCAGCCTGGTTGTATCTCAGTTGATGGAGAACTTGTCAGGAGTTAACATGCTGATACCAGAAGAACAGAGCAGGAGAAAGCCATGGGACTTGGTGCTTTGGAGAGAGATAAGTAAACACTGCAGATTTAAGTGCTGAAATCAAATTTCATGAATAAGGTTTACATCCACTTTAACTAACACATAGAGCTCAGGTCAGCAACCAGTGCACCTCATTGGCAAATCTACAAAAAACCTACATTCTTGTAACCAGTAAGGTGCACTGCATAGTGACCTGTGCATTATAGCCTGCATCTGCATTGGAGGTAGCTTAAAGCTATACACTATATAGATAAGACGGTACATGGTTCATTAGCTGGGAAGGGAAGCTGTATCTACCATCTATAAACAGCATCTTCATCTCTTAGGTGCAGTGGCTACAGCTTGTTTAGCTTTTATACATATTATATATTTATTTAAAAAAATATTCAAATTATTTTTCTCCACATTTGTTTTGAAAATACTGTTTCAGATGAAAGATCAGGTGGATGTTTGTAACAGAACATTCGATGACTTTTCTAACCGCTCTGCCAGCAAATGAGTCTACGTTTCCTTTGATATACAAAGGGCCTTTAGATTTTTTGAGCTTTGGTGCCTGCAGCATTTGGTGCATTGTCTTTTGATTCATAATCCATTAAAAGTTTCAAAGAATGCACTGATGATTTTATCTTGGATCTGTAAATGATTTATGTTTTGTTGTTAAATAATTTTTTTTCCCAAAGCAAAAAAAACTTTCTTTACCTTTTGAAAATGGCAGTCTACATCAGTTTTTCTTAACCAGGTTCCTCGTGAGGTTGCTAGGGGTTCCTAAAAGCAGTAGTAAATCCGAAAACAAAAATGTGGTACTTTTACGTGTGTAGCCAGCGCTGTCTAACTGTAAAGTGCTTAATATGGATCTCTATTCATTATTTGTGCAGAAACATAATATTTATATCACAATACATAATACTTTTTTTTAAAATGTAAGTGCAATCAGTGCAAAAAATGTGCATGAACAATAAATCCTTTAAAGTTCTGGTTATCTTATTCTTTCATTGCCAGTATGTACCAACAAGTGCCGTTGTGCTCCCCTTCTTTTGTGCCCTTACTCACCGACTAGTGATGGGTTAAACGCCTGTGTTTCAAAAATAATCCTCCAGTGGCAAAAATGTTTTTCAGGATTGCTTTATTGAAGCAATAGCAATACCGGATATATGAAAAAATCTTTGTTTTTAGGTTTAATACTTCTTTAACATGAGAACTGTGGCAGACTGGGGGTAGCTACAATTTTCGCTGCCTTTGTTTTCTTGTTTTTAAAATTCTTTACAGCCTACTGACCACATGCACTGCAAACTGTTGATATAATAATTTTTAGTTGTAATTTTTAGTTGTTGTAATAATGTTTGTTTGGTTTTTGTCTTTATTGTTTGCTCCTTCCATAAGCTGCTTATGCACTTCCATCCAGCCTCTTTTGCCTAAAATAAGACTGACAGCATTATACAATACAGCAAAGCTGTGATTGTCTTAAAGTACACAACCTTCCTCTACCAGCAGTGCATCTGACATCTAACAGTTTCATGGAGCTCCCAAAGAAAACAGAGGAAAGCCATTGTGTTGTCACACACACCATCTCTGCCTGCCCCTCCCCTCTGCTGCCTATTCATAGAAGCCTTTGTCTTTTGTGAATGAGTTTACATTTTACAAAGCCTTCTGTGATTAGGCAGGGGAAGAAAGGGATGGCACAGCACCTGCATTGAACCCACAGCTGAAGGAGCTGAGACCAGAAGGTCCAGCATTGGAGCTCCGGAAATATAGCGATAGCTATCTTTCCGGAGCTCCATAAAACTGTCATATGCAAAGTAAAATGATAAGTCAAGGAGGTGGCATGCACCTCATTTAGTTTAACTTATGGTATGCCTGCACATAAAGTGGCTGAATTCCTGAAGTTCAGCTTTAAGGTAGGATTTCCCCCTCTTTAGGAAAAATTCAGTACTTCTTGTTGTACACTATATTGTTAAAAGTATTGGGACACCTGTCTTTGCATGCACATTCATTTTAATGGCATCCCAGTCTTAGTCTGTAGGGTTCAATATTAAGTTATCCCACCCTTTGCAGCCATAACAGCTTCAACTCTGCTGTGAAGGCTGTCCACAAGGTTTAGGAGTGTGTCTATGGGAATATAGGACCGTTCTTCCAGAAGCGCATTTGTGAGGTCAGGCACTAATGTTGGAGGAGAAGGCCTGGCTTGTAGTCTCCACTCTAATCCACTCAAAGGTGTTCTATTGGGTTGAGGCTAGGACTCTGTGCAGACCAGTCAAGTATCTCTGCTACAGGAAGTGATATTTCTCCAGCAAAATACAGGAGGAAAAATAGAGAGTTTTCAACCATTCCCTAAAAAACTAAAAAAAAAGTTTAGAAACACTTAATTATTAATTTGAAATGAGACATCATTTGGTAAACTATAACTATATGCTGTATATATTATGTTCTTCTTGAGCCGTTAAGGTTTTGCGACAAGCAGATGAAATCACGGGACAGTGGCTATTTAGTTAAGGTTGTCATTTACATGATGTGAATTATAAGTACATGAAAAAAAATATGTATGTGTATAAGTTCATGATGTGTATTATAAGTACATGAAAAAAAAATCAGTTTTTCCCTCTTAATTTCAAAGTGAAATTGGCATTGCTTAACATGATTACTGTAGGATGGCTGTTGTATTAGAAGATTGATGAGTGCATTACGGTAAACATATCATTACAGTTATTGAAAAGGAACTTTTGAATTAATCAAATTCCAAATAATTAGCAAAAGGGAAGCAGACTGTTCCATTTCTTCTGTTTGAAAACTATTTATTTTTACACTTTCCTAAAGCCATTTTCAATATGTTGTTCCATATGCTCCTTACTTTAGGATTTTAGGCTGTAACCATAATGTGGCTATTTCAGTCTTCAATCGCTATGTTCATTATATAAAATTGCATACTTAAACAGGCAATTGTCCATAAGTATATTATTAGTACAGCAAATTCCACATGACCATTTATATAGGGAAAGATAATGTGGACCGTGTTTTATGTCAAACGCACTTTTAGCCGATCTTCATCATAGCGAAGGGCTGAAATACTTCAAGGGGAAATCTTTTACCTAGAAAAGAGCATTTGGACATGCAGCAATTCATGTTTCAATGTTAATACATAATGATACATGCCTTCGGGGTGTTGCCATGCCTTTTCCCCAACTCCCTGGAACAGCGTACAACTTCTATTCAGCTGATAGGCTGTAAAATTGTCAGATATTTAAATAAAAGGAAGCATAACTGCTGGTTTCCTACTACTGATTGCTCAGCATGAGTTAATACATAGAATAGATTTCTGCTTTCTCAGCCTGCTCAAAAGTGCTCTAAACATGCCTTACATGTAGCTTATTTCATTAAGAGAAATGTGCTGTATGTTTAGATATATGCAAATCTATTTTATACTACTTGTACTGTTGGCAAAAATGTGCACATTATGTCATTATTATTTCACACAATGCCCTCCTCCATTGGTGACAGATCCAGTCTTCGGTGGTTACTACACCAGCATACGTGGTGCAGTTTACATAAAAAGAAAAAAATTGCTGAGAGCAAAGATTTTTTTTTTGGCATGTATTTTTTGGCAAAACACTCTCACTCCCAGAAATTTTTCACAGCGAGACTTTAGTTCTAATTGTTTTTTGGGGTTTTTTTTAATGCAAACAGTGGAGTTACCTGAATTTATTGTGATATCAGCATTTTGCATGGTTTAGAATGAGAGAGGAAGAAGCAGTACAAGGAGAATGCTGATAAGAGGAGAAAGCAGAGGGTCCCCAGAAGCTTTGCCCAAATTCCTGTCACTGTCTTCTGGACACCGTTGTCTACAATGAACTGTGAAGAAAAATACAAATAGGGCATAGTAAATATTAAAAAATACATTTAAGTGGACCTAGCATGAGTTTTGATTTTTTTTTCATTTATTATGCATGCATGGTGTTCACATAACACGGGTTATTCTTACGTATATACTCCCCTTGAAAATATCCTCTTTTGTTTTTCTTTCCTGAAGAACAGAGCCATATTTGTCCAAAAATGCCAACGGCCAGCATCTATTTCCAACCTGAGATGCTGATGCTTGTATAGAAAGTGCTGCTGCTCCATTCCACTATGAAGACAGCGTGCCTTCCAAATAGCGGAAGTGATTTCACAACCAAAAGTCCCACCTTTATATGTTTCGTCACACCCAGGGCGTCATCAGGAAGCAAAACGGCTGCTATCTATTCCACCAATTATAAAACTCAGAAATAAATTATCTGTATGCCCAGCTTTAATAATATAATATACCGAATCTGTGTGCCAAAGTTTTATGATGTAAATATTGCTAATAATCAGTTTGTCACCTTCAGCCAGGTACAGGTCGCATATTTGAAATATACCAGGGGCAATATTATTAAAAAAAACATCAATGATAAAACAAAAGTAAAATACCAATGTGATGTCATGCTATTTAGTGGACAAATTAAAAACTATTCCAAAAATAATTCTTCCCTATAAAAACATTTTTATAATACATTAATCAATTCTTTCAAAACCTAAAAAACCTTGTAGTTAAGCCTAAGATAAAGATATGCTCCAGATTACTTGCTGCAACAACCCCACCATACACAAGACTACAAATTCAATAAATTTAAATTTAATTCAAATTAACCTCCCTGGTGGTATGATTCTTTTGGATTTTAGGTGCTGAAAGCGGTACCATTATTCTGCATGTAATTCTTGTGAATGAGCAGCCCAAACCAACTATTTACATTTACTATATATATATATATATATATATATATATATATATATATACATAAAAAGTACAGTAAAACTGCAGGAAAGGGCACTGGGGGGCAAACTAATATGATTTTTTTTATTTTGAATTGTATCAGTGTGTTTGGTGTGTTTTTACATTTGAATTTGCCGCCGGTTCCACCCCCCTGCAAACGTCACGTTGCAGGAGACGGAAGCAGGGGCACGGAGACGATCGGGAGGAAGATCTGGATCCCGGTGACAAGGTAAGTAAGCCTGCTTACAGGATCCAGCGATGCTTCTGGCGGTACCACGGGCTTTTGGCTCTGAAATTTAACCCCGAGCCACGCTCGGGAATACCGCTAAGAAGGTTAATAAAATTGTCCTACTATACCTAACATATATAACTGCCTACTATATATAAAACTAAAAATCTATATTAATAAAATGCAAGTGTCCCTGCGTCCAGATTCCCTGTGTCTGTGGGATTGCACTACTGCGCATGTGCCCCACAGACAGCCGTTGCGACGCACACACCGCCACGGGAAAATTGCTGTCACGGGCGAACCAAAGGTTCTGGGGGTCACTGCTCCGCACCCTTTCATACCCGAAACCTTTTATCAGCTTTAGGGGAGCGTCTTGGCCAGCTGTGGTACAATTTTGGGGTCTCCAGCACCTTCGGTTCGCCCATGACAGCAATTTTCCTGCGGCGGTGTGTGCGTCCCACCTCAGCCCCTCCTCCTCTCAATCAGCTGTTCGCTAAGTCTTAGAATTTCATCAGACCTTGAAAATGTAATGCTATGAGGTGACTGAACCCTGGAACTCCTCCGCTCGTCTCTGCTGTCTTACCATACGACTTCCCCAGGGTGAGTCCCAGGCCGCCCCTCTGTGTGAGGGGGAGGGGGGGTTAGACCTTCAGCCGGGGGAGGGGAGGTGGTGGTGGATTTGGGGGTCTTTTCCTATTGGATGATCCACTGTTCTGTGTGTGTGAGGAGCTCCCCTCCCCCCTCCTCTCTGATTTCCCGCCCTCACATCTCCCCTCCCCCACACCAATCTCCAACCCGACATTTATCGTTCAATCCCCCCCATACACTACAATCCCCTCCCCTCCATACACTACAATCCCTTCCCTCCCCCATACACTACAATCCCCTCCCTCCCCCATATACTACAATCCCCCCCATACACTACAATCCCCTCCCCCCATACACTATAATCCTATCCCCCCATACACTATAACCCCCTTCCCCCCATACACTATAATCCCCTCCCCCCCATACACTATAATCCCCTCCTCCCCTTACACTACAATCCCCTCCCCCATACACTACAATCCCATCCCTCCCCCCCACACTACAACCCCCCCCCACACACTACAATCCCCTCCCTCCCCCCCACACTACAATCCCCTCCCTCCCCCCCCACACTACAATCCCCTCCCTCCCCCCCCCACGCTTCAATCCCCTCCCTCCCCCATACACTGTAGAACCCCTCCCCCATACACTGTAGAACCCCTCCCCCATACACTATAATTTCCCCCCATACACTACACTCCCCTCCCTCCCCCCCACACACTACAATCCCCTCCCTCCCCCCACACTACAATCCCCTCCCTCCCCATACACTACAATCCCCTCCCTTCCCCATACACTACAATCCCCTCCCTTCCCCAACACACTACAATCCCCTCCCCCCAACACACTACAATCCCCTCCCTCCCCCCACTACAATCCCCCCCACTACAATCCCCTCCCTCCCCCCACGCTTTAATCCCCTCCCTCCCCCATACACTGTAGAACCCCTCCCCCACACCCTGTAGAACCCCTCCCCGATACACTATAATCTCCCCCCCATACACTACAATCCCCTCTGTCCCCCCATACACTACAATCCCCTCCCTCCCCCCATACACTACAATTCCCTCCCTCTCCCCCCCCCCATACACTACAATCCCCTCCGTCCCCCATACACTGTACAATGGGTTCTACATCCATGTCAGGAGATGAAGCAGAGTTTGTACAATCAGATTGTATCCCGTCTGACCCACTGTCGCTACATTATTATATATATATATGTTTTTGAATAAAGTGTGGGAGAATTAGAACTCCTGTCAGAGATGTGTGTGTTTATATATATATATCTATACATATAAAGTCCAAGTGTCTCTGCGTCCAGTCCCTGTGTCCGTGGGATTGCGCTCTTGCGCATGTGCCCCACAGACAGCCGTTGGGACTTGGAGCGCAGAGACTTCGGGCGGCCGGTGTCCTGTCGGATAATTCCTCCCGTCGAAACATGCATTTGATGGACTGCGCATGCATGGTAAATGATGTCACTCCAGCTGACTGCTCCGCTCAGCTGGGGTTGATGTCGTCATTGCGCATGCGCAGTCCGTCAGATGCATTTTTCGACGGGAGACAGTGTGGGAAGAATAATTATAGCGAACAGCTGACTGAGAGGAGGCGGGGAGGCATTATCCGACAGGACAGCGGCCCTGTAATCTGTTCTAAGTATACTAAATAATAATAAAAATTTAATAATAAAAAATAAGAAATCAAGAAATACAAAATATATAACGAAATACTAAAGATACATATTAAAAACCAAATATGAAATATTAGTATTAAAAAAAATTATATATATATATATATATATATATATATATATATATATATATATATATCGATATATAGATAGATAGATAGATAGATAGATAGATAGATAGATAGATAGATAGATAGATAGATAGATAGATAGATAGATAGATAGATAGATAGATAGATAGATAGATATAGACATATATATATATTTTTTTTTTAATATATAAATGGAAGAATTAAAAAAAAATATTTATATATATATATATAAATATATATATATATATATATATATATATATATATATATATACAGTATATAGCTTCTTCTGTTCTAAGTATACTAAATAATCTATACATATAAAGTACAAGTGTCTCTGCGTCCAGTCTCTGTGTCCATGGGATTGCGCTACTGCGCATGTGCCCCACGGACAGCCATTGGGACTTGGAGCGCAGAGACTTCGGGCGGCCGGGCAAAACTGTTGAAGCGGCGGGTGTGCGTGGGCGCGTGGTGGGTGCGCGCTAGCGTGGACTTACTGCTAAGTCTGTTTTTACAAATGTTTGACCACATATTTTCTAGCGCCGTTAATTTAACAGGCTTAATGTCTAGTTATTAATAAAGCAGTTCCAATCTATACTGAGCGTATCTCTCAAAAGTGAGTGCACCCCTCATATTTTTGTAAATATTTTATTATCTCATTTCATGTGACAACACTGAAGAAATGACACTTTGCTAAAATTGTAAAGTAGTGAGTGTACAGCTTGTAGAACAGTGTAAATTTGCTGTCCCCTCAAAATAACTCAACACACAGCCATTAATGTGTAAACCGCTGGCAACAAAAGTGAGTACACCCCTAAGTGAAAATGTCCAAATTGGACCCAACGTTTCAATATTTTGTGTTGCCACCATCATTTTCTAGCACTGCCGTAACCCTCTTGGGCATGGAGTTCACCAGAGCTTTACAGGCTGCCACTGGAGTCCTCTTCCACTCCTCCATGACAACATCACGGAGCTGGTGGATGTTAGAGACCTTGCGCTCCTCCACCTTCCGTTTGAGGATGCCCCACAGATGCTTTACCCTCAGCTTTTTTTTTGCAAGGCAGTGGTTGTCTTGGCGGTGTGTTTGGGGTCATTATCATGTTGGAATACTGCCCTGCGGCCCAATCTCTGAAGGGAGGGGATCATACTCTGCTTCAGTATGTCACAGTACATGTTGGCATTCATGGTTCCCTCAATGAAGTGTAGCTCCCCAGTGCTCATGCAGCCCCAGATTTTGACACTCCCACCACCATGCTTGACTGTAGACAAGACACACTTGTCTTTGTACTCCTCACCTAGTTGTCACCACACACGCTTGACATCATCTGAACCAAATACGTTTATTTTGGTCTCATCAGACCACAGCACATGGTTCCAGTAATCCATGTCCTTAGTATGCTTGTCTTCAGCAAACTGTTTGCGGGCTTTCTTGTGAATCATCTTTAGGAGAGGCTTCATTCTCGGACAGCAGCCATGCAGACCAATTTGATGCAGTGTGCGGTGTATGGTCTGAGCACTGACAGGCTGACCCACCCACACCTTCAACCTCTGTAGTAATGCTGACAGCACTCATACGTCTATTTCCCAGACAACCTCTGGATATGACGCTGAGCATGTGCACTCAACTTCTTTGGTTGACCATGGCAAGGCCTGTTCTGAGTGGAACCTGTACTGTTAAACCACTGTATGGTCTTGGCCACTGTGCTGCAGCTCAGTTTCAGGGTCTTGGCAATATTCTTATAGCCTAGGCCATTGTTATGTAGAGCAACAATTCTTTTTTTCAGATCCTCAGAGAATTCTTTGCCAAGAGGTGCCATGTTGAACTTTCAGTGACCAGTATGAGAGAGTGATAACACCAAATTTAACACACCTGCTCCCCATTCACACCTGAGACCTTTTAACACTAACGAGTCACATGACATTGAGAAAGGAAAATGGCTAATTGAGCCCAATTTGGACATTTCACTGTACTCTGCTGTATTCATAAATGGTACCATTTTTTCTTTTAATTGAGAGAATTTTGAATCAATCATTGCTAGTCTTGTTCTTCTCTTCCATATTATTACACCTAATGGTTCCTTTTGCATTGATTAAAAAAACGGTACCATTTATCCATTAACTCTTTGTCTTCTTATACATAGTTTGTATTAACATCCCATCTGAGTCTCCTGGGGATCATATTATTTTCCATATATTTTTCAAGTGTAACGATGTCCCACCAGATCCTCACTTGTTTATTCATTAAATGTCTTAGCTGTATAAAACCATGCTCTATGTCAATGTTATATTCCTTAATGTTACTTAGAAAGGATTCCTCCACATTATTATTTCTATTTTGTATGAGGTTGAATCCATAGCTGCAGGTGGGAAACCCTAAAATAGCTAAGAGTAGTGGCAGCCAAAATTACAATCAAAAACACCTGCACTATGTGTGAAATACTATTTGGACTCCAAAATAATCTGATGTTTTGCTCCATTAAAAAATACCTACGTACAATCAGCTGTTTCTGCAAAACCTGGAAACTTTAATATACTGTAGTGACCAAATCATAAATTTAAAGAAGCCCTATTATTATTACCAGTATACTGCGTCCATTAAGGGGTGCTTAGTTACCAACAGGTATTGACCTCTTTTTTATCATAAGAAGGTCAATATATGCAAGTATTCAACTCCTTTCCACTAATAGACCCTGCTCTCCTTCCCTTGTGTGGCCTCCAGAGACCTTACAGGAACAGGTTAACTCAGTTATCACATGTGATATATCATAAAAAACACAGACCAGGGAAACCATCATAGCACAACATGTTTATTTATATAAAATACATTAAAACTTTTAAATGGTACACTCACAAAGGGCAGTAACCACTGGCACCTGTAATGGCCAGCCGATACTTTTATAAAAAGTGTTGCTGCTCCATGATATTTTGGAGTCAGTGTGTGAAACTGATGTCACAACCAGAAGTACACATTGCACCACATTGAGGACATCATCAGGAAGCAAACTGGTCACCGTCTCTTCCTATATTCTTCGAAGATTCAAAATCAATTTTTTTCATCCTTTTAGGCCAATTTATATTCGGCTACATATTTTTGGTAAATAAAATCACAATAAGCGTATTTTGATTGGTTTGCGCACAATTTATCACGTCTACAAACTAGGGGAAAGATTTATGACATTTTTATTTATTTCTTTTTTTACTAGTAATGGCAGGATGGTGTGCTTAGCTAAGAAAGCCCCTTCTCCTTTCCTCCAGATGGAAGACAAAATGCCCATGAAGACTCATGGGATGTAGGAAATCATTTTGGCCTAGGCCAGAAAGCAGGAAGCAACTGAAGATATGTAAAATGTGGTCCTGAAGCATCAAGTGGGTCTCAAATCTCCAGTTTGGTTCCACTGTACACTTACAGTGACATGGTCACCTCAAGCTGCCTGAAACCTTCACCACTGTTGTCAAGGTTTGTTAGTACTTGGGGCCTTGCCACACATTGCACCTAGATGCTGACTGACATGCAGCACATGTCTTCTCAAAGCCAAACTAAAGATAGTGCTGCTATAACATGTGACCACAGCCCATACATCCCTGAGATTAATGTAATCTGGAACCTGGGACCCATATCATTATAAGGTCTTCATCTGCTGAGTTTTTTTCAGCTCCACTGGGTGGGGCGAGTCAAAATGTATTGATGCATGCAGTGCATATCACTTTGCATTTTGGAAGATTAGTCTGCTGTTATAAGCCTTGGGTCTTTTAGAGCTCCTGCAGCTGCAGAGACCTTTCTGCCACCCTCGCTTTTAAGGATTTACTCTATGCAGACTGAAATTATCCTGAAAGGTACTAGACCCCAGTTTAAGTTAACTTCCACTGCTTTATTAGGTCCCTGCATTACGGAGCAGTTGCAACCGATGTCTCATGCCTTACAGTTCAGCTGTGATGGTATGTTACTGGTCTACGAACTTGTGGCCCTGTGTACAAATGCATAAGGCACTTTGGCTATGTGTAAAAAGCGCTGACATCCAAGGGACAGTTGATTTGTCTTCCCTTGAAATGATATTGAATCTTTGAATTGCCTCTTGTAATAAGCAATGCCTTGGGTGGCCACAATATGCATCTACAATCATGACCCTCCAATCCCAGAAGACGCTATTTTTGGGGAAATGCATCGAGCGGAGTGTGTGATGTCATCGCATGCAGACGGGACAAAAGATGCCACGGCTAATGTGTTTGAATCTAATGCCATTTTTGAACAGCCTAATTGTGAGTGTATTTTATTCATAATAAATTCATTACTTGGCTTTACTGCACTATGGATTCTCCCTACTTGTCTTCCATGTGTGATCTTATGGAAAGCATTACTATGATGATATGAGAGCAGATTTCCAACCACCTATTGCAACCCATTAACAAAGGATCAGGTTGTCATGATTTGGCTTTGTGAGGGAGCTCCTCAATTGGAGATGCACTACATGAGTGTTTTATCCTTATAATTTGAGATCAACATCGGTTGGTAAGCCACCATTTTTCTCTCAAGGAGCATGTAAAGCACTTCAGCACTTTTAAGAATTATCTATTCTTCAGCACTGAGCACTCATGTCACCAGTGAATATATAAGGGCTTTGTTGCATTCAGAGACTTTATCCTTCATTTGTTCATCATTTTATTTACACAATGATTGGTTGATTGGCACTAATATGTTGCTATAATGTTTGCTTCATAACATGCTTAATCATGCACTACATTAAGTATAGTATTTCACAAAAAGAGTATCACAGTTTATTTTGGATAGATTTGATCATTCGGCATAAGATTTAAATGGACTTTTTTTTTCTCTTAAATATTTTTCGTTTCTTCTTCTTTTCTGTAATATGAATGTATGAATACATTGAATTGTACATGATTTTATAATTTTTTTTGTTATATGAAAAATAAATAAAGGAAAAGTGAAAAAAAAAAATTTTTGTTGACCCAAATAATGGCACTCGCACATGTCTGGCAAGGGCAATTCAGGAGGATTTCACACTCCGTACTGAAGGTGCATGCATTATTTCACAAAAAGAGTATCACAGTTTATTTTGGATAGATTTGATCATTCGGCATAAAATTTAAATGGACTTTTTTTTCCTCTTTAATATTTTTTGTTTCTTCTTCTTTTCTGTAATATGAATGTATGAATACATTGAATTTTACATGGTTTTATAATTTTTTGGTATATGAAAAATAAATAAAGGAAAAGTGAAAAAAAAATTTTTTTGTTGACCCAAATAATGGCACTCGCACATGTCTCGCAAGGGCAATTCAGGAGGATTTCACACTCCGTGCACTGAAGGTGCATGCGTTAAAAATGCATTAAAAAAGTGCCAAAATGCACATTGAAAAGTGCCAAAATGCACATTGAAAAAGTGCTAAAATGCATGTTAAAAACCCCACCAAAATCGACGTTAAAAAAAAACTTCAAAATGTGTGTTATAAACCATGCCAAAATAAGGATTAAGAAAAAAAACTGAAATTCTTGTCAAAAAACGGTGCCAAAATTCACGTTTTAAAAAAAACCACACCAAAACGTGTATAAAAAAAAAAAAAAAAAGCACCAAAATGCGTGTTTAAAAAATGGCCAAATTCCATGTTAAAAGGCTCCAAAATATGCATGCAGATCGCCACTGAGGTGCTCAGATCTCAACTTTATAAACTGGCTGTTTGTGTAAAATCAATGACAGCTTCTCAAAGAGAAGAGCGGAGAGGAGCGGAGAGAGGAGAGGAGAGAGGAGAGGAGAGAGGAGAGGAGAGGAGAGGAGAGGAGAGGAGAGGAGAGGAGAGGAGAGGAGAGGAGAGGAGAGGAGAGGAGAGGAGAGGAGAGGAGAGGAGAGGAGAGGAGAGGAGAGAAGAGAAGAGAAGAGAAGAGAAGAGAAGAGAAGAGAAGAGAAGAGAAGAGAAGAGAGGAGAGGAGAGGAGAGGAGAGGAGAAGAGAGGAGAGAAGAGAGGAGAGGAGAGAGGAGAGGAGAGAGGAGAGAAGAGAAGATCTCTGCTCCTCACCTCAGCTTCATAAACTGCTTCACATTTGAGATGAGCTGTGATAGTTACTATTTCAGTTTTATAAATTGACACCTTAGTGCGGATCCTATCTGCATTCTCCTTCCTCTGCTATCTGCAGGGCCGGTGCTAGACTGTTTTACGCCCTAGGCAAGATCAGCTACTTGCGCCCCCCCAAAAAAAAATAAAAAGGGAAGTGGTTAAAAACTGCTCATATCTAGTGACCCTGATCTGATGGTTCCTCCATGTAATGCTGTCATACACAGTGATCCCAATGTTCCTCTATGTCACATCAGGGGTCCCTGATGTTCCTCCATGTCATACCCGGAGACCCTGATGTTTTTCCATGTCACACCTGGGGACCCTGATGTTCCTCCATGTCACACCTGGGGACCCTGATGTTCCTCCATGTCACACCTGGCACACCATGGCACACCCAGGGTTTCCAATTCCTCATGGCACACCTGGTGAACCCAAACCCCTGTTACACTTGTGAACCCTCTCCCCCATGTCACACCTGGTGACTCAGATTCCCCATGGCATACCTGGTGACCGCAATTCTCTTTCACACTAGGGATACTCCATGTCACACCCAGGGACCCTGATTCCCTGTTCTGGGGACACTTACTGGGCAGTATGAAGAGAGTGGCCCGCACTCTGCCCTCCTTCACTGTCATCCTGCTAAATTCCTTCTCCCAGGACGCTCCTCTCCTGGACCACAGTGCTCACCACAACTCCAACTGGCTCCTGGTGGAGGGAGAAGCAACAGTCAGAGAGCTCCGCACCTCCTTCATCACCAACATCCTCAGACCATTCCGTTGCCTCGTCGCTTCTGCTCCAGTAAAGGTGCCACCCTCCAGTGCAAAGCTCCGGCTCAGGTTCAGCTCTCCTCCACTCCCTGCTTAATACCGACCAAGGGAAATGAATGGCTGCCTACCAGCTCAGATTAGAGAGTCACTTCCCGCCCAGGGATTAGGCCGCTCAGCTCCAGACGAAAATGATCATTATGCAGCTAGCACTCCGGTGGGCTCCTTTCCTGCCCCTTGGGGCTCCCCCAACATTTGTGGAAAGCCAGGGCCTGGTAGTTCTGCCACTGCCCCAGACACCTGGCATCTTCCTCTGTCCCTTCTTCCTCCCCTACTGCCGCCCCTTTCCTCAGTTCACAAGGATCATTCATGATGGAGCGTGAGTGCTGACTCGTGGCTGCGCCCCTAGGTGGCAATGCGCCCTAGGCGGCTTCCTAGTTTGCCTAGTGGAAGCACCGGCCCTGGCTATCTGCATGAGTCACTTCTGACAGTGACAGTTTTTCCAGGCACATAGCAATCCTTCGTGATGCCCCCACCCATAGCACATAGCAGGTGATTGAAAACATCAGATGTTCATGTTTCCCAGTTAACTGTGAAGGGACAAATCAACCTTCTCCTACATTCAGGTCCCAGATTACACTCAGCTCTGTGCTGTGCAGTATATGACATCAGATCCCTGCCTCCTTGCTACTGTAAAATATAATCTAAACTGAGTACTTTGGAAAGCTGTGGAGGAATAGAGGGCTGCAGATAAATGTAGGAGGATTTATTTTATCACTGTGTATCACCTAAGGCTAGCTACTTCAGTGGATATATGTGAGGGTTTATTAACACTTTAAAATACAGTGGTGTATCTAGAATTCTCACTAAATATTAATAATATATTTAAATTACCACAGTTATTTTTCAGTAAAATATGGTTCGCATGCAATCCATATTGCTCACCTTCTATTTATTCCATTCATTTTTATGTGAAATAGAAAATTAAAGTGATGCAAAAATATGACAGTAAATTTGGGAGTGTTGGGGTTAAGCTACAAATTCTCTGTTATTTAGCTTTGTAGTTCAATTTACTTTTACTTGAAATTAGTTCATATTTTATGTTCCAGCGTAATTATGTTTTAATTATTTTAAATAACCATTTCAAAACAAATGCCTTCAGTACAAAGACCCATTAAGGAACCAAAGGATTCGTACCGTTAAAGTGTCCTTGAGAATGATCCGATATTAAAATACATAAAACCAATTTATCTATGCTCAAGCTGGTTACTATGACAAATAGTGTTTCAACACTGCTTTTCAATCCTAAGGCCTCCTGCACACAGTGCCTAAAAAAACTCCAATTATACGGACGTCTAACATATTCTTGTTTTTATGCCAGTAAAAGTTCCTCTTTGTTTGGTAATATAGCCAGGCATATTGAAAGAGGAGTGTTTACAGGCAGAAAAAAATACAAAGTATTTGAGCAGACAAAATTGCACATACGCATCCAAATGCACCACAAATATGCACATACGCATGTAAATGCACCATGAAAATGCACATATGCATGTAAATGCACCACAACATTTTCATATTAATAAATTAATATGAATGCATTTACACTCAAACGCCATGCATGTATAAGCGCATACATATTGTACCTTTCAAGACGTTCTGTCAAATTCTGGCAGAAAAATAAGCTGCTTATTTTCATAAACCCATAAGGATGAGGGCCAAAAAAGTATATGCAAATATGTTTTTATATAATAATGAGGACGGCTGGGATGCGGAGACAGGCAGAGCCACATCATTAGAGGACTTGTCTTACCATCTCAGTGGGACACGGGATTGCCTACCCTTTTTCACACTAAGCCTCTGGGATATCCTTAAACAAAGACACCTTATAGTGTCCAAGTGGGACCATACAAGCTATCTATCTCACGGAGACAAATATCCAAAAGAATATATCCAAGTAATACAGACTCCCGTTCGTCCGCTGTTACATATACACACACCCCCCACCTTTTCCCTTTCCCTCTTCCTTTTCCCGCCCCTCCCCTTCTTCTCTCCCTTTCTCTTTCCCTCTCTCCCCCTTCCCCAACTCTCTCCTATCCTTTTTTCTTTTCCCCCCACTATTTCCCCTTTTCCCTTCCCCTTTGGTGTGGTATATGCAACCCACAGAACAGCTCCACCCTAATCCTCTCCTACATAATTTTCAGGTGTAAAGTGCTCATTTGACTTAAATAAACATCACCTGCCACCCAGCCGTCCCTTTCTTCCAATATCCACCAAATATCCTAGGTGGTCTTGGTCTGCCCCCCATCGAGCACAGCTCCCGGCGGATGGTGTGACGCATTGCATTGTGAGGAGAGGTTACCCAACCATCTGGGGTCCTGAGGAAGCGTAATGCGAAACGCGTTGACCCTACCAGATCCGTACAACAGCTGTAACTCACTAATCAATTATATACAATGCTTGCATACTTTCCTTGAATTTACATGGAAATCTTTATCTTATTTATATGTTGTTAATTTTTTTTTTTTTTAATTTTCAATAAAATGTAACAATTTTAAATTATTGATTGTGCGTCTGTGCCTCTAAAGTCCGCCACCATATGACTGGGCAACCTAGGTTGCACCACTCATTTTTTCTCCTTTCTATATAATAATGTGTTTTCTTTTTTATTTTGCAAAACAGAGATTTTATTGAAAAAAAAATAGGAAATCAACATGTTACAAATAGAAATCCAAACTTAAACATTAACAGTCATTGTGGTGCTGGCATGGAGGAGAATAAAATGGGAGATGCAGAGGGAGAAATAATGCAGTCCATACATTCCAATTAAGTACAAGACACAATCATAGCAACATATTGACAATCAATGGCCACAGGTGTCGGAATTTTGGAGCCATCGGTCCCAGATCTTATTGTATTTGGCGGGACATCCCCGGTTTACATTATTTTGTGGTATGGCAATATAGAGTTAACTTCTTTCAACCATAATTGGAATTCAGGAGGGTTCTCAATAATGTGTTTTCTATTAAGAAACTGCACACAGATTGCATTATCTGGTTATTGTTCTTGATACATTTTATTTTGTAATATTTTTAGTTGAAAACTTTAGAAATAATTAATTTTTGCTAAAAGAAAGGAAACACATTTTGGGATGTAGCAAGTACTGACTAGAACCTAAAACTGAACTAAGATGGGGCGTACATACCTAAAGCCGTACTCCAGGATTTCTGTCCATGCCTGCCTCTCTCCCAGTTCTTTCCTATGTATGGGGTCGTACCTATGGCGAACACAGCCATCCATAGGGATACAATCGGATCATGCACCAATATAACCTAATACTGTGTACAGGTGGAATTGGTTGGGGGTCTCTTTTGGTCTGTGGCATGGCTGCTGTTTTTACTATTTGTAGAGAATGTTTTTAGTAAGACTAGATTTCACAACTATGTATGGTGAAAAATCAGCTGTCAGAAATCAGCATACTATTCAAATAATTGCTGTTTTGCTGGACTGCTTTCACTTGTTGCATTGTCCTTAAAAAGGAACTTTATTCAGAAAATGAACTCCCGATGACTTCAAGCTGGCCCCTTTTGCAGGTATCCATATGTCAAACATTAATAATAAGAGCCTATACTGTTTAAAATCCAGCAATACACTGTCTCACCCTGCTCTCTATTTTTCATCACTGTTCTGAAAATGTAGAGGCCAATTTTCTGACAGCCAAAATATTTGCTGCTGCTCAGGGGCTCTGAGCGTCAGAAAAATGGCAGCCTCCAGCAAGAACAAATAGGGGCAATCCTGGAGGCAATTTGTGCTAAGGTGGAACATATTTTTCTTGCTGAATAATGCAATTTTTATCAAGTTGTAATGGGTAAAGTTCCACTTTCAGAGGCAGAGGGTCCTTTACGATTTGCCTTATGATATAATTACAGTGGCAGTGGTTGCCAAGGTATACTGCCTTATGTCCTTACAGAGTTCTGCAGCAGTAGAACAACACATCACAAATCTCCTCTGCTTTCAGATTTTATAGGGGAATCACAGTTCCCGAGAAGGCATGATCCTCTGTAGTAGAGTGGACTGTGGGAGAGAAGGAGCAATGTGGCACTGTAATTCCACAGTAAAATATTAAGTCTCACACTGGATTGATGGGTGTCAATTTTTATTTTGCTGCCAATGCACAGCAATACACCAGAATAATGGAATGGTGAAGTGGTGCACTGTTCTAACTATATGCAATGTGACACCTAAAATAAACTTGTATGATAATAAAACTTTAGTTATAAAACACATAATAAAAGTGTAAAAAGGATCTGTGAAGAAAGTCCATATAAAACTTGCCAAAAAATGTCCAGCCAAAAAATCAATAGTGCCAATTTATCAGTGCAAAAAAAGGCGACAGTGAAGTGAAGAAAAAAATAATAAAAAGTAAAATTAAAAAATTATTCTCCCAATATACTTGATGAAAGGTCTGTGAATCAACTGTGCATAAGTGCTCCACAATACAATTTACAATCTTCAGTGATCTGCTGTGATTCCTGTGTAAAATCCAATCACCTGCTATCCACCTCTAAGTGCAATGTGCGCTCACCTGAAACAAAGAGATGCCTCGCATTGTAAGCAAACACGCCACAGGAGAGTCCTCCTTTGAATCCTCCTCTATCCAAGGTAATTTGACTCCACGACTATATTTAAACAGACAGAATATTTAATCATGCAGTACGTTTTAAAACCAAATTTTTTAAAATAACTTAATCCCCATAGATCGCATATGTTCCAATATAACTTGGGATAATATTGGATAATACACCAGATTATGCACATGCATTTTTTTCCAACCCACCATAATGCACAGATGGTTTACTAAAAATTGGGGAGGTGCACTGGGGTGCAGTACCGCAAAGTAAAGCATGCATGTTATGGCAAAACTAATTTTTTAACCCAAACTCAGAGATTTGTTTCCTGGTTGGTTTGTGGTTATTGCAGGCTGTGTGGAGCCTGTTTGTTGTAGCCAAGGTATTATTAGACTTTTTTACTCTTTTGAAGTTGCTTGGTATATATGCATGCCTGGATAATATGTATATCTGCCAAGCATCCCGTTTAAAGCACCAAACGGACCTCACCTATTAAACAATGGTATTAAACCTTATAATTTTAAAATCAATTACAGCAGTTGACCTCAGTACTGCAGTGTGTGCTTCTGTTTCTTTAGGATCTTGCCTTTATTTTTGGTTGAGCCAGTCCAAATTTCTTTGCCTGGAGTGTCCATTTTTTGATGGTTTACATGTGCATTTCCAAGAGAAAGACTCCAAACCCTGATGTTATGACTTTGCCGGGGACCACAGTCAGGGAGAATTATACAGGACATGCTTGCATAGTGGCTGTGGTGGCATTATAGGACATGTAGTCCCAAAAAGAAGGGATGCAGTCAGGGAAGAATAAACAGAGCACACTTGCACAGTGGCCATGGCGGTGGTAGAATTATGGCACATGTAGTTAAGAGGAGGAGGAACAGGAACACTTTTAATGAAGTGATGAGTGTGCACTTCTGGGACATGTAGTTAAGAGGAGGAGGAACAGGAACACTTTTAATGAAGTGATGAGTGTGCACTTCTGGGACATGTAGTTAAGAGGAGGAGGAACAGGAACCCTTCTAATAAAGTGATGAGTATGCACTTCTGGGACATGTAGTTAAGAGGATGATGAACAGGAACACTTCTAATGAAGTGATGAGTATGCACTTCTGGAACATGTAGTTAAGAGGAGGAGGAACAGGAACCCTTCTAATGAAGGGATGAGTGTGCACTTCTGGGACTTGTAGTTAAGAGGAGGAGGAACAGGAACACTTTTAATCACGTGATGAGTGTGCACTTCTGAGACATGCAGTTAAGAGGAGGAGGAATAGGAACACTTCTAATGAAGTGATGAGTATGCACTTCTGGGACATGTAGTTAAGAGGAGGAGGAACAGGAACACTTCTAATGAAGTGATGAGTATGCACTTCTGGGACATGTAGTTAAGAGGAGGAGGAACAGGAACACTTCTATTGAAGTGATGAGTATGCACTTCTGGGACATGTAGTTAAGAGGAGGAGGAACAGGAACACTTCTAATGAAGTGATGAGTATGCACTTCTGGGACATGTAGTTAAGAGGAGGAGGAACAGGAACACTTCTAATGAAGTGATGAGTATGCACTTCTGGGACTTGTAGTTAAGAGGAGGAGGAACAGGAACACTTTTAATCAAGTGATGAGTGTGCACTTCTGGGACATGTAGTTAAGAGGAGGAAGAACAGGAACACTTTTAATGAAGTGACGAGTCAGAATGCACTTCTTAGCCAGAAGTTTAGCGAAGTGATGCACAGAAACCTGGAGGCTGTGGTATCAAAGAAACTAAATGTAAATGTTTTTCTGAATTTTTCTTAAAAATATATATTTATTTTCCTCTGCTCAACCAGTTCATGTAGAAATAACAAAGGGAAAAGTGAGGTTTTTGTACTGTGAGGTTTTCGTACTACTTTAAAAAAAAAAATACTAGTTGTTCTAGTAAGTGTTAAACATGCATGCTGGCTGTGTGTCATTTCTGAATCACTTACCTTGAAGAAGAATAAAATAAAAAAAAAATGATCTGCGCTGGGGCAAAAAATTTACAGAGTAAAACTGCCAACATGCAACTGGGATACCTATTATATCAAAATGCAAATTTACTTATAGCATCTCTAAATTAACAAAATGTGAAACAAATATTTACACACACAATTCATGTATGCATAAAGTGCAAAAAAGGTGCTTAAATATGAACCATATAGAGTACAAATAAAGTGCAAGCACTGTACATAACCCATTGCAAATTAAAGTGCAAGGGCAGTGAAAAAACTCAAAATCAGTTCAAAAGATTTCCTCAAAAATAAATATTTTATAACAGTTCATATGTTAACACGATGTGTATCCGCACTTCTATTTTATAAGTATAAACCAGTGATTCCACATACCGTGCACCACCATTTAAAGAGCCTCTTACCAAATCATGTGGACCATTAGATTATAAGTAAAGAACAGCGCTCAAACTGATTACTTATCAAATGGCCCCCTGGTGTAAACCATGACCAACCATGAAAATGCCTCAGTAGTCAAAAAGGGTGATCCCATTGGACAGAGGTACAAGTGGACTTGCCTTATAGCCAGTACACACGATCAGAAAAGCGATCATACGATTATCTTTTCATTATTACATAGCTTTCGAGAACCGATCACGACAGTTCATCCGATATTATCTAATGGGACAAGCACAAAAATCTTTCTCGTACAATACCAGATCGTACGGTTTTTGTTTAATCCGTACAGTTGTTGTTCGAAAATACAATAAGAATACACTACAATAAATACGAATACACTGCAATACATTACATCAACTCCAAATTTTTATTCTGTTGGGTGAGAATTTTCATAACTTTAGCAAACTCTTCATTTTTCATATGACATTAGCATGCAAAAAAAAAAAAAATGGATGATTATTTGTCCGATATTCTCATCATGTGTACCGGGCATTAGTCTCAAAATTGGGAATCTGAGCCCTTTTTAGCAAAGTAAAGCCATAATTAAAGACTTTTGTGGAAAATGTTAATAGCAGGATTTTGTGTTGCCTAACTTAAAATGTCAAATGGATAACAGGTTTGTTTTCTTTCATTTATTTAGCAAAAACATAAAAACCCAGTGGTGATTAAATATCACCAAAAGAAAGCTATAGTTGTGTGAACAAAATTATAAAAAATCGAGTTAGGATACAGTGTTGCATGACTGCGCAATTGTCATTCAAAGTGCGACAGTGCTGAAAGCTGAAAATTGGCCTGGGCAGGAAGGGGGTAAAAGTGCCTGCTATTGAAGTGGTTGAGGTTTAATGAGACTTTCCTGCCTCTGACTCCTCTTCCAAAGCTGCAAAATGATCCAAGATGTTCTGTGTGTACAATGGAGCCATCTATGTGCAAGGGTGGATAAATAATGTAGTACTATGAGCCAATCATTCCAATTTGGGATTGGGTCCTTTCACAGAAAATCTACCGACAGCAATAGAAATGGATCAGAAAAGTTAGACGGCAGCTGTATTTTTTTGTGTATTAGCTTAATGGCTGCTAAGATCTGCCTGGCCCAAAATCAGCGAGTTTAGAAAGTTTATTCACTTAAAATGTAATATAAGCACAGAGAGGGGGCAATGATCAAAAGTTACAAAACTGCAGATATCCAGAACTTGTTTGGAATGTCCTTGAGAAATGTAAATTTGTGTTGAGTTTCTGGAACACACAGGGTTCACAATATGATCAATTATTCAACAAAAGCAGCAGCCCTAAAGCCAACAAAATGCAACATTTTATTTGGTACTATCACTTAGAATCACTAGATCTGTATATTCCTCCACAAAGCTCCAATGGAATACCACAAATTTACAGAAACATACATAATGTAACGCATTATACATTATGGTATTTGCAGATACATAATGTAGGAGAGCAGTAATGGAATAATAAATGTTTGCCATTTCTCATATCCTATACCTATACACAACTTCCTGTTAACAACACTCAGCTCATGAGTTCAAGAATTTATGACGGAAACTTTATTACTAGTGTGGAAGTTATCAAGTGTATCATCACCTTTAGACTGCAGGTACAGTATACTGCATATCACAAGGCTCATTCCTGCTAGTGGATTATTATTTTTTAAATATATATTGTGGGGGATTAGCTCAGTGGCGGGTATGAATGACCCCTTGGGGGGGGTTTGTTACACAGGGAGATAGCCGAGAAGTGGTTGCAAACAACAGTTTGGTTTATTCTTGCAATTTTCTTCACACAAGTGCAAGCCTCAAAAAACATCCAAAATAAAATAAAACACAAAATAAATCCTTGCCACTGTGGGCGGCTACCTTGTCACATACAGGAACCTACCTACGGAGTCTGTCTCCAACCTACTGTTGGGCAAACTTTGCTGATCCTACAGCAGACACTCAATAGTCCATGTTTTTTCTCTTCACACAACAAATGTCCATTGAACATGTCCCTTTTCTCTTCACATATAACACATTCCTTTGTTTGTCTCTTGACATAGCAACCATTCCTTTGCTTGTCTCTTCGCATAGCAAACAGTGCATTTATTTCTTTCCACATAGAAATAGTCCAAGACCTCACCTTGAGTAGTCTTCACACTTGTTACCCTCCTCAGCGCACATCGCTTCAGGAGGTCTTCCCCATGCTCACACAGGTTCAGGGGGCATTCCTTCTCCCATGCCCGCACAGCGTCGGGAGGCACACATCTGACTGACCTCCTCTCCCCAGCTCACACAGCGTCAGGAGGCAGCAATCCTTAGACTTCCTTTGGACAAATTATAGAGGCCTTAACTTCCTCATTCTGAACAGCTGAAGGCCTTTCAACTTCCTTAAGCCGTCCTGGCTACCTCTGCAGCCGACACCCTATAGTAATTGGTGAATTTCCTAAACCAGGTGGAAATGTATCTCCTGTCTGTGACTACATCCACAGATTTACCTGACTTCCTGTCACAATATATATATATATATATATATATATATATATATATATATTTAGTTTTTTTGCAAATAAATAGTTAGACCAAGAAGGTAAATGGATGAAGTAGAAGAAAAGCTGTATTTCAGAAAAGATAGCATAGTTAACACATTCCACTTCCCACACACTATCCTTTCTGGTTATATTTCATGTAGTTGTTCTTTAAAATGTATGTCATTTTAAAAATAAAATCATTACTACTCTTTGCATCTCAGCACTTGCACATTCCCTGTGTTTATCACTTTAAAACCATGGAAAATACAGAGAAATCACTATTTATCTGCCAGAAATTGATTGCATTGTGTTAATAGGCTAGCCTCCTGTCTAGGCTGACAATACAGTGCTCCTGCTGCGCCAAAACCCCAAGCACTGTTGTCAGCCTAACTTTGTTCTCCCATACTGGACTACAGAACACATCACCCTCTCCATAAAATAAGAGGGAGGTGTACCCAAATCTATAGCTTTGCTCAAGACTCACTCCTCCTTTCATACATGGACAATCCAGTTGCTGGCCACTACAGCCCGTCTCCGCTCAACATCAAAAGATATGAAAGAATATCATCCACACTCCAAACTTAGTTTCCCTTGTATTTCTTTAATTGTCATCAAAGTGACTGCATACAACTGTCTCTACCAAAAAAACAGCCTTCCTTGATGTGTTTCACCACTCCTTGCTTGCTCACAAGGATAGGGGAAGGGCTTAGTTCTTTGTGAGTGGTGAAACGCGTCAAGAAAGGTTGGCTTTTGGGTGAAGGTCACTTTGCTATCATATATAAAATACAGCAAGAGGAGCTATGTTTGGAGTGCAGCTGATTTTCTTTCATATTTTTTTATAAGGTGGAGGGATGCTGTAATCTAGGCATGTAAGTGGGGTGCAGTGCAATGCAGTGGGAATAACACACTCAGTCCCAGTGCAATGATAGAACTTGTATTGAAAGAACACAGAGAGAGTTCACAAGTAACCCAGTGGGAAGGCAGCACGACCAGGAACACTCACAGTTCCAACCACGTGTAGAGAGTAGTATGCAGCTTAACTGAAAGCACTTGTAAAGAGGGGAAGAATGTGGCCTTGCCATTTCATGCCCAAACAAGCAGGTGTCCAGAGAAGTTGCAAGCCCTAAGCTTTCCTTCCTCATCAGCAACCTTTCTCTGCTGCTAGTTCTTACCAGATGGGGTACCTGTCCCTACTCTACCTACTCGCAAATGCAAACCAAACCTGGGAGTCAAGGCTCTATCTGACCCAAGATGGCTGCCAGAGTCACATTTAGCAGCATCCAATGGGATAGCTTTCCCAATAATCCAGGAAACCATAAAGAAACTCTGTTCCTCCTGACTCCAACTGCAGTGCTGCTGCAGGAGTACGCCACCTGCAGTGGAGAAAGTAGACTGCACCTGCCTACAGACACTACTGACAATGCTGCTTAATATTTCAGTGCAGCAATGGCACTGGGTCATGTTAACATCTAAGTATCTTATGCTACAGCGTACAATTATATAATTCCTGTCCCTATTTTCTGTACGGTACCTTGATAAGCACTATCATTGTTACAAAGTTAAGTAAACTTGATGTTTGGGCAATTCAATTTCACAAAAAAAAAAATAAGGAATGCTTCCATATTTCCACCACTCTCTCCCCCCACCACTCCATTTTTCACCTAAATCTGCTTTCCTCATATTTCTATAACCTATTACTATTTAGCCTAATGCCTGCTATTTTCGGAATCTGGAAACCAGTGTATTCCCACTGCTTTTGTACCTGTTGTGGTTTAGACTACTCCTCTTCTAAATGCCACCTCCAGACTGGGCCTGCTATCTTGGCCACAGAAAGGTGATGCATACCTTACAAGGAATGTATATATACCACATTCCAAAACTTGCATACCGACATAGCTTCCTAATCTATTTTACAGTATCTAGGGTACAAATCCTGTTATATTGCCTAATGGATTTTCCTAAACTGTTTATTTCTAAATTTGTTGAAGATAAAGATGGGTTAGCATTTTTCATCTTCCTTTATTTATCATTATTAGCAAAGCCTCGTTTCGACATATGTACATTTTTAGGCTATATTAAGACTATACTTCTGCACATATTTCAAAAACTTCCCATCCTAGGAAAACTATTGAGTGTGTATTGTGGGGTGTCACCAGAAGAGGAAGTGATGGTAAATCTCCCCAATGGCACACAAACAGCTATATAATGCTGACAGTCTCTAATTCATCACCACTTGCTGCAACTGAACTTTACATTTCTGTTTCTATAAGTACAAACCATAAAGAAAGCCCTTGTTGTGGTAAACACTGCAACCACTAAAGGTGTAAGTGTTAACCTGCAGGGTGAAGGTTCTCGTTTTTTTTTCTATGGAGCATTCAAACTACATGTGATTACTATTTTAGAACTGATACTGCGATCACATAATCACAAACCACTCTGATTAGTTCATGATTGTCATCAACAAACTGTCAACTGTTGGCTTTCACTGGGGATATTGTTTATTATACTAGACCTGTACTGAAAAAGTGAAGATTTGCTGTGTTTTAGTGAACATATTAAAATGTTAACTGTTCCTAAACATTGCCCTTAAAAATCTAATTCTTGCCTAGAATACCTCCTAAAAAAAAGCAGAGCACTTCCTGGTTTGTGAGTGTGCCTTGGCACTCCTGTGCTTGCAGCCCCGTTGCTGTATATTTGCAGTGTGAGACCTAAGACCCTACTGCTTCTAACTGTCATAGGCAAATTTGCACAATTCCCCCCATCAACCCAGACAGTGCTGACAGTGGATACCCTTCTGCCAAGCAATTGTCTGCTCTCAGTGGGGGAGCGGGGGCGGGCAGGGGAAGCCACCCCCACCGGTGAAGACAGTTATTATTGCTAGCGGCTATAACAGCCGCTAGCGATAATTGCAAGTGAATTCGGCAGGCTAGTTGTACCCAAGTTGATTGATCAATAAACTTGGTACATTCAGCCTGCCCACACATGGTTCGAATATCGGCCGGTTCAGCAGGAGGTTCGAACCGTCCATGGCCGGCCATAGACTCATGAGATTTGCAGTGAAATTTGGTGATATCATTATTGTGCTGCTCACTTTTCTCTGGTGTAAGCCCTAACATGATGTAAGCTCTGCACTTCTATCAAGATGGCAGCCTGTGTCTCCACACAGAGCCAATTAGGAAAGAAGGGATGATGTCTTATATCCAAGATAACTGAGCCCATCAATACACATAACTGGCTTCTTACTCCCACCTACCTGCACTGATAGCTGTGGCCTCCCCTGCTGTCTGTAGCTTGACAGGTAAAAATCCCAAAGAATTGAGTGGGACATACTTCAGCAGAAGCAAGATCCAATTCAAGTCATGAGGTGACAGTAGGCAGCCAAGCACTAGATTTGTTCTGGCTGGCCTGCAAACTGCTTGAGAGGCCGCAGCCACATGGTTCGAATATCGGCCGGTTCAGCAGGAGGTTCGAACAGTCCATGGCCGGCCATAGACTCATGAGATTTGCAGTGAAATTTGGTGATATCATTATTGTGCTGCTCACTTTTTTCTTTGGTGAAGGCTCTAACATGATGTAGGCTTTGCACCTCTATCAAGATGGCAGCCTGTGGCTCCACACAGAGCCAATTAGGAAAGAAGGGATGATGTCTTATATCCAAGATAACTGAGCCCATCAATACACATAACTGGCTTCTCCCTCCCACCTACCTGCACTGAAAGCTGTGGCTTCCTCTGCTGTCTGTAGCTTGACAGGTAAAAATCCCAAAGACTTGAGTGGGACATACTTCAGCAGAAGCAAGATCCAATTCAAGTCATGAGATGACAGTGGGCAGCCAAGCACTAGATTTGTTCTGGCTGGGCTGCAAACTGCGTGGGAGGCCGCAGCCACATGGTACGAATATCGGCCAGTTCAGCAGGAGGTTCGAACCGTCCATGGCCGGCCATAGACTCATGAGATTTGCAGTGAAATTTGGTGATATCATTATTGTGCTGCTCACTTTTTTCTTTGGTGAAGGCTCTAACATGATGTAGGCTTTGCACCTCTATCAAGATGGCAACCTGTGGCTCCACACAGAGCCAATTAGGAAAGAAGGGATGATGTCTTATATCCAAGATAACTGAGCCCATCAATACACATAACTGGCTTCTCCCTCCCACCTACCTGCACTGATAGCTGTGGCCTCCCCTGCTGTCTGTAGCTTGACAGGTAAAAATCCCAAAGACTTGAATGGGACATACTTCACCAGAAGCAAGATCCAATTCAAGTCATGAGATGACAGTGGGCAGCCAAGCACTAGATTTGTTCTTGCTGGGCTGCAAACTGCGTGGGAGGCCACAGCCATTGTGGAGGTATGGAGCTGAGAGACTATGGGGTCCTAACGTATGGACCTAAGTGCCAAGGGGGCCAGAAATGGAAGCTTTGGAGATTTTTGTTAAAACCAGAGCGTGTACTTTAAAGATACTTTAGCCCTTTGCATTAGAAACACTCAGAAAAGAATTAAAGTCTAGTTGTACTGAAAAAGAAAAATCACGCACAAGCCCTTCAGGCCCTTTTAACAGTTAGAAAATATGTTTTCTTTTTCGTGACTAGCTATCTTTTTTAATACTTAGAAGTGGAGGGATCTGGCAAGGTTATTGCTTGTGCAGATACTTCCTGATTAATGTCAAGTAATGGCTATGCATTTTAAAGGAAAATGTCTAGTGTTTCTGCACATTTCCTCCAGACTCTGTCGCATAAAAGGACTAGAACCCATATTAATAGACACGAAGGGTGAGACTGCTGTATATCTTCCTATGACAGATACATTTAAACTCCTTCATTACTTTTATCTCATTGGCTTTCAACGCCAGGGGCTGATCATAGGCAGCATGCAGGTCAGAATCAGCCCTGAACTGTTTGACTTTTTGTGGTAATATATTTCTTTATTTACATGCATTATAACACTCTGGAGGAGCATGGCTTCAGCTTAGCTGGTACAACCACTTGTTCTGCTAAACAGCACACAAACCTCACGTCCACACTCATTATACACATCTAAAACAATTTTCCATTTAGCTATCCATCCTGTGGTTTACGTAGCTCTATGCAAGACAGAGAAATCAGATTAAATTGCTACTTCCAATCTAGTGGAGACAATCAACCCTTATCTACGATTTGTTGGGAAAATACGAATTTCTACAGAGCTGCAGTGAAAAGAGCAGTGCTTTATGTAATTAAAAAATCTAAGGACAATGAACAGAGAAGAAGATTGTTAGCATAATTTAATAGAGCTGTATGGAGTGAGTGGCCCAATAAAGATGAAGTAAAACATTGTGCTCTGTGAAATGTCAGTCTGTAAGAGGGTAATCTACAAAATGAGCAGCACAGCACTGATAAGCCTTCTCATTGCCTTATCACAACCGTGATAGAGTAAATTCAACATAAAATGTTTTGAAGATAACAAGGAACATTGACTACCATAATTAAACAGGTTTGGCTGTTGCTTCGGTAAACTAGAAGTCCACACAATTAGCTAAAAGCATGGTTGAAATGAGTATATGTGTACTGGCTTACCTGCTAAAATATTAATAATTCTCTTGAGTCGTCATTCTCATACACTTGTCACAGTGGGGTTGATTTACTAAAACTGAAGAGTGCAAAATCTGGTACAGCTCTGCATAGAAACCAATCAGCTTCAGTTTTTTTTTTTTTTTTGGCAAAGCTTAAAGTGGTTGTTAACCACTTGCCGACCGCCGCACGACTATCTACGTCGGCTGTCAGCCCCTCACAGGCAAACTAACGTAGGGCTAAGTTGCTTGCTTGTGAGGGTCTAGGGAGCGAGCGCGCGCCCCCGGAGGCGCGCTCCCGCTCCCGCGTGGTCACGGACCCCCCCGCGCGTGTGACCAGCGGACCCGATGTCCGCCGGCCACTCGGCGATCGGCGGGGGAGAGGGAGAATGTCAGGCAGCTTGTGTAAACAAGCTGCCTGTCATTCTCCTCGCTGCAAAGACACTGATCACATGGATCTACTATGAAGATCCGTTGATCAGTGTCCTTACAGCTGAAGCCACAGCCAATCACAGTAGAAAGCACGCCCCTAGGGACACACACAGCCCCTCCCTCCCAAATAAAGTTAACCCCTTCACTACCAGTGTATTTTTACAGTAACAGTGCATATATATATATAGCACTGATTACTGTAGAAATGTCACTGGTAACCCCAAAAGTGTCAAAAATGTCAGTCAAGGGTCCGATCTGTCCGCCGCAATGTCGCAGTACCGCAAAAAAAATCGCAGATCGCCGCCATTACGCGTTAAAAAAAAAAACAAAAATGACAAAAATCTTTCCCTTTGTTAGTAAACGCAATAACTTTTGCGCAAACCAATCAAAATACGCTTTTTGCGATTTTTTTTTACCAAACATAGGTAGCATAAAACAAATTGGCCGAAAATGTTAAAAAATTTTGATTTTTACATTTTTTTGGGGGGGAATTTCATATAAAAAAATTTGAAAAATATTGTTATTTTTGCAAAATTGACGCTCTTTTTTTGTTTATAGCGCAAAAAGTAAAAATCGCACGGGTGATCAAATACCACCAAAAGAAAGCTCTGTTTGTGGGAAAAAAAGGACGCCAAATTCGTTTAGGTACAGCGTCGCACGACCGCGCAATTGTCCGTTAAAGTCACGCAGTGCCGAATCGCAAAATACCCCCTGGTCGGAATGGGGGTAAAATCTTCCGGGGCTTAAGTGGTTAAGCCACTCAATGACATTCCTGCAATCCCCTCTGCTATATTAAATAACGTCCGCAGTGTATGTTTTTTTTTTTTTTTTAAAGTGCAGCTGGGTACCCCATTTCATTGGCGTTCACGTGACTGCCCACTGCTCCCTCTCCTGATCTGACAGCTACAGCGGGCAGGGCTGAAAATCCCCTGCTGATGTCAGCCAGTTGGAAGAGAGGACAGGAGGAGGCAAGCGGGCGGTCACGTGAGTGCCGAGCAGCGCTATAAAATTTGTTGCACACATTTCTTTTAAAAAACACATACACTGGGGACATTATTTAAGATAGCAGAGGGGATTGAGTTATGATAGCTGCAGGAGGGGAGCAGATTGGCACTGACACAGCTGACAGGCGGGGGGGGGGGAGAGCTGAGGATGACAGAGGCACGTGAACTGACCACACTGTCAAGGTTCAGCAGCCATGATAAACCGTTGTCAGTTTACAGAGGTGGGAGCAGAACCAAGCAGGATCAGCCAGGTATTTTAGGTGATAGAAAGAAGAAAATTTCACAGCACAGGCACTGTGCTGTATGACATGCTCTACTGAAACAGGGTCCTTTTTTTTTTTTTTTTTGGGTTACAACCACTTTAACTGAACACGCTGAAGTTAGAAGCTGATTGGTTACCATGCACAGCTGCACCAGATTGTGCACTCTCCAGTTTTAGCAAATGTATAACTAAAAGAGTGGCACCATCATTCGTCTTTGACGATTTGCCAATTCCTGTATCCCCTACCTTGTAACTGGAGTACTGATTCTGTCCTCTTGACTCATTCTGAATGAGTTAAAATAATAAGTTGCTTTATGTTTTGGAGGGGTGGGGGGAGTCAGGTGACGCAGATGGCACCAAGTACCTATTTGCGGCTCTATTGTCCAGTTTAAAGGCACATATACTTGGATTTAAATGTAAGTGCATTTCTATTAATAAAAGTTGGTTGATTATCCATGCTTTACTATAGATACCCACCTGTGTTTATTTGAGTGACTGGGAGCCAAGGAGAGGAGACAGGGGGTCACTTAAAGTGATACTAAAATCTCATTATGTTTTTGTTAAAAATAACAAACATGTTATACTTACCTGCCCTGTGCAGTGGTTTTGCCCGGATTCTCCTCTTCTCGGGTCCTTTTTCGGTGCTCCTCTCCCCTCCCTACCGTTGAGTGCCTCAACAGCAAGCAGCTTGCAATGGGGGCACCCGAACCGAGCCACAGCTCCCTGTGTCCATTTAGACACAGAGCCATGACCCGGCCCTGCCCCCTTTCTCTCTTCATTGGCTCACTGAGTTTATTGACAGCAGCGGGAGCTAATGGCACTGTGCTGCTGTCTCAACCATTGAGGAGGGGAGTCCAGGATAGCCAAGTCTCTTGTGCAACATCGCTTGATCTGGATGGACCTCAGTTAAGTATTAGGGGGGCTGAGGGGGGCTGCTGCACACAGATGGCTTTTTATCTTCATGCATAGAATGCATTAAATTAAAAAACCTTCTGCCTTTACAACCACTATAAAGGGATTTAAGCCCACCAAACACCACTGAGGGTAGTGTCCACCATAAAGGATACCAGCATTGGAGGAATAATATATCCATACATACCCCTGGAGGGTCCAAGCGTATTTGACCTAGTAAACTTGTTTCTTAGGTCCACTCCTTAACTACTTGCCGACCAGTCACTGGGACTGTACTGCGGCAAAGTGGCTTGATTCCATCCAGCGACGTAGACCTACGTCGCTGGACTCCTCCCCCTGTAGGCGGCGCTTGCGCGCCTTCGGAGGCGCGCAACCCGCTGTTTTCAATCACAGCGGGAGTCGGGCCAGGGGAGGAGCGGCGGCGATCACCGCTGCTCTTCCCCGATCGTCGGGGAATCGAGTTTGGAGATCCGTCCGTTTTGTAAACAGAGCGGGCGGATCTCCCAAGTGACAAACAGTGACAGATTGCAGGGTTCAGCATAGCTGAATATGCGATCTGTCCCTGTGTCACTCAGTCACCTCCCCCCACACACGTCAGTAAGCACCAGGCATACATTAACCCCTCCCTCTCCAATAAAATTAACCCCTTTCCTGCCAGTGTCATTTTTACAGTAACAGTGCATATTTATAGCACTGAATACTGTAGAAATGTCACTGGTACCCCCAAAAGTGTCAAAAATGTCATTCAAGGGTCCGATCTGTCCGCCCCAATGTTGCAGTCCCGCAACAAAAATTGCAGATCGCCGCCATTACTCGTTAAAAAAAAAAACACCAAAAATTACAGAAATTTTTCCCTTAGTTAGTAAACGCAATAACTTTTGCGCAAACCAATCAAAATACGCTTATTGTGATTTTTTTTACCAAACATAGGTAGCAGAAAACAAATTGGCCAAAAATTTAAAAAAATTTTGATTTTTACATTTTTTTTGGGATGGGGAATTTCTTATAAAAAAATGTTAAAAATATTGTTATTTTTTTCAAAATAAACGCTCTTTTTTTGTTTATAGCGCAAAAAGTAAAAATCGCACAGGTGATCAAATACCACCAAAAGAAAGCTCTATTTGTGGGAAAAAAAGGACGTAAATTTCGTTTGGGTACGGCATCGCACGACCGCGCAATTGTCAGTTAAAGTTGCGCAGTGCCGAATCGCACAAAGTGACCTGGACGTAAGACAGCAAAATCCTCCGGTGGTAAAGTGGTTAAAGGTGAGCGCATTGGATTGAAGGTGGAGGGAGCACTTTGTGCATGACAGTTGGGTCACATAATATCATTTGCACACAGATTGAAGCCCTGGTGGAAATTGCATTGTGGAATTTTTTTATTCAAATAGGAGCTTTAAAACATAGACTTCCTATGGACTTTTTGTTTATACCATGGACATTAAAATGTGGGTCACATATTCACAATTTTATTGAGCTTACATATAGATATTGAGTCACATATCTCACAGAATATTGAAAGGGAGCGCCGCATTATCTTTCATTATTTATTATTTTCTCACAATGCATTTGAATGTAAGCAGCCCCCTAAACACAGTCACATTAGAAACTATTTTTAAAAGTAGCGTGGAAGTAGCAAGATATATTTCTCAACTTATTACCCAGAGGAACCCCTAAAATAGTTTTCAAGTCTCAGGGACTCCCTACTTTAAAAAAAATCCTCAGGGGTCATTGGAAAAATGCCCCCACCTTGATGGTCAGTGGGAAGAATGTCCCCTTACAATGGTGGTCAGAATGCTACCTTTACAGACAGAAAGCTTTCTAGCATCATGTCAATGGTTCTGCCAAGTGGGGTTGGCCTTGGAATTATGCAGGCACCATCAAATGGTAGGTCAGTCAGTCAAAACTCAGGGAACCCCTATCAACTTTTGGAGGAACCCCAGTAGAAAATGGCTGTCTTAGATAAACATATTTTTTCCAATTGTATCTAGTTAGAAAATTGTGTGAATCTTGGATGAATATTGTGTGAATTTATTTTTTAAATGCCCCCTAAGCCTTTCTGCTATTTTTCTCCACCAATAGTTTTGCCAACAATTAAAACAAACCTTGACAAAGCAAAATCTTAAAAAAAAAAAAAAAAAATTTGAAGCCGAACTCCAGCGAATACTTATAGGCAGTTACAGCAACCATTTTTTTTTCTTTTGGGATAAAGATGGTACATAAATGAAAAACAGCTGACCATTGTAAGCATCCTGTCACTGTTAAATGTTTTTTCTCTACCCTTTAACTGCTACTTTGTCTGGACAGATTGGTCTGTTAAAGAAAGTTAAAAAAACAACAGACTTATTTGCTGGATTACCAGGTGAAAACACATTTTAAAAAAAGCCTACAAAAAGAAAACAAATGAAGCTACACCATTGTAATTGGTCAGCTGAAATGTAATACATTTTTGTTTTGGAGTTTGTTACTGCTTTAGGTTGGCATAGTTAAAACCTTATTTTACATTTTGTCTCTTTTTTACTTCTAGACATTCTTTTTGAATTTTTTCCTGTGGTTGTTAGAAAAACCTCTGCATGTCCAGGCTCATTCAGAGCTCCAAGACAAAGTTCTAGCGCACTATTAATCAGTCCGCAGTGCAATCTAGCCAGCCCTGTTGGGAGCTACATTGTGGTATGCCAGGGCTCCAACTAGGTCATTGTATACCATGTTTGCCCCAAGGGGATCTCCTTGGGCACATGTTAGAGACAGCTAAAGGTATGTGTAGGGACTTTTTAGTGGCTGTTTTTAGAGGGTTATGTTAGTTTAATGTGTTCATGGCCATACCAGGTTCTCTTAGCAGAGTCAAGGTTATATTATTCAACTGATACACAATCACATTTCCTGATTAACATACTTAGTTTCTTGTTATAGATATAAGTGATTATTAAAACAAATTGTCCTCTGCTGTTCTTGTAGTTACACATATATCCATTAACTACTAATAAGATAATGTGGATGTCTTTCCTGTTTTTCTTTCTGCTTCAGCTGTACTGCCTCATGTGAACTGACTGATGGCCCGAGCAATGACTGATTACTTCCTTGAATGTAATATCCTAATAGGAACACAATACGACCACGAACAGTCGCCCTATTTCACAAACATTGTTCTTCTCTATTTGACAGCCGGAACATATTTCAGACAGATGATGCTATGTAATACTTAATAAAAGAAGTGCCATTCTTACTTAAATTGCACAGGATTTTGAGTGGCCTGAGCTAATAGGACACATTTTATGCACACAAGACGGAACCCTGAAAGCAAATGTCCAGTCCCTACTCACATCTCTCTAGAGCATTGCGGAAATTAACTTGTTACTGCACATTACTGCACCACAGATCTCATGCATTGCCGTATTGTGGTGCCATTCATTTTCAATATGTGTGGTATTTAACTGGTCTGGCTGGTAAAAATTAGATTTTTTTTTTGCCCACTTTTTTAATAGTAAAGAGATTATTAGCCCAGTGTTTTTCCTGGAAAAGTTAGCAACCCTCGCTTCCCACTTTTTCCTGAAATAAGTGTCAATGACCGCACACTCGGCCTCAGTGCACGGAAGTAAATGTGTATGCTTAGTGAAGCTGAGCATATATATAAAGGATTCAGAAGTTGATTGTCCAAGTCAATCTAGGCACTCTTCAATACAATTGGTTAAATATATTTATATATTTACAAAAATATGAGGGGTGTACTCATTTTTGTGAAATACTGTATATTATAACGTCAGAAGTATTGGAACGCCTGCCTTTACACGCACGTGATTTATAATGGCATCCCAGTCTTAGTCCGTAGGGTTCAATGTTGAGTTGGCCCACACTTTGCAGTAGGGATGCACTGATACTGATACCGTTATTGGTATCAGTGCCGATACCAGACATTTGAGTGAGTATCGGGACTCAACCAAATGCTCCCGATACCCAAACCAATACTTGTGTGTGTGTACAAATGGATTAAAGTGCCTTCTAGTGGGCAGTTTAAAAGTTTTAACATTGTTTAAACTGGTGTCAACTGCTTCTTTCCGATCAGTACGATCCCCTCAAGTCATCCTACAACCCCCCACCCCTCATCTCCCGATTCTTTCCTATTATCCACTGCCCCATTCTCAGTTGGCTGAGATGCCCCTACCTTTCCCCGCCAGCTGTCACTACGGACTATCTCCTCATCCATCTCCCGCAAGCAGTCAACACACCACAGCTTCACTGTATCCTCCTCTCCCCCCAGCCCCCCCCCCTTCTGCCCCGTACTTTCGTACATCCACACAGCAGGCAAGTTTTGTCAGACCCTCTTTTTCCTCCAGACTGCAGCAATTAATGCCCAATGTCCACACATTCCTTCCGATCTTCACTGCATTCCTCACTGTCTCACACTGCTACCATCCCATTTCTCACCAGTCCGCCCTCCACCACATCACATTCCTATCTGCCATTCTAACCCCACATCAATCTGTCATGGACTCCAATCCTCTCCTTTCCCACCACTCCAGAAAACCATGTTTTTTGTACTGATACAAACTGCACTGCAAAGTATCAGTACTCGGTATTGGTAGGTACTTGACGCAAAGTATCCATACTCATACTCGTCGATAAAAAAACGGCATTGGTGCAACCCATCTTTGCAGCTATAACAGCTTCAACTCTTCTGAGAAGGCTGTTCACAAGGTTTAGGAGTGTGTCTTTGGGAATGTTTGACCATTTATCCAGAGGGGCATTTGTGAGGCACTGATGTGAATGAGAAGGCCTGACTCGCAGTCTCCGCTCTAATCCATCCCAAAGTTTTTCTATTGGGTTGAGGTCAGGCCAGTCAAGTTCCCCCACCCTAAACTCGCTCATCCATGTCTTTATGGGCCTTGCTTTGTGCACTGGTGCGCAGTCATGTTGGAACAGGAAGGGGCCACTTCCAAACTGTTCCCCTAAAGTTGGGAGCACGAAATTGTCCAAAATGTCTTGGTATGCTGACACCATAATAATTCCCTTCACTAGAACTAAGCCCAACCCCTAAAAAACAACCCCACACCACAATCCCCCTCCATCAAATGATCTGGACATATGAATATATTCCTTCATAGAGCAACACATGATTCTCTCAATTTGTCATTAAAGGTATCATGATCCAGGTTCAGCATCTCCTTCTTGGACTAAGGTCAGTCATAGATGGTTCGAATCTTGGCCGGTTCAACAGAAACTGGCCGAGCTTTGAACTGTGTATATGCAGGCTCGATTGATCCACTTGGGTACAACCAGCCTGATGGATTTTACTTACAGTTATCACTAGCAAGCTAGCCACTAGCAATAAACACTGTCTTCTCCTCGGCAGGCGGGATTCCCCTGTCAGCACTGTTTGTGTTAATGGGGGAATAGTGAAAATTTGCACCGTCTATGGCCTACCTAAGATTCTGGCTCAGAGATGATACAATCATGTAAATCCTGGTGCCTGTGCAGTTCTTATCAGTGTTCACACATCTTTTACCTTGCAATCTGATCCCTGTGAGAGAGGAGACTGAGAAAATGCTTTCTTTCGCCGTCAGTAGAGTTATGACACCATCTCTGCCTAGGCAAAATAAATTGACTAGAGCTAAAGGACTGCTTTTTAATTATAAAAGGTACAGTTAAAAAAAAAAAAAACTCTTGCTTTTTATTGGGATTTGACAGAAATGTATTCATGCAGACTTGTATTATTTATTACTGAGAGATCCAATTTAATTTAAACATACTATGCCTAACCCTTGACCAGGTTCCGTGAACGCAGTAGAATATAGGTTTGGCACAGTGTTATTTTGCACAACATTAAAATTACCATCTGCGAAGCAGGAAACACGTTATTATTAATGTATTTTATATTTATGATTGCTGATAAAAAAAAAAAGCTCCTGTAAAGCTAGATTGCCAAGTATGCAACAACCTCACTATTCATTTTAGGAATGAGCTAAGGATGGCTGCTTTCTGTCTGTTGCTGTTAAAGTGAATGGATGGGTGGCTGCTCATATGTCTATCGTGATTTAAGTGAGAGGATTAGGCTGAACATGTGTTAGACATTCAACTTATTTATATTGAAGTTTATTTTAGAGTGCGACCGTACAGATGGACAGAAATGTTAATCTTGTGTGACACTAGCCAACAAAAATATACATTACTAAAAAAAAAAATCCTTGTTAGTGCTAAGCTCAAAAATAAATTCTTTATATAATTACATTATTAGATGAAATTTCGCACAGAGGATGAAATACATTATCTTTACCACCTCTTAGAGTCATTCAGTTAGTTTGTATCACAGTAGACCATGGATAGGTATGTCATTCTCAGATCTAGGAGGTAAATTGAGTAGGAAAACCTAAGAAGGAACAGTGTTAATTTTTACTTGGGCTACTTTAAACAAATGTGAAAAGAGTCATTGGAAATGTAGAACTGGGTACCATTAAGGCCCCATGCACACGGGGCGTTAGAAAAAACGTACGTCAAAGTTAGTTCTGACGCCGGAAAAAGCAGCTGTAAAAACGTGCTTTCAGTAGATTTTTCCATTGGCGTTATTGCACGTTTTGCCACATTGCTTTTAGCAGCGTTTTTTTCTGCCTCCATTCAAAATCAATGGTTCCCTATGGGAGCCTATTGATTTGAATGGAGGTCGCACCGCAACACCGCAAGTCGGATCCCACTTGCGGGGTGAGTTGCGCTGTTAGAATCTTGAGGGGGAACTCCACGCCAAAATGGGAAAAAAACGGAGTGGGGGTCCCCCCAAGGTTCCAAACCAAGCCCTTTCGAGTCTGGTATGGAATTTGAGGGTAGCCCCATGCCGAAAAAACGGCGTGGGGCTCCCCCCAAAATCCATACCAGACCCTTTTCCGAGCATGCAGCCCGGCAGGCCAGGAAAGGGGAGGGGACGAGCGAGCGCCCCCCCCCCCCTGGACCACACCAGTCCACATGCCCTCAACATGGGGGGGGGTGTTGGTGCTTTGGGGCAGGGGGAGCTCTGCACATCCCACCTCAAAGCACCTTGCCCCCATGTTGATGAGGACAAGGGCCTCATCCCCACAACCCTGGCCGGTGGTTGTGGGGGTCTGCGGGCAGGGGGCTCATCGAAATCTGGAAGCCCCCTTTAACAAGGGGGCCCCCCAGATCCCAGACCCCCTCCCTATGTGAATGGGTATGGGGTACACTGAACCCCTACTCATTCACCACATAAAAGGCAGTGTATGGAAATAACGACAGGAGACGTTTTGGAAAGTTTATTAAAAATCTTCATCCGGCTCTTCTTGTCTTCTCCTCTCCGGGGTCTTCTGCTCTTTTGCTGTCCGCTCTTCTTGTCTTCTCCTCTCCGGTCTTCTGCTCTTTTGCTGTCGGCTCTTCTTCCTCCGGTCCTCCTCCGACGATGTCTCAGCTGATTATGCCGGTCTCCGGTCTCTGCAGCTTATTATATAGCCATTAGGGGCGTGGCCCCGATGACGTCATTGGGAGGCCCCGCCCCCTCGTGTCACAGAAGACGTCTTCTGTGACACGAGGGGGCGGGGGCCTCCCGAAGTCGGGTCCGACTTTCGGTGTTGCAGTGCTACTTCCATTCAAATCAATAGGCTCCCATAGGGAACCATTGATTTTGAATGGAAGAAAAAAAAACGTATAACGTGGCCTAATGCACGTTAAGCAACGTTATAGCAACATTATTCAGCTTTTAGCAGCGTCAGACTTTTTTAACGCTCTAACGCTGGTCCTCAGAACGCGCAGGTCGTGGGTTCTTGTTGCAGCTTAAAAACGCCTAGGCCACTTACAGCTCAAAAACGTCTGAGTGTGCATGAGGCCATAGAATAACATGGAGGGGCGTTTTTAGGCTGCAAAAAGAAAACACCTGACGCTGCTTACAGCGGCGTTAAAAACGCCCCGTGTGCATGGGGCCTTAATCATTTAGGGTACATTCACACCTGCGAACGCACCCTGCCTGCGATTAGATATGAGAACCCCAGCGATTACATGCAATAAGCTGTGAGAGACAACAGCTTCCCATTGCTTTCGGGGGGTACCAGTCGCAAGAACCCCCACTTGGATTCTCGCAACTAATCAGTGCTGGCCTATCTTCTTTCACCTAGCAACAGGATATCTTTTTTAACAAAATTAAAAAGTTAAAAAAGAGGTACTGATTGGAATGAAGAATGAGCAGAAAGAGAAAACCGGAGCCACAAATTAAAGAGTACAAATTAATTTTCAAAGAGTGAGCTCTAAGTGAGTCATCTGGACTGAGGATAGGCATAAAGGTGCATTTACACTTGCAAATGCACCTTTATGCCTATCCTCAGTCCAGATGAGTCAGAACTTTTTCAGTCGCACGGAATGCATGAGGACATGAGGTCATGAGGTCATACAATGCATTTAGAGGAGAAGAGATTTAACCACAGGCTACGCAGGGGGTTCTTTACTGTAAAGGCTACTAGACTGTGGAATTCCCTGCCATAAATGATAGTAACTGCGGGGAGTATGGCTATTTTTAAAAGACTCTTGGACGTACGTCTCAAGGATCGAAACATTCAGGGGTATGAGAAATTAATACGTCCATAAACACCTACACAGGTTGAACTGGATGGACTATCGTCATTATTCAACCTCACCTACTATGTAACTATGTAACTCTTTGATAATTCATATTCTACTCTTCAATTTGTGGCTCCAGTTTCTATACTCTTCAATTTGTGGCTCCAGTTTTCTCTTTCTGCTCATACCTCATTCCCATCAGTACCTTTACTTTGCTATATATTTTCGCTTTTTATCTTTTTCATTTTTTCACCGGTTTAAAAAGTTGCTAAAAGAAGGCAGCTAACAGCACCCTGTAAAAGAAGAAGGACAATACTCAGGGGCCTGTTTATAAGAATAAAAAAAAATGTGCAAATGTCCCAACATTTTGTACAAATGTCGCAAATTAACTCAGAAATGTTTGAAAATTTTGTAAAATTTAATTTTCTATGTATTTCATATGATCAGCAGCTCCATCTTGTGGCCACACTTTTTCTGGATGCAGTATTTCAGTATACAGCATTAGAGCCACTAGATGGAGGTAAGAATCATAGGAAATACATAGAAACTTACATTTCACTCATCTTTTAATGAATATGGATCTTTTATATACAGACCCCATATTGTCCTCCAGGTGGTAACTCCAAACTTCGCTCTGTTTCAGAGTTATGGCCACCATTGGAATCCAACATTTACTGGTGTGCCAGCACAAGAAAGATTCTCCTTTTTGTTGGCAGGATCAGCACACATGCAAAACAAAACCAAATACAATTCCCAGCTCAACTCACCAACCAGTCTGCTTACCAACCAAATTAGCCTGTCTAACAGTTTGCAGGAGTTTAGTTAGCACACATTTGCAAATACATGCGCAAGCTGCAGAGCCACTTCACGGCACCCTAGTATTATTTGCAGTCCTATCTTTTGTAAATTTAGTGGCCCTGCAGCTTACGCATTTATTTGCAAATGTGTGCTAACTAAACCCCTGTTTTTAACGCAAACTGTTAGACAGGTTAATTTGGTCCCTAAGCAGACTGGTTGGTGAGTTCAGCTGGGAATTTCCTTTGATTTTGTTTTGCATGCGTTGCCCTTCCATGTGCTCCTTGTTGTGAAGGTGGAGCAGTGACCATTTGTTTGTTACTAAGGATCAGCACACATCCTAAAGCCAATGGTCAGGGAAGTAAACACTGCTAACAGACTATGAAGAACAAAGGTATATTTGTTTCTTGTAAGTAAGCTAGTCATTATTATTGCTGAATACCTATTGGGTTTTTTTTCTACTAAGGGAACAGTTGCCCGGTAAATACCCTCTGTTACCTGCGCAAGAAAGATTAGAAGATAATGTGTCATCACTGAGCAAAACACATATTTATTTTATTACACCAATTAAAACTAAAATCCAACAAATAGCAATTTTCTCTTTTATAGTTTTGGAAAGATTTGGAAAGAGTAGATTTATCTGTAAAGGTAGAGCTAAAGGCAAAGAGTAATGGAGGGTTATAACCCCTGTCAGATTATTTTTCGTCACTGTTTCCTGTTGGAGCGATTTCCCTTTACTGACTGCTGCAACGCCAAAACAGGAAGTTAAAGAAAATGCTAGGGAATGCCTGGTTATCACCAGAACTAGTTTCACCACTGGAAGATTTTCCCACTATTTCTGTTCTAGTAACAACCAAAAATTGAGGATTTTATTTCATTTCACTTTCAGTGATTATGGTTGCAACTTGGATAGAAAGAGACAGCACTAACTAAAACCGGTAGGGGCTATAACCCTTCCCCATCATATAGAAAGTCTGCCCAGTTGGGATACAGAAAATACAAACCTCCACCAGGTGGACAAAAAATGCATAACTAAAATAGGTGTAAAGTAAGGTGCTGTTAAATAGGTACATATATTATAAAGTGTCTGTGTGCATAAGCTAAATAAAAAGCAAATCTAAATTCATAAATTTGGATAAAAAAAAAATCAGAATATGAATGCATAATAACAAAATAGTAAAAACACTTAAAAAAAAAAACGTGCATGTGTATCCCAAAGTGCTCTGTGCATGACAAATTACATAAATATATTGTTATAGAGAAATTAATAAATAGGTGAATTTGGCAGATATATCAGTCCATAGACCATAAAAACACAAAGATGATCTTGTTGCTCCTAACACCAACACTATGCCTGAAGAGTCACTGCTTAATAGCCATTCCACCTCATGAGTCAGTTCACAGTTATGCCCACCAGAAATCCCAGATCACTGGGACCAAAACAGGCTTTTCACAAGTCTGGATTGCCAATCCAGACAACCGCTCGCTCCCCTCTCTGATAACCGGAATGAATATGCAAACAAGAAACAGAAACAAATAATAGTGCAACTCCGTTTTAATGTTGGGCCTCCAAAAAATAGCAACAATGGTAATGCTTACAGAAAATAGAGCCCAGACCGGCGCCAGCTAAAGAGACACAATTGAAATAGCATCCCCTCCGTGCAGCCAGATGATAAGCTCACCCTTCACCATACACTCCGAAGTCGCGGCTGGCGTGCGTTCCACGGAGATGTAGGAAGTGACGTCACTGGTTGCTCAGGAAGCTCAGACTGTGTGCTGACATCAATGCATTTCTCCATTTAGCGTCAATAGGAAATCTGGAGGACAAAAATGCATGCTTAACAAATGAATATGACTCCTTATTAATAGAGAAGTCATAAAAGGCATATGTCATAGGAATCCCCACCAACCACATCTCCCCAGCTCCTCCTCAGAGTAAATACATAGCCCGGTTGCTCCTATAACACTCCAGCTGCTAGTCATAAAAAACTGACAAAGAGACAAGAGCAGACACTCTATATAGCATAAAGTGCAGCGATACTTTTTATTCAAATATAAATAACACTTACAAAGATCACAGGGTAACTGCACATTAAAAAAAATCAACTCCAGCCAGCATACAAACAATTTCTGGGTCACTTCTGGTTGCACAATGACGTCAGCACATAGCACCCTACGTGTTTTGTCATATGTGATGTAATCCAGGAAAATATATAATGTTTTAAATGGAATTGGGCTTTAATTAACTCTGCTCTGCAAAATCTACAGAAAGGTATAATTAAATGCAATCCAATTACTTAACCATTCCTCAGTTGCTGTGTACTAGTTTACAAAAACTCAGAGGATACAATAAGATTAATAGGTTCACTGAGCTCCTGTTATAATATAAACTAAACTACCAGGTGATTACCTTATCTTCCCTGCAGAATATTGCATTTACTTCAGATTCAGATATTAGCAGTCCATAAGGAAATGGTGTTTGCAATAAATTTGGAGCAGAAGCAGGCTGGATTCAACAGTGAAAATTGTTCAAATTCTTATAAAACATGCAGTACATCTGATTTTCTTTTAACAAAGAACTTCACCTTGAAAAACTTCACTTTATAAGAAAGGAAATCAAATGCAAAGTAAAGAGAACCTAATGCCAACTTTTATCTGGACAAGCAGGCAAATAAAAGACCAGCATTGTGCTGCAGCTTCCGTCCTGCTTTTACACAGAAATGGATAAAGCAGAATAAAATGTGAAGTGATAGACGTTCACACATGCTTACCTTTATTTTTTCTCTTTGCTATCACTATATTGTTAAGCCTTCTTCAACAATGTCTCTAAAAGATAAAAGGATGATCTGCACCGTAGTCATTTTTTCATTTATTTTTTTATTCATGTGATACAGCTCTTTTCTGCCAGTTTTTGTATCCCTATTTAGGCTGAACAATAAAGTTTGGGCCACGAAATTTGCAAGTCGTGAGCAGGGGAACTTGGATCTAAAGGAGATCACAGACTCATTTCACTGTTCTTAAAGTGGTCTTTTACCTTCTGCTTTTAGTTGCTATTGTTTTTCTATGTCACCCCCTCCTCCTCCCTGTTTACACATTCAAATGCTAACATTTTTGTATTTTTATGGGTTATGGGGAAGGGGGTTAATTGCCTTTTCTGTGGGGCCCTGTCCCACGTTTCCTACTTTCTCACTTATGCCCAGTACACACGATCCGAAAATCGGGCGACGTTCCATCCGTTATTTTTCGTATTCTAGCAGCTCTCAATAATATTCGCTTAAAGGGAGAGGTTACTCATGATACGAATTTTCTCGGACGATAATTCTTAGCTTCCGGTATGCGTAACCACGCTGTAGCGTGTGAGGGGAAAATGATGTCTACTGCTCATGCGCTGTCTACTGCTCACCATTTTTTTCGGACGAACAACATACTGATAATACGATTATCGTACAATGTGTTATAATACGATCAAAATTTTTATGCTTGCACGACCAGATAATATCGGGTGAACTGTCGTGATCGCCTCTTGTAAGCTGTATACTAACGATCCGATTATCGTCTGATCCTTTCACAAGCGTTAATTTTCGTCCGATTTTCGGATCGTGTGTACGGGCCATTAGGCAAAAATGAAATCACGCCTGCCACCCAAAGCCTCCTGGGATTCCGACATCACACATCTCAGAAGGCTTTAGGGCAATCTGCTACACACTGCACCTGACCCACCACATGGTGTCACCAAAGAACCCAGAGGAGATAGTTGGCCACCTGTTGACATCACATAAGAATATGATGGCACAGGACCTGCAGTGCTGAGATGAAGTAGAGGCCTACAGCAGACAGTGCTTGATTCTCTGTGGGTATGTGTTTCCTCTTTAACCTCTATGCCAAACTCACTTTGCACCTAAAGTAAACCTGAACTCAAAATGTGAGGATTGGCTGCCATATAGGGAACATCTAGGAATGTTACCTGCACTTAAGTAGTACCCTGAAAGGTTTACCTTTAGTCTTGAATTCTTGAGAATTGAAATGCACTTCCTCTGCCATTAACATTATTGCTGTATATAGTGTATGTGGTGTGAGATCATCTAAGGCCATGGTCCTCAACCCTGGTCCTCAGGGCCCACTAACAGGCCAGGTTTGCAAGATAACTGAAATCCATCCCAGGTGATATAATTTGCTGCTCAGTGATAGCAGTACTCTAGTCTGCATCTCCTCAAGGTAATACTTAAAATCTGGCCTGTTAGTGGGCCCTGAGGACCGCAGTTGAGGACCACTGATCTAAGGTACTGCTGCCAGTCATTGCTAGTCTCACAAAATTTTCAGTGAGTTTTGGTGAAGTTTCTGTTCTGCTATTCCCTGTTCTCCTTACTGGGAAAAAAAATCTGTACTTGTGGATCTCTAGTGCAAGGATCTCTGTTTCTGCTTCACCCATCCTGTTGATTTGTGCTTTGCGACCTTCCCTGCTACTTCTTGAATATTCTATCATCAGTCATAGGATCACTAGTCATCAAGGGGGCAACTTTAAAATGAGGAAGCAAAGCCCCGGCTCTACAAGTATGGAGACACATGAAAGGACAAAGCATGGTAAATCAGTAATAGGGAAAAGATCTGCTATAGGGAGACCATAGACAATACTCATGGCTAGTCCTTTGCCTTCTGCTTGCATTTTTATTTTTTTTATAGGAACATTTTTCAGAGTTCAGGTCTCTTTAATTATCCAGTAGGGAACCAGTAAAGAACTTTGTAGACATGGGTTATGTTTATATCTGTTGCACTGGTCCCAGATATGGCACAGCACATGGAAACCCTTATACACAGGTTTATACTTTTTTAAACCTTTAATCAGCTGGATTAAACTTTTAAACCTGGCTGCTTAGCTGGCATTTTAACCTTAAAGCAGAAGAAAACCCATCAATCTGATAGTTTCAAAAAACATTCACATTCCCGGAATGCCGGAAATGCTAGCTGTCTCATTGGTTATGCTCTCAACCAAATTGTCAAATCATCCAATGGCTGGTGTCCTAACAGATCAAATGTGCAGCATCATGGCAGTTGCAGATTAAACAAAGGCCAAGATGGCAGCTTCCTTGGCGGAAAACGATTGGAGGGTTCAACATATTGGACTAGGTGGGACTTTAGATGAGACCCAAGCTGGTGTTGCCCGGCATCTCCATCCCTATAACAAAGAAAAAAAGAGGTTTGAAGGATTGTAAGAGGTGCATGAAAGTCAGCCAGCCCCCAGTCTGATGTACTCACCCTCCAGTCTGTCACCAACCAAATAAAACCTGTCTCTTGGTACAAAGAACAGGGGTTTAGTTGACACACATTTGCAAACGCATGTGAAAGCTGCAGAGCCACTTCACGGCACCCTGTTTAAATCTGCAGTCCTACACTCTTAATTTAGTGTCCTCACACTGGAGGCACATGGCCGCTAATGGGTGGATGGGGGAACAGGTGAGAGGGAGACAGCCCAACCTCCCCCAACCCCTCCCCATGCACGACTGGCTGTTGTCTCAAAGACTCAAATAATTAGGTTATAACCATGGTGCAAACTGGATGAGACCAGCTGAAAAGCATTACACCTCCATCCTCTTGGTGGATGCAGTATATAGATAAGAAGGGATTTTATGTATGGGGCATGGCCTGTAAAGCTCACTGCCTTTGAAATCCCTAATTTCCTTTGGGACTTTAAACAGGGTGCCGTGAAGTGGCTCTGCAGCTTTCACATGCGTTTGCAAATGTGTGTCAACTAAACCCCTGTTCTTTTACCAAGAGACAGGTTTTATTTGGTTGGTGACAGACTGGAGGGTGAGTACATCAGACTGGGGGCTGGCTGACTTTCATGCACCTCTTACAATCCTTCAAACCTCTTTTTTTCTTTGTTAAATTCCCAAGTCACTTTATAAATGAGTATATCTGCCCTCTGATTCCTCCTGTATTAAAGTGTATTGTATTTGTACTGTCTACCCTCAAGTTGTAAAGTGCTGCGTAAACTGTTGGCGCTGTTAATAAGAATAATAATATTATACAAACTAGTGAATAAATCCTTCACATTTTTAAATTAGTATTTTTTTTAATTCAAGAATAGTAAGTATCTTAATGTGAATTGGAATCTTCCTTTTGTACTGTACTGTACAACAGAGCTCAGACTAGAAGAAGAAGAAGTTGCACAAGGAGTCAATTAGTTGTGCTGCAGTGCTCATGTGCAAAAGTAGCACATAAAAAGGGCAATTAGTACATTTGTGTTTATTAAAAAGTAATGCATTCTAAGCGCTTTGGGGGCTGTAATATATATTTTCTTTGCCACGTTGCCTATTTATAAAAAGTTTTCATAGAAAATATTGTGATCCCCGCACTATGTAGTGTGTAATGTGTATACCCAGCCTAATATGTATCTCTATTCATTATTTGTGCAGAAACATAATATTTAAATCACAATACATAATCCTTATTATTATTAAGATAAAGTGCAATCAGTGCAAAAAATGTGCATGAACAATAAGTCCTTTAACCACTTCCTACCCTCCTGCCGTCAAATGACGGCGGAGCAGTGCAGCTATTGTTCTGGGACTCCCGTCATATGACGGCGCACCAGAACAGCCTCTCTGTTGCTAGGACACGGCGCGACCCCAATCTCGGTAAAGAGTTAATGACATGACTCTTTACCCATGTGATTGGCTGTGTCCAATCACAGACGGTCACATGTAAATGAAGAAGTGCCATTACTTGGCTCTCCTCGCTTTAAACACTGATCAGCGGCTCCTCCTCATAGGGGAGACAAGTACAAGCAATCAGGGCACTGATCATCAGTGCCCTGATTACACAAAATGTAAAAAAGTGCCAATTACTGCCCACCATCAGTGCCCACAGTACCCGCCATCAGTGCCCACAATCAGTGCCCATAGTGCTGCCAGTCAGTATCCATTAGTGCCTGCTCATTTAGGCACTGACTGACAGCACTATGGGCACTGATTGTGGGCACTGATGGTGCTGCCCATCAGTGCCGCCCGTCAGTGCCCATCAGTGCCACCCGTCAGTGTACATCAGTGCCACCTGTCAGTGCCCATCAGTGATGCCCGTCAGTGCCACCTCTCAGTGCCCATCAGTGCTACCTCATCAGTGCCCATAAGTGCCACCTCATCAGTGCCCATCAGTGCCGCCTCATCAGCGCACATCAGTGAGGGAGAAAAATTCTTTATTTTCAAAATTTACTCACAGAAAATAAGAAAAAAAATGTTTTTCAAAATTTTCTGTCTTTTTTCTTTTTTTTTTAAGAAATAAAAAACCCAGAGGTGATTAAATGCCACCAAAATAAAGCTCTATTTGTGTGAAAAAAATGATTGAAATTTCATATGGGTACAGTGTAGCATGACCGCGCAATTGTCATTCAAAGCGTGACAGCACTAAAAGCTGAAAATTGGCCTGGGTAGGAAGGGGGTGAAAGTGCCCTGTAGGCAAGTGGTTAAAGTTCTGGTTAGCTTATTCTTCCAGTGCCAGTATGTTCCAACAAGTGCCATTGTGCTCCCCTCCCTATGTGCCCTTACTCACCGACTAGTGATGGGTTAAATGCCTGTGTTTCAAAAATAATCCTCCAGTGGCAAAGAATGATTTTATCTTTCTTTTGTGACTCTGGAAGGTAGGTCCAAGAACCTCATATGAGTGTAGGGAGATAGAACCAGGAGAAATCCATAGTGCAATTAAGTTTTTATTATTATTAAAAACATATAAAAGCCAATTGGGCACTTATAAAACTCTCCTCTTGCATGTGAGCATGTAATGACTCCGTTCTGGAATTCAAAAATCGTGGTTTGCGTTTCAAAGAGCGGACGTGACGTAACCAGAAGTATCCGACCCCTTAATGCATTTCACTCTACCCAGGATGTGTCCTCAGAAGCTGGGGTATTTTGTGGGGTATTATGTTTTGTGATTTAATCTCTATGTTTCTGAACAAATAATGTATAGAGATACATATTAAGCACTTTATGGTTAGACAGCTCTGGGTACAAACATTAAAAGAACAAATGTTATTAGGCTATTTTCTATCCTAGTCGAATGTTTTCCATTGATTTAAAATGGAAAATAGCACATTGGGCCACTATATGGCAGAAAATATTATACAAAATTCCTGTGATACTTAGTGCCATCTTGTGGCCAAATGCGGTATTTTCCATTTTAAATCAATGAAGAAAACTCATTCAGCACAGAAAATAGAAGTCTTTCTTTTGCCCCACTCGCACAGAGCAAATTAACTTTCACTGGGCAAATTGCTATGCAAATATTTTTTTTAATACACTCTTATGTGTATGTTTTCCTTGAAAATTGCAAAACATTTTAAATTTAAGGTGACTTTACCTGATTAAGTATTCAAGAGAATCCTTCTATTTTTATGTGAATCCCCAATAAATGTATTTTCTGCTAAAAAGAAAAAAAAAAGCTGATTATGCATTTTAAATGCAACTAGTGGCAAGCTTTGTATTTTACCTGGTATCAGCCTTAGACTTGGAGAAGCACTAAGGGCCAATTAGGTTTGCTACAGTGCAAATGAACTGTCAGAGAACATTCTGACAGGAGTAGGCAGAGGGATGGCTCATCACTGTGCTGCTGCTGTGCCTTTGCTGTCTAATCGCAGGCTGTGGACAAAAGGTGACCTAGCTGTGTTGCTTAACTGTAGTGGAGAAAAGCCAGATTGCCAGTCTGCTTTGCTTTCTGATAGGGCTGTAAATATCTCAGGACTGGATAGAAAAAAAAAATACAAAACTTTTTACAGGTAAAATTGTTGCATTACATTCATTTCAGATGTATAATCATCTATTTGCCTTGAGTCCAGCTTTAAAGCTGAGTTCCGGGCACAAAATCGACCTAATCGATTTTGTGGCCATCCGCTTGCTCTTCTTGACCTGAAAAGGAATTGGATAGTTAGGATTATTTTTTTTTTTACTTACCTTGTAATTGTAGAAAGAAATACTCACCTATTTTCCACTTCCTCCCTCTGTGGCCGCGGCCCGCGCCGTCACTTCCGGTTTGCAATGATTCCTGGGAGCTGAACGTCATCGCTCCCAGGAATCAATGCGACGGCACCGTCCTCACTCGTCACTTCCGGTGCGGCGCCGCACCGGAAGTGACGAGTGGGGCCGGTGAAGGCGCATTCTGGGAGAAGAAGACGCGGAAGAGGATGCAGAAGAGGATCGCGCTGGCTTCAGCTGCCCACAACAGAGATGGCAACGCTGTAGAAGAAATTTTATAAGTAAGTATTTCTTCTTGCAGGTAAGTGCGAACCAGGACAGATCAGAGGCCAGCCATTGTGCAATGTACTAGCCCTGACTGTCCCGGGGGTATGTTCACTGAAAAAATGTTTCTGTGCCCGGAACTCCGCTTTAAGCTCATTGTTTTGTTGTAGAGTGAGTATTTGTATAATGCCAGTAGCAAGGTAGAAAATTAGTACAGTGCATCCAGAAAGTATTCACAGCGCTTCACTTTTTCCACATTTTGTTATGATACAGCCCTATTCCAAAATAAATTAAATTCATTATTTTCTTCAAAATTCTACAAACAATACCCCATAATGACAATGTGAAAGAAGTTTGTTTGAAATCTTCGCAAATTATTTAAAATAAAAAAAATAAAAAATGAACACTTATGTACATAAGTATTTACAGCCTTTGCTCAATACTTTGTTGAAGCACCAGGTTCAAGTCTGGGCTCTGGATGAGCCACTCAAGGACATTCACAGAGTTGTCTCATGGCCACTGCTATGTTATCTTGGCTGTCATTGTCCTGTTGGAAGATGAACTTTTAGCCCAGTCTGAGGTCCAGAGCACTCTGGAGCAGGTTATCATCAAGGATGTCTCTGTACATTGCTGCATTCTTTCCCTACGATCCTAATTAGTCTCCCAGTTCCTGCCGCTGAGAAACATCCCCACAGCATGAAGCTGCCACCACCATTCTTTACTGTAGGGATGGTATTGGCAAGGTCACGAGCGGTGCCTGGTTTCCCCCAGACATGACGCTTGCCATTCAGGCCAAAGAGTTAAATCTTTGTTTTATAAGACCAGAGAATTTTGTTTCTCATGGTCTGAGAGTTCTTCAGGTGCCTTTTGGCATACTCCAGGCGGGCTGTGAAGTGCCTTTAACTAAGGAGTAGCTTCCGTCTGGGCACTCTACCATACAGGCCTGATTGATGGAGTGCTGCAGAGATGGTTGTTCTTCTGGAAGGTTCTCCTCTGTCCACAGAGAAACACTGGAGCTCTGTCAAAGTGACCATCAGGTTTTTGGTCACCTACCTGACTAAGGCCCTTCCCCCCGATCGTTCAGTTTGACCGGGTGGCTGACGCTAGGAATAGTCCTTGTGGTTCCAAATGTCTTCCATTTACGGATGATGGAAGCCACTGTGCTCATTGGAAACTTCAATGCTGCAGAAATCTTTCTGTATCCTTCCCCAGATCTGTGCCTCAATACAATCCTGTTTTTGAGGTCTACAGGCAATTCCTTGGACTTCACGGCTTGGTTTGTGCTCTGAAATGCACTGTTAACTGTGGGACCTTAAATAGACAGGTGTGTGCCTTTCTAAATCATGTCCAGTCAACTGAATTTACCACAGGTGGACTCTAATGAAGTTGTTAGAAATATCTCAAGGATGATCAGTGAAAACAGAAAGAACCTGAGCTCAATTTTGTGTGTGATGGCAAAGGCTGTGCAAACACTTATGTACATGTGATTTTTTTCCTTTTTTATTTTTAATAAATTTGCAAAGATTTCAAACAAACTTCTTTCATGTTGTCATTATGGGGTATGGTTTGTAGAATTTTGAGGAAAAGAATGAATTTAATTAATTTTGGAATAAGGCTGTAACATAAGAAAATGTGGAAAATGTGAAGCACTTTGAATACTTTCCGGATGAACTGTATATAGGAGCCATGTAAAGAAATTATCATTCTTTTACTTACTTGCTTTGCTGCATACCAGTTTAATGGATTTACCTTTTTCTAGATTCAAAGAAGATGATTTATTAAAGTATTAAAGAATGTTATTTTGAATACCCAATCATGTGCAAGAGAAGTCACAAAGCCTAATTTTGGTTTGAATATAATTGGGCGCTTGAAGTGTGTACACATATTCCCCCTATTTTACTATGCTAAGTGGATGTCAGCTTTGCAAGGGGCATTGTCAAAGATGACGAATGCAGTGGTTAGGGAATTCTGATACCTAAAGTTTATATTACAGCCTATAGTCTTAGGGAGTTAAAAACCACACCCAAACCCGTCTCAGGCTTTCTCTTCCACACTGGGGTGGTGACTAGAGGGAAGCATTCTATTAAGTAGCAACAAGTGAGGGGGCTTTGTCTCCTGGAAGTGGGGAGAACACCCCAAGAAAGGCAGTGAGCTTAACATCAAGTTTGTCAACATTCCTTGCAAGGAAGGATGTCCCTCTAATAGATGGCTATTCCCTCCCGCTTTTTATATATTTTTCGACCTTTGCCTAATAGCATCCACCATCATTTTTAAGAACAGCCCTTCTCGTATACTTATGACTACGAACCCCAGCCCAAATATGCCATGATATATTATTTAAACGGAAAACTGAGGGTGCAACAGACCTACCATGTGGTTCCTTCACAATTGGTCTAAACTATAGATGAGCATTGAACGGCACTCCTCACCGTTGCCAATAATGTCCCTACCATGGATTTGCCAGACCCAATGCCCATCCTCACAACTGCTTCCTTCCTTAATTTCCCTCCTATACATTTGGGACTTTGTAATTAGTAAATACAACATTTCCATGCATATTGGCCACTCACGCTGATTCTTGGCAATTGTTAGTAACCCAGCCTTGCATCACAAAAGTTTCTTACAATGGAGGGAATCTAAATCTAAATGTAAATTAAACAGGCAGTAGGCCAAATTGGGCTAAAATCCCTTACAGAGATTCTAACCCTCCACAACAGAGCAGATGGTTTCACTATCTGCAGCTCAAGCACTTTCATGCCAAGGTCGTAGGAATAAGGTGACTTCATGGGGACCTTAAACCTTTTAAAACCTTGTGCTTGCTCAATAAAAAATTGCCAACAACTTTTATCTCAGCTGTACAATATTTTCCTATCACACGCTTTTCCAAACCGTAGCTTTCATGTCCAGGATTAGGAGAAAAAATTGGAACATCCAATCTCAGGGGGGGACTGGGTTAAGTCTTTACTGTTTACTTTCAAAACAAGCATAGCCACTCAAACCCAAGAGAGGAACTTTAAGCTCCTGACCAGAGGGTACGGAAGGCTTGCCATACTGCACAAAATATACCATCAATCCCAGGCTGGTGTTTCGGGATGTGGAGAATTGGTGGCACCATTCTACACTTGTGGTAGACTTGTTCTTATATCCGGCCTTTCTGAAAATCCTTATTTCCGCTTTGTCACCTGATCACTAGAGGAACCTTGTCAGAAACTCCGGAAGTAGCACTTTTCTCAATAAAACCGGGGTCAATTGGAAAGATTAAAAATGATCCACTCTGCTTCCACCTATCCACAGGTCGTGTATTGATTCACAGACACTGGAAAATGATTACAATTTCCCCCATCAGGGAGTGGGTGGCAGAGTTCAGTCATATCATGAGAATAAAGGACTTGACTGCTTGCCTCCATGACCGCTACCTGAAGTTTCTGGTGCTGTGGAACACTTTGATCAATTTTTCAACTTCTTCCAGACTCCATCCCTTTCATTTGACCACTGTTTTGGATTGAACGACTCCCTGGCTGACTGAACTTTTATTTTTCTATTTTCTCTCTTTTTACCCTCTGCTTTATCTTCTCTTCATGTGGCTATTTATTGTGCCTACTGATTTCCTTTCTTGTGTATGTACAATACTAGCAACTGGTCATCATGAGTACTGGCATTATTTTTTCCCTTGCTCTGAAATTTAAAGGGACCCTATACTTACTTAGAACATCTCATTGGGTGTGAAGGTAATATAGTGACCCTGGTCCTGTGTCCTGGGGCCTTAATGCGCTGCTTTTGGAATATTAGCATATCTGTTTTCAGTAAAGTACATTCCTTTTCATAACCAATGTGTTGATGCTTTCTGTCTGTTTGTACTGAAATACTTTGAAACCTAATAAACCTTATTCTTATAAAAAAAAAAAAAATACATTGTCATCAGAGCAAGAGGTGGGGGGGGGGGGAAATCCAATGGGGGAAAATGTTCCAGTGACAAATGTGCACGATGGAAATTCCCCTTACTCTAGGGATATTTCCTCTCATTTTCTGTTGTGTCTTAATAACAGGAAGGTAAATCTCCCCCGTGGGGGAGCAAAAAAAAAAAAAACCTGACATGGGAAGGGTTTTAACTCTTCCCTAGTCTATCCAAGTATAGAAAACAAAAAAAATGGAAGTTTGGGCTATAAGTATCCCTTAAGTCAAAACATTTTTTTTAGGACAGATAAAGAAGAGTCTAAAGCCTCTGTTTCTATTGCCTATGTTTTTCCTACACGGTCTTTTAAATTTATTGCGATTTTAGTGGCAGTGCATTAAGAGCAATGTTGGTATACTCTAATGCTTTGTCTGCACTTGCAATTTGCTTTCTTTTGTAACGCAGAGTGAGTAAAACCATACAGGTTATGGAGAATCAAAAAGCTCTTCAACTGAATCAGTGCAAAGCACAGTAAAGCCTTCTTAGGGCAAAAGGTATTCACATGTCTCATTACATCACATATCCCAAAAAAGATGATTATTTCTCATTTCAGGACAATGGGCAATGCAAATAGTTTCTTTATACTCCATCAGCTAGATGCACATCTAGAACCACTGGTGTATAGTGCAAATATAGCCTAATATTTTATAGCCATTTATTTGAAACTGCTTCTGGATTTTGGTAGTTTCACCATCAAAAAAAAAATCATAGCTAATTCCATTTATTTAAAACTAATTTATTAAAACTAGGCATTAAAAACACTCACAAGCATAACTTTTGAATGTGCCCATCAATAATTATTATGCCATCATATGTGCTCAGACTACAATAGCCAGTGAAAAGCTCATCTCACCACACTCGCCAGTCACATCCCATGCGCTTGACATTACTTCTGGTAATATCATCTGATGTCACCTCTGGTCACCACACAGTCCCCACTGATGCGCTTCATCACTTCGTCCGAGGATATAATTGTTGATGGACACATTCAAAAGTTATACTTGTGAGTGTTTTTAATGCCTAATTTTAATAAGTGGGGCTATGTGGGCCACTCTTTGTTTGTAGTCCTAGTATATGGATGGATACTATGGAGAGCTGATGGAGTGATCCTAAAGGAGCAGTGAACGTGAAGGGGGAATCCCTCTGAATGCTATTTAGATGATCAGTAAAAAGAGAGGCAACTTTTTTTGGTGAGCGTGGGGTCTTATGGATGGTTCTGCGCACCTTCTAGACAGTGGTGGAGGATTGGAAGAATTGCTTATATAGGGTGGTTCTTTGGAACAAGAACACTAACTGTTTTATAAATAATTTATGAAGATATCACGGATGGATACATTAATATTTTTATGAACTTTATAATGATATCACTATTTATTACAGATTGGATTATTTTTGTGTTAACAGAGAGTATAATTTTAGTTACTCTTTTTTATACATTAAGAATTTTGCCAATATATAGTATATTCAGTTTCAACAAAATCGTTTAAGAAAAAGGTCAAACTTATCTAGGCACATAAGGAGAGTACATTTTTAACGTCACAATTCCTTCCTTACAATGTAGAATTATCTTCACTTCTTCCACGTTCTTGTCCTCATCATAACTCCTCCTATTCATGGAAAGTAAGTCTTTAATTACTCCTTCCAAAACCAACACATTGAAGACCCTCTACCTTAAATAATCCAACAATGGCAAAATGTCCTTGTTCTGGATTCCAAAGATCTCTTGCAGAATTTCTCTCAGAGGCAATGCTGAATCTTTCTCACTTCCATAATCTTTAGCACAAACTGCACCCCATTCATGATGCATGCACACTCTGACAGTAAAGAAAATAAATTATAAAAAAGAAAAAAAAATTCTAACAAAGAATTGACAGAGGAGATCTTAAGTGCCAGCAATTCATTTTGTTTCCTGTGAGAGGCTTTGATGTACCAGCAATTCATTTTGTTTCCAATGAGAGGCTTTGATGTACCAGCAATTCATTTTGTTTCCTATGAGAGGCTTTGATATCCCTGAGTATGCACACAACAAGAACATTTCCCCTTGATGAAGTCAGGTGAACCTGTGACGAAACGTGTAGAGACAACATTTGGATGACGTTATCATGCACGGCTGTCTGAATACAGCTTCCTATGTAACTATACTACATGTTGGGGTATTGAAAAGCTATACCACTGCATATGCTTTTGATTGTTTGGTGTGACTTAGCACCTGCAGAAAATGAGTGGTGTCAAACCTGGGATTGGAATAAATGTAGTTTTAAAGGTAGTAAACTATTGAGTGTTTTTTATGAGGTTGGCTTGAGTCCCTTAAAAGGATAGTGTTTAGAAAATTAGATGAGGAGGAAAACCTTGCTGCAAAGGAGTGTATCCAGCTTAAAGTAGGAGCTGAGGAATATTTCAGGACCCTTTTAAAGAGGACACACACACTTTTTATCAATACATTCAGTTGGGGGTCAAAGCTGTGAGGTGAGAGCACACCTGGTGAAGGGCAGTATTTTGATGCAAAAAGTGGATGCGTGTACAGCATTGATGGCTGGGAAAGCATTGAAGGAACTAATGAAGAGATGATTGAGAGTTCTTTATTGAGACTTTTATGATTTAATTCCTTTTATTTTTATTTTTTTTGATCAATTGTTTACCTATCTGCAAATCAATTAAATGTATACACATTATCAGTAGAAGTAGAAGAAACACTGTTGAAGAAAGAGTGTATATTTCTTTAATAGAGACATTGATTCCATTTTTTTTTTTTGTTTAATTGGTTTGATTAATTGATCACAAATATTTGTAATTTTATTTTTATTAAATTATGTATATATGATTTACGCAATATTGGTTTGATATTAAGATAAGGATTTTATACTAGAGGAATAATAGCGCTGTACCTTATGTTAATTAATACACATAAAGAACATGGTACAGTTTGTACAGACTAAGGATTATGTAAGCAAGAAGGATTTGGCATTCCCTTCTCTGACTTATGGATAGAATCAAGTGTAGTATTGGTTCTTATCAGTTTTTGGAAACAGAAAGCTGTAGTGGGATGACAGTTAATAATTCTCAATGTAGCAGGTGGGTGCTAGGCGTTGGGGATCATTTCTGCTAGGTTTATTCTGGCCTGGTTCACCCAGCTTGTCTTCGATTGTAGACAAGAGCCCCTCTGGTGCTAATGCCTCTTGGTGGGAATAGGCCTGCCTTTGTCTGACCAGGACTGGGGAGCACAAGAACTCCCTGTGACTTGTTCCCTTGGGCTGGCATCCCAAAAGTGACAATGGGTTTGGGACCCCACTGAGTTTGACTAGAACGAGGACACATCACTCATGCTTTACTTGCACACGCTTCCTAGGCAGGCATTCGCAGGATGTCTATGTGATTATATATCAGTTTCTTATACAGATTTTTTTAATGATCTCCACCTTCCATTGTTGTAAGTTAGGCACCCAAACTTGGGCCTTAGCTTCATGGCAGTAAAAAATACCTCATGCAAAAAGATTTGCAGATAAATATTTATTTCTGAAGATTTCCAGAGGTCCCAGTATGCATAGCCAAGGGTCTAATTGTGCTGAGAAACCCATGACATTGTGCAAAAAAGTCCTTTGCTTCCAGTGAGCTTGTATCTTTGGGCAGGATCAGAACAGGTGGAAAGAAAGAACCAGGGGCCCTATTGGCTCTTAGGGCATAATGGGTTATTAGATACTTATATCTTGCCTACTGAATTGGTGTCAAATAGGTAGTGAAGTGTAAAACGATGGGTAAGCTTATCTGTGTAAGGTTCTGGCACTCTCAGTGCCTCCTATCACATCATTTCCGGGTGCGTTCCATCTACCTAGATAGATGAAGCACATATAGGTGTGTTTCCCTTTAAGAGTGCTGACATCATCATGAGGCGCCGGACTGACCAGCTATTTAAATCACCAGCTTTCACTCACATGTGTTCGTTCAACCTGCTGTGTGCCTAGATGTGCTTTGATGCTTATATGCCTTGATGTCCACCTTACCTTGTCTTATGCTGCCGGAGCTTCCAGCTTTACCTTTTGCCTGTATTGAACCGGAACCTCGCTACGGATCCCGTATCTCGCTACCGGATCACTCCTTACTACTGGACTTTGCTACTGCTAAACTATCTAGTGATAAGTACCCCACAGGGGATTCCTTACTAAACCTATACTTCCACTATCATCTGTTGCATATACAAAGACTATCTCTATCTAAGCTATTCCTGTCATCTGCATATACAAGGACTATGTCTATCTAAGCTATTCCTATCATCTGCATACTACCATCACCTATCACTCTCCTAGATACTATTACTAAGTGCTCACCATATCATAGCCTGTCTCTCATCTATATACTCTCTCATATTCTATTACTCCAGTAACATCATATTGGGTGTATGTATATTGCATAAACAGGCTGTGCACGGTGATGAAGTCCTGAGAGTTGGATATGTTTGTTCAACAGAATCTCTACAAGGCTACTGAGTGTAATAATTCTGCAGCTGTAAATCCATCCACTAACAAAAACACATGAACGTTACAGATTGAACGAACCTGAAAAATATGGATTCAGCAGAATTGTCCACTCAAGTATTGCAGTTAACACAACAAATAAATGAATTAATACTTGCTCTTACTGAGGTAAAAGAGGAAAATCAGACATTGAGACAGCAGATAGCCCGTATTTCACAGCCTACTGCCGCTCAACCCCCAGAACCTCTTGTCCTTCTACCAGACAGGTTTGATGGTTCCCGTTCCTCTTTTATTTTTTTCGTATGGATTGTGAGCTCCTATTTATCCTTAAGCCCAGGACCTATCATAATGACTTTATTAAAGTGCATGCTGCCATTAATTTGCTTTCTGGCAAAATGAAAACATGGGCATACCAGAAACTGCAAGAAAAAAGTCCGATCCTAGACAATTGGGAATCATTTGCAATTGCGATGCACTCCCAGTGTCTCTCCTCCCAAAAATCTACTCCTAAACCTGCTCCAGGTATCCGCAGACCCCGGCTACCTAGGGAAAAAAGGAAACCAAATGAATATGGTGATCCTACCTGGTCATGGTACAAGCCTGCCTTAAACAGTCAGCCTTGTCACTCTGACACATCTCATTTGAACCCTGATCCTACAGAAATGGATGAGGAGCCGATGGAGATTGGTGCCGTACATACTAAGTTGTCCTTACAAAAAAAAGATCACAGGAGAATCTGTGGCCTTTGTTTTTATTGTGGAGAAGGGGGACATTTCATTACATCTTGCCCAACCCGACCCCCTAGGCCTAAGGCTCTCCCAATGGAGGCCAGGCGAATCCGAACTGTCTTCCCTGAAAAACAGCCTGGAAATTACCAAGGCTGTTGTCAGCACTGTCCCCGTCCTATATCAAAAAAGGGCACCCAGACTTTGACAAATATTGGAATAGATATTCCTTCAACTCCAGTGAACTCGATACCACGTTCTAAAAAACCTCCTGTACCCCCTGCTGAGGATACTCCTATTTTGGCAAGCACACTTATAGCTCCCAATGAAAACATTGAGATTCTTGCACCTGACTGTGTACGCGCTTCTAATGGCACAGTAGTACGTAGGGGGGATCTGAGGATGTTTGAAGAAGCATTGGTTGCTATGTCTATTTCGGATGGTTATGCGTCCGATTCTAGTGAGGGGTTCATGTAGCAGACACCCTAACAACCAATCTTATCCGATTCTCGCATCGGTTACCAACCTGATCCGATTCTCATATCGGCAACAAGTGATCCGATTCTCAGATCGGTTACCAACCTGATCCGATTCTCATATCGGCAACAAGTGATCCGATTCTCACATCAGTTACCAACCTGATCCGATTCTCATATCGGCAACAAGTGATCCGATTCTCACATCGGTTACCAACCTGATCCGATTCTCATATCGGCAACAAGTGATCCGATTCTCACATCGGTTACCAACCTGATCCGATTCTCGTATTGGCAACAAGTGATCCGATTCTCATATTGGCAACAAGTGATCCGATTCTCACATCGGCAACCAGTTTTTTTTTCCGATTCTCATATCGGCAACCAGTTTGGTTTTTCCCGATTCTCATATCGGCAACCAATCTTATCCGATTCTCGCATCGGTTACCAACCTGATCCGATTCTCATATCGGCAACAAGTGATCCGATTCTCACATCGGTTACCAACCTGATCCGATTTTCATATCGGCAACAAGTGATCCGATTCTCAGATCGGTTACCAACCTGATCCGATTCTCATATCGGCAGCAAGTGATCCGAATCTCACATCGGTTACCAACCTGATCCGATTCTCATATCGGCAACAAGTGATCCGATTCTCACATCGGTTACCAACCTGATCCGATTCTCGTATCGGCAACAAGTGATCCGATTCTCACATCGGTTACCAACCTGATCCGATTCTCATATCGGCAACAAGTGATCCGATTCTCACATCGGCAACCAGTTTTTTTTTTTTTTTCCCGATTCTCATATCGGCAACCAGTTTGGTTTTTCCCGATTCTCATATCGGCAACCAATCTTATCCGATTCTCGCATCGGCAACCAGTTTTTTTCCGAATTTCACATCGGCAACCAGTCTTATCCGATTCTCGTATCGGCAACCAGTTTTATCCGATTCTCATATCGGCAACCAGTTTTTTTTTTTCCGATTCTCGTATCGGCAACCAGTCTTATCCGATTCTCATATCGGCAACCAGTCTTATCCGATTCTCGTATCGGCAACCAGTCTTATCCGATTCTCGTATCGGCAACCAGTCTTATCCGATTCTCGTATCGGCAACCAGTCTTATCCGATTCTCATATCGGCAACCAGTCTTATCCGATTCTCATATCGGCAACCAGCCTTAGAGGCCTTCCGGAGCCGGCCTTCCGGGGGGGGTGGGGTACTGTAAGGTTCTGGCACTCTCAGTGCCTCCTATTACATAATTTCCGGGTGCGTTCCATCTACCTAGATAGATGAAGCACATATAGGTGTGTTTCCCTTTAAGAGTGCTGACATCATCATGAGGCGCCGGACTGAACAGCTATTTAAATCACCAGCTTTCACTCACATGTGTTCGTTCAACCTGCTGTGTGCCTAGATGTGCTTTGATGCTTATATGCCTTGATGTCCACCTTACCTTGTCTTATGCTGCCGGAGCTTCCAGCTTTACCTTTTGCCTGTATTGAACCGGAACCTCGCTACGGATCCCGTATCTCGCTACCGGATCACTCCTTACTACTGGACTTTGCTACTGCTAAACTATCTAGTGATAAGTACCCCACAGGGGATTCCTTACTAAACCTATACTTCCACTATCATCTGTTGCATATACAAAGATTATCTCTATCTAAGCTATTTCTGTCATCTGCATATACAAGGACTATCTCTATCTAAGCTATTCCTGTCATCTGCATATACAAGGACTATGTCTATCTAAGCTATTCCTATCATCTGCATACTACCATCACCTATCACTCTCCTAGATACTATTACTAAGTGCTCACCATATCATAGCCTGTCTCTCATCTATATACTCTCTCATATTCTATTACTCCAGTAACATCATATTGGGTGTATGTATATTGCATAAACAGGCTGTGCACGGTGATGAAGTCCTGAGAGTTGGATATGTTTGTTCAACAGAATCTCTACAAGGCTACTGAGTGTAATAATTCTGCAGCTGTAAATCCATCCACTAACAAAAACACATGAACGTTACAGATTGAACGAACCTGAAAAATATGGATTCAGCAGAATTGTCCACTCAAGTATTGCAGTTAACACAACAAATAAATGAATTAATACTTGCTCTTACTGAGGTAAAAGAGGAAAATCAGACATTGAGACAGCAGATAGCCCGTATTTCACAGCCTACTGCCGCTCAACCCCCAGAACCTCTTGTCCTTCTACCAGACAGGTTTGATGGTTCCCGTTCCTCTTTTATTTTTTTCGTATGGATTGTGAGCTCCTATTTATCCTTAAGCCCAGGACCTATCATAATGACTTTATTAAAGTGCATGCTGCCATTAATTTGCTTTCTGGCAAAATGAAAACATGGGCATACCAGAAACTGCAAGAAAAAAGTCCGATCCTAGACAATTGGGAATCATTTGCAATTGCGATGCACTCCCAGTGTCTCTCCTCCCAAAAATCTACTCCTAAACCTGCTCCAGGTATCCGCAGACCCCGGCTACCTAGGGAAAAAAGGAAACCAAATGAATATGGTGATCCTACCTGGTCATGGTACAAGCCTGCCTTAAACAGTCAGCCTTGTCACTCTGACACATCTCATTTGAACCCTGATCCTACAGAAATGGATGAGGAGCCGATGGAGATTGGTGCCGTACATACTAAGTTGTCCTTACAAAAAAAAGATCACAGGAGAATCTGTGGCCTTTGTTTTTATTGTGGAGAAGGGGGACATTTCATTACATCTTGCCCAACCCGACCCCCTAGGCCTAAGGCTCTCCCAATGGAGGCCAGGCGAATCCGAACTGTCTTCCCTGAAAAACAGCCTGGAAATTACCAAGGCTGTTGTCAGCACTGTCCCCGTCCTATATCAAAAAAGGGCACCCAGACTTTGACAAATATTGGAATAGATATTCCTTCAACTCCAGTGAACTCGATACCACGTTCTAAAAAACCTCCTGTACCCCCTGCTGAGGATACTCCTATTTTGGCAAGCACACTTATAGCTCCCAATGAAAACATTGAGATTCTTGCACCTGACTGTGTACGCGCTTCTAATGGCACAGTAGTACGTAGGGGGGATCTGAGGATGTTTGAAGAAGCATTGGTTGCTATGTCTATTTCGGATGGTTATGCGTCCGATTCTAGTGAGGGGTTCATGTAGCAGACACCCTAACAACCAATCTTATCCGATTCTCGCATCGGTTACCAACCTGATCCGATTCTCATATCGGCAACAAGTGATCCGATTCTCAGATCGGTTACCAACCTGATCCGATTCTCATATCGGCAACAAGTGATCCGATTCTCACATCAGTTACCAACCTGATCCGATTCTCATATCGGCAACAAGTGATCCGATTCTCACATCGGTTACCAACCTGATCCGATTCTCATATCGGCAACAAGTGATCCGATTCTCACATCGGTTACCAACCTGATCCGATTCTCGTATTGGCAACAAGTGATCCGATTCTCATATTGGCAACAAGTGATCCGATTCTCACATCGGCAACCAGTTTTTTTTTCCGATTCTCATATCGGCAACCAGTTTGGTTTTTCCCGATTCTCATATCGGCAACCAATCTTATCCGATTCTCGCATCGGTTACCAACCTGATCCGATTCTCATATCGGCAACAAGTGATCCGATTCTCACATCGGTTACCAACCTGATCCGATTTTCATATCGGCAACAAGTGATCCGATTCTCAGATCGGTTACCAACCTGATCCGATTCTCATATCGGCAGCAAGTGATCCGAATCTCACATCGGTTACCAACCTGATCCGATTCTCATATCGGCAACAAGTGATCCGATTCTCACATCGGTTACCAACCTGATCCGATTCTCGTATCGGCAACAAGTGATCCGATTCTCACATCGGTTACCAACCTGATCCGATTCTCGTATCGGCAACAAGTGATCCGATTCTCACATCGGCAACCAGTTTTTTTTTTTTTTTCCCGATTCTCATATCGGCAACCAGTTTGGTTTTTCCCGATTCTCATATCGGCAACCAATCTTATCCGATTCTCGCATCGGCAACCAGTTTTTTTCCGAATTTCACATCGGCAACCAGTCTTATCCGATTCTCGTATCGGCAACCAGTCTTATCCGATTCTCATATCGGCAACCAGTTTTTTTTTTTCCGATTCTCGTATCGGCAACCAGTCTTATCCGATTCTCATATCGGCAACCAGTCTTATCCGATTCTCGTATCGGCAACCAGTCTTATCCGATTCTCGTATCGGCAACCAGTCTTATCCGATTCTCGTATCGGCAACCAGTCTTATCCGATTCTCATATCGGCAACCAGTCTTATCCGATTCTCATATCGGCAACCAGCCTTAGAGGCCTTCCGGAGCCGGCCTTCCGGGGGGGGTGGGGTACTGTAAGGTTCTGGCACTCTCAGTGCCTCCTATTACATAATTTCCGGGTGCGTTCCATCTACCTAGATAGATGAAGCACATATAGGTGTGTTTCCCTTTAAGAGTGCTGACATCATCATGAGGCGCCGGACTGAACAGCTATTTAAATCACCAGCTTTCACTCACATGTGTTCGTTCAACCTGCTGTGTGCCTAGATGTGCTTTGATGCTTATATGCCTTGATGTCCACCTTACCTTGTCTTATGCTGCCGGAGCTTCCAGCTTTACCTTTTGCCTGTATTGAACCGGAACCTCGCTACGGATCCCGTATCTCGCTACCGGATCACTCCTTACTACTGGACTTTGCTACTGCTAAACTATCTAGTGATAAGTACCCCACAGGGGATTCCTTACTAAACCTATACTTCCACTATCATCTGTTGCATATACAAAGATTATCTCTATCTAAGCTATTTCTGTCATCTGCATATACAAGGACTATCTCTATCTAAGCTATTCCTGTCATCTGCATATACAAGGACTATGTCTATCTAAGCTATTCCTATCATCTGCATACTACCATCACCTATCACTCTCCTAGATACTATTACTAAGTGCTCACCATATCATAGCCTGTCTCTCATCTATATACTCTCTCATATTCTATTACTCCAGTAACATCATATTGGGTGTATGTATATTGCATAAACAGGCTGTGCACGGTGATGAAGTCCTGAGAGTTGGATATGTTTGTTCAACAGAATCTCTACAAGGCTACTGAGTGTAATAATTCTGCAGCTGTAAATCCATCCACTAACAAAAACACATGAACGTTACAGATTGAACAAACCTGAAAAATATGGATTCAGCAGAATTGTCCACTCAAGTATTGCAGTTAACACAACAAATAAATGAATTAATACTTGCTCTTAGTGAGGTAAAAGAGGAAAATCAGACATTGAGACAGCAGATAGCCCGTATTTCACAGCCTACTGCCGCTCAACCCCCAGAACCTCTTGTCCTTCTACCAGACAGGTTTGATGGTTCCCGTTCCTCTTTTCTTTTTTTCATATGGATTGTGAGCTCCTATTTATCCTTAAGCCCAGGACCTATCATAATGACTTTATTAAAGTGCATGCTGCCATTAATTTGCTTTCTGGCAAAATGAAAACATGGGCATACCAGAAACTGCAAGAAAAAAGTCCGATCCTAGACAATTGGGAATCATTTGCAATTGCGATGCACTCCCAGTGTCTCTCCTCCCAAAAATCTACTCCTAAACCTGCTCCAGGTATCCGCAGACCCCGGCTACCTAGGGAAAAAAGGAAACCAAATGAATATGGTGATCCTACCTGGTCATGGTACAAGCCTGCCTTAAACAGTCAGCCTTGTCACTCTGACACATCTCATTTGAACCCTGATCCTACAGAAATGGATGAGGAGCCGATGGAGATTGGTGCCGTACATACTAAGTTGTCCTTACAAAAAAAAGATCACAGGAGAATCTGTGGCCTTTGTTTTTATTGTGGAGAAGGGGGACATTTCATTACATCTTGCCCAACCCGACCCCCTAGGCCTAAGGCTCTCCCAATGGAGGCCAGGCGAATCCGAACTGTCTTCCCTGAAAAACAGCCTGGAAATTACCAAGGCTGTTGTCAGCACTGTCCCCGTCCTATATCAAAAAAGGGCACCCAGACTTTGACAAATATTGGAATAGATATTCCTTCAACTCCAGTGAACTCGATACCACGTTCTAAAAAACCTCCTGTACCACCTCCTGAGGATACTCCTATTTTGGCAAGCACACTTATAGCTCCCAATGAAAACATTGAGATTCTTGCACCTGACTGTGTACGCGCTTCTAATGGCACAGTAGTAAGTAGGGGGGATCTGAGGATGTTTGAAGAAGCATTGGTTGCTATGTCTATTTCGGATGGTTATGCGTCCGATTCTAGTGAGGGGTTCATGTAGCAGACACCCTAACAACCAATCTTATCCGATTCTCGCATCGGTTACCAACCTGATCCGATTCTCATATCGGCAACAAGTGATCCGATTCTCAGATCGGTTACCAACCTGATCCGATTCTCATATCGGCAACAAGTGATCCGATTCTCACATCAGTTACCAACCTGATCCGATTCTCATATCGGCAACAAGTGATCCGATTCTCACATCGGTTACCAACCTGATCCGATTCTCATATCGGCAACAAGTGATCCGATTCTCACATCGGTTACCAACCTGATCCGATTCTCGTATCGGCAACAAGTGATCCGATTCTCACATCAGTTACCAACCTGATCCGATTCTCATATTGGCAACAAGTGATCCGATTCTCACATCGGCAACCAGTTTTTTTTTTTCCGATTCTCATATCGGCAACCAGTTTGGTTTTTCCCGATTCTCATATCGGCAACCAATCTTATCCGATTCTCGCATCGGTTACCAACCTGATCCGATTCTCATATCGGCAACAAGTGATCCGATTCTCACATCGGTTACCAACCTGATCCGATTTTCATATCGGCAACAAGTGATCCGATTCTCAGATCGGTTACCAACCTGATCCGATTCTCATATCGGCAACAAGTGATCCGATTCTCACATCGGTTACCAACCTGATCCGATTCTCATATCAGCAGCAAGTGATCCGATTCTCACATCGGTTACCAACCTGATCCGGTTCTCATATCGGCAACAAGTGATCCGATTCTCACATCGGTTACCAACCTGATCCGATTCTCGTATCGGCAACAAGTGATCCGATTCTCACATCGGTTACCAACCTGATCCGATTCTCATATCGGCAACAAGTGATCCTATTCTCACATCGGCAACCAGTTTTTTTTTTTTTCCGATTCTCATATCGGCAACCAGTTTGGTTTTTCCCGATTCTCATATCGGCAACCATTCTTATCCGATTCTCGCATCGGCAACCAGTTTTTTTTCCGAATTTCACATCGGCAACCAGTCTTATCCGATTCTCGTATCGGCAACCAGTCTTATCCGATTCTCATATCGGCAACCAGTCTTATCCGATTCTCGTATCGGCAACCAGTCTTATCCGATTCTCGTATCGGCAACCAGTCTTATCCGATTCTCGTATCGGCAACCAGTCTTAGAGGCCTTCCGGAGCCGGCCTTACGGGGGGGGTACTGTAAGGTTCTGGCACTCTCAGTGCCTCCTATTACATCATTTCCGGGTGCGTTCCATCTACCTAGATAGATGAAGCACATCTCTGGGAACCAATCAGATTGAAGGATACTGCGCTGTTAGCCAGTTCAAACAGGGCTGCAGGAACGGCTAGGTGCCCGGATTGCCGGGTGTATCGCGATACGTTGCCGGTCTGCAGGAGGGAGCGGTGCGGGGACAGAGGAGGCGTGTTTGTGTCGCATCTGTACAGTGGGAACTACATATTAATCAAGTGGATTACTAGCCAACCTTCGGAGGGACCTCCAAGAGTCACCCCAAACGCTGATTACCCCTGTGGGGGTACCACCATCTGGTGAGTGCGGGAACAATAGGAGGGGAGCACTGATTCCTGTATTGAGCACCCCCATCAGTCTGGAAGTCCTGTAATCCATTTTATCCTGTCAAATCCCTACTTCATCACCCTTTTTGGGACTCAATTATATTTGTAACATCATTTAATATTTGGCTATTTATATGGACATTTTTCCTATATATTTGTTTTATATTTATTTATTTATTTATGCTATCTAATTTGTTGGACACTATTTATGATTTTTATGTGCACAGATTTATACAAAGTTATTTACCGTTTGGCCCATTAGCACAATATATATCCGATTGATTAATTAGCACTTTAAGTATATATGGAAGATATTTATAACATCACTTTAAATCTTTTATATAGTTATACATATATTTTTAAGATTACACATTGATTTTGTATCACCTATATCTTAAATTTTTCTATCTATTTATCATTATATAGATACACATTTTTTTACCAATTTATTCAAACTTATTTACACTTTTTAAGGATTCACCATATGAAGTTTTATATATTCTGGTTCTTATTCACCTATCACCAGTGCACTTTAAGACATATTTATTTATTTTTTCCTATTAATTAGCCTGACAGCGCCACATTACCTCCCCTTTCCTCACATATAGGTGTGTTTCCCTTTAAGAGTGCTGACATCATCATGAGGCGCCGGACTGAACAGCTATTTAAATCACCAGCTTTCACTCACGTGTGTTCGTTCAACCTGCTGTGTGCCTAGATGTGCTTTGATGCTTATATGCCTTGATGTCCACCTTACCTTGTCTTATGCTGCCGGAGCTTCCAGCTTTACCTTTTGCCTGTATTGAACCGGAACCTCGCTACGGATCCCGTATCTCGCTACCGGATCACTCCTTACTACTGGACTTTGCTACTGCTAAACTATCTAGTGATAAGTACCCCACAGGGGATTCCTTACTAAACCTATACTTCCACTATCATCTGTTGCATATACAAAGACTATCTCTATCTAAGCTATTTCTGTCATCTGCATATACAAGGACTATCTCTATCTAAGCTATTCCTGTCATCTGCATATACAAGGACTATGTCTATCTAAGCTATTCCTATCATCTGCATACTACCATCACCTATCACTCTCCTAGATACTATTACTAAGTGCTCACCATATCATAGCCTGTCTCTCATCTATATACTCTCTCATATTCTATTACTCCAGTAACATCATATTGGGTGTATGTATATTGCATAAACAGGCTGTGCACGGTGATGAAGTCCTGAGAGTTGGATATGTTTGTTCAACAGAATCTCTACAAGGCTACTGAGTGTAATAATTCTGCAGCTGTAAATCCATCCACTAACAAAAACGCATGAACGTTACAATCTGTAAGTTTCAGAGAGTCTGATCAGTGGCTGGTTAGAACCTTTTTCCAGGTCTCGTCATCAATAGAACCTTAAATAGCATCCTACAAAATCTTTATATGATAAGCCTGGGCTCATGCCGTGGAATCCTGAAAGGCTGTGTAGAATTCCAAAATCATTTATTTGTGAGAAACTTTACCTATAGCAGTAATGGGCCCAAGTGGCCTGGTGACCAGATTATGGTAAAGCCAGTTAAGAAAGCGTGTGCTTTATTTATGTCAGTAAGAACAACAGGGAATACAACAGACATTGCCAGTAGGGAATGAGCAACCAAAGAAAGGCAATAGAGTCTACATTTCTTCCTATCCTTTTCCTAACACGCATCTTTGACTTGAACCAAAGGCCACAGGGAGATCATTGCTGCATACAGATCAATACTCTCCATATGAGCGTATACCTTTCGGTCTAAACACAGGGTTATTTTGCCAAGTAGTGACACAGCTGTAAAATTTTACTTTAGCTGTGGTTTCTTTTTGCAAGGCCTCTATTTAAATTGTGTGTCTCCTCCCAAAAGTCATTTGACAATAATGAAGAACTACCATAAAAGCCCCCCGTATTGTTGTTTTTCATTATTATCAAGTGGCTTTTGTAAGTCATCATTCTGATTGATCTAGTTTATTTTAAAGAATTGCCTGTGTTTTAAGCCTGTTAAGTGGCACTGCTTGCATCGTTTTAGTATATTGCTATAGACTGAAAGGCTGTGTTTCAGATTAACTAACATTGATTTTTGCTTTTCTCTTCTGACTTCTCATGTTTTTGAGACAGTTTAATTCTATCCTTAGGCTTTTCAAAGAATTGATGCTTTCTGTATGGGTGTCATATTATGTTGTTTGCGTCTAAAAGCATCTTATCTTCAGAAAGAGTTGTAGTAATAGTTCAGGTTGTGTAAATCTAAAGGAATTGGATCTTCCAGTGTTTTGTAGTACAAGATATAATCAGAGCCATCCGCAGGGGGATTGATAGAGCACATGTTCCTCTAATTTTTAATATAGGCGGTAGTAGAGGTTGAGCTATAGGACCAGGATAGTGGTTCATGAGATGTTCATGTTTCTTTCTAGTTGTTGGCTAAGTGCAGTCTTGCCTAGCCTTGTGCTAGAAATGTCTATATACAGCAGGGGTAGGCAACCTTTGAGAGGTGGAGATCTAGCTGAACAACATGAAAGTGCTCAAAGATCACAGGGGTTCGGTAAGCTTAGCCTATCTTCAAAGTGGACAGTGTCAGTCAGTAGAGCAGTAAACAGTTTCAGTGTCAGTAGGGCAGTAGATGGTGTGTGAACAGTGTCAGTAGGGCAGAAGACAGTGTCTGTAGGGCAGCAGCCAATAGTACACATGAGGAAGCAGGAATTATACCCCCTGTTGCTTTCAGTGGGTGCTACCGCCCACCAATCGTGACCCGTTTAAGTAAATAGGGCAACTCTGCAAGTGCCCCTCAACTGTGTGTTTATGTGGGGTCTAAAGGGAAATATTGCAGGAGATGAGGAGGCGATAAAATGCCTCCTCACTGCCTGCTTTAACCGCCTAGTCTTTGTACTGCACAAAGTTGCAGAGCACTTGCATAGTTGCCTCATTCACTTGAATGGGTCATGCTTGGTAGGTGCTACATATGACAATCATGACAGGGCATAGAATTCCTGCTGCAGCCATGTGTACACCTTTAGTGCTCTGAGCCCCCTAAAAGAGTAACATGGAGTTCACAGATACTTTGACCTGAAGCAGGAGATTGGAGAGGACATTTTCAGTCTGTCTTGTAAAACCTGCAGGCACCGCTCCAGCTAGCAGAGCTTTGAGGAGTAGTGCAGTAGATATCACTCTGCCATTTACTGCTGCCGAAACTACATAGGAAGCATCGGCAGATGCGGCTGCTTGCTCAGTCCACGACTGCCTTCTCCCTCTGCGGTTGGTGCCTGTTCATGTGCAAATGACAGAAGTAGTCCCACTGTGTTTGAACCTTTGAGAACAGCGGGTCGGCAAGCCAAGGCATGATCTAACAGTCACCTGGACGCAGTTGACTGGTTGCCAACCCCCGATATACAGTATCCAACAAAAGTTTTTTGTGAAAAATGATTTCATATAGTTGCACAATTATGCAGTACATTTAATAATCTTTTATGTGTTCATTTTTAAACATTGCTTATCACAAAGGCAAAATTCAGGATTGTTAGCTCTTTCTTTTTCATTACCTATACCTATCAGCTTACCTATAGGTAAAATTCATGCATGGGAGTTTACTCCCACTTTAAAGCAGAACTCCAGGCACATCTTAAAAACATAAATGAATTCATCACTGTATTCATCAATAATATTTTACACAACTTGTGTAAGTATCTGCCTCTTGCCATCCCGTATAAAGTAGCGTTCTGATTAGGAGAAAGAGGGGCTGGACTAGTCAGGTTTGCCTCATGCTAATTTTTTGACAAGAAACGTGCTGATATAACGAGAGAAAGAGGAGTGAACATAGGGATTAACTCATTAGCCCACTTTTTACTGCCCAATTAGCAGCCTGGGGGTGAGAAGTTGACACCATTGGATTCATTATAGATCTATCACTATAATTTTTATTTTACAGTTTTGTCTCAGTACATGCAGTACTTAAGTCGGCCATACATGGATATACTGTAATTCAGGGACCAGCTGAATTTCAATCCATGTATGGGCAGGGAGATTTTACAGAAGTCCATCCTTGTTTTTCCCCACTTGATCAGAACTGCAGGGGTTTATAGTCTCTTCTTGAATGAAGAAAAATATACATTGTTTTTTTTAATCCTTGCTAGAAGAGAAAAGTGTAAACAAAGAAGTGTGTAAAAAAAAAAAAAAATGGCTAGATCAGATTTTAATCTAGGTTAGGGTCAAGGTTAGGATCAAAGGTCATGGTCAGAGTCAAAGGTCAGGGCCAGTGTATTTTAGGTAGGTTGAAAAGGGCAATTTTTAAATTAGTATCAGTGGCAGTTGGTGTCAATGTGTTTCAGGTAGGATAAAAAAAATCTGAATGTGCACTTTTCCTTCTGGGCCTAACTAGGGGTACAAACAAGAACTAACAAAACAAAATGTCGGTGCAAAGCACCTGTCTCCTGCGCTCTGAGTGGTGGGATCCTCTATCCACTTCAGCCACAATCATGCAGCTGTTGAGAACTGTCGACTCGGCAACACTGGATAACTTCGGCCTTGCAGCCCCTTACAAGACCAGGGTAGTCCGAGACCACTAAAAAAAGACAAAACAAACACAAGGGCGCACCGGCCTAGTTCATTATCCTAAAAAGGTTTATTTAAATAAAAGGTATAAAAATACTCACAAAGGAGTTCTTGATAAAAGTTTCTAATCAATTTGTATTTCGGAAGCTATTTTGGAAGATTGGCTATATTCCATTTAATTTGTTATTTTAAATTTCGGGAAATTACTTATGCACTCTGATGGATCCTCCTCCATCCAACCCAAACGCAATAAGTAGGAATCATCATATTATTTCATTTTTATACCTAACTGTATTTATTGCATTGTTTCCATTTCATATGTAGTACATTATTTATAATACTGAGAAACGTAATGCAACATAAAAACAAAATGGATCCGAATCAATTTGGATCTTTCGCTATGCTGTTACATTATTTCAGATCCGAAAGAAACAAATTCATTTTGTTATAATTTAGTCTGGATTTCTTGTAATTTGTTACTGTTGTGATTCAGGGATTTGGATACCTCTGAATCTCCAAATAACAAAAATGTTGTCCGAATTTTAATTCATAATGAAACGAATTGCACATGTCAATAAATTATTACCCCTTATTACCTCGTTCAGTGACAGAACACTACTCTGAGTTGAGTGTTCACTGGTGGTGGGAAGAATGAGGAAATGTTTCCTGTTCCACCTCATGCTGATGATATCATGCTAAAAGCTTGTTCTTCTTTCCTGGACCCCTAGAGACTGTGCCTTGGACTGGAACTGACACTGCTATTAGCAATAAGAGGCACATTTGTTTTTGTATTATGTCATTTAGGGATTATTTTCACCCAGACTTAAAATTTTATTGATAGATCTTGCTTAAAATGTGATTTTCTTTACCCAATGCTCTCTAGAACCTTATGTGATTTAATGAGATGGTGTTTTCAGCTGAAGTGAGGTACTACTTATTACTGAATACTTTAGAGCTGGTTTACACTAAGGGGACTCAAAGACTCCCCAACTTTGAGCCGCCCCGTGCAGCACGACTTCATCGCGGCTTGCAAACGACTTCTATAATAGAAGTCAATGCAAGCCGCTCTGATGTCGCCCTGAAGTAGTGCAGGAACCTTTTTCTAAGTCAGAGCAACTTGAGTCGCTCTGATTAGAACGGTTCCATTGCACAGAATGGAGCACGACTTTTCAGGCGACCAAGTCGCCTGACAAGTCGTGGCAGTATGAACCAGGTCTTACAGACTGATTTGTATAAAAAACACTTCAGTGATTACAAATATCTCCCTGACATTAGCAATTTTACCCCAATGATTTACCTGTAAAACTTGAAATGGCCTCATGCTGAGGACAGAATACAGGTTCAAGGCTGCCTTTAACCACTTTAGCCCCAGCCCTTGCAAATGTACTGTGGCAGGCATGTACGGCGCTTGCCTGGGAGGAGCTAGGGGGCGAGCGCGCGCCGCCACCGGTGCGCTCCCGCCCCCGCTCGTCAGCTGGGGAGCCAGTGTGTGTGACAGGCGGCTGCGATGACCGCCAGCCACTCGCGATCTCTCCGAGCTGACAGAGAAGGACGGACGTCTGATGCAAGCACAGCCGTCCGTCTTTCTCCCTGAGATGATCACAGAGACCATGCGATCCTGCTATATAGGATCACATGTCTCTATGGTCATCTCACAAGCCCAACCCCCACACAGTTAGAATCGCATTTACTTTTAACCCCTTAAACACCACCATGGTTAACCCCTTCCCTGCCAGTGTCATTATTACAGTAACAGTGCATATTGTTAGCACTGATTACTGTAGTAATGTCACTGGTACCCCCAAAAGTGTCAAAAATGTCAGTTAGGGGTCCGATCTGTCTGCCGCAATGTCGCAGTCCTGCTAAAAATCGCAGATTGCCGCCATTACTAGTAAAAAATAAAAAAAATAATAAAAATGACATAAATCTTCCCGAAAATGGTAAACGCAATAACTTTTGTGCAAACCAATCAAAATACGCTTATTGTGATTTTTTTTTTACCAAAAAATGTAGCAGAAAACAAATTGGCCTGAAATGTTAAAAAATTTTGATTTTTACATTTTTTTTTGGGAATGTTATATAGCAGAATGTGAAAAATATTGTTTTTTTTTTCAATATTGTCGCTCTTTTATTGTTTATAGTGCAAAAAATAAAAATCACAGAGGTGATCAAATACCACCAAAAGAAAGCTCTATTTGTGTGAAAAAAGGACGTCAATTTAGTTTGGGTAAAGCGTCGTACGACTGCGCAATTGTCCGTTAAAGTTACGCAGTGCCGAATCGCAAAATAGTGCCTGATCTTTAAGCAGCAAAATCTTCCGGTCTTAAAGTGGTGATACGCAGTCCATTTAACTACTTTGGTAACTGTATACATTAAGAAGCCACAGTGATTCCAAAGAGGACCAGATATGGAGAACCAGTAATTGTCACTTACTTACCGAAGACTGAGGCTTACTGAAGGTCCGGAGTCATTTTTCTATGGAGCTAGACCTGCTAGAGGAAGGCAAAAAATCCTGAAACATTTCTGTTTATTTTGTCAAATGCCTGCATGGGGTAACTTTCTCAATAGGGCCTGTAGAGAAAAGACTGTGCCCACCAGCTCAGGAATCTCACTGGGTCTGGTATAAGCCACAGTTCCTTTTCAAGCTCACTTGCTGATGTGATGTCTGCACTAAGGGGTATAACTAGCATGGAGAGGAGTGGGAAATTCATTAGTGCTCATGTCATTAAAATTTTAAAAAATTAAGACGATTCTAAAGCCTAGTTACACTTTAAACTTAAATGATTCAGGTGCCAGGTCCAGCAAACAAAAGGTGTTCAAAACCTTGCAGTTCTTTTTCTTTAGAAAGCAGCCGCAGCCTGAGTAGAAAAGCCTGTCCCCTGCCAGCATGCTGCAGAGGTGAAACCTTACTCTCAGTATAGCAGTAGCGGTCCTTATGCAGAGATCCAACACAGTCCCTGCTGAATCAGAGCTAAAGATCTCTAATAGGGTTCATGCCGGGAAAGGGGACCGATATCAATATAAGACGCCTCTTTCTGAATCTCTCCGTACCCCATGACAATTCTGGTTCCAAGGTTATTGCCTCGCTGGACTCTGAAAAGGTGTTTGACAAGTAGGTATACCTCTGGGAGGTCCTCCGTCGCTTTGAGTTTGGCCCGAAATTTCTTCATTGGCTTCAGCTACTCTACAGGGCCCCAGGCGTGGGTCCGCATGAATGATTGGCTCTTGGATTCTTTCTCGCTTCATTGTGGCACACATCAGGGCTGCCTATTGTCTGCCTGTCTGTTTGCTCTGGCTCTGGAGCCCCTGGCTATTTTAAATCAGGGAATCTTCAGAGGTCCAGGGCCTGCAGGTGGGGGCTTTGGAAGAGAAGTTATCTCTCTACACAGATCATGCCTTATCATATCTCAATGATGCAGGCTCATCACTCCTGGCTGCACTGCAGATTTTTGACGCCTTTGGGTCCTTTTCCGGCATCATACTTAAATGGTCTAAGTTGCTTCTTTTTCACCTCAACAAGCATGCTGTTGTGTCAGGGAGTCCCTCTCCATTGCATTGGGTCAGCGAGTTTGAACCTCCTGGGACATATTAATCTTATTAAAATAATGATCCTACCTAAATGTAATTATGTTTTTCTGAACTGTCTGATCTGGTTCGCTAATTCCTTTTTTTGTGACGTTGACAAATGCTTGGGCTCTTTTATTCGTAATGGAGTGCTGCCTCGTTTTGCGAACTCAACTTTCTGGCTTCCTTTCCTCCCTTTCTATAAATTACCGAAATGACCCTGATCAAAAGTTTACATACCCCAGTTTTTATTACCGTGTATTGCCCCCTTTAACATCAATGACAGCTTAAAGTCTTTTGTGGTATTTGTTGATGAGGCTCTTTATCTTCTCAGATGGTAAAGCTGCCCAGTCAAAAAAACCTCCAGTTCTTCTAAATTCTTGGGCTGTCTTGCATGAACTGCACGTTTGAAATCTCCCCAGAGTGGCTCAATGATATTGAGGTCAGGAGACTGAGATGGAATTGGCCACTCCAGAACCTTCACTTTATTCTGCTGTAGCCAATGACAGGTCAACTTGGCCTTGTGTTTAGGATCATTGTCAGGTTAGATTGTCCAAGTATGTCCCATGCGCATCTTCCGGGCTGATGAATGCAAATTTTCCTCCAGTATTTTTTGATAACATACTGCATTCATCTTGCCATCAATTCTGACCGAATTTCCTGTGCCTTTGTAGCTCACACATCCCCAAAACATCAGTGATCCACCTCCGTGTTTCACAGTAGGAATGGTATACCTTTCACAATAGGCCTTGTTGACTCCTCTCCAAATGTAGTGTTTATGGTTGTGGCCAAAAAGCTACATTTTTAGCTCATCACTCCAAATGACTTTGTGCCAGAAGGTTTGAGGCTTGTCTCTGTGCTGTCTGGCATATTATAAGCAGGATACTTTGTGGCATTTGCGTAGTAATGGCTTTCTTCTGGCGACTCGACCATGCAGCCCATCTTTCTTCAAGTGCTTCCTTATTGTGCATGTTGAAACAGCCACACCACATGTTTTCAGAGAGTCCTGTATTTCACCTGAAGTTATTTGTGGGTTTTTCTTTGTATGCCGAACAATTTTTCTGGCAGTTGTGGCTGAAATTTTAGTTGGTCTACCTGACTGTGGTTTGATTTCAACAGAACCCCTTATTTTCCACTTCTTGATTAGAGTTTGTACACTGCTGATTGGCATTCTCAATTCCTTGGATATCTTTTTATATCCCTTTCCTGTTTCATACAGTTCAGCTACCTTTTATCGCAGAGACAATTTATTTGCTTTCCCCATGACTCAGAATCTAGAAACATCAGTGCAGCACTGGATGAAAGATGCAAGGGTCTGTCAGGAGTCCAGAAACTCATTGGCCTTTTATACACAAACACTAATTACAAGCAAACAGATCACAGGTGAGGGTAGTTACCTTAATAGCCATTTAAATTCCTTTATGTCAACTTGTGTGCATGTTATCAGGCCAAAATCACCAGGGTATGTAAACTTTTGATCAGGGTCATTTGGGTAGTTTCTGTAGGCATTATGATTTAAAAAAAGGAAACACAGTTGATTGACAATAAATGGCTTCAGCCAAACACTAACCATGAGCGAAAGAAAAGTTTTTATGTTATCATTCATATTCTCTGAAAAATGGCCAAGAAATCATAAATTCTGCCAGGGTATGTAAACTTATGAGCACAACTGTAAATGTGAGTTAGGGACTTCAGATTGTAAGCCCTAAGAGGGCAGGGACTGATGTGAATGTGCAATATATATGCAAAGCCTTGTATAAACTGTTGGTGCTATATAAGTTAGGGATCAACCGATTATCGGCAACACTGGTATGCACTTTCCCCGATATATCGGAATCGGCCCCTGAGGTTACCGATATTGCTGATATTTAGGGAAAATGCATGTACCGGGGTGATGCCTGCAGCTTGACGCATCACCCCGGTATCGGTGTCCATAGCCAACAGTCGGCTGACTTGAAATGACAAACGATGCAGCAGAGAAGCCGCTCGGCTGTCATTACAAGGAGCGGGAGGGGATGTCCCCCCCTCCCGCTGCCTTCTGCGGCTCGCCCTGGTCTCCCGTCCCAGCGGGAGACCCGGGCATCCTACCTCCACTGCCGCCGCCGCCAAAGAGAAGACCTAGGCCCAATTAAAAAAAAATGACAGCATTGGAAACAGCCAAACTTGGCGTTTTGAATGCTTTTCAGTGCCGAGAAGGGGTTTGGGGGTCTTTTAGACTCCCAGATCCCTCCACAAGAGTACCTTTAGTTTTTTTTACATGTCCGAAAATATGGGCCGATATCGGCCGATACCGATATCCGATGACCAAAATATCGGTATCGGCATTAAAAAAACGATATTGGTCGATCACTAATATAAGTACCTGTAATAAATAAATAATAAACATGTGCCAAAGGTTGCTTTAGAGACTGCTCGCATAGAGTTCTAGATTAGCTGGCCATTTCCTCTTACCCCCAGCCAAGGCTGTTACAAGAGGATTCTGTCTGAACTTTGTCCTCCTATTAATTTCTGCTAACGTTCTGCATCTCTATCCCTCTCCTGTTCAAGTGTTCTGCAATAAATACACAAAAAGACATCCCTTAGACTGAGCATACATTTTTTGTGTGCTTGAAACTTGGCAGCCTCTGTACTCTTTTAAGGGAGACCTGGTCATTCTCAGCAGCCCCAGCGCTACACCTTTGGAATGTATTGTATCTAATTGAAGCTGAAAGTTCAGTTGGGCTTTAAAGCGGAACTAAACCCTCCTAACGTTTTCAGCCAAGGAAGCTGCCCTCTGTTTGATCTCTAACTGCCATGATGCTGCACATGTGATCTGTTATGACACGAGCCATTTCATGGTTTGACAGTTTGGTTGAGAGCATAAGCACGTGCAGGGAATGTAACTGTTTTTTGAAACGGTTAAATCAATGGGTTTAGTTCTGCTTTAATAAAACCAACAAAAGTTTAATAAAGCAGTAAAATAAAGTAAAGTAGTAACAAATATGACAGTGTTTAGTTGCCTAAAGCGTTCGTTGGTAATGAGAGAATATTGGTCTTGTTTGTCAGATGTGCGTAATGATATAAAACAGGGCCTGTGGCATTAAGGGGGATGAAGAGAAGTAAGAGAGCCACCATGAATGGGTTAATTATACAGTGGAGTTGGTGGGAAAATGTCTAACATGCCATTGCTATGAGTAACCAGGACTGGTGGGAATGCTGTAGCAGCTGTAGTACCGGACATGGAGGGTGGTGTCCCCTGGTAGAAGGGGGTTGTTGGTCTGATCCTCTCCCTAGCGAACTGTGCTTCTTTGTATTTGGGACCAAACTCACAACACAAGGGACCTATGGACCTAGCTGGAAGTACTGGAAGAGAGAGAGAAGTGGATCCACAAAGAGTTAACACTGTTCTCCATTGTCATTGAGAGTTAGGTGGCAAATTATGGCTAAGGTACTGGAGCAGGACTGGTATACCCTCATGGAAAAATGTTTCATAGTAAAGTGCTTTGTGTGTGGGCAGTTTGAAACAGTTAGGTGCTTTCCTGGGCAGGAGTTAATTCCTTTTGAGGTTCTTTGGCCCTTTTGGTGAGTTCTGCTCTGGGTCCAGCATACTTCTCTTGTGGGGTAAAAATTGGGTCATTGGTCCAACACACGGAGTTCCCCATAGAGAGCCCCTGGGAGTGAGGGGGTTGGTAGTATATACAAAGAGAGAGCTGAGAGGATCAGGACCCGCTCCAGGTCTGGGGCCGCTAAGGGATTAAGTCGGAGGACAAGACCCGGAGAAGTGAGAGAGATGCCATCCAACTCTGCCAATATGTAGAGTCACCTGAACTTGGGGTACACCCCGAAGACACCAACACTGGAGTATGACTCTAAAGGACTGTAACTGCTGGACTAGATGTTAGCAGGTGTGCCAGGGCAGCAGTCAGGCCTGTGGTTAGAGCTAGGGAACTAGGAATGAATGAGGCCCGCCCCTGTCCCTGGATTGTCCCTGCCTGGTCTGAAGTTACTAAAGAGTTGTATAGTAAATAACTGGTACATATAGCTTAACAAGTGGGTCCTAACACATTGGGTTATGAAGGTATTTGAGTGGATGCAGTAATGTGAAGGCATAAATAGTTGCCAGGAGTGACAAAAGTGTAAAAAGCAGCATGTCGATAGCATGTACCTGTTATAGGTGGAATTACCTCTAGCAGTGAGGAATATGTTGTCGCCACTCCTTCCGCCAGCAGTCTGTCCCCCAGAGTGGAGCGGATTGTACCGCAGAGATTCCCATCCTGTACAGAGGTTCAAGAGTTACAAGTTTCAAGTTGAGTGCACCCGTGGAGCTCGCAGGGCCCCCTCCGCTACTGAGGAGTAGTAGTGCAAAATGCTGGACAGGTGGATGTGGACAGTGGCTCAGCGTGTCCCTCCTGAATGCCAATTCAAGAAAAAGTGTGCATTGTCATGGGGAACGGAGAATAAACTGGAGAATAGTTGCAGTGTCGGTGTACAGGATGTATGTTCATCTCTAAAGTGGAGGCCCACCTTAAGGTTGAGTATTCCCCCACGGCAGTCTTACATCTCTCCCAGGGCATTTATGAGGACGATGCAGCCAAAGGTACTCTATGTGTGCAGTAGAGTGACCCTGTAACAAAGTGTCTAACATAGCCCAGAAAAACCCAACCGGGGGTAGGCCTCATCTGTGACCCACACTTGGCGCCCAACGAGTTGATGGGGAACATGGAGGACGTGACAAACAACCAATACCCTACCCTTACAAGTGTATCTGTGCAAGGTGAACAGCTCACATCTAAGTTTGGGGTTCCTATTTTTTGCTGATTCTCGCATGACCACAGCCCCCTGTCTAGTTTCATGCAGCGAGTTTGCAAAGGGGCCCCTCCCACAGATTGATTAGGGACTTTGTACCATGGGATTTGTAGTGCCATAGAGCAGCATATGTAGCCACAACTAAAATGCACTGCTTGTTCCAAACAGGACATGATGGGGGAAAGGAGAGGTACAGGAGCTCACAGGAGACTACAGGGAGGTAGAAAAACACACAGTAAGAAAGACTTCAAGAAAAATTAATTGCAGGGCCATTAAGTAGTAGATGCGTGTGGATTAGTTTTGGAGAATAAGGATATTGTTTAGTGTCCCTTTAAATAGGGCCACCAAAGTCCTACCTAGGAGCACTCACCACAAAGCCAGAGCTATTACTTTTGGTAAAATGTAACTGCAGTTTAACTAAAAATGATACATTTATATGTGTCCCTGTATACTCTTAAAGATGTGCCAGGACAGTGGATTACTGATACTGAAGATAATGGGGTTGTGTTACTAAAACTGGAGTGCTGCTTCACACATATGCGATGTCAGACATCGCATGCGATTTGCAGCGCACTTCTCTGCAAATCACATGTGATGTCTGTGCGTTGCAAATTCAGCCATACAGATTGTATGGCTGAATTTGCATCGCATTCAGACCAAAGTCGCACAGGACCCTTTTTTTGGTCTGCACCAGAATCGGACCCATGGATGTTCCCACCTATGCAATCCGATTCATATTTTAATTGACAGTTCGCACTGCGAAATGCGAATAGATCTGGGGGTTTTGTTAACATTGTATTGACACCCCCAGCGATTCGCTTATGGCAGCATGAACTGCCTGCGAGTTGAGTGCGATGCGGGAACCCACAATGGATTCGTAGAGTTCCTGCATCGCATATATGTGTGACCTGGCATGGAGAGTGCAAAATCTGGTGCAGTTGTGAATGGTAGCCAATCAACTTCCAACTTCAGCTGCTTTGACAAAAAAAAAAAACAAAAAACAAAAAAACTAGAAGCTGATTTCTATGCAGTTTCTATGCAGCTGGTTTCTATGCAGAACTGCACCAGATTTTGCACTCTCTAGTTTTAGTAAATCACCCCCTGTGTGTTTTGTGTCTTGGTTTGCTGTGAATACATTGCCCAAGCTAGGTGGCGCTGTTTGTAGACAGGAGGCCTGCTCTGCATTGTACTGTATGGTCATGGTCAGTCCATCTCCTGGAAGGAGGGGATGCACACATATAGAGCCAGGAGAGGAGCAGAGGCCATGTGACTTGTCTTGGGTGAAGGTAACCCTTCCTAATTTTATTTTCCCAGGCTGCTGGTACACATAACATCATGTAGTTCATTGTGGAAGGGCTGTGTATAGTTCTGAGACTTTTGTGTGTGCTTGGAGGATCCAAGGCGTATAGTGTATGTTCTGAATGCCCAGATAGACCTGGACCATGTTCTGTCCCACTATGCATTGACTGAGCCTTACTGGTCAACCACAGATCTCTAATAGGAGAGTGGGACAAGGGTTCAAAAAATAATCATCACAAGGGACATTGCTTACAATCAATGCCAAGTGCTCCTTGTGCTGCAACTTTAGTCTTCTGATAAGAATTGACTAACACAAAATTTATTTTTTTCTTGAATTTGCTGAAAAATGGGGTGGGGTACAGATGAAAAGAACCTTAAAAAGTGAGTGGAGGTCTGCCCTAATGTAGTTTCAAAAGTAATTTTCATTATTGCATGCATTCTGTGACCTGTCCTCCATGCTGAGCTGCTTTTTGCTGCATGTACATCCACCTCGGACCTGCGTGCAGACAGCCCAGTGGGGGCAGACGCACTGGATGCATGGACGCAGTCGCATGCTGAAATCTGGCATGCATGCAGGAATGGGTGCACGGATCCAAACATACAGTGACTGCATTCTGATCCGTCGCACACATTATGCCCTTTAGGTTTTGATGTCTACAGTAATGTCTTATAAATATTTTTTTTAGGGAGAATTTGGTACCAATTTGTGTATATATATATATATATATATATATATATATATATATATATATGTGTATATATATATATATATATATATATAAAAAATATACAGTATATATATTTTTTTTATTTCCATGAAATATATTGAGTTTTTGTAACGAGTAACAAATCATCAATGATACATGGAAGAATAAGAATTAATATTATATTTTATTTCTTTGGGTTTTATTGTGAATAATTAGCCCAAAAAAATATAGAAAAAGGTTACCTTTATCTGTAATTTATGCAGCCACAACTTTCAGGCCCCATTCACACTTCGCATAGTGTGAACGATTTTAATGTGATTCCACATGTCACGCATAGGGCAGCCCATTCACTTCTGTGGCTGCCAAATGCACATTTGTCGCCCAAAAGAAGTCTTTGCTCCTTTTTGAGCAACAAATTGTACACAATTTTTAAAGTTGCATTTTGCTGCACGACAATCCTGGCAAAATCGCACTGCATTTTGGGGTGCAGTTGAGAATGAATGGCACCCAAAAGCGCGTTGCGATTCTGCCCGCGACTCCGAATTGCAAAGTGTAGAAGGAGTTCCAGCCAACCCCAAAAAAAATTAAGTCAGCAGCTACAAATACTGTAGCTGCTGACTTTTACTATTAGGGTACTTACCTGTCCAGGCATCCAGGGTTGGCCTCACCCGAGTTGATTTTTGAATCGGATCTCGGGTGCTGCTGCTGCCATCTTGGCTAAGGGGAAACCGGCCATGAAGCCTTGCGGCTTCACAGACGGTTTTCTACAGCACATGCGCAAATCGCCATATTTCCTGTATGTGTTTTTTGCTGATTTCTGGGCTGATTTTAATAGAAAAAGCCCCTGACGGGATCATGCCCCCTCTTCCCTCCTGCTCTGTTGAGAAAAATTCTTTCATTGCAGTGCATGCAACACAGTCTCTGAATGGGGGAGAGCCTGATGAATGACAGAATTCTCTCCCCCTTCAGCCCTTCAGAGATTGTTATATACATTATATTACCAAAAGTATTGGGATGTCTTTACACGCACATGAACTTTAATGGCATCCCAGTTTTAGTCCGTAGGGTTCAATATTGAGTTGGCCCATCCTTTGCAGCTATAACAGCTTCAACTCTTCTGGGAAGGCTGTCCACAAGGTTTAGGAGTGTGTCTATGGGAATGTCTGACCATTCTTCCAGAAGGGCCTTTGTGGGGTCTGATGTTGGAGAGAAGGCCTGGCTCGAAGTCTGTTCTCTAATTCATCCCAAAGGGGTTATATCAGGCTGAGTCAGGACTCTGTGCAGGCCAGTCAAGTTCCTCCACCCCAAACTCACCCATTTATGTCTTTATGGACCTTGCTTTGTGCACTGGTCCAAATCATTTGGTGGAGGGGGGATTATGGTGTGGGGTTGTTTTTCAGGGGTTGGACTTGGCTCCTTAGTTCCAGTGAAAGGAACTCTTAAAGCGGTAGTATAATCCGCTTTTTAACTTTTACCTACAGATAAGCCTATAATAAGGCTTACCTGTAGGTAAAATTAATATCTCCTAAACCTGCACGGTTTAGGAGATATTCGCCCTGCATGCAGCCGCTGACACCAGCGGTACATGCGCTCTGAAGGTCCGGAGGAGGGCTTCGTTCTAAGGTATTTCATAATGAGCTAGTATGCAATGCATACTAGCGCATTATGCCGTTGTCCTGCAGGGTTTGTTTTTTTTTTTGTTTTTTGAGGATACAACCGCTTAACCGCTCGAAATATAATCGAAAAAGAAAAGCGCATGAGCTGTGACCTAGAAAGAAAAGAAGATTCCTGGCCTAGGAATCGATCAATATTGTTTTTTCATTGCTGATACTGATACCGATATTTTGGTCATCGCGTATTGATATCGGCCCATATCGGCGTATTGATATTGACCCAAGTTTGGCTGTTTTGAATGCTGTCATCTGCAGAGTTGTATAAAGTACTCAAAACCCATACTTGAGTAAAAGTACAAGTGCTCGATCAAAAAGTGACTTGAGTAGAAGTGGAAGTGCTCGATCACAAAGTGACTTGAGTAGAAGTACTAAAGTATTCAACATTTTTGTACTTAAGTATTGCAAGTAGTTTTTTTTTTAAATTTTGCTACTCAAGTACTGAAAGTAAAAGTACCAGTAGTTTTTTAAAAAAAATTGCTACTCAAGTACTGAAAGTAAAAGTACAAGTACTGTGTTATGTAGTTATTAAAGAAAGAAGTCAAAAGTTTATTAAAGTTAAAGTTATTAAAGTTAAAGTTATTAAAGAAAGAAGTCAAAAGAAGTCAAAAGTACACATGACATTACACACATTTTTTTGAGCTTCATGAAACCTGCCATCTACTGTTCTGGCAGTAGTAGTTTTTATAATTGTGACGGGTAACTATGCAGCACAAAAAAAAATATCGGAGTAGAAGTATTGAAATCATCAAAAAAATGTAGTGAAGTAAAAGTGGAAGTAGGAGAAAAAAATTCTACTCTAGGAAAGTACAGATAACGCCTTTCGGTACTTAAGTACAGTAGTGAAGTAGTTCTACTTAGTTACTATACATCTCTGGTCATCTGGCGCCAGTACCTGGAAGTGATGTCATGACATCACTTCCGGGATTTTGCATGGAGACCCGATCAGAGCCAAATGCGGCTTTGATCGGGTCTTCGGCGGCCGTGCAGGCTGGTTGCCCGGGTTTCCTGGTGGGACGGGAGACCCGGGCGAGCCGCGGAAGGCAGGGGACGTCCCCTCCCGCTCCTTGTAATGACAGCCGAGAGACTTCTCAGCCGCATTGGTTGTCATTACAAGACAGACGACCGTTGGCTATGGACGTCGGTACCAGGGTGATGCCTCTAGCGGCAGGCATCACCCCGGTTCAAGCACTTTCCGAAATATCGGTAATATTGGGGAAAGTGCATATCAGCCCTCCATATATCGGCTTTGCCGATAATCGGTTGATCCCTATCCCGGCCACTAATTTTCTTTTCCATAACAAGATGAAGTGAAATTGAAAGCTTGGTTGGTCGAATTTCGAAATCAATGGTGGCACCATCGGATTACAAAACACACGCATTTTCAATCGACAAACCATTCGGGATTTGACCCATGTATGGCCTGTATTTGAAGCTGATTGGTTAATATACACAGCTGCACCAGATTCTGTGTGCACCAGTTTTAGTAAATCTCCCCCAGACTGCATACAGTGTACTGTATATTCTTTGTATTCATAAATATTCATTGTAAAAAAAAGCACTTAAAACATAAATGTATAAAGTCGTTGTAGCTTCATCTTACATTTGTAGCCGCGGACACAAAACAGCGTTTTCTGGGAGAGTAAAAAGCCTGTGAAAGTGGAAATGTTTGTTTATGCTAATGCATGTACAGTATATAACGACACATGACATAACTGACATGTCAAATTGCAAATTATGATTACACACTTTTAGGAACGTCAAATCAAATTGGCTATGTGTAGTAGACCTAAAAATAACACCTTCCCGTTTCATTTCATTTGGCACAAGTATTCCCCAAAGTTCTCCTTCACTGCTGCATGGCAGAATAGAAATATCACCTCGGGCAATCTGTTGTCTACAGCTAAACACCCAACTTTCAGAAAAATTTGATACTAAATAGATGTCATAACAACCAATTAAATTGTCTTTCAAAAGCATACATGCTGTTCTGCATTTCATGCCAATAACACTTTATTTGAATTAATAAAATCAGTGTTTCATATCACAACATGAGAGCAGAAATGCAGCAAGGGGCTGGGTAGAAATGAAAGCTGTAAACACCCAAAATGGACTACAGAGGTAAGATTAAAGGGACACTTGCAAATAAAGTGACCAAGTGCTAGGAAAGACTTATTTGTGTCCAAATAGATCAGGGGTGGCGAACAAGTTCGACAAAAGGAGTCAAAATTTTAAACTGTGAGAGTCAGAGAGCCACACCACGCAGTGACCTGCCAAAACAGACAAACACTCACACAAAAGCATATAACTTTATAACATGGCACAGGTGATGGAATAGGCATGGCACAAGTGATGGAATAGGCATGGCACAAGTGATGGAATAGGCATGGAACAAGTGATGGTACAGGCATGGCACAGATGGTATAGGCATGGCACAGATGGTACAGGCATGGCACAGATAGTATGGCATGGCACAGATGGTATGGCATGGCACAGGTGGTATGGCATGGCACAGAAGGTATGGCATGGCACAGGTGGTATGGCATGGCACAGATGGTACAGGCATAGCACAGATGGTATGGCATGGCACAGATGGTACAGGCATGGCACAGATGGTATGGCATGGCACAGATGGTACAGGCATAGCACAGATGGTATGGCATGGCACAGATGGTATGGCATGGCACAGATGGTACAGGCATAGCACAGATGGTATGGCATGGCACAGGTGGTATGGCATGGCACAGATGGTATGGCACAGGTGGTATGGCATGGCACAGGCGGTATGGCATGGCACAGATGGTATGGCATGGCACAGATGGTACAGGCATAGCACAGATGGTATGGCATGGCACAGATGGCATGGCATGGCACAGATGGTACAGGCATAGCACAGATGGTATGGCATGGCACAGATGGTATGGCATGGCACAGATGGTACAGGCATGGCACAGATGGTATGGCATGGCACAGATGGTATGGCACAGATGGTATGGTATGGCACAGATGGTATAATAATGGCACAGGTGATGGAATAGGCATGAGGAGGAGGAGGACTCACTTACCGGGCTGCTGACTGACTGGTTCCAGATGACCTCCTCACGCTGCGCCTGCGGCCTGGTCTGGATCCGGTCTCTGCAGTGCCGACTCCCGCCGAGTCCTGGTCTCCGTCCGCTCCGGTCCTCCTGGTGACTCGCGACATCTTCTTCTCTCCGCTGCTGCGCACACTATGCTCGGGCGGGAAGGAAGGCGGAAGATGATGTCCTACTGTGATTGGTCCAGGCTGGAGTCTGGACCAATCACAGCCCGGACATCATAAAAGTGGGAGTGTCCCGCTGAAGAGCGCCAATCGGCGCCCCTGCTGGTTTTTGACTCCACCCCCCCATACCCAGGACACAGTACGGCGCCCGCCAATGGGCGAAAATTTTCCATTTTTTTTTTTTTTTTTTTAAATCTAACACTGCGCTAGACGAGCCACAGTATACCAAAAGAGGCAAAGAGCCAAAGAGCCGCATTCTGTTTGGCCGGGAGCCGCATGCGACTCGAGAGCCGCGTGTTCGCCACCCCTGAAATAGATAATATAAGTGAAAAGATATGTATAAGGTGCTTATCTTTTCACTTATATTATCTATTTGGACACAAATAAGTCTTTCCTAGCACTTGGTCACTTTATTTGCATATTTTTTGTTATTATGTAATGATTGTACTGACACAGGACAGAGGTATACCCTTCATTGGGTCCTTTCCTTTTGCTTTACATGGTATATTGGGCAGCGCCATTTTACCTCCCCCTTATTCCCATTTCTATTATATATTTTGGACTATATAATAGGGGGTAGGCCGCAGCCAGCATTTGAGTTTATCTATACTAGCGTGGATTCTCTCCCCTCTTTAAACGATATCCTTATTCTCCAAAATAATAATCCACACACATCCACTACTTAAAGTGTTACTAAACCCACTACAGTAAAGTCAGTGTTTATATGCAGTAAAGCATGCTTGTTATGGGATAGTAGGCAGGATTTCTTATTCTATTAACCACTTGCCGACCGCCGCACGACTATTTACTGCGGCAGTCAGCCCCTCACAGGCAAAGTGACGTAGTACTACGTCGCTTGCCTGTGAGGCTCTAGGGAGCGAGCGTGCGCCGCTGGAGGCGCGCTCCCGCTCGCTCACAGACCCCCCTTGCGCGAGTGACTGGCGGACCCGATGTCCGCCGGTCACTCGCGATCGTCGGTTACACCGGGAGAAAGGCAGGCGGATAATGTAAACAAAGCCTGTCATTCTTCCCTGTGTAACAGCAGAGATCATACGGTCCTGCTATGTAGGACCGTTGATCTCTGCTGTTACACACACAGCCACATCCAATCACAGTTAGAAGCACGCCCCTAGGGACACACTTAACCCCTCCCTCTCAAATAAAGTTAACCCCTTCCCTGCCAGTGTTATTTTTACAGTAACAGTGCATATGTATAGCACTGATTACTGTAGTAATGTCACTGGTAACCCCAAAAGTGTCAAAAATTTCAGTCAAGGGTCCGATCTGTCCGCCACAATGTCGCAGCCCCGCAAAATAAATCGCAGATCGCCGCCATTACTCGTTAAAAAAAAAAAAACAATAAAAATGACAAAAATCTTTCCCTTAGTTAGTAAACACAATAACTTTTGCGCAAACCAATCAAAATACGCTTTTTGCTATTTTTTTTACCAAACATATGTAGCAGAAAGCAAATTGCCGTAAAATGTTAAAAAGTTTTGATTTTTACATTTTTTTGGGGGGGGAATTACATATAAAAAATGTGAAAAATATTATTATTTTTGCAAAATTGTCGCTATTTTTTTGTTTATAGCGCATGATAAAAAAATCGCACATGTGATCAAATACCACCAAAAGAAAGCTCTGTTTGTGGGAAAAAAAGGACGTCAAATTTGTTTGGGTACAGCGTCGCACGACCGCGCAATTGTCCGTTAAAGTCACGCAGTGCCAAATCGCAAAATAGGCCCTGGTCAGGAAGGGGGTAAAATCTTCCGGGGCTTAAGTGGTTAATTAACTAAGAATAAAAAAGCAGACACCTGTAATTGTGGAAAATAATTAGCCGCGGCCGTTTATTATTGGTTTGAAAACTTTTAATAAATAGATGATAAAAACATACAACACTTGTAACAACCCAGCCACCACGGCTCAGGCTGCATAAATAAATATCTCAGATGAAATCATCACTTCCAAATATACAGTAAAAACCGTCCCCTTTGGCTAACGCAAAGGTGACCCACCACATAAAAACAGCTGCGACAAGGGAGGGGGGGATGGGGAACTCCACTGGTAAGTCTCCTGAGGTGAATGACCCCCTCTAAGGCGATCCCCTCTTTATATAGGGTACCCAGAGAGCTCTAGAAGCTTCTACAGCTGATCTCTATTCCTATAGGTGCTCTGACCACCCACTCCAGCTGTTTCACCTCAGGATGGCCCTTTCTTCCCTCCCTTTTGTCCCTGAGGAAAAAAGGAGGGAAAAATTAACTGACCAAACTCTAAACCTCTTCCCACCACTGTCTCATGAGGAAAAGGGGGGCTATACAGCCTTTCCTTTTCCCTTCATACAGTACTCACTGTGCAATCTAAGGCAGGACCAGGACAAGGGGTGGTCAGGAGGGAAAGCTGCCCTGGGCACTGTGCTGTGGTATTATGTGAGGTGGGGGGCACCACAAGGAGTTTGGGGGGGGGATTTGTATTTGCTAGGATTGTTGATTAGAGGGGGTTTATGTTGGGAAGGGAATGAGGGAAGAAGATTTGTGCTAAGAGGGGGAATTTCTGGGGGTTTGTGCTAGAAAAGGTAATGTGGTAGGGAGGAGGGGATTGGTGTTAGGAGGGGACATTTTTTTTCTTGTTGGGGGGGGGGATTTGTGCTAGGAGGGGAAATTTGGGGGGATTTGTGCTAAGATAGGGGATTGGGGAGAATTTGCGCTGGGGGGGAGGAGATTTGGATTTAGGGGAAAGGATTTGTGCTCAGAGTGGAAATTTGAGTGGTAGAGGCTATGTACTAAGAGTGGGGAATTTTTATTCGGGGGATGGATTCATGCTGAGGGCATATCGGGAATGAAAAGATTTGAGCTGGGGGGTTGGGGAGGCAAAGATTTGTGCTGGGAAGGGGGTTTCAGCTAAGGGGCGGATTTGCACTGGGAAGAGGGGGAATTCATATTTAGGGGTTAAGCATGCAGACTCGTGCTCTGGAGGGGGGGGGGGGGTTTTCTGATACATAATGCTCATACATCTTGAGGGGGGGGCACAGATTTCACATGTTTGCCCTGGGCTCTAGATGACCTTGTCCAGGCGCTGATCTAAGGGGTTAGTCCTCTGCATTGTGTAAAAATGCTGTTTGATCCTGACTTCTGATCATCCCCTTCCACGGACTCCAATATATTTCCTGATATTTGCAGAGACAGGGGACAGGCTGCACATGCTCAGTTCGGTGTGTATTGCTAGAGAGTTTTTTTCTTTTCTTGGGAGAGTACAGTGCCTTGCGAAAGTATTCGGCCCCCTTGAACTTTTCGACCTTTTGCCACATTTCAGGCTTCAAACATAAAGGTATAAGACTGTAATTTTTTGTGAAAAATCAACAAGTGGGACACAATCATGAAGTGGAACGAAATTTATTGGATATTTCAAACTTTTTTAACAAATAAAAAACTGAAAGATTGGGCGTGCAAAATTATTCAGCCCCCTTAAGTTAATACTTTGTAGCGCCACCTTTTGCTGCGATTACAGCTGTAAGTCGCTTAGGGTATGTCTCTATCAGTTTTGCACATCGAGAGACTGAAATTTTTGCCCATTCCTCCTTGCAAAACAGCTCAAGCTCAGTGAGGTTGGATGAAGAGCATTTGTGAACAGCAGTTTTCAGTTCTTTCCACAGATTCTCGATTGGATTCAGGTCTGGACTTTGACTTGTCCATTCTAACACCTGGATATGTTTATTTGTAAACCATTCTATTGTAGATTTTGCTTTATGTTTTGAATCATTGTCTTGTTGGAAGACAAATCTCCATCCCAGTCTCAGGTCTTTTGCAGACTCCATCAGGTTTTCTTCCACAATGGTCCTGTATTTGGCCCCATCCATCTTCCCATCAATTTTAACCATCTTCCCTGTCCCTGCTGAAGAAAAACAGGCCCAAACCATGATGCTGCCACCACCATGTTTGACAGTGGGGATTGTGTGTTCATGGTGATGAGCTGTGTTGCTTTTACGCCAAACATAACGTTTTGCATTGTTGCCAAAAAGTTAGATTTTGGTTTCATCTGACCAGAGCACCTTTTTCCACATGTTTGGTGTGTCTCCCAGGTGGCTTGTGGCAAACTTTTAACGACACTTTTTATGGATATCTTTAAGAAATGGCTTTCTTCTTGCCACTCTTCCATAAAGGCCAGATTTGTGCAGTATACGACTGATTGTTGTCCTATGGACAGAGTCTCCCACCTCAGCTGTAGATCTCTGCAGTTCATCCAGAGTGATCATGGGCCTCTTGGCTGCATCTCTGATCAGTCTTCTCCTTGTATGAGCTGAAAGTTTAGAGGGACGGCCAGGTCTTCGTAGATTTGCAGTGGTCTGATACTCCTTCCATTTCAATATTATCGCTTGCACAGTGCTCCTTGGGATGTTTAAAGCATGGAGAATCTTTTTGTATCCAAATCCAGCTTTAAACTTCTCCACAACAGTGTCTCGGACCTCCCTGGTGTGTTCCTTGTTCTTCATGATGCTCTCTGCGCTTTAAACAGACCTCTGAGACTATCACAGTGCAGGTGCATTTATACGGAGACTTGATTACACACAGGTGGATTCTATTTATCATCATTAGTCATTTAGGTCAACATTGGATCATTCAGAGATCCTCACTGAACTTCTGGAGAGAGAGTTTGCTGCACTGAAAGTAAAGGGGCTGAATAATTTTGCACGCCCAATTTTTCAGTTTTTTATTTGTTAACAAAGTTTGAAATATCCAATAAATTTCGTTCCACTTCATGATTGTGTCCCACTTGTTGTTGATTCTTCACAAAAAATTACAGTTTTATATCTTTATGTTTAAAGCCTGAAATGTGGCAATAGGTCGAAAAGTTCAAGAGGGCCGAATACTTTCGCAAGGCACTGTACATGTGATCAGCACAGGGCCAATCAGCACTGCCCAGACAGAGAGTCAGGGGTCCTGCAGCCTCATAGGACAATCAGGGGAGAATGAAAGCTCCTCCTATAAAATGTAACCAGACACTCAGAAGTGACAAGATTGCTTTATACTGCTGATGAGAAAAGGTATTTAGCAGGTTATATTTACTTAAACGTTTGCATTTCCATGTTCTGTGTACTGTGGGAGACCAGATATGTTGTCCTGGGTTTAGAAACACTTGTCAGATGTCCTGGGTTTAGAAACACTTTAATGGCCCTGTAATCTATTTTTGTGTGTTTATAGCATTCAAGCTCACAAGTCCCTTCCTTTCCCCCCTCCTGTCTGTTTGTTTAAAACAAGCAGTGCACATTAGTTGTGTTCTTGTGCACTGCTCTATGCACACTACAGTTTGCGTGGGCACTTACATTTCATCACCCACAGAGTCACCCACTTCTGGACAGTGGAGACCAGGGGGTTAAGGAAGGTGTAGGGCAGCCTTTCTCAACCTTTTCAACACAGAGGAACCCTTGAAATAAATTTCTAGTCTTGGGGAACCCCTGCTAAAAATGTAAAATCTACAACTCATGACACATTAGTGTGATGCTGGTCATACATTAAAAATCTGTCATTTGGTCCGATCGTTCGTTTTTCGTCCAGTTAATGGGCACTAATAGAAAATCGTTTTTCAACTTTTCGAAGCCGAAAAATTGAAGGAACAGTTTGGAAAATTCTGCAGAACGAACGATAAATTGAAAGGTTAATGTGTTTCTCAAATAGTAAAAAAGTGGTTGAGACCAGGGTAGGACTACAAACACTCGCCCAGCGCTCCTTATAAAAGGGATGAAACCACACACTAGATATAGATAATAATAAAATACATAAAATGCATAAAAATTTGCTGATCGCAGCTACTGTGATAAGAACAATGTATGAAAATGATGATATAAAATACTGTGAAAGTACTCAAATAAGTATAGTCCAGCACTTGATTGCATCCAGCAGCGCTCAATATATCAAACATATATCATAGATCATAAAGTCCTCAAAAGGAAAAAAAAGAACTGTCTAAAGACTCAATGAAATGTTCATAAATCCCCCGACAGTTCATATGATAATAATAATAATCCCTGGTGTATTGATGTCCGTAATCAGGTTCCAACCTTCACCACACCAAACGTGACCCCCCTAGTAGTGGGCACTCACCGGAAATATTATAAATATACGCCTGTAAGCATAGGTAGCTTGGACCCTTGACACCTTTGGATATCCCCGTCAATGCCTGATGACTTCCACATAGGTATTCCAATCATGGATTCAGAAGTGTCATGGAAATAAAGATGGGGGCACAATAGTGTGATACCGTTTCAACATTTATTGTACAAATCACTCCAAGTTAAAAACCCCAAATCCAATATGCTTACATAAGAACAGATCTTTCAAGCAGAATAATAGTAACCCATTGGTTATGGCCAGCTCACCACTGCTGCGTGAAAATATTCAAGCCTCCACTGCTGCATGAAAATCTTCAAGCCTCCTTCAGGGTGAGATCCGGATGCCAGCCAGAACTTCTTGTGGTTACAAGGGAAACAGCATGCCTGTGTCCTGACGCGTTTCGTCCGTATGGACTTCAGGTGATATTGATAACCGAAAATGCAGGATGCACTTAACCAAAATGGAAAATTACAGTTTTTTAAAAATATATATTTTTATATATAATTGTTTTATATTTGCTTCTATTGTGGTATTAAAAATCCTGCTTCACCGTTGAAATGCATTGAAAGCGCAGCAAGAACGCATCAAAAACGCAACCATGTTATGTTTTTGATGCAGTTTTTGAGTCACATGATCTATGAAATAGGTAAAATTGTGGCGAAATCGCGGTACAATCGTTTTCATCGCCATTATCTGCACCGTTTCTCTTATCGGCAAAATGCTGATAACACAATTTTTGGCCGATATGTTTCGGCTGCTGAAATTTTGGTGTGTCTCCCTCTAATGCAAGTTGCTTAGCTGCTATTATTATTATTATACAGGATTTATATAGTGCCGACAGTTTGCGCAGCACTTTACAATATGAGGGAAGACAATATAGTTACAATACAATTCAATACAGGAGGATTTAGAGGGCCCTGCTCGTTAGAGCTTACAATCTAGAAGTGCTATGATGGTTTTAGTACTTTCTGAGTTGCAGACCTGAAACAATATGTGGATTGGGACACCAATGTCTCACATGATAGGATTCCTCGAAATAAACATTGCAATGGTTTGCAGTGTAGCTTCAGTTGGGTATTACAGTGTATGTTTTCATAAGCACTCACTTTTTATTATTGTTATAAGCAATTTTTTAAACTAATTTTAGTGCTTGATTTTCCATGATTTATACAGTATATTATATTCACTTTTACAGATTCTTTATCATATATTCTATAAATATCTCCATGCCAGACCCCTCCACTCATTCACTGTCATTGCAACGTGTTACTAAGCAGTAAGCCCAGTCTACATATGTAGCTAGCAATTATGGTTGTCACCATGTACACATATAATTATAGGTTATAAATAGAAAGCGAGGAGGCAGAGATGAGTGACCTGAACACGGAGTGTCTTCAATAAGTGAAGACAGAGACTGACAACAGTTATGTTGTCCATTGACAGAGATAGGTGATGACATGGGCCTCATAGTTCCAGAAGGCACAGGCAACTCAGAAATCTTGTGGGACTTGCTGCTTCTAGCACAAGAACGAAGATCAATGTCTTCTGTGTCAGTACATATTCAGATACTGGAGAAAAAAGGAAGTGTTCTACTCTGTATTAGAAGTGCTGCCAGTTGCCAATGAATGTAATGGCACTGGATACTTGTCAGCTTGCACAGTAGGAGAACTTTACTATGAGCAAAATGCACTCCATTCCTCACAGTTCAAATGCTAAGCTTTGATCACACAAACCTAAATATGAAATGACTTTTAAAATACACCCGCAGATAAAAAAAAGGAAAAGAAGCATATGAACACTAATGCATCCAGATCTCACCTTTGGAGAGGTCAGGGGGTTGTAGCAGATGGGAGGATAGCGCTGTGGACACTGTACATAGGGTGGTAGCTGATAGGAGCATAGGACTGTGGACACTGTATATAGGGCGGTAGCTGATGGGAGGATAGGGCTGTGGACACTGTACATAGGGTGGTAGGTGATGGCAGAATAGGGCTGTGGACACTGTACATAGGGCGGTAGCTGATGGTAGGATAGAGCTGTGAACACTGTACATAGGGTGGTAGCTGATGGGAGGATAGGGCTGTGGACACTGTACATAGGGTGGTAGCTGATGGGAGGATAGGGCTGTGGACACTGTACATAGGGTGGTAGCTGATGGGAGGATAGGACTGTGGACACAGTACATAGGGTGGTAGCTGCTGGGAGAATAGGGCTGTGGACACTGTACATAGGGTGGTAGCTGATGGGAGGATAGGGCTGTGGACACTGTACATAGGGTGGCAGCTGATGGGAGGATAAGGCTGTGGATACTTTACATAGGGTGGTAGCTGATGGGAGGATAGGGCTGTGGATGCTGTACATAGGGTGGTAGCTGATGGGAGGATAACACTGTGGACACTGTACATAGGGTGGTAGCTGATTGGATGATAGCGCTGTGGACACTGTACATAGGGTGGTAGCTGATGGGAGGATAAGGCTGTGGACACTGTACATAGGGTGGTAGCTGATGGGATGATAGCACTGTGGACACTGTACATAGGGTGGTAGCTGATAGGAGGATAGGGCTGTGGACACTGTACATACTGTGGTAACTGATGGGAAGATAAGGCTCTGGACACTGTACATAGGGTGGTAGCTGATAGGAGGATAGGGCTGTGGACACTGTACATAGGGTGGTAGCTGATGGGAGGATAGGGCTGTGGACACAGTACATAGGGTGGTAGCTGATGGGAGGATAGCGCTGTGGACACAGTACATAGGGTGGTAGCTGGTGGGAGGATAGGGCTGTGGACACTGTACATAGGGTGGTAGCTGATGGGAGGATAGCGCTGTGGACACAGTACATTGGATGGTACCTGATGGGAGGATAGGGCTGTGGACACTGTACATAGGATGGTAGCTGATGGGAGGATAGGGCTGTGGACACTGTGCATAGGGTGGTAGCTGATGGTAGAATAGGGCTGTGGACACTGTACATAGGGTGGTAGCTGATGGTAGAATAGGGCTGTGGACACTGTACATAGGGTGGTAGCTAATGGGAGGATAGCGCTGTGGACACTGTACATAGGGTGGTAGCTGATGGTAGAATAGGGCTGTGGACACTGTACATAGGGTGGTAGCTGATGGGAGGATAGGGCTGTGGACACTGTACATAGGGTGGTAGCTGATGGGAGGATAGCGCTGTGGACACAGTACATAGGGTGGTAGCTGATGGTAGAATAGGGCTGTGGACACTGTACATAGGGTGGTAGCTGATGGGAGGATGGAGCTGTGGACACTGTACATAGGGTGGTAGCTGATGGTAGAATAGGGCTGTGGACACTGTACATAGGGTGGTAGCTGATGGTAGAATAGGGCTGTGGACACTGTACATAGGGTGGTAGTTGATGGGAGGATAGGGCTGTGGACACTGTACATAGGGTGGTAGCTGGTGGTAGAATAGGGCTGTGGACACTGTACATAAGGTGGTAGCTGATAGTAGAATAGGGCTGTGGACACTGTACATAGGGTGGTAGCTGATGGGAGGATAGCGCTGTGGGCACTAGGGATGATCGAATGGTTTCGTTTCTGTAGGGAAAGTGTTAAGTGTAAGGGGACCATAGTGTAGTGTAGGGTTAACTGACAGTGACTGCTATGGAAGGGTGACAAAACCCTTCCATAGCAGGGTGACCGCTATAGAGAAATTATCATTTCTCTGAGTTGCTTCGGAACTGGAATATGGCTTCTCACCAGCCAAGCATTTTTTATGCTGCAGGGGCTGCCACTGCCAGTGCTTTTTTGAGGACATGTTTGATGTCAGACATGACATCTGAACATGTGTATAGGGGGTATATATACACATATATGTCTGTATATATACCCCTAGACATATATAGGTGTGATAGTAGCAGAAATAAATGCTTGCGCTAATGAAATCATTTACAGTAATATATTTCTGCTACTATCACACCTATATATGGCTAGGTGTCTATATACATATAATTATGTGTGTATATATACCACTATACACAAGTTCAGATGTTTTGCCTGCCTCAAAAGAACCCAAAAAAATGCCAAAAAAACGCTAGCGTAAAAAAATGCCCAGGTGTGTTTTTGCTGGCATTTTTTGGGGGGTTTTGGAGGCAGGCAAAACATCTGAACTTGTGTATAGTGGTGTATATACACACATCCATATATTTATATACACACCTAGATATATATAGGTGTGATAGTAGCAGAAATATATGCTTGCGCTAATGAAATCATTTACAGTAATATATTTCTGCTACTATCACACCTATATATGGGTAGGTGTCTATATACATATAATTATGTGTGTATATATACCACTATACACAAGTTCTGATGTTTTGCCTGCCTCAAAAAACTCCCAAAAAATGCCAGCAAAAACACACCTGGGCATTTTTTTTTTTGACGCTAGCGTTTTTTTTTGGCATTTTTTGGGGTTCTTTTGAGGCAGGCAAAACATCTGAACTTGTGTATAGTGGTATATATACACACACATAATTATATGTATATAGACACCTAGCCATTGATAGGTGTGATAGTAGCAGAAATATATTACTGTAAATGATTTCATTAGCGCAAGCATATATTTCTGCTACTATCACACCTATATATGTCTAGGTGTGTATATAAATATATGTATGTGTGTATATACACCACTATACACAAGTTCAGATGTTTTGCCTGCCTCAAAAGAACCCCAAAAAATGCCCAAAAAAACGCTATTGTCAAAAAAAAAAAATGCCCAGGTGTGTTTTTGCTGGCATTTTTTGGGGGTTTTTGGAGGCAGGCAAAACATCAGAACTTGTGCACAGTACCACTATACACAAGTTCAGATGTTTTTCCTGACTGCAAAGAACCCAAAAAAATGCCTTCTATTAAACCGGCAAGGTGTTACAGCAGCAAAGCCATACTCCTGTGCTGAAAGTTTTCTAATACAAACAATTTTTTTTTTTATGGTTCTGGACATGCTACAGAGCTGAAACTTCACATGTACACTTTTTAGACCCCCCAGATACTAAATCAAAATCAAAAAATCTCTCTTTTTTTTTTCAATAATTGGCTTTTTTATCAAAAATGACAATTTTTAAGAACTTTTTTTTGTGTGACTAATAGTTAATGGGGCATGACCCAGAACCCTAGGCACTTTTTAGGGGCATTTATTGGGTTTTAGGGCTTCAAAATTGTGTTTTTTGATTCCAGAAGTTCGGGTCCCATTGATTTCAATGGGGTTCTGGAATCCGAACCGAACTTTCCTGAAATTCGGGTGTTCTGGTCGAACCGAACTTTTCAAAAGTTCGATCATCCCTAGTGGGCACTGTACCTAGGGTGGCAGCTGATGGGAGGATAGCGCTGTGGACACTGTACATAGGGTTGTAGCTGATAGGGCAATAGGGCTGTGGACACTGTACATAGGGTGGTAGCTGATGGTAGAATAGGGCTGTGGACACTGTACATAGGTGGTAGCTGATGGGAGGATAGGGCTGTGGACACAGTACATAGGGAGGTAGCTGGTGGTAGAAAAGGGCTATGGACACTGTACATAGGGTGTTAGCTGATGGTAGAATAGGGCTGTGGACACTGTACATAGGATGGTAACTGATGGGAGGATAGGGCTGTGGACACTGTACATAGGGTGGTAGCTGATGGGAGGATAGGGCTGTGGACACTGTACATAGGGTGGTAGCTGGTGGTAGAATAGGGCTGTGGACACTGTACATAGGGTGTTAGCTGATGGTAGAATAGGGCTGTGGACACTGTACATAGGATGGTAGCTGATGGGAGGATAGGGCTGTGGACACTGTACATAGGATGGTAGCTGATGGGAGGATAGGGCTGTGGACACTGTACATAGGGTGGTAGCTGATGGGAGGATAGGGCTGTGGACACTGTACATAGGGTGGTAGCTGATGGTAGAATAGGGCTGTGGACACTGTACATAGGGTGGTAGCTGATGGGAGGATAGCGCTGTGGACACTGTACACAGGGTAGTAGCTGATGGGAGGATAGGGCTGTGGACACTGTACATGGGGTGGTAGCTGGTGGTAGAATAGGGCTGTGGACAGTGTACATAGGGTTGTAGCTGATGGGAAGATAGCGCTGTGGACACTGTACATAGGGTGGTAGCTGATGGGAGGATAGGGCTGTGGGCACTGTACATAGTTCTCACTTACATCACTCCGTGAGCATGCAGGCAGTGGAGCTCATTGGGAGTACAAGAAGTGGCATCATCCCATTCCAAATTTAGGGGTTGCAAGTAAAATCAAATCAAAAAATGAACTGTTAAAGCAACCCAGAAAGCAGTGTGACTGTGCTAAAATCAGACAATTCACTCTTGACCTAATCTAAGTGCTTTGTATTCCACTGCAGCCAGGGTTTGTATAGGCACTTACATGTTCACTGGGAGGTTGCTTCCTGGAGAAAATACTCAGACTGAATCTTCTAGCGCAGGTTTGAATGTAAGTGGTGGCTTTGAGTCACCTGATTGACTGGTAACTGCAGTGAAAAAGTGTTGTGTTGGACAACTGGACTGCATGTATGCATTTCAAAGCCTAAATGTCCATTTCCTCTCTATTTAAAGCCCAACTCTGGGCACGAAAAGAAAAAATTAAAAATACCCTGACAGTGGGCCCCTCCACAATGCAAGGATTTAATGCTTGTTCGGTCTAGGGAGTTGCAGATGAGGCTGAATTACTTGCATTTTTCCTTACTCCAGCAGGGTCCCTCCAGTGGCGTGACCTGTCATCTGCAGCCTCCTCTCTAAGCTGCTCTTGGTCATGGTGGCATCCACCCATCAGGTACAATACCGGGTTAATAGCCCTGAATTGTACGTGAAGACAAAGAGGGACTGCACACAGATCAAAAGTTTCATAGAGAGGGGGACAGTGCCGGAGTCGGCCAAAGTAGGGAGTCAGGTAGGTAATGAAGCTTTTTACTTTACCTCCTAGATTTAATGACCATTTAAAGAAGTAGTAAACTGCCAAAAAAACCTGGGCCTCCTGCAGGTTAATCCCTTAATGTGCTAGTATGCACTGCATAATAGCATATTATGACAGACTTACCTGCAAACAAAGCGCTCCAGCGCAGCGCTGTCATGGCTCCCCTAGTGCCCCCATCTTCACCCGGTCTTCCTTCTGGGTTTGCGAGCTCCCGTTGTATGAATGTCCGGGGCCACAAAGATATTCCTCCTGGGCATCTCCATTGGAGCCCTGGCCAAATCATGGCGCTCTGCATTCCATGTGTGCCCTGAATGCAGAGCGTCACTGCGCATGCGCCGGAGACGTCTTAGGCTATTGCCGATGTGAATATCTCCTACATGGTGCACGTTTAGGAGATATTCATTGTACTTACAGATAAGCCTGATTGTAAGCTTCCCTGTACATACAAGTTCAAACTACCAATTTAGCCCTTGCACTCTGGAAATCTACCTTTTGCTATGATTTCTTTCTAAGAAATCTAAGTGTACATCCTGGCACATGGTTGTGCCTAGGCACTCATACCTAGGGATATCTGCGGTGTGAGAGGCACTGCTGCTTGTGACTACGAATCTCATTTAATTTGGAGTGAGATTGGGTGATGTCACTACTGTGCATTGTACTGTTCTCCTTGCTGGAGGGAAAGCTGTACCTGATGGCCGTGCATGTCCCTGCTCCTTCGCCATTCATTCCGTGGATCTGTTCTTCCTTCACCACTCCTGTTGTTTCTGGTCCAGTACCCCACCAGTCATCAAAGGGGCAGTTTTGATATAGGGAAGCAAAGCCATGCCTCTATCCAGAGAGCTGCCCCCTCCACACAGTGCAGACAAAAGCATTGTAAGTTAGTAGTGGACAAAGATCAGAGACCACAGGTATTAACAGTGACTACTACTTTGCCCTTTTGGGCACAGTTTCCACCATTAATGTCCTTTTTAGGACTTTTCCCAGAAATTCTAAGTCTGGTGGTGTCTGTTTAAGTTTTTTAACTGGTACAATTTTTCACTTTGTGCCTGAATAATACAATTAATAATAATAGTTGATGATAATTATTACTAGAAGTAGTATATTTTCAGCTGGTTAAGTCAAATCTTGACATCTCATCATCCTGGAAGGCTAAGAATGTGTGTGAAATTCTGGCTCAGATATATCTATGGAGACCAAGGTTTAGCAGTCCTTAACTCTCTTTTCATCATTTTAGTAAATCTAGGTCATTGTTTCATGTGTAAGGCATCTCTTTCCTTCCTGAAGAATGCACAAGACAGCAGATATTTCCCAAGACGTTATGTGATTTGTTTATCACTGCTGCAAATGCATTAATGAAAATAGCTTTCTGCTTTCACATTCTTTTGTCTTTTTTTTTTTACAAACTGCCACAATTTCTATTTTGAAAATCTGTACTCATTAAATTGTCTTACTAAAGAGCAAGCAGTCTATTATATTTGATGCTCCCTCTAAAAGATTTTGAAGTATTTATAGATTATATTTACTTTTTGTTCTCTTTTAGATTGAGATATTCATCTAGAAATGGATCTGTGAATAAATATAACTTCATTGGAACCAAAACGGGGATAAAAGCGACAATTCAGCGGAATTGGAAGCACAGAATTAAGCCAGGAAATTTTATTTTTTGTCTCCGTGCAACTTGCAGCTGAAGACATTCATCAGATCTTATGTGATTGTTACCGGAATCATTCCTCAAGCAAGCTGAATCTCTGTATACATTTTTAATGCGTTTCCACTTGATAACAAATAACTAGTTATTTGTCAGCTGGAAGGGATGGTGCATTCTATTCCTAGATGAGTTATTGTACACAATGATATTTTAATATGACAACCAGCAGTCGTTCATGTCCTCTACCAGCTGTGAACGGACATATGAGTCACTATCCAGCAAGCCACTATCCCTTTCTCTTTCCTCCTGTCATTGGCGGACTCCCGCTGCCGGCCCTTCATGGATTTCAAGGTCATCCGCCCACAAGTAGTTGCAGCACCCCATCTCCTGCAAGTAAGTGTAACAAACCATCATTTTACATACTAACCTGAAAATTTCATGTTCTGAATAGTTTGTGGTTTTATAGTATTCAATGTGAAAGTCATGAAGAATTTTTATGGGTTGGCTGGTAAAGCAATTTTTTTTTTATTTTATTGACTTCTAAACCTGGTCCAGATATAAAACAACACAAAAACTACACAAATGTGTTTCTGTGCCCCTATTGCTGTTGCCAGTGGTTTCCGTAATACAGACTAAAAGTGTGCTTGCTGGTTATGTAGTGGTACAGGAATTAGTTGGATTGTATTATTTTAGATATGATGATGACTATTATATATATTATATTCGATTAAATTAGATATGCCTAGCTTTTGTATCTAAAGTTACATATGACAGATGTATGAATGCACCTATTTCAACTTTTCTTGCATGTTTGCGTAGTCTACATTAGAGGCCTGGCAAAATGATCTACATCAGTAGACTTGGCAAATGATCTACGTCAGTAGACTATGCAGTAGATCAACTGTATGTGTTTATATCTTGCTTTTCAACATATATTGCTAGGTACTCCTGCTATTGTTCCATTTGTTTGAAGCACCCACAGAATTTCAATACTCTTTAAATGGATATATGTACATATTTTAGGAGAACCTTTATACGTCTAATGTCTCTATCTATACATATTGGAGTGTTTTTCCTTTTAAGATACACTATATAACCAAAAGTATTGGGACGCCTGCCTTTACACGTACATGAAATTTAATGGCATCCCAGTCTTAGTCTGTAGGGTTCAATATTGATTTGGCCCACCCTTTGCAGCTATAACAGCTTCAACTCTTCTCTGAAGGCTGTCCACAAGGTGTAGGAGTATTTCTATGGGAATGTTTGACCATTCTTCCAGAAGTGCATTTGTGAGGTCAGGCATTGATGTAGACAGGAAGGCCTGGCTTGCAGTCTGCGCTCTAATTCATCCCAAAGGTGTTCTATCAGGCTTAGGTAGGCCAGTCAAGATCCTCCACCCCAAACTCGCTCACCCATGTCTTTATGGGCCTTGCTTTATGCACTAGTGTGCAGTCATATTGGAACAGGAAGGGGCCATCCCCAAACTGTTCCCACAAAGTTGGGAACATGAAATTGTCCAAAATGCCTTGGTATGCTGACACCTTAATAAGTCCCTTTATTGGAGCTAAGAGGCAGAGGCTAAGCCCAACCCCTGAAAAACAACCCCATACCATAATCACCCCCTCCACCAAATGATTTGGACCAGTTCACAAAGCAGGGTCCATAAAGACATGGATGGGCGAGCTTGGGGTGGAGGAACTTGACTACCCTGCACAAAGTCCTGACCTCAAACCCATAGAACACTTTTGGGATGAATTAGAGCTCAGGCCTTCTCAGTTAACATCTGTGCCTGACCTCATAAATGGGCTTCTGGAAGAATGGTCAAACATTCCCATAGACACACTCCTAAACCTTGTGGACAGCCTTCCCAGAAGAGTTGAAGCTGCTATAGCTGAAAAGGGTGGGCCAACTCAATATTGAACCCTGCCGACTAACACTGGGATGCCATTAAAGTTCACGTGCATGTAAAGTCTGGGATGCCAATACTTTTGGTAATATAATATATATATTATCTGCAAAAAATCTAAACTTTAATTCTAAAGTTATTTTAAGTAACAGAAGTACCTCTAGTTGGATATGTATGTACCATTAGGTAGGAAGCTGTGAAGAAGTGAATTTGTGATAATTATAAGTAGCGTTTATTATTCAATGCGCTTGTACAGCCTTTTGAAGCACCTGATTGGTCTAATTGTGAAGATGATGCAGTTTTTCTATGTTGGGATTTTTTCTATGTTCACACAGGTGAATGCTGTGCCCATCTGCTCTTTCTATTGGCAGGCTGACTCTACATATACAGTATATATTACATAGTTAGATAGTAAGATTGAATAAAGACATGGATCGCTCCAGTTGCTACAAATTCCCATATCACCATTTACTGTGTTTATTGACACCTGAGAGCTTTTTGAAGTTATCTACACTCTCTAATGATACCTCTGACTCTGGAAGAAAGTTTTACATCCTTACCTCTCTAAGGCCAGCCATAGATGGTTCGAATCTCACCCGGTGCAGCAGGAACTGACTAAGATTATGAACCGTGTATGGGCTGATTTTAATGTGAGATTGGGAGAATACAATGTTCCGGCAGGAGAGATTCCCCTTTCGGCACTCTCTGTGTTGATGGGGGAATTGTGCAAATTTCTTTCCTGCAACCAAAGAAATTTGCACTGTCTATGGCCTGCCTTACAGTAAAGGACCCCTTACTCAGTTTAGGATTAAGCCACTTCTCGTTCAGTTTTTTTATGTGGCAGAGAGGTTGATTTACTTAAACTTGAGAGTGTAAAATCTGATGCAGCTGCTCATGGTAGCCAATCAGCTTTTAATTTCATCTTGATCAATTAAGCTTTAAAGTGATTGTAAATGATCACCTTGTAAAACAACCCATTCAGTTTGAAATAGAAATGAAAGGTAAAACATTGTTGTATACAGTAGATATAAAACATTAAAAACATATTTTTTCCCCTTTTTTTTAAATTGATCACATTCTCTCTGTTCTCATCTGCATAAGAGCTGAGGGGAGGAGAAGCAGCAGCACACCCAGCTTGCCAGTGAATGGCTGTGCAGAAGGGGCGTGTCAAAACAAGTCTGATCATTGGAGACGAACACACTGCGTCCGAGAGAACTGACCACTGTGTGCTCTCCTGCTTAGTGTGGACAGATTTTGATAGGAATCCTGAGGGACTGGCTGTGATTTCACATAAAGGAAGCAATGCAAAAAGAACCGGAAACTTTTTCTTTCATGGTACACCAGGCACATATTAGGAAAATTAAGGGTTGTGGTAACAAACGTTTAAAGCGTTGACAAAAAAGCTGATTGGTTTCTATGCAGAGCTGCACCAGATTTTGCACTCTCTAGTTTTAGTAAATCAATACCAGGGTATCTTTTTCAGAGACTTTAGAATAAACAGTTTGTTCCTGATAGTAAAGTCATCATTGACCGATTTGTATATTGCAATCATATCACACGTTAGTCCCCTTGCATAGGGGATGTCTAGCTCCTGTGCATGCAATGCTGGTAATTGGTACGCATGGGAGGCACAGGTGTCGTGTCCAGCCTGGGCCTAAAGTGCCTCTTTTCTAAGGAGAATACGTTTCATTTTTGTATTTATTTCTTATGACTGAGTCTAGCCCCTTTCTTTCATGCAATTTTCGAATCAAATATAATATGTGTGCATCTTGCATGGAGTAGATGTTTGTTCTATAAAAATTGCTAGCCTATAAGTGTCTTTCTTTCCGATGCTGTGGTTCAAAGGTCTACCCACCAATCAACAGTTTTCATCATAAGTATCAGTTGATTCCTTGTGTTGGATATAGTGTGGTGGGAGCCTTTTCCTTAATGTATACATTATGATAATTCTATTTTTATAGCGCTATTCTCCCCAAGGACTCAAAGCTCTTTACAAAACAAGGTTAATGTAGGAACAATATTGTGAATGTGATGGCTAATGAATGCCATAAGCTTAAATAACCAACTATATATTTCAAGCGGTATTATACTCTGAAGCAAACATATATTACATTGCAGCTTACCAATTCTTATGCCTCGTACACACGTACCGATCGTCGGCCGACCGATCGGCCGTCTTTTGTCCCCGGGCTGTCGTGTCCGCTGAAAAGTGCAAAAGACTGCACACAAATTTTGTCTGCCGACTACAGCCGACTGCAGAAGTGATGTCATGTGATGGTTAACTTTCCTTGTGTTTTTTCTTTTCTGAGCATGCCCAGTCTTGCAAATCTGCTGTCAATCGGCCGCTCTGGTGTATGCATACAAAAATTTTAATGCTTGCACGACAGATTCTTTTCGGCCGAAAGTGCGCTGTCGGCTGTCGGAAGCATCATACTAACAAGCCGAAAATCGGCCGATCATTCGGCGACCGAATCTTTTCGGCCGACAATCTGCACGTGTGACATTAGATGTGATGGCTGCATTATTTTAAACACTTCTGCCCCGTCCACCACACATTTACTGCGGCAGGCAGCCGCTCCTGGGCAAAGTGACGTAATACTACGTCGCTCGCTCAGGAGACTCTAGGGGGCTGGGAAGCCAGCGCGTGTGACCGGCGGCTCCAATGGTCACCGGCCACTCGCGATCTCCCGCAGCAGAGGGAGAAAGACAAACGGCTGATGTAAACACAGACGTCTGTCATTCTCACTGAAGTGGTCACAGAGGCTATATGATCCTGCTATATAGGATCGCATGTCTCTTTGATTACTTCAAAAGCCACACCCCCTGACAGTTTGAATCACGCCCCTAGGGACACATTTAACCCCTTGATCACAGTACAGTTAATCCCTTCCCTGCTAGTGTCATTTTTACAGTAACAGTGCAAATTTTTAGCACTGATTACTGTAGTAATGTCACTGGTACCTCCACAAGTGTCAAAAATGTCAGTTAGGGGTCCAATCTGTCTGCTGCAATTTCGCAGTCCCGCAAGAAAAATCGCAGATTGCCACAATTACTAGTAAAAAAAAAACAATAAAAATGACATAAATCTTTCCCGTAGTTGGTAAACGTAATAATTTTGCGCAAACCATTTAAAATACGCTTATTGCGATTTTTTTTTTTACCAAAAATATGTAGCAGAAAACAAATTGGCCTAAAATGTTAAAAAATTTAGATTTTTACATTTTTTTGAGAATTTCATATAAAAAAATGTGAAAAATATTGTTATTTTTTCAAAATTGTCGCTATTTTTTTGTTTATAGCGCAAAAAATAAAAATTGCACAGGTGATCAAATACAACCAAAATAAAACTCTGTTTGTGGGAAAAAAAGGACATCAATTTCATTTGGGTACAGCGTCGCACGACCGCGCAATTGTCCGTTAAAATCACGCAGTTCCGAATCGCAAAATAGGGCCTGGTCATTGAGCAGCCAAATCCTCCGGGGCTAAAGTTGTAAATGTTTTATGTTTTTTTTCTGTTTTCATCTGGTGATCCAACCAGAAAGTCTGTTGTCCCCCCCCCCCCCCCCGGAAATGTTTTATTTATAGGCATTAGAACAAACATGACAAAAAATGAGCAAACGCATGAGACTCCAGTAGGCTACCAATGACATAAAAAGGATACAGTTCACAAGCATGTTGCCCCAACAAAATCAAACATCCCGGCTATCCCAGGGTAATAGTGTTTAAATTATCCCAGTAAAATTATGCACAGGGAAAACCAAGAATACAGACAAAAATGGCCCCAGGTAAGGGCTCAGTACCAGTGCCTAAAAGGGTCCAAGAGACTGAAAAGAAAAAAAGGGGGGGTGGTTTAAGAGAGAAATTAAAACAAAAAAGGGGTAAGGAGGATAGGGGGAGGAGAAAGTAATAAAAAAGAAACCAGAACAAAGTCTAGCCCCCCCTCCATCTTGAGGAGGGGGGAAAGTCTGTTATTTTTCAAAAAGCTCTCTTGCAGTTACAGAGATGAGACAAACCATTTAACACTTTCAGGGGACTTGCAATAATAAGCTTTTATTTATTTATGGAAAACTGTTATCCCAAAAGGAAAAACATTTTTGCTGTGACTGGTTATAACATATTAGATGGAGTTCGGCTTCAATGTGTTACTGTATGGAAATCTGCTAGTACTTCTAACATTCCCCTCCCCCTTACTAAATATGCTGTTGTTCAAGCTGCCTCCAGTTCTCTTTCATCCAGAGTGGGGAAACTAATAAAGGAGGTGTGTTATTATCCAGATCACCAGGTAAACAAAGAAAAGAAAAACTAAAAAAATGAATTCAGCCACCACATCTAATGAATAATAAGCTGAAATATATTACATTTTTGGTTTTGGCTTTAATACTGCTTTAACATGATTTTAAACATCTCCTGAGATTAAAGCAGTTGTAACCCTAAACGGAAAAAACAAGCTTCTGTTCCTTTAAGGCATTACATAGTGCTTGTGCCATGTACTTTGTCCCTTTATATGCTTTAAAATACCTGGTTGATCCTGCCTGTTCCTGTGTCCCCCTGTGTGTGCTGACCAAGGTAGTCATGGTTGCTGATCCATGATTCCATGGTCAGTTTACTTACCTCCCTCATACCGCTCTCTGCTCTGAGTCTCTCTCTCCCCCTCCCTCCCTGCCTTTCACTTCCGAAGCCTGTGCGTGACAGCGATCACCTCCCTGCCCCTCCCCTCCTGCTGTTATTCCCTGTGGGAAAAAATAAATGCCACCCCCTCTGTTTTATAAAGATATACAGTACCGTGTGTATGTATTAAAAAAATTCTAATCCTAAACACCTTTTTGCACAGCACCGCTGTGTGATCACATGACCTCCCTCTTCTAGCTGGCTGATGTCAGAGGAGGATTAGAATTTTAAAAAAATGGACACACAGTACTTTATATCTTGATAAAAACAGAGGGAATGGCAATTATTGCTGATTCAGACTTTTCAACCACTTTAAGTTCTATGGATTGGAGTGGGAAAAGGTTCTCATGTTTGTGAAGGCCCTGAACCTTATAATTTATATGAATGACCATATTTCTTCTCCACAGGTGGGGAAGAAGCAATATGGCATTAGTAGATCCTTCAGATAAGAGGGTCCCAGGTTATTCAGTGCTTTAAAAGTCACAAAAAACAATCGTATGGCGCCCATAGACTAGATGAAAAATTGTTCGAAAATCTGTCCTTTGGACAGTTTGTTCGCTTTTCGGCCAGTTAAGGGGCACAAATCGGTTGTGACGTTTTTGAGCCAAAAAAATGAAGGACAAGTTTGGAAATTATCTGTCAAATGAAGGATAAATTGAAGGGTTAATATGTTTCTCGTACACACTATTTGCACTAGGTATATGTAAAAAGACGAACAAAAAATTTATTTATTTATGTCTATTGAACGATTTATTGGTCATTACATGATGGCAAAATCGTTTGCTCTCACGGCCGAGTGATTGTTTTTCGAAAATGAGTTAGAATGATATTTCGTATAGTATATGGCCAGAATTAATGTTCTATTTTATTGATAACCGTTAGAAGCTGTAGGTAATGTGTAAATAGTGAGACATGTTTGTCAGCCCCTGACAGTATCTGCAACAATTAGTACTAAGGCCGTCCATACATGGGTCGAATTTTAAAATAATTTTTGTTCGAATTTCACGTCATTAGTGGGCTGCAGCCGATTTTAGTGCGGCCATCAAATATGTAGTGATCGGGCATGATGGAAATTGTTTGAAGATCAAATGATTTTTTAATCAATAATGGGAGAATCGTGTGAGAAATATAATTGAAAAAGAAATGCGCATGAGTGCAAGAAAATAAAATTCCCAGTAAGGAAAGAAGATTCCCAGAAACAAAAATTATTTTCTGTAAGCAACATGAGGTGAAATTGAAGGCTTGGTTGGTCGATTTTTTAAATCAATGGTGGCACCATCAGATCACAAAATGCACAATTCAGATTTTCGATAGAAAATGCGTTTGGAGTTCAACCCATGTATGGCCTGCATGGACAACATGCACAACTTTTTTAAAGTTGGATTGCATTACATTGAATGGCAATAGATTACCATAAACTGTGTAAGATTTGGCACACTTGTGTTGACTGGTGCATTCGGGATGCCATTACGAATGAATGGTGCAACGCCTGCTTGAATGTGCACAATATCATAAACTTTCCCACATTGCATAAGTGTGAACGAAGCCTTACTGTAGAAGTTTGGAGGTCTTTTTCTGATAAACCTGCATAATAAGCTTTACAGTAATGCATGCACTAGCACTGGCAGATCTTCAGAGAGAATAAAGTGCTTGATGCTTGCAACATAATAAAGATGGAAGAAAGAGAATATGAGATCAATTGCAAAGTTGTTACAGTTGCTGTGTATGTGCGTTTTTATCATGCACTATCCCAAGGTTATTATGTGCGTAGGCTAAGTAGTAAAAGGCATGTCCACCAACAGTAGGCTATTGGTCTAGGTGTTTGTATGTCAGTTGAAGGTCACCAAACACCAGTATCTCAGTTTTGATACAACTCAGTCAATGTAAAATGTTGCAGAGCTTGATTACTGAGGTCCTCTCGGGTACTACTCTCATCAGAGGCTGCTATGCCAGCTGAGATGCGTGACAATAACTCTACGTGAACAAAGAGCCCGAGGTATGAATCCCAACCAGACTGTGAAAGATAGTTATGCTTTTAAAAAATTCCTTTATGTCAAAAGCTAAAACTATGTTATAAAACATAGACGACTAACAACATTCTGCTGGTATTTTCTATTTTGGTATTGATTGACTTTACTGGTATAGGGTACTGGAGTGTGCACATTGCTGCTTGTCTTGTTTAAGATGGGCAATTATTATGCATTTAGGTTAGAGACGTGCAGCTTGTTGGTCCCAGTGATCAAGTACACTGAACATTGATGGTTTAAACCAGTGGTCTCCAAAATGTGGCCCGGGGGCCAAATTTGGCCCTTTGCTTGCCTTTTTCTGGCCCCTGGGGCACTGTTTCACCAACTGACACCAATGATGGGGCACTATTCCCCTTACTGATGCTCCCAATGGGGCACAATTCCTCCTTTTAAAACTAATGATGGGGCACTGATGCCGGGGCATTTTCTACACCCACTAACCACAGTCTGGCCCCCCTAAAGCCTGAAGGACAGTAAATTGGCCCTTTGCTTCGAAAGATTGGAGACCCCTGATTTAAAAAAAAAAAATCAGGAGAGATAATGGTTTGCTATGCACCAATAATAAGCAGTACCTGGTTGTTTACTGTGCTAAAGGAAATATGCAGTCTACCATTATGGGGCCTCTTCTATACTGTGTTTCCCCGAAAATAAGACCTAGCCTGAAAATAAGACCTACTGTGATTTTCAGGGATGGGTGCAATATAAGCCCTACCCCGAAAATAAGCCCTAGTTTAAAGTGGTTGTAAAGTCCTAGAATCCACTCTATTACAGCATTATATAATGTCCAATGTGTGTGTTTCTGTAATATAATTGCGCCAAATATGTTTGGTACAGCGCTGCTCTGCACTCAGCTGACCGGCTGCTCTCCTCCTCTTCTCCCAGCTGTCAGCGGGGATCTCGGCCCCTCCCCTCTGCAGTGCTCGGAGTGGGAAAGAGCGCTCTGGTGGGTCACGGAAGTGCAGAGCAGCGCTGTAACAAAGATATTTGGCACAATTATATTACAGAAACACACACATTGGACATTATATAATACTGGAATAGAGTGGATTCTAGGATTTTACAACCACATTTATTCATTCACACTGGGGATTCCGAGCAGGCAGGGAGGGACAGCACATTACTTGATGAGACCTACCTCGAAAATAAGCCCTACTGTATCTTTTGTTGCCAAAAGGAATGTAAGACCCAGTCTTATTTTCGGGGAAACACAGTACTATGTTCCTTGCTTGTCAGGCTAATCTAGTGCCCCCAGTACTCAGAAGTTCTGAATTATTTGGCTGTATATGTTTTTTAAATCTGAGGCTCAGAAAACGCTGAAGCCATAGATGAGCAAAGCATCTAACATGTTCAGCAATGATGGCAGCCTACAATATTTCCTTCATCATGGGTTTCCAATGAAGGCCACATCTTAGAACAGTGTTTCCCAACCTTCTTTCAGTCAGGGCACCCTTTAAAAATGATGGACAATCTCGAGCCACTCTTTAAAAATTATGGACAGTCTTGAGGCACCCCATTCCAAAATATAAAAACGAAAAACAAATACACCTTTGCACACTGGTACTGACTAGTATTCCAATGTTTCACTTCTCCCTCAGATTTTCTCCATCATTTAGCTGACCCCAGCGGTTATGGAGCGCGGCAGGGGAGGGTCAAACAAGCATGCTGTGCAGGCGACTGACATCTTCATTATCAACTGATGATGATGCCATTGGTCGTTAGGATGCCAGCAGCTAGAAGGCTGTAATGGTGCACAATGAAAACCTGTGACTTATGGCGCTTTTCCACTGCATGGAACCGAACGGTTCGGCTTGCTTTTGTACTTTTCCACTGCTGGTACCGCATGGTACGGGGTAGGAACGGCTCGGTACGGTACGGTGCGGCGGCGCTTTTCCACTGCATGGAACCGAACGGTACGGCTCTCAAAAGCAGTACCACCTCGATTGTGGTTCCAAGAGGTACCATACCCGGTACCATATCCCACAATCCTTTGCATGCAGTCACTACTAGCCACTGATTGGTCAGAGAATCCCACCCACCCCGTTGTTATCCCACCCACTTAACTTTAGTACTACTTTAGTGGAAAAGCAAACCATACCATACCGTACCGAACCGTTCCAACACCGTACCATGCGGCACCAGCAGTGGAAAAGCAAGCAGGGCCGAGTAGAGCCGAGCAGGTACTTGCAGTGGAAAAGTGCCATTAGTGTCACTAAAAGGCAGGTGTCTTCCACACACACGCCGGCTTGTATACAATTTTTGGGAAATTTTTAGACATTTTGCCAAGCCATCCCTGAAAAACCCCAAGGCACCCCAGGGTATCTGGGCACCCTGGTTGTAAAAGGCTGCCTTAGAGTGCGCACACAAGTATAGGACAGGCGATACTAAGCAGGGGTACAATCAAAGTTGATGTTGTGCAAATTATTGAGGCACTAGACCAATTTATATTTGGATCTCCTATTTCATTCATAGCAATTTGTAAATTGTAATTAAATTGTAAATTTAGGAAATTGTAATTAAAATGTAAATGTATTGTATTAATATAATTATTTAAGTAACATTTACCATTTGGAGGTTCTCATTCAGACTTGCTTGCAATACTGTTGTGCAGTAACAGCATACAGTGGAGACAGCCACAAAAGTACCTCTGCCTTATTCTTCTATTAGGTCATGTTGTCGTACATTTCTTTCTTACTGTATGTCCATGTTTGTGTAAGACTTGTGTATTTACAACCTAGGTCTAAGGTCCTATACTTTAAAAAAAAAAAAATCAGATTGTCTTTAATGCTTGATCGGTTGTGGTAAGTCAGAAAAAAAAAAAAAAAAATGCATATACTTTAACATGATAAACGTAACTTGAATTTTCTATTTATGAATCTGTACCTTAACTTCAACCTCAAAGTAGAACTATGGGCAAAATTATTTATTTATTTATTTTTTGGATAAAGAAAGGGAAGATTATAACCCCTGTTGATTCTTTTTTTGCCATGTGTACCGAATTGGGGAGATTTACCTTCACTTCCTGCCCCATAGCCAAAACGGAAGTAAAAGGGAAATCCCTGCAAATTAGGGGAATTACCTGGGGACCCGCAGGTCACCAGAATTAGTGTCCCTATTGGAAGATTTCCCTTCTATTACTTTTCTGGGGACAACCCAAAATTTAGGATTTTATTTTATTTTCACTTTCACTTTTAATAATGGTAAACAGGACAAGTAGAGAGGGTTCTAATCCCTTTCCGCTCTATCCAAAACTTAAAAAAAAATGTTTTGCCTTTAGTTATACTTTAAAATGGTACTAAACCCAGGACCCTGCATTCACTATATCTGATCTCCTACAGTACACAGAACATGGAAATGCAATAGTTTTAATAAATAAAAACTGCTAAATACTTTTTCTCATCAGCAGTATATAGCAGTCTTGCGACTTCTATCAGTGTCAAGCAGAGCACTGGTTAAAGCTTGTTGGAGGAGTTTTCATTCTCCCCTGATTGTCCTATGAGGCTGCATAACCCCTGACCCTCTGTCTGTACAGTGCCGATTGGCCCTGTGCTGATCACATGCACTCTCTCAGGAAAAAAAAAACAACAACAAGCAATACACACCAAAGTGTGCATGTGCAGCTTGCCCCTGAGGCTCTGTTCTATCAGGAGATAGATTGGGGACAGTGGAAGAAGGGGAGGATTAACCCCTTAGGTTCCACAGTGAGCATAACAAGCATACTTTACTTCAGGGCTCAAAATTTCAAGCCCTGAACCACTAGCCAGGCCTTAAGAGTTACTTGCCACCAGTTGCCCCATCTAACCTCTGTCCTGCCCCTAAACATGGCTTCATCAGTGGCCTTCAGTGCAGCCTCATTGATGCAGCCTATTAGTGCCCATCAGTGCAGCATATCAGTGCCCAACAGTGCAGCTTACCAGTTCCGTCTCATCAGTGGCCATCAGTGCAGCTTATCAGTGGCCATCAGTGCAGCCTATGAGTGGCCATTAATGCAGCCTACAATTGCCCATCAGTTCAGCATATCATTGCCCATCAGTGCAGGCTATCATTGCCCATCAGTGCAGCATAGCATTGCACATGACTGCAGCATAGCATTGCCCATCAGTGCAGCATAGCATTTCCCATCAGTGCAGCCTATCAGTGCCCATAAGTGCAGCATATCTGTGCCCATCAATGCAGCCTACCATTGCCCATCAGTGCACCATGCTATTGCCCATCAGTGCACCATATCATTGCCCATCAATGTTTATCAGTGCAGCATATCGTTGCCCATCAGTGCAGACTATTATTGCCCACCAGTGCAGCCTATCAGTGCCCATAGTTGCAGCCTATTAGTACCCATCAATGCAGCCTATCATTATCCATCAGTGCAGCATATCATTGCCCATCAGTGCAGCCTATTAGTGCCCATAAGTGCAGCCTATCATTGCCCATCAGTGCAGCATTGCCCATTAATGCAGACTATCATTGCCCATGAGTGCAGCATATCAGTGCCTATTAATGCAGCTATCTAACAGCCAGAGATCCCCACTCTGTGTGATCCAGCCACCAGACCCTCCTGACCGTTTTTGTTGGCTAATCGCTTCTGGCAGAAGCGGTGCAGTCTTTTTTACAGGACAACAGAGGGGCTGGGGGCAGCAATTAGCCAGGAAACTGTCAGCCTAGTCCACCTCTGCTTCACACTCGCCCTCCACAAATTTCCACTCGCCAAATGTGAGCAGGCCAGTGGAAATTTTGAGGGCTGCTTTACTGCATATACAGACAGATTTTACTGTTGTGGGTTTAGCAACACTTTAAGGCCCCTTTCACAGTTGTGCGACTTGTCCTGCAATTTGGAACTGCAAAGTCGCATGACAAGTCATACTCCATGATTTCCAATGAGTACCGTTCATATCTGTAGGACTTCAAGTCGCAACGACTTCAAATTAGTCCCTGCACTACCTTGGGACAATTTTAATGTGTTTTGAACGTCCAAAGACATAGACATTGCTTCAAGTCCAGTCAAAATCGTGCATATTTTAGGTTGTATAAGTGTGAAAGGGCCCTTAAAGAAACAGGAACAAACACAAAGAGCAGATGGCTAAGATTCTCAGTAGTAGAAAAAGACCTCATAAAGGTTCATAAAGCAATATTCATTAGAAAGTTGCTACCTTACTGCACACAAATGTGTTTCGAGATCTACTGTCTCTTTATTAGGTCAAACTGGGCTCATGGTGCTTTGGAGCTACACACTGTAAGATTGACAGATTCACTAAAGCTTCTTTTCTACCGGTGGGGCATATTGGCCTTCTCTTTTGGGGCCAAGGGATATTTTTGATGTGCTCAATGCAACCCTTTAGAAAATGTAACATTATAGTCATTTCTCAAAATTCACTCCGCACAATTGCCATCTATGTGGCAGTTTTTCTAGTGAGTAACCCACAAATGTGTTTCTCTTCTTTAAGAGGGTCTTCAGTCCCCCCTGTTGTTTTAAGTCAAGCTAGGTCAATCTTGATTCATATACTCACCTGTGCTGCAGATCCAGTGTTGTCCTGGTGCAACCTGCTGCTTAGTTGTCTCGGTTGAGGTCCCGCTATGCCATCTTGGTACATGTCAGCTGCCTTCTCTGGGTTCAACCAGCAGAGACATGCCAGCTCTGCTTACTACCCTTTCCTGCAGCCACATTCGGATGTCTGCCCTATCAACTTTCGATGGTATTTTCTGGACCTACCTGGTGACCACGGGTAACTGAGAATCAGGGTTCGATTCCGGAGAGGGAGCCTGAGAAACGGCTACCACATCCAAGGAAGGCAGCAGGCGCACAAATTACCCACTCCCAACTCGGGGAGGTAGTGACGAAAAATAACAATACAGGCACTTTAAATCCTTGTGGGGGGTATCATAGGGTTTGGAAACAAGGACACCTCATTCTTGCCTAGGTTAATGAAGATCCACTTTATATTACCAAATCTACAATAGGGGATAATGGTATGTATAAAAAAATCACATAGCAATTTATACAGTGAAAGTGCATGTACATTTCTGTGTGAATGGGTGCAAAAGCTATTTCCAGCGCTATCTAATGTCTTCTTTTGATTTAAAATGAAAAATATCACATTTGGTCACTAGGTGGGACTAAGTTTAATAGGAATTTTCTTATGATACTTGGCACCATCCAGTAACCTGACTGCAGTATTTTCCATTTTAAATCAGGGTGGATTTGTTTTAAATCAAGTTGATTTAAATCACATTTTAAATCATGATTTAAATCACTAATAAAAAGGCTTGATTTAGGTCAACATGATTTAACCACTTTACCACCGGAGGATTTTGCTTTCTTACGTCCAGGCCTCTTTTTGCGATTCGGCACTGTGCAACTTTAACTGACAATTGCGCGGTCGTGCAACGCCGTACCCAAACGAAATTTACGTCCTCTTTTTTCCCACAAAGAGAGCTTTCTTTTGGTGGTATTTGATCACCTGTGCGATTTTTACTTTTTGCGCTATAAACAAAAAAAGAGCATAAATTTTGAAAAAATAACAATATTTTTCACATTTTTTTTATATGAAATTCCCCCCCAAAAAAATGTAAAAATTTAATTTTTTAAAAATTTTTGGTCAATTTGTTTTCTGCTACCTATGTTTGGTAAAAAAAATCACAATAAGCGTATTTTGATTGGTTTGCGCAAAAGTTATTGCGTTTACTAACTAAGGGAAAAATTTCTGTCATTTTTGGTGTTTTTTTTTTTAACGAGTAATGACGGCGATCTGCGTTTTTTTTTTTTGCGGGACTGCGACATTGCGGCAGACAGATCGGACCCTTGACTGTCATTTTTGACACTTTTGGGGGTACCAGTGACATTACTACAGTAATCAGTGCTGTAAATATGCACTGTTACTGTAAAAATTACACTGGCAGGGAAGGGGTTCATTTTATTGGAGAGGGAGGGGTTAATGTATGCCTGGTGCTTACTAACGTGTGTGGGGGGAGGTGACTGAGTGACACAGGGACAGATCGCATGTTCAGCTATGCTGAACCCTGCAATCTGTCACTGTCTGTCACTTAGGAGATCCGCCCGCTTTGTTTACACAAGCGGGCGGATCTCCAAACTCGATACCCTGACGATCGGGGAAGAGCGGTGGTGATCACCGCCGCTCTTCCCCTGGCCCGACTCCCGCTGTGACTGAATACAAGGGGAGGAGTTCAGCGACGTAGGTCTACATCGCTGGACGGGAACTAACCACTTTGCCGCAGGAGAGCTCGAGTGAGCGGTCGGCAAGTGGTTAAATCATAATTTTAAAGAGAAACTGTCATCTCTGTCCTGCAGCGGCTCCTCCTCTGACCCGCTGTTGACTCACCGACAGTCCCATTCACTTTAATAGGACAGCTGGTGATGCAGCAGTGACACAACAAGGTGAGGGACGTGGCGGCAGCAGGTGAGTGGATGCCTGCTAAGGGGCGCTGCCATGATGGATCTGAACAGACAGGTGCTCTTTAAATGTAAGGACTCATTCTTGCTGGTAGTTAGTATGAAATTATGTGAATGCATCAATGCAGTGCATGTTATCTCAGCTTGCGGAACTTGGATTCATTGAATGAGTTTACCAAAAAGGTAAATATTGCAGACTATACAGCCTTATGCTACATAACTAAGCTCTATTTCATGCTGAATAAACTAAATTATTAATGCATCTTAAATAGAAAACTATCTTTAGATAGATTTTTACTCCAAAAGCATTTTATTTAAAAAAAAATGTGATTCAAATAAAAGAAATCCAATTTAAATACAAAAAATCCGATTTAAATAAAAAAAAAATCTGATTTTTTTTTTTTTTGATTTTTTTAAAAAAAAATCATTGATTTGCATCCACCCTGTTTTCAATAAAAAAAAAAAAAAAAAAAAAAAAAAATCAACTAACACAGAAAGTAGCCTAATATTTGTATTTTATCCCTATTTGCACAGATTGAATGTTAATGAACTCTCACTTGGGAATTGCTTTGCAGATTATTTTTATAAATAGACCTGTTGATGTTTTTATGCCCCTGTTTTTTTTTTTGCCCATTCCTTTTAGATAAATTGATAAAAAAAATGTTTTCTTATATTTAACTGATCTCCTAGTTCATCAATGCCTGGCATTTTCTTTGTGTATACAGTAATATAAAATAATAAAAATGGCACCAACCACGGAGCCTACATGATAGTAGGCAGCTGCTCCTTTAAGTGGATGTACCACTAAAGCAAATAAGTGACAAATAAAGTAAGGTGCTGTACCTGATTAGTCCTAAAGCTAAATTTGAATATGAAACAGATATATAATTAGCTGTGCCTTATGCTAAACAATCAATTTACAGTGTATAATAGGGCTGCCATGACGCGTCAACTACAAAAAATCATCGACGTACGTGAAAGGCGTCAACGCGTCAACGCGTGACGTCATACGCCCCCTGGCCGGCCGCAGCGGCGCCGATTGAGGCATTGCCGGCCGGGTGAAATCCCCCCCCCCCGGGCTCCGTCCACTCCACACCGATGTCGGAGACAAGAGGTGAGCGCTGACCGTCTCCAGCACCCCCTGTACTCCACCACAGCTTCTGCCGCAACACATTCGCCATCCTCCCCGATCACCCAGGTACTTAGAGATGTCACATGTGAGGCACTACGCCAGCTTGTACTGTACTGTGGCAGCTTGTAATGGTCTGTACTAGGTGGGAGGGCCTACTGAGGGGTCTGTACTGGGAAGGGGGCTTACTAAGTGGTCTGTACAGTACAGACCACTTAGTAAGCCCCCCTCCCAGTACAGACCCCTCAGTAAGCCCTCCCACCTAGTACAGACCCCTTAGTAAGCCCCCTTCCCAGTGCAGACCCCTCAGTAAGCCCTCCCACCTAGTACAGTATGTACTGTACTGTACAGACCACTTAGTAAGCCCTCCACCCAGTACACTAGTACAGACCCCTCAGTAAGCCCTCCCACCTAGTACAGACCCCTTAGTAAGCCCCCCTCCCAGTGCAGACCCCTCAGTAAGCTCTCCCACCTAGTACAGTATGTACTAGGTGGGAGGGCTTACTGAGGGGTCTGCACTGGGAGGGGGGCTTACTAAGGGGTCTGTACTAGGTGGGAGGGCTTACTGAGGGGTCTGTACTAGTGTACTGGGTGGAGGGCTTACTAAGTGGTCTGTACAGTACAGACCACTTAGTAAGCCCCCCTTCCAGTACAGACCCCTCAGTAAGCCCTCCCACCTTGTACAGACCCCTTAGTAAGCCCCCCTCCCAGTGCAGACCCCTCAGTAAGCCCTTCCACCTAGTACATACTGTACTAGGTGGGAGGGCTTACTGAGGGGTCTGTACTGGGGGGGCTTACTAAGTGGTCTGTACTAGGTGGGAGGGCTTACTGAGGGGTCTGCACTGGGAGGGGGGGCTTACTAAGTGGTCTGTACTAGGTGGGAGGGCTTACTGAGGGGTCTGTACTGGGAGGGGGGCTTACTAAGTGGTCTGTACTAGGTGGAAGGGCTTACTGAGGGGTCTGCACTGGGAGGGGGGGCTTACTAAGTGGTCGGTACAAGGTGGGAGGGCTTTTGACAGTACCCAGCTCAACCAGCATGTGAGCATACATTGCCTGCTGAAACGGCTCGTGTGTGTGTGTATAGTATCGCTCCGTTATACTCATCAGGACCCGGCATGCATTCCACCTCACCCGGATATGACGTCACTGGCAAACCAGAACAATGGACATTGACCCGACCTCAATTCATTTCACCAAAATGACATCATCAGGAAGCCAGTAATATAAAATTGACACAAGATGTCTTTAGAAGAACTTACTTTTAAAATCTACAGTATAATCTTACAAATAAACATTTAATACATGGTAGAGGATCCCCACAGCACTGTGGGTAAGTTAAGAAGGAAGCACAGCAGAGCTGCTTGCTTTGCTGATGAGTCATTAATCTGTGTAAAAACAAGGATTTTTTTTTTTTTCAAAGAATTAAATGAAGTTCCTTTATGTGTGAAAGTGTCACTTGCTGGCTCAACAGCAGAGAAGAAAGTATATCTCTTAGATTGTAAGCACTAAGGAGCAGGGCCCTCTGATTCCTACTGTATTAAAGTGTATTGTAATTGTACTGTGTACCCTCAAGTTGTAAAGCGATGCGTAAACTGTAGGCGCTATATAAATCCTATATAATAATAATAATATATGCAATATTTCATATTTACCTGACTTTAAAAACTATTAATACAAATAATTATGCAGAAAACCACAATACATTCCCTTTTAAAGTGAATTTAGTTAACTGAATTCTAAGCTTATATTATGAATCAGTTGTCACCCTGAAGCCTTTGGGGGAAGGCCAAGTGAGCTCACTGTTAGTAAACTGGTTCTTCCTAGGAGATGTGTTCCTTGATCTGTTGATAACATTGTGTAAACCATGGAAATGTCAGGAATTCTGTGCACTTCACTAAATCAAACTCTGTTTAACATTCATATTTCCATTGACAGATAAGCACCCTTCTCAAAGTAATTGCCCCTCAAACATATGTAATCAGCAAATTAATTACTCCAAGTAAGGTGATTAATCAACCTTTCCACCTGTCCTGGGATGACAGGCCGCCATATAAATGTAACATAAGGAGCAGATTAACGGAGCTGTCCGTAGATAAATCCTTTACTTTTGTGTCACCGTTTCATCACAGGATGAAGAGGATTGCTGTGTACAAGCATGATAAATATTCCTTCTTTAAGCCACATAATTTAAATACCTTCAGGATTTCTTCTTCTTTGTATTGGCCTATAATTCTAACTTTTTAATTTAAGCCCACATTTTAGACATGCTCCCTATTTCAGCTCAATTTTTTTTTTCATGTTATAGCCTAAAGTTATATAGGTCATATCATAACAAAGAACTTCAGGAACCATGAAAAAAGGAATTGTGTTTGTACCCTTTGTTCTCTTTTTTCTTGAAAAAGTAAAAATTCTGTAAAAATTGTCAATTAAAAAAAAAAAAAAGAAAAGAAAATGCTGCTGTTAGAAGCCTCTAAAGCCATTGTGCCAGAAAGAGACATCAGAATCGTCGCTGACGTCACTTTCCGTACCCGATGACAAATTTTCCCACGAATCGCTATCGCTCAGTTCTTCAAGTAACTCCGTTTCGCTGTCGCTGTTTTCCAGTTCGTCTAAAAGTGCTTTTGCGCAAAAAGAACACTTTTTGGATGCCATGGTCGTTCAAAAATTTTCAGGCACAAAGAACTGGAAAAGCACAGGCAGGGCACTGGAAAGGTTACCAGGTGAAATCCTGTGGTGAAATGGCATGATACAGTGTAATCCGTTAGGATCACATCTTTGTATCATGTCATTTGTGTTTTTATACTTTTGAATTTGCAGACGGTTCCACCCCCTGTCGCAACGCTCGCAGGGAAGGGAACTGGAAGGCAAGTGCCGGCAATCGGCCGTGCACATTGCGGGGAGAGAGTGTGAGGATGCTGGGGAGGACAGCGGGGAGGACGGCGGGGGATCGCAGGGAAGGGGAGTAACATTTTGGGGTAATCCCGAGTGTGGTTTAGGGTTACCACTTTTGGTACTGAAAGTTAACCCCGAGCCACACTCGGGAATACCGCCAGGGACTTGAATACGTCCAAATATTGATTAGAAGAATGCCTCGGGTTAAATATGGAATGATTTCTCAAGCCAATATCTTTGTATACCCTGTCGGATGTATTCACTTGAACCAATTTCTCTAGAAATTTTTTTTTTAATCTCCTAATAAATTTCTCTGTATCGACGAATGCATTAAACTTATCAAAACCTTTATCAGGGGCAAATTTTAGACCCAGTTCTAAAACTTTCAATTCATTAGTAGTAAATGTGGCATTGCTTAAATTAAAAAATACTCTGACCTATTGTACTCTTTTTCTTTTTATTCTTTCTCCCCCCTCTGTATTCTCTGAGGTGTTTCTTTTGGACCCATTAATCTGCCTTTGGGGTGTTCCCCATTGTTGCCATTGAGGTGCCATCTCCTGTCCACCTCAAGGAGGGGGTGGTGATCTCCCCCGGCCCTGAAGAGCCCAACCCTGAATCCAATATTGTCCTCCCCTCCCACCCTGATGACCACACTGGCCTCTATTCTTATTTTCGGCACCTCTCCCTCTTGGACTCGGGATATCCCTCTTCCCCTCCACTGAAAACCCCAAAAATACTGATTATCCCTATATGGTTCATCAGCATAAGCAAGGGTTTGGAATCTATTATGAGTGGGGACCCTGTAATTAGACATGTCCTCAGGTGCATGGTTTTGGTAGTTCTAAATATGTCTATCTAGGAGCCTGTTTCCCAAAGTTTTAGGACCCATGGTTCCACCAGTGACTGAGTTTGCACCAGCCTTCCCAGTTCACTTGTGCTGGACTGAAATAGCTGAATTACCAGCTATAACCGGGGTGGAAATTGTATCCCTCTCAGATCCTCCTATTTCCTTAACTGGTAAAGAATGAGTTGACTCAATCATTACATCCTCAGGGGCATCCTGCCACCTGTATACTGTATATTTGTTGTAATCCTTCAGGTCTCTGCTATGTTTTATTCTTTTTATGACTAAGAGGTCCTGAAGAAGCAATGATGGCGAAATGCGTCAACCTCTAGCAGTACATTAAGCAATACAAGCAGTTCTAGTATTTATATCTGTATTGGCCAAACCAAGCATTTTTCTAAGTTTAAAAAAAAAATGTTTTTTTTATGGATTTGTAATAAAATGTATATTCTTATCTACATTGTTGTCACCGTCCTTCTCTGGTTAAGTCCAGTCGGTTATTATTCGTTTTTCTATTCGTTTTTTTGGGAATTTTTATTTATTTATTTTTTCATACTAGTAATGGCACCGATCAGCGACTTATAGTGGGACTGTGATATTTCAGCAAACAATTGAACAACTGACAGTTTTAACACTTTTCTGGGAACCAGTGTCACTAATACAGTGATCAGTGCTAAAAATATGCACTCACTGCAACTGTACTAATGACGCAGGCTGGGAAGGGGTTAAACATCTAGGGCGATTAAAGGGTTAATTGTGTCCCTAGCCAGTGTTTTTTTGTGAATATATACATATATATATACACGTGATCCTGCACAGGAGGGCCACTCTGTAGCAGTAAATCTGCTGTAGGGCGTTCTGGATGTGGTTAAAAGAGAAGTTCAGGATTTGTAAGAAACAAACATTTATACTCACCTAGGTAGGTGCAGCATCAAGCTAATGCTGCATCTGTCCCCCTGTGGCTCTGTAGTGAGAATTGAGCAATCAGTTTCCTTCCCCCGAGGACTGTCAGTCACTGTCTCTTTGCTCTCTTCTCCAGTACTCACTAGAGGGCTGGGCTGTGAAGAAGGTGGGAGGGGCTAAACCAGGTGACAATCCAGGCTTTTGGGCAGATGCTGACCATATGGTCAGGATCTTTTCAGAGCCTGCAAGGGCTCTGAGATATCAGCCAACAGCGGGCTTCAGCCTGCTGACAGCTGAAAACGGATCACTGCACTCCTGTGATCCATAGGAGAAGTATGTTCAAAATAGCTTTGGCCTTGCTTCTCCTTTAAAGAGGTTATAAACCCCCGTGAAGAAAACAAAAACTGCAACAGGCCTAATTGTGACAGACGTGGGTATCAGATTCCTGCGCTCCCTACTAACTCGTGACAAAGGACCGACCAATCTCACACCACACTGTCACTTACGTAACAATGCCACTCTCAGCTGCACCCTGCACAAAGATTTTCCAGCTCGCGGGACCACAATCTAGGTGCCAGCAGGCTGAGAGCAATTGTCACTGGGCTAAATAGGCGCTTACCCTTTAAATGCCACCACCTCCGTTTGGTCCGAGCAGGAGGAAGCTCGTAACTATAGAAATACCAATTATGCTTTAAGAAAATTTGTCTGTAGCACACACTGTCACCACAGGCAGGAATATTCAGAGGATTTATTCTATACAATAGCACTCTACAAGAGACAGGTTCTTTTTTAGCTTGCATTAAGAGCTTAGGGACAACGTTAACACTTTTCAAAATAAGGTTTTAATAAAAAGGTCAAAGTTGGTGCAAATAAAATATTTACAGAAAAAAGGTATTTCAAAGAAATAGAAACATAATTCAGCGATAGAAGAAAAAAAAGGTAGAACAGAGGTTTAAGAATACTTGTAATCCATGTCATGGGTGTTATCAGAGTTCAGTCGATGAGCCAGGTGTTATCAGTTCTCAAACTTGACAGATGTTCCTGCTTTGATGGTACCATGAGAACTCCCAACTGGTTAGGGATCTCCTTTTATCTTTGGGATCAAAGGGGTGTTGACAGATGCCCCTGACCAATAAAACGGAGTGGCCAAGGGCTGTCCTAAGTTTATGACAATATCAGGTCCCTCCTCTATAGACAGTTTTATACCACTATTCATATCTTCCAGTATGTACCGGTTGCATTCTTGAAACTGATAGATTATTGTTCAACATTGGATTTCACATCCAGGGTAACTAAGACAAACCTGTCACCCAGGGAATATTTGACAGCTATCTTCCCTTCTATATGTGCTAGTGTGGTCATGTATGACCCTAATTCGTTCAGTATAACATTTCTCATCTAAATATATACTTATTATTAATGTGTCATGTTCCTGTCGGAGTTTATGAATCGTGTGTGGATTTCTTAAGTTTTTAAATTGGGCAGAGCTCTCTGATTAAGATCCCCATTAGTTTTGGTTATCCTTAATGGATTTGGTCAAAGTTTTACGATAGGCCTGAACAGCAGAAGAAACAGACACCTTGCCAAGACTCAATTAGCGGTTTACAGCTCTGCAAAGGCCTAACTGCTGGTTTTTGATGTCTCGGAGTTGAGATAAAGGCTCTTTTGAAGCATACAACCTATGCATTCCATGAATTAGAGGGAGGGGGTAATCACTGCGGCAATGTGTAACTGTTCTGCAAGACTGTCATGGCTGACCTATAATGACTGAACAACATGGCCACTTGCTACAGCTTTTCGTGTGTCCAGTACATTATATTATCACACTAATGAGCTAGTATGCATGTGCACGGGAGCAGCCTGACATGGGCGGCCGTTCCTTTAGAGCTCATGCGCCAATGACGTAATTGGTGCAGTATACAGTAAATATCTCCTACACGGTGCATGTTTAGGAGATGTTTACAGTACCCACAGGTAAGCCTTATTATAGGCTTACCTATAGGTACAAACAAACAAGGGTAGTGTACTTAAGCACTAAATCGCTCAAACTCTGCCCCAAGATGCTAGCAGCCTTTTTTTAGAGAGCACAATGTGACTTTAACTGTGAAAGTGTTCTTGCAGGACATATTCTATGCTGTTGTGTATGACCTTTAGTCAGAAACTCTTTTTCTCTTCCTGATGCATTTACATGAAGTTTAGGCTCAGCATGATGAGTAACTCATACAAGGCTGTTAATGTCAATACAAGGCCATATGGATTTTCGGTTGTTAAAATCAATCAGAAAATAGGTATTGTAGCATGACCTTTTCTGACATTATATTGACCGCTGTTTAAACTAAGACAAATGTGTGTGTCAGGTGCTTTCTTTGATGTGCCACACTATCTAGGATGAGCATTCTCAAAGTCAGTGTGCACTGCATAAGAGATATATAGATGACAAATAAAACGCCTCCTTTAACTCTTTTAATATCTGCAATATTACTTTCACAATCTAAATAAAGGAAAGCACAGGTTAAATATTTGACTAGGTAATTTTAATACTCCCATTTATTGCTATTAACATGACATTAAATTATAGCAGTTTGCTTTTTTCCTTATGTTGATACAGATGCACTTTAAGGCAGCATTCACACCATTTTTAGACTTATGCATTTTCTATTGGAATCTAGTGGCAGGGAAGCACATAAAAACATGTGTTAACATGCGTTTGCATATTTTTACCACATGTTGCAGTACTTTGTATTTGCAGGTCAACATGTGAAACAAAGGGGTTGATTTAACAAAGGCAAATAGACTGTGCACTTTGCAAGGTGCAGTTGCACTATGCAAGTACAGCTGCTCCAGAGCTTAGTAAATGAGCTCTGCTGACTTCCATTATCCAGTCATGTGCAAGCAAAAATTAGATTTTTTGCATTTTCTTGAATGTGATTGGGTACTCTTTACTAAGTGAAGCTTTACCTCATTTACTAAGCTCTGGAGCAACTGCACTTGCAGAGTGCAACTGCACTTGCAGAGTGCAACTGCACTTTGCAAAGTGCAGTCTATTCACGAGGAAGGAGGAAGAAGGAAGTAAGGTAAGTATATTTTCTTCGCTACGAGGTAAGTAAAAAAAAAAAAAAAATGCGATTAGCCATTTGTTTTTCAGGTGACCCGGAGCGAGAAGATGGAGGTAAGTATAAAATTAGGGTGGAACTCCACTTTAAGTAGCCATTTTTCCTTTTTGTTTTTCCTTTAATTGACACTTCATTTGCATACTGCTTGAGCTGGATTTTTCATGCTACTCCTGAATCAGCTCATCCCCAGCAATAGCTTTGGAAGCTGTAACCAGACCCTGCTGGACTGTATGATTGTGGGGCCTGCCTGAAATGTGACCTTTAGGCACTGAGTTCCGCATTGTTGCATTTTCCAGACCTTTTAAAATGTAATAGCTGCTTAGTGCTTTCCAGGTCCAGAGTTGTGGCACAGCCTTTGATGTGACTGCCTCTGAAGACTCGTATGTAGGCCATATGACCTGAGCACTGGGAGCTACTTTGTTTTATGAGAACCGTTGGGTCTTTTCTTTAGTTTTCAACAAAATGGTTGTAACGCTGTGGGGCTGAGTGCTGCATCACTAGATGAATTGTCATTTGCGCACCCACTATGTTTTTGTTCTTGCCATTCCATGTGATGCAGCACCTTCCTGCCACTACTCCCTATAGCAAGAGGCCATATGGCGCTTTTCCACTGCATGGAACCGAACGGTTCGGCTTGCTTTTGTGTTTTTCCACTGCTGGTACCGCATGGTACGGTGTAGGAACGGTTCGGTACGATACGGCAGTGCTTTTCCACTGCATGGAACAGAACGGTACGGCTCTCAAAAACAGTACCACCTCAATTGTGGTTCCAAGAGGTACCATACCCGGTACCATATCCCACAATCCTTTGCATGCAGCCACTACTAGCCACTGATTGGTCAGAGAATCGTTGTTATCCCACCCACTTAACTTTAGTACTACTTTAGTGGAAAAGCAAACCATACCATACCGTACCAAACCGTTCCAACACCGTACCATGTAGTACCAGCAGTGGAAAAGCAAACCGGCCAAGCAGGGCTGAGTAGAGCCGAACCGGTACTTGCAGTGGAAAAGTGCCATTAGTCTTTCCTGCTGCTTACAGTTACCTGGTCACCTTCTAGCAGCAGGATCATGAGTACCTAAGATTACATGCTGTATTTCAGCTAAGTTGTATATGCTTGAGATGCAACAAGTCTGATCCTAAACACACAGTAAACAGTCTCACTGTATTCTGCTACCTCTCTAGGATCCCTGTGAAGCCCTAAGGCTAAAGCTTTCACTTTGCACTTGCTATTTCCTAATAAAACGTTTACACCGACCAAATGTTTTGTAGTCCAATATCTGTTTTGGGAGTCTTTTATCATGAAGTGGGCTCTCCCCAACGTTTATCCAATAAGATTATTCCTAAAAAGTATGCATCAGTTTTTAAGGATCCCATAGATAAACATTTAAAGACACTTTCAAATCCTTTCGCAGGCTCCGATTTGCGACCTGTTATGTCTATGCTATGTGAGTATCAAACTTTAGGAACGTTGACTAAAGAAGGGGAAGGGATCCAGCTTCTCTCCATACTGATCCTCTGTTTGTGAAGTATTTAGAGCTCATGCCGGCAGCCCTGCACCATAATGTAGATAATTTAGGGGATGTCTTCTTTCGTAGTACCGGTATGAGTCTCCTATCAGTGACCATGTTGGGCAGGCATTTAAGAATTGTTTGCTGTGCTTGCGCTTTAAGGAGCAATGTCACTCTAAAGCTGCCCTGGACATACCCCAGCAGAAGAAGCTAAGAGTTCAAGCTGGGAAGACCTACCTGCTCTGAGTCCAAGAAGAGTCCCATTTGTTGAACCTAGGCTTCAAACTCTAAGGTCAGACCCAAACCAGGAGCCTAGTTTCACCAAAACCCTGGCCCCTAAATCCCCCACCCCTGAAAATAAGTTATCTTTGGCATGAAGGGTTTCCCCCACTTTCCATAGTTATGGGGACATCTGTTAGCCTTTGCAGACATCTGGATGGACAGCATCTTAGAGGCAATGTACAGGAAGTGGTTTCCACAGGCTAGAAACCAGGGTTTCCTTGGTTTGTGTCTTCCAACCTTCCTGTGTCACTACAGAGATTATCAGACTTCCATGTACTTCTTGTAAGTTTTCTGGAGCAAGGATTTATTACCCCAGTTCCTGTGGCAGAAAGATTTCAAGGATTTTATTTGAAAATGTTCACATTTTCAAAAAGCGGCATGCGCTTTTGGCTTTGTGGGATCAGTAAAACCTAAACTATGCCTTTCTATCCTGAAACACATTTATGGTCTGTTCTGCAAGATTGAAACGTAGGACATTCCAGTGATCCTCTTAGCTATGAGTTAGCCCTGGCACATCAGAATCCTGGCAGACACCCCATGGGCTGTTTCAGATCATCTGCCCCAAAAGCGGTTTATGACCGTGCTTCATTAAGGTTATTGGATTTTCAAAATAAAATCTGGGTTCACCCTACTGACCATGACCACAAAATCCTACCCCTGTTTTTACCATGCCCTGAAACAACTGGTGACATTTTTGCAACAAAATGCAGACATTCAAGGTATAATGACAAAAATGTTAGGCACCATGAAAAGGGCAATGATGAAACATTTAGTCAATTTGGCTGTGATCAACTTGTGGTAAAGGTGGGCAGGGCTGTCACTTTTAAGCCATCCTAAAATAAACAGTCAGTCAGGATGTGGAGTGGGAGAAGATCAGCGAACTGCTGCTCAATGATCTCCTGTGCAACTAGAAAAGCTGCAAGTACTGATTGTTGAGCACTTTCAGGTTCTCCCCTTCAGGCTGTAAGTGCACTGAGCAGGGATAAGGTTCAGATCAGTGACTTTCTGTCCCTAATTTGTACCTGAATGTCACAGAGGAGAGATCAGAGGTCTTAAGCTGGAAATAGATGGTTTAGATCTTGACCTGTTCAGTAGGGACTGGCTAAGATTGGAACCATGTATGGGCAGCCTAAATATACCTAAGTTAATCAATCGATCAACTTGGGTACAACCAGCCTGTCTGATTTTACATGTGATTATTGGCTATGTTAGCCACTAGCCATGCTAGTGGCTAATATAGCCGCTAGCAGTAATCATTGTGTTCTCTCTGCGGGGGCGGAGGGACATGCCCCGCCCACGCTGCTTCATTTCATCCCCTACATACTTTTTTCACAATATCCCCAACAGTGTCTGTCCGGGAATGGGCACGCTTTTGCTAGTTATTAAAAAAATAATACGGTAATTTTAGTGCTAGTTCATAGAAAGACAGTAATACATTCTAGATTTAAAATATATTGTCGATAAGTTATACTTTTGCTTCTCGGGCTGTTGCATGCTGAGAGTGTGGTCAGAAAATGAAGTACGCAAAGCAGAATTGCATTTCCTAGGGGTCTGGAAACAGCTGGTGTACATTTAAATGGTTTCAGCTATGATATTATATCATTTACATATATATTAGTGATTGCTACACACTGCAATGTTATTAAGGGCAACCTATTTTTTAACATAATTTTCCTTATGATTGCAGCATCAATGGAAGTAATTTCAATATGCATAAAATAATTTTATTATTAAAGCAAATATTGCTAAGATATCAGTTCTGCAAGTACTGGGAAACTCGGTGAAACTATGTAATAAACAGAGGATCTTGGCACCTTGTATTCTTCCTGTTCTACTAACTATAAAAACTTGTATGGTTGGAGATCTTTGAGAATGGCTATCTATCATGTTTTGTTTTGGTAGCAGAAATTTTCAGTTTTGGTTTTTTGGTAGCTACTGCTCTGAAGACTTTCAAGCTCTAACAGAAACAAAACATTTACATGTTAACTGTGATGCCAAACAGCTCCAAAGCTTGCACTGCTTCAAAAGCTGCTCATCATTTTTCAGACACAAAGCTTAGCCTAGAAAATTAATTTGCAGAATGGCCTTTAGAAAGCCATTCAATTGAACTGGTTTCTAAGACTGGATGGCATTATTCTGATGAGCAGCAGCTCCAAATAGTAAGAGTATCAACAGTCCTGTAGCTGATTAGTGAAACCTCTACTGAACTACAGTGCGGCCATAAGACAATTCCATTTTCTACCTACAAGTAGAAACTAAGAATTCTTAGCAAATAATATTATCCTACAATCACATATACTTCCATTTATAAAATGTCAGATGACCTTTCTGACATATTTAGTGAGAAACATAGAAATTAGTTGCATAAGAGGCATAAACCAGATATCAAGCGAATATAAAAACCCATAGAACAGTATGTACAATTCAGTGGGGAGGAGATATAAATCAATTACCAGGCTAAAGCTGGTGACAGCAGAGAAGTCATTGGGTACAATCTGGTGGCTAGAATACTTTCAATAGATAGAAGGCAGGGGTCAGTAATAGCATGGCAGCTAGACTGTAAATTGTGAGCCAGCATGTAATACATACCATAACTCAGTGAAGGGTTATTGAGAGCAGTACAAACAATAAATACATGCAAAAAAAAAAAATATATATATATATATATATATATATACACACAGCCAGGTCCATAAATATTGGGACATCGACACAATTCTGATATATTTGGCTCTATACACCACCACAATGGAATTAAAATGAAACAAACAAGACATGCTTTAACTGCAGACTTTCAGCTTTAATTTGAGGGTACTTACATTCAAATCAGGTGAACGGTGTAGGAATTACAACAGTTTGTATATGTGCCTCCCACTTTTTAAGGGTCTAAAAGTAATGGGACAGAGTAACAATCATAAATCAAACTTTCACTTTTTAATACTTGGTTGCAAATCCTTTGCAGTCAATTACAGCCTGAAGTCTGGAATGCATAGACATCACCAGACGCTGGGTTTCATCCCTGGTGATGCTCTGCCAGGCCTCTACTGCAACTGTCTTCAGTTCCTGCTTGTTCTTGGGGCATTTTCCCTTCAGTTTTGTCTTCAGCAAGTGAAATGCATGCTCAATCGGATTCAGGTCAGGTGATTGGCTTGGCTATTGCATAACATTCCACTTCTTTCCCTTAAAAACTCTATGGTTGCTTTTGCAGTATGCTTTGGGTCATTGTCCATCTGCACTGTGAAGCGCCGCCCAATGAGTTCTGAAGCATTTGGCTAAATATGAGCAGATAATATTGCCCGAAACACTTCAGAATTCATCCTGCTGCTTTTGTCAGAAGTCACATCATCAATAAATACAAGAGAACCAGTTCCATTGGCAGCCATACATGCCCACGCCATGACACTACCACCACCATACTTCACTGATGAGGTGGTATGCTTTGGATCATGAACAATTCCTTTCCTTCTCCATACTCTTTTCTTCCCATCACTCTGGTACAAGTTGATCTTGGTCTCATCTGTCCATAGGATGGTGTTCCAGAACTGTGAAGGCTTTTTTAGATGTTGTTTGGCAAACTCTAATCTGGCCTTCCTGTTTTTGAGGCTCACCAATGGTTTAAATATCGTGGTGAACCCTCTGTATTCACTCTGGTGAAGTCTTCTCTTGATTGTTGACTTTGACACACATACACCTACCTCCTGGAGAGTGTTCTTGATCTGGCCAACTGTTGTGAACGGTGTTTTCTTCACCAGGGAAAGAATTCTTCGGTGATCCACCACAGTTGTTTTCCGTGGTCTTCCGGGTCTTTGGTGTTGCTGAGCTCACCGATGAGTTCTTAATTTTTAAGGATGTTCCAAACAGTTGATTTGGCCACACCTAATGTTTTTGCTATCTCTGATGGGTTTGTTTTGTTTTTTCAGCCTAATGACGGCTTTCTTCACTGATAGTGACAGCTCTTTGGATCTCATATTGAGAGTTGACAGCAACAGATTCCAAATGCAAATAGCACACTTGAAATGAACTCTGGACCTTTTATCTGCTCCTTGTAAATGGGATAATGAGGGAATAACACACACCTGGCCATGGAACAGCTGAGCAGCCAATTATCCCATTACTTTTGGTCCCTTAAAAAGTGGAAAGCACATATACAAACTGTTGTAATTCCTACACCTTTCACCTGATTTTGATGTAAATACCCTCAATTAAAGCTGAAAGTCTGCAGTTAAAGCACATCCACAAATCCATTGTGGTGATGTATAGAGCTAAAAAGATTAGAATTGTGTCGACGTCCCAATATTTATGGACCTGACTGTATATATATATATATATATATATATATATATCTATGTATGTATGTATATATATATATATATATATACACATATACATTTTTTGTATGGTTTTTCAGCCAAAACGCTCCACTGTTCAAACAAAATTATATGATCTGAAGCACACAGAGACAAGCTTTCATCTCTATTTGTATGTACAAAAAAATATTTCACTGGTCATGGGTTTTTAAATGAAGCAGGTCACTTATTAAAGTACACATAATTGACAATTTATTAAAAATTGATCATTGTTGGACATTCCATGATTGCAAAAAATATAAAGTAAATCAATTTTTCAATTATAACAGAAACATATTGTGACGGTACTCACCGTCACTGGGAGTGAAAGATAGATACTTAGCCCCCATAGGGAAGCTGCGGACCCGTTCTGATAGGAGCGACACAAGTCGCTCCGACTCAGAAAAAGGGTCCGGAGCTTCTTTGGGGCGACCAGGAGGCGACCGCCATAGACTTCAATGTTACGAAGTCCGTGGCGGCCGCTCCGAGGTAGCGGCGCGCTGCTCGCACCGCGACCTCGGAGGTCGCGGTGCGAAGTAGCGTCGCCCCAGTGTGAATGGGGGCTTAATGGACACTGGGAAAATGGTTTGCATAACTTCAAATGGGAGAGTAATATTTATCAACAATATCTTTCAAGAAATATGAAGATTTGATCCCACTTTACACTGTGAGAACTATAGCCTGTTGCCATGAAGTCTGTGACTCCTAAATACTCAAAGCAATGCTTGAGATGTGTATTCCATGTACTTCAATGTAGGAGACTCTCCCTATGGAAGGATGTGGATTGTGTTAAGTCTGTCTGTTCCATTGTTAAATGTTAATGACCTCACATTGTTTCTGTCCAGATGGCTAGTTAATTAGTTCAGGATAATTCTGTTTCTGTATACAATTTCATCTGCATATGATAATGTAATCAGGCAACCCCTGACCTATGTGTGGTAATCTGATCAGGAGGGGGGGTCCATGCTTTATATAAATTCTGTGTGACTGTTCAATAAACAGAGATTCCAGTACAAGCTAAGTTGTCGGCTAGCTTTGTATGTAGGGCGGCTGGGAAAATCTGATATCTTTGTTTATGACTGGGAGGAAGCCGTATACTGACAGAAGACCACAAGTACAGTGTGGGTCGGGGTTCCGTTACATATATATTAAAAGGAGCTGACATATAAGTGGTTCATACATAGCAGGGGCAGATCCGGGGGGGGGGGGGCAACGGGTCAATTGCCCCCCCCCCGACATCCAAAGGAGCTTCCCTGCAAATTGGTGCCCTGATAATAGCACCGCAGAGCGCACTGGGGACACAGGAAGCAGCGCTGTATTACACAGCCAGCAGAGAGAGGGTGGGGCCGGGAGCTCCACTGACGCTCTGACTCCGCCCCTTTCAGCCTGTGCACTCCGTAATGAGCCATTGTAATTGGAGCCGAGAGCCCCGCCCCCAGACTTCTGCATTGCTCAGCCAGCAAAGTGGAACTCCTGGCCCTGCCCCCGCCTCATGCAGCCTGTGTACTCTGGATGGAGTAGAAGGAGAAGAGATATGAGTGGATGCCCCACCCCAGGACCTCTAAAAGTTCCTGATGGCCAGGTATGTTTTTCCCTCCATAGACAGCATGAATGCTAGCCTGAAACCCTGAGCTGTGCAAATCTGTGCATTTCTGAAAGGTCTCTGACTGTCTACTGTACTGTGTCCCCCATCTCTGTCTCCTTTGTGTCCTCCATCTCTGTCTCCTGTACTGTGTCCCCCATCTCTGTCTCCTGTACTGTGTCCCCCATCTCTGTCTCCTGTACTGTGTCCTCCATCTGTCTCCTGTACTGTGTCCCCCATCTCTGACCATCTCCTGCCCCATCTGTCTCCTGTACTGTGTCCCCCCATCTGTCTCCTGTACTGTGTCCCCCCATCTGTCTCCTGTACTGTGTCCCCCATCTCTGTCTCCTGTACTGTGTCCCCCATCTCTGTCTCCTGTACTGTTTCCCCCATCTCTGTCTCCTGTACTGTGTCCCCCATCTCTGACCATCTCCTGTACTGTGTCCGCTGTCTCTGACCTTCTCTTGGAGTGTGTCCGCAGCCTCTGACCGTCTCCTGGAGTGTGTCCGCAGCCTCTGACCGTCTCCTGGAGTGTGTCTACAGTCTCTGACTGTGTCCTGGAATGGGTCAGCAGTCTCCTGTAGGGTGTCCATCTCCTGTACTATGTCTGCAGTCTCTGATCATCTCCTGTAGTATGTATATTAATGTGCTGTGGGGGCCCTAAAAAATTTTGCCCAGGGTCCAATCACTATTAAGGATGGCCCTGCCTCTGCCACCTCACCACGGCAAAACCAATGAAGGAAGGCTGTAGGGGCATGAGTCCCGGATGGAGAGGTGTTCTACAGCAACACAGTTCTACATTTACTTCTGTAAGTAACACTTTATTTTCTAGCATTGCCCCTCCCGAGACTAGACTCTGGATCCGCCCCTGATACATGGATGGAACAAATTTCAAATTGTGATGGTACATGATAGTATATACATAAGGGGATACATGATAAGCATATAGTATAGCATGGCAAACACAATAGCTTGGCATTCATAAGACTCAATGCATTTTGTGGATCCCTGTCCACTAAATTGTCAATAATGTGTACTTCAACAAGTGACCTGCCTCATTTAAAGTCCCATGACCAATGAAATATTTTTTTTGTAAATGCTCCACTGTTGAACCCACAAGTGATTTTTTTTTTTTCTGCCTCTAAACTCCTGTAATTGCTTACATGTGCATGAACATATAGGCTAACATGGTGGCTTGTTTTGAGGCACAACAAAAAAAAAAATCTCACCCATATAAAACGGGTATTTTTGAGCTCAAGTGTGCATGAGGCTTTAAAGATAAAAAGTCCATGACTTTTAGATTGCAGACAGTTCGGTAAAAAATTTAACATACCACAAGCAGAAATGTCTGCAAATCAGGCTTGCTGGTGCTTGCGGTGCACCACTGTAGATGTAATAAGAGCAGTACTAAGACTGGTATGTAGCAGGAGCAGGTCAGAGCAGGCCAAGTAGTTACAGAAAATCTGATAGCACAGCAGGGTCAGGCAGAAGCGTAGTCTAGACAAGCCGGGTTATACACAAGTAGATGAGAGTGGAGACAGTACACAGTCACAGTGGAGAGAGCAGGGGCAGTGCAAGCCGGGTCGTACATGGTAGTTCAGAGAACAGATACAAACTGGGTCAAGCAAGAGCACACAAGGTAGCATCCACTATTACAAACGCTGGTGGTGTGTACAACAGGTGCTTTAAACACTTCTGGACCGAAAGGTTTTACCCCCTTAATGGCCAGGCCATTATTTGCGATACGGCACTGCGTTATTGTCAGTTATTTTAATTGACAATTGCACGGTCGTGTGACGCTGTACCCAAATAAAATTGATGTCCTTTTTTTCCCACAAATAGAGCTTTGTTTTGGTGGTATTTGATCACCTCTGCGGTTTTTATTTTTTGTGCTATAAACAAAAAGTAAGCAGCAATATAAAAAAACAATATTTTTTACTTTCTGCTATAAAACACAGCCAATAATTTGTTTCTATCAAATTTTTTCATCAGTTTAAGCCAATATGTTTTCTGCTACATATTTTTGGTAAAAAAATCCCAATAAGTGTATATTGATTGGTTTGTGCAAAAGTTATAGCGTCTACAATCTTTGTAATATTTTTATGAAATTTTATTTATTTATTTTTTAATAGTAATGGCGACGGTCAGTGATTTTTAGGCCCCGTTCACATTACCGCGATCCGACTTCCCGGGGCGACCTCCGAGGTCGCGGTGCGAGCAGCGCGCCGCGACCTCGGAGAGGCCGGCACGGACTTCATAACATTGAAGTCTATGACGGTCGCTCGGGGTCGCCCCAAAGAAGCCCTGGACCCTTTTTCTAAGTCCGCAGCTTCCCTATGGAAGGCGACCTACGGGTCGCCTCACAGGTCGCCCCAGTGTGAACGGGGACTTAGTGGGACTGTGACATTGCTGCGGACAAATCGGACATCTAACTTACACTTTTTGGGGACTGGTGACACTAATAAAGGCATCAGTGCTAAAAATGCACTGTTTCTGTACTAATGACACTGACAGGCAAGGGTTAACATCAGGGGCGATCAAAGGGTTAAGTGTGTCCCTAGGCTGTGCTTATTAACTGTGGGGGGTTGCACTGATTGGGGGAAGACAGAGATCCTGGTTCCTGCTAAGAAAAATCTCCATCTTGTTCCCTTGGAAAACAGCAATCTGCCTTGTTTATATAGGCATATCGCCTTTATGCCTATCCCGGGGAAGATCGCTGGTGGCCGGCGGTTGATTGACATCCCCGCTAGCCAGTCATGGCGCGATTGGCGATAGTGGCTATTGAACGGACTGACATACAGGTACGTCCGTTTGTGCAAAAGCGCCTACTTTGTCAGAGTATATACAGCTGGTCGGCAAGTGGTTAAACATAAACAGCAGAGAGCTGGCCAATCACTGTCATTTCTAGGTAAGAGCCGTAACAGCTTTGCTCAGCTTTAAAGGGACATCCTGAATCCTGGTACTGGCCGCTTTCATTCTATTGTATTTTTGTGTACAGCCAGTGGGAGCAGTGCCACTTATAACATTGCAAAGCGCAAAATGACCTCCTTGACTTTGTGTTGTCCATTCGAGCAGGTGAGAAAACATCCAAAGGTGGGTGAAGGGCACTATGATGATCAGAGGCGATTACTAAAGAGTTTCTGGTGTATGAGAGTGCACTTTTTTTCACTGGCATTGAATTATTTATTTAAGGACTGTGTATATATATATATATATATATATATATATATATATATATATATAAGGATGGACTCGTGCAAATTTATTATATATATATATATATAAGTTTTCAGATATTTATTTATGCACTATAGCACTGCACTTTTTTGTGACTAGTCTGTATATACCCCTTTTTTACTATGCCAATCTTTATTTTTCCGTGCTGTAGTAGTTTGATTGACTGCACACACAGAAATTTTTAAAAAATATTACGCATCACGTTTCTTGAGGCTCTAAAATGCCCCGAAATTGTTTAATGCAAATGTTAACAATAGTAACGCTTACATTTGTGATTTCTGTGATTGGCCATTACAGTGATCACAAAGTACAGTAACTCAGATCAACTTTGCGCACTATGTCTGTGATCCGAGCCATCCGATGACAGCTTAAGTCACAGTCATAGAGGGGCACGCTGGCTACCTGAGGGCTATTTCTGGAGTGCTTTTCATAAACGTAACCCAAAATTACACATTCACCTCCTCCTGACATTTATTTTTTTTTTTTTTACAATGTGGTGGTAGGGAGGTGGTTAAAGGCTAAAGCCTAGTACACAGGCAACAAATTTCCGCCGACCGACCGTCCGTCTTTTGTCCAGAGTGGTGTTTTGTTGGTTGGAATGTGCCTAGACTGCACACGAATTTTCCCGCACAACATTCTACTTCAGAAGTGATGCCATGTGTTGGTTTGCTTTCTTTGTGTTCTTTCTTCTCTGAGCATGCCCAGTCTTGGTCATAAGATTTTTCCCTGTCGAAATCTGTACTGACTGCACGAAAATCGGACGTGTTTTGACAGAGGACAAAAAATTTATAGCCTGCACACCAGTATTTTTTCGGCCGAAAAGTCAGAGTCGGTTGTCGGAAGCATCATACTAACAAGCCGAAAATCGGCAGATCGATCGTCGGACGAAAATTCCTGGCCAAATTTTGATGCGTGTGTATGAGGCTTAAGCCTACCTTTTGCAAAAAAATTGTAAATGCAACAGTGTTGATCTCACGATCATTGTGCTTTTACTTGTTTTTTTTTTTGCAGTGAAGCCTGTAGAGCATTGCACATGAGATCAGCATCACAGGTGCAAAACACATGCTCTTTGAAAGCTTGCCCCTAGCCTCAGGTCTGAAAGGTAGGTAATTACGGAACTGGCTGAAGGAAGTAATGATTTATAGCAGTGAGGGAGGTGGCTCTGCGGTGGAAAATGGGACTTATAGTAATTTAATGCAAACAACGAACCGCAATGATGCAGCTGCGTGGGCAGAGCCTAAATATGGATGTAACCCGAGACATGATATTAACATGGACTTAGCCCTAAATTGGAATAATGGGTGCAATACCGCAACATGACAACAGGTGCTAGTGAACATTTTTCTACTTGTCTTCCTCCTTGCTTTAGCCCTGAAAACTTCTGCAAAAGCGTGGTTTTGGCATACTTCACGGGCTGCCTGCCATTGGTTTAATCATTTTTTTAGGTTTATGTTATATATATATATATATACTGTATAGATATATAGATATCTATATAGATATCTGTCTATCGATATATATATATATATATATATATATATATATATATATAAAACGTATATATAATGTATACGTAATATTACTTATATATATATATTTATATATATTATAAGTAATACCACATGTAAGTAGTACATATACTGAAAGGAAATCATATGTGTTGTATCTAGGATGCTGCAGGTTATTTTATGCTTATTTTAGGTTTAGTCTGATGTGTTAGATTGTAATCTCATTTTAACACTGTAGCAATCCCTGTTGGAAAGTTTCTCTTGTATGCTGCTTTGCTTATACGAGAGGAGAGATTTATTGTTCTTCCACAAGTACTATATTTCTTTTTTAAGTAGTACTTTTCTCAAAACTGATGGGACCTGGAATCTCTACAAATCTTCTTTATCTGACTGCTGTGAATTTTCCTAATGAATTGGAGTGATCTGCTCAGTATCTCTGTGTGTACTGGAGATGAATTTTATAGTTTTGCTTCCTGTTTGACAGACAGCTTGAAGCTGTTCTTACATTCTTTTTTCCAGATATCTAAAGCTATTCCTTTTTTTTATTCTTTTTATAATTCTTAGTGCTATGGAAAAAAAGTTGTACCTACAGATATTAAACTACTGAATCCATTTCTTGCTAGCGAAGAAGAAAGCAAATATCTTTCTTTTACTGGAGAAGTAATTAAAGGGAAACTCCAGCCAAAAATGAAAATTTTCCTATTAATAGTATGTTAAATATCTTTATATTTGATATTATTCATTTTCTGGCTAGCTGCTTGTGTAGCTTAGAAAGTCTTATCTAAACTAGACAAACAGCTTCTTCCTGTTCTTCACCGACAACGCTATCTCCCTTTATCTGAATTTTCTAAGCTGTCTTTCACTTCCTGAAAAGGTTGTCGGTCTTTCTTAGACAGACATGCCTACACTTGCCCAGCCCCACCCCCATCCCTCCGATCCTTCACAGAACATGATCTCCTGTCCTCGTAGCCTGATTTAGGCTAGCAGCTTTTCCTGTAGGAGAAAGAGAGGCAGAGGGAAGGGGGGTCACGGGACCGGCGCAATATATGAAAGAAATAAGGTACAAAGGAACATTTGTGAAAGTTTAGAAGGATACAGATCGATTTCTATTGTTTATTACATGTGAGTAATGAGTTTTAGGCTCCATTTCCACTAGTGCAACTTGTCATGCGACTTTGGAAGCATAAAGTCGCATGGCAAGTCACAGCCCATTGATTTCAATGGCACCTGTTACTATCTATATGACTTTGAAAAGGGGCCTGCACTACTTTGATGCGACTTTGATCCAGAGAGTGTAAAATTGGATCATAGCTGCACTCAAAGTCACACTCAAAATGGCATAACTTAAGAGTCGCACTAGTGGAAACGTAGCCACTAGGCAAGAGTGTGACTTTGAGTGTAGCTTTAATCCAACTTCACACTCTCTAGATTAAAGTTGCATCAAAAGTTGCATCAAAGTAGTGCAGGTACCTTTTCAAGGCCGCTAATTTTCAAAGTCGCATAGATGGGAATGGGTGCCATTGAAATGAATGGGCTGTGTGTCTGAAGTTGCATGACAAGTCACACTAGTGGAAACGTAGACTTAGTGTGGTTGCCTGTACTATGATCATTGTAGACTGTGAGCTGAGGCCCCAGAGCACTTCCAGCTACAGTGACAGCCCCCCCCCCCCCCGTGTCCTCTGTGCATTCTTACTGATGAGAGGATGAGAGAACACTGGGCGGGAACCTATGATCAGCTCCTCCCATTCTGTATACGCCCACTGGCTACACAGGAACAGTGCCCCTCCCTGAAAGTGGTGTCACTTACCACACCCATTTGCTGGAAGAGGAATTGAAGTCATGTGACAGCACTGAAAACTGCAAAATAAAGGATTTTTTCCTTTTGACACATAAGGCTGAACTCCGCTCACATTATTAAATGCAGGGGAGAATTTAAGGTATTAGGGTCCTTTCACACGGCCGCTCCGTGTGAAAGGTCCGCTGCGGGACTTTTTTTTTTTTTCCGCGGAGCGGATGACATTTCTGTCATCCGCTCCGTGTGCCCGCATATCATCCCATCTGTTTGCGGATGATATGCGGACATAATGTAAGTATATGGCACTGCGGATGTCAGTGGATGACACCGCTGACATCCGATTTTCCTTCCTTTCCGTTTTTTACACGGAAGAAAAAATGGGGTTCTGTTCCATTCGTAAAAACGGAACAGAACTGACAGGAGGAAAATCGGATGTCAGCGGATGGTATTCCGCTGACACCCGCAGTGCCATTCACTTACATTATGTCCGCAAATCATCCGCAAACAGATGGGATGATTTGCGGACACACGGAGCGGCCGTGTGAAAGGACCCTAAGGCTGTACTTTCACTTTAAGGAAGAGGGACAGATCTACTCAACAGGTCAAGTCAATTAGTGAACCCAAAATCCACTCAAAGCCAGACCATAATCGGAACTTTCCTAGATCCAAGTAGCCAGATTAAAGAAGAACTCTTACAATTTTCTTCAGTATTCTGCGCCTCCTAGTTTTTTGCCTCATGTTTTTAAGTCTTTGTAAGACTAGCTCAAAATATCTAATAGGGTGCCCCACTTCCAACCGACAATGCATCTAACAAAGAGAAGGCTGCTTGATGAACTTGTTTAGGCTCTAAGCGTTTGACTAATATAAATGACAGCAAGACGAACTCCGATGAAAGTGGGTCATGTCAGTCTCCCTCTCCACTTCTTGCCGCTTGTCTCATGCAAGTGCCTGGAGCCAGGGCATGCGCTTGTTATCAAGCTGTCTCTTTACTAGCTGCATTGTTGGAGTGCTGTGATGGGAGGGCAGATGCCCTGTTAAAGCTCATGGCTACAGGGGCAGAAATTTTCTGAAAGAGTAGTGACGGTGAATTCTGTACAGGGGTAGTGACAGCAGCAGAGAGGAGTAGAGAGCCAGGAGGAGGTGCAGGCTGTGCTCTTTCCCCTCCAGCTCCCCCCCTCCTGTCACAGCAGTGCTTTTCCATACACACAGAAATGTTGTCAGATTAGGACTGTGCAAGGTTTGACTATCCAATCCTCCTTCGACTGCTCTCCTGGCATCAGAAAATGTGGGTAGGAAAGCAAACCTTACAAAGTCTCAATTTCACAGGTTCCTGTGTCAGCTTCTGTATTGGGGAGGATTGCTCTGGCAGGAGAGAGAAGCTGAAGGGGTGGGAGGGAGAGCACAGCCCTCACCTCCTCCCTGCTCTCTCCCATTCCCTAATGCTGTCACTACTTCTGGGGGGGATTTTGAGCTGGGAGAGGGGATTTAGGGAGGAGGAAAAATTTGTACTAGGAAGAGGGATCTGGGGTTGGTGGAGGATTTGTCCTAGGAGGGGGCAAATGGAAGGGGGGGGGGGGTTGGGGATTTCAAAGATCTGTGCTGGGAGGGGGGATTTTTAATGGGAGGAGGGAGCGTTTTTTGTATAGCACTGTCCTTTTAGGGCTTGCTGCGTGTTGATTTCTGATTACCTGCAGACAGTCACTTAGGGACTGTACACTCATCCATCCTTACTTCCTGTTGCTCGTTACTCAAACAGTTCAGGGGTTTTGGTTTTATATTAATTGTAGAACTTGGATGAGAGAAGGGAATATTCCAGCTTGAACTATTTACAGTTGATAAGGACAACTCTCTCTTGGCCTCACCCGGTTATCCCTTCTAGTCAGCTCTGCAGGACATCTGGGTTCAGCTCCCTATGACTCTAAGGCCTTCAGGTCGGCCACCTGAGGCTGCATAGCAGCTTCTACAGAGGAGGGGCAGCTCCCCCTCCCCCTCCCTCCGAGACCCTGCTCTCCTCCAGCTGAAAGACCCTGAGCACATGTGCCCTTGCATTCATACAGTATCCCAGCATGCACCGAGTCACTTTCCTCTGCCAATCACCAGGGCTGTACTAAATGCCTGTGCACTCATTTGTCAGGTTTCCTCCCACAGTCCAATACGCCTCCCTATTGGACCAGCGTGAAACACTTCAGACAAACTAAACTGTACCTGAGCACCATGAGCAGACCTCACTAGCAGATCCTGCTCTCTGTTAGGCAAAGAGCAATATAAATGTAACTGCCAATCTTTCTGGTAAGGAAAAACGATCCAAAAACGATATTCTGTCTTCTATAACCTACCTAGGAGGGTGCTACATTTGCATTATTGTGTTGGGAGAATTTTGGCTTGCAGAGAAAATTTGATCTTAGAGGGGTGAGTATGAAGATTAGTGCTTTGTGGCGGAGGGTGGGGATCTTTGCCAAGACATGATGCTGACACGTTATGTGTATTAGGGGCACAGTTTGTCATCTTCGCTCTGAGTGCTAGAAGTCCTTATCCTGCCACTGGATATAATAATCTGACCTTTACATCCCTTTCACATAGGCTTTTCAATCAGGTCTGCCTGTCAGTTTTTCAGGCACACCTGATCAGAGCGGAAACTGCTCCATGTAAAACAGCCTTTTTTCAGGTTATTTCAGATCTAGGCCACTGGAAGATGAGAATACCAGCAACCATAGGGGTTCCACATACAGAGCAGGCAGCTGCATACAATGAATCATGATGATGTTTAGAGCCATCCAACAGTCAGGCTTCATTCTTGACTCAGTTCAATGTAATGTAATGATTATGCTCTGCTAGACAGAACCTACAAATCAGGTACAGCTATGACCATACTTGAGCAAATTTTTGCTGAACATGTGACTAATTTAAGTATCTCTGTAAAGATAATCATGCTATAAATGGGGATACAGCCGGAGTGCATGCTTAAGTTTTCCATGGAAAAATAGAGCAATCATTTGCTTTCACATGTAACCAAGTGCAATGACACAAAGAATTAGAAGTGATTGCCAGTCTATTTCTGTAACATTTCCACCAGGTTCATATTAAATGGCACTGAAACCCAACTAAAATCTTGTTGCTGTGGTTTATACCACTTTCATTACAGCCTTCCAAATTTGCTCTTTTTAAATAAACCTGTTAGAGCATACTGGATTGAAGAATCGGAAGCACGTGAAGCCCTTAAATCTTTTTAAATTTTGGATAAAGTTGGATTCACATTTTAGGCAGGTTTTTCCCATGTGAATGCCTATTAGGGAGATTTATCCAATGAGGACACAGAGAAAAATACATTTTCCATAACATGAGGAAGGCTTAGAACTTCTGACAATCATTGAATTGCTCTGCAATCTTTTCTATCCTTGGGACAACTGCTGACCTTCTTTCTCACATAGGTGTCACATTGGCAGGAAACCAGAAACTATTTTCCCAGTGGGGTCATGGACAAAAATATAAAACCTGACAGAAGGTTTGACTTTTCAGCTTGGTTAGCAGTCAGTACACAAGCCTGCCTTCCACCTGCTGAAAGCTGTGGAGTTACCATTTTAAGTAAACCTGGCTAATTTGGACTGAGCATTTGTCAAAATGCATAAGTTCCCAATCCAATGTCTAGTAGATCTGGAGATAAATGCACCAGAATTGTTTGGAATTCAAGATTTTACAAAAAATCTAAAACTTTGCCCTATTCCTTTTACCTCCCCAGCCTCCCTATTGGTCATAGTGGCTGTCTATCACATTATAGTACCAGTTATCTTCCATACTTTCACCAAAAGGGCATTTAACAATTCAGAATATGATGTACAAAAATGACGTATAAAATGTAATAGTCACATAAAAATGTACTTTAGTTTATAGTGTACCTCTGTACATGTGAACACTGGAGCAATATATCCTTTACCAGGCTTCAGTTGGTAATAGATTTGGTGTGTATGTGCTTTAATCCATAGGTGCTCAACCTGTGGCCCTCCAGCTGTTGGGGAACTAAAAGTCCCATGAGGCATTGCAAGACTGACAGGTACAAGCATGACTCCCAAAGGCAGAGGCATGATGGGACTTGTCATAGGCGTGTATATGGGTGTGCCTGGGAACACCCTAATTACCTCGTGCAGGCAGATTCCCCCTGCTGATATTTCTCCAAAGCTGTCCAACAGGGCTCCTAAAAAAATTGTAAAATTTAAAATAATAAATAAAATAATAAAAAACAAATTATTAAAATAAAAAAAACTACTGACACCGTCCACTGCCCTACTGACAGCAACCTCTGCCATACTGACAGCAACCTCTGTCCTATTGACAAATCCACTGCTCTACTAACACCATCCACTGCCCTACTAACACTGTCCATGTTTTATTACATTTGGGATGCACACCCTAATGCAGGGCTCGACAAGCGCCAGGTCACAGTTTCGACTATAAATTGCCTTTTGGCGCCTGGCCTTTCTCAGCCCATTTACTGTTGGCACCAGGCATGAGCATAGAGTGCAAACGATTGGCCATGACGCATGGAATATCGTGTCAAGTCCCTCCTCCTTCGATCCCATTGGCCATCTCCCTATGGTCTTTTTTTTTTTCTTTTAAGTAAGGTCCGCCCCTGTATTCCGAGTGCTGGTTGGATGGGCAAGGCATCAGGTGGCTGGGCTACACGTGGCTCTTGCTGCCTTTACTTTTGGCTTTGCAGGCTGGTCTGGATGGCCACAGCTCAGTACCCTGTCAATGACTGACCTCAGTCGTCATCGCCAGTGGTGGTGGTGAATGTGTCTTCCTGCGCTTGGGACATCGAGCTGTGTGAGAGGCGACATCCCAGGGAGAGGTTTGGCCAGTGTAGCTTGTGTTGGCTGGATTCAGTGCTCCCCTCATCTCTGCTCACCTGAGACCCCCCTCTCCCCCCAGGCTCCTCATTATTGTCAGGGTGAGGAGAGACGCCTGGCCTGGGCAGCTGTCAGAGCTCCTCTCCGATCTCCTCCATACTACTGTAGTTCCTGCTGGATCCCCTGTGTGTATATGTCCTTCCTGGGAGCCTGATCTGTAGCTGGTCTCTCCCAGGCTAGAGAAGGGAGTTGTGGGATGGAAGGGCCAGGCTGTCCTTTACTTGCTGAATCCTGGGTCAAATCAGGCAGCAGCAGTGTGTGCCTGGAAGCAGTCCATGTCCCTGGGGGAGAAGGATGGAGTCTTAGTATTGATTTTAGACCATGTAGTGTTTTATATTAGTGACCCCCCCCCCCACTTTGAGGCCAACGGGTCTCTAAGAGGGGTTCACTTATATAAAGTGTGTTCCCACACCTCAAAAACCTAAAAATTCTACAAATGCAGCGCAACTTCCCCCTTATATTTATACTAACTGCTGCCCGCTCGTCCACAGTACATTTACTGCAGGCAGGTGGCACGAGCAGCCTGGATAACGTACATGTGCATCATCCAGCCGGTCCTGGGTTAGGGGCACACATGTGGGCGCTCCCTGCTGATCCAAGCTGACACTGGCTACAGCGGGATTTTGTCAGCAGATCCTGGCCAATGGATTATGACCTGCTAATCGGCTGTAGCCAATCACAGCACAGAGTCCTGCGTTTACAAAAACTCAGGGCTCTGTACACAGGTCAGCGATCTTGGTAAGTTAAAAAAAAAAACTGGCTCCTAACTTTTTGAGCTGGCTCCTAGATTCAAAGCAAATTTGTCAAGCCCTGCCCTAATGACATAGTCTGCGCACACCTATTGGACTTCTAGTTTTCGCAACAGCTGGAGGACCACAGGTTGAGCACCAATACATGTAATCTGTGCGCACAAATCTGTGTGCATCATGGGAGCATTGTAAATACAGCAAGGATATGGTTTAATTTTGCAGTTTTGCATTGACAATCGATGTCCTGGAGAGTTATAACCCCTGTCAAATTTTCTTTCGCTATCTGTGTCCCATTGCAGTGATTTCCCTTCACTTCCTGTCCATTGTCAACAGGAAGTGAGAGGAAATTTCTGCTAATAAAGCGGAGTTCCACCCAAAAGTGGAACTTTTGCTCATTTGCTTCCTTCCCCCCTCTGGTGCCACATTGGCACTTTTCAGGGGGGTGGGGGGAACGGGTTCCTGTTTTTGACAGGTACCCTTTCCCACTTCGGGGAGACAGCGCTGCGGCGCTGTCCACCGGAAGTTCCGCCCTCCTTCTCCTTCCCCCGCCACCAAGCCTATGAGAATGTGCAGCGCGCTTCGCGCATGCGCAGTAGGGGACCGGCTGTGAAGCCGGAAGGCTTCATTGCCGTTTTCCCTTAGAAACATTGGCGGTGGCATCACCCGGCAGCCGATCCACAAATACCTGGACAGGTAAGTGTCTATATATTAAAAGTCAGCAGTTACAGTATTTGTAGCCGCTGACTTTACATTTTTTTTTCTCCAGGCGGAACTCCTCTTTAAGAGAATTCCATGGGGAAACCCAGGTTACCAAAGCTAGTGTCCGCATTGGAAGTTTCCCCTCTATTACTTTTCTGGGGACAGCCCAAAGTTTGGGATTTTCTTCTACTTTCCTTGATAAGGAAACAGGACAAATAGAGAGTGTGAATCTCCTTAACCACTTGCCAACCACCTACCGCAGTATAGGCAGGCTGGCTCGGCTGCGCGAACCGCCGTATGGGTACGTTGGTTTGCAGCAGTGCTCCTGGGGGCAAGCATGCTCTGCCTGCGGTGCACCCCTGCCCCCACTAGGCAGCAGGGATACCAATCCACAGGGCCAGCGGCCACGATTGCCGCCGTCACCTGCGATCGCTCCCTGCTGAGAGAGACGGATGGTCTGCTGTTGTGACTACAGCAGACCGTCGTTCTCTCTGAAATGATCACAGAGTGCCTGTGATCCTCCTATATAGGGTCACAGTTCTCTGTGTTCATTTCACAAGTCCCTCCCCCATACAGTTAGAAAACACTCCCCAAAGCTCACACTTAACCCTTTGATCATCCCTGGGTTAACCCCTTCCCTGCCAGTGTCATTATTATAGTAACAGTGAATATTTTTAGCACTGATTACTGTAGTAATGTCACTGGTCCCCCCAAAAGTGTCAAAAATTTCAGTTAGGGGTCTGATCTGTCTGCCATAATTGCTGATTGCTGCCAATACTAGTAAAAAAATAAATAAAAAATAAAAATTACATAAATCTTTCCCCCTGTTTGTAAACGTGATAACTTTTGCGCAAACCAATCAAAATACTCTTATTGCAATTTTTTTACCAAAAATTTGTAGCAGAATACAAATTGGCCTAAAAGGATGAAAACATTTGATTTTAAATTTTTTTTTTTGGGCGGGGCGGGGAATGTTATATAGCAGAATGGGAAAAATATATATATTTTTTTTTTTCAGAATTGTTGCTCTTTTTTGTTTATAGCGCAATAAATAAAAATTGCACAGGTGATCAAATACCACCAAAAGAAAGCTCGATTTGTGGGTAAAAAAAGGACATCAATTGTATTTAGGTACAGCGCGCACGACCATGCAATTGTCAGTTAAAGTAACGCAGTGCCAATTCGCAAAAAATGGCCTGGTCATTAAAGCGGAGTTCCGGCCACCAAAAAAAAATTGCAATGAACATACCCCCGGGACAGTCAGGGCTAGTGCATTCCACAATGGATAGCCTCTGATCTGTCCTGGTTCGCACTTACCTTTTAGAAGAAATACTTACTTCTCCAGCGCTGCCATCTCAGGTGTGGGCAGCTGAAGCCAGCGCGATCCTCTTCTGCGTCCTCTTCGGTCCCATGATGCACTGCGTCGGCCCGCCGTCACTTCCGGTGCTGCAGCGTCATCCCTGCACAGTTTCTGGGCATGCCCAGAAGCTGTTTAGCAAGGTATGACGCGCCTGAACCGGAACTGACGTCGGGGCCGGTGCAGGCGCATTGATTCTTTGGAGCAATGACGCAAAGCGGAAGTGACGGCGCGGGCCGCGGCCGCCGAGGGAGGAAGTGGAAGAAAGGTGAGTATATTTTTCTGCAATTACAAGGTAAGTAAAAAAAAAAAAAAATCGTAATTATCCATTTCTGTTTCAGGTGACCATAAGCAAGCGGATGGCCCAAAATCGACTATGTCGATTTTGGGGCCGGAACTCCGCTTTAAGGGGGCAAATGCTTCCAGTCCAGAAGTGGTTAATGGGGGCACAGATAGCAATACAGGATGAAAGGTGTTCTAATCCATCTCCACTCTATCGAAAGAGTTTTGCCTTTAGTTATACTTTAAGTTTGATGCAGTTTCACACAATGGAATTATTTTTGTCCTTTCTTTTAAGCCAATTTTTGTCTGATGCCAATACACTGCAGCTAAAAATAATATGGTATTGACTGGCAACCAGATATACTGTGGATAAAGAGCTTATAAAATGTTCTATATTTGTAAAAATCTAAAATACATTCTTATTGCCACATTCCATTTCCCTCTAATACATGGAAAAAGATGTTTTATTTCCCATCTTAAAGATCAAGAAGCAGCTGTCACTGCAAAAATAAACATCAGAAAGACAAAAATAAACTTTTATGAGACAATAGGAGGAGAATGATCAGCCACATCAATTTCACCCAGCAGCTGCTAACACAAAACAACAGTTTACTGATTGTGGATCATGTGTCAGGATTTTAATGCTGTTGATGCCTCTCCGATTGCCTGAACACTCCCATTTCCAGCTAGAACAACTCATAACAATAACATGCTGGACGTGTGAAGTGACGCCATACACAAAATCTTACTTTATATGCTTTACGGCCATCAAATTGTGAAGCTAAATGGCAAAAAAATGACAGGAATTAAAAGCTTTTCTTGGAGCATGACAGATTTAGAAAGCTCAATAACACAAGCTCATTTGTTTTATATCCATATGGGAAGATAAAATGAAGCCTGGCAGTAGCAGCATTATTAAACTTATACCCCCTGAAACAAGTGTTACATGGCATACGGATGCCCTTGTGTGATTGCTAATTTTCAAATGATCATATATTACATATATTGACTATGTTTTGTTTCATCTACTCTCAATGCTGCTTTTAGGGTGATAGCAAAGTAATGCTTTCTATAGGTGAAGAAGTATTGGATATCTAAACTCTGGTGAGCTGCTATGCTTTTAGAAGTTGAGTAGTTCCACTGTGCTAATAGGACAGGAAAGTGGTCCCCATTTATACTTGGGTTGAGCTGATATCGGGGAACAGCTGGTTAAATTTGTTAGCCTGGATGAAAGCTCTTTCTAAAAGATTCCAAAGATTTTCCGGGGTGTCTGTTAGATATAAAGCCTCCATCTACTGTAGTTCAAAGTGTCTTTTTTTTCAGGTGGCTTTAATAGGTTCAGTAGTTTCTACATATAGGTATCTGTTTAAATACGTCCATCCATACCTACTCCGGGACCCCCTAAGCTTATTGAATTTATTAACTTCTTATTAACCACTTTACCACCGGAGGATTTTGCTGTCTTACGTCCAGGCCACTTTTTGCGATTCGGCGCTGTGCGACTTTAACTGACAATTGCGTGGTCGTGCGACGCCATACCCAAACGAAATTTACGTCCTTTTTTTCCCACAAACAGAGCTTTCTTTTGGTGGTATTTGATCAGCTGTGCGATTTTTACTTTTTGCGCTATAAACAAAAAAATTTTATTTTATTTGAAAAAATAACAATATTTTTAACATTTTTTTATATGAAATTCCTCCCAAAAAATATGTAAAAATCTAATTTTTTTTAAATTTTTGGCCAATTTGTTTTCTGCTACCTATGTTTGGTAAAAAAAATCACAATAAGCGTATTTTGATTGGTTCGCGCAAAAGTTATTGCGTTTACTAACTAAGGGAAAGATTTCTGTCATTTTTGGCGTTTTTTTTTAACGCGTAATGGCGGCGATGTGCGATTTTTTTTGTGGGACTGCGACATTGCGGCGGACAGATCGGACCTTTGACATTTTTGACACTTTTGGGGGTACCAGTGACATTACTGCAGTAATCAGTGCTATATATATGCACTGTTACTGTAAAAATGACACTGGCAGGGAAGGGGTTAATTTTATTGGAGAGGGAGGGGTTAATGTATGCCTGGTGCTTACTGACATGTGGGGGGGGGAGGTGACTGAGTGAGTGAGGGACAGATCGGATGTTCAGCTATGCTGAACACTCCAATCTGTCACTCCCTGTCACTTAGGAGATCCGCCCGCTCTGTTTACACAGGCGGGCGGATCTCCAAACTAGATTCCCCGACGATCGGGGAAGAGCGGCGGCGATCGCCACCGCTCCTCCCCTGGCCCGACTCCCGCTGTGAATGAAAACAGCGGGAGAGCCGCCTACAGGGGGAGGAGTCCAGCGATGTAGGTCTACGTCGCTGGACAATAACGAGCCACTGTGCCGCAGTAGAGGCACAGTGAGCGGTCGTTAAGTGGTTAAAATTGACATAAAGAGCGAGGCTGGGTTCACACCTAGGACCGATATGGCTCACAGCAGGGGTCTGGTGCATCACTGTTCCGTCCACAATTTTTGGCTGAATTTGGGCCTGAAACGGAGCCAAAGACGCATGGAACCCCTGTGCAATGCGCTCCGTGGCTGCTCCGGAGATATGTGAACTGACTCCATTGAGAGCCGGTCACAAACTCCTGTAAAGTGAATTGGATGCGGGGAAACCTCCCATCCAATTCGCATAAGTGTGAACCCAGCCTAAAAAAAAAAAACCTGTTTGCTGTTGACAATTTCATTAGTTTGACAAGTTTGAGTTGCTCCTGTTGTGATTTAGCTTGCAGTTACATTGGTTTGTATACAACTCTGGACAATGTTACTGAATTGCAGAACCTTATTTGTCCACAAGATGGCATTGCCAATTAGTCTTGCCTAACTGTGACTGGATTACAAGTTGCCAGGAGCAGTCTGGGAGATGTAGTCTTGGAGAAATATTCTAACAATAGCTGTTCATGGGACGCAACTACAAGGCCCATAAGCACCTGGGAGCATGAGGGACCATGTAAAAGTAAAAGCCCAGGAAGAAGCCGGGTAGTTGGGGGAAGTGCGTCAACTGGGTGGGAGTGAGAGACCCGTGCTGTGTCAAGCTGTGCAGTACCAGGGAGAGAGTGGGTTGCTTTGCTGGATGCTGGAACCAGAAGGCTTATCTGAACAGGGACATCTGCATCCAGAATTGCTGTCCTGGTCGCTATCGCATCTGCTGACCCACCATACGGACTACTGGTGACCATTAGGGGACTGCCACAGAAGAATCTGGTGAGATGGTCTTCGACCCTCTTTAGAGTTACAACCGCCTGTTAACCCTTTCCTCAGTCTAGGCTTATTAAGGAGCAATTTCTCTCCATTGAGACTTTGCCACAAGAGACCTATCACACTTGCTGCAACATCCAGCAATGGGCAACAGCCATCAAAACGAAATACAGAGCATAAGGTCACTAGTATCCCAGAATGCTGATTTTGCCTTGTTTTTCATCTGCCACCTAAAAATAACTTAGTCCTTAAACCCTCAACTGTCCTTTGAACTTTCCACACCTCCACACCTTCTGCATTGCTGCAATAAGGAGTCAACACATCTACTGAGCCTAACTTTACCCTACACAGCTGTTGAAATGCACCCCCCCCCCGAGTCATCTTCACCATTCTGCACGCCAACAATTTTAAAGGACCCCAACATAGCCAGTAGAAGCTCACCATAAAGACTTGTTTGTGTCACATTATTACTAAAGGCAGAACTGGGTTGCTGTTACTGAGTTTAAACTTGAAGACCTAAGCCTACCCTCTTTGTCTGAAACCTCTCAAGTGGCTTAGCCTGTTACATTTCTTTATAATCCTTTTTGGTTGCTTGAAGTGTAACCTCTCATTCCGAGAGCTACGGTTTATGCGCCTAGTACTGCAGTAAAAGCTGGGTTTGACTCTAGAGGTACCTCTTTTGGATTCACTATATATTTTTCCATTGTGTTTACCTGGATGGATGTTGGTGTACCAATCTGCTTTGTTGTATTTGTGTTTTTTTTTTTCAGCCAATACAGTCTACTTATCTTTTTAAAGGACAGTGTGTGAAATCTTTGTATGTCTGCTGGGAGTTCCCAGACAAGGTATTCTGTTGGTGTCAGTGAAGGTGAGGCCTCATCTATGGCTAGAGAGAGCATAGGACTCAAAATTACTAGTGGCTCCTACAGGGGTAGAACTACATGTATGGGAAAGGAAGCAGTTCAAATGCAGCAGAATCTGACATGCTGCATTAACTAAAGAATGAAAAGAAAAGGGAACGAATGGCCCCCTTTTATTCATGGGGTAGTGGCAGGTGAGGATAGTTTAGGAAAAGAATAGGCAGATTGTTAGTCGTTAGGCAGTTTAAAGCCTGTCAGTTTTAAGTTAAGCTGATTGGCCATAAGTTAGTTAGCTTACTCTAGTTTCTAGGTAGAATAAGCCCCTGACCTGTATGAGCCGGTTTCTCCCGCCTATGAAGAGTTCAATTTGATTGGCTGAAGGGGTTCAAGAGGACCCATTTAAGGATCCCCTCACAGAGGAGACGTCACTCCGTCGGTCAAGCAGCGAAGAAAGAAGACAGCCCAGCGGTTCCCCTCCCACCCCCCCCTTTTTGTTTGTCGCGGTCAGTTTGTTATTTTAGGGTCACCTTCGGTCACGTCGAAGGGGGACGTTTGTTGTATTTTAAGTTGGATGTGTCAATTTATTTAGTTGAGTTATGACAACCTGGGTCGTTGGGACCGGGTTTGTTCTATACTGCTGTTATTTAAAGTTTAAAAGATTTATCGATCTTTAATGTGTAAAATAATAAACGGCCGCGGCCTCTTTCATTCCAAATTTAAGTCTGAAGGTGTCTTTTTTAATAGTTATAAGTAAACTTAAGAAAATCCTGCCTACTACCCCATAAAGAATAGCAAACCCAAGTCATAACTACTCTATAAAATTGCGTTAGAAAATGAAACTGCCTACAAATCTATTCAAACAAACCTGCAAGTCAGAAGCCAAAAAACAGACCATTTCACAAACTAATGAGGGCTATATATATATATATATATATATATATATATATATATATATATATATATATATATATATATATATATATATATATATATATATATATATATATATATATATATATACATACATACATACACATATTGGGTTGCTCAGTCCCTTAAACAGCCAACTGCTAGACAAAATGGTTAAAGGGAAAATATCTTTCTTTTTCTTCTTTGGTTCATCTAGCTGTACATGAATTAATATTTCAATATTCCTTATATAAATATAACCCTACATATGTTGCTTGCACAAGCATATATTTACATTGGAGAGTAACTGTGCAAAGTGGGCCATGTTCCTATGGAAAGGGAAAAAGGGAATAGTTTTTTTTTTTCGTCTACGTAATTCTCTTTGAAAAGTCTGGAGAGATTTTTTGAAAGGCAATGCCTATCCACCTAGGGACAGGCAGAAAAAGTTCAGGGAATTCCATGAAGGCGCTAAGGTCACCCTTATGTTACAATGGGTAACTTTGATTAGCGCAAGTATAATTGGATATACATTATTTATGCTTTATTTTATATAGTAGTGTTTGCCTTCCTCTCTTCTTGTATTTTTTCCAGGATCACATTACACATCTGTAGCTGAAATGTATGTAACTTTGTACTGGTCATCAGCTTATCGTGACTCCCTGGAGAAATGCAGGGAGAAATGCCAAGCTCTATGGCAAAAACAGTTATTATTTTTTATAAATATTATTATTATTCAGGAGCAGTTAGTAAATTGGTGCCGTCTTCTATTTGAAACTGGCTGTAATGGGGGAGTCAAATGTTAATAGTTTTATTATTATTATTATTTTTATTATTATTATTATACAGGATTTATATAGCGCCAACAGTTTGCACAGCGCTTTACAACGTGAGGAAAGACAGTACAATTATAGTACAATTCAATACAGGAGGAATCAGAGGGCCCTGGTCGTTAGAGCTTACAATCATGCAAATATAATTACAAGCAAAAACAGAACAATGCTTTCCATTAATATATCCAGTAGAGCTGCATGATTATTTGTTAAAAAATTGTGATTTCGATTCAACCCCCCTCACAATCCTAATCCAGCATTTCCAGAGTTCATGTAACAGAGTTCATGTAGCAGAATCGTTCTCTGCTCATAGCTGTCAAAAGAAAAAAATAAATAAAAGATCATTGGATAATGCTTCAGACGAAATGCGCATGTGTAGTAGTGACGTCACCAGCTGATCTGCCTCTCAGCTTGTGTGACGTCAACAATGCGCATGCGTAAATAGTCGGAGGCAGTATCCGAAAAAGCGCGATCTGCTGTAATTGAGAGAACACCGGTGTCTCTAATTGGTGGGACACGGTGTCTGTCAGTGTCCCGTTGTCACTGGTACACCCGAGTGACAGCCCACAGTGCAGGAGGTAGGAAGCGGAGACTTCTCTGTATTTTTTTTTACACGAGAGGTGTGACAGGAAATGGACATACACAGCACTGACATTTAACCGGGGAGTGTGTGGGACCATAGTGGAGTGAGAGATCGTTATCAACGTGCTGGTGTTCCATCAATTACTGCAGATCATGCTTTTCAGATAGTCAAAAAATGCCTTAGACAATCTACGCATGTGCAGTGTTGATATGTTACCAAATACAGAGAAGTCTCCTCTTCTCCCCTCCCACGCTGCAGGCTGTCACTTAGGTGTACCAGCGACATTGGGGCTCTGACAAACACCATATCCCCCTAATAGGAGACGCCGGTGTTCTGTCGATTAATGCAGATCGCGCTTTATCAAATAATGGCTCAAACGATCTGCTCATGCGCAGCGTTGACGTCACGCCAGCTGATAGGCAGATCAGATGGAACGACGTCACTACTGCACATGTGCAGATCGTCAAAGGCATTATCCAATAATTTGCACCCTTTAACAGAACACCGGAAAAGTTTATCACAACAATACTCAGAGCTAAGAGATAAAAAGAAACATTATATCATTTGGTTTTTTTAGAGATCAAAGGGAGGAACTTCAGTCTGTAAATGAGGTCAGTTTAACCACTTAAAGACTTGTTCTGACACTTGTTGCTTACAAGTTATAAATCAGTAAATGTTATGATCCTTCAAGCTGCTTAATTCCCTGACTAAAGCTCCATTTGCATATAGGCCTCTTGGATCATGGGCAGAATTACCACTAATCTGCCCGCAATCCCGAATCACTGCAAGTCGCGGGAAGCCCGGCTGATTCTCGTGACTTGCAATGGCACCCCAAACGTGGCACGATTTTGCTGCGATTGTCGCTTGACGAATCGCTGTAAAATCGTGCGAACAGAATCATGGGACGCCTGTCACCCCAAAAAAGTTGAAGTACTTATTTTGGGCGACAGGCGTCCCGCGATTCTGTTTGCGGGATTTTACCGCGATTTGTCGGGCAACAATCGTGGCAATATCATGCCGCGATTGGGGTGCCATTGCAAGTCACGGTAATCGCACGGGCGACCTGCGACTTGCATTGGTACGGGATCGCAGGGAGAATCGTGGCAATTCTACATGCAATCTGAGACGCCTAAATGTGAATGAAGCCTAAATTAGCTGAGCCGCTGGTAATGGCCACAATCCCAAATCTGTCCTAGAATTAATCACTTTATAGTATATTACTGCGCTATAAGTGCCCAAAGAGACCTCTACATTCAAATATTTGAACCACAAGTGTATTCTAAATTAACCACTTGCCGACCGGTCACGTTGACCGTACTGCGGCAAAGTGGCTCGTTATCGTCCAGCAATGTAGACCTACGTCGCTGGACTCCTCCCCTTGTGGGCGGCGTGCGCGTGCCGCCGGAGGCTCGCTCCCGCTGTATTCAGTCACAGCGGGAGTCGGGCCAGGGGAAGAGAGGCGATGATCACCGCCTCTCTTCCCCGATCGTCGGGGATCGAGTGTGGAAATCCGCCCGCTTGTGTAAACAACGCGGGCGGATCTCCTAAGTGACAGGCAGGGACAGATTACAGGATTCAGCATAGCTGAACCTGCGATCTGTGCCTGTGTCACTCAGTCCCCTCCCCCCCACACACGTTAGTAAGCACCAGGCATACATTAACCCCTTGATCACCAATAAAAGTTAACCCCTTCCCTGCCAGTGTCATTTTTACAGTAACAGTGCATATTTATAGCACTGATTACTGTAGTAATGTCACTGGTACCCCCAAAAGTGTCAAAACTGTCAGTCATGGGTCCGATCTGTCCGCCGCAATGTCGCAGTCCCACAAAACAAATCGCAGATCGCCGCCAGATCGCCCCCATTACTAGTTAAAAAAAAAACAATAAAAATGACATAAATTTCCCGTAGTTAGTAGCTGCGATAACTTTTGCGCAAACTAATCAAAATACGCTTATTGCGTTTTTTTTTTTTACCAAAAATTTGTAGCAGAAAACAAATTGGCCTAAAATTTTAAAAAAATTTGATTTTTACATTTTTTGGGGGGGGGGGGAATTTCATATAAAAAAATGTGAAAAATATTGTTATTTTTTTCAAAATTGTCGCTATTTTTTTGTTTATAGCGCAAAAAGTAAAAATCGCACAGGTAATTAAATACCACCAAAAGAAAGCTCTATTTGTGGGGGAAAAAAGGACATAAATTTAATTTGGGTACAGCATCGCACGACCGCGCAATTGTCCGTTAAAATAATGCAGTGCCGAATCGCAAAATATGGCCTGGTCAGGAATGGGGTAAAATCATCCGGTCTTAAATCGGTTAAAAATACGCTCATTAAGAATTTTTTTGTCAAAGACATGTAGCTAAATACATTTTGGCCTAAATATATGACAAAAATTGAATATATTGGATATTTTTTAACTGTCAAAGTAGAAAAATATTGTTATTTTTTCAAAATTTTCAAATTTTTTTTATCAATATCGCAAAAAATAAAAAGCGCAGAGGTGATCAAATACCACCAAAAGAAAGCTCTGTTTGTGGGAAAAAAAGGACGTAAATTTTGTTTGGGTACAGCGTTGCATGACCACGCAATTGTCAGTTAACCTCGCACATTGCCGAATCGCAAAAAGTGGCCTGGACGTAAGACAGCAAAAAGTGGTAAAATGTCAGAAAAAATATTATTGTATCAAAAAAATTAATAAAAGATTATTATTTTTTATTTTTTTTTTTAAGGTGAATAAAAACACCAAACATCCAACTTGATTAAACTAAACACAAATATTGTGCATGCTGAATAAATAGTGGCATATTTATTTACTATGTATGGGGGAGCACCTTGAGGAGAAACACTAATGGTATGCACAAAAAAGAAGCTGCACTTTACCATGTTTATGAATCCGCATGTGGAGTTTTTGCAATCGTTTTATTTCACGTGCATGGACAAATCTGTTTTATATGTGTGTGGTGGTTGCACTAGTTTGAGATAAATATATCGTACATAGCATATATATATGCCACTATTTTTTCAGCATGCACAATATATGTATTTAAAAATGTAATAAATTTGGATGTTTAGTGTTTTTATCCACTATACATTCCTATTTTGCACTAAAAAAAACGATGATATTTTTTCTGACATTTAATTTAGAATACACTTGTGGTTCATATTTTTGAATGTAGAGGTCTCTTTGGGCACTTATAGCGCGGCAATATATTATAAAGAAGTTATAAATCAGTATTTTTTTGCTGGAAAATTACTTTTTCCCCCAAACATTATATATATATATATATATTTTTACCAGAGACCCTAGAGAATGAAATGGCGGTTGTTGCAAAATTTTAAGTCACACTGTATTTGCGCAGCAGTCTTTGAATGTTTTGAGAAAAAATACACTTCAATTAATTAAAAAAAAAAACGAATCAGTAAAGTTAGCCCAACTTTTTTCTGTATTATGTGAAAGATGATGTTACTCCGAGAATCGTGACAGAATCGTGATCTTAATTTAAAGCAAAAAAGTTGTGATTCTCATTTTATCTAGAATCATGCAGCTCCAATATCCAGGAAAAATTGTAATTATCCGAAATACATACAGTAAATTACATTCAGTTTATCTTACTTTAGAAGCCATCCATTCTTCTCGCCAGACTGACTGCTGCTATTATCCTCACCTCCAATCTCTGGCTCACCTATTTTGATCATTCTCATGTATGGAAGGAAAAACAGACGGTATTAGGGATTCCTCTAGATATCCTTTCCAAATTCGTTTTTCTGGAATCACATGGCATGCAGAGAATGGTGGGAGGGAAGGCTGCCTTCCTTCAGCAGTTTGTGATGTGCCTCTCCAGGAATTATATGAGTTTAGTGCAGTGTGTAAACCATTATTAATGGCACCTGGTATGTTATTTATTACAGTTGTGTTTTTTTTTTATACTGTACTGTAGACTGCACATCAGAAAAATGGAACAAAGCATAGTTTTGCTGGCCTTGACCTGTGATTACTGCTTTAAAACATAGGGAAAAAGGGTGGAAGTGAAATATTACATTGAAAAACTGCTTGGTGACCCTAGTTTTGAGCCTTTTGTGTTTTATATCATCCTGCTTTACCTCTAATTTCATGAATCCCCAATCGAACTGTAAAGCTGTAGTACAGTTTTCCAGGGAAGACTTACCTGCCTGAACGCCGCTCTGTTCAGCAGTATTCACCCCTCAAAGTTCCCTAGGAAAAGAACTGTTTCAAGAGCGTCAATCTCCTGGGTCCATCGCAATTCACACTGACCTCCATACCATTACAGATTGTGAGTGCGGGAAACGTGAGTATTTACGGTGTTCTTTTACTGGTAAGCCTTCCATGGGGAGTTTTTCTATAGCAACATGCTTTAAAGGAGAAGAATTGCCAAAGCTCATTTGGCTGTACTTCTGTGGATCACGGGAGTGCAGTTTGTTCTGTAGTCCTGTGACCAGTTTTTCCTGTGAAGCCAGCTGTAGGCTGATGTCAAAGCGCTGGTCCAGGCTTGGGAAAGATGGAGACCATATGATCGGGATCTGCCCACATGCCAGGACCGATACCCGGCTCAGCCTCTGTGAGCCTCTGAGAGCCTGAGCAGACAGTGGTGACTGACAGTCATCAGCTCTCCGCTCAGGGAGCTGTGAGAACTGAGCAATCAGCAGTGTTTGATCGCTCGTTCTCAGCCTTCGAGTCGGCGAGGGACCAATGCAGCATCCACCTAGGTGGAAAAAACATTTCCATACTTCTCTTTTAATGCCAGGTACACATGGGAAGTTTTTTTTTCATTCAACCCAGTGGGCTGAATGAAAGAAAATGTACAGACTACCGTACTAACATATCCGATGTTAGTGCCGTGATCTCCCCACTGAACTATTGTGTTTTGACAGAGGGTCTGCCCCTCCCCCAGAACACAGCGGTTAGCACTCACTGATTGGCTGATCAGATGGTGGTTTTCCAGCAAGAGCGGCTTCTGTCAGATACAGAGCTGTACACTTGGGCCGAATGTCAGCTGGTAACTGCTAAATAGACTATTTTCAGCCCATGTGTACCTAGCTTAAGATGCTTTAAAACATAAGTCCTACAGTTCTTGAAGAGATCTCCAAATGCTTTAACCTGACACACTACTAGTCCCAGCATTTACATTCTGTATGTGTGCAATGAAATATAAATTGACAAAACCACACCTATCAACTTTCTGAAATGAGGAAGAGGGGCAACTTTCAGCACATGAATGCATAAAATGAAAAAAAAAATGATTAGTTAAACTTAGTAAAAACCTTTTTTCAGCACTAGTTTAATTTGATACTTTTGGAAATAATAGATTTCATATTTTAGAGGTTGGATGAAACAATTTTGTAAGGTCTATCCATCAGAGGAGGGTAAGAGAGGAGGAACAAGGGGCCAAGGGATTCACACAACTTTCACTCAACATTCTACTTGGATTCAGGTGGGTAAACGTTGTGCGAATCTTGCGTGAAAAAAATGTATAAATAGACCCCTTGGTTTTACAATATAAATCAGTCATTCTAGCAGAAAAGATCAAAGCTTTATTTTATTGTGGACCAAGGGGTGAGTTTTCTTCACCTGCAGATTTTACCTACTACAATGCTGGTAAACTGTGACAAATGATGGCCGAGTAGATTTCTATCTCACTTGGTATGTGTAGTATGTATGATTTATAGTACAACATGTCAGAATTACTGACAGGTTCAGCATAGAATTATAGATCGAATACATGATGATTGACCCTAGCAATGAACCTGGAAGTCTGATGTACATATGAGCCTAAGAAAACAACTGTAAAATATATTTACAGTGAAGACAAGGCAGATGGGGATTTTTTTCCCCATACACATATTGTAGGTATTCTGTAGTTTTAGGTGTATAGTTTGTATACTTATATATGTATTTTTTAAATATATACAGTATATATCTACATTATATCAAACGCCTAGTACATATTTTTATTACTTGCATGTTAGCATCTAAATATACCGTATTTATCGGCGTATAACACGCGCCGGAGTATAACACGCACCTCAATATTTGGAGAGAAATTTCAGGAAAAAAAGCTTAAATTTAAAATAAACAGCTTTGAACTCAGAACATTTTTTTTTTTTTTAAATCAAATGACATCTCACCAGTGCCCATGAATGCATCCTCATCAGCAGTGTCCATATATGCAGCCTCACCAGCAGTGTCCATATATGCAGCCTCAATATATGCTGCCCATCAGCAGTGTCCATATATGCAGCCTCACCAGCAGTGTCCATAAATGCAGTGTCCATATATACAGCCCATCAGCAGTGTCCATATATGTAGCCTCAATTTATGCAGCCTCGCAAGCGCAGTGTCCAAATATGCAGCCTCGCAAGCGCCATTGGAACTGTCCGTATATGTTTTAAAAAAGGGCGGTAAGCAGCGCCGAGAGCAGAAGGGGTGGTCCGGGCCGAGGAGAAGGAAGGACGAGCTGTCATAAGAGCAGAAGGGGGCGGGGTGGGCCTGGCTGAGGAGAAGGGAGAACGAGCGAGCGCAGTCATCGGAAGTCCCGCCTCCTCTGCCGAGACGTGTGACGTCTGTCATAGGCGGGACTTCCGATGACTGCGCTCGCTCGTTCTCGCCCCAGCCCGCCCCCTTCTGCTCTAATGACAGCCAGTCCTTCCTTCTCCTCGGCCCGGCTCACCCCCTTCTGCTCTAATGACAGCTCGTTGCTCCTTCTCCCCGGCCCGCCCCTTCTGCTCTCGGCGATGTTTCCTGGCACTTTTTTTTTTAATATCAGCGTATAGCACGCACTGCTGCTTTTTCCTCCATTTTTAGGAGGAAAAAGTGCGTGTTATACGCCGATAAATACGGTACTTCTTAATTTTTCTGTGGATGTTGAAGCTGAGCTCCCTCCAAAAGGGGAAGATCCATTTATTTGCTTCCCCCCCTCCCCCCCTCTGCTGCCACATTTGGCACCTTTTGGAGGGGAGCGGGTACCTGGTTTTGACAGGTACCCACTCACGCTTGCGCTTTGTGATCCGATGATGCCACCATTGATTTTGAAATTTGACCAACCAAGCAAGCCTTCAATTTCACCTCATGTTGCTACAGAAAAGAATTTTGGTGACTGGGAATCTTCTTTTCTTTACAGGAATTTTCTTTTGTATTGATTAGAAAATCGCTAGTTTTTCAGAAAATTTCCAAGATGCCCGATCACCCAAATTTGATGGCCGCACTAAAATCGGCTGTTGCTGCAGCCCATTAATTGTGCGAAATTCCACCAAAAATTCTTAGCTAAGATTTTCGAAAGAATATTCTTTCTAAATTCCTCCCATGAATGGCCGGCCTAAGGAATAATTTGTGGTTGAATTCTGATTAAAAATCACAGAATTGCAACAAAAACACCCAATGCATAGGACCCTACTGTGTTTAACTGATACAAAAAGTTCAAAGAAAATGATGTGCAACTAGGTTGTACTTCACCATAATGGTTGAATCATCGACTCATCTGCGCAGAAAGCTTGTTTTTGTTTAGTATCTCCATAGAAATTCTCAGAGAAGTATATTTTCTTGTTCACCATTTTGTTCAATTTATATCTGAACATCTGGGGTTTAAAGAAGAATAGTAGTACTCCAAGTGGTCATGACTAAGTGTATTGAATGGAATACAAAGACCAGGATGCAAAGTACTTGAATATGTGAGTCATTAGGAAAGACTCACTTTCATTTAGCGACTTCTGTTCTGTGCTGTAAACCCTTTATGTTGTGAGTCGAAGTAATCATAACACAATATAATGCACCTGTGATGTATTATTCTTTTTCAAACACAAGCCTGCAGCACTGAGCGTGCTTTTTTCTTCTGAAGGATAAAGATGGCAGAAGATACCCAGCACAAATAGCGCAAGATAAATAAACCTGCGTAACTTTCAAATCATTTGAAGTGTCTGGATTCTCTGCAAATGGCTTTAGAAACAATAGTCTTAAAGGAATCAATGTTTTCTGGGCCCTGTACTGATATTCCCGATCTCGGCTATATGGAAACACAATTTTGAAGCCACCAAAGTCAGCTGAGTCAATAATACTGTACCAAGCCTTTCGTAGATGTAGGAAATTTGCCTTTTTCTTTAATATAAGCTGTATTCGTATGGTGTATGCAAAATGATTATATAAAGTGTACAGTTTCAGTATAAATTATGTGTATTAGAGAAGTACAGCCAAGCTCCTTTGGCTGTACTTCTCCTGTGGATCACAGGAGTGCAGTTGGTTCTGCATTCCTGCGACCCGTTTTTAGCAGGCAGCGGACTGAAGCAAGCTGTTAGCTGACGTCTCCGAGTCAGTCCAGACTCGGTAAAGATCACGACCATATGGTTGGAATCCGCCTACATGCCAGGACTGGCTCTTTCACTGAGCCGACCGCCCCCGCCCACGCCCTCTCAACAGCACAGAGCTCCAGTGAGTGCTGGGGGGGCAGAGCAGAGAGCGGTGACTGACAGGGCGTTCTTAGAACTGACCGATCTGTTGTGTTTGGTGCGTTCCCAGTATAAGAGTCAGCGGGGGACTGATGCAGCATTGGACCGATGCTGCATCCACCTAGGTAAGTATGATTAAAAATGAAAAAAATTCCAATACTTCTTTTTTAATTGTTAAATTATAACACCCCTCACTCTTCACATCCATTTTATGTACCCCAGTACAGACCTCAAATCAGGATGGCCCCTTTTGCTCACCCCTTCCCATTATACAGTGGGAAAAATAACTATTTGATCCCCTGCAGATTTTGTAGGTTTGCCCACTTACAAAGAAATGAAGGGTCTATAATTTTTATCATAGGTGTATTTTAAATGATAGAGACAGAATATCAACCAAAAAATCTAGAAAAAGTTGCAGTTGAGCAACTGCAGTGAGTAAAAGTTGCAGTTGAGCAACTGCAGTGAGTAAAATAAGTATTTAATCCCCAAGCAAAATGTGACTTAGTACTTGGAGAAACCCTAGTTGGCAAGCATAGAGGTAAGATGTTTCTTGTAGTTAGTGACCAGGTTTGCAAACATCTCGGTTTTGGTTTTGGTCCACTCTTTTTTTACAAATCTTCTCTAAATCCTGAAGGTTTCTTGGCTGTCTCTTGGCAACTTAAAGTTTTAGCTCCTTCCATAAACTTTAAATAGGATTAAGGTCTGGAGACTGAAATGTGTTTAAGCGGGGTTGGGAACGGCGCTACCGTGTTAAAAGCATAAATACATTTGGTGAGTAAATGTCATGAATAGTGGTATAAAACTCATAAGGAATATATGCAAAATATATATATAAAATTATATAGGCCGCTCCAAGTAGACGTCTATCGACGAAACCAGTAGGGCAGAGTCTTCGACGTCATTACGTCATTTCCGGAGCCAGAGCCGTGGAACGCGGTAGCTTCCCAGCGTACACCACCACTGATCGAGGACAGCCTGATTCTTCCCTGTGAGTTACTATACGGTTTTTCTATACACGTTTGCGATATGGTACCAGGGGGTTCCCCTCTCTGTATTTTTCTTTGAGGACCACACTTCAGGAAATCAGAGGGAGTGAAGGAGCCCCTAGACGATGTCCACTATAGAAAAGACTCACCAGGTTGTATATAGGGTGCGACACCTAGCGGCCACGCAGGTATCTGCAACCCAGATTTCTTCTGATTTACCCGCAAATTGCTTGCATTGAATGGCTTTTAAATCTATCTTTTCACTTTTGTTCACCAAAGCACAGAGGTTTTAGATTTCTTTATTGTGCACAATCACTTTAAACCTGTTTTTTAAACAGGTCACTCCTTTAATGAAAAATAAAAAATCACCGTCTTGTCTTTAGTTTTGTGTCTTTTTTCTACATCAGCACTCTGCACTTTGTTATTTGCATTTTTAGAGGCACAGAGTATGTACTCTCACTAAAACTGGTTTTTGAAAAACCATGAGTCACATGTGCACTTTATAAGTTATACCCTATTAAAAACAGCACATTCAGCACTTTTAATTTTAATTTTATATATATATTTTTCATATATTCCTTATGAGTTTTATACCACTATTCATGACATTTACTCACCAAATGTATTTATGCTTTTAACACGGTAGCGCCGTTCACAACCCCGCTTACACACATTTCATTCTTTAACCCTTTTGGGTTTGGTTGTTGGCAGCTCACACCATGATTTTTCAACCTACACTCACTGCATATTCCATAGCGCTGGTCACCTTAGTTTTTATTAAGGTCTGGAGACTGGCTAGGCCACTCCATGACCCGAATGTGCGTCTTCTTGAGCCACTCCTTTGTTGCCTTGGCGGTATGTTTTGGCTCATTGTCATACTGAAAAACCCATCCATGACCCATCTTCAGTGTTCTGGCTGAGGGAAGAAGGTTCTCATCCAATATTTTACAACACATGGCCCCATATATTTGCCCCTCAATGTGGCAAAGTCAGGCTGTACCTTTAGCAGAGAAACAGCCCAAATAATTATTTTCCCCACTGTAGCTCTCCCTCGGCAGCTCAAATTCTCCACCCAGTGTAGATTTCCCACACAGCCCTAGCTCCCCTTAGTATAGACCTCCCACCAGTACAGAAGCACTCCCTCCCACAACTACAGACCACCCCCCCCCACAATTTAGTACAAACCTTTTTCCTCACCACCAGCACACATCTCCCCTTCCACCAGTACAGACCCCCTCCCTTTCCACCAGTTCAGATGCCTTCCCTCCCCACCATTGCTTACCCCCTTCCAGTACAGACCTATTCCCTCTGATGCAGATCCCTTTCCTCCCCACCAATACCCACCCCTCCACCCTTAAGCTTACTCACCAGATGGAGTGCAGTGTGACTAGAGCTGAGGAGGAGCTTACCATGGCTTTGCATATGAGTCACAGTGTGATTTGCATATGATTGAGCCAATGCTAACACCTCTCATACTTCACATCCATTTTATAAAACCCCAGTACAGACCTCAGATCAGCATGGCTCCTCCCGCTGACCTTTTTCCAGTATAGATCTCCCCCTGCCGCCCAAATTTTCCACCCAGTACAGATTTACCACACAGCTCTAACCCCGCTCAGCATAGACCCCCCCCCCCCCCCACCCAGTATAGGCCCCCCTCCTCCCACAATTACAGATTCCCACCACCCCATTTAATACAGACCTTCACCACCAGCACACATTCCACCTTCCACCAGTACAGACCCCTCTCTTTCCACTAGTTCAAATGCCTTCCCTGCTCACCATTACTTACCCCCTTCCAGTGCAGACTTACTCACTCCTATGCAGATCCCTTCCCTTCCCACCAATACCCACCCCTCTACCTTTAAGCTCACTCACCAGATGGAGTGCAGTGTGACTGGAGCCGAGGAGGAGCTTACCATGGTTTTGCATACGAGTTGAATGGTGATTTGCATATGAATGAGCCAATGATGCTGATTCATATGCAGATCCTGCTGCCAGCTCATTTAGATGCAAAGGTGCATCCTCTTTGGCTCCAGTCACATTCCCACAGTAATATGTAAAAAAGTGAGCCGTGGACGACACAGTGTACCTTTGCCCCTGTACACAGGATAGCGGGAGGAAGGTGAAAATGCGGGGCAGTTCTGCACAATCTGAGAGTATTGGAAGGTATAAAACAGGATAAAAAGCAACAGCAATACTTACATGTTTTGGCCAACCATTTCCTGCCAAGAATGTTACAAATGTGTAAGTGTAAGACACGTACATCTAGGGAGCAAGCAAGAGAGGGTGGCTCTAACACAGTGGTTCTTAACCTGGGTTCGATCGAACCCCAGGGGTTCGGTGAGTCAGTCTCAGGGGTTCGGCGGGGGGCAACAGGGCAATTGCTCCCCCCAAGAAAATATTACTGATTGTGAGGCCAACCCACCCCCCCCCCCCCCAGGAAATCAGAGCTGCGGTCGGGACGACTCACAGCCATTACACATGGACACTTGACGCTCTGCCCCCTGTACCTCCCCCAGCAGATTTCCAGCCTATCTCCTGCAGGCTGCTTGCTGCTTGAGTGGGCGGGATGGGGATGTACCTGACCACGGAGATCGCGCCCACCTGGAAGAGGGAAGTATGAGCAGCTGAGCATAGCGAGCCGAGTGAATGTTCCTGGTGGTAGGCTCAGCTAGCTGTACATGGTGGATTAGTTTGAAGCACCTCTATGCTAAGTCTGCTGAGTTACTGCAGCTTAGCATAGATGTGCTGTTAGCTGACAAATGGAAATGCATGTCCTTTTCATTTAGCTCAATAAGCATTGTGAATGCCCCCTGGCGTGTGCCCTCCTGATACCCCATGGTATGCCCTCCCAACACCTCCCCCCAGTGTGTGCCCTCCTGACACCCCATGGTATGCCCTCCCAACACCTCCCCCAGTGTGTGCCCTCCTGACACCCCATGGTATGCCCTCCCAACCCCCCACCCCAGTGTGTGCCCTCCTGACACCCCATGGTATGCCCTCCCAACCCCCCCCAAGTGTGTGCCCTCCTGACTCTCCACTGGTGTGTGCCCTCACTACCCTCCCCCACAGTGTGTGTCCTCCTGACCCTCCCCCCAGTGTATGCCCTTCCAACCCCTTGGTGTGTGCCCTCATTACCCCCCCGGTGTGTGCCCTCCTGACCCCCCCCCCCGTGTGTGCCCTCCTGACCCTCCCCTGGTGTGTGCCCTCCCAGCCCCCTGGTGTGTGGCTTTACTGATCCCTGTACACTGTCCTATCCTCTGTCTTGTCAACTCCTGTCCTCTGCCCTATTCTCTGTACACCGTCCTACAGCCTACTGACCACTCTATCCTTCCCTACAATCAACTGACCCGTATACACTGCCCTACATGCTACTGGCCTCTGTACACTGCCCTACATCCTACTGACCTTTCTACACCGCCCTAAAAACTACTGACCCCTATACACTGCCCTACATGCTACTGACCTCGCTACACTGCCCTACAAACTACTGAGCACTGTACACTACCCTACAAACTACTGAGCACTGTATACTACCCTACAAACTACTGACCACTGCACACTGCCCTACAAACTACTCACTACTGCACACTGCCCTACAGCCTACTGACCTCTGTACGACACCCTACAGCCTACTGACCTCTGTACGCTGCCCTACATACTACTGACCTCTGTACATTTTACTTTGTATGATACGTTTAATTCAGTTCTGTAAACAACACCTTATTTTCTGGCAGTGCCCCTCCCGAGACTAGACTCATAAAATCATATTTTATTTTTCCAATTAAGAAGGGTTCGGTGAATGCGCATATGAAGCTGGTGGGGTTCAGTACCTCCAACAAGGTTAAGAACCACTGCTCTAACAGAAAGTCAGAGCACAACAGCAAAAAAAAGAGAATATGCAGATTTGGAGGCTGAGAGCAATAGAACGTACTTTTATGAGTTGAGTATATACATTATTTTTTTTTTTTTTAACCAGAGTTTATCACTTTTAGACAGAGAGAGGAGGGGCAAGGCTGTACGCTAATTAAGCTTTACTACATTACACATTACAAAGAAAACCAGCTAATAGCAGAGGAGAGCCCCGAGTTCACCTTCTAAATGAGTTACAGCTCTTTCAGTATCCAATCACAGGCTGGGTCAATGATTGACCCAGCTGCATTGCTTTAAAGTGCTTATAAACCCTTACATGTACCTAGTGAAGTGACTGGAACAAATCATCCTACATGAGTTGTACCTGTTTATCTGCAGGCTTCACCACAGCCTTTCAAAGTCCTGAATTTATAAAGATTGCCTGAGCTTTAAAAAAGGGGGGGCAGGCAGTGCTGTATTTTGGCCTAGGCCAACAAGGCCTAGGGCGGCACTTTGCAGGGGGGCAGCATAAAAGCCACCCCCTCCACCAGAGAGTCTATTGGCCACTGGTTGCTAGAGCCACTTCTCTCACTCCCCCTCTCTCTCTCTCTCTCTCTCTCCCTCATCTCCCTCTCTCGTCCCCCTCTCTCTCTCTCACCCCCTCTCTCTATCCCCCCTTTCTCTCTCATCCCCTCTCTCTCTCATCCCTCTCTCTCTCATCCTCCCTCTCTCTCGCTATCTTTCTCATCCCCCCCTCTCTTTCATCCCCCCACTCTCTCACCCCCTCTCTCCCCGCTCTCTCTCTGATTCCCCCCTCTTTCTCTCTCTCATCCCCCCCTCTCTCTCTCCCATCCCCCCTCTCTCTCTCTCATCCCCCCTCTCTCTCACCCCCTCTCTCTCTAATCCCCCCTCTTTCTCATCCCCACCCCTCTCTCTCAACCCCCCTCTCTCTAATCCCCCCTCTCTCTCTCTCATCCCCCCTCTCCCTCTCTCACCCCCTCTCTCTCTCTCTCTCTCTCTCTGATCCCCACTCTCTCTCGCACCCCCCCCCTCTCTCTCTCCTTCCCTCCCTCATCCCCTCTCTCTCTCTTATCCCCTCTCACCCCCCTCTCGTGAGATCTCATTCTGGGACTTGTAGTCCTTCAATTTTGGAGGGAGTCACATCTGTTAAAAAAGGAGTGGGGCAAATTTACATAGGAGGAGGAGGGAGGGAGCCCAATTTTAGTCTTGCCTAGGGCAGCACAAAACCAAAATACACCACTGGGGGCAGGGGCTGAAAATACACACTGCAGAGCTCAGTGAGGAGAGCTCTGAGAGCTGTTTGGAGGAAAGGGACAACCCCCCCCCCCCCTTCACACAGCATACAGGAACAGAGCCGAGGATGTCAATCACAAGCTGTGTGCTGGAGCTCCCTCTTCTGTCACCTTTTTGATTTTGGTGTCAAGAAAATTTGTCAGAAGTGATTCCTGCTGATAGCAAGGAAGAAAAGAAGCAGCAGACAGAAATATGCTTAATTATTTATTAGACAAGTACATACTAAAGAGGGATGTGCTTTGTTGATATTTTAAGTCTGAGGTTTACAACCATTTCAAGTGAGGTAGAATAAAACTGAGGTCAGGTCTTGACAGGGGTGTCTCACAGGGATGTCTGGATTAGAAAACCAGATGAAAAAAGTTAAACATTATTTCAGCAGATATGATTTGCATATTTCAGATGTGAATTTAGCTGTTTGCCTTCAGTTCCATTTAAATTACAAGCTGGTAATGTAGTAATTTAATACATTTGTTATATTCATTTTTTTTTTATGAAAGTGGAGTGTTTCTGTATGATATACATTATTTGTAGATTAATGCTATTACCTTTCAAATAAAATTGTCTCTAGTGGCTGTGCATATTGTACTTATGCAGGCAGCAGAAAAGGTTAATTTCAGCAGGGCACGGTTTCAAGCATTCTTCATGCATGCTTGATGCCCACTGGCAGGCAGCCTGTAATAGCAGAATAGTTGAGAGTATTTCTGAATTTCTTTTCTGATCTCTAACACCATTTTACTCTGTGGCAATGAGTCATTTTTAAAAGCATGCACTACATTGATTAAATAGTGATTACATAGCAGACTTCTCTATTACATTGACGATAACCATCTTAAAGCGGTATTAAACCCAAAAGCAAACATTTATTATATTGCAGCTTACCAATTCTTAGATGTGATGGCTGCATCCATTTTCTTTTTAAGGCTTTCTTTCTTCTATTTTAATTTGGTGATCTGGCCAGCAAGTCTGCTGTTTTTCAAAAGAACAAGCCCTCCAATACAATGTATCAGTTACAGAAATGAGACAAACCATTTAACACTGACAGGGGTGCGCTTTTATTTATTTATGTAAAACCTTTGTCCCAAAAGGAAAAAACTCTTTGCTGTGTATTCTTGTAAAGTATTGGCTAGAGTTTGACTTCTATTTTTTAAAGTATTTGACCACCTCAATACCAGACATTTTTACCCCATTCCTACCCAGGCCAATTTTCCGTTTTTTCTTGCTGTCGCACTTTGAATGACAATTGGGCTACCATGCAACACTGTACCCATATACAATTTTTATCATCTATTTGAGACCGATAGAGCTTTCTTTTGGTGGGAATTTATCACCACTGGGTTTTTCTATTTTTTGCTAAACAAATGAAAAGCACAGAAAAGTGTGAAAACCTCCCCCTCAAATTACATACAAATAAGTTATTTTTCTTCTTCACTGATGTGTGCTGATGAGGCGGCACTGATGGGCACTGAAAGGCTGCATTGATATGCACTGATAGGCTGCACTGATGGGCACTAATAGGCTGCACTGATGGGTAATGATAGGCTGCATTGATGGGCACTGATGAGCCTGCACTGATGGGCACTGATAAGGCTGCAATGAGGAGGCTGCACGATGAGGTGGCACTGATGGCCACTTATGAGGTGGCAGTGATGGGCACTGATGAGGGAGCACTGATGAGGGTGCACTGATAAGGCGGCACTGATGGGCATTGATATGCTGCACTGATGGACACTGATTAGCATTTATGGGGCTGCCCTGATTATCATTGTAAATGTCCCTTTTTACTGGAAATCGTCTTTCCTTGCCTCAGATAGTGACAGTGATGAGGAAAGGAAATGTTGATAACCATATTTACTGTATATACATGTGATCAGCTGTAATTGGACACAGCTAATCACATAGGAAATAGCCAACATCATCCATCAGGCTCTTTACCTTGATTCCAGAACTAGAGTGGTCCCGCCCAGCCATCATTGTACAATAGGCCAGGCGGGAACCGGTTCAATCTTCTTGTACATTTACCACCAACCCCCCCCCCACAAGACTGACATTGCTGCTGTCTGATGCTGAGCTTCTTCATTCAGAGTGGGGGCAGGTAAATCACCAGGTGAAAACAGAGGGAAAAACCATCACATCTAATGAAGCTGTCATATATTACATATTTGGTTTTGGGCTTAATACCGTTTTAAAGCCCTATTCCCTTCCAATAACATAAAATACAGATCTATGCATAATAACGTGTATATATAATATATATATATATATATATATATATATATATATATATATATATATATATATATATATGCATATATGCAACATGACAGCTGACTTGTGATAGTAATATAAATAAAAAAATAAATACATTTCACAGGCAAACAAATACAACTTACATGCAAATAATACATTCAAGTTTGCAAAAAAATCATATTTTTTATTCTTTATATATATTAAAAGTAAGAAAGGATGATTTCAACTTTAGTAACATGTTAAATGTTACACCTGTATTTAGGGCACCTGCCCACACTCTACCCCCCAGAACAGCAAAAAAAAAAAAAAAGATTAAATGCACATTTTTTTTTTACCTGCACAAATATGTGCTTATATACGAGGGGTCTTCAAAAAGTTTCTGCACTTTTATACCTTTGTTGGAAACAGTGAGGACGGGAGGAGTAGTAATTGGTCGTGTCTGAGAGTGTCATGCGACTAGTCTGTCTGGCAAGCCAGCTGACCTTGCAGTTTAGTATAAGAGTCGTCAAGCTGTGGTAAAGGTGGCTGCGAAACTTATAAAAAAAAGTGTGTAAATTTTTGGACGAATACCTGTATATATATATATATATATATATATATATATATATATATATTGTTTTTTTAAAAGTTAATGTAGCCCTTGAAGTATTCATAGTCATTTATCAATTGTGTTATCTTTTATTTGTTTTGTTTCCAGGAGCACAATTGAAAACCTAGATATCTTTTTCTTTTTTTTTACTTAAATTCCAAAGTCTTATCTTTTATACGTATATGATGTACATGTTGGAGATATTGTGCTTGGGGGAACTAAAAAAATGTCAGATTTTTTTTTTTTTAATCCAGAGATTTGATTTACATTTCAGAAAATCTGAAAAAAATGTGTTTCATTTTCTCAAATTACTGTAAATATATAGCTTGGGGTCCTTTTAATGATAGTTCTAGTCCATAATGTCTTTTATGCATTTGAAACATTTGTTTTCCAACCAAAGGAGTATCCATGTGAAAAGGATAGCCGGCACTTAAAAAATGATACAATGATACCTTGATCCTGGTATACCCACTTGTTCCCTAGGATGTACAGGTATTTCCTAGTGATGGGAAGTGGTTAAATAGATTGAAATTGAACAAGGAAAATGGGTCATTAATTCCAGAAGAGATGGCATTCTAAAATTATAGCAGATTTGGGTGCTTCTTAAACATCAGTGCACTGAAACATCCTCATGTTGGCACTGGCCATTTGGAATAAACAGTTTTTAACTACATTGGTAGGGTGTGTGCCCACAACCTCATCAAAATGACAAGGTGAAGCGCAATAAACTATGTTTTCTCTTTCGTTCACTGACGGACACAGCTCCTGATCTTCCTAACCATTGGGTTATACTGCCCCCTACAGGAGTAGGACACTAGGCAGAATAAAAGTCCATTCGCACGGTGGTGGCTTCCCTGCATCAGTGGGATTTTCTTGCCTCCATCGACATCAAGGACACTTACCTTCACATTCCAATATGTGTCTGCCTCCAGTGCTTCCTCAGCTTTGCTATTGGAGAGGAGCATTATCAGTTTGTAGCGTCATCCTTTGGTTTCGCCTCTGCTCCTCGGGTCTTCACAAAAGTGTTAGCCCCATTGCTAGTTTTGTTAGGCCAACAGGGGATCGCGGTACTGGGATACTTTGACGACCTCCTTCTGCGAGCGGAGTCTCCTACTGTTCTGGTGGAAAACCTGAAAATCACTATACAAACTCTGAGGGAGTTCGGCTGGATTCTGAAGGGGAGTGGTCCCTTTATCGGGAGGTGTTTCATCAGTTGTGTCTCCTGTAGGGTATCCCCGAGGTGGATCTGTTGGCGTCCTGGCTCAACAGAAAGATACAGAGGTTTGTGGCTTAGTCATGGGATCCTCTGGCGGATGCCACAGATGCGCTGATGGCCCCGTGGGGTCAGTATCATCTGATTTACGCCTTCCCTCCTCTCATGCTTCTGCCTAGACTTCTATGCAGGATGGAGGCAGAAGGGGTTCTAGTCATCTTAGTGGCCCTGGACTGGCCTTGCCGGGTTAAGTACTCCAATCTGGTGCAGCTGGTCGCTGACGTTCCTTGGAAACTTCCTCTCATGGAGGATCTGTTGTCCCAAGGACCAAACTACCATCCTGCTTTACAGTCATTGGCTTTGACGCCTTGGCGACGCCAGGTGCTGATGGATAGTCGGTGATTCCAACACTGTTAAAAGCTAGGAAATCTACTTCTAGGAAGATCTACCATCGTACGTGGAAAATGTACATTGCATGGTGCGAGTCTCTTGGGGTTCATCATCGTTCTTTTTCGGTGGCTCGGCTCTTGACCTTTCTTTAACAGGGGGTTGAGCAGAAACTGGCCTTGAGTACTATCAAGGGCCAGGTGCCGGCCTTAGTGGTCTTCTTTCAAGGACCCTTGGCCACACCCTCCCTGGTGCGTACTTTTCCTCAGGGAGTTTGACACTTGGTTCCTCCAGTGCGGTCACCGTTACCACCTTGGGACCTCAATTTGGTGCTCTCAGTCCTCCAGAAGCCTCTTTTTGAGAATCTTTGGGAGATTCCCCTGCTTCCGCTGACCCAGAAGGTGGCCTTTTTGGTGACTATCACCTCTATGCGCAAGGTGTCGGAATTGGCGGCATTATCCTGTCGTTCACCTTACTTGGTGGTTCATAGAGATAAGGTGGTTCTTCACCCCTGTCCATCGTTCCTTCCAAAGGTTGCCTCTGATTTTCATTTGAATGAAGACATTGTGTTGCCTTCCCTGTGCCCCAGGCCAACAAATCCGAAGGAAATTGCTTTGTATGCTTTGGATGTGGACCGGGCAATTATGGTGTATCTGGCAGCTATGGAGTCTTTTAGGAAGTCAGACTCACTATTTGTGTTCTTGGATGGGCCTTGGAAAGGGTTGTCCATTTCCTCTGCAACCATTTCCAGAGGGATCAGACAGACGGTCATTCAGGCCTATTCCAGTAGGGACGTCCCAATGGTTAAGAAGATCAGGAGCTGCTGTGTCCATCAATGAACGAAAGAGAAAATTGGATTTTTGACTTACCGTAAAATCTATTTCTCTGATGTTCATTGACAGACACAGCTCCCACCCCTCTGTGGAGTTATAATTCTTCTGACACTGCTTGTAACAAAACTGAGTACCTATAGCAGAGAGAGGGATTATACCCCCCTTGGACTGCCCATAAGGCGTAGCCAGACTTTTTTTCTGCCCAGTTTCCTACTGCTGTAGGGGGCAGTATAACCTAGTGGTTAAGAAGATCAGGAGTTGTGTCTGTCAATGAACATCAGAGAAATGGATTTTACGATAAGTCAAAAATCCCATTTTTTTTCTAAAACATTTAAGCTAAGGAAAATCTTCCGGTACTATAGCTTCCCCTTTCTCCTTGAAGTTGTCATTAGTAAGGTCATACATCTTCTTTACTTTTTTCATTAATTATGAAAAACTGTAAACAGCCTGTTTACATCTCAGTAATAGTAATGACCAATGTAAGTTGGGAATTGACTACACACATGCCATAGCAATGCTTCTAAGGCGGCATCAACTCATCTGCCATTGCGGGAGCAACCACAATTGGTGATCAGTATCATTTGTAAGCGACAAGAGAATCTGTAATTATTTACAATGTTTGTCTATAAAATCTCATTGAATTGCTGTATGTCTGTCAATTGCACCTTTTCAACATTCTCACATTTTCTGTGGAGTCCCAAGCCTTTCCTCCTAGACCTAGACTCATCTGTTCCAGGTCTAGGAAGATATCAGCTACACATACGCTTGTCAAAATCCTATCAAAGCACAGGCATGGCACATTTTCCTTTTATTCTGGTGCAGAATTCATGCTTCCTGTTCTAGTAGAGCAGGGCTCAAGGCCATGCCTTAAGAGTTACTCGCCACCTGTTGCCCCACCCAATTCCTACCCTACCCCACCCCTAAACAAAATATCCCATGAAATGTTTTGTGCAAAACTAAGTTACAAGAAAATATTACAACAACTTTAACAATATTAACATAAAACATATTTCATTGATCTGACTGTGATACATAAAATAAGGATAAAAAATGATTGCCTACTATAGGCACTGTTTGGCAGGTTTAGGTAAAATAGTGGCAGGTTTGGGTAGTATAGGTTGGTATAGTGGCAGGTTTGGGTAGTATAGGGTGGTATAATGCCAGGTTTGGGTGGTATAGGGTAATAATGTGGCAGGTTTGGGTAGTATAGGGCAGTGTAGTGCCAGGTTTGGGTTGTATAGGGCGGTATAGTGGCAGGTTTGGGTACTATAGGGTGGAATGGTGGCAGGTTTGTGTAGTATAGGGTGGTGTAGTGGCAGGTTTGGGTAGTATAAGGTAGTATGTTGGCAGGTTTGGGTAGTATAGGGTGGTATAGTGACAGGTTTGGGTAGAATAGGGCAGTATATTGGCAGGTTTAGATATAGGGTGAAATAGTGGCAGGTTAGGGCTGTATGCCATGACAATGTGCTCAGTCACTTACAGCATTGCTGGATATTAACACTCCTGGGCCTGCTGTGGTCTCTCCTCCTCAGCTTGAGTGAACGAGTCTTTGGGAGTAGAGGAAGCAGCTAAACCACTGGCTCTTCCTATGGAATCTGGTTGCCTCATGAGATATTGAATATCCCAGAGGGACAGCCAAACTTGATTGGATGACAAGGGAGTGTTACAGGCAGCTTCCCCCACACAGCTGAGCCGCCTGCTGACCCAGTCGATTTGGCCAAGATGCAAGGGGATAGGAAAGTGCAGGGGCGCCTGGGCAGTGCCCAGGGGTGCACGCTCATTAAGACGGCCCTGGGAGGCGCCTGCCCCCCCCCCTCTGATGCAACTCCACACTCACCCCCAGCTTATTTCCACTCGCTTAATGCGAACAGGCGAGGGGAAATTTTTAGGGCTGTAGTAGAGTACAAACTTTTTATTGAATCCAATGGAGCATGTACAATCCAGCAGTGAAGCCTGTATAGTGAATGCATGGACCAAGCCAACAGAATTTTAACAAGTGGCCGTGCAACTGTCAGAAAAGTGCTTTATGTTCTTGATACTTGGGTATAACGGTATTTGATCTGTTGTTATCTCTGGTAGATGGAACCTGCTGTTTTGTAAATTTAAACATTTGAAATAAAAACTAGAAGTTATAATTTGCAAATATGAGCTTCCAAGGGTTCCAATTGGCCAAATATGCAGATGTGTGCAGGCATCCCTAGGTGCCTTCATTTAATTTGTACCGGAACAGCTCTAAGGCTCTATTCACACCAATGCATATTTTCATGCTTTTTGCAGAATTGTAGAACATTATTTTTAACATGGGTTCCTATTGAACACGTCCACGTCAATGCATTTTTGTGCCTCTGCAATTTTGGAAAGGGTCAGGGACTTTTTTTAAACACAAAACTGTGTTTTTTTTGCTTTTTTGGTTCAATAGACTTCAATGGAGAAGCTGCAGAAGAGCATGTAGTGTGGTTTTAGCATGATTTTCCTGCGTTTTGCGTTTTTTTATTCTGCCCAAAAACAAGTTTGCCCAAAAAAAATGCAAGACGCAAATTGCAGTAAAATCATGGTAAAAAAACGCAAAAAGCATTGCAGAAATGCTCAAAAGCAAACTGCATAGGTGTGAATGGAGCCTTATAACATGGTGACACGTTTTCTTTAAATGCACTTGGATAGTAACTGAGATGGACACAAGTTATTTAAATAAAGTTTGAAAAATTGTAAAAAAGCAAAAATAATTGTTCACGTAATGTCAGACCAGCAATTTTAAAGAATAACTAAAGGAAAATAGGTGAAGATGGATTAGAATGCTTGCCACTTTTTATTGCTTTCTGTGTCCCCGTTAAGGAGATTTATCCACTCTACTTGTCCTGTTTACCATTATAATTGCAAGTGAAAGTAAAAGAAAATCCCAAATTTTGGGTTGTCCCCAGAAAAGTTCGGGTGACCTGGGGCCCAAAGGAATTTCCTATGTTTTGCAGGGATTTCCTCTTACTTCCTGTTTGGCTGTGGGACAGGAAGAGAAGGGAGATCTTAGCAATGTATTACAGATTGCAAAAAAAAAAAAGAAAATCTGACCGGGGTTATAACCCTCACTTGCTCAATGCAAAATTATTATTATTTTTTTTTTTTTTACCTAATTACCAGTTTCAAGTTCTACAGTATGCACCTGGTGTACACAAAAATGACTTTTTGGAGATATACTTGTGAGAAACACATCTAAATGCTCACTAAGGGGCGCAGAGCTTTGAAGCACAAGCACCACATTGATGCAATGACTGTTAATCGGAGGCTCTCCTGTTCAAGATGAATGTGTACTGGCACTTTAAAGTAATAAAATGCACTGTATAACAAAGGTCTACATTTCTAAATCTTACTCTTCATTAAACGACTGACTGTATGGTCACCGAAACAGACACAGGTATTACATTGCTGATATCATTAATATGTTTATAGTCAGTCTTGCAATAAATCTGTGCTCCTAGACACTCGCCAAGTGAAAAGGGATTTATGGAAAAGGTCAACACGACTATGAGTGTATGCATTAGAAGAATCTTTCTTGAGCCAATTTATGTTGACAGGTAAAAGGAGAACTTGTGGTTTGGCAAGCTCAGCCAATTCCTGCTAATGCAAAATTATACAGGGTAAGGCTGACAAAAAGTGCATCTGCAGTTCCTGTCATTGTGTCACCTGCCATTCAAGCAAATGGAAGGCAACAAGGAATAATATTCTACTACATTTCAGGGCTAAGTAGTTAAAATGACTCCCAGATTCTTGCTGTCCCTGTATCGCATACTGAGAAGTAGAAGATGTGTTCTTATGAATGTGAAGTGGAGGTCACCGTGTAGTAAAGGTATGGGGAAGTTAGTTTATCCTGACGTGTTTGGATGTAAATTGACTGTGACATCCACCAATTGCCATGGGGAGGTTAATGGTAAATCCAAGGTGTAAGGTCATCTCCAAGCTTACTGATAGGCAGGTGTATTTTGGCCAGTATGCTGGACTTTATCTGTAAAAGTATTTCTGTTCATTTTTTTCCTATTTTGTTATTTTTCTCCCTTTTAACCACTTAAGCCTCGGAAGATTTTACCCCCTTCCTGACCAGGCCCTATTTTACGATTCGGCACTGCGTGACTTTAAAGGACAATTGCGCGGTCGTGCGACACTGTACCTAAACGAATTTGACGTCCTTTTTTTTCCCACAAACAGAGCTTTCTTTTGGTGGTATTTGATCACCTCTGCGATTTTTTGATCATGCGCTATAAACAAAAAAACGAACGACAATTTTTTCAAAAATCACAATATTTTTCAAATTTTTTTATATGAAATTCCCTAAAAAAATGTAAAAATCTAAATTTTTTAACATTTTAGGCCAATTTGTTTTCTGCTACATATGTTTGGTAAAAAAAATCGCAATAAGCGTATTTTGATTGGTTTGCGCAAAAGTTATTGCGTTTACTAACTAAGGGAAAGATTTTTGTCATTTTTGTTGGTTTTTTTTTTTTAATGAGTAATGGCGGCGATGTGCGATTTTTTTTTTTGCGGGACTGCGACATTGCAGCGGACAGATCGGACCCTTGACTGACATTTTTGACACTTTTGGGGTTACCAGTGACATTACTACAGTAATCAGTGCTATACATATGCACTGTTACTGTAAAAAAGACACTTTGCCTGCAAGGGGCTGACCGCCGCAGTATATGTACTTGCGGCGCTCGGTCAGCGGTTAATGCTTCTTCAGATGTTGCTGCATGGATGCCATGGCTTGTCTGTGCATGTAGGGAGCTCCTTATATGTACAATAATGGCCAAAGTCCACACTAGTTTGATTTGAACCACAAATCATACACAATACAGTACACAGCAGCTTAACATGGTTTTAAAGGCAGAAGGTTTTTCATCAGAAGTGTTTGTAAGGGTCCTTTCACACGGGCTTTCCGCCTGGCGGACTCCGTTTTGCTCAGCAGGGATTGATCCGACAGATCCCCGCACTTCTCTATGGGAGATCGGATAAAAACAAACCGCCTGTCCGTTTTTCATCTGATCCTATCTGATCCTCCAGATGGAAAAAAGGTTTATCCATCTGGATTTCATGGACAGGATCGGATAGCAGTGGGTGTCAGTGGACATGTCACTGCTGACGTCCGCTGCTCCTTAGAGGTGCATGGAGCATCTGATCAGTTCCGCCTGAAAAACTGACAGGCGGACCTGATCGGAAAGCCTGTGGGAAAGGACCCTTACCCTTACCCTAAAAAAAAAAATGTATAACAGCTTGTGCTGTGTAATTCGGCCCCTTGTGCTGATCCTGCCTGGTTCTGCCTTCTCCCCTGTAAACTGAGCAAGGTGTATCATAGCTGCTGAGCCCTGACACCGTGGTCAGTTTAGGTGCCTCCGTCATCTGCTGCTCTTCTGTCTGTCTTCTCTCCCCCCTCTCCTCCCTGCCTGTCAGCTCTGTGACAGTGCCCCCCCTCCCCTCCTGCTGCTGAAGTTACATTTAAAGTTTCACACTATCCTCTTTGCTTAATAATGCTGTGTGCCCCAGTGTCTGTGCCATGTAAAAATAAGCCGTTCTATACCTGATTTTAGAGTGCCACTCAGCGCTCATGTGACCAACCGACTCTCTCCTCCCGACTGACGTCAGTGGGGGATTCACTGCTGCAGGTGTCAGAGTGGGAGAGGAGAGAGGCGGCTGGTCAAGTGAGCACCAGGCCACGCTTTAAAATCAGGTAATAAACGGCTTATTTTTATAAGGCACAGACACTGGGGCACACAGCATTATTAACCGGTTGCCGACCGCCGCACGACTATATACTGCGGCGGTCAGCCCCGGCCAGGCAGAGTGACGTAGCGGTACGTCACTAGCCTTCGCCGCTCTGGCGCGCGCGCGCGCGCACCCGCGGTCCCGCCGATGACTCGATTGGGTTCAGAACCGATCAGTCATCAGGTCCAGGCCAATCATTTTTGGTCTGGACCTGTTGATCGGTCCTGCCCAATCAGATCTCCCTCTAAGCCTGTGAAATGTAAACACAGGCTTAGAGGAGATGTGCCCTCCCCTCCCAACGGTCTTTTCGGATCCAGCGTGAGAGGAGAGCACATCTAATTGTAAGTACAGCACCAAGCACGTACATACACACTTAGATAGGCACATTTCACCCCCGATCGCCCCCCCAATTAACCCCTACAGCACCTGACACAACACACACTATATACAGCATATAGCATATACCTATATACCTGTATAAGTGTGATTTGTGAACAGGTGTAGCCCTTGCGACCCCCCCTTTTCCACTCAAATTACCCCCCACCCCCCCCTAATAAAGATTTAACCCACTGATCTCCCCTGACCCCCCCCTGATCACCGCCGTTAACCCCTACACCCTCTGTCACATCAGCACTAATACAAACGCAATATACGGTGTTATTGTATTTTTGTATTAGTGTGATTGTGATCAGAATTAGCGCAGGCGACTAAGTTTCTGTCCCAAGAAGGTTTAGGGTCCCCGCCACCCGCCCAATAAAGATTTAAGCCCCTGACCCCCCCCCTGATCACCCCTACACCCCCTGCCATAACACACACCGTATACAGTATATAGCATTTTGCTATATACCCGTATAAGTGTGATTTGTGGTCAGGTCTAGCGCTTGCGACCCCCTTTTTTCCACTTGAATTACCCGCCACCCCCCCCTAATAAAGATTTGAGCCCCTGATCTCCCCTGACCCCCCCCTGATCACCGCTAGTTAACCCCTACACCCTCTGTCACATCAGCACTAATACAAACGTAATATACTGTGTTTTTGTATTTTTGTATTAGTGTGATTGTGATCAGAATTAGCGCAGGCGACTAAGTTTGTGTCCCAAGGAGGTTTAGGGTCCCCGCCACCCGCCCAATAAAGATTTAATCCCCTGATCCCCCCCTGATCACCCCTACACCCCCTGCCACAACGCACACTGTATACAGTATATAGCATTTTCTATATACCCGTATAAGTGTGACTTGTGACCAGGTTTAGCGCTTGCCACCGTTCCTTTTATCCTTAGGATACCCGCCAGTCCCTTCCAATAAAGATTTAAACCCCTGATCCCCCCCTGATCACATCCCGTTAACCCCTACACCCTCTGTCACATTAGCACTAATACACACATAATATACTGTTTTTACTGTATTTTGTATTGGTGTCATTGTGACTTGAGGTTGCGCTAGCTAGCTAGTTTCTTTCCCAAAGGAGGTTTAGGGTCCCCGCCACCCCCCCCCAGATCCCCGGCGCATAGTTTAGAAGTAACCCCTTGATCACCACACACGCACGCACGCACCTACACTTCCATTTCTAGTATAGTGTTTGAACAGATCAATATCTGATCTGATCAGAGCTATACTAGCGCCCCCATAGTTTAGGGTTCCCAAAACGCGGTGTTTGCACGATCAGCACTGATTCCGGCCAGCACCTGCGTTTAACCCTTTCACCCAGGTAAGTGTAGTAATCAATAGATTACTGTCACTTACAAAAAACACAAGACACAAAACCGCTGTGTTAGCAGAGTCAGGCCTGATCCCTGCTAGCATTAGCAGTTTTTTTGGTAGCGCTTGAAATAGTCTTCGACAACCAGGTGCTTTTATTACCTGTGAGTCGCATCACTGTACGGGTAAATTTAGTTACCAAAATGTCTAAACGTTCGTACAGTGATGAAGCTATTTACAGTATGATGACCATGTCAGGTGAGAGCGATGGGGAAGCCTCACCGGCAGAATCAGGGTCAGTATACGAACCAGATGACAGCAGCGGCTCCCTGACAGACAGCTCCGACGACAGATGGGTCCCTGTTAGACCCAGGCGTACCCGACCCCATTCTGGTGTTGTTGAAATGCAGGAATCGCAGGGTGCTCGTATGGAGCAGAGTGTGGGTACTAGTGCCGCTCATCCTTCTGGCGACCTGGCAAGCGCCAGCGGCCTAGTACAACCTGGACCTAGTACAACCAGCACTGCAGTAAGACCTGGTGACGTGGCGAGTCCCCTAAGTGCAGTTGAAGCTGGTGCGGTGGCTAGCACAAGTAGTGGCCCGCAGCCACCGCGTATTCGAAGACAGGCCCGTAGAGCCCATAGTGCCCTCCCTGATGCGCTGGCATATCCCAATTGGCAACCCACTGATTCTACAGCGCCAGTACTTCCCCCATTCACCGCCCAACCTGGAATCCACGTGGAGACAGCTGGTTTTACGCCCCTGAACTTTTTTGAGCTGTTCTTCACGGAAGATCTTTTCAGATCTATTGTGGATCAATCAAATTTATATGCTCAACAATTTATCGCCGCCAACCCAAATTCGCACCTTGCCAGACGATTCGGCTGGAATCCTATAACGGTTTCCGAATTTAAGATCTTTCTGGGCCTTTCCCTCCACATGGGCATAACTAAACAAAGTGAATTGCGGCTATATTGGTCCACTAGCCCAGCTCACCATATGCGCATGTACTCTGCCTCCATGTCCAGGGGGAGATACGAGCAAATTCTGCGATTTATGCATTTCAGCGACAATGAAATCTGTCGTCCTCGGGGAGACCCTGCATACGATCGGCTCCACAAAATTCGGCCCCTCATAGACCACTTCAATCAGCGGTTTGCAGCCTTGTTTACCCCCGAACAAGTTGTCTGCATTGACGAGTCCCTGATTAAATTTACTGGCCGTCTTGCTATCAAACAGTACCTCCCCAGCAAGCGTGCCAGATACGGGGTCAAGTTGTATAAGCTCTGTGACAGGGCCACAGGCTATACAGTTAATTTCCGTGTCTATGAGGGAAAAGATAGCACTGTGGAGCCCCCGAACTGCCCAGACTACATAGGGAGCAGCGGTAAGATTGTTTGGGACTTGGTGTCACCCTTATCCGGAAAGGGGTACCATTTGTACGTGGACAATTTTTACACAAGCGTGCCACTATTTAGTCACCTGCTTGATTTACAAATTGGCGCATGTGGCACCGTGCGACCTAATCGCCGGGGCTTCCCCCAACGGCTTGTAAATTCCCGTCTTAGTCGGGGGGCGAGAGCCTGCTTGAAAACGGACAAATTACTTGCGGTGAAGTGGAAGGATACACGGGATGTTTATGTTCTGTCCTCCCTTCACGCAGACATGACAGTCCAAATCCCTACGGCAACTGGCGTTATGGAGAAACCCCTCTGTGTCCACGAATATAACCTTAACATGGGAGGGGTGGACCTTAACGACCAGCTTTTGGCGCCGTATTTAGTTGCCCGTAAAGCCAGACGCTGGTACAAAAAAGTGTCTGTTTACCTTTTCCAATTGGCTATGCTGAACGCCTTTGTCCTATACAGGGCGTCAGGACGAACTGGACCCTTCCGGGAATTCCAGGAAGCGGTCATCCTTGCCTACCTGTACCCAGGAGGCATGCCTGCCCAACTTCCCCTTCCAGATGCAGTGAGCCGGCTGCATGAGAGGCATTTTCCTTATGCCCTCCCGAGTACCCCTACCCAAATACGACCCCAAAGACGATGTCGTGTCTGTAGCAGGCGCGGATTTAGGCGTGACACCCGTTATTATTGTCCCAAATGTCCTGACCATCCTGGTCTCTGCATCGGGGAATGTTTTGAGCGCTACCATACACTAGTGGAGTATTAGTGTAGGGTACAGCACGACACAGTGTAGGGCACATAAACACAGGGTCTCGAAGGATGTTGGATGTCCATCGACATTTTGAGAGACCCAAGCTGGAAGAGAAGATCGCAGAAGATCGCACTCCCTCCCAAATCAAGAAATAAAGGAACAGTTAGAAAGTAAAATAAAAGGATCCAAAAACTGTTGTGGTGTCAGTAATTTTATATGTCCTTCTACTCCTTCCTACTATACTTTTTTCAATGTCCTTTGTTTGTTTTTTCATTCTTTTGTGACCTGTTTCTCTTGCAGGTAATTGTCGGCTACCACGCATTGATTTTATATATTCTGACACAAACAGCGTTTGCGCTCAGCATATATGGATACCTTTGCTGATAGCAGCTGTGGTGATTTTCTGATTTCAGCACTGCAGTTAAAATCTTATTTTGGTATATGTGGATAGCGCCGTGTATACCCATCATTAAATTCAGTGGGTGGTTGTTTGGACGGTTAATGATGAGAATCCAAAAACTTTTGTTGTGTCAGTCATTTTATATGTCCTACTCTTCCTAATGTACTTTTTTTTAATGTACTTTGTTTGTTTTTTCATTCTTTTGTGACCTGTTTCTCTTGCAGGTCCCTCGTCGGCTACCATGCATTGATTTTATATATTCTGACACAAACAGTGTTTGCGCTCAGCATATATGGATACCTTTGCTGATAGCAGCTGTGGTGATTTTCTGATTTCAGCACTGCAGTTAAAATCCTATTTTGGTATACGTGGATAGTGTCGTGTATACCCATCATTAAATTCAGTGGGTGGTTGTTTGGGCGGTTAATGATGAGTAATACTACGCATTATTCCTGTGCTGATTTCTGATAGGTTCTCTTTTTTTCCGTTCAGCCCACAGGCTGCATGAAAAAAAAAAACCTATATGCCAAACAAGGACCAGCAATGTACTGGTACGTTGCTGGACTTTGAGTGGTTGTACCAGGATGATGCCTGCAGATTTAGGCATCATCTTGGTATCGTTTTTTACAGCCAGCGGTCGGCTAACATGTAAAAGCAATCCTAGCAGGTAATTGGCCGCTAGACTGCTTTTACATGCAGTGGGAGGGGTCTCCCCCCCCCCCCCACCGCCGCCTTCCGCAGCCTTCCGTGGTTTTTCTCGGGCTCTCCTGTCCCACCGGTTAACCCGAGAGTGCAGCCGGTGGTTCAGTTATCTAACCATAGAGCTAATTGAAGATTAGAATGGCTCCAATCATCTCTATGGCCTAAGATGCCGGAGGCTACGAGCATTTCATGACTTCTTTTTCGCCAGAAATAAACAGGGCCATTGGGAAATTGGGAAAGTATTTTATCACACCAATTTTGGCGTGGTCAGATACATTAAGGTCAGAGGAGAGATCTAGAGTATAAAAGACCCCAATTTTTTTAAAAAAGAGTACCTGTCACTACCGATTGCTATCATAGGGGATATCTAAATTCACTGTGATAACAATAAAAATGATTTAAAAAAAAAAAATTAAAGGAAAGGTGTCAAAATAACATAAAAAAGCAAAAAAAAAAAAAAAAAAAAAAAAAAATTGAGCCCCCCCCCTTTCCCCCCGTGCTTGCACGCAATGGCACACGCAAGCGTTGGTCTAGTGTCATATGTAAACCGCAATTTCAGCATGCATGTGAGGTATCGCCGCGATCGCCAGATCGAGTGCAGTAATTTTTGCAGTAGACCTCCTCTGTAAGTCTAAAGTGGTAACCTGTAGAGACTTTTAAAGTTTTTAAAAATGTACGTACGTTGTTGCCGCTGCGCAGGCGTGCGCAATTTTTAAAGCATGTCATGTCAGGTGTCTATGAACTCGGCATAAGATCATCTTTTAAATTTTACCAAAAAAATTGGAATTATATAGTGTATTTGTGCAATAAATTAAAAAAAAATGTATTTTTTTCGCAAAAATTGCGTTTGGAAAATCTGTGCGCAAATACCGTGTGACAAAAAAATTTGCAACATCCCCCATTTTATTCTATAGGGCCTCTGCTTTAAAGAAATATATAATGTTTGGGGGTTCAAAGTAATTTTCTAGTAAAAAAAAAATATTTTTTCATGTAAACAAAAAGGCACAGAAAAGGCTTGGTTTTCAAGTGGTTAGAAGAGTGGGTGATGTGTGGATAAGATTGAGCATAAAATGCCGGGACAGTTCAAACACCCCCCAAATGACCCCTTTTTGAAAAGTAGACACCCAAAGCTATTTGCTGAGAGGCATGGTGAGTCCATGGAATATTTTATATTTTGCTACAAGTGTCGGGAAAATTATTATTTCTTTTTTTTTTTGTTGTTTTTTTACAGAAAGTTGTCACTAAATGATATATTGCTCACGCATGCCATGGGTATATGTGAAATGACACCCCAAAATACATTCTGCTGCTTCTCCTGAGTACAGGGATACCCCATGTGTGAGACTTTTTGGCAGCGTAGCTGTGTACGCGCCCCCGAAAACCAATCCACATCTTCAGGTTTTCTAATGGCGTAAATTGCTGATTTTACCCCTGACTACCTGTCACAGTTTCAGAGGCCCTGAAATTTCAAGATAGCACAAAACCCCCCCAAATGACCCCATTTTGCAAAGTAGACACTCCAAGCTATTGGCTGAGAAGCATGGTGAGTCCATGGAATAGTTTATATTTTGCCACAAGTTTCGGGAAAATAATTTTTTTTTTTTTTTTTAACACAAAGTTGTCAGTAAATGATATAATGCTCACGCATGCCATGGGTATATGTGAAATGACACCCCAAAATACATTCTGCTGCTTCTCCTGAGTACAGGGATACCCCATGTGTGAGACTTTTTTGCAGTCTAGCCGAGTACAGGACCCCGAAAACCAACCTCCACTTTCAGGCTTTCCAAGGGCGTAAATTGTTGATTTCACTCCTGACTACCTATCACAGTTTCGGAGTACCTAAAACTCCAAGATAGCACAAAACCCCCCCAAATGACCCAATTTTGCAAAGTAGACACTCCAATCTATTTGCTGAGAGGCATGGTGAGTATTTTGCAGCTCTCATTTTTTTTGGAAAATGAAGAAAAAACAGGAAAATGCATTTTTTTTCCTCTTTTTTCAATTTCCAAAACTTTGTGACAAAAAGTGAGATCTGCAAAACACTCAACATGCCTCTCTGCAAATAGCTCAGGGTGTCTACTTTCCAAAATGGGGTCATTTGGGGGGGTTTTGTGCTATCTTGGAATTTTAGGGCCTCCGAAACTGTGATAGGTAGTCAGGAGTGAAATCAACAATTTACGCCCTTGGAAAGCCTGAAAGTGGAGGTTGGTTTTCGGGGTCCTGTACTCGGCTAGACTGCAAAAAAGTCTCACACATGGGGTATCCCTGTACTCAGGAGAAGCAGCAGAATGTATTTTGGGGTGTCATTTCACATATACCCATGGCATGTGTGAGCAATATATCATTTACTGACAGCTTTGTGTAAAAAAAAAATAAATATATATATATATATATATTTCCCGGAACTTGTGGCAAAATATAAAATATTCCATGGACTCACCATGCCTCTCAGCAAACAGCTTGGGGTGTCTACTTTCCAAAATGGGGTCATTTGGGGGGGTTTTGTGCTATCTTGGAATTTTAGGGCCTCCGAAACTGTGATAGGTAGTCAGGAGTGAAATCAACAATTTACGCCTTTGGAAAGCCTGAAAGTGGAGGTTGGTTTTCGGGGTCCTGTACTCGGCTAGACTGCAAAAAAGTCTCACACATGGGGTATCCCTGTACTCAGGAGAAGCAGCAGAATGTATTTTGGGGTGTCATTTCACATATACACATGGCATGTGTGAGCAATATATCATTTACTGACAGCTTTGTGTAAAAAAAAAAAATATATATATATATATATATATATTTCCCGGAACTTGTGGCAAAATATAAAATATTCCATGGACTCACCATGCCTCTCAGCAAACAGCTTGGGGTGTCTACTTTCCAAAATGGGGTCATTTGGGGGGGTTTTGTGCTATCTTGGAATTTTAGGGCCTCCGAAACTGTGATAGGTAGTCAGGAGTGAAATCAACAATTTACGCCCTTGGAAAGCCTGAAAGTGGAGGTTGGTTTTCGGGGTCCTGTACTCGGCTAGACTGCAAAAAAGTCTCACACATGGGGTATCCCTGTACTCAGGAGAAGCAGCAGAATGTATTTTGGGGTGTCATTTCACATATACCCATGGCATGTGTGAGCAATATATCATTTACTGACAGCTTTGTGTAAAAAAAAAAAAAAATATATATATATATATATATTTCCCGGAACTTGTGGCAAAATATAAAATATTCCATGGACTCACCATGCCTCTCGGCAAATAGCTTGGGGTGTCTACTTTCCAAAATGGGGTCATTTGGGGGGGTTTTGTGCTATCTTGGAATTTTAGGGCCTCCGAAACTGTGATAGGTAGTCAGGAGTGAAATCAACAATTTACGCCCTTGGAAAGCCTGAAAGTGGAGGTTGGTTTTCGGGGTCCTGTACTCGGCTAGACTGCAAAAAAGTCTCACACATGGGGTATCCCTGTACTCAGGAGAAGCAGCAGAATGTATTTTGGGGTGTCATTTCACATATACCCATGGCATGTGTGAGCAATATATCATTTACTGACAGCTTTGTGTAAAAAAAAAAAAAAATATATATATATATATATATTTCCCGGAACTTGTGGCAAAATATAAAATATTCCATGGACTCACCATGCCTCTCGGCAAATAGCTTGGGGTGTCTACTTTCCAAAATGGGGTCATTTGGGGGGGTTTTGTGCTATCTTGGAATTTTAGGGCCTCCGAAACTGCGACAGGTAGTGCAGAGGTGACATGAACAATTTACGCCATTAGAAAACCTGAGAGTGTTGATTGGTTTTCGCGGTCCTGTACACAGCTAGGCTCCCAAAAAGTCTCACACATGGGGCATCCCCATACTCAGGAGAAGCGGCAGAATGTATTTTGGGGTGTCATTCCACATATACCCATGTCATGTGTGAGAAATTTATCTTTTAGTGACAACGTTGTGTAAAAAAAAAAAAATTAAAAAAAAAAATTGTAATTTTCCCGAAACTTGTGGCAAAATATAAAATATTCCATGGACTCACCATGCCTCTCAGCAAACAGCTTGGGGTGTCTACTTTCCAAAATTGGGTCATTTGGGGGGGTTTTGTGGTATCTTGACATTTCAGGGCCTCCTAAACCGTTATAGGTAGTGAGAAAATGCAATGAAAAATGTACGCCCTTTGAAATTCTGATGGTGGTGATTTGTTTTCCGGCTCCCGTACACAGCTACGCTCCCAAAAAGTCTCACATATGTGGTATCCCTGTACTCAGGAGAAGCAGCAGAATATATTTTGGGGTGTAATTACACATATACCCATGGCATGTGTGAGCAATATATCATTTCAATGACAACTTTGTGTAAAAAAAAAAAAAAAAATTTTTTTAGTCATTTTTCAAACACCTGTGACAAAAAAATAAAATATTCAATGAGCTCAACATGCCTCTCAGAACATTCCTTAGGATGTCTACTTTCCAAAAAGTGGTAGTTTGGGGGGGTTTTGTACTGCCCCGCCATTTTAGCACTTCATGAAATGAGATAGGCAGTCAGAAATTAAAGCTTCGTAAATTTCAGTATTTACACCATAGTTTGTAGACGCTATAACTTTTGCGCAAACCAATAAAAATACGCTCATTGATTTTTTTTTTGTCAAAGACATGTAGCTAAATATATTTTGGCCAAAAAAAATGACATAAATTGAGTATATTGGATATTTTTTAAAAGACAAAGTTGAAAATGTCATTTTTTTGCAAAATTTTCGCTCTTTTTTTATTAATATCGCAAAAAATAAAAAGCGCAGAGGTGATCAAATGCCACCAAAAGAAAGCTCTGTTTGTGGGAAAAAAAGGACGTAAATTTCGTTTAGGTACAGCATTGCATGACCGAGCAATTATCAGTTAAAGTCACGAAGTGCCAAGTTGAAAAAAGGGGTCTGGTCCTTTAGCAGCCAAATCCTCCGGGGCTTAAGTGGTTAATGAGAGAGGATGGTATGAATTGTATATAGTGCCTTAACAACCACTTTAATGCATTTTATGCATTAAAGTGATTGTAAAGCCTTTTTTTTTTTCTTTTAGAATAACATGTTATACTTACCTGCTCTGTGCAGTGGTTTTGCACAGAGCAGCCCAGATCCTCCTATTCTCGGATCCTGAGCTGGAGCTCCTGGCCCCTCCCTCCTGTTGAATTCCCCCACAGCAAGCAGCTTGCTATGGGGGCACCCGGGCCCAGCTGCAGCTTTGTGTATCCATTCAGACATGAAGCTGCTGTTTGGCCCTGCCCCCTCTCCCTCCCTCCCTCTCTCTCTCTTGATTGACTAACTGAGTTTGATTGACAGCAGCGGGAGTCAATGGCGCCACTGCTGTGTCTCAGCCTATAAGGAGAGAGAGTCCCAGATGGCTGAGGCACTCGTGGACATTGCTGGATAGAGAGGGGGCTTAGGTAAGTATTAGGGGGCTGAGGGGCCCTGCTACACACAGAAGGCTTTTTATCTTAATGCATAGAATGCATTAAAAAAAAAAAAAAACTTCTGAACTTTTTTTTATAAAATAGTAATACTTACCTGAGCCCATCTCGATCCAGTGATTTTGCACAAGAGACTCGGCTGTCCAAGATTCTCCCTCCTGATTGGCTGAGACACAGCAGGGGGCGCCATTGGCACCCGCTGCTGTCAATCAAAGTCAGTGAGCCAATGAGGAGAGAGAGGGGATGGGCTGATTTGCAGCTCCTTGTCTGAATGGACATTGGTTGATTGAGCTGCGACTCGGCTCAGGTGCCCCCCATAGAAAGCTGCTTGCTGTGGAGACACTTGGCAGGAGGGAGGGGCAGGAGCACCGAAGAGGAACCCAAGAACAGGAGGATCTTGGCTGCTGTGTGCAAAACCACTGCACAGAGGAGGTAAGTATAACATGTTTGTTTAAAAAAAAAAAAAAAAACGAGGCTTCAATATCACTTTAAGTTACATAGTTATTCTTGTTGAAAAAAGACACAAGTCCATCCATTTCAACAAGTTAAAGTCGAGAAGCCGTGCAAGCAGGGATACCAGAATGTGGGTAAAAAATGTAAAAAACATACTTGCCTTCCACCCCAATAACATGCAGGAGAGGTAATGCATCCAATGAAATCCTGGGATCACTGCAAATTCCAAATCTTGCAGGAGGATTCTCCTGCAGTGGCATCTTCATGCAAGATTTATCATTCTCAGTATTTCCAGAATCTCGCTGGAAGGATTGTGATAGCACCTTTGGTGCCACAGGCAGAAGACAGGTGTAAAGTGCGTTCAACTAAATTAATTGGACTATGGGGGACCCCCCCCAAAAAGAAAAAAAAGGCAGTGCTCATCACCAGTCTAAGTTACTGTGCTAAGCTCAAAGCAATTGCTCAAACCAACAAACATAAAATAGATATAAAGAACATTTCTATAATAATAGGAAGAAGAATAAAGATAAGCGAAAACAATACATGCAAAATAACAACGTGGGTAGCCCAAAAAACGAATCTGCAATGCTATAACTTTGAGGGCGCTGCTCTTAGACCAGAGAGGGTGTTGTGTTGAGCCACTGAAAAACAAAAGAAAAGACAGAAGTGCAAAACCCCATAGTGTAGTATATTAAGCAGAAAGCATTTATTAACTAAAGCATTACTTTATTTGAAATTTTTTAATTTATTTTATTTTTTTACACAGGAATAATGCAAGCATTTTAAATAGGAAGGTGGTCAACTAGTGAATAAGCAGACTTTGCGTTTAGGTGTAAGATCCCCTTTAAAGCAGTGGTCCTCAGGGCCCTCTAACAGGCCAGATTTTAAGTATTACCTTGGGGAGATGCAGATTAGAGTACTGTAATCACTGAGCAGCAAATGATATCACCTGGGATGTATTTCAGTTATCTTGCAAACCTGGCCTGTTAGTGGGTTCTGAGGACCAGGGTTGAGGACCACTGCTTTAAAGTACTGTAAGTACATTAGCCATGCACTGGTACGTTGGTAGACTAGCCATGCACTGTTAGGTTCCTTTTTTTCAGCCTCACAGGCTAAATAAAGAAAATTAATACATTTCTCCATCCATGCTTTTTTAGGAATTGGCACCACTCTGGGCTATTGTATCTAGACAGCCGCAGCACCAGGGGCTGCCTGTACACACCCAAACAGTGATTGCTCCTGAATGGATGCAGTCATTGGTTGGTTGACAATTTTCCAAGCTGAGTGATGCTGACAGGGCAATGAGCCAGGTGTGGCTAGCTGAACTAAATCACATTTAGCCCAGGTTCACACTGAGGCTGTTTTGAAATGATTTAGCGCTAGCTGAACTCGCACTATTTCAGTCTGACTTTGGGGGCAATTTCACAGACATCTGTGTGCTGGTTCCTCCACAGATGTCTATAGAAATCTCCCGCTGAAGTCACGGAAAATAGTACAGAAACTAATTTTGGGAATCAATGCGGCGCCGCAAAGTCGGCATCGCACCGTTTTGGACTTTGCAATTGCCAACAATTGGCTCAGATTTGACATTCGATTTGAGGTGTCAAATCAGGACCAATATGAACGTGGGCTGGGGGCCTGTTCACACTAGAATGTCGTGCGGGAAACCCATGCTCCGTGCCAGTTTCCCGCACTGCAGTCAAATTGCACAGCCCTTGCTAACTGCAGCAGGTGTCAGTGTAAAGTTAACAACTCCTCAAATACAGGTCACAAATGCAGTGCGCTTGCGTGCACCAGATCACATGGTAAAAATGTACCATGCGATCTGGGCGCAGTGTGTCTCTAAAAGTAGTGCATGCACTACTTTTGCTGCTTTTCAATTTCTGCCCATTTAAAATAAATAAATGGGCTGATATCACAATGCACAGAACTGCATGTGAATTGCAGGGTAACATCAAGTGTGACTTAGCCCACGTTCACAGTGGTCCGATTTGACATGCAATTTAACATGTCAAATCAGAGCCAATTTCTGGCAATGGAACCGTCCAAATCGGCGATTTGGGGGGGGGGGGGGGGTCAGTGTGATTTCCATAGACATCTGTGTAGGAACCTGCACATATGTTTGTGAAATCACCCCCGAAGTCGGACTGAATTGCTGGTTGGAAATCGTGCAAGTTCAGCTGAACTCGCACGATTTCAAAGCGACCTCAGTGTGAACTTTTTTTAATAAAACACTTGTTTTCACAATTTTCATCCTTTGTTGCATCCCAGTGTTGCTGATCTCCTACAGTGTCTCTCCAGCCATTTTTGGTCACCATGAGCTTGATGAAGCAATGGCTGCTTTGTCATAATGTATGTTGAAATGGACATTTGTATTCCTCATGGGAAATCTGTGTGACAGTGCAATTTAGAGATGTCATCCTATAATGGAAAGTTCCTTAACAAGGCCCTTCATGGCAGGGTCACAAAATATTATTTTAATAAAAGCTGCAAATTAAAAAAAAATAATAATTTTACTTTTTTAAAGTGTATTAACATGTTAAAGCCTATACAGAACTTAGTTCTATAACATGACAATTAGAAGAAAATATAGAAGCAAATTCACAAGTTAGTTTTTGTAGTAAAAGGGTAAAGATGAACAAAGAAAAAAAAAATGTATATATTTCTGACTTTTTAGATGCTTACTTTTAAAAATCACTTTTCCAGCACAACCAGTCTGTTGTCTCTTTTTACATTGATTTTTTTTATATTGAAAAGGGTATGCTATATATCTTTAATAATATAACCCTGCACTAAATCATTGCATTGAGTTCCCATTCAGTCTGTGTATGTGTATGTCTCCCTAGGGTCTTCATCTGGCTAACAAATGAAGGCTATCATGTTAATTTAAGGAAATAGCTAGAAGTAATCTGTATTGACATATGTATTTGTTTTGGCGGTTGTACTGTGTAAATGGGCGCTTTGACAAAACAAGATTCGATGAACGCAGAATTTATTTTTGAGCATTATTGAGATATACCATTGTATAGTAAAATTTGACTCTGAAAACTTCCCGTTAAAGAGAAACAAACACTACAGAGGGCTTCCGAGTTTAAAACAGTTTCCCACAGCTCTCTGGAAGTGGAATACGAGTCAAGCCCACCATTAACATAATTTCATTTCAGTTCCTAAATGCACATTCTACAGACCTATTTGTCCAATCGTCTGTGATGTAGCAAGAATCTAGGGGTTAAGCAGTGTGGGATTTTTGAGCCCTAATAACAAAAAACCTTTAGACTGCTTGCTACTACATTACTACATTTTTTGTGAGGTTCATAGATTAGCAGTACAACGTTTTGGAATACATGGCCTTCATCAGGTGAACTAACTCACCATTCATCACAAATAATTGTGGAATAATTTAAAAGGTAGTGGCATTTTGTTATGGACCAGGAATGCCTCACTGTTCAGATTTCAGGACCCCACCCATCAGAGGCGTAACTAGAACCTTCAGGGCCCCGGTGCAAAAAACCATGAAGGGCCCCCAGGACCCCTGGCCGGGGCCCTTCCCTTCAAGCCTGGGGCTCTTCCCACTGATCTTTGGACCCTTTACTCTCATTGCGGGGCCCTTTATTACGGTCCCGCAGTGGGACCCTTTCACAAGTCCTGCAAAGACAGTAGAACACAAGTGAACTGGATGGGAGGAGTGATGGGGGCAGCATACAGAAGAACCAATCTCCTCCATTTTCCTCCTGCAGCTACAGGAGGAAAAAGGAGGACAGTGATTACTCTACATGCTGCCCCTCCTATCCAGGTGTACAGGGGAGCCACTCAGGCCCCCTGGAGCATGGGGCCCGGTTGCAATTGCACCCCCTGCAACCCCTGTAGTTACGCCCCTGCCACCCATCCCAATATGCCTTTATGAGATTTTCTATATTACCTGTAGTTTGATCAAATCAAAGTTGATTAAAGCAAAAATTCACCCAAAAGGCAAATTTTTTATGGGGGAGAGTGGGTACCTGGTTTTGACAGGTACCACCTGCCACTTCTGGTCAGACCACTGTGGCGATCCAAGTAGAAGTTTAGCTCCCCCCTTCACCCGAAGCCTTCTGGGACACATTGCAGATCCCAGAAGACTCTGGGACCATTCACAAAGCTCAACAGGAAACCGGCTGCGAAGATGCAAGGCTTCACAGCCGGTTTCCCTTATTAAGATCCCAACGCCTGGACCCAAAGCCAATTGAGGAATCGGCTCAAGTGAGGACAGCGCTGGATCCTTGGACAGGAAAGTTTCCTTATATTAAAAGTAAGCAGCTACAGTATTTGTAGCTGCTAAATTTTAATTTTTGGTAGGGAGACTGGAGCATCTCTTTATTTTTAAAGAATACAATTTTGTGGTTCAGGTTTTCATGCAGAGGAGCCAGTGAATACATTTGTCCTAAATGTTGGCAGGTTGGCATCTCCAGTAGAACAGCATAATTTTGGTATTCGTTCCAACAAATCTAACAGCGGAAACACCACATTGGTCATGGTGGTATATCTCACACACACAAGTAATAATTCAGCATGCTGATTGAGAGTGACTTTTATAGCATTACAAGCATTATACATTATAAGCATTACAACATCTCGCGTTGATTAAATGGGTTGGCTTCAAGGCTGTAGATCAGCATTTCTCACAGTAAAGTTAGCCCAATTTTTTTATATAATGTGAAATATGATGTTACGCTGAGAATTGTGATCTTTATTTTAAGGAAAAATATTGAGATTCTCATTTTATCCAGAATCATGCAGCTCTACCTCACATCATAGGTTCCCCAACCTGTCAGAGCCCCCCCCAATCAAATCAGAGTTCCTCCCCATCACGTCAAAATCTCCCTTATCATGTCAGAGTCCCCCCCTCCACCTTAATTACATCGGTCTTCCCTACTGTTTCAGAGTCCCCCCGCGCCCCTCATGTCAGAGTCTATCCCCCAATCACATCAGCGGCCTCTCCCCTTCTTAGAATCCTCTCATCACATTAGGGGCACCATATACATCAGAATACCCTCATGGCAGCATATGACGCTGATTAAGGTCAATTGCTTCTCCTGTTTGAGACACCCCAGGGGAGCTAAAATGGCACGCCAGTTGAGAAATGGTGCCGTAGATAACAGTAACAGAAGTGTTTCATTCTATATTCTTCTTATCTACTAAACATTGTATACATTGCAAATGAGTAGCTAACTAAATTTGTATAGCCTAGAATTTCCCATTACCGCAACGGAACTCCTTACAGTCACTTTTGCCATTGGCCTTAGGATGTGTCAGCGAACTCATAAAATTACAGCTGCAAATTAGTACAAGCCAGCACAGTCCGCATGACATTTCTCCAGAAAAATCCTATTGAAGTTATACCTCCTTTAATAAATGGATAACAAACCCAGTACCATGGGTCGGAAAGCTACAATGGTTTTCATTTATTCTTTACCCGGTGCAGTTGTTTATTTAAATCTAAAGCACACATAAAAAATAGGATATATGGTAATAAATCGCCTCAAAGTCTCTTAAACTCCTTGTAGCGTTATAATCTGGAAACTGTGAAGATGCAGCAAGTCAAAGTAAATGAATTTGTTCCGGCCTTTACGAACGGTGTGCCTTGTGCTGTGTTAGTGAATGAATAGGATTACTTGTGTACGTTGCCAACACATGCCACATATTAATGTTTTACGTCTCCTAAATGTTTTCTTCTACGTACTAAGAGCTTTGGACAGTGTACATAAATTTATGGTTGTATACTGTAGTTCTTTAAATACCTTCCAAGTACACACTCAGGACAGCTATGACCTCAACACTTAATTATCTCCGGTCCCTAAATCACTCCATTTTTAACTTTTATGTTAAGCAAGATTTGTTATCAAAGCATCTGGCAGTTACATCTTTCCATTAGCTTAATGGTGAGTGTTTAGGGACTTTAAAAGATAGAACAAGTAAAACATCATAATAAATTGTTATGTTTGGTACTTGTGTTTATGAATGTCTCTCGTTTTGAAGCATTTTATAGAGCAGTATGAAATAGGCCATTATGCCATTACAAGGATAATGTAAATTGCAGGAGCTTTATAATAGACAAACTTAAAGGTATAAGCCGAGGTTGCCAGCGAAAGTAAGCCAGGTGAAAGATAGAAGACGACTGAAGGTAAAATGATGCTTCTTTTTAACAAATCATATATTGATGCTTATGTACCCATATATGCTAAGTCTGTAATATTTGAATAATCAAATTTATTCAATTTCTGAGAGCAGTGCAGTTGTGGAGTTAAACTTTTAGAATTTATTCAGCTTGTATCCCCATCTGCTTCTGACTAGCACAGTGGGGTCTTCCATCCCGAAGCCTCCAAGTTTGACTTGGTCTGGAAGCCATTGTTACACATTTCCCTGCAGTGCATTTTTGGCAATGTCAGATGCAGCAGTTCCGATATAAGTATAATCTATGAATGTTTATTTTGAATGAGGACACTTTTACACAATGTGAAATAAACTGTAGTTTGACGAGGTTGAGGAGCTTTGGAAAGAGGATTCACATACACTATATCAGGGCTTGACAAATTTTCTTTGAATCTAGGGGACAGCTAAAAATGTTAGGAGCCAGTGTTTCAAATTAGCTGCCCGGCGCCCAGAAAAAAAGAAAGCAAGAAGGAGAAATAAAAGAGAGAGAAATGGAAAGAGGAGAAAAAAGAAAGAGAGAGGAAAAAAAGAGGAGAGGGAGATAGAGAAGGGGAGATAGAGGAGGGGGTAGGAGTAGGGGAGAGTGTGAGGTGGATAGAAGGGGGGGGGGGGGCGAGAGAGAAAGAAAGAGAGGGGAGGGGGAGAGAGGGAGGGAGAGAGTGAAAGTCTCAGGCAGATGTGTATATGGACAGTGAGGTCCCCTCAGCTCTATGGTGTGTACAGAGGAGTACTCCAGAAATGTGGAACTCTCCCACCTCAACCGTCTTCACATACATCCAGAAATTGGCATGCTCTGCCGTGTCTATGGGGTGGTCTCCCACACCTGGCCTATTAAAGATAAGGTATGCCCCCCAACTATTTGTAGGTGGTGCCCTTTCCTCAGCCATGGCAGGATGGGCTCGGTCTGCACTCCCATGTCCCTAAAGGGTTAAGGAAGCAGTGACACACAGGCAGGCTGGAGCAGTGGGATGGGGAGCGGCTGACACATGAAATTCTGTGCAGAGCCCAGGCCCGGCGCACCATTCCCCTGCCTCACACACCACTCAGTCACGGACCTGGCACTCTTACCCGATGTCAGATAGATGTGTGTCGGGTGACCCCAACGAGGAGGCTGACAGTGGCAGAAGTCGAGCAGTGCATCCTATAGATGTGCTGAAAGTGGAGAAGAGGCAGCCGGTTCTGATTAGAATGCCTCTTGTCCATACACTGAGAAGTATGAATAGGAGCCGAGGGGACTTCAAATATCTGGATCAGCGAAGCGGCGTCCCGATGCCTGACAGCAGACGGCTGAAATCCTTGGCGCCCGGACTCAGTTTCTAGCCGCCAATGTGACCTGGCGCCTGGGATTTATCGAGCTCTGCACTAAATTATCAAAAGTATTGGGGCGGCTGCCTTTACATGCACACTTTAATGGCATCCAGGTCTTAGTCCGTAGGGTTTAATATTAAGTTGGCCCACCCTTTGCAGATATAACAGCTTCAACTCTTCCGGGAAGGCTGTCCACAAGGTTTAAGAGCGTGTCTATGGGAATGTTTGACCATTCTTCCAGAAGCACATTTGTGAGGTCAGGCACTGATGTTGGAGAGAAGGCCTGGCTCGCAGTCTCTGCCTTATTCACCCCAAAGTTGTTCTATCGGGTTGAGGAACTTTTTTATTCCCTAACAGTTTATGAAGTTCTGTTTTGATGATAAAGATACTTTAATGCTTCTTTCAGCATATACCTATCTTTATTTTTCTTCTTCACCATTCCATTTAACCATCAGGAACAAAGAAAGACAACCCTATATAATGTCCATTTGGAGCTTACACATAGCCGCCTGTCCTGGGGTGCAAATAGGAAGTATAGGCTGCTATTGCTTTGCATGCAGTTTTGTTTTGCTTTATCCCCATCTCCAATCCCCAGCAACATTTGCTTACCTTTCTTTCTCTCCCCAGCCATTCCATTCCGCAGAGATAGGAAGGAGCATGTGGCTCACTTTATATACCTTGTAGCTAACACAAGGGTTTCCCTTTGTGCTTATAACAAAAATAATGTAATGACTGTATATGCTGCTTGGGATCGGGGAAACTGAATATGTTGCTGTAGCCTGCATGGGTAAGGTATAAGTTCAGTCTAAATCAGGGGTCTTAAACTGGTGGGCCTCCAGCTGTTGCAGAACTGCAAATCCCATAAGGCATTGCAAGGTTGACAGTTACAAGCATGATTTCCATAGGCAGAGGCATGATGGGAATTGTAGCTCCGCAACAGCTGGAGGGTGGCCAGTTTGAGACACCTGTTTTTGACTGAACTTATACTTTACCCATGCAGGGTACAGCAACACATTCAGTTTCCCCGATCCTAAGCAGCATATACAGTCATTACATTATTTTTGTTAAAAGCACAAAAGGAAAGCCTTGCATTAGCTATAAGATAGCTAATACCAGGCCATACATGGGTCAAATTCCGAACAAATTTTCTTTCCAAAATCAGGAATTTTGTGATCTATTGGTGCCACCATTGATTTCAAAAGTCGACCAACCAACCCTTCAATCTCACCTCCTGTTGCTACAGAAAATAATTTTCATGGCTGGGAATCTTCTTTTCTTTCCAGGAATTTACTTTTCTTGTGCTCATGTGCATTTATTTTTTGATTATATTTCTCACACGATTCTCCCATCATTGATTAGAAAATTGTTCTTTTTTCAAAACATTTCTTGACCATTGCTGCGGTCCACTAATGGTGTGAAATTCGAACGAAAATTCTTAGATAAGATTTTTGGAAGAAAATTCTTTTGGAATTCGGCCCATGCATGGCCTGCCTTAATACAACAACATTTTTATATGTTTAGCTTGCCAATCAACCAATGTAGAGGCTGTATTGGTTTTCATTTTTCAGACCAAGATCAGCAAGTATAGAAAATATCGGCAGATCTTGCCAGGAGTGTCCGTGTTACCTCCTGGGAGCGGAAGTGAAAGCAATCCTATCTTTCTTCTGGAAGCTACTAATCTTCCCAACCTGACGTGATAGAGATGAAGACAGAAAGTCATGTTTGAAGTCCAGCCTATGTGAAAACCATAGCTCCCTCCATAAATACAGTGGAGGGGTGAGCGTGACCACCAAAGGGACAGGAAGTGTGTTGTACACAGGATTACCAAGTCAGAATAAAGGGGAAAAATATGGCAGCCACCACACATAGAGTCTGGTAAACTGCAATGTTTTATATTCTTGATTTTGGGTTTAGAAATGCTTTAAGCTACATACTCCTAATAGATGAATACAATGTTCTGTCCACATCACCATCCACTACATTTATTTACGCTGGAGATAGTAATAACATGAGTGGTGGTATTTTGTACTCGTATTTCCAAGAATGCACAAAAAGCCGTGCTTTCAGGATTTCTGATGCTCGGATGGAACAGCCTGTGCTCTCGCTGGCTTTCAAATCAAAATGAATTGTCTGTGAAAGGCTGGCAAATGTTTCCAGGTAATTACATTTCAATGAAGTTTGTGTGTGTGTATATATATCAGGTAAGGACAGTGTAAAATTAGCAGCATATATGTTATTTAAGCAATAAAGGACAAGTTAGTGTTCAGTATGTTTCATTGGAGAGTAGCTGTACAGGGTAATGCAGATGAGTGCATTAATCTTTTCAGCTATTTGGAAATGAAGCGGCACATACAATAACTTGTCCTTTATTACTCTTCTAACATAGCTCTCCCCTCAGATTCTGCATTAAAATTAAAATATGGGCACTTTAGGAGTTCAAAAGAGTCTACTGTATGTCTTTGCTGTTAGGGACAAGTACATTTTTCAAACCAGACCAGTGTGAGAAATCTATCTCTCCCTGACTCGGGAATATGTTCATGTAGTGTTAATTGGATAGCCATAAAATCCTCGTACAGCTGTTGTAGAGACAAAATGCCAATTTCTGCCATTTTGTTCCAAGTTTCCTTATAAAGCAACCATATAGAGAAATTAGAATGTACTCAAGTGTTTTAAGCACTAACATTGAATGCCTTTATTGGCAAAGAATTACAAGAGCGAGCAGAGCAGTATGGGTTCCTTTTCTGTAAATATTTTAGTTAGGACTAATTCATATAGTAGTTTGTTTTAGATGCATTAAAGAGGACCTACCTTCAGGTGAATTCTTTAGGTTGGGTGCAGGCATGCTAAACAGTGGGGTAGATTTACTAAAACTGGAGAATGCAAAATCTGGTGCAGCTCTGCATAGAAGCCAATCAGCTTCCAGGATTTTTTTATCAAGGCCTAATTAACCCCTTTAGGACCACGCTATAGCCGAATGATGGCTACAGCGCGTTTGCACATTGCCAGGAGGCCATCGTATGACGTACTCCTGCCCGCCTACATTTTCAGTGATCTGTGAGGACACAGCTCATGACAAATCGGGGTAAAGAACCAATCACAGTGGCTCTTTACCACATGATCAGCTGTGTCCAATCACAGCTGATCATAGTGTAAACAGGATTTGTCAGTTATTGGCAATCCTCTCCTCACGCTGACAGCACGTGAGGAGAGGACAGCTGGGAAATGGCAATCCACACAGGGGACATCTGCATTGATAATCAGGGCACTGATCATCAGTGCCCTGATCATCAGTGCAGCCCCAACAGTGCCCACCAGTGCTGTCAATCAGTGCCTATCAATGCCCATCAGTGCCACCTCATCAGAGCCCGTTAGTGCAGCATATCAGAGCCCATCAGTGCAGCCTCATCAGCGCACATCAGTAAAGCAGAAAAATTACTATTTCAGTGATGCCCATCAGTGCCACCTATCAGTGACCATCAGTGTTGCCTATCAGTGCAGCCTTATCAGTGCCCATCAGTGCAGCCTTTCAGTGCCCATCAGTGCAGCCTCATCAGTGCACATCAGTAGAGCAGAAAAATTACTTATTTACAAAACAGAAACTAACAAAAACTTTTTTTTTTCATTTGTTTAGCAAAGAATAAGAAGCCCAATGGCGATTTAAATACCAAAAGAAAGCTCTGTCTAAAAAAAATGATAAAAATGTAATTTATTTTGGATACAGTGTTGCATGACCACCCAATTGTCATTCAAAGTGCGACAGCGCTGAAAGCTGAAAATTGGTCTGTGCAAGAAGGGGATGAAAGTGCCCAGTAAAAAGTGGTTAAACAAGCTGAAGTTAGAAGCTGATTAGCTACCATGCACAGCTGCATCAGATTTTGCACTCTCCTGTTTTAGTAATTTACCTCCAGTGCCAGATTTATAAAGGGGCAATTGCCTTGGGTCCCTACCAGAGGGGGCCCCAGCCTTCCTTTTAGAAAAAAATGTAATAACTATAAAAAAAATGTTATTATGAAAAAATTACCAAAGTTTCTGTGGGTGTCAGGATACAGAACAGTTAAGTCTGACTTCAGAGGCAAAGAACTGCATTAGGGCTTTTGGCAGATGTTTTACATTTCAACTCCTATTATTTTACTATTCAAGATATTGGCAAATAACATTAAGGTGTTGCAGAATTTATTTTCTTGTTTACAAGAGTCAACTGGGTGGGACAAAGGAAAAATTTGAAAAATGTTGGAAAGTGCCAGGCAACAGCCCCTCCCCATCATGTAAGAGTGACGTTAATGACCAGCATTGAGAGAGCAGCTCACTCCCCCGTTTTACCCTGATTGGGTCAAGGGTTGAATCCGACACTTCATGATCTTAAATAGGGTAAACCTTTGTTAGCAAGTTTTACCCAAAATTTCAAGATTTGTCAAATTCGCGAAAGGCATAGCCCTTGATCGGAATTCAGCCTGAATGATATAGAGGTTCGGGCGAAAGTCCTCGGCAGAGAGTAGAGGACCTTTCTTTCTTCCATCCTCGGTGTATGTACATGTACATGCAGCGAATGTAGTAGTGAAGTCGACTTCTAACCAGTGAGTTTTTTTCCACATTCTGAATCCTTTGACCAGACTTCCCACAAGTAATTTTCTGTTTCCAAACCTTTCAGTCTGTGTATCCATACATGCCACCTCCTGTGTGCCTGTCAATGCCGTCCACTCAGTAAAAAGAAAGGGGACTTCCCATAATGCTAGGAAAGATTTTACGGAGAACTCAGCAAATTTAATTTCAGTTTGCTTACTTATTTGTCATATAATTGAATTCCTATGTTGAGGGGACCTCGAACTTGAAGTGCCTCAGGCCCCCCCAATTTCCAAATTCAGCACTGATTAACTCCAATGCCTTTATCTGCTGATCTTTCCCAATGCCTGTTACCATCTTTGTTTAGGCATCCTCGTTGGTCAACATATTTGCCTAAAGATGAAGTTTGGTGACTATTCAGTCCTTGACTCTGCTTTGTACTTTATGGATAATTCTTGCCAGAGGTGTAACTAGAATCTTCAGGGCCCCGGTGCAAGAAACCATTAAGGGCCCCCCAGACCCCTGGCCGGGGCCCTTCCCTTCAAGCCTGTGGCTCTTCCCACTGATCCTGGGCCCTTTACTCTCGTTCCTAGGCCCTTTATTACGGACCCTTTCACAGGCTCTGCAGTGGGCCCCCTTCCTGCCATCTTGGGGCCTCCCCACCCGAATGCCAGGGCTCAGATGCAAGTGTGACTTTTGAAATCCTGGAAGTTCACCCACTGGTGTCAGTATTTTTTTTTTTTTTTGGTATTTTATTTGTATTATTTTTTATAATTTTATTTTATTTTTTTACAATGTCACTGACTATGATTCTGTGATTCTGTCCATTCAGAAAAGGAAGAAGCTGGTAAATCGCATATTTACCGACCCCTTCCTTGTTCTCTATTGTGACACATCCCCTGCAGCAGCCAGCAGAAGAGGGGAGGGAGAACAGTGGGGATGGGGGGGGAGCACACAGGGGCCCAGAGACAGCAGAACACAAGTGAACTGGATAGGAGGGGTGGCGGGGACAGCATACAGAGGAACCAATCCCCTCCATTTTCCTCCTGCAGCTACAGAAGGAAAAAGGACAGTGATTTCTCTACATGCTGCTCCCCTGCCCCTCCTATCCTGGAGTACAGGGGAGCCGCACAGGACCCTGGAGCATGGGGCCTGGTTGCAATTGCAACCCCTGTAGTTACGCCCCTGATTCTTGCCTTGTGACTTGCTGCAAAATTGCAAAGTTACACTCAATCTCTATGGTGAGAGAATCTGAGGAAAGGTTTCTTCTTGCTTGCTGTAGACTGAAGACATTATTTGTCATTTTTCCCTCTGCCAAGCACAGTCATATGCCTGGAGTGCAAGGACTGTTTTTAAAAGAGAAGTGTGGGATTATGTGTTTTTCCAGGACCATACTTACCTACTAGGATGTTGCATCTGTCCCCTGCTGACTTTAAGACAGAGAAGCGAGCGATCTAACACCGCTGATCGCTCGGTTCTCACAGGTCCCCAAGCAGAGAGCTGCTTACTGTCACTGGATCTCTGGGCTGTGGATGGGGAGGGAGTGGCCGCTTAGCAGTTCACTGAGAGGCTGATCGGGTTGCTGGTCCAGGCATATGGACGGGTCCCGACTTCATTGTTGGGATATTGCCCGAGCCTGGACCGGCTCTGTGATGTCAGCAGACAACGAACCTAAGCCTGCTGTCTGCTGAAAATGGGTCACAGTAGTGCAGAATGAACTGCACTCCTGTGATCCACAGGAGAAGTACAGTCAAACAAGCTTTGGCGGTACTTCTCCTTTAACAAAAACAATACAACCTTCAGACACTAGATGGCCAGCAATGATTCGGCTGCCAACCATGACTGTCACTTTTTGGTCAACATTTTAGTCCAGTAAGTAAATACTGACTCTGCATGATCTTTCTTAAAATGGTTTAGAAATGTTTTTTTATTGTCTACTTACTTGATCATTTTCAATGCTTATTGTCTGCTCTTTTGGTTGCTACGTAAGAATCCTCAGTCAAAAAAAAGGCAAGCGTACCTTTAAAATGAAACATAAATTGATTGACAAGAGGCAGCAGAGGTGACTAATTATCACTATGTATGGTTTGTGTGTTTAGCTGATGTCAGTGTGGTGTTTTTTCGATGTCATGATGAATGTATGAGGGAACCTATGCCTTATCTCTATTCTGTATATTTTGTAAAGAAAGCCGTGATGCTTAACAGTGTTCTGTTAAGTGATCATATCTTGTTGGAAACAATTTTTTTAGATACATTCTAACATTTTTAAAAGCACATGTATGTTTGAAATTGAAAGGTGCTGTCATTCAATTAGGTCATGCTTTAAATTTCCAAAAACATCCATCAAGCAGCAGAAGGAGAATGTACATGTCATGTTTTCAGTCCCAACAGCTGCGCACTTTGTTGGAGTGTCTTGTATAAATAAGTGATCACTTTTTCACCTTCCTATTCTTCTTTATGCATTCTTCTGAAAATGTAAAAAAGAAAGAAATGTTTAATTCATAGAGATACAAATATAGCTAATATCTTTGGTCCTTCTCCACTTTGAATAAGGCTTATTTTAGTATACTTTAAACAAAATACCAGTAATTATAAAATATGGCCCTACTCCCTCTGCAACACACTTTTCGAAAAATGTACACCACATATAAAATCAGACCTCAGACGGGGATTGTTGTGTTTTCCCCACTTCTACCCCTCCAGGTCCTAGCAAAGTTTTTCTGAAATTAAAGCCTGTAAGTTGTGTATGCATAACTTTGGATATGATGAGAATCTGTACATTCACCTGATCTAAGTTTCAGAGGGACACTGCTAGTTCCTAGACGGAGCTGAAATTGAAAAACCTGTGCAATGCAGGATTAAAGCCAAAATCCAGGAATGATCTTTATTGCATACTTACGTTGATCCAACTTGGTGCAATGTAATTATGCATATCCCATGCCTGATGGGCCACTAGGGAAACTGACAATCTCTGTGGTTGCCAGCGCTACTACAGTGATAGCCGAGATCTTCTGGGTCCTGCTGAGGTTCTGTGTGATCGGCTTGCTTTCTGCACTCTGGATAAAAAATATAAAGCATTCTTTGAATGGCAGCAGTGCTGAATGAGTGACCCCAGTTGTTAGGCTCCATGTACACGGGACGTTGTTAAAAGTCCCTTTGAATGCTGGAATTTTTAGGACGTTTGAAACGTCCGTTCAGTCGCGTTTGTACCCGCGTTTAGCGGGCGTTTAGCAGCGTTTGCGGGCGTTTGCGTTTAGAAGCGTTCCTAGAGGTCAAAAAATTATTCCCCTTTAAAATGGAAAAACGCGAACGCTAAACTCGGGTCATCGCGTTCAGACGCGTTCGGACGCGTTTAGACGCGTTCGGACGCGTTTGTGCGTTTGAAACGCCGGGAAACACACGTTCGAATGCAAATAATTGCGTTCTAAAAACAGTCCCTGAACGCAACTGCCTGCAAATGACTGTAAACAACCTGGTGTACATGGACAGATAAGATAAAATGTAGATGGGTTCAGGGGCTTCTGAAAAAAACGCCCAACTGCTCCTAAACGGCCATTTCCAGCGTCCCGTGTACATGGAGCCTTAGTGTGTAGTAGGGAAGCCGCTTGCACAGAACTCAGGAAGATAGCATATATTACTGTAGTAGCACTTACTATTGCAGTGCTTGCCAGCTTCCCTAGCAGCCCATGAGGTATGAGATATGTATACTTGCCATCTTGGCCTCTGTTTGATCCTCAACTGTACGTGTGATCACTTATGACACCAACCATTTGATTGCTTGACAGTTTGGTTGTGAGCACAACCAATGTGACAGTTACATTCCTGACACGGGACAGTGGGTTTAGTTCCACTTTAAAGTGTGATGCTTTATTAGGTGCAAGTTATTAAGAATTGGGGAGACAATGAGGACCAAATGTTTGTCATTTTAGCTTTACTTTGAAATTGCTATGGCTGCAATTTATGCAATATTTCAATTTCTAGAAAGACGGAAGACAAATCTGTAGTCAAATAGTTAGATGGAAAAAGGAAATTTATGTAACTTACACTTATCTCATGTCTACTGTTCTCCATGTTGGTACTTGAAAGTTTTGGTTCAAGTCAATTCTGATCATCGTCATTCATCATTAGGCCTCTTGCACACAAGACGTTTTTCCAGCTGCTGTTTTTGGCTTCTGGCATTTTTTTTTCTACAGCCAGTAAACTCCACAGCATGGTAGCCTATGTGTTCCTGCACACATAAGGGGTTATCAGCATTTTTTGGCTGGGGCATTTTCTAGCTGGAAAAAACCCCCAGAACTAGTGGGTTTTGAGAGAAGTTTTTGAGCTGTAAAAACGCTCTAACGCTGGTAAACGTGGTAAAACCCATCCAACCGGTGTTTTTGATCCCATAGCTTGTGTTTTAAAAAACACAGGAAAACACTAATGCAAAAAACTCTTGTTTTTATAACGTCCAGCGTGCATGAGTCCTTATAGTTCTCCACTTATGGAAATATTTCCATTTCCAAGAGCAGAAAAGTTGTTGAACGTAATTTTTATAAAATAAAATGTGATGCATTTAGCTCCACTTATACTTTACTTATAGTTATTCTCATTAGTCCTTTTGGGCAATTGTATACAACACTGAGGATGGCTGTCCACTCTGGAATGGATGTTTTGTACCTATGCTTTCTTATCATTGTAGAGAAGCGTTTCTCAACCAGGGTTCCTCTAGAGGTTGCTAGGGGTTCCTTGAGCAATGAGCAATTTCTGCCTCTCGGATAAGTTCCCCCTGACACCATTGATCTTGTTAGCTATCTGGAAGAAGGTAATTCTTTCCAGTGTCCATAGGTGTAAGGAGCATTCATCCCACTGACTATCACACTAATGTATCATGAGTTGTAAATATAGCCATTTTTAGCAGGGGTTCCCTGAGACCTAAAAACTATTTCAAGGGTTCCTCTGTGTTGAAAAGGTTGAGAAAGACTGTTGTAGATTGTTTTTAAAGATATTGTATTAAATTATATTTTTAGACAAATTGTAGGGTTATGTTGTGCCACTAAAGTCCATTTACTCACGTAATTCCATAATACTTAGTTACCTACCAATCTACTGCTTATATAAGTACCTCTTAACACCACAGCTGTTTCTCACAGATAGGATATGTTCGGTAACAGCTTTCCTTCCAAGGGGAATGCCCATGTACATACACTTCACTATGTAGCGTCACTGCGTATCTATATACAACCCTATTTATCGAGAGTGCTGCGGTATTTATAATCTTCTTTAAGACTAAAGCATAGCTTCAAAATTCAGCAGAGATCATCATGAAGTGCTTGCTCCCAGCTTATCTTATGGTAACAGCAGTTTTTATGTGGTTAGCTAAATGACCAAGGTTTTATGCTGATATACCTAAAAGAACTAGGTTAAATATGCTGTGTTGTTTTTACAGGATGAGAACAAAGTTCTAGCTCATATAATTCAGTTTCTGCAAGGCACATAAAGTCACTTTTAAATTGGTCTACATTGTCCAACAGCAATAACATATGTTTTCTCATAGTCCCCCGACATAAAATAGAAAGACAGGAAGCCAACTACACAAACAATAAAATGCGTTTAGGCCAGATTTACTTCTGTGAAATGTAACAGTCTGGGTGGCCATAACTCTACATTATGCAGTATTATGCCTGTATCAACAGGATTAACGGACACCTCGGGGAAGAAAAGAACAATCCTCTAAGCAAAAATATAGAAATGAGCAGTTCTGGCGCAGATGTACAGTAATGGGTTTCACCTCTGCTGGTCAGAAAACAAATTTGTCCTCCTTCAAGCTTCCTACAAAAGCACATGGGAGGGATCTTAAGCTTACAGTCCTAGTAATTTAGCAGTTAGAGTGACAAATTACCTGACTTTATATGGGAAATGAAAATAATAAACCGGCACATAATACACCTCTGATGTTTTCTTTTCACTGTTATATGAGATGTCCTTGGTGATCTGTCACATCTAGGTGATACTGCACCACTAAGAATAGGCTTTTAACCCGGCCTGTTATTCTTGGTGTTTTACCTGATAACTAAAGTTTTATGTTTACTGCGCATGATTTACAGAATGAAACCTATGCTTTTAGGACGATAGTCTTGTTTGAATAGTAATCCTATACAACCAGTGATTTATAGTTGACTTTGCAGACTATTCCCTATTCTATTTCTGCAGTTCAGACCAGCACCACCCTCCACTTAATTACCTTTTTGGTTCTTGCTTGCACCTTCCTTGCATTCTTATTGCTTGACTGCTGAGAAGCATAGGCACATTTAACCAGCTATTATAAACCAATACCTTGCCCCCTAAAAAGACACCAGACTGATTTAAGTTGGAAATAGGGCAAGGCCACAGCTTTATTGAACCTACTAACTGTAACAATATTCAAAATACCACATAATGCCAGTTACAGTTATACCATGAGCATCCATAACAAAACACAGATAGCTTAAGAAGGCCTGTTTTCACCATCAGTGCATTAAACTGATTCCAGAATTAAACTTGAGGGCATGGCCCATAAAGCAATATCAATTACTGGAAAGGAAAAACCACCAATAAAGCTGTGATGAAACGCACAATGGGCAGGTGGGTGGGCAACTGTTGTGACATCAGAATCACCTCAGAGTAGTGGGACATGCACTTGCGTAGCCTTTTCTATAGCTCAGGCTACACCTTATACCTTAGTGGCAATCCCATCGGATCCACTTAACCTCCCTGTTTTAGGTTAACACCTACGTAGCTTCCAAGCTTCCAGCAGTCAAGGTTCTCTTTCCCTAAAAGGGGGGGGGGGGGTCAAGGAAACTTCATTTTAGGAATTATGTACAAAACAGATTTTTTCCTGTGCTGGTGTGCAAGAGGGAGGCATAAAGTAAAAAAAGGTCAGTAGGTTAAAAGCATGGGCTTCTTCGCAGACCTATTTGTTATTGCCATCACTGTAGCTCTGCCTCTGTTTCCCCGGTGTAATTTGAGTGTCAAGAATTCATTTTTACATGGAGCAATCAAAGGGGAACTTTGGCCAGAGGATGTTGTTATCTCCATGCTCCTCTTCGGTACCACCATTTTTTGTTATCTTTTGCGTGCACAGATGTGTTGTGGTTTCTGTTAGCTCCTTAAAGCTGTGGCAAATCTTCGCAGGTGTGGGGCATGCGATAGTTTCTGGCATCAAACCTAATGGTTGCTTTGCGACTTGTTTGCACATGTGCAGAAACACCCAGCGTGGACACATGTCTCTGCCATTCCTAATTACCTGTAGTACATATGTGCATGCATGGAATCTCTGAGTGTATTGGCACCCTGCAGCAGATTCAAGATCCCAGAAGGGCATCGATGTAATTTTGGCCTAGGCTTTAAAGGAGGACGTGCTGTGGTGCAGCACAAAAAGATAGTAAGAAAAAAAAAAAAACAACACACGATTCTTTACGGGCGGAGGGATAACGAGGAAACCTAAGATGTGTTTATTGGTGAAGTTCTGATTTTAGTTGCTCCACAATCAGGATGAAAAATTCTGATTTATCCGACTGGTACCCTTGGTTATTGTTTGCTACTCTAACCAATACACCCACCTTATAACCAAAACATGATTTCTCTTTAGACATTATCACATTATGCACTTAGATGGCCCAGTTTCTAAATCTGAGGAGGCACCAGAAGCTTGAGAGAGCCTACATGTGCCTCAGACTGTCCCCTTCCCCTTACTACATTGCAAATTCCCCCTGCCCCCACTCTCCACCACGTCCCCTTAACTATTTTGACAGGGTGCCACATCCCTAAGACACACTAAAACCCTAATTTAAAAAAAATCTACCACACCAGCACTTGTCAATAGTAAACTCTAATTGAGGTCCCACAATGTTCACTATTTTAGCACTATCTTAATTGCATGTCAGCCCTTGTACTATACAAATAGAATATATTCAATAAACTTTTAATACTATTAAAAAAAATGAATTCTTTATTGTGGCTATGCTTCTCACATACAATAAGCAAGTACAATGCATACAGTAGTTGTAATTCAATATAATATAGATGCAGCAAGCCATCATTTACAGTATGGCGGAAAAAACAGAAGAAGATTAAAGAGAACCAATACAGCAAGACACCAAACTTCATCAACATATCAGATGATCCTGGACTATGAAGCTAGCTAGAATTGTTTGGAGTTTACCATAACCTGAATATATAAGAGAAGCAAAACTTGTCTCCTGAGAGTCGTACATAACACAAGGAGAATAAAAAATATATAAAATCCAAAGGTGTGGAAAAAAATTGTATCACGTTTTACTGGAGGCACGGAATTATCAGAATAAAGCATAGTACATGTGGTACCTTTAAGAAGAAGTTAGCCATTTTGATACCTGAGATATAGTGGACTAATAAGGGGCTGTGGGGGGATAGGAGGGAAGGAGAAGGGAAGGACGAGGGAAAAAGCCAGAGGGTCACTCTACAGGGAGTAAAAATAAATGTTCTCTTTCGTTCATTGATGGACACAGCTCCTGATTCTCTTAACCATTGGGTTAAAGTGCCCCCTACAGGAGTAGGAGAGTAGGCAGAAAAAAAGGCTGGCTATGTCTATGGGCAGTCCCAGGGGGTATACTCCCTCTCCCTGCTATAGGTACTCAGTTTTTTTCTGCCTAGTCAGGAGTAAGGACCTAGTTCCTTGCTGGGATCTCTGGTCCTGGCAATTTTTGGTTTCTAGATAGATTTTTTTCCCATTTTTATTTCCTGTGAGATTTACAACCAACTGCCGGACTGGGCGACGGGCTGGATAATCTAGATCTAGTGGTCACTCAAGTCTGGCCTGCGAGTTAAATGCCTCACAAGGTCGCATATGACTGGGTCTCGGCCCGAGTTGCAGCATTCCTCCTGGCCGACAGCCCCCAAATTTTGATGGAGAGGAGGCTCTGTCTGGAGCAGTGCCCGCCTGGTTCCTGGTATGGTAAATAACTGTCCCCGGGGTGGGGGCAGGGTGCTGTGCTGGCGAACAGGTGATCGGCTGTGGGGGGGGGGGGACTGTACCTGGTGGGGGCTCCTGCCAGGGCTCCCCCTTCCCGTCTGTGAGGTTTTCTGAGGCCTAGGGTTCCCTCCTGGGTCCCTAGGAGGCTCGTGGTGCTGCGCGGGGCCGCCATTTTCTTGTAGCTTGTGTGCTCAATGTACGGTGGCCATGCCTGTCCCCGAACGGCTTACAGGGTCTGTTTGACCTGTTAGTTCAAGGGGTGACTGTTCCGGTTCTGATATCGGAAGGTTTTCAGGGTTTTTACTCACACCTGTTCGCAGGAAGGAAGGCAAGGTGTGTCCAATCCTGAAGCTTAAGGCACTAAACTGCTTTGTGCTGGGGCAGAAGTTCAGAATGGAGACCATTGGCCCCCCAGGCATCAGGGGGATTTTCTTGCCTCTATCAACATCAAGGATGCTTACCTTCACATTCCAATATGTGCCGGTGACCAGCGCTTCCTCCACTTTGCCGTGGGTGAGGAGCATTATCAGTTTGTGATGCTACCCTTTGGTCTCGCCTCTGCTCCTCTGGTCTTCACAAAAGTGTTAGCCCCGGTGCTAGCTTTGTTACGCCAATGGGGGATCGCGGTACTGGGCTACTTGGATGACATCCTTCTGCAGAGTCTCCTACTGCTCTGGTGGAAAACCTGGAGATCGCCATACAAATTCTGAGGGATTCTTTGGATTCTGAATTTTTAGAAGTCTGCTCTGGTTCCAAAAAATATTGAAAATGTTTGAGAAATGGCGCTGCCTGTGATCCAATATATATATATATAAATGGTAACAAACTAAATGTCACATGTAGATGTGTTTAGGTGCTCACCCCTTAAATGTGAAAAAAAATTATTTTAAAAAGGTGTGCGATATAAACTTGTGAATAACTAAGCCAACATAAATACCAATAAAAATATCAAGTGTGTAAAATAAATGTAAAAATTGCTATTACCATGTGTGTTATTGTGCACCCAATGAATGCTTATTATAACAGGTCTGCAATGCTCCCAAAACTGTTGTGCATATAAAAACTAGATGGAAAAAGTGCTACAGTGCTAAACCATTGACAAAGTGCAAATCGGTGTAGTAATGCAAAGTGCATAGGTGCAAAAAGTGCAATCAGTACAACAAATGTGCAATCAAAAGCAAAGTGCAAATGACCACTGTCCTTATGCCCAATCAGTGAGATTGTCCACATTGGGTCTCTATGACCGTATAGTGGGGGCAGTGCTATCTAGTGGAAGTCCGTAGTTGTTGCACTAAGTGCCCTTGTGTGGGACTCCTGCTTGGTGGCAGATCCAATCGGTCTATTGGTGAAACACTTGGGATAACCCTGCTTCCCGTAACTCAACCCCCGGAGTGCGTTGGTCGGTGCATTCACTCGTGCCCTCCCCTCGGGGTAAACACTCACCAGAGATCAGGCCCCTGGGTAGGGGTAATAGGCCTTGACACAGTGGTGCTAACTCATGATTGGCTCCTCTCCCTGTACTTGGCCTCTGCTGGGTGGTTCCTCAGGTATATATATGAGAAGAGTACCCATAGTGTAGTATATTCAGAACTTCTTTATTTATAAAAAAATATCTCAGTTACATAAAACAAATAAGTATTCAGCGCTGTTCATCTAAAAGCAGATGTCGGGGAATCTTCCAGCTTTCCACGGACTGCAAACCGGAAGTGACACTATGAAGCTTGGCTCCGCCCTCCGCCCTCCTCCTCTGGTTCTGTCCACAAAGCTGGACTATCTGGGTCTGACTCTAAACTCGGCCTTAGCCAGAGTGCTCCTTCCTCTGGACATATTCCGGAAACTGCAGGCTGCAATTCGTCTCCTGCTGTCCGGCCGGGGAGGCAATCTTTGGCAAAAATTCTGCTCAGGGGATCTGGGCACTGAAAGAGTCTAGACTACAGATCAATGTCTTGGAACTCTTAGCGATCAGACTGTGCCTGGAACATTGGACAAATCGTCTTCAAGGATGTCAAGTGTGCATTCAATCGGACAGTGCCACAGCCGTGGCTTATGTAAATCACCAGGTGGAGACAAGAAGTGTCCTGGCTGCTCTGGAGGTAGCTGACATTCTAAGGTGGGCAGAATGGTTTGTTCCAGCCCTCTCCGTCGCACATATTCCCGAGGTGGAAAACTGGCGGATTACCTCAGTCGGCAGGCGTTGGATCAAGGGGAGTCTTTTCATCCGGAGGTGTTTCATCAGTTGTGTCTCCGGTGGGGCATCCCCAAGGTGAATCTTTTGGTGTCCCAGGTCAACAGAAAGGTTCAAAGGTTTAGGGCTCGGTCAAGGGATCCTCTGGTGGACGTCACAGACGCGCTGTTGAACGCCAGGTGCTAATGGATAGATGTTTGTCAGTGATTCCAACGCTGTTAAAAGCTATAAAATCTACTTCTAGGAAGATCTACCATCGTACGTGGAAGATGTACATTGCATGGTGTGAGTCTCTTGGGGTTCATCCTTGCTCTTTTTCGGTGGAACGGATCTTGACCTTCCTTCAACAGGGGGGTTGAGCAGAAACTGGTCTTGAGTACTATCAAGGGCCAGGTGTCGGCCTTGACGGTCTTCTCTCAGCGGCCCTTAGCCACACACTTTCTGGTGCATACTTTTCTTCAGGGAGTTCGGCACTCTCAGTCCTCCAGAAGCCTCCTTTTGAGAATCTTCGGGGGATTCCCCTGCCTACGCTGTCCTAAAAGGTGGCCTTTTTGTTGGCTATCATCTCTGCACACAGGGTGTCAGAATTGGCGGCGTTATCCTGTCGATCACCATACTTACTGGTTCACAGAGATAAGGTGGTTCTTTGTCCCTGTCTGTCATTCCTTCCAAAGGTTGTCTCTAAATTTCATTTGAATGAAGACATTGTGTTGCCTTCCCTGTGTCCCAGGCCAAAACATCCGTAGGAAATTGCTTTGCATGCCTTGGATGTGGTCCGGAGGGTGTACCTGGCAGCTACGGACTCTTTCAGGAAGTCAGACTCACTATTTGTGCTCACAGATGGGCCTCTGAAAGGGTTGTCCGCTTCCTCTGTGAACATTTCCAGATGGATCAGACAGATTTGATTCAGCCTATTCCATCAAGGGTCAGGTTCCTCCTTTCCCTATCAAGACGCACTCTACTCAGGCGCTCAGTGCCTCCTGGGCCTTCCATCATCAGGCGTCAGTGATGCAAGTTTGCAAGGCGGCCACCTGGTCGTCGGTGCACACTTTCACAAAGTTCCATAAGGTGGATGTGTTGGCATCTGCGGATGCTTCCTTCCTTTGGCCACAAGATTTTGCATGATGCTATTCTCTGGTCCTCTTTGAGGGTGTATTGTTTTTTTCAGGTGGGCTCCAGTTGTTTTGGATGAGCTCCTGTTTACCTGCTTGGCTATAGTTTAGCCTTGGGAATTGGGATGTCCTAATGGTTAAGAAGATGAGAAGCTGTGTCCGTCAATGAATTAAAGAGAAAATGGTATTTTTGACTGTGCACCAAATGCACATATCTGTCAAATTTGACCATCATTATGAATTGTCAAATTTGTCACAGATTGACTTAAGAAGTGTAGGCAACCCAACCTAAACATGTATAGTCAGCCTAATCCTCAGACAAACAAGGCTGTGACTATAGCCTATCATTTAAAAAAAAATGAGATTTTAGACTTACCGTAAAATCTATTTCTCTGATGTTAATTGACGGACACAGCTACTTATCTTCTTAACCATTTGGTTATACTGCCCCCTACAGGAGTAGGACACTAGGCAGAAAAAAAGTCTGGCTACACCCTCCCTCTCCCTGCTATAGGTACTCAGCTTTGTTTCAAGCAGTGTCAGAAGAAAATACAACTCCACAGAGGGGCGGGTGCTGTGTCCGTCAATGAACATCGGAGAAATAGATTTTACGTTAAGTCTAAAATCTCATTTTTTTTTAATTATAGGCTATAGTCACAGCCTTGTTTCTCTGAGGATTAGGCTGACTATACATGTTTAGGTTGGGCTGCCTACACTTCTTAAGTCAATCTGGATCAAATTTGACCATTCATACTGATGGTCAAAACTGACAGATATGTGCAGTTGGTGCAAGTTTGGTGGGCACTGGAAAGCAACCATAAAATAATTCAGGGATGTCACCAGGTTCTGGCATCTGCAGAGAGCCCCAAGTCTTTGATTAGGATTAGGTTTTACTACCATGCAAATCTAGTCAAAGGGTGGTAACTTTGCCTCTGTGGTCTGCAGTGGCCTGCTCTCTTCTAAGTAAAGGTCAGGCTAGCCATAAACGGTGCAAATTTCTTTCCTGCAACCCATCAACACAGACAGTACTGACAGGGGAATCCCTCCTGCTGAGCAATTGTATGCTCCCAGTAGATAGCAGCTGCTAGCAATAGTAGCAAGTGAATCTGGGGCCATACTCCAACAGTTCTAATATAGCACAGGGATGCTAGTGTGCAGATGTATGCCTCACCAAACAAGATTTGGGGTAAAGGGCTTAAAGCGGAGTTCCGGGCACAAAATCGATATTTTTTTTTGTGCCCCTCCGCTAGTTAGACATCACCTGAAAAGGAATTGGCTAGTTAGGTTTTTTTTTTTGTTTACTCACCTTGTAATTGAAGATCGTAAATACTCACCTCAGAGTACTTTCTCCCTCAGCGCCGCGGCTCACCCGTCACTTCCTGTCTCGCAATGATTCCTGGGAGCTGAACGTCATCGCTCCCAGGGATCAATGCGACGGCACCGGCCCCGCTCGTCACTTCCGGGCGACGCCGCATTCCCCTGCTAAACAGCTTCTGGGCATGCCCAGAAGCTGTGGAGGAATGCGGCGCCGCACCGGAAGTGACGAGAGGGCCGGTGCAGGCGCATTCTGGGACAAGAAGACGCGGAAGAAGACACAGAAGAGGACCGCGCCGGCTTCAGCTGCCCACAAGAGAGATGAAAACGCTGTGGAAGAAATTTTATAAGTAAGTATTTCTTCTAAAAGGTAAGTGCGAACCGGGACAGATCAGAGGCTAGCCATTGTGGAATGTGCTAGCCCTGACTGTCCCGGGGGTATGTTTATTGAAAAATGACTTCTGTGCCCGGAACTCCGCTTTAAGTAAGGGTGGGCAGAATGTTTTTTTTTTTAACAAGCATGAACTTGTCCTGTTAAATGTTTAAAAAACTGTTGTTTTTGTTATTTACCATCTACCCTCACTAACCATTTGGCATTAAGCACTTTCTCAAATATATATCATATCCTTATCATTACCATGTTGTGATGTTCTAGTGTTCCCTTTGTTCTGTGCTTATTTTCCTTATCTGGAAAATTAAAATGAAATCTTTGTGGGTGGAGAACACATTTGAGTACAAAAACACTTCCAGTAGCTCCTTTATTTCAGTAGTAATAATGTACTTCTGTGCTCCAGAATAAGACAACTGGTGATATATCTAATTAGAATACAGATGTAACGCTGTGTGAGCACTGCTGGCATCACTAATTGTGTATAGGCATCAGTAATGAAGAGAGTAACCTTAATTATCTGTTTACCTCACTTTTTTCCTTCTTAATTAAACCGAAGTAAACACAGTGCTAAAAACATTAACGCAAAACAGTCATGAGATTATGTTATTCTCTCTTCACTATGAGGAAAAATATTATGTAGAGCCTTACATAAACCTGTTCAAAAACACATTTACCACTAACCACATTTGTCATGTGTTAGAAGAAATTGTCATGTGTTGTTATAATTGGACCTTTACAGAAAGTTTTCTAATATTTTTTATATATATATATATATATATATATATATTTATATAATGTGACAGCAGGCAGGTAAAATGGCCTGGTTGCATCCAGAATGGCAGGTATGTGTGTCCTAGATTCAGCCTCTATGCAGAGTTGTTCCACTAGGGGGAAGTGCTGAGAGTTGGCCTGGTTGCATCCAAGATGGCAGGTATGTGTGTCCTAGATTCAGGCTCTATGCAGATTTGTTCCACTAGGGGGAAGTGCTGAGAGTTGGCCTGGTTGCTGTCAGAATAGCAGGTATGTATGTCCTCAATTCAGGCTCTATGTGGATATGTTCCACTAGGGGGAAGTGCTGAGAGATGGCCTGGTTGCATCCAGAATGCCAGGTATGTGTTTCCTAGATTCAGGCTCTATGCAGATTTGTTCCACTAGGGGGAAGTGCTGAGAGTTGGCCTGGTTGCTGTCAGAATAGCAGGTATGTATGTCCTAGATTCAGGCTCTATGTGGATATGTTCCACTAGGGGGAAGTGCTGAGAGATGGCCTGGTTGCATCCAGAATGGCAGGTATGTGTGTCCTAGATTCAGGCTCTGTGCGGATATGTTCCACTAGGGGGAAGTGCTGAGAGATGGCCTGATTGTATCCAGAATGGCAGGTATGTGTGTCCTAGATTCAGGCTCTATGTGGATTTGTTCCACTAGGGGGAAGTGCTGAGAGATGGCCTGGTTGCTGTCAGAATAGCAGGTATGTGTGTCCTAGATTCAGGCTCTATGCGGATTTGTTCCACTAGGGGGAAGTGCTGAGAGATGGCCTGGTTGCATCCAGAATGGCAGGTATGTGTGTCCTAGATTCAGGCTCTATGCGGATTTGTTCCACTAGGGGGAAGTGCTGAGAGATGGCCTGGTTGCATCCAGAATGGCAGGTATGTGTGTCCTAGATTCAGGCTCTATGTGGATATGTTCCACTAGGGGGAAGTGCTGAGAGATGGCCTGGTTGCATCCAGAATGGCAGGTATGTGTGTCCTAGATTCAGGCTCTATGCGGATTTGTTCCACTAGGGGGAAGTGCTGAGAGTTCTTCATTGGTAGAAGTAATGAGCCCAGCTGAAGTAAGATGGCTCATTAGGGTCTTGTGTAGACTGGGGAGCCTGATACCTGCCTGCGTGGTGTGATATACCTTGTGTGGCAATCCTCTTAGTACATGTAGTTTTAACTTTTTCAATAAATACTACACTACATTAGCACTTTTTTTGGTTCCAAATTTGTGAGCGTTCCATGCAGCCTGTTTTTAACTCTGGGCAAGATCTGAGTGGATCCGCCAGCTATCATGTTCACCCTGAATAGCAGTGGATGTGAGAGGGTTAAGGACACCAGGTTCTAACTGTGGAAACGATCCCGGGTGAGATAATAACAGTGAGAAAAGACAGGCACCTCTGAGTAAAGACTGCAGCATTTATTGAGCGAGGTACATTAAAAATGTACATCTCTACTAAATGAAGATGTGTGGGATCGGCATGGGGCCACCGCTTATGGTCGATTGTCCTCTGTGTCGTTCCGGTTCCTGTCCAGCAGGAAATGAGATGGTGTGTGTGGAGTAAGACCGAGATTTGGACTGCAGGGTGAGCCACACTGTTGCCGCCAGAGGATCTTCCGGCATTCTGACGACGCGTTTCGGAGCATGCGCATTGCTATGGGATACCAGTGCGCGCTCATTTTTCAAGCTCCACACATACCATCTCATTTCCAGCTGGACAGGAACCGGAATGACACAGAGGACAATCGACCATAAGCGGTGGCCTCATGGCGACTCCGGACGCCAGAGTACCCACACATCGACATTTACTTACCCAGATATAAGTTTTTAATGTACCTCGCTCAATAAATGCTGCAGTCTTTACTCAGAGGCGCCTGTCTTTTCTCTTTGTTTCTTGCATGTCTGGAGATTGCTTCCGCTCCCCACTAGGCTGGCCTATTGACTGTTTCCCTTCTTATACCACCAGGACTCTTAGGGCAGCCTATATGGCTACCCTATGGACTATTAATTCGTGTCTTATGCTTGTGCCACCATGTGTATACTTTTCATTTCCTGCAATAATAACAGTTCCTGTTGAATAGAACTCGAGGTGTATATGGCACGGTGGAGGGGAGCACTATTTGGGTTGACTTTATAAGAAGTGCACTGGTGGCTTTTCATTTAATCTGTATAACAAGAAGATCTTCTCCCTATATTCATTATAGCGTTTGAGTGACATGCTTCTTCAAGGACTTACAATTTCTTTGACTGGATCCTTAGCAGATGGATTAGCCTCATTATAGTTTGATATGTGGTTATTGGTCTCGTTATAGTACTGATTTGGACACTCATTATCATTTTAAATTTTTTAGTGCTGCACTTTTTGTTTACATGAGGGTTATATATTCACCTTTGTGTGCTAGCTGCTGTTGCTACATTTGGTTTCACCAGCGCTCACTTTTTTTATGTGTAGGGTGATTTTTTTAGCTCGTAAAATGCTCAACTCTGAAGTCTCAAAACGCCTAACAAGCAAAATGCCATTAATTTCAATGGCCCCTGTTCACATCTGAGCGTTTTGTTGCCTAAAGCAAAACGCCTGAAGCTGAAAAAGTACATTTGCTTCTTTTTTGGCAGATTACAAGTGTTTTTCTTAGATGTCAATGCCTTCCTTCAAACACCTGTTAAAAAACGCCTGAAAACGATACGCTCAGGTGTGAATGGAGCCTCAGTGCTGATCCTTCCCTTTCCTATGCTAAGTTCTGTCTTGCAGGGGATTACAGAACGTCAAAGCCATTAAAGAAGGATTTAAGGATTTCTATTACTTATTTACCATGTAATTATTTTTAAGTACTGTATAGCTAAAGGAAAACCTGTGTGTTTTTCCCCCCCAATTTTGATTAAAGTAGGGAGGGTTAAGGCTGCAGGCTGCTTTCAATTTTTCTTATTGCCATCTGTCTCTGTGGGGGGATCTCTATTCGCTTCCTGTCCTGTAGACACATCAAAAAGTGAGAGGACATCTTTCAAATCTGAAGGAAATCTCCTCTTAGACAATTGTCTAGGGAAAGAGTGTTTCCACTGGAAACTCCTCTATACCTCCTCTGGTGGCAACTAAAAATTTTGGATCCATCCTCAATCTCATTCCATGTGAATGGTGTTCAGAACAATTTAAGTGATTGTAAAGTCTTGGGTTTAAAAAAAAAAAAATAACAAACATGTTATACTTGCCTCCTTTGTGCAGTTGGTTTTGCACAGAGCAGCCCTAAATTCTCCTCTTCTCGGGTCCCTCTTTGGTGCTCCTGGCCCCCTCCCCCCCTTATTAAGTACCCCCACAGCAAGCAGCATGCAGTGGGGGCACCCGAGCTGAGCTGCAGCTCCGTGTGTCCATTCAGACAGGGGAGCTGCCGTTTGGCCCGTCCCCTCTCAATCCTTATTGGTTATCTAACTTTGATCGGGAGCCAATGGCACAGTGGCTGTGTCTCAGCCAATCAGGAGGGAGAGTCCCAAGGGACTCGTAGACCGAGGTGGGGCTCAGGTAAGTATTAGGGGGGCTGGGAAAGCTATTGAACACAGATGACATTTTATCTTAATGCACAGAATGCATTAAGATAAAAAGCCTTCTGCCTTTACAACTCCTCTGAAGAAAGTGAATGTTTCAAATGGGGACCGCAATAAAAACCTGACAGTGGTATTAATTCCTTTATTATTTTATCCAACCAAAAAGAAAAAAGTTTTTACTTTAGTTACACTTTAAAGTGATTGTAAAGTCTTGTTTTAAAAAAAAATAAAAATAACAAACATGTTATACTTACCTCCTCTGTGCAGTTGGTTTTGCAGAGGGCAGCCTGGATCCCCCTCTTCTCGGTTCCTTGTTGCTGTCCCTGGCCCCTCCCTCCTATTGAGTGCCCCCACAGCAAGCAGCTTGCTATGGGGGAACCCGAGCCGAGGAACAGCTCCTTGTGTCTATCCCCCTCTCTCTCCTGATTGGCTAACTGATTTTGACAGCCATGGGAGCCAATGGCGCCGCAGCTGTATCTCAGCCAATCAGGAGGGAGAGTCCCAGACGACCGAGGGACTCGTGGACATCGCTGGATAAAGATGGGGCTCAGGTAAGTATAGGGAGGCTGCTATGAACAGAAGGCTTTTTATCTTAATGCATAATGCCTTTACAACTCCTTTAAGATATTCTTGACTGGATTAAATGTTTGTCTTTTGTATCTGCCAGAGGTTATGCTTTAATGTGAATCAGTGCTTTGTCCTTTAAGTGCAAAGTAAAAGGTTTTTGTTTGCGAAGACATCTACAGACAAATATTCTAAAGCTGGCCATACACCCATTGTGAAGGGGTAGTAATATATGGAACATAAATTACAAAAGTGCGCTAAACAAAATGATGAGAACACAAATGTTCATTTGAGGTGTCTGCTGTGCCAGCAGTAAGTGCACAACCTATATATCCAAAAGAATATAAAAAGTCTTTCAGTCCAAAAATGGTGAAGGTTGGGGAGTGATGGGAGGTGGGTGGGGCCTCTTCCCAGACTGTGATTCAAAGTGAATGAAAGTAAACTCAAATGCACTGTGAACACCCAGTGATAGGAGTGGACTCTTACCACAATATGGAGAGATGTGAGTATATACTGTATTTATCCGGAGGTCCAAACTGATCAACTAGATGATATGATTCTCAGGAGGAATGGATCAGCCAACTGCTTCCAGATTGAGGGGATCTGTAGGCTTCCAAGCAGGGGGATAGTGCCAAAAGATCGTGCCCAAAGAAGAAGAAGGGACTATAGTGCATTACCTTCAGTTTATTATCAAAACAAGTGAAATGACACTTACAATTTCCAGATGAATGAACAGCGTGTACAGGATAGTCCCGGACGTCTGCAGTACAATCCGAGACTGGTGACAGCACGGCTAGCTCCCCCCGACGCGTTTCCACTGATGAGTCGGCTTCTGGGACTGGAGCTGTAGCCGTGCTGTCTACATCTCTCATAAATAATTTGGCTTGTGGAGACTTCCGGTGCGGCCGCGGCGGGGACCCGGAAGTGTAATGACGTACTTCCGGTCGCGGGGTCAACCAATCACGATGGATCAACCCGAGGACCCGGAAATGTTATGACGTCCTTCCGGTGTCCTCCCTGTCCAATAGCAGCGGATGTAAACAAGACACATTGTCGGTGACACCGGGATATGGAAAGAGCAAACTTTTACAATCTTACGGTGCTCAAAGTGTCTTTTCTAAAACGAAGGCAAGCAATGTAGCCATATCTTACCTTCTTATTTTTATTAAAAGGCAAAAAATATATATATTTGGTTAAAAGCGCGAACAATAAAAAATTTTGAACATTAAAAGAGTTTAATTTTTAAAAATCTTTTAAAAATCATCCTTAGGGAATTACCTCAAAGGAATGATTGTGATATGGCCACAGAATTATAAATCATATATAGACACTATATAAAACAATTGTCTAAATATTAAAATTTATTTAAAAATTAAAAAATATAAAAATATAAAAGGCCATGAAGTTTGGGCAATTTGTTGGGATGGGTCGCAATGAAAATCTCCACCCACCAACTAATGTATATATCACTAACATTGGAATTCTAGTGATAAAGATCACATTGACATATTGATGGTGACAGCGGATGTTTCATCCCTGTATACCATCATACCTCACCAGATGGGATACGAAGCTGTCAGTACCTTCCTTGACAACAACTATGATCTCCCAGTCAGACAAAAAGTGTTCATTTTGGAATTATTACAATTCGGAATGGAACACAACTATTTTTATTATGGCGGGAACTTCTATCTGCAACAGACCGGCGTGGCGATGGGAGCCAAATTTGCTCCCAGCCTTGCCAATTTGTTCATGGCACTATGGGAGGATCGCAACATCTATGAGAACAGAGAATCTAATATCTTCCTTTGGAGAAGATATATAGATGATGTCTTACTGCTGTGGAAAGGTGACATCTCTTCCCTTAAACTTTTTATGGACCGACTGAACTGTAATGACTTGGGTATTCGCCTCACCTACCAGTTCAGTGAGGTCTCCATCAACTTCCTGGATCTCATCATCTACAGGATAGGATGTAAGTTCGGCACTAAGACATTCTTCAAACCCACCGATAAAAACGGGTTTATCCCCCTTGATAGCTGCCATCACCCCAATTGGCTAATCTCGGTTCCCACTAGCCAGTTTAGGAGGATCCGCCGTAACTGCACGGATCCCCACGACTTTGAGGTACAGAGTAATATACTGAAGGATAGATTCTTGGAAAAAGGATTTAAGAAAGAAACTTTGGAACAAAATATCCTTCAAGTTAAAGATCTACCACAAGGAGAACTGGTGGTTCCTAAACCTAAACAAAAAGGGGCCTTTTCCAAATTCGAATATGCCTTTATCACCTCGTTTTCTACTGGATATAGATGGGTTAATCGCACTTTCCGGAAGTATTGGCATATATTCAGGGGAGACAAAATATTGGGACCAAATCTTCCCGAAAGACCTCCCATCATTTACAAGAGGGCCAGGAACCTAAAAGACCTGATTGCCCCTACTCCAGTCGAAAAGCCTGCCATCCCTAAAATGTTTTCTAATCTAAAAGGTTTTTTCCCTTGTAAGAAATGCCGTGTATGCAAAGAGTTAAAAACACAGAGAACCAAAACTTTTAACTCGACAGTAACCAAGAAGGAATATGACATCCAAAACTTTGTCACCTGCCACAGTAAAGGAGTTGTACATCTCCTAACATGTGGATGTGGTTTGCAATACGTTGGGAGAACCATCAGGACTCCAAGTATTAGAATTGGGGAGCACCTCACCAATATATCAACAGGTTTCCCTGGACATAGCCTCTCAGTCCATCACGACAAATGCCATCATCAAAGCTATTCACAATTGAAAGCTGTCGTGATTGAGGGTTACTCCCCCCACTGGAGGGGAAGTGACATGAAGAGAACCATTTCCAGGCGTGAAACGTTTTGGATACATGAATTAAAATGTTACCAGCCCTGGGGTATGAATGTGGAATGGGACATTAATGCCCACATCAATAATGACTAGTCCCCTTATACACATTGGGTATGATAACATTTTTATCCACTGTCTTTCTTCTGGCCACCTTTCCTTCCCTTCCCGTTCCTTTCTCCTTTAAGAAAATTAAACCATAATAGGTGGCGATTTTGTATATGTTTATACATTGATGTTTGTGATCTTTATCACTAGAATTCCAATGTTAGTGATATATACATTAGTTGGTGGGTGGAGATTTTCATTGCGACCCATCCCAACAAATTGCCCAAACTTCATGGCCTTTTATATTTTTATATTTTTTAATTTTTAAATAAATTTTAATATTTAGACAATTGTTTTATATAGTGTCTATATATGATTTATAATTCTGTGGCCATATCACAATCATTCCTTTGAGGTAATTCCCTAAGGATGATTTTTAAAAGATTTTTAAAAATTAAACTCTTTTAATGTTCAAAATTTTTTATTGTTCGCGCTTTTATCCAAATATATATATTTTTTGCCTTTTAATAAAAATATTTCCTTAAGAGCCTAATTAAGAAGGTAAGATATGGCTACATTGCTTGCCTTCGTTTTAGAAAAGACACTTTGAGCACCTTAAGATTGTAAAAGTTTGCTCTTTCCATATCCCGGTGTCACCGACAATGTGTCTTGTTTACATCCGCTGCTATTGGCCAGGGAGGACACCGGAAGGACGTCATAACATTTCCGGGTCCTCGGGTTGATCCATTGTGATTGGTTGACCCCGCGACCGGAAGTACGTCATTACACTTCCGGGTCCCCGCCGCGGCCGCACCGGAAGTCTCCACCAGCCAAATTATTTATGAGAGATGTAGACAGCACGGCTACAGCTCCAGTCCCAGAAGCCGACTCATCAGTGGAAACACATCGGGGGGAGCTAGCCGTGCTGTCACCAGTCTCGGATCGTACTGCAGACGTCCGGGACTATCCTGTACACGCTGTTCATTCATCTGGAAATTGTAAGTGTCATTTCACTTGTTTTGATAATAAACTGAAGGTAATGCACTATAGTCCCTTCTTCTTCTTTGGGCACGATCTTTTGGCACTATCTCCCTGCTTGGAAGCCTACAGATCCCCTCAATCTGGAAGCAGTTGGCTGATCCATTCCTCCTGAGAATCATATCATCTAGTTGATCAGTTTGGACCTCCGGATAAATACAGTATATACTCACATCTCTCCATATTGTGGTAAGAGTCCACTCCTATCACTGGGTGTTCACAGTGCATTTGAGTTTACTTTCATTCACTTTGGATCACAGTCTGGGAAGAGGCCCCACCCACCTCCCATCACTCCCCAACCTTCACCATTTTTGGACTGAAAGACTTTTTATATTCTTTTGGATATATAGGTTGTGCACTTACTGCTGGCACAGCAGACACCTCATATGAACATTTGTGTTCTCATCATTTTGTTTAGCGCACTTTTGTAATTTATGTTCCATATATTACTACCCCTTCACAATTAATTTCTTTTGCAGTGCTGCTTTCACTTTTTTTATCCTGCCACTAGGTTCGCGCACCTATTTTCCTCATTTACAAAAATTGGCCATACACCCATGCCGCCCAATTTCCCTCCCCCCACAACCTAAAAATGGACTCTATTGAGGAACTTTTGGCTCAAGAATCCTTATCTAAACCCTTATCCACCCTCTATCTGGTCTTGCTCTCTACCGACTCTCCCAAGATGGACAAACTATGGGACTCATGGAAAACTGATTTACCTGACCTCGACAAGGAGGACTAGGAGAATTGCCTTGAAGACAGTGTTAGATTGCTAATATCCTCACGTGATAAGTTAATACAGATTCAATTCTTACATAGGGCTTATTACACGCTCCAGAGACTGCAAATAATATTTCCCCTGAGGTCGCCAGAGTGTACAAGCTGTGGGGAAGCAATATGTGCATATCTTAATATGTTCTAGGGATGTCCTGGAGTGGCCTGCTTCTGGAGAGAGGTGGTTGAACTCATAAATCATCGTCTTCAACTGGCTCTCCCTATCACTCCTGAACTGATGTTGCTATGTATCCAGGATGACGAGCAGAGGCCTAGATGCACTAAGATACTAATTTCCTACATGATCTATTATTTTAAAAGAAATTCCAGAAATGCTACTTTATATGGAATTCCTGTTCCTCTCCCTCCATAGCTTCCTGTGAAAAATCTAACGCTGCTCTTCTCATGTATAGATTAAAGCAGAGTTCAAATACCTTTTTTAACTAAAAATACCTCTATAATACTAATCCATCGCCCTTTACAGAACCGCTATTCTCATGCTTACAAGGTGTACAGTATTTTAATCAAAATCTTACTTTTAAAAACGCTGTCTGGGCGCGGCCATATTAGACGTGGGCATCTGAAGCCGCAGTGTAATCTGCTGTGTCCTTCTTCCTGATTGCAGGGAGTGTTCTGGTAGTTCTTCCTTATTCCAGCCTCCTGGGAGTGAGGACAAACAGCTCCCAGGATGCAATGCAAAGGCGGAAGTGATGTCGGTGGCCGTGGCCACAGAGGGGGTAGAAGGAGGAAGTACAGTCAAAAATGCCCTAAAAATAAGGTAAGGGACCCTCGAAAAAAATTGAAAATGCCTAATTGTTGATCAGCATAGCAAGTTCTCAAGGAATCACTAAAGTTGCAAAATAGGCCGGACTCCACTTTAACATAAATCTGCAGGAACTGTCTTAAAAAGTTTGAGAGGGTGTGGAAGCCATGGACTGCGTAGGTGTAATGTACTCCTCCTCACACAACTGTGCACTTTGCATTGTGGCTGCAACACCCTCCTATGTGATCCCTTTATATTTCTGCCAATGGATATTGTTTTAGACTTCTTACTACTTTGTATCTGCGGTTACTTCTGTTATGTGGAATATGCTTATTTCTTTTCCCATTGTCAAAGTATATCATACCGCTTTGCTTATTTCCATGTTACTGAATGTGTACCATGCCTTTGCTTCAATAAAGGAACTTTCTGTTTTGTTAAAAGCTGGCCATACACTATAAGGCTTCTTTCAGATTGTTTAATTTCGTCTGATCAGGGCAGTTATTGTGGTCAATCAAAACAGCTATGTCTTTGGCAACATTTCGGTTTCCAAACAAAAATAAATCAATAGATCACTAGATCAAATCGCTATGTCTATGCCCAGCTTTTGGGTTGAATATGCCATCTGGGAATCCTCTTCCCAAGTCACACCCTCATTGGGATGTCATCCAGAGCTTTCCAACCCAGTTGATCAATTCTACGTTTTCTTTTTCCTGGGTATTTGTTTTAGGTTTCCTCTGTATATGCATTTTTATTTGTTTGTTCTTTGGAACTAGGTGTACTTAAATGTGGTTTCTTTTCTTTCTGAAAGTCTTCCTGTCAATAATACAGTGACATTCATGCAAAAGAGAATATTACAGAGACTAAATACATACTGTATATTACCTTCTATGCAAATAAGTCAATAAGATAGGGACAGGCCAGTAGTATGTGAGTTGGAGGGTAGTGCTCTTTTCTTAGGGTGCACGCTGCCTCATTCATGAATTTGGATACCCCCTAGTTCATTTTAAAGGAGAAACACAGGCGCCACTCTAAGTGCAATACCTTGAGATTTATTCGGTAAAATCAATGGAAAAGGGGTACTCACAAAAATGATAAAACATAAGGCTCATAACAAACACTCCGTTGAGAATCAGGATGGCTAGAGCGGTGGTGGTGAGCAGGCTGTGAACGGTGACTGGCCGCACTTCCTGGTTCCGAGATCACTCAGATGCCGATCCGTCATCACTTCCGGGAGTGTGCTTACGTCATGGGACGCGTCCAGGGACGCGTTCTCGGAGCATGCGCTCCTTCCTCAGGCCGATATTGCGCCATTTTTGATGTGGGACTTAAATAGGATAGGCGCCTGAACCTGCTAGGTCCCAGGTGATACTAATCTTCCCCTCTGTGCGCCAGCGGTTTATTATTCCTAGTTCATATTAGACAGTATATAAAAAGCCAGTTAAAAATATCTGCTTCTGCCAAGGATCCCGTACACATTTTATTAACTTTGACATTATGCTGACTCTCATTGTCAGATGAAATCATGAGGTAAAAGTAGTGTATTCTACCTGACACAACCCCCCTGAAGTACGGGGAGCACCAAAAACCTTTGGCAATCCAGACACATCCTGAATTTAAATTTGTACACACAGCATGTTACAAGTAAAGATCAATAATACAATACGTCTGTTAGGTAAATCAGTAGCTACTGGACATAGCTAAAATGCACCTTGGGTAATCACTGCTTGAAGTCAATGGAGAAAAGCCAAGTACAGAGCAGACCAAGTTCTTTGATGAGTTTGTGTGGAGGAAGGTGTCCGACGGAGAATCTGGCTGTGCTGTATAACATGGACAGAGTGTATTCTAGACATTATTACACAGCATTTGGCATGTACAAGGTTAAACATTAGATAGTTCAAGTCAAGGCCACTAGCTTCAGTATGACTTCACTTTGGCTGGGGTTTCCCTGTAATCCATTTAGCAAATTAAAGAGATTACTTTTATTGGTGCCATTATCTCCTATTCTCTTGCGGTTGAACCACTTAACCTGTGCTTAATTGAAAGAGATACAGAGGGTACAGTAACAAATACAATCAAATGAAAGGAGCAATAGGATCTGTAGACCAAACAAATGATCAGCACTAGGCTAACAATAGCAGATTAGAGGTGAGATCAATTAATTAGAAGCTATTGTTGGTGTTGGGTGACTGCCAAGCTTTCTAATAGCCTAAGCCATCATGTCGCTGTGTTTTGGAGGATTTTAATGACTGGGAGTTAATGTGTATATTAAAGTAATTACTTTCTTTAATAATTACTATGTGCAACTGCAAGATGCAAGCCTAGGTCTGGGTGTTTTGCATACGATCATACGGGATTAAAATGTGAGTATCTGAGAGCATCCATAGATATCTATTACTTATTTAATGAGGAGTAATGATCATGTTAGTGATATAAAATTACAAGCCGGTTGTGGATATCATGTGCCAGCAAAGCTTTGTTCTTCAAGTTTCCAAGGTTTCTCTTCTGTGTCACATCTTTCCCTTCCAGAATAACAAGTTGTAATTGCAGCGTTCTTTGTGGTTTTGTTATTTATTTTATATATATCTGTTATATATCTTTCCAGAAAAGTAGAAGTGGAACTCAATCATTGCTCCATTGATCACAGAATTGAAGGCCTGGATTTTTATACCTGGATCTTTTAGGTAGGGTTGCACCAATACCAGTATCAGTGCCAATACTAAGCATTTGCACGAGTACTCATACCCATGCAAATGCTCAGATACCTGAAACTGATACCTTTGCAGTTTGAGCCTATACAAAATGAATGAGCTTAAATTGCACCGCAATACAGTATCCCCCACCACTCCTGTGTGAACCCAGGCTTATCATAGTGGCTTCAGCCTCCATCGTACTGCATTCCTGTTCAAATTGCATGTGATTCTTTGCAGTGTGATTTGTACCCATTCATTTTGTATGGGCTCAAATCGCACCACAAAAAGGTATTGGTACTCGATTTTGACGCATACTTGACCGAAAGTATAAGTACTCGTACTTGTGGCTAAAACAACAGTATCGGTGCAACCCTACTTTTAGGCAAGCAACCCTTGGTGTCCAAAGGAAGCCCCATATGCTGGCTGTTTTAACTGTTTTACTGGCCATACACAGCTCAAATTTCAGCCGTTTCCTCTTGAATTGGCTAAAAGTCAAGCCATGGGTGGTCTTGTTGGCTTGAAAAACTTTGAAAAATCAAGGGAGCAGAGTGAAAAGTGTCAGCCGAGCAGTAACTGCATCCTATTAGATGCTGTAATTGTTGGGGTCTTTGGACAGCTGCCGGCATCATTGCTGTTCACATACAATAGCCAGCTATAGCCGATGGCATTAATCGTTTGAAAAAAACCTGGCTGGTTTTACAACCAGGGTGCCCATAAATAGATTGAAATTCAGACGGTCCCTGCTTAACTGGCTGAATTTTAATCCATGCATGGCTGGCTTTAAGAGACTGTTTATAAAGCAGTGAATGTGACATGCACTAAACATTCGCAGTTGGTTAATTTTTCTATTTGCTGTAATTTAAAAACATGCACTAGGAATTTCACCTGCAGTGAACGTTCGCTGAGTGTTAAATTCACTGATTTAAAAATATGCCAATTAAAAGACAGACCTCCAATCACCTTCAACACTTGCTGACCGCAATATGTATATGTGTGTTGCATTTTGCAAGTGATTTACCGGGGTTTTTCTCTTTTTTCAGTCAGCAGTTGGCTTTCTCATGAAAGCGATCTGAGCGGTTCATTAGCCACTAGATCCCTTTTAGAAGTGGCGGGAGGGGCCACTCGCCGGTGTCTCTCGGGCTTACCGTTTTCGCCGGTTTGCCCCGAGAAATTATCCGATAGTACCATTGGCTGGTCGTAGAGGCAGTGAGAGACTAGATCATCTCTAATTGCCTCTATGGCCTTGGATGACCGAAGCAAAGTCATGATGTCACTTCGGGTCCAGGGTGGAAGTAAACTATTTTTTTTTTTTTTTAAGCAAAAGATCACAAAATTTTTATCTTTTGCTTTAAAGGTTAAGGAGAGATTTGGGGTCTTTCTGACCTCAAATATCTCCACAAAGAGGACCTGTCATCGTTATTTATAATACATGGAATTAGGAATGTTTACATTCCTTATAATAGAAAAATACAAAAAAATAAAAAAATGAAAAAGGGACAGTGCAAAAAAATAAAAAAATAAAAAATAAACAAATAAAAAAAAATGTAAAGGGCCCCATCCCTTGCACGTAGAAGCAAACGCAAATGTAAGTTGCGCACGCATATGTAAACAGTGTTCGCACCACATACAGTATGTGAGGTATCGCTATGAATGTTAGAGCGAGAGTAATACATTTAAGCGCTAGACCTCCTCTGTAACTCTAAACAGGTAACCTGTGAAGATGTTTAAAGCGTCACCTATGGAGATTTTGAAGTACCGTAGTTTGTTACCATTCCATGAGCGTGCTCAATTGTAAAGCGTGACATGTTAGATATCTTTTTACTTGGTGGAACATCATCTTTCATATTATACAAATAAATGGGGTATATATTGTGTTTTGTTTTTTTAAATAATTAAAATGCATTTTTTCCAAAAAAAATTCAAAAACAGCTGCGCAAATATTGTGTGACATAAAAAAAATTGCAACATTTGCTATTTCATTCCCTATATACATATAATGTTTGGGGGTGATAAAAAAATGTCTAGGAAAAAATACTGATGTAAACAAAAAGTGCCTGAAAAGGCTTAATTATGTGGTTAAGCTAACCTTTATTTTTCGGTAAATTTTCTGCTGACTACTATAAAAGACAAGAATATTTTATTTGTTTAGGAAAAAACATACAAGCAAATGAACAGGCATTTTCCTTGTCAGTATTCAATGATTACAAAGACATAGTCGTGTTAAGTAACAAGATACTGTACACTATATTACCAAAAGTATTGGGACGCCTGCCTTTCCACACACCTGAGCTTTAATGGCAGTCTTAGTCTGTAGTTTTAGAAATAGGACCTGGAATAAGTTCTGTTTTGTTTTTATATAATTAACCAATGAATAACTAGTGTAGGAGGAATTAATGAGATAATCCAGGTTATAATCAATTGAAAACAGATTCTGGTTTTTATTTATTTTTTAATGTAACACACATGTACATTTTTATGTTATTTACTCTTAATAGAGATAATTATTAATAACTGTAGGGTCAGGAATATAGAGAAATTCATACATTACATTATTAGTTTATAATTCAAATTCTACAAATGAAATTATGTATTGTGTTATCGGTTCATATAAATCAAGGCATGTAGTAGACAAATAAGGTATAACTATTGTATTCCTGATGATATACTAAGCTAAGCACATTGGGTAACACCACACCAGAGTAGCCGATATTGACTGTTCCGGTTTCTCTCCTGCCTGTGAGCATTTAATGCGTAGTGAGGGACATAGAAGAGCCTCCGTTCCCAGTCAATGCCTAGTTGAAACGCGTTGGATTGAGACGATTTTTGTGACGTCACTACGCACCAGCCTGCAGGTGAGGTCCGCCGCTGTGTGGAACATTTGTTTGCTTTGCTTCTTATCCTTTTGTTACATGTAAGTGCAACAATACTTTTAAATAAAGTACTGTATACACTGTACTCAAGTATAAGACAACCAGAATATAAGCCGAGGCACCTACAGTAATTTTACCACAAAAAAACTGGGAAAACTTATTGACTCGAGAATAAGCCTAGGGTGGGAAATGCAGCAGCTACTGGACCCAACTGGACCACCACGAGACCCAAAACCGGTTGCTGTGGGCATGGTGCAGGGGCTGCGGACATGGTACAGGAGATGCAGGGCTGTGGGCATGGTACAGGAGATGGTTCAGGCATGACACAGGAGATGGTACAGCCTTGGCACAGGAGATGGTACAGGCATAGTACAGGAGATGGTACAGGCATGGCACAGGAGTTGGTACAGGCATGACACAGGAGATGGTACAGGCATGGTACAGGAGATGGTACAGGCATGGCACAGGAGATGGTACAGGAGATGCAGTGCTGCGGGCATGATACAGGAGAATCTACTGTACCATGCCCACAGCACTGCATAGGGGCTGCAGAGGAGTCGCGCTTACCTTTCAGTGAAGCGCCTTACATTTAAAAATGGCACCGCTCCGGCGCCAACAAGTCACCGCGCATGCGCCATCTGCCCGAGAATAGCCGAACGTGTACAGGCTTTTCTGAGCGGTGTCGCATGCGCACTGACCGGAGAACAGGTAAGTGAGACCGTGACATAAAAAAACATGCTGAAAAAGTCGGCTTCTCCTCGAGTATATATGGTATGTTTTACTGTACTGCACCATGAAGCTTCTTCCTTCTATTACTCTCTATATATCAGAACCTACAGGGGCATGCTTTGTATGGATCCAGTGGACACACAAGATGCATTGGAGTGGAGCAGTAACCTTACACAAGAGAGTGCCCTTAAGAGCCCTTTTCACACTAAGGCGCTTGAAAACTGCCCAAAAAATGCTGAGCACTTTTGAGACGCTTTTCAGGTGCTTTTGAGATGTTAGCGGTGCGCTTTTTAAGGCCAAGTGATTTTAAAAACTAAAAAAGTTAGGAGCCAGTTTTTTTTTTTTTTTTTAAACAAACAAGCAAGCTTTATTTCCAAAAAATAACATACTATATTTACACATAAAGACGACTAGAACCTCACTCTCCTCTATAGCGCAATCGGATGGAAACAGACTGTCTGTAAAAGACAAGAATATTTTATTTTTAATTGTTTAGCAAAAAACATACAACCAAATGCACAGGCATGTTCCTTGTCAGTATTTAACGTTTACAAAAAAAAAAAAAAAAGCACAGTGGTTTTAAGTAAGAAGATATGTTAGCAAGATATTGCATAAGGCATGGTGAGGGGAATGCAGGTCTAAAGGGCCAGGCTTGGGTCAGAATGTGGTAAGTACGAATAGGGATATAAGGATAAAAAGGGCATATAAGGATTTTCCAGTATGCTAACAGTAACTACCCAGGCTCAATTCCTATTTGCTAGAGGTGTTAGAAATGTTGCTCAATCTCGGTAATCCACTAACATGTATGAGGTAATGTGAGGATTAACCAAATTCAGAGTAGAATATGGATATTTTAAGCTAAAATCAAGGTATGCAGCATGGTGAGTGTGGACACACTTAGAGATTCAACCTAGGGGCTCACTGATAAAATCAATAAATAAACTCTTGAGAGTGTTGGTGATACAAAAGAGGCGTATTTTGCTGAGTCAGGAAAATTTTGTTGGAGAATTGTAAATAAAGATGTTGGTGACTGTCATTTAATTGATTATGTGAGTGACCAGTGTATATAGGTGGTACAGTACTGTGCAAAAGTTTTAGGGTCCTTTCACAGGGGCTTTCCGACCGGCAGATTCCGTTTTGCTCAGCGGGGGTTTGATCTGCCGATCCCCGCTGAGCAGGCGGATGACAGGTCCGTCTCTGTTCTCTGTAATGAGACACACCTGTCAAATCCCTGCTCTCCTCTATGGGAGATCGGATGAAAACAGACTCTTACTTTTTATTTATTTATTTTTTTTTCAAATATTTTATTGAGTTATAAAGATGTAAAAGTACAAACATACATTCAGCACAAGTTGACAAATGTAAAAATACAGAATGGCTTATAACGAGCAATATTGGTAATCAAGGGAGCATAGGACAACAACCCCCTGTGGGGCTTACACATAGTTAAGTATAGACCTGCAGCGTGAAGGAGTAGGTGGTAAATGAAGAGGTAAGAGGAAGGGGCAAGAAAGAGGAAACGAGCCATCAGGGGATCGGAGCATTCAAGTCAGATAGGGCCGCAGTGAGGCCCATACCCTGGGTGAACAGCACCCAGGGACGGGAGACAGGGGAGTCGTCCGAAAGGGGAGTCGGCAAATGAGTCACTAAATTGCATAAAGGAGGGGGGGGCCAGTTGACCGGGCCTGCCCAGTAACAACTAGGCTCCCAGGACAAAAGGAGGTGGATGAGGAGGTTGGGAAGGGGAGGGGGAGGTGGAGGGGAGTAAAGGTGGGGAGGGGGGAAGGAAGAGAGAAAAAAAAAAAAAAAAGGGGGGGGAGTAGGGAAGGTGGATAGAGTGATGAGCCCAGAGAACGGAGTATCCGGTGAAGTGGCTAATAGAAATATATACAGACTTTACTGACAGAGTTGAGAGTATTCCGGTGTGGACGTATAGTGGGTCCAACACGCCCATTTTTTGTGATGCTTGGAAGGAGTATCCCTCGCGACAGAAATGAGCTCCTCCATCTCCGCCACCTTAGAGAGGCGTTGGAACCACTGCTTAACGGTGGGCACCTGCGCTGTCTTCCAGAGTGCCGGAATGCATTGTCTGGCGGCATTCACCATAAGTATTGTTAGAGATTTAGAATAGGTCCTACTGGAAGTAGGGGAGTGGTGCAAAAGGTATTGGGCCGGGGTGAAGGCGACATCTGACGTGGTGACCTGCTTTATAATCCTATGAACTTCCGTCCAAAAGGGGGTGAGGCGAGGGCAAGACCAGAAGATGTGCAGGAGCGTGCCAGGTTCAACGTGGCACCTCCAACAGATCTGTGAGGTGGAGGGGAAAAGCTTGTGTAGCCTTGAAGGGGTGTAGTACCAGCGGCTGACCAGCTTGTAACCACTTTCCTGAGAAGTGACATTAAGAGAACATTTGTGATTGTTGGTGTAGATCAGTTCCCAGTCTTCTGGGGTGAAATCAACCGCCAACTCCGCTTCCCAATCCTCACAACGCTTGAGTTTCTTTCGTTCAGGTTCGTCAAGTAAAAGAGAGTGGATGGTAGAAAGAAGCCCACGAACCGGACCCTCCTGTTGGCACAGGGAGTCAAACGGGGTCGTGGACGATAAGGAGGGGCACGTCCGGAAGACAGACTGAAGATATTGCTTAAGGAGCAAATATGGCCAAGGGGGTAAGGGGGGCAAGCCGGACTTTTCCGAGATGGAGGCTATCGAGAGGGGAGCATCGGAGCCCCAGAGGTGGTGAACCCGCAGTTGATCCTGAGCCCAATGCGAGGATAGGTAGGTACGGTGCATGCCAGGGGGGAAGTCAGGATTCAACCGAACAGGGGACATCGGACCCGGAATTGCAGAAATAGAGTGAGACGCACTTACCGACCGAAAAACTTTGAGAGAGGGACCGATAAGGGGGTGGTGTTTAAGAGAAGCGGGGATGTGTGAGTCTTGGAGCCATGGTGATGAGCGTAGATCCAGGGAAGTAAAACCCTTCTCTAGAGAAACCCAGTCTTTTTGGGGCGCATGTATGTTCCAGTCAACTATTCTGGTAAGGTGGCAAGCTGCATAATAATTATGTAGGTCAGGAAGTCCAATACCTCCTCTGGTTTTAGGCAATGTAAGGATCTTGTAGGAAATGCGGGATTGTTTGTCTCCCCACAGAAAGGCAGTGCAGATGCGGCGGTGATTCTTGAAAAAGGACTGAGGAATCAGGACAGGAACCGTCTGGAGGACATAGAGAAGGCGGGGCAGGGCGTTCATCTTTAAAACTGCTGCCCTGCCGAACCAGGACAGCTGAAGTTTGGACCAGGACCGGAGGTCTTTCGAGATTCGTGCGAGGAGCGGGGGGAAGTTGCGTTCAAATAAGTTTTGGAGGTTAGACGGGATCTCAATACCCAGATAGGTGATCGAATCCGATTTCCATGCGAATCGGAAGTTCGCTCGACAGCGCTCCACTTCCGGCTGGGGCAAGGAAACGTTCAAAAAACAGACTCTTACTTGAGACTATGAATGCAAGAGATCTTTTGGATCTTTTCGATTAATTTTATGTCCGAGGGGTTAAATGAGGAATTAGAGGTCAGTACTCTTATTTAAGGTTCAGTCAGTGGCCCCTTTGAGTTTTACTATTGGTTTTAGGTATGGTCCTACATCTATTGGGCATAGGGCCAGTTTTTTAGATTAATGAGGATTGTTTATGCCCATTAGCTAGGGTTAGGAAATATGCTTAAAACATTTTATTTATTTTTCTTTCTTTTTATTATTTATCCTTTTTCAAATTGTCGTAAAATTCTTCTAAAAATAAATAATGATTTTATTATTATGATGTATTTATGATTGAGATTAAAGTGGAAGTAAACCCTCCTATTGTTTTAAGCCAAGGAAGCTGCCATCTTGGCCCCTTCAACTGTCATGATGCTGCACATATGATCAGTAATGACACCAGCCATTGGATGGTAAGACAGTTTTGTTGACAGCACAAGCAAATGTGACAGTTCAATTCCCGGCATGCCGAAACCGATAAATCAGTAGGTTTACTTCCAGGTTGTTTTCTAGTGTGATTTTTTGATGCCGGTGTGACTGTACCTCTTCTGGTATGGCCCCTTTAAGAAGAGGGGCAAGGGTGGGGTCACTGTAGTTAAATTGTTGTGAGGTACCAGTGTCGGCGTGACTTGAGGAAGGAGGCCACGCCTCCGAAACGCATTGTCATAGCAACTTACGTGGTTGCCTATCAGTCCCTCCATCTCTCTCTCCCCTTCACCTATTGTCTTTGGGGAGTCCCCCGCATCCATGCGCAGTGCCGGCTGGTCCGGGCACAGGGGCACTTGAGTGAGCACGCCAGAGCTCTGTACAGGAGGACCCGGAACTTGCCTTTGGTTCTGTAGGAGGATTATCAGCTCCAGACTTCTTGCAGCGGCGATCCAGGTGAGGAGATTACATATATACTGTATATGCCCACTATTGTTCCACTTCATGTGAGTGCAAATTATATCAAGTTTCCTGTATGTTTACAATAAAGCAGTATTATGCTAGGGCAGCCGAGCGCTCTTCTTTGTGATCTCTTGTACAGATATCCTTGTCCACCACCCAGTGGATTTTTAGGAGAGCTGCAATGACCTGGCATTGGAAGCCTCCTCCATAAGAACTATCAGCCAGCCCTGATGGGATTTTTTGATTAGCGCATGAACTGGTGACTTTTATTGTGTTTGATGTAAACAGACCGCCTGTCCGTTTTCATCCAATGCGATCCTCCAGACCGATGGAAAATAGGGTTTCCATCCATCTAGATTTCACGGACAGGATCAGATAGCAGCGGGGTCAGCGGACATGTCTCTGCTGACATCTGCCACTCCATAGGGGTGCATGGAGCATTCGATCCGGTCCGCCTAAAAAACTGACATGACCGGAAGGCCCATGTGAAAGGGGCCTTAGGCAGGCATGAAGAAATGCTGTATATTAAGAATGTTTTCAAAAATAGAAGTGTTTATAATTATTTTTATCAAAACCAGCTTAAAACGTCAGTTTGTCCTGTGTGCTGTACACTCCCACAGATTGCATTGGTAATGCAAAAGTAAACCTTCCCAGTTTCAAAGTGATCACAATGATTAGGTTATATAATTGGAAACCCAGATATATTTTAATGATGCGGCTTTATGTTCAACACTGACATACTACCCAGGGTGTGTATATTGGAATGATCAAATAAAAATGTAATGTTATGAATATGTGGAAATGCGGACATATCTAATATTACTGTTCTCATCATAGACACCCTTCCTGGTTTTTGTTTAATGACCCCTGAAGAAGATAAAAATCACTGCACGCCGAAACGCGTTGGGTCTTTCACTGCCCCGTGTGGACAGGAACAATGAACCATGGTCGATTCAATGTATTAGCTGCTGTTGTTTTAGCTGTATATATGTGATCTATTGAATCATTTTTAAATTTCTAATAAAATTTTGTACTTTTTACTAAATTAATGTAATTTTTCCACAAACCTACTGCCCCTTAAAGTCCCACTCAGAGGGTTTCTTCTTGTTTTCATTTTCATATTAAGGGATGCGGGCATACATCAGGTTTTCCTTATTCTGACCTAACTGTGCAACTATAATTGGAAACCACTATACTACTTTATCTATAAAGCAGCTGCTGATAGACTCCGTGGTTTCCAATTATAGTTGCACAATTAGGTCAGAATAAGGAAAAACCTGATGTATGCCCGCATCCCTAAATATGAAAACGAAAACAAGAAGAAACCCTATGAGTGGGACTTTAAGGGGCAGTAGGTTTGTGGAAAAATTACATTAACTTAGTAAAAAGTCCAAAATGTTATTACAAATTTAAAAATGATTCAATACATCACATATATACAGCTAAAACAACAGCGGCTAATACATTGAATCGACTATGGTTCATTGTTCCTGTCCACACGGGGCAGTAAAAGACCCAACGCGTTTCGACGTACAGTGATTTTATCTTCTTCAGGGGTCATTAAACAAAAACCAGGAGCATCTGGGCTCTAAGTTGCACCAAAAAAGATGTTCATAAGTGTTCATTAAAGTTCTCCAAGCACAGGGAACCTATCAAGAGAACATCCACAACAGAAGTGTCTAACCTGACAGTTATGAATGCAGCCGAACACAAAATCTTTAACTTTAATAAATACATTGGTTTTTTGGGGGGATTTAAAAAAAAAAATGCATTTACACTTTTGAGAGTGAATCTTAACTGGACTTTTAATTTTTATTTTCCCAAAAAGAAAAAAACCTCCCACTCTTCACAATCACGCCTACATTCTTCTGCAGCACCTAAATTTGTTAGTAACTATTTTCGAGGATGAAGCACACGAAGGGAAAAATTAGAGCCAAAGGGCCTAATTCACTATAGCACCTAGTCAGCAAATGGGTGAACAAATGGTCACAAGCAACTAAAATCCTTAGAAAACGTCAAAAACTAGTCAGAAACGGTATTCACTATAGTACGCGGTGAATATTTACTCACAAAATCAATTCACTATAGGTCACATAAATCAGTGACCTTCTAAATCAGTAGTTGTACTAAAAGCAGGTGAATTGCACATGGAAATAATGTTTAGAGCCTAATCTCATAGATTAAATGGTTCCTAAACATGTGGTATATTGTTTGGTGATGATCTGCTTTTAAATGTCTTGAAATATTGTTGTGAAATATGCTTTAGGCTCCATGTACACGGGACGCTGGAAATGGCCGTTTAGGAGCAGTTGGGCGTTTTTTTCAGAAGCCCCTGAACGAATCTACATTTTATATTATCTGTCCATGTACACCAGGTCGTTTACAGTCATTTGCAGGCAGTTGCGTTCAGGGACTGTTTTTAGAACGCAATTATTTGCATTCGAACGTGTGTTTCCCGGCGTTTCAAATGCACAAACACGTCCGAACGCGTCTGAACGCGTCCGAACGCGATGACCCGCGTTTAGCGTTCGCATCTTTCCATTTTAAAGGGGAATAATTTTTTTGACCTCTAGGAACGGTTCTAAATGCAAACGCCCGCTAAACACGGGTACAAACGCGACCGAACGGACGTTTCAAACGTCCTAAAAATTCCAGCATTCAAAGGGACTTTTAACAACGTCCCGTGTACATGGAGCCTTAAAGTCTGAGAAGAGATAAATTCACCCTGTTTTTAGAACTGTACTGACGCAACTGAGCATGCCCAGACTAGAAAACTAGTCACAAACCTACTCTCATTTCGTTTTAGCCCCGTGCTATAGTGAATTCCGAAATGTGTGAATGCCTAAAAAGCGGGAATTAGTGAGAGCTAACAAACTATGCACTATTTACATATAAATGCAAGTTGTGTAAAATAAATGAATGCGCTGTCAAGGAAATAAGGATGAAAATCTTCACCTATGTGAACCAAAACAAATTGCTAAATATCCTAAAGCATTCAATAAATTGAATGACACACAAAATAATTATGCAAATATGTTCTTTTCAATGAATATAAAAACTAACTCTTCAGGCAGTGAGTGAAAGTTAAAAAACCAATTGGCACCTGTTGAAAAAAAGACCGATGTGCCTGCTGGTTATATTCTCTAGTGTTGTGGGGATAATGAAAAACCCACAGTTGTTCATAAAAGAAAAATTGGGTTTAAAATATGGAAGTGGATAAGGATAAAAATTGTCCATCAAGCTGGTAAATCACCCAAAGTCAAGGGAAAACGAAGGTCCCCTGTCCCAACCAAATCCAACCTAGCAGTGGCACCCGCTAATGCAGATCACTGAGGAGCTTTGTGATATTTTCCCATAAATGTGTAGCAGAATACAAATTGGCCTAAAATTATGAAAAAATGTGATTTTAACTTTTTTTGGGAATGTTATATAGGAGAAAGTGATTTTTTTTTCAGATATGATGCTCTTTTTTTGTTTATAGCGCACAGGTGATCAAATACCACCAAGAGAAAGCTCTTTTTGTGTGGAAAAAAGAACATCAATTTTATTTGGGGAGAGCGTTGCACGACAATTGTCCATTAAATTAACACAAAAAAATGGCCTGGTCATTAAGGGGGAAAATCTCCTGGTCCAGGAGTGGTTAAATCCTAAAATAAGTTGTCCTTGCTGGGTTTTTATCTTGCTTCATATATATCTATCTATCTATATATATATATATATATATATATATATATATATATATATACAGGACTCAAAATTTCAAGTCATGAGCTACTAGCCAGGCCTTAAGAGTTACTCGCCACTTGTTGTCCCACCCAAACCCTACCCCTAAACAAGCCCTCGTAAAATATCTCATAAAATTACACTGTTAAATGTTTTATTCAGAATTAAGTTACAAAAAAATATTAACAACAACAACAACTTTAGAATGCCCACAGCGTGCCCCCTTTCAATGCAGAGTGCCCACAGCGTGCCCCCTTTCAATGCAAAGTGCCCACAGCTTGCCCCCTTTCAATGCAGAGTGCCCACAGCTTGCCCCCTTTCAATGCAGAGTGCCCACAGCGTGCCCCCTTTCAATGCAGAGTGCCCACAGCATGCCCCCTTTCAATGCAGAGTGCCCACAGCATGCCCCCTTTCAATGCAGAGTGCCCACAGCATGCCCCCTTTCAAAGCAGAGTGCCCACAGCGTGCCCCCTTTCAATGCAGAGTGCCCACAGCGTGCCCCCTTTCAATGCAGAGTGTCCACAGCGTGCCCCCTTTCAATGCAGAGTGCCCACAGCGTGCCCCCTTTCAATGCAGAGTGCCTACAGCGTGCCCCCTTTCAATGCAGAGTGCCCACAGCGTGCCCCCTTTCAATTCAGAGTGCCCACAACGTGCCCCCTTTCAATGCAGAGTGCCCACAGCGTGCCCCCTTAAATGCAGAGTGACCACAGCGTGCAGAGAGACCAGCATGCACTTACCTGATGCAGCGGCGGCTTCTCCTCAATCCTTCGCGTCTCCCTCCTCCTCCTCCTCCTTGGCCAATGGCAATTGTTCGCCTTTCGGTCAATCAGGAAACGGGTCTCGGACCCGCTTCCTGATAGGCCAGGAGGAGGATCAGGAGGAGGATCCATGTGACAATAGCGAATATTCATTCGCTATTGTCACACAATGGGTGGGCTCAGGGCACACTGCTCTGCGCCTCGGGTCCACCCTTTTCTTACAGCACAGCCCTTACTCGCCATCCTCATCATTCCACTCGCAAAATGCGAGCAGGCGAGTGGAATTTTTGAAGGCTGTATATATATATATATATATATATATATAGATAGATAGATAGAGAGGAGTCAGATAGGGCTGCAGCATAAGTCCATCTCTCTTCAACATCTACTGTACATCAATGAACATCAACTGGCTGTAGCTCTAGAATCCTCCCCAGCACCTGGACTGACTCTGCATGACACCGAGGTGAAGTTCCTACTGTATCCAGCTGACCTCCTACTTCTGTCACCAACAGAGAAAGGCCTACAAGACAGCCTGGAAGTGCTGGAATAATACAGTGCCACATGGGCACTACCTATCAACTCAAAGAAAACAAAAATCATGGTCTTCCAAAGATAGAAGACAAAGAGCCCTTCATTTACTTTAAACAACTGCAATCTTGATGAAACTAAAAGCTACACTTACCTCAGTCTAGAGATTAACCAATCAGGAAGTTTCAAGCCAGCCATAGAGGCACTAAAAGACAAGGCATACAGAGCCTTCTATGCCATCAGAAGACAATTGCATCCCGTAAAACCCCTAGTGAGTCTGGCTTAGAATCTTTGATAGCGTCATCACCCCAATCCTTCTTTACGGCAGTGAAATTTGGGGTCCTGTCACCTACCCAGACCAATCCAAATGGGACTCCAGCCCATCTGGAATTCTGCAAGCACCTTCTCCAAGTCCACTGGTGCACCTCCAACAGTGCCTGCGGGTCTGAGCTGGGCAGATTTCCCTTACTTCTTGCAATACAGAAGAGGGCGCTATCATTCTGGGATCATCTACATAACAGCAGTCCTGACTCATACCACCATAAGGCCCTAGTGACCAGTTAATAACCAGCCCAAGCCTGGCGGCCTGCAACAACTCATCAGCGCCCTGTGTATCCCAAACGCCCAACAATTTGGCCTGACACAAGCACAAATAAAAAACGTAATGAATTATTCAGAAGAAAAATATGTTGGAGAATGGAGAAATGAAATAACAAACTACAAGAAACAAACTGGCCCCAGACCTGGAGTTGCTACAAGAGCCCAAAGACAGACAGACCCTGAGCCTGTGCAGACTGAGTGCCCACAGCCTGGAAATAGAATTAGGAAGGTGAAGACAGACCTACAAGCCCAGGGAGAGCAGATTGTGCCAGCAATGTGACCAGGGGGTCCTGGAGGATGAGGATCACTTCCTGCTACAGTGCCCTAAGTACTCATCAGTGAGGGACACTCACTTCCAGAGACTCTCCACTTTAATCCTGGACTTCATTTTTATAGAAGGGAAAAAGAAACTACAAATCCTACTGGGAGAAGAGGAGCCAATGGTGAAAATAGCTGCACAATATGTGACAGCGTGTCACTGACTGAGAGGGACATGAAAAACTGAGGGCTTAAAAATCCTTTACATGGACTCACTCCCCATTCCCCTTTATATTACCCCTTAACGCCCCTCACAAACTCAACTGCTTTGGCAATGCTAAAATGTATTTGGTCCTGGAGAGAGAGAGGGAGAGAATTAAACTCATGGGATATTGATCTAGTCACTTAAGTAGCAGTGGGGGTTGTTAGTTTCAGTTGCTTTTGTGTTAATGAATTTAACAACAGGTGCACTAGATGGGCAACAATGAGACAACCTTCAAAAGACGAATGGATCTTTTTTTTCCCTACTAATCTTTTCTGACTGTTTTTCAATAGTTTTCCATTTGGCTAGGGTCAGTGTCACTACTGGTAGCATGAGGCGATACCTGGACCCTATAGAAGTTGCACAGGCAGTCCAACTCCTCCAGGATGGCACATCTATAAATGCCATGGCCAGTAGGTTTGCTGTGTCTCAAGAGCATGGAGGGGATTCCAGGACACAGGCAGTTAATCTAGGAGAGCTGGACAGAGTTGTAGAAGGACCTTAACCCATCAGCAGGACAGGTATCTGCTCCTTTGTGTAAGGACGAACAGGATGCCAAAGCCCTACAAAATTACCTCCAGCAGGCCACTGGTGTGAATGTCTCTGACCAAACAATTTAGAAACAGACTTCATGAGTGTAGCCTGAGGGCCCAACATCCTCTAGTGGGCCCTGTGCTCACTGCCCGGCACTGTGGAGCTTGATTGGCATTTGCCATTGAGCACCAGAATTGGCAGGTCCGCCACTGGCGCCCTGTTCTTTTCACAAATTACATCAGGTTCACCCTGAGCACATGTGACAGACATGAAAGGGTCTGGAGAAGCAATGGAGAAGATTATGCTGCCTGTAACATCGTTCAGTATGACCGATTTGGTGGTGGGTCAGTGAAGGTCTGGAGATACATATCTATGGAGCGACGCACAGACCTTTACATGCTACACAATGGCACCCTGGCTGCCATTTGGTATCTGGATGAAATCCTTGGACCCATTGTCAGACCCTACGCTGGTGTAGTGGGTCCTGGGCTCCTTCTGGTATGCGACAATGCCTGGGCTCATGTGGCGAGAGTATGCAGCCAGTTCCTGGGGGATGAAGGAACTTATAGAATAGAATAGAATAGAACAATTCTGGCACATTGCTTCGGTCCATCTGGCACCGCCAGGTTGCACCTCAGTCTGTTCAGGAGCTCATTGATACCCTTGTCCAGATCTGGGAGGAAATACCCAAGGACACTATCAGTCTTCTCATTAAGAGCATGCCTCAACGTTGTCAGGCATGCATACAAGCACATGGGGGCCATACAAACTACCGAGTACGCTTTTGAGTAACTGCGTTGAAATTTCAGCAAAATAGACTAGTCTGCTGCATAATTTTTTCAATGTTGGTTTTCGGGGTGTCTTTGAGTTTAGCCCTCTGTAGGTTGATCATTTTCATTTCCATCAAACAATGTGGCATCCTTGGATTCCTAACACATTACCCAGTCCATATCAGTATAGATATCCAGCATATTTTTCCCCATTGAGATCTGATGTGTTTTCAAATTGTTCCTTTATTTTTTGGGAGCAGTGTATATAGATATACAGTGGGTACGGAAAGTATTCAGACCCCCTTAAATTTTTCACTCTTTGTTATATTGCAGCCATTTGCTAAAATCATTTAGGTTCATTCTTCTTCCTCATGAATGTACACATAGCACCCCATACTGACAAAAAAACACAGAATTGTTGACATTGTTGCAGATTCATTAAAAAAGAAAAACTGAAATATCACATGGTCCTAAGTATTCAGACCCTTTGCTGTGACACTCATATATTTAACTCAGGTGCTTTCCATTTCTTCTGATCATCTTTGAGATGGTTCTACACCTTCATTTGAGTCCAGCTGTGTTTGATTATACTGATTGGACTTGATTAGGAAAGCCACACACCTGTCTATATAAGACCTTCCAGATCACAATGCATGTCAGAGCAAATGAGAATCATGAGGTCAAAGGAACTGCCTGAAGAGCTCAGAGACAGAATTGTGGCAAGGCACAGATCTGGCCAAGGTTACAAAAAGATTTCTGCTGCACTTAAGGTTCCTAAGAGCACAGTGGCCTCCATAATTCTCAAATGGAAGACGTTTGGGACGACCAGAACCCTTCCTAGAGCTGGCCGTCCGGCCAAACTGAGCTATCGGGGGAGAAGAGCCTTGGTGAGAGAGGTAAAGAAGAACCCAAAGATCACTGTGGCTGAGCTCCAGAGATGCAGTCAGGAGATGGGAGAAAGTTGTAGAAAGTCAACCATCACTGCAGCCCTCCACCAGTCGGGGCTTTATGGCAGAGTGGCCCGACGGAAGCCTCTCCTCAGTGTAAGACACATGAAAGCCCGCATGGAGTTTGCTAAAAAGCACCTGAAGGACTCCAAGATGGTGAGAAATAAGATTCTCTGGTCTGATGAGACCAAAATAGAACTTTATGGCCTTAATTCTAAGCGGTATGTGTGGAGAAAACCAGGCACTGCTCATCACCTGTCCAATACAGTCCCAACAGTGAAGCATGGTGGTGGCAGCATCATGCTGTGGGGGTGTTTTTCAGCTGCAGGGACAGGACGACTGGTTTCAATCGAGGGAAAGATGAATGCGACCAAGTACAGGGATATCCTGGACAAAAACCTTCTCCAGAGTGCTCTGGACCTCAGACTGGGCCGAAGGTTTACCTTCCAACAAGACAATGACCCTAAGCACACAGCTAAAATAACGAAGGAGTGGCTTCACAACAACTCAGTGACTGTTCTTGAATGGCCCAGCCAGAGCCCTGACTTAAACCCAATTGAGCATCTCTGGAGAGACCTAAAAATGACTGTCCACCAACGTTTACCATCCAACCTGACAGAACTGGAGAGGATCTGCAAGGAGGAATGGCAGAGGATCCCCAAATCCAGGTGTGAAAGACTTGTTGCATCTTTCCCAAAAAGACTCCTGGCTGTATTAGATCAAAAAGGGGCTTCTACTAAATACTGAGCAAAGGGTCTGAATACTTAGGACCATGTGATATTTCAGTTTTTCTTTTTTAATAAATCTGCAACAATGTCAACAATTCTGTGTTTTTCTGTCAGTATGGGGTGCTATGTGTACATTCATGAGGAAGAAGAATGAACTTAAATGATTTTAGCAAATGGCTGCAATATAACAAAGAGTGAAAAATGTAAGGGGGTCTGAATACTTTCCGTACCGACTGTATATAGATATAGATATTTTGTTAACATAATATAGATAGATAGAATTTTTTTATGCATTCTCTGCAGCATATATATTTGCATATATACTGCCATGTGTATGCCCAGGGACTTTGCCATTTGTGAAATATCTTTTGTTACACTGAGCATGCTCAGCCACTTTCGTATATCTAAACCAAAACTCCCACAACTGTCTTCACAAACCACACACAATACAATTGCTGATGCAAATTTAAAATGAGTAACAATGTTTGGTGTGTGGTTTAGTATTTCCAAATGATCATCATTTTCACCACAAAAATATAATGTGTACCAACATAATTAATCCAAATCGAAATGTCATTACCAAAATTTAGATGGTAACACCACTACTCTACACACACACCAAAAAACCCCAAATATCACAGAATAAATCAAGAAACAGAACTCCTGCCTGATGTAATGCCATCACCTATAGGTAAATGCCTAAAGAAATGTAGTATTTAGGTGTAGGAGGGTTCCACCACCATTGCAAATCTTGCCATATGTGTTCCACAGGGAAGGATAAATAGCAGTCTCGAGAATTGCACAAGCGTGTCCTGGGTTCTGTTAAGCTCAGCATACACTATACAATCTGATTGTACAATCTCATTTAGATCTGCCATCAATTATGTAGTGCAAGGGCCTGACTGGATACAGAGTGATCGGATAGCTGGTGTGTCCTCCCATTATATAATTTTGGTAAACCTAAAGGAAATTGTACAGGATGTGTACAATGCGATTGTATAGTGTATGGCCACCTTTAACCGCCTAAAATGAACTAGTTGCTCACTACTTCTAATTCTTGTTTGCTTAGCAACAACATTTTCAAAATACAAATCCACTTCAGTAACATTTAAAAAGTTAGGGGTAGCTCTAAGGCCCCTTTCACACGGGTCAGTTCCGTCGACGGACTCTGTTCTGCTCAGCGGGGATTGATCCGCCGATCCCCGCTGAGCAGGCGGATGACAGCTCTGTCTCCGCTCTGTGTGTAGAGACGGAGCTGTCAGATTCCCCTCTGTCCTCTATGGGGGAATCGAATGAGAAACCGCCTGTGCGTTCTCATCCGATCCCATCCGATCCGATCCACTAGACGGATGGAAAATAGGGTTTCCATCCGTCCGGATTTCACGGACAGGATCGGATCAGATAGCAGCGGGTGTCTGCGGAGATGTCTCCGCTGACATCTGCCGCTCCATAGGGATGCATAGAGCATCCGATTCAGTCCGCCTGAAAAACTGACAGGCGGATCGGATCACCTGTGTGAAAGGGGCCTTAATTGTGTCCAGGGAAACTCTACTTAGCTTTGTGGAGTGGATTTGTGTTGCCTGCCACAAGTGGGTGTAACAACACGAATTTGAGCGGAAAAAAAATCAACCCCAATCCAAACCAGGCTCTTAGGTCTCTATTATATGATAAATAATTGTTGTCTAAATAGAATTTTATTGGAATGTTCACTTCTAGTTATATATGTTTATGCTTTTATCATGGTACTAATATATATTCTTGGGCTGCAGCAGATCAACACAGTGGCTTAGTGGTTAGCGCTCTGATCTAGCAATAGTCAAGTCATGGGTTCAAATCCCCCCTATGTTACCCATCACCTCCCTAAAGTTTCAATGGCAAATGGATATGTGTGAAGGCAAAAGCATATTTGCCATCAGCGTGTTACAATTTATCTCTCGCTGATTGCACTTCTGCGTTCGCCAAAGCACATTGCAATTCTAGAGAGGCGGTAGCATGGGTGGGATTTGAACTCATGATGCTGCTAGCTAAGAGTGCTAAAGATTAAGCCACTGTGTTGAGCCCAATTATACTTAGGATACCATGATTATAGAAGGAACATATATAAATAGAATTCAACATTTTCATAAAATACAAATCAGACATAAAAAAAGTTTGACATATAGAATAGAGATATAACTTACATCAATGCTAATAATATAAATATCAGCAAAAGAAGCAAAACAAGTCACATCTACAATTTTTTTGATGATTTAGTAATGATATTGCATTTGTATTTTTGGGGAATATAGATTCTCTTGATCTATGTTCATTCATTAATTATGGTGCTGCTGTATATTCTGAGCACAATTGTGCTCATCTCAATGGCTTAGTGGGTAGCACTCCTACCTAGAAAAACTCAGGCAATGGGTTCAAATCCAAAGCCTGGTTTCACTTGCTTAAATTTTAAACAGCAGAGTATGCTGAAAATAGGTGATCACCTAATTGCCACTACAACATCAGAATGGTTGTTTCCATCATTTGCATGCAATGGTATATTATTTAGCAAAAATATTATTGTGTGGAAATAAAATAACTAAACACTAATGGACACACAGGGTGTTAGCATGCTTGGGAGTTGAACTCATGACCTAAGGGCATTCTGTTCATTAGCACAGACCACTAAGCCAATGTACAATTAGACTTGCATAATAGTTTGGTAAGATTAAAGAATGAACATATATAATTAGAACTTTGTAGTCTCCTAAAAAATAAATGTAACGTGAAAAAAAATATATATATACAAGATATGTAACTGTAAATGATTAGTACATGTAAACTCATGGAATAGCAGACATTACTCTGTAATAATCCTTCGGAACATCATTCGTTAGCAAAAGAAGAAAACAAACTATGCACAAAAATTGTAATATAAATAAATAGCCACACACGAGGTAGAGCACACCCATGATCATAGCTAAATACTGCTGTGCAGTTTCATATAGGAACTCGTTGGCATTTGCCAGTTATGGAACCGTGACTATGCCGATTTGGAATTCAATAATGCATGTTCGCCTGTTTGTACTCCTACTTTTCCGTTCACTTGTTCACCTAGTTGAAGTCTTACTTTTTTTAATTGGGAGTAATTAAATGTAGAATGACTATTTCTTCTCCTTATTCTTAGTGAGTTAGGCTCCAAATATCTAATGAGCACCCTGAGAATTAATTGAGAACTGCTACTACATCCATCCAACCAGATACTGATGTGTTAGTTTATCAAAAACATAGTCAAATATTGCACCAGTTTAATGTTGCCCTCTTTTACTTTTATAATAAAAAATATTGCAAAAACAATGACTTTTTTTTAAACTCAGATAGGTATATTATCTATATTAGTGATCCGTAACTTGTGATCTGCCTGATTTTTTCTGCTCATCGGCTATCCTTATTGTTATTGTGTGTGTGACAATTCCTCATCTTCCTGTGTGACACAGAAAGGTCAAAAGGTTGGACACCCGTGGTCTACAGATTGTAGACACCAAAGGCTTAAAGTGGTTGTAACATTTTTCGTTCTGTTAGCTGTAAAAAACCTGGTTGATCCTGCCAGTTCCTGTGTCCCCCTGTGTGTCCTGACCACAGTAAATATGGATGCCGATCCCTGATTACCATGGTTAGTTTACGTGCCCCCAGCATCATCCCCCAGCATTCCTCTTTCCCCTCTCCCCCTCCTTCTCTCCCTGTCAGCTCCTGTGTGTGAGCCGTCCCTCCCCACCCCTTCTATTGCCGTTTTGAGCAGCCGTAAAGCTACTGCTTACAATTGCTGCCAGCCCCTCTGTTAGGACAAAATGTACTATACAGTGCATGTGCTTTTTTAAAATTCTTCTTCTAAATACCTTTTTTTACCTCGCTGATCAGCGGTCACGTGACTGCCCGGCAGACGTCAGAGGGAGATCTCAGCCCCTCCCTCTGTAGTACAAACATCAGAGTAAGAGAGCGACGGGCGTTCATGTGACCGCTGATCAGCGAGGTGAAAAAGGTTTTTAGAAGAAGAATTTTAAAAAAGCACAAACACTGTATAGTACATTTTGTCCTAGCAGAGGGGCTGGCAGTGATTGTAAGCACTCCCTTTAGAACCCCTTTAATATTGCTTATTGAGTACTGCTGACCAAAATTTGTGTAAACAGCTGGGAAACTCATAGCTCTCCAATGTCCCTCACTTGGAACCAAGTCCTCTGTCCTTCATCCCCTTTTTTCTTTCTGTTGTATTACTCTATGTAAGGCTCGGTTCACACTGATGCGACATAGGATCCGATTTGTGAGACCCCAAGTCGGATAATTTCTTTCCTGATACTACACAAGTCTGTCCGACATTAGAAAAGGTCCCTGCACTACTTTGGCCTGACTTTGATATGACTTTAATGCCACAGAGTGTAAAAAGTCACATCAAAGTCGGAATTCCAAAATTGTACTGAAAGTCGCACGACTTTGGAGTCGGGCTAGTGAGAACCAAGCCTTAAAGCAAATGTGCAATTTAACTACTGAAAATGTTAAAGTGATATTAAAGGCTCTTTCTAAAATAAAAAAAATAAAATAAAAAAACATGTGAGACGCACTTGATCTGTGCAGTGCTGGTGTTTGTCCATTCATACATCTTACAAAGATTTTACTGTGCATAACCTATAGCTACACTCTATTACCAAAAGGATTGGGACCCCTGCCTTTACACGCACATGAACTTTAATGGCATCCCAGTCTTAGTCCGTAGGGTTCAATATTGAATTGGCCCACCCTATGAAAACTTCAGCTCTTCTGGGAAGGGCATCGACAAGGTTTAAGAGTGTGTCTATGTGAATGTTTGACCATTCTTCCAGAAGCACATTTGTGAGGTCAGGCACTGATTTTGGATGAGAAGGCCTGTGTCGCAGTCTCCGCTATAATTCATCCCAAAGGTGTTCTATCGGGTTGAGGTCAGGACTCTATGCAGGCCATTTAAGTTCCTCCACCCCAAACTCGCCCATCCAGGTCTTTATGGACCTTGCTTTGTACACTGGCGTGCAGTCAAGTTGGAAGAGGAAGGTGCCATTCTCAAACTGTATCCACAAAGTTGGGAGCATGAAATTGTCCAAAATGTCTTGGTATGCTAACACCTTAAGAGCTCCCTTCACTGGGAACTAAGGGGCTAAGCCAAACCCCTGAAAAACAATCCCACGTCATAATCCCCCCTCCACCAAATTATTTGGACCAGTGCACAAATCAAGGTCACAGAGTCCTGACCCGCTAGAACACCTTTGGGATTAATTTAGAGTGGAGACTGTGAGCCAGGCCTTCTCATCCAACATCAGTGCCTGACCTCACTAATACGCTTCTGAAAGAATGGTCAAACATTCCCATAGACACACTCCTAAACCTTGTGGACAGCCTTCCCAGAAGAGTTGTTGCTGATATAACTGCAAAGGGTGGGCCAACTCAATATTGAACCCTACAGACTAAGAGGGGGATGCTACTAAAGTTCATGTGCGTTTAAAGGCAGGCGTCCCAATACTTATGGTAATAAAGTGTATTTTGAACAGTGTGTACTGCTCATTTGGTCCTTTGGGTTTAGTATTTCTGTTTATAGAACAGGGCTCTGATTGTAAGTGGAGCTGAATCACAGACCTTAGGATGAGTACTTCATATTATGATATTATTTGAAGAGATGATGTGTGCTTATTCCATGTGTCTCACTCCTGGCACTTGTAGTAAAGATAAGAAACCTAGAAAATCCTAGTTTACGTGTTCCATGTGTGCAGCCTTGACTCAAACAAAGTAGACGAAATCCAGAATACAACACCTGCTTTTCCTCATGATCAGCTCCCAGGCTTATGGCGTTTTGTATTGTTAAACATAAGACTTTATTTTCCATGTGTTGTCAGGCAGTAATCCTGACAGGCACCACATGCAGCTTCGCTTAGAGTGTATATATGTTCCAAAAGGCGGTGGGACAGAAGTGTATAACATTATCTTAACTAAATCCAATCGAATGCCTGTGTATTTTGCTATACACACCTTTTGTGGGGTTTTGTCCAGGGTCTTATCCCGAGTGGGGATAAGTCTTCCAGTGACAACTGTCTAAGTGGAGAATTCCTCTCATTTTGGTAAGATATTCTTGTACTTCTGGTTGTTTCTCTTTGATGGGAAGTGAAGGGAAATAAACTCTACGTTGGGGGTCCTCAACCATAAATGGCACTGGTCCGTGGCCTCTCTGCAGCCGGGCCACGAAGGCTGCTCTGTCTCATGTGAGGCGGGAGGACAAGCGAGCAGAGAGATGACATCCCAGCTTCACATCACCACAGTTTGCCTCTCACAGCCGCGATGGCTGCTCTGCTATGTGCAGCTGCTGGCGAGCAGAGAGATTACATCATCTCTCACTGTCCGCATTAACTCTGGGACCCAGCCAATGCACATGTGCCAGTTTTGGGCTCGGACCCTGTAACGCTGGGGAGAAACTTCCAGAAGCCTCTTTCTCTGTTGTCACTGTTGCTTGCCACAAAATTGTGTTTACATTTAAAAAGTGATGAGCTGCATCAGGAATTTTTTGGTGGCAGGCAGCAGTGGGGAAACTTCATCTGGTGGCAGGATAGTGAGAATCCACATGTGGTGGCAGGGGACGTGGCAAGTGAGAATCCGTATCTGGTCGCAGGCGACCTGACAGGTGAGAATCCGCATCTGGTGGCAGGGTATGTGGCAAGTGACAATCCGCATTTGGTGGCAGGTGACGTGGCAAGTCACTATCTGCATCTGGTGGCAGGCAACGTGACAAGTGACAATCCACATCTGGTGGTAGGGGACGTTGCAGGTGAGAATCTGCATCTGGTGACAGGCAATGTGGCAAGTAACTATCCGCATCTGGTGGCAGGCGACATGGCAAGTGACAATCCGCATCTGGTGGCAGGCGATGGTGGTATGTGCATCTGGTGGCAGGCGATGTGGCAAGTGACAAGCTGCATCTGGTGGCAGGCGATGTTGGCAAGTGACTTGCTCAGGGTTCCCACTGATTCTGCATGATGGTGAGTTAAACTATTTAATTTTTTATTACAATGTAATAATAGAAATAATGCGCTTCAATCATCCTGACACCACATCAACTATGGTACGGTGATGATTGAAGCGCCAACACCAGCCATTGCCCCGACAAACTGCCTGCGAAAAACTGCATCCAACAACACCCAAACCCAATGTTGAATGCTAAGACATTGTCGCATGTCTACATTCACCAAAGCTTCTTCAAGGTTCCTTACTGGCGTGTAGCATGTAGCGGAACTAGCTGTTGCAACTGGTGGAACGCATGTTGGAACGGGAAGCCCTGGCCACATAAGGAGGTGGCTAAGGTACATCGATGATGTCCTAATGGTCTAGGATGGTACAGTCAATGAGTTGAGGCTCTTTATGGAGGAACTCAATCAAAATACACGTAACATCCATTCAACCTATGTGGTTGATCCAAGTAAAATCTCTTTCCTGGATCTAAACATTAAGCTATCAGAGGGTAGACTTACTACAGCTACCTTTAGGAAAAAAATAACAGCCAATACTCGGGGAGCCATCACCCGAAGCCTCTAATTAAGGGGATTCCATTTGGTCAGAGGATAAAAAGGAACTGCTTAAGTAAGGACGAATACTGGCGTGAGGCAGACAATCTCTATAAGAGATTCAAGGAAAGGGGTTATCCACATAGGATCCTTAGGAGAGCAAGGAAATTGTCAGGCAGGAGGCTAAGGAAGTATCTTTTGGCCCCTAAACCAGATTTGTTAGCGAATTCCGAGACCCCGCTAAGGATTATTACTAAATATGGAGCACAGTGGGAAGCGGTTGGTAAGGTCCTACGAGATCACTGGCACATTTTGATCTGGTCAGATAGAATGAGGGCTATAGTTGGACCAAGACCAGCGATGGTCGCCAGACGGGCTGAAAAATTAAATGACACCTTGGTACAATCTGAATTTCAGAGGACAGTAAATAGAAACTGGATTATGGATCTTCCTGAATTAAAATGAATGTTTGCATGTGGTCATTGCAACATGTGTAAATATGTAGATTGGTCTAATGCCTTCTTTGACTCCAATGGCGTAACTAGTTTTGAGATTAAACAATTCATAAACTGTTCTATTTCAAGGGTACTCTATATGTAAGAGTGCCCCTGTAAGAAAATGTACATTGGAAAAACAAAATGCCAGTTATGTGTAAGATTTGGGGAACATCTAAAGAGTATTTAATTAACACCTATTGGCTTGCACTTTGCTGCGGTACATGGGGAAAACCCTAGTGGTCTCAAATGAAGGGTTTATTTGCTCTGCATCTTTCAAGTCGTAGGGGTGACTTTAATACTGTTTTGCTAAAAAAAGAAAAATCTTGGATTTTTAGATTTGATACCCTGGCCCCAAAAGGGTTAAATAATGAAATGAGTTTGAAGGTCTTTCTGGAACTCTAACTTATAATATATTAAAATATATTATATATTATGTATATATTATCCCTAACTTGGTACCCAGCTACATCACTAACCTGGTCTCAGAATACCAACCAACTCGTTCTCCTCGTTCCTCCCAGGACCTCCTGCTCTCTAGCTCCCTTGTAACCTCTTCCCATGCTCGCCTCCAGGACTTCTCCTGAGCCTCTTCCATCCTCTGGAATAGTAGGGCCCTCTAATTCCTTCTGTATTAAAGTGTATTGCATTTGTACTGTCTACCCTCAAGTTGTAAAGCGCTGCGTAAACTGTCGGCGCTATATAAATCCTATATAATAATAATGTACTACTTATTGGGGGGTACATGAACTATGAAAAACATCTCCTATTATCTTCATGCATGAAGTGAATCCCCCATGAGGAGGAAGTTGGGCTGTGCTGGGTTTTCAGCACAAAATGCCTTCCTTGCTCGGGCCTCTACTTGAGTCTCTGTTTTTGAAATGTTATGTTTGACTGTGTTGTACTGTGTTCCCCCGTAGGTTACTCAGCACTCTGATGCAAATGCACTCTAAGCTTGGAACCCAGTGTGAACTGGCCTGTTGTGTTGTGTATTATCACAATGTAATTTCTTCAAAAATACTATAATTTTTACTTTGTACCACTAGATGGTGCCTAGTAGACACTCATACTCCAGATATGCTAATTGTGCTGTTACCACTATAAATGGATGTGAAGAGTGAGCGTCGTTATGTCCTGACGAAGCATACGTGACATATGCGAAACACGTTGACGTAAGCTGCACAGAGGGCTTCACGTTCCAACATGCGTTCCACTGGTCGCAACAGCTAGTGCCAGTAAGGAACCGCGAAGGAGCTTTGGCGAATGCAGACACGCAACAATGGCTTAGCATTCAACAGCAAAGTGCGCTTTATTTGGAACTGTCTTCAGTCCTAATCTGAATGTGACCTGGACTTCCAGGAAGAAGGAGGACATTAACCATATTGAGGGCTGCGGAGTGGTGAGAGCCCTTTGGCACCCCTGGCTTTCCACTCTATACTTGAATTGTTCTCTATAGCCTTCATAAGTGGATTGTGTCTCCATAGCGGTATATGCGCCTGCATACCAGTCTAGTTCACTTTGTATGAGTTCGGATTGGAGAAGTGTATAGCCTGATTAAACTGTATGATATCAGGAGGCGCGTTTTGATTCGCTTGTTCCTAAAAGGTGGACTTCCAATCTACATCACACAGTTGTGTGGGATCAAGCATCAATGAATATGCAACAGCTGATTACCTCCATGGGAGGCTATGTGTTTACATCATGTTTACATTTTTTTGTGACTAGCTATATGCTGAATACACAGCCTAAAGTTAATACAAGACAACTGCTTACTGTGAATGGCCAAACTTAACTTGAGGAACCAGGTTCCAACAAAAGGGAGTTCCCCAACCTGGAATTTTTGATATATTTCCTAGTCATATTAAATTCACTATTTCGGTATAGTTTTGTCATTGGATATTTTTCCTTAATAAAGGTAATTTTTTGTATTCTACATCGTTTGTTGGGCCTCCTTACAACTGCTTGACTGGGGTGACCTGTTGGTTTTCCCCAGTGTTCTTCTTTTATATTCTGTTTAAAAACCCTCATACAAGAAAGCCATGTTTGCATTCATTCAGAGCATCCTAGCTAGCAGCAGATTAACCAGAAACTTAATTTTAATTCTTAACAAAAGCAGTGCAGCCTTTTAAAGGGAAACCAACATTTTTAGTTTGTTTGCTTACATACATATATGAATGCAATTTGCTTAAAGTGCATGGCCACAGGCTGCCACCATGATGTGAAACAGCATCAGCATTAGGGAGCACAGCATGGGACCATCTCGAAACTGAAAATTTAAGATGAGAAACGCATTTTGCCTTGTGAATCAATTTCGTCTTTTCATGTTCTAACCTGCCCTGCAGACTTGAAAGGTAGGACTGACTGGACTAATTTCACATGTAGGATCTTTTGAGTTTACTGACATTCATTACATTGGTACATTTTGATAAGGTGAAAAGTAGTTCTAGACACCTTTTTGCTGGTTTCTTGGAACTACAAGTTTCAGTACGGACTTATCAACCTACAGCTAAAGTGCTGTGTCATCTGAACTTGTCCAAGTCTGTCTTTTTCAGAAATCCCGATATTGCAAATTCCTTAGCATTACAGAAATTTCTAAAGCTAGAGTACTGTGACTGAGAAAGGAAATCTATGAAACTGAATTTAACCTTGATACGTTCCTCTAAGAAAACCTAATTCCATCCAAGCATGTTTTTGAAAATGAGGTGCAATGTGCTAAACCTAGCCCTGTTATAAGTTCAGCTGGAGGGCAACACTCAGTCTCCTGGCAGTGTTCAATAGGTGTTATTGCATTCAACAAAAATTATTTCAAGGGTTTTTAAATGTGTCCAAAATCCACAGCCTGAGGTGAGATCATTCCTTCACATGAGCATGATATGTACAAAACGTTTCCTCTTGTCATAGTTTTCACCTAAAAATAACAACTTTTCGAAAGGTTTCAGCAGTAAACTTTGATTCTTGTGATGTGAGTAAAATTTATGACAAATGTGTCACGAGCATTGAAATAAAATTCTAATCAAAGGGTGGTCTGGCGTACATTACCGACACTAGTAAATAGCAGATAGATTTGTACAACTCTGACAGGGGAAGCAAATGATCGGACAATAATTACAGTTCACTACAATTAAATTCTTTCTCTAGACAAAACCTATTTTTTTGGGAGTTTGGATAGAGTGGAGAAACATTAGACCCCCCTGTCAAGTTAGTATTGCTATTCTATGTGTTCATTGGGAGGTGTGCCGCTTTGTTTGTCCTCTTGACTATTGTCACTGGAATAGAAAGTAATGGTAAATACAAAATGTTAGAATTGTACTCAAAACACCATTGGACTAGCATTGGCTGTGTGGCTGGATAGGGGTGAACTCCCGGGTGGGTGTCTTTCCCAATTCTCATATTTCTTCTTACCTCTTCTTTGCTATTCCCTCTCTCTAGAACCTAACTAAACCTCCATTAATAGTCTCATGTTGTGAAGCATGGTACTCACATTCTTATATGTTTGTGTACATTAAATATAGATATATTTGTACAACTCTGACAGGGGAAGCAAATGATCGGACAATAATTACAGTTGACCACAATTAAATTCTTTCTCTAGACAAAACCTATTTTTTTTGGGGGGGTTTGGATAGAGTGGGGAAACATTAGACCCCCTGTCAGGTTATTATTGCTATTCTATGTGTTCATTGGGAGGTGTGCCGCTTTGTTTGTCCTCTTGACTATTGTCGCTGGAATAGAAAGTAATGGTAAATACAAAATGTTAGAATTGTACTCAGAACACCATTGGACTAGCGGTGGCTGTGTGGCTGGATAGGGGTGAACTCCCGGATGGGTGTCTTTCCCAATTCTCATATTTCTTCTTACCTCTTCTTTGCTATTCCCTCTCTCTAGAACCTAACTAAATCTCCATTAATAGTCTCATGTTGTGAAGCATGGTACTCACATTCTTATATGTTTGTGTACATTAAATTCTTCAATTTCCGCAGATACAGTATCTCACAAAAGTGAGTACACCCCTCACATTTTTGTAAATATTTTATTATATCTTTTCATGTGACAGCACTGAAGAAATGACACTTTGCTACAATGTAAAGTAGTGAGTGTACAGCTTGTATAACAGTGTAAATTTGCTGTCCCCTCAAAATAACTCAGAGCACACAGCCATTGTCTAAACTGCTGGCAACAAAAGTAAGTACACCCCTAAGTGATAATATCTAAATTGGGCCCAAAGTGTCAATATTTTGTGGGGCCACCATTATTTTCCAGTACTGCTTTAACCCTCTTGGGCATGGAGTTCACCAGAGCTTCACAGGTTGCCACTGGAGTCCTCTTCCACTCCTCCATGATGACATCACGGAGCTGGTGGCTGTTAGAAACCTTGTGCTCCTCCACCTTCCATCTGAGGATGCCCCAAAGATGCTCAATAGGGTTTAGGTCTGGAGACATGCTTAGCCAGTCCATCACCTTTACCCCCAGCTTCTTTAGCAAGTCAGTGGTCATCTTGGAGGTGTGTTTGGGGTCATTATCATGTTAGAATACTGCCCTGCGGTCCAGTCTCTGAAGGGAGGGGATCATGCTCTGCTTCAGTATGTCACACTACATGTTTGCATTTATGGTTACCTCAATGAACTGTAGCTCCCCAGTGCTGGCAGCACTCATGCAGCCTCAAACCATGACACTCCCACCACCATGCTTAAATGTAGGCAAGACACACTTTTCTTTGTACTCCTCACCTGGTTGCCGCTACACACGCTTGACACCATCTGAACAAAATAAGTTTATCTTGGTCTCATCAGACCACAGGACATGGTTCCAGTAATCCATGTCCTTAGTCTGCTTGTTTTCAGCAAACTGTTTGCGGGCTTTCTTGTTCATCATCTTTAGAAGAGGTTTCCTTCTGGGACAACAGTCATGCAGAACACTTTGATGCAGTGTGCGGCGTATGGTCTGAGCACTGACAGGCTGACCCCCACCCCTTCAACCTATACAGCAAAGCTGGCAGCACTCATATGTCTTTTTCCCAAAGACAACCTCTAGATATGACGCTTAGCACATGCACTCAACATCTTTGGTCGACCAGGGCGAGGCCTGTTCTGACTGGAACTTGTCAGTATCAGTGGAATTGCATGTCAGAGGCAGTGATGTCACATCAGTTTTGATCTCACTCCTCTTTGATTTCTCCTCCCACAGCATTTAATGCAAAGGTCCGCTGTGAAGTTTAGCTATCAGAAATAACATGAAAAATTGTATTTTCATTTTCATGTAGATGCGTAAAACACTTAAAAATTCAATTACATAAGTATCGTTTGGAACATTTTTTTTATACCTTGCCCTTTCTTCCACTTTAATAGAATACATTTTGGCTGGAGCCAGGGAGCTGTGTAAGGTTTAGCCTACAAAAAACCAGCATTTCAGCTATGGGTGCACAGTGATAAGTTGAATCATACACTACGATCTTATATCTCTCAGGAATCCCAACAACGTCTCAAAAAAACCAGACCCAGTTCTTTCTAATTGCAGTGGCCATGACCAATAAAGGAGTGGTGCCTTACTGCAAAGGAATAAGGTAATATACATTATAAATCTACCAGGAAAACTGACACCCCCCCCCCCCCAGGAATGAAAGAAATGTAGGTGATTATTAAAGGGGTGTTGGGGAGTCACCAAACTGGCTTTGATGCATTGCCGAAACATGTGTTTTGAGTGGACTGCCCTTTTAGGGGATAATGCAGTGTAACTCTTTTGAATGAACTCTTAATTAGAGATTTAATTTTGTATTTAATTAATGTAGTATGCATGTGTCGATAGATAGATAGATAGATAGATAGATAGATAGATAGATAGATAGATAGATAGATAGATAGATAGATAGATAGATAGATAGATAGATAGATAGATAGATAGATAGATATGTATACCGCTCAAGGTAAGTGGCTCATCAAAGGCTCTGCTGTAAAGTGCCTTGGTGCTGGTCTGGCTCATTGGACACTGGCAATCCAGTTGGAAAAGGAGATAAATGAATGCACTCCAGACTGCAGCTCCTGCAGCCTGGAGTGCAGTGATTCATTTACCTTTCTGCACGGTGCACACAACTGAGTTGCAAACTAGATGCATCTAAAACACCCGCATACACTAACCTTTTTGGAAGGCAGTTGGTGATATTATATTACATTTTCATTTCTGATGTGTCTGACATATATGTTTTCTGTTTTTGATGCGTCCCACATACATTTTGGGGGTTTGCAATGTCTGCAGTGTTTCTGAGTTTTATGTATTTAGTGTCATCGCTTTTTACTCATACCTTAAATAAAGTTTGATTTTCACAAAGGACATTGTAGTAAAAGCACTTCATTTATTATAAATGTGTGTTCTTGTCATGCATGGAGAAAGATGGCAACACCAATAGAGTCCATGTACATTGGGCTTGAAGCGGAGCTTCACCCAAAAGGGGAAGTTCCAGTCTTCCTCCTACTCCCCCCTTCCTCCTTCACATTTGGGACTTTTTTTTGGGGGGGAAACTGGTTTTGACAGGTACCCACTCCACCACTTCCAGTTGGATCGCCGCAGCGATCGGAGCAGAAGTTCAGCCCCTCTCTCTTTCCATTGCAGCCTTCTAGGACACATCACAGGTCCCAGAAGACTACAGAACCATGCACAGTGGGAATCTGGCTGTGAAGCCCCAAGACTTAGTTAATATGCCGACGCCTGGACCAAAAGCCCATTGAAGAATCAACTTGGGTTAGGACAGTATTTGTAGCTCCTGACTTAATTTTTTGGGGGTAAATTGGAATTTCGCTTTGAGAGATGCTGCTTCTCCAGAAAGAAGTAGCTCATTGTTATCCTATGTGTCCATACACATTGGAACATTTAGAGGCATATTTTAACCACTTACCGCCCGCCCGCCGTCATATGACGGCGGGACGGTGCGGCTATTATCCTGGGCGGAAGTCATATGACGTGACCCAGGAAATGCGCGGCAGGCGCGCGATCGCGGGCGCGCCGCCGTGCACTGCCGGTGTCGGGGTGTCCCCGGGACACCCCCCGTCACCGGCAGGGGGGAAACAGCCACTGGGCGTGGCTGTTTCCCACGTGATCGGCTGTGTTCCAATGACACAGCCGATCACAATGGAGGCGGCCGGGAGATGACCGCGCATGCGCGATCGGGAGCGCGCAGCGCGGTCATGTCGGTGGCACTGTGTTCCGTAGGAACACAGCTGTCACCGGCAGTAGTAAACAGTCACTGACAGTGACTGTTTACTATGTGATCGGCTGTGAATCCATTCACAGCCGATCATAAAATGTAAACAAAGAGCAGTAACTCAGTGTTACTAGCTCTTCTCTCCTCATACAGCTTCCAGTATGAGGGGAGAAGAGCTAGAAATAGTGAGTTACTGCTCTGTACCCCTGTAAAAAGTAAAATCACACAAATAAAGGTCCCCCCACACAGTCCTCAGCCCCCCCCAATGTCACCTGTCACCCAACAGTCACCTCATCAGTGCCCAGAAATTGACACCCATAACGTTCACATGTGAGCGCAGCGATCGCGGGCAGAATCACCGCGATTCTGCCCGCAATCCAGAAATCATTGCAAATTGCGGGACGCCTGTGCGTTGCCCGTGATTTGCAATAGCACCCCAAACGCTGTGCAATGTTGCCGCCATTTCCGCCTGCCGAATCGCGGTAACATCGTGCAAACATCGCATGACGCCCAAAAAAGGTACAAGAGCTTCTTTGGGGCGTCATGCGTTGTTTGCGTGATGTTACCGCGATTCGGCAGGCGGAAATCGCAGCAACATCGCACAGCGTTTGGGGTGCTATTGCAAATCACGGGCAACGCACAGGCGCCCCGCAATTTGCAATGATTTCTGGATCACGGGCGGAATCGCAGTGATTCTGCCCGCGATCGCTACGCTCACATGTGAACGTAGCCTAAAGTTCACCGGTCACCAGAGACTGCCATCAGTACCGCCGTGCACCATTGCCCGTCACCTGTCACCCATCAGTGACCATCGCCTGTCACCTGTCACCCCATCAATCACCGTCACCTGTCACCCTCATCAGTCATTGTCACCTGTCACCCCATCAGTCATCGTCATCTGTCACCCTATCAATCATCGTCACTTGACACCCCATCAGTGATCGTCACTTGTCACTCCATCAATCATCGTCACCTGTCACTCCGTCAGTGATTGTCATCTGTCACCCCATCAATCATCGTCACTTGTCACCTCATCAATCATCGTCACCTGTCACCTCATCAGTCATCATCACCTGTCACCCCATCAGTTATCGTCACCTGTCACCCCATCAGTCATCGTCACCTGTCACCCCATAAGTCATTGTCACCTGTCACCCCATCAGTCATTGTCACCTGTCACCCCATCAGTCATCGTCACCTGTCACCCCATCAGTCATCGTCACCTGTTTGCCATATGCATGCAATCACTTACTGACCGCCTAACGACTATATGCGTCGGCCATTAAAAGCTAAATACTGGGGTTATGGCAGCAGATAGCCCCCATAACCCCGGTATTTTTTGAAACGGCGGGCGGTCGGCTTTCAGATAAGGGTGGTCCCAGTGGCGGATTCGCCGCGGAATTACCCTTACGGTGCAGGGGAAGAGGTGCCCCCCCCCCTCCTGCCGCGTCCCAGACGTTTTCCCAGCTTACCGGACCCGCCGGCAGCGGGGAAAACTATCCGGTCCCGGATCCTCAGAGACAGGAAGTCGAGTGAGGGCAAGATGGCCCTCACTCAACTCTATGGTCTTGGAGGACCGGAGCTACGTCAAAAGACGTTGCCTAGCAACCGGTTTAAAGGGCCGCTTTTTTTTTTGCTTTTTTTTTTTTTCCTCTTTCAACAATTTTTTTTTTTTTCTTTTCTTTTTTAGTGTAGTTGTGAGGTGTGAGGTCTTTTTGACCCCAGATCTCACAATAAAGAGGACCTGTCATGCCTATTTCTATTACAAGGGATGTTTACATTCCTTGTAATAGGAATAAAAATGATCAAAACATTTTTTTTTTTAAACTGTGTAAAAATAAAAAAATAATAAATAAAATAAATAGGAAAAAAAAAAAAAAAAAATTTAAAGCGCCCTGTCCCCGTTAGCTCGCGCGCAGAAGCAAACGCATACGCAAGTCCCGCCCACATATGTAAACGGTGTTCAAACCATACATGTGAGGTATCGCCGCGATCGTTAGAGCGAGAGCAATAATTTGAGCCCTAGACCTCCTCTGTAACTCTAAGCTAGTAACCTGCAGAAATTTTTAAAATGTTGCCTATGGGGATTTTTAAGTACCAATGTTTGGCGCCATTCTGTGAGCATGCGCAATTTTGAAGCATGACATGTTGGGTATCTAATTACTCGGCGTAACATTATCTTTCACATTATGGAAAAAAATTGTGCTAAATTTACTGTTTTCTTATTTTTTAATTCAAAAAAGTGAATTTTTTTCAAAAAAATCGCATCTGGAAGACTGCTGCGCAAATATGGTGTGATAAAAAATATTGCAACGATCTCCATTTTATTCTCTAGGGTCTCTGCTAAAAAAAATATATAATGTTTGGGGGTTCCAAGTAATTTTCTAGCAAAAAAAATGATTTTAGCTTGTAAACACCAAGTGTCAAAAATAGGCCCAGTCTTAAAGTGGATAAATGGACAACTTTGTGTAAAGCGCTACTTGGATGTTAGGCCTATGTGTGTGGCCAGGCTGTCAAAAAGTGTTACACATGTGGTATCGCCATACTCAGGAGGAATAGCAGAATGTATTTTGGGGTGCAATTTTTGCTATGTACATGCTATGTGTTAGAAATATTGCATAAATGGACAGCTTTGTGTAAAAAAAAATGTGTTTTCATTTTCTTTCCACATTTTCCAAAAACTTGTGGAAAAAAATGACATATTCAAAAGACTCATTATGCCTCAAAAATTATACGTTGGGCTGTTTGCTTTCCAAAATGGGGTCATTTTATGGGGGTTTCCATTGTCCTGGTGCTCCAGGGCCTTCAAAAGTGCGATAGGTTGTCAGGAAATTATATGTGTAATTTGTGCTCCTAGAATGCCGGACGGGGCTACTTGAATGTTAGGCCTCTGTATGTGGCCAGGCTGTGAAAAAGTCTCACACATGTGGTATCGCCATACTCAGGAGGAGTAGTAGAATGTGTTTTGGGGTGTAGTTGCAAGTATACATGTGCTGTGTGAGAGAAATAACCTGTTAATATGGCAATTTGTAAAAAAAAAAAAAAAAAAAATCTTCATTTTGCAAAGAGTTGTGGGAAAAAATGACAACTTCAAAAAACTCACCATGCCCCTTATTAAATACCTTGGAATGTCTACTTTCCAAAAAGGGGTCATTTGGGGGGTATTTGTACTTTCCTGACTTTTTAGTGTCTCAAGAAATGAGATAGGCCTTCTATACATCAGGTGTGATCAAGTGTGATCAATTTTCAATGATTCGCACCATAGCTTGTGGACTCTATAACTTTCACAAAGACCAAATAATATACACTTATTTGGGTTATTTTTACCAAAGATAAGTAGCAGTATAAATTTTGGCCAAAATTTGTGAAGAAAAATGACTAATTTGCAAAATTTTATGACAGAAAAAAAGAAAAATGCGTTTTTTCACGATATTTTCAGTCTTTTTTTATTTATAGCACAAAAAATAAAAAACCCAGTATTGATCAAATACCATCAAAAGAAAGCTCTATTTGTGTGAAAAAAAGGACACAATTTTTGTATGGGTACAGTGTTGCATGACTGAGTAATTCTCAGTCAAAGTGTGAGAGCGCTGAAAGCTGAAAATCGGTCTGGGCAGGAAGGGGGTGAAAGTGCACTGTAGGCAAGTGGTTAAGCTCAGTGTTTAGAGACAGGAAAAAAAACCCTTCTGAATTGGGTTTTTGAGAGGAGTTTTCTGGCAGAAAAAAACACTAAACACTTCTAAACGCACCTAAATGCTTGCACAAAAAAGGCTCTATATGAATGTTTTATTCTGCCAAGGGAACTGGCAGTGTGCAAGGACCCATACACTGTAAAAACGTTCATAGAGATTGAAGAAACTGCAGCAAAAAAAAAAAAAAAAGAAAATGCAACATATTGCATAGTAAACCCTGCAGTAGACACTAGTGTTCAAAATTTGCGTTTGAACTGCGGCTCTTAATACAGGCCAATGTACACTATTATTGAATTAAAGATCATCCAAATAAATAAATCAGTTTTACCAACTGCATTGACTTGTGATCCTAACATTAATTAATTTTTTGGTTTTAATGTTTTTTCATAATTATGGTAAAAGATGCCTCTAAAATTATTCTTTGAGAAGCTACACTTAGTGAGGTATAATTCAATGTTTCCTGTAAATCTAATTTTCCCACTTTTTATTCCAAAGGGACACGTCTGTCTCATAATATGAGGGGTTTTATTCCCATGGCGTGAGCCAGGTTTCCCATGGGGGTATGGTCTGCTCCGGTCATAATACAGAACACATTCCTATGGCTAAGGAAGAGATCTAATGACCTCCTAGTTGTCATTTATTTTCCGGAGGCTAAACTTAGGTCACCCAGAAGGACATAAAATGTACTGTTTTGCACTACCAACCAATTATGTTCTTTTATCCAGAAGTGAAAGTGTTCAGAAGACAGGCCATGCTACTGTGTGTGCTGATCTATACTCCATCACCATGCCATGCTACTGTGTGAGCTGATCTATACTCCATCACCATGCCATGCTACTGTGTGAGCTGATCTATACTCCATCGCCATGCCATGGTACTGTGTGTGCTGATCTATAATCCATCGCCATGCCATGTTACTGTGTGTGCTGATCAATACTCCATCGCCATACCATGCTACTGTGTGTGTTGATCAATACTCCATTGCCATGCCATGCTACTGTGTGTGCTGATCTATACTCCATCGCCATGCCATGCTACTGTGTGAGCTGATCTATACTCCATCGCCATTCCATGGTACTGTGTGTGCTAATCTATACTCCATCGCCATGCCATGCTACTGTGTGTGCTGATCTATACTCCATCGCCATGCCATGCTGCTGTGTGAGCTGATCTATACTCCATCGCCATGCCATGCTACTGTGTGTTTGTTGATTGATCAATACTCCATCGCCATGCCATGCTACTGTGTGTGCTGATCTATACTCCATCGCCATGCCATGCGTCTGTGTGTACTGATCTATACTCCATCGCCATGCCATGCTACTGTGTGAGCTGATCTATACTCCATCGCCATGCCATGCTACTGTGTGTGTTGATCAATACTCCCATCGCCACGCCATGCTACTATGCGTGTTGATCTATACTCCATCGCCATGCCATGCTACTGTGTGAGCTGATCTATACTCCATCACCATGCCATGGTACTGTGTGTGCTGATCTATACTCCGCCGTCATGCCATGCTACTGTGTGTGCTGATCAATACGCCATTGCCATGCTATGCTACTGTGTGTGTGCCTATCAATACTCCATCGCCATGCCATGCTACTGTGTTTGCTGATCAATATGCCATTTCCATGCTATGCTACTGTGTGTGTGCTGATCAATACTCCATCGCCATGCCATGCTACCGTGTGTGCTGATCTATACTCTATCGCCAATGACATAAAAGTGGTGGAGCATTGACATCACCAAGTTGTCAGGGTCAGGGAAATGAAGGTACAGTTTTACTTTTGAAGGTTATATTTGCTGCTCTGACATGAATGCATTTTTTTTTTCATTTCACATAATTCTGTACTGTATCTTTCAGCATATATCATCACTCGGATGAGATGCAGATTGTTAATTTTCATATAAATAAGAATATATTTATAGATAGTGTCTCCTGTTTAGCCTTTACACACCAGCAAAAACTGCAGGGAATCCAGATCACATTATTTGTTTTGTAAATTGTGCACAGTGCATTGCATTGCAGTGTATTCTCTTGTATAATGAAGACTAACCTTGGGGAATGGTAAGTACAGGCTTCACCTGCCAGTCTGCGCAACAAGATCACTATAGCAACTTCCCATAAATCAGGAAAATGGCCTCTTTTGTAAGTTGGTTAATAGGCACAACATGCTTCTTTAGAAAACCCAACCATTCTTTCAATGGACTTTGATTGAAAGTAAGTCTTTTCTACAGACACATTCACATTCACATCTAGTAGCAGCTTGTATGGCTGTCCAATGTCTAATTTATTGCCATTTAAAGATCAGGGAGAGAAAATATGCTCTCTGGAACAAAGTTTACATTCAAAGGCATTAAAGGGAAGCCTGAAAGGGTGCCCGTTTTGTGCCTAACTCGGAGGTTTAACCTGGAGCTCTAATGATTTTAAATGTTGTTTTTTCTTTTTCTCTTGTTTAGCTATCACTATTCTCCTTTTTCAAATTAAATTTAACTGCGTTGTGATTCATAATCCCTTAGCTATTTTGGAGAGCATATCACATTTCAGAGAAATGCCTTCCAGTCCACTTATCAGAGGGAGAATTTTGTAGGATTGGCTCCGAGAAGTAGTAGAGCCTTTTGAAGTCCGCTTTTACCAAACGGCTGGTCACAGTTGTTTGCTTGAAAACCAGGACACAGCAAAACAAGATACTGGCAGAAGACATGTAGGTGTCATTTCTTAAGGTTAGCCTCAGTCTCTTAAGAATATGGGGTATTGTTTGAAGTGGAAACCTTGGGAGTCTGAAAAGCTTCTAACAGTAGCTCTAAGGCAGACACGTCTCTATATACTTAATGTGATTTTTTTTAACTTTTCATCCTGTGAACTAAATCTTCTTTTAGGATTAATGAGCACTTCTGGCAGTTGTGAAAAAAAATACTGCCAAGAGTCACACATGCACTTACATATTGCACTTTGAAGACGAGAAGTGTTAAAATACTGGACAAAAAAAAAAAAGCATGTTCTCGTTTTTTTCTAACTGGACTTGATGTGCCATTGAAACAGCAATGCTAATGAAAAAACATTGGTATTCATTTTTTCTTAACCACTTAAGCCCCGGAAGATTTTACCCCCTTCCTGACCAGGGGGTATTTTGCGTTTTAACGGACAATTGCGCGGTCGTGCGATGCTGTACCCAAGCGAATTTGACGTCCTTTTTTTCCCACACTTTTGGTGGTATTTGTTCCCCTGTGCGATTTTTTGATCATGCGCTATAAACAAAAAAAGAGCGACAATTTTGCAAAAATAACAATATTTTTTCACATTTTTTTATATGAAATCCCCCCCCCAAAAAATGTAAAAATCAAATTTTTTTAAAATTTTTGGCCAATTTGTTTTCTGCTACATATGTTTGGTACAAAAAATCACAATAAGCGTATTTTGATTGGTTTGCGCAAAAGTTATTGCGTTTACCAACTTAGGGAAAGATTTTTGTCATTTTTGTTGTTTTTTTTTTAACGCGTAATGGCGGCGATCTGCGATTTTTTTTTGCGGTACTGCGACATTGCGGCGGACAGATCGGACCCTTGACTGACATTTTTGACAATTTTGGGGTTATCAGTGACATTAGTGCAGTAATCAGTGCTACACATATGCACTGTTACTGTAAAAATGACACTGGGAGGGAAGCGGTTAACTTTATTGGAGAGGGAGGGGTTAAGTGTGTCCCTAGGTGCGTGTTTCTAATTGTCATTCGATGTGGCTAGTGGTGTAACAGCACAGATCAACGGTCCTACATAGCAGGACTGAGTGATCTGTGCTTTTACACAGGGGAGAATGACAGGCGGCTTTGTTTACATTAGCCGCCTGCCTTTCTCCCTCTCTACCCGACGATCGCGAGTGACCGGCGGACATCGGGTCCGCCGGTCACACGCGCCGGCTTCGTCGGGTACGTGCGGGGGCACGCCTCCGGCGGCGCATGCTCGCCCCCTATTCCCTCCCAGGCTAGTGACGTACCGGTACGTCACTTTGCCTGGGAGGGACGGCAAGTGGTTAAAGGGTAGAATTTGTATTACAGGTAGTTTTATAGTGCTGTCAATTTACATATTTATTATACATTCACATCAGTTCCTGCCATCAAGGAGCTTACAATGTAGGACCCTAACTTGCATTCACATACTAGGGCCAATTTACCTACCAGCATGTCTTTGGAGTTTGAGAAGAAACCCACACAGGAACATGCAGACTCCATACAGGTAGTGCGGTGGTTGGGATTTGAACCAACAACCCTAGTGCTGCTATTCAGAAACACTAACCACTTAGCCACTGTGCTGCTTTACTTTTACTTTCACTGCTTCTTGACTGGAAGGCTTTCCTGCTTAAAGCAGAGTTCTGGCCTCAAATACCTTTTTTAACTAAAAAATACCCCTATAATACTAATCCATCGTCCTTTACAGAACCGCTGTTCTCATACTTACAAGGTGTACAGTATTGGCTTTTAGTCAAAATCTTACTTCTAAAAAGGCTGTCTGGGTGCGGCCATCTTAGACGTGGGCATCTGAAGCCGCAGTATAATCTGCTGTGTCCTTCTTCCTGATTCCAGGGAGTGTTCTGGGAGTTCTTCCTGATTCCAGCCTCCTGGGAGTGATGACAAACCGCTCCCAGGATGCAATGCAAAGGCGGAAGTGATGTCGGTGGCCGCGGCCACAGAGGGGGAAGGAGGAAGTACAATCAAAAATGCCCTGAAAATAAGGTAAGGGACCCCCGAAAATGCCCAATTGTTGATCAGCATAGCGAGCACTCCAGGAATTACTAAAGTTACAAAATAGGCCGGAACTCCACTTTAATGACTAGGCCATTTTTTGCAATATGGCACTGTTTTGACTGACAATTGCATGGTCATGCGACGCTGTACCTAAATAAAATTGATGTCTATTTCCCCCCACAAATAGAGCTTTCTTTTGGTGGTATTTGATCACCTCTGCGATTTTTATTTTTTGCACTATAAACAAAAAAAGAGCGTCAATTATGAATTTTGAAAAAAAAAAAACACAATATTTTTTACTTTCTCCTATATAACATTCCCAACAAAAAAAAATAAAAATCTAATTTTTTCATCATTTTAGGCCAGTTTGTATTCTGCTACATATTTTTGGTAAAAAAAAAAAAAATCCCAATAAGCGTATTTTGATTGGTTTGCGCAAAATTTATTGCGTCTACAAACTAGGGGAAACATTTAGGCTCCGTTCACATGTTAGCGTATGGATCACGGGCAGAACCGTCGCGGTTCCGTCCGCGATCCGGAGATTATTGCAAATCGCGGGACGCCTGTGCGTTGCCTGTTGATTTGCAATAGACCCCCAAACGCTGAGCGATGTTGCCACGATTTCCGCCTGCCGAATCGCGGTAACATCGCGCAAAAAAAAATCGCGGGACGCATTACGACCCAAAAAGTACAAGAGCTTCTTTGGATCGTATTGCGTACCGCGTTTTTTTTGCGCGATGTTACCGCGATTCGGCAGGCGGAAATCGCGGCAACATCGCTCAGCGTTTGGGGGTCTATTGCAAATTAACGGGCAACGCACAGGTGTCCCGCGATTTGCAATAATCTCCTGATCGCGGGCGGAACCGCGGCGGTTCTGGCCGTGATCCATGCGCTATAATGAGAACGGAGCCTTATGTTATTTTTATTTGTTTATTTTTATACTAGTAATAACGGCGATCAGCGATTTTTAGTGGGACTGTGACATTGTGGCAGACAGATTGGACCCCTAACTGACATTTTTCACACTTTTGGAGGGACGCTGGTTTTCTGGTAAGCCTCCTGTGTGGGCTTTCTTCCGAGTGGCACTTTGGCTACCCCTGGATCTCTTTTCAAGCACATAAGGAATTATACTTGGGACATTTTTCCTTTGATTCCCTTTCTTTTTTAATTGTTTGGAGGTCCTGCTATTAATGTTTGTCCCAGTGTGTTTATTTTGTACACCAATTTATTCACATTAGAGCCAGCGGGAGACAGATGCAGAATCCACCAAGGTAAGTAAAATTCTTAAAAAAAAAATCCCATTCTTCTCTTTTAAGATACTCATATAATAAAGATTTTAACCACTTGCCAACCACCAGCAGTACATATACTGCAGCAGGTCGGCTCTGTCCCGCGAAACGATGTAACTGTACGTTGCTTCGCGGGACCGCAAGTGGGGGCGCGCACCCATTCGCCACAGGCGGAGCCAACCAGAGGGTCCAGTGGCCACAATTGCTGCCGGTCACCTGCGATTGCTACCCATGTAGACAGAACAGCGGTCTGCCATTGTAAACATGGCAGACCACTGTTCTGTCAGTTATGAAGACAGGGATCCTGTGTTCCTCATATTTAGGAGCACAGGTCTCTGTGTTGATTCAGTAAATACAACCCCCACACAGTTAGAAAGCACTCCCTAGGGACACATTTAACTCTTTGATCGCCCTGGTGTTAACCCCTTCCCTGCCAGTGTCATTAGTACAGTAACAGTGCATATTATTAGCACTGATTACTGTAGTAATGACACTGGTCCCTCCAAAAGTGTGAAAAATGTCAGTTAGGTGTCCAATCTGTCTGCCGCAATGTTGTAGTCCCGCTAAAAATCACAGATTGCCGCCATTACTGGTAAGAAAAAAAACAATAACAATGACATAAATCTTTTCCCTAGTTTGTAGATGCAATAACTTTTACGCAAACTAATCAAAATACACTTATTGCGATTTTTTTACCAAAAATATGTAAAAGAATACAAATTGGCCTAAAATGTTAAAAAATTTTGATTTTTCATTTTTTTTTTGGGAATGTTATATAGCAGAATGTGAAAAATATATATATTTTTTCAGAATTGTCGCTCTTTTTTGTTTATAGCGCAAAAAATGAAAATCTCAGAGTTGATTAAATACCACCAAAAGAAAGCTCTATTTGTGGGAAAAAGGGACATCAATTTTATTTAGGCACAGCGCCGCACGACCGTGCAATTGTCCATTAAAGTAATGCAGTGCCGAATCGCAAAAAATGGCCTGGTCATTAAGGGGGCAAATCCTTCCGGTCCAGAAGTGGTTAAAGTAAACTCATCATAAGCATGCAATGAAAAAATGCATAAACTCAATTTCTGCAAATGTAAATCTTGGACCTATTTCTCTGGAAATAGTGATCATTTTGACGTGCGTTTTTCACTGAAAGTAACCACTGCCTATGCATTTTTTCCAACATAAGCTCAGTTTGAATTGCAAGGCTTTTTGACAGATTTACATAAAAATATGTATTCTTTTATTGAGTAGGGGCTGCAGTGACTTTTCCTGTTGATTTTAGTCTCAGTTGTTCTTTAGCAGGGAGCCTGGCTGTGTTTCCTGATATACATATATTTCCAAAACAGGGACAAACTACAAATCTGTAAAATACAGTCGTGAGCAAATTGAAAAATGACGGTATATACCTGTCAAAGTCACATTAAAGCTGATCGTCAGGGAAAGAGCTAAAGACACAGATGAAATACATCATGTATATTAGAGCTGTTTTATGTGCTAAGCAGGATCTCTGTCTGTCCATTTCTGAGAATTACACAGATTTTCTCCTGGAGTTATGTAACATGTACAAGCCTCCTTCCCACCTGGAGTAAAAGGAGAAGCAGCACACTGACCCTGCTCTCTCATCATATTAACATATTGCTCACACTGTAGCCCAGCTGATTGGTTCCTTGTGCTGAATTTCTATCCTCTAGTTCAGCTTTAAAGAAGTATTATGTCCAAAGCCTTTTTAGCACTACTTCTCCTAAGGATCATGGTGCAGTTCGTTCTGCATTCCTGTAAAGACTGAAAATACCCCCTAAGGAGTGGGACTATGTGGGCGACCAAACATCCAAATGATACCCAAATATAAAGTTGAAGATGAGAACAATTTTAATTTAAACAGACATTATAAAATACAGTAAAACCTTGGTTTGAGAGTAACTTGGTTTAAGAGCGCTTTGCAAGACAAGCAAAATTTTCAAATAAATTTTGACTTGATATACAAGCGATGTCTTGATATACAAGTAGCCTCAAGTCACAGCTGATGATTGGAACGGGCACATCTAAGGATGCAGGCATCAGGGGTAAAGCTGTCCACATAGGACTATCCTCCGCACCATCATCTACGTCATCCTTTCCATGCTGCCCCTCGCTTTCAGATCGCTTTACTGCAGGGTGGTCTTCCCGGGCAGGATTACAGACTGGCAGCCGGCGGTGCAGAAGATAGTCTATGTGAACAGCTTTACCCCGGATGCCTGCATACTTAGATGTGCCTGTTTTATTCATCAACCATGTGAGTTGCTAAATGTTGTACCTTCATTAAATGGAACCATATTACTACCCTGTAGCTCCTGCTGGATTTTGCTTCCAATCCCCTTGTGGAAGCGGCTATTTGTGGATGGACATTGTATGGTTACACAACCTATCGCTGTGTCCATAATCTTTTTTATATGGACTATAAATTGAAGGATTTGTGAATAAATGGTTGTGGAACGAATCATCTGAGTTTCCATTACTTCTTATGGGGAAATTCGCTTTGATATAAGAGTGCTTTGGATTACAAGCATGCTTCCGGAACGAATTATGCTCGCAATCCAAGGTTTTACTGTACATAGAGAGACTAAGCGTCTCCGTATGACATGAAAAAATTGTTAAAAAGTTAAACTCTTGCAACAATGGGGCATACAAACAACTGGTGACTAGGATGGCACATGTTCTGGGAAGACCCAACGTGTTTCAGGTATAGGCACCCTTCTTCAGGGGTCTGCATGTTGGAAACTTAAGACTTTTGCAAATATCACATATGTCGACCCAGAAGCCGTGTGATTAAGCCGTATGATTAAGAGCAATGTTACACACCAAGAGGATTAGAGATACTGGGATAGAGGAGTGGAAAACTGCAGATGCGAAAGATTACTGACACATGGTGTTAGGGCATGCCTCTTGAAGGTCCCTGCTATAGTTGGACTGGCATCCCTTTAACAAGGGGGCAGAAAAATCCAACAAAATATTCCTTATATGTTTGCCTCAAAGAAACCTAACTTCAAAGGGAGTCCTTAGAAGCAGGCAAGACAAAAAGTAGTGCTGGAGTACTGTGTCAAAAAAGTTTTCATTCAAAAGGGTTCTATGCCGGAGAAGTAAGCTCCATGAACGCCGGCATTGTCTGCATTCCTGTACAGTAAACCCCCCTCCATTGCGGGGGTTACGTTCCAGACCCAGCCACGAAAAAAAGTGAAAGTCCGCGAAATAGAAAAACCCTTTTAAAATGCATTGTAGGCATGTTTTTTTACTGTCACTGTACGTGTAAAAGCATTTTAAGGTCTTTAAACACACTTTTAAAACAATAGAAACTCATTTAAACACATACAAGATACTGAGAGACATAACAAGAGCTATGGAAAACACAAAAATATTTCATTTTTAATGATTTATATAGTAAAATAACATTACAAAAAAAACCGCAATATACCGGGACCGCAAAAACTGAACCGCGATGGAGTGGGGGTTTACTGTAAACAATTTTCCACTGCCAGCAGTCACTCAGCCGGTCCAGGATGGGGGAAAATCCCAGACTTTACATTCGGGAACTACCCAGATGACTGGACCGGCAGCTGGTTTATCCAGTGAGTGCTGGAGGGGCAGAGCAGAGAGCCGGGGACTGACAGTCATCACCCTCCACTCAGAGTGGATTGGTCAGTTCTCAATGCAGAGGCAGCAGGGGACCGATGCGGTATTGGATCAATGCTTCATCCATCTAGCTGAGTATAAGGTATTTTTGTAAACCCCATTCTTTTAAAATTAGAGTTACATTTTGCAATAATACCTCCAATGTGTACTCACTGAAATTTATACTTCACATCCAGTACTTGAGAATAGTAGCGAAATACTGTGCTTTTCAGCTTTCTGAGATAAAGAAGGGAGACCTTTTAAGCCCCCTGCACACAGGGCTGCACGTGCGTTTGGTTTTCCACACCCTGAACGCACAGGGCCCCATACGCCAGTGCCACTTAGTATATCGTTCAGCCCTGTCCAGCTGCAGCCTGCCATAGACTTTGACAGGCTGCCTGCGATGGGGCAGGATGCCCAGAGGGATGCACCACAGCTGGATGGCCCTGTGTGCAAGGGGTCTTCATTCCAGGTTTATAGGCAATGGACGCACTCTTGCCATGGCCCCTGTGGAAAATTATTATGCAGACAATGACTGGTTGACTGGTTGAACCCACAAGTGCATTTTTCACCAACACTTTTTTATACCAGATTTTCGAGATAAATGCAATCATTTAGAGATTGGATGAAATATTTACTGTAGTATAAGACTTTTGAAAGTTAAAGTGGTATGAAACCCTCCTTTTTTGAATGGATACATCCTACAGAACATCTTTAACGGTTCCTGGTACATATAATTTCTTATTCACTGCCAGGTTTAGGTTCACAACACTGCTTCCTCAAAACATCTGGGTAGGGGTGCACACGCCTTGTGCGCAAATGCAAGGAGGAGGCAGAGGAGTTGCTTGCTGGGACTATGTGTTGCTGTGGATGTAAGCAGCCTGCTGTGTATTGCCAGCTGGGAGTGCACACCCAACGGTGTCACTGGGGTACCCTGCAATGGAATTGTGACACCAGAAGACAGAAACCAGGAAAGAAGAAATTTCTAGACAAGGAATTCCCAGCAACAAAAGGCTTGATAATAAAGCAGCTATGCAAGTATGATAAGTGCTGGTGCCTAGAGCACTGCATGTGTTTTTTTTTTTATTTTTAGGATTTTCTAACACTTAAATTTAAGATGTCAGACCAAAAGAAGGACAATTGAGGAGAGAAAAAGACAGAGGAGTTTGGTTTCAAATGAGGGAAAATCGTTCAATAATAAAAAAAAATAAATCACCGTTTTACTGTAGACAACTGTCAGATAATGTATGAAAACATCAGATTACAGTAAAAAAACAAAAATGACTGGACTAGTTGGAAGGGTACGTATGTTCATCATTAGACTACTATAGCTTAGAGCAGGGTTGTCAAACTCAATTTCATTGCGGGCCGCATCAGCATTATGGTTGCCCTAAAGGGCCGGTTGGATGTGTAAGACTCTATAAATGTATCTACTCTTTATCATAACAAATAATTGCCTCTGCATTCAATTATTACTGCTTTTAGTAATAACGTAAGGCTTACGTTGTGAAGGGCAGATGATTGTATCAGCCACAAGAAACTTTATTGGAGACTGCCTAAACAGAACATGGTTCTGCAGTGGTGTTCTGTCTGAGCTGGGAAGCAGAAAAAGCAGGGTCTGGAGGGGGCTGGAGTCAGTTACCGGAGTCTGCTGAATACTGAGTCTAGGGGAGGCGGAGACGAGGGGGTGCTTCGACCGCACAGAAAGGCGTAGGATCTGTTGGAGGAGTTCTGTCCTCTCTTCTGCCGACTGCTGAGACAAGGTATGGGCAAAGACAAGAGGGTGCTGCCGCTGCAGAATAGGTATTAGGGCCACATGAAATGGCCTGGTAGGCCAGATTTGGCCTGTGGGCCTTGTGTTTGACACATGTGGCTTACAGTATTCAATCTGGAAACAAATATCAATCAGCGCAATCTAAGAATTACTAAATAACGTCCACAAAATAAATAGTGCATAAATATCCGGCTGTCAACACTGTACGTGTATACCACTTCACAAAAGCATACAGTAGAAGTCATTACCGACGTAATGCATATAGGGGGTGGAGCCTGTTCCTCCATTTTAAACTGTGGCCACGTTAGCCATTAAATGCCTATAAAGATTGGGATTGATATATCACTCGCGCCACTGGTGCATCGAAATATGAAATCAAACAGATATAATAAATAAACTAAAATGGGAGCTGCTAGTTCAGACAATGGGTATTGTAAAAAATGTAGGTGAATAAAAAACTGCGCTATCCCTATTTATATTAATATTACTATAAAGTGCTCATAAAAAAATGTATAATTCATATGCAGTGCAGTATAATGAATGTGGGATAACACCTTGTGTGTACCTATACCTTCAGAATGTGTAAAGTGCAAATGTGCTATAATTGATTGCTCAATATTAATAGTGCAATTGATTAATAAAAACAGCCCTGCGGCTGTTAAAATTCCATCTACAAACTTTAAAATATATAGTGCCAACAATGGTATGTGAGTACAAAAAATATTGATTGAAGTCCGTGCTGCAGTTGTGCAAAATAAATGCAAAAATAATTAATGAATAAAGTCCGTGCTGCAGTAGTGCATATCTAAAAAAATGTGCAAATGGTGCAAATACACTAATAACAGTCCTTTCAAGTAACTCTTAAAAGTGCTGGTGCCAATGCATACATGTATGCCACAATGTAGTGACTCTCTGCTTCTGTGTGGAATGGTAAGAATTCCCACTTGCCAGACGTGGTGGATTCCCGGTGGCGTACGCCAGCAGGAATCAATAAGCGCTTTGGTCACGAAACTCCTGTATCCTGGTGAAAAGTAGAGTCCGAGGTTCCTTCGCCTGTTTTTGCTCAAAAATATAAAGGGAAGAAGACTCCTCATAGTGTAGACGGTTCCAAAAAATGCTTTATTAGTATAAAAAAACACATAACACGCCAATCGTGCAAAAGTAGGAAATATGTGCTGGATATTTGAAGCAAAAAAGGTTATTAGGCTGGTACCCCTGCTTGTCAACTCGTAAGCCTCTCGGCTATGTCCCAAGTCTGCTAGTATGAACTCGCGCCGTACCTGGAAGTGGAGGAATAAGCGAGCGGTTCAAAGACAGGGACCAGATCGAGGCAGCGTGCATTGCAACTAGGCTTGTGACGGTATCAGATTTTCATGCTGCGATTAATTGATTAAGGTTTTGCCACGGTATACGGTATTATCACGGTATTCTATTATTAAATTTAAATTATTAAATTTCCACCTCACTTCAATTTCATTGCTGAATTTAGGGGCTTTGGTTCACTTATGCACATTATTATATAGTCAGTCAGTACAGACTCTGTGAACCAGGCCTAAAATAGGTCATCAAGCAGTGTCTGGCCTAACTGGTGATAACTGGTCCTGGCGCTCGGCTCCGATCCGATGGCCTGGTCATTAAGAGGGCAAATCCTTGTGGTCAAGAAGTGGTTAAACCTGAAGGAGGTGTTGTTTATAAATGACTTTACTATTGCATTAGGCCTGGTTCACATGTATGCGGGTTGGTGGTTCACATGTATGCGGGTTGGTGGTTCACATGTATGCGGGTTGGCGGCCCACATTTGCACAGGCATAGCAGCCCGTTGATTTGAACGGGCTGCTATGCCCTCATTTTCCGCAGAAAAAAGGTGCATGCAGCATTTTTTTTAAATTCAGTGGCCTTGAAATCCATCCTGCTTTTGCACCATGCGACTAACCTGCAGTTCCTGCTCTGGCAAGCTTTCTGCATTTTTTGTAGACACTGCTTGATGGCTATATAATAATGTAATGTGGGCTGCTATGCGTGTGTGTGTGTGTATATATATATATATATATATATATATATATATATATATATATATTAGAGCTGCACGATTCTGGCCAAAATGAGAATCACGATTTTTTAGCTTGGAATAAAGATCACGATTCTCTCACGATTCTCTGTGTAACAAAAAAAAAAAAATTGGGATAACTTTACTGTTACGTTTTTTTTTTTTTATTATTCATTAAAGTCTAATCATTGCGTTTGAAAGACTGCTGCGCAAATACAGTGTGACATAAAATATTACAACAATCGCCATTTTATTCTGTAGGGTCTCTGCTAAAAAAATATATAAAATGTTTGGGGGTTCTAAGTACTTTTCTAGCAAAAAAAAATGATTTTAACTTGCAAACAACAAGTGTCAGAAAAAGATCCAGTCTTTAAGAGGTTAAACTTCCTTTCTCCCTGGCAGAGGGAAGGAAAAGATACAAATGTAATCATTTTTGTTTATAGTTAGGAGACTTAATGCTGAAAGGGGTTAGCTGTGTGAGTGAATGAGTCATCCAGCTCACTGAAATGTATCAATTCACAAGTCAGGCAGACTTGACAGAGAAACTCGGTATTTTAAAAATGCCACAATAACAATACCGTGGCTATGCAATACCGCGATATATCGAATTACCGAAAACCGGCATATGTCTACTTGCAACTTGACGAGTTTCGTCATAGAAATGACGTCATCGGAAGTACTTCTACCAATCTACAGCGTGTGTCAATTTTAAGTTAACAACACCCCAAACGCAGGTCGCAAATGCAGTGCATTTGCTGGCAACAGATCACATGGTACAAAAGTACAATGCGATCCAGTTGCAGAGCATTTCCAAAAGTAGTGTAGGCATTACTTTTGATGCAATGCAGTGCAATTAGAGCCCATTCAGTATTAGTAGGCTCAAATCACACCACACTGAATTGCATAGTGTGAACTGGGGCGAAATGCTGCTGATGATGTGATTTGAGTGATAGAGGAGATTGTTTGTGAGCATCTTTATGTTTATGTGAGTGGCTAACAATAAAAGCAGCCAGCTTTTACTAACTACTATGAGTACAGTATATCACTTTATTATTCCTTCTTATATTTAAAGGTCAGTAGACACAGATAACGTCTGATCACAATTCAGCTTTCACTGATTTTGCTTCAATAAACAGTCTTATTGGTTTTTATCAGGGATGAGCTCAGGCATGCTCGGATCCTAGGTTGTACCCACTTGAGTGATCCTGCCTGGAAGCTGTCACAGTTATTAGCCAATCATAGGTGGCCAAGGCATTCCCTGCCAGCAGCCTCATACATACATGCCATTTAAATGCCTTGGCCTCTTATGATTGGCACAGTACAGATGACAGCATGTTGGCAGAAGTATGTTGTGTAATTTTTTACATTTTTTTTAGAAATAACTTTTTTTCAAGACCTGTCCCCGCACCCCTAGCTTTCTTGCCTAGGTGACAATGATGTCAGCCAGCTGCCTACAGCCTCCTGAGATACCACATTATGCATCCCAGGATGCTTTGGGGCAATCTATAGTGCATGTGCTGCAGTGAATCATCAGGGGGCTGGCTAATTCTTCCTGGCTCTTGCAGTTGGTCCTCGGATGATGTCCAGGAAGAGACACCTGGCCTCTTTGGTGACATCAATAAAGAAGATTGGAGCGTGGGACAAGGTGAGCAACAGTGTAACAGGAGGTACTGCAAAGCAACATTGGATTTACTGGGCATGTAGGTATGATAATGAAGGACAATGTAGCAAAAAATAGGTAAGAGGGGGTTTGGAAAAAAAAATTGAAATAGAGAGATAAATAATGAGATAAACTTCCTCTTTAAAGTCTAGCCTATATAATATATATATATATAATATATATTTTTTTTAGAAAAGACTCTGGAGAATAAAATAGTGGTCGTTGCAATATTTTTTGTCATGTGGTATTTGCACAGCAGTCTTTCAAACACAATTTTTTTGGAAAAAATACATGTAAAAAAAAACTAAACAGTAAAGTTAGCCCAATTTTTTGTATATTGTGAAAGATGATGTCATGCCGAGTAAATAGTTACCTACATGTTACGGTTTAAAATTGCGCACACTCTTGGAATGGTGACAAACTAGGGTACTTAAAAATCTCCATAGGCGACGCTTTAAAAATGATTTATCAGTTACCAGTTTAAAGTTACAGAGAAGGTCTTTTTCTAGAATTATTGCTCTTGCTCTGATGATTGCGGTGATATCTCTCATGTTTGGCGCGACCTACATATGCGTTTTCTTTAGCGCTTTAAATTTTTTTTTGTTTCCTAATTATTTTATTTTATTTTTTATTAAAAAAAAAAAATCTGATCACTTTTATTACTGTCACAAGGAATGCAAACATCCCTTGTCACAGTAATAGGCAGTGACAGGTACTCTTTATAGAGTGATTGGGTGTCTAAAAGACCCCTCTACTGCACTCCACAATTGGCATTTTTGAATACTGACAGTTTTTTAAAATCCGTTAGCGCCGTTAGCAGCTGAGTAAACCGGAAGTGATGTCATGATGTCGCTTCTGGGTTACTACTTGGAGATCTGATCAAAGCCATATCCGGCTTTGTTCGGGACTCCAGACAGCCGGCGGACGTGCTGGTTGCTCGGGTCTTCTGGTGGGACGGGAGATGCGTGCAGAGCTGCGAAAGGCGGCGGGAGGAAGGGGGGTGTCCCCTCCCACTCGCTGGGATAACGGCCGAGTTGACGCTATGCCGCATCGGCTGTTATCTCCTGAAAGCCGACCAAACAGGACCGGGTTGATGCCTGTAGCTGCAGTTATCATCCTGGTACAACCACTTCTTCAAGCCGACCTACAAGTATGTCGGTTTGTAGGAAGTGGTTAAAGAAGACACTACTTCTAAGGACTGGTAAGCTGTGATATACTGTATTCCATTTCTGTTTTTGGGGTTAAGATATGTTTTAATACATTTTTACTTTTTTTAAATCACTAAACATTGGTCTGATTTCAGGGCACCAGCCTTCTATTGTAAAAGTTGAAGTTTTGAAGAGCCATACTGAATGGAATATCATATAATTTCTCTTCAGCACCAAATACCAAAACTACAAAAGGCCAGCACAGATTATAATATTTCATAGGCCGCTCTTTACCTGCAGTTTTTCTTGTTGTATTGGGTAAATCTTTCTTTGAGAGTAGTGCTGTCTAGAACGTGTTTGATGCTTAAATGTCACCTCCGTTTATGGCTATCACAGTGACAGTGTCCTTTCCACTTCATACATATACCAGGAATAACGTTTAATAGAACACAAAATACAACCCTCCTATGTTGTTTGCAATCTTTAGTCACTTTTCTGCCATTTTAGGCACATTGTCTTCATGCTCACAACATTTTATTTTGACGCATTTCTCTCACCTCGTTCTTGCATGATGAATCTCCTTTGCTTCAAGCTGTGATTTCTGTTCTTTTGTACTTGGTTTTATCTTGTCACTTTCCATTTATATATTCACTTCTATGTTTTGTGTGCAGGGTTTGATAATAAAGTTACAAGAGTTTGTGTTACAGAGTAACCCCATTGATGGAAAATGTTCTATCTACTAGATTTTGGTTGAATGGTGGAAAATAAAAATGTGATGATGAAAACATAAGAAAAGATAACTGGAAGAGTGGTTTTAATACGTAGTTTACATTGGATTGTACACCCCAATAACACCCATCATACCATAAGAACATACCTCAAACATTTAAAATAAACACGCAACAAGGATTGTGGAAAAGTTTAGGCCGCGGCCCCTTTATTGTGTTTAAAACAATTTTAATTATGAAATGAACTTTAACTTTTAATACCAAACAGGACCACTGTTAACCATTGACAGACCAACATGCTTAGTTACTAAGACTCAAGCAGCAATATCTTATACCAACCAAATAACAGTTTACCAACCACTGTCCACCCACAAAGTGGGCAACATTACCCGAAAAGATGGACCTTTAATATCAAACAGAACTGTTGTTAACCAATAACAGACCAGCATGCTTAGACACTAATGCCTCGTACACACGCACCGATTGTTGGCCGACCGATCGGCCGTCTTTTGTCCAGTGTTGTTGTGTTGGTTGAAATGTGCTCTAGACTGCACACGAATTTTATCGGCCAACAAAAACCAACTTCAGAAGTGATGTCATGTGATGGTTTACTTTTCGTGTGTTTTTTCTTCTCTGAGCATGCCCAGTCTTGCTCATCAGATTTTTGTCTGCCGAAATCTGTACTGACCGACGGAAAATTTTATAGCCTGCACACCAGATTTTGTTTGGCCAAAAAGTTGGAGTGGGTTGCCGAAAGCATCATACAAACAAGCCGAAAATCGGCCGATCGGACGTTGGCCGAAAATTCACGGCCAACTATCGATGCGTGTGTACGAGGCTATAAACAGAAGGGGCAGATAGAGAACAGAAGAATAAACCAGATTCATTGCAGAATACAGAATGCTCATCACATTTTTGTCTGCCGAAATCTGTACTGACTGACGAACAATCGGCCGTTCTGTTGACGGCCAACAAAAATTTTATAGCATGCACACCAGATTTTGTTCGGCCGAAAAGTTGCAGTCGGTTGTCGGAAGCATCATACTAACAAGCTGACAATCGGCCGATCGGATGTTGGCCGAAAATTCCCGGCCAACAATCGTTGCGTGTGTACGAGGCTTAAGACTCACGGAGCAATTTCTTATACCAATAACAGTTTACCAACCACTGTCCACCCACAAAGTGGGCAACATTGCCCACACAAAGGTGGACCGCGACGAAGGGAAAAAACAAAGGGGGAGGGAGGGTGGAAGATCAGGTCAAAATATCCAGAAGGAAGGCTGAGGAGAATCCCAGCGGTGAGTCCAGCTGACTGACCTGAGGTAAATTATGACTCCGCCCAGTGACAGGAGAGGATACAAGTAAAAGGTTACACTTATTGGCTAGATGTTTCCCTCCAAAAGATTTGTCACCAATCCAGTGCTCAGCAGCTGAGGTAAATCTTCCTAGCAACAGCAGGCAGCTTGTCATCTGAAACAGAAAACAGAAAGAACCAGCAAAGCAGCCATAGAGAGAGATAGTACTCAACAATTATCATAGCCCTCTATTAAAAGTAAAATGTATTTATAAAATAAATGGGTGTTAGGAGTGGCAATCCCATGGGGGCCACTTCTCTATTTTATTTTTTCGTGGCCCTGACATTCTGCTTAGATCTAAGGACACTTTCGCACTGCCTTCACTGCGCTTTGGCTGTAGTGCAGTGTACCCACAGTAGAAGTCTATGGATAAACGCAGCTAAAACCCCGTACACACGGGCCAAATGCTGGGTGACATCAACCGGTTGAATAAAAAGCAACATTCGGTCCATGTGTATGCCAGCCGGTCTAACAGGAGCCAGGCCATTTGGCAGGCTTTTGTTGAAGGAGCTTGATGGCAAAAGTTCTTCCGACCAGCTCCTGATCAGTGTTTTTAACCACTTTGCCGCTGCTCACTGGAGCTCTACTGCGGCAAAGTGGCTCGATAACGTCTGGCGACGTAGACCTACGTCACCAGACATTCCCCTCTCTTTTAGGATCTCCTAAGTGACAGGCATGGTCAGATTGCAGGGTTCAGCATAGCTGAACCTGCGATCTGTCCCTGTGTCACACAGTCCCCTCCCCCCACACACGTCAGTAAGCACCAGGCATACATTAACCCCTTGATCACCAATAAAAATTAACCCCTTCCCTGCCAGTGTCATTTTTACAGTAACAGTACATATTTATAGCACTGAGTACTGTAGTAATGTCACTGGTACCCCCAAAAGTGTCAAAGATGTCAGTCAAGGGTCCGATCTGTCCGCCGCAATGTGGCAGTCCCGCAAAAAAAATCGCAGATCGCCGCCATTACTCGTTAAAAAAAAAAAACACCAAAAACGACAGAAATCTTTCCCTTAGTTAGTAAACGCAATAACTTTTGCGCAAACCAATCAAAATACGCTTATTGCAATTTTTTTTTACCAAAAATATGTATCAGAAAACAAATTGGCTTAAAATGATAAAAAAATTAGATTTTTACATTTTTTTGGGGGGGAAATTTCATATAAAATTTTTTTAAAAATATTGTTATTTTTTCAAAATTGTTGCTCTTTTTTTGTTTATAGCGCAAAAAGTAAAAATCGCACAGGTGATCAAATACCACCAAAAGAAAGCTCTGTTTGTGGGAAAAAAAGGACGTAAATTTCGTTTGGGTACGGTGTTGCGTGACCGCCCAATTGTCAGTTAAAGTCGCACAGTGCCGAATTGCAAAAAGTGGCCTGGACGTAAGACAGCAAAATCCTCCGGTGGTAAAGTGGTTAAACAATGGTTGAGAGCATTGACCAGAGTGTTCTGGCCATAGGGCCGTCCCCCTGTCAGGACAAAATACAACAGCAGGGGAGGTGGCTGTACTAACATCGGATTGTTAATACAGCGGCCCCGATCTGAACTGTCATTTTTTTCCCTTCAGCCCACTGCGTAAAAAGCGTAACTCCACTTTTATTGAGAAAAAAAAATTTCCCTCTGGGTGATCTATGTACATTACAAGGATTTTAACAATCTTTGTTGAAGATCAGAGGCGGCTCTTTAATTAGGCAAAATAGGCGGATGCCTAAGGCCTCGCGCTCATTGGGGCCTCGCAGCCGCCTGATTTGCCTGAAGGAGGAAGGGGAGACACCAGCATCGGGAAGGATGGCGCTGGCTGCGGATGTGCGGGACCAAACTTCTCACGCCGGGACTCTGCACTAACATAAACTTGACTGCCACCCCCCCCCCCCTTTAGCTGCAAGAAGGGAGAACCGAGGTGAGTCACTGCCTCTCGGCCGCTCTGCACATGACAGGAGAGAAAGCTGGTCCAGGGACCAATGAGCTGCAGGCTGCCGGGTTAAGTGGTAGGTGAAGCTCCGCCCTCCACGTGTGTTGTGCTTTCACCCGGCAATACAGATGCTAGTTGTGATGGCGATCTGACGAGTTCAGGGATTATGGTGAGTCTAATGAAAGGATTATTGCACACTGACACAAGACTGCTCTGTCCATCACAAGCCCCTGCATGCAAACAACTCCTCTTCTATGACCAGACCATTTTTATTTATGGATCGTCTCCATATTTGATAGTCATTTCTTTTGCATGTGTGCGCTATTCTTTTTTAATATACATGTCACTTGGTTCATAGCTGCACCGGCTTTAGATATACATGTTCAGGGTTTGCTCCCCCAATTTTTTGCTTGTTTTTTTTGCTTGTTTATAAAAAAATAATGGACGAGCTTGTTTAAAAAAAAAAAATGAAATAATAAATAGTGTATATTTTGGACCTTGCTGATGCATCAGTTACTGTACTTTGATAGCTCCATACTCACTGTGTCACCGGCCTTATTAAAAAAAAAAAAAAAAAAAGAAACGTTCCCCTTTTTAATACACCAGGAAAACTGTTGTGTAATTTATATTTAGGAAAATGCCATCATGTGGATGAGTAACATTTAAAGGAAAATGAAATTACCTTTGATAATTGTTCACAATTATGCCAGCAATGAATGTGAATGGGCTGCTGTTTATGAAGCTATGTTATTTAGGGCTACAATAAAATAATTATGTGCAGTTTCATATGAAGCTAAACCATATTTTGCTCTATTTTTGCTTTGTGCCAGCAATATTTTTTCAGAACAGAGATGTCCAACATTAGCATTAAACATAAGTTAGAACATTGGATTGCGATCTCCTGCAGAGCTGGAGGTCATATCCTTAACCAAAGCAGCATGCAGCATCCTCCCCACACAGGTCATGTTATTCTATGTCATAACAACACTAAATAGGGTGAATTATGCTTATCGGTGGCTTACTGGGCACACGAGGTCACCTATCATCATTCATCCTCCAAATATTTACCAAATGCTGTGATCTTGTTTGTGCTTAGAGAATATTCTTACATGGTATCTATACTTGGCGTGTGCGTTTGATGGCGTGCGTTTATTTCAAGAGCTCTTCTGGTTGGAAAGGAAAATCTTTTTTCAAGTTGTTATAGGGCCCAGTTTATATTAGTTTCTTTATTTTATTCCTGCACAGACATAATGTAGTTTTATCAGTGTCACCCTTTCTATATCATTTTTGCCAAATCTTTTCTTCTGTATCCAATGTTTTGGTATTATTATTATTATACAGGATTTATATAGTACCAACCAGTGTTAATTGTGCAAGCAAATTTCGATTTCGTTTTAGTTAGGGTCCTTTCACACAAACGATCCGATCAGATCCGTTTTTTAGGCGGATCTGATCGGATCCCCCATGCATCCCTATGGGGCAGCGGATGTCAGTGGAGACACCCGCTGCTATCCAATTCCGATCCTGTCCGTGAAATCCGGATGAATGGAAACCCTATTTTCCATCCGACCAGGGTCTCTATGGGGGGGATTATAAATAGAAAAAATTATTCAGCGCTATGATCAAACAAAAACGGAACAAAAGCTGCTGAACACCGGAATAGGTCAAACCTATCAATACCTAGTAAAATGCAAATATTAAAATTGGTGCAGCGCTAAATATGTATACAATATATAATATATATAAAATCTGTGTTAAATGTATACATAAATGTCCATCACAGTTCTCAGAGGTATAGTGGATATCCAGTGCAGGAAAGATGAATAAAGGCATCACTCAAAGCGTGAATCCATCACCATAGTGCATATAAGCCTCTCACCTCCATCATTCGACCACTAGGGGTCACTGCACTTTATAATGCAAGGTAGATAGCCAGATGGACTCCGTCAGTACCCGATGGACTCAGCAGACGATCATCCCATTAAATAAATAAAGAGATCTAATGCTCTCCATTTCAACACATCTTTTATTGAAAGTATAAATAGTACAACTTACATAAATGGCACTTTCCAAGTGCTCTATGCAGGCATGTGAAAGTTGATGTGAAATTACAACGATTCCTTCGGAGCGCCGCGGGTGACGTCAAAGCTCCTCCCCCCGTACGCGTTATTCCCCCATTGAGAGCAGCGGGGCTCTGACATCTCCCTCTCTGCACACAGTGCGGAAGACGGAGCTGTCATCCGCCTGCTCAGCGGGGATCGGCGGATCGATCCCCGTTGAGCAGAGAACGGTCTGCACCGGACAGCGGACCGTGTGAAAGGAGCCTTATAGTCTTTTTACTAAGATGCCATTTTAGTTTTAGTTGTATTTTAGTCTTTTGACTAAAATGCTATTTTAGTCGTATTTTAGTCATCTGTTTTTTTTTTTAGTTTTAGTCCAATTTTAGTCGACTAAAATTTCCAGTACATTTTAGTTGACTAAAATCTCATACATTTTAGTCAATTACAAATCGAATTTTAGGTTAATTGTAATTCATTATTTAAATATTTCTCTAGAATTTCCAAACTAATTATATACTCCTGGAGTAAAAAAAATCAAATAACATGCTATTATTTGACCACGCACTACAGACACAGATTTAGCCATTGTGATATATAAAGTCTTTGGGCCTCGTGTACACTGGACGTTTTTCAAGCTTCTGTTTTTGGAGTCACATGTTTTTTTTCTACAGCCAATAAACCTCCCCAGCATGTTATCCTATGTGTCCATGCACACATAGGCTGTTACCAGTAGTTTTTGGCAGGGGCGTTTTCTGGCTGGAAAAAAAACCTTAAGAGCCCATTCACACTAGCACGACTTGTGAGGCGACTTGTGTAGCCCCAGGTCGCTTGACATAACAAAAGCAATGTTAATCAATCAGTGCCGTCTTAATTGGCACTACTGAAGTCGCTCCGACTTCAGAAAAGGGTCCTGTACTACTTTGAGGCGACCTGTGATCCGACTGTCCCATATACTTCAATGGGAGTCGCCTCCTTATCTTAATTGAAGCGACTTGTTATCAGACTTTCCAGGAAGAAGAAAGAGATTCGCCAGGCATTCCCCACAGACAAAGTCGCCTGTCTCTTCAAAGTAGTGCACAAGTCTCTTCCAAGTCTCTTCCAAGTCTCTAAACAAGTCTCTAAACAAGTCTCTTCAAAGTCACGGGGCGACTTTCTGGTCGTGGTAGTGTGAACCGACTCTAAAACTAGTGGGTTTTTTGTGGCGTTTTTCAGCAGTAAAAACGCTCTAACATTGATAAACGCTGATAAACGCCAAAAAATGCTGCTAACTGATGTTTTTTGACGTTTTTGATTCCATTGCTTTTTTTAAGCCTAGGTTCTGTTTCGAGGTGTCATTCGTGGAACATAGTTCAAACTGGTGCATGCTGAGGTAGGTTCAAACTGGGTTGCATAGGTTCAAACTGGTGCATGCTGAACACTGCATGTGATTTGCCTCAAAAACACACCGCATTCTTGTGCACATCACATGTGATGTCTGTGCGATGCGATTTGAGCCATATATTTTGTGTGGCTAAAATTGCATCACATTTGCACCAAAATATTGTAGGACCCTTTTTTCCCCACACCTAAATCTTATCCGATGGGTGTGAACACTCATGCAATGCATTGTCTGGCAAGCATTGCATTGTGGGAAAGTTGGAGTTACTAAAATGGAAGAGAGGTGATTTTTAGCTAAAAACGGCAGAAAAAAAAATACCGCCAAAAAACGCTAAAAAAACTGAAAAACGCTGAAAAACTCACTACAAAGCTACTGGCATTTTTAAAGCGCCCAATGCGCATGAGGCCTTAAGAGGCATTTTTCAGCTCTAACTCTGATGAAAGCTGAAAAACGCCCAAAAATACGGCTATTCTGCGTTTATCAACGTTTTTGAGCCATAAGCTTTTGTGTGAATATAGTTTTGCTCAAAAAAAAGCTAAAAAACGCTACAGCTGAAAAAAGCTAAAAAACGCCCAGTGTGCATGAGGCCTTATAAATAAAACCGAGTTTTATAAACAAACAAAAATATTGCTTTTTGACAAACGGAAGTGCAACTTTAAAATTCAAAAACCCCAAAAACTGTAAGGCCCCGTTCACACTGGGGCGATCCGACTTGCCGGGGCGACCTCATAGGTCGCGGCGCGCTGCTCGCACCGCGACCTCGAAGCGGCCGGGATGGACTTCATAACATTGAAGTCTATGCAGGTCGCTCCGGGTCGCCCCAAAGAAGCTCCGGACCCTTTTTCTAAGTCGGAGCGACTTGTGTCGCTCCTATTAGAACGGGTCCACAGCTTCTCTATGCCAGGCGATCTGCGGCGACCTGTCAGGCGACCAGGTCGCCTGACAGGTCGCCCCAGTGTGAACAGGGACTCACTGTATTGGCTGTAATGTCATTGCACATATTACCTGAATATATTACCAACATTAAATATTAAGAAAAAATATAAGAAAAGCCTTTTTCCTAATTTTTCTCTTTCAGCAGCTTAGTAGATGCCCCTTACTGGTGAAATGCATGTTTAAACTTTAATGTGCTAAGTATTATTGCAGGCTCTGGATGGAATTGTGTTGCCGCTTTAGAAATGGCCAGCAGAGAAGTGTTCACTTTGTTGTCAATTTTCTGTTTAGTTTTAGCTATAGTCTCATGACTAAAATGCCATTTTAGTTTTAGTCATATTTTAGTCTTATGACAAAAGTGCTATTTTAGTTTTAGTCGTATTTTAGTCATCTGAATTGTTCTAGTTTTAGTAGATCCCTATAGAACACTGGTGGATTATTGGGCTTGTGAGTATTTTTTTTTTTGTGTAGAACCCAGCTATAAAGGTGGGGGGGGGGTTCATGAGGGCGAAGTTAAATTACATCTTAAAGAGGGGCTCCAGTCTCTAGCTAGTCGTCAGCTACAAATACTTAATATAAGGACACCTATCTGGCTCTGGATCCAGCACTGTCCTCATCCTTCAGGTCCAGGCACTGGCATCTTGACTAAGGCAAACTGACTTGGGGCTTCACAGCTGACTTCCCACTTCACATGTGCGAGCTGCGCTGCACTTTGTGAGTGGTCCAACAGTCTTTTGGCACTTTTCCACTGCAAGTACCGGCTAGTACCGGCTCGGCTCTTCTCGGCCCTGCTTGGCCTGGTTTGCTTTTCCACTGCGGTACCGCATGGTACGGTGTTGGAACGGTTCGGTACGGTACGGTATAGGTTTGCTTTTCCACTAAAGTAGTACTAAAGTTAAGTGGGTGGGATAACAACGGGGTGGGTGTGATTCTCTGACCAATCAGTGGCTAGTAGTGACTGCATGCAAAGGACTGTGGGATATGGTACCAGTTTGGTACCTGTTGGAACCACAATCGAGTAGGTACTGTTTTTTCAGAGCCGTACCGTACCGTACCGTTCGGTTCCATGCAGTGGAAAAGCAAACCTATCCGGTACCGTACCGAACCGTTCCGACCCTATACCATGCGGTACCGCAGTGGAAAAGCACAAAAGCGGGCTGAACCGGTACGGTTCCATGCAGTGGAAAAGCGCCAATAGTGTCTCAGATGCCTGCGGGGAAGGAGGGGGGCCAAACTTCCACTCAGATCACCTAGGCAATCTTTTTATAGCAACTGTTTTGGGTGCCATAATGGATTGCCCACCCACATTGAATCTGCTTTCTGTTTGTCTCCTTGAGTTCTCGCTAAGTTACACTTCCTCAGTTCCTGGGTGAGACTCCCCTGACAATCACCATTTGGAAATATTGCCATATTTATTCTTAGCTGATTTGTAAGTATCAGAGCCCCTCTTGCCTTGGGGCTTCACAGCTGGCTTCCAGCTGCGCATGCGCTGTTCTTTTTGAATGGTCCCACAGTCTTATGGGACCTGTGATGTGTCCCAGAAGCCTGTGGGGAAGGAGGGGGGCTGAACTTGCACTTATATCGCCGTGGCTCCCCCCCCCCCCCCCAAAAAAAAATTGTGCCAAATGTAAAGGAGGAGGGGGGAGGAAGAGGTAAAGCAGAACTTCTCCTTTTGGGTGAAGTTCCACTTTAAGTTCTTCCTCTATTTTACCATATCTAAAACTTATCATTGTTAGAACAATTGCCTATGAGACACCTATTTAGTGTTGCGATCTCACACCCACTTTCAAACTGATTTGACTAGTTGTAACTGTAAGACTAGATGTCCAGAGCATCCATGACCCTTATATAAGATGTCAAGAGCCTCCTCACCATCAGAAGTTGAGTCCCCCACCCTCCCTTCCATCAAAGTGCACCCCCTTACCTTGTGATGGTGCTGGGAAGAAGCTGGAGGCATTGCTGGAAAGTAGAAAGTACAGGGTCTGAAGGAGGACCAGAGGAGGGCTGGAGCTCTCCTGCAGCTGCAGGAGAGGTGCGAGGGCCACATAAAATGGCCTGGAGGGCCAGATTCAGCCCACGGGCCTTGTGTTTGACACATTTGATATAAAGGATTTGAGATAATTGCACACAGCACAGTTTATGTGTAATATTCGCAATTTTTAATTTCAGCATTTTTTTAAAGCGGAGTTCCAGCCTAACCACACACTCACCTGTCCCACGGTCCAGCGATGCGCCGTCTTCTCCCTCTCTGCTCCGCGGCGCCGGCATCACTGATGTGGGCACCCGGCTGTGACAGTTTGCGGCTTCACAGCCGGGTACGCACTGCGCATGCGCGAGTTGCGCTATGCGTCGTGATTGGCCGGCAATCTTCTGGGACCTCTGACATGTCCCAGAAGATTGCAGGGAGGGAGGGAGAGAGGAGAACTTCTGCTCAGGGCGCCGCGGCGCTCCGAGCGGAAGTGGGAGCGGGTACATGTCAAAACTAGGTACCCGCCCCCCCCAAAAATGACATGCCAAATGTGGCATGTCAGGGGTTAGGACTATTTAAAGCGGAAGTTCCACTTTTGGGTGGAACTCCGCTTTAAGGACATAAGTTTGCTTCCACTGTTGGCTGCCCTTCTTCTGGTTATGTTAGGACATTATGTCATCAGCACTTGGACCACTGTTTTGACTGGGAAGCAATATTATGCAATGGGCAGCTAGCAATATCAAGCAAACGGTCTATTTAGCATTTGGGATGCCACAAAACTAGAGATGAGCGAGGGTGTCCTCTGAGCTCCTTCCTAGCCGAACTCTGAACTTGTGCTCCTATTTTACTCCATTGAGCTGTGGGTTGGGTCATTCCCGTTCCGCAGCCCGCCTCTTTGTTTACATGAACTGCGGAGCAGGAATGACACAGCCCAAAGCTCATTGGAGTAAGAAATAGCACAAGTTTAGCGTTCGGGTAGAGATGAGTTTGGAGGACACCCAAGCTCATCTTTGTGCACAACCCCCAATCCTCATATGTGCTCACTGAACGCTTGCAAACCTTTCCTTAGAGGGAAGTTTGTCAGGGGTTGGTATCACCTGCCAAACGCCCCCGTTACAACTGTAGTGACTTAAAGCGGAGTTCCGGGCACAAAAACGATATTTTTTTTTTGTGCCCCTCCGCTAGGTAGACCTGACCTGAAAAGGAATTGGATAGTTATTTTTTTTTTTTTTTTGTTCACTCACCTTTTAATTGAAGATCGTAAATACTCACCTCAGGGTACTTCCTCCCTCGGAGCCGCGGCTCACCCCGTCACTTCCTGTCTCGCTATGATTCCTGGGAGCTGAACGTCATCGCTCCCAGGGATCAATGCGACGGCACCGGCCCCGCTCGTCACTTCCGGGCGACGCCGCATTCCCCTGCTAAACAGCTTCTGGGCATGCCCAGAAGCTGTGGAGGAATGCGGCGCCGCACCGGAAGTGACGAGAGGGGCCGGTGCAGGCGCATTCTGGGACAAGAAGACGCGGAAGAAGACACAGAAGAGGACCGCGCCGGCTTCAGCTGCCCACAAGAGAGATGGAAACGCTGTGGAAGAAATTTTATAAGTAAGTATTTCTTCTAAAAGGTAAGTGCGAACCGGGACAGATCAGAGGCTAGCCATTGTGGAATGTGCTAGCCCTGACTGTCCCGGGGGTATGCTTATTGAAAATTGACTTCTGTGCCCGGAACTCCGCTTTAACTGATTTTGTTTTTGTTTAAAGGCTAAGCAACATGTTCATTTTGCAGCCTATGCATAACACAACTCTTAGCCAACTGCTACAGAAAAAAAAATGTAACAAAAATCAGGAGGACCAGAAAAAAAATCATATTTTGATTAATTTCGGTCTTTACTATTAAATTAATATTTGCTAAGTTCCTCTATTCAGTTCCAAGCAAAATGTAGACAGTTTTAAACCCAAACTCTCTCTATTTTATTTAAAGTGTTACTAAACCCAGGACCCAGAATTCACTATAACTGGTCTCCCAGAGTACATGGAAATGAAATGAAAAATTTTAATTTTACAAAATTTTAGTAAATATAGACTGCTAAATACCTCTTATCAGCAGTATATAGCAGTCTTATGATGTCTATCAGTATTTAGTTAAAGCTTATGTCAGTGTCTAGTTAAAGCTTGTAGGAGGAGTTTCCATTCTACTCTGACTGTCCTATGAGGCTGCAGGACCCCTGACCCTCGTCTGGACATTGCTGATTGGCCCTGTGCTGATTTGCACACTCCCAAAAAAAAAGAAAACTCTCTAGCAATACATAACAAACTGAGCATGTGCAGAGTGCCCCCAAGACTCTGTTCCATCAGGAGATGGATTAGGGACTGTGGAGGGTCAGAGAAGACAGGATCAAACAGCCTTGTTACACAATGTGGAGAATTACCCTCTTAGGTTCCACAGTGAGTAAAACAAGCATGCTTACCTGCGTATACAGACTGATTTTACTGTTGTGGGTTTAGTAAAACTTTAGCATTGTTCCTGTAGTGGAAAAAACGTATTTTTTTTACACCTTGTGAGATCACCAAGCTTGTAATGTTCTTGCAGAGTCATCTACTGGGAGGTCAGTTCCTTAAAGTGTGTGGGGAGGCTCTTGGGAGTCAAGACACCAGCTTTGTTTGGCTGGGAAAGAAATCAATGTATGCATGTGGAGAGGGACAGGGAGGTGGTAGGAAGGAGTCCTGTAGTCCAGGAGGAGGGCATACAACGATGGATGGGGATTTCTGTGTAGCAAAGGCATTGCTTTGTCTGTACAAAAAGAAAGTTGGGAGCACACTGGATTGCTGGAAGAAGAAAGGTATTTTTATGTACTTGCAGAGTTTTAAAGGCATACACTTCATTTATATTCAAATTCATTTTTTTTTCCAACTAAAAATTTTATTTGTAAGAAATAAAGAAAAAGAAGAGATGTCAGTTGGTGGACCAACTAGACATCCCGAAAAAAGCTGGACTTTCAGAGGCACACGAGTATGAGTTTATTTGTAAGAAATAAACATTACATGGTGAACATAAGCTTAGAGTCGGTTCACACTACTCTGACTTGAGACACGACTTGTGTACCCTCAAGTCGCCCCAAGTCTCTTGTCATCACAAATTCAATATAAATGAGTGAGAGACATCTTAATATGCACTACTGAAGTCACTCCGACTTTAGAAAAGGTTCCTGTACAACTTCAAGGCGACCTCTATCCGACTTGTGCACATAGACTTCAATGGGAGTTGCCTCTAAGTCGGATCCTTATCTATATTCAAGGGACTTGTTATCAGACTTTCCAGGAAGAAGAAAAAGATTAGCCAGGCATTCCCCAAAGACAAAGTCGCCTATCATTTAAGTCTCTTCAAAGTAGTGCACAAGTCTCTTACAAGTCGCTTACAAGTCTCTAAACAAGTCTTTTTAAAGTCACGCTAAAAAGTCACTCCTTCATGGGGCGACTTTCTGGTTGCGGTAGTGTGAACCGGCTCTTAGAGCTGGTTCACACTACTCCGACTTGGGACACAACTTGTGTGCCCTCAAGTCGCCCCAAGTCTCTTGTCATCACAAATTCAATGTAAATGAATGAGGGCCATCTTAATATGCACTACTGAAGTCGCTCCGACTTCAGAAAAGGTTCCTGTACTACTTCAAGGCGACCTGTATCCGACTTGTGCACATAGACTTCAATAGGAGTCGCCTCTAAGTCGGATCCTTATCTATTTTCAAGCAACTTGTTATCAGACTTTCCAGGAAGAAGAAAAAGATTAGCCAGGCATTCCCCACAGACAAAGTCGCCTATCATGTAATTCTCTTCAAAGTAGTGCACAAGTCTCCTACAAGTCTCTAAACAAGTCTCTTCAAAGTCACGCTAAAAAGTCACTCCTTCATGGGGCGACTTTCTGCTCGCAGTAATGCAGAGATGTATAGTAACTAAGTAGAACTACTTCACTACTGTACTTAAGTACCGAAAGGCAGTATCTGTACTTTCCTAGAGTAGAATTTTTTTCTCCTACTTCCACTTTTACTTCACTACATACAAAAGTTGCCGTGTGGTTTCGGCCCTTACCCCTATGAGGAGACCAACAAAAAAATGATAGAAAGAAAAAGATGGGGCTTTGCAGGCCAGTGGGAGTAGAAGGATCAGACGCAAAACCAGTTTATAAAACCAGATAACATTTTATTGGTATATAAGATAAAAAGCATGGACCACCATGCATATTGGGTGCAATTAGACTAACATACAAAATAGTAAAATCAAGCAGGATGAGTCATTTACAACATAGAAATACATCCCATAAGGGAAACAAAACCAAAGAGCCTGTGTAGGATGGAGAGTAGGTCTCACGATGGAATCGGTCAATGTAGGTCCCCAGCAAGCCGTCGCGTTTCGCTCAAGGCTTCCTCAGGGCCTGAAAGACCATGACAGACCGGTATTTCCTTATTGGTAATGACTCAGAGTAGATGACAAGGTTGTGACGACACAGATACTGAATAGGGATTACTGCTTCCGTATTCAAAATATAAACTCCATGTTGGCGTCATACATATTCTATTTGTGCTGGATTCAGAAGTTTGGACCCTTGTGTATCACAAAGGGAAGGCTTATAATCTCCACTGATGGTAGTCTCCCGGGAATCTCGACTACACTCTCCCTGATATATTCAAAATTATGGATACTCAGCATTAGGTATAAAAAATCTATTTTTGGTACAGGAATGGCTCCAGGCAGGAGAAGACATGCATATACGTATCACTATTTTTGATAGAAGGGACAATAAGTCCCAAGCTCAATAGGCCCTTAGTAGCTGTAGTACGCCAGCAACCTGCCTGCCTTTTACTTCACTACATTTTTTCAATGATTTCAATACTTCTACTCCGATATTTTTTTTCTTGTGCTGCATAGTTACTCGTTACAATTATAAAAATTACCACTGCCAGAACAGTAGATGGCAGGTTTCATGAAGCGCAAAACATGTGTATTATCAGCGCATACGAAAATAAATGCTACTGTATGTATAAATAAAAGCTGCATTTGAAATAATAAAAAACAATATGATGTTCAAACTTTTGACTTCTTTCTTTAATAACTACATAACACAGTACTTGTACTTTTACTTTCAGTACTTGAGTAGCACTTTTTTTTTTCAAAACTACTGGTACTTTTACTTTCAGTACTTGAGTAGCAAAATTTAAAAAAAAAACTACTTGCAATACTTAAGTACAAAAAATGTTGAATACTTTAGTACTTCTACTCAAGTCACTTTTTGTACCCATACATACACTTTAAAATTAGCTGCAATGCAAACATTAGCTTGCTAGAAAAAAAACACGGCAGGTTGCTGTACTGTTTGTTGTACATTCTTTGGATACCAAGAAAAAAAAATAATTTATTGTATTTTTACATTATATTTAAATCAGACGTTGTTCCTTAGATATTCTTTGACTTCATGATCCTCAAATTCCAAAGTCAGCAGCAGGTCTTGTTTATCTTCTTGGCATAGCAAGAAATACCATAAGTTTCCTTTCCCTTTCATTAGCTCCTGAGTGACTTTGAAAAACAATCCCACTTGAGACTCAATGAGAGCAGGACCATCCAAACAGTCTATCTTTCAAGTGGAGCGTACTTATGTTCTCCCGTGTTTAATAATATTTACGAATGTTAAACACTTTGAGAGTGCTGCATGAGTTGTCAGGTTTCGGATGCTCTATTCATTTTCCGCTCTTTGCGAAACGCCTGTGAAAAAAAAAAAAAAAAAAAAAAGTGGATTTGTTGACACTGTAATAGCATGGGAAAAAGAAGACGTAGAACGTGGAGGGATCAAGCGTCCTCTTGCAGTGTTTTGAACAAAGAAGTTTAAAATGTTTAGATTGGCTACTCTCACGCACAATTAATTGTTATCAGAACCCGTAGGAGAACAAAGAAGGAAAAGTCATAATTGCTTAGCAGGAAATGCAAAGCTTAGTTTAGAGAACAGAAGTGTGAGGGCATTGGATTTCATTGACTTGGTCTCTGTGGAAGGCAGTCTGCCCCACAGGAAGGCCTTGCATTCCTGTCCTCTCGGTGAACCTGCCTGAAAGGAATACAGGAGTTATTGGGTAATCAAGGCTTGTCAGCACCTTGGTTATGCAGCATGGTTCAATCCGATAATGTGAATGGAACCTGTAATCGCACTGATGAAAAGCACACCCGTTTCAAAGGGGCCATGAATGATTTTTTTGTTCATTTTCTGTTTACATGTAATGTGTTATTGATGTCATTACCTTGTAATACAGCTGCTTGTTTCATGGAGGGGCTCAGAATTATTCATTATTTAAAAAAAAAAAAAAAAAATAGGGAAAAAAAAAAAATTCAGCCTGTTACATGAAGAAAATTGCATTCGAATGCTGCAACTGAAACATATTGATTTTCTGGCACCAGACTTTTTAGATTAAAAATGCCAATACTAAATCCTTTCATGACCTATAGTTCATATGAAGTTCACTTGTCATTTACTATTATTCCGTAGAAAAGAGCAAAAAAAAAAAAAATAGATTCTTTAATGAAAACATATAGGGATCCCCTCCACTTATTCCATTTGCATGCTAGGATGATCCGTCTTCAGTGAGAGGTGTGTGCAGATGTGGGCTCAAAGATACGTAAAAAAAAAAGAAAACCCTGGTTAATTGTTTCCTTAACAAACTTAACTCCCAAAGCACCTATTAATGAAGCTGACAGTATCATTAAGCTTCATTCAATGTATATAATTGCACATAAGCAAATAACATGGAGACCATTTTCTTTTAATCAGAGGATTCACTGTGCTGGGCAATTGAAGCCAAGAAGGATTCTTTATAGATTACATCAGGAGTCTCAGCAGGTTCTCTGTGCTTAAAGGTACCTCCAGTCAAACATGAAAACTTGCCATTTAAATAGACACAAGGGACACAGTCTATCTGCATTGTACCTTTAATTTAAGGTTACCATCAATTCTCAAGGATGGGATCGGAGCCTTTTATTTTTTCATTAACTTTATTAAACACTGAGTGCCTCCAAGGACATTTCCCTGCCAGTAATGACATTCCACCAAAGTCTATGGTGTAGTTTATAGAAATATTTTTGGCTTCTTTTTTAGCTGAACACACTGGTAGTTTTTATGAAAATAGCAGAGTTACATAGTTAGGTTGAAAAAAATTTAGTTCCACCAATAGAAAAATAGATTAGGAATAAATAGTACATTTCCATATACAGAATCCTATACCTACAATTGATCCAGAGGAAAGAAAAATAGACCCTTTAAAAGCATGGTCCGATTTGCTGCAGTGGAGGAAAAGTAAATTATTTACTAATTCCCAAAAGGCAATTTGATATTCCCTAGATCAGCAATCTCGATCACATGTGATAATATCCGGTTATATTTTGTGCATTTAGGAATGCACCCAGCTCTTTATGTAAAACAATCTACTTGGCTAGCTATTTTTACATTTTCACAGCTCTTACTGTAAAGAAGCCTTTCAAAAATGTGTGGAGGTTAAATCTATTTTCCTTCATATGTAAACAGTGTCCCCTTGTCCTTTGTTTTGGCTTTAACCACTTTACCACCGGAGGATTTTGCTGTCTTACGTCCAGGCCACTTTTTGCGATTCGGCTATGTGCGACTTTAACTGACAATTGCGCGGTCGTGCAATGCCGTACCCAAACGAAATTTACGTCCTTTTTTTCCCACAAAAAGTGCTGTCATTTGGTGGTATTTGATCACCTGTGCGATTTTTACTTTTTACGCTATAAACAAAAAAGGAGCGTTTATTTTGAAAAAATAACAATATTTTTAACATTTTTTATATGAAATCCCCCCCCCCCCCCCAAAAATGTAAAAATCTAAATTTTTTAAAATTTTTGGCCAATTTGTTTTCTGCTACCTATGTTTGGTAAAAAAAATCACAATAAGCGTATTTTGATTGGTTTGCGCAAAAGTTATTGCGTTTACTAACTAAGGGACAGATTTCTGTCATTTTTGGTGTTTTTTTTTTTTAACGAGTAATGGCGGCGATCTGCGATTTTTTTGCGGGACGGCGACATTGCGGCGGACAGATCGGATCCTTGACTGACATTTTTGACACTTTTGGGGTTACCAGTGACATTACTGCAGTAATCAGTGCTATACATATGCACTGTTACTGTAAAAATGACACTGGCAGGGAAGGGGTTAATTTTATTGGAGAGGGAGGGGTTAATGTATGCCTGGTGCTTACTGACGTGTGTGGGGGGAGGTGACTGAGTGAGTCAGGGACAGATCGGATGTTCAGCTATGCTGAACACTGCGATCTGTCACTCCCTGTCACTGAGGAGATCCGCCCGCTCTGTTTACACAGGCGGGCGGATCTCCAAACTAGATTCCCTGACGATCGAGGAAGAGCAGCGGCGATCGCCGCCGCTCCTCCCCTGGCCTGACTCCCGCTGTGAATGAAAACAGCGGGAGAGCGCCTCCGACGACGCACGAGCGCCGCCTACAGGGGGAGGAGTCCAGCGACGTAGTACTACGTCGCTGGACGATAACGAACCACTTTGCCGCAGTACGGTCAACGTGACCGGTCGGCAAGTGGTTAATTTAAATAACTGTACACCAAATTCGCTATATGGACCACCTTTATGTTTATACATGGTGATCATACCCCTCCTCAGTTGTCTCTTCTCAGAAGAGAATACATTCAGTTTGGCTAGTCTTTTTCATTATAATTGAGGTCCTCCATTCCTACCAGTTTGGTTGCCTTCTTTAGTTCCCCGTTATTCTTTTTTGTGAACAGGTACCCAAAACTGAACTGCATATTCCAGAAGAGGTCTCACAGATGATTTGTACAGGGGCAAAATTTGGCTGCCTCTCTGCAGTCTATACCGCTTTTAATACAAGAAAGTATTAATAGAAACTGCATGCTATTATTAAGTTTATAGTCCACCATAACAATCAGATCCTTCTCCTCCATTGACTTCCCCAGCTGTTCTTCTCTTAGAATGTATGATGCATAAATGTTTTTAGCCCAAGTGCATAACTTTACATTTATCAACATTAAACCTCTTTTTCCACCTCGTTGCCCAATTGCACAGTGCATGGAGGTTTGTCTGTATGTTGGAGACATTTTATAAGGATGTTAATCCACTGCATAGCTTGGTGCCATCTGAAAATGCTGAAATGGTACCATTAATCCCAGACTCAATATCATTTATAAATAGGTTAAAAAGTAAGGGTCACAACACTGAACCTCAGGTAAACCACTAATAATAACCATGGACCATTAGAGTATGAATTATTAATCACTACTTTCTTAATATATTTTGTAAACCTATAGACTTTACCTTACACATGCGCGGGGAACTGTATCAGATACTTTTGCAAAGTCGAAGTATGCAATATTTACAGCCACTCCAAATTTTAAAAATAATCAGATTTTGTTTGACAGCATCAGTATAGAAGTTAAACTAACTGGTCACTTACACATTAGACCAGCATTTTTCTTCCTCCAAACATGGCAAGTCTCCCTTCTTAAGAGGGCACATGTACAGTCATGCCAATGAACATCCAAATGATTCAAAGAAGGATTGGGAGCAAGTGCTGTATTCAGGTAAGACCAACATTTTATTCTTTGGCATTAACTCACCTCACTGTGTTTAGAGAAAGAAAAATGCTAACTATGACCCTAAGAACACCATCCCTACAGTCAAACATGGAGGTGGAAACATGATGCTCTGGGGCTGTTTCTCTGCTAAAGGTACAGGCTGACTTTGCAGCATTGAGGGGCCAATGGATGGGGCCATTTATTGTAAAATCTTGGATGAGAACCTTCTGCCCTCAGCCAGAACACCGATGATGGGTCGCAGATGGGTCTTCCAGAATGACAATGACCCAAAACATACCGCCAAGGCAACAAAGGAGTGGCTCAAGAAGAAGCACATTAAACTCTTTCTGTCTGCGCTATAGCCGAAAGATGGCTACAGCCCAGACCTTAATTGCTGGGAGGGCGTCCATGTACGTCCTCCCGTGCATGAGCTGCCTGCGCGCTCCCTTCGGAGAGTGCGCGTCTCGCTTTGTGATCAGCGAGTCCATGAGACTCGGCTGATCACAGATCGGAGTAAGGGGCCGGTCCTGGTCCCTTACCACGTGATTAGCTGTCAGCCAATAACAGCTGATCATATAATGTAAACAGCAGCCAGCGATCAGCTGTTTTTTTTCTCCTCGCGCTGTCAGTGTAAGGAGAAAAAAAAGCAGATCGCCGCTGCTGTCAGAGGGACATCGGTCCCAAAGAGGAGAGGGGCATTCATGCCCACCAGTGCCACCTACCAGTGCCCACCAGCGCCACCTGCCAGTGCCCACTAGTGCCCCCTATCAGTGCCCACCAGCGCCACCTACCAGTGCCCATCGGTGCCACCTATCAGTGCCAACTATCAGAGTCAATCAGTGCCCCATCATGAGTGCTGCCGATAAGTATCACCTACCAGTGCCTATCAGTGCCACCTATTAGTGCCCATCAGTGCTGCCTTTTATTGCCCTTCACACTGCCATATGCGATACGCAGGGGGTGTCAATGTAATGTTAACGACACCCCCAGTTTGATCGCATATCGCAGTGCGATCTGACAGTTCGCACAGGATCGGATTGCACAAGTGTGAACCACTGTGCGATCCGATCCTGATGCGGCTGAAAAAATGCCTCATGTGCGACTTTTGTGCGGGTGCAGTGCGAATTTAGCCATACAAAGTGTATGGCTGAGTTCACACTGCACATCCGATTGCATGTAATGAAGGAGCAGTGCGCTCCGATATTACATGAGATCGCCGCACACGCGGAAGTGTGAACCGGCACTAAGTGCGACAGTGCTGAAAGCTGAGAATTGACCTGGGCACGAAGGGGGTTTAAGTACCCAGTAGGTAAGTGGTTAAGGTCATGGAGTGGCCTAGCCAGTCTCCATACCTTAAGGATTTAGAAAAGATCTGTAAAGAAGAGTGGACAAAAATCCCTCCTGAGATGTGTGGAAACCTGGTAACCAACTACAAGAAATGTCTTACCTCTGTGTTTGCCAGAAAAGGTTTCTCCACCAAGTACTAAGTCATGTTTTGCTTGTGGATCACATCATTTTTTTACTCACTGAACTGCAACTTATTTATAGCATTTGTTTTATGTGTTTTTTTTATGGATTTTGGTTGATGTTCTGTCTCTATCATTAAAATTCACCTATGATAAAAACTATAGACCCTTCATTTCTTTGTAAGTGGGCAAACTTACAAAATCTGCAGGGGATCAAATAATTATTTTCCCTACTGTTATGTCTCCCTTAACCTTTTAATAATTTAGCTGCCTACCAAAATTAGGAGAAATAAACCCCAAGATGAGGCTGGGTATGCATTAGAAAAATCCATCAAGTTACAAACCAGTGTGATCACATATCTGGTGGTACCTACAGTAATTTACTTGTCCACTGTAAAAAACCATATTATTCTGTCTAATGAACCCTACTTGTGAATATGCTGACTAATGGTCCAGGTTTATCCAGCTTGTTTAAAAATTCAGTCTGTATGGATTTAGGTCATTAGGTTTCTATGAGAGCTGCTAATTTAGTACAGTCACTGGGTAACTAGATTGAGGACCAGTTGGATGTTGCAGGTATTATGTAGTCAGCTGTCCACGTTGCTAATTGTAGTATTTATTGTATTCACCTAAACAATTACATTTTCTGTTTTTCTTTGCAAAGGATGCTATTTACAAAATGTTCTTTTCTAGTTGCACCCTGCAGTTGAGTATCTTTACTCAAAGGCTCCATTTACATATAGGCATCTCGGATCGTGGGCAGAATTGCTGCGATTCTGCCCGCGATCCTGAACCATTACAAGTCGCGGGACGCCCGTGTAATTCCCACAACTTGCATTGGCACTCCAAGCCTTTGAGTAAAGATACTCAACTGCAGGGTGCAACTGGAAAAGAACATTTTGTGAATATTATCATTTGCAAAGAAAAGCAGAAATGTAATTGTTTTAGGTGAATACAATAAATAATATTTTTTTTTTTACAGTGGGCAAATAAATTACTGTAGGTTTCCCACAGATATGTGATCACACTGGTTTGTAACTTGATGGATTTTTCTAATGCATACCCAGCCTCATCTTGAGGTTTATTTCTCCTAATTTTGGTAGCCAGCAAAATTATTAAAATAGGTTAAGGGAGGCATAATGTAGGGAAAATAATTATTTGATCCCCTGCAGATTTTGTAAATTTGCCCACTTACAAAGAAATTAAGGGTCTATAGTTTTTAATCATAGGTGAATTTTAAACGTGAGTGGAGCCTAAATATGTACACATTCTAGGGACAGTTTTGTTTGATTATGAGCTCATGCCCATGAATATCTTTAGGCCAAGTGTACATGGGCAGCAAGAGAGTGGCCAACATGAGCTGAAGCTGCCTTCCTGCCTGCCACATTTAGGGTTCATTGAACTATGCAAGCAGCACTACTGAAGTGTACTCTCACAGTTTTTGAGCATAGTGCTTTTCATGGCAGTTACCAAAATATCCATTGGGATCCAAAGGACCCCAAAAACAGCTGGCAGGATGGCTTTGATGACCACAGCCTGTCAGGAGCCAACCTTGAGCGGTCTTTTGCAGTACATGTACATATATGTTGTACATTCACATCAGTCCCTCATATTCGTACATACACATACTAGGACCAATTTAGACAGGAGCCAATTACCCTACCAGCAAGTCTTTGGAATGTGGGAGAAGATCAGAATACCTTGAGGAAACTCATCCAGGCACAAGGAGAATATGCAAACTCCATGCAGGTACTGCCGTGGTTGGGATTTGAACAGACAACCCTAATGCTGATGAACATTTACTGTATATCTGGGGCACTACGAACCCTTACATTCTGGAATGCTAATACACATTTACTTTTTTCCAGAACCCCTAAATTCTGAGTTGCTTATATACAAGTATACTTTATATACAGAATACCATGAACCCCTAGATTCTGGGATGCTTATACACTTTTTTTCCAGAACACCATGAAGCCGCAGAGCCTGGGCATTTCTTTTATGCAAATAGTAATCCGCCCCTCTGGCCCTTTTGCCTTTCTGTTGATATTTAAATGTGATAAGTGGCCTCATGGGCCAATAGAGAGGCAGGAGTTTAAGAGATGGCAGGCGATATGGCACACATTGGTAAGGTCCGGTTGCTATTTGCATAATAGAGCAACTTGAGCTTTGGGGTTCTAAAGCCTAGTACACACTGCTAGTTTTCTTTTTTTGTTCAACCCAGTGGGCTAAAGGAAAAAAAAATAAAAGTTCTGGTCTGAGCCGCTGTACTAACAATCCGATGTTAGTACAGTGATCTCCTCTGCTATTGTGTTCTGACAGGAGGACTCTCACCCTGCCAGCACACTCTTGTCAGCAGTCTTAGCCATTGTTTGAAAGCGCTGATCGGGAGCAGGTCAGCAGACCTTTCTCGGTCATGCCCCTTTGAAAGAACACTCTTCTTTCGAAGGGGCTTCTCTCGGAGGGGCATTTTGAAGAACACTGCCAGAACACTCTTGTCAGCACTGTCAGCCATTGTTTGAAAGCACTGATCGGGAGCCGGTCAGCAGATCTTTCTTGGTCATGCCCCTTCGAAAGAAGCCAGCTAAATGGCCAGCTTTTGTAAGACCGGCTGCCGTACATACAGGCCGAATGTTGGCCGCTTTTTATTGAACCAGCCGATGCCCCGCGACATTCGTCCTGTGCGTACGGGGCTTTACAACACTCTGAGGACAAAGTAAACCTGAATGCAAGTGCCTGTAGGGGGCCTACTTCCTAATTTCACAGCTAGTGACAAGCTCCAAGCAACCCATAGGTTTGCTTCAAGCTGGCTATACACATACATTATGCCTTTTCTTTAAAAGGTGTAATTTATGGAGATCCAGGCTAGCAGAGAATGCTAATTCTGTGCTTGTTTGACATTTGATCTATAATGTGAAAAATGCAAAGACAATATTTTCTTTAATTAGTTGCCCAGAGGGGTGTAAATGAGACAGCTTTTGTGTGCTACAGGCTTTCAGTTCACCATCCTTAATGCAACTGTTTTCTGCAATAACTGGTTAAACCATTGATTTCCCTGGAGTTTTTCTTTTACAGAAGTCATACCTATTCACCTCTTTCAGGAGGAGAAGAAGAAGCCTCTGTGATTTTACATTTATCCTGGGTTCTAGTGATGTTTTCACAATGTGTTAATCTATTTTTGCAGGCGGGGAGAGGTTTCCTAATTAAGAGGACTCATGAGCTCTCTCTTGCCTGCCAGTCATAAATATTTTACATGGAAAACTCGATCCACGCAAACTCCCACACATCTCATTCATGGGCTGTGATTAAAAAATAAAGTTGTAGAGGAGTTTTTTTTAGCCCTGGAAAAGGGACTTGAGACGCGTGTAAACAGCATCAATTTTCAGTGTTGCCTCTAAAATATTGAAGACAGAACAGTCAAGCATGACTTAATACTTTTGCACAAGGCAAAATCTGAAGCAGTGTTTGAAATTTTCTTTTGAAATATATTCTTTCTGTAGGACAAACAATAACATTTCAGACCTGAAGGCTGTTTATGAGACTCAAAATTTCATGAATTTTTTTCCAATGCCAAGAGACTCATTTGGTGATATTTCAATACTTTATATTATTTCAACTGGTATGGAGGAGTGTGCACATCTTTGTAGACCTGGTTGCTGCAAATTTTCTACTGTGCACATCTTTGTAACGTTCACACTAAGTGGATTTGATTTGAAATGTACTATACATTCATTCTATACATCTAATTTTATTTTACAGGATTTATATAACGCCAACAATTTGTGCAGTGCTTTACATAAAGAGACTTAGTACATTTACAATATAATTCAATACAAGAGGGTTAAGAGAGCCCTGATCGTGAGAGCTTATAATCTAAAAGAGAAGGGCAAGTGATATTTATTATTACAGGTACTTATAGAGCTCCATCAATTTACACAGTTCTTCACATATTTATTATACATTCACATCTGTCCCTCCCCTCAAGGAGCTTACAATCTAAGGCTGGCCATAGATGGTTTGAATCTTGGCTGGTTCAGTAGGAATCGATTGAGATTAAAACTGTGTATGGGCAGGCTGAATGCACCAAGTTGATCAACCTGGGTACAGCCAGCCTTCTGGATTCAATTGCGATTATCGCTAGTGGCTGCTATAGCTGTTAGCAATAATCACTGCCTTCTCCCAGCAGGGATGGCTTCCCCCTCCGGGAGCAGACAATTGGTAGGCAGGAGGGATTTCCCTATCAGCACTGATGGAATCGTGCAAATTTATTTTCTGCAACTTGTGGACTGTCTATGGCCTTCCTAAGGTCCCTAACTCACAGCCTAACCTACCAGCATGTCTTTGGAGTGCGGGAGGAAACCCACACAGGCACAGGGAGAACATGCAAACTCCATGCAGGTAGTGTCGTGGTTGGGTTTCGGACCGATGACCGTAGTGCTGTCAGGCGTAAATGCTAACCACTTAGCCACAGTGCTGCCCAATATAAAAGATAATAACTATGACAGGCTGGATTTATAGGGGGATAAAAGGGGAAATTGCCCCAGGCCCCCCTGACAGATAGGACCCCCGCTATACAAAATGATATTAAACAGTATAAAAATTATATATAAAAAAATAAATAATAATAGAGTAATCTATAATGTATAATAAAAAACGTATTTTCTTTTATTAAATGCAAAATTTTGCCAGCCATCATTTGTAAATCCCTGGACTGGTATATTGTATTGTTTTTCAAAAGGTAATTTTGGTGGCCCAGGCAAACCAAGAATAGAGGATTATGACTGTGTGCGTGGCCATGTGGCCACCACTAGATGGCTGGAGTCAGGGAATTTCCACTTTGCACTGCAATAAGGGCATCTTGCCAGGATTCAATTTGGCGTTTCTACCCTATTTAAGGCAGTGCTCATGATGCCGTGCTGTCTAGACCAAACCCCAGACGACGTCACATATGACAAAACATGTAGGGCGTGGTTTATGGCGGTGACGACATCACGCTTCTCGTTTCTGATTGGAGGATTTCTGATTCCTTTCAGAAGCCAGGACTTTGGAACGAACCCTGTAGGAATGCCGCAGCACATGATTTTAATGCCTGAACCGTATTATTTGCTGTAAGTGCAATATTTTTTAGCTTCAATAAATGTTACATATTTTAATACACTATGGGAGCACTTTTATCACTTGCTTTTCATTACTTATGAGTTGGTTGATGGCTCATCCTTCATGTACCCATATATGGACGGATGACTGATTGATTGCCTATATGGACCACCTATGATTTAGTGGTCATTACCTTATACCATGTAGGGTGTCCAGCTATTTCCTGTTTTCCAGTCACCCTGTTCCTTTTTGTATATGTTTTTTCTGGGAATGCTGGTGTCATCTACCTTTTCTCTGCTGGATTTTACCAAATACTTATGGACTTTTTTGTATGATTTACATTCATTGTCATATATTGATTATGTATATCTTATTCACTGGTTCTATTATCTATGATTTGGGCTGCAGTGTCTGTTTCTGCTCAGAATAACATTGTGTCAGGCATTTTAAAAATGTGTGACTGTCATTGAGAATGTAAACCAACTCTGTGTATAGGGGCCCCCCAAACCTGAAGTGCCCCTGGCCCCCCAAGCTCTAAATCTGGCTCTGTAAAGAATAAGATGATGGAGATTGTAGAACCATTTAGGTGGAGAAGAAGCTAGGCTTCCATGGAAAAAAAAAATGGGTTTCAGAGACTGCCTAAAGGCAGACAGAGTAGGAGATAGCTAAACAGATTGGAGTAGGGAGTTCCATAGGATGGAAGAATTCCTGTAGCAATGCTAGAGGTGAACAGTGGAGGGTGTGAGAGCAGGGATCTTGGGAAGAGCAGACGGTTTGGGTGATTTTTAAGATAAGGTTCGTAATGTAGCTGGGGGGGGGGGGGGCAGAGTTGTGGATGCTTTTGTAACTTACACCACTAAACATATGTATGCTGTCCGTGAGCAGGGATATATGAAGCAGTTCCTTTCCAATGCTTGAGCAGTGCTGTCTCAGTGTCCTGTAAGCCACGCCCTACCGGTTTCGTCACCTGACTTCTTCTCAGGGCGGTCTGAAGGTCACGGACGGCTTGAGCAGAGAATTAATGTTACACAGCACAGATCCCTAGTGTCTGGTAGACACCATCCTTGTGAGTGTTATGGAATTAATCTTTTACAAATAAAATAGTCTTATTATGCAGTATAACGCTATGTGTGGCATCCCTCTTTATCCCTCTATGGGATTCCACTAATTTAAACCTGAGCTGCGGTGACCAAGGAGAGAGGAGGTCAAGGATTAATTAAAGTGTGAACAAAGCTTGATTGCTGGTTTATAATTTTACCAGCAATATATCTGGTGAGTTTACCCAGGCACTAATTACTGTGGTGGAAGGATCCTCACTGACACATCACAAGCACATTGGAATTTATTTATTTTCCAGCACTATTGGCACGTTTCTGCACGGGAGGATTATAATAATGAACTTTATTCAATGGACTTTATTTTTAATTGTTTGATATGAGATTATTAAGTTTGAGAAATATTTTTTAGTATTTTACTAATGCTCGCATTTTTTGCATTTTTTCTTTTTTGCACTTGTACTTTTTGCACACAAAAGATATTTTTGTGATATAATTATTTTTTGCTGATTGGTAATTTTTTGGGTTTATGAATATTATTGTTTATGAATATTATTGTTTATAAGTATACACCATTGCGCTGAAGCACCAGCACCTTAAATTTGCACCCATACATACCAAGCAATTGGTTTCAGGTGCTTATTAGCATATATTTGCTTTAGCATTTTTTGTTTTATATTAATTTCACTACCATCCCATATGTATTCACCACCACCATTTTTTTCTCGTCATACAATTTTTTTTCTTTTCGCTTCATACAATTTTTTCCCAGATCTGCTTCTGTGCCTAGTGGACACATTTGAACACAAAGAACATAATTTTTAGTGTAGTTTGATGTTTAAGATACTTGTAGACTTTACAGTTTTAGTTGTAACATTTTCAACACAACGAGACAATTGTTGGGTACAAACAAAAACTACCTTCCAACACTACCAGAAAAATACATTTGGAATCTGTTGGATTGGAAATAGCAGTCTAAGGTATGGATGCACCGAAATGAAAATTCTGGGCCAAAACCGAAACCGAAAATGCAGGATGCCCTTGGCCAAAAACCGAAAGCGAAAATGACTTTTTCCCTCAAATAATTTTAAAATAGATAGAACAGGGGCATACACCAAGAACAGGCAGCGACGTACACCTGTCGCTTCCACCCTGTCACAATATATGTACTGTGACGGGTTGGCAAGTGATTAATTTAATTACCAATGGTATTTGTATTATGCAGCATGAGGGGGTTAATGTATTGCCACTGCTGGTCACTGATGCATTAGTGACCAACCAGTGGCAGTTAATGAACCCATTTGTGCTGCATTAGTGCAACCAGTATCAGTGTTAATTAACACTGGTTGCACTGATACTGGTTAAATTATTGGTCTCCAAAATGTGCTCCTGCAATGTCATGCACATGCCCCCCTATTGGAAACTACAAGCGGCTGTGCCAGCACAAAATATGCAGGCACAGGCCACTTTATCAATAAAAGATACCCAAGACTAAATCAAGTATGACGAAACACATCAGGTGGAGCCCGTACCCATGACGTCATTGCATTTTTGATTCAGGACCTCTGTACCTTACTGTCTTTGGGACGGATGTTGTATACAGCACTGTTTTTACATTCGATTTTTGTAAGGGTTTAGTACATTTAAAAAAAATGTTTTTAAGCAATGGTTTTACACTATCTTTGGATGCTTGGTATTCCTTTACATATATCCATGAGATGGGAGGTTGACTATCTACCTCGGCCTAGACGAGTATTGGGAGATCTGCATATACTTCTTATGGTTTGATCGAGCTGATTTTGTAAAGATAGGGATTTTCTAACAGCTTTATCGACTCAGACTCAGTACAAAAAGATATATGAGTCTACTATCTCTGGTAAGCTTCCTGGCTGCACATTGCGGTGGTGGATCACAAATTAATGGTTGAATCTTTGGATATATCATCCTCACACGTGGGATTTCACCTACATTGTTTTTGGGACCTACTTTTGGTAGTCATGAATAGTTTACATGACTATTGAGCTATTGTTATATACTATTCTGTGGATGTTTATTCACTTACTTTCTCTTCATTTCACTTCATATGTTAAGTTTGCAGGATATGTACATATCATTTTTTTGTATAAGGTCCAAAAACACTACAGCTGCCTGGTACATACTATTCATTTTTTTTTTTCAACCCAGCGGGAAAGCTTGGGAGGAGATACTTTACAAACAATCTGATGTTAGTACAGTGATTTTCCCCCACTGAGCTATTGTGTGTGACCCCCCACCTGCCAGAACACACCAGCAGGCGCTCTCAGCCATTGGTTGATAGAGCTGATTGGATGCTGATTGGCAAACCTTTTTCTGTCATGCCCCTTTGACAGAAGCTGGACAATCAGCTGGTTTCTGTTGGATCGGCTGCCATACACATGGACTGAATGTCAGCCGGTTTCTATTGAACTGGCAGACACTCTGCCCGTGTGTATGGCCCTTTAGTCCCCAGCTGGATCCTGGGGAAATCTTCACTGCAAGGATACCAGTCCTCTTCCTGTGGGTGATTTTCCAGCATGCAGTGGGTTAAACACTTCAGACTCTGGGCTAAGCTACTGATGAGGACCTGCACCCTCCTTCTTGATGATCTGTGACTGTGAGAGAGTCTGAGGAGTCACAAGATTCTCTTCCCTTTTCACAGATCGATTTACAGGCATTGAAAGCAATGAAAGAACTTTTCTCAATGGAGAAGGTGGGGGGGCTTTGCACTGGAAGTTCAGCCATAGGAAGAGGATGGAACGGCCCTGCAGTGACAATTTTTTCAGGACCCAGACATCTGTATGGCATGGGACATCCTTCATTATAAGTTACTAATGTGACTAACTAAAAAAAAAAAAAAAAATAGCTTAAAAGAGAAGTTCGTTTTTTTTTTTTTTCAAAATCATACTTACCTAGGTAGATGCAGAATTGGTCCAATGCTGCATCTGTCTCCAACCGGCTCTAAGGCCGCTGATCGCTTGGTTCTCAGAGCTTCGTCAGCAGAGAGCCAGTGACTGTCAGTCACCGGCTCTCTGCTCTGCCCCCCCCCCCACGCTCGCTGGAATGCTGGGCTGTGAAGGGGGCGGGAGCGGCTGGCTCAGGCTCTCAGCGGCTTGCTAAGAGGCTGAGCTTGGTGTCGTTCCTCCAGGGTTGTGGGTAGATCCGACTGTATTGTCACGATCTTGCCCCAGCCTGTACCGGCTCTGTGAAATCAGCAAACAGTGGGCTTCAGCCCGCTGTCTGCTGAAAACGGGTCACAGGAGTGCAGAACGAACTGTACTCCTGTGATCCACAGGAGAAGTACATCCAAAAGGAGCTCTGGCTGTACTTCTACTTTAAAGGGTAACTCCACTTTCATGGGGAAAAAATCAGCAAATAAAGAAAAAACAATATAGCGTATACAATTGTTACACAAATCATATTGTAATTTAATGTTATTAAAATTACCTTTCCTTCTCAATCTGCAGCTGTTGTTATTTTCTGAAAATGCAATGAAAAATGGCTACCTGGAGGTGTTCTGTACATAGAATGTATACTGACCACACCCCAGAAACATAATTTCCTGCTTGTGTGATTGGCTCACCCATTTTCCCAGAAGTCTGCCTAAGATACAAGTCAGATTTCAGGCATCCCCTGCAACAAAATTGTCATTTTTGGTGAGATACTCCCAATAGGAACACATCTAAAGGGATGCAGGCCCAGCAGATTTCCTCATTAGAACCCTGCAGCTGCCACAGCTGATAGATAATTATGAAACCACTCCCATTTGACCCACTCAGCACAGAGGCACAGAGGAACAAAAATGTATTTCTTCAGAATAACAAAAAGTAGGAATCTGCAACAAAATTTGTTAAAATCCTTGTAATGTACAGAGATCACCCAGAGGGGAATGTTTTTTTTTTTTCTCAACAAAAGTGGAGTTACACTTTAACTTCAGTTTTAAAACAGTTCAAATGCAAAACAATCTGGAAAAAAAGGATCCATAAACAGATGTCAGTGCTACTTCATGCAATATGAAATAAGATTAGAAATTGAAACAAAAAATGTGAAACCGTTCCAAAGCTTTACAAACCTATCAGCGACAAAACATTAATTCCCATGTACACAAGGCCTCAAAGGCCTCGTCATAGTCAAATCATTTTTGCGTAAACAAGCACTATCTTATATCTCTGAGTGCATTTACTTGAAATGATAAAATAATATCTGGACATATGAGTCACCACTGGCCCTATTGCATGATGCATCCCTAATATGAGCCGGGAAGGTATTTTTGATGAGTGGTGTATAAAAAGAATTTATGTTTATACGTCAAAACAACAGTGGGATTTTTCTTGTAATCTTCTTGTTTTAGTTCTATTTAGCTTTAGTTTTCCTTAAAGACTATTCTCTCATGACCATCTGTCCGTAGAACTAATGACAGTACAGACCTAAACCTATAACAATAGCGGAGCTGACTGCAGGCAAAGACACATTTATTAATTTACTCAATCACTGCCAGACCACCTGGCCCTGCAAACCTTATGTCACTGATATTCTCAGTGTAAAAAGATGCAATGGTTCTCTTATGATTATGACACTTTATTGGAGAGAATTTGCATTCCATTGCCATTGTGCTTTGTCAACAGTGAGTAGATTTTCACATTTATCCTCCATGGTGGGGTAGGGCTGTGTACGTTTCTCACAAATATTAACTGTTCAAAAAGACAGAAAAGGCATTTCCATTTATAAAAATAATATCATTTTTTTGGTAGCCTACTTTTTTATTTTGAAAATCAGTTCCTGATTTTTTTTTTCTTACAAAAAAAAAAATTTGAATAGGCTAAAATGTATGCTCATTTCCGTTATTCTTAAAAAACACAAACAATATGCTGTACATAAAGCTGCATGATTAATTGTTAAAAAAAATCGCAATCTCGATTCACCCCCCCCCCCCCCTCACGATCTTAAAACGGCACGTCCTCTATTTCTCTGTGTGCCTGTTACAGAGCCCCCCACAGTAAGTAAGCACACCTAATCCCTTGATCACCCCCAGTATTAACCCCTTCCCTGCCAGTGTCATTTATACAGTAACAGTGCATATTATTTAGCACTGATCACTGTATTGGTGTTACTGGTCCCCATAAATTGTCACTTATGCCTCGTTTCCACTGAGTGGTGCGGTTTCGGTTCAGTACGGTACGGTTCGGAACGGTATACCTTGCGTTTCCACTGCCAATAGTACTCTTTCATGATAGGCGTGGTGTAGCAGGAAAGCTGTGATAGACGATTCTCTGTCAACCAATCAAAGTTCTGCAGAGTGTAGCTCCACCCTGTTGGTACGGTACTATGGTACTGTGCTTGGTACCCCAACGAAGGGGTCCCAAAAAAGTGGTACAGTACCGACTCCTCAGTTTTTTGTACTTCCGACTCCGACTCCTCTGTATTAATATGTATTAATCTTTCGACACTGACTTGGGTGGGTGGCATTGCAGTAACTATTCTGGCCACATCACTATCTATCTCTGGATAAACAAGGATGGCTTCTTCAACTAACAAGATTTAATTTTCCAGCAAAAGACTTTCTCTTTTCATCATTGAAGATGCAATGCCCTCAGCTATTAACCCTCCATTTTTGTTCAGGCGATATAACAGGCTCTTCCATTCCAAGAGGAATTTACCCGGGGTTAGATCGTTACATTGCAACCTCTTGATGACAGTGAAGGGGTGAGAAAGAAGGTTCTCCAGCTCTTTTGTTTGTGTCCACTGGCTTTCAGTTAATGCAAGATTTTCATTGTCCATTTCTTCTATGAAGTCTTTAACCTCCCTGGCGGTATGATTCTGTCAGGAATTCTGTTCCAAAAGCGGTACAATTCTTTTCATGGAAATTTGGCGTTATGTATTATAGGCCTACAATTCTTAGTAATTACTGACTTAAACCTGACCAAAACAAGTCTCTAGTAGACATCCCAGATGTGATAAATTTGAAACACAAACAAGTGAATTATAATCGAATCAATAATATTATTTTATTATTTAATATATAATATATATAATAAAATTATATTATTGATTAGATTATAATTCATGCGTTATATATTATATATATATGTGTGTATATATATATATATGTGTGTATATAGATATATATATATATATATATATGTGTGTGTGTGTGTGTGTGTGTATATATATATATATATATATATATATATATATACATAACGCATGAATTATAATCGAATCAATAATATAATTTTATATATATATATATATATATGTGTGTGTATATAGGTGTATATATATATATATATATACATATATATATATATATATATGTATACATATATATATATATATGCATATATATATATATATATATATATATGCATATATATATATATATATATATATATATATATATATATAATATAAAATGTGTTATGTGTTTTGTGCAACGTTTTTTTTTTTTTTTTTTTTTGAATTTCCCTCTCTAGTTCCGCTCCCATTGCTGCTGCAGGGAACGGAACTAGGAAGTCCTCCTACCGACAGACGAGCGGCGGAGATCTCGGCTGGCGGTCACAGCAATGAGAGCTCATCGCTGGATCGCCAGGATAAGGTAAGAGACGCTCCGCTGCGCTGTCTGCATAGCTCTGCCATTCAACCCGAGCGTGACTCGGGGATACCGCTAATAGCAGAAAATTCCTACCCCGAGTCACGCTCGGGGATACCGCTAGCGAGGTTAAGTTCAAGCAAACGCTTCACCATTAAATAAGTGCTTCTCCAGTGAGTTGTTTGATCCAAAATGGCTCCTTTTCCTGCACGTCTTTTCAAAATTGCATCTGTTTTCAGGGCCCTGGCTGCAACAGTTACTTGCCGTAATTTGCCAATTAGTGTAGCTGCATGGCGATCTTTTAATCCATCTCTTATGGCAAGTTGCAGTGTATGAACAGCACATCACATATGATGAATAGTAGCAAGCTTCAATGCTTCTTCAACAAAGTTGTCTAAAAAAATGTCAGCATTCTCTTCAGTTTCTAAACTTTCTCCAATATGGGCGGCACAGTTGTGTAGTGTTTAGCACTTTCACCTAGCAGCAAGAGGGTCGCTGGTTCAAATCCCAACCATGACACTACCTGCCTGGAGTTTGCATGTTCTCCCTGTGCCTGCGTGGGTTTCCTCCGGGTACTCCGGTTTCCTCCCACACTCCAAAGACATGCTGGTAGGTTAATTGGATCCTGTATAAAATTGGCCCTACTATGTATGGATGAATGTGAGTTAGGGACCTTAGATTGTAAGCTCCTTGAGGGCAGGGACTGATGTGAATGTGCAATGTATATGTAAAGTGCTGCGAAAATTGACAGCGCTATATAAGAACCTGAAATAATAATACTTGCAGAGCTGTGTTCCTCTAACTCTAATATCTGTTTGTTACCTTCTTCATCTGCGTTCATCTTCTCAATTGTGCTCAACATGTTAGAAACGTTATCTGTCACAACACATAAAATCTGTTCCTTTGTAATTTCAAAATCTTCTAGAACACCCTCCACTAACTTCTGAAGGTAATCACTGGTGTGATGTGCCTGAGTGTCCTTTAATCCGAGGGTCCATGTTATTGTTTTGTAATTATTTTCATCCACAAATCTAACATTAATAGCAAAATAATTGACTCTGTGACGTGTGCATGCATCCATTTTAAGGAAGACAAAACGTCCTTTCAGAACTTTCTGTAGTTCTTCCTTTTTACATTTGGCCTCCTCAATTATAAGTTTCCTTATACTAAGTAATTAATTATAACTTTTTGTGAATTGGGACATTTAAACTTGCTTTTTTTTTTAATTCCAATCTAAATTTAGTACGAGTAGGAGTCGAAGTCGGAGTCGGTGCATTGTTTGCTGACTCCGACTCCAGGTACCCAAAATTTACTCCGACTCCACAGCCCTGATTCTTTCGGATTTTCTTTCAGATTTTAGGTGCTGAAAGCGGTACCATTATTTTACATGTAATTCTTAAGAATGAGCAGCCCAAACCAACTATTTACATATGATTTTTTTTTACTGTGCATTCTTCTTTATAGCATCTCGGGTATGATAAAGTTTGAAACACAAAAACATAAATTATAATATAATAAAAAACTATAAATAAGTTAAAGTATGTATGTATGTGTACATATATATATATATATATATATATATATATATATACTGTATATATATATATATATATATATATATACATACAGTGATACCTCGGTTCACGGTTCACTAACTTAACTCGTGAACTGACTCTGGTTGCGAACCGAATTGGTTGTGAACCGAGGCACATTTTCCCATAGGGTTCAATGTAAATCCGGTTAATCCGTTGTGACTTTTTTTTTTTTTTGGTTTTTGAAGCACGAAAATAGGAAACAAATTACAATACACATTAGTACAGTATAGTAATGTATAAAGAGAGGACACTAACCTTGCTTGAGATGACTTCTGGCATGGAGGAAGGCAGGTGGGAGGCTGTGAAATACATTACAGTAAGTACAGTATTGTACAGAAGTACTGTACAGTATTGTACAGCACAGTACAGTAGTACAGTACAGTACTGTATGTGCTAAAAAGCACACCAAAAAGCGAAAAAAGTGTCTTCACAGTAATTACAGTACTTCCTTCTGTGTCTCTTCTTCTTTCCACGATCTTCCTACAGGAAGTCATGACCATGTGACAGCCTGGAAATAGCATTAAAATGGCCGCTGCTCCTGTTCGTGAACCGAAGCGGAGTTCGTGAACCGGAGCATATTTTTATGAACTTTTCTGTTCGTGAACCGAGTTGTTCGTGAACAGAAGCGTTCGTGAACCAAGGTATCACTGTATATATATATATATATATATATATATATATATATATATATGTATATATGTATATATATATACATACATAAAAAGTACAGTAAAACTGCAGGAAAGGGCACTGGGGGGAAAACTAATGGGATTTTATTTTATTTTGCATTGTATCAGTGTGTTTGGTGTGTTTTACATTTGAGTTTGCCGCCGGTTCCACCCCCTGCGAATGTCACGTCCCAGGAGACGGAAGCCGGGGCATGGAGAGGATCGGGAGGAAGATCCGCCGCCAGACACCGCCGAGATACATCGCTGGATCCCTTAGGAAGCGATCTTCCTAGCGGTACCCCGAGTGTGGCTCGGGGTTACCGCTTTTGGCTCTGAAATTTAACCCGAGCCACGCTCGGGAATACCGCTAGGAAGGTTAAGGGGGTAAAACCTTCTGGGGCTGAAGTGGTTGACAAAAAAATAAAAAAATAAAAACTGGAAGCTGTACAAATCAATGGTTCCCTATAAGAACCATCCTAACTGGCCGGACTCAAGTCGGTCCGACTTTGAAGGAGTTCTTGCACTACTTTAGTCCGTTTTTAGCCCATTCAATATTATTGAGGTCGGATCCTCATCCTAACCATCTGACTTGTAACATCCGACATGGTTATTACAGCAGCAGGAAAAGGAATTTATGTCACACTGCAATTGTTTTGATCGGTCAAAGGACAAGTCAGGCTAGCTCAAAGTCAGAGCAAAATTGTATCCTGTTCATTCAAGTTGGATGGAAGTAGGACCGATGTCACAGGACGAAGTCAGATCGACAGATGTACAACAGTGTGTCTTACCCAGTGTGAACCCAGCCTAAAACCTGGAAGCTGATTGGTTACTATGCCGAGCTGCACCAGATTTTGCACTCTCAAGTTTTAGTAAATCTTCCCCAATGTGTTCAAGTCCAGTCACAATTGATCATGAAGATCTGCCTGTACAGTACAGTCTGGTAATTATGGCAAACACAGCTGCCAAGCCCTCTCATTCACATAAACAACTTAGGACTTTTTCTTGTTGGAGGGCCCAGCATAGAGCATCTAAAAATGTAAGCTGAAATTTGAAATATTTTTTTTTTTAAAGTTTGCTAACAAATTTGGAGAAGGTTTTATCCCAATTTGACTTCAAAAGTGGAAATACACTTTTCTCGCAGTTTTTATAAATTGTTCAGAGATTCAGTCCCATACCTTCATCATTTGGTTCACATACCCTCAAGGAGCATCGGTACCCCTGGTTACCAACCCTTGCCCCATGAGGAAAGACCCTCATTTAGGTTCGCCAAGGAATATCTTTTTTTCACCCAACATCTTGCAAGTACAGAACTGTAAACAAGTAATCTGATTTATCATTCAGTCCTGTTACTGATCGGTGTCCTTCTGTTACCAGCAATGCCAATCCTTTCCTTACTGCCCAGCTGTCATTGCAACAAGCTCACTTTTTATGTTAAAGCATATTTTATTCTTAATTGCTATATTTGGTTCTCACATTATTATAGAGGTTCCTTAGGGTGCATTTAAATCCACCTTATTGTAATAGATTATGGAATATAATGGCTAATGTGTCTAATGTAGAATAAATGGCTGTAATGATTTACGATGCAGCACTTCACTTTTATTGAACATAAGGATCATTGTACTAAAATGGATGGTGTATTGCTAGTTTAGCATAAAATACTGAATAACACATCCAAGAAAGTGAATGGATCATCCAGTTCATAATACGCTGCCCCTTCAGCTGAGAGGTCTTTAATAAGCAAGAGTGTCATTACCCTTGAAAATGTATGTGTAGGCAGTCCATTATCAGAGAGCAAGCCAGTCATAGGATGCTCACGTTATTAATGCACAGAGCTTTGTACGTGAAAATACTGTGCTGGTTTATCCAAAGCATTTTTTTTTCATCTTTATTGCTAGGCTGAGTTATAGACATACAGTGGGAGAAAATTTTCATAAAAAAAATAGTCACTAGGAAACTACAATCAAAGACTTTTGTGGGCATGTTTGTAGCTTTGAATACAGTATATGCATGCATACAAAATGCATAAACATACACCTACACATTCTGTACACCCAAGCCAACTGCAAGATGGGCAACACCAATTTTTAAAACATACTGGACAGCACAACGGCTCAGTGGTTAGCACTTTTTCCTTGAAGCATCAACCACTTAAGGACTTGAAGGTTTTACCCCTAATGACCAGGCCATTTTTTTGCGATTCGGCACTGCGTTATTTTAACTGACAATGCCGCGGTCGTGCGACGCTGTACTCAAATAAAATTGATGTCCTTTTTTTTTTTTTTTTTTTAGTGGTATTTGATCACCTCTGCGATTTTTTTTTTTTTTGCGCTATAAACAAAATAAAAGCCACAATTCTGAAAAAAAAAAAAAAATATATATATTTTTCACTTTCTGCTATATAACATTCCCAATAAAAAAAAAAAAAATTAAAAATCAAATTTTTTCATAATTTTAGGCCAATTTGTATTCTGCTATATATTTTTGGTAAAAAAAATCCCAATAAGTGTATATTGATTGCTTTGCGCAAAAGGTATCACTTCTACAAACTAGTGGAAAGATTTATGTAATTTTTATTTAATTTTTTTTTTTATTAGTAATGGCGGCGATCAGCGATTTTTAGCCAGACTGCGACATTGCAGTGGTCAGATCGGACACCTAACTGACATTTTTTACACTTTGGGGGATCAGTGACATTACTACAGTAATCAGTGCTAAAATTATGCACTGTTAGGGCTCTTTCACACGGTCCGCCTCCGTAGGCGGATCCGTGCTGCCTAGCGGGGATCGATCCGCCGATGCCCGCTGAGCCGGCGGATGACAGCTCCATCTCCGCTTGCAGTGACACTTAACTGTCCAGAAATCCGGCGCTGTGCTTACCCGAGCTGGTTCTCACCAGTCTTTGGGTCCCTGGTGCCACCCTATTGAATTGGGGAAGGCGGTAGTGACTCCTTGTGGCTTTACAGCCAGCTTCCCACTGTGCATGTGCGAGCCCCTCTGCACCCCGTGAATGGTCCCGCAGCCCTCTGAGACCTGTGAAGTGTCCCAAGAGGCCACAGACAGGGAAGAAGGGGGCCAAACGTCTCAGTTCACCTAGGCAAGGTGAGCGGAAATGGAAGCAGGTACTTGTCAAAACAATTGCAGATGATGGTGTATAATAGTGGTTGCTGTCCCTTTTAAATCAAGTATAATAATAATGTTTATTAATAAAGCAGTGTGGATCATACTGTACACCTAAATGCACTCCTAATGTTCAAAAACCATTTCAGGTTCAACTATTATACATATAACCTGGTAAAATAACCAATAATAAACATATAATGTCTCTGTTCATTATTTATTAATCAAAAATGAGTCCTTCAAATAATAGTTCACAAATAAATGCATTCACTGTGCAAATAATTCAGTGTCACCTATCTTGCAATGGTGTGTTTAAATATTTGTGCTTAAATCCTCAGTGCGGTCCTCCACCAATAGGTGCAATTAATTACGCTCACCTTTAACCATGGACCTAAATTATTGTGCTTTAGTATGAAATCTGTGCATATCCACCTTCAGCCCTTAGCAGGTACTTCACACTTAGAGGTCCCTTTTAGAGACCAAGTCTTCCTGCCCCTTCCCCCCCCCCCCCCCCCCCCGTGCGATATGACTCAAATAAGGTGATATATTCATAGCGCACACCATGTATAATAAAAATGTTTTATTGTGCCAATGTATACACTCACAATGTTTAAAAGATCTCTGAGCAGTGATACAAAGACAAAGATGGCTTTTCTTCACCACCCTTCCAGTTTGCGCATGATCAGAAGTGATAGCACTGGCTCCTCCCGACGCGTTGTGTCACTAGGCACGTGACTTGATCAGGGTCAGACCCTGACTTCATTTTTTATTTCAGCTTACTTTATTTGATTTTATTATAGTCTATTTATCTCACATATTTGGGTTAGTGATCATTATTTGGAAGTCCTATTTAGCAGCACACAAGGCATTCACAATACATTGTTTCCATTACCATCAGAGGAGGAAGGGTGAGGAATAGAAGCAGCAGAACTTCCTTTTTAACTGAAGGTCCACTTTAAGGTCTTTGATTCAAATCTGGATGGAGTTTCCATGTTCTCCCTGTGCTTGCGTGAGTTTTCTCTGGTTTCCTCCCACACTCCGAAAACATGTGGCTAGGTTCATTGACTCCTGACTAAATTGGCCCTTTTATGCATACAGTATATGTGAGATAAGGACCTTAGATTGTAAGATCCGTAAGAGCAGGGAGTGAAGTGAATGTAAAGTATGTAAAGTGCTGTGTATAGCATTAAGGTGCTATATAAATGCCTGTAATAAATAAGTTGTGTGCTTATGTTTGCTTCCATCTACTAGCTCCCGGTGGAAGGTACTGATATGAATGGTTTATATTTTTAATGTCGTTAGGGAAATCCTCAGTTGGTTCTGTATACACAGTTCATGAAACCAGTTAAAGGAGAATGGTGCACTTGACATTCCATTTGTTTACAAACCCCCTTTAGTAAAAGATTTATGATGCTATGTTTGCATTCCACCTGTATGTGGCTTCACGGTAGTGTCTGCTTCCTTTTCCTTCTTTTCTTTGCAGCTAATTTAAGCCTCTTATTTGTACTTGTAGTTGAATGTGTAGTGAATGAACCCAGTAGTTTCTGCATTCAAACAGCGGATTTTCTTAGACAAGTCGTGTAAGGGCTTGTTTGAACTGTATTTTTATCGACCCCCAGCTGCTCCTCCTTAAAGCGGAGTTCCACCCAAAAGTAGAACTTCCGCTCTTTTGCTTCCTACCCCCCTCCGATGCCACATTTGGCACCTTTCAGGGGGGAGGGGGGAACGGGTACCTGTTTTTGACAGGTACCCTTCCCCACTTCCAGGATACGGCACCGCGGCGCCGTCCCTCAGAGGTTCAGACCCCCTCCTCCTTCCCCTGCCGCCAAGCCAATAGGAATGCGCATCGCGCTTTGCGCATGCGCAGTAGGGACCCGCCCGTGAAGCCGCAAGGATTCACTGCCGGGTTCCCTGACCGGCAATGGCGGCGGCAGCACCCAACATCGCTGGACTCCAGGACAGGTAAGTGTCCTAATAATAAAAGTCAGCAGCTACAGTATATGTAGCTGCTGACTTTTAATTTTTGGAGGGGGTGGAGGGGGAGGCGGAATTCCGCTTTAAGCTGCAAAGGCAGCGATTGGGGGTGTACACATGTCACGGCTAAGATGCTGCGCTTCACGGCCGCAACAGGCATTAAACCCTCTTTCGTGGTCGGGGCGCACTAGCCCCTCCCCCAATGTTACCCATTCAAGTGAATGTGACACAGATTTCGGTGTCCAGTTGGGTGTCTAGACCCTTTGGATTTTTTTTTGGAGTTAAAGCTCTGCTGACATCCATCATCAAATCATGTGCAAGCAATAATGCTGGTACTTTTTATTTTCCTTGCTTGTGGTTGGGTATTCTATCCAAAGTGAAATTTCACTACACTAGGGAAAATTCCTTTGCAAACTTCAATTTCCCCTGTGTTCAGTCTGTTTACCTTTAGTAAATGTACCCTTTGTGTGCAGAGCCTATTTAAGACAGCGATAACATTTGTCATCTAATATTATAAAGCAAGCCTTTTTATCCCAGTTTCTGCATCATTCTGCACTATGCACACCCATTATATACGGAGAGGAGTGTTTCGAATTAAAGAAGTATAGCCATAGTTTATTCTGCACTTTTGTGACGTGTTTTCTGAAGCCCACTGTTGGCTGATGTCAAAGAGCCGGTCCAGGCTAGTGAAAGATCGCAACCATATGGTCGTGATCCACCCAGAACCCTGGACCGGCACCTGGCGCAGCTTCTTAATGAGCCGCTGAGAGCTTGAGCCAGCTGTTTTCGCCCATCCACAGCCCAGCGCTCCAGTGACCATGGGGGGTCAGAGCAGACAGCGGTGGCTTGGAGTCAACAGCTCTCTGAGGACTGAGCGATCAGCGGTGTTTGATCGCTCAGTTCTCAGCCTTAGAATCAGCGGGGGACAGATACAGCATTGGAGCAATTCTGCATCCATCTAGGTAAGTATGGTTTCTCTTTTAGGATCTACTTTCCACAAAGCCCCCCATTTGACTCTTAAAGAGGAAGTAAACCCTCCTCTGCAAGTTGTACCTATAGGTAAGCCTATGATAAGGCTTACCTATAGGTACTGTAAATATCTCCTAAACATGTACCGTTTAGGAGATATTTACCTTACATGCAGCCAGTGACATCACTGGCGCATGCTCTCTGAAGGAACGGCCGCTGGTGCCCTTCCTTCAGAGCCCCGCGCCGTGCACCAGCGGCCGTTCCTTCAGAGCCCCGCGCCGTGACCATTGGCTCCCGCACGCGTGCGTGGGAGTGACGTCACCACGGCTCCGGCCAATCAGATGGCCGGATGCCGCGATCCCGGAAGACGGGCGACTAAACATGTCGCCCGTCATACAGGTAAGCGGGCGGCACGGCGGGGGCTCGTTCTAAGGTAAGTATTTCATAGTGAGCTAGTATGTGATGCATACTAGCTCATTATGTGTTTCTCTTTCAGGTTGAAAAAAAATAAAAATAAATTTGAATGGGTTTACAACCTCTTTAACCTCCCTGGCGGTATGATTCTTTTGGATTTTAGGTGCTGAAAGCGGTACCATTATTTTGCATGTAATTGTTGTGAATGAGCAGCCCAAACCAACTGTATACATTTATTATATATATTATATATATGTATATATATATATATATATACATATATTTACATAAAAAGTACAGTAAAACTGCAGGAAAGGGCACTGGGGGGCAATGTAATGTGATTTTATTTTATTTTGAACGGTATCAGTGTGTTTGGTGTGTTTTATATTTGAATTTGCTGCCGGTTCCACCCCCCGGCGGACGTCACGTCGCCGGAGACGGAAGCCGGGGCTCGCAGACGATCGGGAGGAAGCTCTTCCGCCGCACACCGCCCGCATTCTTCGCTGGATCCCGGAGAAAAGGTAAGTAAAACCTCTTTCAGGATCCAGCGATCTTCCTAGCGCTACCCCGAGTGTGGCTCGGGGTTACCGCTTTTGGCTCTAAAATCTAACCCCGAGTCACGCTCGGGAATACCTCTAGGAAGGTTAAGTGGAAAATGTAAGACACCCAAGTTTGTATACTCAGAATAGGATAAGCAGGTCAGGAAGAAATATTCAATTAAGGTCCCTAAAATCCTTCAAGCATATGTAGTATACAAGGAGGGGTTAAAGAAAGCTGGATTTTTAATTTGCAGGGAATCATTCACCTACATCCCAGGCTTCAAAGTATTACCTTCTATTTTCAATCTTTAGATGAATTTTGAATATCCATAACCATGATCCAGCTAGTGTAGACTACCCCATTAGCCTGCACACCAGGAGAGAATGATGGGTTTCCTGGATTGAAGCGAGTCATCATACAGGGTGACTGCTTCAGTAATTTTCTTTCTAAAGACACTTAGAATAGAAATCATGTAAGAGGACATGTGTAAGAGCTACTCAATGCAAGTCAAATTAATCAGTCAACTGCCAATGGTGTAAGAAAATGATGCAGTTGTCAGCAAGCTGGAATACACACACTAAAGAAACCTTGTTGCCAAATTATAAAATTGCAGGTAAAAGCACAGAAAAAACTGTGCTGAAAAATATTAAAAGCTAATTCTCAGTGTGTTTTCTTTCCATAAATGATTTTTCATTCAATTGCCTTGTGCCATTAAACTTGCTAGGAAATTTACTCGAAGAAGAGTTCATTTCCTAGCACAGCCCCCTCACAAGCTTGCACATAATGACCCTTTCCTCTACGGCAGGGGTGCAAACTCAATTTCATCATGGGCCACATCAGCATTATGGTTCCCCCCCAGAGGGCTGGTTTTATCTGTAGCCCACCACCATCAGAAGTCAAGAGCCCCCCATCCTCCCTTACAGTGCACCCCCCTTACCATGGGCTGCTGCTGGGAAGAAGCAGGGAGCACAGCTGGGAAGCAGAAACTGCAGGGTCTGGAGGTGAAGGAAAGGAGTCAGCTGCTGGAGTCTACTGACTGCTGAGACCAGTGGCTGCAGATATGAGGGGGTGCAGGATCTGTAGGGGGAGTTCTGTCCACCTCTCTGGTGGCAGAGACGGGCCTCTCTGCGGCTGCACAAGGAAGCCCAGGATCTGGCAGAAGAGTTCTGTCCTCTCTGCTGCCGTCTGCTGAGACTAAGAGGGAGGTGCAGCAGCTGCAGGAGAGGTGCAAGGGCCACATGAAATGGCCTGGAGGGCTGGATTTGGCCCACAGGCCTTGTGTTTGACACGTGCTCTATGGGGAATGTCTAATTACTCTCTCCCTTCAAAAAATCATCTGGCTGAGACAGAGAAGTGGGTTGATGATGTCACAAACTCCTCCTCAGCCAACCAGAAGAAGCTTTGTATTTATTCATAGAATACAAAGCTTCCTCTGAATGACTAAGCAGCACTTTACCCAACTCAATTTTTGTTTCAGGAGTGGGATGGGAAGGTATCGCGATCCTTCTGGCGCTGTATACTGTATACTCCCAGCCACTGCAACTGTTAGTGAAGTAAATAATTTGTTTGGAACAACTTTAAAGTTAAATTAAACATAGGAATCAAATTTTAAATCAAGCATATCATAATGGAATAGTCAACCAATATATCTCACCTTGTAGCACTTTTGCTGCCTTTTAAAAAATTTTATTAGAAAGTGATATTAAACCTTTTTCTTAATTAAAATAACAAACATGTCATACTTTCCTGCTCTGTTCAATGCTGTTGCACAGAGAAGCCCCAATCCTCTGTTTCTGGAGTCCCCCCCGCTGGTGATCCAGACCCCTAATCTTCGGCGAGTGCCCCCAGAGAAACCCGCTTTCCATGGGGGCACCCGTGTGTGCTTCCTCCTGAGCCACCCTGTCTGCGTCTATTGACACAGAGTGGGCAACCCCACCCTGCCCCCCACTTCTTCGTCACAGCATTTAATTGACATTAGCAGGAGCCAATGGTTCCTGCTGTTATCAATCTGCCCAATGAGGAGGGAGACAGTGGTGAGAGCCACTGCTCTCCTGCACATTGCTGGATTGGATAAGGGAGGATCCTGCAGCACAGAATGCATTAGGGTAAAAAAAACCTTAAGGCTTTACAAGCACTTTAAAATATTTTTCAATAGAAGACGTTTTATACTTACCTACCCTGCCACCTTTTCCTGGAGTTTTTTGCTCTTTTGCAGAGTAAAGCCTCCAGCAGAATCCTTACAATTGATATACTTCCAGTTGTATCAGATGCCTGTTTTCCAACTGTCCAGTGTGGTTCCATACATCGGCACCTTGATCCCTACTGTGTCCTGTTCTATTTAGCAGTGTCCCACAAATTTTTTTCACCTAGTAAAGAATAAAGTGGAACTTCACTCTCCCAATCAACATTGATTATTTTTAATCCTCATGCTGCTAGCATTAATAAATTAAAAGGAAGGCAAATTATATTTACATTTTTTAAAACTTTTTTTTACATTTCTTCAGTTACTTTCTGGTTTCTTGCCTAGGCCAATGATGTCATATTTCCCAGGAGTCATTTGAATCATTTGCCCTTACTCAAGATGGCCACGGCCAGAAATGCTAGGGTTTTTTTTTTTTTTTTTCAAAGTGATTTCTCAACAAAATAAAGCATGGAGACATAGATGGATGGTGAAATTTGCTTTGATTGTTACAAATTAACTAAATAGTGGAGCTCAGATGCATTGAAGATCTGATTTAAAATGTATGTTGGATCTTTATCTATGGATCTAGGATTCAGATCTTTTTAACATTGGTTTCCCTTCAGGTAACCCTAACCTGTGCATTTTTGCATATGCCAGAGTTGACCTACCCAGATTTGTGACAGGTCTGTATATAGTAGTAACAATAATATACTGTATATAGTACAGCACTGCCACTATTCTAAGTATATATATATATAGGATGCCCAATGATCATAATATGTCCAATTCAAACAAAAATGTCTACTGTAAAATATTTTCTCTGATAGTGTTAGGAAGACATTCTCTGCAGCAAGTGTAAAAAATAACCTTAAACCCATTTTGGCGAAAGGTGACATGCCGTCTGTTTAGTGGTTTTATCTTACCTAGGAATGGCAGGAAATCCATAAAGAATAGGGCTTAGACTAATAACCTACTTTGTTTCTTATCTTGTTATTGTTAGTTAGAGCAAGGTAATGGGCACACTTAGAAGCCTTGCAATCATTTACTTTTGCCACGAGGCTTCCAGTCTGTGATGTGATCTGATTATTAGGGGTGTTAAGTAAGCTATGGGCCGTTAAATCTCCCAGCCTGCACTCCAGGTTAGCCGTCTTCCTGCACATTACAGGTCTGCCGGTTAAGATTTGATTGGCTCTTATGCCAAATCATTCATTATAAATTGGCTGCAATGTAAAGAAAACAATATAATTGTTTGGTTAATAGGATTTAAAGTGAGTGTGGAGAAACTGCAATGGCAAGCGTTTTGCTGCTTTTAGTTGTCCAATCGCTGCCGGTCATTGCTATATAAATACATTAGAAGGTGTCTGGGTAACTAAAAAATATGGTTTGCAATCTTTATTTTAGCTGAACAAAGTGAATGGAGCAGTGCTACATCTCTATAAGGGTTGAATACATGAGTACCTTGCTCAGCTAAACACCTGGACTTCTCTTTTCTATCTCACAGCACTTGGTGGTTCGTTGTTTTGCCAACTACAGAAGAGTTTAGTTGCCCTGAGATTGCTTTGAGGACAAGGGCTGTAACGTATCAGAAAGACTCTGTATTCTGCATCAGTGTTCTATTCAATGCGAATGCTCATATTTATTAAAGCCACACTCCTGATAAGTAGCGACACATGGACTATTTTACTTTCCAAAAGATCCCGAAACCTCTGCAACTGTATAAGTCTAAAACCTCCACTGTAACAGCAGCATAGCTTGGTAAAGAACACTCCCCCAACCTGCCAATTGGGCAGTAAAGGAATAGAAACATATTGATGAGGTCATCACTTTTCTCAACCCCCTGTCTTTTTTTGCACATGTACACTGCAGCTAGGCTAGTATGGCTGCCCACCCAGTTTAATACAGCTTTACGGGAGGTTTCAGGAGGCTTATATCAATATTTAGGGCCTTATACTAATTGTATGATCCTTTAATAAAGTAACTATTGCATTAATTATTTTTTGTATCTTCGTAGAGTTTAGGCAAACCTGTACTTTGCCCATACGGGTAAAGCTTTTGTTTCACTTTCCTTCTGCGTATGTGTTGCCGCATTTACACGACAGAGCTAAGTATAAAAAGTCTGTATATGTTTTAAGTCAGACCAGCTGGAGCTAAAAAAGGGCTTTGATTCCACCCCCTGCACTAACAGTCCCTCGGACTGGCAAATGGCCTAGCATTTTACCATTGTAGGAAAGGGTAGAAATACAACATTGTACACATGCTCCCTATACAAGAAAATACCTGGTATTTTAAGAAGGAGAGTGAAGTAAAGATATGTATAAGCAGAGGGAAGGATGAGTTATTGAATGAATCCATTACTTTACCTAAGAGGGCAACGCCCAAAGCCCTAGTGGGAAGTTCTGTGTTTCCAGCTATGGGGAACGCACAACATCGCCTACCCCACCTTCTGCAATTGACACTTTGTACCTGAGCAACCAGTCAACTAGGCTCCGAACTTGGGGATGATGGAGGATGTTAACAACAGTGTTGGGCACTATGTGGGTTCTGCAAGTACCCATGTTAGGCATCAAATCAATCCTCATGTCCCAATGGAGCACCTTAGGTCCTTCGTTTAGTTTGAATTCTGCCTAAGTTAAGACTAAGCCCACCCGCTTTCTTATTCACCTGTCAAATTCTAAATCTCCTTCTGATCACTGAATTTCTGGCATTTGATGGTTGAATGGCTAGGTTAGTAGTTTCGATCCAGTAATATTGTTACATGCAGGCCAAGCTTTCCACAAAAGGTGATAGCGGCAAGGGTTGGCGCAGCCAGTAACTCTTCTGGGGATGGTTTTATTGGTCACCTTTTATTCACATGGTTTAAATATTTTTAAAAAATGTGTTCTAACACAACACTGTCAGTTTTGGCAGCTTGGTCTGTATGTAAAAATGTAAATAAATGCATGTGAAACATCAAAAAAGTTGTAAAATAAAGTGAATTACCATTGAATGCTATCATTACATGTATTGATTAAATACAGAATACATGCAGAGCTGAAATAAAATAACGTTTCTGCCAGTGTTGTGATTGTTTAGTTCATGCAGCTGGTTCAAATCCCTCCGTAATGGGCTTCTCCTGTGAACTACAAGCTGCTGCAATGGTTTCCCATTTAAGCATAACTTATTTTATTGAATATGATGATGGTGCTTCCTGTCAGCTATCTATGCATCTTGAATCATGAGCAGACTGTATATGTTTCCGCTTTGCACAGATCAGCAGCAGGCAATTCTATCTACAGTATATTTGGGTGTGGGAGGAAAATAATATTCGAAAGCTCTGATACCTGTATTTAATGGTTTTCATACCCCAGGCAAGCAATGTATATGACTGTTCTGTTTTCCTCTAAATGTCATCAAGTCAGATCTGCTGGCATATCTATTCTGAATCCTACAAACAGTGTCATTTGTAGTACCCATCATGTTTAATGCGTTGTATCTCCTGGCAGCTTTAGCTCTAGTGTACATCTATCTATGTAAAGAGCTCTGTTTAGATTCCTCCCTCCTCTATACCATTAGCTCCTTAATAGGAAATCCACATTGGGATCACATGGGGAAAAAATGGGACTATATGATACCCAATGTATAAAGAGTAAAACAAAAAAAGGAAAAAGAAGGAATAATAAATTATATAAAATGTATTTGTACAAAAAAGCCAAAAAGGCCCTAAAATAGACAATCATAAGTGCAATACTAAAAACAATGCAAACACATGAAAGACTGTAAATACATGAGGTACAAGATACAGTAGGGGTATGTGGACAGGAAACCCCAACGCGTTTCAACAAATCGTCTTCTTCTGGGGGAAAAGATGTCCACTGAATAATTGTCTCTAAAGCAAATATAAAAGAGATATTCAGTATACAAACATTTGGGATAATATAACATGTTAAAAGCACATCAGATACCCCCCCTGGCATATAATACTTACATTAAACCAGTCAGACATGCAAAAATGTGTAAGCAAAGCACAAGGAAAAACCGTCTTTATGTCAAAGGCTCAAAGACGACATCTCACAGGCAAAGGCCAAAGTCCCCAGGTAAAGCACAAGAGATCCAGTAGTTCCTTAATTTCAGTGGTTTGTAAAACACTTCAAACCAAGTCAAAACCTAAAGCCCGCCATACATTGTTTTAAATTTGGCCAGTTCAGCAGGGACCGGCCATATTTCGAACCATGCATGGGCGATCTACCAATTGACTTCTGTACAACCAGTCTATTGGATAATTTATGCACGATCAGCGCCACCGGCTATAGCCAGCAGTAGGGATCAGTGTATTCTGACGACAGGGAAGGCTCCCCGCTGTCAGAAAAAAATAACTCAACGGGCAGATTTCCCCCCATCCACATTGAGTGTGTGGATGTAAGAATTGGGTCTTTTTTTTTTTTTTTTGTTCAACCCACTGGTTGAATGAAAAAAAAAAAAATGAATAACGCATGGCCCACCCATCTTATTATTTTTACTCTGTATAAAATCATCACCTTAAATGGAAAGTAAAACAGTTTTGGGTTAGTTTTATTTTATTTTTTTATGGTTATATATTCACAACTCATTCTGCTGTGGAGATACATTCAACTTTAGCTGTTGGGCTCTGTAACTAACAGACTTTTTCAGTAACATACCTAAGGATTACATAAAAACCATATCTGGCTCATATGAAAAACATATCAGGCTCAGGGCTCCACCTTTTTGCTGATTACGTACATTTGATATATTCATGTGTGATTTTGCCTTACCAAAAAAAAGGAAAAATATTTTTGAAAATTATATCAATATCTGTAAATGCCTCTAAGGCTTCTTTCACACTGCCGCTCAGTTTTTTTCCTCCGCTGCAGCACTTTTTTTTTTTTTTCAAAAAAACGGAACAGAGCTGAGAGGAAATAGTCTGCACAATGCATTTATAATGATAGCCAGCTTTAGTTTGTTTTAATTGAATTTTTTTAATTGAAGCATTACGCTTCACGCATTAATTAAATATTTATAATTTAGAGCAGGGGTACATTATTATTCCTATAGCGTTACTATAGCGTTACTAACCTATGCCATGCTTTATATAGAATATCAAATCATTCACAATAGTCCCTTATTATTATATTATAATGATGCACTGGCATTATTCAGGCTTTAGTCAGAATTTGTCTAACTTTTTGGATTTTGAGTTTCCAAATATTAAAAGTAAAGTATTAAGTAAAAATAAAAAGTAAAAATTAAAGTATATTTCCTGAAGCTCTTCAACACTCAACATCAAGATTCCCATTATGTTCTATGATGCCCATTCACACAAGAGCACCCTGTTGCTTTAACCACTTCAATACCGGGCACATATACCCCCTCTTGCTCTTTCAGCACTGTTGCAATGTGAACGACAATTGCGTGATCATGCAACGTTGTACTCATATGAAATTTTTATCTTTTTTCACACAAATAGAGCTTTCTTTTGCTGGCATTTAATCACCACTGGGTTTTTATTTTTTGGTAAATAAATAAAAAAGAAATGAGGCAAGAGAAAATTTTGAAAAAAATTGTTTTTTTTCCTTTCTGTAACATTTTGCAAATAAATAATCTTTCCTAATAAATTTAGGCCGAAATGTATTTTGCTACATTATATGGGGAAAATAACCCAAATCAATGCAATTTATTTAGTCTATAGGAAAGTTATAAAGTCTACAAACTATGGTATATATCTAAAAATATTGAATTTCTTGAGGCCTGAAAACATCAGTACAATACAAATATTCCCCAAATTACCCCTTTTTTGGAAAGTATAAAGTCCATGGTATTTAGTAAGAGGCATGGTGAGTTTTGTGAAGTTGTAATTTTCTTCTCAAATTTTTTTGATGTACAGCGTTACACACTGACTGGTGGCAGTATGTAAAAAGAAAAACATTTCTGACTCTTTTTTTTACACACTATAACCAGAGCAATACAGTGTTATTATAATAACACTGTAAAACCCCCGGTAGTGATTAGGATTTTTTATTTTATTTTTTTTTTTTTTTTACGCATAATTGATTTATCCCAGATAATTTCACTGGTATAAGCAACTATATTTTCTGAATGAAACCGATTCATTAAGTGTGTTTTGTTGTGATTTGCTGGGATTAGTCATGTCTAATAACATGGTACAGATGGGCTGTGATTGGCCCTGTCTGTACCGTGTGATCACTGTGACCAATCACAGCTAGCAACACAATTGTAAATAATAGATGGCATGAAAGGAAGCCATCCAGTGTTTACAATTGTCATGTGATCTGCTGTGATTGGTCACACCAATCATATGGTACCGTCAGCAGGCTGATACACTGATCAGTGACAGACCGCACCACAGCGAGCAGCGCATCTAGGGGGTCAGACAGTCTTCATCTGAGGTCGAACACTTCCATGTGATCTCAGCATGAATGTTTACTTTCTAGTGGGCGTGATTAGATGCAAGAGCCAGCAGCCTCCCATTGCTTTCATAGGGGTTGCCTACTTCCAGCAGGGTGCATTTACAAGTGTGAATGCATCCTTAATCTTTTTTTAAAGACAAACAGTGTTGAAATCTAGTACAACTGATGACATTTCTGCCTCCAGACTAGGTTAATTATGATAAGTACAGCTTCCCAGCCCCCCTTATAACAAAGAACACTAAGTGGAATTTTTCCTTGCTGGATGTTCCAAAAAAGAGCATCTAAAAAGCTGCAAATGTATTTTTTTTTTTTGTTTTGAATTGTGAATAGGGACTTGTAGCAAATAAAAAGTAGGTTTTAACCCAATATGGTTGCAAACATGGAAATACCCTTTAGGCTTGCCATTCGAAGCTCACAAAAGTACACAAGCCTCTTTGAGGAAGAGTTGAGCTATTTTGTCCCTATAGACTGCAATGAGTATGTGTAAAAAACCCAGTGAAAGCACATAGAAAAACAAACAAAAAATTCTCCAAAATCACCTGAAAACAATCAAGATGTAACTGGAGCAACTGAAAATTTGCAAATGCAAGCATTATGAGAAACCAATTGGAACCCAGAACTTCAAAACCAAGATCTAGCAAATAAACCACGTCTGGATTATGATGTCTTTTTTTAATGAGCTATAAAGTAAAACATAAGAGATTGAGCTACTGGTTCCATTCTCTACGTTATTAATGAATAAATTGAACAAAATTGGTCCCAGGACTGAGCCTTGGGGGACCCCACTTACCACTCCAGACCAGTCTGAGTACACGTTATTTATCGCCACCCTTTGGACACGCCCATGTAACCAGTTTTCTATCCAAGAACAAACCTTGAGGTCGATGCCTGCAGATCTTAGTAGATTAAGCGCCTGTGGGGAACTGTGTCAAATACCTTAGCACCACATCCACGGGTCTCCCCCTATCCAGCTCACAGCTCTCCTCCTCGCAAAATATTAACAGATTGGTTTGGCAAGAATGTCCTTTTGTGAACCCGTGCTTATTACTGCTGATGAAATGGTTGATTTTAGCAAATTCTTGGATATAGTCCCTTATCATCCCTTACAATAATTTACATAAAACTGATGTCAGGCTGTCTATAGTTTCTTGGACAAAGTAGGTTTTAACCCAATATGGCTGCAAAAATGTAAATACCACTTAAGCTTATCGTTGGAAGCTCACAAAAGTACATACTTCTTTGGGGGAGAGTTGAGCAATTTTGTCCCAATAGACTGCAATGAGTATGTGTAAAAACTCAGTGAAAGCACATGCAAAAACAAACAAGAAATTCTCCAAAATCACCTGAAAACAATTAAGACAAAACTGGAGCAATTGAAAATCTGGGGGAAATGCAAGCTACACGAGAACCCGATTGGAACTTAGAACTTCAAAACCAAGATCCAGCAAATAAACCACTGCTGGATTATGCTGTCTTTTTTTTAATGAGCTATAAAGTAAAACATAACCACTAACTAATAAAAGATAAAAATAAAACACAAACATTAGAGGGATTGCGTCCAAGTGGAACAAGAGGCTTATGTAGAGCAGGCATTAGACATAGCTGGAGCGAAATGAGCTCTGTCATCACAACCTGGGTGTAGCCATAGAGAAATGCTTAATCTATGGTTTTGCCAAATTTTTACAAATATTAAATCAAAACGAAACCTTGCAAATATGTCAGGATCCATGGTATGATAAGCACAGTTTTTCAGCCCCCCTCATAACAAAGAATACTAAGTGGAATTCTTCCTTGCTGGAAGTTCCAGAAAAGAGCATCTAAATAGGTAAACTGCAAATGTAATTTTTTTTTTTTGTTTTCAAATGTAAATAGGGACTTGTAACAAATAAAAAGTAGGTTGTAACCCAATATGGCTGCAAAAATGTAAATACCCTTTAAGCTTGTTGTTGGAAGCTCACAAAACTACATGCTTCTTTGGGGAAGAGTTGAGCAATTTTGTCCCTATAGACTACATTGAGTATGTGTAAAAACTCAGTGAAAGCACATGCAAAAACAAACAATAAATGATCCAAAATCACCTGAAAACAATTAAGATAAAACTGGAGCAATTGAAAATCTGGGACAAATGCAAGCTACATGAGAACCCAATTGGAACTAAAGCCTCGTACACACGCAACGATTGTTGTCCGTGAATTTTCGGCCAACGTCTCATCGGCCGATTGTCGGCTTGTTAGTGTGATGCTTCCGACAACCAACTGCGACTTTTCGGCCGAAAAAAATCTGGTGTGCATGCTATAAAATTTTTGTTGGCCGTCAACAGAACGGCCGATTGTTCGTCAGTCAGTACAGATTTCGGCAGACAAAAATCAGATGAGCAAGACTGGGCATGCTCAGAGAAGAAAAAACAGTCGGAAGGTAAACCAGCACATGACATCACTTCTGAAGTTGGTTGTTGTTGGCCGAAAAAATGTGTGTGCAGTCTAGAGCACATTTCAACCAACACAACAACACTGGACAAAAGACGGCCGATCGGTCGGCCAACAATCGTTGCGTGTGTACGAGGCATTAGAACTTCAAACCAAGATCCAGCGAATAAACCACTGCTGGATTATGCTGTCTTTTTTAATGAGCTATAAAGTAAAACATAACCACTAACTAATAAAAGATAAAAATAAAACACAAACATTAGAGGGATTGCGTCCAAGTGGAACAAGAGGCTTATGTAGAGCAGGCATTAGACATAGCTGGAGCGAAATGAGCTCTGTCATCACAACCTGGGTGTAGCCATAGAGAAATGCTTAATCTATGGTTTTGCCAAATTTTTACAAATATTAAATCAAAACGAAACCTTGCAAATATGTCAGGATCCATGGTATGATAAGCACAGTTTTTCAGCCCCCCTCATAACAAAGAATACTAAGTGGAATTCTTCCTTGCTGGAAGTTCCAGAAAAGAGCATCTAAATAGGTAAACTGCAAATGTAATTTTTTTTTTTTGTTTTCAAATGTAAATAGGGACTTGTAACAAATAAAAAGTAGGTTGTAACCCAATATGGCTGCAAAAATGTAAATACCCTTTAAGCTTGTTGTTGGAAGCTCACAAAACTACATGCTTCTTTGGGGAAGAGTTGAGCAATTTTGTCCCTATAGACTACATTGAGTATGTGTAAAAACTCAGTGAAAGCACATGCAAAAACAAACAATAAATGATCCAAAATCACCTGAAAACAATTAAGATAAAACTGGAGCAATTGAAAATCTGGGACAAATGCAAGCTACATGAGAACCCAATTGGAACTAAAGCCTCGTACACACGCAACGATTGTTGTCCGTGAATTTTCGGCCAACGTCTCATCGGCCGATTGTCGGCTTGTTAGTGTGATGCTTCCGACAACCAACTGCGACTTTTCGGCCGAAAAAAATCTGGTGTGCATGCTATAAAATTTTTGTTGGCCGTCAACAGAACGGCCGATTGTTCGTCAGTCAGTACAGATTTCGGCAGACAAAAATCAGATGAGCAAGACTGGGCATGCTCAGAGAAGAAAAAACAGTCGGAAAGTAAACCAGCACATGACATCACTTCTGAAGTTGGTTGTTGTTGGCCGAAAAAATGTGTGTGCAGTCTAGAGCACATTTCAACCAACACAACAACACTGGACAAAAGACGGCCGATCGGTCGGCCAACAATCGTTGCGTGTGTACGAGGCATTAGAACTTCAAACCAAGATCCAGCGAATAAACCACTGCTGGATTATGCTGTCTTTTTTAATGAGCTATAAAGTAAAACATAACCACTAACTAATAAAAGATAAAAATAAAACACAAACATTAGAGGGATTGCGTCCAAGTGGAACAAGAGGCTTATGTAGAGCAGGCATTAGACATAGCTGGAGCGAAATGAGCTCTGTCATCACAACGTGGGTGTAGCCTTAGAGAAACGTTTAATCTGTGGTTTTGGCAAATTTTTACAAATATTAAATCAAAACGAAACCTTGCAAATATGTCAGGATCCATGTCTTAAATTCATTACTCTCACCACAAGCTGCTGTCTGATCTGCCACAGGGTATAATTGGAAAGAAATCCAATACACAGGCCTCCTGCTTGTGCTCTTCCATTGAACTCTGTAGCGGGTCAGAAGGCTGCACTATGCAGACACAATGACTTCAAGATGTATGCCTTTTCCAGGGCTTGTTTGTTTTCTTGTATCAATGTAAAAGCAAAGTAACACTCCAGACAAATACTACTCATGGAAGAGAGGGGAGATGGACAGCAATAACAAAACAAATCTGCTCCTTTCTGATGTTTTCATAAAAGACAACTAAACACAGGCTGTGCGACCATCTGAGCAGGGGGACCCGTTCCTCTGACAGCTCTTTTTTTAGAAACTGCATGAGATATTAAATAAGCCAGCTTTCTGATTCATAGGGGATAAAGGAGAAAGGAACAGCTAAATTGTGCAAACAAACACAGCTGGGATTTTTTTTTTTCTCCTTCAATTTTTCATATATAATTTTTTTATGTTTCCAAAGTAAGTTCTAGTGAACTTAGCAAGGCGTCACCCTAGACAGGATTACAGGGCCTTGAGTGATAGGCCAAATGAAAGGATGATGTGTGGGGATGATTAGCAGATGTTTTACAAAGTTCAGGAAGGAAGCTGACCATTTGCTGATGACAGTAGAAATATAACAAAAATGTGCATAATGTAAACATTATTCATCCTGCTATTGGCGCTGCTCAAATGCATTACACAACCCAATAACTCTATGCCGTTCTGATGTGTGTTTAAAACATATGGGCAGCGCTTGTTTGGAGAGTTTACTGATTACATTGCTTGAATTGTTTCCATGCATATTAATCTGGTCAATATACTTCTGCTCAAGATGTCAGCCAGAGGGAATGAGACCTGTTGAGGCAGAGTATGGACAATTGCCTTTACATATTGTTGGCTGCCCCTCATTAGGATTATTAGAAGCTGAGTCACTGTTTCTGCTTTCCGTGACAGGAAAGCGGCTAACATTTTTGCATCGGGTGGGCCAATAAAAATTCCTGTCCCCTTCATGAATGTCTGACTTAAAGGATTGTTTATTTGTATTGGGCCTGTGGGAAAAGACTTATACATTTTCCATACACAAGCAGGGAATATGAAGAAGGTAAAAAAGGGATTTGAATAGCTATCTTGTTCAGCAAGATGGCTTAACAGTGATTAAAGAAATCCTTCTTAATATTAAGTCTTAATTCCAAGATACTCATGGGGATAAATGTAGATCTATATGCTGGTATGGCCATAATTAAGGTCCAACTCCAGACAAAAATCCAATTTAAAATATTGCATCATTTACTCCTCAGTCTTGATTCCAGACACCTCTTCCTAAGCCACCCTGCACTGTAAGGGTCCTTTCACACGGCCGCTCCGTGTGTCCGCAAATCATCCAATCCGTTTGCGGATGATTTGCGGACATAATGTAAGTGAATGGCACTGCGGGTGTCAGCGGAATACCATCCGCTGACACCTGATTTTCCTCCTGTCAGTTCTTTTCCGTTTTTACGAATGGAACAGAACCCCATTTTTCCTTCCGTGTAAAAAACGGAAAGGAAGGAAAATCGGATGTCAGCAGTGTCATCCGCTGACATCCGCAGTGCCATATACTTACATTATGTCTGCTTATCATCCGCAAACGGATGGGATGATATGCGGGCACACGGAGCGGATGACAGAAATGTCATCCGCTCCGTGGAAAAAAAAAAAAAAGTCCCGCAGCGGACCTTTCACACGGAGCGGCCGTGTGAAAGGAGCCTAATGGATCAAAGTCACAATTTCCCCTATAAGGGAAACCAAATTCCAGCCCTAGGGACCGGACATTTTTCCTGGCCCATCTTCTGTGGAATTGGTCCCCTCACCGCCCCCCTTGAGTTCTCTGGAGCCTTTGAGAAAGGACCCAGCCACAGGGAGTGTCCCCTCTACCATTAAGAAATGTCCACATTCTACATGTTTCTGCATATCCAGATCATTTTTATGATATCATATGTCAAGCGATCAAATGTGCCAACACAAATATCTCCTCTAAGTCAATTTGAACCCCAACTCCAGGCTAACCTTTTTTTTAGTGTTGGATTGAGTGGGGGAGGGACAGAAATTCCCTCGGGGAATTTTGACCTTACTTCTTGTCCAAAGCAGAACAGTAAGTAAAAAGTAATCTCCTCTATAGGGTTGTATCCCTTCTGCACCAAATCCAAAACTAAAACAATACTTTTTGGGCTTTACCTGTCTTTGTCATTGTTTCATAGGTTGCCCCTCACTTCCTGTCCCAAAGGCATCTGGCAGAAAATGGGAGAAAATCCCTCTGCTGACCGCTGTCATAGTGGGGATGCTTTTCTCTGTTTCGGTTGCCAAATGTGAAATTTCTGTTTCATCACCAAGACCAGAAGTATAGAGAAATCTTCACAACCGAAACACAGACAGAAATCTCTAGTTGCAACATAAAAGAATGTTATCTTCAAATATCAGCAGTTACTACAAAATACAATGGGGTTAATTTACTGAAGGTAAATATACTGTGCACTTCAAGAGCATTTGCTCTAGATCTGAGGAGGAGCTCTGAAATGAGAGGAAGCCCTGCTGATTTCTATCATCCAAACATGTACAAGCAAAAATGCTGTTTTTTATTTTACTTGCATGCGATTGGGTATTCCTAGCAAAGTGCAGCTTTACCTCATTTACTCAGCTCTGAAACAAGTGGTCTTGCAGTGTGCAATATATTTGCCTTTAGTAAATCAACCCCAATGTTCTTATTTGGCATTTTACATTTTCCTTTCCTTTCCCCTTTCCCTTTTATCCTTTCCTTTCTCCTTTCGTCTTTCCCCTTTCCTTTCCTTTCTTTTCCTTTCCTTTTTCCTCTTTTCCTTTCTCCGTTCTCCTTTCCCCTTTCCTTTCTCCTTTCCCCTTTCCTTTCTCCTTTCTCCGTTCTCCTTTCCCCTTTCCTTTCTCCTTTCTCCTTTCCCCTTTCCCTTTTATCCTTTCCTTTCCTTTTCTATACTTTCCTTTACTCTTTCATCTTTCCTCTTTCCCCTTTCACCTCTCCGTTCTCCTTTCCCCTTTCCTTTCTCCTTTCCCTTTCACCTCTCCTTTCTCCTTTCCCCTTTCACCTCTCCTTTCCCCTTTCACCTCTCCTTACCACTTTTTACCTCTCCTTTCTCCTTGTCCCTTTCCTCTCCTTTCTCCTTTCCCCTTTCACCTCTCCTTTCCACTTTCACCTCTCCTTTCTCCTTTCCCCTTTTCCTTTCCATTTTCATTTCTCCTTTCCCCTTTCACCTCTCCTTTCTCCTTTCCCCTTTCACCTCTCCTTTCCCCTTTCCCCTTTCCTTTCTCCTCTCCTTTTTCTTTACTTTCCCCCCTTCCCTTTTCCCTTTCTCAAATTTCTCGAGACAGTGTTTACACGACTACACCCTCAATTTCTTTAATTAGGAAATTACTTTTATTGATGCACCAATATACATAAATGAGGCAGGGATATTACAGACCAGGCTATATCACGATGACAAAGACAGTAACTTTTAGCACCTCTTTGACAGCTGACATCCACCTAAAGATCATTACCTCAATCCTTGGTCTTACTTGTCAAAAGTTATATATCTCATATTTCACTAGAACTAAAGACAATCTTAATAAAATTCAGAATGTATTAAACAGTAGTCTATTATTCAAATAAAACATATTGATGTCTTACTGCTTCAGAGCCAAATTGCAGTGCAGTATTTTTGATGTATAGGAAAGGACTAAATAGGAGATTTGCAATCTTATTGTACAGTTGACCCTGAAAATTGCCTTTTATGCCAATGAAATTAGTGGGTTTTTAAATAAAGGAACAGTCAACAAAACGTGGGTTGAACCCAAGTTGAACGATAAATCAACTTGGTACATTTAGCCTGCCCATTAACGGTTCAAATCTTGGCTGGTTCCAGCAGGAACCAGCCGAGATTCAAACCGTGTATGGCTGGCCTTATAGTACTAAGTGATTTAAAATTGAATTTGTAGTTGGGATCTAAAGCTGGAGTAACAGCTTGATAGCTTATAGTTGCAGTCACATGGTTTTATTGTCTTTTTCTTTCTTTCTTTCTTTCTTTCTTTCTTTCTTTCTTTCTTTCTTTCTTTCTTTCTTTCTTTCTTTCTTTCTTTCTTTCTTTCTTTCTGAACCAATATATATATATCTCCTGCTGAAAAAAAGCATTTTGTTTAAAGCTCAAAAACATTTCAAATGCATACACAGTAGAAGTGGAAAGTGACTTCTTCCTTCTTAGGGGTTTTAGACAGAGTAGAGAGGGGGGTGGTCGGGTTAATTGTTTCAAAAAGGTGCTGAAATGTATTTGTATTTTTTGTATTAATCTGAACTTAATAAAATTTAAAAAATGTATTAAAAAAATTGGTTTTAGACAGAGAAAATGTGCCTAAAAACCTTTAGGTCTCTGGGATTTCTTTGTAATGTATAAAAGTAGATGTAAATTAATTTAGTTTGTTAAAGCACTGCATATGTTTGCTATTAAAAAAAAAAAAACCTTTGCTCTACACCAGTGCTGCTATGGCCACTAGTAATCTCCATCAGGATGCCTAAATAGTTAAAATAAAGGATAAACACCCCAAAAATAGTTTGTTGAGCTACATCCATTACAGTTTCCCTTAAAATAAATGTAGTCATTAGATGTGCCGTATATTACACATCTGGAATTCTAGCACTGTGGTGTCTCATTTAATCTTGGCCTCCAGGTACTGGGTTGTGTATGTAGTATAAATCACTCGGGCTATATGTAGTCTCTTTGTATTCCATCTTACTTGAGTGACAATGTTAGGAGTTCGTAATTATGCTGTTATGTTTTTTTGTTTTTTTTATATTTCCAACAAGTAGTGTGTGCATAGCAATCAATCCCATGACAAAATTAACCACTTGCCCTCCGGAAGATTTACTACTTTCATGACCAGGACATTTTTTGCTTTTTTGCACTGCGTGGCTTTAACTGACGATTGCAATTCTGTACTGACAACATTTATATTTTTTTCCCCACAAATAGAGCTTTTTTTAGGTGGTATTTGATTACCACTGTTTTTTTTTTTATTTTTTGCGCTATAAGAAAAAACTAAAAATTTAAAAAAATGAAAATTTTGGGGAAAAAAACATTGTTTTTTTACTTTCTTCTATAAAACATATCTAATAAAAAAAAATTAATTTCTTCATAAATTTAGGTCAATATGTTTTCTGCTACATGTCATTTGGTAAAAAAACATCCTAATAAGCGTATATTGATTTGTTTACGTGAACATTTTAGGGTCTACAAACTAAGGTATATGTACTGGAATTTTTATGTATTTATTTATACTTGTATTGGCCGGGATCAGAGGACAATCTGACACTAACTGACACTTTGTGGGAACCAGTGACACAAATACAGTTATCAGCACTAAAATATGCACTGTTACTGTACTAATGACACTGGCTGGGAAGAGTTTGAACATCTAAGGCTATCAAAGGTTTAAAATGTGTGCCTAACCATTGTTTATGTATGCTCTGAGGTGCTTTTACTAAGAGATGTGATAGTTTTTATTTCCTGCTTTGCAGGGAAACATAAACTGCCACATCCCCACTGAGGGGACAGAGCTCTGCATTGTTTACGTATGCTGATCCCAGAAATAGAGCTTTCCTTTTGATATTTGATCACCTCTGCGGTTTCTCTTTTTTTTGCGCTATAAACAAAAAACGACTGACAATTTTGAAAAAAAAAGAACAATATTTTTTACTTTCTGCTATAAAACACATCCAATAAAAAAAAATGTAAAAAATCGAATTTCTTTATCAGTTTAAGCCAATATGTATTCTGCTACATGTTTTTGGTAAAAAAAAATCCCAATAAGCGGATATTGATTGGTTTGCGCAAAAGTTATCGCATCTACAAACTATGGGATAGATTTATAGACTTTTTATACTTTTTTATATTTTTTACTATTAATGGCGGCAATCAGTGATTTTGAGCAGGACTGCGACATTGCGGCGGATAAATCTGACACCGAGTGACACTTTTTGAGGACCAGTGACACCAATACAGTGATCAGTGCTAAAATATATGCACTGTCACTATTTAAATGTCACTGGCAGGGAAGGAGTTAACATCAGAGGCGATCAAAGGTTTAAGTGTGCTCCTGAGGAGTGCTCTCCAACTGTGGGGGGGGGGGGGGGGAATGGATGCATTAGAGGAAAACAGAGATCTTTGTTTCTGCTTAGCAGAAACATAAGATCTCCATTTTCCTCTGTGACAATATGGCGGCCTGCCTTGTTTACATAGGCAGACCACCGTTCTGCCTCTCCTCGGAACGATTGTCGGGTAGCCGTGCTGATTGGCTCCCGCTGAGTCCAGTCACAGCAGGGCTCCAGCGGCGCATGCAACCCAGATCTCGTGCACTAAAGCCTCAGCATATATGCGGCAGGTGGTCCGGAAGTGGTTAAATAGCAAAATGGGGCTGGATGTAGGCTGGACTAACTGTGGTAACAACGAGTGGCTGGCAATTAACTGACAGCTGGGCAGCTTATGAGCACTGAAAAAAAAAAAAAAGAGCTGCTCGTTAAGTAGCAGGAGCCTAGCCCTGACAGTGTCATAGATGCACCCTGTATTAAATGTGTGAAAAATGGAGTTGGGCTTTAGGCCCCTTTCACACATACGGTCCATTTGTCCGTTTTTCATCCATCCGTTGACGGATGAAAAACAGACATCAATGCAACTCTATGTAAAAACGGATGACAACGGATGATCATCCATTAACATTCATTTTCATCCACTTCTGTCAATGTCCGTTTTTTGGAATGGATGAATGCCCTGTTTTTTATCCGTCAAAAAAACGGATTGGATGAAAAACGGATGTAAACGGACAACAAACGTTTTTGCATTGGTAGTGGATGTAAAAAAAATGGATGCAAAAAAAGGATGAAAAAACGGATGAAAAAACGGATGAAAAACTGATACATTTTGACGTGACTGAACTGATGAACTGAACGGACCGTATATGTGAAAGGGGCCTTAAAGCGGAGTTCCGGACTATTTTGCAACTTTAATGATTCCTGGAGTTCTCGCTGTGCTGATCAACAATTGGGCATTTTCAATTTTTTTAGGGGGTCCCTTACCTTATTAGGGCATTTTTGATTGTACTTGCTACTTCTCCCCCCTCTGTGGCCACGGCCACCGACATCACTTCCGCCTTTGCATTGCATCCTGGGAGCTGTTTGTCATCACTCCCAGGAGGCTGGAATCACGAAGAACTCCCAGAACACTCCCTGGAATCAGGAAGAAGGACACAGCAGATTACACTGCGGCTTCAGATGCCCACATCCAAGATGGCCGCGCTCAGACAGCGTTTTTAAAAGTAAGATTTTGACTAAAATCCAATACTGTACACCTTGTAAGTATGAGAATAGCGGTTCTGTAAAGGACGATGGATTAGTATTATAGGGGTATTTTTAGTTAAAAAAAGTATTTGAGGCCAGAACTCTGCTTTAAGCTGGATACTCACTTCTTCCTTTCGATTTTTTTCTTTCGATTTACCAAAACCATATAATATTAGGTCAAAGGTAAACACTTTCAGTTTATATGCAGTCAGGCAGGACCTTGCACTACATAGTTGAAGGTAAATCTAAAAGAAATTGAACAAAAAAAGTTGTATAGTGTGTATCCAGGCCAAGGCTTGGCTCACTTCTATGTACATAGGGTTCAAGTGCAAAGTCGTGCGGTTTCCCCACATGGCAGATGCACAGCAGTGCCAAGGATTGTTAATGGTACCCCCACGCATCTGCAGCGCCATGCAGTTCATTGTGGCGCATTTTTTCTTGCGTGTAGGGCAGCCCAAATAAAATGAATAGATTTCCCAACACGAGAGGTGCAAAAACACACTGAAACACCTGTAGGTGTGAGCCAAGATTTAAAGTATTTCTAGAATATTCGTTTTCAGGCAAACAGTGAGGCCTAGAACTAGGAGAAAAAACAAAAGTCAGGGCAGATTGCCTATTCACCTTGTGTCATAACATAGAAAGTTTTTAAAAAGTGTCCCATTAAACATGCTAACATAACTTCAGCATTGCTTTATATTTCAGGCACTGTATTCAATGTTTGGATCAGCTATGTACACCTTTTGATTTGGAAACATTTGCTCACTAAGATCAATTCTGTTTAGATTCGGGGAAGAAGTGATTTTACAGGCAACATCTGGGAAGGGATCAGAGAAAAATATAGTTCATGGTGTACTTTCATTGCTTGCACAAATCACATTACTGCGCTCAAAGCCTGTTATCTGCCATCTACTGTTCACATTTTAATGCTATTTTATCAGAATTCTTTTTTTTTTTTTTAACCTGGCAGTGGCTCGGTTGCATTGTTAGAACTCAAGGTTACATAGAAAATAACTAACTATCTGCAAGAACCGCTGTGGCTTGGTGTAGGTGTCAGTGCTGCTTTGAAAATTGTTGTTGATAAATATAGAGATCAATGTATTTCAGGCTAGTGGTTAGATATTATTGGATAAATGATTGGGACTTTAATTCCCAATAAGGTACAATGTGCAATCATGGATTACATTAGGTAGCACATGCTAGATTGTACAGTTATAGAATGCGCTTAGGTCAGTGTTGACGCCTTTCATGAATATCCACTTCTTCAGGACCATGTAGTCAGCAACAGCCACATCATTGTAGTCAGTTGTTATATATACTGTATCTATGATGCTATGTATAACAAAAATTAAAAATGAAAACAAATTAAAATAGTTTTTAATAATTGTAATGGATGGCTGCCCTGATGCATGGGGCAGGCTGCTCCGATTGCGACCACCCGCGATCGTTCCCCGCTGAGAGAGAAGAACGATCAGCTGTTGTAAACACAGCTGACCGTTCTTCTCTCTGGAATGATCACAGAGCGCCTGTGATCCTTCTATATGTTTTTAAGAAACATTGTTATCAATAAACACTTATGGCTTTATAATATTATGTGTATGCTCCTGTGTAAGTGCTGAAAATGAACGTGTCATTCATAGATCTTGTAAGAGGTTTGCCAGCACCGGAATTTATACATATAATACAATTTACAACTTCCAATATTTATTAAATATAGAAACCTAGAAAAGCGATGGCAGAAAAAAGACCATTAGTCCATCAACTCTGCCCTTTTTGCTTTTATTGTTTTTTTGTAAGTTTTGTATTTTGTGTGTTACTAAACCCAGGACCATGCATTCACTATATCTGGTCTCCCATAGTACCCCGAACATGGAAATACAATAGTTTTAGTAAATATAAACTGCCAAATACCTTTTCTCATCAGTTTTTAGAGCAGCCTTGTCAGTTTTCATTCTCCTCTGACTGTCCTATGAGGCTGCATGACTCCTGACCCTCTGTCTGGACAGTGCTGATTGGCCCTGTGCTGATCAAATGCACTCTCCCAAAAACCAAAACATCTTTAGCAATACACAGCAAACTGAGCATGTGCAGCTTGTCCCCAAGGCTCTGTTCTATCAGGAGATGGTTTGGGGACTGTAAAAGACAGGGAGGAACAGATAAAAGGATGAAACAGCTTTTTTACACAATGCGGAGGATTAACCCCTTAGGTTCCACAGTGAGTATAACGAGCATGCTTTAGTGCATATACAGACTGATTTTACTGATGTGGATTTAGTAACACTTTAACTTTTTTGTCTGAGTATAGATCTATGTTTGTCCCATGAATGTCGGAAGCAATTTACTGTTGACTCGCTCACCAACTCTGCTGGAAGTTTATTTCAAGCATCAACTACCCTTTAAGTAAAATAATACTTTCTAACGTTATTTTTTAACTTTCCTCCAGGTAGTTTGAGGTCATGTCCCCGTGTTCTTGATTTTGGTTTCGTATTGAAAAAACTGCCCTTCTTTCCTCTAGACTGTACATATAAGGTTCCTGAAGTTGTTCTCAATATGTTTTTTACCCCAAACCTTTCATCATTTTTGTTAACCGTCTCGGAACTCCTTCTATTTTATAAATATCTTTCTTTAAGTGAGGTCTCCAGAACTGGACACAGTGGGGTCAATTCACAAAAGGTTATTGCATGCGTTATGACGCTCCCATGACCACTTAACGCAAACACCAAAAATGCTTGTTATATCATAAATCAGTATATCGTTATACCTCTTTAACCTCCCTGGCGGTATTCCCGAGTGTGGCTCGGGGTAGAATTTCAGTGCCATTAGCGGTAACCCCGAGCCACACTCGGGGTACCGCCAGGGAGCATCGCTGGATCCCGGTAGAGGGGTTACTTACCTTGTCCCCGGGATCCCGCAATGTGTCCCTGCAGCATACGGCGGCCGAATCTTCCGCCCGATGCTGTGAGCCCCGGCTTTCGTCTCCTGTGAGCGTCACGTCGCGGGGGGTGGAACCGGCGGCAAATTCAAATAGTAAAACACACAGACACACTGATATATTGTAATCCTATTGGATTACATTAATAAATAAAATAAACTGACATTAGTATACCCCCCCAGTGCCCTTTACTGCAGTTTTACTGTACTATATATATATATATATATATATATATATATATATACGTATATATATATATATATATATATATATATATATATATATATATATGTATATATATTTTCCTGCAGTTTTACTGTACTTTTTATATATATATAAATATACACACGTATATCCATATACATATGTATACACACACACATATATATATATATATATATATATATATATATATATATATATATATATATATATATATATACTTTAACTTATTTATAGTTATTTGTTATATTATCATTTATGATTTTGTGTTTCAAATTTTATCATACCCGAGATGTTATAAAGAAGAACGCACGGTAAAAAAAAAATCATATGTAAATAGTTGGTTTGGGCTGCTCGTCCTTCAGAATTACATGCAAAATAATGGTACCGCTTTCAGCACCTAAAGTCGGAAACAATCATACCGCCAGGGAGGATAAAAGGCATTAAAGTAAATTCACAGAAGGAAATAAATAAATAAATAAATGCAGTAATTAGGTTCTGGTCCAGGCTTATGATAACTATGGCAATTGTCAGACCCGCCAGTGATTGGTTTAAAAAATAGGTAGGAAAGTGCAAGCTGGAGCAGGTGTCAGCTAGATTTAACTGGAGGCTGGCAGACGGCATAGCAAAAAAGGAAGAAGCGATTTGAATACAGTCTTCTGGAATTGAAAGCAATGCAGAACAGGAGGAGGGGAAGATCTCAAGTGGTCCTTTTAAAGGAAAGAAGCTTTAACCACTTCAGTACAGGGCCCTTTCACCCCCTTCCTGGCCAGGCCAATGTTCAGCTTTCACCGCTGTCACACTTTGAATGACAATTGCGCGGTAATGCAACACTGTACCCATATGACATTTTTATCATTTTTTTCACACAAATAGAGCTTCCTTTTGGTGGTATTTAATCACTGCTGTTTTTTTTATTTAGGAGCGGAGACAGGAGATGGTCCCTCCCTCTCTTCTCCCCTCCTCTACTCCTCACAGAAGGAAGAAGGAGCTCCAACATATCTAGCCTGACCGTCTCCTGTCTCCGCTCCTAGCCGGACACCGCCTCCATGAGCTGGGGCACAGAGCTGTGGATGTGAGGATATTTGGGGACCAGGAAAGAGTATAAAGCTACAGGAGATTCCCAGCATACTGACCCAAGAATTGACCCACAGTGACGGAAGAAGAAAAATCCCTATAAGGGGACACACATATGCCCAAGATCATTAACATCTGGTAAGAGGCGCATTTTACCTTTTCCACGTGGTGTGGGAAGAGTGTATCATATCCCCCCCCCCCCCCTTTAACACCTGGAGTCTCTATTCTTGAGGTGGCTGTCTTTTTGCCCTTAAATTTTACCTGCTAGTAAGAAGCAAACCTGAAAGGGGGTGGGATACTAGATAGAAACACCTAACACGTGGTTTTTGTTTGGAGCACCATTTTCATCCCATTTTATTCCACCATCCGGAATCTTTCACTTGTGTTGTTTCACATTTGGATTTTTGGACTTTGTTATTAAAGAACTGTACATGGAATTTTTCACATCCCTCCTTGGGATTTTGCACTTTATTTTATTAGACTTGAGACACCCAAGTCATTGTTCACCATTTCTGTTTATTTGTTACACTTTAGTGGGGAATGTGTGATAACTTTGTGATTATTTAAGGTCAATTGTCCCAGTTTAAATAGTAGTGAAAAAAGGTGTGCGAACCAATACAAACGTGTAAAAGCAGCACTGTGAAAAATAGAAATGTGTGAAAATTTGTAACTGAGAATTACAATAGTGCGCTGATTACTGAATGATAAAAATAAAACAAACAAAATTGTCCATAAATGAATGAATCGAAGAGGAGTCTATTCCATCTGGGAAAGGGGTGTTCTCAAATAAATACGTGCTGAACAAACTCTTGTAAGGTGATGGGTGAATTAACCTCTTACCGAAACAAAAATCCAATTTAGCATGATATAGTGCAACAACTGTGAATTGAAGTGACACCCAGTGATGTGAATGGACCCTTACCACATAGGAGAGAAAACGGAGCATATACTGTGGAACCAGGGAATCCAAACAAACGGCCACACTAGATGAGAAATCCAGAGGGATGGATGGATGGACGGATACAGCTTCCCAATATCTTTATGGGCTTCCACGGGTAGCGGCTTGCTCCCCCCTACAGGTCCCGGATCGCGCTGCAGGCGACCGCGACTCTTTTTGGGCATATCGCTGTACATACACAGGATGCTTGTAAGTGTTTTCTTATTATTTTAAACAATAAAATCGTGGGTAATGCACCATCAGTCCCTTCCTCTTTTCTATTGTGGTCCTCCTGTTGGCAACTCTACCCGTGGAAGCCCATAAAGATATTGGGAAGCTGTATCCGTCCATCCATCCATCCCTCTTGATTTCTCATCTAGTGTGGCCGTTTGTTTGGATTCCCTGGTTCCACAGTATATGCTCCGTTTTCTCTCCTATGTGGTAAGGGTCCATTCACATCACTGGGTGTCACTTCAATTCACAGTTGTTGCACTATATCATGCTAAATTGGATTTTTGTTTTGGTAAGAGGTTAATTCACCCATCACCTTACAAGAGTTTGTTCAGCACGTATTTATTTGAGAACACCCCTTTCCCAGATGGAATAGACTCCTCTTCGATTCATTCATTTATGGACAATTTTGTTTGTTTTTATTTTTATCATTCAGTAATCAGCGCACTATTCTAATTCTCAGTTACAAATTTTCACAAATTGTCCCAGTTTATTCATTTGATTTGTCACCTTTGTGTTTTCACATTTTAGACAGATATAACATTAGCGCACCAGACTTTTCTTTTTTAATTCATTTTTCCAGAACAATATCTGGATCTTTGGTTGCAGCTTACATTCACTTATTAGTGCACCCTTTATACACTTTTGATTGGTTTCTATGTAGAGCTGCACCAGATTTTCCATCTAGCTTTAGTAAATCAACCCCAATGTGTTATTGTCATATTGGTGGGAAAGTCCACTATAGAAAGATTGAGAGTTTATAAATATTGAACGTTTATCCCTAAAATGTGTAAAAATCGATACGTAGCCTGCCAGTTTAGTAATGTTCGCTATACATGTAAAGATCTGATCATGTAATATAGGAAAATAGTTTTCCCTTCCGATGGCTTTGGAGCCCTTCTTTAGGACCCACAGTCCAAAAAAAAAAATCTGCACATAAGGAGCTATGACTTTACAGGCTGCATGTTTTTTTCAGTCCAGTAATTCAAAACATTTTGAAGAGCCAGTCAACCTTTATTTTCAAACTTTTCAATGTACAGAACATTCAGTGCCCTTAAACATTAGGATTGCTGCTATTTCTGTCCAACTTTCATAAAGATGTAGAGATAAGGGCTGTGGAGTATGCATGTACAATCAGTACAGGGACATCAGCAAAAGAGCTTTGTATTATGGGTAAAGGGACTACACTTCATTGAATTTAATGGACTAGTTCTTCCTATTCATCAATGTTTTCTATTTGCTTGTCAAAACAAACCAGATCATATCAGCCTAGAGTCATCATTTTGTCAGTATTTCTAAACCATCATTTTTTTTTTTCTCTGAAAAAAATGTAGTAATTCAGCGTTTACACTAAAATTTAACATGTTGGGACCATTTACTAAAATTATCATTTTCTCCCCAACATGTGTCAAATACACAATTTGGATCCAAACATTGGAAGAAAATGCAAATTTCTCATGAAAATAATATTTGAAGTAAATATGTCTATCTTAAAAGGGAACATTTTTTAAAAAGCTAAAAGTCGGCAACTACAAACACTGCAGCTGCTGGCTTTTAAAAAATAGGTACTCTTCTGAGTCCAGCACCAGGCCTGGTTCGCTGGTGGGGGGGGGGGGGTGGGGGGGGAAGAGCCAAGCTTTTGTGGTTCTTGCCTAGGAGAAAATTGAGGAGGTGGGAGCAGGTACCTGAGGAAAAAAGGTTCCCGCTGTCTTCTCATTGGTTGACTGACTTTGATTTTGACCCCCCCACGATCTTAAAACGGCATTTCTCTTTTGTTCATTGACAGACACAGCTCCTGATATTCTTAACCAATGGGTAGGACACTAAGCAGAAAAAAGTCTGGCTAAGCCTTTGGGCAGTCCCAGGGGCTATACTCCCTCTCTGCTATAGGTACTCAGTTTTGTTACAAGCAGTTTTAGAAGAATTGACCACCCTGCATAGGGGAGGGGGTGGGGTCTCACCGGCTTTCTGGTAAGCCTCCTGTGTAAGCTTTCTTCTGAGTGTCACTTTGGCTACTTCTGGATCTCTTTTCAAGCACATAAGGAATTATACTTGGGACTTTTTACTTTTTACCTTTGATTCACTTTCTTTTTTAATTGTTTGGAGGTGCACTTATTAATGTTTGTCACGGTGTGTTTATTTTGTACACAAATTTATTCACATTGTTTATTTATGCGCTGCACTGTTTATAGAGCTGCACGATTAATCGTTAAAAAAACGCAATCTAGAGAATAAAATAGCGGTCGTTGCAATATTTTATGTCACAAAGTATTTGCGCAGTAGTCTTTCAAACTCAATTTTTGGGAAAAAATACACTGTAATGAATTAAAAAAAACAAAACCGTATAGTTAGCCCAATTTTTTTGTATAATGTGAAAGATGATGTTACACTGAGGATCGCAAGGGAAACGTGATTTTTATTCTAAGCAATAAAAATTGTGATTCCTTTTCCTATTTTATCCAGTATAGAGGTCCCCAACTACTCGGAACCCATAATGTGGGTTGCTGTTGTCCCTATTTGTATACAAGCAAGAGAAAACCCCCTTGGTTGGGACTATGTAGGCTACTACACATCCAATAAGTATAAAAATATAATTTTATTCAATGTATTAAAAGATCAATAGATCATAATGTACAAAAATGTGCACTGCAAAACAAACATAAGGACAAATACAAGTTATAAAACCAAAGTGATAGAATAAAAACAAAACAGCGGCTTGTATACGGTATAGTTCACAAAGTACGGAATAGCATATGGAAATTCTCCAAACCCGACGCGTTTCAGGTGAGATCACCTTTTTTCAGGGGTGTAAAGATGGGGTATTGTGAATTCCAGATAAATGTTCAAGGCAGCAAGCTGGCGGTATACAGTAAAGAACCATACAGTGCAGTTGAAGAGGAAGAAGTGCTGTGGATAATGAGCATAAATGTTTGTAATATCTATAAAGGGACTTTCTTACTATGGAAAAATGTGGTGCTCAGTGCTTTAAACCACTTCCGGACCTCTCACCGCATATATATTGCGGCAGGGCGGTCCGGCTGCACAAAATCATGTGTAGGTACGTGATTTTTTGCAGGGGCTTTGGATGCGCGCACACCACCGGAGCGCTGCTTCTGCTGTGATTAGACACAGCGGAAGCCAATCAGCGGGTCTGGCGGTTGCGATGGCCGCCAGCCACCCACAACCGTGCAGGAAAATGACAGAACGGCCGTCTGCCTATGTAAACAAGGCAGACAGCTGTTCTGTCACAGAGGAAGAGTGAAATCATGTGTTTCAGCTAAGCTAAAACACAGATCTCTCTTTTGCTCTAGCACATCTATCCCCAACACAGTTAGAAAGCATTTCCTAGGAGCACACTTAAAGCGGAGTTCCACAAATTTTTGTGTTTAATAAAAGTCAGCAGCTACAAAAAGTGTAGCTGCTGACTTTTAATAAATACACACTCACCTGTCCCGCGGTCCAGCGATGTGGCCGCCCGAAGCCTCGCTCCTCTCCCTTTCCTCTCAGCGGCGCCGGCATCTCTACTGTGGGGGCACCCGGCTGTGATGGCTTGTGGCTTCACAGTCAGGTGTGCACTGCGCATGCGCGAGTCGCGCTGTGCGTTGTGAATGGCTGGGCAATCTTCTGGGACCTGTGACGTGTCCCAGAAGATTGCAGGGAGGGAGGGGGAGAGGAGAACTTTCCAAGGCCCAAGCGGGAGTGGGAGCGGGTACCTGTCAAATCTAGGTAACCGCTCCCCCCCCCCTCTAAAAAATGACATGCCAAATGTGGCATGTTAGCGGGTCAGCAATATTTAAAGTGGAAGTTCCACTTTTGGGTGGAACTCTGCTTTAACTCCTTGATCACCCCTGGTGTTAACCTTTTCCCTGCAAGTGTCATTTATACAGTAACAGTGCATTTTGTTTTAGCACTGATCGCTGTACTGGTGTCACTGGTCCCCAAAAAGTGTCACTTAGTATCAGATTAGTCCGCTGCAATGTCGCAGTCCCACGAAAAAATCACTGATTACTAGTAAAAATAATTAAAAAAATGCCATAAATCTATCCCATAGTTTGTAGACGCGATAACGTTTGTGTAAACTAATCAAAATACACTTATCAGGATTTTTTTTTACCAAAAATATGTAGCAGAATACATATTGGCCTAAATTGCTGAAAAAAAAAATAGATTTTTTACATTTTTTTATTGGGAATGTTTTACAGCAGAAAGTAAAAACATTTTTTTTTCAAAACTGTCGGAAGAGGTGATGAAATACCGCCAAAAGAAATCTCTATTTATGGGGAAAAAAAAGACATCAATTGTATTTGGGTACAGAGTCGCACAACCGCGCAATTGTCAGTTAAAGCAACGCAGTGCCGTATCACAAAAAATGGCCTGGTCATTAAGGGGGTAAAACCTTCTGAAGCTGAAGTGGTTAAAGTATAGATAAAGGCAAAACTTTTTAATGTTTGGATATAGTAGCGAGAAATTAGAACCCCTGTCAGTTTTTTTTTTTTTTTATGTCTGTTCCTGTTAAGGAGATTCACCCTCTCCATTTGTCCTGTTTATCATTATCATTAAAGTGAAAGGAAAAGGAAATCCCAAATTTTGGGTTGTTCCCAGAAAAGTAATAGAAGGGAAATCTTCCAATGGGGGCACTAGTTCTGGTGATCTGGGGGTCCCTAAGGAATTCCCTTAACCCCTTAAGCCCCGGAAGATTTTACCCCCTTCCTGACCAGGGCCTATTTTGCGATTTAACGGACAATTGCGCGGTCGTACAATGCTGTACCCAAATGAAATTTCCCACAAACAGAGCTTTCTTTTGGTGGTATTTGATCACCTGTGCGATTTTTACTTTTTGCGCTATAAACAAAAAAAGAGCGTCAATTTTGAAAAAAACAACAATATTTTTCACATTTTTTTATATGAAATTCCCCAAAAAAATGTAAAAATCAAAGTTTTTTAACATTTTTGGCCTATTTGTTTTCTGCTACCTATGTTTGGTATAAAAAATTGCAATAAGCGTATTTTGATTGGTTTGCGCAAAAGTTATTGCGTTTACTAACTAAGGGAAAGATTTTTGTCATTTTTGTTGTTTTTTTTTTTAACGAGTAATGGCGGCGATCTGCGATTTTTTTTGCGGGACTGCGACATTGCGGTGGAAAGATCGGACCCTTGACTGACATTTTTGACACTTTTGGGGTTACCAGTGACATTACTACAGTAATCAGTGCTAAACATATGCACTGTTACTGAAAAAATTACACTGGCAGGGAAGGGGTTAACTTTATTGCAGAAGGAGGGGTTAAGTGTGTCCCTAGGGGCGTGCTTCTAATTATATAGGGATGTGGCTTGTTGTGTAACAACAGAGAAATACGATCTGCATAGCAGGACTGTATGATCTCTGTTTTTACACAGGGGAGAATGACAGGAGGCTGTGTTCATTAGCCGCCTGCCTTTCTCCCTCTCCACGGGGAGATCGCGAGTGACGGACATGTTAGGGAATGAGCGGGGGCGGGAGCGCGCCTCCGGCAGCACACGCTCGCCCCCTAGACGTAGATCTACATCACTTTGCCTGTGAGGGGCTGACTGCCGACGTAGATAGTCGTGCGGCGGTCGGCAAGTGGTTAATTTGCAGGGATTTCCTCCCACTTCCTGTTTGGGTATGGGACAGGAAGTGAAGGGAAATTTCCACAAAAACGTTTTGCCTATAGTTCCACTTTAACAAGTATAGTAATTTTAGACATCCGTGTTTATTATCCATAACTGAAGACCTGATTCACCTGCCCCTTTATTTTGTTAGACCAGTGGCCCCTGTGCCCTCTATCCTCCTGGCCTCCGGTCTGGTAACTTACCTGCTGTAGTTCTATTACAGTGGTGTAACTACATCACTACTCATTACACATGCGTCTGCCACAGCTCTGCTCCCAGCTCTAATTACAGCTCAGCCTGCTCCCTGCCATCTTCTCATCCCCTACATGCCCAGGACACTCGACCGGGCTGTCACTTCCTACAGAGATGTAGCACTATTTACTTGCATGGATGTGGTGTGGGTGAGGACAAAAAGCCCTCCTCCTGGGCATGCTCAGAGGGGGATGATGATGTCAGAGGAATTTGAAAATCAGGAGTTACAAGAAAAGTAAGCTATTCTGCTTCACAATATGTCAGCGGTTTACTAGAGTCTGGTGAGAGAATCCCCAAAGTGTTAACTTAGCAGGATCCTTGAGTTGGGCTTTAAGGTGGATGTAAACCCCATTTATGAAATTTGACCTGGGCACATATATCTGTATTATTTACTTATCTCTCTCCAAAGCCCTGAGTCCCGTGTCTTTCTGCTGCTCCGTTCCTCTGTTATCAGCATGATAACTTCTGACAAGTTCTCCGACACAGGAGATAAAGGCAGCTGGTCTATTCACAGCACAGCTCTGCATGTTTCTTCCTTCCTCTGCCTATGTGAAGGGGTGTGTGCCTTTCCTCCAATCAGCTGTCACCCAGTGTGTGCCAAGACTCCACACCCAGTGCCGGAACAGTAAGAAAAATTCTAACATAATGTTCACTTTCTAAACAGTGTAGAAAGCAGCAGATATACAAATAAGACTCATGTAGGGAGATTTGTTTTATCTCTGTGTGTCATCTGAGGTTTTTCACTTCACTGGGTACATGTGAGGGTTTGCATGCACTTTAGGGTCTGCTTTAAAGTACTAGGATCATTACCGTAGAATTAAGGAAAAAAAAGATTATATCAAGTGACTTTGACTTTTAACATTCACTAGTGATTGTACAAATACAGAAGTATATCATTTATTGATACATATGGTAAAACCATACAATAATACCACATTGCTTTTTAACATGCCCTCACCAGTAGAGGGACTGTCGTATCATCTGCTTGTTAGCAGATCGCATGCTGCATTTATCCGTATCCATTTGTTGGAGCACATATATGTATAATGTATAATGTACATTCAGGATTCCATATGTATCATTTTTTTATAGTTTTGTATAGTGAATAAACATTAAATTTTCAGGTACGAGGTATAGATGTAGAAACCACTGATTCATCTTTGAAAAAAACATTGAATACTGTTGATGAACATTGTTAATGTTGGAATAGGAAGGCCCACCCCTTTTGCTCTCTCAGGAGAAGTAGGGGTAGAAACACAGGGATTTAAGGGTGCCAGGCATAGATTAACACATAGACAATATCACAAAACAATACATTTTATTGATATCAAAATCTTAAAATTGAATAGCATCTTTAACAATAGATTTTTTCCAAATTATATATCTCACTAGACACAAACAGTTATAGCAGATGTGGGTGTTTCTGGATCTACGCGTTTCATCCAAGCATGTGGGCTCCTTCGGGATCCAAAACAAATGAATTGACACCACTAAAGACACAAGAATATAATTAAGGACAAATCATATTGATCAACATTTAAATCTACATGTCCATATGTGTACATTACAAACATAAAGTATACATTAATCAAAAATATAACAGCATATTAGAATGCCAAAACCTAATGCCAAATCCTAATTTCAGGATTATTAGCACACACACAAAAAAAAAAAGTTAATGTTGGTTCTGATGAGGATCTATTTTACAAAATGTATTGACCATATATCTGTGAAAAACATCACGTGTAATGACTGTATATGATTTATATATTTAAGTGGTCAGATGGGCAGCACAGTGGCTACATTTTTATCACTTACGCTTAGCAGCACTAGGGTTGTCAGTTTGGATCCCAACCACAGCACTGTCTGCACAGTTTGTATGTTCTCCCTGTATCTGTATGGGTTTCCTCCGGTTACTTTGGATTTCCTCCTACACTCCAAAGACCTTCTCCAACGAATAAACAACCCCACTCTCCTGCTCTTAAAGGTGGGCCTCATGAAGTTGTTACTCTAGGCTCTTAAACTCTTAAACTTGTCCACCTTGGATCACAACCACCTTGCTGCCCTCTCAAGACTGGGGATGTCTGGATGCACTAGAATCAAGAAAAAAACAGAGGGCGCACCAGCCTAGCGCATTATCCTCATTACAAACGGCTTTATTTGGTAAAAATACAAATTCATACTCACAAACATAAATTTAACAAAGGCACATCAACTTCAATGTTACAGCATCAAGATTATCTCTTTACAGGTATGAAGTCCTCAGCGCGACTGGCTGACGTGTTTCGTGGTCTTGCCTCTTCCTCAGAGCCAACTACACTGTATCTGTACCAGACTTAATGCAAAGAGGTGTAGTCCAGGACTAGTCCCTCCTAAATGGGTGTATATAATCCAATGGTGTCAGTCCACACAGCATTGATAAGCATCCTCAGAGCATATTAGGTGAATAATTATAGTAGATGAATAAAAGCATAGTTAAAATGACAATTTTAAAAAATCATAGATATTTTTTGTATGATTTTCTGTGCGCAAGGTCCATAAAGACATGGAGGAGCAAAATTGGGGTGGAGGGACTTAACTGGATGAATTAGAGCGGAGACTGCGAGCCAGGCCTTCTCTCTAACATCAGTGTCTGACCTCAGAAATGAGCTTCTGGAAGATTGGTCAAACATTCCCATAGACGCACTCCTAAACCTTGTAGACAGCCTTCCCAGAAGAGTTGAAGCTGTTATAGCTGCAAAGGATGGGCCAAAATGTAAAGTGCTATGTAAATCGAGGGCACTATGTAAGTTCCTGTAATAAATAAAATATACATATTATGTGTACCTGGATGATTTTATATTTTTGATGTAGGTTCACCCATGTGAAATGTTATCATATGTATCAATAAATTGTATACTTTTGTTAGTTTCTTTGAATTCTTTCTTTCTCAGACGCTGTAATTTCCTTTATATTTCTTTTTTTTTTTTTTCCAAATATCTAATAGCATTATATAGCAAGTTGAACAATCTGCAACATTCTGCAATGTAGAAGATACTGTATTTAAATATTCAGTAGACTACAGACAACATACACATAATAGGAGAAAGAGTAAAATATTACAATTGTCACCATTTCTTCAAATGTCTAATTTTCCTTTTAGAGGTCTGACCATGCTGTAAATGTATTTAAATAGAAATCAGCCTTCCTCTGTTCAGTGAGCTAAGTGACAAGCTCCAGTCTACTTGATCAATGGGCTCATTATCACTTTCTAATTAGCCACAGATTTCCAGGTGTGTCCATTTCATTTTAAATGAAACTTGCCTACTGTTACACAGTGTTGGCCAAAGGGTCAGCCAGGAAGAAATCTATTCCTCTTCGCTTGTCATGTGACTGTCTATTAGCGCTGATTTAAATGATAGCATTAACAGCTCACCTGTGAAGTCTCTCGTTATCAACCTTTGTGTTTTTCCAGAGAAGATTAATTAGGCAATATTAATGGTGGGGAATCCTTGAAACAATGTACTTCTTTTGAGCCCTTTTTTTTTTTTTTAGCATAGACTCACATTATACGTGAGTTATTTATAAGAGTTTTCTCTTACCCCTCTGTTGATTTCCCATGTGTTATGTAGGAAATAAATATCGGGTGATTAATATGCTCCCTCGCTTTATCCCTCCCTCCTGCTTGCCTAGAATACAATGATGGGATTTGCAGATGTTTGGACATGTAATACATGGGGCGATGACAGATATGTCGGGGACACCGCTATGGCAGGTTATCTGCTACAATAAAAACACATTCCTGGACTTTGATCTATGTATTAAGATTATCAGTGTGCATGCTCTGCTAGAAAGAGAAAGACATTACTGAATAGACAATAGCAGGCCTTTAAATGTTACACTGATGCTGAGCACTGACTCATAATATACAAACCGTGATCTGTGCTAAGTAGATAACAGATAATTAGACTGTAACGAGAAGCTGGATATTAAGTGCAACTGCTTAATAAGGACAGCAGAAAATCATATTATTTGCCAGTTATCTCCATAGTAACTAGATACCAGTCCCATATCATTTGTGCACCCCACCATATTTTGACATGCAAAGTGCTGATTTGTATCCAGTCTGAAATTTTCTCATATATCAGATATATAGATTCTTCTGATAAAGGGAGCAAATCAATAACAGAGAAAGTGATACGCCCTTTATTGTGGTTGTTTTAGTTTATTATATCTTTCTGTATGTCTCTGGTTAAGGATCAAATGATCATTTTACACTCTGGGAGCTGGAGAATTGGTTAACCAAACGTTTTATCCATCAGTGATTCCTCTACTATGGAACCGTATGAAAGATAATTGATTTCTGTATATCTCTTCGTACTTGAAACCACAGCAAGCCTTAGATGTAAGTGTAGGGTCAATGATATTGTATAGGCCTGGCATGTACCGTAATACTAACCTAAAGGATAGGGCTAAATTGTTAAATACTTCACATCCCCAAATGTGACTAGTTTGTATTCCTTTTTTTTTTTTGCTATATTGATTCCTATCACCACTTTCTTAACCACTTCAACGCCAGAAGGTTTTATCCCCTTAATGACCAGGCCTTTTTTTGCGATTCGGCACTGCGTGATTTTAACGAAAAATCGAGTGGTCATGTGACACTGTACCCAAATACAAAAGTCCTTTTTTCCCCACAAATAGAACTTTCTTTTGGTGGTATTTGATCACCTCTGCGGTTTTTAGATTTTGCACTATAAACAAAAAAAGAGCGACAATTTTGAAAAAAAAAACACTATATTTTTTACTTTCTGCTATAAAATATTCCCAATAAAAAAAATGTAAAAAAAATATTTTTTTTATCAGTTTAGGCCAATTTGTATTCTGCTACATATTTTTGGTAAAATAAAAATCCCAAAAAGCATATTTTAAGTTGGTTTGCGCAAAATTTATAGCGTTTACAAACCACGGGATAGTTTCTTGGACTTTTTATTTTATTTTTTTTTTGTTTTTATTAGTAATGGCAGCGATCTGGGATTTTTAGCGGGACTGCGACATTGCAGCGGACAGATCGGACCCCTAACAGACATTTTTTACACTTTTTGAGGACCAGTGACATTACTACAGTAATCAGTGCTAAATAATATGCACTGTTACTGTATAAGTGACACTGGCAGGGAAGGGGTTAACACTGGGGGGTGATCAAAGGGGTTATTGTATGCCTAATAATACTTACTGACTGTGGAGGGGGGGGGGAGAGCTCTGTGACAGGCACAGAGAGATCGGGGTTGTAGCTTAGCTGAAACTCATGATCTCTCTCTGCCTGTGTGACAGAAGACCCGCCTGCTTTGTTTACATAAGCAGATGGGTCTTCTGTCAGTTTCTGTGACAATCGCTGGAGGCGGGCGACGATCGCCACCGCTCCTCCCGCTTCCTGACTCCTGCTGTGTGTAATCCGCGTGCACATAATCACATAGATCTATGTGATTATGCACAGCCGAGCCGCCCTGCCGCAGTAAACCTGCGGGGGGCGGTTGGCAAGTGGTTAAAGTGTAACTCCACTTTTGTTGAGAAAAAAACATTGCTCTCTGGGTGATCTCTGTACAGTGCAAGGATTATAACAACATTTGTTGCAGATTCTTACCTTTTGTTGTTCTGAAGAAATTCCTGTGTGTTTCTCTATGCCCCTGTGGGAAAATGAATCTAATGGGAGTGGTTTCATAATTATCAATCAGCTGTGCACCTGCAGAGCACTAATGAGGAAAGCTGCTGGGCCTGCATCCCTTTAGACCTGTTCCTATAGGGAGTATCTCACCAAAAATTACATTTTTATTGCAGGGGATGCCAGAAATCTGACGTGTATCTTAGGCAGACTTCTGGGAAAATTGGTGAGCCAATCACACAAGCAGGAAATTATGTTTCTTGGGGGTGTTCTGTACACAACTTCAGGTAGCCATATTGCATTGCAATTTCAGAAAATTATAGAGCAGCAGATTAAAAAGGGAAATTTATAATAACATTCAATTCACAATAAGACGTGTGTCACAATTGTATACACTATATTATTTTTTCTTTATTTGCTATTTTTTTTCCATAGGAAGTGGAGTTACTCTTTAAAGTGGAACCAAACCCACTACTTTAAATCGGCATTAACCACTTGACCTCCAGAAGATTTAGCCCCCTTCATGAATACGGCTCTGCGTTACTTTAACTGACAATTGTGTCACGATCAGTCAGAATGCTGCAGTTACACAAGCAGTTTCAGCAAAAAAAAAAAAATTATTTTGGGATAAAAGTGTTACATAAATAAATGAGAGCTTGTTCTGTTGAAAAGCAACAGTCACTGGCTTGATCACCAAATTAAAATAAAGGAAAGAACGCCTGAAAACAAAAGAAAAAATAATGCAACAACCACATCTAGGAAGGGGTAAGCTGCAATATAATAAATGTTTATTTTTGGGTTTAATACCGCTTTAACTATTTCCTAAAACGGTTACATTGACGACATGCTAGAGATGATACCTGTTGCAGGTACTAGTGTGCTTATATTAGCTCTCAATGTAATTGTCAAGCTGGCTGTCAGGTCTTTAAATGGCTGGTGCCATAGCTGATCACATTGGTAATCTTATTAATTGTCATAAAAAAGGGAAATTGGACTTTTTTTCTGACTGGAGCTGTGCACAATCTTCACTTTTTTAACCCTAAGAAAAGCAGAATTGGCAAGGTATTGGAGTGACTGGGATTCTTGGTTCATCCAGTGTACACATCCACCTGATTGTGCCTCTGAGAGGAGCTCTCCATAAGGTTATATTTGGGCTGCTAACATATCTCTCTGCAGTATGGTGGAAGAGAACATCCACCAAAATTCTAAAATCTTACATGCCTAATGTTTGGCTGATGCACAGTTTCATCAGAATAATTTGTATTACAGAACAGTTTAGCTCTGTAGATACCTCGTGTGTATGAACTATCTCTACCATGACCTTTTTGGCTCATAGCAGGGACATTGTTGAATGCTAGTATCCTGTTGTTCCCTGACAATATTGGAAGACTCCCTTTAAACACATATTTTCAAGGGCATTGTTCACTGTCATATAGAAGAAGCTGCTACCACTTGAATTTACTTTTTGTAAATCTGCGTTTTCTGGTCTTTAACCACTTGCCTACTGGCCACTTTCACCCCCTTCCTGCCCAGGCCAATTTTCAGCTTTTAGCACTTCAAAAAGTTGAAGGGAAAAAAAAAAAAAACATTATTCATAGTTTGTTATACAATTTTGGAAACAGATAATTTTTTTCCTTCACTGATGTGCTCTGATGAGGCTGCACTGATGGGCACTGATGGATGGCACATATGGGCACTGATGAGGAAGCACTGATGAGGCTATACTGATAGGCAGCACTAATATGCATTGATAGATGGCACTTATGGGCACTGATGAGGCGGCACTGATGAGGAAGCACTGATGAGGCTGTACTGATAGGCAGCATTAATGGGCACTGATAGGTGGCATTAATGGGCTCTGATAGGTGGCACTGATAGGCGGCAATGATAGGCACTGATTGTCAGCGCTGATGAGCACTGATTGGCAGCACAGGTGGGCATTGATTTGCAGCACTGGTGGGCACTGTTGGGACTGCACTGCTAATCAGATTTCTCTTGTTCAGTCCTGTGAGCTGAGCAAGCGAAATCTTATTGATTCCCCCATCCAGACTGAACAGTGTGGATGGAGGAATCTCCTCTGCCAGCTATTGTATTCTGACTAATTGGATTGTTTGACTAGAAGTTTTCCTCCCAACTCCTTCGTTTTTCTGATCGAAGGATGCCATGTGGGAGCGTGACTTCAGAGTCACCAGCCAAACTTGCTGAAATTTGCTCTTTGTGTGGTCAAATATAGAATTAACTGGGTGTTTGTAATATGATCACTTCCAAATTTATACACTAGTGACTGCGTTTATATGGCTTACTTAAAGTGTTTGGAAACCCTTACATATACCCAGTGAAGTAACTGGCCTCAGGGGATGCACAGAGATAAAACAAATCTTCCTACATACGATATATACCTGTTATACCTGTTTATCTGCAGTTGTCTGTCCTCTATATCCGTTCAAAGTGCTGAATTAATAAAGCTTGTCTGAGCTGTCAGAAAACAGGGGGTGGAGAGCTGAAGTTATACTGTGCAGAGCTCAGTGAAGAGAGCCCTGAGAGCTGATTGGAGTTAAGGGACACACCCCTTTTCCACAGCACACAGGAACAGAACTGAGTCTGTCAATCACAGGAAGTGTGCTGGAGCTCCCACCTCTCACACCTTTTTTCTCTTGGTGTCAGTAAAACTTGTCAGAAGGGACTAATGCAGAAGTCATGAGGTACGAAGCAGCAAACAGAAATGAAACTTAGTGCTCCTAATTGAGATAAGTATACACTATAGAGGGATATGCTTTGTTCATTATTATTTTCTGAGGTTTACAAACACTTTATTACAGGGCTCGACAAACCCCGGGTGCCAGGTCGCATTTGCGACTAGAATTAGCGACCTGGCGTCTGGGGTGCCCTGCAGGAGGTGTCCTGTCCCTTTTGCGCCCCCACCTCCTCCCCGAGTGCACGGACTTCCGCACCTTCTGAAAATTGAGGCCCTGGCTTTTCGGCCTTCTTCTGTGAGATAAGAGAGGCTTCAAATGGGGAACTGGCGCCCTCTTGTGGTGGCCAGGAGTAATGACTGTTTCCACTGCCTGTTCTCAATGCATTCCCATCTCCTTCCCAAGAGGAGATGAGAGGGAAGTTTTTGCAGGCTTCATCTCCCTGTCCAGTTACCTTTGCTTAAAGGTAAGTGGACAGGGAGTGTGGTTATTATTATTAATTTATTTTTTAAATTAAAAAAAAAAAATAATAATAATAATGTATTTTTCTTTTTTTTTTTCCAATTATTATTATTAAAAAAAAAAATTATATATAATCTTTTTTTTTTTCCCTCATCGCCATGCCACAGCCAAAGGCCCCTTTCACACGGGCTGTCTGATCAGGTCCGCCTGTCAGTTTTTCAGGCAGACCTGATCGGACCCTTCATTCTCCTCTATGGAGCAGTAATCTGCGGCCATCTGATCCTGTCCGCCAAAAACAGACGGATGGTGGTTCTATTTTATATCCTTCCCGACCATGGATCGGATCAGATGGCATTGGATGGAAAGAGACAGACAGTCTGTTTCAATTCCAATTGCGCTATAGAGGAGAGGGGGTTCTAGTTGTATTCATGTGTAAATTTAGTATCCGTTTTATTAAATAAAGCTTGGTTGTTAGTTTAAAAAAAAAAAACTGGCTCCTAACTTTTTTAGCTGGCTCCTAGATTACAGGCAAATTTGTCAAGCCCGGCTTTATTATTTTTAGATCGTAGCATCCTTCTACCACTTCCCATGACCCTGAAATTGAGCTGCAGCATGGTGGCCAAGACCATACAGTGGTTTAACAGAACAGGTTCCATTTAGAACAGGCCTTGCCATGATCGACCAAAGAGGTTGACTGCACGTGCTCAGCGTCATATTCAGAGGTTGTCTTTGGGAAATAGATGTATGAGTGCTGCCAGCATTGCTGCAGAGGGTGAAGGGATGAGGGGTCATCCTGTCAGTGCTCAGACCATACACACCACACTGCATCAAATTAGTCTGAATGGCTGTCGTCCCAGAAGGAAGCCTCTTCTAAAGATGATGCACAAGAAAGCCCGCAAACCGTTTGCTGAAGACAAGCAGACTAAGAACATGGATTACTGGAACCATATCCTGTGGTCTGATGAGACCAAGATAAACTTATTTGGTTCAGATGGTGTCAAGGGTGTGTGGCGGCAACCAGGTGAGGAGTACAAAGACAAGTGTGTCTTGCCTAAAGTCAAGCATGGTGGTGGGAGTGTCATGGTCTGGGGCTGCATGAGTGTTGCCGGCACTGGGGAGCTACAGTTCATTGAGGGAACCATGAATGCCAACATGTACTGTGACTTACTGAAGGAGCGCATGATCCCCTCCCTTCGGGGACTGGGCCACAGGGCAGTATTCCAACGTGGAAAACGGTCCCAAACACACCTCCAAGACGACCACTGCCTTGCTAAAGAAGCTGAGGGTAAAGGTTATGGACTTGCTAAGCATGTCTCCAAACCTAAACCCTATTGAGCATCTGTGGAGCATCCTCAAATGGAAGTGGGGGGAGCGTCAGCGCAAGGTCTCTAACATCCACCAGCTCTGTGATGTCCTCATGGAGAAGTAGAAGAGGACTCCAGTGGCAACCTGTAAAGCTCTAGTGAACTCCATGCCCAAGAGGGTTAAGGCAGTGCTGGAAAATGATGGTGGGCACACAAAATATTGACACTTTGGGCCCAATTTGGACATTTTGACTTAGGGATGTACTTACTTGTACCAGTGGTTTAGACATTAATGGCTGTGTGTTGAGTTATTTTGAAGGGACAGCAAATTTACACTGTTATACAAGCTCTACACTCACTACTTTACATTGTAGCAAAGTGTCATCTCTTCAGTGTTGTCACATGAAAAGATGTAATAAAATATTTACAAAAATGTAAGGGGTGTACTCACTATTGTGAGATACTGTATATATATATATATATATATATATATCTTTGCTTGCTTGCTTAAACTCCTGCAGTGGATAAACACATACTGCTAACTTGGATATGAGTGCAATATCATGTGAGAAAACTGATCTCTCCTAAAATAGGCTCTAGTGCCAAACTATCAGGTTAGATAAGCGACATTAAAACAAGAAAATTTGACATCTAGACATCAAGGTGCCCTCCGAAAAAATTCAGTAAGATCTCTGAATCAAATGGCTTTGTTTTATTTTTTTGTTTGATTATTCAAAGTTACAAAGATCACTGAATCCTATAAAATGTGCGCATATGTATTATAAAGCTACAATATTCCTGTTATAAAACAGGGATTTTTCAATGGTACCACTCGTATATCCAGAAAAAAGTATTGCTTTTATAAAAATTGCTTTTATTATTTAAAGTATCACAGTCGGTTCCCTACTACTCATGCAGGAAGCATGCTGCAAAGACCCAGTGGCCAGGGAAGGAGGAGGGGGGCCGAAATCAGGACCAAATGTGGCATTGGAGGGGGAGGCAGACAAGTGGAGCTTTCCCTTTTGGGTGGAACTCCACTTTAAGAAGCTTAGCTCATTTCCTCCTTGCCCTTGCGTGGTCTATGATCTCTAAGTGCATTCCTTCTTGTGCTCCTGTTTGTGACTTGGCCTGGCTTTCCTTGTGATTTTTGTTCCTGATTTTTGCTCTTGACTACGCTGACCTCTGCTTTCCTGCCCCCAGCCCATCTCATTACCTTTTCTGGCATCCAAACTCTGGCTTCTGTTTTTTTTTACTACGTTCCTGAACTGTGTTATTTTTGCCATTTCATTAAAGTTGTGATTTTAATTGCACTTTCTGTCTCCGTCTGGTTTACAGTTCCTGACACTAGCCCTAATTGGGTGGACCATTTTCAATAAATATCATAAGCAAACAACTATTTTGCACAGGACAGTATCAAGAAAAAAATCTTTTTACAGATTGATGTAATGCTTCATTTTAATAAACAGTATGCTGCAGAACATAAATAAAATTTATTGCTAAAACAAATACTTACAAAGATTTGATTAAATCTTGCTTCTACACAATATGGCACTTTGGATACTTACATAATCCAGATTTCAATCAACCATATTTAATTAAAATGTAAGCAGAATCAAAACTGGATCTTTTATGCTAGAATTATAATAATGCTCATCATGTACAGCCAGTGCTGAAAGCCTCATAAATATAGAACTAGCCTATGCAATGCAAAGCAGCACACACAAGCTGCTGACTCAACAATTTCTATCTGTGCATATAAATTATGCACTATTGAGTTTATAACACTCATAGCTGTACACATTGAAATTTAACTAATTGACTTTTTGCAGTGACCTTTCTCAGGATGTAAACTTCTTTGCATGTCTCTACTAAGGGACGATTCTTGCAATCTGTTCAGATCAGATCTAGTTCTAATTGTGATAGATTCTGTAGGAGTCAAATGGGATGAGGGGTATCCCTGCATCTCTTTTCATTGATGAAATAGAGTCTAAAAAGCACTGGAATCACAGGAAGCTCCCCAAAAGGCAAATGGGCTTTCATATTGCATTAGTATCTACAGTACAGACACTACTGGAAATATAAAATGTTGCATTTAATGTGGACCTGAATTCAAAAAGTGAAGATGTGTTATTTTATAGGGAACATTTAGAAATGCTAAAGTGGTTCTGAAGGCAGAAGGTTTTTACCCGATTGTATTTTATGCATTAGGGTAAAAAACCTGGGCACAGCTCCCCCCCAGCTCAGCTCCCCCCCCCCCCATTCTATGCATTAGGGTAAAAAACCTGGGCACAGCTCCCCCTCAGCGCAGCTCCCCCCCCCCATTCTATGCATTAGGGTAAAAAACCTGGGTGCAGCTCCCCCCCAGCACAGCTCCCCCTCATTCTATGCATTAGGGTAAAAAACCTGGGCGCAGCCCCCCCCTTTTACTTACCTGAGCCCCATTTCAGTCCAACGATGTGCATGAGAGCAGTGTCTCTCTCGGTTCTCTCTCTCCTCAGTGGCTCACACAGCAACTAGAGCCATTGGCTCCTGCTTCTATCAATCACAGCCGGTGAGCCTATGAGGAGAGAGCGGAAGGTGGGGCCGAGCTGCGCTCTGTGTGTGTGATTGGACCATGACCTTTGACAAGAGCATGGCTTGAGAGCGAGCCTACTCGAGTGTCCCCATGTCCCCATAGCAAGAATCTTGCTATTGAGGGCACTCGGCAGGGGGGAGGAGCTAGGACTGCCGGCAGGGGACCCAAAAAAAAGAGGATCAGGGCTGCACTGTGCAAAACTATTGCACAGAGCAGGTAAGTATAACATGTTTATTTAAAAACAAAAATCACAATCTTTAGAATTACTTTATTGTTGCCTAAGCAGTACCCATAAAAATCAACCTTTTTTTTTTAAATTTGTCCTGAAAAAGAGCATAGCATTTGCAGGCATGTCCAGATATTTCTCTGCCCACCACCCCATAACTGTATATCAGCAATGTGAGATCCAAGGCACTGCTGCCATTGATTGTAAGTGTCAGTTCACATATATGCGATGCAGGAACCCTGCAAATCCACTGTGGGTTCCCACATCGCATTCAACTTGCAGGCAGTTCACACTGCCATGTGCGAATTGCTGGGGGTGTCAATACAAAGTAATGACACCCCCAGATCAGTTCACATATCGCAGCTTGAGCCGTCAGTTCGGACATGAATCGGATCGCATAGGATCGTGAACACCTATGCGATCCGATTCTGGTACGGACCCAAAAAAGTGTTCTGTGCGAGTTGTGTTCGAATGCGATGCGAATTCAGCCATTCGCCATTCAGCCATGTGATTTTCAGCGTAGTACGCTGCGAATCACATATGATGTCTGTCATCGCACATATGTGAACCGGGACTAAGTCTCATGAGATTTTTCGATGTCCCTATTGTAATGCCCCTTGGGGAGAAGAGACTGTATCTGTGGACCCGCAGTTCATGCATATTCCTGCTTCTGGTTTATCTATTTTGTGGATCTGTGCTTTCTATGCTCATCCCGTTATTTGTTAAATATTCCCCCACCATTTATCATGTCAACAATCATCACGGGGGGCATGGCTCTGACAGGTGAAAGCAAAGCTGTGCCTCTATGTAGGTGGCTCCTTCCACACAGATACACTGTGCAGAACATGGCAGTCATGGAGAAAGATCTGCTGTAGGGAGACCACAGGCAACACTGGTCACTAGAAAAAAACACATATACACAACGTTCAACCTGCGCCAGTGAAAAGGTCAAGTACATTCGGTCTTATGAAAAAAGTTTAAAAACTGTGGCTGTAGTTAGTATTTTTGAGGAAGTATGCAAGATAGTTCAATCCCTGGGGTTAGTGAAGATGGATAGTGGAGGTAGCTGCAGACTTCATACAGAGCTAGAGCGACTCTGCAACAGACAGAAGGGGGTGGGAGAAGAAAAGCAGCGACACCTCAGTGTAGATTAAAAGGTTATTTATTACATAAAAACAATGTAATAACTCAAACAGAGGAGATAGTTGATCAGCAATAAAGGATGGTTCATCTGCAACACTGTAGTGATTTTAGGGAAGTAGACTGTGGCGGCCGTGGTCCTGGCTGTGCCGGTGGAGTCCGACACTTCCTGTGTTTATGGCAGCGTTCAGTATCCAGGCTTACATCCAATAGTGGCAGGGAGGCGCTCACGTTCGGAGCATGCGTGCTCCTTCTTCAGGCAAAACTGGAGAACAGATCTGCTGTAGGGAGACCACAGGCAACACTGGTCACTAGTCCTATACCCTCTAAATACCATTTTGTTCCCAAAGTCCAGGTTCCCCCTGGCATTCATGTGGTGCAGCAGACTGACCCGTCAACTAGATCTAAGTAATTACTAAATTCTTCATCCTTAAAATGCCCTTCAATCTTTATCTGCCAGCTTCCAGGGTTATCACCTCTGTCTGGCTTTTTTTTTTTTTTTTGCTTTCTGATACCTGACTTCCTGTTACACTAGATGAGGGTCTCATTATTGAGATCCAGGAGAATGGCAACCTGACCTTTTGGGTCTCTAATAAATGGCTTTATACCAGCTGAAGTCCACATATCCTGGATATTATTTTGCTCGAGAAATAAACACCTATAGCCAGAAATTTCACTGTGTCTTCACCAGCATGCTAAGTACTTGAAGGCAGTTTGCTGCATTAATGTAAATATAAATGCGCAAGGAAGGAGCACAGATGGTTTAAACAGGCATGGGTACATAGGAGCTGGGGGACCAGATGGCATAATAGAATTGCAGGGAAAGGATGTGAAATTATTACATCCCCAGCCGCATAGCAAAGTATTTTCTGATGACTATAAAGGCTTGAAGAATAAATTGGAATCTCATCAGTATAAATCACAGAAGCACTATCTTGCCGAGTACCTTCTCCCACCCATTGATAAGACTGATGTCCTCAGTAACCAGTTGTAGAATATATGTCACCCTTTCGGGCATCACACTGAACTAGCATTTTCTCCACTATTTGTATAACCCTTCATGACAGATAGTTCAGCTTGACACACAGCCTTCCAAGGCCAGACACTTAAACTAACAGCTTCCTAATGGTTGCTGAGTGGGCAACAGACCATTCAGTTTATACTTGTTATGTTCAACACTGGGAGAATGAAATATAATTGAAAAAGAAAACTTGACATGTTTTGTGTGGTTAGCTGTCATTAGAGATGAGCAAACCTTTTAAATGCCACTGTAATGGTGATCCGCCTATCTGCTGTTACGATCTGTTCAGATATGCACCTTCTGAACCACTGGTAGATTTTTTTGTAAATTAAAACAAAAATGATCTATAGCAGGCCTACAAAAATAATACCGGTCTTGTAGGAGCCGCAAGAAAAAAAAATCCCTTGAAAACATTTTTTTAGCTTTTAGACTGAAGAAAAAGTAAAAGTGATGTTTTTATTTCTGTTTGTGTTCCTATTGGAGGAGTTCCCCCTTATTAACTGTGCCGCTCACCGCACTTGAAGTGTAGATAGTTAGGTAGTTCTTGAAGCTGGGTATATACCGTATGTTGTATTCTGACAGCGGGAGATCTGATTCCCCCCCCCCCCACCCCATCAGAATACACAGATCAGTGTTGCAGCTATTGGCTGCAAGCGCTGAATGAACTCTGGTTTTCCATCCGGACCGTTTGACAGAAGCTGGTCACTAGCCTGGCTTCTGTTGAACAGACAGCTGTACACACAGACCGAAATTTGCTCAGTTCCTGCAGAACCAGCCAATTTTCTTGTACAAAAGTTTTATTTTGAAAATAAGAGCAGTAACATACATCCAAAACACGATACATGTGTACAATTGGATAAAAAAAACTGGAACGCAGAGAAATAGACATTGGCAGAACATGTTACAGACACAGTACGTGCGCCAACCGGGAAACAGCACGGAACCAGCCAATTTTCAGTCCGTGTATACCCTTCTTAAACCTTCCTTAACCTAACATTTGGGTGATTTACTAAAGATGTAAAGGATGTTAACTGCAAATTATTTTCCTTTAGCTATGTGAACAAGGTAAAGTTTTACTGAATTCAATTTTTTATTTATTTTTTGTTAACTATCATTGCACATTTCTTACACTACTAAAACAATGTTTTTGTTTATGTTTGTATTTCCATGGAACAGATTTCCCTTCACTTCCTGTTGTGACAGGAAGTGAGGGGAAACTGCCCTAATAGGGACATAGATAACACTTAAAGTGATTGTAAATTCCTTGTTTTTAATTCAATAAAAATAACAAGCATGTCATACTTACATCCCTTGTGCAGTTGGTTTTGCACAGAGCAGCCTGGATCCTCCTCTTCACTGCTCCTGGCCCCTCCCTCCCTTTGAGTGCCCCCACAGCAAGCAGCTTGCCATGGGGGCACCCACCCTGAGTCACAGATCCGTGTATCCATTCAGACACAGCTGTGGTTCGGCCCGTTCCCCCCTCTATACTCACTGGCTAACAGACTTTGATTGACTGCAGTGGAAGCCAATGGCATTGCTGCTGTGTCTTTCTCAATGAGTAGGAGAGTCCTGGATGGCTGAGACAATCATGGACATCACTGGATCGAGAGGGGGTTCAGGTAAGCATTAGGGGGGCTGAGGGGGCGCTGCTACGCACAGAAGGCTTTTTATCTTAATGCATAGAATCCACTAAGATAAAAAAAAAAAACCTTCAGACTTTACAACCACTTTAAACCTTGGCAGAGTCTCTAACCATATCCAAAACAAAAGGTTGGATTTGAATGACAGTAAGGGGACTTCATTGCGAGAGCCTCCCAGAACCCTACAACTTTAAAAATGTTATATACATCTCCAATAATGACTGCTTAAAAATGCCAAAAGCAAAATGTATAAAATCAAGATTTAATTTTATTTGGATTCTTGAATCCTAAAAAGCCAAGGTGTTTCAGGGGGTTTAAAAGGACCCCCTTTATCAGGATTTGGTACTGTTGAACAAAGCGCGTAGTGAACTGACAGTATCGGAGGAATCTTGAAGGGTGTTTAGTATGATCCCTCCAGATAACGATTAAATTGGAAGTAAAGACTAACTTTTAATCAGCTTCAGTGCCATCATGATGCCAACATGATTTGTAAGCTTTGGCTCTCCTGTGTCAGTGCAGTGAATGGAGGAGAATGCCAATATTGTGGTGGGGGGGGGGGGTGTCAGGGCTGGGCTCCTGCTATTTACTAGCATCTCTGTCTTTCAGGGCACAGAGGCTGCTCAGCTGTCGGTTAATTACCAGCCATTCATTGTTTCCACGGTGACCCACCTAGTTACCATTACCTGCCACATTAGTCCAGCCTACAGCCAGCCCCTTTTGGCTGTTTAAACAGCTTTGCTCATTCCCTCTGTGCCCTCCTGTGGTTAACATCTCCAGTATGGTCCTGTGGATGACCTGGCCTGGCTGACTTCGCTTCTGATTCCTGCTCGTGATTTTTGGCTCCTGACAACGCTGACTTCTGGTTCCCTGATCCTGGCTCGTCTGATCCTGGCTCCTGCTTTTGACTACTTTCCTTAACTGTTGTTATTTTTGCTATTATATTATAGGTGTGATTTTAACTGCATATTCTGTCTCTGCCTGGTTTATGGTTCCTGACTGGGGGAAATGGGAAGCCTCAGCTTACAGACCATGTAACCACACAGAAACTACATCTTTTTAGCTTTTGCTGACATAAACATTTTACTGCCATTGAGAGTGAACATACTGGAGTGGATTACTGGTTGGTCACATATGTTCACTTACTTTCCATTTATCTGCAGATTCACTTATAAGCATCTCACATGAGCACCAGCCATAACCATTTCTGGATATTTTGTCACAATTCTGGATATTTTTAACATTTTGTGATCACAATAATATATTACATTGACTAGTCTGCAGAATATTCCATCAGTTAAAAGAATACAAATTTTCCAGCAAACCTTTAGTTTATCAGTCTCGCCATTATTATTTTATTCTGTCTCCAGCCAAAATTTTCTAGTGTAGTATTAAGATGGCTTGCCAGCCATATTTCTTTTAGTAGACATTAGATCAATATGCAACCACATCATCTTGAATGTGAGAAATGGCTTTTGGAATCATGGATAGTAGCTGTAGATCAGGGGTCTTCAAACTATGGCCCTCCAGTTGTTCACGAACTACAATTTCCATCATGCCTAGTCATCTCTGTGAGTTTTACAATGCCTCATGAGATGTGTAGTTCCACAACAGCTGGAGGGCCGTAGTCTGAGGATCCCTGCTGTAGATGGTACCATTGTGTATTCTCCATCTGAAACGGTAAATACTCTAACCAGTGGAAAAACTTTAAAAACATATTAAAATATAAATAGACTAAAAGAAATAAAAAAAAAAAACACAAAATGCAGACAGCAAATAAAACAGACTACAACACGATTGTTTGAGATGCCAAACATTAATTTATTATGTTGATATAAGGGTTTACCTTTTTTTCATAAAACTATGCCTTTAAATAAATGTGTTCCTGTCTAATTTATTTTACCGCTTACAAATTACTATGCTTTAAATGTAAAATAAATTAAAAAACAAATCAGCAAATACATTTCATGGCAATGGGTGGATGTTACAAAGTCAAGGAGGATCTTTCAGCTCTGTATTTAATTAGAATATAATCACGGGTTGTGTTATGTTTGCTAATTATTTAGAGCTGCTTTTAAAATTGATTTTATGTAAACACAATATGTCCCGAGAAAGCAAAGTATTTATGGCAAGTATGGTTTGCTTCAGATTTATAGACTTGCCTTGTTGTTCATGTGTGTTATATTACCTCCCCTTAATAGTATCCATACAATACAGATAAAATAAGGCTTTCCATCCAGGGTACATAGAATCCTTTGTTACATTGTAATTTAAAGCTGTAATATGTTGGTATTGATGGCTGTGAGACTTGTCATACATATTGTGTTTGTAGTAACTCTTAAAGCCTTATGTGTATGCCCATAAGAGACGCACAAAAGACCGCTGACAGCTTTTCTGTGAAGAGATCCTTGGAGAAGTACTTGGAATAAAAGGAAATAATAGAACTGTTTATACTGGAGGACACTGTAGTTCAATACAAATTGACATGATTTAGCTGGAGGAAACATGCTTGGTGCTCTTCTCTCCCGATTAGAGTAATGATGATCATTATCTGTTATTAGAAACATTTGTTAGGTGTCAGTTTATTTTGTATAACTCAGCAGAGTGTGTAAGGAGGTGTCATTGAAGGTACTATCAGCAAATAGGAGTACAATGCTGTAGTAGGCAGATGTCCGAAACTCAGACGAATTGGCTTAAGTGGAACTTGGTTAAAAGGAAACGGTTTAGAAACAATTTTCTTTTTCAATCTAGAATAATTAAAAAAAGCTGTTTCATAGGCAAAGCTGAAGTTCAGCTATAAAAAAATAAAAATTATACAGATTTAGTGAACTAACCTACCTCTAATGAAAAACGTCCAACATCGTGCACGCAACAATGTCCAAAGTCATGGAAAAGTCATGGAATTTTATTGGTAAAAATGTGTATGAACCCTGTCCTCAATGTTAGCCTATGCGTCCATGCACACATAAACTTTCAGAGGCGTTTGGAGACATAAGCATTTAGGGGCGGTAGTAAAAACAACAACCTGTGCGTCCAGGAGCAGAGGCTGTTGAGTTGTAAAAACGCGGCTAAATGCTAAAAGCTGCTTTTGGCGCTTTTAGATGTTTTTTTACATTAAAGGGAATGTTTTTACTGTACAAACGCCCAAAACACGCATAAATGCCCATAAACGCTAGTCAAAAACACGGCTAAAAGCACATTTTTATAGCTGCTTTTTCCTGGCAGCAGCGCTGGCGTTTTTTAAACATCCTTTGTGCATGAGCCCTTAAAGTGGTTCTAAAAGCAGAAGTTTTTTTTGTCTTATCTATGCATTCAATGCATTAAGATAAAAACCTTCAGTGTGAAGCAACCCCCCTCAGCAGGGAAGATAAAAATCATGTTTTTTTAAAAAAAAACATTTTAAAAATCTGATTTGTTTTTTTTATTGAAATCAGATTTTTTTGATTTTTATCACATTTATTTTAATAAAATGCTTTTAGAGCAAAAATCTAAAGATAGATTTCTATTTGAGATACATTAGCAATTTTGTTTATTCAGCATGAAATGGAGCTTAGTTATGTAGCATGAGGCCGTATATTCTGCAATATTTACATTTTTGGTAAACTCATTCAATGAATCCAAGCTCTGCAAGCTAAGATATGCACTGCATTGATGCATTCACACAATTTCACAGTAACCATGAGATAAAACAAAGTTCAGGAATATTGCTTTATTGTTTTGAAAATCTATGTACACTACAAACTGTTCAATGATTGAATCGGTTCTGATATCGCTGTTTTATTAACCTGACAGTTTATTATTCTAAATAAGAAACCTTTATTTTGTTTGCAAATATTAAAGATTCTAGCTACCAGCAAGAATAAGTCCTTACATTTAAAGAGCGTTTACTAACTACGGGAAAGATTTATGTCATTTTTTTTCCCTAGTAATGGCGGTGATCTGCGATTTTTGAGGGACTGCGACATTGCGGCGGACAGATCGGACCCCTAACTGACATTTTTTACACTTTTGGGGGTACCAGTGACATTACTACATTAATCAGTGCTAAAAATATGCACTGTTACTGTAAAAATTACACTGGCAGGGAAGGGGTTAACAGTACTGGTGATCAAGGGGTTAAATGTGACCCTGGGGGCGTGATTCTAACTATGGGGGGGCATGGCTTGGGAAGTAATCACAGAGACATGCGATCCTATATAGCAGGATCACATGATAACTTTAGGGAGAATGATGGTCGGCTGTGTTTACATCAGCCGTCCGTCCTTCTCTGTCAACGGCGGGAGATTGCGAGTGGCCGGCGGCCATCGGAGCCGCCTGTCACACGCACTAGCTTCCTCGCTGACTAGCGGGGGAGGGAGCGCGCCTCTGGCGGCGCGCAATCGGCCCCTAGCTCCTCCCAGGCGAGCGCCGTACATGTACGGGCTTTTGCCAAGGACTGAGTGATCAGCGGTCGTGTGATCGCTCAGTTCTCAGGCTTAGAGCCAGCAGGGGACAGCTTGCAGCTTCTGACCGATGCTGCAGCAGGTAGGTAAGTATGTATGTTTGTATTTTAAATTCCTGCACTTCTCCTTTAATAACTCCAAGACGAAAAGTTATAATATAGCACCTTTCTCCTGCGCTCAGAGACAGGGCCCCCTATCCAACATATTCAAAGGTGTTGTTCCATGGAACTCATGCTTGGCTTCCCAAATGCCCACAGCCTTGCTGCCCTTTAAGACTGGGATTGTCTAAAGGCACTAAAATCAGAAAACAAACATAGGGCGCACCGGCCTAGCGCATTATACCTCAATAATAGGCTTTATTAATTGTAAGTGCATATACTCACAAACGAAGGTTTAAAAAGGCATATCAAATCCGAACATCTGGAACAATCTGTATCTGTAAACATCCTAAATCCTAAAAAAAATCCTAAATAGATGATGGCTAACGCGTTTCGAGGCTTAGCCCCTTCTTCAGAGCCAGCAGGCCATGTCTAAACCACTCATTTATATAGCAAGTAACCCATACCACCTAGGTGTGATCTAAAGCAACTCCTCCCCTGCGGTCCAACCCAATGAAACCATACCTCTGAATACTCCGTTAGGGACTCAATTTACATAGTGTTGGATAATACAATCAATCAAATGTACATGTACTCAATGTACTGGAATCACATACCCAAGTTAGTCCAGAGGGGTGTTGCATCAGATAATGGACTGCGGATAAATAACTTGCTGAGATTATCCCATAATCGTGGCACATACCCTTCTCCTTTAACCACTTGCAGACCGCCCCACGCAGATTGAGGGCGGCTCAGCTACGCATAATCACGTACATCTACGTGATTATGTGCACGCGGTCTCTGTGGCGCACGCACGCCACCAGAGTCGCACTCCCACTGTAATTAGACACAGCGGGAGCAAGACCGTGGGAGAAGCAGCCTTGATCGCCGCCGGCCTCCCGCAATCTTCAGGGAAACTGACAGGGGAGCAGCCTGCCTATGTAAACAAGGTAGGCGGCTCAGGCACAGTGAGATTGTGTGTCTCAACTAAGCTGAAACACTGATCTCTATGTGTCACAGAGCCCCCCCCCCCCCACAGTTAGTAAGCACAATTAGGCTCACACTTAACACCTTGATCACCCCCAGTATTAACCCCTTCCCTGCCAGTGTCATTTATACAGTAACAGTGCATATTATTTAGCACTGATCACTGTATTGGTGTCACTGGTCCCCAAAAAAGTGTCACTTAGGGGTTGATTTACTAAAACAGGAGAGTGCAAAATCTGTTGCAGCTGTACATGATAGCCAATCAGCTTCCAGGTTTTATTGTCAAAGCTTAGTTGAACAAGCTGAAGTTAGAAGCTGATTGGCTACCATGCACAGCTGCACCAGATGTTGCACTCTTCAGTTTTAGTAAATCAACCCCTTAGTTATTTGTCCACCGCAATGTTGCAGTCCCTCTAAAAATCGCTGATTGCCGCCATTACTAATAAAAGCAAAAAAAAAAAAATCTAAAGTCCAAAAATCTATCTCATAGATTTTATATATAAACACTGTAACTTTTGCGCAAACCAATTAAATTAAGCTTTTTGGGATTTTTTTTACCAAAGATATGTAACAGAATACAAATTGGCCTAAACTGATAAAAAAAAATGTGATTTTGTTTTATATATATATATATATATATATATATATATATATATATATATATATATATATATAGTTTTTTTGGGAATGTTTTATAGCAGAAAGTAAAAAATATTGTGTTTTCTTTTCAAAATTGTCGCTCTTTTTTTGTTATAGTGCAAAATCCAAAAAAAGCAGAGGTGATCAAGTACCACCAAAAGAAATCTCTATTTGTGGGGGGAAAAAGTACATTGATTGTTTTCAGGTACAGCGTCGCATGACAGCGCAATTATTAGTTAATGTAATGCAGTGCCGAATCGCAGAAAATGGCCTGGTCAAAAAGGGAGTAAAACCTTCCAGAGCTGAAGTTGTTAATACCTGATTAGTTAAGGAAGGTGATGTCATTGCGTCGGCTGACAGAGGACATTGTCATCCGTTTCCTCTCTTTAGCTAAATCTCGCTCTCTCCTCTGTTAGTCATTGCAGGGCCTACAGATCTCAGGAAGGAGTTGGGTGATTAATGGGTAGGTGGCATTGAAAGTTGCAATAAAAATCCTTTTTATGTCACTCCAGCAGCTGTGTTTTCTCCATTATTCATTGTGTTACAAGGCCAAGCAGCCATGTTTTATGATATAGGTTTGTCTTATCCTCACACTGGGCTCCCGCTCCTTCTGCCTGCACTTGTTACACTTCATTGTATTTTTACCTTGTACCTACCTGGAGAGAGGTACAGTGGAATCCTAAACATGTTATACAGTTCTCCTTTATATTTCCTGCATTATCTAAGCACCTGTCTAGCGTGTCTCGCACTACTGAAAGCACGTTCCCGCACCCAGTCACTGTGCAAACATTCACTATGTGTGCTTTTACCATCTAGAATAAACATATTACTTACTACTTACCCGGGACAGGTTGTTGCCACAATTATATGAAGGAGATATTTCAGATTTTATCACTGTTTGCTTTATGATACATTCTTTTAAGGTCTGTGATTATGGCTGCTGGCGTTTACATCTAAATATATGACTTTGATATCATATGTGAGATAACAGGCCTTCGCCAGTGTAAATAACGTGGAGTTCTGCATCTCAGCGGTTTCAGCATTGTTTCCTCCTTATTCTTCACATATCTTCATGGTTGCTCTAAGCTAAATAAAACAGCAGAAATAAATATTATTTCTTTTTCATATTACCTGGGTGGTACTACATGTAGAAAGGGAGGAAAAGCTTTGGTCAAAACATTTCTGTGCAATGATGGTGTGCTGTTAGCTCTAATAAAAAGGCCACAACACATTTGATGATTAAAAGCAGAACTCCATATTCATTGTATTTCATTGTATTTGTATGTAGCACCCTCCTAGGTAGGTGCTAGGAAAATTATAGTTGTGGCCCTGTCTGCTTATCAGGAGGGCCTGATCTGTTAGCCGTGCTGTCACATGCCTCCAGGTGTAAGCTGTTGAGTCTGGGGAGTCTCTCCATTGTATTCAATGAGGGATATTGTTGGGCAGTGGAGGAAACCTAGCCAATAGCACACCAGGGTTTATGACTGTCCCAGTGGGCGGGGTCTGCAGCAATGCACCCTGGGATTGGGAATAAATCTGGAGGGAGCATGTAAAAGAGTGTCTTTTGGCGGGAGCATCAGTTCGAGGAAGGGGTGACAGCTGTCTCTTCTTCTGTAAAGTGTGAAGGTGGTCCAGGCAGTCGGCCTAGGGACCAGAGGTTGAGCTGAACCAGAAGGGATCCAGAGTTGCTGACCGAGTGGAGCTGCTGGGCAGAATTCTTTAGGGAAAAACAGTATCGTGAGTACTCAAGAACTGCCCAAATGTCTGCCTAGGAGAGGGGACCACTCCAGAGAGGTCAAAGGGGATCTAGGAGCTAGCTAACCAGGAGTGTACAGTAAAAGGGGGTCCCAAGTAGTTAAACCCTGAAGTTGGGGAGTAAAAGGGGGCGCCAGGAAGGGCCCTGAAGTATTCAGCAATACAAGTTTACTCTAAAGTCAGCAACCTCAGGAAGGAGTGTCTTGGGGAGCTTAAAGGGACTTTTCCTACAGTCAGAGGTGAAGTTCCAGCATCATTCAGCGTTAACCAGCGCCAGTCAGCGTTAAACAGCGTCAGTCAACATTAACCAGCATCAGTCAGCGTTAACCAGCGTCAGTCAGCGTTAACCAGCATCATTCAGCGTTAACCAGCGCCAGTCAGCGTTAACCAGCGTCAGTCAGCGTTAACCAGCATCATTCAGCGTTAACCAGCATCAGTCAGCGCTAACCAGCGTCAGTCAGCGTTAACCAGCATCATTCAGCGTTAACCAGTGCCAGTCAGCGTTTAACAGCGTCAGTCAAAATTAACCAGCATCAGTCAGCGTTAACCAGCGTCAGTCAGCGTTAACCAGCATCAGTCAGCGTTAACCAGCATCAGTCAGCGTTAACCAGCGTCAGTCAGCGTTAACCAGCATCAGTCAGCGTTAACCAGCGTCAGTCAGCGTTAACCAGAATCAGTCAGCGTTAACCAGCGTCAGTCAGCGTTAACCAGCATCAGTCAGCGTTAACCAGCGTCAGTCAGCATTAACCAGCATCAGTCAGCATTAACCAGCATCAGTCAGTGTTAACCAGCGTCAGTCAGCGTTAACCAGAATCAGTCAGCGTTAACCAGCGTCAGTCAGCGTTAACCAGCATCAGTCAGCGTTAACCAGCGTCAGTCAACGTTAACCAGCATCAGTCAGCGTTAACCAGCGTCAGTCAGCATTAACCAGCGTCAGTCAGTGTTAACCAGCGTCAGTCAGCATTAACCAGCGTCAGTCAGCGATAACCAGAATCAGTCAGCGTTAATCAGCGTCAGAGGAGCGCTAACAAAACGCCAAGTAGCATTCCTCAGTGTCCCTGCCTAATTGTGCATTGTTCAGTTGTTTGAGTATCCCACTTCTCCCTTCTCTCATCCAAGTTCGCAAATAAACCCTAAAAAAAACAAAGAAGCTGGACTGGTTCTTGTCTAAGGTGCTCACACTTGAAAACATGTCGGAAGGTACTGTAGTTGCTAGCAGTAACCCAGGGGGACCCACACTCAGCTGCTCCCTCTGGAGTAGGGCTACATGTAGTTATCTTTACACCCATATAACAGAGTACCCTGATTTGGACTTTTTGTACTCTTACATAGTTACATAGTTAGTGAGGTTGAAAAAAGACATCAGTCCATCCAGTTCAACCTATGATGTGTGTGTGTGTTTGCTTTTAACCGTACATTGTATACCCCTGTATGTTGTGGTCTCTAAGGTGCCCATCTAATAGTTTTTTGAAACTATCAATGCTCCCTACTGATACGACTGCTTGTGGAAGAGAATTCCACATCCTTACCGCTCTTACAGTGAAGAACCCCTTACGCATTTTAAGGTTAAACCGCCTTTCCTCTAGTTTTAGTGAGTGGCCACGTGTCTTATTGTATTTCCTTTCTCTGAATAGTTTGTTCCTTATGCTAGGGTCGCCAGTACAGTATTTGTACATTGATATCATATCCCCCCTCAATCGTCTCTTCTCCAGAGAGAATAGGTTCAGTGCTTGTAGTCTTTCCTCATAGCTGATGTCCTCCATTCCCCTAATTATTTTTGTTGCCCTTCTCTGGACTCTTTCCAATTCCAGCACATCCTTGCTGAGGACCGGTGCACAGAACTGGACAGCATACTCCAGATGTGGCCGGACCAGAGTCTTGTAGAGCGGGAGAATAATCTCTTTATTTCTGGAGTGAATCCCCTTTTTTATACATCCCAGTATTCTGTTGGCTTTGCTTGCAGCGGCTTGGCATTGCATGCCACTGCCAAGCCTGTTGTCTACCAGTACCCCCAAGTCTTTTTCCATCCTAGACTCACCCAGAGGTCCCCCCCCCCCTAGTGAGTAGCTTGCTTTCTGGTTTCTGGCCCCCAAGTGCATTACTTTACATTTTTCAACATTAAATCTCATCTGCCATGTAGTTGCCCACCCCGTTATTTTGTTCAGGTCCGCTTGTAAGGTTTCCACATCCCGCATAGAAGATATTGGCCTGCTTAGTTTAGTATCATCCGCAAATACTGAGATTGTACTAGATATCCCCTCCTCTAGGTCATTTATGAATAAATTAAACAGGATTGGTCCCAGGACAGAACCCTGGGGGACCCCACTTTCCACACCCGCCCAATCCGAGTACTCCCCATTAATCACCACCCTCTGTACTCTCCCCTGGAGCCAGTTCTCTATCCAGGTACTCACCTTATGGTCCATACCTACCTTCCTTAGTTTGTACAGTAAGCGTTTGTGGGGAACGGTGTCAAAGGCCTTTGCAAAGTCCAGATACACCACATCCACAGGCTTTCCTTTATCTAGGTGGCAGCTCACTTCATCGTAGAAGGTAAGTAGATTGGTTTGGCAAGAACGATTTTTCATAAATCCATGCTGATTACTACTAATAATACTGTTTTCATTACTAAAGTCTTGTATGTGGTCCCTTAACATCCCCTCCAAAATCTTGCAGACTACAGATGTTAGGCTGACCGGCCTATAGTTACCCGGGATACACCTCGGCCCCTTTTTAAATATTGGTACCACGTTGGCTTTTTTCCAATCGGCTGGCACCATACCCGTCTGTAAACTATCCTTAAAGATCAAGAATAATGGTCTGGCAACCACCTGGCTGAGCTCTTTAAGAACCCTCGGGTGCAAGCCATCCGGTCCCGGTGATTTATTTATGTTAAGTTTCTCTAGTTTAGTTCTAAGTCTATCTTCTGTTAGCCATGGCGGTACTTCCTGAGGTGTGTTGTTTAGTTTGGCCCTACAAGCTAGGTTAGTGTAGCCCCCCGATTCTTTTGTGAAGACTGAAGAGAAGAAATTATTTAACACTTCCGCCTTTTCTCTGTCCTCAGTGGCCATATTTCCTTTGTCATCTTTTATGGGGCCAATGTGTTCTGGCCTCGCTTTCTTACTGTTTATATACTTCTTTTTACTCGCCTCCGCTATATGTCTCTCGTGTTCTATTTTAGCCGCCCTGATTTCATATTTACATATCTTATTACACTCTTTGTAATGCTTGAATGCTGCCAATGGCCCCTCAGTCTTGTATTTTTTGAAGGCCTTTTCTTTAGCACTAATATGCATTTTTATGTTGGGGTTTAGCCACCCAGGGTTTAATTTTTCTCTTTTAAATTTATTTCCCTTTGGAATGCACTGGTCAATCCCCTTGTTAAGTATGCTCTTGAAGCACTCCCATTTTTCCTCCGTGTTCTTTGTTCCCAGGGTTCTATCCCAATTGATATTTTCTAGCAGCGAGCGCAGTTTTGGGAAATTGGCTCTTTTGAAATTCAGTGTCCTTATATTACCCCTCTGCTTCCCATAACTGTAATTAATACTGAAACTTATTGACCTATGGTCACTGTTTCCTAAGTTGCCCCGTATTTCTATATCCGTGAGCAGGTCTGTATTGTTGTTAATCAGTAGGTCAAGTACCGCATTGTTTCTTGTCGGTGCATTCACCATCTGACCCATGAAATTGTCCTGCAAAATATTTAGGAACTGCCTAGCCTTGGCTGAGTGTGCGGTTCCTTCTGCCCAGTCTATATCAGGATAATTAAAGTCCCCCATTATAATGACATTTCCCATCTTTGCTGCCAATCCTATCTGTAAAATGAGGTCCGCCTCCCCCTCCTCCCTCAGGTTGGGGGGCCTATAGCATACGCTCAATATTACCTTCCCCTCCGTGCCTTCCCTTTGAAGCTCTACCCATAGGGATTCTGCCTCATCCTTAGCTCCATTATTAATATCATCCCTCATATTTACCTGTACACTGTTCTTAATATACAGACATACCCCTCCCCCTTTTTTACCTTCTCTATCTCTGTGATAAAGGGAATACCCCTGAATGGTCGCCATCCAGTCATGAGAGCTGTCGAACCAAGTCTCAGTTATCCCCACAAAATCTAAGTCCTCCTCAAACATCAGTAGCTCCAGCTCTCCCATCTTGTTGGCCAGGCTTCTGGCATTGGTATACAAACCTCTTAATTTTGACTGGTTACATATATCCTCATTTGATGTTTTTAGGCTGCTCTCTTGATTTTTCCCCATACCCACCCTGGGTATAGGAGCTCCGAACACCCTACCGCTAATGCCCCCATTTCTGCCCTCTGAAACTTGCTTTCCACTGGCTAATTCTACATCTGTACCCTCCCCCCCATCACCTAGTTTAAAAGCCCCTCTAACTTTTTGGCCATCCTCTCACCCAGTACGGCTGCACCCTCCCCATTTAGGTGCAATCCGTCCCTACCAAAGAGCCGGTGGCCGACTGAGAAGTCGGCCCAGTTCTCCAGGAACCCGAAACCCTCCTTACTACACCAGCTCCTCAGCCACTTCTTAACTTCCCTAATCTCCCGCTGCCTCTCTGGTGTGGCTCGAGGTACAGGTAGTATTTCGGAAAATACTACCTTGGAGGTCCTACTCCTCAACTTAGCGCCTAAGTCCCTGAAATCGTTTAGGACTCTCCATCTTCCTCTGCTCTTTCATCAGCAAGGATCCATCCGGGATCATCGCATGATTGAATAGGACTTCTACACACTTGAGGTTCTTGTATCATGTTTGCCCTGCAATATTTCCATTGTTACTCAATTCAATTTATTTATTTAATTTATCCATTTAATTTTATTTACATTTACATTTGTGATTCATCTGTGGCACCACTGGTCATGTGGTCCCCTCCAGAGTGGTCCAGTGAGCACTGATTCACTGACTTAGGTCAGTGTGTGTCTTTTCATTCTTTACACCCATACTTTATGATGTTAATTTCCTTTTGCTGCATCTAAACCTCCTTGTATAACATGTTAAAACTCAATAAAAAAGCAGAACTCCAGCCAAGGATCACGCAATACAAAACAGCTATTCGAATTATTGTTTGCTGCAATATTCAGCTTCAGTTCAGAGATCTGCCCACAGTACTTTCGCTCTGCCACTAGATGTCCTCAGCCTGGCGACCAGCATCATTCACCACACTTCCTCTGAGACCTGGTTGTTCTGGACCTGCCACAGCCAATTATTGGGCAGTGAGAATAGAAGCAGCAGAGTGATTTGCTCATCTCGCTGTTTTTCTGCTCTCTCCATTTATCAGCATGCTTTTTGTCAACACATAAACTGATTGACTCCCTGTACTGCTTCTTCTTACGCTGCAGTTCTGCTGTACAGAAACTGCTACCAGGTCAAATTCAGGTACTTATACTAAATGCTTTTATTTTGCAGAGAATCCAGCTTTAAAGCGTTTGTTACCCCAACACTTCATATTCCTGATATGTCCCTGCTGTACCATGTACTTGTATGAGAAAGTATCCTGTTCTCTTTGTTGTATTGCTTCCTTTATGTGAAATCCATGGTGTTCCAGTTAGTCCCCTTGTTTTCCTATTACAAACTGACCACACTAAGCAGGAGAGCACACTGTGGTCAGTTCATTAGCTGTGCTAGGAACTCAGTGTACTCTCCTCTAATGATCAGACTTGTCCTGACATGCCCCTGCTGCGCAGCCATTCACTGGAAAGCTCAGTGTGCTGCTGCTGCTGCTTCTCCTCCTCCCCCCCCAGTTCTTATTAAGCTGACCACTAATCAAAAAGGGAAAGAAGGCATTTATAATGTTTTTATATCTATACAAAAATGTTTTGCCTTTTGTTTCTATTTTAAACTGAATGGGTTGTTTTACAAGGTGATTGTTTGCAGTCACTTTAATGTATATATCCAGCCAAACATTTTTTTCATAGTTTGTTTAAAAAGGCTGAACTCTCTAAGGCACAGGTGTCAAACACAAGACCTGTGGGCCAAATGTGCCAAACAAAATGGCATTAAGCCCCCGTTCACATTAGGTCGCTCCGACTTAGGGGGCGACCTGTGAAGTCGCGTGCACCGCGACTTCGGCGCGACTTGCACGGACTTCATAAAATGAATGTCTATGCAAGTCGCCTCCAGGTCGCCCCAAAGTAGTACAGGACCCTTTTTCTAAGTCGGAGCGACTTGTGTCCTGTACTACTCAATGGACCCGACGGTGCGCGACTTGCCAGGCTGACCAAGTCGCCTGGCAAGTCATAATAGTGTGAACCGCCTCTAATAGTATTCTCTGTATCAAAATCTTCTTTATTAAAAATGCCCAAGAAAAACACTCACATATTACTAACACTCTTAGTGCTGTGGGATACGCTTAACAATATACATGGGGACATCCAACAGAGGTATACATCATAACCGCATAACTATCTCCTCTCCTGCAGCATGGCTCCACCCCTATATGCGTATCGCCCTATGTATGGGCTTCATCAGTAGGCCTTGAACAAGCCAAGGGAAGAGGAACACTACAGGTAATGGTATCTCTACTATGGGATCCTTAACAGAAATCTGGTTGTGTCAAGGAAGCATTTGTATGTCCACATCAACAGAAGGGAAAGTTAGGAGGAAGGGTTAACTCTTGACATTGTTCAAATCAAAATTTGTAATAAAATTGAAGGGTGTCTTATAAAGACTTATTGGGGGGGGGGTGAGATGAAACACAAGCAAACACAGGAAGAACATGTAAACTCCATGTGGGTAGTGTCTTGGTTGTGATTCAAACCAAGAACTCTACTCCTGCAAGGCAGGAGTGCTAACCACTAAGCCACTCACATTTTTAAGGTGGTGGTGTTCTAATTAATTTCTATTTTTTTATAAGCGATTGTGTCAAAAAAAAAATGAGTGATTTATTCATAAAATTTGTTGTGTTAACTGAACAGTGATTTTGAATGGGCTAAAATCACACCACACCAAATTAATGCATGCACTACTTCTGGAAACTCACTGCAACCAGATGGCACGGTACTTCTGCACCATGCGATCTGATGCAGGCAATTGCACTACGTTTGCTACCTTGGTTTGGGGTGTCATTAACCTAATATTGACACGTGTTGCAGATCACCACTGCATGGAACACGGGTTCTGTGAACGGGCCCTTAAAGAAATGACCTGTGTAAACAAATTACTTCCACTTAGGACTGGATGGGTAAAGAGCGACCTAATATGATTTGCAGGAAAAGTATAACAGATTTACTGAATTGCTTATTGTTTACAATAAGAACATTATTAAGCATTTCAGTAATTACCAGGAAGATAACGCTTAGTTTTCCATACAGTACTCATGAATGCGTTTCATTTGGAATACCTTTTATGCCTTCCCTCAATGAATAATAAATGAATTGCAGGATCTTAAGCAACTGCTAGTATATATTGCAGTTCATTTTTTTTTTTTCAGTTAAAAGCCTAAGACATACTTGAATTAAATAGCTATAATATATAGGTGGATAAGTAAAGGATATTCCCTGTAGTATATTATGAATAAAGTGCAAATTACTTTGACTTTTGAAAGCTAGTCAGTTTGAACTATATAGAGCTTTTTAGTCCTGACACATAGAACTGTGATTAATGAATATAAACTCTCTATAAATCTGTTACAGCCACTCAACTAAAACACTAGGGGGTTTAACATAGACCTGGCCATACATGGAGAGCTGTCTCATAGAAAGCAGGTGGCAGCTAGAAATCTGCTGCCGCACTGGATTTCTGCAAAGACAAGAGTCTACGGCCTGCAATGGCATGGCTGCCAGGGGTGGCACAAACACACCAGGCTGCTGTCAGTAACACATTACCATGTACACTGCATGATCCCGCCTGCCTGCCCCTTATTCATGATGTCTCTGTATAGTTTGTGCTCTTGTGTTGCTGTAATTGTACTGTATACTCAGAGCTTACTCACTCATTTGTGGTTCCTCCCACTGGTCCTTACGTCCTTGCAGCAGGAAACATTCTATCTGTCTATCTGATGAACTCAGAATTAGGGATTCACCGATACCACTTTTTTAATGAGTACCGATACTTTTTTGCAAGTACTCGCTGATACAAATTACCAATACCTGTTGCCTAGGGAGAGTAGGTAGGGGGTGGTTTGAGGGGGGGGGGGTTGCTAGGGAGTTGGATGAGGCTGGGGTATGGGCATGGTGGGAGGGGGGGTAGAGGGGTAAGTGAGGGCAGGGTAGTTGAGGGTGGGGTGAAATAGGGATTGTTGGGTTGGAGAGTTTGGATGGAAAAGGCTGTGATCGCCGGGGGAAGGGAGGGTCATAGGGAGACATGGGGCAGAGGTGACAGCTGGTGGGGGAAGGAGGAGGTAACACAGGGTGGGCAGGAGGACACAACACAGGGAGGGCACAGTACAGGGCGTTAGGAGGGCACTTTACAGGGTGTTAGGAGGGCACAGTACAGGGGGTTAGGAGGGCACAGTTCAGACCCCCCTCCATCAGTATAGACCCCATCAGTGCAGATCGCCTCCATTAGTATAGACACCCCTCAGTGCAGACCCCCTTCTGTCAGTATAGACCCCCCTCTGTGCAGACCCCCTTCTATCACTATAGACCCCCCTCCATCATTATAGACTCCCCTTAGTGTGCAGACCCCCCTCTCCACTTGTGTTAGTAGGGAGATGGGGGTTTGGATATGTGCTGGGAGGGGGGGGTGCTATGGGAGGGGATTTCAAATCCAACACTCACTTCTAGCATAAGATCTTTCCATAGCGTTCCTCCCCCCCCAGCACATGTTCTCTTAACCTAGACCCCCCTCCCTCATCACTCCTCATTCATTTTTAACTTGCCTTGCTTCCTGAAAACATACGGGAAATCCCTTTCCTACCGCTGTCACAAAAGGTTGGTTTTTTGGTGTCTATCACCTCTGCTTGCAGGGTGTCGGAGTTGGCGGCTTTGTCTTGTCATTCTCTCTATCTGGTGGTTCACTGGGATAAGGTGGTCCTGTGACCACAGCCGTCGTTCCTCCCAAGGGTTGTCTCTGATTTCCATTTGAATGAGGACATTGTGCTGCCGTCCTTGTGTCCCAGGCCGGCTCATCCCAGGGTATTTGCCTTTTATACTCTCTGGATGATGTTCGAGCTATTCGGCAGCCACTGAGTTCCTTAGGGGGTCAGACTCTCTCTTTGTGATTACGGATGGGCCACGGAAGGGGATTCCTGCTTCCGTCTGCTATCTTTTCCAGATGGATCAGACAGACGGTGACCCAGGCCTATTCGCTTACGCGTCGGGTTCCCCCCTTTCCCTGTGATGGCAAATTCTACTCAGGCACTTACTGCTTCTTGGGCCTTCTGTCATCAGGTATCAGTGGCACAGGTGTGCATGGCAGCCACTTGTTCGTCGAAGCATACTTATTCAAAGTTTTACAACATGGGTGTTTTGGCATCTGCCTCCTTTGGCCGCAAAGTTTTTGTGGGCTGCGATTTAGAGGGTCTGTTTTTCCCCCTTGAGGGTATATTTCAGGTTGGGCTCCTGTTTTTCTAGTTGAGCTACTGTTACCTGGATTACTAGGACCTGGATTACCCTGGATGTTCGGTACTGCTTTGGGACGTCCCTATGGTGAAGAATATGGAGCTGTGTCTGTCAATGAACGGAAGAGAAAATAGGATTTTTGTACTCACCGTAAAATCCTTTTTTTTGAGTTCCTTGACAGAAACAGCACCCACCCCTCTAAGGAGTTTTTATGCTTCTGTTACAAAAAAACTTTAGCTCTGTTTCTTACCTGCAGCACAGCTAAAGTTTTTTTTATCTTCTTCACATACCGGCACCTCCACATATTCTCCATGTGTAAACCTGTGTCGTGCACCTGTAAAGATACACATCAGGGCTACTGTACAGAAGAGAAGGGGTTTTGTCATTAAAAATAAAGCATTATTTTTTAAAAAAAAAACTGGCTCCTAACTTTTTTAGCTGGCTCCTAGATTCAAAGAAAATTTGTCAAGCCCTGAGTAAACTAATAAGTTTAACTTAAAGGGTAACTCCACTATTGTGGGATACAAAAATTGCAAATAAAGAAAAAATAATATAGCGTATACAATTGCGACACACATCATATTGTAATTGAATGTTATTAAAAATGACCTTTCCTTTTCAATCTGCAGCTGTTGTAATTTTCCAAAAATGCAATGCAAAATGGCTACCTGGAGTTGTTGTGTACACAGAATGTTTACAGACCACACCCCAGAAACATCATTTCCTGCTTGTGTGATTGGCTCACCAATTTTCCCAGAAGTCTGCCTACGATACAAGTCAGATCTCTGGCACCCCTCTGCAACAAAAATGTCATTTTTGGTGAGATACTCCCAATAGGAACACATCTAAGGGGATGCAGGTTCAGCAGATTTTCTCATTAGTTCTCTGCAGCTGCCACAGCTGCGTAATAATTTTGAAACCACTCCCAATAGACCCACTCAGCACAGACGCACAAAGGAACAAACAGTGATTTTGTCAGAATAACAAACGGTAGGAATCTGCAACAAAGTTTGTTATAATCCTTGTAATATATATAGATCATCCAGAGGGGAGTGTTTTTTTCTCAACAAAAGTGGAGTTATGCTTTAAAGCTGAACTCCAGCTTTTGATACACTTGATATAGTTTGTTTGGGCCAAGCTGACTGACATGTGAGGCCGTTGGATGTGCCACAGCTACATACAGCACACAGCACTGTGTTCCGGGTTCAAGCCGAGACCTTCCTGTCTCATACCAGGAACACAATAGAGACTATCTGATTTGCGCTCAGCCATTCAGAGAAAGCTATGTATTCTAGCAATGAATACAAACCTTCCTCTGATTGGCTGAGTCAGATAGGCGGTGTCACGTACCTTGTGGCAGAGCCTGACGTGCAGAGAGAAACCTCTTTTATACAGCCCCGGCTCAAGGACTACTGAGGTTGCGACAGTGGGCCCGAGAGCATGGTGAGGTAAGAGTGCCTGTAAGATCTTCTGTTGGTCACAGAGGTGCGTGGCAGGTGGGTCACCAGAGTTGGGCTGGATAGCTGAAGCAGCTGATGGCAGCAGGAACAGCAGACCCCAGGCTGGGTAGGCAGCAGCTGATAGCAGATGCAGTAAGACTGGCAGCACACAGCAGATGGAGGACAAACGTAACCAGGCATGATGCAAAACAGGACAGACAGATAACTGGGTGCAGGATCAGACAAGCCAGGTCAGCAACGGACGATCAAGTATAGGCATAAATGGCAGGCATGGTCAGGATACAGGAAGAGGTTGGCAACAGGATATCAGGCAGATGTGTAAGACATAAACTAAGTCTTAGAGGCAAACCGAGGTCAGGACAGGTAGAGTTCAAGTGTGGTCAGGATAAGCCGGGTCAAACACAGAACATGGTAAAGCTGCAGATCAAACAGCAGTGGCTAATAGCAGTGCTGGAGCTTAACCACTTAAGGACCAGGCCTATTTCTAACACATGTTGTTTACAAGTTAAAATCAGTATTTTTTGCTAGAAAATTACTTAGGACCCCCAAACATTATATACCGGTATTTATATTTTTTAGCAAAGACTCTGGAGAATAAAATGGCGGTCATTAAAATATTTTATGTGGTATTTGTGCAGCGGTCTTTCAAACACAATAATATTTGACAAAATACACTTCACTGAATTTAAATATCTAACATGTTACGGTTTAAAATTGCGCACAATCGTGGATTGGGACAAACTACGGTACTTAAAAATCTCCATAGGACGCTTTCAAAAATTTTAACTGTTACCAGTTTAGAGTTACAGAGGAGGTCTTTTGCTAGAATTATTGCTCTCGCTCTAGCGATCTCAGCGATACCTCACATGTGTGATTTGAACACCATTAACATTTGCGAGCGCGATTACGTATGCGCTTTCTTCGGTGCACAAGCACATGGGGGCGCTTTAAAAAAAAAAAAATCCTATTTACTTTATTTTATTTTTAATTTTTTTTCACTGTTCCTTTAAAAAAAAAAAAAAAAGTCTGATCACTTTTATTGCTTTCACAAGGAATGTAAACATCCCTTGTGACAGTAATAGGCAGTGACAGGTACTCTTTATGGAGGGATCTGAGGTCTAAAAGACCCCAAATCCATCCTTTGCACTTCAAAGTATTCAAAACGCTAAACTCTTTTTGAATACTGTCATGTTTAAAAAAATCTGCGCCATTGATAGCTTTCGGGTTACTTCTTCGGAGACCCGATCAAAGCCGAATCCGGCTTCGTTCGGGACTTTGACCAGCCAGAGGCTAGTCGCTTGGAACTCTTGGTGGGGACGGGAGATGTCCCCTCCCTCTTCTTGTGATAACAGCCGAGCACCTGCTGAGCCGCATCGGTTGTCATCACCAGAAAGATGACCGTAGGCTCTAAAAAACGGTATGGTGATGTCTCTAACTGGGGGCATCACCCTGGTACAACCACTTCTTCAAATTGACGTATAGGTACGTCGGTTTGCGGGAAGTGGTTAAATAGTATTAGCGACGGGCACACGTGGGCGTGCAGTCAACGGTTATGCACAGGCTTCAGTTGTACTAAACTAGTACCTTCCTGACAGGCAGGCTGATGATGTTACAACCCCTGACTCTCTCTTCATTGCTAGAATACATTGCTTTCTCTGAATGGCTGAGCGCCATTTAGATAGACTCTATTGTGTTCAAGGTATGAGACAGGAAGGTCTTGGCTTGAACCCGGAACACAGTGCTGTATGCTGAGGCTGCATACAGTGTACAGTGGTGATCGAAAGGTAAAAATTTGTATTAATGTGCATAAAGAAGCCAAGGAAAGATGGAAAAATCTCCAAAAGGCATCAAATTACAGATTAGACATTCTTATAATATGTCAACAAAAGTTAGATTTTATTTCCATCATTGACACTTTCAAAATTACAGAAAACAAAAAAATGGCGTCTGCAAAAGTTTGGGCACCCTGCAGAATTTATAGTATGCACTGCCCCCTTTGCAAGGCTGAGACCTGCCAGTGTCATGGATTGTTCTCAATCATAGTCTAGGAAGACCAGGTGATGTCAATCTTAAAGGTTTTAAATGCCCAGACTCATCTGACCTTGCCCCAACAATCAGCACCATGGGATCTTCTAAGCAGTTGTCTAGAAAACTGAAACTGAAAATAGTTGACGCTCACAAAGCTGGAGAAGGCTATAAGAAGATAGCAAAGCGTTTTCAGATGTCAATATCCTCTGTTCGGAATGTAATTAAGAAATGGCAGTCATCAGGAACAGTGGAAGTTAAAGCAAGATCTGGAAGACCAAGAAAAATATCAGACAGAACAGCTCGCAGGATTGTGAGAAAAACAATTCAAAACCCACGTTTGACTGCACGATCCCTCCAGAAAGATCTGGCAGACACTGGAGTTGTGGTACACTATTCCACTATAAAGAGATACTTGTACAAATATGGTCTTCATGGAAGAGTCATCAGAAGAAAACCTCTTCTACGTCCTCACCACAAAAATCAGCGTTTGAACTTTGCAAATGAACATATATGAAAAAAATGGTGATTAACCAAAAAGAACTGCGCAAGTGGATGATGATTACAAAAAAATGCACTAATTAGTGCCGTATTAACTTTTGTGAAGTGAATAAAATATATAATAGTGAATATGTAATTTGTGGGAATCCCTTCCACACTGCAAGCAGCAAACAAAAACGTGTATAACGTGATGAATGTAAAATAGGAATGGATATTGCGCTCAACAATAATATTCACAAAAAGGTGCTTATGTGCATAAATATAAAAGCTGATATAAAATCCAAAATTTCTAAAACCATTTATAGCTACGACTATAACAATAGATAAAAGCAAAAAGCCAGCTTATAACATTTAAATAAATAAAGTCCTTGATGTGCTTAAATCAAAGTGATTAATAGTTAATCGCAGCAATGAAAAAGCGTGGACTTGATAGGAGTGATGGGAAACCTTCACCTCTACACCTTCACCCAGTGCTCTGTTAAGATACTCCTTACCAGAAGGATATGACCCCTTGATTATAGGGGGTCATAATCAGCATTGATATCCATATAAACTCCAAGCCATCCTTGTCACTGTCTCCTCACCAACACAGGGATATGACCAGGTATTATAGGGAATTTTTTGTAAGTTCTTCAAATCCAGAGAAGACACCATTTGGGATAACTATAATTTTTGTGTAGACGATTCTTCTGCTGCTGCTCTGGCTCTGCACACAGGTCAGGGTGGGTGGCTGGCTTTCTCCTCCAAGACCTCTTCCACTCTCTTCACTCTGCACTCTGTCTCGGTCTGCAGCATCCGACGATCTCTCATCGATTTTATATCAGCTTTTATATTTATGCACATAAGCACCTTTTTGTGAATATTATTGTTGAGTGCAATATCCATTCCTATTTTACAAATGAACATATAGACAAGCCTGATGCATTTTAGAAACAAGTTCTGTGGACCGATGAGGTTAAAATCAAACTTTTTGGCCGGAATGAGCAAAGGTACGTTTGGAGAAGAAGGGGCACAGAATTTATTGAAAAGAACCTCTGTCCAACTGTTAAGCATGGGGGTGGATCAATCATGCTTTGGGATTGTATTGCAACCAGTGGCACAGGGAACATCTCACGAGTAGGGATGATCGAACGGTTCGGGTCCACCATCGGTTCGGCCCGAACATTGGGTGTTCGAGGTTCGGCCGAATTTAGAACTTTTTGCCCAAAAAGTTCGGAATTCGGCAACCAGAACCGCCCAAAATGCAATGCTTCAGGAAATGGGCTTTAAAAGCCCGTGATTGGACCAGAACCATTAGCAAAAGCCAATTGAGGGGGCAGGAGAATGCTAGGAATGTGATTGGAGTGACTAGGGGGTCCCTAGACCAATCATTAGTGAATACGCCCCCCAGTATATAAGATCGCCCCCGCCATATTCCCAGCATTGTTATACTGGACATGGAAGAGAGTGGAAGCAGTTCTGTTAATTTTACTTTAAAAGTGTCATTTAGCTATTTTTAGTGTGAGGAAAGGGATATCTAGTGTAGTTAGAGTGCTCCTTTACACTTAAGTTAGATTCAAAAATTTAGTTTCTGTAGGGAAAGTGTTAAGTGTCAGGGGACCGTAGTGTAGTGTAGGGTTAACTGGCAGTGACTGCTATGGCAGGGTGACAAAACCCTTCCATAGCAGGGTGACCGCTATAGAGAAATGATCATTTCTCTGAGTTGCTTCGGGACAGGATTATGGCTTCTCACCAGCAAGCATTTTTTATGCTGCAGGGGCTGCCACTGCCAGTGCTTTTTTGAGGACATGTTTGATGTCAGACATGACATCTGAACATGTGTAAAGGGGGTATATATAGACATATATGTCTGAATATATACCCCTAGACATATATAGGTGTGATAGTAGCAGAAATAAATGCTTGCGCTAATGAAATCATTTACAGTAATATATTTCTGCTACTATCACACCTATATATGTCTAGGGGTATATATTCAGACATATATGCCTATATATACCCCCTATACACATGTTCAGATGTTTTGCCTGCCTCAAAAGAACCCCAAAAAATGCCAAAAAAACGCTAGCGTCAAAAAAAAAAAAAAAAAAAAATGCCCAGGTGTGTTTTTGCTGGCATTTTTTGGGGGGTTTTGGAGGCAGGCAAAACATCAGAACTTGTGCACAGTACCACTATACACAAATTCAAATGTTTTTCCTGACTGCAAAGAACCCAAAAAAATGCCTTCTATTAAACCGGCAAGGTGTTACAGCAGAGAAGCCATATTCCGGTGCTTAAACTTTTCTAATACAAACGATCTTTTTTTTATGGTTCTAAACATGCTACAGAGCTGAAACTTCACATGTACACTTTTTAGACCCCCCCACCCAGATCTGAAATCCAAAGTAAAAAAAAAAAAAAATTTTTTTTTTTTTAATTTTTCAATAATTGGCTTTTTTTATCAAAAATGACAATTTTTAAGAACTTTTTTTGTGTGATTTTGTGTCTGGGGGGTCTAAAAGGTGTACCTGTGAAGTTTCAGCTCTGTAGCATGTCCAGAACCAGAAAAAAAGATCATATAGGTGTTAAAGTTAAAGGAGGCTCCCGAACCACATCCCTGTTCTACTGAAAAATTATCTTTTTTTTTTCATGGTTCTGGACATGCTACAGAGCTGAAACTTCACATGTACACCTTTTAGACCCCCCAGATACTAAATCCAAAGTAAAAAAATCAAAAAATCTCTTTTTTTTTTTTTTTTAAATTTTTCAATAATTGGCTTTTTTTTTATCAAAAATGACAATTTTTAAGAACTTTTTTTTGTGTGATTAATAGTTAATGGGGCATGACCCAGAACCCTAGGCACTTTTTAGGGGCATTTATTGGGTTTTGGGGCTTCAAAATGGTGTTTTTTGATTACCGAAGTTCGGGTCCCATTGATTGGGCCGAAATCCGGGCCGAACTTTCGGGAAGTTCGGATGTTCTGGCCGAACCGAACTTTTCAAAAGTTCGATCATCCTTACTCACGAGTAGAAGGAAAAGTGGATTCAATAACATTTCAGCAAATTTTGGATGGTAACTTGATGCCATCTGGGAAAAAGCTGAAGTTAAAGAGAGGATGGCTTCTACAAATGGATAATGATCCTAAACACACCTCGAAATCCACGGGGGGTTACATCAAGAGGCGTAAACTGAAGGTTTTGCCATGGCCTTCACAATCTCCTGACCTCAACATAATTGAAAATCTATGGATAGACCTTAAAAGAGCAGTGCGTGACTGACAGCCCAGAAATCTCAAAGGACTGGAAGACTTTTGTAAGGAAGAATTGGCAAAGAAACCTCAAACAAGAATTGAAAGACTGTTGGCTGGCTACAAAAAGTGTTTACAAGCTGTGATACTTCCCAAAGGGGCAGTACAAGATATTAACTCTGCAGGGTGCCTAAAATTTTGCAGACACCATTTTTTTGTTTTCTGTTATTTTGAAAGTGTAAATGATGGAAATAAAATCGAACTTTTGTTGAAATATTATAAGAATGTCTAATCTGTAATTTGATGCCTTTTGGAGATTTTTCCATCTTTCCTTGGCTTCTTTGGCTTCATCTTTCCTTTGGCTTCATTAATACAATTTTTCACATGGGGTGCCCAAACTTTTGATCACCACTATATACAGCACATCCAGCAGCCTCACATGTTAGTGAGTGACATCGTTGGCCAGCTTGGCCCAAACAAACTGTGAAGTGTATCAAAAGCTGGAGTTCAGCTTTAAAGTTTATCGAAATCCAAAAACAAAATTAAATATATTCAGCCTATCAGTTTTTTGGGCTCTTTTTCCTTTTGTATCAGATGATCCTGCTAGTAACATCTTAAAGTGACAATGTTCACTCACTGTACTGTATCTATGGAGGAGAAGCATTGCTATCCTTAGTTGCTCTCCTGATTTGTGCTGTAAACATCTGTACCTCTCTTTATCTACATTCAGATGGTTTGCACACCTTTTGGAAAATAGCTTAGAAAGCTGATAACATTGTTTAAGATATCCGTTGAGTGCATACAGAGTTATAGAGACACAGTATTAAGCTGTCCAGACACCAAGCCAACTTCATTCGGCTTCTGATGAACCGGCTGAAATTGGCTCAGTAGTATCTCTGCCGGCTCCATTTGACACAAGTCAGTATTTTGATAAACTTTTGGAAATTGTAAATTTTTCAGGAGAGCGTTGGCTGCATCCCCCTGCTGGGCTGCTGAATGGAATTTTGGAGCAGGCAAGAGTTGTCTTAATGTGCTGTTTAGCATTGATGGAGGAATATGTTCGTTTTTTTGAATGAATGAAAATAATTCTAACAGTATATAGCCAGCTTTATTGACAAGGATATCAACGGGTATTTCTCTTTATTTGCAGAAAATATAATTAGCCTGAAAATTTAAAAATAATGAAATCCTCACATCTGAGGACTAGTAAGCACCATATATAATTTTTTCATCTAGTTAGTTTTAATGGGAGCTTGACAGGTCCTACATGTGTGTGGAAACTAAGGGCTTTTTCACACTTATCAGTTTTTGATGCTCTTTGGTTCAGCTTAAGGGCCCTTTCACACTATGCATTTCTATTGACCAACAATGGAAGGTGCTTTTGAAAAACTGCACCAAAGATGCAACATGCAGGACTTTTTGAAGCGCAGCACACCTACACTTTGAAGAGTTCCATAGGATTTAAAAGGATACATTTTTCATGAATTCTTGTTACACTTTTTAAACACCAAAAGCACATCAAAAACTGATCAGTGTGAATGGGCCCTAAGAATAGTTTGTAGGGCCTGCGCATACCCATTACACATTACTGGACTCTCTTGAGTAACAGACACTCCGTGATGTCCCCAAGTTCCTCCCCTATGCATTGTGCCACAGGGTCACCTGGTTACATCCCCCTGAGGAAGCCAGGTTACTCTGTGGCGTAACGCGTAGGGGAGGGACTTGCGGACATCATGGAGTGTGGTAATTGCACTGCCCTGGAGCATCCAATCAAGCTGTATTTCTATTGTTTCATGCTGTTTATAGTCTGATTCACTGGCAGCACCATGAGCATGTGAGTGCTTTAATATTAGATGTTTTAAGGATGGTTTATGCTACTCTGGCTGAGTGGAAGAGATACTTTAGGAACTAAGGGAACATCCTGTGTTATCCATTGGAACCACAATTAGAGATACCCTGTAGTGGTAAAAAGCCTCTTCAGGACCAATTCTGTGGTCATATCCCCTAGGTGTGAGTACATCTGGTAGAGGGTTACTCACTATTGCATGAAGGTTTTTTTCTGCAGAGTGGTGGATACCTAAGAAGAAATCAATTCACTTTTTTGGAACTTTGAGTACTGTACTGCATGTTATATATGCTGGATTTCGTTTTTTTTTTATTCACATTTAGGGACATTAAGAAGGTTTTGTTTTTTATGATCAACATTTCTTTATGGACATTTCAGGAATTATTTTTTGATATATATTTATATATCACATAGTTCTGATGGTATTATTTGTTTCAAGGTATATTAACACTTTGGTTCCTTTCACATTTATTTCTTACGATAATATAGATTTAAAGGGATAGTGATATTTTTGTTAATTTACTAAGGACACATTGCACATAGGAGCGTGTCATTGCTGTCTGTACACTAGCAACTCACACAAAGCGTGCCAAACCTAGAAGCCAGAGAATTCCATCAGTGTGTACCCCGCAGGTCTCGAGAAATCGATGTAGGCCAAAAAGGAAGCAGACCTCAGATTTTGCTTCAGGGCGTCAAACCCTCGCTGTTGTGGTTCCCCACCACTAGAATTGAATTGACGGGGAGGATCCCCCCTTCTTTTGTGTGGGATGTCTGCTCAACAGCTTGATGAGAAGTGCAGCCATCTGTGCTAATTTGGGGATGAACTGCCTGTAGTATCCCACCAGTTCTAGGAAGGAGCGTAGTTTGGTGACAGTTTTGGGGGGAAGCCACTCCTGTACTCCTCTGGAACCTTTCCCTGCCGCTATATGCTGTCCCTGCCAGATGGGGAACCTGTCCCTATACTAGCCTCCCACACAAAGCGCACCAAACCAGGGAGCTGGAGTCTTAACCACTTAAGCCCCGGAGGATTTTCCTGCTCAAAGACCAGGGCCTATTTTGCGATTCGGCACTGTGTGATTTTAACAGACAATTGCGCGGTCCTGCGACGCTGTACCGAAATAAAATTGACGTCCTTTTTTTCCCACAAACAAAGCTTTCTTTTGGTGGTATTTGATCACCTGTGCGATTTTTACTTTTTGCGCTATAAATAAAAAAAGAGCAACAATTTTGAAAAAATAACAATATTTTTCACATTTTTCCCCCCCAAAAAAATGTAAAAATCAAAATGTTTTAACATTTTAGGCAAATTTGTTTTCTTCTACATATTTTTGGTAAAAAAAATTGCAATAAGCGTATTCTGATTGGTTTGCGCAAAAGTTATCGCAGCTACAAACTACGGGAAAGATTTATGTCATTTTTATTGGTTATTCTTTTTAACTAGTAATGGTGGCGATCTGCGTTTTTTTTTGCGGGATTGCGACATTGCGGCGGACAGATCGGACCCCTGACTAACATTTTTTACACTTTTGGGGGTACCAGTGACATTACTACAGTAATCAGTGCTATGCATATTCACTGTTACTGTAAAAATGACACTGACAGGGAAGGGGTTAACTTTATTAGTGATCAAGGGGTTAAGTGTGTCCCTAGGGGCGTGTTTCTAACTGTAAAGGGGCGTGGCTAGTGATGTAACCACAGAGACATACGATCCTACATAGCAGGATCATATGATCTCTGCAGTTACATCAGGGAGAATGATAGGCTGCTTTGTTTACATTAGCCGCCTGCCTTTCTCCCTCTCAACCGGGAGATTGCGGGTGACCGGCGGACATCGGAGCCGCTGGTCACTCGCGCAGACATGTCAGGGAACGAGCGGGGGTGGGAGCGCGCCTCCGGTGGCGTGCGCTCGCCCCCTAGAGGCTCGTAGGCGAGCGACGTAGCCCCTGTATGGGGCTGACTGGCAGCGGTTGGCAAGCGGGGCTGACTGGCAGCGGTTGGCAAGCGGTTAAATAGACTCTGTCTGACCCAAGATGGCGGCCAAGGTCACATGGGGCACCAGCATGCAATCAGACAGTGACTGCAGGAAGTCATAGAGGAGCCACATTCCTCACAACTTCCTTGGCCTTCTGCATTGCCATTTTAGTTGAGCGCCACCTACAGTGGGGAATACAGATTGCACCTGCCTATGCTCTTACTTCAATTCTTTGTTTCGCTTACCTGGGCCAAATATGCAAAAACAAGTGGCTGTGTTTATTATGAGTTAAATGCTCCTGCTGAACTGGCCGAATTTCGACCCGTCTTTGGATTACATGAAGCTAAGTGTTAACATTTGTGAACATTATAAAGAGACATATGTCCCCTTTGGCCTGCAATTATTAATTAAACTCAACATTGTACTACAAATGAACGCCTTCAAACAACCTTTATTACTTTAACTCTCAACCTGACCATTCATGGCATCCCTGAAGGCAAAAATGCACATGTTTAGCAATGAAAGGGCTTGAATCCAAGTTGAGGAAAAGGATTTAACATATCTCATATTTTTTTCAAAAAAAGAATTGAATACCTTAAAAAAGGATAAAAAAAAACAAAACAAAAGTGAAATATGTACAGTCACAAATAATTTTTGACCTACATATAGGTATTCTTATTTCATCGATGATAAGTTAAAAGTACAGTGCAAGGACGCGTCTTATCCCCAGGTGTCCCTAATCTGTCTCTAGTCAATTAAAAAATTGCTTTTGAAATGTGAGCAACAGCTTCAAGGTTTAGGTTACCCAGATCTTTCAGGAGTCGCATTGTTCACAGACGTGTGTTCATATGTGTAGCTTTCGCTTTTCACCCCCAGCAATGCATATATACATTTATTAAAGATAAAAGTACTCCCCCCGCTTATGTGCTATGTCCCTTAATATAGTATGTGAGCATTTCTTTTCTTTTTTTTAATCATTTAAAATGACATAAAGAAATGACTTTGACAGTTTAGGATCGTTGTTTGCATAGAGACGTTAACAAGTACATGCTCAGTAGGTCTTACTGTTAGTACTGCGGTTGCAGTTGGAGCAGTAATGTGACACTTATCATTGCTCATGCTATCACATGTAACAGTTCCTGTACAAAATGATTACTGTTATAATAAATAATGTCACAGCGATCTACCAAGATAACAGTTGTAAAGATTTTATTTAGGAATGACTGCCAAAAGTCGCATGTGTGACCTAGGAAAGCTTTCCTTGATGTAGGGGTGTTTAACCACTTCTGGACCGGAAGGTTTTACCCCCTTAAAGAGGTTGTAAACCCGTACAACCTTTTTTTTTTTTTTTTGGCAACCTGTAAGAGAAACACATAATGAGCTAGTATGCATCGTATACTAGCTCATTATGCAATACTTACCTTAGAACGAGCCCCAGCCCTGCAGCCCGCTCACCTGTATGACGGGCAACATGTCCAGTCGCCCGTCTTCCGACAGTCACGGCACGGGTCTCTGAAGAAACGGCACCAGCGGCCGTTCCTTCAGAGCGCATGCGCCAATGACGTCACTGGCTGCATGTAAGGTAAATATCCCCTAAACGGTACATGTTTAGGAGATATTTACAGTACCTATAGGTAAGCCTTATCATAGGCTTACCTATAAGTAAAAGTTGCAGAGGAGGGTTTACTTCCTCTTTAGCCCCGGTTCACACTTGTGCGTGTGCGGGGTTCGCATGTAATGTCGGAGCGCACTGCTCCGACATTACATGCGATCAGCTGTGCGGTGCGAGTTTAGCCATACAAACTGTATGGCTAAATTCGCATCGCTCCCGCAGCAAACACGCACAGGAGGCATTTTTGCAGCCGCATCAGGATCGGATCGCACAGCGGTTCACACTTGTGCGATCCGATCCTGTGCGAACTGCACGATCGCACTGCGATATGCGATCAAACTGGGGGTGTCGTTAAGATTACATTGACACCCCCAGCGTATCGCATATGGCAGTGTGAACTGCCGGGGGTGCGTGTGCGATGCGGGAACAGGCTGCGAATTCGCAGCCTTCCCGCATCGCATATATGTGAACCGAGCCTTAATGAGCAGGCCATTTTTTGCGATTCGGCACTGCGTTTCTATAACTGACAATTGCGTGGTCGTGTGATGCTATACACAAATAAAATTGATGCCTTTTTTTCCCACAAATAGAGCTTTCTTTTGGTGGCATTTTATCACCTGTGCAATTTTTATTTTTTGTGCTATGAACAAAAAAAGAGCGACAATTCTGAAAAAAAAACAATATTTTACACATTCTGCTATATAACATTCCCAATACAAAAAATATAAAAAATCTATTTTTTTTTCATCATTTTAGGCCAATTTTTGGTTAAAAAAAATCCCAAAAAAGCGTATTTTGATTGCTTTGCGCAAAAGTTATTGCGTCTACAAACTAGGGGAAAGATTTATGTCATTTTTATTTTTTTATTTTTTTTACTAGTAATGGCAGCGATCTGCAATTTTTAGCGGGACTGCAACATTGCGGCGGACAGATTGGCCTGACTGACAATTTTTACACGTTTGGGGGTACCAGTGACATTACTACAGTAATCAGTGCTAAAAAATATGCACTGTTACTGTAATAATGACATTGGCAGGGAATGGGGTTAACCCAGGGGTGATCAAAGGGTTAAGTGTGAGCCTAGGGGAGTGTTTTCTAACTGTATGGAGGGGGGACTTGTGGAATCAACACTGAGACTGGTGATTCTAAATAGGAGGAACACAGGCTCTCTGTGTTCATTCGAGAGAGAACAACGGTGTGCTGTGTTTAGAACAGCAGACCGTCGTTCTCTCTCAGCGGGGAGCGATCGCGGGTCCCATGGATCGGCTTCCCCGCTTCCTAATGGGGGCGGGCGCGTGCCCCCGGCGTGTGCGCGCCCCCAGGACACTCCCGCAAACCAACGTACCCATACATCGATTCACGTAGCCGAGCCAGCCTGCCGCATTGTATCTGCAGTGGGCGGTTGGCAAGTGGTTAAAGAGAATCTTTCACTTTTCCTATTATATCTGTCATCAGGATGGGGTCATTTAGGGTCTGTATGTTTGTGCCCAATAGAGTTGCATAGATTCATAGCCAATATGGCATTGTCATTAACCACTTCAGCTCTGGAAGGTTTTACCCCCTTTATGACCAGGCTATTTTTGTGTTTCTTTAACTAATAATTGTGCGGACGTGTGATGTTGTACCCAAAAACAATTGATGTCCCTTTTTTCCCACGAATAGAGCTTTCTTTTGGTGGTATTTGATCACCTCTGCGATTTTTTTAGATTTTGCGCCATAAACAAAAAAAGACCGACGATTTTGAAAAAAACACAATATTTTTTACTTTCTGCTATAAAACATTGCCGACACAGACCTCCTGCACAAAATCATGTGATTTTGCGCAGCCAAGCCGCCCTGCCACAGTATATTTGTGTGGGGCGGTCGGCAAGCAGTGAAGGGCTGGTTCACACCTGAATCGCACAGGAACGCAGTCTACATTTTGTGCAGTGCGATTCTCAGCTTGTCCATTTCAATGGGGTGAAATAGCACTGATCTCACCAAAAAGTAATGCATGTACTACTTTTAAAAACTCACTGCAACCAAATCGCATAGTACTGTGGTATGATGCGATCCAGTGCATGCAGACACGCTGAAGTTGATTTACTAAAGGCAAATAGACTGTGCACTTTGCATAATTCAGTTGCACTCTGCAAGAGCAGTTGCTCCAGAGCTTAGTAAATTAGCAGAAGCTCTACTGAATTCCATCATTAAATCATGTGCAAGCAAAAATTTTGTTTTTTTTATTTTCCTTGCACGTGATTGGATTCTTTACAAAGTGAAGCTTTACCTCATTTACTAAGCTCTGGTGCAACTGCATTTGCAGAGCGTAACTATACTTTGCAAATTGCACAGTCTATTTGCCTTTAGTGCTGGTTCACACTAGAACGACTTGTCAGGCGACTTGGTCAGCCTGAAAAGTCGCGGTCCATTGTGTGGTACAGGAACGGTTCTAATAGGAGCGACACAAGTCACTCCGACTTAGAAAAAGGGTCCTGTACTACTTCGGGGCGACCTGGAGCGACTTGCATAGACATTAATTTTATGAAGTCCATGCAAGTCGCGCCAAAGTCGCAGTGCACGCAACTTCACAGGTCGCCCCCGAAGTCGTGCCGCTTCAGTGTGAACCGGCACTAAGTAAATCAAACCCAATATGTTTGGGATCTGTGTTTGGGGTGTTGTTAGGAATATGTTGACACTCTCAGCAGATCACACACCCACTGCGTTTTGAAAACCGTTCTGGAAACATGAATGTAACGTGAGTTTCCTTTGCATCACTCTGGTGTGAAGGAACCCTGAGCCCCCGTTCACACCAATGCGATTTTCCATGTAATTTGACATTTTAAAATCGCATGACAAATCACACCCTATTTTTGGCAATGGAACTGTTCAAATTGTTGCGACTCAAGTGACAGCGATTTTGAAAAAGATTCCTGCACTACTTTCCTGCGATTGCATTGTGACTTGCATTGACTTCTGTTAAATCAAGTCGCAAGCCACAATAAAATTACAGATCCAAATCGCACTGATCTGTGGCTTTGAAATCCCGCTGAAGTAGCACGATTTTAAAGCCGCAGTGGTGTGAATCAGGGCTAAAACCTTTATTTTAAGGACTTTATATGCTGTATGTACATGGTAAATGATAACGGATTCAGAAGTATTTGGAGCACATTTGGTTTCCTATGGTCTTGTTTTTTGTTATTAGTGCTATCAGCAGTGTCTCAGACATCAACAAAGTCTCACTGATAAACATCTCAGCTTTCCCATTAAAATTCCACTTTCTGGCCAGGAATGTTCAAATCACACCATTGTCTCCTCTGAGGTTAATCATGATTACAGCTATAATGTTTCAGCATTATCCCATTTACTGCCAAGCCAGCAGACATATTGGCCTAAAATAAACGATACATAGTTTATATGTTTCATGTGATTATCTATTCAGAGAGCTTGCATTTGTTTTCATACTGATTAAACTTAATATTTCTGCTTCAGTTCATGAATTTTAACAAAATTCTTGATATTATTTTTATATGATTATGCAGGACTTATATAGAGCCAACAGTCTGAGTAGTGCTTTACAATATGGAGGGAGACAGTTTAGTTACAATACATAATCAAGGCAACAGGGTTAGGGGGCCATGCTGGCGGAACTTTCAATAAATCAATATCTATATATATATATTAGAGCTGCATGATTAATCGTAACAGAATCAAGATCGCGATTCACTCCCCCTGACGATCTTAACATGACACTTGCTCGATTCTTTACATAGCTATGAGGGAGCAGCTGTAAAAAAAAAAAAAAAAAAAAATAGCCTCCCGCAAAAGCCTATCAGCATTAGGGCTCTTTCACACGGGCGTTCCTTTTTTTTTTGCCCGATCAGGTCCTTTTTTTTTTTTTGTAACGGACACGGATGACACTTGTGTCATCCAGTCCGTATGTCCGTTTTTCATCCCATCCGTTTGCGGATGAAAAACTGACATAATGCATGTCTATGTAAATATGGATGTCTGCGGATGACACCACTGACATCCGTTTTTGCTTCCGTTCCGTTTTTTGAAAGGAAGAAAAAATAGGGTTCTCTTCCGTTCAAAAAAACTGAACTGAACTAAACTGAACTGACAAAAAACGGATGTCAGAGGATGATCATCCGATGACATCCCTATTTACATAGAGATACATTATGTCCGTTTTTCATCCGCAAACGGATGGGATGAAAAACGGACATACGGAACGCCCGTGTGAAAGAGCCCTTAGTCTCCCACTGAACTGTAAACACAAATGATTACATTGTATCTTTTCTTTCCCTCTGCTGGGGGAAGGAAGTTTAACCTCTTAAAGACTAAACCTTTTTCCTACACTTGTTGCTTGCAAGTTAAATCAGTTTATTTTTCCTAGAAAAGTAGTTAGAACCCCCAAACATTTATATTTTTTTTTTTTTTTAGCAGAGACCCTGCAGAATAAAATGGTGATTGTTGTAAATTTTTATGTCACACTGTATTTGCGCAGCAGTCTTTCAAACGCAATTAATACACTTTAATGAATAAAAAAATAAAACAAAACTGTAAAGTTATCCCAATTTTTTACAATGTAAAACATGTTACACAGAGAATCGTGATCTTTATTCCAAGCAAAAAAATTGTGATTCTCATTTTGGCCAGAATCGTGCAGCTCTAATATATATATATAAATATATATATATATATATATACAGTGGTGTATTTAGGTTTTGTGCTGCCCTAGGCCTGACTAAACTTGTGCACCCCCTAATTTAAATATGACCCATCCCTTCCTGTAAAGGCCACACCCCTTCCTGTTAATGAGCCACACTTATTAGCATTGGTGGCCGTCAGGCCAACTGTTTTAAGTGTGGTCTGCAGCCTGCGGTCTGTCCGAATGTCCTGACCGGCCGGTATTAACATAGTGGCAGGTAGCAGTGTGACCCCTGTATGGGGGTGCCAGTCTAATTTGCCTCTTGGACTCTGCCCTCTGGCCAAATTCGCCCCATAAGATTGGCACTATACTAAAAGTGTAGCGCAAGCCGGCGGGGACTCTTTTCGTGCAGGAGCCGGGAGAAGACTGTTTTTTTTTTCGTGCGGGGTGAAGCTTTTTGCTGCACCCCCTGCAAAGTGCTGCCCTAGGCCTGGGCCTTGTCGGCCTAGGCCAAGATACAGCACTGTATATATATATATATATATATATATATATATATATATATATATATATATACAGTATCTCACAAAAGTGAGTACACCCCTCACATTTCTGTAAGTGTCGGTTCACACTGATCCAACTCGAAGTCGCCCGTGCACCGCGACTTTGGCACGGCTTGCAACGACTTCTCATAATGGAAGTCAATGCAAGTCGCTCCGACTTTGCAAAAAAATAGTGCAGGAACCTTTTTCTAAGTCGGAGCGACTTGAGTCGCTCTGATTAGAACGGTTCCATTGCACAGCATTGGAAGCTACTTGTCAGGCGACCAAGTCGCCTAACAAGTCGGATCAGTGGGAAACGGCACTAAATATTTTATTATATCTTTTCATGTGACAACACTGAAGAAATTACACTTTGCTACAATGTAAAGCAGTGAGTGTACAGCTTGTATAACAGTGTAAATTTGCTGTCCCCTCAAAAAAACTCAACACACAGCCATTCATGTCTAAACCACTGGCAACAAAAATGAGTACACCCCTAAGTGACAATGTCCAAATTGGGCATAATTAGCCATTTCCCTCCCCAGTGTCTTGTGACTGGTTAGTGTTACAAGGTCTCAGTTGTCTTTGGTGAGAGCTATATGTTTCCATTTTATGTCATTATCTACTTTCACTTCACACCTGGTTTTTCTCTTACTGACACCTTGCTTTTTGGCTTCAGTCCTCACTATATCACCAGACATTCACTATTTACATTGATATATATTTCATCACTCTCCACAGAGTGTTCTTTGAGACACATATAGCATCACTATTGATTTTCAATGGGGACCCCACTCCCATGGTAGTCCATCCACCATTGTCTTTGTTGTTTTCATGCCACTGGCCAGCTCCCGGAGATGAGTCTTCAGCTTCCAGCACCTCATTTGGGACCTTTAGCTGACCTGTGAGTAACCAGGGGGGGTTCTCTCCCCCCTTTTCTCTTCCTTCTCCTCCTTTTTTTTTTGTATTTAACATTAGACTACATATATATGCACTTTATTGCAGATACAAGCATATGTACCCTGTATCAGCTCCTGATGAGTGGAAATAACCCACAAAACGCGTAGAACCCTTTTTGATGCTACACCATTACTACCATCTGATTTATTACTCGCTTTTACAATCATCCTCCATCAATGTATCTTTATAAAGAGGTCTAGGTCACCAGTTAACACCACCCACAGCACAGTGGTGTGGCGATATGTCTGAGTATATGCATGTATTATGTGTCATTAGGGAGCAATACTATTTATTCATTGTATTTTGCAAGCACTCAGTATGTGTATATGTACTAATAAACATGATATTACACATTGATTTTTCATCACTTTACAGCCGTGTGCTTCATTTAAAGTCCCAAATCTCCCTCCTCCTTTATCTGTACCAGGGATGGAGGCATATGACTCTACCCACTACCCAGTTATTGCCCCATTTAAAGTCTCACCTACCCCCCCCCTTCCTTTTAATGGAGCATTGATTCCTATGACCACCAATTTAAAGGGGCAGTCTAGCTCCTCCAACTATAAATTTAGGAGGCTACTCTACCAGTGACTATCCGCTAATACAAGCCGGCCTTTCTCCCTCTGACCTTTAATAGAAGAGAGTCCTTCTTCCACTGACCACCAATATAAGGGAGCCCTTCTTCCACTGAGCATTAATGCAAAGAGGCTTCTTCACTGACCACCAATATAAGGGAGCCCTTCTTCCACTGTTCATTAATGCAAGGAGGCTTTTTCACTGACCACCAATGTAAGGGAGCCCTTCTTCCACTAATCATTAATGCAAGGAGGCTTCTCCACTGACCACCAATGTAAGGGAGCCCTTCTTCCACTGATCATTAATGCAAAGAGGCTTCTTCACTGACCACCAATGTAAGGGAGCCCTTCTTCCACTAATCATTAATGCAAGGAGGCTTCTTCACTGACCACCAATGTAAGGGAGCCCTTCTTCCACTGATCATTAATGCAAAGAGGCTTCTTCACTGACCACCAATGTAAGGGAGCCCTTCTTCCACTGATCATTAATGCAAAGAGGCTTCTTCCCTGACCACCAATGTAAGGGAGCCCTTCTTCCACTAATCATTAATGCAAGGAGGCTTCTTCACTGACCACCAATGTAAGGGAGCCCTTCTTCCACTGATCATTAATGCAAGGAAGCTTCTTCACTGACCACCAATGTAAGGGAGCCCTTCTTTCACTAATCATTAATGCAAGGAGGCTTCTTCACTGACCACCAATGTAAGGGAGCCCTTCTTCCACTGATCATTAATGCAAAGAGGCTTCTTCACTGACCACCAATGTAAGGGAGCCCTTCTTCCACTAATCATTAATGCAAGGAGGCTTCTTCACTGACCACCAATGTAAGGGAGCCCTTCTTCCACTGATCATTAATGCAAAGAGGCTTCTTCACTGACCACCAATGTAAGGGAACCTTTCTTCCACTGATCATTAATGCAAGGAGGCTTCTTCACTGACCACCAATGTAAGGGAGCCCTTCTTCCACTGATCATTAATGCAAAGAGGCTTCTTCACTGACCACCAATGTAAGGGAGCCCTTCTTCCACTGAGCATTAATGCAAAGAGGCTTCTTCACTGACCACCAATATAAGGGAGCCCTTCTTCCACTGTTCATTAATGCAAGGAGGCTTCTTCACTGACCACCAATGTAAGGGAGCCCTTCTTCCACTAATCATTAATGCAAGGAGGCTTCTTCACTGACCACCAATGTAAGGGAGCCCTTCTTCCACTGATCATTAATGCAAGGAAGCTTCTTCACTGACCACCAATGTAAGGGAGCCCTTCTTCCACTAATCATTAATGCAAGGAGGCTTCTTCACTGACCACCAATGTAAGGGAGCCCTTCTTCCACTGATCATTAATGCAAAGAGGCTTCTTCACTGACCACCAATATAAGGGAGCCCTTCTTCCACTGTTCATTAATGCAAGGAGGCTTCTTCACTGACCACCAATGTAAGGGAGCCCTTCTTCCACTAATCATTAATGCAAGGAGGCTTCTTCACTGACCACCAATGTAAGGGAGCCCTTCTTCCACTGATCATTAATGCAAAGAGGCTTCTTCACTGACCACCAATGTAAGGGAGCCCTTCTTCCACTGATCATTAATGCAAGGAAGCTTCTTCACTGACCACCAATGTAAGGGAGCCCTTCTTCCACTAATCATTAATGCAAGGAGGCTTCTTCACTGACCACCAATGTAAGGGAGCCCTTCTTCCACTGATCATTAATGCAAGGAGGCTTCTTCACTGACCACCAATGTAAGGGAGCCCTTCTTCCACTAATCATTAATGCAAGGAGGCTTCTTCACTGACCACCAATGTAAGGGAGCCCTTCTTCCACTAATCATTAATGCAAGGAGGCTTCTTCACTGACCACCAATGTAAGGGAGCCCTTCTTCCACTGATCATTAATGCAAAGAGGCTTCTTCACTGACCACCAATGTAAGGGAGCCTTTCTTCCACTGTTCATTAATGCAAGGAGGCTTCTTCACTGACGACCAATGTAAGGGAGCCCTTCTTCCACTGATCATTAATGCAAAGAGGCTTCTTCACTGACCACCAATGTAAGGGAGCCCTTCTTCCACTGAGCATTAATGCAAGGAGGCTTCTTCACTGACCACCAATGTAAGGGAGCCCTTCTTCCACTGATCATTAATGCAAAGAGGCTTCTTCACTGACCACCAATGTAAGGGAGCCCTTCTTCCACTAATCATTAATGCAAGGAGGCTTCTTCACTGACCACCAATGTAAGGGAGCCCTTCTTCCACTGATCATTAATGCAAGGAAGCTTCTTCACTGACCACCAATGTAAGGGAGCCCTTCTTCCACTAATCATTAATGCAAGGAGGCTTCTTCACTGACCACCAATGTAAGGGAGCCCTTCTTCCACTGATCATTAATGCAAAGAGGCTTCTTCACTGACCACCAATGTAAGGGAGCCCTTCTTACACTAATCATTAATGCAAGGAGGCTTCTTCACTGACCACCAATGTAAGGGAGCCCTTCTTCCACTGTTCATTAATGCAAGGAGGCTTCTTCACTGACCACCAATGTAAGGGAGCCCTTCTTCCACTGATCATTAATGCAAAGAGGCTTCTTCACTGACCACCAATATAAGGGAGCCCTTCTTCCACTGTTCATTAATGCAAGGAGGCTTCTTCACTGACCACCAATGTAAGGGAGCCCTTCTTCCACTAATCATTAATGCAAGGAGGCTTCTTCACTGACCACCAATGTAAGGGAGCCCTTCTTCCACTGATCATTAATGCAAGGAAGCTTCTTCACTGACCACCAATGTAAGGGAGCCCTTCTTCCACTAATCATTAATGCAAGGAGGCTTCTTCACTGACCACCAATGTAAGGGAGCCCTTCTTCCACTAATCATTAATGCAAGGAGGCTTCTTCACTGACCACCAATGTAAGGGAGCCCTTCTTCCACTGATCATTAATGCAAAGAGGCTTCTTCACTGACCACCAATGTAAGGGAGCCCTTCTTCCACTGATCATTAATGCAAGGAAGCTTCTTCACTGACCACCAATGTAAGGGAGCCCTTCTTCCACTAATCATTAATGCAAGGAGGCTTCTTCACTGACCACCAATGTAAGGGAGCCCTTCTTCCACTGATCATTAATGCAAGGAGGCTTCTTCACTGACCACCAATGTAAGGGAGCCCTTCTTCCACTAATCATTAATGCAAGGAGGCTTCTTCACTGACCACCAATGTAAGGGAGCCCTTCTTCCACTAATCATTAATGCAAGGAGGCTTCTTCACTGACCACCAATGTAAGGGAGCCCTTCTTCCACTGATCATTAATGCAAAGAGGCTTCTTCACTGACCACCAATGTAAGGGAGCCTTTCTTCCACTGTTCATTAATGCAAGGAGGCTTCTTCACTGACGACCAATGTAAGGGAGCCCTTCTTCCACTGATCATTAATGCAAAGAGGCTTCTTCACTGACCACCAATGTAAGGGAGCCCTTCTTCCACTGAGCATTAATGCAAGGAGGCTTCTTCACTGACCACCAATGTAAGGGAGCCCTTCTTCCACTGATCATTAATGCAAAGAGGCTTCTTCACTGACCACCAATGTAAGGGAGCCCTTCTTCCACTAATCATTAATGCAAGGAGGCTTCTTCACTGACCACCAATGTAAGGGAGCCCTTCTTCCACTGATCATTAATGCAAGGAAGCTTCTTCACTGACCACCAATGTAAGGGAGCCCTTCTTCCACTAATCATTAATGCAAGGAGGCTTCTTCACTGACCACCAATGTAAGGGAGCCCTTCTTCCACTGATCATTAATGCAAAGAGGCTTCTTCACTGACCACCAATGTAAGGGAGCCCTTCTTACACTAATCATTAATGCAAGGAGGCTTCTTCACTGACCACCAATGTAAGGGAGCCCTTCTTCCACTGTTCATTAATGCAAGGAGGCTTCTTCACTGACCACCAATGTAAGGGAGCCCTTCTTCCACTGATCATTAATGCAAAGAGGCTTCTTCACTGACCACCAATATAAGGGAGCCCTTCTTCCACTGTTCATTAATGCAAGGAGGCTTCTTCACTGACCACCAATGTAAGGGAGCCCTTCTTCCACTAATCATTAATGCAAGGAGGCTTCTTCACTGACCACCAATGTAAGGGAGCCCTTCTTCCACTGATCATTAATGCAAGGAAGCTTCTTCACTGACCACCAATGTAAGGGAGCCCTTCTTCCACTAATCATTAATGCAAGGAGGCTTCTTCACTGACCACCAATGTAAGGGAGCCCTTCTTCCACTGATCATTAATGCAAAGAGGCTTCTTCACTGACCACCAATATAAGGGAGCCCTTCTTCCACTGTTCATTAATGCAAGGAGGCTTCTTCACTGACCACCAATGTAAGGGAGCCCTTCTTCCACTAATCATTAATGCAAGGAGGCTTCTTCACTGACCACCAATGTAAGGGAGCCCTTCTTCCACTGATCATTAATGCAAAGAGGCTTCTTCACTGACCACCAATGTAAGGGAGCCCTTCTTCCACTGATCATTAATGCAAGGAAGCTTCTTCACTGACCACCAATGTAAGGGAGCCCTTCTTCCACTAATCATTAATGCAAGGAGGCTTCTTCACTGACCACCAATGTAAGGGAGCCCTTCTTCCACTGATCATTAATGCAAGGAAGCTTCTTCACTGACCACCAATGTAAGGGAGCCCTTCTTCCACTAATCATTAATGCAAGGAGGCTTCTTCACTGACCACCAATGTAAGGGAGCCCTTCTTCCACTGATCATTAATGCAAAGAGGCTTCTTCACTGACCACCAATGTAAGGGAGCCCTTCTTCCACTAATCATTAATGCAAGGAGGCTTCTTCACTGACCACCAATGTAAGGGAGCCCTTCTTCCACTGATCATTAATGCAAAGAGGCTTCTTCACTGACCACCAATGAAAGGGAGCCTTTCTTCCACTGTTCATTAATGCAAGGAGGCTTCTTCACTGACGACCAATGTAAGGGAGCCCTTCTTCCACTGATCATTAATGCAAAGAGGCTTCTTCACTGACCACCAATGTAAGGGAGCCCTTCTTCCACTGAGCATTAATGCAAGGAGGCTTCTTCACTGACCACCAATGTAAGGGAGCCCTTCTTCCACTGATCATTAATGCAAAGAGGCTTCTTCACTGACCACCAATGTAAGGGAGCCCTTCTTCCACTAATCATTAATGCAAGGAGGCTTCTTCACTGACCACCAATGTAAGGGAGCCCTTCTTCCACTGATCATTAATGCAAGGAAGCTTCTTCACTGACCACCAATGTAAGGGAGCCCTTCTTCCACTAATCATTAATGCAAGGAGGCTTCTTCACTGACCACCAATGTAAGGGAGCCCTTCTTCCACTGATCATTAATGCAAAGAGGCTTCTTCACTGACCACCAATGTAAGGGAGCCCTTCTTCCACTAATCATTAATGCAAGGAGGCTTCTTCACTGACCACCAATGTAAGGGAGCCCTTCTTCCACTGATCATTAATGCAAAGAGGCTTCTTCACTGACCACCAATGTAAGGGAGCCTTTCTTCCACTGATCATTAATGCAAGGAGGCTTCTTCACTGACCACCAATGTAAGGGAGCCCTTCTTCCACTGATCATTAATGCAAAGAGGCTTCTTCACTGACCACCAATGTAAGGGAGCCCTTCTTCCACTGAGCATTAATGCAAAGAGGCTTCTTCACTGACCACCAATATAAGGGAGCCCTTCTTCCACTGTTCATTAATGCAAGGAGGCTTCTTCACTGACCACCAATGTAAGGGAGCCCTTCTTCCACTAATCATTAATGCAAGGAGGCTTCTTCACTGACCACCAATGTAAGGGAGCCCTTCTTCCACTGATCATTAATGCAAAGAGGCTTCTTCACTGACCACCAATGTAAGGGAGCCCTTCTTCCACTGATCATTAATGCAAAGAGGCTTCTTCCCTGACCACCAATGTAAGGGAGCCCTTCTTCCACTAATCATTAATGCAAGGAGGCTTCTTCACTGACCACCAATGTAAGGGAGCCCTTCTTCCACTGATCATTAATGCAAGGAAGCTTCTTCACTGACCACCAATGTAAGGGAGCCCTTCTTTCACTAATCATTAATGCAAGGAGGCTTCTTCACTGACCACCAATGTAAGGGAGCCCTTCTTCCACTGATCATTAATGCAAAGAGGCTTCTTCACTGACCACCAATGTAAGGGAGCCCTTCTTCCACTAATCATTAATGCAAGGAGGCTTCTTCACTGACCACCAATGTAAGGGAGCCCTTCTTCCACTGATCATTAATGCAAAGAGGCTTCTTCACTGACCACCAATGTAAGGGAACCTTTCTTCCACTGATCATTAATGCAAGGAGGCTTCTTCACTGACCACCAATGTAAGGGAGCCCTTCTTCCACTGATCATTAATGCAAAGAGGCTTCTTCACTGACCACCAATGTAAGGGAGCCCTTCTTCCACTGAGCATTAATGCAAAGAGGCTTCTTCACTGACCACCAATATAAGGGAGCCCTTCTTCCACTGTTCATTAATGCAAGGAGGCTTCTTCACTGACCACCAATGTAAGGGAGCCCTTCTTCCACTAATCATTAATGCAAGGAGGCTTCTTCACTGACCACCAATGTAAGGGAGCCCTTCTTCCACTGATCATTAATGCAAGGAAGCTTCTTCACTGACCACCAATGTAAGGGAGCCCTTCTTCCACTAATCATTAATGCAAGGAGGCTTCTTCACTGACCACCAATGTAAGGGAGCCCTTCTTCCACTGATCATTAATGCAAAGAGGCTTCTTCACTGACCACCAATATAAGGGAGCCCTTCTTCCACTGTTCATTAATGCAAGGAGGCTTCTTCACTGACCACCAATGTAAGGGAGCCCTTCTTCCACTGATCATTAATGCAAGGAAGCTTCTTCACTGACCACCAATGTAAGGGAGCCCTTCTTCCACTAATCATTAATGCAAGGAGGCTTCTTCACTGACCACCAATGTAAGGGAGCCCTTCTTCCACTGATCGTTAATGCAAAGAGGCTTCTTCACTGACCACCAATGTAAGGGAGCCCTTCTTCCACTAATCATTAATGCAAGGAGGCTTCTTCACTGACCACCAATGTAATGGAGCCCTTCTTCCACTGATCATTAATGCAAAGAGGCTTCTTCACTGACCACCAATGTAAGGGAGCCCTTCTTCCACTGATCATTAATGCAAAGAGGCTTCTTCACTGACCACCAATGTAAGGGAGCCCTTCTTCCACTAATCATTAATGCAAGGAGGCTTCTTCACTGACCACCAATGTAAGGGAGCCCTTCTTCCACTGATCATTAATGCAAGGAAGCTTCTTCACTGACCACCAATGTAAGGGAGCCCTTCTTCCACTAATCATTAATGCAAGGAGGCTTCTTCACTGACCACCAATGTAAGGGAGCCCTTCTTCCACTGATCATTAATGCAAAGAGGCTTCTTCACTGACCACCAATGTAAGGGAGCCCTTCTTCCACTAATCATTAATGCAAGGAGGCTTCTTCACTGACCACCAATGTAAGGGAGCCCTTCTTCCACTGATCATTAATGCAAAGAGGCTTCTTCACTGACCACCAATGTAAGGGAGCCTTTCTTCCACTGATCATTAATGCAAGGAGGCTTCTTCACTGACCACCAATGTGAGGGAGCCCTTCTTCCACTGATCATTAATGCAAAGAGGCTTCTTCACTGACCACCAATGTAAGGGAGCCCTTCTTCCACTGAGCATTAATGCAAAGAGGCTTCTTCACTGACCACCAATATAAGGGAGCCCTTCTTCCACTGTTCATTAATGCAAGGAGGCTTCTTCACTGACCACCAATGTAAGGGAGCCCTTCTTCCACTAATCATTAATGCAAGGAGGCTTCTTCACTGACCACCAATGTAAGGGAGCCCTTCTTCCACTGATCATTAATGCAAGGAAGCTTCTTCACTGACCACCAATGTAAGGGAGCCCTTCTTCCACTAATCATAAATGCAAGGAGGCTTCTTCACTGACCACCAATGTAAGGGAGCCCTTCTTCCACTGATCATTAATGCAAAGAGGCTTCTTCACTGACCACCAATGTAAGGGAGCCCTTCTTCCACTAATCATTAATGCAAGGAGGCTTCTTCACTGACCACCAATGTAATGGAGCCCTTCTTCCACTGATCATTAATGCAAAGAGGCTTCTTCACTGACCACCAATGTAAGGGAGCCTTTCTTCCACTGTTCATTAATGCAAAGAGGCTTCTTCACTGACCACCAATGTAAGGGAGCCCTTCTTCCACTAATCATTAATGCAAGGAGGCTTCTTCACTGACCACCAATGTAAGGGAGCCCTTCTTCCACTGATCATTAATGCAAGGAGGCTTCTTCACTGACCACCAATGTATGGGAGCCTTTCTTCCACTAATCATTAATGCAAGGAGGCTTCTTCACTGACCACCAATGTAAGGGAGCTTTTCTTCCACTAATCATTAATGTAAGGAAGCTTCTTCACTGACCACCAATGTAAGGGAGCTTTTCTTCCACTAATCATTAATGCAAGGAAGCTTCTTCACTGACCACCAATGTAAGGGAGCCCTTCTTCCACTAATCATTAATGCAAGGAGGCTTCTTCACTGACCACCAATGTAAGGGAGCCCTTCTTCCACTGATCATTAATGCAAGGAAGCTTCTTCACTGACCACCAATGTAAGGGAGCTTTTCTTCCACTAATCATTAATGCAAGGAAGCTTCTTCACTGACCACCAATGTAAGGGAGCTTTTCTTCCACTGATCATTAATGCAAGGAAGCTTCTTCACTGACCACCAATGTAAGGAAGCCCTTCTTCCACTGATCATTAATGCAAGGAGGCTTCTTCACTGACCGCCAATGTAAGGCCCCTTTCCCACTCACCCGTAATGTTGGAAGCATTCTTCCCAGTGACCCCAATGTAAAAGAGCATTCTTTTCACTGCACACCAATGTATGTTGCCTTTTTCCTCCAGCTAACTATAAATGAAATGGGGCATCTCTCCCACTGACCATACAATAAATGTATGGGTGCCTTTCCTCCGCTATCCACGAATCTATGGGGGCCCTTCTCCCACTGATTACTAATGTGAAAAGGCTCTTCTTCCTCTAAGCACTGGCAAAATAGAGCCCCTTTCCCACTGATCACCAATGTAAAGGTGCCTGTCCGTATTTGTTTTCTAATAATGATTATTATTTATTTAATTTCATGATTTCTTCTAAAAATAATTTTGTCTATAGCACAGGAGGGGTTTAAAATAATCTGCCATGGAAATCTAATATTCTAGGCATGCCACGTTCCATATTTTTCATTTATTTTGTTAACATTATTATTATTATATCTACTGTTTACAAATCTCATTTTTAGAAGGCGTCCCTGAGATTTGGTTATTATTTTCATGGGTTCCCCCTGGGGTATAACTGCCAAAGATGGAGAACCTACACATTTGAATATGAAGAAAGATTCTGAGATTGAGCAAACATATGAAAATTATTAATTTTGTTGTATGTATAATTTATTATCATTGTTTTAAATATTTATTATGAGTTAAGAAGGCAAATTTGTCACAGAACAGGCATAGCTGATAATAGTGCTCTGGAGTTGGAAATATTTGGGGTGGGACTTTTAGTACTTGGTATGTGAATTGGGCAATATATGAATCAGAAATACTTACCTCACTCCTTGCATCTAAATTTCTCTTGCTTTTGGAAGATGGGTACGTTTCCACTATTTAAAATATGCCACGTAATTAAATCTATTATTTTATTTATTTATAAACATCACTTAGACAGGGTGCATGCTGTTGTGCTGCAGCAGTGTGCACATTAAGGGTCCATTCACACTAGCGCGACTTGTCAGGCAACTTGGTCGCCTGACAAGTCGCGGTCGGTCGCCTGTCATTGATTAGCACAGGACCCGTTCTAATAGGAGCGACACAAGTCGCTCCGACTTAGAAAAAGGGTCCTGTACTACTTTTGGGGCGACCTGGAGGCCACTTGCATTGACTTCAATTATATGAAGTCCGTGCATGTCGCGCGCCGAGGTCGCCCCAGCAAGTCGTGTCGCCCCTGTCTGAATGGGCTCTAAAGGGGTTGTAAAGGCAGAAGGTTTTTATCTTTGCATTCTATGCATTAAGATAAAAAAAGTCTTCTGAGTGCAGCAGCCCCCTCAATACTTACCTGAGCCCCCTCTCTATCCAGCGATGTCCACGAGTGCCTCAATTGTCCCGGTACTCTCTTTCCTGATTGGCTAAGACACAGCAGCGGCACCATTAGCTCCCGCTGCTGTCAATCAAACTCAATTACCCAATCAGGAGAGAGAGGAGGCAACGCCAAACGGTAGCTCTGTGTCTGAATGGATACACGGAGCTGCAGCTCGGCTCGGGTGCCACCATAGCAAGCTGCTTTCTGTGGGGGCACTCAACAGATGGGAGGACCCGAGAAGAGGAGGATCTGGGCTGCCCTGTGCAAAACCACTGCACAGAGGAGGTAAGTATACCATGTTTGTTATTTTAATAGAAAAAAAAAAAAAAAAAAAACAAGACTTTACAATCACTTTATTTAAGTGTTACAATAACACACAAAAATGAGCAATAAGCGCCTTGGTGCAGTGCCATTTTTTCTTAATAGCACTTCAACACAACTGCATTGTAACACACCTCTATGCATTGTGGTGCACTACAGTAAAAAAAAAAAAAAAAAATGCACCCTTTTGGTGTTGTTTTGGTGCATTAGGCAATTCTCCTATTACTTCCTATATGCAACACACCATAACAGGTAAAAGTGCAAATCCAGCCTAATACTTTTAATTGGATAGTCTAAAACAAACAATAAAGCCAGCCATAGAGCCAAAGATTGCTTGATCTAACTGTGTTGATGGGGAATCCCTCCCGCAGAGTCATTGAGTTCTCCCGGCGTGGGGCGCCGTCCCCACTGGAAGAACACTGTGATTACTGCTGGTGGCTATATTAGCCACCAGCAAAAATCACATGTAAAATCCAAATTGATTGATTGATTGATCGATCAGCTTGGGTACATTCAGCCTGCCCATACGCGGTTTGAATCTCAGCCGATCTTTGCTGAACCTGTCAAAATTGGAACCGTCCATTGCCGGTATTAGAACCCTTTCAAGCACAACAAAAACACATCACGGTGCATTTTTGTTGCATTTTTTGAGTCACGTGCTGGGATTCAGGAATCCAGAAAACACACCAAAAACGCAAACTGTGTTCTTGAGCGCATCAGTGTGAAAGAGCCCTTATGGTACATGGGGTTTCCACGGCTTAAACAATTATGCACATGTAGAAAAACCTAATGAATTCTTGTTACAGTGCACTAATACATCTACAATCCTCTCCAACTGCAGAAACTGAGACAAATTTGTTATGTAAATGTCTGAAAAACTGCATTGGGAACTGCAGAAAGTTTATTATGACCTTGGAAAGCATTTCGGGCCACTCAAAGCCCAAGGCAGATAACGCTACCCCACCGGAACTCAGAAGAAGATAGCAGGCATCCAGTTTCACTAATCCAGAATATGTAAATGAAAAGAATGGGAGGCCGCTCTACTGACCTGATGTTTGTGAGTATATGGCCTCAGCCAGCGCTATTCCACTGGCCACACCCTCTGATGCTTTTCACCCGCCCACAGGGGCTTAGTCATAGAGGTCTGGTGGCCGAGGTATCTGCCTTGGGCTTCGAGTGGCCCTAAATTCTTTCCAAGGTCACAAAGAAACTTTCTGTATTTCCTAATGCAATTTTTCAGAAATGTAACAAATTTGTCACAGTTGACCATTAGAAAAGGACTGGCTGAGGCCATCTGCTCTCAAACATCGGGTCGCTGGAGCGGTGTTCCATACATCCAGAAATTTTATATTTAGACTGCAACACATTTTAGTGTACACACACAACATATACTTATGTCATACTTCCTCTGGCAGACAGGGCATTTGCCCATCTCTCCTAGATGCCTTTCCTCCTGGAAGCAGCGTTTTGGCAGAAAAAAATACACTGTACACGTGTAAATACATCTAGACAAGTCAAGGCGCATCAAGCGCCTGGGTGTTAATTCATTTCATTGGGTAGAATAATAATTTATACTGCCCATTGAAATGAATTAACAATCATGCACTTGATGCACCTAGCGATAACGCGTGTTTAAATGCGTTTACATGCATTAAATGCTTTTCTGCTGCTCCTAGATGAGCTGGCAGTATTTTTTTTCTGCCCCTAAATGCCTATGTGTGCATGGACACAGACTAACATGTAGGGGCATTTAGAGGCAGATAATAAAAAGCTTAATGTCCCTAACAGCAATGTTCAAGACATCCAGCGTGCATGAGGTCTTAGGCCCCTTTCACATGGGGCGGATCCCTCCGAGCGGAACTTACCTGCTCAGCGGTGGATCCCTCCACTAATTCCCGCTGAGCAGGCAGATGACAAGCCCTTTCCCCTCCGCTATGCAAATCAGACAAGGACGGAGCCCGCTCTTCTCTATGGGGCGGTCAGATGGAAACAGACTGCATGTCCATTTCCATCCAATTGTCATCCAATCCGACCCGCTGGACGGATGATAAACGTGTCGCCATACGTCTGTTTTCAGCGGGTCTTGTAGTATCGGATGCCAGGTGGGTGTCAGCGGACATCCGTCTCCCCGACAATGGGTGGCCAGATCAGGTCTGCCTGAAAAACGGACAGGCAGACTGGATCGGTCTGATCATTTGAAAGGGGCCTTAGGGCTCTTTCACACGGAGCGGACCGCATTGCAATCCGCTCCGGCACTTTTTTTTTTTTCACGGAGCGGATGACATTTGTGTCATCCGGTCCGTATGTCCGCATATCATCCCATCTGCTTGCGGATGATCTACGGACATATTGTCTGTCTATGGGCATTGCGGTTGTCAGCGGATGACACCGCTGACATCCGATTTTCCTTCCTTTCCGTTTTTTGAACGGAGGAAAAATAGGGTTCTGTTCTGTTCCAAAAAATGGAACAGAACTGAAAGGAAGAAAATCGGATGTCAGCGGATGGTATTCCGCTGACATCCGCAATGCCATTGACTTACATTATGTCCGTAAGCGCCGGTTCACATACACGCGACGCTACTTCCCGGGGCGACCTCCGAGATCGCGGTGCGAGCAGCGCGCCGCGACCTCGGAGCGGCCGCCACGGACTTCATAACATTGAAGTCTATGGCGGTCGCCTCCTGGTCGCCCCAAAGAAGCTCCGGACCCTTTTTCTAGGTCGGAGCGACTTGTGTCGCTCCTATTAGAACGGGTCCGCAGCTTCCCTATAGGAGGCGACCTGCGGCGACCTGTGAGGCGACCAGGTCGCCTCATAGGTCGCCCTAGTGTGAACCGGGACTTAATCATCCGCAAAAAAATAGGATGATTTGCGGACATACGGAGTGCCCATGTGAAAGGGCCCTTACACTCATATATTTAGACCTTTTTTGTTATTAGTATAAACAAAAAAAAAAAAAACTTTGGTATGCTTCTTTACAGCATTGTTAGAATAATAGCAGGCATAGAGTAATGTAGGAAGACTCCCCAAGGGACATCTCTGTTGCCGTTTAGTGTTCTTGACAGAAAACAGAAATCATTGCTTATCATAATGGTTAAGTGATTGTTGCCAGGATAATCGTGTGTTTTCTTTCCTGTTATTTGCACACACTGAAGTTTGCAATATCTTATTATAGGATTCTCATGTATTTTTAAAATGTAATTAAATTAGTGTGGATAAAACTTTTATGAACACAGGAATTGTACTAAGCCATGCACAGGTAGCTGCTAAACCTGTAAAAAAAAAATAGGATTATTTTTTGGCTTCCCGATATAGTAAATAAGAATCTTAGGGCTCTTTTACATGGGTGGACCCACCTGCTCAGTGGGTGATCTGCCCACTGTTCCCCGCTAAGCAGGCAAATGACCATCTGCTTATGCAGGTAGACAAAGTTGCCAAGTATATGGTATGTGTCAGTTTAGGCTAGTTGAAGATTTACTACACTAAGAGTCTCTCTTTCCGATTCTCTATATGATATATGTGGATTTTACCTAGGATGTCTCTGAGGGACCTGGATACTAAAAACTACCTGGAGTCTAATGCCCCGTACACACTAGTAGAAAATCTGCCGAAAATTCCCGTCCGATGTGAAATCGTCCGATTTTCGCCTAGTGTGTACACAACTTTCAGTAGCAGATGCCGACATTTTCAACGGAAAAAAATTGGGACAAACACCAAAATTTTTATCGTCTGTCCCCAGACGACCGATTTTCGTTTAATGTGTATGCAGTACGTCTGTGAAAAATCGGATATGAAAGACCGCGCGTGATCTGAAGTTGCTGACAACCCAGAAGTCTAGGAACAAATGTGCCAAAAAAAAAGAAAAATCGGACAAGAAATTTTGTGAACATTTATGCACTGTCAACTAAAAACGGTAATGAACGCTGAGAAGACAGAGAAAAATCTGAGGATATTTCGTCCGATTTTCATCAAGTGTGTACGGCCCTTAAGTTTTCACCCACTGTTTTCACCCACTGTGTAGTCTGACTGTTGTGAGAGTAATAGTCCACCCATTGTGGTAAGAGTCAGTGTGTTTGGTGACGGTGGAGGATCACATTTATGAACTTGTGGCATGAACAACCGGGTGGAAGATCCATTTTCTACTTAAGAGACCTATTTCTAGAGACTTATTTCATTGTATTCTTAATCAGCGCTGCATTTTAAGTCTATTTTGAATTTTTCTTGCCAGTGGTTGTATGCTAGCTGCTTTTTGATTCTGGGAGCGCGTGTCTATTGTAATTTCATTCACAGTTTAGGCTAGTTGCCATTGAACATTCTTCCCACATACTAAATGCACTCATGGCCACTTTATTAGGTAGACCTGTTCAATTGCTTTGTAACACAAATTGCTAATCAGAATGCAGCAACTCAGTGTATTTTGGCATCTAGATGTGGTAAAGACAACTTGCTGAGGTTCAAACCGAGCATCAGAATGGGGAAGAAAGGGGATTTAAGTGGCTTTGAAGATGGCATGGTTGTTGGTGCCAGACAGGCTGGTCTGAGTACTTCAAAAACTGCTGATCTACTGTGATTTTCACGCACTACCATCTCTAAGGTTTCCAAAAAAGAAAAATATCCAGTGAGCGACAGTGGTGTGGAGGAAAATGCCTTGTTGATGTCAGAGGAGAATGGGCAGACTGGTTCTAGATAATAGAAGGGCAACAGTAACTCAGATAACCACTCGTTACAACCAAGGTATGCAGAATACCATCTCTAAATGCACAACACATCGAACCTTGAAGCAGATGGGTTACAGCAGTAGTAGAGCACACCGGGTGCCACTCATGTCAGCTAAGGGCAGGAAACTGAGGCTACAATTTGCACAGGCTCGCCAAAATTGGACAATAGAAGATTGGAAAAATGTTGCCTGGTTTGATGAGTCTCGACTTCAGCTGCGACTAACAACAATAAATCAACATGTATCAACAGTTCAGGCTGGTGGTGGTGGTGTACTGGTGTAGAGGATATTTCTCTTTCCTTCATTGACGGACACAGCTCTCTATTATTCAGAACCATAGGGTTATATTGCCCCCTACAGGAGTAGGACTTTAGGCAGAAAAAAGACTTGGCTACGCCTATGGGCAGTCCCAGGTGGTATACTCCCCCTCTCTGCTATCTGCTGGCATTTTTTTCCTTTTAAATGGCTTTTTTTCTCCTGTTTTTTTTCCTGCAAGATCTCCAATCAACTGCCAGACTGGACGACGGGCTGGATAATCTAGATCCAGTGGTCACCCCAGTCTGACCAACGCGCGCGCAGACCACTGCTCCCAGCTAGGTTGGCCGTGACATAGCCCCACTGGACGGGGCTTGCGTGTGAGTTAAACGCCTTATAAGTAGCATATGGCTTGGCCTTGGCCTGAGTCACAGCATTCCTCCTGGCCAACAGCTCCCCAATTGCAATGGTGAGGAGGTCCTTTCTGGAGCGGTGCCCGTCTGGTTTCTGGTATGGTGAGTAGCTATCCTCCCTCTCCCCCTGGAGGGTTTGGACTTTTGGGGTGGATGCGGGACCCTCCCTGGGATGGTCGGGCCTGTGGGTTCTGCTCCTTCCACTCAGACCTCCCATTGGTTGTTGGTGGTCTCTGTGGGCCATCAGGTCCCCCCTCCTCCTCATCTGGGGTACTGTGGTGGGTTGAGATAGTGACTGGGGCTGGTGTGCTGCACTGTACCGGTGGGGGGGCTCTGGCTGTTACTGGGGTCCTGTGCCCAGGCCCCCCTCTCCTTGCTGGTTAAATGCTAGGGCTCCAGGGATCCCTTCTGGGAGTCGCGTGCTTTTCAATGGCTGGCGGTCATGTTTGTGTAGTCCGGCGGACATTTTTCGTTTGCCCGGTGCACTAATGGAACGGCGATCATGACATAGGAGCCTCTGGGGCTCCTCCTTTCCCCTTGTGTTGACTCCTGGGTTTTTTCTTTCCCTTTTGACGCCGCAAGTGGAGCAGTGCTTCCTGCTGCAGACCGATGCTACTCTGGTGGGGTGGTGAGTCTGGTGGAGTCCCATCCTATCTCTGGGGCAGGTTGTGTAGTTCTCTGCTTGCTGGTGACCTAGGGGTGCTACCAGCAGGGTGAGGGTGCTAGACACTTTTTGTGGATGTCCCCTTCGGTACTTATGGAGTCTCAGGAGCAAAATTTCCCACCTGACCCCCTCTCAGAGGCTACAAGTCCCTAGGGGCCCCATCCCTCCATGGGTGCACTGACAGCGGTCCTGGAGTCCTTTCTTTCCTGGGTGGAGGTGGCCTTTTGTCAGCGGGCTAGCAAATAGCATCCCCCGCATTCCTCTGTCTCATTAGATCCTGAATCTGACTTGGCCACGGCGGACATGGCCCACCCTGCAGGGTCTGCAGCCACGCTCCCTGGTTATCAGATATTGAGGAGGATTCCTCCACCTCTGTAGCTGCACACGAGAAGGTGCTAGTTGACTCACTACTTGAATTTGTGCAAGAAACTTTAAGAATGGAGGATGAGCTGAGTCTGTGGCAGAGGTATCGATCCCCTTTGGCACCCATATGCTGTCTCGCACGGCCAATGTGTTTCCTTATCCCTCCTGTTTTGACAAATTTGTCTCTAAAGACTGGGAGCGTCCGAAATGTCCCTCTGTGGTTCCTACACACTTTCGTGGTGCGATAACCCTTTGAGGAGTCTTTCCTCAAGAAATGGACTGTTCCACCAGTGGTGGACCATCTGTCTCCAGGTTGAATATGACTACCATGATTCCAGTATAGGAATGTCCAGGTTTTAAAGATCCAGCTGACACTGTCACTAAATTCTACAAAGTAGATGTTTTGGCATCTGTGGATGCTTCTTTTGGCCGCAAAGTTTTGCAGGCTGCTGTTTAGAGGGTTTGTTCCCTCTTTGTTAAAGTTGGGCTCCAGTTGTTTTTTGTCAAGCTCCTGTTTACCTGGTTGGCTATTGTGTTTAGCCTTGGGATTATTTGTTGTCCCACCCTTCATGTTTGGCACTGCATAGTGACGTCCTTATGGTTCTGGATAATGTAGAGCTGTGTCCATCAAAAAATGAAAGAGAAAATGGGATTTTTGTACTTACCGTAAAATCCATTTCTCTGAGTTCATTGATGGCCACAGCACCCACCCCTCCATGGAGTTGTAATACCGTACTTCTGACACTGCTTGTTACTAAACTGAAGACCTATAGCAGAGAGGCGGATTATACCACCTGGGACTGCCCATAGGCGTAGCCAAGTCTTTTTTCTGCCTAGTGTCCTACTCCTTTATGGGGCAATATAACCCTATGGTTCTGAATAATGGAGAGGTGTGTCCATCAAAGAACACAGAGAAATGGATTTTACGGTAAGTACAAAAATTAAATTTTCTTGGCACACTGGGCCCCTTAGTGCCAATTGAGCATTATTTAAACGCCACAGACTACCTGAGTATTGTTGCTGACCATGTCCATCCCTTTATGACTACAGTGTACCCATCTTCTTGTGGCTACTTCCAACAGGATAATGTACCATGTCACAAAGTTCAAATCATCTCAAACTGTTTTCTTGAACATGACAATGAGTTCACTGTACTTCAACGGCCTCCACAATCACCAGATCTCAGAGCACCTTTGGGATGTGGTGGAACGGGAGATTCGCATCATGGATGGGCATTCGACAGATCTGCAGCAACTGCATGATACTGTCATGTCAATATGGACCGAAATCTCTGGGGAATGTTTTCAATTCCTTTGTTGAACCTATGCCACGAAGAATTAAGGGAGTTCTGAAGGCAAAAGAGGGTCCAACCTGGTACTAGCAAGGTGTATTTAATAAAGTACCCAGTGAGTATACGTGTTTATAGGTTTGGCTGTTAATTCATAACTCGTTTAAAGTGACTTATGTTCTTTTAATGTTAAACAGTTATGTATATATACCCTTAGGGTCCATTTACAGTTATGTATTGTGGTGCAATTCATTTTGAATAGCTCACTATTTCAGTAGCGAGTAACGTATCCTCTGCCCCAAAAAAAGAGTTGTATCCATTGTTCTGTGTATTAAGGCCCGTACACATGCTAAGAAAATCGGATGAACATTTCTGTAAGAGGAATAATCAGTCGATCAGCTGTACGTTAGTGCTTTCAACAGCCGATTTCGACCGTTTAGACGAAAAAAAAAAAAAATGAAAGTGCAAGCTACAAAATTTTTATTGGAATTTAACACAATGTCCAATTTTTGTTCAATGTGTACATGTGCTTTGCAGGAATAGGAAACAGGGAGATCATTCCCACTGTAACACAGGGCTCTGGCCTGTGATTGGACACAGTGGATCAGCAGGTCCTCACCATAAATCATTGGCCGGGGGGACCTGAAGACAATGTCCAGCTGTGTATAATCTCAACAGGTGTCAGCAGAGGGGGACATGCACGCGCCCTAAACGCAGTAACAGGCAGTGACATACCAGTAGGTCGCTTTGCTTGTATGGCCGCCGTCCGCATTACAATGTGGGTGGATGGTCTGCAAGTGGTAAAAAATATATATAAAAAATATATATATATATATATATATATATTTTACAGAGGGGACCTGCAAAACTCAGTTAACCAATGAGCCCTCGTTTTTACTATCCTTCAGGGAAACATTTTCTTGCTAGGGTTATTCACACGAATAAAGCATTGTTTTAAAGTTGTGAACAGCAAAGGCAAACTCACACTTTTGCTGATTACTTAAAGCTGAAATCCAGGCTAAATAACTCTCATCTACGTAAATACTGTACTAGATCCATGTGCATTCATTAGCGTCTAGTTCTGTACATTTATCAAGCATGAATCAACTGTTGCATTTTTCCTCAGTGCAGGAGTGTCCTGTAATAAAAACTGAACATTGCTGCTCCTATCCTATCATACATCACAGGAGACATGGGAGTAAGTCACACATGTGCAAGTCACAAGCAAGTCTCAAGTCTTAACCTTCAAGTCTCAAGCAAGTCCCAAGTTACTGTGGCGAAAAGCAAGCAAGTCAAGTCGAGTCCCCGCTAGAAGTCAAGCAAGTCAAGTCATTTATTTTGGTCAAGTCACAAATCAAGTCAAAATACTGATCTACCCCAATTTTCACCTTTAAATCAGTTAAAAGTCAGCGGTCAGGAAAGGTTTTGTTTTATTTTCAACATTAACAAAACTGCTTAGTGCGTTTTTCTTGGCATATTAAAGAAACACTTTGCATGCCCAAACAGCTCAAAATCCTTCGTCTGGTCATGTTTCAACACCACAATCACTAAAAACATGTTAAGTGTTCCCATTGTTAAAAAGCCAGTGTCCTAAAAATCAGAACACACTGAGGTGTTTTAAGTGACTGTGGTGTCAGAAACATAACAGGCACATTCATTTTGCTTTAACACATCTTTAGAAAATGCAAATATTTAATAACTTAAAAAAGTAAAGTCATTTCGAGTCATATGTCTCAAGTCAAAGTCAAGTCTCAAGTCATGAATACCAAGTCAAAGTCAAGTCGAGTCTTTTATTAATTTTAGTCAAGCAAGTGTCAAGTCCTCAAACTGGTGACTTAAGTCTGACTTAAGTCAAGTCATGTGACTCGAGTCCCCCACCTCTGCATCACAGGACACAGAAATGTTCATATCAGTCACAGTTTATGCTGCCAACTTCAGGTTAATGGACACTGGTAAAAAAAAAGGCAGGAATCTCCACTCCCAGCTTAGCTAAGCCCTGTTTTTTTTTGTAATGTCCTTAGGTGATGGACATGCCTACAGATGTCTCTCCGAAGATTTTCCTTGTAACGTCTTAAGTTTTCCTGGTCTATTCCTAACATCCTGATAGGATAGAGGAGGGCCTCATCTGGATCAGTCGTTACCAGGGGCTGACTGTCAACTTTTGGCCCAGGGGGCAAGTACAACCCATCGGCCCCCCTCCCGCTCTGCCTCTTCCCTGCCACCTCCCGACCCCCATCCCAGGCTAAATCTCTGCTCCAGGTACTCTCTGCTTTCTGGGTGGGTCAAGCTGTACAGCACCTGCTGCACCAACTCCGAATTCCCAAACTGGCTGGCCTGGGGCTGCAGGAGGGAGCTGGGGCAGCTCCATCTAAGCTGGCAGGGAAGGAGAGCCTCCGATGGGGCTCGGAGCCAGCATCTGGCCGCTGGCAAAATGCTATACAAGGCCAGGACAGTAATGCCCTTATAGGGGAGTTGAGTCCCTGAAGGTCCTATGGAACAGACCTGCTGTGATGGGTGAAGATCCTTCTGGTCCTGCTGCTGTGGACTGGGGAGTGCCCCTGATGTTAGTGGAACATGTGGCACTCCTCCCTGGCAGTGTTCTCCATGTTATGAAGCAGTTTTTTTCATATTGATTGGCACATGGCAGTGATGAAGCTTAAAAATTGTGTGCAGGTGCCATCTTTCTGGTCCCAGGCACAATATATGTGCATTCTGAGCTGCTGGGTCCTGCACTGCTCTCAGATTCAGCCTCATGCAGGCACAAGTTGGGGGAAGTATGATGGGGTGGGCTCCCAAATCCCTCTATCAGGTAGGGAGGACCCCCTGCAAAGGTCACCCTGAAATTGCTCCCCAAAGGCTAGGATTAGCTTGTCACTCTTTCATGGGCAAAATTCTTTACTTCCTTTGTGCCATCCCCTCCCCTCCTGAAGGAGAGTACAGCATCAGAGCAAACCTCTCATAATGTGGAAAAAAGAAGAAGCTTTTGAGGTTTAAGCATACTCTGTCCCAAGGGGTCCCAAGGGGTCATCACACCAGTGTTAGATAAGAAGAGGTTTCACAGTTTCTATTCCCACCTGTTCACAGTTCCCAAACCAAACAGAGATGTCCAGCCTATTTTGAACCAAAAGGGTTTTAACAAGTACTTCAAGGTAAAAAAAAATCAGGATTGAGTCCACTCAGTCAACAATTGCTTCACTTTATCAGAGGGATTCCTGCTGTCAGGGGATATCAAGGATGCATACCTACCAATTTTCTTACTTCACCAGTTGTTTTTAATGCTGCTTTTTGATCTGTCAACGCCTGCCAGAGTGTTCACCGAGGTGTCGGCTCTGGTACTTGGGTTGAGGAAATGGGAAATCCCCATTGTAGAGTACCTAGTTGACCTGTTTTTCAGCAAGTATTCAGCTTAGAAACTGATGTCAAATGTGCACAAGATTATATTGGGGTTATTATGTTAAACATATTCACATATTTCCATCCCTGTCTATCTGGATTCCTTGTTGTGATTACAAGGCTGCAATACACAAAATGTTGAATTAACTTGTCCCTACAGCCAGCTCTAACTGCAGGACATTTTTTATTTCTTATAGTAGAAAAACACACACACACACACGCTACACTAGAACAACACACACACACTACACTATGGTCATCAAAATAGGACATGACAGAGAACGTTATTTTTGCTCATGAGCATTTCAGTTTTATTTTATTTTTTTTGAACGATAACCCTACACACAATTAGAAAACGGAGGCTAAAGCCCACTGTCAGGTGATGTCACACAGCTGGTTCAGGCTCAGGAAAGAGTCCGACCATATGGTTGGGATCACCCAGATAACTGGACAGGCACCTGGCTCAGCCTCCGAGCGATCCACTGACAGCCTGAGCCAGCCCTTCCTGCCCCCTCCATAGCCCAGCATTCCGCTGTGCACTGGAAGAGAGCAGAGAACCGCTGACTAATACTAACAGATCTCAGCTAAGATAGGAGGGGGAGAAGGGAGCGATCAGCAGTGTTTGATTGCTTAGTTTTCACTGCAGAGCCGGTGAGAGACAGATTCATCATCGGATTGATGCTGCATCCACCTAGGTTAGTATAAATGTTTGCTTTTTTAAAACCCCAAACTTCTCTTTTAGAGTAGAGCCTGCACTACTTTTGAATGGGCTCAAATCACAGAGCACTGCAACGCATTCAAATCGCACAGGAACACACTATTGTGTTAGTATGGTACTTTCGACAGCCAATTACAGATTTTCGGACGACAAAAACTGGATGTGCAGGCTATAAAATTTTTATCGTACGTCAACACAACGTCCGATTTTCGCATAATTAGTACAGTTTTCGTCTGAAAAAAATCGTAAGAGCAAGACTAGGCATGCTCAGAGAAGAAAGAACACATACAAAACAATTCAACACATGACATCACTTCTGAAGTAGAATTCTGTCGTACGGGAAATTTCGTATGAAAATAACCTCTTCACTTTCCACATGAAACTAGCATGCAACAAAAAACGGACGACAGATCGTTCGATAATCTGATCGTGTGCACGGGGCTTAAGGGTAGATGTCAAGAGATTGTAGGCCACACACGCTCCAACACATCACTCAACACTTATATCATATTAAGTAATACAATCCAGACTTACAGTTTTGGCAAAGAAAAGGCCGCGGCACTCTTTATTGGTTTAATATATGAAAACACATCACAATAATTTTTATTTGATCATATAAAACCAACTTTAAGGAAAACAAAAACAGTTGTAATTGCTCAGTTTTCAGAACTCAAGCAACAGTAATCTTAAATTAACATAGAAAATACAACGTCCCCCCTAGAAATCAGGGTGACCCAACCACATAAAAGTCCTTTCAACAAGGGGCGGGGGAGGGAGCTCTTCAGCTGGTGCTCTTCCAAGGCAAAAGGGGCAATCCTAGACCACCCTACCCTTATATAGCCTACCACAGCTTCCTGCAGAATTCCCAGCTATCCTATTGGCTAATCCCAGCTTCCTAGCTTAAAGCAACAGTAACCCCTTTAATTTAGGTTTTACCCATAAACAATAAGCTTGAACCCATGCATGTTAAAATAATGGGGGTGGCCTCAATCCCAAGTAAGTGGGCTCATATTGTGCCCCCTTTTCATTCTTGGGAAAATATCTGCTCATCTATGGCCACAGCCAGATAATACGCAATAACAGATGTAAATAAAATGTCTGGATGTATAAAAGTAAAATGGGTTACAGATGTAGGAAAGGACAATGTTAATCGCAGACACAACAATAATAATGATTGTACACAGTGCCATGTCCATCAGCAGGGTTGGTGGTAATAATAAGCAGTGCTTAAGGTGGCAAGAAGCCACAAAGACAGCAGTCTTTTACAAGTTAAGTGTCAGAAAATGGCCCTTTGAAGTGGCAGGCACTATTTTGAAGAGTACATCCATTCCATGCTGTAGCAGTGAGAGAGAAAATATGGCTTTCATCGATGCCGCAACAGTGGCCTCTTGTGCTGAAGGGGACGGTGGAGGGGGTGGGGGTGGGGGGTGATTAGGGATACAAGCACAGAACATGGCTCACCCCATAGGCAAAATGTGCTGTGATATTAACACCAAAGCTGCTGCTGGCTTGCCCTTGATTGTTTGCCTTCTTATTGTTCTAATAAAGAAAAAGCAGTGCGCTCTGATTAAATTTGGCATATGTGACTTCTCACCCCTGCCTTCCCCTTTATCAGGACAGAGCTGGGGGATTAATGGTTATCTGCAAACATTGTACCACACTGGACATGAATGCTGCTGGGTGAAATGAAAGGACTAGGTGGAAATAGCTTGTGACAAATAGAAAAGATACATCATTCCTGAGCACTAAATGACTAAAAATAACAGTGATCTATAAACTCCAAATAATAAATCTTTAAAAAAAAAAAGGGGGGGGGGGGAAGCAGTATAAAAATTTGCAAGTGGTCCTTAGCTTGGCACATAATAAAACACATCACGTTGGTAACACTAGGCAGAACAATGCAATGTTAAGCTGGTGCCAGATGTTTTTCCTTGTCACCAAAGACCAAATAATTTGTTGATAAATTTGACATAAATGTTAATACAGGGATCTCCAAAATGTTCAGTATGAGAGCCGCATTGTATACTGTAGCTTACCAATATTTGTGGCTCGAAAAATCCCCATTGGAGTCCTCCTCCGTACATCAGGGTCATCGTTAGATTTCGTTGTACTGTATATATTTATCACGGGTACTTATATAGTGCTGTCAGTTTACACAGCGCTTTACATATTTATTATACTTTCACATCAGTCCCTGCCCTCAAAGAGCTTACAATCTAATGCCCTTATACACACAATAAGATTAGCGGATGAATGATCATCCTCATTCGTTTTTTTTTTTTTTTTTTTGCAAGCTAGTCTTATATTGAAAACAAAGAGTTTACTAAAGTGACCAAATTCTCCTTCTAAATAAAACTTCAGAAGTGATGTCATGTGTTGTAGTGTATTTATATCATATTTTCAAACCTATCTGGTATCGTATAAAGAAAACAAAATTGTGCTTGTCCTATCATATAATATCGGATGAATTGTCGTGATCGTCCTTCGAAAGCTGTGTAATAACGATCAGATTATCATACGATCGCTTTGAAAGCAATATTTTTCATACTATTTTCTGATTTCTGTGTATGGGCCTCAACTCACATTCATACACATACTAGGGCCAATTTAGACAAAAGCCAATTAACCTACCAATATGTCTTTGGAGTGTGGGAGGAAACTGGAGTGCCCCGAAGAATCCCATGCAAGCACAGGGAGAACATGCAAACTCAAGGCAGGTAGTGCCGTGGTTGGGATCAAGAATCAGGGTCCCCGTTACATAAGACATGAGATTACATTACCTTGATCCTCATTCTTTGCACATTGAGGATAAGCCACTGACCCTAGCTTCAAGCTGGATAAATTCTTGTAGTGGGTTGCATGTGGCCTGTGGTTTGGAGACCCCTGTTTTAATATATACTCATAGAGGTTTATTTAATAAAGCCAACAACCATGCTGCAGTAATACAAAGCATGGGATTCTAACATATATGGCTTAACAGGCAATTGTTTTTTACTTAATCATTTTATCATTGGTGTGCGCAGCCTATTGCATTAGTGTTTACATCCCAGAGCACAAACACACATGCTTGTATATCAGCAGAGCTTAGGATAGTGTCAGTAAAGCAAAGATTGGTTTCAGTAGGTCAGTGTACGGTGCCAGTAATTTTTTTTTTAAATATTATTATTATCTTTTATTTATTTTTTACAATATTATTTTGCATCCATTTTTTTACAGTTTTTTTTAGGAGCCGCATTATGGGGCTTTGGTGAAATATCAAGGGTCCCCTGTTGTCTCACTTTTGAAACAGAGAAAGAAACTGAGATTCCCCAGTCCTTTTCTTTGCAGCCTGCAGTAAACATAGTTTACTATGCTTAATTTAAGAATGAAGACAGGAGCGATCAGTACAGATCACTCACTGTGCTCATTTAGTAAAGGAAGGTAATGAAATATTTACCAGCCCCTTACCCGCTCCTGAGAGAAGGAAAGCTGGCAGCACCGCATGGGGGAGACAGGAAGCAGGGGGAATTGTCACCACACAAGGTAATAAGGGTGTACCCAGGCACACCCTGTGCACATGGATAGCCTCTCTACTGTCCCGGGTCACACTCACCTTTAAGAAGAAATACTTACCTTGAAAATTTCTTCTCCAGCGCTGCCATCTCGGATGTGGGCAGCTGAAACCAGAGCGTCCTCTTCTGCGTCCTCTTCTGTGTCCTCTTCCGTGTCCTCTTCCGTGTCCTCTTCTCCCAGAATGCGCCTGCACCTGCCCCGCTAGTCACTTCCGGTGCGGGCGTGTCATCTCTACAACAGGTTCCGGGAGCGGGGCGGGTGCAGGCGCATTGATTCCTGGGAGCGATGAAGCTCAGCTCCCAGGAATCAATGCAAAGAGGAAGTGACGGCGCAGAAGGAGGAAGTGGAAGAAAGGTGAGTATATTTTCTTCAATAACAAGGTAAGTAAACAAAAAAAAAAAAAATCGTAACTATCCATTTGTTTTTCAGGTGACCAAGAGCAAGCGGATGGCTCAAAATCAATTATGTCGATTTTGTGGCCAGAACTCCGCTTTAAAGTTATATTATGTATTGTACCCTTGGTTACTCCAGAAATGAATCTCTTCATCAGCCGCACTGAAATACTTCACCTGATGGTAAACACACAAAATGAAATCACAAGTCTTTCATTACCCTACAAGTGTATGTAAATCCATAATCCATAATCATTGGTGATATATTTTTTTGTGCATGATGCAGTAATGCCAAAAAAAAAAATGTATTAGGGCCAGTTTACACCACATGCAGTCCAGTGCATTTTTGTTTTGCATCAAAAACGCATTGGATAGTAGCTCACATGGTTTTCAATGGCAAAGTTTACACGAGTGCGGTCAGTTACAGTGCGTTACAGTTCCAGAAAAAAAGTAGAACATGCTGCATTTTTTCTGCACTGGACTGTACTGGAACGCAGCAAAAAGCATCAAAAATGCACTGGAATGCACCTAAACGCACGGAAAACGTACTGGAGTACACATGTCCTTATTTAAGGTTATAAAAAATGGGGAAAATGCACTGGAATGCATCAAAAACGTGCATGCAGAAAAGCATCCAAAACGCATCCAGACTGGGTTTCTATGGTGTGAACTGGCTCTTAAAGTAATATTGTAAATAATGTCATACCTGGGGATCCTGTCTGCAAGTTACATTACAAGAGAATTCTTTTGGAAGGGTGACAAGGGCAACGTATAACGTCACAATTTTGCACTGTTACTGCAGTGCACAAAACGTATGCTCTGTGCGTTGGTGCGCTATGGCATCATTCATTCTTAGCATCACCCTAATGCACTTTGTTAATGGGCATGCTCCGCAGTGCACCATAAAGCACAGTAATCCCTGTTCACACGGGCTTCAGCTTGTATAATAGCAGAGTGAACAGAAAGCTTTTACAAGGCATTTGCAGAGCTTTTGTCAAGCTTTGCTGAAGCTTTTAAAGAACCACACTCAGCTCTAGTTTGTAAATGTTGAACACAGATCCTAATGGGAGTACTGGTGGCCACTTTAAATAAGCTGTTAGCAGGCTTCAGCACTTCTTGAAGCTTGTTGAAAGCCTATTGAAGCCTGCTGGAAGCTTCTTTAAAGTGGCCATCAGCACGCCTATTAAGATCTGTGCATAACCTTTCCAAAAGGAGCTGAAGGGTGCTTTAACCACTTTAGCCCCGGAAGATTTTACCCCTTCCTGACCAGGCCCTATTTTGCGATTCGGCACTGCATTACTTTAACAGACAATTGCGCGGTCATGCAACGCCGTACCCAAACAAAATTGACGTCCTTTTTTTCCCACAAATAGAGCTTTCTTTTGGTGGTATTTGATCACCTGTGCGATTTTAAATTTTTGCGCTATAAACAAAAAAATGCGTCAATTTTGAAAAAAAAAACAATATTTTTCACTTTCTGCTATATAACATTCCCCCAAAAAAATAAAAAAAACCAAAATGTTTTAACATTTTAGGCCAATTTGTTTTCTGCTACATATTTTTGTTAAAAAAAAAAAAAATCGCAATAGGCATATTTTGTTTGGTTTGCGCAAAAGTTATCACATTTACTAACTACGGGAAAGATTTATGTCATTTTTATTGTTTTTTTTTTTACTAGTAATGGTGGCGATCTGCGATTTTTTGCGGGACTGCAACATTGCGGCGGACAGATTGCACCCCTAACACTTTTGGGGGGACCAGTGACATTGCTACAGTAATTAGTGCTATAAATATGCACCGTTACTGTAATAATGACACTGGCAGGGAAGGGGTTATCACTGTTTGTGATCAAGGGGTTAAATGTATGCCTCGTGCTTACTGACATGTGTGGGGGGAGGGGGTTCTTTGACACAAACAGAGATCGCAGGTTCAGCTATGTTGAATCCTGTGATCTCTCCCTATCTGTCACTGAGAAGATCCGCCTGCTTTGTTTACATAAGCAGGTGGATCTTCTCACACTTTCCCCGACGATTGGGGAAGGGAGGCGGCGATCGCGGGAGCGGGGACCACTAGGAGTCCAGCGATGTAGGTCTACGTCGCTAAACCCAGGCGTCCCGCACTGCCGCAGTAATATCACTGTGAGCAGTCGGCTATTGGTTAAAGGCTTAAGTACCATGGTCTTCCTGAATTCAGACAGTGTATTGGAATCCTGAGACTGGAGCTATGCATGGGAATCTCTGTACAAAAAAGAATGATTGGCAACAGTCGTACAGAAATGATCTAGTAAATTAGACAATCTCTGTTTTCGTGCCACCTACAATAATTATACACATCAGGATTATACCTAGTCATTGCCCTAGTCTTCCTAAGAACAGACTGTCTATGGGAATCTTGGTAATGGAGCTACACATGGGATTATCTGTACAAAAAGGAATAATTGGTAACAAACGTACAGAAATTATCGTTACTTAGACAATCTCTGAATAGTGTTTTTAGTGATTGGAAGCACTCATTAGCACCCCCCCCTACAAAATTTCTACACAGAAGGATCACACCTAGTCATTATTTTAGTCTTCCTGTGATCAGACAGTGTATGGGAAACCTGTGACTGGAACTACACATGAAAATCTAGAAGGAATCATACAGAAATGATCTAGTAAATTAGAAAATCTCTATTTACCATAGTGTTTCCAGAGGCTGGAAGTACTCATTAGCGCCCCCTACAATAATTATAGACATCAGGATCATACCTAGTCATTGTCCTAGTATTCCTGGGGTCAGACTCTATATGGGAATTACACATGGGTTTTTTGTACAAAAAGGAATGAAATGTGACAGACGTACAGAAATTATTGTTATTTAGACCATCTCTGAAAAGTGTTTTTAGTGGTTGGAGGCTGTCATTAGCGCCCCCCTACAAAGGTTCTACTCATAGGGATCACACCTAGTCATTGCCTTGGTCTTCCTGTGATCAGAATGTCTATGGGAATCCTGAGACTGAAACTACATATGGGATTCTCTCTAGAAAAAGGAATCATACAGAAATGATCTATTCAATTAGACAATCTCTATTTACAATAGTGTTTGGAGGGTACTCGTTAGCGCCCCCTACAAACATCTTACACAGCAGGACAACACCTAGTCATTGCCCTAGTATTCCCGGGATCAGACAGTGTAAGGGAATCTTGAGGTTGGAGCTACACATGGCATTCTCCGTACAAAAATAAATGGTTGGTGACAGTCGTACAGAAATAATCTAGTAAATTAGGCAATCTCTATTTACAATAGTGTTTCCAGAGTACTCGTTAGCGCCCCCTACAAAAGTCCTACACAGCAGGACAACACCTAGTCATTACCCTAGTATTCCTGGGATCAGACAGTGTATGGAAATGATGAGGCTGGAGCTACACGTGGGATTCTCTGTACAAAAAGAAATAATTTGGTGACAGTCGTACAGAAATAATCTAGTAAATTAGACATTCTCTATTTACAATAGTGTTTCCAGAGTACTTGTTAGCGCCCCCTACAAAAGTCCTACACAGCAGGACAACACCTAGTCATTGCCCTAGTCTTCCTGGGATCAGACAGTGTATGGCAATATTCAAGGCTGGAGCTACACATGGGATTCTCTGTACAAAAACAAAATGGTTGGTGACAGTCGTACAGAAAAAATCTAGTAAATTAGTCAATCTCTATTTACAATAGTGTTTTCAGAGTACTCGTTAGCGCCCCCTACAAAAGTCCTACACAGCAGGACAACACCTAGTCATTGCCCTGGTCTTCCTGGGATCAGACAGTGTATGGAAATGATGAGGCTGGAGCTACACATGGGATTCTCCGTACAAAAAGAAATGGTTGGTGACAGTCGTACAGAAACAATCTAGTAAATTAGACACTCTCTATTTACAATAGTGTTTCCAGAGTACTCGTTAGCGCCCCCTACAAAAGTCCTACACAGCAGGACAACACCTAGTCATTGCCCTAGTCTTCCTGGGATCAGAAAGTGTATGGAAATGATCAGGCTGGAGCTACACATGGGATTCTCCGTACAAAAAGAAATGGTTTGTGACAGTCATACAGAAAAAATCTAGTAAATTAGACATTCTCTATTTACAATAGTGTTTCCAGAGTACTCGTTAGCGCCCCCCACAAAAGTCCTACACAGCAGGACAACACCTAGTCATTGCCCTAGTCTTCCTGGGATCAGAAAGTGTATGGAAATGATGAGGCTGGAGCTACATATGGGATTCTCCGTACAAAAAGAAATGGTTTGTGACAGTCATACAGAAAAAATCTAGTAAATTAGACAATCTCTATTTACTATAGTGTTTCCAGAGGTTGAAAGTACTCGTTAGAACCCCCTACAAAAGTCTTACACAGCAGGACGACACCTAGTCATTGCCTTGTCTTCCTGGGATCAGTCTATGGGAATTCTGCCTAGTTACACGTGAGATTCTGTTTGCAAAGATTTTAACCCCTTATAAAAACAAAAAAAATAAAAAATTGATTAAAATCAATCACAAAAAAAAAAAAAACTACTTGATTAAAATCAATCTACTGCAAATGAATCATCAGACAACCAAGAGTTACATCCCTTATTCCATAACAAGCAGCTACAACCTCATCCTGCCTGCCTAGGTAAACTTGGCAATCCTGCCTTAAAATTCCCCATTCTTCTACAATCCTACTATTAGAGGAGCAGTTTCGTAAAAATCAAATCCAGGGCAAATGCATATTTTTTTTTTTTTGTTGTTGCTCAGAGCACACAATTAAAGCAGAATAAACCTCTTGACAGGTCAGGATTGACACATCAAGCCAGCGCGCACGTTTTCCTGTTATCTTCCTGTTTCAAGTAGCGCATTTACTGTCAGAATCTGGAGCCGAGGACAACACATGATAAAGCTGAGCATTTGCCGAGGAGCAGCCTGCATCTCTCTCCGCCTGTCTGTTTCTGCAGGGCTGCTGGTAGTCTTTAAGCTGTGTGAGAATCCTGGGAGTTGGTGATGTCAGACCGGTTTGGGTCATTTGAAGGTTAGCAGCCTGGGAAGGGTTCATGGAGAGTTCACTCGCATATATTAGGCAATCCAATCTTTCATTTTGTGTGACACAAGTAGTAGGAAGTGAGCTGTTCAAAAGCAGAAGGATCTATTCGCTTTGGAAGGGGGGACGCCGAGTGCTAGATGGAATAAATGTTGTTATTTTTGCAGACTTTCAGCTCACTTACACCCAGAGAGCGGGTACGGCGTACGATCTGCTCCAGCAGCCTGCAAGCACCTTCAGGAATTTCGAGAGGTTTTAGCCTGCAGCTGACAGCTTGGATTTCTTCATCCCCCCCCCCCCCTTTCTGCTTAGCTGGAATGGCTGGGAAGCTTGGAAAATAGTAAATGATCATTTGGATCAATTACAGGCTTTTAGCTGTGTTGTCTGTCATAATTCATGATTCTGGTCTGGGAAATAGACCAACAGCCTACGTGCCAAAAAAAAGGGGCAGAGTTTGATGGAGTTGGGTGTACTTTTCGATGCCATTTTCCTGTGCACCTAAAGGAAAAGCACTTTTCCAGGCATCTCGTATAGGGGGGAAATCATGTTTGACTGTATGGATGTTCTAGCAGTGAGCCCTGGGCAAATGCTGGATTTCTACACTGCGAGCCCATCTTCTTGCATGCTACAGGAAAAAGCTCTCAAAGCATGCTTCAGCGGATTGGGACAGACAGAATGGCAGCACCAACACCGGCACAGTGCTCAATGTAGGTCCACTTACCAGCCTGTCTGTTTTTATTTTCTTCTACTAGCTACTTCTCGCTGCATGCCGTAAAATGAACTCCACTCCAAAAATGACAGCTAATAAAAGGCACTCCTATTTGTTTTTGTTTTTTTTTATCTCAAGTGCAGCTGACAAGTGCAATTAATAATTAACTTGTAAATGATGATGTACTTTTACTACCTGCAGGTTGTATTTTTGCGCACTAGACTTTTTTTTAAATACAAAAAAAAAAAAAATCAAATTGATATTTACCTGTAAATATTGATTTACGTTTTCTAGCTGTCATTTCCCGAGCAGTGCTTCAAACGCCAGTATGATTTACGTCCCTTTTATAGTTCGCTTTTTTGCTTACACCACATAAAAAGCAAAACTCATATTTATTTATAAAGTCTATTTTACCTTTATTGCCTCTTTAATGCATTTTATCCAAAAGCACAACACAAGTGTGGACTGTTTTTATTGGAGCAGTTTTTAAGTTGTAGTCGTAGATGAGAGGATACTTGTTTATCCTCGTTTATGTCATTGAAATTTCTTTCATTTTACCTAAGGTCGTTTTTTTTAACGCAAAAATAACGGTTGGGTAGGAAAATATTTTTCGTAGTCGGCTAAAGAAAATGTTTTTGTTGTGCTTGTGTATTTAACTGCTTGATGAGAGCAGTAGGATAACAAATGTACTATATTCGCCTTTATTGCTGTTGGCTACTTGCAAAGCCATAATTCTTAAGCGGTGACCTTAGCACCTTTAAATTTGCTTTGCCCTGACTTTCAAAGTTTCAGCATTGCTAAATAACCCTGGCTGCTGGAGACTTCAGCCATCAATTACAGGCATGCCCCAAGATACAGTCAGTGCTTTTCCCATCTACAGTAGGAGGTTTTGTGAAGGAGGAGAAGGAGCCTTCTTGCATGTGGTCTACAAAATTGCCGTTATCTGATCTTGACATGGTGCTGGGGAGCACACACATTGTAAACAGTAGTAAGGCTTTAGCACCCAGGCTTCAAGTTTTTGAGAAATGACCAAAGGCACTAGAACTGCACAAGCCATTCACTGCTCCAAAAAAAAAAAGGAGCCTGCAGGATGCTGCTTTGCTCTGACACTGATTTAGATGAATTGCCAGGCTGTTTATCACAGTGGTTTTAACACAGTGTTCAACACCTCGACTGTGGATTGCTCCTTCAATTATGTTGTTACCTTTTTTTTTCTTTCTGCTTTATGAGCACCCTGTGCTCTGTATGACTCAATGAAATGTTGTTCCTTCCATCTAAATGGGTGATCATAAAACAGAATTTGTGGATCCGAGCGCCCACCATTGCATATTTCTCCTTCTTGCAATTAACTATGACAACATGGTTCCTACATGTCACCAATCCTTTTTTCTTTGATTAAAAAGAAAAAAAAAATCTGTAACGTGTGTTAGTCTTTGCCAAAGATAACAGAGAAGCATGAGCTGTCATTTCTTAGGAAGTCTTAAAATAATAGCCCTGATTCTGCTCTTCCATATAATACAAATTCAATTCAGAAGGTTTCTTGTGATGTACATATAAGATACTCGTTCTTTAAATGTTTTTGTTTTATGCCTTTTTTTAAAAATCTGTAATGTGTGTTAGTCTTTGCCAATGATAACAGAGAAGCATGAGCTGTCATTTCTTAGGAAGTCTTAAAATAATAGTCCTGAATCCGCTCTTCCATATAATATGTATTCAATTCGAAAGGTTGCTACTGCTGGCCATTTAAAGGACACTTGTCCTTTAGATGTTTTTGTTTTATGCCTTTTTTTTTAAATCTGTAACATGTGTTAGACTGTGCCAATGATAACAGAGAAGCATGAGCTGTCATTTCTTAGGAAGTCTTAAAATATTAGCCCTGAATCCGCTCTTCCATATAATATGTATTCAATTCGAAAGGTTGCTACTGCTGGTCACTTAAAGGACACTCGTCCTTTAAATGTTCTTCTTTTATGCTTTTTTTTAATCTATCAGGAAGTTGGCCTTTGGGGCGTTAATCAGGGTAAACATGAAATGTGTTTATATAAACAGTGAAGGTGTTCGACATATCAGTTGTCCACATGACATCAGGAAGCTGAATGATAGCATTCGATATTGTTCCCATTCAGGCTTTTTTTAAAGTTGCCTTTTAGAAGCTTTGGAATGTCTGCGAAGCCTCCTGCCCTCTGAATATGTTATCAAACTACCTATATTTAATGTGTGATTGCATTTCAATGTGTGTGCTGCCTCCTCCTCCACACCACTCCCTTGGTGTTTTATAAATCCGGCCTCTACATAAATTATTTTCTAGTGCTTTCGTGAAAGAGAGTATATAAACAGATTTTTTTTTCAGCACAATTTGGCTTGTGCAATTGTTTTGGACCAGATCCAAACATTAAATCCATGGCAAAAGAGAAAAAAAAAGATACTCAAAACCCAGTTTAAAAGGCATTAACCCACTCATATTTTTTTTTTTTTACATGCATAGTGCCATTTAAAAATTTAAGGCAGACACTTTTGATGTAATCTTCAGCTGTAAAATAAAAAAAAATAACACATTGGTATTTAATGCACTTTCATTTCTAGTTATTAGATTATTTCTTAATAATAGGAGAAATGGGTAATTTAAGTAAAGGATGTTTAACGATAACGATATCTTGCACATATCATAATGTTAACAAATGGAAAATATTGTGGGAAAATTAAAATCTATTGTGTGCACGCTTATTTTAGATATACCTGAAGTCATTGGCTTTGTGGTTTCGATTTATAAAAAAACATTTCAGTAGTAATCCATGTATAGTGTATTTTTCCTGCTTTTGGTATGGCTTACTGTTGCCAATATCTAGGCAAACATTGTGTAGTAGTGTATCAATTAACTTTTCCTTGTTCTACTGCTGTTTTTTTAAGCATAATCTATTGCTGCATGTACCTTACATGTCTGGTGTAAACATCAGCGTTACATTTTTAAAAAAATAGACATTTAAAATAGACTTTATTTATTTTCTTCGAATGGTTTTCTAATTTTCCAGGGAGAGTTATGACTGGTACTTCGGTTGTATAGATAAAACATAGGAACCTATGCCTTTTGGATTACTGCAGTGAAATATTGACATATTTATTTTATAGTTCAGAGTCTTCAAAAGTTATGGGGGAATGCAAAATGCACAGCTCTTGTAGAAGCACGGTGGAATGTAAAGTAAACTTTTACTATGGATGCTGGGCTTTTAAGAGGTGTTTTTACACTCACCCTGTTATCCTTTATATTCTTTTACTATGCCGGGAAGCAGAGATTTATACCTGTAGTTATTTTTTGTTGCGGAAAATAATGGTTGGAAATTTTTTGCTCACTAATGCTACAGCTGTGGTAGCTATCGATCATACTATTACCTGGACGGCAACAACTTTTTTTTATGGTTTCATTTTTTATTGTGTTCTAAACTTTGGGCAGATGAGTATTAAAATATGTGAAGGGCTTTACTGGTTTTATTTTTTCTTCTTGTATAATGTAATGTGTATTATTATTCTCGAGATTAATATCAGCAATCTGTCGGTTATCTATAGATCCTATCTATCCTATCATATCTTGTAAAAACACAAGCAGCCGCCATCTTAAATTTGCTTTCTCCACCCATTGTATTGATTTTGATAACGGGTCAAATTTATGAGAAGACTTCCAGACCTTGTATGAACCATGATACTGTATATACTACATTTTGTATTAACTTGTACATACAGGGAGAACACAATTACAGTTTTATGTTTAAGAACTTTGGTATAAGTGAGTGCATTTTATACGTTAGATATATTTTCTGATTTTGGTAGCCAGGGTATGTTGTACACAAAAAGCCCTGGCTTGACATACTTCAAAGAGTTGTCAGTCATGCCCAGAGATACATGAGAATATATGATGCTCATATTTTATAAATTTTTAAGCCAGTTATGGATCTGGAAATCTACATCCCTAATGCAAAAATTAACCATTACGTCAAGAAAGCCAGCGTAAAACAGCTTAAGGCATACAAATCTTGTGGGGGGTCGTATGCTGCATATAGATCGCATGAAAAAATAATGTAGTATAACCGCATCTTTGAAAAAATATCTATTTGATCTATTTAATCTCCAAGTCCCAACAGTGGTACTAAAGAAATAAAATAAAATTGCTAAAATAAAACAATACATATGCAGAAAAGTATACATTTTTGCATACTTTCCATGTTTAAACTTAGTGATATAGAGAACTATAGTGATATAGAGATTTAAAGCCATGCTTATGGAGATAAGATTAGCTAAGAGTAGAAGCCAATGCCTAAAATGCCCTTTCCACATAATAGGGTGCTGGTGGAGTTTGATAGGACCTTGAAGAATTTTGTAAAGAACACTATTTACCCTTGGAAAATCCAAAAATGTTTTAAATATACATTGAGAATCAATGTGAATTGATATGTAGAATGTACAGTATTTGCACAGAATATTATGTAATATATTGTTTATGTCAAATGCCAATAAACCCTTAAATAGTGCAAATTATTGAGTTGGATGCCATTTATGGCAGCTACAAACATGCTGATATAAATATATTTCACATATAAAGTGGTTATGCCCTCTCGTTGAAAATATATCCATAGAATTAGCAAGGCTTTGACCAGTTTCCATTCCTTTTAGGAAAAAGGTATCCACTTTTCAGCTTTAATGTACAGCATAGCATACGTCCTTCTAACTTTTGAATGAGAATACAACTTCCAAAACCCAGAGGCATTTAGCTAACTGTATATATGCTGTGGCGTAAATCTAGGTGCCGCTGACCTAAGATGCATATATTTTTTTTTTTTGTAGCGTCAGTATTTTTGTATAGTATTTGCCTTTTTATAGGCTTTATATTATAAATTATCATACCATCTCATTGTCAGTATTGAAGAGGGGCGATGACTTTGTAACATTTAAAACAGAGTAAATTACATTTAAATCTGAGTGTGTTTCTTGTATTTGCCTTTGCTTTGTTAGTTAACATGCCAAGGGGTGTATTCTCATAATACACACTACACAATTTTTTATAATTGTAAGTCTTGAACAAGTTTGTCATGAACCTCCCTCACCTACAGCGTGCCAAAATTACATTTGGGAACGTTCTTTATAAAGCTTTAACTACGGCAAATGTTTTGATCCATACAGCGGTATGTAGAACGGTAGTATAATAATGCGTTGGTGTTTGCAAATGTGGCAACGAAATAGCTGCTTCTACCTGATATAAGCAAATCTAGAGGATGTTACGTTTCCTTCTTAATTGCTACATGAACCAACCTTCAGGATAGATATGCCTTACAAGAGGTAAGGACTTACTAAATCTGCTTGTGCTGCATTTACTTCTGTCCCATTTAACATATTAGTCCTCCCTCTCAAGGATTTTCGGGTCCTGCATCAAAACAGCGCTTTACAGCAATCGCTTGTCAAATTAAACCATTAAAACTGCAAGCCGAATCACCTTTATTTTTTTTCATCAAAGTCTGCACTTGTGAAAAAAAAACGCTTTTCTGTAGGCCATTCCAGGCTTCAAAAGACTAGAGCCTGGACTGCTACAAAGCTCCAGGCTATAATTAACTGAAATGGAAATGAATAAGAGTGAAAATTTTGTTCCTGATGTTTTAATCTAGATCTGTATTTCCATGGGTTACAGAAGAGATTTCTTAAAGGGAAGCATAATTATTTAATTATTTTGTCAGATCGTGATGGTTTTAATTGCAAGAAGCATGATTTAATTTGTGTTCTTGACCTTTTGCAGATTAATAATATATAAGTATGTGTTTTAGGGTGGTCTTTTGTGGTTAGCAAAGTGAATACATGCTCCTGACCTCTGCATATGTTGATGTCTTCCAAAAACAGCATTACACAGTATGGGTAGGAGTAGGCAGCTGCCTCTCATACATAGATAGAAGATAGAAGAAACAGGCAGTTGTCTTCTAATGCAAAGGATCAATGGAATAGCGGGCAGCTGCCTCTCATATGCAGTATGGGTAGAAGGAGAAGACAGCGACCGCTCATACGCAGTATGGGTAGAAGGAGAAGACAGCCACCTCTCATACGCATTATGGGTAGAAGGAGTAGGCAGTCACCTCTCATACACATTATGGATAGAAGGAGAAGACAGCCACCTCTCATACACAGTATGGGTAGAAGGAGAAGACAGCCACCTCTCATACGTCGTATGGGTAGACGGAGTAGGCAGCCACCTCTCATTCGCAGTATAGGTAGAAGGAGTAGGCAGCCACCTCATACACAGTATGGGTAGAAGGAAAAGAAAGCCACCTCACATACACAGGATGGGTGGAAGTAGAAGATAACCACCTATCATACGCCGTATGGGTAGAAGGAGAAGACAGCCACCTCATACACAGTATGGGTAGAAGGAGAAGACAGCCACCTCTCATACGCAGTATGGTTAGAAGGAGAAGATAGCCCCCTCTCATACGCAGTATAGGTAGAAAGAGTAGGCAGCCACCTCTTATAGGCAGTATGGGTAGCAGGAGTCTGCAGCGCCATCTCATACATAGTATAGGTAGAAGGAATCTGCAGCCGCCTCTCATATGCAGTATGGGTACAAAAAGTCTGCAGCTGCCTCTGATATAGAATATGGTAGAAGGAGTTTGCAGCCATCTCTCTAACAGAGTATGAGTAGAATGAATATGCAGCTGCATTTCATACACTGTATGGGTAGAAGGAATCTGCAACTGCATCTCATACACAGTATGGGTAGAAGGAATCTGCAGCCGCATCTCATGCATAGTTTGGGTAGAAGCCGCCTCTCATATGCAGTATAGGTAGAAGGAGTCTGCAGCCACCTCTCATACACAGTATGGGGCGATGGAGTCTGCAACAGCATCTCATACAATGTATAGGTAGAAGGAATCTGCAGCCGCCTCTCATACGCAGTATGGGTAGAAGGAGTCTGCAGCCATCTCTGTTACAGATTATGGGTAGAAGGAGTCTGCAGCTGCCTCTGATACAGAATATGGGTAGAAGAAGTATGCAGCCACCTTTCATGCACAGTATGGGTAGAATGAGTCTGCAGCTGCATCTCATGCATAGTATGGGTAGAAGGAATCTGCAGCTGCATTTCGTGCATAGTATGGGTAGAAGGAGTCTGCAGCCTCCTCTCATACACTATATGGGTAGAAGGAGTCTACCCATCTGCAGCCTCCTCTTATACATAGTATTAGTAGTAGTAGGAATCTGCAGCCACCCCTTAAACGCAGTATGGGTAGCAGGAGTCTGCCGCCATCTCTAATACAGAATGTGGGTAGAAGGAGTCTGCAGCAGCCTCTGATACACAATATGGGTAGCAGAAGTCTGCAGCTGCCTCTCATCCACAGTATGCATAGAAGGAGACTGCAGCTGCATCTCATACACAGTATAAGTAGAGTGAATCTAAAGCTGCATCTCATGCATAGTATGGATAGAATGAGTCTGCAGCCACCTCTCATATGCAGTATGGGTAGAAGGAGTCTGCATCTGCCTCTCATACACAGTATTGATAGAATAAGTTTGCATCTGCCTCTCATACACTTCATGAGTGGAGTAGTAGGCAGCTGCCTCATGCACAGTGTAGACAAATGTTTAAGAGTCTTCCAGGCTTCAAATAAAACTGTTGAAAGGTGTCACCATTTGGGGTACATTAGGTCTTTTTTCAATTAAATTAGCAGTCACAAACCTATGAATGGGATGAAGCATATTGGCGAGGTTGATAGCAGCTTGTAATATTGAATCAGTGGTCAAGAAAAAGAAAAAAAAAACATATCTAAAGGATCTCTCACTAAAATATATATATATATATATTTTTTTTTTTCCAAAAAGCTTTATTGAACAAAGTACACATTAAAGGAGAGTACAAAATATATTAAGCATCTGTTTATATCTCCTTTTATTGAAAAAAAAAACTATAAATAAAATGAAAAACAATCTTCTAGTGAACTATTCTGAGCATGTGCAAGGCAAGTATGGTGGAGAAACCTCAATGGGGTCTCAACAGTCCCCACAAGGTGAAATCGTTTATCAGCCAAATACATACTGACTTAAATGTATTGTATAGACTTATAAACCATATGTCCCAAAAGTCTGCTCAATAGCAGAAGGCCCTTTCAAGATCTAAGTTACTTTGTAGAAAGTCATTACATTAAATCGAATGGGTGGGATCATAAAAGTGGCTGTATGATGTCCACTTCTGCCCACGTGTGTGATTCTCAGCATTCTTTTGTACCCAATGCAGTTCAGAAGTTCAGCCAATGTGCCTAACCTCAAGATCAGTCTTACAACTCTGACCAAGACTGTTAAAGATCAGTCCAGGTCAGGAGTCAAGTTGGTTCTTGGTCTTCAAAGGATCTATATACCCCGAAGAAAAAAGGTACATTGTATGAATTATGTAGAAGAGCTAACAATGATCAAACTTTTTTTACGGGCTGCAATTTGTGGAAAGGCCCCACAAACCATGGTCGAGGGCGGCAACGTTTTTGCAGATGACATGGTGCCCTTTATTTCATTATATCCTCATATTCTCTCCTCTGTATGCATGCAGACATAAAACATAGAAAATATGCCTTTCAATTAACAATGCCTTTATTGTGATATTGGATGTGTAAGTAAGTTTACATGGCAGTCTTTTCCTTTGTTTTAGATACTATGCTAGGCAAAAGGAAATGTAACTAAATTACAATTAGTAGTTTGCTTTTATGGATTAATGGATGGAAAGTCACCTGTGTATTGGGAATTATATCCCATATTCACACCCTTTTTTAATAGCTATGGCTTTGATAAACTCTTTAAACATGAAGATGCATAACCAGCATTGCTTAATCCTAATGTATATGTTTATAGGTTTATGAAAAAAATGTCAGTTTTTGTGTATTGGCCCTTTAGGCCTATGTCCACATTTGCAATGTGACACCTTTTTCCTAAAGCTCAACTCCAGGCAAACAACTAAATACACAGATGAAATACATATAAAAAAAGATGTTTTATCCACCATATGATTTGTTTTTTTCTGTCCAGCCATTTCTGATATTTACACAGCTCTATCAGGCAGCCCTCTCTGGCAAGGTAGGGGACCTGGGTTTGCTTTGCTTAGGTTAAGTAACACCTACAGGTCAGGCCTTTACATTATGGTTATGGTTTTTGGATTGGTATTTTGCATAATGGAGACTGAAGCTGCAGGAAAAGTAATGCACCAATATTTGTATATTCATAAATCACCTACAGATGAATGAAGTGAAAATTAAATAACAATGTTACAAATAGTAAACTCTAATCCTCATTAGAAAAGAGTCCCAAGTGAAAAGGTGACTTTGAAACCAATGATGGTGATGATAGTGATAGAATCCAACACCAGCAAGATAATACAAATGCGCTCACCAGAAGTAATGGACCCAAAATTCCATATAGAATATGGGTCATTCAAAGCAGATTATGGTAGTACGTCCCCTCTCACATCATACAGTTGCCCAATATACATGCCAGGATGGTCAGGGTAGTCAGCAGTGGAATGCACGGACTTCCAAATGGATGATGTATACATGAAAATAACCAAACAGTGCAAACATAGTGTAAAACTGTTTCCCAAAATGTATTAAAAAAAGAGAAATACACTTACAAAGTTATCATGTAAGGCAACGCATGTAGTGAAGAGATGGCAGAATGAGGTTTCTGACGCGTTTCATCCAATAGGATATAATCATAGGAGAATTGCCATGGTAGGATATAATCATAGGAGAATTGCCATCTTTTTTTAGGATATAATCATAGGAGAATTGCCATCTTTTTTAAGGATATAATCATAGGAGAATTGCCATTCATCTGAAGGTGATTTATGATTATACATATATATCTTTTTAGCGCTGCGCTGCACTTATTTTATTTATGTCAGATGATCACTACTTATGTCAAGTTGAAGTGCTGGCAGCTCTCACAGACCACAGTTAGCGCGGTTTGATCCCACTATCTATATAATGCACCAATATTGTCAGGAACATCCACAATTCCAAGATTGGTAGGGAAAGCAACAATGCCAGGGAGATAATGCTTGACTCTACAAGAAACAAAAAGCTGGCCATACATTATACAATTTTCTTGTTCGATTTCCTTTAGATTTAACTTCAACTATGTAATGCAAGGGCCTGATTGATTGCATACAAATTGAAAGGGTTTAGGTTTGACCTCACATCATATGGTTTTGATAAATCTCAAGGAAATTTGTATTGTCAGCCTAAAGTCTTGTACACGTGGTCCGAATATTGGCTGGTATTGCCTGGTTCAACAGAAACTGGCCAACATTCAGTCCGTGCGTACGGCATAATAATATCAAAAAGGGTCTGAAGTCCCGTTATGTTTCCCAGCACTTTAAAAAAGTGCCATAATAGGGACCCTTGAGGCCCCAAATTTTGGGGAATTGAAAATGTTAAGAAACACTGGAAGGGCGGCAACTTTATTCGGCAGTTGAGCTGACGCAAATTATATTGTATATATGAAACTAAAGTTGGTGTCCCCAGAGGGTTAAATGTGGATTTTGATTCAAATTGTTTCATTTCCGACCGTTTTTTGTTTATTTCTTTCTTATAATTTATATATGTTATATCCTCTTATTGTTATCCGGCTGACAGCGGGCGGTTGTTATCTACTCCTCCCGTTATCTTTTGTGTCATTTTTTTATTCAGTATGGGTTTTTATTTGTGTTTTTTTACTCATGATTAAGGCTTGGGCATGCCTAAAAATATATATAGATTTTTACTATGGATCTTTGGGCTGGGATTTCCCTTAAAGCTTTTTAGCTATTTTATTCAATTTTAAGCATTTTTTATGCTGTTGTATCTGGGCTAGCAAGTTTTGTGATTTGTGACCCCTGTTTACTATTAATAGCCTTTAGTTCCGGGTCGCTATGGAGCGATGATTCTTCCTAGTTGCTAAGGAATCATATCCGGGGTCCGTTGTCCAATCAGCTAGCGCCATTCTCTCTTCTTAATCAGGGGCTGTCTCCTTTTCCCGTACTGCTGACGATGTCCCGCCCCTTGGGATGATACGCGTGCGGTGGGAAGGGAGGAGCCGCTGACGTCACCCGCCGTCATCCGGAAGAGAAGCAGCAGTGTCGATATGCTGACACACTGTAACCGTTTTCTGTATGATTTCTGTTATCAAGTAAGAGGCTTTTTACCTGCTATTTAAATAAAGAGTTTCAGCAGTGTCACGCTGTGGTCTTCTGCCTTTTGTCTTTTATGGTCAATATGGAGAGGAATTTTTGCCTTATTGGAGAGTGTTATTTTGGGTCAGTGTATCCTTGAGGCTATCCCTGCTCCCTGCTGGCTTCCCTATCCTGCTCAAACCTTTGAGAATATCATCTTTGATGAAACGCGTCAGGTCACGGCGTGCTGACGTCACCTTCACGTTACTGTCCACAAGGGACGGGCGAGCGGAGCCGTCCGGCCGGCGGCTGTTACCTCTCTGCATTTGGCCTATATCTTCTGATGTTTGTAAGTGTATTTCTTTATTTAAATAAATTCATCCGTGGGTTTTATGCTATGGCGTGTTTCTATATATTCCATGCTTGATCCATATCGTTTACTGAGTTCCTTGTGAGGAGGTTATATCGGATTGGTTCCTTCAACATCTTTTTGCCTCTACATTACCTGGAGTTGGTAAGGGTGTTTAACCATTAGTGGTGTTTCTCCCTTTTGATTTGCATGGTCGGGATACACCAGTCCAACAGTCTATATGCTCTTCACACTCATCTTTGTGGTAAACTGCTGTCCTACTGGGGGAATCCTTTGGTCTATTTGGTGCTTTTTCATTTAAATCTGGTAAGGAGTACCTATCAAGGTTCTGTGGTGGCACAGCTTATTCTCTACACATTTCAATTTCCCTTCAACACGGGAGCGTTGGTGTTCCCATTCACCTTGGGTGTCAATTTATATTTTGTTTTTTGGTTTTACGCTATGGCGTTCTGTTTTTTTGTATCATACATGTCACCATCTCACTGAGGGATCTACGTTGGAACCGGAAGGTCCACCTGGATCCACCACCTGAGGCTTATTGGAGTCATATTGATGGGCTTACATATATTCTGTTTCCGGTAAGCGGTACCTGCACAAGTTACTTCATTTTGTTTCCAAATTTCTGGACAATATACAGACTTTTTTTCACTATAATCTCAATTTATATACATCATCTATAGCGCAACTTATTTTTTACCTTAAGGTGAAAGGCTAATTCATGTGGTGGAGGTCATCTGCACTGTGGAACACCTGTTACTCCTAATCAAGAGGAGTGTTAAGCACCCTTCAATCACGGGCCTTCTTGCATGGACTCTTTTGTGTTTTTATTTATCATTTTGTTTTTTAGCGCTGCACTGTCCGTGTGTATGGCAGCCTATCCAACCAAAGCCGACCGAATGTCTGGCTTCTGTCGAAGAGGCATGACCCAAAAATATCTGCCCATCGGCTTCTGATCAGCTCTCTCAGCCAGCACTGACCGGCGTGTTCTGGTGTGGGGGGGGGGGGGGCAGTTCTCCTGTCAGAACACAATAGCTCAGTGGGGAGATTGCTGTACTTACATTGGATAGTTAGTACATCAAGCTCCTCATTCTTTTTTCATTCATCCTACTGGGTTGTGAGTACTGATAGTGTGTACCTAGCTTAAGAAGCCAAAGATTAATGTGGGCCATGCATCATGCAATTTTCTTTCCTTCAGCCAGGGAAGAAAAATGCTTGTTTCCTCCATCAACACATTTAGTGGACTATGCACAGAGCTATTGTATTCTGACAGCGGGAGGTTTCCAAACCATCAGAATACATGTTGATCCTAGCTGGCATATGTCAACTAAAGATCAAATTGCGCTTATGGGTCTCCTTACGCTGGAAGGCTGGTGTCCCACTGGGTGGATGGATGCGTTTCCTCAGAGGGCAAAAAAATGAAGAGGACTCTTATAGTGTAGCATAGGTTAAAATAATCCAATTTATAAAATTTAAAAAATTAAAAAAAAATTGAAATAATATCCAGCAGACTGTTACATAAAAAATATATATGTATCTGGTGCCCGTGCTGAAATCCTAGGTCTCCCTCGCACCTTACAGTGCAGCGTGTGTCAGTCCCGGGAGCCGTGCCGCACCCGGAAGTAGGGTAGAGTGGCGTGCGGTTCAAAGCAGGGCCCAGAGCGAGGCAGTGTGCGTTGCAACTTGACGCGTTTTATTACTGGAATGACGTCATCTGAAGCTGTGTTCATAATCACGCACAGTCACCTTGTTTGGGTTATCATTTGCACCAGGGACTCATCATCCTGGTTTGGACTGTATATTGCTTTTACACCGCTCCAGGCTATGTATTTATTGTGGCAATCAAGCACTGTTATTGTGGCACAATTTATGCACTTTTGGTATTGCACTGATAGTGTGTACCTAGCTTAACCACTTGCCAACCCGCCACAAGTACATATACTGCGGTGGTCAGCCCCGGCCAGGCAAAGTGACGTACCGGTACGTCACTAGCCTGTCACTCGCTTGTGAGCCAATAGCGGGCGAGCGTGCCTAACAAGTCAGTGCGTGTGACCGGCGGACCCGATGTCCGCCGGTCACTCGCGATCGATCGCCGGGAAGGGAGAAAGGCAGGCTAATGTAAACAAGCCGCCTGTCATTCTCCCCTGTGTAAAAATGGAGATCAGATGGTTCTAGTATGTAGGACCGTTGATCTCTGTTTTTACACTAGTAGCCATGTCCCATCACAGTTAGAAAAACGCCCCTAGGACACACTTAACCCCTCCCTCTCCAATACAGTTAACCCCTTCCCTGCCAGTGTCATTTTTACAGTAACAGTGCATATGTATAGCACTGATTACTGCAGTAATATCACCGGTAACTCTAAAAGTGTCAAAAATGTCAGTCAAGGGTCCGATCTGTCAGCCGCAATGTCGCAGTCCCGCAAAAAAAATTGCAGATCGCCGCCATTACTCGTTAAAAAAAAACACCAAAAATGACAAAAATCTTTCCCTTTGTTAGTAAACGCAATAACTTTTGCACAAACCAATCAAAATACGCTTTTTGCAATTTTTTTTTTTACCAAACATATGTAGCATAAAACAAATTGGCCGAAAATGTTAAAAAATTTTGATTTTTACATTTTTTTTTGGGGAATTTCATATAAAAAAATGTGAAAAATATTGTTATTTTTGCAAAATTTACGCTCTTTTTTTGTTTATAGCGCATGATCAAAAAATCGCACAGGTGATCAAATACCACCAAAAGAAAGCTCTGTTTGTGGGAAAAAAAGGACGTCAAATTCGTTTATGTACAGCGTTGCACGACCGCGCAATTGTCCGTTAAAGTCACGCAGTAAAAAATCGCAAAAAAAACCCTGGTCAGGAAGGGGGTAAAATCTTCCGGGGCTTAAGTGGTTAAAAAGCCAAAGATTAATGTGGGCCATGCATTATGCAATTTTCTTTCCTTCAGCCAGGAAAAAAAAATAGCTTGATTCCCCCATCAACACATTCAGTGGACTATGCACAGAGCTATTGTATTCTGACAGCAGGAGGTTTCCCAGCCATCAGAATACAGTGATCACTGCTTGTGGCTAAAGCTGCCAGCAGCAATTGAACGAAAAAAAAAAAAAAACAGACTGGTCATAACAACCAGCCTGTCTATACACGGATTATAATGCGCATAGATGTGCGCAGCCTATTGCATTAGGGTGTGCACCCCAAAGTTTAAATACACATGCATGTGTTTGCCTACATGTACATGGCCCCGATACATTACTCTCCCTGCTGGCAAAGAGAAATAGAGCAGAGCAGGTCCGAGGGAGATCTTTCCCATCTCCTCACTGGCAAACAGAGCGATAATGCTATGTGCTCTAGGTGATTAGGGTGTGCCCAGGTACACCCGGCACACCCTGTGCGCACGCCTATGATAATGCGGCCAGTTCTTGCTGAACTGGAAAAATTTAGATCTGTCTATGTCCAGCTTAATTTAACTTATCTCACTTACCACTTAACTTATCTCACCAAACTCCACTTAGAATTGAGCCTTGTGTTTTCTGGACTTGCCATTTAAAGATGTTCATTATTCTTTATAATAGTAAATAACAAAATTATAAAAGATTTATTTATTAAGTATGATTTCAAGTTTTACTCTTACTATAAATTTCCTGTTCAGGATCATTTTGAATTTGACTCCGTTGTGCAGAAACATCGTACAAAACAACAATGATCCATTTTGTCCCGGTCACTGATTTCCCTGATGCATTACCCTTTACAGTTGACACTATAAATTCATGTTTAGAGGTATGACATCACTGCTGTCCAGACATAACGTAAACCACCAGAGCTCATTAAGGATCAAGTCATAATGTACAGTATATTATTCATATAATCAGTTCACTTTCATTACAGATGGGATCTGCAGCTTAGAAAAAGTAAAGTAAAGTACTCTGTTGTGTTCTGTTTCCTAATCAGACAACATGCTTATGTGCATTTCTTGATATACAATGACAAATGCCAGTGGTTTAAAATGCTATTTCAATTATTTTGAAGAACTTTCCCTATCATACTAGGCATCTTGAAAAAATGTTAGTATTATATTGAAAGTCAGTAGTATGTTATATTGGAAGTCTAAGCACACATTTTAAATTACTTAGTTAAATAATTTTGTTTTTAATAAAATATCAGTACTTGTTTTGCTTTTAGATTTCCTACTAGATATCCCCCTCTGCCATGTGCAGAGATGACCTGTTCAAAAACACCTATCAAACTCAGCTATTCCTCCGTTACCCAACAGCTATTTTTTTATTGTATTTAATGCTGGTTAAATAAAACTTTCCAACTTTAATCACTGTTGGTATTTAGGACCCCTGGTCCCGGTGGTAGTCCCAGACTCCCTATGGCTCCTTTGCTCGTATTGTGTCTGGCAGGCCTGGGAGGCTGGTTTCTGGAAATAACACAGACGGAGACAGATGTATAGTGAAACCAAGCTCTCAGTTTATTATAGGCTCGTTGCGGCTTATATAGTAAAGATAAAGGCATACAATCATAGGTATAGGGCACTTGTTACGTTATTATTGGTTAAACAGCTTAAGGAGACAAAAGGTCACCTTGGGGAATAATACCATATAGGACATATATCGTGTGACTAGAATCACCTGACACAGCCTTATCGCGAACTGCAGAAACTTTCCATGGTACGTAGACACTTTTCATATCTTGTGTAACTAAGGTCACATACACACACAAACACACAGCTTATAAGACATTAATGCATACAAAATGGGGTAGGGACATACAAAATGGAGGACACATAGAATTTGATATCTCCCCATCTCCCACAATCCCCTCTTAAAATCATTAACCCTTAATTGATTTTCCCTTGTCACCCTGTATATCATTGGAATATATAATTCTTAGGGATATTATCAGGAGTCCTAAACCTCCTAGGAATATAGTACCACGATTGGCAGATTAATTTTCTATATCCCTGCTGCTTGAAAGACCAGATCATATATCATCCTTTAAACAATAAGGTTCTTTTTTTCTTTCTGTTTATACCTCTTAATGTACTCAGTATATTCTTTAGGGTTATTAGTCGAGGAGGTCTGGTAGCCTGGGACTTGGTGGGATAGCATAGAGACATTTTTCACCTTTGGTCGGGAAACTCTAGCAATAATACACATTACGAGTTTGAAGCATGCATATAGGAATAATAAAAAAAGCAAAACCATTACAACAGTCATAGCGATATTTTTCAACCATGAGGATATTCCTCCAAATTCAAAATTCCCACTACCAAAAGGACTCCATGTCTTAGCAATATTCCTAGCTTCCTGTTGCAACTTGTCTACTTCTTTCCGGTGCTGTGCAATAATATCATAATAATCGGGTATCTCAACAGATGTATTGTGTATCCATGTGCAACATTCATAATCCTCCGTAACTTCACATAACCCAGTAAGAGCAGCACTCATGCTTTCTATGGCTAGGTCATGGAGCTCAAGTTGTTTCTTAATTGCCCTCACTTCTATATTTAATTTGGTAATGTCCCCTGAGTTCTTATCTAGGATGTCATCGAGAATTTTAGAGTAATTATTCAACCTTTTCATCATGTCTATTCCCCATCCGGTCCATGAGGGGAACCAGGCCCATACCATATCCTTCTCAAGGAATAATTCCCTTTTATTGCGGTGTTTGAGGGGGTACCTAGGATACATACTAGCTTCGAGGAGATGTCCTCCTTCGTTGTCTCCCACTACACCCATGATGGGAACTAGGGATGCGAGGTAACACCACCCTTGGGGTTCAATGGGGATCCAAGGGTGACAAATCTTTCCACAACAAATATAAGTACTGTTTCCCAAAGCCAGGGGACGTTTGTGAAGTAGTGCCATTAATTGATCATCATAACTGGACCAAGCTAAATTTGACAACAACTGTCCTACTGGGGAAGAGGAAGTAGAACTGGAGTTAAGAAAGTTCATTAGAGTGGCGTTTAGGGCTGGTTCTGAGGTGTGCCAGAAAGAGCTGTCCATCGAGGTCATTGAGAAATTAATCTTAGTTTGCCGGCACACTTCAGCTCCCTTGGTGGAGTTTCCCAACCTAAAACACCAGTCTGGGGAATGACTTCTACCAATAATTTGGAAAGTGAGGGTATCATTTGAGAGTGTTCTCGTGACATTGGTGAGGACAACAGGAGGTGTACCATTTAGGAAAGGGGTGAAGTTTAAAGGTATCGCTATTAGGGGGATTCTAGCGGTGCTAGGATGGAGTTTACTACATATCCAACATTTTTCATATCCGGACTTCTGGGCATGTGCATATTTAAATTGCAACAATGACATTTTATCTGTAAGACTTTTTGAGCTTTCATCTCTCTTTTGTCTGTTATGTGCATTACTCTGTGTTGGGGTGTTGGAAGCTCTGCAAATGGCCTGTAGCCCTACCAGGTCTTCTGGATAATAAATACAGTTAGTGGTAACCCATACTACAGAGAAGACTGAAAATGATACGAGTCCCATAAGTAGCCAAAGTTTTCCAGAATCTGGTGCTATTAGGAATGTCATTTTTCTACAGGGTCAGGGCCGCCTGCCTCTGAAAAACCCCCTTTTCTTGACTATCCTGTTCGAGGTCAGAGTCGTCCACTCCCGTTAGTACCTCTCTTGCTTCTGGACCTTCCTGTTCAAGGTCAGGGCCGTCCGCCCCCGTTAGTACCTCTCTTGGGTCTGGATCTGGACTTGCTTCTGGGGGTGGAGCCTCCTTCACCAATTTCACTCGAGTAGCATGGATCCAGGCTTGTTGGTTCTCCACAAGGACAGCGATTCTGGTCACTGCGACTACCTTTGTCTTTTGGTCTAAAACGAAATCCAGCCTTGGTCTTGTGATGCTACTTCATCTCCTTCCCTCAAGTGATGGGTTGATACCTGTGAAAAGAAAAGAAAGGTGCGAGCAACTTTTTCGTTCCACTTGATTCAAAATTCCAATTTACTTTTTCTTAACTCGTCTTTGATTGTCCTATTTATCCTTTCCACTGTACCTGAATTCTGGGCAATGCAAATAGGAGCACTATTACGGGGTATACACGGTTTCCCCTCTTTGCAAATCAATCCTGTTTCAGGATTCCTTTGCAAAACAGGATAACACCAGTCCTCCAATTCCTCAGCAGTGGCTGAGGCCTGTAGATCTGTGATCAACTGGGCATCATCGGGGAGGATGTGGGTTAGGACAGGCATTTGTTTTAGGGCTCCTAAAGGTAACTGTTGTGCGGCTGCTTTTGCTATTTTGTCTGCTAGTGCGTTGCCCTTGGAGATGTCATCAGTACCTCTGGTATGTGCCCTACAGTGAATGATAGCTAACTCTGAGGGTAACAACATAGCCTGAAGAAGGTTGGTGATGAGCTCTTTCATCATGTCTGCACGGGGTGAAGTGACACTTTCAATAGTTTCCAGGCAGTCATGTGGTTCTTGGCCCATATCATCTGCTGAACCCATCTACTATTGACTAAAAGGAACTCTTATTTCTCCCCTGCTTTGGGCCTATATGTGAAAACCTATTTGTAGATGTGTGAATGGGGTTGATGGGTATTGGAGATGCTCATATTTGGCCTTTATATGTTTGGATTGTTTGTACCTAATACAGGTGATGCATCTAGCAACATATGCTTTCACTAATTTAGGCCTGTAAATGCAAAAAAAACTTCAGTAATACTTCATATGTTCTTTCCCACCCCCTGTGTCCTATTCCATCATACTAGGCAATAGACAGTGGGGCGCTAGCTGCGGGGATACAAGATCTCCCCTCTTTTAGAAAAAGGCCATTCTCAACTTTTTCTAAACCATCACCTAATTCCTTAAACCTGTTCTGTAGCATGCGTTTGTAGCTCTAATAATGTGTGATCTTTTGGCCTGACTTTCAGCTCTACAACCAGGAACCATCTACAAAAACATCCTCTTCTCCCTCTATGGCTGTCTAGATATATTTTGTCTATACAATCATGTTGTTGTGTAACACACCCTTTAATCCCAGTAACCCATTTAAAACTGGGGCCTACCTAGGGCAAAAGATGTGGCCATCCCTATTACCATCTCACAAGATGCTATGTTTGGAGTCACCTCAGGCATGCCTTAGACCTGGACTGCGACCATCTTTGGACAAAAACTATAGGGCAAAGTCCATCACCATACTCCTGGGCAAGTACACCTGTCATGGTCTTACAATTGTCCCTTGCATAAACACAAAACATTTTTCCATAATTTGGGAGGCCCAGTGCAGGCGCTACAACCATAGCATTTTTCAGATACATAAACGCATTCAACATTACTTGTGACATTTCTGGACCTGTGGCTTGTCTCAAAATGTTGTCATAAAATAGGAGCAGTCGGATCCATTGCAATCAATGATCCTGGTTTTGTGGGCGGGCAAGACCCACTGTGGGCTGGCAAGACCCACGTGACTGACTCTCCTTTTCCCCCTCTGTGAGAACAAAACCAAGGTAAACAACACTTTCCTGACACCATTGTCATTATTCCTGTGACACTTTGTGTCCACATACATGTACATTTCTCAATGAACTCACTCGCTCTGACTGGCCTCCACAGAGTGACTACATATGTTATCCACATATTGTAGCGGGACTGACTCATGAGCAGGTGTCCATCCCCTCTTGCGTGGTCTGGAGAACTATAGAGCAGACAACTAAAACTGTCTATTTAGCCCTGAGGCATTTCTACACCAGGTCAGTTACCTGGACTGATTATCAAAACAAGAAACAAAGATGGCTGTGTCTCCTCGTCCACTAGGACGGTAAAAAAAAACATTACTTCAACCAATCACTGTAAAGTGGGTAGCATCGGATGGTATGGCTATCAGTAGAGATGGCACATCAGATACCACTTGCATATTACATACTTCAGTCAGATAAAACTAAAACTTTTTGGCTCTGTGCCAATCTTACTAAAAAAAACTTTTTTATTTTTTTTTTCTTCTGCCAATCTAACAAAAACCTGTCCAGAGGTTCCCCTCCCTCAATAGAGGACTCCCCTAAAATATCACCCAAAAACTGAAATCAGATAAAAAGTTAATCTGATTTGAAACTTTTGGCTCGGTGCCAATAGGGTCCAATGGTCACACTAATTGCGGTAACCCTTTCTGTCCCAAAATAAATTCCATAACTTATAACAGGAATGAAAATATTTAAGTTTGAACCCTTTCTTGGCAAGTAGCCAATTTTCAAAATTTTGCACCAGAGCTCCCTTTTACGTTTAGGGACACAAGGGACCCATTTGTAAAATGTAATTTCTCATTATCTATAATTCTATAAAAAATAACCTCAAAATATCTTGCCGACTACGGCGAACTATGTTTTGCCTGATAAAAACTGTATTTGTTCACTATTATTACTCTTCCCAGAGGTTCCTATGCTTTATGCACAAATGTATAAATGGCAAAACTCCAAAAATTCCATAAAAAGATAATTGCATATGTTTGGCAATGCTGGTGGCCGTGAGAAAACCAGGTGCTGCTGTACTGTCTAATGTTTGCCTGACTCCATACATTTTTAAACCTTGATTAAATCTCCAGGACAGTTTCACCTTCTGCTTACAAGCAATTGGACTTTACTCTTAAAAGCCCTAGTTAACTCTTTATTATTCTTATTACTTTTCAGCCTTCTAGTCTTTTCAACTGTTTTATTATTCTACAAGGGGGCAATTGTGGATTACCCGGGAAATATGGGAAAGCTTGTCTATCTTCTAAGCATAATCCTTTAATCATAATACACTTAAAATCTTCAGTATAACTCACATATACAATATACATTAATTCTTAACACTTTAACTTTAGGTAGACAGTTCTTCTATCTTAATTTACTTCCAGGAATATTACTCACCAAATATTCCCGGCCATTTACATAACAAGACAATAAACAAATACCAATATCCTCTCATTCAATAAGACATGTCTCTATGATTTACACATTCACATAATCACTTGTTACCATGGTAACCCTTTATGGTTTCAAAACCCTCCTTCAAGCCACTGATGTATATAAATTAAACCCATATACTTTTGGACTCGGGTGTCCCTTTTAGGACAAAAAGAAAAAAAAACCCTTTCCGAGTCTTGACCAATACCTCCCGGGTACAGTGGCTATCAAGAAAGTTTTCCTACCATTATAGACAAACAATACAAATTATCTTATACTTCTATGCGACAGAGAAGGAAAGCTTAAAGATTTTTCAGACACAATACGAGCAAATTTATATCACTTCTTAAGTCTCCCTGAGACTAAAATATTTCCCTGAAATATTTCAATTATAGGTATGTTGCGTGTGTTCCCGGAACACACCAACCCCTGTTCAATTGGATATGAGTCTAATCAGGGTCCCCCGGAACCTCACTACAAACGGTTACATAGAAAAGGATTTTTCTACTTACCGGGCGAGTGGGTGTCCACGGGGAGTGATTCTCATATCCCAGACGAGCCCCCAAAACTGTTGGTATTTAGGACCCCTGGTCCCGGTGGTAGTCCCAGACTCCCTATGGCTCCTTTGCTCGTATTGTGTCTGGCAGGCCTGGGAGGCTGGTTTCTGGAAATAACACAGACGGAGACAGATGTATAGTGAAACCAAGCTCTCAGTTTATTATAGGCTCGTTGCGGCTTATATAGTAAAGATAAAGGCATACAATCATAGGTATAGGGCACTTGTTACGTTATTATTGGTTAAACAGCTTAAGGAGACAAAAGGTCACCTTGGGGAATAATACCATATAGGACATATATCGTGTGACTAGAATCACCTGACACAGCCTTATCGCGAACTGCAGAAACTTTCCATGGTACGTAGACACTTTTCATATCTTGTGTAACTAAGGTCACATACACACACAAACACACAGCTTATAAGACATTAATGCATACAAAATGGGGTAGGGACATACAAAATGGAGGACACATAGAATTTGATATCTCCCCATCTCCCACAATCACCACTGCAGTTGCCTTGAAATAGTTATTCATATATAATATGAATGCATTTACTGAGATGGATTGTCTTTAAAATAGAACATGTAAAGATAATTAATTAATAAACCATATTCCCTAAGTGCAGATGTCTTAAAAAAATTGTGCCTAAGGACACCCCAATCTTGAAGGCACGCTCTGGAGAAGCCTTAACTTTTCCAGTTTGAAGATTTGGCACAAGGTGTCTGCATTTAACCACTTTACCACCGGAGGATTTTCCTGCTTTGCGTCCAGGCCACTTTTTGCAACTTGGCACTTCGCGAATTTAACTGACAATTGCGTGGTCATGCAATGCCGTACCCAAAGGAAAATTAACGTCCTTTTTTTCCCACAAACAGAGCTTCCTTTTGGTGGTATTTGATCACCTCTGCGCTTTTCATTTTTTGTGATAATAATAAAAAAAGAGGGAAAATTTTGCGAAAAAATTGACATTTTCTACTTTGACAGTTAAAAAATATCCAATGTATTCAATTTTTGTCATATATTTAGGCCAAAATGTATATTCCTGACCAGGCTATATTTTGCAATTCGGCACTGCGTTAATTTAATGGACAATTGCGCGGTCATGCGACGCTGTACCCAAATTAAATTTATGTCCTTTTTTTCCCCACAAATAGAGCTTTCTTTTGCTGGTATTTGATCACCTGTGCGATTTTTAATTTTTGAAAAAAACAGCGACCCTTTTCAAAAAAAAAAAACAATATTTTTTACATTCTGATATATAACATTCCCAAAAAAAAAATAAAAAAATCTAAATTTTTTAACATTTTAGGCCAATTTGTTTTCTGCTACATATTTTTGGTAAAAAAAATCACAATAAGCGTATTTTGATTGGTTTGCACAAAAGTTATCGCGTTTACTAACGACAGGAAAGATTTGAAATTTTTATTGTTTATTTTTTTACTAGTAATGGCGGCGATCTGCGATTTTTTTTGCGGCACTGCGACATTGCGGCGGACAGATTGGACCCCTAACTGACATTTTAGACACTTTTGGGGGTACCAGTGACATTACTACAGTAATCAGTGCTATAAATATGCACTGTTACTGTAATAATGACACTGGCAGGGAAGGGGTTAACTTTATAGGTGATCAAGGGGTTAAATGTATGCCTCATGCTTACTGACGTGTGTGGGGGGAGGGGATTGTGTGACACAGATCGCAGGTTCATCTATGCTGAATCCTGTAATCTGTGACTGTCTGTCACATAGGAGATCCGCCCACTTTGTTTACACAAGTGGGCGGATTTCCTCACTCGATCCCAGACGATCGGGGAAGAGTGGCGGTGATCACGGCCGCTCCTCCCCTGGCCCGACTCCCGCTGTGTCTGAATACAGCGGGAGCAAGCCTGGACGATAACGAGCCACTTTGCCGCAGTACCCTCAACGTGAGCGGTCGGCAAGTGGTTAAAGCAGAACTTCAGCCAAAAGGAGAAGTTCCGCTTGTTTGGATCCCCCCCTTCTCTTTATCAATTGTCACTTTTTGTTTTTAGGGGGGAGGGGGGGAGCATGTACCAGTACACATTACAGGTCCCAGAAGACCGCGGAACCATTCACAAAGTGAAGCATGGCTTGCACATGTGCAGTGTAAGGCCACAAGACTTTACGGCTGGTTTCCCATAGTTAAGATGCCAGCGTCTGAACCCAAAGCAGATTGAAGAATCGGCCCAGGTGAGAACAGCGCTGGATCTCTGAACAAGGTAACAGCCCTTATATTAAAAGTCATCAGCTACAGAATTTGTAGCTGCTGACTTTTCATTTTTTTGGGGGGGGAGACTGGAGTTTCTCTTTAACTAGTAGTGCTAGCTTGTTAACTCTTAAAATGCTTACCCCTTCATGTCTCCGGTTTTTCTGACCACTAAGAATGAAAAAAATAATGATGGACTATACCCCTATACCTGCAAGTTCTTTTTTCTCCACTACTTTTCTTTAATACTAGGTTTCAAAATTACAAATACAATAATTTAGGCTACGTTCACATCTTGGCGTTGCTATTACAGGCGTTTTTATGGGCGTTTTTTCAGGCGTTTTTATGGGTGTTTTTGCGGGCGTTTTTACAGGCGTTTTTTGTGCGGGCGTTTTTAGATTGACTATAGACCAATGGAAAACGCCTGTAATCTGCCCAAAAAGAAGCTCATGTACTTTTTTGAGCGTTGGGCGTTTTGCTCACGGCGTCAAAACGCTCAGATGTGAACAGGGGCCATTAAAATGAATAGGATTTGTCTTGTTGGGCGTTTTGAGAGCTGATCCTAGAGCAGAAAAACGCCCCCAAAACGCCCCAAAACGCCTACATGTGAACGTAGCCTTAGTGTAGATGACAGGTTTGGTAAAAGTTTTTGGGTAGATACATAGTATAGATCAGACTAAAAAGACCAAAAAGAAATGAGGGTAGAAGGATTTTATTTCATAAGAAGGTCAGTCCCTCAAAAATAGGAACATTTGGGACCTATGACCACGGCAGATTGACTTTAGGGTGTATAGAAGGGCACAGGACATTTGTGCTCTGCTGACCTATGGATACATATGGATACCTATTGGATGATCTCTAAAATTGAACGAAGAGATTGCAAAAAAAAATGGTGTCTTGGTTACTGGAATCTAAATACATTCCCATGTGTCCTTCATAGACAACAGAATCAACTCATGTCTATTTCACAATTTTATGTTGTATAGAAGAATAAAAAAAAACCTTTATTAGAAACATATTTTTGAGTCTGGCAATATTGGAACTTATTTCCTTTCAAAAGCAGGAACATTTCATGTTTGTATTTTGAAGGGCATACAACACTAATTGAAGTTATTGACTTTAAATTTCCCAGCCATTACAAGTAACCTAAAAGACGGACAGAATAAAGAGCAGTAATCCATAGAATTCTAGAAGTGCTTCATGTTTGTCTGCAGTGCTTAACATGATCAATATTAACTGCCCCATTGAAACTAACTGCTGTATCAAATAACAGTAAATCAAAGGAATGTGCTTACAGATTATTTATTGAAAGGTTTAATTGTTCGCTGGGGCCCTGCTTATCTTTGCAAACAATAGACATGCCTGTCTCTCAAATGTATAAACACTTTTCTGTTTGGGGTGTGCCATGTTCACTCCTGTTTGCTGTCATCAATCTGATGCAAAAGCTAATCTGGCTATTACCTTTTTAATCAGAGGCAAATAATAATTCTAACTTCTAAGAAATGGGAGTCCAATTAAAAATCATCCTTAATTTAAATAAATAAATAAATAATTAAAAAATAGCATACCTTATTAGATTTTACATTTAAAACCCAAACTTTTAGTTTTGGTTAGAGCAGAGAAGTGTTAACCCTTCAGAGTTTTCTTTTTTTTGCGTTTCCCTTGACCTCCTGCCCCACAAGACACAACAGGACATTAGAGCAAATCTCTCCAAAGTGAGGGAACTCTCTCATTATTCTTGTTGTGTACAATGGTCACTAGGACGAGCAGGGAAGGCAAATCTTTCCGGTGGGAACAAAGTAGTAAGGCCAGTCATCCATGGAGTAAATTTTTTTTCTTGCAACCCATGGTTCGCTTGATTCCCCCATCAACACAAGGCAGGCATGCTGATCCTATGACACACACCAGGCTCACTTTGCCTTATAGTGCAGGGGCTGGTGGCTACTGTAAATTATCATGGGGAACCTGTATTGAATTTACCTGCCTCACATTAACACTGGATCTTGCCTAGTTGGAGCATCTGGCTCTGTCCAAGCTAATGATTATGCAGATGTGTAGAACCTCAATGAGATACCCCAATACAATGTGATTGTATGCTGCCTACATTGTAGACTAAGCAATCAATAAGTCCCTGGTAGCATAAGTGGGATGGAGTTCTCAACATAAGTGCAAGTATTCAGAGATGCATCTCCACAGCTGAAGACTTCTGTACCAGTGTCGTAACATATTCTGCGGTCATCACCGTGGCAGTTTTTTATTGTGGTCAGCCCTATCCATTGGTCCGTCGGTTTGTTCTGCCTGTCATGATCCAATGCACAGTGGGAAATACCGGTCTGTCTTGGTCTCTCTGGCCCTGAGGAAGCCTTCTGCGAAACGCGTTGGCTTGCTGGGGACCCTTAGACCGTGCTCCATCAGAGACCCTTAAACATCTGATATCAAGTATCGGCATTCCCTTATAGGAATTTATTTCTACACATGTGTTTTTCTGTTTTTTTCTTTTATATGTGTATGGAATTTATGCCCTTTTGATGTACATTTTTAATAGGCGTCTAATACAGATGTGTTTTTTTATAAATTGTGTGATATTCATGATCCTCCTCCTCCCATCTGGCCTAAAAAAGCCCCATCTTTTCTTACCTGTTGCAATTGCTCATATACAGGGGTATGGGCCAATATCACGGTAATTTGCTATAAACACAAGACAGTGGGCAGTGTGAGGTCAGGCACTGATGTTGGAGAGAAGGCCTGGCTCGCAGTCTTCACTCTAATTCATCCCAAAGGTGTTCTATCGGGTTGTGTTCAGGACTCTGTGCAGGCCAGTCAAGTTCCTCCACCCCAAACTCACTTATCCATGTCTTTATGGACCTTGCTTTGTGGTGACTGGTGAGGTTTCATTAATAGGCACTAATTAGGCTGCATTGATGGGCACTGGTGGGGCTGCATTGATGGGCGCTGGTAGGCTTCTCTAATGGGCACTGTTGGGCTGCATTGATGGGCACTGGTGAGGCTACATTGATGGGCACTGCTGAGGCTGCATTGATGGGCATTGATAGGCTGCATTGTTGGGCATTGATAGGCTGCATTGATGGGCACCTAATAGGCTGCATTGATGGACACTGATAGGCTGCATTGATGGACACTGATGAGGCTGCATTAATGGGCACTAATGAGGCGGCACTGATGTGCTTCACTGATGGGCACTGAAGAGGCTGCACTGATGGGCACTGATAAAGTTGTTGTTAATATTTATTTTGGTAACTTAATTCTGTAAAAAACATTTAATAATGTAATTTCATGAGATAATTTATGAGGGAGTGTTTAGGGGCGGAATTAAGGGCAGGGCAGGATATGGGTTGGGTGGGGCAACTGGTAGTGAGTAACTCTTAAGGCCTGGCTAGTAGCTCAGGACTTGAAATTTTTAGCCCTGGTGTATGTATGTATGTACAATATCTCACAAAAGTGAGTACACCCCCCACATTTTTCTAAATATTTTTTATTATAGGTATCTTTTCATGTAACAACACTGAAGAAATGACACTTTGCTACAATGTAAAATAGTAAATGTACAGCCTATATAACAGTGTAAATTTGATGTCCCCTCAAAATAACTCAACACACAGTCATTAATATCTAAACCGCTGGGAACAAAAGTAAAAATGTCGCAATTGGGCCCAAAGTGTCAATATTTTGTGTGGACACCATTATTTTCCAGCACTGCCTTAACCCTCTTGGGCATGGAGTTCACCAGAGCTTCACAGGTTGCCACTGGAGTCCTCTTCCACTCCTCCTTGACGACATCACAGGGCTGCGTCTATTTCCCCAAAGACAACCTCTGGATATGATGCTGAACACGTGCACTTAACTTCTTTGGTCGACCATGGCAAGGCCTGTTCTGAGTGGAACCTGTACTGTTAAACCGCTGTATGGTCTTAGCCACCATGCTGCAGCTCAGTTTCAGGGTCTTGGCAATCTTCTTATAGACTAAGCCATCTTTATGTAGAGCAACAATTCTTTTTTCAGATCCTCAGAGAGTTCTTTGTCACGAGGTGCCACATTGAACTTCCAGTGACCAGTATGAGAGAGTGAGAGCGATAACACCAAATTTAACACACCTGCTCCCCATTCACACCTTAGACCTTGTAACACTAACAAGTCAAATGGTGAATTGAGCCCAATTTGGACATTTTGACTTAGGGGTGTACTCATTTTTGTTGCCAGTACTTTAATAGCTGTGTGCTGAGTTATTTTGAGGGGACAGGAACTTTACACTATCATACAAGCTGTGCACTCACTACTTTACATTGTAGCAAAGTGTTATTTCTTCAGTGTTGTCACATGAAAAGATATAATAAAATATTTACAAAAATGTGAGGGGTGTACTCATTTTTGTGAAATACTGTATGTATAGAGAGACAGAGGGTGGGGGGTAAGCAGGGTTCTCTAGCCAAGCAGGCAGGTTTGACAGTGTTGGTTGGGATTTCAGTGCAGAAAAGGTTCTGAGTTGTCAGAAGAAACAGAAAGTTGGAGCACACTGGATTTGTGGCAGATCAAATTGTATTTTACTGTACTTAAGCTTTTCTAAAGGGCTAAAACATTAGAAAGGGTGTCTTTACTGAAATGCTATACTGTGTTTCCCCTTCACACTTTAAAAGGCATGTCGGTTTCTGTAAAGAAAAGGAAATCAGTACTTAGTGATCTTAAAGGGTTTGCAGAATGCTGGCTTGACCAGTATGGCCTAGTGTTTGAAAAGGTTGCACTATTGCAAATTTTTAGATATCGTTGAGTCTTATAATATATTTTTAATGTATGTTTGTAAGCAATTTTTAGAAAATATGGATAAATCAAGGCTAGCAAATTTTTTGAAAATACAGATAAATCAAAGCTAGGGATTACTAACCACCGTTCCTTTGATTCCTACCCACCTCTGCAATAGTCCCACAACTCTAATCAAAATACTGTATTTATTTTCCCATTGACTTCAAGGGTGAAAAAATACTGCCCTTGTTTAGTTCAATGGAATAAACAAGAAACTGAAATTAAAATGATGCCTTTCCACTTACTTACATGATTTCCCAGAGGCCAGATGCTAAGATCAGACGTGACCTGCAAAGCACAGATATTTGCTCGTATTTACCACGAACATATAAGCTAATGACATCTTAGTAAAGCATGTTGGTGGAGTAATGACAAACACTCAGGAAAGAACAAGAATGATCAGTGTAAATGGGCAGAAAAGATATTTAATAATGTAACAGCAGGTAGCTGAGGAAATGATGTGTAGTGTAATAGAAGTGACTTTCATGAATATTATTAGCAACATTCACATGTGGGCAGAACTCTCTGTCTTGGAACGGCCATCAGAGCTATCTGGTGGAATACATTGAGTGCTGCACAGATCTACTATAGTACATTAATATATATTTTTTATTATTTGATACATAAAAGACGGCTGTCATTTGGATTTTTTTTTAAACAATCTTTGCCAATGCATTTATACCAGTGCATATGTTTACGTGAGAATAAAACTTATTGCAGGCAGTGGTTCTGTAAGTTTGAACAGACATGTATCCATAAAGTGCACCAGTACCCAAAAAGTCAATATTGTCCATGCCATAGGATATTCTGCAAAGCTTAATTGTTACTAAGTAGTTGACTGAAAATGTACCCTTTGTCTAAAGTTCCCTTCTAAATATAACAGTACTTCCTGTGCCGATATTGGCAAAGCGTTACACTTGCGGTTAGTGCATTTAAAGCCTCGTACACTCTACTAGTTTTTTTTTCATTCAACCCTGTAGGGCTGAACGAAAAAAAAAACTGTCCGGTCAGAAGGAGGCACTGTACTAACTACGTGATGTTAGTACAGCGATGCACCTGCTGAGAGAGCTGATGGGGAGCAGATTGGCAAACCTTTTTTGGTTGTGCCCCTTAAATAAAATTGGGCCGAACAGCTGGCTTCTGTTAGACCAACTGCAGTACGCACGGGCCAAATGTCAGACAGTCTCTATTGAACCGCTTGATGCTGTCTGACTTTTAGGCTTGGTGTACTAGGATTAAAGCTAGCTATACACATTAGGATTTCCGCCCCAGGAAATCATTCTGTGGATCTTTTGCTTTTTTAACCTCTCTTGCTGCTGCTTGATTATTCCTCCTTAAAGCGGAGTTCCACTGGTTTTTGTGTTTATTAAAAGTTAGCAGCTACAAAAAAGTGTTATCTGCTGACTTTTAATAAATAAACATTCACCTGTCCCACAGTACAGCGATGCAGCCGGCGGGAGCCTCGGTTATCTCCCTCTTCTCCCCGCAGCGCCAACATCACTAGTGTGGGCGCCCGGCTGTGACAGTTTGCGGTTTCACAGCAGGGTGCGCACTGCACATGCGCGAGTAGATCTGCGCATCCTGAGTGGACGGGCAATCTTCTGGCACCTGTGACGTGTCCCAGAAGATGCAGGGAGGGAGGGGGAGAGCAGAACTTCTGCTGGATCCACCTAGGCAGCCCAAGTGGAAGTGGGAGTGGGTAACTGTCAAATCTACAGTATCTCACAAAAGTGAGTACACCCCTCACATTTTTGTTAATATTGTATTATATCTGTTCATGTGACAACACTGAAGAAATGAAACTTTGCTACAATGTAAAGTAGTGAGTGCACAGCGTGTATAAAAGTATAAATTTGCTGTCCCCTCAAAATGACCCAACACACAGCCATTAATGTCTAAACTACTGGCAACAAAAGTGTGTACACCCCTAAGTGAAAATGTCCAAATTGGGCCCAAAGTGTCAATATTTTGTGTGGCCACCATTATTTTCCAGCACTGCCTTAACCCTCTTCACCAGAGCTTCACAGGTTGCCACTGGAGTCCTCTTCCACTCCTCCATGATGACGTCACAGGGCTGGTGGATGTTCGAGACCTTGCACACCTCCACCTTCTGTTTGAGGATGCCCCACAGATGCTCAATAGGGTTTAGGTCTGGAAACATGCTTTGCCAGTCCATCACCTTTACCTTCAGCTTCTTTAGCAAGGCAGTGGTCATCTTGGAGGTGTGTTTGGGGTCATGATCATGTTGAAATACTGCCCTGGGGTCCAGTTCTCTGAAGGGAGGGGATCATGCTCTGCTTCAGTATGTCACAGTATATGTTGGCATTCATGGCTCCCTCAATGAACTGTAGCTCCCCACTCATGCAGCCCCAGACCATTGACACTCCCACCACCATGCTTGACTGTAGGCAAGACACACTTGTACTCCTCACCTGATTGCCGCCACACACGCTTGACACCATCTGAACCAAATAAGTTTATCTTGGTCTCATCAGACCAGGTTCCAGTAATTCATGTTCTTAGTCTGCTTGTCTTCAGTAAACTGTTTGCAGGCTTTCTTGTGCATAATCTTTAGAAGAGGCTTCCTTCTGGGACGACAGACATGCAGACCAATTTGATGCTATGTGCGGAGTATGGTCTGAGCACTGACAGGCTAACCCCCAATCCCTTTAACCTATGCAGCAATGCTGGCAGCACTTATACGTCTATTTCCCAAAGACAACCTCTGGATATGACTCTGAGCACTTGCACTGAACTTCTTTGATTGAAGCGAGGCCTGTTCTGAGTGGAACCTGTCCTGTTAAATCTCTGTATGGTCTTGACCACTGTGCTGCAGCTCAGTTTCAGGGTCTTGGCAATCTTCTTATAGCCTATGCCATCTTTATGTAGAGCAACAATTCTTTTCCATGCTGAACTCCAACTCAATTCCAAGACTCTCAACTCCATTAGTAAATCTGCCCAATAGTCATAGTAAGCCTGTAGAGCTGCCCATACACTGTATGAATTTCATGGGTGACCCTATCGCCCAAATTGTTGGTGTGAAAAGTGGCTCATCCAATCCAGCTAAGCTGGCTGTCAAAATCCAAAGCCACAGCAGAATAGATTCATCTATCTGTGCTGTACAGCATGGATGGAGGAATCTGTTTTTTTTTTTTTTTTTTGGGGGGGGGGGGATTTCTGTTCAGCCAAAAATCAAATCAGTGTGTGGCCAGATCAGGACAATACAGGAAGACGTTTACTGAAAAGTAAAACAGTGTATAAATCTGTAGTAGTTTTTTACAGCGCTACTACAAGCAAAGCTGCATATTTAAAAAAAAAAAACAGGAGGTGGGTGATTGGACAAATTATAAAAGTGCCACTATCATAACCTTTTTGTTGAATAGAAAGCTTCACTTTGTTAAAGATTAAAATCTAGCTTTGTGATTATATTAGTCAGAGTGAAACAGCTGTACTTGTGCCGTAATCCGGCAATCTTGGCAGTGTGGTGCATTGTAATGTTTCACTAGAATCACGTTTCAGTGCATTGATTTTTAATTTCCCACTAACATTGTGAGCACTGGAAAATAACATTCAGCTCTTTGACATCCTAGAGTGTTTACTGACCATTTTAATGTGAAATTTGATATTTTGCCTCATTCTGAAAAGTTTATGGAATAAGATGAAAGTAAACAGTGAATGGCACAACGCCCAGACATATTACATACTAATTTTGTACAGTTGCTCCATGTGTAAAATCTTGTTTCCAGTTTTTCAGCCTTTGATAGATATTTAAATGTAATCAGAGAAAATGGGCAGAAGTTAGAAAACAATCAGACCATCACAAGGTTTTTTTTTTTTTTTTTTTGTTAAACTGCAGATTAATAAATTATGTGTGAGTAGAAGTTCTAAACCCTGCTTAGGGTGGAGAACATTGGGGAAAAGATGGGAAACTTCCAGCCCCATTAATAATATTTCAGTAAACGTGGTGTGTTTATTTTTTGGTTGCTCACTTACTGCTTGGTTGTCATCAATGACGTTTTTTGATGTATTAAATGATTTACATTACAGAATTGCCTAATAACCCAAAAATGTGGTTTGCTCACGTCATTGAATAGCATCCAGTAAGCTCTATTTTCATTTACTAAATATTATGCATTTATTCTCAAACATATTTCACAAGGTGTCTTCAGAAACATTGAAACCCTCCATGGTAGGGATATGCAAACTGTGGCCCTCTAGATGTTGCAGAACTACAAGTCCCATGAGGCATTGCAAGACTCTGCCAGCCACAAGCATGACACCCAGAGGCAGAGGCATGATGGGACTTGTAGTTTTGCAACAGCTGGAGGGTCACAGTTTGCTTATCCCTGCTCTATGGGCTAAGCATACTCAAGAGAAACTTTCTTTGCTTGCCACGCCTGCCCTCTGTGTTACTTTCCTATTATTATTATTATTATTATTATTATTATTATTATTATTATTATACAGGATTTGCATAGTGCCAACAGTTTGCACAGCACTTTACAACGTTAAGGCAAACAGTACAGTTACAATACAATTTAATACAGGAGGAATCAGATGGCCCTGTTCGTTCGAGCTTACAATCTAGAAGAGTGGGTCTACACGAGGTAATAACTGTGGGAGATGAGCTGATGAAGAAAATGAAAGTACAGTTGTTAGGTGGAGGAAGAATAGGCTTCTCTGAAGAGAAAAGTTTTCAAGAATCGACATATACGAATAGGATGTAAGTTTTCCAATTCACATGACAGGAGACTGTGACCAGCTCTCAATGGAGTCAGTTCACACATCTCTGGGGCAGCCGTGGAGCCCCAGAGATATGTGAACTGACTCCATTGAGAACTGGACAAGGGTCCTGTGCGTCCTTGACTCAGTTAAAGGTCTGAATTCAGGCAAAAATTCGGGCCTTAATCGTCTCTGAATCAGAGAACAGGGACAATTAACTTTTTTAGAATTGACATATACAAATTGGATGTGGGTTTTCCTGCATCCAATTCGCATGACAGGAGACTGACAGGAGACTGTGACCAGCTCTCAATGGAGCCGGTTAACACATCTCTGGGGCAGCCGCGGAGCGCATTGCACAAGGGTCCTGTGTGTCTTTGACTCAGTTAAAGGTCTGAATTCAGGCAAACATTCGGGCCTTAATAGTCCCTGAATTGGAGAACAGGGACGCACCGAACCCCTGCTGTGAGCCTTGGGATCACATTCTTCCAGTTTCGATTTTGCCGGCTTGTACCAGGGATGTCTCTGCTTAGTGCACAGGTATGTACACTTGGCCAAAATAGGCATTTAAACTTAGGTTCCAGCTGTTCTGAAAATTGAATGTGCAGCCGTTTGACCGCCTCATGTTTGTGGGTAGTTTTGTACCTGTAGTTTGAAGTTAAACCGAAACAGTTTATAATAGAAAGGAGATTATATGGATTATGCCTTTAATATTTTTCCTATAGTAAGTAAAGTTTAAAGTAAATGGCAGTGATCTTGCATGGAGTTTGCATGTTCTCCCTAAAGCCAGCCATAGACTAGCAATAATAACATGTAAAATCAGATCAATCAACTTGGGTACAATCAGCCTGCCCATACATGGTTCGAATCTCAGCCTGCTCCTGCTGAACCAGCTGAGATTCAAACTGTCTATGGCCGGTTTAAGCTTTTGTGGGCTTCCTTCGGGTTCTCTGGTTTCCGCAATCCTTAGACTTGCTGGTAGGTTGGTTGGCCCCTGTCTAAAATTGACCCTAGTATGATATTCTACTGAGCATGGCCAATATGGCTACCTCATTATCTGCCTCATTGATAAATAAAGCTCTTTAAGTCCCCAGTGAGAAAGGAACTATGGAAATATATTTTAATTAATTAAAAAAAATAACCTTACTACTTTAGAGATGTCTGGTTGTAAGGAAGGTCACATGCTTCATGGAGGTGCTTGTCTGTATTATGTATGACTTTTGGAAAGGAGATGTGTGTAGAGGGCATATTTTGGCTACTTCAGGATGGTTGGAAATGAGGAACATCGTTGCTTTGTGGTTTTGAAAAGAAGTTATAATGTAACCCACAAGTGTTCGATGATTTCCTCTCACAGTGTGAAATGATTTAACGTCTTATGCGGAGGGTCACATACTTCCTGATGTTCTTTGTTTTGTTACCACAGAATTGACAGAAGTAATGGGGGGATCGGGGTGCTCTTTCGAAGGGTTTCTTACTCCTGCCAAGTGGTCCACTTTTAGGAATCCTGTGTATTACAAAACACAAGTATTTTTTTGGGTTTCACACACTGGTTTAGGGGATGGTTGTGGAATATAAAGGGTTATCAGTGTTATTGAACCATTCTCTAGTTACGCTAATTGTTCATGTAAATGGACATTATTTTCAAGGCTATCCATAGATCAATTAGTATCATACCGTGCAGCTGGCATGAAATTAATTGGCTCATGTAACATTAGCTGCTTCAGTGTCTACCTGGCAGCCTGGCAATGAATTCATTTTATCTGTTCAAATTTTAGGCAAAGCAGTGGATTGTTAAGGACAGATCTATCTGACTCTCTTAAACAGTATAAGGCATTTGAAATACAGCTTACTGCCCTGGTGTCCCAGCAGGTTGCAATACTTGATTAACAAGTTTTGCCAGATATTTTTTAGTTTTTCATCATTCGCATTTACATTTTGTTTTGTATTTTTTTCAATGACCTAGCTGGCTTTGTGGGGGTCAATGCAGTGGACCAAAGCATTTGAACAGCAGACAGTTGTACTAACTACTTTTAACAGAATTAGCAATGAATAATTAATATGTAATATTTACCATTTATTACGCCATTTGTGGTTGATCTTCTAAGTTAGGGGTCTCTGAAGGGCCAGTTTTGTGTCGTTGAGACTTTAAGGGGGGAAAACTATGGCCAGAGGGAGTAGAAAATACAGAGCGTGAGTGGGAGTGGACAATGTCTCAGGCTTGGTGGTCAGTGGGAGTAAAAAAAATAAAAAATAAGGGTGCCTATGGTCAGTAGGAATAGTGGCTCATCATTGGTATTAGTGGGAGAATTAATTCCCAGTTGTTTATATCAGGGCGAAGAATTATGCTAGATCTTTAGTGTCAGTGACCTGAATAGAGCCCCACTGTTGTTGTCAGTGGAAGAAATGATCCTCATCTCAGTGTGAGGAACATTGCCTCATATCAGTGGGAGGAACAGTGCCCCAGGGACTGGATAAAGGCAAGCAGGGGGCCGTGTTTGGCCCACGGGCCACAGTTTGTAGACCGCTGTTCTAAGTTGTTGGCTAAACCAGTCTCTGTTGTTGGTTATCTAAAATTGGTGCAAAAAAAACAAAAACATGACCCTGCAACAGACATATGTTTAACCTTGGCATTGGTGCAGTGTGGTAAAAAAACATTGAGAGATCTGTATAATTGCTGGACTTTTCCAAGAGTAGTATTATATAGACTGAGGCGATTGAGCAAAACATGAGAAATTTCATGAAACTGTCCATACTTTGTAAGGCTGGTTTTGCAGGATGAATGTAGGAGACATCAGGTGTGATGGTGATGGGCAATAAAGCATCGTCAGTCCACAGCACAACACTGACCACCACAATACACTACCAGGATCAGACAGCACAGTGCACTACAAATTTACCTGTAGTGTAGTGCAACTGTAATGAGAGTACTTCTTCTTGCCATGTAACCACCATGTATAGTGGACAATCAAGTGTAAGGAACATCAGCACAGGAACTGCAGCGCCATGACTGGAAATATGTTGTTTGGTCCAAAAAATGCTGAATCCAGCTACATCAGCACATTTGTATATTCGGGGTGATGTAACACTTTTGGAAGGAGCATGGACCACAACTTTTAATGGAAGGAAGCATCCACCCACCAACTTTGGCAGTTGTCTGATATGCTGATGTCATCATGCTTGGCTGGCTTGGCATGGTACATTCATCATTACACCTCTTCCTTTTAAGGCATATACATTTTTAAGTGAAAGTAATAATACCAAATAAAACTGCGTATCGTAACATGCTTTACATTGCACGTCAGCGCTTGTAAAAAACACACACCTTGACCTGTATTGTTGTGCAATGCACCCTGCTTTAGTAAGTGTATTGACATGCATTGTCGTGCATCCCATTGTTTTTAAACACGTGCCTTAAAATGCATGGGTGAGAATCCAGCCTTAAACCTTGTACACACGGTGAGATTATCGAAGGAATGGTTGTCCCTTTTTTTTTTTTTTTTTGGAGGCTAGTCTCTATATCCAAAACAATTTGGTTATTAAATTACAAAAATTTTCGTACGAAATAATAAAAACTCGAAAGTAATGTAATGTATTTGTATTGTATTTTTGGATGAAAACTGTACTGATTAAACGAAATCATACAATTTGCTATCGTACAGGAAAAGTTTTCCTGTTTGTCCCTTCGGAAAATTTCGACAACAGCTGTGTACTAGGGAACAGATTATCGTACAATCGCTTTGAAAGCTGTATTTTTTGTACGATATTCTAAACATGTGTACGGGGCTTAAGAAATGTTTACTAAGATGAATGTTTGTGCTACTATTTCTGAATTATTTTAAAAATGCTAACTGTTTGGCTGTCTTTGACCAGAGACAATCATACAGCAAGTGAAGTTTGAACAACTGATCTGCATACTTGAAAAGTATTGAACTAGGCAGCTAGCACTATCAGAAAGGGAGGTCAGATTCGGTAGTCCAAATATTTCTCTCATGAAAAGCTTTCTTAAAAACAGCATAGCTACAGTGAAAAGCCAGTCTGAAATGAAAGCATGGAATGAACATTGAACAGTCCTGTAGCTAGATGAGTGCAAACAATCGGAAAAGCTGTATATAGATCGACCGAGACCGATTATCGGCAACACCGATATATCGGGGCCCGATATGCACTTTCCCCGATATATCAGAATCGGCCCCTGAGGTCACCGATATTGCCGATATTTAGAGAAAGTGCATGTACTGGGATGATGCCTGCAGCTAGAGGCATCACCGCAGTACCGGCGTCCATAGCCAACGGTCGGCTGTCTTGTAATGACAACCGATGTGGCTCAGAAGCCGCTCGGCTGTCATTACAAGGAGCGGGAGGGGACGTCTCCCCCCCTCCCGCCGCCTTCCACGGCTCGCCCGGGTCTCCAGTCCCACCGGGAGACCCGGGCATCCTACCTTCACCGGCTTTTCAGTGCCAAGGAGGGGTTTGGGGTCTTTTAGATCTCCAGAACCCTCCACAAGGAGTACCTGAAGGAAATTTTTTTTTTTTTTACATGTGCGAAACTATCAGCCGATACCGATATCCGATGACCAAAATATCGGTATCGTTAAAAAAACAATATCGGTCTATCACTAATATATATATATATATATATATATATATATATATGGTTTTGGTAAATCTAAAGAAGATTATACAAGAAAATTGTATAATGTGTAGCCAGCTTTATACCTACATCCTCTGTGCAAATGAATGCATAGGCCCTGATCCTCCTTTTCTCAGGTCGCCCGTTCAGGGCCGCTGATAAGGCAGTACAGCCAGCTCTCCTGTACTGGGCCCAGGCCCCATCAGTTCAAAAGGGGGGCCCATGCACTTGCTGAGCAGGAGGGCCAGCTATACTACCTTCCTGCAGACACTTATCCTCTTCTATCTTCCCCTGCAGTGCTGCCGTCTTCTCTTCTGCTCCCTCCCTACAGCTGTGCTGCAGGGGGATCAGTTCTAGAATCTGCACCCTGATCCCTCTGCTTTTCAGACCCTTGTGTGCACATCATTTTTCCCCACAGCTTGGTAGGCTTCCCTCCTCTCCTGCCAGCATCTGCTGTGGGCACACAAGGGGATGTTTCAGGATAGAGAGCGGAGCAGGGGGGCTGGTAAACATGTCATATAATTTTTGTGAAAATATAATTTTATATTTTCATAGGCTTTTATTTACTGTTTTTGGAATAGGGCCCTTAAAGGATATGGACTGTAATCCCTAACAATGAACCTTTTTTTTTCTCCGCTAAACATACCATGAAATAAGTTTTATCATAGCTGTTTGATAAGTAAAAGAAAAAAAAAACCTGCTGATCTTGCCAGAAATCTTGTCAGTTGGTAACTTCCGTTCTCTGACTGTGTTACATTCTTATCACTTACTTAGCTCATAGTTATCTCTGAATCATGCAGAACTCCACCCCTATGTTTTGGAGAAGAGTAGAGGGAGGGGGAGGTTGTAATGCTTTGTTTCTGTTGTCTTGAAGCAGTAGGGTGAGTGAGCCTTGTCACCCTAGGACAGGACATCTGATCCTGTCCTAGATTCCCTAGGTAAAAATAAAATTAAAAGAATGCAGCCAACACATTTAGGGACAAGTAGGCTGTTATTCTCACTGCTGCCGCCTCTCCCCCGACCTGCTGTCTCTAGTGACAGCGAGCTGGGGATCTTCTTCCCATGTATTCACTGTCACAATAAAAAACAAAATGCAGCCGTGCCAGCTCTGCCCACCCGGCCCTACCATTAATTCACAGAGTTCTGTGAATGGGAGAACTACAAGTACCGACAGCCTTTGTGGCTGTCGGCTTGTAGTTCTCAATGAACTATCAGGGCCCTGTTGAGCATGCTAGGTAATTCATGGTTTCTTCCTGTCACTGTGTAACTGCCTGCCCGTACGAGGTATGAGTAGAAAACTTACATTAACAGTCTGCTGATCGTGTGTCCAATGCTTTGCAGGCTCCTAAAAAAATAAAAATAATAAATGCATATTTTATTTAACTGAAAAAAGATACGGATGTTGGTGTTTTCTTTTCTCATTCTGTAACAAATTCAAAAAATTAGGGGAATACTCCCCATTTTAAAATAGCGAATAAAGCCATGTAAATTATTCCCCTTTGGCCAATCGTGCATCCAGAACCACTGGTTTATAGCACAAATACAGCCAGTTTGTGAAGTGTACCATGGTATAGGCAGTCAGAGGCGTTACTGCAGCATTACAGCATCAAGCTGGTCCACCAGCTGCATAGTTAAAATTTCCTTAAAGGGTAACTTTACTTTAGTGGGGAAAAAATAGCAAACAAAGAAAAAATATTATAGCAAATGCAATTGAGACACAAGTCATATCGTAATTGAATGTTATTAAAAAATTCCTTGCTTTTTCAGTCTGCAGCTCTGCAATTTTCCTGACAATGCAATATGGCTACCTGATGTTGTTCTGTATACAGAATGTGTACTGACCACACCCCAGAAACATCATTTCCTGCTTGTGTGATTGGCTCATCAATTTTCCCAGAAGTCTGCACTAAGATTTCTGGCATCCCCTGCAACAAAAATTTTGTTTTTGATGAGAGACTCCCAATAGGAACACATCTAAAGGGATGCAAGCCCAGCAGATTTCCCTAATAGTGCCCTTCAGGTGCACAGCTGATTGATAATTATGAAACCATTCCCATTAGACTCACTAAGCACAGGGGCACATAGAAACAAACAGGGATTTCTTTAGAATACCAAAAGGTAGGAATCTGCAACAAGGTTGGGTAAAATCCTTGCAATGTACAGAGATCACCCAGATGGGAATGTTTTTCTGTCAACAAAAGTGGAGTTACGCTTTAAATTTACCACTGCTACCAAACAAGTATTCTATTGAAACAGCTTGGCATAACCAGATGCTTAGCCAATCTGTGGTTCCACAAGGGGCATGGGAAAAACATCTGTATATAAATATTCTAAAATCTGATGTGGACCGTACTGCCATTTATGCTGGATGACAACTTGCACATTTGCACATCTGAAGAACTCTAGAAGAACAAAAAGAATGTATCAACAAGCAGTATCTTTTGGGAGTACCGTCTCAAGGGCTTATCCCAAAAAAACATCTCAAACTTAAGGAGAAACACTATTTTCTGTGCGTGACAGATCTATGTCTTCCAAAGTATGTACGTGGGCTAACGCAAAGATTTTGCATGCCGTACTTTACTGAGGAACGGTAATGCCGTTGAAGCGGAAGAGGAGAAAAATAAATTACATTCAGATTACAGGTAGTCACAGTCCTTCATATTGGATTCTCTTTGGACATCAAAGGCTGAGTTTACAACTTTTCCTCCGTATGCTGAATATCTTCTCCCAGATGGCAGAAAAATCCTTATTTATGCTATTCTATCTGTTGACGGTCTAACTGACAAGTTCCCCCTCCCCATAATTCACTCGCTGTTACTAGGAATTAAAGAATGTACTGAATATACCACATGTTTGGAAGAAACATGCAATGCATAACAGACAGACGAAAAATGATGGGGAAAGGGGGCCATATTGGGGTTCAAAGTGTCATCTAAGAGAAATGTACTGAATATACCACATGCTTGGAAGAAAAATGCAATGCATAACAGACAGACAAAAAATGATGGGGAAAGGGGGCCACATTGGGGTTCAAAGTGTCAAATAAGAGAAAACTATGGAGAAGCCAAACATATACTAGAAATGCTGGTCAGTACTCTGTGGGGAACGGGGGCCATATTGGGGTTCAAAGTGTCAAATCAGAGAAATGTACTGAATATACCACATGCTTGGAGGAAAAATGCAATGCATAACAGACAAGAAATTATGGGGAAAGGGGGCCATATTGGGGTTCAAAGTGTCAAATAAGAGAAAACTATGGAGAAGCCAAACAGATACTAGAAATCCACAAGAAATGCTGGTCAGTACTCTGTATTTTATCCTGGGTGGAGACTTTGATTCAATTTCATTATGTATATCCATTTCTTGGGTTTTTCTCGCTTTATTTTGTATACATACCTTTTTTCATGAGTCTTTGTTCTAGTCGCATAACGTTATGGGTCCTCAATGTCCTCCAGCAGTGGTTGAATCCTGAATGCTGAAGAGAATAGCAGCACATAATAATGTGCACCAATTTTTACAGCCTTCTCCTGAGCTCAGGGTGTCTTGCAGACGTAACCTCAGGAGTCTTGTTCTTCATGACCTGGGCTCACAGGAAGTGGGTTAAATAGCGCTAGATGGCATTGCACCATTAAGAGGACTGCTGGTAACCTGCAGACAGGTAAATCGATAAAGCTGCTTTTTTATGCAGTGTATTTTTTTTTTTTTACTGATGCTCTGATGTTGGATTTTTATGTGTGCTGTGTTTCTACAAAAGCATACATGCAAACACACTCTTCGGTCTTAAAGTAAAGCTGGATACACACCATACAACTTTTGTTGGTAGATCTAAAGAAAATTGCATATTGTGTATCCAGCTTTAAACTGTCATGAGTCTGTAATTTCTGACTTCACAGTCTGGAAAAAAAAAAGTTTCTTATGCTGGTGTTTTGGCTTCAAAACGTTGACTGACTGAAATAGAGTTAGTAAAGTATTTGGACTTCTGTATTTCATTTGCTGCATGTTTTTTTTTCTGGATTTCTGAATCAAATCTATTCAGTATTAAACTATTCAGTCTCAGGAAGTGTAAGATAACACTGGGCCACTCAATGAAATTGAAGTAGAACCGGTTTACCCTTAAACTACGTATGGGGTTTGTCACTGTCAGGGTGGTAAGGATGTGGAATTCACTTCCACAATTGGTGGTGTCAGCGGGAAGTATTGATAGGCCTCATGTACACTGCTGCTGATATACAGACATTTATGAAAAATTGGGCATTTTTTTTCAGCAGCTCCTTGAACTCTCTTCCATGTTATCTTATCTGTCCAAGCACACTGAGTTTTTATAGTCATTTAGAGGTAGTTGCATTTAGAGGCACCTCATGTAAAGTCCCAAACCTTTTTCCTCGTTTTCCATATACAGGTATGGAGACGCTGAGCCTTACCCATTTTGTACCTCATTTAAAGTCCCAATACATTAATCTACATAAATCTAAAGGAAATTGAAAAGAAAATTGTATAATGTATAGTAGGGTTCGACCGATTATCGGCAAAGCCGATATATCGAGGGCCGATCTGCACTTTCTCCGATATATCGGAATTGGCCCCAGAGGTTACCGATATTGCCGATATTTCAGGAAAGTGCATGTACCGGAGTGATGCCTGCAGCTTGAGGCATCACCCCGGTAACGGCGTCCATAGCCGACGGTCAGCTGTCTTGTAATGATGACGATGCCCCTTAGAAGCCCCTCAGCTGTCATTACAAGGAGCGGGAGGGGATGTCTCCCCTTCCACGGCTCGTCTGGGTCTCCTGTCCCACCGGGAGACCCGGGCATCTTACCTGCACGGCCGCCGAAGACCCGATCAAAGCCGCATTCGGCTCTGATCGGGTCTCCATGTAAAAACCCGGAAGTGACGTCATGACATCACTTCCGGGTACTCGGCACCAAATTTAAAAAAAACGACAGCTTTTGAGTGCAGAGGAGGGGTTTGGGGTCTTTTAGACCCCCAGATCCCTCCACAAGAGTACCTGTGTAGGAAAAAAAAAAAAATTCTTTAAATGTCCGAAAATATCGGCAGATATGAGCCGATATGCGATGACTAAAATATGGGTATCGGCAATAAAAAAACGATATCAGTTGATCACTAATGTGTAGCCAGCTTTAAATTGCGATTAAAATAAATAAAATAAAACTTTAGAAAACCATTTAGTCATTTTTTTTCTATTGTGTTGGTGTGTAACTTTGTGTAATCCCTATAGATACAGAAATGAGCTTTTTCATTTTGCCTGCAATCAATCATTTGAAGCTGGGATCTTTCATTTGTTTCTTATACGTCGCTGGGAAAAAGCAGACTCAAGCTTCTACCTACCCTGTTCCTTTGTTCCCTGAGTAACATTCTTCCAATCTGCACCTGTTGCATGTATTTGGTGAGAATAGCAGGGATTCATAGCCCGGCAACAGTTCGTAGTCGACCTCCGGCATGACCGGGTCATGTACCCTCCCCTAGGGGTCATGGCTAGGTTATTCCTAAGTCAAGGCTGGCAGTTCTCCATCTCACACCTTCCCCCTGCCGCCAACTGCAAATCACATACCTTTTTCCACAGACCGACCAAACCATGACTTCACTTTTCCAAATAATTCTTCAGATTTGCAGACTTGATGCCGAGTCCAAACCTTCTGTTCTATTTTACTCTGGAGCTTTATAAAGCTGTCTGCGAGGAACATTCTAAGAATAGCAGATTTTCTTAAGTACACCAGTTTCCTTCAAACCCGACATTTCACTAGACAGAAGACAAACGTATTTTTCTAATAGACTTTAAATGTATATATACTTTTCCCCTCCAAGTTGGCGTCATATAAATAACTCGCACAATGCTCTCTGCACATTTAAACTGCAGAGAATCTGTTTCTAATTACTTGTACTTTAGTTGAACTTTGGCGTTTCCTTTGACTTTCTGCCTAATGCCTGTGAGCTGCAGGCCATGCACTCTAGAAGCGTACGCACACACTAAAAGAATAGAAAGTCCGCACCGACTCTTTTTTCGGTGCCAACAAAAATGAGGGCTAAGAGAATGTATTGACCAAAGGCAACTCCGCTTTTCACCCTAATTAGCTCAAATTGCTCCTTCCCACCAGGGATTCTGAGCTCATTGCTCGCCATCCCCCCCTCCACCCGGGGCCATGCAGGAAATGCCTTTTGCTTTACAACTCCTCTCTCTTTAAGGCTCAGCTGCCCTGACCGTATATTTAAAATACAGTAAATGTTTCATTCTATAAGCCTGTTGAATAAAAAAGGGATATATTTGAAAATGCCTGCTGCTTCTAATCAGGAATTAAGCAAGAATGCTTCTATGTCCCAGCATGGTCCTACAATCCTGAAAGCGGTCTGACTCCGAGCATGCCGCACCTTATTAACCCTTGCACTGATGGCAAGAAGTCGCTCTCCTCTATTTAACCTCACAAGAAAAAATTCCAGACATGTTGGGAATTGTCAAGAGTGCTTTTGTTTGAGGGTTTTGCAAAGTCTTACGGGGTTTCAGCTTTTTGAGTTAAATAAGCCAAGCTTATCCGTTGTAAAGGATGGCATAAAGGAACTCTTTTTTTTTTTTATTCTTTTTTTTTTTGGTCATTTATTTTACCGCTTATCACTTAGCCCCCGCTGTTTAGTATCTTGACAAAATGACATTGCTGGGATTTTTTTCTTGCTCATAGCACAGTGTTAGGAAGGGTGATATAGATACAGTACAGGAGCTAGGGAGGAATTTGTTGACACACAAAAGACAGGGAGTGATATTGGACTCTACTCATTTCACCAAGGGAGTGGAACGCGTCGACATGTTTTCTGTAGAAGAATGTCCTTACTTCAGCACGTACAATGTGCTTTCAGCAACTCAAAGAGCTCTTGGATTGTGTGCAGCTTATGCCTGCAGGTAATAAGGGAGTGTGAGTTACAAGAGCAGCGGGTGATGTTGGAAACCATATATTACTCAGAGTGATCTATCAGCCCCCTCTGTGATCTGTCTTTATTTCTGTCCTAGAGTCTAATTTTCCAGCCAGTGTCAAGCTTTTCAATTTGATGAGACTATAGATATGTAAGAGGAAAGACATGATGCACTGCGTAGTGGTAGCAGGCAGCGTGATGTATCACTGCGGGCATGGCTTTGTGCTGTGTCTTCTTATTTTTCCAAAACTGACTGACTTTGATATATACTCTAACCACACCCCATTGTGTTACTAGCACACGTATCTGAAGGCAGCTTCCATTCAAACCACATACTTGTTGAAATCATATCGTGTGCTGGGATATTGCCAAGCTTACGGCATCTTGTATCTGTTTTCCATTTTGAGCTCATCATGGGAGGTTATACAGGGGTTAAGAAAATGTGATGAATGTAATTAACTCACATACCAAGCACTTTATCGGGCAGTTCATCATGCCAAGATGATTGTAGGAGAATAGGGAAAGTGAAGACATAGAGACTTAAATAGTAGTACATTACAATTCTGTCTGCAAGCGTAGAATGATTTGATGTTTTTGAGTGGATTCCAGAAGGTTGGTGCCATCATTTTATGAACTTGCTTGAAAGTGGAATAGTGTTATGCAAAAGAGTTACTACTAGGTTGCATCTACACGTCTGTGTTTCAGGCTTATGTGTTTTTAATATGCTTTTTAAAGCTGGTTTTTGTATGTTTTTGTACTGTGTAGTGTAGTGGTGAATTTTAACATGTTAGGGATACATACACTACGCTTTTTCTACACAACTGTTTGCATTCAATTTGCATTTTACCAGTGGTATAGATCACCACTTGTACTCACAAAATATCTTTTAATTATTGTGCCATAAGCAAAGGTCTAACAGACATGTACAGTACAGTACAAACCTCACCACAAGCATTTGTAAAAATTAAACCCTTTGCACCTCTGTCCACAGTTCATTTGTTAATTTGCACCCCCCCATCAACAATTGTTTTTTGCATCCCCTGACAACAACTCACTTCTTCACTCCCGTGCACAGCTCACTTCTGAAACAGTCCACAGTTCATCTTTGCACCCATCTACCACAGCTCACTTCTGCCCTCCCCCTCCTCCGTTCACAGCTCACCTCTGTACCCCTGTTCACAGCTCACCTCTGTACCCCTGTTCACAGCTCACCTCTTCCTGCACCCCTATTCACAACTCACTACTGCCCTCCTCCCCCCATTCACAGCTCACCTTTTCACCCCTGTTCACAGCTCACCTCTGTACTCCTGTTCACAGCTCACCTCTGTACCCATGTTCACAGCTCACCTCTGTACCCCCTGTTCCACCCCCTCCATCCACAACTGACCTCTGCACCCCCCCTCCATCCACAACTCACCTCTGCACCCCCCCCCTCCATCCACTACTCACCTCTACACACCCCCTGTTTACAGATCACTTCTGCCCCCTCCTTGTTCACATCTCACCTTTTCACCCCTGTTCACAGCTCACCTCTGTACCCCTGTTCACAGCTCACCTCTGTACCCCTGTTCACAGCTCACCTCTTCCTGCACCCCTGTTCACAGCTCACTACTGCCCCCATCCCCCCATTCACAGCTCACCCTTTCACCGCTGTTCACAGCTCACCTCTGTACCCCTGTTCACAGCTCACCTCTGTACCCCTGTTCACAGCTCACCTCTGTACCCCTGTTCACAGCTCATCTCTTCCTGCACCCCTATTCACAGCTCATTACTGCCCCCATCCCAACATTCACAGCTCACCTTTTCACCCCCGTTTACAGCTCACCTCTGTATCCCTGTTCACAGCTCAGCTCTCCACCCCCTCCATCCACAACTCACCTCTGCACCCCCCACCTTCTCCATCCAAAACTCACCTCTACACACACCCTGTTCACAGCTCACTTCTGCCCCTCCTTGTTCACATCTCACCTCTGCACCCCTGTTCACAGCTCACCTCTGCACCCCTGTTCACAGCTCACTGGTGAACCCCCCCCCCCCCCATGTTCACAGCTTGCCTCCTTTTCACTCCTGTTCATAGCTCACCTTTGCTAGCCTGTTCAAAGTTCACCTCTGTAGCCCCTGTTCCACCCCCTCTATCCACAACTGACCTCTGCACCCCCCCTCCATCCACAACTCACCTCTACACACCCCCTGTTTACAGCTCGCTTCAGCCCCCTCCTTGTTCACATCTCACCTTTTCACCCCTGTTCACAGCTCACCTCTGTACCCCTGTTCACAGCTCACCTCTTCCTGCACCCCTATTCACAGCTCACTACTGCCCCCATCCCCCCATTCACAGCTCCCCTTTTCACCCCTGTTTACAGCTCACCTCTGTACCCCTGTTCACAGCTCACCTCTGTACCCCTGTTCACAGCTCACCTCTTCCTGCACCCCTAGTCACAGCTCACTACTGCCCCCATCCCCCCATTCACAGCTCACCTTTTCACCCCTGTTCACAGCTCACCTCTGTACCCCTGTTCACAGCTCAGCTCTCCACCCCCTCCATCCACAACTCACCTCTGCACCCCCCTCCATCCACAACTCACCTCTACACACCCCCTCCTTGTTCACATCTCACCTCTGCACCCCTGTTCACAGCTCACCTCTGCACCCCTGTTCACAGCTCACTGCTGAATCCCTCCCCCCCCCCCCGTTCACAGCTTGCCTCCTTTTCACTCCTGTTCATAGCTCACCTTTGTTACCCTGTTTACAGCTCACCTCTGCCCCCCCCCCCCCCATGTTCACAGCTCACATTTACACCCCTGTTCACAGTTCACTTCTGCACCCCAGTTCAAAGCTCTCCTCTGCATCCTCTACATCCACAGATCACCTCTGTATCCCTATCCACAGCTCCCATCTGCACCCATTATCCACATCTCTTCACTGCACCCTTTTTGACAGCTAACTTCTGCACTCCCTGTTCATGGATAACTTCTGCACCTCTGGTCACAGCTCACTTCTGCACCTTCCTTTTAACAGTTCACCTCTGCATCCGCTGTCCACATCTCACCTCTGCAACCTCCATCCACAGATTGCTTTTACAACCGCCATCCACAGCTCACCTCTGCAACACCCCCACCCACCCTTCCATCCACCCATCTACAGCTCACATCTGTACCACTGTCAAATTTGCAGCATTGAAGTAAACATGGCGGCTTACCTCCGCATCCCTTGTCCACAGCTCACCTCTTCCCTCTAGTTTACAGATTGTCTCTTTAACCCCTTCCACTGTTCAGCAGTTTTGCACCCCCCTTCCCCACTCCAGCTCACCTTCGCACCCACATACACAGCCTCCCTTCTTTCACATGTCAACTCTGCACTCCACCTACCCTATCCAAGGCTTTTTGCTATACCACAGTTTACCTCTGCACCCCATTCCACAGCTCATCACTTATCCTCCTAACTCCAGCTCAGCTCTGCACCAACATCGTTAATGTTTATGGGTGTATATGTGTATTGATTTAATTGTTCTGCACTCACATCCACAGCTATCCCTCAACCAGTTGCAAGGTTCACCGCTCTACCACAGTTTATCTCTGGAGCCTCTGTACCCCCTAAGCTGACCATACATGGATCAAAATTCAACTGGTTCAGCAGGGACCAGACGAATTTAGATCCATGTATGGACAGGCTGGTTGTACACAAGTGGATCTATCAGTCCAGTTGTGTACAACCAGTTGTTGTAAGATTTTGTCTCGATCAAAACCACTGGCTATACCTGGTGCTGCTGATCAGAGTGTTATGAGGTCAGGGAAGATCAGTGTATTCTGACGGCGCTTTATATAAACATACTATTTCAAGAATATACATATGTATGTGCAAGTCAGAGAAAAATTGAATCTTTTAGGACCTGTTTACACTAGATGCATTTTCCAGTGCATGCAAAATCCATGGACCAGAGAAGATTTATTTTCAATTCAGAATGTTCACACTAATGCGTTTTGATGCAGTACGCTGGAAATAAAGTTCTGTATGTTGCGTTTGACCTTCTCTTTTAAAATTTGCCCAAAACCTTTTTACAAATCGCAAAGCACACAAAAAAAAAAACAAAAGAAATAAGTAAAATACACACTTAGGCTACATTCACACCTGAGCGTAGCGTTTTTGCGCGTTTTTTACCGTGATTTTACCGCAATTTTTACCGCGGTTTTACCGCGATTTACAGGCGTTTTTACAGGCGTTTTTTGTGCAGGCGTTTTTAGATTAAATAGAAACCAATGGAAACGCCTGTAATCTGCCCAAAAAGAAGCTCATGTACTTTTTTGAGTGTTGGGCGTTTTGCTTACAGCGTCAAAACGCTCAGATGTGAACAGGGGCCATTGAAATGAATAGGATTTGTCTTGTTGGGCGTTTTGAGAGCTGATCCTAGAGCAGAAAAACTCCCCAAAAATGCCCCAAAACGCCTAGATGTGAACGGAGCCTAAGTCAAACAAAATTGAAATTCATAATGCATATCTAAAACAAATATTTTTAAAATCACAAAAGTAAACTTAGGCAAGCCACAGATTAATCATTTTTCTTTCCTTCCCAGCCAGCAGGACGCAATTATTACTACTGGCCGCGTTAGCTGCTGGCAGTAATCGAATGTAGAAAAATCCAACAGGATGATTGCACCCAAATTGATCCATAGATCAGAATCAGCCTGCCAATACATTTATCGAACTTCAGCCAATCCCTGCTGAACCGGCTGAATTTCGATCCATGTATGGTTGGATTTACATCTGATCTTCTCTCCCTTTGCCCAGAAATTTCTGTGAACAGGTAGAAGGAAATAAAATCAAGAATTGCAGTAGAACAATGGAGTTGTTTGCCTAGGTTTCCTGCCTAGGCAAATTATGGCCTCTTTCACACGGTCCGCCTCCGTAGGCAGATCCGTGTTGCTCAGCGGGGATCGATACACTGATGCCCGCTGAGCCGGCGGATGACAACTCCGTCTCAGCTTGCAGAGTGGAGAGGGAGGTGTCTCAGCCCCCGCTGCCCTCTATGGGGGATCGGATGAGAGCAGCCTGCCTGTCCGCTCTCATCCGATCCGATCCGATCACTGAACGGATGGAAAAATAGGGTTTCCATCCGTCCAGATTTCACGGACAGGATCGGACACGGATGGCAGCGGGTGTCAGCGGAGGTGTCTCCACTGACACCCGCTGCCCCATAGAGCTGCATGGAGGATCCGATCAGATCCACCTAAAAAACTGACAGGCGGATCTGATCGGATCACCCGTGTGAAAGAGCCCTATGTCATATGTCCCAAAGGTCTTCAGGAGGGGAGGAGAGGGGAGGGATTTTCTCAGCTAAGCACAATCTCCTGCATCCATACTTGAGCTAAGGGCAGAAAGTAAATGCTACATGAATAATTTGCCCTTTCCTAAAATGGCCACAAGTAGAAATGCTAGGGGGTGTTTTCCAAAGTGATTTCTTACCAAAATCAAGCATGGAGACATGGATGGATGGGGAGTTTTTTTTTTTTTTTTAATATTAAAAAACGAATGCTATAGTGTTTTTGGTTTGTGATGCTCAAATGCAGTGAAGATCCGCTTTAAAGGCATAGTTCACCTTTACCCAAAAAACTGCCTATGAAAGTAAGGGTTGACTGCAAATAAAAAACAAACTATGCAGCTTTACCCTTGCTATATGTGTAGGCCATTTATGTACCTCATGAAGCCTGACTGAAAACCTCCCAGGGATGGCACAACCCCATCCTGCTTTGTTCCCAGGACATGGCTAAGACACTTACAGTTGTTACTGTTCACCCTCCATTACAAGAGCGAGCTCTCAAACATTGAGCTCAGAGCTACTGCGTCTGGGGAGAGAAAGTGCATGTGTGGTGGTCTGAATCAGAGAAAGAGCTCCGCTATGTGATGATGGAGATGAACAGTAACAGCTGCCAGTTTCTTAGCAGCAAGACAGGACAGGGGGATGCAAACTCTGGAAGTTTTTCAGTCAGGCTTCATGAGGTAAGTAAATGGCCTACACCTATAGCAAGGGCATTATTCATCTTTGGTCCTCTTTGTGTGACCTCATAGTAAATGTGTGTACTCGACTGACAAAAATTGGGGTAGATTTACTAAAACTGGTACACCCAGAATCTGGTGGAGCTGTACATGATGACCAATCAGCATTGAACTTCAGCTTGTTCAGTTGAAGCATAACTCCACTTTTGTTGAGAAAAAAACATTCCCCTCTGGGTGATCTCTGTACATTAGAAGGATTATAACAACCTTTGTTGCAGATTCCTACCTTTTGCTATTCTGAAGAAATCCATGTTTGTTTCTCTATGCCTCTGTGCTGAGTGGGTCTATTGGGAGTGGTTTCATAATTATCTATCAGCTGTGCCAGCTGCAGGACTTTAAGGAGGAAATCTGCTGGGCCTGCATCCCTTTAGACATTATTCTATTGGGAGTATCTCACCAAAAATGACATTTTTGTTGCAGGGGATGCCAGAAATCTGACTTGTATCTTAGGCAGACTTCTGGGAAAATTGGTGAGCCAATCACACAAGTAGAAAATGATGTTTCTGGGGGTATGGTCAGTATACATTCTGTGTACAGAACACCTCCAGGTAGCCATATTGCATTGAATTTTCAGAAAATTACAACAGCTGCAGATTGAAAAGGAAAGGTCATTTTTAATAACATTCAATTACAATATGATTTGTGTCCCGAATGTATACCCTATATTGTTTTTTCTTGTCCCTACAAAAGTGGACTTACCCTTTAAGCTTTGATGAAAAAACCGAAAGTTGATTGGTTTCTATGTAGAGCTGCACCAGATTTTGCAACATGCAGTTTTAGTAAATAAGCCCCATTGTCAAACAGCTAAGCTTCTATGCCTTATGACTGCATATGCTTTGTTGCCTTTTCATTACAGGCTTACTTGTAGATCAACTTAGTAATTACTTGGTTGCTTCTCCTTATTTTCTGGCACTTTTTTAAAGGAGACCCGTTTTAAGAGAAATATGGGAACTGCCACTGCTGAGTTGCTTCTGAAAATGTTAGTTGCCTGACACTGACGTCCATACTTTGGGTAACAGATCTGGAACAGCCATGCACATGGTGAAGTCAGAACTCCTGATCTACATACTGTACTTCTTTCAGGTCAGCAACTCAGCAAAAGTTTTGAAGCCATTGATTAGCATAACAAACAACAAAACAAACAGCTAAGGGTCCATTCACACTAGCGCGACTTATCAGGCCTGACAAGTTGCGGTCGGTCGCCTGCCATTGATTAGCACAGGACCCGTTCTAATAGGAGCGACACAAGTCTCTCCGACTTAGAAAAAGGGTCCTGTACTACTTTGGGGTGACCTGGAGGCGACTTGCATTGACTTCAATTATATGAAGTCCGTGCATGTCGCGCCGAGGTCGCGGTGCACAGAGTGCACAGGTCGCCCCAGCAAGTCGTGTTGCCCCTGTCTGAATGGGCTCTTAAAGTTCAGCAACGGCAGCTTACATGGTTCTTATTACAAGTTCACTGTAACAACTTCTGGTTTGCATGCATATTTTTTGCAAGAAATTTTTTGTTATAAATTTTGAAGTTCAATTTTATAAAAAAAAAAATGAAAAAAAAAATAGAATATAAAAAAGTATAAAAATATGGCAGACGCAGATTTATCAAAATCCAGCAGTAAATGTATCTTGTGTATCTCATGGGAAGTAAACAGTGGCAATGACAGTGGTCTCAGAGCTCTCATTAAACATTTGACGGCAGGAGTAATGATCCTAAAGCTCTGCTAGGTTACAGAATATCCAATGTAGCACCCTACAAGGCAGGTGCCAGGTAAAGTATAGTGGGCCTTAGTTGCCTAACAGCAGGGCCATGATTTTCAGCTGTGCTGTCATGTCTCCCAGGTGTGGCTGTTGAGACTGGGGAGTCTCCCCACTGTGCTCCATGAGAGTGTTCTCATTGGGCAGTGGAGGAAACCCAGCCAATGGCACACTCAGGCTTATATCTACCCCAGAAACTCAGATTCTGCCACACAGGATTCTGGAAGTGGGTATATGTTTGAGGGGAGCACATGATGCTGCGTCTTTGGCGGGAAGCAGAGTCCCAGGAGGGAGAGTACAGCTGTCTCTCCTCCTGTCAGCAGGATCGGGTGTACCAGGCGGCTTGACTGAGGGGACAGAATGAGGGGATGGAGGTCCAAGGAATCCAGGAGCCAGCTAGCTGTAAAGGGGGTGCCAGTGTTGACCCCGAAGTGTAGAGGGGTGCCTAGTGAGAGGACCCTGAAGTGTAGAGGGGGTGCCTAGTGAGAGGACCCTGAAGTGTAGAGGGGGTGCCTAGTGAGAGGACCCTGAAGTTCAGAGGGGGTTCCTAGTGAGAGGACCCTGAAGTGTAGAGGGGGTGCCTAATGAGAGGACCCTGAAGTGTAGAGGGGGTGCCTAGTGAGAGGACCCTGAAGTTCAGAGGGGTTCCTAGTGAGAGGACCCTGAAGTGTAGAGGGGGTGCCTAGTGAGAGGACCCTGAAGTGTAGAGGGGGTGCCTAGTGAGAGGACCCTGAAGTTCAGAGGGGGTTCCTAGCGAGAGGACCCTGAAGTGTAAAGGGGGCGCCAGCGGTTGGGCCCTGAAGAGTTAAAGTGTACAGCATGCAGTGTACAGTGTTGAGAGTTGCAGCAGCACAAGCAGTTACAAAGAGCTACCTCAGTCAGTGAAGGGCTGGAGGGAGCTGTTTACAGGACGTTTGAGCTAACCAGAGTGTCAGAAGTCAAGTTCAAGCATATAGTTCAGCAAGTCAGTATTTTTAAGCGCCATCAAGCGTTGGTCGGCATCCAGCTGGCGTCAAGACTTTGCTAACAGGCATTTTTCTGCAAAGTGTCTTAGTTGTACCTAGTTGAGCCAGAGGAGTATCCGACTCATTCCCTTCTCCCATCCCCATTATCAAATAAACAAAACAAACCAAAGATGCCAGAATGGTCATTGTCTCCAATCTCACACTTGGGTATTCAGCTTATATGGGCTCAAGGTGTCACCGGTAACAATGGCAGACCCTCATCAGGCCCAATGCCTGGAAAACCTGCTACACCAACATTTAATATTTATTGCAATATATTGAGGTGTAACCAATGCTTAAAATGTTTCTAAAGGTAAAAGTTTTTTTTTACCTTAGTGCCGGTTCACACATATGCAATGCGGGAACCCTGAGAATTCACAGCAGGTTCCCGCATCGCACTCGACTGGCAGTCAAGTCACACTGCCATATGTGAATCGCTGGGGGTGTCAATACAAGGTTAACAACACCCCCAGATCAGCTTGCATATCGCAGTGCGAACTGTCAGTTTGGACATGAATCAGGTCGCATAGGTGTGAACACCCATACAATCCGATTCTGGTGCGGACCTGAATGCGATGCAAATTCAGCCATACAATCTGTATGGCTGAATTTGCAACGCACAGACGTCGCATGTGATTTACAGAGCAGTGCGCTGCGAATCACATGCGATGTCTGCCTTTGCATATGTGTGAACCGGCACTTAATACATTCTCTGCTCTAAGGTAAAAAACCTTCCACTGTAAGTTCCCCTCTAGTCCTCCTTATACTTACCTGAGCCCGATCTCAAACCAGAGGTGTGCCCGAGAGCACTGGCTCTCTCTTTACAGGTGCAGGTTTGCCACAATAGGAAGCGGCTTTCTATCGGGGAACTCGCCAAAGAGGAGGAGGAGTGGAGGATCAAGGCTGCTCTGTGCAAAACCATTGTACAGAGCAGGTAAGTATGACATGTTTAATATTAAAAAAAACGTAAGCTTTAGTCCCCTTTCACACTTGCATGCGAGTCGTACCCCATGATTTCCAATGAGTGTCATTCATATCTGTGCGACTTCAAAGTAGCCCCTGCACTATTTTGGTCCAACTTTAATGCGACTTGAGGTCCATATACCTCAAGATTATACAGGCATTGCTTCAAGTCATCGCATCAAAGTCACACGATTTTCAGGGCCTTGGGAAGCTTGTCATGCAACTTAGGGCACTGTGAGGTTAATTTACTAAAGAAAAATACACTGTACGCTTTACAAAGTGCAGTTGCACTATGCAAGAGCAATTGCTCCAGAGGTTAGTAAATGAACAGAAGGTCTGCTGACTTCCATCATCCAATCATATGCAAGCAAAAATGCACAAGATTGGGTAGTCTTTGCAAAGTGAAGCTTTACCTCATTTACTAAGCTCTGGGGCAACTGCACTTGAAGAGTGCAACTGCCCTTTGTAAAGTGCAACTGGCCTTTGTAACGTGCACAGTCTTTTTGCCTTTAGTAAATCATCCCCATAAAGTCTTGTGACAAGTCGCAGCCCATGGATTGTATTGGCACCCGTTCCAATCTATGCAAAGTGGTTGTAAACCTAAGACATGAAATATGAACAAAGCATATCTCTCTATAGTGTGTACCTGTCTCAATTAACAGCACCCTGTGTCATTTCTGTCTGCTACCTTGTTCCGCTGCTATTAGCATGAGTCACTTCTGACAAGTTTTCCTGACACCAAGAGAAGAAAGGTGACAGGGGAGGGAACTCCAGATGACTGACAGCCTCAGCTCTGTTCCTGTATGCTGAGTGAAGGGGCGGAGTGTCCCTTACATCTAATCATCTTTAGAAGCTCTTCTCACTGAGCTCTGCAGAGTGTATTTCAGCTCTCCACCCTCATTTTTCTGCCCACTCAGACAAACTTTAAAAACTCTGCAAATTGAACTGATGTAGAAAAGAGAAGTCTTCAGATAGACAGGTACAATTTATGTAGGAAAATGTGTTTAATCTCTGTGTATCACTTGAGGCCAGTCACTTCACTGGGTATATGTGTAGGTTTACAACCACTTCAAAGTTGCAGCGGCTTTGAAAAGGTTCTTGCACAACATTGATGCGACTTGAGTGCCAGAGAGTGTAAAGTCGCACCAGTGTCGCACTCCGGAGTCGTAACAGTGTGAACCGAGCCTTGGAATCATTTTAAATTAACTATCTCAGGGCAGGGATGAGCTAAAAAAAAGCTAAACATTAGAATCTCCCCAATAGTGCCCTTACTAATAGAAATCAGTATGTCAGAGAAGATATTTGGTATCCAATCTTTTTAGGATTGCTCTGGTAGTCCCAAGAGGAAATTCACAAAGAGAAACATGCAAAGTCTATGCAAATAGTGTCCCGGTAGGAATCAGCCTAGCATCTGTTAGTCAATGCAGATATTCCATTTATCGGTGGATGTTCTTATCTGATTCTTCTCAATTATATATAATTTTTATTGAAATATAGCTAATATGTTTACAGAAGAAAAAAAATTACCTTTATGGCGTCCACGTAGGACTTTCAGATTGGTCGCTGCCCTGGAGAAGATGTCTCAGCTATGTAAAAATCAGAAGCATGCTAATTCCATTCCTTGATAGTCATGTTTTCCAGATCTACTTGTGTCTAAGCTACAAAGAATTGAGCACTTTTTATTGAATGTCACGTTGCAATGCTCCCTTGGGCTGCATTAGGAAGCTGTTCTGTTGGACTTGATGTGCGAAGGAATACACTGACATAGCGCACATGGCTGATTTCAATCCAGAATAATTAATTTATTTATTTTAATAGTACACCACATAAAAATCCTTCTGTATGTTCTCCATGGGGGCCATGACTCATGCTAGAAAGACTACAGCTTTTTAATAAAGTGTACCTGTCACTGTGTGCTCTGGATTTAGCCTACATTCAGTATATGACATATTATATTATACAGTGCCTTGCGAAAGTATTCGGCTCCCTTGAACTTTGCAACCTTTTGCCACATTTCAGGCTTCAAACATAAAGATATTAAACTGTAATTTTTTGTAAGAATCAACAACAAGTGGGACACAATCATGAAGTGGAACGAAATTTATTGGATATTTCAAACTTTGTTAACAAATAAAAAACTGAAAAATTGAGCGTGCAAAATTATTCAGCCCCTTTACTTTCAGTGCAGCAAACTCTCTCCAGAAGTTCAGTGAGGATCTCTGAATGATCCAATGTTGACCTAATTGACTAATGATGATAAATAGAATCCACCTGTGTGTAATCAAGTCTCCGTATAAATGCACCTGCACTGTGATAGTCTCAGAGGTCCGTTTAAAGCGCAGAGAGCATCATGAAGAACAAGGAACACACCAGGCAGGTCCGAGATACTGTTGTGGAGAAGTTTAAAGCCGGATTTGGATACAAAAAGATTTCCCAAGCTTTAAATATCCCAAGGAGCACTGTGCAAGCGATAATATTGAAATGGAAGGAGTATCAGACCCCTGCAAATCTACGAAGACCTGGCCGTCCCTCTAAACTTTCAGCTCATACAAGGAGAAGACTGATCAGAGATGCAGCCAAGAGGCCCATGATCACTCTGGATGAACTGCAGAGATCTACAGCTGAGGTGGGAGACTCTGTCCATAGGACAACAATCAGTCGTATACTGCACAAATCTGGCCTTTATGGAAGAGTGGCAAGAAGAAAGCCATTTCTTAAAGATATCCATAAAAAGTGTCGTTTAAAGATTGCCACAAGTCACCTGGGAGACACACCAAACATGTGGGAGAAGGTGCTCTGGTCAGATGAAACCAAAATCGAACTTTTTGGCCACAATGCAAAACGTTATGTTTGGCGTAAAAGCAACACAGCTCATCACCCTGAACACACCATCCCCACTGTCAAACATGGTGGTGGCAGCATCATGGTTTGGGCCTGCTTTTCTTCAGCAGGGACAGGGAAGATGGTTAAAATTGATGGGAAGATGGATGGAGCCAAATACAGGACCATTCTGGAAGAAAACCTGATGGAGTCTGCAAAAGACCTGAGACGGAGATTTGTCTTCCAACAAGACAATGATCCAAAACATAAAGCAAAATCTACAATGGAATGGTTCACAAATAAACATATCCATGTGTTAGAATGGCCAAGTCAAAGTCCATACCTGAATCCAATCGAGAATCTGTGGAAAGAACTGAAAACTGCTGTTCACAAACGCTCTCCATCCAACCTCACTAAGCTCGAGCTGTTTTGCAAGGAGGAATGGGCAAAAATTTCAGTCTCTCGATGTGCAAAACTGATAGAGACAGGAAAAAGGATAACAGATAGAGCAAGATTGCATAGCGGAGGTAAGAATCCAGAGACAGGAGGCCTATATACTCCGTCAAGGTCAAGAAGAGGTTTGTGTGGAATCAACCGAGGCCCAGGTGAGAAACTCAGATGAATAGCGGAACATAGACCACAAGGTCTAGGTTAGCAAAAACTGTTCTTCTCTTCTTGCCTCCTGCACCAACAGCTGTTCAAGGTCTCTGATAGAGTCAACCTCAGAAGACCACTCCCCAAGAGAAGATATGCTGATCATTTTCCAATGGGGAGGGATGACCGCTCTAGCTGCAGAGAATAAATGGCGAAGAACGTATTTTTTAATAGTTTTGAAGGATCCAGGGAGCATTGACTGGAGAGCTACTTTAGGTGAGGCTTGGATAGCAGTCACCATCAATTTGCATTAGAGGTCAAAAATACGCTGTCAAAAGGATCTGATAGGAGGGAATTCCCACCATAGATGGATCATAGTACCCTTGAAGGAACAACAGTGCCATCAAGTTTCAGGCATGAAATGGTTAAAATGGTGCAGAACACATGGGTACCTATACCATCTGGTGGTCACCTTGAACCCCGGTTCCTGGTGTTTGGTAGCTAGGGAAAGTTTATGAATTAAAGTAAAACATTTCAGCCAATCAGAAGTGGGGATAGAATAATGTAGCTCAGATTCCCAGACCTGAGCATCAGGGAGTAGATCAGGAGATGACGCCGACAACGGGGAATTCTCCTGCAAAAGCAGAGATTCAAATTCCGATGGTTTATCTGGCACCTTTGTGAGGGAAGGAAAAGAACGTATATATGATAAGGCCTGCCATTGCTGTAGCCATTGGGGTAAACTACCTACAGGTGGCACAGAGGCCACCTGTAATTTGCTGGCAGTAAATGTTTGGAAAATGTCACATTTTCTGCTTTGTACATAGACTTCTCAAGCTATTTTTATTATTAAAGTAGAATTATAGAAAACTTTTTGTTTCCATTTTGGATCAAGCAAGGGAGGGTTATAACCCCTGCCAAATTTATTTTCGCCATCTGTATTCCATTGCAGAGATTTCCCTTCACTTCCTGTGCCATAGCCAAACAGGAAGTAAGTTGCAAATGAAGGGAATTCTTTGGGGATCCCCCAGGTCAGCAGAACTAGCGTCCCCATTGGAAGATTTCCCCTCTATTACTTTTCCGGGGACAACCCAAAACAATTAACCAGAATTTAGCCAGTTTTTATAGAACTCAGAAAAATAACTAGAAGACTGCACAGATTTATCACATAATTACCACTAACGACGTTGAGTTTATGTTTATGTAATGTATTTCTATATATAGAGAGAGGATTGTTATTCTTTAAATATTAACTAACTATATCGCTGCTTTTATTGTTCAACTCTTTTATATAGCTTTTTATGTATATATAGTCATAAGACTGTAGAGGAAGAAGTTATTAGATTACATTATTATATACAGTTATACAGTACTGATTACTAGTATGTTACGTTGATTCTGCAATATAGCATTTGTATTTTTGCACCTATGTGGACATTTGTTTGCTCAGAGTCCACAGTACAACATTATGAAACAACTCTTGATCTAGGGATTATGTGGATTTCCACTAAGCTCTTTTTTTAACCATTTCAAAGCATCAGCAGCACTGCTGTCCTCTATTGGTCTGTTCCATGCGGCCCTCGTTCTGTAACAGTTAATGGAAATAAGTGTCATACAGCAAAGTACTCTGAGTAAATAAGCAGTTTATGTAGCAGAATAGGATAGTTTCCTTTCCAGTCAAGACTGGAAACATGGTGAGAGCAGTTTCCTCTTTCCCGCTACCTTCCTGATTACTTACCACAACAATAACAGCAGCAGAATTGTCTTGTTCCAAAAATTGCAGTACAGACCATTGTAAATTAAAATCTACTTATCATGTTCACACAGTGGAAGAAGCTTTTTTGTGGATTCAAGCAATCTTCCCTATGCGCTAAGGACATCTGTGTAGGATAAGGTATAGCACATCCAGAGATGTATAGTAACGAAGTAGAACTACTTAAGTACTGTACTTAAGTACCGAAATGCGGTATCTGTACTTTCCTAGAGTAGAATTTTTTTCTCCTACTTCTACTTTTACTTCACTACATTTTTTCGATGATTTCGATACTTCTACTCAAGTATTTTTTTTTTTGTGCTGCATAGTTACTCGTTACTTTTAAAAAAATTACCACTGCCAGAACAGTAGATGGCAGGTTGCATAAAGCTCAAAAAAATGTGTATAATGTCATTTGTAAATCAGCGCATACGAAAATAAAGGCTGTGTATAATAAAAGCTGCTATACCAAATCTTTCCAATAAAAAGAAAATATGAAACAAACAAATAAATGGTGCTACAGCGCTTAAAGTGCATCAAGAAACTACTAACAAACACAGGTTAATCATTTGAATAAATCATTTGAAATAATAAAAACAATATGATGTTCAAACTTTTGACTTATTTCTTTAATAACTACATAACACAGTACTTCTACTTCTACTTTCAGTACTTGAGTAGAAATTTTTTTTCAAAACTACTGGTACTTTTTACTTTTAGTACTTAAGTAGCAAATTTTTTGAAAAAACTACTTGCAATACTTAAGTAAAAAAAATGTTGAATACTTTAGTACTTCTACTTAAGTAACTTTTTCTGCGAGCACTTCCACTTCTACTCAAGTAATTTTTTGATCGAGCACTTGTACTTTTACTCAAGTAGAAATTTCGAGTACTTTATACAAGTCTGAGCACATCTCTCACTGTCATAGGTGTGCACAGCCTATTGCATTAGGGTGTGCACCCCAAAACTCAAACACACACGTATATATATATATATATATATATATATATATATATATATATATACAGTATATATTGACAACTATATATATATATATATATATACAGTATATATTGACAACTATATATATATATATATATATATAGTAGCCATGAGAGCCACGCTCAAGGCATGTGACTATATACGAAACCTGCTACAGCCCATTTCTGATTATTTTTTATCCGGCCTCCCAATTGTCGATGAACCCTCGTCTCTCTCAATTCTTTACCATACCAGACCCCATCATATGGGCTACTAGAGGGATAAAGACGTTAGGGGCTATCACTAAAAAGGGAGAACTGCTATCCTTTGCGGATCTCAAACTAAGGTATAGCTACCAGATATCTCTTTAGATATCTACAGCTAAGACATGCTTTTGGCTCTGCTGGGGTGGAGGTTATGCCGTCTAACCTAGAAAATGTTTTGTTAGATAAGTCCATAGAAAACCTCTATCCGAGTTATATAAAGAACGTTTCCCTGCCCCTCCTCCCTCGGTAGTCAAGTGCAGGAATCAGTGGGTGGAGGAGCTCCTGGATCTCGGAGGGGAGGAATGGGATGATATCTGGAGTTTCCCCTTTACTCACCTGGTATCAGCGAGAAATCGGCTGATCCATATACAGGATCTACTACACTCTGGCAAAATTAGCCAAAATCTACTCAGGGGTGTCAACGGAATGCTGGCGCTGTTCCTTATCTCCGGCCACCTTTGGCCATGTGTTTTGGCACTGCCCGCTGGTCAGAGATTATTGGAATGGAATACTTCAATGTGTAACGGAGTTAACTTCTATCTATACCTGTCCCCATGACGGTGGCAGTCTGCCTACTTGGTCTGGTGGAGGGGTTGGCGTCTACTAGAGCTCAATGCACACTGCTGAATCTGTTACTCTATTACGCCCGTAAGGCATTAATCTTATTCTTTGGTCGTAATATTCCTATGTACACGCATGATCTTCACTCTTCAGGGACATATAGTTTTTGTTGATGAGAAAGATAATTGCTGGGGTGGTGCCTGGTGGGTAGGGGGGTGTTGTTCGGAGAAAAAAAAATTTAATTTTTTGTGATGAAGATTTTGTATCTAGCCTTGTGTGGCTGAAATTGTTGTCTTGTTTTCTATTGAAAAAAAAAAAAAAATATATATATATATATATATATATATATACAGTATATACACACACCCACAGACACACACACTCTTATAAAAAAAAAAATGTAAACATGTATTAAAACATGGATGGTTTGAGTAGAGCAGTGGATGTGTTAGTAGAGCAGAGGTTGGTGTCAGTGGGACAGTGGATGATGTCAGTCAGTCAGAACAGTGGATGGTGTCAGTAGAGCAGTGAACTTTGTCAGTAGGGCAGAGGACAGCGTCAGAAGAGTAGTGGATGGTGTCAGTAGAAAAGTGTACAGTGTCGGTATTTTGTATTTGTATTACGTTTTAATTACTTTTTTCTATCTTATTTTTTTAATTATTTTCACAATATTATTATTTATTATTTTTACAATTATTTTAGGAGCCACATTGGGGGCTTAGGTGAAATATCAGGGGTCTAAACAGATCCCTGATGTCTTACTTTTGGGACAAAGAAAGGGACTGAGGACACACCCTGTGCGCACACCTGTAATCATGTCACTTTTTTGGAAATTGATAGGCTGTATGGTGTTTTAGTTCACAAAATGGTTGGCATTACTATGTTTAGGCTACAGGGAAGATTTTAAGGCCAGATTGGAAAGCATTCTGCCTATGGTCATTGAAAGTAACCTCAGCTTTTTGCATCATTTCATCATATGCTTAGTTTGAGCTGTTCAGGTTTGTGACAGTTTTACTTTCTTCTAGTTTGCATGAATTACCAGCCTTTACATTACATCATCCTTAGTGCTGGCTATCTAACTAAAGCTGACCATACACTGATAGTATTTTTCCAGCAGTCTGAATGAAAAAAAAAAAAAACATGACTCTATCCACACTATGCAGACCCCACCGGCTGTCAAAATACCTAAACAGCAGCTGCATTTAATTGGATGCAGCTACTGTTCGGCAGACCATTTTCCGGCCAGCTCCTCCAATTTTTTTAATCAAAAGATGTTTAGCGGGAAGTGACTGATATGGCCACCCACTATGCAAAGTTTATTCACTTCCTCAGGAAAGGGTTGAAATTTACATGGTGTATGGCCAGTTTAATCCCTGTTTTTATTTATCCTCCTTGTCCCAATGGCCCTCAGTATGAGTTTGGAAAATATCAGGCCAATCTGTTGACTATTCATCCCTTTGCCTAAGCCCATTAAAGCGGAGTTCCCGCCGTTTCTGTGTTTAATAAAATTTAGCTGCTACTAAAATTGTAGCTGCTGACTTCTAATAAACACACACTCACCTGTCCCAGGATCCAGCGATGCGGCCGCCCGAAGCCTCGCTCCTCGCTCCTGTGACAGCTTGTGGCTTCAGAGCTGGGTGCGCACTGCATGTGCGCGAATCGTGTTGTGCATCGTGAATAGCTGGGCAATCTTCTGCGACCTCTGACGTGTCCCAAAAGATTGCAGGGAGGGAGGGGGAGAGGAGAACCTCCACTGGAGCCGCCTAGGCAGCCCAAGCGGAAGTGGGTACCTGTCAAAAATAGGTAAACGCCCCCCCCCCCAAAAAAAAAAAAAATGACATGCCAAATGTGGCATGTCAGGGGGTCAGGAGTACTTAAAGCGGAAGTTCAACTTTTGGGTGGAACTCCGCTTTAATTACACTGAAGCTGTAAAGGAAGGATTCACTGTACACAATCTTTTGGCAAGAGGCTGCAGTCCCACCACAAGCACATTAGGAAGATTGTTACATCTATCTGCATTGAGTTTTTTTATTTCTCAGGTTAAGGTACACTGAGTGGTCGTTCTGACTTTAGCATAGTGGCATTATTTCTGGAGAGCATTATCGGTTCAATGATCAGTTTGACTCGAATTGTCGCCATCAACTCAGCGAGGTCAACCAACTTTTGATTGCTAAAACAACAGAATGGATTAGGACAATCTAAAGACGTCTTGAATTGCCTGTTCAGTTGTTTATGGCCAGCAAAAGCACTCAAGAGGTAATTGTTACCAGCTGGGTCAGGAAAATCTCAAATAATGCTTTCTTCTCTATACATTTGGGGGAAAACTGCAGCAACCTTGCTTTTACAGCCAAATGCCAGGCAATTCTGAAACGCACTTCCTGATTTTGCTAAGGCTTGCCCCCCACCATCCTGTATTCTGCATATTCCTATTGGCCAGGGCCAATGGGAATGTGTTTGGACAGGAAATAACGGCAAAGGGTTAGAGAAAGTGTCAGAGCTACGCTCGTCAGAATGACCCTGCATTCAGCCATAACATCTTCAGGTTCAGGAGTGCTCAGCTGTAGCAATGGCCATAAAATTATATAATATTAACAAATGTACAGTTTATGCATGTATGCGCATAAATCACTCCAAAATACGCAACCTGAAATGTAGGATTACTGCAGTTTTTTTTTTTCAGCACTGCAAAATGCTGCTAAACGTCACCATGAGCAGGAACACATTGGCTATCATAGAGATGTGTTCCGATCTGTAAAATAAAAATGCTGTACAAACCTAAACTTGTGCATGAGCTCTTAATGTCCCAATATCAGTTGCCTGCTAGCTGTGATAATAACACCATGCTTGCAGTTTACAAAAGTTTTTGCTATAAATATTTAAAGAATTTCCTCTACTTTTCTTTATGTTTTCACAGCTATTGAGACACAAAGTACCAGTTCAGAAGAGCTTGTGCCCAGTCCTCCATCCCCTCCCCCTCCTCCTCGAGTTTACAAACCCTGTTTTGTGTGTCAGGACAAGTCATCTGGATATCATTATGGAGTCAGTGCATGTGAGGGTTGCAAGGTAAGTGACCATAGTTTAAAATCAGACTAATAAACCAAAGAATACTCTGCGCTTTCCATCAAAATATGCAAACGTAAATGGTGCAGCCTAACACTAAGGTGTGTTCAAACACCAATGAAAAATAAAAACTCAAATAAAGTGTTGAGCGACCACAGCAATACTATAATGACATAAATATAAATAAAAATAAATAATAAATGGAAACCAAAAAAATAGTGCTCTTATAAAAAATATAAAAAACATTTGTGTGCTTTTACAAACTATGAAGTGTACATAGTCCATACATATATAAAAAATATATTTATATATACAAAGAGGTGTGTGCAATCTCCCAATAAGTGTCCATTATACTTACAGCGTTTGTTACCTAAAATAAAATAAAATGGATCCTGTTCCTTTAAAGCATGTTATACAACACAGTGCTTGTGCTGTGTAGTTTGGCCCTTTCTATCACCTAAAATATCTGGCTGATCCTGCCTGGTTCTGCCCTCCCATCTGTAAACTGACCAGGGATTATCATGGCTTCTGAGCTCTGAAACCGTAGTCAGTTTACACGCCTTCGCCATCCGCTCTCTCCTCTGTCCTCTTCCCCCCCCCCCCCGCCTGTCAGCAGTGCCCCACCCCTCCCCTCCCCTCCTGCTGCCAAAAAACACATAATTGGGTGCCATGACGTCACGCAGCGACGCCAACTGACGCATTTCGGCACATGACTGTGACTTAATCATAGGAAAGCTTTCCTATAATTAAGTCACTGTCACGTGACAAAACGTGGAGCATTATGCACCCTTTTTGGAAGATTGCACACAATTTTGTTGTATATATAAATATATTTTTTTATATATTTATGAAATATGTACACTTTATAGTTTGTAAAAGCACACACACATGTTTTTTATATTGTTTTATTATTTATAAAAGCACTACTTTTTAGTTAGAATTTACTTTAAAAAGATGTATGGGGTTTTATTATGTTTTTATGATTCATACGGTCCCTTGACGCCTCTAACACTGAGAACCAAGCGATCGAACACCGCTGATCACTCGGTTCTCACAGCTCCGCGAGCAGAGGGATGATGACTGTCAGTCAGTAGCTTTCTGCTCTGCCCCTCCGCACTCACTGGAGCGCTTTCTGGGGAGGGGGCGGGAGCAGCCGGCTCAGGCTCTCATCAGTGGTTCGCTGAGAGTCTGAGCCGGATACCGGTCCAGACATGTGTGCTGATCCCGAGTCCATGGTCATGATGACGCCTGAGCCTGAACCAGCTCTGTGACTTCAGCAGAGAGTGGACTTCAGACCGCTCTCTGCTGAAAACGGGTCACAGGAGTGCAAAACAAACTGAACTCCTGTGATCAATAGAAGTACAGCCAAACAAGCTTTGGCTGTATTTCTCCTTTAATGTCATTATAGTATTTCTGTGCTCTCGCTACACTATGTTTGAGTTTTTATAGATTAAAATCAGGCTTTACATATTAAACTTATTATCTTTGCCCCCCTATTTAAATTGTCATCTAACATAAACAACTAGCTATACATTTGTTACCCATCTTCTACGCTTTATCATCATATTCTGTGATTTTCTAGTACTGAACTCTTATGATGATATACATATTTTCTACACCATTTATGCTTTTGCATATTTATTCAAATTAGAAATCATCATGAAGTGCCTCAATTATAATAAGTTATGATGTCCAGTCTACGCCTCTGTATAAAGCAATTAAAGAAAAGTTGAACTCTGTTCAAATGGCTAATAAAAGACCTTTGCAATAGAGCTTCATAACCTTGGATTTGATTTGTGCTTGTTGTGGCAGTAATATGATGTATCCGTTGTAACCCACAATGGCCAAATATCACAGCAGAGTGCTGTTAACTCATAAAGGTAAAATGCTAATGATCATAGTTTCTGATCTTTGCTCTGATACATATTTATAAACTAATGAAAAGCATCCCATTCTAAGAATTTAAAGCAGGAATATGATGTTTCTATGGCTTTTGCTGCCAGATGGGTCACACATGGTGACCCATGAGTTGTTTTTTGTCCATTTTGTAATTAGTGAGTGAAAGACTGTGGTTGGATTTTATTCCCATATTGGCACCTGTAATTGTAAATCTGCAGTCAGTAAAAAATGAGTATATGCAAGAATCTGAATATGCATTCTGTTTTTTTTTTTTTTTTTTCTTTTTAAACGTTTTTTATTGAGGGCAAAAGAAACATGGTACAGTAACATGCAGTAGAAAGCTTAGGTATACTGTATGTCGTGATATAACAAGTCACAGTAAATATAGAACTACAGCATATAACATTCAAGGAATAGGTAACAATGTGATACGCATAAGAGATCGACCCAGCATCCCGACTGAGAAGCAGTAATGGCACGTACAAATTGAAGGTGTGGCCGAGGTCACAATGCCTAGATGGGCCCCCTCATAGAAGGGGTCTCAACCAAAACAAAGGTATAACACTTAATGAGATATGCCAGGGGCTGAGTGGGGAGAGGGGGCTGGGAAGGCAGGGTTGGGATGAAATCAGGGTAGGTAGGAGAGGGTTATGGGGGGGAGGTAACAGCAGGTAACCGGAGGAAGCCCCCGGGGCCCAAGTGGGGAGGTAAGGAGGACTTCCCAATCTGAATATGCATTCTTACATCATTTCAAATATACAGACCAATTAATTTAGGATGTATATTCCCCATTTTTTTAAATTTAAAGCCCAAAGGAAAATAAAAAAAAATCCCCTTGTACACTGCAAGTGTTAATGGCTCATTATGTCTAGGGAAGAGATGAAGCGGAGGTTTCACTTACCTAAATCGGCACTCTCCACCTCTTCCACCTGAGACTCTTTTCTGTGGGCTGAGCCTCAGCGTAATCACATACCATACAGGAACATAAATGCTGTATGGTATGCTTAGGAGACTGGAGTGGAACTGAAACCATGTCGCAGCATAGAGAGCAGCTGCGGCTTACCGGTCCCAGTGCTGGAGGGAGCCTGCTGGAATGAGGAGTAAGGTAAGTATTTACTCCCTAATCTTCTGCCCCTAGACTAAATGAGCAACCCTATTTTGTGTGAGGTGCCCCAATGCGAGGGTGGATTTTTTTGTCCTCCTGGAATTGGGTTTTAAATTATTTTGTCTCAGGATTGTTCTAGGCCTTGGGTGTTGAACTGGCCATACACAACTTGAATTCAAGCAGTGGGTGGCCCTGTCAGCACCACCCAGCCCAACAAAATTTGCTTTGGAAATGAAGGGTACCTGTGGAAGATTGTGAAAGATTGTCAGCCCAAACTGTGACCTCATCCAGTCATATGCAGTCAGTGTTTAGGCATTCAGGAAGCCATGGGTGCTGTAGCTGTCTGAATACAATAGACAGCCGTGTAGATTCCTCTATCAATGCTGGATTGATTAGCCCTAATGATGAGCTAGCTCCTGAGTGTACATAACTGTATCACATAACAAAGCCCCTCACCCAATGTTGGGTACTTAGGAGCTAAATGGCAGTATATGTAAGGCCATACATACATAGAGTGAATTTCCTTCCTGCAACCCGAGAAATTTGCTTGATTCCCCCATCAACACAGCCAATGCTAATGCATGAATCTCTCCTGCCGGGCCATTGCCTTCTGGCAGCAGGCTGGACGGGCGTGGGGAAGCCATCCCTCCAGGGAGAAGTGCAGCCGCATTACAGAAGACAGTGCGCCTGCAAGTGATAATCACAAGAGTATCTGGCAGGCGTGTTGTACCCAAGTTGATCGATTGACCAATTTAGTACATTCAGCCTGCCCGCTAACAGTTTGAGTCTCGGCCGGTTCAGCTGTCCGTCCGGGATTCAAACTGTGTATGTTCAGCCTTATAAGCACAAATTCAGGCACAAGACATCTCTGAGTCTTACACACAATGTGAATATCGGAAAAAAAAAGTAGTTCATAGCAATCGTCTGATGATTTATTCATTAGTGCACAGTTTTTGAAAGCCGATCACAATGGTTCATGTGACATTGTCCGAAGGGGCAAGCACGAAAATTTTTCCGATAAGATGACTGAAAAAACGATTTTCTTGTAATTAGTATGGCATTTGTACGAAAAAATTGTGTGACCAAAAACACACATGCTCAGAAATGAACCAATACAGTACATTACAATACAATACATTACATCACTTCCAAAGTTGGATTCTGTCTTACGAGAATTTTTATAACTTCAGTAACCAATTGGTTTTCGATATGGAGACTAGCATGCAAAATAAATGGAAAATTATTTGTCCTATATTCCCATTGTGTGTACTAGGCTTTAGCTTCAAGAGTCACCCTCAGATAATTTAGGTAATGCTAAATATAGGGGTAAATATACATAGTTCATACTTCAGCACTATAATAATAAAGACTAAATGTTGAAATTCTTGTGTAAACCTAATCATGACATTATTTTGAAATATTTCTGAACTATAGATAACTACTATCCTACAAGTGAATGAATGAAAGAGTTATTGCAGTTTTTCGTTTTGCTAAAAAATAAAAAAATAACCCTATTATATGGCTACTAGCCAGTGGCTAGCTATTGGCAGGGTTGCCCTCTTGTTTCTGTTGACTTACAGATGATCTAGCAGTGGCAGTTGTCATCAGTTTGTGTTTTTATCTTGGCATACTGTTACAGGTACACAATGGTGTTTTAGACCTTTGCTGTTATCAGAGGTCAGTGCAGTGGCCTTTCTTCTAATGGTAAAAGCCAGCATGTATTTACTCAGATATGACAGAAATAATTGAAGAAACAGTTGTACTGGAGCTATAATGTGTTTTACATACACCACGGGGTGGGTTCCATATTGTTCACAGTTTGCTATCACAGCTTGTTGGCAGATTGAGTTGTCGAAGAACAGGATCTAGAGGTATCGGCCAGCTTGTTTTACCCCATATAGATTAATGATCTGAAATAATATGCTTCTTCAAGGATACTATATCAGATGATATATTCTTAGTTACAGGAGCACTGTTGCTAAAAATAAGGAGTGAATTTAAGATGTCCCTGTAAAGAAAAAAATAAATACTTACCTGCTCTGCCGAACACTACTTTAATGTTAGAGAACTGGAAACTGAAGTCTCTCGGATCTCTCCATCTTTGATCCACACTTTATTTTAGAGAGAGTCACTTTAACCTTGTAATGTATTACAAGGTATATGGCTAATTGTTTTCTGTACAGCTCAACATGTGGTAGTGACTGTTCATATTCACTGTTCCTCGTTCAAGCTTTATTAAAACAGACCTGGAATTTAAAATTACATTTGTAAATTTGTATCTATATCACTGGTTTATTATAACACATTATTTCTCCTGCAAAGAGCTGTTTGGATTATCAATTGCAACCAAATACCATTGTACATAAGTTCATAACTATGCATTATCAGGTTTTTTTTTTAAGCCCGTGGTGTGTGAACACACTCAAACTAACACCAGGAGCATAAAAAAAGTGCACACACGCAAACGTGAGAACACAGACCATTACCTTGATCCCCCGGGGAGCAAGACTCCTGACAGGGACTAGGGTACTCACTATGGCCCGCCCAGCCGAAACCAGGCAGACCCCGTTCTCCGGGGGGACTGCCGAAACAGCCCAAGTACTAGGTGGGGCTCCCCCGAAGGGAGACCCCATGAGAGAGGGCGAACTAAGCCAAAAGGCCATATCCTGCCCCTCCCAAGACTTTATACATGACGTATTTTGTGTCTGTGCCTACATCCTCATTCTGAAGGCTCATCTTCTACAAAATAGACCAGTAGGGCTCTGGTTTTACTATGGGAGATGAGCTTTTTTCTTGGCTTTAAACCACCCAACTGTAATATGATGAGGAGGAGTGACCACTCAGGAGACACAATGGGGTTGATTTACTAAAGGCACTCTGCAAGAGCAGTTGTTCCAGGGCTTAGTAAATTAGGTAAAGTTTCACTTTGCAAAGAATACCCAATCACATGCAAGGAAAATAGATAAAAAAATGCATTTTTGCTTGCACATGATTGGATGATGGAAGTCAGTAGATCTTCTGCACATTTACTAAGCTCGGTAGCTACTGCTCTTGTAGAGTGCAACTGCACTTTTCAAAGTGCACAGTCTGTTTGCCTTTAGTAAGTCAACCCCAATGGAAATGGCAGTTAAAAAGCAATGCCAGACAAGAAGTATTAACATTAATTAAAAAATAATAGGTAAAGTAAACACAGCTACTGTACTATTTAAAAGAGTACTCCATCATGAGAGAGTTAAGCTGGCCATGCATTATAACATTTTCTGGTACAATTTTCCTTTAGATTTACCAAAACCATATAATATGAGGTCTAACCTAAACACTTTCCATTTATATGCAATCAGCCAGGCCCTTTCACTACATAGTTGAAGGTAAATCTAAAGGAAATTTAATAAGAAAACTGTATAATGTATGGCCAGCTTTATGTAGGGCTCTCTTGAAAATGTTAAGTTGGTCATAGACGGTTTAAATCTCAGCCAGTTCAGCAGGAACTGGCGGAGATTCGTACCATGTATGGGCAGGCGGAATGTACCCAAGTTGATCGATCAATCAACTTGGGTACAACCAGCTTGCCAGATTTTACACAATGGCTCAGTGGGAAGGAATCCCCTTGTCAACACTGTCTGTGTTGATGGGGGAATCGAAACAAGTTTCTTTCCTGCAACTCGTAGTTGGAGGAAAGAAATTCACTCTATCTATGGCCAGTTTAGTTCTCCAACAGTCACTTTAACTCACTGACCAGGAACATGTATAGCAATAACAAATTCTGTATCACATTTCTAAAACACATTTACAGCTTGCTTGTTTCCAGTTTTTGACTCAAAAGTACTGAGCTTGAACACAAGCAACCACTAGCACTTGTCAGGAGTATAGCAATAGCAGCTTCCATGCTTCTCCCATGATTGGTGTACTTTAATCCATCCTCCTTTACAGATTATGCAAACTTCCAAAACAGATTTGAATATCATTGGTGACAAGAAAGATAGTCCAACAACAAAAGCAGGTGCATTCCGGGATCATGAGATTACAGGCAGTGCCTGAGTTAGAAATGACTCCTACTTACAAATGGAGGGAGACAACAGGAAGTGAGGAGAAATCTACCCCTAGGAAGGGAAATTCACTCCTGTAGGAGTTATCATGTGAAAAAGGTGCCTCCGTTGAAACTTTATCACCCATTCTTGTTTCCACAACACCCCAAATTTTTCAAAATCCAATTGTCACAGGGACAGGAAGTGAGGTGAAATCTTCTGAACAGGTGCACAGACATTACAGAAGTGTTAATTCTTCCCCATGCTATCCAAAAAAACTCAAAAATATATATTTTTGGCTGGAATTACACTTAAAAATGTACCTGTTGCAACTTACATACAAATTTAACTTAAGAACAAACCTACAGAACCTATCTTTTTTGTAACTTGGGGACCGCCTGTACAGGGAAAAGGGAAGGGGGTAGACTTGTATAGTATACTTGATTGAGGAATTCTCAGCAGGTAGAGTATACCGTATATACTTCCCTAATGCTGTTCAAGGTTTAATTTTCCATTTCAGGTAGAATGACATGATTAACCGCTGTGTATATACTGCAGCAGTGTGGCTCTATTACACGAAACAACATACCTTTACCTATACGTTGTTTCGTTCAATAGCCACTATATGGTGTGATGGCTAGCGGGGACTTGATGTCCGTCGGCCACCCGTGATTATTCCCGGGAGAGGCAGAACGGCGATCTACCTATGTAAACAAGGCAGATTGCCGTTCTGACAGGAAGGAAGACAGAGATCTTGTGTTCATGTCTGTCTTCCTTCGGTCGGAGCAACCCCCACCCCTTAGGGACACACTTAACCCTTTAATCACCCCTGATGTTAACCCCTTCCCTGCCAGTGTCATTAGTGCAGTGACAGCGCATTTTGTTAGCACTAATCACTGTAATAATGTCACTGGTCCCACAAAATTGTCAGATGTCTGAATAGTCTGCCGCAATGTCCCAGTCCCGCTAAAAATTGCTGATCGCCGCCATAAATAAATAAAAATTCTATAAAAATATTGCATCGTTTATAGACACTATTACTTTTGCGCAGACCAATCAATATACGTTTATTGGGATTTTTGTTTAACCAAAAATGTGTAGCAGAATACATATTGACCTAAATTTATGAAAAAATTTGATTTTTTAATTTTTTTTTTAACTGGCTGTGTTTTATAGCAGAAAGTAAAAAATATTGTTTTTTTTTTTTTGTTTTTTGTTTTTTTTCAAAATTGTCGCTCTTTTTTGTTTATAGCACAAAAAATAAAAACTGCAGAGGCGATCAAATACTCAAAGATAAATCTCTATTGGTAAGAAAAAAAGGACATTTATATTTTTTTTTGGGTACAGTGTCGCTTGACCACGGAATTGTCAGTTAAAGTAAGGCAGTGCCCTATCGCAAAAAAATGGCCTGGTCATTAAGAGGGTAAAACCTTCCGGTCCAGAAGTGGTTAAAAAAGGGTTGCAGATGTTATAATGTGATTACTTTATGGCCATGTTTGACTAATAAGAAAACATTGTGCTCAGTGTTGTTAATGATTCCAGCAGCTGATTACTGCAGTCTGAAATAAAATTGTATTGTAGCGTACATACATTATATCATTTGACACCACAGTAAATTACTTAAATCTAATATGCATTCCTTCTGCATGATGCCCTGAAATTCTGCATAGTTTAGGAGGTCTTTAGACAGTATAAAAGGCGGCCATAAGTCTCCTATGCTCTGTCTCCTAACCTCCAAGTAACATGCATCTCCCACATATTGGCACAACACAGTCACAAAATGAGCAGCACCCATTATCACAGAGAAGTTGTTGCAGGGCTCCACAGTCTTTCTTCCTGACACTTAGCATCCTGTATAGCAAGGTCTGCAGAAAGGGGACCCAGTGATGTCTAGTGCTGCCCACACAAAGGAGACATTGTTCCGGGTGAAGAGAAACTGGTGCTTTGGCAAATGCTGCTGTCTGTTCAAGGCTTGTCTCTTGTTCTGAGTATTGAAAAGGCGACATTCCATAGCTGGCAATGCTCTCAGCTCTGTGAGTCTGCAGGCCTCAACAACTTGCTGATTTATTTTATTACAAGATAAAAATTTAGGGAAATAACATCAATTTTATACGTCTAAAGCCTAGTACACATGATGCGAATATCGGGCAAATAATTGTCAATTTTTTTTTATTTTTTATTTTTGCATGCTAGTCTCATATCGAAAACCAATAGGTCACTAAAGTTACAACATTTCTCGTAAGACCGAATACAACTTTGGAAGTGATGTAATGTATTCTTTCGTTTCCGAGCATGCGTGGTCTTGGTCACACATTTTTTTTTGGACAAATATTATAGTACCGTATTTTCCGGCGTATAGGTTTTGGGCTATACTCACCGTATAAGACTACCCCCCTTCCGAAACAAGGCAACATCATTGAAAAACATCAGATTTCTCATAGATCTCCAAGGTACCCCAAGTACTGTAATACATGTAATCTCTCATAAAATCTCCTAGGTACCCTAAGTATTACCAGTAGATGTAATCTCAAGACGCTGGCTATGCGGGAATCCTGTAACGGTATACCGTATGTACCGTAGCTTCGGCTACATACAGTGTACCGCGCTGAGCCAATCACAGTGAGCAATGTATTCTATTATTGAATGCAAAGCCTGCTCAGATTGGCAGAGTCAGAGAGGCAGGCAAAAGTTACTCAGCCAATCCGAGCAGGCTTTGCATTCAATAATAGAATACATCGCTCTCCCTGATTGGCTAAGGGGGGTACACTGTATGTAGCCAAAGCTACGGTACATACAGTATACCGGTACAGGATTCCCGCACAGCCAGCGCCTTGAGAGATTACATCTACCGGTAAAACTTATACTTAGGTTACCTTGGAGATATTATACTCGGCATATAAGACGACCCCCCATTTTGGGGGGATTTTTTTGAGGTTCAAAAGTAGTCTTATATGCCAGAAAATACAGTAAATACTAAGGATGCACTGATACCAGTTTAAGACGGAGTACGAATACCGATACTTTTTCTCAAGTACTCTCGGATACCAATTACCGATACCTATTTTTAGTGTCATGTGAACTATTCCTCTGCGGCTTTGAAACTGGCTTAGCCCTAGTTCACACCAGTGTGGCTTTGAAATCGCAACTTCCAATTCACATATTAGTGCAATTTGGACCCTCCAATTTCATTGCCGCTTGCAACTTCATCTAACAGAAGTCAATGCAAGTCACAATGGAATCACAAAAAAAGTTTTCAGTGTTAGTATCGCTGCATTTGCACAAGTACTCGTGCAAATGCTTAGTATCAGCACTGATACTGGTATCGATGCAACGCTACTAATTACACTAAAATTGTTTGTTCTGTTATCTTACGATTAAAATGTTCATGCTTCTCCTGGTGGATGTTTTCGCATGAACTGTTGTGAAAGTCTCTTGAAAGCTGTGTCCCAGCAAATAGATTATCGGATGTATGCTCGTAATGTTTTTTTTTTTTTCGCCTGATATTCTCATCGTGTGTACTGGGCCTTAATTTCTTTTGGTCCAGACAACATACTAACCATTAAAACAGTTTGAATCCTCCCGCATCTTGTTCCTGGAAGTTACTGTAACTGCCGTGGAATGGTATATGCATGGCATCGTATTGCTGCAGCTTACAGTGAAAAAAAGAAACATTAAATTCATCTTACATGATATTGTTTACATCCACTTGTGATTTTATCCAATATACAATTCTTCTATAAAAAAGTGTTCACCAAGTTAAAATGGAACTAAACTTATGGATTTAACAGTTTCAAAAAACAGTTACATTCCGCCATGTGTCAGGAATGTAACTGTCACATTTGCTTGTGCTCTCAACCAAACTGTCAAACCATCAAATGGTTGGTGTCATAACTGATCACATGTGCAGCATCATGGCAGAGGCTAAGATGGCAGCTTGCTTGGCTGAAATCAATAGGAAGGTTTAGTGCCGCTTAAAAAACTGGCTGCTGATGATCAAAATTATCTTTAAAGGAGAAGTGAAACTAACACTTATTTTGCCTTTAATTCTTGTTTTGGCCACAGGAGTACATATGCTAATGTATTTTGATTTAAAGTCAGTTAATAATGGGCTTTTGCTGACAAAAGTATTTTCAGGATCCACTCCACCTGTCTGATAGAGCCAGTGCCAGCAGCACCCACCCCTTATATCTTTTGATGTGACAGCACTGAAGAAATTACACTTTGCTACAATGTAAAGTAGTAAGTGTACACCTTGTATAACAGTGTAAATGTGCTGTCCCCTCAAAATAACTCAACACAGCCATTAATGTCTAAACCGCTGGCAACAAAAGTAAGCACACCCCTAAGTTAAAATGTCAAAATTTTCATTATTTTGTGTAGCCACCATTATTTTTCAGCACTGCCTTAACCCTCTTGGGCATGGAGTTCACCAGAGCTTCACAGGTTGCCACTGGAGTCCTCTTCCACTCATCCATGGCAACATCACGGAGCTGGTGGATGCTAGAGACCTTGCGCTTCTCCACCTTCAGTTTGAGGATGCCCCACAGATGCTCAATAGGGTTTAGGTCTAGAGACATGCTTGGCCAGTCCATCACCTTTACCCTGAGCTTCTTTAGCAAGGCAGTGGTCATCTTGGAGGTGTGTTTGGGGTCGTTATCATGTTGGAATACTGCCCTGCGGCCCAGTCTCCGAAGCTCTGCTTCAGTATGTCACAGTACATGTTGGCATTCATAGTTCCCTCAATGAACTGGTCCTCCCCAGTGCTGGCAGCACTCATGCAGACCCAGACCATGACACTCCCACCACCATGCTTGACTGTAGGCAAGAAACACTTGTCTTTGTACTCATCACCTGGTTGCTACCACACACGCTTGACACCATCTGAATCAAATAAGTTAATCTTGGTCTCATCAGACCACAGGACATGGTTCCAGTAATCCATGCCCTTAGTCTGCTTGTCTTCAGTAAACAGTTTTCGGGCTTCCTTGTGCATCATCTTTAGAAGAGGCTTCCTTCTGGGATGACAGCCATGCAGACCAATTTGATGCAGTGTGTGGCGTATGGTCTGAGCACTGACAGGCTGACCCCCCCACCCCTTCAACCTCTGCAGCAATGCTGGCAGCACTCATACGTCTATTTTCCAAAGACAACCTCTCGATATGACGCTGAGGACGTGCACTTAACTTCTTTGGTGGACCATGGCGAGGCCTGTTTTGAGTGGAACATGTCCTGTTAAACCGCTGTATGGTCTTGGCCACCATGTTGCAGCTCAGTTTCAGGGTCTTGGCAATCTTCTTATAGCCTTGGCCATCTTTATGTAGAGCAACAATTCTTTTTTTTAGATCCTCAGAGAGTTCTTTGTCATGAGGTGCCATGCTGAAGTTCCAGTGACCAGTATGAGAGAGTGAGAGTGATAACACCAAATTTAACATACCTGCTCCCCATTCACACCTGAGATCTTGTAACACTAACGAGTCACATGACACCAGAGAGGGAAAACGGCTAATTGGGCACAATTTGGACATTATCACTTAAGGGTGTACTCACCTTTGTTGCCAGTGGTTTTGACATTAATGTGTTGAGTTATTTTGAGGGGACAGCAAAATTTCACTCTTATACAAGCTGTACACTCACTACTTTACATTGTAGAAAAGTGTCATTTCTTTAGTGTTGTCATATGGAAAGATATAATAAAATATTTACAAAAATGTGAGAGATGTACTCACTTTTGTCAGATACTGTATGTATATATTTTTTTATTTATACTACATTGTCAAAAGTATTGGGACACCTGCCTTTTCACGCACCTGAACTTTAATTGCATCCCAGCCTTAGTCTGTAGGGTTCAATATTGAGTTGGCCCATCCTTTGCTGCTATAACAGCTTCAACTTTTCTGGGAAAGCTGTCCACAAGGTTTAGGAGTGCGTCTATGGAAATGATTGACCATTCTTTCAGAAGCGCATTTTTGAGGTCAGGCACTGATGTGGATGAGAAGGCCTGGCTCGCAGTCTGTGCTTTAATTCATCCTAACAGTGTTCTATTGGGTTGAGGTAAGCACTCTGTGCAGGCCAGTCAAGTTCCTCCACCACAAACCCACTCATCCATGTATTTATGGACCTTGCTTTGTGCAATGGTACAGAGACATGTTGGAACAGAAAGGGGCCATCCCCAAACTGTTCTCACAAAGTTGGGAGCATGAAATTGTCAAAAATATCTTGGTATGCTGAAGCCTGCACTGGAACTAAGGGGCCAAGCCCAACCTGTGAAAAACAACCCCACATCATGATCCCCCCTTCACCAAATAATTTGGACCAGTGCACAAAGAAGGTCCATAAAGCCATAGATGAGCGAGTTTGGGGTGAAGGAATTTGACTGGCCTGCACAGAGTCCTGACCTCAACCAGATAGAACACCTTTGAGATGAATTAGAGTGGAAACTGCGAGCCACCAAGCCTTCTCATCGAACATCAGTGCCTGACCTTACAAATTCGCTTCTTGAAGATCGGTCAAACATTCCCATAGACACACTCCTAAACCTTGTGGACAGCCTTCCCAGAAAGGTTGAAGCTGTTATAGCTGCAAAGGGTGGGCCAACTCAATATTGAACCCCACAGACTAAGAGTGGGATGCCATTAAAGTTCATGTGCATGTAAAGGCAGGCGTCTCAATACATTTGACAATATAGTGTATATATATATATATATGTCTTTGAACATATCATTCAATTCATATCAGTTCATTCGCTTTCAGTTGTCCGAGAGGAGATAGGCTCCAAACAGAATTCATATACAGTATCTCTAATCAAATGCAGGCTGAGTGTTGTCCATGAATTATATGAAAAAATAAATTCTAAGCAGTTGCAGGAAAATATAAGTGCAGTGCATTAATAGTGCAATAATATTTTCATTTCAAGCAATCCTTTTAACGTACATGTCTCCAGTCACATGTGAAAGGGAATAAGTACACTGCAACAATTACTGTTTATACAAGAGAAAATATATTCAAAACTCGATTCATTTTTCTCCAATAACATGTGATGCAAATTGAATGCCATCGATTAATAGGCCTCATGCACACTGGACGTTATCAAAACGCCACTAGAAAGCTGTAGCCATAGAAGGAGTTTTTCAGCTTTTTTTCAGCTGAAGTGTTTTTTAGCTTTTTTTTTAGCAAAACTATACTCCCACAAAAGCTTATGGCTCAAAAACTCTGATAAACACAGAATAGCCATGTTTTTGGCGGTTTTTTTTTCAGTGTTTTTAAGGTTTTATCAGAGTAAGAGTGTTTTTACAGCTGCAAAACTCCTCTCAAAACTCCACTAGTTCTGGGATTTTTTTACCAGCCAGAAAACGCTCCCCTGCCAAAAACTGCTGATGACAGCCTATGTGTGCATGAAAACATAGGATAACATACAGGGGAGTTTATTGGCTGAAAAAAGTTTGACGCCAAAAAAAAAAACAAAAACTGTAAAAACGTTCAGTATGCATGACGCCATATATTTCAAGCAATTGCAAGTAGATATACTGTAGATACCATCTGTTGATATGAAGATTGCATTCACATTGCACAGAGGCTCTGAGGAAGAGGCTAATCCTTGAAACGTGTTAGCCATTACGAATCCAAGGGACAACTTACCCTCGGATCACACAACTGAGGACTGCGCTCCTTATGTGATATGCTTTTAACCAAGAACTCGTTTGTGAGTTCTGTTTTCTTTTAAATCTGTTTTCTTTTAAATAAACCAATCAAAGGATAATGCACTAGGCCCATGCGCCCCTGTGTTTGTTTGTTGTTTGCAGTATTTCCAGACTTCCCTGGTCGTATAAAGGGCAGCAAGGTCGCAGCATTTATCCTGGGTTGTCGAGTCCACAGCTCTAGAAATAGTGGAAAGACCCTAACAAGGAGGACTAGAAACTACACCTCTCTGAGAGCAGGGAACTGGTGCCTTGCACCAAAAAACTCTTTTTGCAAATGGATCAAAAGTTGGCCGAATCAGCAGGAACTGTATGGGCACTGTGGTTGTGGATCTACCAATTGACTTCTGTACAATCACCTGGTTATATTATCCCTGCTTAATCAGCCTGCAGGCTAGAGACTGCAGGGCTGATCAGTGTATTCTGATGGTGGGGAAGCCCCCCCACCTTGAGCGTGTGGATGGGGGAATCGGGTTAGTTATTTCACTTAACCCTCTGGTTAAACAGAAAAACAGTATCATCTATGGGCTACCTTAATTATTGTGCACATTTATTAGGCTACTGGGAGCATACTCAAAGCTGCTCTCTCAGCAGTGTAATCCAGTCGTGTGTCCTCTGATGGCTGCATGACAGGATCTTTTTACATGCTTTTATCATCCAAGGACTGTCACGATAGCTACGCTGTCATTTGAAGCTTTGCGAGGCTCCACATGCAGCTGTCCTGTAAACTAGTGTTATACAGGACACCAGAAGGTAGCTGCTGTGAATGCGCACACTTTGAAAGCCTTAGACACACCTGGAAGTGCTAGAGACATCGCAAAATAGGGGTGGCATTTACTCTACATCTGAAAGGTAAAATTGCACAAAGGAGGGAACATTAGTAATTGACCATTGTGTCGAATAACCTGATGTTCAGTGACAAGAAAGCAAAAATTGTTGACATTGTCTCTTTAAATGCTATAACATAAAATGGCATCAAAGAGTATACAGAAAAAATACTGTGCAAAAATGCTGTTGCTGCCCATTACCGCAATGTTGCTCTCACCCATTTTGTTTAACTCATCTGCAGTTATGTTAATGTCTAAGAATAGAATCTGTAATGTCAGTAATAATGGGATTTTTTCATGACCCAATTACATCCATTGATGCAATGAAAAAGCAACCAAAATACAAAATGCTGAGAACAGATCAGCGTCATGAGTGGGTACTCATTTTTAATTGGAATATCTGTAAAAACTTTTATTACAAAAATAATAGTCTTCTGCTTTTGGTTTTTAGCAAATATAATATTCTTATGTTTAAACAGAGTGTTTTGATTATTTCAAAATGAATTGAATACATTTTATTTATTGATTTCACACTTATACTTGCTAAAGGTACTGGATGCAGAAATTACAGATGAGGGAGAGGTTTGAAAATAACGGAGCCCATATTTCAACACTATGGATCTTACGAAGAGTTGACTAATATTTAGGGGCAAAAATCAGTGGACAAGAATAAAAGCAAAGATAATCACATTAACATCCTAATGTAGGTTTTTTGTCATAGATTTCTGTGCAAGGCAGTGGAGGCATTCAGTTTAGTCTTAAGCTGGTCATAGATTGAGTGAATTTCTTTCCTGCAACCATGTTGCAGGAAAGGAAACCACTCAATTCCCCTATTAACAAAGCCCCCCCCCCCCCAACAAGCTGGTTGTACACAAGTTGATTGACTGATCAATTTGAGTGCATTCAGTCTGTGCATACAAGGTTCGAATCTCAGACAGTCCCTGCTGAACCAGCCGAGCTTCAAAAAGTCTATGGCCGGCTTTAGGTAAGAGCAGTTTGGTGGTGACTTGCCTGTCTAAATAGGCCCTAGTATGTTTATGTGTGAATGTGAGTTAGGGACCTTAGATTGGAAGCTCCTTGTGGGCAGAGACTAATGTGAATGTACAATATATACACTATGAATGTGAATTAGGGACCTTAGATTGGAAGCTCCTTGGGGGCAGAGACTAATGTGAATGTACAATATATACACTATATTGTCAAAATTATTGGGACACCTGCCTTTACACGCACATGAACTTTAATGGCATCCCAGTCTTAGTCTGTAGGGTTCAATATTGAGTTGAGCCAAATGTTTCAGCTATAACAGCTTCAACTCTTCTGGGAAGAACCTTTTATTGCTGCAAAGGGTGGGCCAACTCGATATTGAACCCTACAAACTAAGACTGGGATGCCATTAAAGTTCCTGTGCATGTAAAGGCAGGCATCCCAATACTTTTGACAACATAGTTTGAAAATATATCAAAATTGACAGAGCTATATAAGTACTTGTAATACATGAAATAAAAAGGTTTATGATGGTGGTGGAAGTGTAGGGTTAAAAGTGCTCATTAGTGCATACTGTGCAGTTTATTCACCTGAAACAAAAAAAACAGCAGGGGTGATAAGAGGGCCTTGGTCTATAATTACATTGACCAATACTTCATGCTGTTTTTGGTAGTCCCTATGGTCACAGATATACTGTATAATCTTGAAGTTACATACTTATAACCATATCCAATAATTAAATGTCTAATATTTCATGTTTAATGAAAGCAGCCTGATTTTCAATTCATCAACATGAATGGGAAATAAAACCAAACCCTTTGGACAAAAAAACACTTTTGAACTTCTGTTAACTGGCATTGGGCTTTGAGGTGCGATTTACCAAGGTTTTACAGCATTTTTGTTAAGCCATTGCAGCAAACAGTGAATACATTAACATTTCCCAAGAAACCGTTTCAAAACCTTGCCTTAGGTACTCACCTGCCTTTGACCCCCGCAGGTCTAACTCTAAAGGGCAGTAAGTTGCTATAGTCAATAAGCTATATTTTCTCCTTTTGCGCCTTCCAACTGTCTGTGCATGCCAAAAGCACCTTAGCTTTCTCCAGAGGTCAGACTACAGGACTACATAGATCTTAATGGTCTCGTCCCTGCACCCTTAGAAATTGAATGACATGTAGCTACGTCCCATATTATCAACTGGTGCCTCTGCAGTAGTCCCTTCTCCTTGGCTGGATCTGTTTTAAGCAGGATTGTGTGCACTGATTTCAGAAGATACTTTTATGGTATTTTCACATTTTATATTAAAGTAAGGCCCCTTTCACACATGCTGTCCGTTTGTCTGTTTTTCATCCATTCGTTGACGGATGAAAAAAGGACATCAATGTATCTCTATGTAAAAACGGATGACAACCAATGATCATCCGTTAACATCCGTTTTCATCCGCTTCCGTCAATGTCTGTTTTTTTGAACGGATGAATGCCCTATTTTTCATCCGTCAAAAAAACGGATCGGACGAAAAACGAATGACAACGGATGAAAAAAGGATGACAACAGACGAAAACGGATGACAACGGATGAAAAACCGATGACAAGTTGACAACGGATGAAAAACGGATAACAACTGACGAAAAACAGATGAAAAACGGATAACAACTGACGAAAAACGGATGAAAAATGGATGAAAAACAGATGAAAAATGGATGGAAAACTGATACATTTGACATGACTGAACTGATGAACTGAACGGACCGTATGTGTGAAAGGGGCCTAAAGGTTTAACATGTGGTACAAGAGGTCTCTCTACTAAGCTACGGTATGTCTTTATTCTGGTGCCTTGATTTCTGCTCTAAACAATAATTGTCTATCAAAGCACACCACTGATTACCAAAAGGGTCAAGAGTTCAGCTAAAGCTGGAGCAGGAGAACAAATAAGGTTGGTGCCATAGAAGATATTTTAGCTTTTACTTGATTCATCTAGTACAAATTTTCCTTGACAGGGTTGAAATGAAACCTACAAATTTCACATATGGTGCTGACCACTGTTTATCAAATGCCGGAATGTTATTAGCTTAGTATATATATTTTATTCTTTAATTTGCTTTCTGGCTTGGGTGGCACCTATTTTATCTGGCTGAGAGCAAGAAGCGAACTGAAAACTGTTTTATTTTCCTTATACGTAAACAGATGTTTATATATTGCTTGCTTGAAATGCTATAGATGTCCAGAACCATCAAACCTCCAAGTAGGCTTGTGACGGTATCAGATTTTCATGCTGCGATTAATTGATTAAGGTTTTGCCACGGTATACGGTATTATCACGGTATTCTATTATTAAATTTAAATTATTAAATTTCCACCTCACTTCAATTTCATTGCTGAATTTAGGGGCTTTGGTTCACTTATGCACATTATTATATAGTCAGTCAGTACAGACTCTGTGAACCAGGCCTAAAATAGGTCATCAAGCAGTGTCTGGCCTAACTGGTCCTGGCGCTCGGCTCCGATCCGATGGCCTGGTCATTAAGAGGGCAAATCCTTGTGGTCAAGAAGTGGTTAAACCTGAAGGAGGTGTTGTTTATAAATTACTTTACTATTGCTTTAGGCCTGGTTCACATGTAAGCGGGTTGGTGGTTCACATGTATGCGGGTTGGTGGTTCACATGTATGCGGGTTGGGGGCCCACATTTGCACAGGCATAGCAGCCCATTGATGTGAATGGGCTTGAGCTGCTATGCCTGCGTTTTCAGCTGAAAAAAGGTGCATGCAGAATTTAAAAAAATGCAGTGGCCATGAAATCTATCCTTTTGCACCATGCGACTTACCTGCCGTTGCTGCACACGCAAACTGTTTTTAAATGCCGTGCCCACGTATACAAAAAATGCAGAAAGCTTGCCAGAGCAGGAACTGCAGGTTAGTCGCATGGTGCAAAAGCAGGATGGATTTCAAGGCCACTGAATTTTAAAAAAATGCTGCATGCACCTTTTTTCTGCGGAAAATGAGGGCATAGCAGCCCGTTCAAATCAATGGGCTGCTATGCCTGTGCAAATGTGGGCCGCCAACCCGCATACATGTGAACCGCCAACCCGCATACATGTGAACCACCAACCCGCATACATGTGAACCGCCAACCCGCATACATGTGAACCACCAACCCGCATACATGTGAACCACCAACCCGCATACATGTGAACCGCCAACCCGCATACATGTGAACCACCAACCCGCATACATGTGAACCGCCAACCCGCATACATGTGAACCAGGCCTAAAGCAATAGTAAAGTCATTAATAGATAAAAACACTGGTCCTCCTGCAGGTTTAACCACTTCTGGATCGCAAGGATTTGCCCCTTTAAAGACCAGGTCATCGGATCAGACCGCCAGGACCAGTCATCACCAGGTAGGCCAGACACTGCTTGATGGCTGTATAATAATGTAATGTGGGCTGCTATGCGTGTGTGTGTGTATATATATATTAGAGCTGCACGATTCTGGCCAAAATGAGAATCACGATTTTTTAGCTTGGAATAAAGATCACGATTCTCTGTGTAACAAAAAAAAAAAAAATTGGGATAACTTTACTGTTACGTTTTTTTTTTTTTTATTCATTAAAGTCTATTAATTGCGTTTGAAAGACTGCTGCGCAAATACAGTGTGACCTAAAATATTACAACAATCGCCATTTTTTTTCTGTAGGGTCTCTGCTAAAAAAATATATAAAATGTTTGGGGGTTCTAAGTACTTTTCTAGCAAAAAAAAACTGATTTTAACTTGCAAGCAACAAGTATCAGAGAAAGGTCTAGTCTTTAAGAGGTTAAACTTCCTTTCTCCCTGGCAGAGGGAAGGAAAAGATACAATGTAAACATTTTTGTTTATAGTTACTGGGAGAGCTGTGTGAGTGAATGAGTCATCCAGCTCACTGAAATGTATCCATTCTAAAGTCAGGCAGACTTGACAGAGAAACTCGGTATTTTAAAAATGCCACAATAACAATACCGTGGCTATGCAATACCGCGATATATCGAATTACCGAAAACCGGCATATGTCTACCTCCAAGTAAGGACTGCTTAGAATGAGAAGAGCATGATACTAGTAGGTCTTACTGTAATGCAGAGACATTCATAACATCAGCTTGATGACGTTGTTGGACATAACTAAGTTCTTCAAACAACTATATCACCCAAGCGCTCACTCCGATAGGGATGACAGGCGTGCCGCTCTCATCAGGCTGGGAACTCCAAACAAAAGTACATGAAAGAGAAAAGGAGGCGTAAACACCTAGTGCATTACCCTTGGATACCTTTGAAAAGTTTATTAAAATGTCAAAAACATACTCACAAACATGAAGAGCAATAATCACATATAGAAAATCCACCACATGAGCCTCCTTTTCTCTTTCATAACTAAGTTCTTCACCTGTAGTGCCCATGGGAAAACTAAAAGATGAATACCATGCCAATCAATATATTTTATCTAGATGGTTCCATGATCAGGGATTGTCCAGTATAACTATTGTTTGTATTGCCATTACAATTCTCTTGTTATAAAATGAAATTGGATGCTGTGACCATATATTTGCTTTAAAGTGTATTTAGATACTATCAAGGTGCAACAAGGTTAAAGGTATGCAAAGTTATACCTGTTTCCACTTGACCTACGGCAGATTTACCTCCCTTCATGACCAGGCCATTTTTTGCAATACGGCACTGCGTCAATTTAACTAAAAATTGCATGGTTGTGTGACGTTTTCTTTATAAATTTTGGCCAATTTGTGTTCTGCTACATATTTTTTGTAAAAAAAAACAAAAAAAAAACAGTAAGCGTATATTAAATTGGTTTGCCCAAAAGTTATAGTGTCTACAAACTATTGAATATATATATTTTTTTTACTAGTAATGGTGGCATAAGCGACTTATATTGCAGTAGACAAATCTGTGATATTGCAGTAGACAAATCGAACACTAGCTGACACTTTTGACACTTTTTGAGGACCAGTGACACTACAACAGTGATCAGTGCTTAACCACTTAAGCCGTGGAAGATTTTACCCCCTTCCTGACCAGGGCCTATTTTGCGATTCGGCACTGCGTGACTTTAATGGACAATTGCGTCGTGCGATGCTGTACCCAAACAAATTTGACGTCCTTTTTTTTCCACAAACAGAGCTTTCTTTTGGTGGTATTTGATCACCTGTGCGATTTTTTGATCATGCGCTATAAACAAAAAAAAGAGCCACAATTTAGCAAAAATAACAATATTTTTCACATTTTTTATATGAAATTCCCCAAAAAAAAATGTAAAAATCTAAATTTTTTAACATTTTAGGCCAATTTGTTTTCTGCTACATATGTTTTTTTTAACGAGTAATGGTGGCGATCTGCGATTTTTTTTTCGCGGGACTGCGACATTGCGGCAGACAGATCGGACCCTTGACTGACATTTTTTACACTTTTGGGGTTACCAGTGACATTACTACAGTAATCAGTGCTATACATATGCACTGTTACTGTAAAAATGACACTGGCAGGGAAGGGGTTAACTTTATTGGAGAGGGAGCGTTAAGTGTGTCCCTAGGGGCGTGATTCTAACTGTGATTGGATGTGGCTGTGTGTGTAACAGCACAGATCAACGATCCTACATAGCAGGACCGTATGATCTGTGCTGTTACACAGGGGAGAATGACAGGCGGCTGTGTGTACATTAGCCGCCTGCCTTTCTCCCGCTGTAACTGACGATCGCGAATGACCGGCTGACATCGGGTCCGCCGGTCACTCGCGTAGGGGGGGTCCGTGAGCGAGCGGGAGCACGCCTCCGGCGGCGCGCGCTCGCTCCCTAGAGCCTCACAGGCAAGCGACGTAGTACTACGTCACTTTGCCTGTGAGGGCTGACCGCCACAGTAAATAGTTGTGCGGCGGTCAGCAAGCGGTTAAAAGTTGCACTGTCACTGCACTAATGACACTGGCTGGGAAGGGGTTAACATCAAGGACGATCAAAGGGTTAGCTAGTGTTTTACTAATGTGGGGAAGGTGCTTGCACTAGAGGAAGGCATGGATCGCTGACCCTGCTTTGCAGAGACACAGGATCTCTACTTTCTGTATTGACAGAACAGCGTTTGGCCTTGTTTACATAGGCAGGCCGCCATTCAGCCTCTTTACCAAAGCCTCAGCGGGCCGCTGGCGGCGTGCATACGTGCCCTGGACCCGGAAGTGCAGGATCACCTACTAGGTACGGGATCCTGTGCAGCAGAGCCACCTTGCCACCATATTTATACATTATACGGGCAGCAAGCGGTGTAAAATAGTACAATTGTTCTTTAAAATTCATCCAGGGCCTGAGAAACCAGTCCCATGCCAACTTGCTGTAGGCAAGAATTGTTGCATTTTGTGGGGAGGCAATGATCTCTTTGCAGAATTCCAAAACACCGCCCTGCTGAGTCAGAGCCAGAGCTCTCCAATCAGTGAAGTGACAACTAAATGTTGAATTTCCCATCACTTCACCACACAGACAGCATAAAGGGGTTCTAAGCATTCCTTAATCTACCTTTAACCAAAATAAATACATAATTTAATGAAAAGTGTTGGCTATACATATACTTTAACACTGCCATTCCTACTGCTAGCCCTTCTAACAGTTTCTGTGCACAGAGACTGTTTTAAGCGCTTTATTGTTGTCCTTTTTGTGGCACTGCTCTTTAACAATCTCCAATTAGCAGCTGTAAAAACTTGTGTAAAAATTATTTTCTATTTGCTTACATTAGCCAATAAAATACAATGGTAAACTAAGAGATTCAGGAAAGGGTCAATGATGTCACTGTATCCAGGCAGACTAAACACAGACTGAAAATCATTTTTTTAAGAGAGCTGTGACATGAGAGGCAGATATTCTAGAACCTGGGAAAACTACCTTAATTACTTCAATACTGGGCACTTTCACCCCTTCCTGTCCAGGCTAATGTGCAGCTCTCAGTGCTGTTTCACTTTAAATGACAATTGTGTGGTCATGCAACACTGTACCCATATGACATTTTTATCTTTATTTAGACAGATAGAGGTTTCTTTGGTGGTATTTAATAACTACTGGGTTCTTTCATTTTTTTGCTAAACAAACGAAAAAAAAGACTGAAATTTTTGGGAAAAAAAACAAAATTTTTCTTCTTTACTGATGTGCGTTGATGAGGCTGCACTGATGGGCACTAATGAGGCTGCACTGATCTGCACTGATGGGCACTAATGAGGCTGCACTGATGAGGTGACACTGATGGGCACTAATAGGCTGCACTGTTGGGCACTGATGAGGAGGAACTGATGAGGCTGCACTGATGGGCACTGATAGGCAGCAATGATGTCCACTGAAAAGCTGCACTGATGGCCACTGATAAGCTGCACTGATGGCCACTGATTGATACTAATGGGGCTGCACTTGTAATCAGGGCACTGATGATCAATGCCCTGAATATCAGTGTACACAATGTACTGTCAGTCTTGTTGGTTATCTGCACTCCTTTCCTTTACAGACACAGCGTGATTGGACAAAGCTGATCACATGGTAAATGGTCACTGATCTGTGATCAGCTGTGCCTGAAGGACGCAACAGAGCGTGCCCGATGGGAGGGCGTCATGGAACTAGACAACCGCACTGTAGCCGTCTTTAGACTTTACATTTTTAGACAGTCTTTTAGGATAGAATATGCCTAATTTCTAATACCTAAGGGCTCTTTCACACGGCCGTTCAGTTTTTTGGCTTCGCTCCGGTCCTTTTTTTTTTTGTCACGGAGCGGATGACACTTGTGTCATCCGCTCCGTATGTCCGTGTATCATCCCATCCGTTTGCAGATGATATACGGACATAATGTAAGTCTATGGGCATTGCGGATGTCAGCGGATGACACCACTGACATCCGATTTTGCTTCCTTTCCGTTTTTTTAAATGGAGGAAAAATAGGGTTCTGTTCCGTTCCAAAAAATGGAACAGAACTGAAAGGAAGAAAATCGGATGTCAGCGGATGGTCATCCCCTGACATCCGCAATGCCATTGACTTACATTATATCCGTAAATCATCCGCAAAAAAATAGGATGATTTACGGACATACGGAGCGCCCGTGTGAAAGGGCCCTTAGTGAGGAGCTGTTCATAGCAAACAAATTTGAGGTGTGATTTTTGCAATAGATAATTAACACCTGGATGAATGCCATGGGCAAATTCTAATTTTGCTGTCTTATTGTTAACTATAAAAAGTTAGTCAGACTTTACTGGTAAAAAAAAAAAACATGCATTACATAATAGAAATACATAATCAAAGTTTCTAAAAAACAATTTAGATCACAAATGGACCTACTCAATACCCTAAAATCAATTGCATTATATCCAGTCCTCCTGCTAATGTGCTGTATATATCAACTGCCAGTTATCAACCACAATAGGGGCCCATTTAATTCATTCTTGATTATAATATAATATGTGGCCTTGATGAGATAAGTTATCTTAGGTTTTAATATATTTGCTTTAAATATTTGCTTTTTCGACATATACTGTATAAACTACAGCGACTGTATACAATTGCTAGAGTAAAAGGAAAATATGACTGATATTTTCTACCAATTAAAATGAATGGTAGGAACATTAAATGTGATTTATTGATATACTGCTAGGCTTGTGACGGTATCAGATTTTCATGCTGCGATTAATTGATTAAGGTTTTGCCACGGTATACGGTATTATCACGGTATTCTATTATTAAATTTAAATTATTAAATTTCCACCTCACTTCAATTTCATTGCTGAATTTAGGGGCTTTGGTTCACTTATGCACATTATTATATAGTCAGTCAGTACAGACTCTGTGAACCAGGCCTAAAATAGGTCATCAAGCAGTGTCTGGCCTAACTGGTCCTGGCGCTCGGCTCCGATCCGATGGCCTGGTCATTAAGAGGGCAAATCCTTGTGGTCAAGAAGTGGTTAAACCTGAAGGAGGTGTTGTTTATAAATTACTTTACTATTGCTTTAGGCCTGGTTCACATGTAAGCGGGTTGGTGGTTCACATGTATGCGGGTTGGTGGTTCACATGTATGCGGGTTGGGGGCCCACATTTGCACAGGCATAGCAGCCCATTGATGTGAATGGGCTTGAGCTGCTATGCCTGCGTTTTCAGCTGAAAAAAGGTGCATGCAGAATTTAAAAAAATGCAGTGGCCATGAAATCTATCCTTTTGCACCATGCGACTTACCTGCCGTTGCTGCACACGCAAACTGTTTTTAAATGCCGTGCCCACGTATACAAAAAATGCAGAAAGCTTGCCAGAGCAGGAACTGCAGGTTAGTCGCATGGTGCAAAAGCAGGATGGATTTCAAGGCCACTGAATTTTAAAAAAATGCTGCATGCACCTTTTTTCTGCGGAAAATGAGGGCATAGCAGCCCGTTCAAATCAATGGGCTGCTATGCCTGTGCAAATGTGGGCCGCCAACCCGCATACATGTGAACCGCCAACCCGCATACATGTGAACCACCAACCCGCATACATGTGAACCGCCAACCCGCATACATGTGAACCACCAACCCGCATACATGTGAACCACCAACCCGCATACATGTGAACCGCCAACCCGCATACATGTGAACCACCAACCCGCATACATGTGAACCGCCAACCCGCATACATGTGAACCAGGCCTAAAGCAATAGTAAAGTCATTAATAGATAAAAACACTGGTCCTCCTGCAGGTTTAACCACTTCTGGATCGCAAGGATTTGCCCCTTTAAAGACCAGGTCATCGGATCAGACCGCCAGGACCAGTCATCACCAGGTAGGCCAGACACTGCTTGATGGCTGTATAATAATGTAATGTGGGCTGCTATGCGTGTGTGTGTGTATATATATATTAGAGCTGCACGATTCTGGCCAAAATGAGAATCACGATTTTTTAGCTTGGAATAAAGATCACGATTCTCTGTGTAACAAAAAAAAAAAAAATTGGGATAACTTTACTGTTACGTTTTTTTTTTTTTTATTCATTAAAGTCTATTAATTGCGTTTGAAAGACTGCTGCGCAAATACAGTGTGACCTAAAATATTACAACAATCGCCATTTTTTTTCTGTAGGGTCTCTGCTAAAAAAATATATAAAATGTTTGGGGGTTCTAAGTACTTTTCTAGCAAAAAAAAACTGATTTTAACTTGCAAGCAACAAGTATCAGAGAAAGGTCTAGTCTTTAAGAGGTTAAACTTCCTTTCTCCCTGGCAGAGGGAAGGAAAAGATACAATGTAAACATTTTTGTTTATAGTTACTGGGAGAGCTGTGTGAGTGAATGAGTCATCCAGCTCACTGAAATGTATCCATTCTAAAGTCAGGCAGACTTGACAGAGAAACTCGGTATTTTAAAAATGCCACAATAACAATACCGTGGCTATGCAATACCGCGATATATCGAATTACCGAAAACCGGCATATGTCTATATACTGCAAATACAAAATACATTTGTTGCAGTTTTCATAAATTGTGAATGCAAATTTTAGCAGTCATTGCCTTATTTTGACATTTTGCATTAGTCTGCTACTACTGTATATCCATATTTTATTGGGAATAGTTACTTTATTTGCAGTAGTCAAGCGTTATTTTCTCTCAAACTTTTCTTAAATGTGTTTTGGACTTTTGATGGACAGACTCCATTTCATTTGTTTTATTGTAAATTCATTAATTTGCATAAAATGTAAAGCATTATCATTAGAATGCTTAGGGTATCCTAGGGAGTGTTAAGTTTTTTTAATTAGACCTGCATTCTTTTGACTGCTAGAAAAGCTCTAATTCACTAATTAAAAGTCTACATCTAGAAAAAAAGCAATTAAAATAATGCTGAATTTTAAGATGTCCTTATACATAATTCAGAATGGGCTTTCTGAAGTCAAAGCTGAGTCAAAGCTAGGTCTGAAGTCAAAGCTGAGTCTCTTGTAAAGGATTATATAATTGCGTTGAAATTTTATTTGAGTCTTTTGCTGTTAAAATGTTATATATTTAAACCCCTTGGCATAGTTTATTATTGTGTTGCCCAAAGAGCTTGCATACAATTTTTGTGATTAGGAGTCTGTTCACACTTGAGCGTTTTTCAGCTCGAAGCTCGGCGCTCAGAAACGCTCAACAAGCAAAAGCCCATTCATTTTAATGGCCTCTGTTCACATTTGAGTGTTTTATTGCCTGTAGAAAAATGCCTGTAGCTCAAAATAAAATACATGAGCTATTTTTAAGGCAGATTTGAGCGTTTTTGTTCTCATAAGCTTCAATGGAAAACTCCTGAACAGCGAGAAATTAGCGTTTTTTTTCAAGCGTTTTTTTCAGGCGTTTTCAGCTCAAACAGTAACTCCCCTTCCCTTTTGTAGAATCACTCCACACCTTACAGAGGTTTTCATTTGGCTACAGCGAAAAATACCTAAATGAAAACGCCTGAAAAAATCCCTATAGTATTTGGAAATCTGCTAAAATAAAAAGGCTCAAAAACGCCTGAAAAAATGCTTGAAAAAACACCTGAAAATGCCCAGCTCAAGTGTGAATGTAGCCTAAGGGAAAGCTGTATAGAGAGAAACATGGAGGCTGCCAATGCGGACCTGAAAATCATAGCTGCCTGATTGGCTAAAATCCTTTAAATCACTGAACTAGAATAGGCTAGTAGATTGGAAAACCAGTATGAAAACCGAACTTCACTCTTTCAATCTACATAATATTTTTTTTTTTTTACATTTCTTCAGTTACTTCCTGTTTTCCAGGCCTTGACAAATGATGTCATACATCCAAGGAGACTTCAGGAGGAGAGGAGGGGTTTTCTCAGCTAAGCACACCCTCCTGTCTACATGCGTGAGCTAAGGGCAGATGGATTCCAGGAAGTAAATGCTACATGAATCATCTGCCCTTACTGAAGATGGCCACAGCCAGAAATGCTAGGGGGGTATTTTATCATAGTGATTTGTCAACAAAACAAAGCATGGAGACATCAAATGGATAGGTAAATGTTCTTTGAAATTAAAAAAATAATTAGATAGTGTTTTGCATTGTGGTGCTTAGATGCAGTATAGTTCCGCTTTAAGTCATAACTACTCATGATGGCATCTAGGCAACTAACATTTTTAAAAGAAAAAATCAGCAGTGGCAGCCTCCATATACCTCCAGGTTTACAGTAATTATATTGCCTCATCCTCTGATTCCATACCCACAAACATGCTAGGATAAATTGTAAGTTTGCTTGTATTGCCTATAAGGTATATTAACATTTAGAGGACCACCAGTTATGAAATGCACGAAATTATCTTATAGATAAACAGGCGGTTGCTGGAATTTGCTACAGTTTTTAGATTAGGACAAGTCCGGAAATGTTCCAGAAGCCAGTTAGCTGGACATTAGTGACCTGACCTTTGTCAGTCTTGTCCACCAATGTCAGTGACTGACTCCATTAAACCTTATATGGGCTTTTAAAATTGACTGATGAATTGTTCTCCCTATTAGATCACATAATAAAAATGATATTATTACTATGATAATAAAAGCTAACCATACATGGTCAGCTTTAGTGTGCGCCCTATGAAATTTCTGTATAGACCAGCGGTCCCCAACCTGGGACCAGGTTTGTGGGGGCCAATTTTTCTGGGACTGGTGTTCACGGGAGTGGATGGTGACAGGATATTCATGGATACATACATATTCACCAGCACACCATGGATCTTGCGCAGCAGTCCAAAGAAACTTTTTATTGCAAAAGGATCACATCAGGATAGGTGCAATGTTTCAGAGTCATGTAGGACCCCTTTGTCAGGCATGTGATCACATGTCTGACGAAGGGGTCCTGCATGACTCAGAAACGTTGCACCTATCCTAATGTGATCCTTTTGCAATGAAACGTTTCTTCAGACTACTGTGCAAGATCCATGGTGTGCTGGCGAATATGTATGTATCTGTGATAGATCCAGGGTTCAGCTGGTGATCACTGCAGCACCCACAACTGATGTGCCTATATCCAGGAAGGTGTGCGATAGGAATATGAACTATTCAGGATATTCATGGAGTCGGTGCTCAGCCCCCCTTCACAACACAACCCGCTTTTACAGCACAGCCCCCTCTTTATATCAGTATTACCAGTCTCCCTTTACATCACAGTTCCCCCTTAAAGCAGTCACACAGTGTCCTCAGTTATAGTGCCCCTTTACAGTGAAGTCCCCTTTACACCACAGTGCCCTTTTACAGTGCAGTCACCTTTACATTAATGCACTGCACTGTAAAGGGGGGGGGGCTGTGATGGTAAGGGGGCCACACTGTAAAGGGGCACTGTGATGTAAAGGGGACTGCACTGTAATGTATATGGGGGCTGTGATGTGAAAGGGACTGCACTGTAAAGGGGCACTGCGATTAAAAGGAGACTGCAGTGTAAAGGGGCACTGTACAGTGCAGCCCCCTTTATATCACAGTGCCCCTTTACATTACAGTTCCCCTAGCAATCACAGTGCCCCTAGCAGCTATGTCTCCTCTCCTTTTCTCTCTAATCACAGTGCACCCTTTTACTCTGCCTCCACTGCTCAGTCCTACGTTCGGCAGGGCAGAGACAGGATTCAGCCTGTGTGTCCTCTTCAGAGTCCACCCTGCTGACGATGTCATCCTATCAGCAGGGCAGGGGGCGGGAGGAGCTGCAGATCTAAACAGAGTGCGGGAGCTGCCCAACTTATCATATTAACAACATTACCCACTTGTTAATAGGAAAAGATTCCAGCTCTCTGTGCAGATCTCCAGTTCCTCCCGCCCCCTGCTCTGCTAAAAGACATCATTGGAGGGGGCGGGAGAGCCAGTTGAGGAAACACAGAAATGGCTGCATAGTAGCAGGTGGCAGGTGAACGGTGACCATGTCCTGTGATAGGCCTATCTGGACCTCGGTCGCCACTAACCCCCCACTGTGGGGTTTGGTCATCAACAAGCCACAGACCTGTACCAGTCCATGGCCTAGGGGATGGGGACCCCTGGTATACACCATAATTTCCACTGAATACAGCCTAAAACTCAGCATAATTGCTTTATGTAACCCTCTCTCTAATGCAGTGTGCTGGCCTGGGCCCAAGACTCAGCACAGAGTCATCGTTATTGTGCATAGGCTCATCATAATGTTCTTGTGATTATCATATACATATACCAAACTACCGGCATTATACCATCCACCTGTGTTTAAATGTTGTGCTATCTCTTGGTGATAGTTGGTAATCTTGAGAGAATAAAGAGAAGAAGTCCAAAATCTGTATGAAACAATGTGATTTCAAGGGTTGATGTTCCAGTTAATTTAAATAAGCGCCTCGTGTTCTTTTCCAGAGAAGAAAACAAGGCAGGTCCTCCCTTGAATTCTCCAGCTGTCATTTTTCAGTGAAATGTTGAACCTGTCTAGTTGCTGTAGGGTTACACTGATCTCAATTTTTCAGATTTTTATTACAATGGCCTTGTAAATAAAGAGTTTCAAGAAACCATTCGATATAAGTAATAATAGCAACAGTTTTTTTCTTTTCATTTTTAGTACTGTAAAAAAAAAATAGCTTGTTGTTAAAACAAGAACACTTCCCAGGAAACATTTTAGAGTTGATTGTGAATCCTTTTTTAAATTACTTTAGCTATTTCCACTGATGCAGCTGCTGTTTGGTGTGACAAAGAAGTGAGAGCTGGAAGAAATAATGACACTCCCGTTGGCCTGTCAAAAGTCAAGACTAGAATGCAACAGAACAGTTATATAGTTGTCATTAGTTAAATGGCTCTTGATAAAACCAGCTCATAAAGCTTGCAACCCAGCAGTTTGGGAATCCCGGAATAGCCTTCTCTGAAAAGGGTACAATACAGAGATCCAAAGGCTAATAGTCTAATGTATTCTTGAATATGTCATGAACAGCACCATCTCCTGCCAGGTATCCTATTTGTTGAGTCAGTGTAGTGATTTAGTGATGCTGCATCAGGTGTCACTTTCTTTTCACTGCAGGCCATTAAAGTTCTCATCCAGTGCCAGACCACCTCCCATTGCATTCCAACATCCTGCTGAAAAATGTAAAAATGATGAGCTTCTCTTTTCAGTGTTCAGCCTTGGCTTGGCCTCTGCTACCCTACCCCATTTATTGCATTACAATAATTGGCCTTCTAGCTTTATTATTAAAGATGGTGTATATGGCTGAATTTTATATGGCTGTATTATTGAGTGGAGTGGGGGTATAATTGTATTATTTAAGTAAGGTGTTGTATATGTAGCACTGCCCTCTTGAGGACTGCTGGATTGTACACCTTGGGATCTCCCTGGGTTACCTCTAACAACTGCAGCATGGCCTGAACCACCTGGGTGCACTTCACCTCGGAGGTGTGAGTCTACCTGGTCTGACATATGGCAGTGTAGGTCTGCCCTACTGGCCCTGACTCCAGCAGCGCTCTCAGCACTCCCCTACATCTACCTACATGGGCACCAGCAACTCCTGGGTAACTCCGGTCTCCCAACTCACATACAGCTTCCTGGGCCGACACTCACTCTGTACCGCCTGTATGAGCATATCACTGCAGTGTCCACATTGACTCCAGGCCTGCATCTGCATAGACACATTCAAGCACCGGCTACATACCAGCCCGAGGTGCTCCTTATCCTTCCCGCTGCACAGCGCCAGTCTTCCATTGGGCACCAACCGCACCCTGGTGTCCCACAGGACCGACTCCTGTGATTCCATCAGCTTTACAGGTTCTCCGCCAACCCATGGGATAGCCTCTGCGCCAACCCCGCCCACAACTCCAGGCTAGCTGACTCCTCCTGTTAGGCAGATGTCTCCAGCGCGCGCTTTCCCGAGCGGTGCAGTAACCTCTTCACTGCTGTTCCTCTGCTCAGCCAGCACGAAGATCACTGCCTGGCAGACTGTGCTCCTCAATCCACACACATCCGCCATCTCTGTCTGTACTTGGGCCTCAGTTGCACTTCCAACTCGCCAAGCCAACTGACCTCCCACACTGTTTATGAAAATTGTCCTGCTGTCAGGCATTGCACGGCCGACATTTTTCTGCACAGCACGTGTACAGACACGACTTCCCGTACTGTTTCGGAAAACTGTCCTGCTGTCATGAATTGCACAGTCAACACTTTTCTTTGCAGTATATGCACAGACATCACTCTCCACACTATTTAGGAAAACTGTCCGCTGTCATAGTTACATAGTTTGTGAGGTTTAAAAAAGACATCAGTCCATCGAGTCCATCAGTGTTGACCATAAATTGCATGGTCAACACTTTTCTCCTTAGTGCATGTAGACATGTCCCCCGACACACTGATCCCTGTGTCCCGGGTGACTACTTTCTTCATCCACACTTGCACCAATTACTGTAAAGTAGACACAGTCTTTTTGTACAATACAGTGCATCTCCCAACTTTGTGGGAACAGTTTGGAGATGGCCTCTTCCTGTTCCAACATGACTGCGCACAAACAAGGTCCATAAAGACATAGATGAGCGAGTTTAGGGTGGAGGAACTTGGCTGGCCTGACCTCAACCCAATAGAACACCTTTGGGATGAATTCGAGTGGAGACTGCTAGCCAGGCCTTCTCGTTCACATCAGTGCCTCACAAATGCCCCTCTGGATAAATGATCAAACATTCCCATAGACACACTCCTAAACCTTATGGACAGCCTTCCCGGAAGAGTTGAAGCTGTTATAGCTGCAAAGGGTGGGCCAACTCAATATTGAACCCTACAGACTGGGATACCATTAAAGTTTATGTGCCTGTAAAGGCAGGCGCCCCAAAACATTTGGTATTATAGTGTATCTGAGGACTATTATGCTTGTATTAGTGAAGGGGGTGTAAGGTTGTATTATAAAGGGATGTTTCTTGCCATATTATTGTGGGGATAAATATCTGTGATATTGAGGGAGGAGTATGTATATATTGAGGGAGGTTTATTATTAAGGGAGATTTATGGCAGTATTATTGAGGGGATACATACCTGTATTACTGAGGGGGAGTATGGTTGTGTTATTGAGTGGTTTATGACTGTATTATTGATGGAGTCATATGTCTGTGTTATTGATGAGTATGTATGACTGTATTATTGAGGGGAGTGTACATTTGTATTTTTGAGTGAGCATATGATTACATTATTGAAGGGGGGTGCACGACTGTATTATTGGCGAGATATATGCCTGTATTACTGAGGGGGAATATGGTTGGATTATTGAATGAGGTGTAAGGCTGTATTATTGTTGGGGCATCAGGTTGTATTATTGAGGAGTGGTGTATGACTGTATTATTGATGGAGTTATACAGATGTGTTGTTGATTATGCATTTGGCAAGCATTAAGCTGTAGTGTGGATCCAATTTAACATATTACTTTGAAAATTTGCTTTGAGCAGTAGGAGTTTGGTGCTGGTAGTTTCTAGAGCAGAACTTCCAGCTCAGAGAGCAATGACCTTTTTTAAGATTCTCCCTGTAATCCTAACACTAACCCACCCTATAACTTAAAACCTATGAACTCTCCCACTAACCTTCCATGTATCACTAACACTTGCCTTAACCCTCCTGTAAGCCTAATGCTAAGCCTACCTGTACTCAACCCCATTGTTTCCTTGCTCACCCCTCCTGTACCTAAACACTAACCTTGTTCTACCTGTGAACTCTGTCTCATTACCATAGTAAACAGAAGAACCTTAGTATAAGTTGTACACAAACAGATTTATAAATATGGCTATCGGTGCAGTCTTTAGAAATTATTGTCACGTAAAACATTTGTCTGATTGCCAGTAGGTTTTCTATGTTGTACATTTAAAATGGTTCTAAAGTCACAAAATTTTCTTTACCTTTACTGAGGAGGGAGCAGGGGGGGCATGGCTGGGACATCTTGTGTGTTTCTATGGGCGCAGACAGCTTGGCTTATGAGCGCGCCCGCCTAGGCGCCGCCTCAGCACACAGCTTGCTGAGGGGGCACTTGGAGAAGAGGAAGAGCAAAGATTGCCAGAAGAGTACATAAAGGCCGCTTTATGCAATACCATTGCAAAAAGCAGGTAAGTATAGCCTCCCTTTTATTTTAAGGAAAAAAATTATCTCGAGAACCACTTTAAGTAGCAAGACATGTTTTTAAAGATCATTTTTTATGCAAAAATTGTAAAATAAAAGACAAAAATTGCCAAATAGGCCAGAAGGGGAAGAGTTGGGACTTTGAGTGATGCCAAAAAGCATGTAAATCAATAGGGACAATGTTAAATAAAAAGTTCTAAATGTATTAACATAAGTTAAAACATCCCCACAAAGTGGGACTTAAATGACAAATGGTTAAAACAACCACAGAAGCACTCAAACCCATGTAGCGCATCACAGCATGGGCCTGACAGTGTTAGTGCACAGCAGAATACAGTCCCATTGGTTCTTGTCCAAAGACCCAACTCATTTTAACTTATTCAAGTCTTCTTTAGGGGGATGCTGGACAGTAGGATAATACTGATATCTCTGTGTGTGGAGACCAGTGCTCAGGCAAGCCTCCTGGTCATATAAAGTACAGCTTTGTGTCCCTGTGGGAGCAAGAACACAGATGGAGCCCCAATCTAGCCCCTGTAGGAGGCACAGCTCCACCAATGATGCTGATTAGCACACACAGGTATAGCATACATCCATCTTGCAACTGCAAACAGCAGAAGACTTGGATAAGTTAAAAACGCATTGGAGCTTTGGACAATAACCAATAGGACTGTACTCTGCTGTGCACTTACACTGTCATACCCATGCTGTGATGTGCTACATGGGTTTGATCGCTTATGTGGTTGTTTTAACTGTTTGTCATTTAAGTCCCACTTTGTGGGGATGTTTTAACTCATTTTAATACATTTATAACTTTTTATTTAACATTGTCCCTACTGATTTACATGTTTTTTGGCATCACTCAAAGCCCAACCTCTTCCCCTTCTGGCCTATTTGGCAATTGTTGTCTATATATCAGGGACGAATGCCTCTTCTTCATTATTGATATTGCCAACAGTTAGATGGTTGCAAACATTGTTAAGTAAAAATAAAGTATGAGGTTTGTAAATATAGATATATTTATTTTTTTCCAATAAGCAGAAATTTATTCGTATTCATTTTCACATGAGCCTAAAGTGCAGAACAGCCACAAAAGAATGTCTTTCTGCGGTAGATTAGTTTATCAAGCAATGGTTATATTTTATTGGGAGAGAATCTTTTAACATATCTGGTACAAGATGTACATTTTGTTTTCTTGTTTTTGAGATATAGATTTTCCCTTCCATTGTGATTGATGCTGCACCTTTCTTTTCACTTCTAGTGTTACTCTGTTCATTCTGCAGGCTTCTAAAGCATCTATACAGTTGTAATGAGAACCATGAAAGGCCCATTAATACATTTCACAGTGTTCAGTCCCCGATGACTTACAAGGTAAGTCCATGGGGCAATGGAAAGGTTAAGCTGTGATGCTGCCAAACAGACTATTAAAGAAACTCCTTGAGGAACTATCAGTGAATTGTTCTGTCTTTTGCTGTCAAGATGAAACGCTTGTATTTATTAACAAACTAACTAGCTTCTTTTTTAACACCACTCATTTTAGCTTTTAGTTTTAGTTTACTTGCACCAACCAACATATATTATTTTTCCCAGCGTAGCTATCAAGATTGAACATAGTTTACTCAGTGATGTCTCCACTGCCGGCTGCCTGGTAAAAACCCCATAGAAAGAACACTGCAGAGTCTGCTACCCTTTGTATTCACCAAGCTAAACTTGCTTCTTTGTGAGTGTGAGACCTCTGCAGAGAGATATCAAAATGAAGAGCTGGAGAGATCAAGCAACTGATGTTCACAAGTCTCTTCCAGGCGGAACAAACCTGACAACACTCATGGAATAAAACATATTTCATATGGATATGTTTTCATTCTTATAGTTATGGCCAAAAATGTTGGCACCCCTGCATTTCTGTCAGATAACGCACCACTTCACCCAGAAAATTGTTGCAATTACAAATGTTTAGGCATTGTCATGTTTATTTCTTTGTAATAATGTTTGTATTGGTATGACACAAAAAAAGTAGAGAAACAAAAAGTCAAATCTGACACATTCCACGTAAAACTCCAAAGATGGACTGGACCGAAATTATTGGTACCTTCTCAAAACTGTAAGAAATAATTGCATTCCAAGTTTGTGATGCTCCTGTAATTTGTAATTAAACTCACCTGTATCAATTAACAGGTGCTGACAATATAGAAATCAAACTGGCAACCTGTTAAAATGGTGAAAAATTGACTTAACCCTTCTGTTTTGTGTCTCTGTGTGCCACACGGAGCATAGAGAAGAGAAAGAACAGCAATAAACTGTCTGAGGATTTGAGAACAAAAATTGTGTAAAAGCGTGGACAATCTCAAAGTTACAAGTCCATCCCAGGAGATCTTAATGTTCCAGTGTCTAATGTGAGCAACATTGACAAAAAGTTTGCATCCCATGGCAATGTAGCTAATCTCCCTGGACGTGGACGAAAGCGAAACTCTGTTTAAAGAGTTTGCTTAAGACAAAGCGTTGGAGAAAACTAAACTGGCCAGCAATGATTTCAGATCTAAATTCCATAGAGCACCTGTGGCGACATTGCAAAACAGCAGTTAGGAAAGGGAACCCTTCCAATCTGAGAGACCTAGAGCAGTTGGCAAAAAAAGAGTGGTCCAAAATTTGAGTATGGAGGTGTAAGAAACTCATTGATGGTTTCAGGAAGCGATTGATTTCAGTTATTTTTTCCAGGGGGGGGGGGGGGTACTACCAAATATTAAATGGAGGGTGCCAATAATTGTGTCCAGTCCATTTTTTGAATTTAGCTTAGAATGTGTCAGATTTGGCTTTTTGTTCCTCCACCTGTTTGTGAAATAAACATGAGAATGCCTAATCATCTGTAATTGCAACAGTTTTCTGGGCAAATTGGTGCATTATCTGACAGAAATGCAGGGTTGCAAATTGTTTTGGCCATAACTGTATATCTAGCCCAGTGATGGCAAACCTTGGGACCCCAGATGTTTTTTATCTACATTTCCCATGATGCTCAACTACACTGCAGAGTGCATGAGCACCATTGGGAATGTAGTTCCAAAATATCTGGGGTGCCAAGGTTCGCCATCACTGATCTAGCCTTTATGTGAAAAGCTTGTTGTTTTTTGAGCATAGCAGCTAAAATTGAATAGAATAAGTTGAAGCAGTGGCTCATTATTCTCATCCCCTCACTCATTTGGATTATCAAAGACAGAGAGTCTGAAAGGAAATATACACACACTATTGCGCTATTATTAACAATTAGCAGCAGATCTACAGGATCAATGCTGGTCTTTCTACTATGAACATTTTTTTTACATATTTGCAAAAAGGCCCAAGCACTTCTATTTGTTTTATCTCAGGAAAATTACAACATAAGGTAAAATACTGTCCTCACAAGAAAAATTAGAAAGAGTGCCAACCAATTATAAACCTATGTATAGGGCAGCCGCCCCTTTAAGTGCATGCACGACACTTATAGAGTGTGTAACTAAATGCAAATGGACACTTGCTTTGTGCACATCACAAATAAATAAATAAACAGATAATCAAATATTCAAAATCCCAAATATATAAACCACAACCCCACAGATAAGTGTATATTATCAAGCACTAATATAAAAACATGACTACATTAAATATGTATAAATGTTATCCTTATGCAAGATAAAAAAATAGATATTCCATGTGCTAAAACATTTCAACATTAAATTAAGTCTGTCCACAAATCAGTGTGTTTTGCCAATCACTGCATCCATAAAAGTTGTGACGGTGCTGTGTCGCTTGTGTCGGTGCCTTTCCACAGGCACCTTTCATGTGAGTGGAGACATATGGTTTTAAATAAATCCTTTTAATAAAATTACTACACTATATAGTTTCCATTTTTTGGGGCTCTTTTATTTTTTTATACCCATCCTATGAGAACTGCTAATAAGTAGCAGGAGAAGATTGGATGATGGCTCTTTAAAAATCTCGATCTTAGTTAAAGCGCGTGTATGCTGCTGATCAGCCTCATTGATCTGGTCAGTGCAGTATTTATTGGCACGTGGTGGAGCACTTTTTTGGTATCGGAGAAGAGATAGCCCCTTAATTCATTTAAACATTTATGAACACAGTGATTGGTAACACACACTGATTTGTAGACTCTTTGATTTGAGAATGAGAATTTTATATAATGTTAAGATATTTTGGCATATGGAATATCTATTATTTATCTTGCATAAGGATAACATTTATTCTTATTTTTATGTAGTAATGTTTTTATATTAGTGATTGATCATTTAAACTCATCTGGGGAGTTGTGGTTTATATATTTGAGATTTTGAATATTTGATTGTCTATGTATTTATTTGTTATGTGCACAAGGTAAGCGCCTATTTGCATTTACTTACAATTGTGTTCTGTGTGGTCCTTTCACACCTTTCTGGTCAAGCACGTGGAAATCTTCATGCAATTTATACTACTTCCAGGAATGTTTAGGTTTGAACAAAAACAAATCAAAAAGATTTGCAAATTCTGGGCTCGGCACCTCGTAACAACAAAGATCCAAGTGTCACTAGCCAAGGCTAGCCAGCTTTCTAAAAGGTATTAACAGATGCAACTCACTACCAGGAGTTGCTAATGACAAGGGTCAGTATTAGGTATTATTAAAGAGTAAGGGTACTTAAAATAAAAGTACTATTATCCTTCCTTTCTAGCCATTCTAACCTATCCTGTCCTTTAATACATCAGCCACTTACCTCAAGTAGGCCATCTCTGTGCCAAGGCTTTGCTTTAATCTTTTGGCTGAAACGCTTTTTACTGCTGGTCATGTCCATTATCAACTTATATGTAACTTATTTTATGTAAATAAAGTCTCAGCTTGGGGCAGGTTGTTACTATTTTCCTGGAAAAAGTAATTGGGGTGGGGGCTAAATAAGGTTGAATAAGCAAGAGGTAGAAAGGAATCAGGGGAGGTTTGGAGACTTTTATTAAAACTACCTTACCTCTTTAGAAAAAGCTAACATTAAAAAGGTTCACGCCCTAGAAATTAAAGTATACCCATAGGAAGTTTCAAAAAATTCTCAATTAAAGATAGCATTAAAAACAGAAAACAACATTTATTTTAAATTAAAACATTTTATCTTCTGCTTGTATAATAATATGCTTATTTTTATCTAATGATCCTGTCAGTGCCTGGAACCTTCTTCAGCACAGGTTCCTGTACAATAAAATCACTCCAGCGGTGTCATCCTGTTGAGCCATGCATTATCACACAGGCAGAGGAGGGTTTTCAGTGCTGCCACAGCTGAAAACCCTCCTTTCCAATGCCAGGTACTGCTGGTCATTTCAAGTTCCGTTCCAACTCCGAGTGTTGTGACTGACAGCATAGTTCTGTTCATGTTGCCTAGGAAGAGTGGTGAGTTTGGTCTTACAGGGAGCCCTGCATTTAAAGGAAGTGATGGAAAACACCTTATGCTATTCCATCCCTCCTCCTCACTCCGGCAGCCAGAAGAGCACTGTAGGCCCTGTCATGATGTCACATGGATTACAAAGAGGGTTTCAGCCGTCCTTATAAAACCTAAAAAAAAAAAAAAAAGGAAAACAAAGAGAAGGAATAAAAACACACAGGGGGACCTCATTGTTCAAAATAGTTTTGACTGCAGATATATATTAATTTTCAAAGCAGAAAGAAAATCGAGTATCATGCATTTGTAGCATACCAGCAACAGTTTAATCTTGAATGTTCACCCTCTACAAGCCTGCAGCCATCCCAGTGTACAGCTACCGGATCGCACTCCATTATCTGCCCATAGTTGACACTGCTACAGTTACCCACACTGTCCGATTGCGCCAACTTTTCTTCCCCATCTGCCTACCTAATCTTGAATGTTCTCCTCTTAGTTTGGTATAATTTTTGCCTTATGCCTGGCTGCGTAGGCTCCCTCAAATCATGTGACTGGTCAAGCACTGTTGCCTCCCTAAGGTGCTCTAACCATGCTCACCTTCTCCACCTACAATGCAGAGTTAATAACCTTACACTGTATCTGATGAGGCAGAGGGACCGCCTGGCCGCAAATTGGAGCTTTGGGTAGAAGAGGAAAGCACTGGAACCTACCAGACTGAGGGATGGGGTAAGTAATACACATTACCCCTGCATTCCTAGACTAAACAAACATTAAATCCTTGTGGTGCAGGGAGGGCCCACTGAAAGGGTAATTTTTGTTGAGTTACAGAGTTCAGCTTTAAGGATACCCTGTCACAAACTTACAAAACTGCAGGTAAAACACAGAAAAATCAGGTATTTTATATGCCTACCTGCAGTATTGTTTCTTACCATAACTTATTTTTTATTTACTTGCATTGTCCTTTTGATCTTAAAAGTAAATGTGACTACTCCAGGAGAGCTTATTCCCCGTACTAGTTGCACATCATAATCCTCTCTTCTTCTGGGTCTAATTACTGTCCATGTTGACCAAGCTCCTCTGCACCTCCTCTCACCTCCCTCCATAACATTTATGTAGCTGTAGGGGTAAGTGCAAAGGGGTATACTATTCTGTCACTTAAGTGAGAGTTCTGAGTCTGCTTGGGATGATGACATCAAACTCAAGATGGGGGCGCCAAGCAGCAGTCTCAGGGCTTTTTAGCTTTTGCTATTAAACACATCCAATAACAAATGTAAAAAATTACATTTCTTCATACGTTTAGGCTAGGGATGCACCGAATATTCGGCGGCCGAACATTATTCGGCCGAAAATAGAAAAAATAGCATTTTCGGTGTTCGGCCGAATAAGTCAAAAGGCCGAATAATTTTGTGCCAAACAATAGGGCTGAACGATAGTCGATATGATATCTACTATCGTTCTGTGGCCGTAGGCGATATTCATATCGCCGAGGTCACGATATTTACAGGGGGAAGGGACTCGGAGGAGGACAGGAGGACTCACAGACTTCCGTGTTAGGCAGGGGAAGCCGGGACACTTCAGCGGTGAGCATACATACATTACTCACTCGTGCACTGCAGCCCGCCCCACACATTCAGTGAGTCTTACTCTCCTCCCTAGTTTTTTCAATGGCACATTCAGGAAGCCAATCACGCCGTGATTAGCTGCACAGCGAACCAATCACGCGTGCCTGCACACCTGATTGGTTCCGCTGTGCCGCTACTCACGGCGTGATTGGCTTCCTGAATGTGCCATTGAAAAAACTAGGGAGGAGAGTAAGACTCACTGAATGTGTGGGGCGGGCTGCAGTGCACGAGTAATGTATGTATGCGGCTGTGCTCCTTTCCAGGCTCCTACTAGTCCACCTCCAGCCTCCTACTACCACCACTATGAGAGACTGTCTGTCACTGTATAATCTGATCGAGTCCACACTGACACTGACTGACTGTCACTGAGTAATTGATGTTACCACATTAACCCTGACCTGCCCAGTGCCCTGTATCTGCAATTAAAATTTACAAGGCTGCCTGCATGCTTCCTGATTTCCATTCCCAGCATCCTTCCCAATCCCTACAGTGTCACTAACATTAACCCTATGGTACAAGGCTGCAGTGTGCACTGAATCCCATTCCCTACAGTAACATTTAGGGAGAGAGAAATGAGAGGACAAGAGAGAGAGCGAGACATGAGAGGACAAGAGAGAGAGAGACATGAGAGGACAAGAGAGAGGACAAAAAATTGGCAAAATAAATGGAAAAAATGCGAAACACCGCGTTCGGCCTTCGGCCTTCGGCCAAACATTTCATTATAATTCGGCTTCGGCTTCGGCCAAGAATTTCATTTCGGTGCATCCCTAGTTTAGGCCAATATGTATTCTGCTAAATGTTTTTGGTAACAAAAATCCCAATTATACTAGTAATGTGGGCGATCAGAAACTTATAGCAAGACTGCATTATTGAGGTGAGCATTCTGACACTAACCTACACTTTGCCTTGAACCAGTGACCCTAATACAGTGACCAGAGTTTAAAATATGTATCGTAACTGTACTGATGATAATGGCTGAGAAGGGGTTAACATCTAGGGCAATCAAAAGGTTAACTGTGTGCCTAGCTAGTGTTTGTGTGTTAACTGTGTGATGCTTTTACTAGGGTAAGTAATGGATTCTAGTCCCTGCTTTGCAGGAACACAATCTATTCCTTCCCCCTTGTCAGAACTGAAGTATGCCTTGTTTAGATCGGAATATCTCCGTTCTTTGTGTATTGCCGATGTGTGCCGACATTGAGTCCCCAACATCTGCAGATTGGTGTCTGCTATGAATTAATACAGCAGAAGCGACCTGCCGGTGGTGTGCGGGTGCCCCCTGTAGGTAGAAATCCAGAATCACGTATATATACTTGCGGTGGTGGGGCGGAGGGCAAGCAGTTAATGTGTGCAAACATATGCTTCAATTTCCTGACAATAATGGCTAACTTTACAGGCTGTTATAAAACTTACCAAAAAAATTAGCAAATGTATCAGGATTAAAGAAAAATAATAATAATACAGACTCCAAACGTTTGCGGATAAGCAGCCTAAATCTGCTTTTGCGTTAACCTTAGAAAGGATCAGAAAGCCTGGAAAGGACTGTGTATTGTGAACATAGCTGTCAGTCCCAGCGGGAAATATTGCACATTATGTTGACTCATTAAACATGTTATCTCGCTAGTGTTAGCACAGCCATCACAGAGGATTTTTATGTCTTTGTAATACACTGAAAACAGTGGAAGAAACCCGCTGATCTGAACTGTAGTGTATACACAATGCGTCCCATTGTACCCTGGTGGAATTCTATAATCCTCTGTAGTCATTCACCTCAAGTCTTGTAAGAGGGAGCCAATGGAGCCCCATATTAACCTTGCCTGTGTTCTACACACAAACAGACAAGCCCTACAAAAGTAAATAGCAGGCAGGTCTGGGCAGCCCTTCCTGCATTAAAGTTACATCTTAGAAATAGTTGCTCTGGCTTTAAATAAAAGCCACAAGAAGCTGCTTTATTCGATTCAAGGCACCTATGGTTTCAGGTATCGCTCTTCATTTTCCACAAAGTGGATAAGATATCCACACAATTAAAAGTGAAAAATAATCTGGCCTCCTTTGCCAGTGGCGAATGTTCAAAGAACACACACTAATACAATAGATTTTGAATAATTTATGCCCACAACTTTCAGTTTTTTTCTACTTGCAATCTGTAAATGAGGACATCTAATGCAGCAGAGAAGGAATGACACTTGATCTCTTGCACATTAAGATAACAAGATGAGGGGCAATGATTCAAATGAAGAGTTTTTTTTTTTTGCTTATACCCTCAGCATGTTTGACCGATTAAAAGTCTCCAGCACAATGCGGGTAATATTTTTATAACTGCGTGCTGTCGATGTTTATTGATCAGAGATGGACTCTTTACATTACTAATGGTATTATCGCACATATCAGATAAATTTGCTGCATGTGCATTATTAGAATAATGTATATGTATATGGATTGTGAGAAGATGTAAGCCAGTCATAGATGGTTCACATCTCTTCCTGTTCAGTAGGAAGATTCAAACCGTCTATGGGCAGGCTGATTGTACCCAAGTATCCAATGATCGACTTGGGTAAAACCAGCATGTTGGAATTTTACACGCTATAGCTGCTAGCAAGAATTACTGTGTTCTCCTATCAGGAACGGTGCTCCACATGCCCTCAGGTGGGAGAACACAATAGCTCTGCGAGAATCAAGCGATTTTCTTTTTTTTAACCCGTGTTTGCAGGAAAAAAAATTGCATCATCTATGGCCTGCCTTGGAAGAATCCATCCAAACACAGAGACAACATACAACTCTAAGCTGATTATATCTAAAGTAGGAGACTCTAGATGAAACCCACTCAAACACAGCAACAATATGCAACTCAATGCTGATAATATCTAAAGTAGGAGACTAGATGAAACCCACTCAAACACAGCAACAATATGCAACTCAATGCTGATAATATCTAAAGTAGGAAACTAGATGAAACCCACTCAAACACAGCAACAACGTACAACTCCATGCTGATAATATCTGAAGTAGGAGACTAGATGAAATCCACTCAAACACAGCAACAACGTACAACTCCATGCTGATAATATTTAAAGTAGGAGACTAGATGAAACCCACTCAAACACAGCAACAATATGCAACTCAATGCTGATAATATCTAAAGTAGGAGACTCGATGAAATCCACTCAAACACAGCAACAACGTACAACTCAATGCTGATAATTTCTAAAGTAAGAGACTAGATGAAATCCACTCAAACACAGCAACAACATACAACTCCATGCTGATAATATCTGAAGTAGGAGACTAGATGAAACCCACTCAAACACAGCAACAATGTACAACTCCATGCTGATTATATCTAAAGTAGGAGACTAGATGAAACCCACTCAAACACAGCAACAACGTACAACTCCATGCTGATAATATCTGAAGTAGGAGACTAGATGAAACCCACTCAAACACAGCAACAATATGCAACTCAATGCTGATAATATCTAAAGTAGGAGACTCGATGAAATCCACTTAAACACAGCAACAACGTACAACTCCATGCTGATAATATCTGAAGTAGGAGACTAGATGAAACCCACTCAAACACAGCAACAACATACAACTCCATGCTGATAATATCTGAATTAGGAGACTAGATGAAACCCACTCAAACACAACATACAACTCCATGCTGTTAGGATCTACGTCAGGAGTTAACCCAGGCCCCCAAAAGATGCAAGGTAAGTATGCTAACTACTTAGCCACCATGCTGCCTACAGAAGTGCTTAGACTGTTACTGGAAACATAACATGGTTTTTTACACTTCTGTGCCATCAAGCATTGCAGGTTTTTTATTTGAATTTTAGGCATAGGCCACAAGAGATATTAGATTACACTGATTATGTATCAGTGTATAGTGTATGGTTATTAATGTATGGGGCTTAATACTGTTGATGCAATTGGAGTACATTAGGCTAGGCTTCAAATTAGATTTTTTTAGGATTCAGCATCCCTCTGGAGCTTCCTGGTGTTTACAGATGCTGATTGGCATGCCATCCTTTTGATATCTGCTAGATTTCTGTCCAGGCACATCGGGAGCCTTCAGAAATGTTGGTAAACACCTGCACTGGTAATTTTCCTGGTAATGTATTACAGGTGGAAAAGCCTTCTAGCCCAGACCAAAGTGACATTTTAAGCCACAGCCAAGCAAGTAATAACCCTTCATCCTATTAAGGGGGCTAAATAGATTTCAGTGACAATGAGCATTTCAAAGGGGAAATAAATGTGGTTAAAAAAAAAAAAATCATCCATCAGCTGCTACAGTGCCAACCACGTGAACATAACAGTTGGCACAAAGGAATTAGACACCTGTAATAAATCCATTAATTATACATGTTATAGCTTTCTAATTCTTTACTGGACAAAAACCTAAGGAAAAAATTCAATACAATGGTGAAATCTATGTTAAGGTTAGCAATGGTACTGCAAATACAAAAGGCAGCACAACTACTGTGTTATCTGGACTCTCAGATGAGCATTAGAGCCAAATAATCATTCAGAGAGACCATAGAGTGAAACAAAGCATTACATGTAACTGAATGTCATGCTTGCATGGACAAGTTTATAAACTTGCAGATAAGTGATGCCTATGAAACCAGATCATCCATGGCAGCCAGCCTAGTACATGTCATGTTGATGCAGAAAAAGAATGAAATACCAGTTAAGTTTTCATTAGCATTGGCACAGAATGTTGTTCTTGTAGAGACACAATCATCCTTATCTGTAACTGTGCAGGTGGTAATATGGGCATGGGCCATTTGATTACATGAAGCATAAGTGTAGGCAATTTTTGTGAACTTGTACTTCAGTTTTCCAATCCAGGCACACCACCATAGCCAGGACCTGGCCTGTTACTATATCCCCCTGCAGGCAAAGCAATAAAACTTGCTCAAAGCTGTGACTGGATAATAAGGGAATTGCCGCTCCCCGATTAAGGCTACCTTGTGTTCTCTCGGCCAGTTAACAAGCTCCATTTGATAGACTCTCAGCACTGTTGAAATCCTGATTCGACTTTTGGTGCTGTCTCTTCTTCTGCCAGTCTGAATGTTAGCTTCCAGCCGAGCACAGGACATTACTACAAAGCTAGACTCAGATATTGGGGTTGATTTACTAAAGGCAAATAGGCTGTTCACTTTACAAGTGAAGTTGCACTTTGCAATGGAATTTTCCTCAGAGCTTAGTGACTTCCATCATTCAGTCATGTGCAGAAAAAATGCTGTGTAAAAGAGATACTAGGTATAAGAGCTAGATATACACTTTCATGTAGTTGGCCTTTAGTGCACAAGGCAGTTGTGTTGCTTATCCTGAACACACACAGATCGGTCTCTTGTGATTTTTCTGCCACATATACAGTCAGTAAATCCCTACCAGCTGGAGAATGTATAATTAATATCTGACTTTGAGGTAGAATAGAATCCAGACATTAGATCAGAACACCAGATTAGAAGATTAGACAGTTTGCTATACTTGCATTGCTTACTTACTGGTTTAAAGATGGCAGATTATCAGATGCCCTGTGAGATGCATGTAGTGGAGGGCAGTGTGAACACTGCTCATGTCTTCACATTGATTTCTCTCATATTGCTCACAGCTGTGTATAGAATGAATAGCAGCCAATCACAGTAAAGCTGATTGTATGGATCACTATGTGTAAAGCCTGTTAATTATTTTGCTTGATTTGTCAATGAAAGCTGTCACCCCTGTCTTTTGATTCATTTAAGGAAAATCTGTGGTCACATCATACACCTTTATTTTATAACATCAGAATTGTAATAACAATACAAACAATGGTCATTTCTCTTTCATTCATTGACGGACACAGCTCCTTATCTTCTTGACCATTGGGTTATACCGCCCCCTACAGGAGTAGGACACTAGGCAGGAAAAAGCTTGACTATACCTATGGGACAGCCCCAGGGGGTATACTCCCACTCTCAGCTATAGGCACTCCGTTTTTTCTGCCTATTTAGGATTAAGGGCCTAGTTCCTTTCTGGGATCTCTGGTCCTGGCAATTTTTTTCCTTTTGAATTTAACTTTTTTCTATCTTTGTTAATTTGTTCCTGTGAGAATTTACAATCAACTGCCGGACTGGGCGACGGACTGGATAATCTAGATCCAGAGGGTCCCCTCAGTCTGGCCAGTGAGCGCACGCAGGCCTCAGCTTCTCGCTAGGTCATCCACGACATAGCCCCACTGGACGGGGGCTGGCCTGCATGTTAAAAGTCTCGCATGGGCGTATACGACTTGGCCTCGGCCTGATTTGCAGCGTCTCTCTTGGCTGACAGACACCCCATTCTGATGGAGCGGTGGTCTGTCTGGAGCGGTGCCCACCCTGTTTCCTGGTATAGTAAGTAGCTGTCCCCCCTAATCCCCTGGAGGAACCCACCCTGGGACGATGGGACCCCCGGGTTCCCCTCCTTCCCCCCAGCCCCTCTAAAATGTTGGTGGTCACTGTGGGCCTTCCTACCCCCTCCCTAGGTGAGGTTATGAGCTGGCTTTTGCCACATGCTCTTAAGGAGGGGCTTGTTGGAGCTATCCTGGGGGTTAATACCTAGGGCAGAGATGTCCTCTGGACTCCCTGCTGCAGTCTCTTGGGGGAGAGGATGGTCTGCGACTCACGCGGCTGAATCTGGCCAAAAATTTAGGCCCCAGGTTTGCAGCCTATTGTTCTGGAGCTATGTGGGGTGGCCCCAGTGAGGGTGGCTGAAGCCACTACCCTCGGTTTGGGCATCCGCCCTCTCCTCCACAAAAATTTAGGCCACGGCTTGCGGTCTACTAGGCCAAGCAGCCGAGTTGGGCGCCTCCTTTGAGGCTGGGATCCATGCACTTGCAGCTGGGCCTACACAAAGATTTAGGCGGTGGTTGCAGCCTACTAGGCCATGTGGCCAGTGTGGCACCTCCCTTGGAAGGGGTGGCGCTGTGGGGGTGGTCTATTTTTTGATGGCAGCCATGCCATCATTATTGTGTAGGGCTGTGGGACCATCAGGGTACCCTGCCTGAGCGTCCGCATCACGTCGGACGGCCCCTTTTTACGTTTTAAGGGGGCTATTTCCTATTATGCGGGCCTCTATGGAGGGGTTGGGAGGGCGACCCCCTTGTTTTTTTGCAGGGTCCAGTAGGTGGTCCATTCGTGACCCCCCCCCCCCCGTGCTGCCCTGCCTCATCGGTTTCATCAGATCCTGAATCTGATTAGGCCGCCGCGGCTGCAAGTCAACCTACTGGGTCTGCATCCACGCACCCTGAGTGCTCAGATAGTGAGGATGATTCCTTTGCTCCTCTAACCGTGCATAAAAAGGCGCTAGTGGATGCACTGATTGTGTCAGCGCGTGAAACTTTCAAACTCGAGGATGCTCACAAACGTGTTGGCCCCGGTGCTAGCATTGTTGCATCAGTGGTGGATCGCGGTAATCAGGTACCTGGATGATATTATTTGAGCGTAGTCTCCGACTGCTCTGATGGACAACTTGGAGATTACTCTACAAACTGAGGGAGTTCGGGTAAATACTGAACCTTCAGAAGTCTGCTCTGGTTCCATCCACAAAACTGGACTATCTGGGTCTGACTCTGGACTAGGCCTCAGCCAGAGTGTTTCTTCCTCTGAAAAAACTCCAGAAATTGCAGGAGGCAATTTAGCTTCTGTTGTCCAGCAGACGTTCATCCCTCTGGGCTTGCATACGGGTGCTGGGCCTGATGGTGTCTACCTTCGAGGCGGTTCCGTTTGCACAGTTTCACACGAGACTTCCGCAAAAAGAGATTCTGGTGAAATGGAACAATAAACAACAGTCTCTAGACAATCTGATCCTGTTGAGAGGGTCCCTGATTTGGTGGCTTCGTTCTCCTGCACTTCAACGGGGAAAATCCTTCTCCCCCTGTACTGGACGGTTGTCTGTAACCACAGATGCCAGCCTGTCTGGGTGGGTAGGTGTCCTTGGCACAGATTGTGCTCAGGGGGTCTGGACTCTGGATGCACTGGAACTCCGAGCGCTCAGACTTTGTCTGGATCATTGGAAAATTCATCTTCGGGGGTGTCCAGTATGAATTGAATCGGATAGTGCCACGGCCGTGGCCTATGTCAATCACCAAAGGGGCATAAGAAGTGTCCTGGTAGCTCGGGAAGTAGCTGGTGATCTAAGGTGGGCAGAACAATTCGCTCCAGTCCTCTCTGCTGTACACATTCCAGGAAGCAGATTACCTCAGTCAATTGGCGTTGAATCAGGGGGAATGGTCACTTCATCCGGAGGTGTTTCATCAGTTGTGTCTCCGGTGGGGTATTCCCGAGGTGGACCTGTTGGCCTCTTGTCTAAACAGGAAGGTACAGAGATTTGTGGCACGGTCTCTGGATCCTCTGGCCGACGCCCCAGACACATTAGTGGCTTCTGGAAGTCATTATCATCCGATTTACGCCTTCTCCCTCTCAAACTTCTGCCAAAGCTCCTGTGCAGGATCGAGGCAGAAGAGAATCCGATTATTCTAGTGGCTCCAGACTGGCCTCGCCGGTCTTGGTTCGGCGATCTGGTACGGCTGGTCATTGATGTTCCTTGGAGAATCTACCTCTAGGAAGATCTACCATCGTACTTGGAAGACGTACATTGCGTGGTGTAAGTCTCTTGGGGTTCTCACTCTCCATCAAGGGCCAGGTTTCAGCCCTGGTGGTTTTCTTTTAACGTTCTTTGGCCACACAGTCCTTGGTGTGTACATTTATCCAGGGAGTTTGACACTTGGCTCCTCCTGTGCGGTCTCCATTGCCACTGTGGGGCCTCAATTTGGTGTTGTCAGTTCTCCAGAAAACTCCCTTCGAAAATATTCAGGAGGTTCCCCTGCTTAAGTTGTCCCAGAAGGTGGCCTTTTTGGTGACTATTACTTCTGTGCACAGGGTGTCAGAGCTGGCGGCTGTATCTTGTCGTTCACCTTACCTGGTGGTTCACAGAGATAAGGTGATTCTTCATCCCTGTCCATCGTTCCTTCCAAAGGTCGTCTCTGATTTCCATTTGAATGACGACATTGTGTTGCCTTCCCAATGTCCCAGGCCTAAACATCCTAAGGAAATTGCCTAGCATTACCTAGATGTGGTTCGGGCAATCAGGGTGTATCTGGCAGCTATGGAGTTTTTTAGGAAGTCAGACTCACTATTTGTCCTCATGAATGGACCTCAGAAAGGGTTGGCCGCTTCTGCTGCGACTATTTCCAGATGGCTCAGACAGATAGTGATCCAGACCTATTCAATTAGGGGTCAGGTTCCTCCTTTCCCTGTTAAGGTGAACTCTACTCGGGGGCTTAGTGCCTCCTGGGCCTTCTGTCATCAGGCATCAGTGATGCAGGTTTGCAAGGCAGCCATCTGGTCGTCTGTGCACATTTTCACAAAGTTTTATAAAGTGGATGTGTTGTCATCTGTGGATTCTTCTTTTGGCCGCAAGGTTTTGCAGGCTGCTGTTTAGAAGACCTGGTCCTCTTTGAGGGTGTATTGTTTTTTTCAGGTGAGCTCCAGTTGTTATGGTTGAGCTCCATGTTACCTGGTTGGCTACGGTTTAGCCTTGGGAATTTTTACTTGCTGTTCTCATGTTTGACACTGGTTTGGGACGTCCCAATGGTCAACAAGATAAGGAGCTGTGTTCATCAATGAGCGAAAGAGAAAATGGGATTTTTGACTTACTGTAAAATCCATTTCTCTGATGTTCATTGACGGACATAGCACCCACCCCTCTGTGGAGTTGGTTTTCTTCTGACACTGCTTATAACAAAACTGAATGCCTATAGCTGAGAGTAAGAGTATACCCCCTGGGACTGCTCCATAGGCATAGTCAAGATTTTTCCTGCCTAGTGTCCTACTCCTGTAGGGGCAGCATAACCCAATGGTCAAGAAGATGTGTCTGTCAATGAACATCAGAGAAATGGATTTTACGGTAAGTAAAAAATCCCATTTTTCGACAATCCAATATAAGTTTACTTGAAAAATCTCCTTTCATGTTGTGAGTGCTGCCTGTCTGCTGCTGGTCATCTCTTTCCACAACTTCCTGGATTCCCTGGATGCTGTGCAGCTTCTCCTCATATCTCATGGTACCTTGCTGTCTGCAAGCAGTGATTCTTGTACTGACTCCACCTCCTGAAACTCCTCCTCTCAGCACCTCCGTAGTTGAGAAGGCAGGCTCTAAATTCTGTGACATAGCAGTGCAAATGGCCAATGTATGGGCAGCTTAAAGTATTTGTGAAACATAATATGTCCACTACACAAAACCCTTTTAAATCATTCCATCATGTAAATAAACCCCCTCGGTTCCTTCTTACTGTTTTGCTGCTTTTATTTTGCTGTATGTGCCTCCCTTCCTAAGCCAGGACCATTGCTACAATTCTCTTCTGCATCTTTTCAGGATAACACTTCTGCCCTTTCTTGCCATAATGACCAGAATCTTGCGCATGCGCATTGAGCATAACAGGAAGCTGAGCACGGGGCTGTACTCTCACAGGATTGCAGTGCAGTGCTCAGCTGTACATTCCCTGTACATTCCCTTGACTATATGCACGTGAGCATATATAATTACAGAAGTGATTTTCTGAGTATGTAAAATATGTTGCATTTGTGTAAGGTACCTGTAAAAGGTTAAGTTCAGAGTGGAACTTTGGCTGGGCGTTGTGGCGTTTAGCATAGTCAGGCAGGCTGGGTCAGCAACAAATCTTGACAGAAAGCTACAAAGCCAGAATCCAGAAGCATGGTCGGAGGCAGGCAGGTTCATACACGGGCTGGCAGAGTAATGTAGAATTTTCAGACAAAAAGAGTATTTCAGGAAACTTTCCAGGAAACTGGCAAGGTTAAAGTCCAGAAGTTCAGTAGATGAGCAGAGTATCACACACCCAGGGAAACAAATCCAACAAACAGGCAAAGTCAACAGAAAGTCCTGCAATTTTAGCTGATCTGATTGTGGATTGATTGGAGCTGGAAGACAGTTGGGATTAGAGAGTATAAGGAGCAGAGGTACTATCCAAGGTGTATACTGCAAGACTCAGGTTCCCCAATGGCAGAGTGAACAGAGCCCAAAAGACAGAAGTTCAATCCCAGGCACATGAAAATTGGGTGTAAAAAAAAAAAAACAAATACTGCTGAAATTGCTCTATAAATGATTGTTGACTGAAAAATAACCGAATATTATTTTGGGTCAGTTTTATTTGTTTTATAATATATGTTTTTAACTGGTGTTTTATATATTGTTTTATTTTTTAAAATTTAGAAACAATGTCTGTTCTTTAATTGAACATTTAATAAATTAATAAGGATTCCCAGAGTACCATTGGTTATCTTAAGAGACAGCACAGTAATAGCTACTTGTCCTGTTTGGCTTTGTCTGATTTAAATTTTTACTAAGGCTGGCCATACATGGTGCAAATTTCTTTCCTGCAACCAAGAATTGCAGGAAAGAAATTGACACTATCCCCCCCCCCATCAACACAGACACTTTTGACAGGGGAATCCCTCCTGTCGAGCAATTGTCTTCTACCAGCTGTGGGGCGGGGGAGGCTGTTCCCGTTGGGGGAGGACAGTGATTATTGAAGAAAAATGCAGCAAAAAGTTGTGCGTTTTCAAGGATGGCCTCTCAGTATGTCTGTTACAACAAATGACATACGTATATTAAATAATTCATATCTTTATTACAAAACATTAACAATTGTTCAATTAATAGAGACAAGTTATCATCAAGTGACAAGTAAAACCATTAAAGCACTAATCAGAGAAATTGTGAGATATTTCCTACGTGTTTCGCGGTCACAGCTGCTTCCTCAGGGTTATTTAAATCTCTTCAAGATGCCTAATATCGACAATTTAGGTCTACAAATATAGCATACAAATACATGTTAGATGCATACAAAATATGTATAGTCAGATATCCCCCTAGGGGATTATTTGAACAATTTTTAATGTTTTGTAATAAAAATATACATTTTTAAATAAACATATGGCATTTGTTGTGAGAGACATACTGAGAGGCCATCCTTTAACACCTACAACTTTTGCCTGCATTTTTTCCCCAATATATTTTAATTGGGTTGACTATCCCTCAGTATCAAGCTGAATCAGCTACTATCAGTTAGGCGCAGTGCCTCTTCCACATATTTTTCCATTGTGATTATTGCTAGTGGCTATAGCAGCCACTAGTGATAATCGTAGGGGAATTCAGCAGGCTGGTTGTACCCAAACTGATCAATCAGTCAACTTGGTATATTCAGCCTGCCCATTAATGGTTCAACTCTCGGCCGGTTCATGCTAAACCAAGATTCGAACCTTGTATGGCCGGCCTAAGCTGCCTCATTTTTAGTACCTAATGTAATTAATTAAGAAAATAAAAGTACAAAACCAAGACTAAAGAATTCTGTTTTAGTGATTATAAAGGAAATTGAAACAAAACATAGCCAATTAATAATATCAGTCTAGATAATGGTCTCTAGGGAATAAATATTGAACAAGCACTTTTCCGCTTTGCGGTCTGTGCAGTGTTCTGTTACAGGGGTATTTCATTTTAACCATTATCCATATGATTGCATAAGTCCGCTTTTCCTTGTGTTTGGGTTAATGTTGATCAGGTTGCAGGTGACTTTCGTAAGGCATGTTGACTTAAATTGGGATAGAAGCTAGGATAAACCATGTTATTGTCTCTAAAAGAAGTGACCTCTGTTTGAAGACAATGCTGCCATTGTTTGATCATTAGCATGTCTGCAGGTGGTTGGCGCAGTCTAACAGCTAGTGTAACTTTATATCTTTTACTACTTGGTAACATAATTCTTGTCGTAATGACAACTTTAACATTTACCTCTTATGTTTTTTTTTTTTCTCATTCCAATGATTCTTTCCTAAAACATCTGTTGTAAGGTTTCAGATTATATTGGTGCTATAAAATCATACATTGATACCCTCTGTGATGCTACATATTAAGTAGTAGCAGGTTGAAGTTGCTGAGCAAAGAGCAGGTTAAAGTTGCTGAGCAAAGAGCCATGTCCAGAAAATTGTTCACCTGTGTGCAGCGCATTGTAATTTTGTTCCGCCAAGAAGATGACTCTGTTACCTTGCTCTGCATTACACCTTCTGGTGGCATTTACTTGCTTATTGCACAATGAAGGGGCAGCTTTATGATCCTCATTAATTGTCCAATAAGTAGGCTGCAGGGGTGGAGGTGACACATACTGTAAACTTTCAACAGGGAATACGTTTGTCATTTTCCTAACTAATCAGTTCATTAAGATTAAAGCATAACTCCACTTTTGTTGGGAAAAAAACATTCCCCTCTGGGTGATCTCTATACAATGCAAGGGTTATAACAACCTTTGTTGCAGATTCATACCTTTTGTTATTTTTAAGAAATCCCTGTTTGTTCCTGTTTGTGAGTCTTAGAGTCGGTTCACACTGGGGCGGCACGACTCTGTCCTACTTCAGGGGCGACTTGTGCATTCCCATGCACCACGACTTCGGAGCGACTTGCATGGACTTCACATCATGGAAGTCTATGCAAGTCTCTCCGAGGTCGCCCCGAAGTAGTACAGGACCCTTTTTCTAAGTCGGAGCGACTTGTGTCGCTCCTATTAGAACGGGTCCTGTAGCGGTCAATGGACCGCGAGGGAGCGCGACTTGTCAGGCTGACAAGTCGCTTGACAAGTCACGCTTAGAGCTTAGAGCACTAATGAGGAAATCTACTGGGCCTGCATCCCTTTAGACATGTTCCTATTGGGAGTATCTCATCAAAAATGACATTTATGTTGCCGGGGATGCCTGAAATCTGACTTGTATCTTAGGCAGACTTTTGGGAAAATTGGTGAGCCAATCACGCAAACAGGAAATTATGTTTCTGGGGGTTGGTCAGTACACATTCTGTGTACAGAACAGCTCCAGGTAGTCATATTGCATTTTTTTGAAAATTACAGCAGCTGCAGATTGAAAAGGAAAGGTAATTTTTAATAACATTCAATTACAATATATCTTTTGTCACAATTGTATACACTATATTATTTTTTCTTTATTTGCTATTTTTTTCCCCCACGAAACTGGAGTTACCCTTAAAGAGTAAAGGAGTAAACGCACAAGCTCTCAACTCTATTAATAAGGGAACATTGCCAGTCTCCAGATGGGTATCAGCTGAGCGCAAGTAACTTGTTGGTGTCATAATGTAGTCTTTTTTAGAAAAATAAAGTGTTATAAGTCATAGTTTGTCTTCATCATAACTGATCAAAAACCTTCGTAGATGAGGTAGAGTAAACCTGATCATTTATAATCTGTTTGAAAGAATAAACCGTCCTATTGCAGCATTTATGTTTACCTGGACAAAACTGGCAGAGCTCCATTGTTTTTTTCCCTATTATTAAGGAAAGTGGAAAGGCATTGCTTGACCCACAGGCTATCTAATTGTTATTGCTATGCAATCTTAAAGCAGAATAATAAAAATCTTTTAAAAGGGTTTCCAGGTTTATGATATAATGTTCTAGTAAGCACAGCATATTAGCACATTATAACCGTCTTACCTGTCAAACAAAGTCCCCAGTGCTGCATTGTCAGCTTTCCAGCTGGTCCTGGGCACTTCAATCTTCTCCTGGTCTTCCTTCCTGGTTTTATCTGTTTGGCCGATTGGCTAGCTGGTTCCGTCAATGCCCCTATAGCCCTATGCACAGTCAGACCTTAGAATTCTCTGGAATTGCATTCCTTACAATTTTTGCTGTTCCATGTGGTAGAGGTATATGTACCACAAGACTCGCTGAGCAGAATTGGGAGATAAAACAGTACACACTCACCGGCCACTTTATTAGGTACACCTTGATAGTAGTGGGTTGGACCCCCTTTTGCCTTCATGAAATGCCTTAATTCTTCATGTCTTAGATTCAGCAAGGTGTTGGAAAAATTCTTCAGAGATTTTAGTCCATATTGACGTGATAGCATCCCGCAGTAGCTGCAGATTTGTCAGCTGCACATCCATGATGCGAATCTACTTTTCCACCACATCCCAAAGATGCTCTGTTGGATTGAGATCTGGTGACCATGGAGGCCATCAGAGTACAGTGAACTCATTGTCATGTTCAAGAAACCAGTGGTGAGATGATTTGAGTTTTGTAACATGGTGCATTATCCTGCTGGAAGGAGCCATCAGAAGATGGGTACACTGTAGTCATAAAGGGATGAACATGATCAGCAACAATACTTACGTAGGCCTTTGCATTTTAAACGATGCTCAGTTGGTAATAAGGGGCCCAATGTGTGCCAAGAAAATATCCCCCACACCATTACACCACCACCACCAAACTTAACTGTTGATACAAGGCAGGATGGATCTATGCTTTTGTGTTGTTTACGCCAAATTCTGACCCTACCGTCTGAATGTCGCAGCTAAAATCGAGACTCATCAGACCAGGCAATGTTTTTCCAATCTTCTATTATCCAATTTTAGTGAGCCTGTGCGAATTGTAGCCTCAATTTCCTGTTCTTGGCTGACAGGAGTGGCACCCTGTGTGGTCTTCTGCTGTTGTAGACCATCTTCTTCAAGGTCAATGTTTTGTGCGTTAAGAGATGGTATTCTGCATACCTTGGTTGTAACAAGTGGTTATTTGAGTTACTGTTGCCTTTCTATCATCTCAAACCAATCTGCCATTCTCTTCTGACCTCTGACATCAACAAGGCTTTTCATCCACACAACTGCCGTTGTAAAACCTAGAGATGGTTGTACCTGAATATCCCAGAAGATTATCAGTTTTTTAAATACTCAGACCAGCCCCCCTGACACCAACAACCATGCCATATTCAGGCCTCATGTACACAGGGCGTTTGAAAAAATGAGCTGCAAAGCCAGTTCTGATGCCAGGATAAAGCAGCTGTAAAAACGTGCTTTTAGGAGCGTATCGTATTGGAGTTAATGCACGTTTTAGCCACGTTTAGCAGCATTAGTGTTTAGCAGCCTTTCTCTGCCCTCTTCTATTTTCGTACCTCAAATCCAACTACTACAGCTTAAAAACGTCTGACGTGCCCTAACGCTGTATGTGGCCTTTAGGAGCGTCAGGCGTTTTTACAGCCTAACACTGCTGCTCCAGAACGCGCTGGCCCTGGGGTTTTTTTACACCTTGTAAACTCCTATGCCGCTTACAGCTCCTAAAAACCTGTGTGTGCATGAGGCCAAAGAATAACATGGAGGGGTGTTTTTAAGCTGCAAAAAAAAAAAAAACGTCTGATGCTCCTAAAAGCAGCTCTAAAATTGCCCTGTGTGCATGAGGCCTCAGAGTCACTTGAATCCCCTTTCTTCCCCATTCTGATGCTCGGTTTGAACTTTAGCAAATTATCTTCATCACGTCTAGATGCCTAAATGCCCAAATGCATTGAGCTGCAGCCATATGATTGGCTGATTAGCAATTTGTTTTGGCAAGCAATTGAACAGGTCTACTTAAAAAAATGGCCGGTGAGTGTATTTTAACTGTGTATTTGTATGTAGGGATGATCGAACAGTTCGGTTCGACCATCGGTTCGACCCGAACATTGGGTGTTCGAGGTTCGGCCGAATTTAGAACTTTTTGCTGAAAAAGTTCGGAATTCGGCAACCAGAACCGACCAAAATGCAATGGTTCAGGAAATGGGCTTTAAAAGCCCGTGAATGGACCAGAACCATTAGCAAAAGCCAATTGAGGGGACAGGAGAATGCTAGGAATGTGATTGGAGTGACTAGGGGGTCCATAGTCCAATCATTAGTGAACACGCCCCCCGGTATATAAGATAGCCCCCGCCAAATTCCTAGCATTGTTATACAGGGACATGGAAGAGAGTGGAAGCAGTTCTGTTAATTTTACTTTAAAAGTGTCATTTAGCATTTATTAGTGTGAGGAAAGGGATATCTAGTGTAGTTAGGGTGCTCTTTTACACTTTAGTTAGATGCAAAAATTTAGTTTCTGTAGGGAAAGTGTGAAGTGTCAGGGGGACCGTAATGTAGTGTAGGGTTAACTGACTGCTATGGCAGGGTGACCAAACCCTTCCATATCAGGGTGACCGTAATGTAGTGTAGGGTGAACTGACAGTGACTGCTATGGCAGGGTGACCAAACCCTTCCATATCAGGGTGACCGCTATAGAGAAAAGCTAGTGTCTCTGAAGTCACTTTCGCTGCAGTAATATGGCTTCGCCCCTGTCAGCTTGCTTTTTGGCTGCAGGCGTCTATAGTGATTTTTTGAGCACATGTTTGGAGTCAGGCATGACATCTGAACATGTGTATAGGGGGTATATATACACACCCATGTATGTATATATACACCTGCACATATATAGGTGTGAAAAGAGCAGAAAACACTACTTGCGCTAATGAAATAATTAACACCAATATAGTTACGCTCCTATCACACCTATATATGTCTAGGTGTATATATACATATAAGTATGTGTGTATATGTACCACTATACACAAGTTCAGATGTTTTGCCTGCCTCCAAAGAACCCAAAAAAATGCCCAAAAAAACGCTAGTGCCAAAAAAAAAAAACGCCCAGGTGTATTGTTGCAGGCATTTTTTGGGGGTTTTTGGAGGCAGGCAAAACATCTGAACTTATGTATACGGGTATATATACACACATACTTATATGTATATATACACCTAGACATATATAGGTGTGATAGTAGCAGAAATATATGCTTGCGCTAATGAAATAATTAACACTAATATGGCTCTGCTCCTATAACACCTAAATATGTCTAAGTGTAAAATACATATAAGTATGTGTGTATATATACCACTATACACAAGTTCAGATGTTTTGCCTGCCTCCAAAAACCCCCATAAAATGCCTGCAACAACACACCTGGGCGTTTTTTTTTTGGGCGCTAGCGTTTTTTTGGGCATTTTTTTGGGTTCTTTGGAGGCAGGCAAAACATCTGAACTTGTGTATAGTGGTATATATACACACATACTTATATGTATTTTACACTTAGACATATATAGGTGTGATAGGAGCGGAGCCATATTACTGTAAATTATTTCATTAGCGCAAGCATATATTTCTGCTACTATCACACCTATATATGTCTAGGTGTATATATACATACATGGGTGTCTATATATACCCCCTATACACATGTTCAGATGTTTTGCCTGCCTCAAAAGACCCAAAAAAATGCCCAAAAAAACGCTTGCTACTAAACCGGCAAGGTGTGAAAAGAGAGAAGCCACTAATATAAGTGACAAAATAAAAACAATCTTTTTTTTTTTTTTTTTTTTATGGTTCTGGACATGCTACAGAGCTGAAACTTCACAGGTACACTTTCTAGACCCCCCAGATACTAAATCCAAAGAATTTTTTTTTCAATAATTGGCTCTCTATCAAAAGTGACAATTTTTAAGAACTTTTTTTTGTGTGATTAATAGTCCCTGGGGTATGACCCAGAACCCTAGGCACTTTTTAGGGGCATTTATTGGGTTTTAGGGCTTCAAAGTGGTGTTTTTTGATTACCGAAGTTCGGGTCCCATTGATTTCAATGGGGTTCTGAAATCCGGGCCAAACTTTCGGGAAGTTCGGATGTTCTGGTCGAACCGAACTTTTGAAAAGTTCGATTATCCCTATTTGTATGCTTGTCATTTTGCTTTATTGTAAGGATGTTAAAACAAGCACTTTGTTTGCTCATTTTTTTTCTTTTGCAGCGGTCTGAAAACATAAGCACTTCATGGAAATGAGCTTCTGTAAAGCTGTAATATAATATTAGTTTTCACATACAGGCTATGGCTGTATCCCAGTTGTATTTTTATTAAGCTGCAGTATTTTAACCTACTGACAGACCTTAAGGCCAAAACTAAAGCCAAATATATTTCAGTCTCGTTTTACAGTGTCATAATTTGTCTTTGTGAAGCTCTAATTAACATGGATATTCACTGTGTTCATTAGTCTTGTTTTATCTGAGGTAGTGTCTGACAAAAAAGTCAGTGTAGTTATCTTAAAAAATATTTGCAATGGTTATGAAAGTGTATGTCTAATTAATTTGCTAACAGTTGACATTAATTAGCTAATATGTCATTGCAGTGACTTATGGAGAAGAATAGAAGCAGTTCTTTGTGCAGTTCATGCTTGAATTCACAGTTTTCAAGGAAGATAAAACATGCATTACACAGTGGGAGTGGAAGGCAATGCGGCTTGTTAGTTGTGAGTGGTAGAGGTTGTGGTCAGATTGGTTTTCATTTGTTGTTTTGTAGCATTGAGAACAACAGGAGCAAATTAGAGTTGCAGTGCTGGGCTGGGACCCCTGACTCTAGGGGGACAAATGAGCATATTTATCTATACAAGGCAAAGAGAAATGGCTTGTTCTAACCATGGCACCAGTCATGGTGAGAATGGAAAGCTATGGCAGCCTGAATTCCTGTTGTTTGCTGTAGGTTATTGCAAATTTCCACTCTTTCCCAGCTTGTAATATAATGTAACCTTTTTGTAAATTTCCTATAGTACTAGGTAGATCAAATCTTTCAAGGTAGCATGCCTTATCATCAAAACATTACATACAGAATGAACACTATGGGGTTGATTTACTAAAACTGGAGAGTGCAAAATCTGGTAGAGCTCTCCAGTTTTAGTAAATCAACCCCTGTACCTTAAAGCGGAGTTCCGGGCACAAAAAAGATTTTTTTTTTTTTGTGCCCCTCCGCTAGGTATGCCGCACCTGAAAAGGAATTGGATAGTTATTTTTTTTTTTTTGTTTACTCACCTTTTTATTGACGATCGTAAATACTCACCTATGACAGCTTCCTCCTCCAGCGCCGAGGCTCACCCCGTCACTTCCTGCCTCGCGATGATTCCTGGGAGCTAAACGTCATAGCTCCCAGGAATCAATGCGCCGCACCGGCCCCGCTCGTCATTTCTGGGCGACGCCGCATTCCCCTGCTAAACAGCTTCTGGGCATGCCCAGAAGCTGTTTAGGAATGCGGCGCCGCGCCGGAAGTGACGAGAGGGGCCGGTGCAGTGCATTCTGGGACACGAAGACGCGGAAGAAGACGGAGAAGAGGACCGCGCCGGCTTCAGCTGCCCACAACCGAGATGGAAACGCTGTGGAAGAAAATTTCTAAGTAAGTATTTCTTCTAAAAGGTAAGTGCGAACCGGGACAGATCAGAGGCTAGCCATTGTGGAATGTGCTAGCCCTGACTGTCCCGGGGGTATGTTCATCCAAAAAACGTTTCTCTGCCCGGAACTCCGCTTTAAGTTTCCCAATTAGATGAAGCCCCATCTACTAACTCAATAAGGTCTACCCTTTTCTTGTGACTTTTTACTAGTAAGTGGATGTGCTGTTGTCTAATTGTAGTAAAGGTTTTTGGTTTGGTAGACAGGGTACAGAGGCTCAGAGCTTCACGTCCTGCATAAAATCATTGTCTTCTGCTTTTACATCATTACAGAAATCTTTGTTGACTATAAATATCCTTTACAAAAAGTTGCAGGGATATAGAGGCAGTCCTCGAGTTACAAACATCTGGCTTACATACAACTTGTATTTAAGAACGGAAGCAGCGTGGTGTCACGCTGGTCCCAGAAATCTTGCTGCTCACCACATGCTACCACCTACTGTCTGGCAGATGCTGCCACCTACTGTCTGGCAGATGCTACCACCTACTGACTGGCAGATGCTACCACCTACTGTCTGGCAGATGCTACCACCTACTGTCTGGCAGACCTGTCAGCAATCCCAAATCACTGCATTGCCATTTAACCGTTCCTTATGCTATTCAAAACAAAAAGAGTTTTTGGCTGGAGTTACATTTAAAAGATGTACTTATACCTGTACCTGTTCCAACTTACATCCAAATTCAACTCAAAGTGATTGTAAAGTCTCGTTGTTTTTTTTTTTTTTTGGTTTTTTTTTTTATAACAAACATGTTATACTTACCTCCTCTGTGCAGTTGGTTTTGCACAGAGCAGCCTGGATCCTCCTTTTCTCAGGTCCCTAGTTCTTGCTCCTGGCTCCTTCCTCCTGTCGAGTGCCCCCACAGCAAGCAGCTTGCTATGGGAGCACCCGTGCTGTGCTGCAGCTCCGTGTGTCCATTCAGACACAGAGCTGCCATTTGGCCCTGCCCCCTCTCTCCTGATTGGCTCACTCACTGTGATTGACAGCTGCATGAGCCAATGGCGCCACGGCTGTATCTCAGCCAATCAGGAGGGAGAGTCAGGGGAGGGGCGAGGGACTTGGGGACATCACTGGAAAGAGAGGGGGCACAGGTAAGTATTAGGGGGGCTGGGGAGGCTGCTACACACAGAAGGCTTTTTATGTTAATGCATAGAATACATTAAGATAAAGAACCTTCCTGCCTTTGCAACTCCTTTAAGAACAAACCTACAGAACCTATCTTGTTCATAACCCGGGGGAGCTGCCTGTACTTGAACCAGTTCATATGCTCAGCAGGGTTTCTAAGCAATGAGGTTTTCTATGCAAATATTGTTTTCTAGCATATAAAATCTAAATCCAGTTTGTACAATGTACAAATGTTAACTGCAGTTTTAAAACACATTAACCTTTTTTTAATGTATAAAGTCACTCATATATTCACTAGAAAGGTATAAAATCTCCTAGCGAGATAATAGTTGGCTATGAAGGTTAGAAGTATAATGTGATCCATGCCTAATCAATTTAGGCGGTGTTCAAATTGGTGCAGGATCAGGCTAAGCATGCCTCATTGGCACAGGCATACAACCATGTATTAGGCACAGTTCAGGTACAAGCCAATACAACTAGGTAGCACCATTAAGTGTTTGCCAAGGTTTAAAAGCAGACCCTCAGACCACTGCACTGCCCACAAACTATCCCTGGATGTGCATATTGCAAGAAATCTATCCAGAAGTACCTTTCAGGCCTTATAAAAGAAATGTTTTAATGTAAAGTGTTGTTCCACTAAGGTATGAAATGGTACGGTTAATCTAGTTTTACATGATAGGATAAAAACATACCTAAGGTGGCTGGGCACTTTGTGATTTTTTTGCTGCATAATAATAGTCTAAAGAATAGACAGGCAATACATTGAATAAAGTAGAGGCAAGAAAGCCCACTGCGGACTTCATCCATACTGTGATATACACAGACAATGCAAGGCAGACCACTCTAGGGAGCACACAATAAAGCCGGGAGGCCAATTTGCTCCTTAGCTGTGAAGAATTATGAAATGCATTGGTTTATATTTTATAATGACTTACAGCTCTTTTTGGCAGTGAAGCTTATTGATACTTACTGTGAAATATTTAGCAGAGCTAAGTACCATTATATTTAGCAGGTGGTTTTACAGTTATCAACAAATGTGTACTTTTCAGCAGATATTCTCTAAATTATACTCTCCTTACTGCCCATCAGGGACGCCTCCAGAAAATAAACCAACATCGGTACCTTTTGGTGGCTATTTTTCACGGCAAAGAAGCAGCGTTTGTAGCAAAATAAAGATAAGTAGCTATAGATATTACCGGTACTTACCATTTGCTAATGGCTTATTCTGAATATTGTCTGTGCATGGGAAATACGGAAAATATATAAATAGCGTATACTTTAAAACATGCTTTAGATTTAAGAATAATAGAACAAGTTACACAGTTAGACAGAATATGCATTAAATATATTTTGCTGTAGATGTAGGCCATTTGTCATATGATTCATTGGGTTTGAGAGTTTAAAGCCATTCACAGAAAGCTTGCATTAACTGATTGTGGCTTTTTGAATTCTATCGTTTTTTTGTGATTTATTTAAGTTGTCTGACTTATTTGGTAGAACCGACAGAGGTCTTTGTAATGTTTAAAAAGTATTTCTAAAGACAGGTTTTCTTAATTGTGAACTTTTATATAATTTAGTGAAACTATTTCAGGACATAAATATCTCTTAAACAGTTTCCGACATTTTTGGAAAACATGTTTCACTAATCTGACCACACCAGGCTGCCAATAATGTAAAATGTATTGGTTGCTTGGTGGGGGGGGGAGGGGGGGTTGTTGCATATCAGGGCACTATGACAATAAAAAAGGCCATGCAATGGGCATTCTAACCTAAATAACTGAAATCCTATTTGAGTTGATATAGATAGCGGAGTAATAGTATGGCTCTCAAAGGTAGCAAGTGCTACTATCCAGGCACTGGTTCAAAACTGCTTGTTTTACAGTATGTCCAATGAATGTAACAAACCAATGAACTAAAATTTAATGTTGGTGTTCATTCAACAAAACAGTATAAAATACTGAGGCATTTTGTGTGTTCGCAGATCTTTCCCGTCCTCAGGGCTCTGTGAAAACAAAAAATATGTTGGATGTTTTATATTGTCTTGTTGAATGAACACCAATATTTAAAACTTTTGGATTCTCAGTTCATAGGTGTGGAACTTTCATTGGACTTTGTACAAGTGGTTACCAAACTTTGGGTCCCCCAGTCAAAGGGTACCAAGTTTGTGTTTTGAGAGCAGCCTCACCAAAGTCATTGTGTTTTTTTTTTAATTTGTCTGACCCTCTTTAATCATAAGCCATTGATTAGCTTATTCAAGCTCCTCAGTCACACATGTTCCCTATGCAATTATATAGCATTACAGTTTATGCTACATTATCTGATTCATTTGTGTGTATAGGAGATGTTATTTTATTGAGACAGTGGTGTACTTTATTAAAATGGTTGTAAACCTTAAAAATGAAATATGAACAAAGCATTTCCCTCTATAGTGTGTGCCTGTCTCACTTAAGAGCCCTAAGTGCCTGCTGCTTCGTTCCTCTGCTATCAGCATAAATTACTTCTGCCAAGTTTTCCTGACACCAGAAAAAAGGTGACAGGGAAGGGACCTTAAAGCGGAAGTAAAGTTAAAAAAATAAAAATCTACTCCTTGCAACGCACATTAGAACATTATGAAAGTCTTACCTTGAAACGAAGGTCACCAGTGGCACGCTGTCACCACTGACAGGGCTTCCATCTTCACCCGGTCTCTGGCCGTCTGACTGGCCTAGCCAAAAAGATGTCACTCCAGTGTATGCACACCTGAGTCACTCCTTACGGCACAGGGCTCTGAAGGAACAGGTATGCTGTTTCTTCAGGGTGCATGTGCCGGTGGGGGTCAACGGCGGCAGGGACACTGAATATCTCCCTAAACAGTGCACATTTAGGAGATATTCCATGTGGGTAGATGTGTCCAGGGGGACTTTACTACCACTTTAAGCTGATTGACAGCCTCAGCTCTGTTCCTGTGAGCTGTGTGGAGGAGGAGGGGTTGTCTCTTCTCTCAAACCAGCTCTCAGAGTTCTCCTCAACTTCAGATCTCTGCCCCCTTTTTTCTGAACTCTCGGACAAGCTTTATAAATTCTGCACTTTGAGTGGCTGTAGAGGAGAGAAGACGAAGATAAACAGGTACTACTTATGTAGTAGGATATGTTTAATCTCTGTGTATATTAGGAATCTGTGGTGGAGTTTCTGAAGCCATATTCCAGTTTGCAGTGGTTTATCCGATTGGTAATACCCAAATAGCTGTTCTTGCTTTGGAACCAAATCCATAGGCCCACCTTCCTCCATTATTGTCCCTCTTTTAGATCTGATGTATAGATTTGTATCAACAATATATTGTGGAACTACTAGAAGTTAATATGTACATCATGTACAACCTCTGAATAAAAGCTTGTTGTGAAAAAGTGATTGTATTTTTCGGAACCTTTTTTTTTGCTGATGTTGATATTTGTAGCTGTGAAAATTATTTTTTTACCAATGAATTCTTCATAGTCTGCATGAATGGAGGTGTGGCAGAGGTTTGTCTTTTGCTTAAAAAACAGTTTAGTTTAGAATGTTAAGGAGTATGGAATTTTGTTCAGTAAGCAGTGTTCCAAAAACCACTTTTGCTTTATTGAAATGATTTAAAAAATTGCAACTGTGTGCTAGGTTGTGTCACCATTGAAGGCAAGGTAGACACGAGCTGTTGGTTGAAATGCAATACTTATGATATAAACTTAGATCCCCCATTTATTCCACTGGAAACAAAGATATGACACTCTGAGACGCAGTGATGGTTTCATCAATAGAGGAGTTATGCTGGCTCAGTTTAAACACTATGAATGCAAGACGAAGCTGAGCTGTGTTAAGTTGTTAAGAACGTAAGCCGATAAGACATCCAGTGTTCTACCTGTTCTTGTCAGGGCTTCCAGAACAAATGAATGACCTTACTCATCCCATATCACAGGATAAGATGTAAATTGGAATAGGGATTTTTGCCAAGGCTGAGCTGAAAGCCCCCGTACAACTTACCAAAACACTCCAACATTCTTCTGAGAACAATAAAGGATGTTAGTTTAATATCAGGTCAAATTCATTATCTTCTGCATTAACCCTTGCTCTTCCCAGTCCAGCCTACTATTATGTTCAGATTTAGTTAGTACTGCTTCTGTTTTATGTGAATTTATAATTGATTCAGATTTTATGTAAATTGGCAGTTAATGCATGTGTGTATCCGGAAGAACGTTAATCAATAATTTTGTAGCCTGGCCAAATAAAAGACTTTAAGGGCACTATATGAAACACATTTTTTCTTAAAAATTAATATTTTATATTAATTGGTGCAAATTTTATTATTTCATGCCCGCTCTCATGGGCAATTACAGGGCTGTCTATACATATTGTTTGCGGCTTTTACAGTTGCGGGGCAGTGGAATGTAGTATAGCTCAAAACGTTTCTTGGATACATGATTTCCCTTCATTTGCAGCATAGAGAAAAGGGGAAAACTGGATAAATACACTGGAATAACAGACATTTAATAAGCTAATATCAATAACAATATCAATACAGAGCATACAATATATTAATATCAATAATAATATTAATAACAATCAAATAATGTATAGTAAAGTAATACATAATAGACTAGTTAAATGCAGTACCTGTCCTCCAATCTCCGTTTAGGAGTTCAGAAACCCAAACTGCATGCCGTTTGCCATGACATTGTATTACGCCCTTCCATCTCTTTGCACTGGAATTGGTAGTGACCAGCTTGCAGGATGCCTTGAATTGACATCTAAAGCCTAGTACATATGGGAGGAATGCTGGGTGGCATCAGTCAATAGAAACCGTCCAACATTTGGCTGTGTGTACTGCAGCCAGTCTGTTCAGTCAGCTTCTGTAGTAGGGGAATGACCAAAAAAAGTCTGCCAATTGGCTCCTGATCAGCATTCTCAGCCAGGTAAAGAGGCCGGGTGCGGCCAATTAGGGGCCATATACAGTATAGGAGGGACGTGTTCTATCCCTGACACAGCACCTTCCCTTGATTTTTCACAGCACCAGTCAGTACCTATCATCAGGATCTCCAGAACCTTAAGGTATTAATGGATTACTTGATACTTTTTGTATTTTTAAATAAAATGTGTTTTATAAATTGCCTTTAAAGTTCCCCACTTTGAATGTATTCTTTTTGATAATTATTTATGTTGTCATGGTATATCAAGATGGGCACAGGAGCTAAAGAAATAGCGTCCAAAGTTCATGCTGCCCCAAGTGCAATGGGCATAGGGGCTAAAGAAATAGCGTCCAAAGTTCATACTGCCCCAAGTGCAAGTAAAATAAGATAAATAAGCGTAATATGTATGCTATCAATTAGCTATATCTTCTATGTCTTTTCCTCAACTTCGGGGAGGCATTCCATCCGCTCAGCATTTGCATATATAAGGAAAAGAGAACCAAAAACGGGGAAAGAGAACAGAAGGTGAAAAAGCAAAATGAAATGTTTTTTTATTATTTTTATCAAAAGAGCAAATATACAAAAACACTTCCCTTATCAAAACAACCATCTTGATACCTCTTTAAGGTCTCTTTTACATGACCATAAAAAAGATGCATATACAAGCATTTTTTAATCGTGGATCTTCATGCAGCTTCATTGTTTTCAATGGAACAACTCACACAGGTCCGTAAAATGACCTGCTTATAGATCTGTAACACAGAATCCAAAAATCTGCATCTAAGAACATGCGCTTTACGTGCTTTTGCATATAAACATGTTTTCGCATTTGTAAGAGTGTAATTTATGTCTAAACAAAGGGGGAAAATAAAGTTTCATAAATAAGAAAAAAAAATGATGTACAACATACTTGTCTTTACGCAGTGAAATCGTCTATACACAAGTATTTTACTGATCGTTATGCAGGAACTTGTTTCCTAGAAAATAACATTAGTAAAATGTTTACAGGCAACACAGTGGCTAAGGCCTTGTTAACATGGCCGTAAAAATGTTACTGTTGTGTTTACTAGGAAAAAAAATTCCTGCGTAATAATCAGTAAAATGCTTGCATATATTTGCATTCATATGCTTAAAGACGTGTACGTGTACATAACTTTATGATGGTTTATGTTTCCCCTTTGTTTAGACTTAATTTGCAGTCTTACAAATGCATTTACATGCGCTTATACACATAAGCGTTTAAAGCACATGCTCCTAAAAACACATTGTGGATTCTGTGTTACAGATCTGAAAGCAACTCATGTTTACGCACCTGTGTAAATGGCTCCATTGAAAACAGTGCAACTGCATTCAGATTTGTAATCACAACACACGTGAATATGTATTTTTTTTTATGGCCACGTGAATGAAAGTGGTTAGCACTTCCACCTGGCAGCACCTGGTATACCAATTCCGCCTGGCATTACCAATTAACCTGGTAGGTTAAGTGGCTTCTGTCTAGATTGGCCCTAGTATGTGTATGTATGAATGTAATGAATTGGAGCTCTTAGATTGTAAGCTTCTTGAGGGCAGGGACTAATGTGAATTTACAATATATATGTAAAAAGAAAAAAGTACATCCCTGTGAATAAAGCCTTATTGTGCTTTTTAAACCCAGCACCTATTATAAACCACTGTGTGAAAATAATTAAACCACTGTTAAACAGACAAAAAAAAATATGGAAGTTGGTGGGATACAATTGTAAGTGTACAACAAGTTATATCTACCCTTCATATAAAAAACCCCCAATTATATTAGGGAATTTGTCATTGGTTTCATATATACCCTAAGGAAAGCAGAATTGATATGTTTTGCGCTGTTACTGTTCCCAAGAACTGTTATATAAATTACCCATAGCAGATATTTCAAATAAATCCTTGGAGATCAAGCTTTCTAAATAATTCTCAATTCACCTGCCCATACTATATAATTATGTGAAGTTTCAGAAACCTCAAGGATAGGTAAAGGAACATCCTTAATTATAAAACTACCCCCTATCTTAGTCCTCATTCGGTCCAGCAGCAGCGGCTCTCCCCCCACTTCCCAGTCTCGCAGGCTTTGCTGGTGGGGGGTGGGGCCGAACTACTCTGTCTGTGTCTATGGACACAGGCAGCTTGGCTCAGGATTGAGCCCACAGATGTGCCACAATATGGTGGCATACTGAGAATAGGGGGAGCAAGGAGCAGGGACCAGAGAAGAGGAGGATCTGGGCCACTCAGTGCAATTCTATTGCACAGAGCAGTAAGTATAAACGGACTTGTTATTAAAAAATAAATACGTTTATAATCACTTCAAATAAAAGCAACAGCAAGGGAAAAATAGTAGAATAAAGTAAAATGGGACATTTTGTGATTCCAAATTGATTTCGCCCACACTGCTACTCTAAGCACCTTTCCTTGACGGCTTAATAAGTACACCCTTACCTGTCTCTTGCTCTCGTTACTTCCTACTGTAGATTGAAGATCAACCAGGCACTTTCTCCATCAGCAACATTCTATACTGGGTGCAAATGGCTATTCTTTTTTCCACAAGCCTAGAAGAAGGAAGGGTTCTCCTTTAAGTTATATAGAGAAAAGGTTGCAGATGCACAGTACATTAATGCCCACTAGCTTAGTGGAAAATAGAATAATTGCCAATCAGACGCATGAATAAGGTTGCCTGGTAATATGAAGCCGTTGGGTCCTATCTTACTGTGGGTATGCGCACAGCCTTTTCTGCATAGGCCTTTAAACTGAATCGGTTTTCTTGTGGGCTTGTGCACAATGGAAGTTTGTCAAAATGTAGACCATTGGCCCTTGGATGAGGTTGCCTGCTGATCTGAAGTCTGTAGTGGAGGCTATAGATTGCATAGGGAAGGTGAGGGGTAAGATGGGAATGGAAGTTTTTAGGTATATATGTTTAACAAGCAGAGAAGTGGGAGAAAACTGTTGAGCAAGCACAAATCTTTTCCCCTAATTAACACTAAAATAACAAGTTCTAACACAGGGGTCTCCAAACTTTGTAAACAAAGGGCCAGTTTACTATCCTTCAGACTTTAGGAGGGCCGGACTGTGACCATTGGGAGTATAAATTGTCCTGGCATCCGTGGGAATAAACAATGCATCTTTGGGAGGAATACTGCCCATCATTGGTATCAGTGGAATGAATTGTGCCCCATTGTTGGTGTCAATGGGAGGAATAGTGCCCCATTGTTGGTGTCAATGGGAGCAATAATGCCCCATTTTTTGTGTTAGTGCGAGGATTAGTGATCCATCATTGGTATCAGTGGGAGGAATAGTGCCCCATCATTGGTATCGGTGGGAAGAATTGTGCTCCATCGTTGGTGTGAATGGGAGGAATAGTGTCCCATTATTGGTGTCAATGGGAGGAATAATGCCCCATCATTGGTGTTAGTGGGAGGAATACGGTCCCACTATTGGTATCAGTGGGAGGAATAGTGCCCCATCCTTGGTGTCAATGGGAGGAATAGTGCCCCATTATTGGTGTCAATGGGAGGAATATTGCTCTATCATTGGTGTTAGTGGGAGGAAAAGTGACCCATCATTGGTATCGATGGGAGGAATGGTGACCCATCATTGGTATCAATGGGAGGAATGGTGCCCCATCAATGGTATCAGTGGATGGGATAGTACCCCATCATTGGTATCAGTGGGAGAAATACTGTCCCATTATTGGTATCAGTGGGTGGAATAGTGCCCCATCATTGGTATCAGTGGGAGAAATACTGTCCCGTTATTGGTATCAGTGGGTGGAATAGTGCCCCATCATTAGTATCAGTGGGAGGAATAGTGCCCCATCATTGGTGTAAGTGGAATGAATAGTGCCCCTTCATTGGTATCAGTGGGAGGAATAGTGCCCCATCATTGGTAGCAGTGGGAGGAATAGTGCTCCATCATTGGTATCAGTGGGAGAAATAGTGCTCCATCTTTGGTATCAGTGGAAGGATTAGTGTCCTGTTGTTGTCAGTAGCAAGAATTATGCCCCGCTGTTGGTGGTGACATTGGGAGGAATAGTGTCTTGTATCATTGGAAAAAAAAGTACTCCAAGCGCTAGAAAAAGACGAGCAAAGTGGCGCATCTGGACCGCTGCTCTAATACAATAATAGTGTAAAATAGGGTCCTGCCTTATGTAAATATCAAAAATACAGTATATACCAAATGTATCAAATAAATATTAAAACCAATATATCATTGTATGTTGGTATTCATTGATGTTTTTTAATATATTGGGTACATATTTTTATTATTTAAATATGTGCAGATCTCTTAATGAATCCCTATTATTTAAGGGGTATTAGGATAATTTTTATATAAATGTTGTTGCCCTGTAAGTTGAATTTTTAGCTTGTGCATGGATGGACATCTGGTACGCAAATCTTCTGTCCCAACCATGGATGTTATTAGGCCATAAGGGTCATGTATGCCATGCCATCCTTATCTGGTATTTAAAATGCTTTAGTATGTTTTACACCATTATATTACTCAGTATATTGAATTGAAGGTAGTAAGGTGCTTATCATTTTGTGCTTTAGTCAATGCTGCTGCAATACTAGCATTTTCCTGAACAGGTTAAACTTTACACTAAACTTCTTTCCATCTGGCCATCAGAAGGTATCATACAGTTTCTCTACAGGTACTTATACCCTGTATCAGTTTCCTTGCTCCACATCATAATCTGTTCAATATACTTCAGTAGTAAATTAAGCAGCTCACTCTAAGCAGCAAGGAAAACGATACAAAGCCTTTAATTTTTTTATATGGGTTTTGAAGGGTCACATTATCCAGCATATCCATTTAATGATGTTTAATTAGCTAAATAGGGCAATCTGTGGATAGTATACCAAATGGGTGTTTCATGTGACTCTTTCTGCCTGTCTCACTCCAGGGCTTCTTCCGGAGGAGTATTCAGAAGAACATGGTTTACACGTGTCACAGAGAAAAGAACTGTGTTATCAATAAAGTGACACGCAATCGCTGCCAGTACTGCAGACTACAGAGGTGCTTTGAAGTGGGAATGTCCAAAGAATGTAAGTTGACTGCTAGGTATTCTTGATTTTATCAGTAACAAAGACAAAATATGTTGCATTTATAAAATGATTTGGGTTCATGTCTGGTCTTTTCCCACCAGTGTCACTTAAACAAATTCTACAATGAACAGTGTTGTTATACCTCCCAAATTAACATGAACAAAATATATTGCCAATCTATGAAAATAAATGTAGTAGAAATGGGCCTCATATGGAAAAACCGAATAAAACAAAAGCTGTCTGTGAATTCCCAAGAAAAAAAAATTGTAATATTTTTTTCAGTTTGTATTTTCATGTGGTATAACAATATATAAAGTTATCAAAGCAATTTGGTTGGGAATATTAAAATGATTGGTTTTTGTTCCTCCACAGATTATAGCAGGCCCATACACCTGCACACTTGCTCATTGTAAAATCAGGTCTTTAGAACTGAACCCCAGGCAGGCAGGCAGCCATATTCTTATCTAAGACACAAATATATATGATCCATTTTGCCTGGTGAAGGATTTGTATTTCTTTCAGCAATGCCTGTGATCCAGGAACCCCAGCCATTGAGCATTGCCATATCCCATTTCATGTAACCGCCCTGCAGAGTAAACTGCATTGGACATGCCCCAGACTGTAACAAAAAAATTAGGGAACAGCAGCACACTGTTGAGATTTTCACTCTCTTCTGTTAGAAAGCTTTAAGGCTGGGTTCACATATGTGCTAATTGGATGCAGGTTTTCGTCGCATCCAATTCGTATGACATGCAAGTGTGACCGGCTATCAATGGAGCCGGTTCACACAGGTCTGGGGCGACCGCAGTTCGCATTCCAAAAGGGACCTGTGCATGTTTGGGTCTAGTTCAGGTGCAAATTCAGGCAAAGATTCTGACCCGATTCACACCTGAACCGGTGAACAGGAACGCACCGGACCCCATGTTGGGAACCGTGACCGCACATATGTGAACTCGGCCTTAGGTGGCCAGCACTGTGCAATACTAATTACTGAGTTATTACAGGAGACCAATCCCAAGAAAGGTTTAGGTCCTTTTGCCGCTCACAAACATATATTTTATAATTTTAATGAATTAAAGTGGAGTTCCGGGCACAGATGTCATTTTTTAATGAACATACCCCCGGGACAGTCAGGGCTAGCACATTCCACAATGGCTAGCCTCTGATCTGTCCCGGTTCGCACTTACTTTTTAGAAGAAATACTTACTTAGAAAATTTCTTCCACAGCGTTTCCATCTCTCTTGTGGGCAGCTGAAGCCGGCGCGGTCCTCTTCTGCATCTTCTTCCGCGTCTTCTTCTCCCAGAATGCGCCGCACCGACCCCTCTCGTCACTTCCGGTGCGGCGCCGCAATCCTAAACAGCTTCTGGGCATGCCCAGAAGCTGTTTAGCAGGGGAATGCGGCGTCGCCCGGAAGTGACGAGCGGGGCCGGTGCCGGCGCATTGATTCCTGGGAGCGATGACGTTTAGCTCCCAGGAATCATCGAAGCGCAGGAAGTGATGGGGGGAGCCGCGGCTCCGAGGGAGGAAGTACCCTGAGGTGAGTATTTACGATCGTCAATTACAAGGTGAGTTTTAAAAAAAAAAAATCGAACTATCCAATTCCTTTTCAGGTTAGGCTGAACTAGCGGACGGGCACAAAAAAAAAAATATTGTTTTTGTGCCCGGAACTCCGCTTTAATAGCTGAATTAACTAGTGTTATTCTTCCTTTTACTTGAGTTTAGCACATCAGTTCTATTTTAATCCAAACTACTTTAACCACTTAAGCCCCGGAGGATTTGGCTGCTAAAAGACCAGGGTTTTTTTTGCGATTTTTTACTGCGTGAATTTAACGGACAATTGCGCGGTCATGCGACGCTGTACCTAAACTAATTTGACGTCCTTTTTTTCCCACAAACAGAGCTTTCTTTTGGTGGTATTTGATCACCTGTGCAATTTTTTGATCATGCGCTATAAACAAAAAAAGAGCGTCAATTTTGCAAAAATAACAATATTTTTCACATTTTTTTATATGAAATTTCCCAAAAAAAATGTAAAAATCAAAATTTTTTAACATTTTCAGCCAATTTATTTTATGCTACATATGTTTGGTAAAAAAAAACGCAAAAAGCGTATTTTGATTGGTTTGCGCAAAAGTTATCGCGTTTACTAACAAAGGGAAAGATTTTTGTCATTTTTGGTGTTTTTTTGTTTTTTTAACGCGTAATGGCGGCGATCTGCAATTTTTTTTTTTTGCGCTACTGCGACATTGCGGCGGACAGATCGGACCCTTGACTGACATTTTTGACACTTTTGGGGTTACCAGTGACTTTACTGCAGTAATCAGTGCTATACATATGCACTGTTACTGCAAAAATGACACTGGCAGGGAAGGGGTTAACTGTATTGGAGAGGGAGGGGTTAAGTGTGTCCTAGGGGCGTGTTTCTAACTGTAAAGGGACATGGCTATTGGTGTAAAAACAGAGATCAACGGTTCTACATAGTAGAACCATCTGATCTTCCTTTCTCCCTTCACCGGAGCGATCGTGAGTGACCGGCGGACGATCGGGTCTGCCTGTCACACGCACTGACTTGTCAGTGAATGAGCCATTGGCTCACAAGTCATTGACAGGCGAGTGACGTACCCCTACGTCACTCTGCCTGGCCGGGGCTGACCGCCGCAGTATATAGTCGTGCGGCGGTCGGCAACCGGTTAATCAGCTCATATTGCAAAGAAACAACACTCAATTGGCACCTCCTAGATATGTCAATTTAGGAACATTTTGGAAGTATGAAGCATTAAACATGAAATATTTTAATAGGGATTACAGAAAAAAAATCAGAATCTGTACACATTTAAATTGTATCACTATCGAAAATATTTTTTTTTTTGGGAGGGATCAGTTGTGGCCACTGATGAGGTTTGTGCCCTGTGGTGGAAGCCTTTGCTATAAAATACTTCACTGATTAGTTAATGTATTCTTAATTATTGCTATAACAGTTGAGAGGCAACAGTTGGTGATTTTCTATGTTTAAATTTGTGATTCTTCCACATGCATCACTTTAATGAGTTCCATTTGTTGTTTGTAAGTGTGTATTGTTTTAGTGGTGCATGACGCTGCTTTGTTCTTTGCAGTATTATTCTATGTTTCACTATGAGCCCTTATTTCACCATAAGGGAAGTACTGTCTATAGTAAATACAGATGTTTAAGGTGTGGCCACTTGTTACTCCTAAAATAAATATAAGAGTGCCATGATGTGCTCAGAACCATCAAAGATTGCACTATAAATCAGGTAGTTGCAGTCATTTCAATAATTTTTCCGAATGCACAAGCTTAGATTGTTATTGTCATGCAGTCTTAAAGTGTCACTAAAACCATTTCATAAAAACCTATCAATAAATGTTGTATTACATGATGTTAATACTCAGTCCCCGTGAGTTTTGTTTTCTGTATTCTGCAATAAACTTGGTTGATCCAGCTGCTCTCCATCTCCCCCTTCTGTCCAAGTCCCCAATTCAGCTAGGGATTTTGCAGAGCAGTGTTGGCAGCTCTGCACATGCTCAGTTATCAGTGAGTTTCTATCCTGAGCATTTCTTCCCTGTCACATCTGAGCATCCCATGTGACTATAGAGCAGGGGTGGGGAACCTGCGTCCCGGGGGCTGTATGCAGCCCTCAAAGTCATTTGGTCCGGCCCCCCATGCAGCTGAGTCTGTGTCTCTCAGCTGATCTGTCAGACCGGAGCCAATGCTTCCTGTATAGTTCCGGCTCCGTTCTGACAGTCTGAGTGAGTCACAGGCAGAGTGATATCAAATGCATTCCGCCTGTGACCAATACAGGAAACATTGCCTCTTCCTCCAGCGCAGCGCTGCTGCTAGCAAGCATTTCCTGCCAGCAGCACACACAGCAGTACCAGCCAGAGCCAGCAGTACCAGCTAGAGCCAGCAGTACTCACAGCAGTATAAGCCAGAGCCAGCAGTGCCCACAGCAGTATAAGCCAGAACCAGCAGTACCCACTGCAGTACCAGTCAGAGCCAGTAGTACCCACAGCAGTACCAGCCAGAGTCAGCAGTACCCACAACAGTACCAGCCAGCAGTACCTACAGCACAGTACCAGCCAGCAGTACCCACAGCAATACCAGCCAGCAGTACCCACAGCAGTACCAGCCAGCAGTACCCACAGCAGTAGCAGCCAGCAGTACTAGCCAGCAGTACCCACAGCACAGTACCAGCCAGCAGTACCCAAGGCAGTACCTACAGCACAGTACCAGCCTGAATCAGCAATACCCACAGCAGTACCAGCCAGCAGTACCCACAGCACAGTACAAGCCAACAGTACCAGCCTGAGCCAGCAGTACCCACAGCAGTACCAGCCAGCTGTACCCACCAGCAGTACCATCCAGCTATACCCACCAGCATTACCCGCCAGCAGTTCTTTTCAAAACTTACCACCACAAAGTCGACTGCGCTCCAGACTGATCGACGCAAACCTGGGAAACCAGTTGCGAGTAGCAACATCATCAATACTAGCTAACATCACACACCTCACCAAAGAGAAGCAGTTGCAGCCATCACATTAGGGGTGACTTAATTACATTTTTGACCAAATATAACAGGCACATTTTTAATTTGATAATTTTGTACGGCCCCCGAATTATTTTATAAATACCCAAATGGCCCTTGGCAGAAAAAAGGTTCCCCACCCCTGCTATAGAGGCACACATGTGGATGTACACACAGTGGTAAATGACAGTCCACTCTCTCCCTCCTCCTCCATGCCCACTAACCTGCCAAATGGGGGAGGGATAGTATATGTAGAGTAAGGGACTTAATCTACTCTGCCTGTGACTGGCAGAAATCCATTTACACCATGTTATTGCCAAACAATATTAACGATCTGATTTTAATTATAAATATATATGATAATTTAAAATAGTTTATTAATATTAATTATTTTTTTTATACTCTGTATTTCAAAGGCTGTTTTTTTATTTTTTATTTTGAACATGTGACCAGCAACAGAGGACCAGAAGCTCCCCTTTCTTATGTTTCCCTGTAGACAGGCTGGGAAAGAGCTGGGGTATATAACAGTTGTATATCAATTAGGAAAAAGGTACTTAGATTTTTTTTCCTAAAATAATTACAGCGTCGCCATCCATTTACACAAATAAAAGGGACAATGTAAACTACAGTGCATGTTTAGCATCACTTTAAGTGGATTTAAACCCAATCACTAAATTCTAACATAATATGTGTTAAAATAATTCAAATGTTGTTTTTAATATACTCATGTATGCAACTTTTATTAAAACAATGCCCTCCAAGTCCTTATTGTGGTTCTTGTTGGGGTGACAAGTCTCTCGCAAGATGCCATGCCAGCACACATTGTGCAGGCAAATTGAATGTAGTCATAATCAGGAAGGCATTCTAGAGCAGCTGATGCTGGAGTGGGTGCATATAGATGGGAAATGGCTACAAAAGCTAAAAAGAGTTAGAGACACTTTGCTTCAGTGGACAGCCTTCACTTATATGGCACAATACATTGACATTCTGAATCCAATTGTTTTCTGATGTGGAATATCTCTAACTCTGGAAATCTGGTGGGCAATTCCGGGGCCTCTATCCCCCTTCCCTGCTTTCTGTCTACGTAATGTTTTCCCTCTGCTTCTTCCTCCCCAAGGGCAGGATCTGCAGCATTATACAGCAAATACAGGGTATCTGAGCAATGTCCCCTCAGGGGGCAGGCCCAAGACATGTATGACCTCAGTCTTTGCTAGACATTATTGAACTCAGAAGACTGAGCAAAGATATCTTATTTACTCCTTGATTACTGTGGGGAACACCTCCAGATTGAAGGAGAGTATTGAAGCCTTTCTTGTGGACATGTATAAAGCCTAGAGTTGGGTTTTAAAGGTTAGAGCTATTGCATATTTCCCAACTTTCTGAGTTGGGAATGAGGGACACCTAATAGCAAAAGCATGTAGGCATAGGACACACCTCCTGCCACACCCCTCCTAAAGGAGAATTGTACAAAAATAAATGATTGGTTAAACCCGCAAGTGCTTTTTTTTACCACTACTACTCCTTTATACTGGCTTTTGGAATTTACAAATGCAGCAATTTAGAAATTAGGTGAAAAGTTTAACACCATGAAACACTTTTTGAAAGATAAAAAGGGAATTGTATATACAAATATATCAATCAGATCAAAATGAGGGACAAATGAGGAGGAAAAGGGGACAAAGGCACTTTGTTCCGAATGGGGGACACCACCTCAAAATCAGGGACAGTTGGGAGCTATGGTATTGAGTTATGCTAACACAGGAGTTTGTTTACCAAAATGTGCAAAATCAGGCTTACTTCTGCATTGAAACCAATCATCTTCTAACATTAGCTTGTTCAATTAGGCTTTGGCAATAAAACCTGGAAGCTGATTGGTTTCTATCTAGAAGTGAGCCTGATTTTGCACTCTCCAGCTTTAGTAAATAAACCCCACAGTGAGAAAGCTTGCAAAAGTTGTGCCATAATTTAGCAGTAGAAGCAAGAGAGGCATTTATCCTGAATATATACTGTATAGCTCCATGTATTACCCAAAACTGCAGGTATTCATTTATTCATTTAATTGTACAAAATATTGTACAATTGACTGAGCTTTGTTTAGGATACTATAGCAATCATTGACTTGGTACTTTGCAGAACTGCTGAGCAAGGGACACATTCCAAGGCTATTCCTATTTACATTTTCTCATAAGTGATTAAAATGCAAAATTCTAGTGTCTGTACAGGATCATTTGTGCAGTGCAACTTATTGCGACAGAGCACTTTTGATTAAATATTCTTTACAGGTCTGGCTTTTTCAATTCCAATAATGTATATCCTTACCAGCAGAGCAATTGCTGAATTTTAATTATTTTGCCAGCTAAAGGACAAACATAGGAACGAAAGGAAAAAAAAAGACTACTTCTGTTCAAAGGATTACACTGAATAACAAATCCCCTTGGTAACTCATTCAATTAACATGTTGCACCATTTTACTTAAACAACTGCTGTGCTTAATTCATTTTAATGTGTTTTAGCCCTTAGTCAGTTTGAGCTCTCTAAAGACAGAGGTGGGAAAAGATTTGTTGGATGGCTTTGTGTATGTACTTTAATCTACAAAGCTGTGATTAAAAGTTTCTTCTTTAGTCTTAAAAATAAAACTTTAACGACTTTCTAGGGTAAAAAGTAGCTTGCGTGTCACACCTGAATACAGGCCAACAGAATAAAAATGACTGACCCAGCCGACATTCTGTTGCAGCGCTTTTGTGGGTAACACGTTTTATATGGTGTAAAGAATGCAACTGGCCATTGGCTGTTGGAAATGTCCAACATTTTAAATCTCCGTATGTGCTAATAAATTATTTTAACTGTACACCCACACATACCTATTCCTTGGCTTATGTGTGAATAGTCATTCTTTCCTTCTGTGGGGAAGAAGGGTGTACTTTCTTCATCTGGGTGAACTGGTAGTGCAGCTGTCCTCACTAGCACCTGGGGAAACAGTTTCCCAGAATCAGCGGAACTGGCCAAGATTCGAACCGTCAATGGCGCTTCTTTCAAAGATCTTTCCCTGCAAATGCCAAAACACATGGTAAGATCATGTGATCACACAACAGCACTGTAGGAATAATGTACTTAGAGGAAAAAACAAAATACACTGGCATGATATATATAATTTATATGAATGGTTTATGGCATTTGCCACTTCTGTTTAGCATCACTTTAATTTTAGAATAGGCCTTCAGCCATTTTTTAATAGAACTCCCATCAGATTTGCAATGGCTGTCTGTGTTCCTCGTTTTTCCATTGCGATAGCTGGGACAGAAAGTGAGAAAATGCTTCCACAACAGACAGATTACAATAAAATCACATCAAATCTTCTATTTAGTCCCCACTGTACTAAAAATGAGTTATCTTTCTGTCCCAATGATTCCAAATAGAAATGTTCTTGACACTCAATGTAATTTCATGACACATACATTTTATGTGTTGCAAAATGCACAGGTGTGAACCTGCCCTTAGCGAATCAACACTAATGTCTGATAGGTTGGATTAGAGCTGAACGAGTCTGGATAAAATGAGAATCACAATTGTTTTGCTTAAAATAAAGATTACGATTCGTTCATGATTCTTGGTGTAACATTATCTTTCACATTATACAAAAAAATTGGGCTAACTTTACTGTTTAGTTTTTTTTATTCATTGAAGTGTATTTTTTCCCCAAAAAATCACCTTTTATAGATCGCTGCACAAATACAATGTGACATAAAATATTGCAGTGATCACCATTTTATTATGTAGGGTCTTTGCTAAAAAATTATATGTAATGTTTGGGGGTTCTAAGTAATTTTGTAGCAAAAAAAAAATACTGATTTTAACTTGTACGCAACAAGTGTCAGAAAAAGACTTAGGCTCCTTTCACACATACGGTCCGTTCAGTTCATCAGTTCAGTCACGTCAAAATGTATCAGTTTTTCATCCATTTTTTATCCGTTTTTCATCAGTTTTTTCGTCCATTTATAATCCGTTTTTTTTTACATCCACTACCAATGACAAGCAAGGCACGGTACGTGGCTCTCTTCATGGGATTGTGGCTGCCGCTGTAAGTTTAAATAAAGAAAAATAAAAAAATAAAATGTTTTGAATGTACCTTTAAGCCGCGCATGGTGCGCACGGGTCTTTTAAGTGGGAGAAACGCGACTTTGCGTCAAGCGGGAAACACGTGATCTTCTAGAAGCTTCCGTCACGTGGTCTGAAAGGGCTATATAAACAGCTGTGTGAGGGCTCTGGGCTCACTTGGTTTAATATGGCCTAGCGAGCTCCCCTCCCTCCCACCCCTGTTGCAAGCACTTTTATGTGGCTTGTCACCCTTGATGCAAGGGGGGACTTCTGATTAATTTATTTATTTATTGATTCGCTTGAGTTTTTTATGACTAAGCGATAATTTTATTTGCATATTTATTTGGAGTTTGAATTTCTTCAATATTTATTCGAATTTTAGAATTAATAAAGTTATTTGAATTATTTATTTATTTAATTATCTATTTATTTATTTATGCCAATAAAAGTGCCGCGGCCATTTAGAGCCCATTCAGACAGGGGCGACACGACTTGCTGGGGCAACCTGTGAAGTGCACCGCGACCTCGGCGCGACATGCACAGGCTTCATATAATTGAAGTCAATGCAAGTCGCCTCCAGGTCGCCCCAAAGTAGTACAGGACCCTTTTTCTAAGTCGGAGCGACTTGTGTTGCTCCTATTAGAACGGGTCCTGTGCTAATCAATGGCAGGCGACCGACCGCGACTTGTCAGGCGACCAAGTCGCCTGACAAGTCGCGCTAGTGTGAATGGACCCTTAACTACCAAAAAATTGTCTTTGGTGTTTTCTTTCTTTTAATTAAGTTTTGTTTAAATTCTGTGTACAGTAATAGTGCAGTCTACATTCCCTTGCAAAAATGGATGAAAAACAGACCGTTTGTCCGTTTACATCTGTTTTTCATCCGATACGTTTTTTTGACAGATGAAAAATAGGGCATTCATCCATTCCAAAAAACGGACATTGACGGAAGCGGATGAAAACGGATGTTAATTGATGATCATCCGTTGTCATCCGTTTTTACATAGAGATGCATTGATGTCCATTTTTCATCCGTCAACGGATGGATGAAAAACGAACAAACGGGACCGTATGTGTGAAAGGGGCCTTAGTCTTTAAGTAGTTAAACTGACCTAATTTACTGACCACAGTTCATCCCTTTGATCTAAAAGAACAAAATGATACAATGAGAGTGATTTACTAAAATTGGAGAGTGCAAATCTGGTGTAACTCTGCATAGTAACCAACCAGCTTCCAGGTTTTTTTGTCAAAGCTTAATTGAACAAGCTGAAGTTAGAAGCTGATTGGCTACCATGCAGAGCTACACCAGATTTTGCACTCTCCAGCTTCAGTAAGTTAACCCCACTGTTTCTCTTTATCTCCCAGCACTGAGCAACGTTGTGATAAACTTTGCCAGCTGTTTTTTTTTTTTTTTTTTTTTGCAGCTCTAGGTTGGATTATTGACTTAGATTCAATATTTTTTGTAGAAAAAAAAAAACATTTCCAGATGATTTTGAGTATGACAAGCTTTGTACACTAAACTTAAGTGAATCAATAGTAAAAAGCTTTCACAAAGATATGGAGCAAATCAGACGGAAAGAAGGGTAAAAGCATAAGGTTATAGAGGCTCAGCTCTAACTAGGTGAACTTCATAGTAATCAAAAATAAAACCTAAAAGTCAGGATAGACAACAAATAATAGCATCCATGCCTGCATGTACAAGCAGAAATACTTATCTAACTCATTTTTTATGCGACCTGCCTGTACATAGTCAAACAAAAGAAGGTCTCAAATGTTTTTTTGTTGTCACCTTACATACTTGTGAGATTGAGACAGATAATGTACTCTTATTTTTAGTAATATTAAAGGTACTTATATAGTTCCAACCATTTATGCAGCACTTTATGTACAGTATATATTGTCCACTCACATCAGTTCTCTGTCTTTAAAGAGCTTACAATCTAAGGTCCCTAACTTACATTTATATATACACATATAAGACACAATTTAGACAGGAGCCAATTAACCTTCCTAGCGGTATTCCCGAGCGTGGCTCGGGGTTACATTTCAGAGCCAAAAGCGGTAACCCCGAGCCACACTCGGGGTACAGCCAGAAGCATCGCTGGATCCTGTAAGCAGGGTTACTTACCTTGTCACCGGGATCCAGCGATGTGTCCCGGCGGTGTCTTGCGGCGGATATTCCTCCCGATCGTCTCCGTGCCCCGGCTTCCGTCTCCTGCGACGTGACGTTCGCGGGGTGGTGGAACTGGCGGCAAATTCAAATGTAAAAACACACCAAACACGCAAAATAAAAAAAATCATATTAGTTTGCCCCCCAGTGCCCTTTCCTGCAGTTTTACTGTACTTTTTATGTATATATATATATATACAGTAATCCCCCGCTACATTGCGGTTCAGTTTTTGCGGTCCCGGTAATTCGCGTTTTTTTTTGTAATGTTATTTTACTATATAAATCATTAAAAATGAAAGATTTTTGTGTTTTTCATAGCTCTTGCTCTGTCTCTTAGTATCTTTTATGTGATTAAATGAGTTTCTATTGTTTTAAAAGTGTGTTTAAAGACCTTAAAATGCTTTTACACGTACAGTGACAATAAAAAAAATCATGCCTACAATGCATTTTAATAGGGTTTTTCTATTTCGCGGAATTTCACTTTTCGCGGCTGGGTCCGGAACGTAACCCCCGCAATGGAGGGGGGTTTACTGTATATATATATATTTTAGGTGCTGAAAGCAGTACCATTATTTTGCATGTAATTCTTGTGAATGAGCAGCCCAAACCAACTGTATACATTTATTATATATATATATATATATATATATATATATATATATATATATATAATGTATACAGTTGGTTTGGGCTGCTCATTCACAAGAATTACATGCAAAATAATGGTACTGCTTTCAGCACCTAAAATCCAAAAGAATCATACCGCCAGGGAGGTTAACCTACTACCATGTCTTTTGAGGGTGGGAGGAAACCAGAGTATCCGGAGGAAACCCAAGTAGACACAGGGAGAACTTGAAAACTTCAGGCAAGTAGTGCAGAGGTCCCCCAAAATATTCCTACCTCTTTGCTTCCAAGACCTTTTTATTTCTTCTAATAAATTTCCATCCTATTGCTATGTAGTCTGTACCACTTCTATATCCGTCTTTATATACCAGAACAACCCAATAGTATTTTTTTTTTTTGTTATAGTGCATAAAACCTAAACCTAAAAAAAAAAAGAAAAATAAAAACGTCCAGCTTATTAGATCCTGACCTTCCGACACATATACCTGACTGACTCTCTAACACAGGAGTCCCCAACCCTCAGGCCACAGACTGGTACTGGTACCGGTCCGTGGCCTGTTGTTGAGTGGGCAAAAGTGAGCCCTGTCAGGGACCCCGGGCCATTTAGCAGCCTGTTTGTATTCTCTCATGCCCCCCGACCGGCTGCCAATATCAGCCTATTAGCAAAGCAGGGGGGGGGGGGGAGCAGCTGCAGATCTGCACAGAGAGCAGGAGACTTTTCATAATAAAAAGCGGGTATACACCCCTTGCTAATAAAAGTTTGGCAGGTCCTGCTCTCTGTCCCAATCTGCACCTTGCTAATAGGCTGATTTCAGCAGCCGGTTAGGAGACATGAGAGACTACACATAGGCTGCTAACTGCCTCTGCCTTGCCAAAAGTAAGACACTGCAGGGGAGACAGAGATTAAAATGGCCACTGTGCAGGGAGGACTCTTAAGTGGGGTACACACTATAAGAAAATCGCGAGAAGGTTCGTGCAATTTTCATCGTTGTTTCACAGCAAATCGGAACCGATGAATGAAAATTCGTACTAAAATTCTCATACGACAAAGGCTTTTTTTTTGTTGTTGTTTCTTGCGCAGTCTTTCTTTTCTGATTTTTCTTGTACAAAAATCGTACGAAAACGGTACACATTAAACAAAAATTGTTCGTGTTTTTCCGTATGAGAAAAATGTTGGTGTTTGTCCCTTCGAGAATTTTTGTACTTAAATTCAGAACCGACTGTTGAAAGTTGTGTACACACTACGAAAATCATACAAAAATTATTTGGACGAAAATGTTTGCCTGATTTTCTTATAGTGTGTACTAGCCTGTATTGGGGGGCAGCATGTCTGCAGGAAGGACTGTGATGGGGGAGGGGCTTGACTGCAGGTAGGACTGTGATGGGGGGGAGGGCAGCATGACTGCAGGGAGGACTGTGATGGGGGGGAGGGCAGCATGACTGCCGGGAAGACTGTGATGGGGGGCAATGCAAAGTGCCCCTGAAGGTGTTTTCAGGAGGAGCTGGAGATACATTTATGAGAACAAGAATAAGGGCAAACTTTGTAGACTTTCTGATTTTAGCCTGTGTAACCTATATTCTGGACTCTCACAGACTTACAGAAAACTTAAAGTTGCTATTTAAACTACCCATTCATGAGCATAAAATTAAATTCTACATTGGTCAATTTTTTCTCTGGTAACTGTCTGTGTATCTAAGGAATATACATGAGTATAACAATTGAAAATACTCTTAAGCCAGGCAATGTGCAGGGATGTCTGCCATCAATGTCTAATCTTCCCTTAAAGGGGTTGTAAAGTAAGAAGGTTTTTTTTATTCTAACCACTTGCCGACCGCCAGCCGCATATATACTGCGGCAGGCTGGCTCGGCTGCGCAAATTTGCCGTACCTGTATACTCCCATCCCCACTAGGCAGCGGGGATGCCGATCCACGGGACCAGCGGCACTGATTGCCGCCGGGCACCCGCGATCACTCCCTGCTGAGAGAGAAGGACGGTCTGTTGTTGTAAACACAGCAGACCATTGTTCTCTCTGAAATGATCACAGAGCGCCTGTGATCCTCCTATATAGGATCGCAGGTCTCTGTGGTCATTTCACAAGTCCCTCCCCCATACAGTTATAAAACACTCTCCTAGGCTCACACTTAACCCTTTGATCATCCTTAGGTTAACCCCTTCCCTGCCAGTGTCATTATTACAGTAACAGTGCATATTGTTAGCACTGATTACTGTAGTAATGTCACTGGTCCCCCCCCCCCCCCCCCCAAAGTGTAAAAAATGTCAGTTAGGGGTCCGGTCTGTCTGCCAAAATGTCGCAGTCCCACTAAAAAATCGCAGATCGCCGCCATTACTAGTAAATTAAAAATAAAAATTACATAAATATTTCCCCTAGTTTGTAGAAGCGATAGGTTTTACGCAAACCAATCAAAATACGCTTATTGGGATTTTTTTTACCAAAAATATGTAGCAGAATACAAATTGGCCTAAAAGGAAAAAATAAAATTGATTTGATAGCTCAAAAAATAAAAGTCTCACAGGTGATCAAATACCACCAAAAGAAAGCTCTATTTGTGGGGGGAAAAGGGCATAAATTTTTAGGTACAGCATTGCACGTCCACGCAATTGTCCGTTAAAGTAATGCAGTGCCGAATCGGAAAAAATGGCCTGGTCATTAAAGGGGCAAATCCTTCCAGTCCAGAAGGGGTTAATGCATTCTATGCATTAAGATAAAAAGCCTTCTGTGTGCAGCAGCCTCCCCAGCACCCCCTAATACTTACCTAACCCTCATCTCTGTCCAGCGATGTCCACGAGTCCCTCGGCCATCATGATTGGCTGAGACACAGCCACGGTTAGAGGGAGGGGCAGGGCCAAACCGCAGCTCTGTGTCTGAATGGACACACGGAGCTGAAGCTCAGGTCAGGTGCCCCCATAGGAAGCAGCTTGCTGTGGGGGCACTCAACAGGAGGGAGGGGCTAGGAGCAACAACAAGGTACCCGAGTAGAGGAGGGTGCAGGCTGCCCTGTCCAAAACCAACTGCACAGAAGAGGTAACTATAACATGTATGTTATTAAAAAAAAACAAGACTTTACAATCACTTTAATAACTGGAAAAAGGTTGCATTTTTAGCACCCCATCAGTGCAATGTTTTGTATCATATTGAAAATTTCAATAAAAAGAATTTTTAAAAAATGAATTGGAAAAAGGAAGGTGGAAAGAAAAACACAGAAAGTTCATCAATTAGTTATCTGAGCATCATAGAAAGTGCACAGCGCAGTTGTCCATCTTCGTTCTAAACTCCCCGGAACATATGTTCATTCATCTGCAATGGCTTGGTTTCATTTTCTTCCATGCAAAGCTACTCTCCCTTGCTGGCTTTCAAAGTCTTTCAGGGAAAGAAAGATTGAGCAATATTATTCAGAATTTGCTCTATGTTCTGTAACGATGGTTATGTAATAGCAGTAATTGTATCAACCCATCTAATGAGCCTTTCTTCCACTACCATGTATGACAGATTAATAGCCCATGAATTCATTTTCTGCTTGTTGTGCTTCACAAAAGTATTTCACTGAGCAATTAATAAACCGGTAAAGAAAATAATACTGTTGTTTTCTTTATTAATATGATGTTAACTCCAAACAGAGAAGCATCTTACAGGCGCCTTTTATCTTGTTCCTTCAGTGAATTCCTCTCTAATTTGTGACTGCATATAGAAAAACGATTCATTACCCTCATTCACGCTCTTGTGCTGTTTTCTTCCAAGAACTACAGTAGATTCTCTAGAAATCGCTCAACACATTTGCGAAATGTGACAGAAAAAGAGCTATTTCCATGTCAGGACTTGGCAAGAAAAGGACCATCAAGCATGTATTCAATAATATGCAGCAATCTGAAGGCCATCAGTGCCTAAAATGATCAGTGATGGGTTCAATTATCCCCAGTTACTTTAATGTTTTGTTGACTCTAAGGCTAGGACTTGGGTTCCTCTCATGGAACTCAGTTGCCAACTAATGGCTTTTCCACTGAAAGTACCGGCTCGGCTCCACTTGGCCCTGCTTGGCCCGGTTTGGTTTTCCACTGCATGGTACCGCATGGTACGGTGTTGGAACAGTTCGGTACGGTTTGGTACGGTTTGCTTTTCCACTAAAGTAGTACTAAAGTAAGTGGGTGGGATAACAACGATTCTCTGACCAATCAGTGGCTAGTAGTGACAAACAGTCAAGGCTGCATGCAAAGGATTGTGGGATATGGTACCGGTACGGCCCTCTTGGAACCACAACTGAGGTGGTACTGTTTAAGTGAGCCGTACCGTTCGGTTCCATGTAGTGGAAAAGCGCCGCCGTACCGAACAGTTCCTACACCGTACCATGTGGTACCATTCAATGGAAAAGCACAAAAGCGAGCCGAACCTTTCGGTTCCATGCAGTGGAAAAGCACCATTACTGGTTTGTTATAAATTACAGGGAATTGCTTTGGGTAGTGGACACCATTGTTTGGCAAGTTTGGCCAAAGCGCTTGTAGCTGAGAATTCTGATGAGGCTATCTCTCGGTTTTCTCTCTTAGTATTAGATGCCGGCATGTAATTCAGCTTGTCAACAAGCACACAAAGCTTATGTATGTATTTGGGCGAGATTATGGCTTGAAGTGAAAGTAAATGCTTATTGTAAGTGGTGGTAAAAAATGTTCCCTCCCTGTTCCTCCTACCTATGCTGCATAGCCTTTATGGAAATACCTTTTGCTCTCACACGGTACAGAAGCTCAGGCTTCCCTTTGTCAGAGAGCAGTGGCTGCAGAGGAGGGAGCGCCAACAACTGGGGGAGCCAGCTTATGATTTCGTGGCTCTGGGAATTCAGAGCCATTGTCGAATGTTCCCTGACATGGAGGAGCCAGAGTTTCTCAATTTTGTAACTGCATTGGAGCAGATAAAAGAAAATGTATTTCCACTGATCTAATTTATAAAGCTTAGGAAGCACATGGAGGAGGAGGGAGGGAACATTTCTTACACCACCTATAGTTATCCTTTTCTTCCACTTTAAATGTCAATAATGGATAGCTTAAAGTAAGCCTGTTTCTAGAGAAATACAAAGGTCCATTGCTGGCAACCTAGTTTAATGCTTGTCCCACTTATCCTTTGACTTCATTAATTTTTGGGTCCCAGAACAAAGACAAGTATGCAGGAAGTAAAGACATACATTTTGAACCTATTTCATTTTTAGGGTGATGACCTATAAAATATTGACTCCAAGCAACTAGCCCAGGGAGACAGTTACAGTATGACAATCTATATATTTCTGTCATGGCAGACTTTTTTTAGGAGGTACACCTTTTAGACTTGTTCTTTCTGAATTTAAAATATTGCCACCACACAGAAAGAGATTGCCCCTTACCTTCATGTTGGGGGTTATTACACTCATTCTCCTGTAGAGTATACTGCAAATCAAGTTGGGTTTGCAGGAACTTCTATGCCTGTCAGTCAACTTTAAGATGGTAAACCCCACATTATGTCACCATAGTACCTGGAAGTGTGGATGAAAATCAGTTATGTTTCCTCATAGAAGTCATCATAGGAGTCATCATCGCTGCACAGTGATGTCTGCAATAAGGGCACAATCAGTATGCTGTGAATACAGAGCATACTACACATGCACCAATGACATCATTGGCTGGAGCCGATGTGAATATCTACTATACAGTGCACGTTAAGAATATATTCATGGTATCTACTGATAAAGTTTAAAGTTTTCTCTACAGGTAAGCTTTACATAAATTAAGTTTAAACCCACTTTAGGCAGAAAAAAATGCTGCTTTTCTAATTGTTTTTGTAACCAAATATATCTGAAAAAAAAGATACAGTTAAATGACACTTCTTAGTTTTGCCATTGGAGGTAACCATTGTTTCTGGTATGAAAAATTATGTGACAACCAGGAAAATCTTCCAAAGGTGAAACCTGTACAGAGGACAGTATTCTAAAGGGGATATCTTGTGTTGGAGAGATCTCCTCTTGCTTTCTGCTGTGTCTCTTGGACAGGCAGTGAAAAGACAACTCCCTTAGGCTAGGGCAGTGGTGTCCAAACTTTTTTCAAAGAGGGCCAGAATTAATGAAGTGAACATGCGTGAGGGCCGACCATTTTGCCTGACATTTGAACAATTAAAATAAATATTCACACACATTATATATATTTATATATATATAATATATATATATATATATATATATACACATACATACATACACACACATATATATATATATAGGAAATAATAAGCATCAGTACTTTATGAATAAAACACACTTACAGAAACAGGCAGTAGGATTGAAGAGGTGACACCTCCTCAGTCAGCTACATTCATACATATACATACACACACCATCACACACACACACACACACACACACACACACACACACACACACACACACACACACACACACACACACACACACACACACACACACACACACACATATCACACTTACAGAAACAGGGAGTAGCATTATAGAAGTGACATCTCCTCGGTCAGCTCCACAAGATCCTTGGTCGGCTCCTACAGGTGGCTGTGTGCGGTGAAGGAGAGAAGGCATGCAATTTTCAAATTCATTCTGCACTCCCGCGCAGTCGTGAGCGGCGCCGGGCAGACAGAGCCCAGCGGGGGGTGGAGCAGGACTCGCAGAGACTCGGGAGCAGCCGAGCTGCCGAGGGAGGCTAAGGGCCCTGCCCCATCGGATTGGAAATTGGGGCGGAGATGTGAGGAGTCTCAGAGAGAAAGGCATTTTAAAGTCAGCAGTGTCTCAGGGGGCCGTATAACACTAAAGGACGGGCCGCAACTGGCCCGCGGGCCGGACTTTGGACATGACTGGGCTAGGGTAACCTCTAAGCGGTTCAGGGAGCTAAGTTTGCATGGGAAGGGCAGCCTGTTCATTTGAATGGGTTACTGTGCTTACGTTTCATGGTAGAAAAAGGTTCCTGCACCTTTTTTAAAACGCAGCCAGAGGGAAATTGCATGGTGCTTTTGTACCATGCTATTCTCTGTGACCGAAAGCGGGCTGCGTTTTCAGATGTGTGGGGGTGCAATTAGGAATGAATGGTAGCCCAATGTGTATGCAGAGGAGCAGTGCAGTTTGGTTGTGGGGGCAAGAACAAGTGAGATTTACATGCTTTTCCACAGTCGCAACCACCTCCACAAGTTTGAACCTAGTCTAAGTGGTTGCTAATAATTTACTACTCTCTCCAAAACAAACAAACAAAAACGTTTTTGCTTTATATAGGTTTGAAGCTTGGCTCTGTCTTCTTCCACCTCGGTATTGGTCTGTTAATGTGATGGTTGACTTTACTGACAAATAGAGAGGTAGAAGTGTTGGGGTAAAGAAGAGATATACCTTATTTTCCCCAATAAGAGATAAAAAAGAGATATCAAGAGGTAAAAAGGTAACTGGTTATCCAACTGGTTCTGAATCATTTCATATTTTCTCCAAAACAAAATAATATGATGATCAACTTCATGAAAAAAGTATTTGACCCCTTTGCAAAACACAAATTAGTACTTGGTGGCATAACTCTTGTTGGCAATCACTACATTTCTTGTAGTTGGCCACCAGGTTTGCACACATCTCAGGAGAGATTGTGTCCCACTCCTCCTTGCAGATCCTCTCCAAGTCATTAAGGTTTACAGGCTGACGTTTGGTAACTCAAACCTTCAGCTCCCTGCACATATTTTCTATGGGATTAAGGTCTTGAGACTGTCTAGGCCACTCCAGGACTTCAATGTGCTTCCCTTCCTTTGGATGGATTTGTTCTCCCTGTTATACTATTATAACCCTCCCTTACTCTATCCAAGATGAAAAAAAAGAAGTTTTGCTTTAGTTCTACGTTATATTTACTGCTGATTGGAGACTTGAAGTAGACATAAAGGAAGTCAGCTGGGCTTTGATGTGCATCTCAGCATTTGTAGACATTAAACAGCTTTGGCTACCAATCCAGCTTTGGATCCCTAAATAAGTACTTCTAAATAATAATAATAAATAAGTCAAACCCCAGATCAAAAATAACTGGGAGCTATTACTTATAAAACAGGTAGGTAGAACAAGATAAATGAACAACTCTGTTAACCTTTATTTATACCTATTTACAAGATAAGATGTTAAGTTTAGTGATTTCATTTAAAAAATTGAAGACATTTTGAAAAAGAAACGTTTTACATGTAGCAGCCACATATGTGACTGGCCTAAAGGTCATATTGGTGAACCTAAACATCTTTTTTTTGTGCTTCATAGCTGCCAATGTGTCCCCTTTAGAGCTGTCACTTTCATAAAATATGTCATTATTTGTACATCTCTCAGATTGACGTGTTGCCCTAGACAACGTTAAAGCTATGCTATTCTTTGCTGAAGGGAAACATGAATTCCAATTTTTGCCTGGTCAGAATATAAAATAGAGCATCACTAATGTCTACTGTTGTCACACAAATGAGTGCATTTCCCTGTAGCCAGTGTACGCTGTAATTGAGCTTATGCCTAACATTTGAACCAAATTAATGCTTCAAAACTGTCACAGAAGTATGTTGATGGAAACCCTAACTCCATAAGATCTTCTCAAAATGCTGTTCTTTATTTCGGAAGTAACTTTTTTTCTCCATCCTTCTACTCATGTACAAAGCAAATTCTACAACTGACATTGAAAACGTACACACTGGAACCCTGGAGGCAATGCCTAAGGGTAATAAGCATTTAATTAAGTGCAGGATTTCTCTCTCAGCATCCTGAATACATAACAAGCTTTGTGTATTTGCACATATACAGTACCTTTGTTTAAATAACAAGGAATAATACTTAAGCATCTTTGGGAAGTATACATAAATCTTGGGATTACAAGTGAATGAGATCTTAGCTTTCTTACACTGAACACATTCAATGTGTTTTATTATTGAAGGGATTTTAAGCCCGGTTGGCACTGTGATTGACAGTTAAAATGGAGGCTCGTAGAATAGCCAAGTCAAACTAACTGACCCACTTTCATTTGTACTTTTTCACTACAAGAAAGTCAATGTTAATACAGACCTGCATTTAATTAGCTGTGTAGCATGTCTTCTTTTCTTGTTAAGTGGCTGAAAACATGAAAGGCTAGTATAGAGAACACTAATTACTTTAGAATTATCTTTTTATAATCTCTTGTTCGAGATATGAAGTGCTATGAAGGTGTTTTATCACTATGTCTTTAATGTCCTCCTTCTCCTTGTTGATGTTTACAGGGTGGTGCGAAGAGATGAGTTTTCAGTTGAAGGATGTAGGTTTAACAACGAACAGCCCAGCAATGTAATACAACAGTTTTATAAATGGGCATCTTGAAGTATACCTGTGCCTGTATTAAGTTTTGTATACTGTTAGACACCTTGGAGTGCCTACACTACAAATACCTTTACATCATTTTTTTGGAGCCTCAAAACCTAGACAGCTATGCAAACATTTCAGTTCCTGTTCAGTTCCTGTTCTGAGTCCTGCCTCCTCCAACCCCAGGATTGTTATACAGGAAGGATAACCAACCTGAGTGATAATGAGGTGCAGGGGGCATGGCTCAAACTTGGGAATTGGCTGGTACTGTATAAGCGGGCACCTTTGGTTTAGGACTCCTGGAACAAGTATGGTGGTATGCAAGATAATGGTAGGTGCCGGCTTTACAGTTCCAGTAGCAATGTACTAAGTTAAAACTGACTTTGCACCTCTTCCAATACAGATTCTGTCCCATGCCACCATCTTGGTTTCATACAAATCTGGACTCTCTTCTGCATTCCAGCAGCCAGTCCCCTGATGGCACCTGATTCCTAACTTTCCTAACAGACAGAGATCTAGTTTTAGGTCATTTTGTTTGAAGGTGGTGTGAGTTATTGTGTGATTTCTGGCCTTTAAAGGAACTGCTACCTTCTGGGACAGGTGACATGGATTTCCTAGAAAGCTGCAGGAAGGAGATATGTACATCACTCTTGCCTAGTCAAGAATTGAGGAAATGGGAGGGCACAATCAGAAAAATGTGAAAAATGTATTTTGACATACCAGAATAAGAAGGGACTTTAGGACACATATTGCTCATGTATGCTGGATCTGAACTACTGTATGCCACCTAGACTAGTATAAGTGCAATAGCTTTTGTCTCATGTTTATTTTCTTTGCTTATGTTAGTTTATAATGGGTGTTGGCATGCTTTGACTTTGATTAAAGCTGTAGATGGATCGAAATTCGACCAGCTCAGTTCTGTCTGTTTGACAGAAGTCGATCATTAGAGTTCTGCCCTCAGAATCCAGTGGGGTAGATTTACTAAAAATATAGCTGTGCATGGTGGCTACTCAGCTTCTAACTTCAGCTTGTTTAATTAAGCTTCAAAAAAAGAAAAAACCCTGGAAGCTGATTGGTTTCTATGCAGAGCTGCACCAGATTTTGCACTCTCCAGGTTTAGTAAATCAACCCCAATGTCTCGTGCAGGGAATTCCTTCATCCACCTCGTTTGTGTAGATGGAGAAATCTGTTCATTTTCAACAGGCTGAATGAAAAAAGTTAATCATTTATGGCCAGCTTTATTCTTTCTTGTTTCCATTGAGTTAGATATGATTCAATTTTTTTTTTTTAATCCAGAATTGCCCTGTAACTTTATAATCACATTTTATAGTCTGTATAAGGTTTTACTCTCTGAAATGGACATAGTGTACTTATTCCATTAATCATTGCGACCTATTAGGAGATTTCTGAGTGAGCAGATATATCAACCTATTTTGGCTTCTTCCAATGAACATGTTGGTTTATAGTTTAATGGGTTTTAATGGTTTTCACCTTGGGGTAAGGGTAGAAGGGCACAGTCATTAAAATAACGTTTTTTGCTGATATTTTGGTCATTTATTATCTTTCAGCTTTTTGTAATTGTAGTAAATGTGTTATTTAGATTTTTTTTATATTTATTGGAAAAAACTACACTACACTGTTATCCCATTGAACTAAAATATCTTTTATACAGTAGGGGAGAAAGCACATGCGCACATGGGGCATTATGTCATTTTTGATGAAAGGACTGCTGCTCTTTTCTCATCATTAGTGTTATTAAAGTGCGTTGAGACTTACGGAATCTTAATATTAAGTGTCTTTATTGGTAAATAAAAACTGCTTGCATTACTTTTGAGCAAATTAGTTATCTACTACAAAATTCCAAGTGATCACAGCTTATTGTATCTAAGATTGTTGAGTGAGATTTTGACAATTTTAAAGTGTTATTAAACCCAGGACCCTGCATTCACTATATCTGGTCTCCCACATTACACAGAACATGGAAATTAAATTATTTTAGTAAATATAAACTGCTAAATACCTTTTCTCATCAGCAGTATATAGCAGTCTTGTGACTTCTTTAAGTGTCTGATTAAAGCTTGTAGGAGGAGCTTTCATTCTCCTATGATTGTCCTATGAGGCTGCAGGACCCCTGACCCTCTGTCTGGACAGTGCTGATTGGTCCTGTGCTGATCACATGCACTCTTCCAAGCAAAAAAAAAAAAAAACTCTCTAGCAATACACACCAATCTGAGCATGTGCAGAGTGACTCCAAAGGCTCTGTGGTATCAGGAGATTGATTGGAGACCGTGAAAGATGGGGAGAATCAGTGAAGACAAGATCAAACAGCCTTTTTACACAATGTAGAGGATTAACCCCTTAGGTTGTACAGTGAGTATAATAAGCATGTTTTGCTGCATATACAGACTGATTTTACTGTTATGGGTTTAGTAACACTCCTCCTGTCCCAATGCCGTACCATTTTCTGTGGTTGTGTTAGTGGAAGTCCCATTCACTACCACAGGAAATCCATCTTCTGTTGTGGGCAGAGGCCAGCAGCACTCTGCCCTGTTGCAAGCTCTTCTGCTGGGTTGCTGTCAGTGAACACCGCAGTACCATCTTCCAATATCAGCTCAAGCTGCAGTTGTGAGGTGCCAATTGCATTCTCTCCCTGGAGCTCCTGCAGAGTTGATTGCTGTGGGCAGAGGCCACTAGCGTTCTGCCCAGATGCCAGCTGTTCCACTGAGAAGTAAAGCGAAACCTTGGTGGCCTTGTACAAATCCTTTAGGGCCACCGATTGTTGTATGCAGGGGTCAACAGCGCCATGCTCTGAAGCCAGCTCTTCTGCTGGAGGCTCACTGGGTTGTTCCTCCTCAGCAGAAAAGTATATTAACCAGTTCTGGACCAGAAGGATTTGTCCCCTTAATGACCAAGCAATTTTTTGAGATTCGTCACTTTGTTACTTTAACGGAAAGTTGCGCGGTTGTGCGACACTACCATATATATATATATATATTTTTTTTCCACATTCTGCTATATAACATTCCCCAAAAAAATGGAAAATCTAAATTTTTCATTCTTTTAGGCCAATTTGTATTCTGCTACATATTTTTGGTAAAAAAAGTCGCAATAAGATTTATGTCATTTTTATTTATTTATTTTTACTAGTAATAGTGGTGATCTGCAATTTTTAGCGGGACTGCGACATTGCAGCGGACATATTGGACCCCTAACTGACATTTTTGACACTTTTGAGGGGGGGGGGGGGGCAGTGACATTACTACAGTAATCAGTGCTAAAAATATGCACTGTTACTGTAATAATGACATTGGCAGGAAGAACGGTCAGGTGTGTTTACAACAGCTGACCGTCCTTCTCTCTCAGCGGGGGGCGATCGTGGGTGCCCGGCGGCATTCGCGGCCACCCTGCATCTGCATCCCCACTGCCTAGTGGGGGCAGGAGCACGCCGGCAGCGGCGCGCACTTGCCCCCCAGCACCACGCACACGACTGACGTAGAGCTATGTCGTTTCGCGCAGCCGAGCCAGCGGCCGTCGGCAAGTGGTTAAATCCCTAGTCTCTGGAACTGGTATCTGGGGATAGAGGTTCACCATCTCCTGTCCCTGGAATAAAGAAGAAGATGTTACTTGTGCTGGGCAGAAGTAATGCTATCCGCAACCAGGAATGGTCACTGGCCCGTTGCCCTGGGGTTGGAAAGCACTTGCCCTGGTGCATACCAGCAACCTGGAGGGCTCCAGTCCAGACCTCCACCTGAATCTGCTGCCTGATCTCCAGGTATTGATCTGCAGACACAGTCCTGGGAATTACTGAAAGGGCGATCCGCAGCAGTCCCTAGAACTTTTATTCCAGGTCCATTTCTCCGCTGGGGTGACTGAATTCTGCTATCTCGATCTTGGATCACGGTGGTTGTTTGGACGTGTTCACAGGAAGGAAGCACGATCCCACCGCACCACCTATGTGACTGACCTTGTATGAAGAGTATGTCCACTGTATAAGCTTCCCTTGCCTAGTACCATCACTATCCAAGATCCCTTAGCCCACCCAGTCACTTGTTGAGACATTAGTCTAGGGTGGTAGGAAGCATATGACTGTTTATTCAAAAACAGGCACAAAGAGATATACACTCAGGGGACAACCCCCCCCCCCCTTCTTTGCATAATGACACAGGGCGGTGTAAACTACATTCATTAACATGGCACACAGGTATCTTCAACTTTCAAACAGTAGACAGTCTTTAGGAAGGGCTGCTGGAGAAATCCCCCCTCCCCTCTAGCAGCTAATCCACATACACATATGCATCCCATAATAAGTTGGTCCCAAGGCAGACAGAAATAATAGAATGATGGGATACAGGCACTTAACAATAACAAACCTCATCCCACCTCAAACTATCTAGCAATGATCTATGAGATAAACTCCTACAAGCAGCCTGAAAAGGTCGAACCAATTTATCTTCATATATTTCTTGAGGGATATAGTTCATAAATATTACTGTTCTAAATGAAAGAGCCCCTTCCTTCTTTTAACCCAAACCATACATATAGAACCCAGGATAACCCAGGGTAACATGAAATGCTGAGTCAGGTGTGGTTGTACACTGAGTCTGGTTAGTGTAGACCCAACTGGGGTTCTCGGTCACCCTGTGCCCCTAAAAGACACAGGTTGACTTACACATAGGAGGGGCCGGGGTAGCTGGACAAGGAGTCTCCCGACCTCTCTAAGGTAATCTGGGTTCCAAAAGCCCCCGCCCTAAGTGACTCCCGTCACAGAAAATATCTAGTACATCGTCATTTAAATGGATGTTTATGGATGATTTATTTTTCTTCCACTTTAGGGACCTCTTACAAAAATCTAGTTGCCTGGTTGTTATGCTGATCTTTTGTCTTTGAGTGTTTTTTTGCATACTTTTTGAAGTAACCTAAATCTTGAAGCAAGAGGGTCAAAATGACAGCTAATTGTTTTTTTTTTACAGTGAGGTTATCTGTAATCATTCATTCAATTACACAGTGTTCAATTTTCTATATCCCCGGTTTCCAAATGTTACATATATATTGTATTTATTAAAATGGGTACTTCTGGATGATGTCTGGACATCTGTCTTGAGATACCATAGCACCAAGAAATGGCTAGAGATTTTATTACAAGTGACAGGAGAATATAAATATGAAACACTTTAGGTAGCTATCAAAAATCTGTTGAGTGTAATAGGGCATAAATGATACTGTAGTAAAATGTTAATGGTGTCACAAAAAAGAGGATTTTATATACATATTTAAATATATTGATGGTAAACACTTGAGACAGGACACTCTGTCATAATGAATCAGAGTGACTTGAAAAATGACAAATAGGAGGTCTGGAAAGGTCAAACACTTTACTGAGAGAGTCTGTGAATGAAATATGCATACAATTACAATGTCATACTTTGTTTTCAGAAATTAGTGTGCCTAGATCAAAGATCACATGAATGGACCACCATACATTTAGTCCGGAACAATAACAGCAGCTCAGTTAGTGCATCAAATAGTGTTTGTGTTCTGGTTTTAGTAGCGATTTGCGACAGCAATCTTAGTTCACTATAATGCATGTGTTAGTTGCCTCAATTATTATTTTCAACCGCATGACTGTTATTTGCATCTCTCATAGCCTGTCATTGCTGAATATAACTGCAAATAGCAAATAAAGATTGTTATAGTTTAGCCTATTTGTATTCATTTCTAGTGATAAACAAAAAAGGATTATGTAATCATACCTACATTTTGAAGCTGAAGAGGAAAATTCCTTTTTTGGACAAATGTAGGTTTATGGAAAACAAATAGTCCTATTGTTAGGGCTATCTACAGCGCTTGCTAAAATGTATAAAATGTGTAAAATTATATACGTGTAGTTGTAGGGTTTACAAACAAAATTACCAAAGTGCAAATGCTTGTGCAAATCAATTACTCAATATTGTAAATTCATGCGTGAATCAATAAAGTTTTCCTTTTGTGCAAACTATATACCAAAAAATGTCCAAAGTATAAATAGGTGAAAAAATTATTATTAAATATATAATCCGTTAGAAATCCTTTTCTTAGGGAATGTGCCAGTGCTCTTTCAAGACATAAAATAGTGACTGGTAAAAAGTGCAAAGTGCTTGAAACTTTCTTCCCGTGCAATAAAATGTAAGGTGGGTAACTTACCAAATGGAGTGGGTCTCACATATCGTATAATATTGAGACCAACCAGGCTTAATGGTAAGTTCCCTTTAAGAATCCTCCTCTGCCGCTGGTAGTTTTCCTCCTCACGGATCCATAGAGCAGCTCAGGTAGTAATAGATAAAAAGATAAACTCCAGATAGTGTGATATTGTAATAGAAGGTTTATTCCCAAAAAAATCAGAATTTAACAGCAAATCAGCAAGTTCCAGCAAGGATATCTCGTGCTGATATCCGTGACATACAAGACGACTGTGCAGAGTGGCGAGCGGTGGTGATTCCGGCTTACGTTCCAATTGTGTGTCACGTGTGTTACGCTGTGTAGTCAACGTCCTGACGCATTTCGTCACATCCGGTGACGTTCTCAAAGGCTGCTTTTGAGAACGTCACCGGATGTGACAAAACGCGTCAGTACGTGGACCGCACAGCGTAACACACGTGACACACGATTGGAACGCAAGCCGGAATCACCACCGCTCGCCACTCTGCACAGTCGTCTTGTATGTCACGGATATCAGCACGAGATATCCTTGCTGGAACTTGCTGATTTGCTGTTAAATTCTGATTTTTTTGGGAATAAACCTTCTATTACAATATCACACTATCTGGAGTTTATCTTTTTATCTATAGGGTTTTGTAGTTTGAGCTCTAGAAAACTGAAATTTTTTGGTTGTAGGTTGATGATTCCTATTAGTAATGTGCCAACATCCCTGGTTAATAGTACAAAGGGTTATTTGGTTCCTCTGATCAGTTGTGGGACTTTGAGGCAATTTGGAAAGAAGCAATTAAGGCGTTTATGCGATTTTCAAGTTTTTCGTAAAAAAACATATTTATTACAACATATATAAAATAAAATAATTTAATTGTTGAGTGCTGGGTGGGTAAGAGGCCCATCCGTGATAGTGCACGAAATATAGAGGTGTGGCACTGTGATTATTGGTGACTTTTTAGAAACACAATATCCTGCCATCCATGGATGTTGGATGTTGCAGAAAGCGTCTCAGTTCCAACGCGCTTCGGCTTGCCTATTCGGCCATGCCTTTTTCAAGGTTTCACCATATCTATAATGATATTAATCACTATTAGTATCATATGGTTTAAAGCAAATTCTTAATTTATATAATCTGTGTTCAAACGATATTGCTTGCTTACATTCAATTTTTTGTACAGTTACACGATCGGTGTGTATGGAGGTGCCTCTCTTTTTCTCCAGGGTAGCCACAGGATCCCCAAAAAGAAAAGGAGTACGGTGGTATTTTTTCTGGAAGACCAAGTTTAGTTTTAATGACATTGTTGAGTATGTTGGTAGGTATTTGGCCACTTAACGGGTCTCAAGGATACTCACATGGTCCCGGGGTCTCCGAGTCCCTCACAGTAAATACCCTTGATTGTAGTGGCTGTTCCCTAAAAATATATATTTTTATCTTTATCCGGTAAATTTATTTAGAGATAAATTTGTCCGGTGATATGTAGGTTAATATTACCTTGTTTGGTTCTTTATCCTGTAATGCAGGGTAATCTGTGTGTCAAAAAACGTTCACATAGATCAGGGATATATCCCATGGTAAGTCATAGTGGTTTGCACTGATAAGTTTAATAGTGCAGAAATACCTTGGTCCAGCAGGGGGAGTATTCGTCTAGCCAGAGTAGAAGTAGAAGTAGAAGGAGGCCTGTCCACCGTCGTCCAGGAGGTGTTTCTTCTCCAATGCTTAGGAGATGAATGACACGCTCCAGGGATCCCCGGCGTCTTATATATAGGCCGCGCATGCGCATTGCTGCGCAGCGTGGTCCTATTTGTCAGGGCGGAAGGACTTCACCCGCATGTACTGCGCATGTGCCGAGGCTCTTGCGCACGCAACGGCGGGGAGTCCGTTCGCTCCTGGCAACTAAGAACGCCGCCGACACGGAAGGGAGGGGCCAACCAGGACGCCGTCAGGCATAGGCGGAAAGACTGGTGACCCAGTCAAAGCCCCGCCTACTATCGCGGGGCTTTCCGTGCCGGGTGCTACGATTGGATATTGCAGAGGGGTTTGTCCAAAGCCGATCAGATTCTGTTCACATAGTATTGTTAACATCAATTTCTTAAACAGTATATATATAGCACACTTTTCCATTCTAATTTAACAGTAGTAATTACAATATTTGTTGGAGTTCCAAATATGATGCAAAATAAGAACGATCCTTAGGGGGTGTTGAGAACTGGGGATTTGTATGGATGCCTGGCATCTATATGTCTATGGATGTAATATCATAGAGGGTGTATAGATCAGTATGTCATGAAGGAGAGGCCTTCATCTTGGAGCAGAGGGACATGGAGAGAATGTGTGTAATGAGAGGGGTGGGTAATTAAGCAGAAAAATATTTTTTTGAAAAATATTCTAAAATTAAAACGTAATTATTGCAGGTCATTGCTTATTTTGTTCGTTATTTAAGTCAATTTTTAGTCAGTTTTGCCTGACACGAATCCTTCAAGGAAGGGTTTGAAGCTCTCCGCCTCATTGAGGCCTGGAGGTGTGGTTGCTCTGAGACGCCTGATCCACCGCATCTCTCTTTGCAAGAGGGTTTTATTCCAATCACCCCCTCCCCGGGATATGGAGTCTATCCAGGGCCATAAATCTTACGTTTGGCATTTTAGATTGATGTTTGTCTCTTACGTGCCTGACAAGTGGGAGGTAAAAGTTGCACATCTCCATAGTTGACATATGTGTACCCACTCTTTTGCGGAATTTTTGTTTAGTTTTCCCCACATAGTAGTATCTTTTTATCTATTACTACCTGAGCTGCTCTATGGATCCGTGAGGAGGAAAACTACCAGTGGCAGAGGAGGATTCTTAAAGGGAACTTACCATTAAGCCTGGTTGGTCTCAATATTATACGATATGTGAGACCCACTCCATTTGGTAAGTTACCCACCTTACATTTTATTGCACGGGAAGAAAGTTTCAAGCACTTTGCACTTTTTACCAGTCACTATTTTATGTCTTGAAAGAGCACTGGCACATTCCCTAAGAAAAGGATTTCTAACGGATTATATATTTAATAATAATTTTTTCACCTATTTATACTTTGGACATTTTTTGGTATATTGTTTGCACAAAAGGAAAACTTTATTGATTCATGCATGAATTTACAATATTGAGTAATTGATTTGCACAAGCATTTGCACTTTGGTAATTTTGTTTGTAAACCCTACAACTACACGTATATAATTTTACACATTTTATACATTTTAGCAAGCGCTGTAGATAGCCCTAACAATAGGACTATTTGTTTTTCATTTCCCCGTTTTATACTACTGCTGCTGCTATTTCTATTAACCTATAATTTCACACATAATTTTACACATATTTTCACATTCTTAGGGTATTTTATATATTTTAACAATACACCAAGTCCTAGGCGCGGGGAGTATAACCTTTTTAAAAAAGGATACTTGTTTTCTAAATGTAGGTTTAGATGTATCTAGAACAGAGGTAGAACATTTGGCACTCAAGCTGTGTTGAAAGTTTAAATCCCATCACACATCTACTTCTGGGAGTAATTTCAATGGAAGTCAGAGTCTTGCCATGGCTCTTGGGACTTGAACTTCCACAACAGTTGGAGTGTCGAATGTTGCCTCCCCTTGATCTACAAACTTGCACTAGGCCACAAACCCGGGATCCACTCCTGATGAAAATGGCTTTAATGGAATAAATTCAGCATTGTCAACTCAGAAGTTTATGGGGGAGAAAGCTTTTTTTTTTTTTTGTTTTAAATACATTTTCTGGTTTCATGGCTGGCTAATTATTAGATTAAAGATAACCTGTCATAGGAAAAATATGTAGGCTTCCTTTGCTTGGAATATCTGACCAGTAACAAGTATAAAGATAAGGAATTCTAACTCTTCTCAGACTTTGTTTGTTTTTGAGTTATTGAACTATTGAAGCCAGAAACAACTAGAAATCTAGCATTTTAGGTGGAGGCTAGCAGAGCCAGCCTAAGTATTCCTACAATGACAGGTATTCTTTAATAGAACATGGAGCAGTATCTAATGCAGATCTCAATACAATAAGTACCTATTTATAATTTCACCACAAGAGGACGCCTTAAGAAGCATTGCCCCTAAACACATCCTTTTGCGATGGAACATGTCAGTAGGAGCTTTGGACATTGTCATGCCTTGACCTCATGTTCTCCTACCTATGTACTCCTCGCAACCTCTCCAACATTCCTTTCCTTCTCTCTGATCTCTTAACCATGCACTTCTTATTTCTGCTACAGATTGTCTCTATGACAAAATCTCGTTCCTCTCCTGCCCCAACCAAGCCACTTCTGTGTACAACAGTTCACTGTCATCCATCCTAGATACCTTGGACCCCCCTCACTACACACAGAATCAGGCCCTGACTGCTACAACCCTAGCAGACAGACAATACCAGAAGCCTCAAAAAATGTAGCCTTGCTTTTGTGTGTCTGCGGCGTAAGACTAATGCCGAAAAATCGTTCGAAAATCTGTCATTTGGTCCGATCGTTCGTTTTTCGTCCAGTTAATGGGCACGAATAGAAAATCGTTTTTAACTTTTCAGAAAAATCTAAGGAACAGTTTGGAAAATTCTGCCAAACGAACGATAAATTGAAAGGTTAATGTGTTTCTCGGCCAAACTGTTTGCACTAGGCATATGTGACAAACTGAACGAAAAACTGATTCAAAAACTGATTTCAGGAATGGGCTGGATGTTCGAATCGAACCAAGTTTATAATATTGCCTCCTCCACATGCCCCTTCTCCTGAATTCTCTGTCAAGATAAATGGCACAACTATCTGTCCTTCCAAACATACCAGAGTGCTAGGGGTAACCCTGGACTCTGAACTGTCCTGTAAGGCCCACATTCAATCCCTGTCCAAATCATGCCGCTTTAACCTCCACAGCATCTCTAAAATATGCCCATTTTTAACCAACACCCCCAAGCTTCTTATTCACTCCCTGGTTATCTCTCGTCTCGACTACTACAACTCCCTCCTTCATTGGATTACCTTTACTTAGACTATTCCCCCTTCAGTCCATAATGAATGCTGCTGCAAGAGTAATCCACCTTACCAACGGTTCAGTGTCCCCCACCCCTCTCTGCCAATCCCTCCACTAGTTTCCACTCACCAACGATAAAAATTCAAAGTACTAATAATAGTTTACAACGCCATCCACAACTCTGCCCACAGCTACATCACTAACCTATTCTCAAAATATTAACCAAGGTGATTCTCTTTGGTCCTCCCAAGACCTCCTGCTTTCTAGCTCCCTTGTCACCTCCTCCCATTCTCGCCTCCAGGATTTCTCCAGAGCTTCTCCCATCCTTTGGAACTCCTTACCCCAATCTGTCCAACTAGCTCCTAATCTATCCATCTTTAGACGATCCCTGAAAACCCTTCTCTTCGAAGAAGCCTATCCGGCTTCTAACTAATACACTGTTTCACTTTCTCCATCAGCTCATCCCCCACAGCTATTACCTTTTGTATCAATTGACCCTCCCTCTTAGATTGTAAGCTCTAACAAACAGGGCCCTCTGCTTCCTTTTGTACCAAGCGTATTGTAACTGTAATGTCTGTCCTTATTTTGTTAAGCGCCACGCAAACTGTTGGCGCTATATAAATCCTGTATAATAATAATTACATTACATCGGTTGTGTGTGCACATGCTTACTGTTTGGTGCTGCCATTTAAGAATTTTTTGTAAGCTCAGTTTTATTCTTATGTCATTTTTTGTTTATTAGTTTTATTGTTTTTAATACATTTTAAATAAATTGATCCACACAGTGGGTGTATTTTTTTTTATATATTTTTTGTGAGAATATTTATATATCATCCTTTACGCATCATCATCCTTGGATACTGCATTGGCTGGTGTTTCTGAAATGTCCAAGTATGGAGATTATACCATACAAGAGTGAATATTGACCTCTGTCAAGCCTCGATTAGCACAGGGTGCTTGCTTTGGAAGTTTGTTATTTCACTCATCTTGCTGCACTGTGGATTAAATTTGACCTCTGGAATATTGTGGTCTAATACTTTGGTGAGTGGTTGGTAAATTTACTTTGTAGAGGTCACTGAGTGAAGAAGAGCACATGTCACGGAAAAAAGTTATTCCATCTTAAGCACTGTTTCCAGTTTCCATGTTGATATCAAAAGGACTCTATATATCGCTCTTACTGCAAGCTGCTGAAATATCTTTGCAGACAATAAAAGTACTAACAGTAATATATGAGAATGAATACATGTATTGGGTGGCACAGTGTTGTAGTGGTTAGCACTTTCCCCTAGCAGCAAAAGGGTCACTGGTTCGAATCCCAACCACGACACTACCTACCTGGAGTTTGCATGTTCTCCCTGTGCCTGTGTGGGTTTCCTCCAAGTACCCCGGTTTCCTCCCACTCTCCAAAGACATGCTGGTAGGTAAATTGGCCCTGGTATGTATATGTATGAATGTCAGTTAGGGACCTTAGATTGTAAGCTCCTTGAGGGTAGGGACTGATGTGAATGTACAATGTATATGTAAAGTGCTGTGTAAATTGATGGTGCTATGTAAGTACCTTGAATAAATACATTTTAATTTTTAAGTAATGAATTTTAAAGTGTAGTTCTTACTTAGAATTCGTTTTTTTCTAAAGCTTTGTCAGATTTTTTCAAATGTTATGGCAGTCACTAGAATAGTAGGTGGGGGGAAATTTTACTACGAGGATACCTGTTCCACTGACAACTTTGTCACTTTGCGTAAATTGATGGTGCTATATAAGTACCTGAAATAAATACATTTTAATTTTTAAATACTGAATTTTAAAGTGTCTTTCTTACTTAGAATTCATTTTTTATAAAGCCTTGTCAGGTTTTTTTCAAATGTTATGGCTGTCACTAGAATAGTAGGTGGGGGAAAATTTGACTACGAAGATACCTGTTCCACTGACAACTTTGTCACTTTGGAAAGTTCTATCTTTTACTTACTCTATCGAATTTGAAAAAAAAAGAAAATAATGTTTTAGCCAGAGACCTACTATAATGTTATCTGCAGAATTAGTATGTAAGTGTTTATTGAAAGGCAAATTAGGAATATAACTTTCCAAGTTTCTGCACTTGCACTTCTATGTGTCTCATGTGTATGAACCATTAATTTGTTAATTAGTTACAAAACAGCTCTGCAGCTTCCCATGTCATCTCCCCACCTCCAGCCAGCTTATTGGACAGAAATTAGTGATTCTTGCTACTGCCAGTGCCTGCAACCCGCTTGACTGACCACACTGCAGTACAAGAGAGACTGATTGGTCCATTGCAAGCCCCCCGAAACCTTGGACAGCATACAGAAGATAAAGCAAGGCTGTCACTCACAGCCTGCATGTTAAGAAACCTCTGGCCTACATAAATAAATCATGTGTCACTTTTTCTTGCTGACATCAGTGGCCAGGGTGAGCGATAGACAAACAGATGTAAGGGCTTTGCTGTTGACTTTTGATAAGATGCCAGAATTTAAATATCATTTGTTTATGTTTGGGGAAAGGAGTGTTTTGGAACTATTGACAGAACAGATTGTGAAAATACTAATATGAATACATGCTTTTGAAATTTAAAAGTTCAGTTAAAGTTGTTAAAGTGGTTTTAACCACTTAAGCCCCGGAAGATTTTACCCCCTTCCTGGCCAGGGGGTATTTTGCGATTCGGCACTGATTGACTTTAACGGACAATTGCGCGGTAGTGCGACGCTGTACCTAAACAAATTTGACGTCCTTTTTTTCCCACAAACAGAGCTTTCTTTTGGTGGTATTTTATCACCTGTGCGATTTTTTGATCATGCGCTATAAATAAAAAAAGAGCGTAAATTTTGCAAAAATAACAATATTTTTCACATTTTTTTATATGAAATTCCCCCCCCAAAAAAATGTAAAAATCAAAATTTTTTAACATTTTCGGCCAATTTGTTTTATGCTACATATGTTTGGTAAAAAAAATCGCAAAAAGCGTATTTTGATTGGTTTGCGCAAAAGTTATCGCGTTTACTAACAAAGGGAAAGATTTTTGTCATTTTTGTTGTTTTTTTTTAACGCGTAATGGCGGCGATCTGCGGTTTTTTTTTTGCGGTACTGCGACATTGCGGCGGACAGATCGGACCCTTGACTGACATTTTTGACACTTTTGGGGTTACCAGTTACATTTCTACAGTAATCAGTGTTATACATATGCACTGTTACTGTAAAAATACACTGGTAGTGAAGGGGTTAACTTTATTTGAGAGGGAGGGGCTGTGTGTGTCCCTAGGGGCGTGATTCTAACTGTGATTGGCTGTGGCTTGAGCTGTAGGAACAGTGATCAACGGTCCTACATAGTAGAACCGTATGATCATTGTTTCTACACAGGGGAGAATGACAGGCGGCTTGTTTACAGTAGCCGTCTGACTTTCTCCCTCTGCAGCGACGATCGTAGAGTGACCGGCGGACATTGGGTCCGCCGGTCACACGTGCGGGGGGGTCCGTGACCGCGTGGGAGCGGAAGCGCGCCTCCGGCGGCGAGCGCTCGCTCCCCAGAGCCTCACAGGCTAGTGACGTTTATATACGTCACTTTGCCTGTGAGGGGCTGACCGCCGCAGTATATCTACTTGCGGCAGTCGGCAAGTGGTTAAAGCCTTAAGGTTTTTCACTTTAATGCGTTCTCTGCTGCAGCTGCCCCCCAGACCCCCCCCCTTTTTCTTACCTGAGCCCATGCGATCCAGCTGTGTGCACGGCGCATCTTTCTCCTCAGTGGACAGATTAATAGCAATGGGAGCGATTGGCTTCCACTGCTCTTAATAGAAGTAGGGGGCAGGGCCAAGTCTCGCCATCTGTGTCAATAGACGCAGCAGCGGGACTCAGGAGCGAGCACACACGGGCACCCCATGGAGCGCCGGCGGGGGGACCCCAGAAAAAGAGGATCGGGGCTGCTCTGTGCAAAACCATTGCCGCAGAGCAGGTAAGTATAGGCATGGTTTTATATATATATATATATATATATATATATATATATATATATATATATATATATAACACTTTAAATCCACTTTAATATTTAAATTCAGATGATTTTACTAATACAGTTTTTTTCAGTCTGATCACTCTTGACTACACTTTTTCCTTTCACTATAGGAGTTGTGCTAGGTTCTGAATGCAGGAGTGGTGTGGGGCTTGTAGCATCTTCTTGAAACTATTTGGCTTGCATGCAAAAGATGTGCCCTTAGTTCTTCATTACATTCCATATACCTGAGTATGCACAGACTGATAACGTCACAAGGAGGGTAAAATAACGTAATAATAGCTAATCTTTAATACTGTACCACAAAAGTCAAAGGGCCACAAAAAAAGCTAAAATAATATAGCAAATAGTAATATTTCATCGTTCTTGTAACCTTCATACTGAGCTGTTTATCTCAAACTACTGTTTGCAGCCTTGAATTTATTTTCCCGAATGGATCCCAAAGGTATCAGATAGAAAAGGACAGCTTCTTATCTAGAAAGCCACGCAAAACACACAACCTCTTTACTCCATTTCAGACGTCATCTGACTTCCAAGTTACAGCCTTTGTTTCCATTTCTGAGCCAAGAAAACTGGGTCAGTTAATCCAAGTAGAAAACGTTATTTTATGGAGTTAACTCCATGTGATGAGCTGCTGCTTCTCTCACAAGAAGAAATTCCCCTGCAAGTACTTCAATAGAAGCCTCTGAAGCCAGCAAGCCTTTCCCTGAATCATAAGTTAAAAGCCTCATTTTATCTCAGGAACTTCCCAGAAACAAGTTAAAGTCTTATATCCATGTTGCCACCCCCCAAATCATTTTCATGTCTTGACGTTAAAGGATTTAACTTGAACCTCAAGGTGCTGGCAAAACTGCAAGGCTGTGGAAAGTAATATAAATAATATATATGAGACCCAGGTCAAAGGAGGATTTGAGGCAGTTTGACCTTGACTGACAAAAAGGCACCATTTAAGCCAACCTACTAATTACTACTGTGGCTTGCCATTTAATACCGTGATCTTGTTTCTGCTAAATCAGAGGAGAGCCAAGTAACAGAAAAGTCAACCTGTCATACAAGTGTAGGCAAGACAACAAAAAATACATTGTAGAAGTACTTTTATGCTCATTTTAATATATTTAAAAAGAGCTAAGCAATGTACATAATGCATAGCAATCAGTCCAGTCAAGATACTAAGTGACTACCATTCTAAAATCTGCTTGGTTGTTCTAGATTTAAATTTGCACACATATTTGTTTTTTGCATTGGTTTTGTGTACCCTTTAGCTTTGTGTTATGCTTTATATGTGAGGCGCACACTAGGGAAATCGTGAACAGGAATTACATTTTTACAAATTCAAAAATAATGAAAGTGGTTTGGTTTTACATTGTCGCCATCCCGCCTGTCTGTTTTCATCCGATCCACCAGATGGATGGAAGATAAGATTTGGGGGACAAGATCAGATCGGATAGCGGTGGGTGTCAGCGGACATGTCACCGCTGACATCTGTTGCTCCATAGGGGTGAAAAACTGACAGGCGGACCTGATCGGAAAGCCCGTGTGAAAGAATCCTAAGTCTGTTGACTTACTGCACATTTTGACTGGCAAGTTGTACACTTGCAGAGCAAAAGTTCTAGTTGACACTTTTCCACTTTGTAGCATATTTGCATGGCAAGTCTCTAGCAAGAGCAAAGTTGCCGTGGGGAGTTTACAGCAGGGCTGAACAAATCCCAGGTGCCATGTTGCCATGGCGACTAGAAATTGCATCCTGTCGCCTGGGATTTTGCCTGCCCCAGTGGCTTAGCGTGGGGAGCTGGGGGACAACTGGGCACAACGGAAGTCGCAGAACGGATGTAAGTCTGACAGAGCCGAGCAGTCAGCAAGAAGGTGTCACTGTTCCACATGTGTGTATGAGGCCGGGGGTTGGGAGGGGTGGTGCTGTGAGGGCAGAATAAAGAAGGAGAGGGGTGGGCTTGTGAAGAGAGGGTTAGGCAAGATGAGGGGCTGTAGGGAAGTAGGAGGGGCAAATCAGGGGAGAAGCGGAGCCCATGGCAGCTCTAAGTAACACCATGGTTGTGTAGACTTGATCCTCCCGCTCCACCCTCCTGGAGCTCCTCCTACAGGATCCCTGGGTGCGGGTCCTGGCCAAGCTGTCCGGGGAGACTCTTAGCCCTACCTCAGAGCAGGAAAGGGTGGCACTGAACTGGCTCAGCAATCGCCCTGAGCCAAACACTCCTTGCAGGGTGCCCTCTGGTTCTCCCCGAATGGGCTCTGACTGCGGCTCTGAGCAGCCTGGGAGCTCACTACCCCCTGGACAGCCCGCAGCTGGTGCAGACATTGATAAAAATTGAATATGGGTACATTCTTGCATGACCGCACAATTGTCAAGTGTGACAGCAGTGAAAGCTGAAAATTAGCCTAGACAGGAAGGGGGTGAAAGTAACCAGTAGGCAAGTGGTTTTTAAAAAAAAAAAGCGAGCTCCTAACTTTTTTTGGCCGGCTCCTAGATTCAAAGCAAATTTGTCAAGCCCTGGTCTACAGCAAGAGCTCTGCAGGTCTACAGCATGAGCCATAACTGAACCAGAACTTGCAGAATGTTTGCATAGAAAGTTGATCTGGAGTCATGCAATGCAGACTTGCTGCAATTGTGCAACAAACTTGTGAAGCCTTGCAAGTCTAGCAATAGCTTAGCAAGTCATTAAAAAACTTGCAGCACAATTGCTTGCTATTTGGGATGGCACTTTGAAGGTAATGTATGCAAATCATCAACAACAATTATAATAAAAATGCCCAACGACTTTATTAAAATTGTGTATATAAAAAACAATAAGCCATCAGCCACAAAATCACATATTTGTTGGCAAGTTACAGATATATAGTGGTGGGGTGGAATTTCAGTTGTATAAGCTCCACTTTAAGAGCTCGTTCAAAAGTGTGTTGATTATGAAGAACAAAGTAACACTTATTAATATTCCTATAGCCTTTCTAAAGTGTTTTTGGCACGTTTTTGTTGTGTTAAAGCATCAAGAAAGCTTGTCAAACACCCATGAAAGTGTTGTTTTTCTAGGAAAAAGTGAATAAAGTAAAAGTGATATAGAGGAAATGTTATGCTTTGTGGTGTAGTTAGGTTGTGGTATGATAGGAGGCATTTTTTTTTTGATTCTCTTTAAGATGAATTCATATACTCTCTTTGACACTGGGCTTGGTCCACCTCAAGATGATCAAGGAACGAATAGCCCAGGGAAAAATAGGAGGGTGTTGCAACGGTATTGGGTGAATCCCATAGTGTCGCAGAGAATTTCCAAGAGGCATTCCCATACACCTTACCACAAATTGCTTGCGTACTCTCAAAGGTTTTTTGATTATACCTGCATGAAGGTGTCTACATTTGATGCCCTTCTTGAGATTGTTAGTCCCTGAAAGATGTGAGCCGCAACTGATGAGTGGCATCCTGTGTCATCAGAAGAACATCTCCTTTTACCTTGGACAAGTCATGTCAAGTCAAATATTCTCTTTATTGCCGTTTCTGAAGATGATTAATCTATCAAGCTCCCTGCCATAGCTGATATTTGTCTCAATATAAGATATTACATCTGCCTACTGCCAACCTCTTCTATGAGAACTGATACATTAATATCAGCCTTCATGACACTTGCCATCACCATCATTTCCATATTTCTACGCTTGCTGGTGAGGTGGCTTGCTGCCACTGACTCTTGCTGGCATCAACACTGAGCTAATACAAAAAGTTTTACTATTGACATAAATGCTCAATGCCTGGCTTGATGTTTTTGCCTGCACACTGAAACAAATGGTGCTACTCAAGGCTGGCCCCAAGACATTGTTCTACCTGGGTCTAAAAATGAAAGGCTGCCTCCCCCCCCAAAAAGCCCCCACATCTATTATTTTATAGCATCATAATTAAAACTAAAATTAAATTTATCAGGAAGTCAGATTCACATACAACAGCACATTGTCTATATGTACAATTCTATGACATACCATTATTAACACAATGCTCCTGCACCTTTGTGGTGCCCATTGTAATATTGATAGCAGGTAATAAAGGGTGCGTATGAGGCTTTAAAAACATTGCTTAAATGCCATTAATACACAGGGTATTGATGCCATGTGAACAAGCCCTAAGAGGGGGTGAGCAACCAAGGCAGCACATTTGTGAACAGCAACAGTGAAAATTAACGCTGTAGACATATACTGTATATACATGTCATATATGGTCTTGAATGTGAAAGCTGAAAGTCACATGAGATAGAGATTGTTTGAAACAAAGAAAATGATGGCCGAACACTAGAATAACGGGCCTGTGCTCTCAGATATAAAGTTGAAAACAGTTTAAATGTGTTCAGTAACGTGTTATTCTAAATTATAATGTAGTTCAGTGATGTATTACCCATTAACACAGTGGCCTACCAATGTTGTTGTCTCCACTGAGTTGAAATAAAGGAAATGATGGCCGAACACCACAAGTATCGGTCTGTGTTCTCAGATATAAAGTTGAAAACAGTTGAAATGTGTTCAGTAATGTATTATTAGAAATTACAATGTAACTCAGTGATGTATTGCCCATTAACACAGTGGCCTACAAATGTTGTTGTCTCGACTAACTGAGTTACAGCTGTTGAGCCAGGTACTCCCCTCAGTGAACACTGGTGAAAGACTGGGGTTCTAAATAAATCTGGCCTTAAACATGGACATACATTCATTTATGAGTCAAGTCTTCCCTGAATAGTAAGTAACTAACTTGCTGAAATCTGATCCTGGTTCCCAGCATACATAGGTTGGCCATACACGGATCGAAATTTAAACAGGGACTGACAGAATTTCGATCCATGTATGGGCACCCTGGTTGTACAAAAGTTGATCTATGAATCATTGTAATCATTGTGTCCTGAAAGCGGGGAAGGCTCCCTGCTGCAAGAGCACAAAAGCACCGCAGGAGTAATCCCCCATCCACCTCAAATGTGTGTATTGTATGGCCTGCCATACACGGTGCTATTTTGTTTCCTGCACGGGTTGCAGGAAAGAAATTTGCACAATTCCCACATCAACACAGATAATGCTGACAGGGGAATCCGCCCTCCCAAGCTATTTTCTGTTCCCCAGCCCCCACCGGGAGAGGACAGTGATTATCGTAAGAGAATCCGACAACCTGGTTGTACCCAAGTTAATCGATTGATCAACTTGGTACATTCAGCCTGCTCATTAACGGTTCATATCTCAGCCGGGTCCTGCTGAACCAGCTGAGATTCGAGTCATGCATGGCCGGCCTTAGTTTACCTACTGCCTACAGCAAACAAGAGGCATGGTGCTTTAGAATTTAGAAGTAGGAAACTAGTGAAGGTTATTTACATTTTTTCATTACTATACTAGGGCAGTGGACTCTTGACTGGTGTTTCTTGTAGAAGGGTCATGGACATAGTACTACCATGGGCACAGAAGAGTAGTTGGCCATACTGCATTCTAGAAACTGGAACATTTGACTCATTGTCCATGAAAAGGGGAGAGAAAAGAAGATAAGCAGTGATGGCAGACCCTGCCAGTACCGCTTATCTTAAGAGGGAATGAAGGGAAATGGGTCAGTCTGATAGTTCAGGGTCATTAAGTCCACCAGATTATCATTGGCTTTATGTTTCATTACTGACATTCCTCTTTTTTTAATAATGTTAACAGATAAAAGTCTAGTAGGTTTAGACTTCTTCATTAGCCTGGGTTGATGACCCTTTAATAGACCATATGTACTGCCTTCTTTTGATATTAACATTTTGATGATGATCTGTCGTACCTTTGATGAAAGTGACGTCTGAGGAACAGAATGAGCCCTGGCTGTTGAGTTGTAGCCACAGACTCTGAAATGACTGACTGTCCCCGGGGACAAAATCACTCAGTCTCGTAGAATGTGGTGACATTTAAGAAAGAAACACAGAAGAAAATGTCATGCTTAAAAAATTAGGTTCAAACATGCCGGCTTCTGATTTATTTTTATTACAGTTGGGCTGGGAATAGTGATGGATTATCAGTCTTGGAAATGTTTGGTGCATTTTTCACTTTTTTGTTTTAATCAGAATAATCTAATTTTCTGTAGTATTGAGTGTGTGGAAAAGCAAGGCTGGTGAGGCCAGATGGATGGTTTTTACTTACAAATCTCAGCAATAATCTGATGAAGCCAGCAGGAATGTAACAGATTTACCCCGGCGCGCTCTTTTATTAAAACTATTTGCAAGTGTGCAAAAGGGAACTGAAATATGGCAGTTTATGCAAAAAATAAACATTTATCTTATCTAACACAGTACAGTAAATCAAAATAATTAAGTAGTTGCTGCTTTGGTATATCCAGTGGAATCAGCATAATGACATATTTTAAAATATGCATTCACAATATAAATATACTGTTTATAGAATAATATCTTTGCATCAGATATAACTAGTTGATTAGGCAAAAAGAGAAATAGATAGGTATTGGAACATACTTTTGGTGTAAACTTAGTAACCCTTTTGGCTGAGCCTGCGAGAAATGTTCATTGTAACATCAGTTAATATTTACAGTAACAGCCTGATTTTGATGATTTATGTGCAGCATTAATTGGTTCTACAAGGTCATCATTATATATAGTCTCTGAAATTTGTAGCGTTTAAAAGTAGTATTTAGAGCAAGCTAGCAGTGGTCTTTCATATTGCTTGCTACTGTGGCATCTATATTTAGGTTTACCCAATCAAGTCTTTTAATTCAAAATGTTCTGGACATTTAACAAAACTTTTTTTTGTATTTTGATGTAATTAAAAATTATGAGCACTTTTGGAACCGGGTCTCTCAAGAATCCACCTAGTTTGCTCTTCTATCAATTAGTCCAGAGACTCCAGAATTTACCCTAAATGTCAAAAACAGTTGTTCATTTGCCTCAGCAGTTGCCTCGTTTGATTCAACTGCTGTTGCATTGACTCTCCCTGACCGCCAATAAGGATATTTCAAAGAGCACACCTGTTTAGTCAGGTACCCGCCTTTCCAAGATTTATCTTTTGATGATCATAGAAAGTGGTGAAGGTATCAACTGAAGGTATCCAACCAGTTTTTCTTTTTTTCAGGTCTTGGTTTACTGTATGATCCTAGCAAAGTGAACATCTACAGAGTTCATTGCACATTGGTGTTTAGTAAGCTCCTGGTTTTTTTTGCCACAGGGTAAACAAAGCTTAGCTAATGCTATCCTATTGCCTCAAATAAAGTAATGTTTGTCACAGAGATGGGTAATTTCACCATTTCCCCCCAGCTATGGTCCACCTAACTCTACAACAGGGATATTGAATTAAAATTCTCGGAGGTCCGGACATTAAAATTTTTTATCCACCAGAGGTCCGAGTCTCATGTTTGGGCTATGACTCTGTTTCATCACATTACAGCCCCTCCCCATTACATTACAGTTTCCCCTTTTACATCAATGTCATCAGTCCTTCCATTTACATCACAGCCCTCCCTTTACACTACAGTGCCCCTTTTACATTGCAAAACCCCCGCTTTACATCACAGAACCCCTGTTTATAATACATCCCCCATTTACATTACAGTGTCAGTTTACATCACCCCACTTTACAATACAGCACCCCTTTTACATCAGAGCACCCATTTACAACAAAGCCCCTCTTTACAATACAGCCCCTTTACATTACAGTGCCTGCTTTACATCAAAGCCCCCCTTTGCATCCAAGTCCACCCATTTTACATCACAGAGCCCCTTTATATCAGTGCTTTACTTAAATGTTCTCTGTCTTCCTTCACATCACAGCGCCCCCAGCTTACATCAGATACCTACACCCTTTACGTCAGCCCCCCTTTCTTGCACCTCAGTCCCCTTTGCAGCCCCCCCCTTACTTGCATCCCAGTCCCCTTCCTTGCACCCCAGTCCATATCATAGCCCCCCTTCCTTGCACCTCACTCTCCTTTACAGTCCCCTCTCTTACTTGCAGCTCAGTCCCCTTTACCACCCCCCTTCTTTGCACCTCAGTCCCCTTCACAGGCCCCCCTTTACTTGCATCCCAGTCTCCTTTACGCCCCCCTCCTTGTATCCCAGTTCCCTTCTAGCACCTCAGTCCCCTTTAAATCCCCCCTTAACTTGCATTTCAGCCCCCCCTTATTGCATCTCAGGCGCATGGTGCTTTACAATTTAGAAGTAGAAAACTAGTGAAGGGAGTCCTACACCAAGGTTATTTACATTTTTTTATTACTATACTAGGGCTTAACTTGCATTTCAGCCCCCCCTTACTTGCATCTCAGACTCCCTCACAGCCCCCTCCTTTTATCCCAGTCCCCCTCTTTGTATCCCCGCCCCTTCACAGTCCGCCTCCTAGCACCCTAGTCCTCTCTACAGCTCCTTACTTTTATCTTTTTACCACCCTCTAACCGAAAATGTGAACATACAGTATCTCACAAAAGTGAGCACACCCCTCAAATTTTTGTAAATATTTTATTATACCTTTTCATGTGACAACACTGAAGAAATGACACTTTGCTACAATGTAAAATAGTGAGTGTACAGCTTGTATAACAGTGTCAATTTGCTGTCCCCTGAAACTGAGCTGCAGCAAGGTGGCCAAAACCATACAGCAGTTTACCAGGTCAGGTTCCACTCAGAACAGGCCTCGCCAGGGTCGACCAAAGAAGTTGAGTGCACGTGCTCACTGTAATATCCAGAGGTTGTCTTTGGGAAATAGTCATATGAGTGCTGCCAGCATTGCTGCAGAGGTTGAAGGGGTGAGGGGTCAGCCTGTCAGTGCTTAGACCATACGCCGCACACTGCATCAAATTGTTATGCATGGCTGTCATGCCAGAAGGAAGCCTCTTCTAAAGAAGATACACAAGAAAGTCCACAAACAGTTTGCTGAAGACAAGCAGACTAAAGACATGAATTACTGGAACCATGCCCTGTGGTCTGAGGAGACCAAGATAAACTTTTTTGGTTTCCGATGGTGTCAAGCGTGTGTGGCCGCAATCAGGTGAGGAGTACAAAGACAAGTTTGTCTTGCCTATAGTCAAGCATGGTGGTGGGAGTATCATGGTCTGGGGCTGCATGAGTGCTGCCGGCACTGAGGAGCTACAGTTCATTGAGGGAACCATGAATGCCAACATGTACTGTGACATACTGAAGCAGAGCATGATCCCCTCCCTTCGGAGACTGGGCCACAGGGCAGTATTCCAACATGATAAGGACCCCAAACACACCTCCAAGATGACCACTGCCTTGCTAAAGAAGCTGAGGGTACAGGTGATGGACTGGCTAAGCATGTCTCCAGACCTAAACCCTATTGAGCTTCTGTGGGGGCATCCTCAAACGGAAGGTGGAGGAGCACAAGGTCTCTAACATCCACCAGCTCTGTGATGTCGGCATGGAGGAGTGGAAGAAGACTCCAGTGGCAACCTGTGAAGCTCTGGTGAACTCCATGCCCAAGAGGGTTACAGCAGTGCTGGAAAAAAATGGTGGCCACACAAAATATTGACACTTTGGGCCCAATTTGAGCATTTTCACTTAGGGGTGCACTCACTTTTGTTGCCAGCGGTTTAGACATTAATGGCTGTGTGTTGAGTTATTTTGAGGGGACAGCAAATTTACACTGTTATACAAGCTGTACACTCACTACTTTACATTGTAACAAAGTGTCATTTTTATTTCAAAGTTGTCACATGAAAAGATATAAGAAAATATTTACAAAAATGTGAGGGTTGTAGCTTTTGTGAGATACTGTACCTCTAACATGTGTGGATCTTTACAAAGTAAGTTTACAAATTTCGGGGGTTGTTCAGATAAATAGGAGTAGGCTAGAGATAATTGAATGTTGAAATTAATATAGCGTTTTAAATTTCAACTTTTTTTTCTGGATTTATTGGAAAGAAAGAAGATTTGCCAATATAGTATTCCCTGGAAAGTATAACAGTATAAAGACATTAAAGAAATGTGTATTTTGCAGTAATGCTTGAATTCAGATATCAGTATTGCAAAAGGTTAGCACAGTCTTTAACTAAGACTCTTACCTAAACATAAGTATATACTAACTAATGGAATATGTCTAAATACCCTGAAAGGTGAAAGAGCAGATGATTATGGTTTGAGACAAATACGTAGCAGTTGTTCCCGAAAGCATTAGGCAGAATGTAAGGAAATGTTTGTTTTGTGATATGCTTGGGAGTTTTGGATTTTTAGATCCGGTTTACAGAAAAGGATTTGCAAGGAGAGTGGTAGCAGCAGCAGCAGACAAGCAGAAAAGTGATTCCCGGGTGAATCATTTCCTCGTATCTGGGAGTCCTTGGCAGCAGTTCATAAGATTGTCCTAAATAATGTGTGTACTCGAAAAGCAGCAGAGAGCTATTGAGCTAAGTAGTTTCAGGGAAGCTGTCAGTTGGCTAATAAGGCTACGCTCTAATCCCAAAAGCCAACAGCCTTACTGTGATAGTGATATTAACGTATGGGAAATTAGAATTGAATGTAATGAAAATCACCTAAACTGTGGCTTCATAGTTCATTAAAACCTTCGTCCTGTTGTGTGTAAGATGCCAGCATTTTAAAATATCTTGGTCAAACTGTAAACTACCTAATTATTATCTTTTATAGTCCACAAATCAGGACCAATATTCTCACGTTTGTAAATTCTTGGGATAGTACAACTGCATATCTTTCTTTCTAAACATGAACATAACTAGGTGCATATTTAAAGTAGTAAACCCTCATCTATTTCTTAATATTTTCTAACTAGATCTATGCTTATATCAGAAATTTCAGTGCTTTGATTCCTAATTGTGGTCCAAAATATAACTTTTATCCTGTTAGAAAGGACAGCTGCTGTACAGTTCCTGTTGGGGTGCTTACATCACATGTGCAAGGGCCAATTGCAGGGAAACCAGATGTCAGTCTAACAGCTGACAGTGACATAGCAGTGCTGAGGTTTAAAGTGTAATGGCCCGTACACACGTGCAGATTATCTGCAGACTTTTGTCTGCAGACTTACCTTTTCTATGTAGTGCAAGGGCCTGCCGGATTGCATACAAATTGAAAGTGTTTTGGTTTGACCTCATATTATATGGTTTTGGTAAGTCTGCAGACAAAAGAGTGCAGATAATCTGCACGTGTGTATGGGGCATAAGTTCACCTTTACAGAAAATCTGTAAGGGGACCTTACACTGGATCCCCTCCCCATCACCCCCAGTCCTGCTGTACCTGAGTCCTGCAAGCCCCCGCAGTCACACACTGGCAAGCTGCTTTTCCAGTCTGGGGATTTAAAATCCCCTGTGGCTTAGGCTGGCCATACACTATACAATTTTCTTGTTCAACTTTCCTTTAGATTTACCAAAACCATGTAATATAGGGTCAAACCTAAACACTTTCAATTTGTATGCAGTCAGGCAGGCCCTTGCACTACATAGTTTAAGGTAAATCTAAAGGAAATTGAATAAGAAAATTGTATAGTGTATGGCCAGCCTTAATCTCTTATCTGTACCTCCCAGCATATATGGAAAAGAGACATTCTAATTGGTGCCGACCAATCAGAATCTGTCTAGTCCATCCTATCAGCTGTAAGGAGAGGGAAGCAAGCCGTGGTGATTTCAAATCCCGGACCGGTAATGCTGCTTGCCGGTGTCTGACTTTGGGGGATTGTAGGACTCAGGTACAGCAGGACCGTGGGGGGGGGGGGTGATGGGGAGGGGATCCAACGTAAGGTCATCTTACAGATTTTCTGTAAAGGTAAACTTACACTTTAAAGACAAGATTATCTCGGTCTGTGCTTTCTCTTTACTAACACAGTGTAGTCCAGGGAGTGTGCACTTAGGGGTGGATCAAGGTACACCCCAGAGGTCAAGAAGAAGCCCTATAGCCGTAACTAGCACCCTAGGACAGGAGGTGTGTTAGGACTACAGAACCTCTCCCCTCTCCTCATCTTCATTACATAGAGAGAGTAGTTCCAGAGGTGAACTTGGCAGGGTTGATAACACTGCTTGAGATTTCAGTGCAGAACAGTCAGAGATTATAGGAAGTTACAAGCTCACTGGATTTCTGTATTATTCATGTATTTTTATTATTTATGCAATTTCAGAACACCTTTAACCACTTAAGGACCGCCCCACGCAGATAGACTACGGCAGGGCTGCCCTCCTGCACAAACTGTTGGCTTGTGCTCTGGGTCTGGGGCGTGCGCGTGCCCCACCGGTGACCCACTTCCGCTATTATTGAACACAGCAGTAGCCAATCAGCGGGTCCATCAGACGCGATGTTTGCCGGGACCTGCCGATCGTTCACAGGAGGGTCAGAACGGCGGTCTGCCTATGTAAACAAGGCAGACCGCTGTTCTGTCATAGAGGAAGATGGAGATCTTGTGTTTCTGCTAAGCAGAAACACAGATTTCTGTCTTCCTCCAGTTCAGCCATTCCCACACAGTTAGAAAGCACTTCCTAGGAGCACACTTAACCCTTTGATCACCCCTGATGTTAACCCCTTCCCTGCCAGTGTCATTGGTATGGTGACAGTGCATTTTTTTTTTACACTGATCACTGAATTGGTGTCACTGGTCCCCAAAAAGTGTCACTTAGTGTCAGATTTTTCCGCTGCAATGTCACAGCCCCACTAAAAATTACTGATCGCTGCCATTACTAGTTTGTAGACGCTATAACTTTTGCGCAAACCAATCAATATACACTTATTGGGATTTTTTACCAAAAACATGTAGCAGAATACGTATTGGCCTAAATTGAGGAATAAATTAGATTTTTTACTTTTTAGCATTGGATATGTTTTATAGCATAAAGTAAAAAATATTGTTTTTTTTTTTTTTTTCAAAGCTGTCTCTCATTTTTTGTTTACAGCGCAAAAAATAAAAATTAAAGAGGTGATCAAATACCACCAAAAGAAAGCTCTATTTGTGGGGGAAAAAAGGACGTACTTTTTTGGGTACAGCGTCACAGGACTGCGCAATTGTCAGTTAATGTAACGCAGTGCAGTATCGCAAAAAATGGCATGGTCATTAAGGGGGTAAAACCTTCCAGGACTGAAGTGGTTAATGTTATATTTATCAGACCAGAATGGAGCAAATAAGAGAAGTTTATTGTTAGGGTTGACATACACTTTATTATTTATTTAGTTTTACTTACTTTGATTAAATGACTCTCAAAGCTGGAAGTCAGATTTGAGGAGCCCCTGAGGTCTCACAGTTGAATCCTTGTCAGTAGCAGTACCCTACATTGGTAACACTTGCTATCTCTTCAAGGAGTGCGTTGCAATATCATCAAATAGCTGAGACTTTTTTGAAATTCTATTAAAAAAAATAATACACCTTCAGCTTCACACTCAGGGTTGGAGTGAATTGTCCGCTTGAGGTCAAGCAATTGACAGGACAGAAACTGTGAGACCACTGTAAGTCACTCTTTAACTCTGAATTTCAGGGTCAAGAATCATCCTGAGAGAGAGTAAGTAAAGCTGAAAAGGGGTAAATATTTCACAAATACTCCTTAACAGTTTTAAATTTATTAAAATCAAGATTCAAATGTTGGTGTAGACCTATTCTAAAAGTACTTTGATGAACTGGTAACCTAAAACCTATGCTTAAATTGTATCTTAAGTCTTTTGTTCCTGCTGGGGAGATTCACAGATGCTAATTTGCCCTGATCACCATCATCATAGGAGGTGATTTCCCTCACTTTGAAGAGATTACCTCTCACATTCTGTATCTACAGAACAGGGAGTGTAGAGAAATCTCCGTGGTGGGACAAAGATGGTGAAAAAACTGCAGACGAGTTGCCTACTCTATCCAAAATAGAAAACAATGGCTTTAGATATAGTCGAAATATCTTTGTATGTGGCAAAAATAATTCTGAAATTTCATGTTGTTAGCAGCATTAATAAACATTTTAGGATATACCGTATATACTCGAGTATAAGCCGACGCGAGTATAAGCCGAGGCCCCTACTTTTACCACAAAAAGATGGGAAAAATTATTGACTCGAGTATAAGCCTAGGGTGAGAATGCAGGGTGGCGGGCATGGTCCAGGAGAATGCAGGGTGGCTGGCATGGTACAGGAGAATGCAGTGTGGCTGGCATGGTACAAGAGAATGCAGGGTGGCAGGCATGGTGCAGGAGAATGCAGGGTGGCTGGCATGGTACAGGAGGATGCAGGGTGGCTGGCATGGTACAGGAGAATGCAGTGTGGCTGGCATGGCACAGGAGAATGCAGTGTGGCTGGCAGTGCTGTATTTTGGCCTAGGCCAACAAGGCCCAGGCCTAGGGCTGCACTTTGCAGGGGGGCAGCAAAAAAGCCACCCCCCCTCCACCTGAGACTCTATTGGCCACTGGTTGCTAGAACCGCCTCTCTCACCCCCCTCTCTATCTCTCACTCACCCCCTTCTCTCTCTCTCTCTCTCACCCCTCCTCTCTCTCCCTCTCTCTCTTTCTCTTTCATCCCCTCTCTCTCTCATCCCCCCACTCTCTCTCACTCACTCTCTCATCCCCCCTCTCTCTCACCCCCCTTCTCTCTCATCCCTCCCTCTCTTATTCCCCATCTCTCTCATCCCCCCTCTCTCATTCCCCCCTCTCTCTCTCATTCCCCTCTCTCTCTCTCATCTCCCCTCTCTCTCTCTCTCTCATCTCCCCTCTCTCTCTCTCTCTCTCTCATCCCCCCTCTCTCTTTGACCCCCCCTCTCTCTCTCTTTGATTCCCCACCTCTCTCTCTCAACCCCCCTCTCTCTCTCTTTGATTCCCCCCTCTCTCTCCCTCACCTGCCCCCCCTCTCTCTATCTCTCATCCCCCCTCTCTCTTTCTCTCCTTCCCTCACCCACCCCCCTCTCTCTCTCTCTCTCCCTCACCCACCCCCCTCTCACTCTCCCACCCCCTCCCACCCCCCTCTCTCTCTCCCTCACACACCCCCTTATCACCCCCCCCTCTCGTGAGATCTCAGGGGTTCATGCTGGGACTTGTAGTCCTTCAATTTTGGAGGGAGTCACATCTGTTAAAAAAGGAGTGGGGCAAATTTACATAAGGGGGGGGGGCAATTTTAGTCTTGCCTAGGGCAGCACAAAACCAAAATACACCACTGGTGGCTTGCATGGTACAGGAGAATGCAGGGTGGCAGGCATGGTACAGGAGAATGCAGTGTGGCTGGCATGGTACAGGAGAATGCAGTGTGGCTGGCATGGTACAAGAGGATGCGGGGTTACTAGTGCGGCTGTGTTTCACTTACCTGTTCCAGAGGCACCTTCATTTTAAAGATGGCGCCGCCCGGCGCCGCTCGGGAAAGCTGGTATACGTTCGGCTATTCCCGGCCTGTCCCGAGCGGCAGCGCCGCATGCGCGGTGACATGTATACGCCGGGCGGTGCCATTTTTAAATCTTAAACACGTCGGAGCGGCCGGGAACTTTTTTTTTTTTGTTGACTCGAGTATAAGCCGAGGGGGACGTTTTCAGCACAAAAAAATGTGCTGAAAAACTCGTCTTATACTCGAGTGTATACGGTAAATAAAACTTACCAGTGACCATTAGCCATTTTCTTTAGCGAAATTAAAGGACTAAATCAGTAGGGTGTTATAAAATGTTTTCCTTATGTCATTTTTATGTTAAATAACTTTACTTTTTTCCTAAGTTTTGAGAAAGTGGCCTGAAATATAGGGGATAAGGCTGTCCACACACATGAGATGACAGTCACAAGATTTGGACGTTCTCATCCTGACTTGAAGGCAACCTCATGTCTATAATCCTCAAGCATGACCATCAGCTGACTGTTTCGGGAAGGCAAGCAAACAGAGAGACAGTTAAACAAATCTGTACTGACTGCTAATTTCTCTCCTTCCCATGCGGGGTCAGAGGGTTCTTTTGGTCCCATTTTCTTCCTTGTTAGGGACTTTTGACCAAGCCACACATTCTTCTAAATTGTGTGTCCTCCTGTTACAGGTGCTAACCAAAACATGATAACTATGTTGTATGGCTGGCCTGGTAGAGTCTAAATGTATGATCATTTTTCCTTTTAATTTAGACACTTGTAGAACTCACAGATATAATTTCAGATCCTGGCACAGACAAATGTTAACCTTCTTTCCTAATGTGGTGCTCGTGTTAGTGTGGGCAGTTACCACTATTTTCTATGTATCTACTTCACATTATACAATACACAGAGTAAACAGCGTTGCTCATGCACACTTGGGCTTAGTTTCAGGGAGTCTTTGAGCTCAGTAGCCAGTGTCTAAAGTATCTTCATCTCTTCTTCAGCAGTCAGAAATGACAGAAACAAGAAGAAGAAAGAACCATTGAAACAGGAGTGCATAGAGAACTATGAAATGACAGCTGAGCTCGATGACCTGACAGAGAAAATCAGAAAAGCGCATCAAGAAACGTTCCCCTCCCTATGTCAGCTGGGGAAATACACTACGGTAGGTATTACCTGCTAATGATTTGGAACTGCTGCACATAAGACACTGTTCTCACATGTAGAATTACATTTTCTTTCATCTACCGCTAGTCATGATTTATAAATGTGATGGTAAAATTCCTGTTACTTGTTCTCTAGGAAGAAGATGAAGAAGATTTGCTCCAGAGTTTCCTCTCATTTATACTCTGTGCATATATTCTGCCTAAATCACTGCTAATTATTATCCTAGGTTAGTTGGATGATATTCCTTTTTAGTTAATACCCCTATAGTTATGGTAGAGGGCAAAAATCTGTGCAATACAACAAAATAATCAAAAAAATAATAATTCTGAACACAGGTATGCTGGATTTAATATCGTCATACACAAGTTGATCTGATTGTTTATGTTGGGTAGACCTTTGGCATTTATGTAGCTGACCTTTAAATAGTGTTCATTGATGATAATTGGAAGTCCGAACACAGGTATGCTAGATTTATAAAGGTGGTCTGATTACTCATGTTGAGGGCCCAAGAAAGATTTTGTAAATTTTGGTTTACACCCAGCTGAGTTGACAGCTTTGTAGATCTCTGGTGCTATCCTTTTTTCTGATGTGAATTTGTTTTATGTACACACGTGTACAGATATTGTTTTCTGTACATGGGACTCTGTGACCTGGTGCGCAGCCATGCTGGATTAGGAAGGTGCCATCCCTAAACTGTTCCCACAAAGTTGGGACCATTAAATTGTCCAAAATGTCTTGGTATGCTCACGCCTTAAGTGCATCCTTCACTGGAACTAAGGGGCCAAGCCCAACCCCTGAAAAACAACCCCACACCATAATCCCCCCCTCCACCAAATGATTTGGACCAGTGCACAAAGCAAAGTTCACAAAGACATTAATGAGCAGGTTTGGGATGGAGGAACTTTACAGGCCTGCACAGAGTCCTGACCTCAACCCGATAGAACACCTTTTGGATGAGTTAGAGCTGAGACTGTGAGCCAGGCCTTCTTGTCCAACATCAGTGCCTGGCCTCACAAATGTGCTTCTAGAAGAAGGGTCAAATATTCCTATAGACGCATTCCTAAACCTTGTGGACAGCCTTCCCAGAAGAGTTGAAGCTGCAAAGAGTGGGCCAACTCAATATTGAACTCTACAGACTAAGACTGGGATGCTATTAAAGTTCATGTGTATGTAAAGGCCAATACTTTTGACAATATAGTGTATGTTTATATGAGGTGTCACCCATTTCCTGTGTTTGGAAGTTAAAGAGTTTTATCCGTGCATTTTTTTTTTTTTGGCATACTGGATTGTGTGGTTTGACTTTGATTGTGTAATGCTGTACAACAAAAAATTACTTAAACAGAAAAAGCAGGCCAATGGGATGCAAGAACAGTAAATTTACAGGCCATTTGCTAGTCCAAACATTATTTGGCTGAGTTTTTGTTGGCTTTGGCCATACACAAATCCGATAAAATCTAGAAACTGCTTTTCCTTACTAATTAAACATCTCTGGCATTAAAATCTAGAAACTGCTTTTCCTTACTAATTAAACATCTCTGGCATTAAAGACAGACTGTATTATATACATATGGATTTTCGAAAGAATGTATGGTAACTTTCCTCAAGACAGGCTGTCCAGAGGTTTGCAGCTGTTAATACTGTTAGCTGTCCCAAACAAGAACCAGAAGTGCCTTGATTCTGTCCATTATTTCTAGAATATTAGCATTTTTGCTTTACCTGTCAAACAGTCACAACCCTGTTAACAAGACCAATTGTCTTCTCAGCTATATTATATTATTATTAGTATTATTAGTCTAATCTGTATAATCCCAGTAGTAGTATACTGATTATACTGCAGAATGAGATTAAAGGAAGCCATACACGATGCGAATTCCGAACGATTTATCGTGCGATAAACACAAGTGGCACTCGTGTACGTCATGTAAGTGTACCATCAATGTGATCCGAAAATCGTACGACCAAACACTAGTTTCTTGTGCCAGTATAGGAAGTGATGCAATGTTGTCTTGACTTTTTAAGCACACCTCCACTGGGCACTCCCCCTACAGTTAAAAATCGGGTCGTGGCATTTGCGAACAGAACAATCATTCGTCACAGCCTCTCAGCAGAGTTTGCTGTAACCTATAATATTTGATGTATTACGTTTTTTCTGACGAACACTCGCTCCTGTTGTTATTCTTTTTATTTTCCTTCTGGTTCGATCTTTTCTGAATCATGCGCAGTTGTGTGTTGTTCTGTGGAATCGCACGACTTAACCACTAATGATACAAAATTTGGACAATTTTCTCAGAAAAACCCAACATGTTGGATATGTGAATTTTTGCTGTCGTACGAAAATCGCATGTTGCAAATACCACACTAACGATACGAAAATCATTAGAATTCACTGGCAAATACGATTTTCGGAAGAAATTTGCATTGTGTATGGCTTGCTTAAGAAGGAGGAGTAATTTAACAGTAGCATCAAAATGCAATTAAAACCCAGGACAGGAAGCAAGGGGAAACCTCTATATTTTAGAAGACTTCCCCATAAAAACCCAAGCCTCTTTACTCTAGGAGGATTCTCTGCCAGGATCATAATTGTTTTCCTTGGTAGCACAGGTTCTTCTCTTTACTTCATTGGTATCTAGTGTTGCTGTGTCACAGTTAGACAAGTGGTCCCCTCTCTGCTGTAGTTGAGGGGGGGGGGGTCATGATCACTGCATTAGGCTCCATAGGCACATGCCACCACTACTGGACTAGACATCTGTTTACGATGTTTGTGGGGCCTTCATTCATATTTTACCTTAGAGGCCCAAAACATTTAGTAACCTTCATCCTGTCTCTGATTATTTAGACACCCTTTATAATCGAAAGGAATACAAAAACATAACTGCAATTTTTAATTTACGAACTTGAGACAGTGCCCTGACCTGACCACGTGTTGTTCCTGAACCCTGTGTATTTGCACTAATGTTTGAGTGTGTGTGTGTCCTAGCTGTGATTGTAGTTTGGCACTATCACACACTCGCCCAAAGAATGACCTCCGTTAGGAAACACTACACCCTTCTAGCTCAAGCACTGAGCAATAGATGTCGAAGATAGAGTTTGCCATTCTCATTTTGCAAGCTATAATACTCTCTGGATTGTGCTCTGATACGTAAGCATGAGGTGTAATCAAGAATTTAAAAGCCTAAATTATTCAGGTAAAACGCTAGTGAAATGCCAGCACTGTGCTTGAGTTCCACTTCTTGCAATGCAGAACATTATTTTGTACGGGTAATAATTTATTTAAATAGGAAAAAAAAGTGTCCTTTGAAGACATGCAGACAGTCTACAGATTTTAAATGAAGACACAGATGAGCCTGTGTAATGTAGACAATGACCGATCTTCTAGTCTTTCATTTATCATTGATAAGTGAGATTATTATATTTTCAAAGGAAGGACATATTTCCTGTGATTGCTAATTCTGAGGAAGCCATGCAAATATGACTGGAGATGTGACAATAAGAAAAGTTGCTGAGCCCAGGGAAACCTTGCTCCGTGTGTCTTCGCAATTGTCGTTGGTTGCCCTTGCTTTTAGTCAAAACAATCAATGTAGACATACTGTTAAATAACGGGAATTAATGGTTGGGCCCAGTAAGCATTTTTCTCCTGGGACCTTTTTGTGTATTCCACATTGATGGTCTGATAAACCATGTAGTGGAGACAAAATCAAATGCCTTTCAGATTTTAACTATCTGTATGACAAAGGTCAAATTTTGCTTAAATACAGTATGTATAACAGCAAATATTTAGCAGATACGCTTTGACACGTAATTGGTTATCACAAGTATTTTCTAATGGTTGTATCTTAATTTTGGGAAAGCCTAGGCCAACATTTTGATAACTCGAGCTTGAAGGACCTGTTGGGCAGTTACCTTACTATATTTAATATATTTATTAAAGAGTCAGCATGGCATGCCATTTCATATATACATATGCTACCTCCTAAAATTTTCCAGTCCTTAATACTGTAATGTTCACACTTGTGATTTTTTACACAAAAAAAATGAGTTTGTTTATGTGGTATGTATGATATGCTTGAATATTTATATTCCCAGTTGAGCACTGATTTCCTAGATCCCCTAAATAGGTACCCATTGTTCTAAGCAATGGATTCAGTTTTTAAATAACTTTGAGTGCCCATTCACATTGAGGCGACACGACTTCGGGCGCAACGCGACTTCGGCGCGACTTGCAGAGACTTCACATAATGGAAGTCTATGCAAGTTGCTCCGAGGTCGCCCCAAAGTAGTACAGGACCCTTTTTCTAAGTCGGAGCGACTTGTGTCGCTCCTATTAGAACGGGTCCTGTACTACTCAATGGACCGCGACATACCGCGACTTGTCAGGCTGACAAGTCGCCTGACAAGTCGCGCTACTGTGAATGGGCTCTTAAGCTGAACTCCAGGCAAGTACAAAAATGCAGCATGTATATACAGGATATTTATAATAAATGCCTGAGTTTGACTTGATTGAAACCTCTAATCCCCTGGACAGCATCACCCAGATTGGAAGAGGAAGGGTCATCAATAGACGCTAATCATGCTCTGGTGCATGTACATGTTCTGACAAGTAACAACCTTGACCAGAGGAGAGAGCAGAAAGATTACCTTGTCTGTCCATTACTGCTTCTTCACAGTCCAGTAACAGACTGAGTGCAGGGAGTTGACCCAACTGTGTTGCTAAACTGCAGTGAAGAAAATCAGGTCACCAGGCTTTCTGTACTGTTGTGCAGGGATGTGTAAATAGGTAGACAAAAATCCAAAATTATTTGGTACAAAAAAATAGCTCCCTTATATAATGTACTTAGCAGTTACCGGGAGTTTAGCTTTAAAACTACTTTAACAGTTTTGAAAGTACATTCATTTTTGGGAGTCTGGTACCATACCTCTCAGTACCAGACCAGTAGTGGCTTACTGTTTGGGAAAATGTAACTGTTGTGTTCTGTGGATGTAAGCACCTTTATTTACCAAAGATTATTCACTGAATTTTAATGTCAAATTAATTTAATATAGTCCTAGCAGAACACTGGGATGATGTAAGTAACAGGCTTGTTGGAGAGAGTTTTTATGACATTTATCTGAACTGCCGCATTAAGAAGGAATAAAGACAAAATGAAGAACATCGAGCCAAGCCCACTTTGGCATCACAGCTATATTCTTGTGTGCACTGAGGCAGGATTCAAGATGACCTGTCCTAAAATTATAGTTAGCAACTAAAACATTAGCACTAAATAACATTTCAGCACTTGATTAGTTAGCTTTTATATGTTTACTTCTGTGTGAATGGCAACAAACTTAACAATTGGCAATCAGGGGTGTGATCTGGCCTTTGGCGAGTGAAGCCACATTTTGTGGGCAGTTCCTGCTCAGGCTTAGCAAATCACCGGGTGTACTGTAGGACACAGCACCAGAGATCAGTCACAGACATGCTTGGGACTGAGGAGAAACTCGCCGCTTCGCAGAAGATGCCCAAAAGCCAAAAAGGGGCCATTAATACATTCTTTTCTGAGCATGAATCGAATTAGTGGGGGGGGGGGACTTTGAGGATAATAGCACCAGCCACGCAGGCCAGGGAAGCAGGAGAAGCCAGCAGACACAATGGGCAGAGAGCAATATCTCTATTACTAAAAAAGTAGTGCGCTTCTAAAAAATACATAAATAGGAATAAAAAGAAAAGGGGACGAATGGCCCATTTTATTTATGGGGTAGTGGCAGGTAAGGATAGCTTAGGATAAGAAATAGGCCGAGCTTAGTTGTCAGGCAGTTTAGAGCCTGTCAGATATCAGTTTAAGCTGATTGGCTGTTGGGTTTTATAGCTAGTTGTCCAAGTATCTAGGGAGAATAAGCCTCTCACCTGTTTAAGCTGGTTTTCTCCCGCCAGTGATGCTTAATGATGATTGGTCCAAAGGTGTTCAAGAGGACCCATTTAACCACTTCCATACCGCGTCAGGTAAAATGACGTCGGCAAAGTGGTTGTCTAGATCCGGGCCGCCGTCATATGACGTCGGCCTGTTCTAGCTGCCAGTGCGCGCCCCCGGCGGCGCGCAGCGGCGCGATCAGGGATGAGGCTCATCCCTCGGACATAGCCCATCCCTGATCGAGGTAAACAGCCAATAGAAATTGGCTGTTTACCACGTGATCGGCTGTGTCAATCACAGCCGATCACATGAGCGGCTCAAGCACGAGCCGCTCGTTCTCTCTGCAATGCGCGCCCCCGGGGGCGCGCAGAGCAGCGATCGGGGACGAGGCTCGTCCCTTGGACAGAGCCAATCCCCGATCTTGGTAAAGAGCCAATGAAATTGGCTCTTTACCACGTGACCGGCTGTGTCCAATCACAGCCGGTCACAAATGTCAACAAAGATGAGGGTAACTGACTGTTACAAGGCTCTTCTCCTCACACACCGATCCAGTGTGAGGAGATCAGCTAACAGTGAGTTACCAGTGAGAGTTCTGTACAATTACTGTGCCCTGATTGCCCCCATCAAATAAAGAGGACCTGTCACCTGCCCATCTGAGTACCTGTCACCTGCCCATCTGAGTACCTGTCACCTGCCCATCTGAGTACCTGTCAACTGCCCATCAGCGTACCCGAGTACCTTTTCCCTGCCCATCAGGGTACCCGAGTACCTGTCACCTACCCATCAGCATACCCGAGTACCTTCCACCTACCCATCAGAGTACCCGAGTACCTTCCAACTGCTCATCAGAGTACCCGAGTACCTTCCAACTGCTCATCAGAGTACCTGAGTACCTTCCAACTGCTCATCAGAGTACCTGACGCCTGAAGTACCCGAGTACTTGCCGCCTGCTCATCAGTACCCATCAGTACCCATCAGTACTCATCAGTACCTATCAGTATCAGTACTGATCATCAGTACCCATCAGTAACACCTAACAGAATCAATACTAATCAGTACCCATCAGTACCTATCACCTGCCTGTCACCTGCCCAGCAAAGTACCCGATTACCTGTCACCCTTCATACAGCCACCATGTCACAGTCCAAAAGGGTTTTCACCGCCGAACAGGCCTGTGAAATGATATCCATGATGAGTGACGGCAGCGGGGAGCTCTCACCTTCCGACGCTGAAACAATTTCTGAATCCGGTTCAGAATTTGAGCCCTTTGAAGGCTTTACATCCGGCACTGAATCGGAGGAGGAAGAAGTTCGGCCTAGAAGACGCCGCACTGAAAATCAGGCAGACACCAGCAGCGCCAATGGCCAATCGGCAAACACCAACGGCGCTGGACCCCAGGAGGAAATGCCCAGTACAAGTACTGGGATTTCACACCAGGCCCAAAGAAGAAGAGCCCAAATGCAGCTTCCGGATGCCTTGGCAAACCCATTGTGGCTGCCTTCTAGCTCTGGGTCAGCTACAATCCCCCCCTTCACAGCACAGCCAGGTTTGCAGGTCAACACCGAAAATTTTATTCTGATTGATTTTTTTAATTTATTTTTCCCTTTGGAGTTCCTTCAAAACATCGTGGACCAAACAAATCTTTTTGCCCAACAGTTTATCGAGAACAACCCCACCTCATATCATTCCCGTCCTTTTGAATGGAGACCCCTAACAGTGGAAGAGTTCAAAGTGTTTTTGGGCCTTACAATCAATATGGGGGTTACAAAAAAAAAAATGAGCTGCACTCTTATTGGTCCACCAAACCCATCCACCACATGCCAATTTATTCTTCAGTCATGCCCAGGTCCCGCTATGATGCTATAATGCGCTTCCTGCATTTCAACGATAATTCCCAGTGCCCTCCCCGAGATGATCCCAATTACGATAAACTCTACAAAATTCGCCCCCTAATTGATTACTTTTCTAGACGGTTCCCCGAAGTCTATGTCCCTGACCAAAAGATCACTGTGGACGAATCACTGGTCCACTTTACAGGCCGGCTGGCATTTAAGCAGTATATTCCCAGCAAGAGGGCTAGGTACGGCTTAAAACTAAACAAGCTCTGCGAAAGTAAAACGGGATATGTGTACGCCTTTCGCGTGTACGAAGGCAGAGACTCTGAGCTCCAGCCCCCTGAGTGCCCAACGTACATGGGAGTAAGTGGGAAGATTGTCTGGGACCTAGCCTTCCCATTGCTGCAAAAGGGGTACCATATTTATATGGACTATTACACCAGTTTGCCCCTTTTCCGCCACCTGTACCTGAAGAAAACCCTGGCATGCGGTACAGTAAGAAAAAACCGGAAGGGCTTCCCGCAGAGTCTTATCACCACTCAATTACGAATTGGGGAATCCGCAAGCCTTAGGAACGAGGAGGTAATGGCTTTGAAGTGGAGGGACAGTAAGGACGTTTACCTCATGTCCACCATCCACGATGACAGCTCAGTGGAAATTCGAAGACGACGCGGTTCCATTCAAAAGCCTGCTTGCATCCACGAGTACAATAAGTACATGGGGGGGGGGTGGATTTAAACGATCAAATGCTGCAGCCCTATCTCCCGACACGAAAGACCGTCTTTTGGTACAAAAAGCTTGCAATGTACTTTTTCCATTTGGCCATGTACAATGCCTTTCTCACCTATAAAAAGTCCACAACAACACCAATCCCCTTCCTCCAGTTTATTGAAGATATTGCCACTGCCCTCATTTACCAGCAAGGATCCCCCCCAGAAATCATTCGTTCGGATTGTGTCAGCAGACTTCATGAGCGCCATTTCCCTTTCCGTATCCCACCATCACAAACCGGAAGAAGATGCCAAAAAAGGTGTCGGGTGTGTGGCAAAAGAGGAATTAGGAAAGACACCAGTTTCCATTGTACCGATTGTCCCTCCCAACCTGGCCTTTGCATTGGAGAATGCTTCAAAATATATCACACTGCCCTAAACTTTTAGCCCAGATTTCACTGCTGAATATTTTCCTGCTGCCTCAACCAACCATATTACTGCCTTCCTTGTGAACCGACCCTGGCCTGTATATCGACTATGTCTCTGCCTGCCGTCTGCATTGTTTATCCGCCATGTTTCTGCCTTTCAAGTGAACTGACCCTGGACTGTTTATCGATTATGCCTCTGCCTGCCGTCTGCATTGTTTATCCGCCATGTTTCTGCCTTTCAAGTGAACTGACCCTGGATTGTTTATGGATTTTGCCTTAGCCTACCGTCTATTTCTGCCTTTTACCTGCACTGACCTCGGCCTGTTACGACCATGTTTTTTGCCTGCCACTTAAACTGATCCTTCGCCCTGCTACTGTAGTAGTGGGATTCAAAATGACACAGGGGTCTCACTTTTGTGAGGGGCTTCAGAATATAGCGTTCTGATATGAGAAAACCAGTTTTTGGATTTCTCTGGGTTTGTAAACTCAGAACAGGGTCTGGAGTCTGGAGGCTTCAAAGCGATTTGGGTGGGAGAAGCCTCTACCCCTGTCCCCATTATTTCCCGACCGAGGCCCTAAGCTTCATGGTCCTGCCTGCTGCCTGGACCAATACTTTGGCTGTGCTGATCATATCCCTGCCTGCACTGACCCAGGACTTTTTATGGAACATGTGCCTGTTACCTGGACCAATAATTGGGCTGTACTGACCATATCTCTGCCTGCTGCCTGTACTAATTATGGACAGTATTCCTGCCTGCTGCATGGACAATCCTTTTTCTGCTGCTGACCTGCCTGCTACCTGGACCAATGCGTTGGCTGTGCTGACAATATCTGTGCCTGCTGCCTGTACTGACTATGGACACTATTCCTGCCTGCTGCCTGGACAATCCTTTCACTGTCGCTGTCTACGTTCCTGCCTGCTGCCTGAACCACTGCACTGCTAAAACCACAGGTATTTTTTTGTTTATCCTTTGCTCAGCAGAATGTATTTTTGTATGTATTATGCTATGTGTTAGGGGCCTTCAACAATGTGATAGGTTGTCAGGAATTTATGTGTGTGATTTATGTCCCTAGCCACTTGCCAACCGGCCAATGTATATATACGTTCTCGGTTTAAACCTAAAAACCGGTGTTATGGCAGCAGATAGCTGCCATAACCCTGGTATTTTTTTAAACGGTGGACAGTTGGCTTTCCGATAAGGGTGGTCCCAGCGGCGGATTCGCCGCGGGATCACCCTTCCGGGATGGCGGAAGAGGTGACCCCCCCCTCCCGCCCGCAGAGGGGAAAACGATCCGATACCGGATCCTCATGGACAGGATGTTGAGTGAGGGCAAGCTTGCCCTCACTCGACTCTATGGTCTTGGAGGACCGGAGCTACGGCAAATGTTGTTGCCTAGCAACCAGTTTAAAGGTCCCTTTTTTTTTTTTCATTTTATTTTATTATTTTTTTTTTTCTATCTTTTAGTGTACTTGTGAGATCTGAGGACTTTTTGACTTCTTACAAAAAAGAGGTCCTGTCGTGCCTATTTCTATTACAAGAAATGTTTACATTCCTTGTAATAGAAATAAAAATGATCAATTTTTTTTTTTTTTTAAACGGTGTAAAAATAAAAAATAATAAATAAAATAAATAGTAAAAAAAAAAAAAAAATTAAAGCACCCTGTCCCCGTTAGCTCGCGCGCAGAAGCGGACGCATACGGAAACCCCGCCCACATATGTAAACGGTGTTCATACCACACATGTGAGGTATCGCCGTGATCGTTAGAGCAAGAGCAATAATTTAAGCCCTAGACCTCCTCTGTAACTCAAAGATGGCAACCTGTAGAAATTTTTAAAATGTCGCCTATGGGGATTTTTAAGTACCAAAGTTTGTCGCTATTCCGTGAGCGTGCGCAATTTTGAAGCATGACATGTTGGTTATCTATTTACTCGGCATAACATTATCTTTCACATTATGGAAAAAAATTGGGCTATTTTTACTGGTTTCTTATTTTTTAATTAAAAAAAGTGAATTTTTTTAAAAAAAATTGCGTTTGGAAGACCGCTGCGCAAATACGGTGTGATAAAAAATATTGCAATAATCTCTATTTTATTCTCTAGGGTCTCTGCTAAAAAAAATATATAATGTTTGGGGGTTCTAAGTAGTTTTCTAGTAAAAACAACTGATTTTAGCTTGTAAACACCAAATGTCAAAAATAGGCCTAGGCAAGTGGCTAGGATGCATGATAGTGCTCCTTGGATGTTGGGTCCCTCTATATGGCTAGGCTGTGAAAAAGTCTCACACATGTGGTATTGCCATACTCAGGAGGAGTGGCAGAATGTATTTTGGTTTTGCTGTATACATGCTATGTGTTAGGAATATCCAATAAATCGACAACTTTGTGTAAAAAAAAAAGGTTTTAATTTTTTTCCCACATTTTCCAAAAACTTGTGGAAAAAAATGACACGTTCAAAAGACCCATAATGCCTCATAGAATATACATTGGAGTGTTTGCTTTCCAAAATGAGGTCATTTCGTGGGTGTTTCCATTGTCTTGGTGCTCTAGGGCCTTCAGAAGTGTGATAGGTAGTCCGAAAATGATGTGTGTAATTTATGCTCCTAGAACACCTGAAGGTGCTAGTTGAATGTGGAGTCTCTTTATGTGGCCAGGCTGTGTAAAAGTCTCACACATGTGGTATCGCCATACTCAGGAGGAGTAGCAGAATGTATTTTGGGGTGTAATTTTTGCTATTTACATGCTATGTGTTAGAAATATCCTATAAATTGACAACTTTGTGTAAAAAAAAAAGGTTTTAATTTTTTTCCCACATTTTCCAAAAACTTGTGGAAAAAAATGACGCGTTCAAAAGACCCATAATGCCTCATAGAATATACGTTGGAGTGTTTGCTTTCCAAAATGGGGTCATTTTGTGGGTGTTTCCATTGTCTTGGTGCTCTAGGGCCTTCAGAAGTGTGATAGGTAGTCCGAAAATGATGTGTATAATTTATGCTCCTAGAACGCCTGAAGGTGCTAGTTGAATGTGGAGTCTCTTTATGTGGCCAGGCTGTGTAAAAGTCTCACACATGTGGTATCGCCATACTCGGAAGGAGTAGCAGAATGTATTTTTGGGTGTAATTTTTGCTGTGTACATGCTATGTGTTAGAAATAGCTTATAAACTGACAACTTTGTGGGGAAAAAAAGAAAAAAAAATGTTTTCTTCATTTTCCCAAGAATTGTGGGAAAAAATTACAACTTCAAAAAACCCACCATGCCTCTTACTAAATACCTTGGACTGTCTACTTTACAAAAAGGGGTAATTTGGGTGGTATTTGTACTGTCCTGACATTTCAGGGCCTCAAGAAAGGAGATAGGCAGTCAGTACATCTGGTGTGATCAATTTTCAGTAATTGGTACCATAGCTTCTAGACTCAATAACTTTCACACAGACTAAATAATATACACTAATTTGGGTTAATTTTACCAGAGACATGTAGCAGTATACATTTTGGCCCAAATGTATGAAGAAAATTTTATTTTTTGCAAAATTTTATAATTGAAACTAAAAAAAAGTGTTTTTTTTTCAAAATTTTTGCTCTTTTTTTGCATATATCACAAAAAAAAAAACCCCAGTTGTGATCAAATACCACCAAAAGAAAGCTCTATTTGTGTGAAAAAAATGATAAAAATTTTGTTTGGTTACAGTGTAGCATGACTGAGCAATTGTCATTCAAAGTGTGAGAGTGCTGAAAGCTGAAAATTGGTCTGGGCAGGAAGGGTGTTTAACTGCTCTGTATGGAAGTGGTTAAGGGTCCCCTCACAGACGAGTCGTCACTCCGCCTGTCAAGAAGAGAAGAAGGAAGACAGCCCAGCGGTTCCCCCCCCCCCCTTGTTTGTCGTGGTCAGTTTGTTATTTTAGGGTCACCTTCGCTCATGGCGAAGGGGGACGTTTTTGTTATATTTGAGTTGGATGAGTTGATGTATTTATTTGTTAATGGCAACCTGGGTCGTTGGGACCGGGTTGTTCTATACTGCTGTTTTATTCAAGTTTAAAAAGATTTATCGATCTTTAATGTGTTAAATAATAAACGGCCGCGGCCTCTTTTATTCCAAAGTTAATAAGTCTGATGGTGTCTTATTTAATAAGTTATAAGCTAAGTTAAGGAAATCCTGCCTACTGCCCCATAAACAAACATATATGTGAGCAAAATACACGTGATGCTAAATAATCATACACAAATCACCAAAATGATAAAGTAATAAAAAAGTGACAGATAAAGTCTCTCAGATAAACAAATCCAGTGACTTCTTCAGCTTCTGAGGTGTTGTAATAAAGCCCCGTAATAAAAAGATGAAGTGATGGAGCTCCAGTCCCAGCCATGGGAGGGGGAAGAATATTTAGTGTGTGTTTACAACTGACTCTCAAAGGACACAGTCTCAGCTCATTACAGGTTCAGCCACCAAACTTGGTCTCTCCACAATCAAGCAATGTACAAACAGTCAGCATCTGAGCTTACTTAGCTTCAGGCTGTATTTTAAATCTGCCACTGGTGCCCAGTGCCCACACAACCCCCGCCAGAGTTTGGCACCAAGCAGCCATTTTAAATCTTTGACAGGCTCAGCTTGCACAATCTCATTAGAAGCCAGGTGGGATTGGAACATGGGTGGACACATTCAGCTGCCAGCTTGTGTCTCCACCCACCACCTATCCTACCTCGATTACAGAGCTGAGGAGGTGTTTCAGAACACCCCTCTAGACTTTGTGCAGCGGGTCTGATGGGTGGTAGAACAGAAAAATGGTGGGCAGGCGCAGACAGCGTTGGGACATGATTAGGTTATCATAGTAAGGATTTAAAAAGCAGATTTTCTGGATTATGACAATTCAAATCCAGGTACTTTCTTTTAGAATTTGTTTCATTTTCTCAGCTGTAGAAAGTGCTCCAGGCAAAATGGCAGGAGTTCTTCAGGGGTGGACTCTTTCTACCAGATATGATTAATGGGTACGAATAGTTACCAATTTTTTTAAATAAAGGTGAAAATCCTTTCTACTAGCAACAGACTATTAATATATCATATTTTCACTGAAGGATTTAATTGACCTTCATATCTGTGATCTTCAGACTTCATGTACAGAACTTGAAAAAGCCTAATGAGAAAGTTCCAAGAACCGCTACTTCTGATGTCCTCTAGACCACATTGCCTAAACCATTCTAATATCCATATGAGTAAATGTATTTCTGTCAGAATTTCTGTTTTTCTGGCAACACACGGGTTAGCGAAAGTAGATGCAATAACCATCTAATAGAAATGAGGTGTATTTACATTCTCTGTCAAGTAATACCATGCAAAATAATAATGTCTCTACAAGCTGAATTACTCTGCCTAGACCCATACATCAGTAATATATGCAAAAAGACTTTCCATTAAGGCATCTAGCTTCTCTGTGACAATAGCACCTACTAAAGTGTCACAGGCCACAGCGGGCTTTTCTAAAATACGCAGAAGCGTATATGTTATATTTCTTAATGTGCTGGAATTAGACACTGCATTACAACAACAGATTATCTGGAATATAGACATTTTCCCTTTTCCATCTCTCTTCTAGGTATGGTTATTACATTTGCATTTTGTGTGGGACACTGTGCATTATGTGTAATAGAATATGTGTCAAACTCAATGGCATGATAAAGTAATCTCATATAATACTGATGAATATTTTGTTCACACTTGCTGGTTTCATGCAATGTCTTTTTTCCAGATGGATAAACTATTGCCAAATGATTTCCTGCTGTAGGCTCTGCATTGTGTATCTCTTTACCATGCACTATTTCTATGGACTGGATAAACTGGCTATTAAATTTAATTACAGCCCGAATGACTGCACATCTTGATTTTTCTTTCCCTTCCCTGATCTCATTTCCTCTTGATGGGCTGCATTTTGCCCAGGTCTTTCAGGATTAAATAAAATAAATCTGAAGAATGTACAGACTCACTTACTGGGAGGAATGTCTTAACGGGCACAGAGGCGACTGTTAACCTGCTACCCCCAGACTCTAGAAAAAGAGCATTTCAGAAGCCATTGCTTTGCATTGATAAATCTTGTGACAGAAGAGTCCTTAACCTGCACACTCTCATCACAAAGCTTTGATTTTTATCAGCTGCCATGACCGGGGTTTTATATGATGGAAATGACAGCTTTATACGCAGTAAGGAGGGGAAAGTAATTGTTGGTGAAGCTGTTTCAATGCATCCATCTTGCTCTGAATTTGACACGGCAAGACCTCTACAACTACACATAGGCAAGTTTATACCTAGTGCCATCATAATCATAATAGGCCCAATATCTAGAACATTTACTCACATAGATGGATGTTTCCTATACCAGAGTGTTAACTGTCCAGTTTCTGCTGCAGTGCAAATGTCTGCCTTGCAAAATAAAGAAAGCCTGGACTGTACACATTTAGAGCATGCGGCACAGCTAATCATTAGGAATTAGAACAATGATAAAGCCCCAGATTTAATAAAAAAGGTTTAAAGTCTTAAAATATTACTGAGCCAAACCTTTTTTTTTTTAATGGTGTGTGGAGTTTTTTTTTTTTTTTGCTGTCTGTGTCCCATTAAAAAGCTCGCCTTTCACTTCCTGTCCCAGAGACACAACAGGGTGTAAGGGGAAATCTTGCCAAAGTAAGGGGATTTCCCTTTTTATTACAGGAATAGGTGTCTCCATTAGGGTTAGGTAAGATTTCCCTCACCTCCTGGTCCAATAACAACTGTATAATGTTGGATTTCCCATCAATTTCTGGGATTGCAATGGTCACTAGGGCAAGAAGAGAGACTAAATCTTTCCAGGCTGCATACAGAACTGAGAAATCTAAAAAAACTTAATTTCACTACACTCTATCCAAAACTGGAAAAAAAAAATATTTTGACTTTAGATTTACTTCAGGTAGCCACCATCACCTTTTGAATGCTGACAGCTCAGTCAAACTTCACTCTGCTTTAAAATAGTTTAGATTCAATTATAGCACTGCTTATTATCTTTTATCAAATTATTATTGTGCCCGAATAATGAAGTAGGGATGAATGAACACTAATGAATGAGGGATGTATCTAGGGAATCCACCAGTTCACACCTGGTATAGTCTTTGGTTCTCGCAGTCAATATTTCCAGATGAATCTGTTATTGTAGGCAATTATAATTCATTATTGAATTGCCAGTAATTCTAAACAGCAAATTGCAGCAAAACCTCTTTAGAGCTCATCTCTAGACAGCTATACAAAAATCACAATTAATTCAGTTCTTTATTCATTAATAAACCTGAATGTGTCCTGATATCAGCCTGTTATACACTGCTTTTATAGGGAGTGATTATGCCAATCAACCTCAATGCAGTGCACACGTGCTGATAGAAGGCTAGGGATGACCTTGTTAAGCCCGCCATATATTGATCACTCAATGCAGAAGGTCCAGTATTGAAGCACCAGAAGTTTAGCTATTGCTGTGCTTCCAGCTTTCAGTAAAAATGACAGTTGTAAATGAAAGAGATAAGTCCATGAGGAGGCATGCACTTTTTTGGACTTAAATCCTAGTGATCCAACACATTTTGCAAAGAGGCTAAATTCTGGGATTTCAGCTTTAAAATCCAAGGTATTTGCTCCATAACTGTAAAGTCACTAGTTCCTATTGAATTGATCATAAAAATTGTTCAATGGCTCCTTTTACTGTGTATATGTGACAGGACAACTCTGAAGCCCAGTCCTACCTGATACACAATATTGTATGCTAACAAAGTAATACATATTGTAAAAAGTATTATTTTTCCTGCTCAGTGTACAGGTCATGTATTGTATTCAATGGTGAAAAAAGTTGTAGACATAGCATATGAATGTATTAAGGGAAATGCTTTTCTAGCCACTTAATGCTACTAATAACCACAAAAATAATAATAGTGGTTGTAGAAGCTTTGGTCATTAGTAGCAGCAGTTATAATCTTTAAGTTGTACTGTATTTAAAGTATGTGTTTGTACTGTTCATTACAGCAAGTACTTTTTGTGCCATAGTTAAACGACTGACTTCATATTTACATGACCTAATTAATGCCCCATCCTTAACCCTGTGTCTTTTGTGCCCTTTAAAATCCTTGAAGGGACTGTGTAGAGTTAGTATATGTTTGGATGATGGGGAATCTTTTGTTACAATATACAGATTGATAAAAAAATATCTTTAATTACTATGTACATTGTTCAGGTTCACAATACTTATCAATATGTGTGTTTGTATGTGACCATTGTTCTATGTTTATAATAGAATTAAACAGAATTGAGTAATCTTTGTTGATTATGTTAAGTGTTTTTATGTAGAAATAAAATTGACATGAAAAGATTAAAATATACTGGGTAGATATGTTTATGTTGCTGTTGAATAATCTCAGTTGAGTAAACTATTTAGTTGACCTGCAATGACAAACCCCACTATTTTCGTCATTGTGACAAGGGCTGTAGTTACATAACAGCTGGAATCATAAACTGTGCCAGATATAGACTAGTAAATTGCAGTATAATGATCAAGCCTATAATGAAGAGTACTATTAGATTCAAGTGTATTTTTCAAATTAGGTATGACGTCTTTGTAAATACTTTAGTATATCTTTTCAGCAAAAAAATGACTTTTCTAACTCTCTTAAAATGTTGCTTCTGCAGAACTCCAGTGCTGATCACCGTGTTCGGCTAGACCTTGGGCTTTGGGATAAATTTAGTGAACTTGCAACAAAGTGCATTATTAAAATAGTGGAATTTGCAAAGAGGTTACCTGGATTTACCAGTTTGACCATTGCAGATCAGATCACGCTTCTAAAAGCAGCATGTCTGGATATTTTGGTGAGTATTACTGTTTATTTTACCTTTTCTAATTTGTTGTACTAAAATTTTTAAGCTTTGGCTTTATTTATATCTCTGTATTGTATCATGATTAAGTAGAAAGTCTACATGTTATCAGCATTATTATATATATGTTAACAGCAGGTTTTTTCATGGTTTGGCTGTGAGTCCATGGACTGTTGCCACAAAAAGAACCAACATTAACACTCAGAATTAATCCTTTTGATTAAACTGTTTTGAGGCACAGATTTTTACCTCTGTTGAAGGCCCAACTTGTTATCTTGATATGTTTATTCCTTAGTAACATACGTTATTTATATTTCTGGTTTGAATAACTGATCCTAGCTGTGACTAAAAACTGCAGAGCCATTGCCTACTGTCAAAATGGTTAAAATACTGACTCTGTACCCCTATAGCAAGTACACATGGACCAAATGTCGGCTGGCATCAGCCAGGTCAATAGAAACCAGCAGACATTCGGCCCGTGTGTATGGTAGCCGGTCCGACAGAAGCCGGTCGTTCAGCCATTGAATGGCTCCTAGATCTCTTATATTCAGTAGGGAACTCCCTCAGAAGCGATCTGTTTCTCTGATTAAGTAGTTTTCTATTTGGTACTTGCTTCAAGTGGTCATGTACTGGTGCCTTGTGTTTAATGCTTGCTTTATGGAGGCACATCCTACAGCCTTCCTACCATTCAGGATTGAGCAGTTATGTCTTCTACCTTTTGTTAAATGTTTATCCTAAGCAGACATGTTCTTCTACCTTCCTTGTCATGCTAAGTGGCCATGTCCTAAAACATTGCACTCACCTAAGGTGGACATGTCTTACTTCTGTCAATTCATTGCTTACCAGAGGCAGATGTGCTCAACTGCCTTCTTTAGGTGGCCATGTCCAGCTGCCTTTCATTTAATGTTTAGATCAAGCAGAAAGGTTCAGCTGCCCTCCATTTAGTGCTTACCCCAGACAGACATGTACCGTCTAGGTTCATTCACACAGGCATCTTGAATGTCCACCATAGAAAAGCATCACATGCTTTCAGATGCATTTAGAAATTAGCTCCAGAAGAATCCAGATGCAAGTATTTTGATGCCCATGTGCATGAGGCCTTACTGTTCCCATCAAGCAGGCATTTTCCACTGTCCATTGCTCTCTCCTAGTTGGTATGCTACTGCAACTTACCCGTGTCCATTAAATTCTATTTAGGGTACTGTCTATGCTAAGTGGAATTTGTTTGAAGCATGAGCGCTAACATAAGGCTCATGCAGGCTGCTACTGTTATAGAGCAAACATGCAATAAATACATATCTATGTACCGGTACCTACATTTCTTACAGCTGTCATGCAAAAATGTGTTGAGCTTTTGTACTACTGTGTATGCATAATGCTTATCATAAGCAAGATGGTGACTGTGCATAGTATATGTGTAAGTGTCATGTTTAAGTGAATAGTAATAGTGAAGCCATTAATTTGAGATTATTAAGTAATTTGTTGCAATGAACCAAAATTGTGTTTAAAGTGTATTAATACATAATGGTTATAAGATTTCAATTCCCTTTGGTCATATTGGCTAATAGATGCTTTTTGATTGTTATGGATTAGTGTTGTTTTTTGTTGGTATATATAATAAGCCTGATGGCTCCTCTTAGGCATTTTTCATTATTCATTGAAGGTATTTTTTTTTTCAGATTATTCATGTAGGTAACGGTGGTCCTTGCTGGAAAGCTATTTTAGTGATAATGATAATAGTCAAACTGGAAAATACTTGTAGATAGGAATAATGGGAATGTTCTAACCTTGCTCCTCCTACTAAAAAGTAATTGTTATTGCTGTTGTTGTCTCTATTTGGGATATTTTAACAATGTACCTGCCCCAGTGACAGGGACAGTTAGAGAAAATCTTTCCAACATCGGACATAAAAAAAAACTTAAAATGTCAAACGGGAGCACGTGATACAAACAATAAACACATCAGTGATCAAAACTGAACACATCAGTGATCAAAACTGATCTCTCTGGCTTTTGTCATTGAGGTTTGCCCCTCAGGTATGGAGGTGAGCACTCACTATATTGACTTTATATCTAGTCTCTTCTCACTTATCGACCAGTACATTGCAAGCTACCTGGTTTCCTTCTGATACATGATGTACCTTTGTTTCACCTAAATATATCTTTACTTATCAATAAATAGAAGAAACCCTTTTACCTTTTTGCACTTGACCAAAAACAAATGCGGCTGGACGTTGAAAGCACTGCAGTGTCATCATTTGAAAACAGAATCCCATCACTTTTTAGTTAAATCAAAGGCACCCAAAAGAAAAACAGGAATTTTAACTGTACCTAAAGAGGTAGATTACAAACCAAAAATACAATTGTAAAATGATCTAATAGATTTCAAGCAGGTGGATGTTTAGTTCTGTATTTTTTCCAATTTTTTGTGGGTTCTCCTTAGGCTCTTTGAGGTAGGTGTTGGCCAAAGGTATCACCTACCTGCCTTCAATCTATTAAGTCCATAAATCAATTGAATGTGAACATACACAATGTCATACACCCAGCCCTGGAGAAGTGGTGGCAGACCAAGAAACGTTGAAAAAAATAGTTAAAACAAATACTAGTTAAATCTAGATTTGCACAAGTTACAATTGGATATTACATTTCAAGTTTTTATGTGTGCACCTGATGTGTATTTTATGAAATGTAAAATGATTTTAAGACTAAAACTAAAAAATATACAGTTAGGTTCATATATATTTGGTCATATGGACATACAGTTTTTTTAGGTATTTATCAAAATATATTCAAGCTATAGTTAAATAATATGGGCTGAAAGTGCACATTCTCGGGTTTAATTTGAGAGTATGTACATCCAAATCCGAGGGAGGGTTTAGGAATTACAGCTCTTAAGAATAGCCGCCCCCCCCACCTTTTTCAAAGGACCAAAAGTAATTAGACAATTGAATCAAAAGTTGTTTCATGACCAGGTGTGGGCTACTCATTCGTTATTTCTTCATCAATTAAACAGGTAAAGGGTCTGGAGTTGATTCTAAGTGTGGTATTTGCATTTGGAATCTATTGATGTGAACCTACATCATGTGTTCGAAGGAGCTGTCCATGCAAGTGAAACAGGCCATTGTAAGGCTTCAAAAACTAAACAAATCCATCAGAGAGATAGCAGCAACATTAGGAGTGGCTAAATCCACAGTTTGGTACATTCTGAGGAAAGAAGAATGCACTGATGAGCTCAGCAACATAAAAAGGCCTGGACGCCCATGGAAGACAACAGTGGTGGATGATCGCAGGATCCTCTCTATGGTAAAGAAAAGCCCATTCACAACATCCATACAAGTATATAAAGTAAATAACCGCGCTAAGCCAAAGAAAAAGCAGCAGCTGTAGTGGGAGTCACTAAGTAGAAGATGTAAAGGGAGAGCTGCGCTAAATTGATGGAAAACCAGAGTCACCCAGTATGAACAAAATAAGGTAAACCCACAATAACAGATGGTACTATGTCAAATAAATTCTCCTGCAACACAGACACATGTATGTCACAAATTGTCAGCAGGCATAAATACAGATGTGAGAAATAGTCCATCAAAAAAGTCCATAAGGTTGAATAGGTGTCCAGTGAAAAGGATGAAACCACACACCACTTTCAACGTGTCTAATTCCACAGGTGCCACATGCAAAGAGCTCAAGATCTGCTTACCAGAGCTCATAGGATTATGAGCATAACACACATGTCCACAAATGGGCCAACCAAAATCGACCATGTGTAGCGTAATACCACTATTCTTGGGCGGATGACCCCGAGCTGAAATAGGAGCCTCTCGGTGTTCCACGTTCCAAAAAAAAGAAGGGTACGATAGCGTAGTACGTCCACACAAGTTTATTAAACATAGGTTAAAAGAAACACTTACATTATATATAAGAACAAGCGCTTGTAATAGTCTAATGCCGCCCGACTTCCGGGTCGCGTCGTGGTGACGTCAGCACGCCTTCCCTACGCCGTTTCGTGACACCTCACGTCTTCCAGGGGATGCGGGCGGCGCGCTGACGCACCACTTAAATAACAAACAACAGACCACCTCCTCCGCTGTCACACGGGACGGAAGCCGCCATCTTAACTAATGGAATGCCACTACCTAAGAGGTTTAACACCAAGGCAGGCAAAAAAAACACATAATCTCAAAAACAAAGCCACCGGAAGGAGCTAGGTCCGTATCAATATGCCATTTTAGACAGAAAGCTACATTGCAAAACAAACATCGTGTTGGTCCAAAAGCCCCCATGATGCTGTAATCAATTATACTGACAAACGATATGCAATTAGCCTCAATATCACAAAAACTTCACAAATGGGCAAACGCCCAATCTGCCATACTAAATGCTGGCAAAGTGGAAAAGGGAACCTGATCCATATAGCATAATCACAATAATATGAATAGACACTAGTATTTAAATAAGTCTACCGGGGCAGACAAAAAAGACCAGCATGATTATAAGACCAGCATGGTTTTTGAGTGGCAAAAAAAACTGGTACCTGCCGTTTCGGTTGAGACAACCACAGTACCACTCATTCGGACGGGAGCTGAACCCATGAATCCTGTTAATGGAACCAACCCGCCCCAACTAAGCCTACCACAGAGGGAATACTACCAGTCTTTTAAGTCCCCCTCTAGGGGTAGAGCCAGAGGGCGTGGTAGAGGTAATTCTCGTGGTAATAAACAGGGTAATCAATATAATAGGAATTGGTCACCTCATTATAAGGAGAACAATTCCCCCTACCGTCCTCAGGGTCCTAATAATAGAGGAACCCATGACCAGCATTATGGTAACAATCAATACCAACAGTGGAGACCTAGACCCGACTTTGTTCCTGATAATAGGGGGCCCTATGGTCAGTATTATGGACAGAGTAATGGCCAATCCCAGCAGTGGAGGCATAGACCCGATTATAGATCATATGAGCAGCAGGGTCAACGCATGCCCTCTAGGGATCGGGATGGAGATGACGGTCTTGAATATAGGCCCAATGTGCCGGTTCAAAATCAGTTCTACCCATTAAGGGACAATCAAGCCCCAATGGAGAGACAGATTGAACCTAGGTCACAGGCCATTGAAGACCCTGGGGAGGGCACAAGTACTTGTACCTCATTGAACAAACAATTCCCCTCCCAGGATGAACCAGTCCAACAGAGCTACCCTGGTTGGGGTTTTCAAGGGGTCAAACAAGGCCCACTAAGGCCGTTAGAAAACCAAGGGGCACCAGAGGAGGGAGGAGGCTACAACTTAAGGGCAAAGAAAAGAACCTAGGTGGGGCTGGTATTTTTAACCTGAGTCGTCAGACCTTGTCTGACTCTGAAATGAGTATTCTTGACAAAGGGCTTAAGTTTGCTCCACCTAGGCCATTAAATAAGTTCCAAACTTATATGGACATTCACAAATTTGTCCGAAAGGTCAACATTCAAAAATATGTGTTGGGGAATCCTATAACTGATAAGAAGTCCGTCCCCACACATTTCCAGCATTCCAATTTGTCCAATGCCTCCTTATTTAATCCTCCTGGAGCCCTGGCACCCTCCCTTAAGGTGTTTAGGGATGTAGTGATCCGGGATCTAAACGATGTCCAGGTTCGCAAGAACAGGTTGAGCCAGAAACTTACCCTGGGTCTGGACACCTTATGCCAGAATAAAGATCTGGTGATCCGCCCAGCGGACAAGGGGGGTGGTATAGTAGTGTTGGATAGGGATGATTATCTGTCTGAAATGAGGCGGATTCTCAGCGATTCCGACACCTATACCCCCCTCCCAAAAGACCCTGGTACCCGTTATAAGAGAGAATTGGAAAATATTGTGTCCAAAGGTCATTCTCTGGGTATTTTGAATAAGAAAGAGAAGACCTATTTGGTACCTAAGGCCCCAAGAACGCCTATCATTTACTACTTACCAAAGATACATAAGAGTCTAACCTCCCCCCCGGGCCGTCCCATTGTCAGTGGCATAGACTCTGTGACGTCCCGGGTGGGGAGGTATATAGACTCGTATCTTCAGCCTTTGGTACGGCTTATTCCATCTTACATAAAGGACACTCGGCATGTTATTAACATGCTGGAAACCATTGCCCCAGTTGATGGCCTGTGGCTCGTCACAGCAGATGTGGCTTCCCTGTATTCTATAATCCCGCATGAATTGGGACTGAAGGCTGTGGAGGATTCTCTTATCCGGGACTCTGATATTCCTGTACTTCAGACCCAGCTGATTATGGATCTACTCAAATTTGCCACCAGGTCTAACTATTTCTGGTTTGGGGGGCAATACTATCGCCAGGATAGAGGAGTGGCGATGGGGGCGAAGTATGCCCCCTCACTCGCCAACCTCTTTATGGCCCAGTGGGAGGAGGACGTCATCTATAATAGTGCTAAACCCCAGATCTTGCTCTGGGCTAGGTACATTGATGACGTCCTCCTCCTATGGGATGGGCCTAGATCTGAGCTGGATATGTTCATGGAAGAACTGAACAACAATAACAGAGGTATTAAGCTCAGTTTTGAAGCCAGCCAGGAGTCCATTAACTTTTTGGACCTGACCATCTCTCGTGATGAGGTCAAGTTTATTACAAGAACATACTTCAAAGCAACCGACAGGAATGCCTACATTCCGACAGACAGCTGTCATTACTCCCCCTGGTTGCAAGCTGTGCCGAAGGGGCAGTATATGCGGCTCAAACGCAATTGTACCCGTCACGAGGACTTTGTATGTCAAGCACAGGTCCTTACTGACCGTTTTTTGGACAAGGGTTATGAGGAATCTTTTCTCACTGGGACCCTCAATACAGTGGAGGCTATGGATAGATCTGCCATGTTAACTGGCTCTACTAGATCAGCTATCACACAGCCTGCTTACACTGCTCCCTTTGTGACCACCTACTCCACTCAATATAGAAAGATAAAAAACATCATAGAACGACACTGGCACATCCTAAAAAATGACCGGACCTTGAGAGAGGTTTTACCCACGAAACCCAGGGTCATCTTTAGGGGTGCCACTACTTTGCGTGACAAATTGGCACCGAACGTTCTTGATGTACCCGGGCCTAAGCCTACTTTCTTTGATCAACTCAAGGGTTACTATAAGTGTAACCGTTGTCAAACTTGCTATTATAATGCATGCAAACAGAGAAATACCAGGGATATTCGCTCTACTAGCTTGGGTGTCAGCTTCCCTATCAAGCCCTGTATTTCTTGTACTTCAACAGGGATTGTGTACTTGTTGCAGTGCCCGTGTGGCCTGCAATATATTGGCAGGACCAAACGTGCCTTTCAAGTGCGCTGCAACGAGCACATTGCTAACATCAAGAAGGGCTTCAGGAAACACTCTGTTTCCAATCATTATAGGATCAAGCATAACAAGGACCCTCGAGGTACTATCTTTCTCGGGATCGATAAATTTTCTCCACATTGGAGAGGGGAACCCTTCGTCAGGGGATTGTCCAAACTTGAGATGACCTGGATCTACAAGATGAAGACGTTCACTCCGTTTGGTTTGAATATTGATACGGATGTGAACGCATTCATAGATAATTCTTGAGGTCTATGTACTCATCTGATCCTTCTCAATCCCTTCTGTCCCTTGGATTATGCTTCCTTGTAAAAGGAATTTTTTATTTATTTAAATTTTTATTTATTCACCTTTTATTTTTTGCTGCTTGGATCTTCTTATTTATTTAAAAATCTTCCAGATCCTTTTGCTTGGGGTTGCCTTCATTTGTTCGCACGTAAAGTGTGTATTTATTCGGCTATGCTTGACATATTTAAAATGCTGTTATATGTATTTATGTAATTTACATGTATTTACCAACAAGCATCGGGTAGTGTCCATGGGTTTTCATGATGCTGCGTTTATGCTGTATGGATTTGGGACAAGGATTGGCCCCCTTTTTTAACATTTCCATTATGTGGACATTTCATGTAATGTCACATAGGTGAACTTTTATCATTGTTTATTTATTTTAGAAGGGCCTGGACAGTATCTAGTAATATAGAGATTACGATCTAATCTATCCTTACTTTTGCCCAAATTACTTTTTTGTCTGCCCCGGTAGACTTATTTAAATACTAGTGTCTATTCATATTATTGTGATTATGCTATATGGATCAGGTTCCCTTTTCCACTTTGCCAGCATTTAGTATGGCAGATTGGGCGTTTGCCCATTTGTGAAGTTTTTGTGATATTGAGGCTAATTGCATATCGTTTGTCAGTATAATTGATTACAGCATCATGGGGGCTTTTGGACCAACACGATGTTTGTTTTGCAATGTAGCTTTCTGTCTAAAATGGCATATTGATACGGACCTAGCTCCTTCCGGTGGCTTTGTTTTTGAGATTATGTGTTTTTTTTGCCTGCCTTGGTGTTAAACCTCTTAGGTAGTGGCATTCCATTAGTTAAGATGGCGGCTTCCGTCCCGTGTGACAGCGGAGGAGGTGGTCTGTTGTTTGTTATTTAAGTGGTGCGTCAGCGCGCCGCCCGCATCCCCTGGAAGACGTGAGGTGTCACGAAACGGCGTAGGGAAGGCGTGCTGACGTCACCACGACGCGACCCGGAAGTCGGGCGGCATTAGACTATTACAAGCGCTTGTTCTTATATATAATGTAAGTGTTTCTTTTAACCTATGTTTAATAAACTTGTGTGGACGTACTACGCTATCGTACCCTTCTTTTTTTTGGAACGTGGAACACCGAGAGGCTCCTATTTCAGCTCGGGGTCATCCGCCCAAGAATAGTGGTATTACGCTACACATGGTCGATTTTGGTTGGCCCATTTGTGGACATGTGTGTTATGCTCATAATCCTATGAGCTCTGGTAAGCAGATCTTGAGCTCTTTGCATGTGGCACCTGTGGAATTAGACACGTTGAAAGTGGTGTGTGGTTTCATCCTTTTCACTGGACACCTATTCAACCTTATGGACTTTTTTGATGGACTATTTCTCACATCTGTATTTATGCCTGCTGACAATTTGTGACATACATGTGTCTGTGTTGCAGGAGAATTTATTTGACATAGTACCATCTGTTATTGTGGGTTTACCTTATTTTGTTCATACTGGGTGACTCTGGTTTTCCATCAATTTAGCGCAGCTCTCCCTTTACATCCATACAAGTGAAGGACACTCTCTTTGGAGGTGGGCGTAACATTGTCAAAGGCTACAATCAAGAGAAGACTTCAGGAGTGCAAATACAGAGGGTTCACCATAAGGTGCAAACCATTCATAAGCCTAAAGAATAGAAAAGCAAGTTTAGACTTTGCCAAAAAAACATAATAAAAAAAGCCAGACCAATTCTGGAAAACCATTCTTTAGACGGATGAAACTAAGATTAATCTGTACCAGAATGACGGGAAGAAAAAAGTGTGGAGAAGGCTTGGAACAGCTCATGATCCAAAGCACACAACTTCATCTGTAAAACATGGTGGAGGCAGTGTGATGGCATGGAAATGCATTGCTTCTAGTGGCACTGGGTCATTGGTGTATATTGATGATGTGACAGAAGACAGAAGCAGCCGGATGAATCCTGCAGTGTTTAGAGATATACTGTTAGCCCAGATTCAGCCAAATGCAGCAAAATTGATTGGACTGCTCTTCACAGTACAGATGAACAATGATCCAAAACACACTGCAAAAGCAACCCAGGAGCTTTTGAAAGAAAAGAAGGGAAAAAATACTGCAATGGCCGAGTCAGTCACCTGATCTCAACCCCATTGAGCATTTCACTTGCTGAAGGCAAAACTAAAGGCAGAAAGACCCACAAACAAAGAACAACTGAAGACAGCTGCAGATAGAGCCTGGCAGAACATCAGAAAGGAGGAAACCTAGTCTTTGGTAATGTCCATGGGTTCCAGACTTCAGACAGTCATTGCCAGTAAAGGATTCTGAACAAAATATTAAAAATGAACATTTTATTTATGATTATATTTATTTGTCCAATTACATTTAAGCCCCGGAAAATGGGGGGACTGTGTATAAAAATGGTTGCAGTTCCTGAAATATGTACTTGATATTTATGTTCAACCCCTTGAATTTAAAGTTGAAAGTGTGCACTTCAAATTCATTTGGATCGATTCATTTTAATTTTATTCTGGTGGTAAACAAATCCAAAAGTATAAAAAATGTGTCTGTGTCCAAATATATATGGACTAACTGTATATTAAGTATGTACATGTTATTTTGTAATTTTGAGTAATAACCTTCCTCTTGGGTACATTTAGAGGCCCCTTATTGCTGTTGGGTGCCTTTGATCTAATACCTTTTTTGGGATGGTACCTTTAAAGAAGTAAGTAGGTTTTGACTAGGATTCCACTTCTCTTTCTTATCGTATTACAGTTTTTAGTTAATTTAGTAAATTAAGTTATGTTTACTATCCACTGGGGCCCTACAGTGCAAGTAAAATTGATTTTGAAAAAGTACAGAGCAATGTGAAAAACCAACCCTCTCTAGTTTGAGTCTAATAATTATAATGATTAACAGCCCCTGAGGTATCCTGTAACCTGGAAAGTTCATAGTTGCTGTTATTAATCATGCTACGAGTTTAACATAAAAAAATCAAACAGATTTTCCTTTTAGAACATAGTGACAATGTTGCCCTCCTCTTCATCTCGAGTCAGAAGCAGTAAAGAATAGGCTCTCATGTCTGACATTGATATATGGCATAAACAGAGGAACAGTGTAAAACTATCCTCTGTTCTATTGAGACTGCCCTGAGGTCCTCTGTCCTTGTGAATTCATTCATACTGTACACTCTTATCACAGCCCTTCTGTGTGTGGTCTCTTTCCACAAGACATAACTATATATCACTGATTGCATGCCTGTCATCATTATATTATTACGATAAGTCAACGCCGCCTCCCTACTAATCTGATACGCATGCTGTGATTTATTAGGTAAACTGCGCTTTTTTTCACCCTTCTCTATAGTCACTGTATTGGAAGTGGTCAGCATGTGGACGAGAATTCTCAAAATACGAACATGCACGTGTACATACCAGCATGAGAGTCATATTCATACTGTTATCTTCGACAATGCATCTATTTAATACTCTAGTTTTCTTACTAATTAGAGCAACCTAAATATGTCATGATTGTTTCAAACCTACAGTATATGGTTATCATAATTAATATTAAGTTAATCAAAGGGAAGAAGTAGTGTCATTCAAATGCTTCCTGTTCGTCCTTCATCTGGCTCTCTACCCACAGTGGGTGCCAGCTCCCGTAGCAGCACATCCCACTCCATGGAACTGGGGGGGGGGGGGGCACACCACATAGATCAACCACATCTGCTGGTAAGCGAAGAAAGGCTTCAGCTACAGTCCCTGCATCTTAGCTGCACATTTCACCATGATTGCCTTAGTCATACTAGATATTTGTGAGATATCGTCATCATGCAGTTGACTTCAATTCTTAGAAGTTCTTCATTTCTATTGTTTGCATCTTAAACCTGTCACACATTTATACCAGATCATCTCTATCATATCCTTCAAAATTCTTTCAGAACCTTTGGTAGCACCATAATGGTAAAGTGTCTGGGGGTAACATAACAGTAAGGAGTTCCAATACCTGCAAAGTATTTCAGTTCTAATTATTCTGGAAGGTGGAATAGGTAGATTCCTGTATTGTACCATGCTCAAAAGCTGGCCCAGAGTACAGGCAAAAGTGTAGTCAAAGGAGCAAGATTGCAGGAACTGTAGTTAGGTGTCAAAGTGGTAAAATGGACTATTAGAGTTCAAAGAATATTTAAAGAGTAACTCCACTTTTGTTGATAAAAAAACATTTCTCTCTGGGCAATCTATGTACATTGCAGGGATTTTAAAATTATTTGTTCCAAATTCCTATCTTTTGTTATTCTAAAAAAAATCACTTTGTGTTTGTCTGTGTCCATGTGGAAAGTGAATTTAATGGAAGTGGTTTCATAATTATCATTCAGCTGCTGCACCTGCAGGGCTCTAATGAGGAAATCTGCTGGGCCTGCATCCCTTTCCGGATTTCCTATTGGGAGTGTCTCACCAAAAATGACATTTTTGTTGCTGGGGATGCCAGAAATCTGACTTGTATCTTAGTGCAGACTTCTGGGAAAATCATTGAGCCAATCACACAAGCGCGAAATGACATCTCTGGGGGGGGGGGGTTATGCGAACGCTCGTGGAATGGCAACAAACATTGGTACTTAAAAATCTCCATAGGCGACACGCTTTAAAAATTTCTACAGGTAATAAGTTTAGAGTTACAGAGGAGGCCTAGGGCTAGAATTATTGCTCTCGCTCTAACGATGGTGTGATTTGAACACTGTTTACATATGTTGGCTTGACTTGCGTATGCATTCACTTCTGCGTGCAAGCTTTATTTTACCTTAATACATCTTGTGTATTTTACCTTTTATTTTTTATTTTTACACTGTCCCTTTAAAAAAAAGTATTTTAATCACTTTTATTCCCATTAAAAGGAATGTAAACATCCCTTGTAATAAAAATAATCAGGACAGGTCCTCTTTAATGTGAGATCTGGGATGAAAAAGACTTCAGATCTCACATCTACACTTAAAAGCAAAAACAATAAAATGTCATTTTTTTCTGCAACAAAAAAATGGGCCCTTAAAGGCCGTTGGGCGGAAGCGACATACGACATCACTCCAGTCCTCCAAGGCCACAGAGTCGAGTGGGGGCAATCTTGCCCTCACTTAACATCCTGACTGGGACTGGAACTGAACGGATTGTTTTTCCCAATACCAACCGCTCCGGTAAGCGGGGAAAACAACCGGGCAGCAGTGGGAGGGGGGTGGGCTCCTCTCCCGCCACCCATAAAAGTATTTAACGTCAAAGTACTGACGTAAAAACACGGTGGGCGGTCCAGCAGCCATTTGACGGTTTGACAGGAATGTAACTGTTTTTTTAAACTGTTAAATCGATGTGTTTAGTTCCCCTTTATGATTTATAGCTGTTCAAGGGTCTCCAGCAGGAAGGAACAAGAGCACTGCTGGAGGCAATTTACAGAAGCCCCTTCATTTCGGTAGCATAAATATTAATGTGGAATATATAGACAGACTTTCCTAAGTTGTTATGGGTATAGTTCCGCTTTAACAGGCCTAGCTGTGCAGCATAAGTGGCAGTTAGAGAGTAGAGACAAACTATTCAACACTGGCAAGAGTGCTTACAATGGCCAAGTTTTTTTTTTTGTAAAACCTTTATCCCAAAAGGAAAGAAAAACACCGTTGCTGTAACTGCTTAAAGCGGAACCCATCAACTTAACGGTTTAAAAAACAGTTACATTTGCAGCATGCCGGTAATGCTAACTGTCACATTTGCTTGTGCTCTCAACCTAACTGTCAAACCATCAAATGGCTGGAGTCATAACTGATCATATGTGCATCATGGCAGTTACAGATCAAACAGAGCCTAAGATGGCAGCTTTCTTGCCAGAAAAGGAAAGGAGGGTTTAGTTCCCACCAATTTAAAGCAATTATAAAGGATGAAATGTTATTAACCACTTGCCGACCGCCGCACGACTATATACTGCGGCAGTCTGGCGCTCCTGGGCAAAGCGACGTACCCGTACGTCGCTCACCCACGAGGCTCTAGGGGGCGAGTGCGCTCCCGCCCCCGCTCGTTCCCTGACATCCCAGTGCGAGTGATTGGCGGCTCCGATGTCCGCCGGCCACATATTTTATATATATATATATATATATATATATATATATATATATATATATATGAAACAAAGCCCAGAGTAGGTCTTCCAAAACACCACAGTGACACTTTGCAGATAGTGTCCAATTCACTTTGACAATCACCATGTGAGCCTTCACCAACCACAAGCAATGGACTCTTACCAGAACATGGGGACTCCACTACAAAGTCAAATCAGCATAAATATGACAATCCCATCAAGCAGAGATCCAGTTCATATTATTTGGCTGGGGTTCAGCAGTATATCTCATGAATCCAACCAATGGTAACATTAATGGTGACCATAAATGCATGAAAATTCCACATAAAATCAAAATGGAAGAATCCAGAGTATAAAACTGTACAAAAGGTTTTATTGCACTTCAAAGTATGAATACTACTCACATGAATAAAAACAATTTGAGCTTTGTATGCATAACAATCCCAAGATGCATGATAGAGGTTTCAAACAATGCTTCACAAAAATTACCTGTCCCCTTTATGCCCCCGATGATGTCACATATGGCAAAGCGCATTGGTCCGATCTAACGCACATGACGTTGCCATGCCTACCTGGATTGGTAATTTTTGTGAAGCATTGTTTGGATCTCTATCATGCATCCTGGGTTTGTTCTGTATACAAAGCGCAAATTGTTGTTATTAATGTGAGTAGTATTCATACTTTGAAGTGCAATAAAAGCTTTTAGATAGTTTTACATTATGTGGATTACACTATGTGGACTCTTTTTTTTTTTTTTTTTTTTATGTAGAATTTTGTGCAATTATGGACGCCATTGATGTTACCATTGATTGGATTCACAAGATATACTGCTGAACTCCAGCTAAACAATATGACCTGGATCTCTGCTTGATGGGACTGTCATATCTATGCTAATTTGACTCTGTAGTGGAGTCCCCATGTTCTGGTAAGAGTCCATTATTTGTGGTTCGTGAAGGCTTACATGGTGGATTGAACACTCCCTATCTGCAAAGTGTCGCTGCGGTGTTTTGGAAGACCTAATAATTTCACTTATACTATATGCACGTGTTTGTTTTTATAACATATTTTATATGGTATTTTTTTACTTTAATTGAGGTACATTGTACATAATGACATTTTAGTGCGGCAATTTACACAATTACCACCGTTACATATTTTGTCTGACTATATTCAGGGAAGTTTTTGTGCTGCTCATATGCTTGCACATTTTACATTATGCTTTATAATCTTTTTTTTTACTGTTTATTTACCTGCCAGCGTATTTTTCTATTACTTACAAGAAGAACACAGATGTTTAAAAGCCATCCTTTTTTTTTTTTTTTTTACAGCATATCATTAAAAATTATAATGTAAAATGTGCAAGCATATGAGCAGCATATGAGCAGCACAATTTCTTCCCTGATAGAGCACTAGTCCTATTCGGCCCAAATTACCATAAATCCAAATATAATAGAGCTAGAAACATAATAGTCTAACAATTCAGGCGCCAGTGGCATAGGAAGAGGTGGAGTGGTCTCACCGTGTTTCGCAACTTGTTTTGCTTCATCAGGAGACCCTAATGTGCCAGGGAGTGAACTATAGGTTAATGTATTAAAAACATGTGCATAAACCAAATAGCCCATCAATTTCATAGTCATTACATACTTACATATGGAGACCCCGATAAGCAGTGTGTGGACAGCGCTGCAATCAATGGGGGAATATCCTGAACGCCCAGACTAAAATGAAAAAAAGGAAAAACTGTAAAATGGGGGTGAAATGGTGGAACTTCTCTTTGGACAGCCCTTTAAGTCCTGACGAATTATAAAAAATAATTTAAACATTACAAAGAGTATAATACTTAAACTCCAATCATGCGAAAGATATGTATGTGACAAGAAAACACTACTGGGCCAACAGGGAGTGCACAACTTACATGCGTTGGATCCAAAAAAATCCTACTTGGAGATGCGCCAAAGACGTGCCCAACTATGAAAAGAAAGCAGACAAAAACTGAATGGTGAAAAACTTGTTTAAAATAAGGGAAAAGGAAGAGGCCAAAACCTTCCCCAATATGTGCCCCACAAGTAGCCCATAGCTAGCATGTTTATAAAACAAAAGACTAAGGTCGTACCTACTGTACATAATAGAGCTGGTCTGAGAGCCAAGCAGCATTTCCCCACAATAGTCCAGGCAATCAGCACTATTACTACTGTCACAACTCTTCTTATATAGGGAAAGATGGCCGCCAAAGGGAAACTTTGCATCACACCTGCTGAAACCGGCTTCCAGCATTAGAAAGATTCAGGCAGGTATGCCTACGAACAGGTGCTGACAGTTCGGATCCATCATTTTTATGATCTATCAGGACTTGAAGGGCTGTCCAGAGAGGGGTTCCACTGTTTCACCATCATTTAAAGTATTGGTCATACTGGTATTATACAGTACAGTATTGATCACTGAGGAGACACAGGCAGCTAGGAATAATATGGGATGGGCTGAATACCTGAAAGCACTGATGGAGAGAACCCAAGGTGCTTGCATGACACTCGAAGTGAGAGCCTTTTGAAGAGCTAAGGTGCAGAGTCTAAGGTGCTGCCTGGTCTTCACCAGAGCTCCTGATTAAAGTAGTGATTTGGCTGCAGGCAATGTCCAGGTTGTTCCGTCAGAAAACAGGAGTACACACACGGACACTGGGAATGGGTAGAGGTATACAGAATTACAGAGGGTCACATGAAGCAGGCGCAAGCAAGGGTGCTTGAGATTACTGAAGCAGGATGTGGATAAGGAGTGCATGGGTTTTAGCTACAAATGGCTGGCAGAAACATTCAGGGACACACGTTTTTCAGTTCTGGGGCACTGGATACACAAGCCAGTAGGTAACACATCAGAAGTGCATAGGAACACACAGATGATGAGAGGAGGAGCAAAGGCTGGAAGCGCACAGGAGCAAATAATGAGATGCTTGTTGAAACTCAAAGTGAAATGCTCTGGTGCAGAGAAGCAGGTAACCGACTGAAGTGCAGGGGGGACACGGTGGAAGAGGAAGACTGGATGCTGGCAGAAATTCATGAGGTCACTGGAGCAGGATACTGACTGAGAAACACTGGGACCACACAGCTGATTTCAGACTGGGACACACAGGGAAAACAAAGCTGGAATCACAGACAATATTGATCACTAGAGTCACAGTGGAACTGGGTACAGACTCGTTGGACACTGGGAACACTAGCCATTGAATCCACACTGCAAAGCAAAGAAAACCACTAGAAGCGTTGCTAGGGAACATGGTGGGAGGGGGGGGGGGCTGGCTGCTATCATGTGAATGCATTGCTCGAACACTGAGCAATACACACACTAACCCTTTAGGCAGCGCCCCCTCTGTAATTGGCTGGAAGCTGGCAGCTGCTCCCAGAGGGAAAGACTGAAGTGTGCAACTGGTGAGCATGACAGCTAGAAAGTAATAGTCTACTATAGGGCTTGACAAATTTGCTTTAAATCTAGGAGCCAGCTAAAAAAGTTAGGACCCAGTTTTTTTTAACTTTCACAGCCAGAACAGTTTTTTGTTTTTTGCACCCGTCTTAAAAATCATTTTAGGCCTAAAGATTACATAAAACCCACAAACATATATTTTCTGAAATCAGACATCCTAGAGAATAAAATAGTGGTAGTTCTAATTTTTTATGTCACACAATATTACCGCAAACTTTTATGTGCTTGGGTGTAACTTGTTTTTCTTTATTTATCTTTTTTTTTACTAACTGGGCTGTAATAAATTCACATTTTATTAATGAAAAGTACAAACAAAAGTAAATAACTGCAAATTGTGTAATGCATTAAAATGGTACCAATACCCACATCATACACACCTAAAAACATGCATCCACCTCTTTCACTGTAAACAGTATACTCAATGAGCCCCTACAAAAATCAATGCATGATATTGTGGGTCAAATAATGAAGATATAGTGATGGTAATCCCATGCATGGAATTATGATGCAAAAAGGAAACAAGCCAATAGCCATCCAATGATGATGTCCTTGTGCAAAAGGGTGATAAATGTCAGTACTCCAAGGTGCCAGGTAGAGAAATGGATGGAGAAACATGGATCTCTGGTTAACTCATATTGTGAGAGCTCCCATATTTGTAGGAGAAGAGATGAATTAGCGTGGTCCAGAGGAGGGTAAAAGTTCACCAAATAAGCAAAGTCAACGGCTATCTTAAGCATATAGCTGTATGGTCCTATGGTTAGATCAGGGTAGATTTGTGAACATAGCCTCCCTCTCACACCAATGCACATTGAGGTAAACCATTCCACCAGCTGCCTTGGAATTAAGTCCTCAAAGAGATTGAATAGGACCGAATGGTCACAAAGTCAATGGCAGTTCCTATAGAAGCATGCATGCATGTTTTGTATACTTATCCATCCAGTAGTTTGTGGAAATGTAAACCCATAGATGCAGGGAAACATGCTCCATGATACGCATGACCGTGCACCAACGAATCACCAATGGGGCAGAGAGAGAAGGTGGGAACCAGAAACGCCTGACCGATTTTGCAGGGCACAGGCTGGCTGCTTCAGAGGCAAAGCACTGCATTTAATTCTTTCCCGGTCTTGATGGCTGGGGAAACTGTCAATGGGGACTTGTCACATGTCACTTCTGCGTCAATGACAAGAAGGGGAGGAGAACAGAAGTGTGCCCGCTCTCCTCCCTCTCCTCTATTTGGCTGCACCCGCTGTGCCAGATCCTGGCCCACAGATGGGCAAGCAGAGCCCGAGATACATAGCAGGGTGCACGGGGTGTGTGCAGCATTCGGGCTGCAGCCAGGACAAAACTTCTTGTTGCCATTGCAACCTGGCGCATGGGATTTGTCGAGCCCTGGTCTGCAAGTCTTCATGCAAAACTGGTAGAAAACTGATGTATCACCAGATCAAATGACATGGTGGACAAAACATAGCTCAGAAATCACAATAAAGGCTGTTGTCAAAAAGAGACGGCTGGAGATGTTACAATCCAAAAGCTGGAACTGTTGCCAAAGCATTAAAATAGATACAAGAGATGAATTCCTCTTCATCTTATCATACATACCATCAAATGCACACCATGTAACAAGACCGCTGGACAGAGAAGGATAGCTCAGGGGAGCTGTACAACTAATTCAAGTGTGTAGTAAAAGAATACCCATATTTTATACCACCCTGTTCATATAACAACACACTTAGTGATGCCAATGCGGAAATCCTAGAATGTGTAGATAGCCCTATTATTTAACCTCTCTTCATGGTAATTTATTTCATGCATTATAAGTTATTGTGATTATTTAAATAGTAGTTTTTTTTCTATATATTTTATGTAGCTACATGGATATTGTAACGCAGGATGAGTAAGTAGCCTCTTCAGCGTAGATGGGAAAATGATATAGTATGAGGAGTCTGGCAAATATTATGTGATTACACAACTGTGTTGAGCTAAATCAGATTAGCTTGTTATTACTTCCCAGGAACAATAGATGAACTTGCTTGGAACAAAACTATAGTTATGTTAGTAATGTAATAGATCTAAGTAGCAGAAAGTACTCAGTAGAAGATGAGGGGGTGGGTTCAAATGTCCTTATCGTCAATTATTTCCAATGTTCATTATGCGATAAGCCATCTAATATAAAGAAACAGATAAGGTTTTTTGTTCAGGGATGCCACAGGGAGACCTGCTAGCCATAGTATGATGACGCATAGATTATAGAATATAAAGCAATTTGATGTAACGCTTTTTACCTTTTAGTAGAACTCCAACCAAAATTAGAATGGTAGGTAAATGGTGCTGCGGTGCCAATTAAATATTGTAATGTTCTATATGTCAAAGTGTGGTGACTCAATAAAACGTATTTTTTATCATAAAAATTGCTCAAATTCATTTTTGTGTTGTTCTATAAATTCTATAAGTGTGATGTCTCAATAAGAACAAATAAAAAAATAATAATAATAAATAAAATAATAAAAAATAAATTAAATAAATGCTCCAATTTCTATACAGAATCACACATCCTGCTACAACATAATCCAAGTGCATATAAATCACATAAACAGCCACCAAAGTGCAGCCTGCAATCAAATAAATTTCAAAAGAGTTAATAATATTGCGTTCAAAATGTTTACAGATAAGACCATATAATGGTTAATATAGAATAAAAAAAAAAATTAACCATTAAAAATAAAAATGCAACATTTGCAGCAATACTTATTTTTAATCCCAACCTATCCCCCACAGTGCTTCATTTCCACCAGTAGATTTCTCAGTCTTCCGGGTTAAATGACTGCTGGCGTCTTTCAAGCTACTTCCTTTGAGCCATTTGTGCTTTAATGGCATTATGCTTTCATATTGGTCTACACATGCCAGTTTGCTTTTCCTGGTGTATAGTATTGGAATAACACCTAATGAACACTGAATACTGAATAAGGTGATCTGACATCAATCTAGGCTCTGAGATGTATTTACAAGAGGTAAAGAACTTCACAGAAAGAAAAAGCTTATGAGTACAGCTAAGAGCTCATGCACACTGCATCTCAAAGAAGCGGCTCCTATAGGCTTGTGAACTTTTGTGAGCTCACATTTCTTTCTGCCTGGAAACTCCCATCCATGTTAGCCAATATGTACCATGGTGTTTTCAGGCATTTACAGGCAACTTATAGGCAGAAAAAACCCCCACCAAACTCGCATTTTTGAGAGGGGCTTTAGAACAGAAAAGACGCCTAAGTACCCAAAAATGTGCGAAAAAGCGTGAAAAAGCACAAAAAAATGTGAAAAATAACGATTATGCTCACAAAAGCTCAAAAACGCGCAATAAAAACGTGTGCAAGAGCACAAAAAAAGCTCAAACTTTTAGGCAGAGAATTAAAAGCTCAAATGCAAATAAAAGCAGCGTTTTGTTTGAGCTGCAGTGTGCATGAGCCCTAACAGACCTTGTTTCTTTTGGAGAAATGTACGAAAAATAATAATTATAATTAATATTAATCACAAAAAATTGTATTGAAAATAATAATTTTTTATTAACCCGGTTAATTGTGTAAAAGTGCCATATAAAAAGCATGTCACTGTGTCCTGGGAATAAGCACATCATTTTGCCCTTCATTTTCTGACCTATAAGAATATATGTATATTTGGTCGATCTTGGCTCTAGTTTCCCAGGGCCAAAATTCAAAAGCTGTGGGGCGTATATTTGAGGCTGTTACATGGCTGAATGCTTTCATATTATTGTGACTAAGATGTATTTTTCTACGTAGGCCCGCACCTTTCAGTGACCCCCCTATGATTTATTGACCTCACTGTCATCTTCTTTCAGGCCGCTCTGTCTGACATCCAGTGTTTGATTTCCTCACAGTGGCTAACAAGATCTCACAGATCTCTGCGCCTCGCCTTTGTTGGCCTTTTCTTGTGAGAGGAGCGCCACAGCCCCGGTGAAAAATGAAGAGTTTTGTTAGGGCAGAAAGGGAGTGCTTTGCATGGTCAGGCCAGCTGGAATGTGTGACTGATCTGCTGATTCTCTTCTGTGCCACCATTCTTGTGCCGGCCATGGGAATGCAGCAAATGCTGCTTACCAGCCCACCCCTCAGTGGCCACATGGCACCACTAAAGGGAGGGAGACTCCTAGCACCCATATCAATGAGTTACTGCTGCCATTAATTTGTGCCAGCATGTTCTGTCATGCACAAGGTGACAGAGAAGGGACACCACAGATTTTACAGACTAAAGAGTGATGCAAGGATAGTGGCAGACAGAGCCTGCTGAGGGATGCCAACTGTCCCATACTCATAGTGTTGTCACTTATTTTCATTAAAATGTTCCTTACATTCCCCAGCATACAATAGACAACACATGCCAATTTAAAATCTACAAATGGTGACTGTCACAGGGGTTATTAAAAAAATAAAACGGCCGAAACTCAGCTTTAAAGTTTAGCTTTAAGGCTGCATTCACACCTAGGCAGAGCGATTTTTAGGCTTTTTTTATTTTAGCGTTCTGAAAGAGTATATAAGAATTTTAGAGGTGTATTATAAACATTTTACGTGTGTATTCTAGTTTCAGGTGTTTTTGTTTTAGCCAATAGAAAGCTCTAGATGGAGGAGATTAGGGGTGCTGTTTGGTATGAAAACATGCTCATAACTTGCGGTTTTAGGCATTCCCATTGAAGACTATGTGTCCAAAAACGCTCCAAACTGCATGAAAAGAAGCTCATGTACTTGTATTTTGCTACAGGAGACAAAACGCTCAGATGTGAACATGAGGCCATTAAAATAAATGTCTTTTTTTTGTCATGGAACTTTAACCACTTAAGCCCCGGAAGATTTTACCCCCTTCCTGACCAGGGCCTATTTTGCAATTCGGCACTGCGTGACTTTAACGGACAATTGCGCGGTCATGCGACGCTGTACCTAAACGAATTTGACGTCCTTTTTTTCCCACAAACAGAGCTTTCTTTTGGTGGTATTTGATCACCTGTGCGATTTTTTGATCATGCGCTATAAACAAAAAAAGAGCGTCAATTTTGCAAAAATAACAATATTTTTCACATTTTTTTTATATGAAATTCCCCCCAAAAAATGTAAAAATCTAAATTTTTTAAAATTTTTGGCCAATTTGTTTTATGCTACATATGTTTGGTAAAAAAAATCGCAAAAAGCGTATTTTGATTGGTTTGCGCAAAAGTTATCGCGTTTACTAACAAAGGGAAAGATTTCTGTCATTTTTGTTGTTTTTTTTTTAACGTGTAATGGCGGCGATCTGCGATTTTTTTTGCGGTACTGCGACATTGGGGCGGACAGATCGAACCATTGACTGACATTTTTGACACTTTTGGGGTTACCAGTGACATCGGGTCCGCCGGTCACACGCGCGGGGGGGTCCGTGACCACGCGGGAGCGGGAGCGCGCCTCCGGGGGCGCGCGCTCGCTCCCTAGACCCTCACAAGCTAGTGACGTAGCCCTACGTCACTTTGCCTGTGAGGGGCTGACTGCCGACGTAGATCGGCGTTAGGCAGTCGGCAAGTGGTTAAAGTTGAAGTAAACCCTCCTATTGTTTTCAGCCAAGGTAGCTGCCATCTTGGCCTCTGTTTGATCTCTAACTGCCAAGATGCTGCACATGTGACCAGTTATGATACCAGCCATTGGATGGTTTGACAGTTTGGTTGAGAGCACAACCAATGTGACAGATAGCATTTCCGAAATTTGAAACTATGAAACTATTTGAAATTTGAGACTACTAAATCGATGGGTTAACTTACGCTGTAATAAGACACTGTCACAGTCATCAAAATAGGAAAAGTGACAGGGTCTGTAAAAAGGACCCCTGACATAATTGAACAATATATGTGTATTTAACCAGGTTTTTAATTCAGACACCCCCCCTACTCATTTTCTTCTATTTTCCTATATAATAAAGTTCCTTTGTCAACACTTTTGCATACTTGATTTGCTTCCTGCCCTGGCCCTTCATCTCCCAATCTGGGGGCTGCTTTACAGAGAATTAAGAAAGGCTAACTTCAAGTCAAATTCAGGTTCCTACAACTGTTGTAGAATGACAAAATATATTTAATGATTTATTAAAGTGGAATTCTGACTATATATCTAACTAGCTTTAAAACTGTCATTCCCCCAACTAACCTGTTTAAGAAATATGTATATACTTACCTATTTTTGGGCAGCTCTGATTGCCACATGATTTCCCCTGTGTTAGCCAGCAGCGGTTGCAAGAGAGAGTGCTCCGTCAAGGGCTAATAAGACCTGGAGCAGTGACATCACCCATAGGCTGCAACGGTCCATCCCAGATTGGCGCTCCCTACTCTCTCCTGCAGCCAGCCCCCCCCAAACTAACCTGTTTAAGAAAGATGTATATACTTACCTACTTTTGGGCAGCTCTGGTTGCCACATGATCTCCCCTGTGTTAGCCAGCAGCGGTTGCAAGAGAGAGTGCTCCAACAAGGGCTAATAAGACCTGGAGCAGTGACCCATAGGGTGCAATGGCCCATCCTAGATTGGCGCTCCCTACTCTCCCCTGCAGCCGCCCTGGTGACACAGGGCTAGCCAGATCATGTGACCAGACCAGAGCAGCCTGAAAACACATAAGTACTGTATATACATCTTTCTTAATCAGGTTAGTTAGCTTAGATGTTAGGATGGGGGAGGGAACAGTTAGGCTAGTTAGGTGTATAGCCAGAATTTCACTTTAATGAACACAGTGCTACATTAATGAGTTTCTTTTGCATCTGTGTAAAGTTCAGATTTACATTTGAATTTTGTAAGGTAGAGCAGCAGGAAACGTTTTACATAACATTACATTACATATTTTGTTACAATATTCATATGCTTGTGTTCTCAGTATTCACTGACCCCAATGGAGAATGAGCACAATTTATATCCTACATCAACCACTTAAGGACCAAGCCTATTTCTGACACTTGTTGCGTACAAGTTATAATCAGTCGTTTTTGCTACAAAATTACTTAGAACCCCCAAACATTATATATATATTTTTATAAAAGACTCTGGAGAATACAATGGTGGTTGTTGCAATATTTTATGTCACACAGTATTTGCACAGCGGTCTTTCAAACGCAATTTCTTTTGGAAAACATACACTTTACAGAATTTAAAAAAAACTAAACAGTAAAGTTAGCCCAATTTTTTTGTATATTGTGAAAGATGATGTCACGCCGAGTAAATAAATACCTAACATGTTACGGTTTAAAATTGCGCACACTCCTGGGATGGCGACAAACTACGGTACTTAAAAATCTCCATAGGCAACGCTTTCAAAAATTTAAAGGCTACCAGCTTGGAGTTATAGAGGAAGCCTTTTTCTAGAATTATTGCTCTCACTCTGACGATCGCGGCGATACCTCTCATGTGTGATTTGAACATCATTTACATTTGCGCAACTTACTTATGCATTTTCTTTGGTGTGCAAGCACGCTGGGACGGGGGCGCTTTAAAATAATTATTTTTTTTCCTTTTTATTTTATTTCATTTTTTTCACTGTCCTTTTAAGTAAAAAAAATTTAAATCTGATCACTTTTATTACTGTCACAAGGAATGTAAACATCCCTTTTGACAGTAATAGGCAGTGACAGGTACTCTTTATGGAGGGATCAGGGGTCTAAAAGACCCCAAATCCCTCCTTTGCACTTAAAAGTATTTAAAACGCGAAAATCAGCATTTTTGAATACTGTCAGTTTTTTTTTTAAATCTGTGCCATTGGCAGCTGAGTAAACCAGAAGTGATGTTGTGACGTCGCTCCTGGCTTACTACATCGGAGACCAGATCGAAGCTGAATCCAACTTCATTCGGGACCCCAACCAGCTGGACGTGCCGGCTGGTCACTCAGGTCTCCCCGTGGGACAAGAGACCTGGGCGGAAGGTGACAGGGGGGGGGGGTTGTCCCTTTCCACTCCTTGTGATAACGGTTGAGCGACTGCTGAGCTGCATCTGTTGTTATCACCAGAAAGGCGACTGCCAGCTCTAAAAAAACTGTACCGGGTGATGCCTCTAGCTGCAGGCAACACCACGGTACAACCATTTCTTCAAACTGATGTACAGGTATGTCGCTGTGTGGGAAATGGTTAATGAAACTAAAAATGAACTCCAGGCTAAATGGCATAAAACACAGTTGAAATGATTATACAGTTTACTGGTGCAGATATATCTGCAAAATTATTTCTATTTTTTTCATTCTGAGATATACACTGCCCTGCCAGACTGCGCAGCTAGGCTGAAGACAACTCTTCTCTAATGCAGTTGAACATCCCTGTTACAAGCCTTTGATTTGAGATATCCCTTTGCTCACTCTGCACTTTCCTCCTGTCAGAATGTTCCTTGCTGGCTCATATGCATTATAGAACAACTGAACAGGTTCCTTTGCTCACTCTTCTCTCTCCTCCTGTCTATGTCCCTTGCCAGCTCATGTGCCTTGTAGATCAACTTATTGGCTCCTAATGTTGCCCCTCCAACTCCCAGTGTAAGTGCTTATCAACAGGGGACTACAGGAGTCTGATAAGGTCACCCTTAGTGTGCCCTGTGGACAAAGGGCAGGTTTACTTTGACTGGGGTGTATTTCATTTCATTTCTGTGTAGTTGGGCTTTAAATGTGGCCAATATAGCTTTAATAATAGATATATGAAAGACTATAAACATGCCCATCTGGATTCCTAAGCAATCACATGGTTTGTTATGGATATAGTTATACCCTTGGACAGGTCCCTTTTAAACTCTCAAAAATGTTAAATGCAATTATTTTTGAACAAAATACTTCTAGTTCAGGTGTGTGACAGGATCTTGTAAACAATACACTTTCTAGTGCGCTTCAGGCTCGTTTCACACTAGCCGGACTCCAAAGTCAAATGACTTTCGTGCAACTTTGAAATCCGACTTTGATGTGACTTTTACACTCTGTGGCATTGAAGTCATGATAAAGTCAGACCAAAGTAGTGCAGGAACCTTTTCTAAAGTCAGACAGACTTGTGTAGTATTAGGTAAGACAGCTCTCATAGAGAAACAATACATTTCATCATGTCATCTTACTTGGGGTCTCACAAGTCGGATCCTATGTTGCATCAATGTGAACCAAGCCTCAGTGATAATAAATATAGTATGTGCATGAAATATTACCCAAAAATATATATTGCAACATGCATATTAAGCCCCAGTTCACACTTATGCAATTTATTTGCAGATCCAATGCCATCTGGAAAGCATTGATTGGCATGTCATGTAAAAAAGCATTATTTCCAATAAAGGCTGTTCACATACAGTATCTCACAAAAGTGAGTACACCCCTCACATTTTTGTAAATATTTTATTATATCTTTTCTTGCGATAACACTGAAGAAACGACCCATTGCTACAATGTAAAGTAGTGAGTGTGAGGGGGGTGTCCCCTCAAAATAACACAGCCATTAATGTCTAAACCACTGGCAACAAAAGTAAGTACACTCCTAAGTTAAAATGTCCAAATTGGGCCCAAAGTGTCAATATTTTGTGTGGCCACCCTTATTTTCCAGCAATGCCTTAACTCTCTTGGGCATGGAGTTCACCAGAGCTTCACAGGTTGCCACTGGAGTCCTCTTCCACTCCTCTATGATGACATCACAGAGCTGGTGGATGTTAGAGAACCTTGCGCTCCTCCACCTTCCGTTTGAGGATGCCCCACAGATGCTCATTAGGGTTTAGGTCTGGAGACATGCTTAACCAGTCCATCACCTGTACCCTCAGCTTCTATAGCAAGGCAGTGGTTGTCTTGGAGGTGTGTTTGGGGGTCATTATCATGTTGGAATACTGCTCTGCGACCCAGTCTCTGAAGGGAGGAGATCATTCTCTGCTTCAGTATGTCATAGTACATGTTGGCATTCATAGTTCCCTCAATGAACTGTAGCTCCCCGGTGCCGACAGCACTCATGCAGCCCAAGACCATGACACTCCCGCCACCATGCTTGAATGTAGGCAAGACACACTTGTCTTTGTACTCCCCACATGGTTGCCACCACACACGCTTGACACCATCTGAACCAAATACGTTTATCTTGATCTCATCAAACCACAGGACAGGGTTCCAGTAATCCATGTCCTTAGTCGATTTGTCTTCAGCAAACTGTTTGCAGGCTTTCTTGTGCATCATCTTTAGAAGAGGCTTCCTTCTGGGACGGCAGCCATGCAGACCAATTTGACCTCTGGATATGACGCTGAGCACATGCACTCAACTTCTCTGGTCAACCATGGCGAGGCCTGTTCTGAGTGAAACCTGTCCTGTTAAACCACTGTATGGTCTTGGCTACCGTGTTGAAGCTCAGTTTCAGGGTCTTGGAAATCTTCTTATAGCCCAGGCCATCTTTATGTAGAGCAGCAACTCTTTTTTTAGGATCCTCAGAGAGTTCTTAGCCATGAGGTGCCATGTTGAACTTCCAGTCACCAGTATGAGAGAGTAAGAGTAATAACACCAAATTTAACACACCTGCCCCCCATTCACAACTGAGACGTTGTAACACTAACGAGTAACATGACACCGGGGAGGGGAAATAGCTAATTGGGCCCAATTTGGACTTTTTCACTGTTGCCAGCGGGTTTAGACATTTATGGCTGTGTGTTGAGTTATTTTGAGGGGACAGCAAATTTACATGGTTAGACAAGCTGTAAACTCACTACTTTACATTGTAACAAAGTGTAATTTCTTCAGTGTTGTCACATGAAAAGATATAATAAAATATTTACAAATCATCACTGCAAATTTTTTTTTTGCCTAGATTTTATAGAAAATAAAATCCCAGATGTGACCACTCCCCTCTCAAATTTGCATGGAAAAAAACACATGCTAAGCAGAATTTACTATGTGATGTAAAAGCATTGCAATGCAAATTCGCACCAAATCAGTCTGAAGCGGGGCTCAAGGAAACCAGGCACCGAAATATCTTAACATAAATTTTTGTTGAAAGCAGACAGCAGTAGGTGGCTTCATATATCTCTATTAAATTGCTACTCCTCCACACTGCTGGAGCTCCTTAACAGAAAGCCAGTGCTTTAGTCAAACCTGCATTGGCACCTGCATGACACTCTGGTATATGGGCAGGTGTGTTTAAGTTCTAAGGTTGATTATATAGATTGGGGAGCTCCTGAATTGAATCGGGGGGGGGGGGGTATCATGCTAATAGAAGTACGTGAAGCCAACTGCTACACCGGCAGCTTACATTTGCATATATGACAGGTGCACATTATTATCCCACATCAAAGTCAAATATTCCACATATATTTTTTCAATGATTAACACTGCATTAATATTTACTAGGAAATAGACTCACTCAATTTAATTAGATGAGTGTATCCTAAAAGAATATGTTTTTTTTAATTGTGCTACATTTAGTGACAAATTGATGTAATGCACAACCAATGTTTATACCTCATGTACCTTTTACGTGGAAGATGATGTGGTAAACAATTGAATACCTATTCAGTAGACACAAGCATTCTTTCACCCGACACATGTTTAAAGTAGTGGCTTGTACAGCAAATTAGGTCATTTTTTCGAACAAGTCTGCAGATGTCAGTAATTGAATTCTCTCTTTGAGAAAGCCGTTGTGCTCTATTTCACTGCAGATAAGCATGGGATATCTCAGTGTAACTAGCAGCATCCTTGGGCATGACTAGCAGATACAGCTGTCCAACTAGTCCAACAGGAATATAAAACCTGCAATATGATTGTGTGGATAAAAGTGCAAAGTGAACCTGTTCTTTATTCTAGCATACTCGCCTTCCCTTCACCCCCCACTGCTCTGTTTGGCCATTGTGAGCAAAGACTAATACCTGCTACTCCTAGGTGTGGGGAGAATGTGATTCACTCTCCTTGACAGCACTGATAATTGGTGATTGTTTGCACTGTCCTCTCTTTCCTTGTGGTAAAAGAGTAGAGTGGGAGCAAAGGGAATATGTGCAGCGGGGGGATTGCAGTTATGTGAGCACAGGTTCACTTTAATCTACAACACCTGTTGAGATGGAGACTATACCTCACTACCGTTCCCTGTGACCACAAGAACAATGACTGCAATGGGGACTCAACCCCCCTCCCACCTCAAAAAAAAAGTAGAATCTAATCCTTTTCTTGCTCTTTGAAACAAAGTTTCCCTGTTGCAGTGATTCTGCTCACTTCCTGTCTCAGCAGCAATACAGGAAGTGTAAAAAATCTTCCCCATTGAGACACAGAAAGCACGGAAAATGTGAGGTTTTAGACAATTACCCAATAAATGTAAAAACTTCAAAAAAATGTTGAGCTGGTAGCTTTTAATGTTGTACAAATAGTGTACATCAAGGTATGTCAATTATCATAGCCCCTGTAGTGGAAACATGTGATGTGCCTTGTGAAACATTTAAGTGAATGACACTTATGAACTTTCTATCTTTAGTTTTATGAGTTGCATAATATGAGGCTGAGTACCGTGTGGTTATTCCAGAAAGGAGATAGATAAATAAGGCACAGCTAATAGTGGGATATGGCCATGTTAAGATGGCAATTGACATAAGGCGGGAGTTAGATATTGACAAATTATCTGATTGCAACATGAAGTCTGGAACACCCGACATGTATGTCTGCAGACTCAGCCAAAGCACCCTGTGCTTGTGGTATCTGAGAGAAACAGCAATCTATCCAAAATCAGTTTGGGTAAAAGCTTCTAGGTGCTATGAGGTAGTGTGTTTGGTGGTTGTCACTGCCTTCATGTTTCTCTCCTCGTTGGGCGCCAAGTGTCGGTCACATAGGAGCCGTACCCTGGAGTGGGTTCTTCTGGTTTAACCTAGGCACTTTGAACAGTGTCCCTATCTTACACATGGGGTACCTTTACTTATACAGCCAACTTGAACTTTAATTAACTTTCTTGATGTTACTATTCACCACCACGGTCACTGTTGCATTTAGGAGGGACGCACAGAGCCAATGCCCTCTCCACCTGTCCAGTGTATCTCCTCTTCCTCCCTCCCAGTAACAGAATTGGGTCCCGCTGTGCACCTAGTGTGGACTCCATGCGTGCACTTCCTAAACGCTTTCTCTTCTGTACCTGTGTACAGCCTGAGGACTGTTGTGGTGCCAATCTGCTCCCGTATTATGGGAGATGGACCTGCTCATGGAGAGCATTGCCGACAACAACTCTCCCTGCAAGAGGCTATTCCATCTACCACATGATTACACTTACCAAAGGCTGCAAGAGAAACTTTTTTTTTTCTTACTATTAACTCTTGAACTGCTTTTTTCATAACCCAATGTGTTGAACTGACCCGACTGTAGACTAGGTATTTCAGTTACTAGCATTACACCCTTTGAGTAACAGGCGAGGAGAGAGTTTCAAAAGCTTTACTGAAAAACCTGGTCATTCCAGGTAACAATCTTTTTCTAACATTCCTAGTCCCTAACTCAGGTTTGTGACTGCCCCAGCATACCTGCACAGGAAAGAGTCCATTATAGCAAAATTCCAGCATTGGTGTCTTTGGGTGTTTGTAGCTCCAAGTGGTCCCATACTCTGTAGAGGCTTTTTATCCATAGGTACCCTGGTCTCAGCAGAAGGGTGTGTGGACAGACCCTGGTAACAGCAGCATCTCAATTAATATGGACCACTCACTCATCACCCCCTGAATCAGACCCCTGTTCTGTTTTTATATAGTACAGGACCAGTGGGTCAGGCCCAAGCAAGCCCCCCAAGAAAGAACCTGGAAAACATAATAACACTAACTCTTCAGGCTGGGACAGCCTAAAACTCAAGCCTTTTCCCTTTCAGGTCAATTGGCTGTTTTCTTCAGTCGAGGGAACCTACTCTACTATGCATCACAATTCTTTCCTGTTCCTGCTAAATTTATAGAATAGGATGACAGTGGTCTTCTGTGGTTCATTAAGGAGTTAGGTTACCCATAGGCATGAGAAATCAGTGTTTAAGTCAGCGAGCCCATCGCTAATCTTCCAGTGACCATATCATCATGATAATGGCTAACCTTTAGAAGGCCATACACTAGTAGAACTTTGTTTGAAAACTTTCATTTTAATAATGGTCATTTGATATATGAGTCATTAGCGGGGTCAAATTGACTGCAGTGATGAGAAAATCTGAAGGAGCAGGATGAAGATTTTTTTCTCAATCGCAGTGAATGTGGTTTTTATTTTGGAAAAATCAATTTTCCCCAAAATCAGATGTTAAAAGCAAAAGTTTTTGCAGTACTTTTGAATGACCTTCATCATAGAATGTACTAATGAGAATTTTCGTGCAAATGTTTGTATGAAAATCTACTAGTGCATGGCCAGCTTTAGACTGGCCATAGATGAGCATTCAACATACAAAATGTTTAACTCATGTAGAGCCCCAAAATCATTTTATAGAGTATTCAGCAGCAACATTATGCACAGTAAATTAAGAAACAGAGCAGCCTGGGGCCTTATTTACACTTTTAATTTGCCTGATGGCCAAAAGGAAGGCGTGACTGACCTGAACAAGGCCTAAAGAACGCTAGTCTGACATGCGAAACCTAGGGAATTGTAGGTGTGGTGATACTTGCTTGTACTGTATGACTAAAAAGCCACAGGACCTGCTGCAATACTTGCCCAACTTTGACAGCTATGCGCATTAAATTACCTGCACACATAATACTGCCCTACTAAAGGTGCCCATACATGGCTAATTATTACTAGCCAATGAAATGTGTCTTAGTCCCTTTCCATAAGCAACTGGGCTATCCAGGGCCAGTTCCAAGTTAGGAGACCCACATATATTTAATCATATATCAATATGGAATGTGTAGCCATATGAGGATCACATTAGTGTATATAGGCTCTCATAGTATGCCTTTTGTTCTCTATAATGCTATATATCTCTCAGCCAAAAGTGTTCCTCTGCATTTTTCTTACATATGCACACATTGTACAGAAGGTGACCATATGGATAGCCTACTGTGTTTCAATGTCATTCCTAGGAGCTGCTGTGGTGTTGTTTTATAACACCTTCAGATGAAATACTGCTTTGAAAAACCACATGGAGGCACATTTTTTGTTAAAGCTGAACTCCAGAAGGTACCCTTGCAGTTAGCCTGTTAAATTCGTATTTTTTTTTGTCTAGGGTACAATCGAAAAACAGTTTTGCTTCCTCAGGATTCATCCTGTCCGGGCAACTTTTCCCCCAGAGCCACTTCTTTTTGGCACAATGTTGGTTGCAGGCACCCTGGACCCTGACATCTTGAACAATGTAGGTCAACAAATCCTGCATTCTGAAGGGTCCACCCACAACCTAGAAGTACTTTGTGATGTTACCCTAGACAGAAACAAGCATTTAACCTTTTTAAATTCAGCTTTAAATTAAAATAAACATAATTTGTTTGAAACATTTAGTACCTTTTTAATTTAAAATTTTCCATGTCAATAAAATGTCTTTAAAGGAGGCTTATAGTCTTATCAATATATGGTAGGACTTTTTTTTCTGGTATAGGATACCAAAAAATTAGGGACATTGCCAGAGACAGCTCTTTAGAACCTAGGACCATACCTGGAAATGAAAGACAGTTTGAAAACTTGTAATATATGCTAATAAAAGTTTTTCTTTGTGCTGAAATTAGATAAGGCTGGCAATGTACTATCAAATCCTCCCGCAAATTCCTGCACAAAGATTTTTCCTCTGGGCATTCAATCATACCATCAGTGGCTATACAAATTTAATCTGAAAGTTTTGAAAAACGTTGTGCATTTGCCAGGACAATATTGCGAATTTTAACATTTGATGTCAGGATAGACAGAAGTGAATGTGACATTAAAGGAGAAGTAGGGCCAAAGCTCTTTTGGCCCTCTTTCTCCTGTGGGTCAAATGAGTGCACTTAGTAATGCACTACTGTGACCCGTATTCAGCTGACTGCAGGCTGAAGTCCACTGATGTCACTCAACCGATCCAGGCTCTGGAGGGATCCCAACTGTCAGGATCCACCAAAGCTTGACCAGCAACTGGCTCAGCCTTTTAGCCCACTGTTGAGAGCCTGGGCCAGCTTCTCTTGCTGCCTCCACAGGCCAGTGAGCACTGGAGGGGCAGAGCAGAGAAGCAGTGACTGAGTCACCAGCTGTCTGCTCACTGAAGACCGAGAGCCGAGTCTTTGATCGCTTAGTTATCAGTCTTAGAGGTGGTGAGACAGATGCAGTATCGGAGCTAGCTGAGTATGATTGTTTTTTTCTTTAATCCTAAACTTCTCTTTTAAACAAGTATTTCATTTGGCCAGATAAGCCGATCACACTAACCTTTATAAATGTTTTGCAAACAGCCATTTTTTAACTAAATTCTACAAGTGTCTAAAGCCGAGTCCCTTATACTGTCCATCTGTCACTTGTCAAAATTGCAGGTTTTGGTCAATGAATATCTTTTATGGTTTTTGTGTGGATACCTTTAGACTTTGTTAAGTCCACATTTCCACATTTACCAATAATCATTTGAGAGAGATTGTGTTTTTTTAATGATAATGTTTTTTTTATGACTCTTCATTTTTTAGAAGAGAGTTTAATGGAAATACAGCATAATTTCCTTGTGATGCTTATGAACAATGTCATTGCCTAATTTACCTGTAATTGCATGCCTGCCACACTTCCATTACCGTCTGCTCTTTGCTTATAGCTCAATAATCTTCCCATCACACGCAACTCTTGCTTTTTAATTTGAGATTAAACATTTATGATCTATTTGAGTTAAGTAATTAGATAATAATGGAGCATTTGTAATACTGCGCTATTTTGTCACTTTCCTTTCTACCGATCCGCTGGTGTCTGGATTTCCAATCTGTGAAAAACTGTGTTTGTTGCACGATATTCTTTTGTTCATCTTATATATCATACATCTATACATAGATGTTTCATGGCATAAGATGGTCTCATGTTGTTCTAGAAGGAATCCTTTTTCTATAGTGGCTAAAGTGCCATTAGTATGCTGAGCTGGTTTAGCATTAATTCTCTTTCCTCCAACATTGCTTTTATGCTGTGCTAAGTCTGCTTTATACCGTATGGCATATTAGCTGCAAAAAAATAAGAATCACTTTTAGCAATGTCTTTCTATTCCTACATTTTTTTGTTTTCATAGAGAAGGTACTTTTCTTTGCCACTGTTTATAAAGATCAGAAGTGTAATTTTGATTTGTCGTAATCATGAACACTTTTTGCATTTGCTATTAACCACTTGCCGACCGCCGCAAGTACATATACTGCGGCGGTCAGCCCCGGCCAGGCAAAGTGACGTATGGGTACGTCACTAGCCTGTGAGCCAATAACGGTCGGGCACGCGCCGCCGGAGGCGCGCTCCCGCCCCGCCTCGTTCCCGATGTCCGCCGGTCACTCGCGATCGTCCGCTGTGAAGGGAGAAAGGCAGGCGGCTGATGTAAACAAAGCCGCCTGTCATTCTTCCCTGTGTAACAGCACAGATCTAACGGTCCTGCTATGTAGGACCGTTGATCTCTGCTGTTACATGTAAAGCCACATCCCTGCACAGTTATAAACACGCCCCTAGGGACACACTTAACCCCTCCTTCCCCAATAAAGTTAACCCCTTCCCTGCCAGTGTCATTTTTACAGTAACAGTGCATATGTATAGCACTGATTACTGTAGTAATGTCACTGGTACCCCCAAAAGTGTCAAAAATGTCAGTCAAGGGTCCGATCTGTCCTCCGCAAGGTCGCAGTCCCGCAAAAAAATCACAGATCGCCGCCATTACTCGTTAAAAAACAAAACAACAAAAATGACAAAAATCTTTCCCTTAGTTAGTAAACGCGATAACTTTTGCGCAAACCAATCAAAATACGCTTATTGTAATTTTTTTTACCAAACATAGGTAGCAGAAAACAAATTGGCCAAAAATGTTAAAAAATTTTGATTTTTAAATTTTGTTTTTGGGGAATTTCATATAAAAAAATGTGAAAAATATTGTTATTTTTGCAAAATTGTCGCACTTTTTTTTTATAGCGCATGATCAAAAAATTGCACAGGTGATCAAATACCACCAAAAGAAAGCTCTGTTTGTGGGAAAAAAAAGGACGTCAAATTCATTTTAGTACAGCGTCGCATGACCGCGCAATTGTCCGTTAAAGTCACGCAGTGCCGAATCGCAAAATAGGCCCTGGTCAGGAAGGGGGTAAAATCTTCGGGGCTTAAGTGGTTAATCACATCTGTACGGTTCTTGTTCACCTCACTTCCCAATTTATACCTTGTGACAAACTGACCCTGTAAGGCCAGGGATGGTGTGTACCTACTGCACGCTGTACAAGATAAGCTGTTGGCAGTGAAAAGTCTGTAGCAGTATATGGGCGTTAAGCACTGGACATACCTTGTTCCCCACCTGGGTTCTAATTTGCCTTTTTCCTGGGATGATCAGTACTGTTGGGAAAAGATGCATATGGGCTGTCATGGAACATGTCGGCAGGTCTGAGCAGACCACGTATTGTCTCTAGACTAGCCAGGGGGCTGAATAACTTTTGTTGAATTCTGAACTTTGATTATCATCCCTGTGAGGGAACCTCTTGTTTTGTTCATGTTTTTCTGCAACTTTGATGAATGAATGTGGTTGGAAAGTCTGGTGTTTGGAATTTCTCTCTGCAAGCTCTCAGCTTGAAGCTGAACCCCACAACCTGGTAACACCTGCTTAATCCAACTAATCATCTTTACTACTCTGCCAACTCTTATTACTCCACCCTTATTGCCCATTCTAGTTTAAACCAAACTCATACTAAACACACACAGTTTAATTTCCTGTGTATGGATGATGGCACTGTAATTATTTTAATAAACATCTAAATACCTTTTACCTATACAGCTTAGTGTGTGCTCCTATACATGCTCTCTAAATTGTGTGCCACATCCCTTGAAAGAGTCAAGAATTGGAGTGGTTTCCCCTAAGGTGGGACTTTATAGGCACGTATCTAATTGATTATCAACAACTATGTATAAAATGTTAAAGTTTTATTAAATACAATATGCAAAAATATACAAAAAATATACAAAAAGAAGAAGAAAAACTACACATTAAAAGAGTAAGCAAGCATAATAGTGTGCACAATATCAAAACTCAATCATCTGATCCAAGAGCCAATGCTCGACGCGTTTCGAGGTAATGACCTCTTCCTCAGGGGTCGCTCTGAATGGTTTTATGGTTGACTGTGCCCAGTAATAAAAGCTTGCTCGGATAAAAGCAGAAAGGATTGGAACCTGGCCAAGAACATGTGGTTATGGAGTAAAGCCCATATGGATCGCGAATAATCAATGTCAATTGGTAGGTAGTGCGTCCCCTCCAATCGGACAAGCTGGAGTCCAAGTGGCTATCAACACTCTCCCCAATACAACACCATGCAATAACTCGTAACAGCATGAAAAAAGATAAAGAGTGGCATGTGTATCCAGGTCTCCAAACGGCAGGCTATGCCTATACCTATACAGCTGTCATATGACCCAGAACTTTTCCAGCCTGTCTGCAGGGAAACATAAGCTGGAGGAGCTTCTAGTCCTCTGCTGCTCGTCACATGTTCAAAAAAAAAAAAAACAGCAGCCTTTGGAATACATTGTGAAAAATACTAATTAATATCAATAACTTGTTTTAAATAATCATTCAAATATACACTATGTTACCAAAAGTTTGGGACCCCTGCCTTTACACGCCCATGAACTTTAATGGCATCCCAGTCTTAGTCCGTAGGGTTCCATATTGAGTTGGTCCACCCTTTGCAGCTATAACAGCTTCAACTCTTCTGGTAAGGCTGTCCACAAGGTTTAGGAGTATGTCTATGGGAATGTTTGACCATTCTTCAAGAAGCGCATTTGTGAGGTCAGGCACTGAAGTGGACGAGAAGGCCTGCCTCGCAGTCTCTGCTCGAATTCATCCCAAAGGTGTTCTATCGGGCTGAGATCAGGTCAGGTTCCTCCACCCTATACTCGCTCATCCATGTCTTTATAAACCTTGCTTTGTGCACTGGTCAAAATCATTTGGTGGAGGGAGGATTTTGGTGTGGGGTTGTTTTTCAGGGGTTGGGCTTGGCCCCTTAGTTCCGGTGAAAGGAACTCTTAAGGCGTCAGCATAGCAAGACATTTGGGACAATTTAATGCTCCCTTCCTGCTCCAACATGACTGCGCATCAGTGCACAAACAAGGTCTATAAAGACACGGATGAGCGAGTTTGGGATGGAGGAACTTGACTGACCTGCACAGAGTCCTGACCTCCATATTATAGAATTCCTTTGGGATGAATTAAAGCAGAGACTGTGAGCCGGGCTTTCTTGTCCAACACCTCACAAATGTGCTTCTGTAAGAATGGTCAAACATTCCCCTAGACACCCTCCTAAATCTTGTGAACAGCCTTTCCAGAAGAGTTAAAGTTGTTATAGCTGCAAGGGGTGGGCCAGCTCAATACTGAACCCTATGGACTAGGACTTGGATGCCATTAAAGCTTGTGTGTGTAAAGGCAGATGCCCCAATACTTTTGGTATTATAGTGTATATTTGAGATTAAATCTTTGTTATTTTTTGGCAATAACATGGTGTGGGCGAATTTCTGCCAGTTACAGGCTGTCACACCCCTCCAGCCTGTGTCTTAGAAAAGTAGGAAGGTGAAGCCTTCATCAATCTACATGTAATATCCCACCCTCATTATGTTTAGCTGGTTAGTGGACATGAAGGAGGAGGAAGGGCGTGGGCTATCATTTACCACTGTGTATTTGCCCACATGTGTGACTTAATAGTTACATGGGCTGCTCAGATGTGATAGGGAGGAAATGCTTAGCATAGAAACTCACTGAAAACTGAGCATGTGCAGAGCTGCCAACACTGTCTGGCAAAATCCCTAGCTGCAGTGGGAACCTGAACAGAAGGAGGTGATAGAGAACAGCAGGATCAATCAGATTTTTTTGCAGAATACAGAAAATCAATCTCATAGTGACTGATTGAGTGTAAACAGCATGTAATACAACATTTGTTGATATTTTTTTTAATGATGTTGGTTTAGTAACACTCTACCTCATATAAGATGACCCAAGTAATAATGTACATGATCTGTTTTCACAATCTAGTTGCACTCTTTCCAGTTTTTGAACCCTGCAAGGAGATGGACTTACCATTATACTATGTGGAAGTAAAGTCTAGCACCATGCCGTCTGACCTACTGGGGATTAAATGAAGAAGGTCAGTTATATACAAGATTGGCATGCAGTTGGACGTACTGCACATGTTCTGAAAGTAGTTATCATTGCACTACAGTGTTAAAGTGGTTCTGAAGGCAGGACATTTTTTTTACCTTTATGTACAGTATCTCACAAAAGTGAGTACACCCCTCACATTTTTGTAAATATTTTATTATATCTTTTCATGTGACAACACTGAAGAAATGACAATGTGTGTGTGTGTGACAACAGTGAGTGTACAGTTTGTATAACAGTGTAAATTTGCTGTCCCCTCAAAATAACTCAACACACAGCCATTAATGTCTAAACCGCTGGCAACAAAAGTGATTACACCCCTTGGGCCCAATTAGCCATTTTCCCTCCCCGGTGTCATGTGACTCATTAGTGTTACAAGGTCTCAGATGTGAATGGGGAGTAGGTGTGTTAAATTTGGTTTTATCGCTCTCACTCTCTCATACTGGTCACTGGAAGTTCAACATGGCAACTCATGGCAAAGAACTCTCAGAGGATCTGAAAAAAAAAAAGAATTGTTGCTCTACATAAAGATGGCCTAGGCTATCAGAAGATTGCCAAGACCCTGAAACTGAGTTGCAACATGGTGGACAAGCCCATACAGCAGTTTAACAGGACAGGTTCCACTCAGATCGGGCCTCTCCATGGTTGACCAAAGAAGTTGAGTGCATGTGCTCAGCGTCATATCCAGAGGTTGTCTCTATAAAATAGACGTATGAGTGCTGCCAGCATTCCTGCAAAGTTTAAAGGGGTGGGGGGTCAGCCTGTCAGTGCTCAGATTAAATACTGCACACTTCATCAACTTGGTCTGCATGGCTGTCATCCCAGAAGGAAGCCTCTTCTAAAGATGGTGCACAAGAAATCTAGCAAACAGTTTGCTGAAGACAAGCAGACTAAGGACATGGATTACTGGAACCATGTCCTGTGGTCTGATGAGACCAAGATAAACCTATTTGGTTCACATGGTGTCAAGCGTGTGTCACGGCAACCAGGTGAGGAGTACAAAGACAAGTGTGTCCTGCCTAAAGTCAGGCATGGTGTTGGGAGTGTCATGGTCTGGGGATGCATGAGTGCTGCCAGAATTGGGGAGTTACAGTTCATTGAGGGAACCATGAATGCCAACATTTACTGTGACATACTGAAGCAGAGCATGATCCCTATTGAGCCTCTGTGGGGAAACCTCAAACGGAATGTGGAGGAGCGCAAGGTCTCTAACATCCACCAGATTTGTGATGTCGTCATGGAGGAGGGTAAGAGGACTCCAGTGGTAACCTGTAAAGCTCTGGTGAACTCCATGCCCAAGAGGGTTAAAGCAGTGCTGGAAAATAATGGTGCCAAACAAAATATTGACACCTTTGGCCCAGTTTGGACTTTTTGACTAATGGGTATGCTCACTTTTGTTGCCAGCAGTTTAGACATTAATGGCTGTGTGTTGAGTTATTTTGAGGGGACAGCAAATTTACACTGTTATGCAAGCTGTACACTCACTACTTTACATTGTAGCAATGTGTCATTTCTTCAGTGTTGTCACTTAAAAAGATATAATAAAATATTTACAAAAATGTGAGGGGTGTACTCACTTTTGTGAGATACTGTATGTCCTGCATTAAGGTAAAAAATGTTGCAGCATTTGTATTGCCCCCTCACTTCCCTAAATGGTTACCTGATTCCTATCTTGAACCAGAACCACTTGCAGTGCACTGCTCTCCCTTTCTCTGCTCACAACACTCAGTGAGAGCAATATGGTGGCGCATTGAGAAGAGGAAGAGCCAAGAGCACCAGCGGGGGACTCCAGAAGAGGAGGTTCAGAGGTGCTCTGTGCAATACTATTGCACAGAGCAGGTAAACAAAACGTTTACTATTTTAGAAAAAAAAAAAGTACTCTTCAGAACCACTTTAAGGATTTAAGGACAGGAGTTTGTAAAGATATTCCAGTGAGAATGAAAGACATCACCCGAAACAGGAATACTCTCTATTTTATCAGCTTTTGTTTTTCCCACACACACTGAATAATATATACATTGTCATTACATATCTGTGTTTATTGGATTGACTTCAGCTCGATGCCATATTTTTCATACTGCAATCACGGCAAGTAATTCAATCATCATAATTGATCTGACCTACAGCAGTCATAAACCTAAAAGGATTCCTATGGAAATGGACTAGGAATGTGTAATGAAGTGTCTATTCATTTACATATCCTCAGCCCAAGTTGCAGCTTAGCTGCAGTCATTTTAGCTTATGAAGTGTCACCTCTGACAAACCTGTCTAATAGGCATGGATGAACAGTATGTTATTATGTGGTTATGTTGCTTACTCTTATGGTTAGTTATGAGAAAATGATCATCCATGTAATAGTGCAGCAGGTAGTATTATGATCATCCATGTAATAGTGCAGCAGGTAGTATTACGAATACGATCATCCATGTAATAGTGCAGCAGGTAGTATTATGATCATCCATGTAATAGTGCAGCAGGTAGTATTACGAATACGATCATCCATGTAATAGTGCAAGGTAGTATTATGATCATCCATGTAATAGTGCAGCAGGTAGTATTATGATCATCCATGTAATAGTGCAGCAGGTAGTATTACGAATACGATCATCCATGTAATAGTGCAAGGTAGTATTACGATCATCCATGTAATAGTGCAGCAGGTAGTATTACGATGATCCATGTAATAGTGCAGCAGGTAGTATTATGATCATCCATGTAATAGTGCAGCAGGTAGTATTATGATCATCCATGTAATAGTGCAGCAGGTAGTATTATGATCATCCATGTAATAGTGCAAGGTAGTATTACGATCATTCATGTAAGAGTGCAGCAGGTAGTATTACGATCATCCATGTAATAGTGCAGCAGGTAGTATTATGATCATCCATGTAATAGTGCAGCAGGTAGTATTATGATCATCCATGTAATAGTGCAAGGTAGTATTACGATCATTCATGTAAGAGTGCAGCAGGTAGTATTACGATCATCCATGTAATAGTGCAGCAGGTAGTATTATGATCATCCATGTAATAGTGCAAGGTAGTATTATGATCATCCATGTAATAGTGCAAGGTAGTATTATGATCATCCATGTAAGAGTGCAGCAGGTAGTATTATGATCATCCATGTAATAGTGCAGCAGGTAGTATTATGATCATCCATGTAAGAGTGCAGCAGGCAGTATTATGATCATCAATGTAATAGTGCAGCAGGCAGTATTATGATCATCAATGTAATAGTGCAGCAGGTAGTATTGTGATCATCCATGTAATAGTGCAGCGGTAGTATTTAATGTGTACATAGCTACCATTGCAACAAAAGTTTGGTTTGGTTAATCTATGCTTACAGGAAACAATGTAAATGTTAGAGTAGTAGGAGCCTTGCTTAAGATGAAAGGAGTCTTGGCAAAATAAAATATTAAAGTACAACTGGATCTGATAAAAATGTTTAATATGCTGTAGAGGACACTGATCTCCACTGTCCTATTTTCCCTGAATGTAAAAAGAGATCTTATTATGATATACCCTGGAATGTGCTTACTGAACACTATTCTGTCTGTGGAAAGAGGACCTGTCATTGCTACGCCCATAGAAACTAACTGCAGAAAACAATGTTACTGTACTGCAGTAATATGCCTAAACTACAGCATAGAGTGGCAACATTTCAGCAACCTTGTCACAGCCCAGAGGCGTAACTAGCACCTTCAGGGCCCCGGTGCAAGAAACCATGAAGAGCCCCCCGGACCCCTGGCCGGGGGTCTTCCCTTCAAGCTTGGGGCTCTTCCCGCTGATCCTGGGGTCCTTTACTCTCATTGCGGGGCCCTTTATTACAGTCCCACAGTGGGACCTTTTGACAAGTCCTGCAGTGGGCCCCCTTCCTGCCATCTTGGGACCTCCCCACACTGGTGGAATGCCTGGGCCCAGTCGCAAGTGTGACCTTTGCGATCCTGGAAGTTCACCCACTGGTGTCAGTAGTTTTTATTTTTTGGTATTTTAATTGTATTATTTGTTATCATTTTGTTATTTTTTTACAATGTCACTGACTATGACTCTGTCCATTCAGAAAAGGAAGGAGCTGGTAAATCACATATTTACTGACCCCTTCCTGCTTCTCTATTGTGACACATCCCCTGCAGCAGCCGGCAGGAGAGGGGAGGGAGCAGGGGAGCACACAGGGGACCCGCAAAACACAAGTGAACTGGATAGAAGGAGTGGTGGGGGCAGCATGCAGAGGAACCAATCTCCTCCATTTTCCTCCTGCAGCTACAGGAAAAAAAAGGAGGACAGTGATTGGGGCGTTTGAGACTGCAGTGCTTCCAAGTGGGCATAGCAAGACAGCTTTAGAGGAAATAGAGCGTTCAATTAATTTAACTCCAGTAACTTAAAGCAGAGTTCCGGCCTCAAATACCTTTTTTAACTAAAAATACCCCTATAATACTAATCCATCGCCCTTTACAGAACCGCTATTCTCATACTTACAAGGTGTACAGTATTGGATTTTAGTCAAAATCTTACTTTTAAAAACACTGTCTGGGTGCGGCCATCTTGGATGTGGGCATCTGAAGCCGCAGTGTAATCTGCTGTGTCCTTCTTCCTGATTCCAGGGAGTGTTCTGGGAGTTCTTCCTTATTCCAGCCTCCTGGGAGTGATGACAAACAGCGAGCACTCCAGGAATCACTAAAGTTGCAAAATAGGCAGGAACTCCACTTTAAAGTGTAAGTCCAGACAAAACCTAACTGACGCTAAACCTGTGCTTTGCCACATTCTAACCCAAATCTATCTAACCCTGTAAAGCAAATATCGCTGCACTTACCTATTCTGCCAGTCTCTGGCAGCAGTAGGTCTGTGCAAGAGAGGACCAACATTGGCTGAGAAATACCTGGGATGTTATGTCACCCATAGAGCTACTATGGGGCTTCCATTGTCAGTTGCCCTTCCTGCACACTCCTACACACTGAAGTCACCAGTGACAGCTGATGCTGGGCCTGGACCGATTTGGCTGCAAAATATATAAGTATACCAACTTTTGCTTTACAGAGTTAGATAGATTAGGGTTAGAATGTGGCAGAGAGTAGGTTTAGTGTTAGTTAGGTTTTGCCTGAACTTCTACTTTAACTTTTCCCAGAGTTGCGCTTTAACATGACTTAACATGTTCTGTTTCACATGTTTTAGGAATGTAGTTACAAAATCTATTGATCTTGCAGAGTCACAGTCAACCAAACATGCACACAGAAGGTTTTTTACTTTCATGTATAGAATGCATGAAGGTAAAAAAAACCTTTAGCCTTAACAACCACTTTAATTCCTGTGCTGTAGTTTACCATGGTCTGTGTGTGGCAAGAGTGTGTCCTTTGCCTAAATATATTATAAAAAAGGAGTCTCTCCTTTCCAACACAGAAGGTTGGGAAGTTTGTCTAAAGTTATCCAGAGATGCTAATGATGATATCCCTATCCTTGTAATTATTAAATCTTTGGGCATCTTCTGACCTTGGTTCACTTTCTAAGTTAGCAGATGTCAAGATCTATCAATATGGCTAAATTTTTCTTAACATTTGCTGTTTTCTATCTGTTTTCTGCTGTTATCCTTAACCCGCTTAGTGACCACCCACCGTAGATATACTGCTCCCCAAAAAGTGTCAGGTGTCCGATTTTGTCCACCGCAATATTGCAGTCCCGCTATAAGTCGCTGACCGCCGCCATTACTGGTAAAAAACAAAAATAAATAAAAATATACCATAGTTTGTAGACTCTATAACTTTTCCGCAAGCCAATCAATATACTCATATTAGGATTTTGTTTACCAAAAATATGTAGCAGAATACGTATTGGTCTAAATTGATGAAGAAATGTATTTATTTATTTTTTTATTGGATATGTTTTATAGTAGAAAGTAAAAGATATTGTTTTTATTTTTTCAAAATTGTTGGTCTTTTTTTGCATATAGCGCAAGAAATAAAAACCGCAGAGGTGATCAAATACCACCAAAAGAAAGCTCTATAGGCGCTTTTCCACTGCATGGAACCGAACGGTTCGGCTCTCTTTTGTGCTTTTCCACTGCTGGTACCGCATGGTATGGTGTAGGAACGGTTCGGTACGGTACGGCGGCGCTTTTCCACTGCATGGAACCGAACGGTACGGCTCTCTAAAACAGTACCACCTCGATTGTGGTTCCAAGAGGTACCATACCCAGTACCATATCCCACAATCCTTTGCATGCAGTCACTACTAGCCACTGATTGGTCAGAGAATCATTGTTATCCCACCCACTTACCTTTAGTACTACTTTAGTGGAAAAGCAAAACATACCAAACCGTACCGAACCGTTCCAACACTGTACCATGCGGAACCAGCAGTGGAAAAGCAAACCGGGCCAAGCAGGGCCGAGTAGAGCCGAGCCGGTACTTGCAGTGGAAAAGTGCCATAAATGTGGGGAAAAAAGGATTTAAAAAAATGTTATTTGGTACAGCGTTGCATGACCACGCAATTGTCAGTTAAACTAAAGCAGTGCTGTTTCGCAAAAAAAATGGCCTGGTCATGAAGGGGGGTAAACCTTCCAGAGCTGAAGTGGTTAAATAAGACTAAACTAGGTTTGGCTGCTTAGTGTTTAGACATGTGCTCTCAATACAAGTGTGGTAATCTCATAAAAACGTGTCCTCGTGTCCTCATCTAGTATCTCGCTTGAAAGGTGATATAGTGTCCTCAACAGTCATTTAGGGAAGGCGCAATGCCGTGTTGAGGAAAGATCTTTGCGATTAATTGTCAGGGATATCATCTACCTTGCTTCTGGCATTTTGCCCAGACCTGCCATCCACCAAGTCTCAATATTCCAGTTATGTATCAACATTACAATGAATGGTATTGCGTGATGTGTGCTTTATCAGGAAAATAAATTCCTGAACAATATGGCTGTTTTGTTTCCTTCTTATAGCGTTCTAGTGTAAGGGTCAATGTCACTGGTGGTATGACACCAACCAACTCGGGTTTTCATAAACACCCTTTATATTGGTAAAAACAAAGCCCTTTAGCAAGATGCTTGTGATTGTCTGCACTAGCATCATTCCTAGTCTATCACATGCCATATGCTGTTTTTAATTAGCCTGGGAAAATTGCATCTTCATCAAAAATAGAAAATGTTAGACTTATCAACAAAAGACTTTTTATGGCAATATGAAGCATTTGACTTCCATGTGACAAGATGTACAACATAAATGTCTATTTCTACTATGTGTGAGTGTAATAATGAGGTCAATTCTCATTCAGTGGCTGGCTGTTCATCTTCCCTCTATTGCTGCTTTACAGTCATTGTGCCTGCTTTAAAGCATAACATTTTCTAATTTTATTAGTGCTGAAATGTGTAAAATGCTATTGATTTTCCACTATTCATTATCGCGGGAAGAGACTTCTCCAGTCAATTGTGCCAGGATAATAGTTAATAACAGTACAGTAAGTTCAAGATAATTCATTGCTATGTATTTTAGGGCAAAGTCATCCGTACACTTCTCATCTGTGAGATATCTGTAGCCAGACTGGATTAGATAGCTGTGGCTCCATGGCTGTAGATTACTTGCAGTATCCCAGCATGCACTGGAAGCCATGAGTATTGTCTAAATCTGGTCTTACATGTTACAATCTGCTTTCTGAACAATATAATGTATATTTACCGAAACTACATTATATGCCTACCTAAACCAGTTGTGGCCAACCTACGATGTATAAAAGGCCTCATCTGCAGCCCCTTTCGTCACCAAGGGGCTGTATGTAATATTCCATATAGGTAATGCTACAGAAGACTGTCGGAAACGGAGGACATACTACAAGAGTAGTTAAAGTCAGGTAGGACATCAGTGCTGTATTTTGGCCTAGGCCAACAAGGCCCAGGTCTAGGGCAGCACTTTGCAGGGGGACAGCAAAAACAACTGCCCCCCCCCCCCCTCCACCTGATATTCTATTGGCCACTGGTTGCTAGAGCCGCCTCTCTCACCCCCCTCCTTTCTTTCTCACCCCCCCTCTTCACCCCCCCTCATTTTTTTCTCTCTCACCCCCTCTCTCTTTCTCTCTCACCCCCCTTTCTCTCTCTCTCTCATCCTCCTCTCTCTTATCCCCCCTCTCTCTCTCTCTCTCACCCCTCCCTCTCTCTCCCCCTCACCCACCCCCTCTCTCATCCCCCCTCTCTCTACTTCCCTCACCCACCCCCCCCCCCCTCGTGAGATCTCTGGGGTTCATGCTGGGACTTGTAGTCCTTAAATTTTGGTTAAGGTTTAGGTTTGAGTGGCAGATGAACCTTGACTAGGTCCTTTTATTTTCAATCATTTTTATTGAATTTTCACAAAACAAAACAAAAAGATTAAAAAGAACATAAACATGGAAGTCAGCAGTTGAGAAGATTACATCTAGGAAGTAGGATTAATTATTGTACCATAGTTACACGATGATCTAAAAACAACAACAGTAACAAGCACTTTATATGAGGCACGGGGAATGGGGTGTTGCACCGGACCCCCAGACACCCCATATGGGATTAAACTGTGTCAGGGGGGAAGGGTGACAGCACCCACCTCTATTGTTTTTATAAAATATCACATTTATATGACTGCTTACTTGTTCCATCCGAACAAATGAGGTTTATGTGTTTATAGGATATGATAGCCCAAGATAATAGCAATATAGAGTAGTTAGAGATACAGTACATACCATAGTACATACCGTAACTTAATCAATTAGCAACTTTACTATACCAATCAGTCCATGTAGACCAAAGGTTAGTTTCTCGTATCAGTGAATGTCTATCTGATGCTGATTAAAGTTTGTATGTGTGGTGGGTTTGAACCATATTTATCACATCAAGCAGTTTTGGGGGGTGGGCTGTTTTCCATAGTTTTGTAATGGAGAGTCTAACTGCCAGGAGGATGTGGATCCCTGCTTTACGCAGTGGTAAGGGGATGGTATTGCTGTTTAGGCTTAACAGAGCAAGGTCAGGTGAGGGGAGTAGGAAGAGATTGGTTACTTCATTTAGCAACTTAAAAACTTCTTTCCAGAAGCCCAGTACTTGGGGCATTCCCAAAGGAAATGGATCAGGGTGCCGCGTGCACCACAGTTTCTCCAACATTTCGGATCTGGATGACCTTTGAACTTGTTCATGATGGAAGGGGTGAGGTGCCATCTTTATGTTATTTTTTGGGTTAGTTCCCAGAGGGCAACGCATGAGGTTTTGACTAGGACCTTTTTTCCCTGTCTGCATTATAAACTTTTAAATGGCGTCAGACAGTCATATGAAACTCAGTATGGCTGTTGCCAAAGTTTCTTAGTTTTCAAAAGTGTTATCTAGAAAAGTGTTTCTCTGTTTTAGAGAGCCCTGGGCTTGGTAAATTTTTCTAAAACCTTTCATGCCTCAACATGGCTGTGATTGATGGGTAGAACATGATCAACCTGTTGCCAACCCCTATTCTAAACCTTATCTATGCTATTTATGGCAATCAAAAAAGTGTCGGCTATAGATACACTTTAGGCTGCATTCACATGTCAGCTTATAATCGCGGGCAGAACCGCCGCGGTTCCGCCCGCGATTCGGAGATTTATTGCAAATCGCGGGACGCCTAGCGTTGCCCGTTGATTTGCAATAGCCCCCCAAACGCCGAGCGATGTTGCCGCGATTTACGCCCGCCGAATCGCGGCAACATCGCGCAAACAAAATCGCGGGACGCAATACGCTCCAAAAAAGTACAAGAGCTTCTTTGGAGCGTATTGCGTCCCGCGATTTTGTTTGCGCGATGTTGCCGCGATTCGGCGGGCGTAAATCGCGGCAACATCGCTCGGCGTTTGGGGGGATATTGCAAATCAACGGGCAACGCTAGGCGTCCCGCGATTTGCAATAAATCTCCGAATCGCGGGCGGAACCGCGGCGGTTCTGCCCGCGATTATAAGCTGACATGTGAATGCAGCCTAAAATCCATAACTTATCATAACAAGCTATAGGACTAATGGGTTAAACATGAAGAAAAGAAAATAGCACACAACTACAGCTGTATTCCATAGCAACCAATCAAATTCTTGTTTCCCCAAAAATAAACAGTGACATCTGATTGGCACCTAATAGTTTCAACTCTAGTTGTCTATATATTTTCAATTTATTTATTTTTTTAATCAAAAGGAGTTTTATTGAAGGAATAAAACACATTACAAAGAAACAACACAAATAAAGTAATGCCAAGACAGTTCTACAGAGATGATAGGCAGCGGTAGAAAGTTCAGTACGTAACCATGAAAATAAAAATTCAATTTTAATGTATAATATTATGTCCCTGAAGCAGCCATTTTTGCACAGTGACTTGTCACATGAATGCACACACCAATTGGAATGAATACAAACTTGCAATGATCAATTTCAAACTTAGTATCAGACACCTGGAAACCCCTCCACCTCAACTCCCTTCCCCCCACAACACAAGCCACTCTACTAGCTTGGAGGAAATTGATTTCCTCTTCTGCACCCTGCCCATCATCATCTGCCCTCCGTATCCAACTCCAAGTACTAGACACACTTATCCCTTATTTGGCGATATATAAATGGCACGACTACGGCCTACGGTAGTTGGACGAACTAGCTGACGACAGGGGTACCAAACCTCTTAGTGAACTTGTGAAGGCCTATGACCTTCCCCCCTCTGTATCTTACACCTATGCACGGGTCAAGGCCTTCATATCCAAATACCTCCCCCCCCTAACATCCTGCTGGACACCCACGCTCAGGAATTCTTCTCTGCTAAGGAAGAAAGGTACAATACCACCCTTCTATTTAATGCCTATGGCACACCTATAAATGATTTATTTATTGTGTTTGAACTACTGTTATTAAATGTAAGTATGTCCTAATGTATTGTCCTTGCTATATAAATCCTGTAAAATAATTAATAATAATAATGTAAAACAGTGTGTGCCTTGCTAAAGCAGCTATTTAAAGATGGGTGTAGTCGTTTTGGGTGGGAAGTACTGTATGTAGAAGGTTTGTGGTCGCTATAAAGTCACTTGGCCTGCAGGATTTTTTATGGGTACAGAACTCCTCAGTGAAGTTTGATATCCTTATAATTGACATCATTTCACATATGTTCGTTGCTATTCAGCTAGTGAATATTGGCCTACAATGAACTGTGATCCCATGATACAGATACTGTGTCAGATACATACAGCGATTACCTGAAATTTGAACAGAAGATGACCAATGTCTACAGGTCTGCTCATCAGCCTGCCAGAGCTAAATTCCTTGAATCAAATCCAATTTATTCCTCCTAAACATAAACATGAATAAGAAAGAAGGAAAAGATCGACAGGAAGAATTCCGGTTTAAATGGCAGGGAAAATTAAGATACTTAGGTATAAAAATAACAGCAAAATGGAAGGATTTATACCAAACGAATTACATACAGTGGGTACGGAAAGTATATCCCGAGAACATACACCTTGATTACAATCCCATCAGGAACTGGAAAACCTCTCTGTGGTGCAGGGACGTCCTCTCAATCATGGAGAAGAAGATGTACTAAATAAATTCTCATCAAGTAGAGCCAAAATAGTTGTAAAATGTCTGCATCTGGCGGTACTTTTGTGGCACAGCCATGCATTTCATGTCCCCCTCATTCCTCACTGCCATGACAGCATCCTTCCACTGCAATCTTCATGGCTGTTGTTGTGTGGTCACAAATAAAGCTCAGAGAGACTCCTCCCTCTGAGGAGTGTTGGCAGAGCTCAGATGAGAGTATAAGGTCCCTTTTCCATGGGCGGTACACCCGGCGGACTCCGTTTTGCTCAGCGGGGATCGATCCGCCGATCCCCGCTGAGCAGGCGGATGACAGCTCCGTCTCCGCTCTGTGTGCAGAGATGGAGCTGTCAGAACCCCGCTCTCCTCTAGATATTACAAAGCCGTCCTACTAGCTAGAATCACTGACTGGACAATTATTCCACAAGGGAAAAGTTGGGTAAAAATAGAAAACACGTTAAGCGAGACACCTTTGAAAAATATGATTTGGGTACCACAAAAACACTGATATTTTTCTAAAGACACGAGTACACTTATAAAGTATGAATTAGGGAATGGGATTTATTGCACGAGCAAAGGAAATGGGAACTGACCATTAATACCACTTGAAGAAACTTTTTTTTTTTTTACCAGGGAATGAGACACTTTTTGGGGGGTTGGATAAAGGCTAATAATGCACAATTAAGGGATATTTTGAAAGAAGGGAAGATATGTGCGATGGGGGAATTAAGACACAAAAGAAATAACTTTTGATAGATGAATGGAGATACCTTCAATTAAAACTTTTTGTGAAGGCTTTGCCCCAACCAATAAGATCAGGAGAAAAATGTATTACCTTTTGAAAAACTTCTCAGCTTGTAGATGGTGCTGAACCACTGCATTTTCCAGATATATAAGATCCTTACAAGATTGGTGAACCCAGTCAGCCCACCCTTTTTGGGGAAATGGGAAGCGGAGCTCAATGCAAGCTGGAGCGAGCACGTAAAAGAGAAAATAATGAAATTAGTGGATGGCACTGCAATAGACATAAAAACGAGGGAACGGAACTACAACTGTCTGTCAAGATGGTATATAACACCCACTATAGCACATAAATATCAATCAGAAAAATCACCGTTATGCTGAAGAGAATGTAGGAAAAGGGAAACAATGACACATATATGGTGGGAGTGGCCAATAATACAGACATTTTGGAAGGATGTAATACAATTGATACTATGGAATATGTACTAAACTTACAATAAAACAATAATAAGGTCGGTGACGATTCAAGGACAATATCCCCCGGACATTATCCCCCCGGAAACATAACCCCTGGACAACATCCCCCCAGACAATATCCTCCCTGGACAATATCCCCCCTCTAACCCTATGTCCAGATATTGTCCCAGAGGATATTGCCCAGGGGATATTATCCGGGGGGATGTTGTCCCGGGGGGGATTATGTCCAGTGGGATGTTTTCCGGGGGGATATTGTCCCGGGGGATATTGCCCGGGGGATAATGTCCGGGGGGATATTGTCCGGGGGGATATTGTCCTGATACCATCGGTGACACCTCATCTAATAAACACAGCAAACTACCTAATTACAAAATATTGGCAGACATCAGAAGGACCAACGGTAAAGGACTGGATTAAGAAAATAGAAAACACTTATAATTTAGAGGAATTGTATTATTTGGGAGAAAATAAAATTGATAAATTTATGAAAATCTGGGAAGGGTGGAAAGTGTTTAAAGGTAAAAAGAGATATGCTGAATTAGTGGATGTTAAAATGGGATCAGAAGGAAAAATGGGACGTGAAGGGAAGCGAGGGGGAGAAGAGAACGGAATAACGGGTGTTACACTTGTAAAAGTTTTGTATGGTTTTATGAATAATATTTTTAACTTATGTAATGTGAAAATGAATTAAAAAAAATAAAAAAATGACAAAAAAAATATGTAATTTATTCCGCTGCACACAGCATCTGGACGCATAGATTGAATAGCCATCATTTTTCCATCATGTCAGCAGTCCACATATTTTAGCTACACTAGTTTGAGAAAAGAGACATGGGATTAAAAATACACCAGTTACTGTGGGTCTGCCTATGTCACCCCTGGTTCAAAACAAATAGCTGAGTCTACAGGTCACAAGAGGAGTTTTACTCTCACTTACATAATGAGAAAGCAGATAGTCTCTGGAAGTGTGGCTAGTTGAATTTTGTAGTATATTCAGAATGATGCTGGTTCTGTTCAATTCTGTTCAGTTTAGCAATGGATTCCCATGCTATTGTCTGATTTAACTACTTGCTGGCAGCTACCATAAGCATAGGATCAGCTTATTCTTGTCATTTTGTTTTCATCCACAATGGAAAATCAGACATTATTCACTATTCCAAATCCTTTAAATCCTTTTCATTAGATAATGCTATGGCTAAATGGTTGTGCAGTCCTAGAGTTCAGAGTTTGATTCTCAGTAAGGTGATTTTGTTTTTTCACAATTAAAAACATACTGGAAGGATTAACCCCACTCTTCCTCGTTTATACTCCCTCCCCGATCCTCAAGCTTGGACTAAATACCACATTAAAGCATTGTCCTATGTGGTTAAACAGGGTGAACTGTTTCCATTCCCCACTATTTGCTCACAATACAATATCCCATGCTCCTAATATTTTAGATATTGGCATCTATCCCAAGCCTTAGCAGCCAATTTCATTCCTCTACTATATGCCTTTCTATGACAGTGCTCAAAGAGACAGTGCGGTCTGACTGCTCCTCAAAACCTATGTCAGTCCTATATATTCATCTATGGTTAGTCATTCTCAGGGAGTTGTCGGATCTATGGAATAAATGGTTGCTGGATATTCCAGATCTTGATGGGGATGATTGGTCTGGTATCTGTGATCTCCCATTGAAACAACTTGTCTCCATTAGAGACCGCTTTATTCAATTCAAAATCGTACACCGAGCCTATTACACGTCATACAGACTGCATAAAATGGCTCCAAATGTAGCACCTGATTTCTGGAGATGTTCCCACTCTAGGGGTGACTTCACCCACATTTTCTTGTCCTGCCCAGCTAATGTTCCTTACTGGGAGGCAGCGGTCTGCGTTGTAAAACACGTTTCAGGAAAACACCCCCCCCCCTCCTTAGGCGTCTGTCTACTGGGGTTAGAGGAACAGTTGGCCCCCACAGTGGCTTAACCTACATTGCTGGGACTTCTCCTATTTCATGCTAGGAAAACAATAACCCTGACTTGGAAAAAATCTACTCCCCCTACAATTTCAACGTGTTCAACTCTGCACTACTGCTTTATAAAGACACTTACTATAATAGAGGGTGTCCATGGAAGTAAATGTCTAAAGGAGGACTTCATGGCATACATGTCTGATATTTCCTCCTAAAGGTTAAATACCTGTTCAGTATCTTTCAGTTATGTCATCCCATTGCAGTGTGGAGGCATATGGGATGGGTTTGACCTGGTGGGGTTGTTATCCTTTATTGGATTGGTTATGAGTAAGCGATCAGTAGAATCGTGAAATGTGTCAACCTGTCCCATGTCTGTGTGACGCACCTGTGTATTTAAGTTTATGGGAATAAACACCTCCAGTTCATCTACTCCAGAGTGCGGTCAATTTTTCTCTTTGAATACCTGACTACTGGATGGCGGATCCGACCGGCACCGGAATGTCTTGCCTCACCTGAGCGGCTTTTTTTCTGTTTGGGGTTGTTATCCTGCTCATATTTATGAATGTATGTGAGAGAGCCACACACACAACTTTTGTTTTGTTCTTTAATGTTTGTATTCTATCTGTCGGTCTGGAGCGGAATAAGGCCCCATCGTCGGTATTATAGGGAGGAATAGTGCCTCATTATTGGTGTGAGTGAGAAAAATGATCCCTCATTGATGGTGTCAGTGGGAAAAATGGTGCCCCATTGTTGGTGTCAGATGGCATAATAGTGTCTTGTATCAGTGGAAGGAATAGTGCCCCAAGGGCCAGTTAAAAGCAAGCAATGGGCCGCTTCTGGCCCCAGGGCCGTAGTTTGGAGACCACTGCTGTAGAGGGTCAGGGACTGATGTAAATGGTTGTGTTCTCTGTAAAGCTGGCTATGCACTATTCGATTTTCAAATGAATATTTGTACAAACGTGCATGAAATAAGTAGACAAATTTCATTTAAAAGTACTTGAAAATTTCATTTGTATTTAACATTCTTTTTTGGAATGAATGGATTTCCCAATATATACATTGTTAGAAATCTGTTTTCCATTCTATTGCTATAAATTTTCTTATTACTGCAGTCTAAAACAAATATTGTTTTGTCCCCAATATTGATTATAAAATTGAATGAACGTTCTTGAAATGAAAAGTTTTGAACTTCTACTAGTGAATGGCCAGTTAAAGGCATTTCAGAAATAGTGTCAGTTCTATGGAACTGAGCAGGAAGGTTTCCACCTTCTCCACCTACTATAATATCATCATGTGATAGAAAAAATTGCTAATTTTTGCAACATTGTGACCTTTGCTTTCTTGTTTGCCTTCAAGGTTACTTTTGTTCTTCCCCCTGGTTCTCCCCTCCCCCTCCCTCCTTAGGCCACTTAAGCCGGTAGGTGGCTCTCCTCTACCCCTTCCCTCTTTCCTCTGGCTTCCAGTCCCGCCCTGGGGGGTTGGAGCTCTTTTCCCCTAACTCGATTTCTTTGAGGCATTCATTTCCATTGGCAATACATTTCCCTACTGATTTGCCTTATGTGATACAATGGGGTTGATTTACTTAAAGCGGTTGTATCCCGCTTTTTGACACTTTTACCTACAGGTAAGCCTATAATAAGGCTTACCTGTAGGTACAAATAATATCTCCTAAACCGGCACGTGCATGCAGCCGCTCGCGCGAGCGGCGCATGCGCTCTGAAGGTCCGGGGGGACCTTCAATTAACTTGCCGGGAGCTTGCCGGAAAAATCACTCCCGCGCGCATGCGCGGGAGTGACGTCATCGCGGCTCCGGCCAATCAGCGCGCTGGAGCCGTCTCTTCCGGCCAATCAGCGCGCCGGAGCCGCCGAACCCGGAAGAGACGACGAGGGATCATGGCAGCGCCCGCATCGATGTCCGGGGGTCCGTGTCGGGGCTTCATTTTAAGGTAAGTTAAACATAATGGGCTAGTATGCGATGCATACTAGCTCATTATGCCTTTGTCTTGCAGGTTTTTTTTTTTTATTTTTATTTTTCATAGGGTTTACAACCGCTTTAAGGCAAATAGACTGTGCACTCTGCAAGTGCCGTTGTTCCAAAACTTAGTAAATGAGGTAAAGCTTCCCTTTGAAAAGAATACCCAATCACATGCATGGAAAAAAAAAAAACTGAATTTTTGCTTGCACGTGATTGGATGATGAAAGTCAGCAAAACTTCTGCTCATTTACTAAGCGCTGGAGCAATTGCACTTTGCACAGTCTATTTGCCTTTAGTAAATCAACCCCAATATTACTAGATTTGTGTATTCTCTGAACAAATCGTGTGTACCTTTTCTTGTGTTTTTATACAATTTTGAGAAACCCAATAAAAATCTTTGTAGAGCAAGGTTACTTTTACTTAGCTAAAAAAGGCAATCTATAGAACCATAGAAGAGAATTTCATAAACTTAAAGGGTAACTCCACTTTTGTGTGGAAAAAATAATATAGCGTATACAATTGTGACACAAGTCATATTGTAATTGAATTCAATCTGCGGCCGCTGTCATTTTCTGAAAATACAATGCAATATGGCTGCTGGGAGGTGTTCTGTACATAGAATGTGTACTGACCACACCCCAGAAACATCATTTCCTGCTTGTGTGATTGGCTCAGTGATTTTCCCTGAAGTCTGCCTAAGACACAAGTCAGATTTCAGGCATCCCCTGCATCAAAAATGTCATTTTTGGTGAGATACTCCCAATAGGAACACATCTAAATTGATGCAGGCCTAGCAGATTTCCTCATTAGAGCCCTGCAGCTGCACAGCTGATTGATAATTATGAAACCACTCCCATTGGACCCACTCAGCACAGAGGAACAAACAATGATTTCTTTAGAATAACAAAAGGTAGGAATCTGCAACAAAGGTTGTTAAAATCCTTGTAATGTACAGAGATCACACAAAGGGGAATGTTTTGCTTTAAGGTACTTATATTATCAATAGATATTAGTGCCGGTTCACACTGGAGCGATGCAGGAACCTTGCGAATCCACTGCAGGTTCCCGAATCACAAGCAGTTCACACTGCCATATGGGAACTGCTGGGAAAGTCAATACAAAGTCAAAGAAACCCCCTGATTAGTTTGCATATCGCAGTGCGAACACCCATGCGATCCGATTCTGGTGCGGGCTAAAAAAAGGGTCCTGCACGACTTTGGTCCGAATGCGTCAGCCATACAGTCTGTATGGCTGAATTTGCATCGCACAAACAACGCATGTGATTTGCATAGCAGTGCGGTACAAATCACATGCACTGTCTAACATTGCTTTAGTTTGAACCGGCACTTACTGTTCTATGAAGCTTCTTTATTAGAAGGTCTGCACTGTCAATGCTTTAGTTCTTCTCCTTTATCAACCAGGCCATTCACACTATTTAAAATAATACACTCTCCAAGTGACCTATCCTGTAATATATTTTATCTCAGCAGTTATCATCAGAAAGGCTGGCAAACCAATCAAAATACGCTTTTTGCGTTTTTTTTTTATACCAATCATATGTAGCAGAAAACAAATTGGCCAAAAATGTTAAAAAGTTTTGATTTTTAATTTTTTTTTGGGGAATTTCATATAAAAAAAATGTGAAAAATATTGTTATTTTTTGCAAAATTGACGCTCTTTTTTTGTTTATAGCGCAAAAAGTAAAAATCGCACAGGTGATCAAATATCACCAAAAGAAAGCTCTGTTTATGGGAAAAAAAGGACGTCAAATTAGTTTAGGTACAGCGTCGCACGACCGTGCAATTGTCCGTTAAAGTCACGCAGTGCCGAATCTCAAAAAAAGCCCTGGTCAGGAAGGGGGTAAAATCTTCCGGGGCTTAAGTGGTTAAAGCAAACTTTGCAATAATAATTCAGAATAAGTGCTTTGAATATGACTAAAAGAGCTCTAAAACAGGCTTTTTTGAGCAATGTTCACATATAGTAAATGTGGTGGCAGCACTGCATAAACACACTGTTTCTAAAATGTGTAAAGTCGCTGCCCTTTCTTTTTCTTTGTGCTGTGCCAGCAGATGAAGATGTGCAGCAATACACCTTACATTATTTAGTGATGTGACCTTCTTGCTTGCCACCTTTTTTATGCAGTGTTACTGTTATTACCAGTGGTCCATCAGTACTGATGAATGAAGACAGGGCAGAACATCAGTGATCGTAGCCTGTTATGTGATGCGACACAATCAGGCTAGGGTACAGTATGTGGAAAGGTGTCAATAAGCCTGAACTACTCAGCAAACTGCAAATACTTATCCAAAAATATCTAGAAGACTTTGTCCCACCCCAAATCTCTCTGGAATCCATTGGCAGAGGTAATACCCTTTAAAAAAGGCAATGGTATATCGTTTCTGAGCACTCATTCCTATCATATGATGATTTCTCCTAAGGAAATAAAAAATGACAAAGATCAAATGCTGAACACATGTTGTTATAATGCGTACTATACAAGTACTGCTTTAAAAAGTTGTATGGGTTTTTTTTTTTTTTTGAAAGAATCATACTTACCTAGGTGGATGCAGCATCATTCCGATGCTGCATCTGACCCATGGCGCCTCTAACACTGAGAACCGAGTGATCAGACACCGCCGATCACTCAGTTCTCACAGCCCTCTGAGCAGAGAGCTGGTGGCTGTCAGTCAGCAGCTCTCTGCTCTGTCCCCCTCCTCCCCCATGCTCACTGAAACACTGGGCTGTGGGGGGGGGAGGGGGTTGGGTTTGGGTCTTTGTTTTTTCATATGATATGATTTCATATGATGATTTCTCCTAAGGAAATAAAAAATTACAAAGATCAAATGCTGAACACATGTTGTTATAGTGCGTACTGTACAAGTACTGCTTTAAAAAGTTGTATGGATTTTATTTTTTAAGAATCATACTTACCTAGGTGGATGCAGCATCATTCCGATGCTGCATCTGACCCATGGCGCCTCTAACACTCAGAACCGAGTGATCAAACACCGCTGATCACTCAGTTCTCACAGCTCCCTGAGCAAAGAGCTGTTGGCTGTCAGTCAGCAGCTCTCTGCCCCCCTCCTCCCCCATGTTCACTGAAACACTGGGCTGTGGGGGGGGGGTTGGTTTTTTTTTTTTTTTTCAAGAATCATAATTACCTAGGTGGACACAGCATCATTCTGATGCTGCATCTGTCCAATGGCGCCTCTAACACTGAGAACCAAGTGATCAAACACCATTGATCAATCGGTTCTTACAGCTCCCTGAGCAGTATAGCTGGTGGCTGTCAGTCAACAGCTCTCTGCTCTGCCCTCCTCCATACTCACTGGAACACTGGGCTGTGGGGGGAGGGGGAGTGGCGAGTGGCCGGCCTAGTGTCCCAGCGGCTCGCTGAAAGGCTGAGCCGGGTGCTGCTCCAGGCATATGGGTGGATCCTGACTTTATTGCCACGATCTTGCCCGAGCCTGGACCTACTTGTAATTTTCACATTCACAAAACTCTGTGAATGAATGATTGACATGGCCCCTGGATGTCAGGTTTAGAAGACCAGCTGGCTTGGATACTAGCATCTCCTGAGATTCACAAAAAAAAAGATGAAAATTTTCTAGAAACATTTTATTGGTAAACTTCAGGATGAACAAATATTGTCTAAATACAAGAGGCATGTGTGTTGTTACTTAAAGTATAACTAAAGGCAAAACTTTTTTTTTCGTTTTGGATAGAGTGGAGAGGGATTAGAACTCCAGTCAGTTATTGTTATCTGTGTCCCCATAAAGAAAGTTCACCCTCTCTATTTGTCATGTTTACCATTATCATTGTAAGTGAAAGTAAAAGAAAATCCCAAATTTTGAGTTGTCCCCAGAAAAGTAATAGAGGGGAAATCTTCCAATGGGAACACTAGTTCTATTGACCAGGGGGTCCACAAGAGATTCCCTTAATTTGCAGGGATTTCCTGTTTTGGCTATGGGACAGGAAGTGAAGGGAAATCTCCCAATTGGGACAAATAGGGCAAAAATAAACCTTACAGGGGCTATAACCCTCCCTTACTATATCCAAATTGCCTATAGTTCCACTTTAAGGTCTTGATTAAGAACAGAAGAGCACACTATACATATCAGTGGCAGGGTCTACCAGGGCTGCAATCAGTTTAAGCCAGTCCACTTCTCCTTCCATGCTCTTTTCTATTTTCCTTGAAACATTTACTGTACATGTGTGATATCGATATGTGAATTTCTAAAAGTAATGGAACTATTTGGAGCTGCTATTACTGACGTTCTGTGTTCATATAATACAACTTTTCTCTATTCAATATGTTCTTAGTTCCTAACATCACCAATGGAGTGCCAGTGAAATTGAGGGCTCCCTGGCTGTTCCTAATGGCTTTACTTGATGTTAAATGTATTTCTTTAAGTACAGAAAATGGAAATGGATATTTTATCAACTTTATTACTTGTTATGCTATTTCTGTTGGACCTTTGTTGGAATGCAGTGAGACTCTGAGGCAAAATTCTAACTGAACGGAGGGTGCGTACCCTGCGCACCATAGGCCATTGGTATTAAAATATAACTTTTATTTGAATTATATAAAAATTATATAAAACATCTCAGGACTGTATTTATTTACAGTCCAGAGATGTTTTTTATAATTCAAATAAAAGTTATATTTTATTACCAATAGCCTATGGTGCGGAGGGTACGCACCCTCCATTCAGTTAGAATTGAGTTATTGCCAGCAAATTATCTTTTGAAATATTTAAAGTAATAGTTTTTGCTTATAGACTCTGAGGCTAGTTATTCACATCAGAAGACTGTCAGATTTGCACAATCCACAATGTTTGTAACCTTAAAATAAAAAAATCATGGATCTGGCTCCTTAAAGTATTGGCATTTGTTTAATAATAACCGTATGTTAATTGTGCTAGCAGTGATTCTTAATTTCCTGGTTGATCCTGCCGCTTCCTGTCATCCTGTTAACAAACTGACCACGCTAGCATGGAAGCCCATCCATGCTAGCATGGTCAGTTTACGTCCTCTATCATCTCTGACACTTTACGCTTGCACAGCGTGCTTGTACCTTCCATGGTCAGGGTAAAGCCATGCCCCCTGGCCTTCCCTCCTTCATTGATTGCCAGCAGCATCACTGGACTTTGCTGGGGAAAGAAGGAAGTGGTACAATGCCGCCAGGTATGATTGTGTTTCATCACCTTGGAAATGCTGGCACCTGGCTGCATTACATCATTTCCTGCAATGACTTCTGCCTGGTTCTGTAACCTCCCACCTGCAGGTCTTTGAAGACTGATCATGTGACCTGCATATCAACAGAATAATAAAGAGCTGCAGGCAAGTTTTTTTTTTTAAATCTAAGCAAGCATTTTAAAAATGTATGCTAACATCTCTTCAAAAATGCTTTTGTCAATAGTTACCTTAACAACCACTTTAAAACATAGAGGACTGATGGCGGAAAAGGCCAAGTGTTCCATCGAATCTTCTCTCTTCACCCAGTACTAGATGACTTTGAACCACAAGACAACAGCAGAACTGTCAGTATGCCAACAGCTCTGCATGTTCAATGAGCTTCGATTTTCAACAACCTTTGCAGAGATCATTCATAGCGTTATATTTTACTTTTCCTGTCATGGTAGCCAGATTGTTTGCTTCCAGCCCCACCTTCTGCCGTGTGAGTACAACCATAATATCTCAGTCTCTTATATCTGCTCTTGTTTTGTGTCTTTGTATAGATTCTCCGAATTTGCACAAGATATACTCCTGAGCAGGACACAATGACTTTCTCAGATGGCCTTACACTCAACCGAACTCAGATGCACAATGCTGGGTTTGGTCCACTCACCGACCTTGTGTTCACGTTTGCCAACCAGCTCCTACCTTTGGAAATGGATGACACAGAAACTGGCCTGCTCAGTGCCATCTGCTTAATTTGTGAAGGTGAGCCTCTTACCAATAATCAGACCTCTCCCATGTGCTGCGTCAGTTTAAGAATCAAAACTATTTTTGTATTCTGTGTGTTTTAATGTCTGAAATCTGCTGTCAAACTTCAGATGACATTGGTTTATTGGCTTAAGTATACCTTCAGTCAACAATCAACCTATTATTACATACATTTTTTGACCTTCCTTTTGTGCTTTCAAATTTGTTTACCATCTATTCTATAGCGTTCAATGGAACCAACATATTGGTGGATACACTTGTAATGACCACAGCAGGAACAGAAGAGATTAATAATATTCCAAAGCAGGAACATTAGATCAATGTTTTTCTTCAAGTGGCCTTCTTACTCCTTTCTGGTGGTGCATGGCTAGCTTTAGAATTTAAACTGAATGAGGCAACATGTTATTCAGTTGAAGCCAATCCAGGCAAAACTGACTTAAAATTTTAACCTTGTACAGTAGAGCTCCTATGGTTATTGGCAGGGTCAGTGCAATAAAGCCTTGGTTCGAATCTCAGCCGGTTCAGCATGAATCGGCTGAGATTCGAACCATGTATGGGTAGGCTGAATGTACACAAGTTGATCCATAAATCAACTCACAAGTTGATCAATTGATCAACTTATGCCTCGTACACACGCAACGATTATCGGCCGACCGATCGGCCGTCTTTTGTCCAGTGTTGTTGTGTTGGTTGAAATGTGCTCTAGACTGCACACAAATTTTCTCGGCCAACAAAAACCAACTTCAGAAGTGATGTCATGTGCTGGTTTACTTTCCGTGTGTTTTTTCTTCTCTGAGCATGCCCAGTCTTGCTCCTCAGATTTTTGTCTGCCGAAATCTGTACTGACTGACCGAAAATCGGCCATGGTGTTGACGGCCAACAAAAATTTTATAGCATGCACACCAGATTTTGTTCGGCCGAAAAGTCGGAGTCGGTTGTCAGAAGCATCATACTAACAAGCCGAAAATCGGCCGATCGGACGTTGGCCGAAAATTCACGGCCAACAATTGTTGCATGTGTACGAGGCATTAGAAACAACCGGACTGTTGGACTTTACATGCGATTATTGCTAGCGGCTCCATGGGGGGGTCGCAACCTGTGGTTGCAGGGAACAAATCGCTCTGTCTTTGGCCGGTCTAAGCCAGTCATCCTACTGTGCTGTTATGTTTCGGCAGGGAACATGTTAACAGAAGGAAAAAGATTACTTTATCAGTTTGTTGCTGTCTTCTATTGTTTATTCACCACTGGGGACAGGGAATTGACCAAGCTGCATTCTTATCTACAGTGGAAAACAGTGAGATCACCAACTTGGCTATGCTGTATGGCATGACTGTGTAAATGTTAGGACTGGCTGGACAAAATTAAACATTCTTTGATAGATAAAACAGCTGACATTTATGTATTTTACCTGTTTATTTAGGTGTTTGCATGGAGTGCAGCTTATCTACTTATCTACCTTTGGGTAGATGCTTGTAGGTTGCATAATTCACTGGCATGTTTTAATACTTGGAGAACCTAGTGGCAAGATCTCTGTACCTGAGTTCACAGATCTACCCAGGGTTGCCATCTGTCAGTAAATTTACAGTATTGTAAAAATCGTAATTTTTGCATCTGTCTGTGAATGTTCGTTACGGACATGCAGACTGGACAGATGCAAAAATTACAGATTTTACAAACTGTTTGTAAATTTACTGATAGTTGGCAACCTACCTTCTTACTCACCTAGACCAGACTTCAATATTACATTTTTCTGTGCAATAGAGAGCCCCTGTATCAGACTATTGTAAAGCTCCACAGCAGAGTAGAGAAGAGCTGATCCTGATCTTTTAAGCTTTTGTTTATTTTTTACTGTTTTTAGGAAGAACAAGCTCTAGCATCAAATTCCCAGATCTTGTATTACATATGATTTTTTTATTATTCCCTAATACACTTACTGTTTGAATTACTATGAATATTAGCAGTAGAAACATAGACCAATGTCACAATGTGTTTTTTTACAGACATTATATTCTGAGTAATTTAAAGATGAATTCCATGAATTCTGCTACTTTGGTAATAGTGCAGGCACACTATCAGTTAAGTCCAAAGAGGTGCATGACATCTCCTGAACTTATCTCTATTATTTATATCTGACAGGCTTATGGCTCTGCCAAATCGGGGCTATTAGAGAAGAGAGAGAGGCATACAGCGTAGCTATGCCAGTCCCTGCCTTATGCTGCCCAGTCAGAGAAACATTTGTATTTTCTGAATGATGACATTTGTGATTGGGCAGAAAGAGGAGAGGGGCAGGCATAGCAGCTGCACTTTAATGTCAACCACTTCCAGGAGTGCAATAAATCTCTCAGATGTAAATAATAGAGATAAGCCCAGGAGATGTAATGCAGCTCCTTGGAATTAACTCATATCGTTTCCACTGAGCGGATCGGTTCGGGTCAGTTCGGTACGGTACGCTAATTTGAGTGTTTCCATTATGAAAGTGGCCCATACAACCGAACCAAACCACACCATTCCTGGTCCTGCTTCAGATGTAGGGCCATAGGAAATGGTACGGTACGGTTAGGGCGGAGCTACTGGTGTCACGCCATAGATTCCACTTATTGGCGGAAGGGAAAACTTCAATGCTCACATCAAATGAAAGAGCAAAACAAACACCTCATTTGGTGTAAACCCTGCATGGTCCCTGGTGGCCCGACTTGCAGTGGAAACGCTCACCTGAATAGCCAGGACCATTCTAACCCTCCCAAACTGTACTGACCCGAACCGTTCCGCTCAGTGGAAACGAGGCAATAGTGTGCCTTCACTTTCTACAAAGAAGCTTAGTTCCTAGGATTCAGCTTTAAATACCCCAGTCTTGAAAAAAATATGGGCACTGCCAGGCTTCTAATAAAACATTCTTGTTGCCTGACTTGGCTTTTGTACTGCAGTGTCAGGCACAGATTAAGCATGCTGCATATTAAAGTAAGATTCTGTATATCTACACTTGCATTTGGTCAGAGACTCAAAGCATTGCATGCAAAGCATCATCATGATAGACAGGAAACTGGTATTTTCAACAGAAAAGGTCATAAGTGGCTTACCTGGTATTTCTTTCATGACCGGTTTTGTTGATGCCACTTCCCATGTAAACACCACCCCTTTCAAAGTGCTAGCCATTTTTAACCATAGGCTTGCATTGGGCCTAGCTTTCCAAAGTGAGCCTGCCTTGTGTCCACAGACAGATGCTAATTGTATTTAATAATTTACCCAGGCATGTACTATTCAATCTTTATCTGTCATTGTGTATGAGGATCACTCATAGTCATAGCCACATATGTCTGTCTGTCACAGTCTGCATCCATCAATCTGCAGCTGAACATATCTGGAACCTGCTTCCTATACCAGTTTATTGCAATGCAAAAAGTCAGTTTGAAGTTCCGTGACCTGCAAAAAAGCATGTGGCTTGTGGTCTTAGGCTTTTTTTTTTTTATTATGGAACACCTAACTGACAACTGATATCTCTCTAAGCTAATGCAGAAGGGGATTTTCCCTTTGTAGAATGAATGAATGTATTATGTCACGTTGTATTATTAAGCCTGGCTCACAGTAAAGCTAATGCTGTCCCTTGTGGACTTTCTAACTCAACTGAGCACTAGCTTTCATTTGAGTTTCACATGCTTTGCATAAAGGGGGAGCTTAGAAACTTGCGGCTGTAAAGCTTGAATTAAAGCCCACAAAATTACAGAACACTAAAATATCTGCTCTGAAGCAGGGCCGGCCCTACCATGGGCCCCTGCTGGGCCCATTGGACCCAGGCAGCACTTGGAGAGGGGCAGCAAATTAACTTCTAATATTTTTTTTCCAGCAGTCTTGTGTGCTATCAGTTTGCGGCGTGTTACTGGCGGCATTTCCCCATCTCATACTGCCACCCGTAGTGCACACTGATGAGTGTGAGGCGGAGTGCCTCCTCCTGGGAACGTCCCTTGTGTGATTGTGGTGGGCGCAATGACGTCAGACATCAGCGCACTCCATCTCATGCAGCACAGGCTAGATCTTCTAGGGTGGTGCGAGTGTCAGACACAGGAGTGACAGGAGGACTGGGGACAGACAGTGGGTGTTTGGTGGACCAGCCTGGTGGTGAGGTATGGAAGAAGATAACAGTATATATAATATTTTCTAAAATATTCATATAAAAGAAAAATGGATGGGGGGACCTTTTGGTCAGCGTTATTTATTTTTTATTTTTTGGGAGGGGGGGGGGCAGCATTTCATTCTTGGACCCAGACAGCACAATGTCTTGAGCCAGCCCTGCTCTGAAGTGACCTGAATAAACCTCTAATTGCTATATTTCACATGTCAGCATGCAGCCAATGTGACCCCCCTGCCAGACACACCACCAGCGCACCACATGCATACAGGTTTAATAAGGACGACAGGTATGATGCGCAAAGTGCAGTAATCCAAGATGAGTTATCAGAGAGAATCATTCATATGACAGCAATTAACTGAAATCTGATTGGTCACTGCCCTGGCTCATTGAAAATATAATGAAAATGTTGTATCTATGCTCAGATCTGAAAGCGCATAAAACTGTGTCCTGCTCAACCTTACAAGTACTTTATTTACCAGCAGTTCCTGTACCAGGCGCAAGTTAAAAACAGCGAGAATTCGCCCAAGCACTATGTTTTGACTCAAGAATGAAAGGCAATCAGTGCTCGTTCACTGTGCCACTTGTGCTTGAAATGGTTGGCTGCACGTAATGTATTAAAGCTCTTACAACCTTGAGAACCCCATATGTAATATATAGAAACTGTTTCAGTACAGATAAGCTCTATCAAGGGAGAATAGTGCATGCTGAAGTGAAGAAGTATATGTAGTAACAGGGATCTAAGCAATATTTTTATAAAGAATTAGACCTGAAAGGCACTCAGATGTCAGCAGGCCAAATATAGCTCTCTCTTCTAATGCAACACAATTCGTTCAGCCAGATGGCCAGGCTTCGGTGTTGGGGCTTGCAGACTGCTGCCATCTACCGGCTAACCTGAGCCTGACCCGAATGTCAAGAAATGTTAAGTGCTAATAATTCACCAAGATATTCGACTTGAAACATGTCACTTTTTCTGTTACTAATCTAGACCGTCAGGACCTTGAAGAGCCAGCTAAAGTAGATAAGCTTCAAGAGCCATTACTGGAAGCACTGAAAATTTATATCAGGAAGAGAAGACCCAACAAGCCCCATATGTTTCCAAAGATTTTAATGAAGATCACAGATCTTCGCAGCATCAGTGCAAAAGGTAAAGTATAGCTGGTGACCTTGAGAATGATTTACTGAAGGAGTTTAGAAAGTTTACTTTGTAAAGTTATCGGCAAAAAAAATAAATGCATGATTGCAGTGAACACAAAATTACCTTATAATTACTAACCGAAGTGAATGAATGTTTTCTACTGTAGATCAGTTATAGCTCACCTTGTTTAGCCCTTTAACCACTTGCCGACTGCTTACCGCATCTATACTGTGGCAGGGTGGCTCTCCCAGGCAAACCGACGTAGGGGTATGTCGGTGGCTTTGTGGCAGCTAAGGGTCGAGCACGCGATCGTCAGCGGGGAAGCCGATGCACGAGTCAGGTGGCTCCGATTGCCGCCTGACACCCGCAATCACTCCCCGCTGAGAGAGAAGGACGGTCGGCTGTTGTAAACACAGCTGACCGTTCTTCTCCCTGGAATGATCATAGAGCCCATGTGATCCTTCTATATAGGATCACATGTCTCTATGGTCATTTCAGAAGCCACGCCCCCCACAGTTAGAATCACTCCCCTAGGCTCACATTTAACCCCTTGATCACCCACAGGGTTAACCCCTTCCCTGCCATTGTCATTATTACAGGATAATTTTAGCACTGATTACTGTAGTAATGTCATTGGTCCCCCCCCAAAAGTGTCATAAATGTCAGTCAGGGCTCCGATCTGTCCGCTGCAATGTCGCAGTCCCACAAAAAATCGCAGATCGCTGCCATTACTAGTAAAAAAAAAACAATAAAAATAACATAAATCTTTCCCGTAGTTAGTAGACGCAATAACTTTTGCGCAAACCAATCAAAATACGCTTATTGCGATTTTTTTTTTTTTTTACCAAAAATATGTAGCAGAAAACAAATTGGCCTAAAATGTTAAAAAAATTTTGATTTTTAATTTTTTTTTTGAGAATGTCATATTAGCAGAATGTGAAAAATATTTTTCAAAATTGTCGCTCTTTTTTTGTTTATAGCGCAAAATATAAAAATTGCACAGGTGATCAAATACCACCAAAAGAAAGCTCTATTTGTGGGAAAAAAAGGACGTCAATTTTATTTGGGTACAGTGTCGCATCACCTTATCATTAAGGGGGCAAAGCCTTCCGGTCTTAAAGTGGTTAAATCTTTGTATAGTCATGCAGATTAAAAAAAAGTTATCCATACACAAATTTATTTCACATAGTATTCTATTAGTTCTAATAGATTCTTTCATCCTCCAGTGTGGATGGAGGAATCTCCCATCCTCTATTGTATTGTGACATCCGACACTAGAATATCGTAATACCCGAAAAATGACTGCGTCTGATAGAAGTCAAACCTTTTTTTCTTGCTAATGATGGATTTAACCACTTTTTAGCAGTCCTTTCTTTTATTAGAAATTCAATGTTCGGCTTACTAGATCATCATTAGCAAGAGGGTTGAATCTCTCAACACCAACAGAATAAGCTTGCTGGCATAGGCCTAGTCTTGGCTCCATATCTTAAAGCATAGTTAGCTGCACATGCTGGCATTTTCCCTGTAGAGGCTAAATGCCAATAATGATTTTAAAGTGAACCTGTGGCTAGTCTATGGCCTTTCAAAGAATGTATGTATTCTTTAAAAGCAGTAAACAAGCCTTAACTGACCTCTGTAGCTGCAGGCATTGTGCAGCATTTCATCTTTAACCACTTCAGCTCTCAAACCTTTTTTTTTCCCCAGACCAAGTTTTACATTTTCACTCTGGGCCTGTTTAAAAGGTGTCGTTACCCAAAAATATTTAGTTTTGAAATAGTTTTTACTTTTGTATTGGCTTCTTTTGGCGCAGGATTATTTATAGGACTCTATTGGCAGCTACCATGACTTGGAATAGATGTAAAAATAAGGAAAAAAGTAAGGGACAGTTTTAAAGGGTCGGTTCATCTATACCCCAGGCATTACAGCATCCTCAATACATTACCATGCAGTACTGTGTTTTGTAAAAGCATGCTAACTTTTTCAGCTGCTCATTATATTGCAGAACGTACCAAGGGCTGGATGTTCTACCCTGGAGACTCGCCATCAAGCACTTGGCTTTGTTCCCCACCCATGCATGTGCAGTCCACCCTTTTTCTCTTTCATTCACGCTAAGCTGCAAGAGTGAGCGGACTGGTCATGCATCAGGTGCTCAGTCTTGAAGTCAAATGCTTGATCCTGAGTTTCCAACACTTAGTATGTCCTACCATCTGCATGACAGAGAAGGGAGGGCAATTAAACGAGCAGCTGAAAAAGTAAGCATTCTTTTAAAGAATGGAGCACTGTGTGTTAATGTACAGAAGTCGCTGTAATGCTTGAGGATGTTTTTGGCATAAATCAGTAAAGGTAGCTTCACGTGGATCTGTTGTGCTTTGATTGCAGCCCAGTGTACCCCCATGGTTTTCGTAAAGGTTAACTGTGCTTTCCTATTGACTTCTATTATGCTCTGTGGTTTTAATGCATTTTTGAAAGTGCATCAAAAGTCCTCCATGCAGGACAGACTGTGTTTAAATCTAGTTTACAGTTGATATCGAGACCTGCCAGCACAGTACATGCAGGTTATTTATGGCAAGCACCCCAGTCCCCTTCTTAAAATTGGATACAAAGGGAATGCAAAGCATTATTTTTTAAGCAAGTAAAAAGTACTAAAGGTAAGCTGAAATTGTAAAACATTTTATATGCCTCTGTGTGTATATATATATATATATAGACAGTATATATATATATATATATATATATATATATAGTCAAGCTATGTTAAAAGAGACAGGTAACGACTTTAAAGTAACTGTTATTTGGCCACAAAAGTAGAAGTATACTTTCAGATAACAAATTAATACATACATTCTTTTTGAAAATATAGGCACATGGGGATATTGCTATGTAAAACCTATTTTTATTTTCTATGGAAAAAAGATATTTTCTTGTTATGTGACACTGAAAATGGTAACAAACAATTGAAAATGCAAAAATAAATAATGGCAAAAAATCTGCAGAAAAATAGTAGTTAAGGGAATAGGGAGAAGAAGGAGTTAATTAGGGTTAACTAATGTTAAATAGTTATTTATTGTATTTATTCAATGACACAAACTATCTGCAAGTGTTATTTTACACAGGAGTGACTATGATTTGAAGGCTGGCAATTGCTGTAAATTGATGGTAAAAGCTTTGAACGAAGCATCAGTAGGAGGAGAGGAGCTGGACATAAGAGACGCATCCAAAAAAACTTTAAAAAACTGAACTTACGGAAGCCCTTCTCCCAGCAGCTCAGCTTACTCTCACCCCCCCCCCCCCCCTAAAATCCTGCACCGCAACCTCTCAGTCTTCCAATCCCTAATGTAAGCACAGAGTATGTGCTTTGTGATGGGGGAGTAGGGTTTGCTGAGCTGCTGAGTGAATACCTTGACTTCAGTGTTTGTGCCAGGAACTGTGAGAAAGGGGGGGGGGTTAAGTTCCTGTAGTACTTTTTAAGAATATGTGAAAATTAAATGTGTAGAGCAAGGTCACAGATTTGCTTCAAGGCTACAATCATCATTTTAATGGTGTCATTGTTTGGGAAATGTGTGTGGCAGGTAGGAAGCCCTTTTCAAATTCAAATGCTAAAATAAATTCTGGGCTGCTTTAAAGTGATAATAAACCCAAAAGTAAACCTTCAATTTATTGCAGCCTACCGATTCTTACATGTGATGACTGCATAGTGATTTGCATATAGCCTTTATCCCAAAAGGAAAAACACAGTTTGCTGATCATTGATTATTTACTGATTATAAAGTGTGAGCTGGAGTTCAGCTTCAGTTTATTAGTGTATTTTAATCTGCTAATACATCGAACACTAAATCCCCCCCCCCCCCCCAACTCACAATGCTGCTGTCTGCTGTGCTCCCTGCGCTCATTCATCCAGAGTGGAGGTGGTGTGTTACTGGCCAGATCACCAGGTGGAAAAAGCCTAAAAAAGGAAAACGAATGCAGTCACCACATCTAATGATTGGTAAGCTGCAATATATTACATTTTTGTTTATGGGTTTAATACCAATTTAACATTTGGCATGTTATAAAAAATGGCTAAGTGTCCATTCACACTAGTACGACTTGTCAGGCGACTTGGTCAGCCTGACAAGTCACGCACCGTCGCGGTCCATTGACTGCTACAGGAACCGTTCTAATAGGAGCGACACAAGTCGCTCCGACTTAGAAAAAGGGTCCTGTACTACTTCGGGGCGACCTGGAGCGACTTGCATAGACATTCATTTTATGAAGTCTGTGCAAGTCGTGCCCAAGTCACGGTGCACGCGACTTCACAGTTCGCCCCCGAAGTCGTGCAGCTGCAGTGTGAACCGGCACTTATGCTGCAGGTACCTGCCTTTTCCATGAATGTTGCAAAAGCTATGGTAAACAACATACAGGCATTCAAAGGGAAATTACTGGCAAACTGATCATTTTATAACATTTGCATTTCAGTTTTATTCAGAGTCGCATACTGTATTGAAGAATTAAAAAGAAAATCCCCCCCCCCCCTCCTAGATACATACGGTGCATCCGGAAAGTATTCACAGTGCTTTACTTTTTCCACATTTTGTTATGTTATAGCTATTTTCTAAGATTGATTAAATTCATTATTTTTCTCAAAATTCTACAAACAATACCCCATAATGACAATGTGTAAGAAGTTTGTTTGAAATCTTTGCAAATTTATTAAAAATAAAAAGCCTAAAAAATCACATGTACATAAGTACTCACAGCCTTTAGCTCAATACTTTGTTGAAGCACCTTTGGCACCAATTACAGCCACAAGTCTTTTTGAGTATGATGCTACAAGCTTGGCACACCTATTTTTGGCAGTTTCTCCCATTCTTCTTTGTAGGACCTCTCAAGCTCCATCAGGTTGGATGGGGAGCACTGATGCACAGCCATTTTCAGATCTCTCCAGAGATGTTTAATTGGGTTCAAGCCTGGGCTTTGGCTGGGCCACTCAAAGACATTCACAGAGTAGCCACTCCTTTGTTATCTTGGCTGTGTGCTTAGGGTCGTTGTCCTGTTGGAATATGAACCTTTGCCCCAGTCTGAGGTCCAGAGCGCTCTGGAGCAGGTTTTCATCAAGGATGTCTCTGTACATTACTGCATTCATCTTTCCCTCGATCCTGGCTAGTCTCCCAGTTGCTGCCACTAACAAACATCCCCTCAGCATGATGCTGCCACCACCATGCTTCACTGTAGGGATGGTATTGGCCAGGTGATGAGCGGTGCCTGGTTTCCTTCCGACATGATGCTTACCATTCAGGCCAAAGAGTTCAATCTTTGTTTCATAGTACCAGAGAATTTTGTTTCTCATGCTCTGAAAGTCCTTCGGGTGCCTTTTGGCTAACTCCAAGCAGGCTGTGATGTGCCTTTTACTGAGGAGTGGCTTCTGTCTGGCCACTCTACCATACAGGCCTGATTGGTGGAGTGCTGCAGAGATGGTTGTTATTCTGGGGGTTCTCCTCACTCCACAGAGAAACGCTGGATCTCTGTCAGAGTGACTATCGGGTTCTTGGTCACCTCCCTTACTCTCTTGTCCCTTGTCCCCTGATCGCTAAGTTTGGCCTGGGCGGCCGCTCTAAGGAGAGTCCTGTTGTTACAAACTTCTTTTATTTACGGATGATGGGAGGCCACTGTGCTCATTGGGACCTTCAATGCTGCAGAAATTATTCTGTACCCTTCCCCAGATCTGTGCCTCAATACAATCCTGTCTCGGAGGTCTACAGACAATTCCTTGGACTTCATGGCTTGGTTTGTGCTCTGACATGGCCCGTTAACTGTGGAACCTTATGTAGACAGGTGTGTGCCTTTATAAATCATGTCCAATCGACTAAATTTGCCACAGCTGGATTCCAATCAAGTTGTAGAAACATCTCAAGAATGATCAGTGGAAACAGGATGCACCTGAGATTAATTTTGAGTGTCACGGCAAAGGCTGTAAATACTTATGTATTTTTTTTTTTTTTTAATAAATTTGCAAAGATTTCAAACAAACTTCTTTCACGTTGTCATTACGGGGTATTGTTTGTAGAATTGTGAGGAAAATAATGTAATTGATTTTGGAATAAGGCTGTAACATAACAAAATGTAGAAAAAGTGAAGCGCTGTGAATACTTTCCAGGAGCACTGTACTTTACTGAATCTAACAATTGCGGCCTTTCCGAAATGTTTACAGCCTGTGGCTTAATTCTTCATTGATGCTGACTGTGCCTCCTCGTGAATTTTTATGGGACCATCTCCTGAATATTGGAGGCGGTTCCATAGCAGTGTATGAGGATCCACTGTGTAGAGATGGAACACAACCATTAGATCAGCCTTTCTCAAACTTTTCAACACCAAGGAACTCTTGAAATAATTTTCTGGTCTCAGGAAACCCCTGCTAAAAAATACTATATACTGTACATCTACAACTCATTATACTATAGTGTGACGATCAGTACAGTGGGAAGAATGCTCCTCACACTTGTGGTCTTTAGGAAAAATTACTTACAGATAGCTAAAAAGATCAATGGTAGGTCATTAGGAAAAATGACTAAAGCCTAGTACACACGCAACAATTATCAGCCAACCGATCGTCCGTCTTTTGTCCAGAGTGGTATTTTGTTGGTTGGAATGTGCCTAGACTGCACACAAATTTTTGCGCCCAACAAAATTCTACTTCAGAAGTGATGTCATGTGTTTGCTTTCTTTGTGTTCTTTCTTCTCTGAGCATGCCCAGACTCGCTCATAAGATTTTTCCCCATCGAAATCTGTACTGACTGCATGAAAATCGGCCGTGTTTTGACGGCGGACAAAAATTTTATAGCCTGCACACCAGATTTTTTCGGCCGAAAAGTCAGAGTTGGTTGTCGGAAGCATCATACTAACAAGCCGAAAATCGGCAGATCGGTCGTCGGACGAAAATTCCCTGCCGATTTTCGATGCGTGTGTACGAGGCTTTACAGATAGCTAAATAGATCAATGGTGTCAGTAGGAAGTTATCTGAGAGGCAGAAATTGCTCAAGGAACCCCTAGCAACTTCTGGAGGAACCTTAGTTGAGAAGCTTTGCATTAGAATTTGAAAAATTTAAATGACTGTCAGGACACAAGTTCTGTAATATTTGTACCTTGCTACAGGTAGGGGAATGTCCTGGTCATTCATAACGGAATATGCATGGTAATGATCCACATATAAAATTGGTGTCTTCTCCTGCAGGTGCAGAACGCGTCATCACACTGAAGCTGGAGATCCCTGGATCAATGCCACCTCTTATTCAGGAAATGCTGGAAAACTCAGAGGGACACGAGGCAACAGCAAGCAGCCCCAGCGAGAGCCCACCAGAGCACAGTCACAGCATCTCAACCACTGCGGATGAGGAGCGGGTCAGCAAATGCGCACAGGTGCAATAGGACCCTCCCATCCACTTCAGACATTCCCAACATTATATGCACACAGGGATGACAAGCAAGGAGCAGACTTTCCCCCCACTGCTGAATTTGCAGACTCTGAACCCTAAAAAAAAGAAAAGACCAAGTTGGTTCTGATTTATATATACCTATACACTTTTGCTGTTTACATTCTTAACTTCGCTGGACTCTTACAAGTAGACAAAATGAAAGAAAGAAAAACACTAAAGCAGCCATTTAACAGAACAAGAAATAAAGCTAAATCTATTTTCTCTTCTGATCATCAGATTGCATGATCTTCGAAGACTCCTGACTTTGTACATAATCTATTTACCATTCTCTTTGCTGGATGTTTGGTGCTTTCCTTCTGTCTTGCATACATGAAATGATCAAGACTAAAGGTAACAAAATGGATTGTTGAACATGCCCACGTGAGCATCGCTGTCATTTAGGTCATAACATGCCCACCGATGTATTGCGTTTCTTCTCTACTTCACTCTACATGGACGAGCGCTCACTACATTATCTGAAGACTGTTTTGTATCGGAGTAACTGCCTGTTCAGTTAGAAGACATTTCATTGTAGAGTTGTCAGTGTCACTTTATGAAGGTGGATTAAACAGATGTGATTGTCTTGACGGATATTTACAGGTGCATTACTGCAGTAATTGTAGCCTCAAAGGCACTTTCCAGTGTTACAATGTTTTTTTTTTTTTTTGTCTGTTTCTTTTTTCATGTTTACTTGTTCACAAGCCATCGGAGAAATGTTTGTGTGTGATTCACTACTTATGAGTGGGTTTATCATAAAACGTTCCCCTTATGATTTACCAGGATACATCTCTTCTGTGCCTAAGAGCTCAGCTCTACTTAATAGAAGTCTGCAAAACTCAAGAATACGATTAGTGTGTATTTTGATGGCAGGACATGGTGTAACTTGCAGTACTTTCTCAGTACACAGCTCTAAAGCTGCTACATTGTATGAACGTATGTGAGGAATTAAAATAAGGACTGAGCTGTACATTGTTTCCAGGTACAAGGGAGATGGAACATACATTACAGTGGCTGTCCCATTTAACTGGCACAATGTGGCTATAGTATATTGCTTCAGCCCCACACTTCAAAACACTAAAAGCCCAACTTATTTTATTTTTTTTGATGTTTGGATCACAGCAACAGTGATGCCACAGTAGACGTTAACACATTTAAAAAAAAAAGTGTTCATAGGTCTCATTTAAAGCACTAGTAGAAATTTTGGGAGGGCGGGGGGGACAATATTTTAGAAGGTCTGTGATGTATTCTTCACTGGCTCAGTTTGTACATGAGATTGTTTAACAATGCTTTCTATGTTCATATACTGTTTACCTTTTTCCATGAAGTCTCCTGGCAAAGAATAAAATATATTTATTTTAAATCTTTCCAAGTATTCTTTGATGAGTGTGATTAAAAATAGTGATTTTTATGGAGCTCAAAGCGGAAAACAGTAGAAGATGGGATGTGGATCCTGCACCCTATGATGCATGATGCTAAAAAACTAGATGATACGCTGCATCCCGTACAAGTTGTGTTCTAAAAACCTTACTATTCAACATTTAACCTCTTTACCACTAGCCACTGTGCTGCTACTGCGGCACAGTGGCTCGTTATCGTCTAGCGACGTAGACCTACGTCGCTGGACTCCTCCCCCTGTAGGAGGCGCTCGCGCGCCGCTGGAGGTGCGCTCCCGCTGTTTTCATTCACAGCGGGAGTCGGGCCAGGGGAGGAGTGGCGGCGATCGCCGCTGCTCTGCCCCGATCGTCGGGGAATCCAGTTTGGAGATCCGCCCGCCTGTGTAAACAGAGCGGGCGGATCTCCTAAGTGACAGGGAGTGACAGATCACAGTGTTCAGCATAGCTCAACCTGCGATCTGTCCCTGGCTCACTCAGTCACCTCCCCCCCCCCCACACGTAAGCACCAGGCATACATTAACCTCTCCCTCTCCAATAAAATTAACCCCTTCCCTGCCAGTGTCATTTTTACAGTAACAGTGCATATTTATAGCACTGATTACTGCAGTAATGTCACTGGTACCCCCAAAAGTGTCAAAAATGTCAGTCAAGGGTCCGATCTGTCCGCCGCAATGTCGCAGTCCCGCAAAAAAAATCGCAGATCGCCGCCATTACTCGTTAAAAAAAAAAACCACCAAAAATGACATAAATCTTTCCCTTAGTTAGTAAACGCAATAACTTTTGCGCAAACCAATCAAAATACGCTTATTGCGATTTTTTTTAAGAAACATGGGTAGCAGAAAACAAATTGGCCAGAAATTTAAAAAAAAATGGTTTTTACGTCTTTTTTGGGGGGAATTTCATATAAAAAAATGTTAAAAATATTGTTATTTTTTTCAAAATAAACGCTCTTTTTTTGTTTATAGCGCAAAAAGTAAAAATCGCACAGGTGATCAAATACCACCAAAAGAAAGCTCTGTTTGTGGGAAAAAAAAGGACGTCAATTTAATTTGCGTATGTAAGGAAAAAAGAAAATAGAGGGGAAAACTGTGCCTAAACATAAACTGAAAAGGAGGTGGGGGACAGGTGTATATGAATACACAGAATATATGAGAATATATCTACATTATAATGAAAAAAAATATATATATATATATACAGTATCTCACAAAAGTGAGTACACCCCTCACATTTTTGTAAATATTTTATTATATCTTATCATGTGACAACTCTGAAGAAATTACACTTTGCTTCAATGTAAAGTAGTGAATGTACAGCTTGTATAACAGTGTAAATTGGCTGTACCCTCAAAATAACTCAACACACAGCCATTAATGTCTAAACCACTGACAACAAAAGTTAAAATGTCCAAATTGGGCCCAATTAGCCAAATTTCCTTTCCCGGTGTCATGTGACTCGTTAGTGTTACAAGGTCTCAGGCGTGAATGGGGAGTAGGTGTATTAAATTTGGTGTTATCGCTCTCATACTGGTCACTGGAAGTTCAACATGGCACCTCATGGCAAAGAACTCTCTGAGGATCTGAAAAAAAGAATGGTTATTCTACATAAAGATGGCCTAGGCTATAAGAAGATTGCCAAGACCCTGAAGCTGAGCTGTAGCATGGTGGTCAAGACCATACAGCGGTTTAACAGGACATGTTCCACTCAGAACAGGCCTCGCCATGATCGATCAAGGAAGCTGAGTGCACGTGCTCAACGTCATATCCAGAGGTTTTCTTTGGGGAATAGACGTATGAGTGCTACCAGCATTGCTGCAGAGATTGAAGGGGTGGGGGGTCAGCCTGCCAGTGCTCAGACCATACACCACACATTGCATCAAATTGGTCTGCATGGCTGTCATCACAGAAGGAAGCCTCTTCTAAAAATAATGCACAAGAAAGCCTGCAGTTTGCTGAAGACAAGCAGACTAAGGACATGGATTACTGGAACCATGTCCTGTGGTCTGATGAGACCAAGATAAACTTATTTGGTTCAGATGGTGTCAAGCGTGTGTGGCGGCAACCAGGGGAGGAGTACAAAGACAAGTGTGTCTTGCCTACAGTCAAGCATGGTGGTGGGAGTGCAATGGTCTGAGACTGCATGAGTGCTGCCGACACTGGGGAGCTACAGTTCATTGAGGGAACCATGAATGCCAACATGTACTATGACATACTGAAGCAGAGCATGATCCCCTCCCTTCGGAGACTGGGCCACCGGGCAGTATTCCAACATAATAACGACTCCAAACACACCTCCAAGATGACCACTGCCTTGCTAAAAAAGCTGAGGGTAAAGGTGATGGACGACCAAGCATGTCTCCAGACCTAAACCTTATTGAGCATCTGTGGGGCATCCTCAAACAGAAGGTGGAGGAGCGCAAGGTCTCTAACATCCACCAGCTCCGTGATGTCATCATTTAGGAGTGGAAGAGGACTCCAGTGGCAACCTGTGAAGCTCTGGTGAACTCCATACCCAAGACGGTTAAGGCAGTGCTAAAAAATAATAGTGGCCACACAAAATATTGACACTTTGGGCCCAGTGTGGACACTGTCACTTAGGGGCGTACTCACTTTTGTTGCCAGCAATTTAGACATTAATGGCTGTGTGTTGAGTTATTTTGAGGGGACAGCAAACTTACACTGTTATACAAGCTGTACACTCACTACTTTACAGTGTAATGTTTTCAGTGTTGTCACATGAAAAGATATAATAAAATATTTACAAAAATGTGAGGGGTGTACTCACTTTCGTGAGATACTGTGTATATATATATATATATATATATATATATATATATATATATATATATATATATAGACATAACTCACAACGCCATAAAAGGGTACATGTTAATATAACAAATTTTATAAAAAATAAATATTTTTTTTAACCACTTAAGCCCCAGAAGATTTTACCCCCATTCCGACCAGGGGGTATTTTGCGATTCGGCACTGCGTGAATTTAACGCACAATTGCGCGGTCGTGCGACGCTGTACCTAAACGAATTTGACGCCCTTTTTTTCCCACAAACAGAGCTTTCTTTTGGTGGTATTTGATCACCTGTGCGATTTTTTGATCACGCGCTATAAACAAAAAAAGAGCGTCAATTTTGCAAAAATAGCAATATTTTTCACATTTTTTTATATGAAATTCCCCCAAAAAAAAATGTAAAAATCAAAATTTTTAAAAATTTTCGGCCAATTTGTTTTATGCTACCTATGTTTGGTAAAAAAAATCGCAAAAAGCGTATTTTGATTGGTTTGCGCAAAAGTTATCGCGTTTACTAACAAAGGGAAAGATTTTTGTCATTTTTGTTGTTTTTTTTTTTAACGCGTAATGGCGGCGATCTGCGATTTTTTTTGCGGTACTGCGACATTGCGGCGGACAGATCGGACCCTTGACTGACATTTTTGACACTTTTGGGGTTACCAGTGACATTTCTACAGTAATCAGTGCTATACATATGCACTGTTACTGTAAAAATACACTGGTAGTGAAGGGGTTAACTTTATTTGGAAGGGAGGGGCTGTGTGTGTCCCTAGGGGCGTGGTTTCTACTGTGATTGGCTGTGGCTCTAGCTGTAAGGACACTGATCAACGGATCTACATACCAGATCCGTTTTATCAGTGTCTTTGCAGCGAGGAGAATGACAGGCAGTTTGTTTACACAAGCTGCCTGACATTCTCCCTCTCCCCCGCCGATCGCCGAGTGGCCGGCGGACATCGGTTCCGCTGGTCACACGCGCGGGGGGGTCCGTGACCACGCGGGAGCGGGAGCGCGCCTCCGGGGGCGCGCGCTCGCTCCCTAGACCCTCACAAGCAAGCAACGTAGCCCTACGTTAGTTTGCCTGTGAGGGGCTGACCGCCGACGTAGATAGTCGTGCGGCGGTCGGCAAGTGGTTAATAAAATGAAAGAAATACAGTAAAACCTTAGATTGCGAGCATTATACATTCCAGAAACATGCTTGTAATCCAAAGCATATCAAAAGCATCAAAGCACATTAAAATCCAAAGCATATTTTTATATCAAAGCAAATTTCCCCATAAGAAATCATGGAAACTCAGATGATTCATTCCACAACCATTTATTCATAAATACTTCAGTTTATAGTCCATATAAAAAGATTATTGCAATGTGATTGTGGTTGTGTACCCATAAAATGTCCATCCAAAAATGGCGCCTCCACAAGGGGGATTAGAAGCAAAATCCAGCAGGAGCTACAGAGTAGAAAAGAGAAGAAAGGCGCCTCTAAGTGTAGCAATATGGTTACATTTAATGAAGGTACAACATTTAGCAACTCACATGGTTGATGAATAAAACAGGCACATCTAAGTATGCAGGCATCTGGGGTAAAGCTGTCCACATAGACCATTCTCTGCACCGCTGGTTCTCCCCGCTTTCAGTCTGCAATCATTACCAGGAAGAATACCCTGCAGTAGAGTGATCTGAAAGCGAGGCTTGAAGCACTCGTGGAGCGCAGCGTGGAAGGGATGACGTAGATGGCGGTGTGGGGGATAGTCTATGTGGACAGCTTTACCCCGGATGCCTGCATACTTAGATGTGCATGTTTTATTTATCAACGATGTGAGTTGCTAAATGTTGTACCTTCATTAAATGTAACCCTATTGCTACACTTAGAGGCACCTCTCTTCTCTTTTATACTCTGTTGTGACATGACGCTACTTGTATATCAAGAACATCGCTTGTTTTTCAAGTCAAAGTTTATAAAAAAAGTTTGCTTGTCCTGCAAAACGCTTTCAAACCAGGTTACTCTCAGGTCCGGTTCACACTTATGCGATGCGGGAAGGCTGCGAATCCGCAGCCTGTTCCCGCATCGCACACGCACCCCCGGCAGTTCACACTGCCATATGCGATACGCTGGGGGGTGTCAATGTAATCTTACCGACACCCCCAGTTTGATCGCATATCGCAGTGCGATCGTGCAGTTCGCACAGGATCGGATCGCACAAGTGTGAACCGCTGTGCGATCCGATCCTGATGCGGATTCCAAAAAGGGTCCCTGTGCGTGTTTGCTGCGGCTGCGGTGCGAATTTAGCCATACAAAGTGTATGGCTAAACCCGCACCGCACAGCCGATCGCATGTAATGAAGGAGCAGTGCGCTCCGACATTACATGCGAACCCGGCACTCGCATAAGTGTGAACCGGGGCTGAATCCAAGGTTTTACTGTATATATGTTCTTATGTACAGTATCAAGATTGTCTTTCATTTCTCATTGTCAGGCACACGTACAGTCCCTTTTTTGAGTGGGGATTCTGCTTCCTTTTTTAGGCACAGTTTTTCCCTCTATTTCCCTTTTCCTTACATAAAAATCTTACAGGCCTTGTCTACCTGCCTTGCAATGACGTCGGAAAATGAATAAAAAGGGACCAAAGAGGGTTCATATGGGAAACAAAATGAAACAATTTTACGGTGAGTGTAAGATTTTATTTTTCAGTTGCTATTGAGGGGACATGCGTCATGCTATGGACATCCCCATGCCAGGAACATAGATGAAGAAATACTAAATGCAAAACTATAGTTTACAATACTTTCCTGCTGAAGGTTGCATCAACTTAGTGAAGTCTTGTAATGTCGACTTTTCAGCCTAGGTGAAGCCATTTTGAAGATCTGCTTTCCCAAGGTGCCATTGTGTACAATTCAAGAAGTGCCCAGGTTACAGCTAAGTGAGCTCCATTTAGAATATACCTTACAAACAGCAGACCTGTTCCACTAAGCAAGAGTACAAAGAGAAGGGCACATACCATTTCCCTTTAAAAAGATTAATGGTTATGTTTTACAATCCTCACATAAAGTATGCATATGCAGATTTTGAGACACACTACATCTGTATTGTGAAGTGTAGCCTCCTTGGCATAGTTTAGTTGTAAATAGAAGGATGGAAGAAGATGTCCAACAAGAAAGAAGGTGCTAAAGCTACAAATCTGGAGAGACAAAGGGCATAGGGGAGCAAACCAAAGGGAGAAGGTGGGTAATAAAGTCCATGTACTTCATAAGTACTAAAAAGTCCATGTACTTAGGGCTGCCATCAAAGGAAACTGAAACCAAGTATCCAGAGCTGCACCGAAGATAAAAAAGAGAGGCGCCTCTCAGTGCAGACTTTTACAGTTTAATGTAGTCAAAAGCAATTTACAACTCACAATGAAGTGAATAAAATCAGACACATCTGTGATAGATGAATCAAGTGGTCTTCGGTGGGGGTCAATTCTCATGCCCTGGTGGCGTCCTGCAGAAAGGTGTGTAATTCATGTAGCCTTGCTGGTCACCGTTGAAAAGCCACCTGAACGGTGGATGTGAATTGAACCAAAACAAGGCTTGAGATGCTGATGGCTGCAGCGCATGCTTGGAAACGCGTTGCAGACCAGTGACGTCACAATCCGCTGCCGCTGCAGCCATCAGCATCTCAAGCCTCGTTTTGGTTTGATTCACATCCACCATTCAGCCGGCTCTTCAACAATGACCAGCGAGGCTGCATGAATTACACATCTTTCTGCAGGACGCCACCAGCGCAATGGAATTGACCCCCACGAGGACCACTTGATTCACCTATCACAGATGTGCCTAATTTTATTCGCTTCATTGTGAGTTGTAAATTGCTTTTAACTACATTTAATTGTAAAAGTCTGCACTTAGAGGCGCATCTCTTTTTTATCTTCAGGGAAGAAGACGTCCGTCTGAGATCTTATATAAGTTGTTGCTTTTTTACAGAACTACAAATCTCAGCTGTCTTGTCAGTTTTTAGCTGAGGACACGCTAGAATTTTTTTCACATCCTCATAGAGAAAGTGTTAGGCATACAGAATTAATTTCGGAGTGTTGCCTAGTCAGAAGCTGTGAAGGCAAGAAATACTGCTTACACACCAAGCAACCTATACAACAAAACTAATGCTGCTTGCTGCCCAGAGAGAGCTGTACCTACTCCCGTGCGATTGACGTCAGTTCGCCTTGACTGGAGAGCTAACAGGGTTCAGCATCAACTAAACTACAACACTAAATGATAAAGTACTGGATCTGTGTTTTTTTCACATGTACACAGATATTTCTGTTTATTTCAATTTCGCAGCCCTTCTAATAGGACAGGACCAGCGACTCCCCCTTGAAGGTAGATGAGACCCCTGGTCCCAATGATAGTCCCGGACTATCTATAACTTCTTTGCTCGTTTTGTGTCTTGCAGGCCTGGGAGGCTGGTTTCTGGAAGTAACACAGACGGAGACAGATGTATAGTGAAACCAAGCTCTCAGTTTATTATAGGCTCGTTGTGGGTTATATAGTAAAGAGTAAGGGCATATAGCATAAGTATAGGATACTTGTTACGTTCTTATTGGTTAAACAGTTCAAGGAAACCAAGCGTAATTTCGGGAAATAAGCGAGTACACTTAATACCATATAGGGCATATAGCTTATTGCTAGAAGCGCCTGACATGATTTCATCAAAAACCACAAACAGAAACTTGCCATAACTGTAACACGTACACATTTGCAAAGCTTGTATAACTAAGATACATAGAAAATGGAGTGGGAACATACAAAATGGAGGACACATAGAATTGATATCTCCCCGTCTCCCACAATCCCCTCTTAAAATCATTAATCCTTAATTGATTTTCCCTTGTTACCCTGCATGTCATTGGAATATATAATTCTTAGGGATATTATCAGGGGTCCTAAACCTCCTAGGAATATAGTACCACGACTGGCAGATTCATTTTCTATATCCCTGCTGCTTGAAAGACCAGATCATATATCATCCTTTAAACAATAAGGTTCTTCTTTTCCTTCTGTTTGTGTCTTTTAATATACTCAGTATATTCATTAGGGTTGTTAGTCGGGGGGGTTTGGTAATCTGGAACTTGGTGGGATAGCATAGAGACATTTTTCACCTTTGGTCGGGAAGCTCTAGCAATAATACACATTGCAAGTTTGAAGCATGCATATAGGAATAACAAAAAGAGCAGAACCATTATAACAGTCATAGCAATATTTTTCAGCCAAGAAAATATTCCTCCAAATCCAAAACTTCCACTACCAAAGGGACTCCATGTCTTAGCAATATTCCTGGCTTCCTGTTGCAGCTTATCTACTTCTTTTCGGTGCTGTGTAATAATATCATAATAATCGGGTATCTCAACAGATGTATTGTGTATCCATGTGCAACATTCATAATCCTCCGTAACTTCACATAACCCAGTAAGAGCAGCACTCATGCTTTCTATGGCTAGGTCATGGAGCTCAAGTTGTTTCTTAATTGCCCTCACTTCTATATTTAATTTAGTAATGTCTCCTGAGTTCTTATCTAGGATGTCATTGAGAATTTTAGAGTAATTATTCAACCTTTTCATCATGTCTATTCCCCATCCGGTCCATGAGGGGAACCAGGCCCATACCATATCCTTTTCAAGGAATAATTCCCTTTTATTGCGGTGTTTGAGGGGGTACCTAGGATACATACTAGCTTCGAGGAGATGTCCTCCTTTGTTGTCTCCCACTACACCCATGATGGGAACTAGAGATGCGAGGTAACACCACCCTTGGGGTGCAATAGGGATCCAAGGGTGACAAATCTTTCCACAACAAATATAAGTACCGTTTCCCAAGGCTAGGGGACGTTTGTGAAATATTGCCATTATTTGGTCAGAATAACTAGACCAAGCTAAATTTGACAACAACCGTCCTACTGGGGAAGAGGAAGTGGAACTGGAGTTAAGAAAGTTCATCAGAGTGGCGTTTAGGGCTGGTTCTGAGGTGTGCCAGAAGGAGCTGTCCATCGAGGTCATTGAGAAATTAATCTTAGTTTGCTGGCACACTTCAGCTCCCTTGGTGGAGTTTCCCAACCTAAAACACCAGTCTGGGGAATGACTTCTACCAATAATTTGGAAAGTGAGGGTATCATTTGAGAGTGTTCTCGTGACATTGGTGAGGACAACAGGAGGTGTACCATTTAGAAAAGGGGTGAAGTTTAAAGGTATCGCTACTAGGGGGATTCTAGCTGTGCTAGGATGGAGTTTACTACATATCCAACATTTTTCATATCCGGACTTCTGGGCATAGGCATATTTAAATTGCAACAATGACATTTTATCTGTAAGACTTTTTGAGCTTTCATCTCTCTTTTGTCTGTTATGTGCATTACTCTGTCTTGGGGTGTTGGAAGCTCCGCAAATGGCCTGTAGCCCTACCAGGTCTTCTGGATGATAAATACAGTTAGTGGTAACCCATACTACAGAGAAGACTGAAAATGATACGAGTCCTATAAGTAGCCAAAGTTTTCCAGAATCTGGTGCTATTGGGAATGTCATTTTTCTACAGGGTCAGGGCCGCCTGCCTCTGAAAAACCCCCTTTTCTTGACTATCCTGTTCGAGGTCAGAGTCGTCCACTCCCGTTAGTACCTCTCTTGCTTCTGGACCTTCCTGTTCAAGGTCAGGGCCGTCCGCCCCCGTTAGTACCTCTCTTGGGTCTGGATCTGGACTTGCTTCTGGGGGTGGAGCCTCCTTCACCAATTTTACTCGAGTAGCGTGGATCCAGGTGGGGCTGTCTTCAGTCAGGACTGCTGTTCTGGTTACTGCAACAACGGTAGTGGGAGGGCCATAGGCGAAATCCTGTGGTTTCTTTCCTTTGGTCAGCAGCTTCATCACCACTACGTCTCCTTCTCTGAAGGGATGGGTATTTTCCTGTAAAAAGAAAAGAAAGGTGCGAGCAACTTTTCGTTCCGTTCCACTTGATTCTAAGTTTCAATTACTCTTTTATTTGTGCTTTTCATCCTTTCCACTATTCCTGAGCTCTATTTTCAGGATTTTGACTAGTTTCTGGCATCTTCTCTTTTAGTGGGGAACATTTCCGGCCATCGAGAAAACATGTCAGTGATGACACATGCTGGTTGTGTTCCCCCTCTTGGGAGAGGGATGTGTATAAAATCAATCTGCAGATGCGTGAATTGTGTTGTGGGATAGGGCAAGTGTTCATGTGCGGATTACTCCTAATGCAGGTAAGGCATTTTTTTTTTTTTTTTTTTTTACATTATTTTCAACTAATCGAGCTGTGCCCGTGATGTAAAAATCTTTCTGAATCTGTTTTAAAGTGGCCTTCCATCCTATGTGTCCTATTCCATGGTAGTGGGCAATGCAAATAGGAGCACTATTACGGGGTATACATGGTTTCCCCTCTTTGCAAATTAATCCTGTTATAGGATTCTTTTGCAAGACAGGATAACCCCAGTCCTCCAATTCCTCAGCAGTGGCTGAGGCTTGTAGATCTGTGATCAACTGGGCATCATCGGGGAGGATGTGGGTTAGGACAGGCATTTGTTTTAGGGCTCCTAAAGGTAACTGTTGTGCAGCTGCCTTTGCTATTTTGTCTGCTAGTGCGTTGCCCTTGGAGATGTCATCAGTACCTCTGGTATGTGCCCTACAGTGAATGATAGCTAACTCTGAGGGTAACAACATAGCCTGAAGAAGGTTGGTGATGAGCTCTTTCATCATGTCTGCACGGGGTGAAGTGACACTTTCAATAGTTTCTAGGCAGTCATGCGGTTCTTGGCCCATATCATCTGCTGAATCCATCTACTATTGACTAAAAGGAACTCTTATTTCTTCCCTGCTTTGGGCCTATATGTAAAAACCTATTTGTAGATGTGTGAATGGGGTTGATGGGTATTGGAGATGCTCATGTTTGGCCTTATATGTTTGGATTGTTTGTACCTAATACAGGTGATGCATCTAGCAACATATGCTTTCATGAATTTAGATGGGCTTGCAAATAAAAAAAACTGCCAGTAATACTGTATATGTTCTTTCCCACCCCCTGTGTCCTATTCCACAATACTAGGCAATAAATAGTGGGGCACTAGCTGCGGGGATACATACAAGAGCTCCCCTCTTTTAGAAAAAAGGCCATTTTCAACTTTTTCTAAATCATCACCCAATTCCTTAAAACTTGTTCTGTAGCATGCGTTTATGGCTTCTAACAATATGTGATATTTTGGCCTGGAGCAAGAAATGAACTACAAAAACATCTCTTGCTCCTTCTATGGCTGCCTATAAATCATGTTGTGGTGTAACACAACCTTTAATACCAGTAGCCCATTTAAAGCTGGGGCCTACCCAGGGCAAATGATGTGGCCATCCCCAGTACCATCTCACAAGATGCTATGCTTGGAGTCACTTCAGGCATGCCTTAGACCTGGACTGCGACCATCTTTGGATAAAAACTTATAGGGCAAAGTCTACCACCATACTCCTGGGCAAGTACACCTGTCATGGTCTTACAATTGTCCCTTGCATAAACACAAAACATTTTTCCATGATTTGGGAGGCCCAGTGCAGGCGCTACAACCATAGCAGTTTTCAGATATATAAACGCATTCAACATTACTTGTGACATTTCTGGACCTGTGGTTTGTCTCAAAATGTTATTATAGATAGGAGCAGTCCGGATCCATAACAATCAATGATCCTGTGGGTGGGCAAGACCCACTGTGGGCTGGCAAGACCCACTAGAGCAGCAGCTCTTATGTGACTGACTCTACTATCACCCTCTGTGAGAACAAAACCAAGGTGAACAACACTTTCCTGACACCACTGTCATAATTCCTGTGACACTTTGTGTCCACATACATGTACATTTCAATAAACTCACTCGCTCTGACTGGCCTCCACAGAGTGACTACATATGTCATATACATATTGTAGCGGGACTGAACCATGAGCAGGTGTCCATCCCCTCTTGCATGGTCTGGAGAACTATAGAGCGGACAATCAAATTGTCTACTTATAGCCCTAAGGCATTTCTACACCAGGTAAGTTACCTGGACTGAAAAATAAGAAACAAAGATGGCTGTGTCTCCTCGTCCAATAGGACGCTTAAAAAAAACACACTACTTAAACCAATCACTGTAAAGTGGGTAACATCGGATGGTATGGCTGTCAGTAGAGATGGCATATCAGATACCACTTGCATGCTATGATCAGATAAAGAACTAAAAACTTTTTGGCTTAGTGCCAATTTTCAAAAAAAACTTTATTATTTTTTTTTTTTTTTAGAAACTTCTGCTAGCTGCAATTGCAGAAGTGACCATTACTTCCTCTCACACGGAAGGAAATTTACTAGTTTTAAATGAATCTGACACACAAACATTTTCTGCTTGTTTGAGATAATATAATGGCTGCAAAGAAAACGACATCTGCCTTGGAAAACTAAACCGTGGGGTGCAGGTGTGGTCAGGGGCATTTGTAAAGTAATATTTTCATTGTAGGGGGGCCTAGGTTGAAAATGTCCTACTCTTTGCTTTGCCTCTTCTGATAAGGCCCTTGGAAATGTGCGCTGACAGGCTGTTTTTCTTTACACAGATCATCTCTCTCTGTTATGGCTTTTTTTTTAAAACCTTCCATGGTTTTAGTAGCCCAATCAGAAACGTGCTGTTTTATAATTAACATGTACTGTGACTTTAAATTACCGATAAATGTTTGAATCCTAAGACTGTGCTACTCCGCAGTGACACTTAACCACAGCTTTAAGGCTATGTTTCCACTATTGTGGCTACAAAGTCACACGACTTCAAGCGCAAGTTTGTAGTGCAATTTGTTTGCAGCTACTTCTGGGGACCCCAGCGCGACCTCCTTCTGTGAGGGACAAGTTGCCCTGAAGTCGCCCAAAAGTAGTGCAAAAACCTTTTTTCAAGTTGCTGCGACTCAAGTCGCAGCAGTTTGAGCGGTCCTATTTGTAAATAATGGGTTTTGACCTATCATGCGACTTGACATGTGTCAAGTCGCACAACAAGTCGCAAAAGTGGAAATGGAGCCCTAGAGTCCAAAACCACCAAACAGTTTCACCCGTCTACCGGTCTACAGGCAATTGCTGTGGGTAAAGAACTTTCACTTATATTAGCATCTCCAATTTTCCCCGCTTTTTCCATGTACTTTATATTACAACTCCCTATTTTTTCTGACCATCTTGCTTGGTTATCTATCCAAGGGTTAATTAAATAGTAGTCAGTGCCGCAGACTCGCACCACATATTCCTTACAGTTTTCTCCTGCTTGGGGAGGTGGGGGTGGCTTGCTGCCTCCGTGACCCATTGCTGCAGACAACGGGGTTCACGGACCGAGCGCTTATTAGACTAAAGCAATCTAATTCTAAGTTCCCTGTCTATTTATAACTGGCAATTTTATTTATTATAAAAGATTGTTGTCTGCGTCTGGTAAATATTTTTAAGTTGTCTATATGTTACCCCTACTAGGTCAAAATCTATCTGTCCGTGAAAGTTGACTCTATGATGCACAATTTTACATTCAGGGTTACTAGAAACAAACTGACTTCCTAAAAATCTTTTTCTCTTCAGTGGCAAAATACAGACTCATTTAGCAGAGTCTAAGTTATGGTGAGTTATATCAAAATCTAAACAATGGGTGCAGATTGGACAGGGCATCTGCTACAATCTATCACAGAGTCATGGAACGTTCACAATGCTCGACTGCCACTCAGGTTGCCCTGCGTGCGTCTTCCCAAAACGTGAACTAGTCACAGTGTATTTCAGCCGTGCTGACAATACGGAGCGTTTCGAATGCAGCGTGACTACTCTGGCATTCTCATCAGAAAAAAAGACATTCAGTAAATGACTCGAGTCTGTTCACTTACCACCCAGACTCATTGAATCATACAAACAGATTATCTTATACTTTTATGCGATAGAGAAGGAAAGCTTAAAGATTTTTCAGACACAAAACGAGCAATTTTCTAATACTTCTTAAGTCTCCCTGAGACTAAAATATTTCCCTGAAATATTTCAATTATAGGTATGTTGCGTGTGTTCCCGGAACACACCAACCCCTGTTCAATTGGATATGAGTCTAATCAGGGTCCCCCGGAACCTCACTACAAACGGTTACATAGAAAAGGATTTTTCTACTTACCGGGCGAGTGGGTGTCCGCGGGGAGTGATCCTCATATCCCAGACGAGCCCCCAAAACTGAAGGTAGATGAGACCCCTGGTCCCAATGATAGTCCCGGACTATCTATAACTTCTTTGCTCGTTTTGTGTCTTGCAGGCCTGGGAGGCTGGTTTCTGGAAGTAACACAGACGGAGACAGATGTATAGTGAAACCAAGCTCTCAGTTTATTATAGGCTCGTTGTGGGTTATATAGTAAAGAGTAAGGGCATATAGCATAAGTATAGGATACTTGTTACGTTCTTATTGGTTAAACAGTTCAAGGAAACCAAGCGTAATTTCGGGAAAGCGCCTGACATGATTTCATCAAAAACCACAAACAGAAACTTGCCATAACTGTAACACGTACACATTTGCAAAGCTTGTATAACTAAGATACATAGAAAATGGAGTGGGAACATACAAAATGGAGGACACATAGAATTGATATCTCCCCGTCTCCCACACCCCTCCCCCCTTTCCAGGGTAGCACACTGTAAAGCATGCGTCATAATGCAATGCATAGTAACGTACCAGACATGACATTGCGTTCCATTCATTTTTTTCTTCATTTTGGAGTTCTTGTTTATTGGGGGCCTATTCAATATAAATAGGCCTGGGTAACGCAGCACTACGCTGCACATGATCAATCACATTGCATTGGAGTGCAAGCATTTTTACCACAATACATCTCAGTGTGAACAGGCCTTTAAAGGAAAACTTTACTAAGGAAATATTGATGCAGCCAGAGCTGACCTCTCCTATGAATGGGCGGTACTGGACGCACGACTGTCACGCCCCCTAGACGCCGGCTCTTCCACACACGCTGGACGCCGCAGTTTTGCCTCTTGTCTATGATGTCTTTGATGTGCCTTCATGCCTAACACCCATTGTAAGTGCAGTTCCAAATAAATTCTTGTGTATAATATAAACGGGATTACGCTATGTGCACCTTATTTCTCCCTACATACTCATGATATTACGTCTGGAGTTTACACACTCTACATGATATAGTGGAACTATCAGCTTTCCTTGGTCCATGAAAGACACGATTTATCCGGATTGATATCTCAGCGTGTATGGCCGTTCCATTAGGTTGGAGGCCTCAGCTTCTGGTAAGCTGCCACTTTATCATATATCATGGGTGTATTCCTGTCTCTTCCTTGGGATCTAAGCCTTCCGCACTGACATCACCTTTCTGGGACCTTTTTTGGAGTCACGAATATTGATTTATGGACTTTTTATGTTCACTTTATTATCTAGTGTTATTTAATTAACATTTATTCGTTATTTCACAACTGTATGGGTTGCACCATATTTTGATAGCGCTGCACTATTTTTCTGTTTTATAAATGGTAGTTGCCTGGCCTATATGCTAATCTAATTTTCTGACTTCATTCTCTTTCTTCCTAATCTGCAGGCTTGTTTAGGGTCTATCTGATAAGGATTTGCTTTCCTATAGGGAACAACTATGTTAAAGCGGTAGTAAAGTCACCGGTTTGATTTATACCTACAGGTAAGCCTATAGCAAGGTAACAACAGTAAATATCTCCTAAATGTGCATTGTTTAGAAGGTATTTACTTTAGTGGCAGTTTGTGACCTCACCAGCGCATGTGCTCTGAATGGAAGGTGCCATCCATTCAGAGCTCTGTACCGTGGCTGTGAGGCTCTGTTCACATCTGGGCGGTTTTGGGTAATTTTCTGCTCTAAGCCTCGGCTCGAACAACGCCCTACAAGACAAATCTCATTTATTTCAATAGCCCCTGTTCACATATGAGCGATCTGACGCCTTAAGCTAACTTCCCGTTGCTCAAAAAAGTACTTGAGCTTCATTTTTGGCAAAACAGGCATTTTACTGGTTTTCATTGGTCACTTGTCAACTCAAAAAGCCTGCAAAAAAAACGCTTCAAAAACACCTGTAAAAATAGCAACGCCAAGATGTGAACGGAGCCTTACTCCTGTGTGCATGCATGGGAGTGGCATCATCACGACTCGTGATGACGTCAAACAGCCGAAGCCCACAAACCCAGAAGGAAGACCGGGTCAAGATAGAAGCCCTGGCAGCAGTGACAACGGCTTTTTTTTAAGGTGCTAGTATGCGGTGCTAGCACATTATGACATGCAGGGGCCATTTTTTTTTCTGGAGTTTACTACCTCTATAACTGTTCATTTCTCTGGAAGTTTTTCCTTTTGTTTTGCATTCCTACTGTTTAGAACAACCTAACTGCCGAGTTCCCTCAAAGAACTCCACACACAAGCACTGTGCGTATCTAGAAGAATTGATAGCGGTTTGAAGCCAAAGGGCGGCCATACCAAATATTAATTTGATTTAGATTTTTCTTCTGTTTGCTCACTTTGCATTTTTTAAATTTATAAAAATAAACAAATAAAACATATCGTTTTGAAAGCATTCCTACTTTACAGCATTTCTTCACACCTGCCTAAAACCTTTGCATGGAACTGTATGTATAACCTCTAGGAGGGTGGACAGCACAAGCAGCCATCTATGCATGCAACCTGGTGTGTTCCCAGAAGACACCCAAAATACAAAATAAAGGGGTATATATAAAGTGCTTTATATTTACTAACCTGTACTATGCTGTGCTTTATATTTACTAACCTGTACTATGCAGTGGAAATGGAGATGTGAGTTTAGGTCCTAAATAGCTTACGAATATTAACCTTTTCATATTAATAGCAAATTCTTGCTTATAAAAAGGGAGATTCTTAGTTTACATATTTGACAATACATGTTCGCGCTGGCCAGCTGTGTCAGCTTGCCCTATATTGGCACTATATGTCCATGCTCTTAAGAGTACACTATTTTAACAAACAAGACATTGGCAATCTGCAAGATAAAGTAGGGACTGGCCAGAGAAGGAACATTTTAACACTTTTGGCCAGTGATTTGCATACTAAAAGTTCTATATCTTAATTGTACAGTACAGAACACAGAATTTGTAGTCATAGTCCATGGGTTATATGCCGCTACCTTCAGGTGATTGGACAAAAACATTGCTGGGAATGCCCCCCAGTGCACCCATATCTAACCCCATTCAGATCACAGGACTCCAGTTTTTTGATGGAGATGATGTGATGGACTGCTTCTCCTCTAAAGAAGTTTCTACACTAATAATTTTTTTTCCTCTATCGTTCATTGACAGAAGCAGCATCCTATCTTCCTGACCATTGGGTTATGCTGCCCCCTACAGGAGTAGGACACTAGGCAGGGAAAAGCTTTCACCACGCCTATGGGGCTGTCCCTGCAGGCATAACCCCACACACTCTGCTACAGCCCTCAGTTTGTTTCTGCCTAGTTCCCTGCTGGGACTTTGGTCTTAGCTGTTATGTTGCTGGGAACCTTTTTTTGTAATTGATTCTTTTAGTAGAGTTCCTGGAGAACTACAAGCAACAGCCGTCTGGGTTTCGGACTGGATATTCTAGATCCTTAAGGTCTTCCAGCCTGGCCAGCAAGCGTGAGCTTGTTATATAGTCCAGCACTAGGCCTCGCCATGACAGAGCCCTGTTGGACGGGGATGAGCCCGCGAGTAGACAGTCTCACTGGGGCGTGAACGACCTGGAATGCCCTGAGTCCCAGCGTACTCCTTGGCTGGCAGCACCCCCATCCCAGATGGGAGGTAGTCTGTTCAGGGTGCCGCCCACCTGATATCGTGGTATTGTGAGTAAGTGTCCCCCCAACTCTCTGGGTGGACGTGGGCCCCCCCTCCATGGATTAGTCGGACCCTTGGGTATCCCTCGGTTTCCCTGGTCTCTCGGGTATACCAGGCCGCCCCCCTCAGCTGTTCCCACCCCCCATAACGGGTTGCAACCTCTGGGGGGGGCAGATATTTTGTGGCCGCTGTGGCGGTTCTGCGGGGGGGGGCGTTTTTCTGGTGGGGTCTCCTCCTGGGGACCATCCAATGCCTTTGCTGACACCCCCTGGGGGTCCTGGAGACCGCATGGTGTGCCGTGGGGGCCGCCATTTTGCTGTAGACTTGCCCTGTATTAATGTCAGAATCTCTTCATTGTAGTCCATGGGCAGCCATTTTCTAAAATTTTCCCCTCAGGAATGCATGGGGTGGCCATTTTCTTGTAGCCCTCGGCGCTGGACAGCAAAGGCAGACACCAGACACTCTAGACATGACCCAGGTGCTTTTCACTGCACTTGTTTCAGATTGTTTCTTTCTGCTGTACAGATCGTTCCTGCAAGCATCCTGATCGGTTTGGTAATGTTTTTGTTGGGGTCTCTTCACACACACTGCTAACAGACTGTGTTAGGCTGGGACTTGCTGTACCACCAGTGCAGCAGTGCGATTGAGTTTTTGTGACTTTTTTAAAGTGACACTGCATTTTTTTTAAATGTAAATGGAGTCCCAGGATAAAGTTTCAATTTTAGACCCCCTCAGTGTGGCTGCGGAACCCTCTGGGTCGCAGCCCCTGTCGGCTTTTACAGCAGTTTTGGAAAGCCTGGTGTAAAAAGTGGATTTAGTGTTAAAAAGCAACGCTAGCCGTAAGCGTTCTTTACCTTCGCCTACTCTGTTGTATCTTCAGATTCTGAGGCAGATATGGGCGCCGCAGATGCACCCCACCCAGTTGGCTTTGTGTCACCACATGCTGATGATGAAAAGGACATGTCCTCATCAGCTGCTGCGCGGGAAAATGCATAGGTGGAAGCACTTATAGTTTCAGTGCAAGAAGCTTTAAAAATAGCGGATGAGTCTACAGTGTCAGGAATGTAGGTGTCTTTTGGCACCCGCAAATCCCAGAAATCGGGCAAAGTGTTCCCTTGTTTGACAAAATTGTCAATGAACAGTGGGAGCACATCAAGCACATGTTAGTGGTGCCCAAGCGTTTAAAGCGTCATTATCCCTTCGCGGATAAAGTTTCCACTCGGTGCACCGTGCCACCAAAGGTGGATCATCCTGTTTCCAGACTGAATAAGTCTACTGTGGTCCCGGTGGAAGAATTCCTGGCCTTCACGGATCCCGTTGATAGATGGATTGAGTCTCTGTCCCACCATTTACATGTGTTAGCAGGCTCAATATTGAAACCAATTTTTGTGACCACCCTCGTGTCGCAGACTGTCACTGAATGGGTGAAGTTACTTAACCACTTGCCGACTGCCTAACGCCGATCTACGTCGGCAGTCAGCCCCTCACAGGCAAAGTGACGTAGGGCTACGTCACTAGCTTGTGAGGGTCTAGGGAGCGAGCGCGCGCCCCCGGAGGCGCGCTCCCGCTCCCGCGTGGTCACGGACCCCCCCGCACGTGTGACCAGCAGACCCGATGTCCGCCGGTCACTCGGCGATCGGCGGGGGAGAGGGAGAATGTCAGGCAGCTTGTGTAAACAAGCTGCCTGTCATTCTCCTCGCTGTAAAGACACTGATAAAACGGATCTAGTATGTAGATCCGTTGATCAGTGTCCTTACAGCTCAAGCCACAGCCAATCACAGTAGAAAGCACGCCCCTAGGGATACACACAGCCCCTCCCTTCCAAATAAAGTTAACCCCTTCACAACCAGTGTATTTTTACAGTAACAGTGCATATGTATAGCACTGATTACTGTAGAAATGTCACTGGTAACCCCAAAAGTGTCACAAATGTCAGTCAAGGGTCCGATCTGTCCGCCCCAATGTCGCAGTACCGCAAAAAAAATCGCAGATCGCCGCCATTACGCGTTAAAAAAAAAAACAACAAAAATGACAAAAATCTTTCCCTTTGTTAGTAAACGCGATAACTTTTGCGCAAACCAATCAAAATACGCTTTTTGCGATTTTTTTTACCAAACATAGGTAGCATAAAACAAATTGGCCGAAAATTTTAAAAAATTTTGATTTTTACTTTTTTTTTGGGGGGAATTTCATATAAAAAAATGTGAAAAATATTATTTTTGCAAAATTGACGCTCTTTTTTTGTTTATAGCGCGTGATCAAAAAATCGCACAGGTGATCAAATACCACCAAAAGAAAGCTCTGTTTGTGGGAAAAAAAGGACGTCAAATTCGTTTAGGTACAGCGTCGCACGACCGCGCAATTGTCCGTTAAAGTCACGCAGTGCCGAATCGCAAAATACCCCCTGGTCAGGAAGGGGGTAAAATCTTTCGGGGCTTAAGTGGTTAAAGGTGTCTTGGAAACGGAACAGCTTCCCCCAGGGCTGATTGAGCTCATGGATCAAATGGCTCAAGCTCTGCTGTATATATGTGATGTGTTCCTGGATGCGGCTCCCCCGATGGCCAGAGTGTCTGCGGTGGGGATTGCTTTTAAATACATGGTGTGGTTAAAGAGCTGGTCTGAGGACCAGGCTTCCAAAAAGGCTCTTTCTGACCTTCCCTTTATGGGGGAGAGGTTGTTTGGATCCTCCCTGGATGAGTTGATCAAAGGCATTACTGGTGGGAAGAGTACTCTTCTTCCTCAATCCTCTAAGGGCAAGGCACCACGTGCAAGTTGGGGGCCTTTTTTTACTGCTCATTGGCGGCTTTTCTGGACCTCCGGGTCGCAAGAAAAAGGAAAGCCATTCAGGTCTTCTGGGAATTCCAAGAAGACATGGTCAGGTAAACCAAAGACAGGCCAATCTGGATCTGCAGAAAAATCCTCATCTGCATGAAGGGGCACCCTCACCCAATTCTGGGGTGGGGGGACGTCTTTGCTTATTTCCAGGACCATGAACTTCCTGTTTCAGGACAAATGGGTTCACGAACTGATCCGATCAGGGTACAAGATCGAATTCCGGTCTTGACCGTCGAACAGGTTCTTCCCGTCCAATCTGCACCTAACCTATCTCCTGTTTAAGGGATCTCCAAGAGGCGGTACAAGATCTGCTGTGGCAAAGGGTGATTGTGCCGGTTTCCTCTCAGGAACGTTTTCAGGGGTTTTATTCAAACCTGTTTACTGTGCCCAGGAGGGAAGGCAAAGTGCGTCCAATCCTGAAACTCAAGGCTTTGAACCGCTTTGTGCGGGTTAAGAGGTTTAGAATGGAGTTTATTTGCACAATAGTGGTGTCCCTACACCAGGGAGACTTTTTGGCCTCCATAGATATCAAGGACGCATATCTACACATCCCTATCTATGCTGGACACCAACGTTTTCTCCGCTTCGCTATAGGAGAGGAGCATTATCAATTTGCGGCGTTACCGTCTCGCCTCCGCCCCCAGCGTCTTTACCAAGGTGCTGGCTTCAGTGTTGGCATTACAGTGCCAACGGGGGATTTCGGCACTGGGGTACCTGGACAATCTCCTATTAAGGGCGGACTCTCACTCGGCCCTTTTGGAAGACTTGGCTATCACGGTCTGAACACTGCAAGAGTTCAGTTGGAACATCAATTTAAAAAAATCTGCCCTAATACCTTCAATGAGACTGGATTATCTGGTCCTGACTCTGGACTCCACTTTGGCGAAGGTTTTTCTTTCCCCTGACAAATTGCAAATATTGCAGTCAGCGATCCAATTGTTTCTAGCGAACAATCTGTCCTCTCTGCGGACTTGCATGAGGGCCTTGGGTCTGATGATATCAACCTTTGAGGCGGTTCCGTTTGCTCAGTTCCACACGAGACCCCTACTAAATGAGATTCTCGCAAAATGGAACAAGGATCCAAAATTTTTAGATACTTTGATTCGGTTGAGTTGCAACACAAAATCTGCTCTTCTGTGGTGGCTTCACTCGTCAGCACTTCGTCAAGGCAAGTCCTTCCTTTGTATTGGACGGTGGTAACCACGAACACCAGTCTGTCAGGCTGTTGAGGAGTGCTGGGAAAACTCTGCGCCTGGGGATCCTGGACAGTGGGAGAGTCCAAGCTGCCGATAAATATCTTGGAGCTCAGAGCAATAAAACTTTGCCTGAGTCATTGGAAGGCTCGTTTGCAAGTTTGCCCGGTCCGGATTTAATCAGACAATGCCACTGCCATGGCATACATCAATCATCAAGGGGGCACCAAGAGTGTCTTGGCGGCACGGGAGGTGGTCGAGATTCTGGATTGGGGAGGAGAAGTTTGTCCCAGCTCTCTCTTCTGTGCACATCCCAGGTGTGGAGAACTGGCAGGCGGTTTACCTGAGTTGTCAGGTGTTGGATCAGTGGGAATGGTCCCTACACCCGGAGGTGTTTCATCTCCCGTGTGTCCGGTGGAGGACACCCGATGTTGACCTGTTTGCTTCTTGACTCAACAAGAAGGTTCAGAGGTTTGTGGCCAGGTCAAGGGATCCTCTGGCCGATGCCACAGAGGCACTGGTGGCTCCTTGGGGTCAGTATCGGCTGATCTATGCGTTCCCTCTGCTGAAACTCCTGCCGAAGCTGCTACACAGAATAGAGGTGGAAAGGATTCTGGTCATTCTAGTGGCCCCAGACTGGCCTTGCCAGTCTTGGTACGCAGACCTAGTAAGGTTGGTCGCCGATGCTCCTTGGAGAATTCCTCACAGGGAAGATCTGCTGTCTCAAGGGCCGATCTTCCATCCTGCTTTACAGTCTCTGGCTTTAACGGCATGGCTGTTGAAAGCCAGGTATTGAAGAATAGAGGTATTTCTGACTCTGTGATTCCTACGCTATTGAAGGCCAGGAAGTCCACTTCCAGGAAGATCTATCATCGTACGTGGAAATCGTATATTTCATGGTGTGAATCATTGAAAGTGCACCTTCGCTTGTTTTCGGTAGCTAGGGTTTTGACTTTTCTTCAAAAAGGGGTTGAACAGCGTTTGGCTTTGGGCACTATCAAAGGCCAAGTGTCGGCTTTAGCTGTGTTTTTCCAACATCCTTTAGCTACGCATGCCCTGATTCACACTTTTATTCAGGAGGTGCGTCATATGGTGCCTCCGAGGCAATCCCCATTACCTCCATGGGATCTGAATTTGGTGTTATTGGTTACATTATCTCAGAAGGTTGCCTTTTTGGTGGCCATCACTTCTGCCTGCAGGGTGCCTAAATTGGCGGCATTGTCTTGCTGTTCACCTTATCTGGTGGTCCACAGAGATAAAGTGGTACTTCGACCTAATCAGTCGTTTCTTCCTAAGGAGGTTTCTTATTTCCATTTGAATGAAGACATTGTGCTGCCTTCACTCTGTCCTAAGCCCAAGCATCCGAAGGAAATTGCTTTGCATTCTTTGGATGTCGTTCGGGCAATTAGAGTTTACCTGACGGCTACTGAACCTTTCAGGAAATCAGACTCTCTTTTTGTCCTTATCGAAGGACCTCGTAAAGGAATGGCTGCGTCTGCTGCGACCATATCCAGGTGGATCAGGCAGACGGTGGTTCAGGCTTATTCACTAAAGGGTCAGGTTCCTGCTTTCCCGGTGAAGGCGCATTCTACTAGAGCACTGAGTGCATCCTTGGGCTTTTCTCCATCAGGCGTCAGTGATGCAAGTTTGCAAGGGGGCAAATTGGTCGTCGGTGCACACATTTACAAAATTCTACAAGATAGATGTGTTGGCATCTTCGGATGCCTTTTTTGGCTGCAAGGTTTTGCAAGCTGCTATCTAAAGAGTATTTTTTTCTCTTTGAGGGTGTATGTTTTTTTCTAGGTGAGCCCCAGTTGTTCCTGGTTGAGCTCCTTGTTACCTGGTTGGCTACGTTTAGCCTTGGGAAATTGCGTTCTTCTTTGCATTGGTTTTTTCCCACCCCTCATGCTAATACTGCTTTGGGACATCCCAATGGTCAAGAAGATATGAAGCTGCATCTGTCAATGAACGATAGAGAAAACTGGATTTTTTACTTACTGTAAAATCCTTTTCTCTGAAGTTCATTAACAGATGCAGCACCCGCTCCTCTTATTATGAGTGGAATGGGGTTGTTGTCTTCTAAACACTGCTTGCAACAAAACTGAGGGCTGTAGCAGAGTGTGTGGGGTTATGCCTGTAGGGGCAGCCCCATAGGCGTGGTGAAAGCTTTTTTCCTGCCTAGTGCCCTACTCCTGTAGGGGGGCAGCATAACCCAATGGTCAAGAAGATATGATGCTACGTCTGTCAATGAACTTCAGAGAAAAGGATTTTACGGTAAGTAAAAACTCCAGTTTTGTCTTCTATACTTTAGCGGACACTTATATCAAAATCCAACTGTTGATACCTTAAGAATCATTAGGGGTTTCCAGATTGGTTGTCTTCAATGTACTGTATGCCTTGGGAAGTGTACCCAGTCCCTGCATCAGCCTATATTATTTCCTTAAGGCACTGGATCGTGCTTTAGTTGCTCTCTTTGGTACGTGATGCAACGAGTACAGCTACCTGCAGGATGCTAAACAGTTTCAGCACCCAGACCCCTAAGACCCCTTTCGGGGGTATGCCCACTGTGATGGGTAACTTTTAGTCCCCTTCGGGTACATACAACATAGACAAGGATAAGACAGGATTTCCCTGTAATTGTGATTGTCATGTTTCACATATAAAGTGTTATTTCGCTTAGTGCGATATCCCCCTCTAAAATTATCTCTGCAACATTGCTGGAAGATAATGTTTACCCTTTGAATTTGGCAGTTCTTTTACATATAACATTGATGCTTGGGTAGAGATGTAGTTGCAAACCCCTTTCGGTTGACACACTTTCACCAAGAAAGCAAAAAGTAAGTCTGCTCCTCGCTACCTGCTTTCCCAGAGACACAGGCACAGGACATTAATCAGACCCTAAATTATAGGGGTTCTGTACCACACATTTAAATACACTCTTGCTCCATATTAATTTTGTGAGTACCCAACAGGGGGTCCCCTCACTTAGTAATGGCAGATACAAGGTGTGGACAGCACTGAGGAAACCAAGCAAAACGTTAAAGGTAATAGTTGTTCCTATGCTCCGGAGCAAGGTTCCATATAAACATATAAACACAGCTCTCTTACTTGAATTCTAGCCTTCTCTCAGCTCTCTTCCTTCAATTCTAGCCTATTCTAATCAATTCTCAGGCCTATCTCACACCTATCAGCGTAAGGCAGAATTTACTGGAATTATGCCCTTTAAGTCTTTGGTTTCCAAGGCCTAAAAGTGCTCTTCTGCCTGTTCACGACTAAATCTTTTAAGGAGTTTTACCCTGTTCCTCCTAACTTCTTTGATGAAGATATTCAGATGAAGGGGGAGCTGAATTTGGAAGAGGAACCTGCAGAGGAATTTTCGTCCTCTGTTGTGCGTACTGGCCTTTGTCTAACAGCCCTGGAATCTCCCCATCCTAAATGAACTCCCATGGGTACTAAATGGCTAGCCAAATCTAGAAAAAAACTTTCCTCTGCACATACAGGTTAACTGAGATTTATATGAATTGGCAAGATCCTGACAAAGTATTTATTCCTCCAAAACTCTTTGCTGAGCTATATCTAATGGAAAAGGAATTTATAAAAACATGGTCTGTTCTGGTAGTGGATCTTGCCATCTCTGTTCCTAACAAGCATCTCACGGTTCCTGTTAAAGATGTTTCTTCCTTTGTAGATTTAGTGTACATGCACAGGTCCTGCCTTACAACTGGCAATTGCAGCCATTTCTGTTTGCCAGACTGTAGCTAACCGGACTCGTCAGACATGATTCTATATTGAAAGACCCTGTTCCCCTAGAATAATTGTAACCCATTTTACATGTGCTGCTATTTTGTGTTGATGCCCTGGAGAATTGAGAAAGGCAGTATTCCCCACACTCAGCACCCAGTGTCAGTGGCCATCATCCCTAATTGATATGTATACAAGAAAAGATCCCCATTGGAGTGGGACTGTGAATGCCACTGGACACTGTGTATTGTACAATAAAAATAATTTTATTAATGAAAATACAAATAAATTAGACAAGCAAAATAAGGAATACAGAAATCACAAAGACATACAGGGCATTAAAATAAGCATGCATTTGACAGACCATGTACCAGACCACATTGAAGACGCTCAGATGCATATGGTGATCATAGAACCGGAAATGACCCTACGCGTTTCGGGCACAAAGTAAGCCCTTCCTCAGGGGTCAACCAAAGTTCCAGATAAAGCACCTATTATGCCTAGAAAAATAAAGAATTTTTAGTAGATTGTACACTAAGTATATATGCATACACAAACGAAAAGTCATATACTTGTCTTGTAATGCATGCTTTATGATCAGAACCTACCCTTTGCGTCTAAACAAGGGATTGGACAGGTCTGTCGCTTAAAAACGGTAGATCCTACCGTGTGGAGGGATGCCCAAATTCCCACAGGCTCGTTCAGGGCAAAAAATAGTGAGAGAGGGAAAGAGATGTAGTAGAATTCATCTGGTTGACCCCTGAGGAAGGGCTTACTTTGTGCCCGAAACGCGTAGGGTCGTTTCCGGTTCTATGATCACCATATGCATCTGAGCGTCTTCAATGTGGTCTGGTACATGGTCTGTCAAATGCATGCATATTTTAATGCCCTGTATGTCTTTGTGATTTCTGTATTCCTTATTTTGCTTGTCTAATTTATTTGTATTTTCATTAATAAAATTATTTTTATTGTACAATACACAGTGTCCAGTGGCATTCACAGTCCCACTCCAATGGGGATCTTTTCTTGTATACATGCCCTGGAGAATGTAATTCCCGGTCACATATGAGGAAATGCGTAGGGTGGAGCCTGATCGGACGCCACCACGAATGCACACGGCAGCCAGGAAGGCCAGAATATTCCAATAAGTACACCCTGCACTACTGTATTGTTTGTTGGCATCTCAATAAACTTGTTCTTGATTTAAAAAAACAATGAATATATGCCCTGTTGTGTGATGTTGGAGAAATCAGTAAAGGACCAGCATTACTGGAGCAGAACAATGCCCCTAGCTGCCAGGGGAAGAACTCCTCTAGTGAGTGTGGGAGCAAGGCTAACGGTAAGGAAAGACAGATTCTGGTGTTAGGGGACTCAATTATTAGAAGGACAGATAGGGCAATCTGTCACAAAGACTGTACGCGCCAAACTGTATGTAATTTACCGGGCGCTCGGGTTTGGCACATCACGGATCTGGTGGACAGATTATTGGGTGGGGCTAGGGAGGACCCAGCAGTCATGGTTCACGTGGGTACCAATGATAAAGTTAGAGGAAGATGGAGAGTCCTAAAAAACGATTTCAGGGACTTGGGAGCTAAACTGAGGAGTAGAACCTCCAAAGTAGTATTCTCAGAAATACTACCGAACCCTTGAGCCACCCCCAGGGAAGCAGCGGGCGATTAGGGAAGTTAACAAGTGGCTGAGGAGCTGGTGTAAAAAGGAGGGGTTTGGGTTCCTGGAGAACTGGGCTGACTTTTCAGTCGTTTACGGCTCTAGATGAGCAGGGACGGACTGCACCTAAATGGGTGCAGCTCTGCTGGGAGAAAAGATGGTTGAAAGTTAGTTAGTGCTTTTAATAGAAGTGACGGGGGGAGGGTCCAGATGTAGCTAGCCAGCGGGAAGCAAGGTTCAGCAGGCAATATTTGGGGCATTAGTGGTAGGGTGACCTGAATTCCAAAACCCAAGGTAAGTAAGCTGACAAATCCAAATTGCAGCCTTATAACATCTAACAAGGATATAAACAATGAGGTTTGTATACCAATGCTAGAGGTTTTGCTAACAAGATGGGAGAACTGGAGCTGCCTATCTATGAGGAGGATTTTGATTTTGTGGGAATTTCAGAGCCTTGGTTTGACAGCCTTCATGATTGGCTGGCAACCATTCAGGGGTATCCCCTTTATCGCAGAAATAGGGAGGATGAAACGGGGGAGGGGTATGCCTGTATATCAAGAATGATGTGCAAGTGAATATGAGGGATGATATTACTAATGGAGCAAGGGAGGAGGTGGAATCCTTATGGGTAGAGCTTCAAATGGAGGAAACTAAGGGGAAAGTAATTCTGGGTGCATTTTAGAGGCCTCCTAACCAGAGGGGGAGGCAGACCTCCTAATACAGCTTGGAATGGCAGCAAGGATGGAAAATGTCATTATAATGGGGGATTTTAATTATCCAGAAAAAGACTGGGCAGAACGAACCGTGCATTTGTCTAAGGCTCGCCACTTCCTAAATGTTTTGCAGGACAATTTCATGGGTCAGATGGTGAGCGCACCAACAAGAAAAAATGCGTTACTAGACCTACTGATTACAAATAATATGGACCTGATCGAGGATGTAGAAATATGGGGCAACGTAGGAAACAGTGACCACAGGTCAGTTAGTTTCAGTATAAATCACAGAAATAGGAAACACAAGGGTATTACAAGGACACTGAATTTCAAAAGAGCCAACTTCCCTAAACTGCGTTCTTTGTTAGACGATATTAAATGGGATAGAATTCTAGGAACAAAGAAGACGGAGGAAAAATGTGAGTGCTTTAAGAACATACTAAATAAAGGTATTAGCCAGTGCATTCCAACAGGGAATACTTTTAAAAGAGCTAAAATAAACCCTGGGTGGCTAAACTCCAATGTAAAAATGCATATAAAAAGAAAAGACCTTCAAAAAAATACAAGACTGAGGGGTCATTGTCAGCATTCTAACATTACAAAGAATGCAATAAGAAATGTAAGATCGCAATCCAGGCGGCTAATATAGAACAGGAAAGGTACATAGCAGAAGAGAGTAAAAAAAAAAAGGCAGGAAATTCTTTAAGTATTAAATAGTAAGAAAGTGAGGCCAAGACATATTGGCCCCATAAAGGATGATGAAGTGAATTTGGCTACAAAGGACAGAGAGAAGGCAAAGGTTCTGAATAAATTCTTCTTCTCAATCTTCACAAAAGAAACAGGGAAATACAGTAACCTAGGCTATAACGTTAATGTTATTAACATGTCACAGAAGACAGACTCAGAAATAGACTTGAAAAACGTAATATAAATAAGTCACCAGGACTAGATGGCTTACACCCGAGGGTTCTGGCCAGCATGCAGTCCAGATCTTTCAACCATAGAAAACATTCGGGTTTGTACTCACTTTTGTTCCCAGCGGTTTAGACATTGTCTGTGTTGAGTTTTTTTGGAGGGGACAGCAAATTTACATTGTTATACAAGATGTACACTCACTACTTTACATTGTAGCAAAGTGTAATTTCTTCAGTGTTGTCACATGAAAAGATATAATAAAATATTTACAAAAATGTGAGGGGTGTACTCACTTTTGCGAGATACTGTATAATCAATTTTTGGATTATTTTGTGGTCTGAATTTTTTTGTGAATCTCAGCATGTCACTTTACTCATGCATATATGTTAGTAATATATCAAAGTCACTTTACTATATGCACTTAATTTTATATATGAGTTTAAGCACAATATGACTGTTTATGTATGATATTTTTTTTTTATTGGTAATCATTTTGGTTTATACACAACAATATTAAAGGCACACACTAAAAAAGCAGCGCCACACCTATCTCTTCCCATAAAAAACAATGTTTGCACATGATGTCCTCTAATAAAGTAGGGAAATAGATACTATTGCTGTATTTTGGTCCTATGTAAATGATTTAGTGGGCAATGTACACATTTTAGCTGCTCCCATTATTTTAGAGGAGTGCTGGTCAACCACTGCACCCAGACTAGTTTGACATATTTGGCATGAACAATACTACAATGCAATCTAGAGTTTGAAATTAAGAAAATGCTTCTCTCATAGAAACTGATGTAGAAAAGAGGAGATAAAGGGATACGCCCATGTGGGAATGTCTGGAATGTTTGGATTTACACAGAAAAGGCGGCAGCGTCTTACGTTCGTTGGTACTTCTTTCATGCTCACTACAGTAAGGGGGAAAAAAGTAATTGATCCCCTGCTGATTTTGTACCTTTGCCCACTGACACAGAAATGGTCAGTTTATACTTTTATAGTAGGTTTATTTTAACAATGAGAGACAGAATACCGACAAAAAAAAATGCAGAAAAACACATTTCAAAAAGTTATAAATTGATTTGCATTTTAATGAGTGAAATAAGTATTTGACCCCTTCACAAAACATGACTTAGTACTTGGTGGCAAAACTCTTGTTGACAATCACAGAGGTCAGACGTTTCTTGTAGTTAGCCACCAGCTTTACACACATTTTAGGAGGGATTGTGTCCCACTCCTCTTTGCAGATCCTCTCCAAGTCATTAAGGTTTTCGAGGCTGATGAATGGTAACTCGAAACTTCAGCTCCCTCCACATACAGTATTTTCTATAGGATTAGGGTCTGGAGACTGGCTAGGCCACTCCAGGACCTTAATGTGCTTCTTCTTTAGCCACTCCTTTGTTGCCTTGGTCGTGTGTTTTGGAACATTGTCATGCTGGAATACCCATCCATGACCCATTTGCAATGCCCTGGCTGGGGAAAGGAGGTTCTCACCCAAGATTTGACAATACATGGCCCCGTCTATTGTCCCTTTGATGCAGTGTAGTTATCTTTTTTCCAGAAAAACACCCCAAAAGCATGTTTTTACCTCCATGCTTGATGATGGGGATGGTGTTCTTAGGGTCATAGGCAGCATTCCTCCTCCTCCGAATACGTTGAGTTCAGTTGATGCCAAAGAGCTTGATTTTGGCCTCGTCTGACCACAGTACTTTCACCCAGTTCTCTGAATCATTCAGATGTTCATTAGCACACTTCAGACTGGCCGATGCATGTGCTTTGTAGAGAAGGGGGACTTTTGCAGGATTTCAGTCCTTCACAGAGTAGTGTACCAATTGTTTTCTTGGTGACTATAGTCCCAGCTGCCTTGAGATCATTGACAAGATTCTCCTGCATAGTTCTGGGTCGATTCCACATCGTCATGATCATTGAAACTCCACAAGGTTTTGCATCGTTCCCCAGTCCAAGGGAGATTGACAATTATTTTGTGTTTCTTCCATTTGCAAATGATCGCACTAACTGTTGTCACCCTCTCACCAAGCTGCTTGGCGATGATCTTGTAGCCCATTCCATCCTTGTGTATGTCTACAATCTTGTCCCTGACATCATTGGACAACTTTTTAGTCTTGGTCATGATGGAGAGATTGGAATCAGATTGCTTCTGTGGACAGGTGTCTTTTATACAGGTAACAAGCTGAAATTAGGAACACTTCCTTTAAGAGTGCTCCTAATCTCAGCTTGTTACCTGTATAGAAGACACCTGGGAGCCAGAAATCCTGCTGATTGATAGGGGATCAAGTACTTATTTCACTAATTAAAATGCAAATCAATTTAGAACTTTTTTTAAAATGCATTTTTCTAGATATTTTAAGTTATTCTGTCTCTCACTGTTAAAATAAACCTACCATTTAAATTATAGACTGATCGTTTCTTTGGCAGTGGGCAAATGTACAAAATCAGCAGGGAATCAAATATTTTGTTCCATCACTGTATACTTAAACACAAAGGAGTGAGAAGGTAGAGGCAGAAATGAAGGCATTTGTTGCTTTGGCTGATGATGTGCAGTCCTCAGAACCAAATAACAAATGCCTTAACCTGTTGCCACCCGCAAACCACATATGTGCAGTGGCAAAAAAAAAAAAAGGGGGGGTAGGGCTTTAACATCCATATGCATCACTGGGTGGCCAATGTTTCAAAGTTACATAGTGAGGTCAAAAAAAAAGACATCAGTCCGTCTTGTTCAACTTACGTTGTGTGTGTTTGATGTTAACCGTACATTGTATACTCCTTTAGGTTGTGGTCTTTAAGGTGCCCGTCTAATAGTTTTTTGATACTATTGATGCTCCCTGCTGATACCACTGCTTGTGGAAGAGAATTCCACATCCCCACTGCTCTGACAGTAAAAAAAAAACCCTACGTATTTTAAGGTGAAACCGTTTTTCCTCTAGTTTTAGTGAGTGGCCACGTGTCTTATTGTATTCCCTTTCTCTGAAAAGTTTGTTCCTTATGCTAGGGTCACCAGTACAGTATTTGTACATTGATATATGTCCTCTCTTGCGTCTCTTCTCCAGAGAGAATAAGTTCAATGCTTGTAGTCTTTCCTCATAGCTGAGATCCTCCATTACCCTAATTATTTTTGTTGCCCTTATCTGGGACTCTCTCTAGTTCCAGCACATCCTGAGGACCGGTGCCCTGAACTGGAAGACATACTCATGGGGCCGGACCAGAATCTTGTAAAGTAGGAGAATAACGGAATTTTTGTAAAATCTTACCGTAAAATTCCTTTCTCCGAGTCCTCCGACAGTCGCCGCCCACTCACAAGTCTTCACCAATGGGTATTGACCTTTTCTCCGTAGGAGTAGCTAGGCAACAAGAATTGTTAATACAAAGCTTTAAACATAGACACACCCCTAGGGGCTGTCCCCCTCAGTCAATACCTCCCTGCACCAGCATTCCCAACTCAGTTTAGTAGCATAGCAGTAAGAGTACACAAAAACCCCAAAAGAGGGGCGGGGGGTGGCGACTGTCGGAGGACTCAGAGAAAGGAATTTTACGGTAAGATTTTACAAAAATTCAGTTTTCTCTTACGTCCTCCGACAGTCGCCGCCCACTCACAAGTCTTCACCAATGGGATGTCCCAAAGCAGTGTAGACATGAGGGGTGGGAGACGCAACCGTAGAAAGGCAACGCAGTACTCACATCAGAGAAAAGAACCTTACCACAGTAAGAGAACCAACTGGGCAACAGGAAAAAACGTGCTCAACAGGAGCAACAACCCAGGAAAAACAAGTAACCCAGGGGTAAAACACCCCAACAACCAAGGGCCCATGAAACAAGGGTCCCTAGGAAACTGCCGCACTGAGAACTTTACGGCCAAAGGAGGCATCAGCCGATGCCTGAACATCCACCTTGTAGAACTTTGAGAAGGTGTGAACGGACGACCAAATCGCCGCCTTACACACCTGGGCCACAGAAGCCTGATGCCGGAAAGCTAAAGACGTACTCAAAGACCTGGTAGAGTGCGCCTTCACAGGGAAGGGAGGAACCTTCCCCTTCAAGGCATAGGCTTGTTCAATGATCTGTCTGATCCATTTGGCGATGGTCGCAGCCGACGCCGCCATGCCCTTCCAAGGTCCCTCAGGAAGGACAAAGAGGGAATCGGACTTGCGAAAAGATTTAGTGGACAGGTAAACTCTGATCGCCCGGACAACATCCAAGGAATGTAAGGCAACCTCCTTCGGATGCTTAGGTTTCGCGCAGAGCGAAGGCAAGACAATGTCTTCATTCAGGTGAAATTCCGATATCCTTTTCGGAAGAAAAGATGAGTTAGGCCGCAGGACCACCTTATCCTTGTGGACCACCAGGTAGGGAGAATTGCAGGACAAAGCTGCCAGCTCAGACACCCTGCGAGCCGAAGTGATCGCCACCAAAAAGGCAACCTTCTTGGACAATAGAGACAACGAGATCTCCCTGATCTTTTCAAAAGGAGCCTGTTTCAACACAGACAGAACCAAGTTCAAGTCCCATGGAGGTAAAGGGTCCCTCCTAGGAGGGGCCAAATGTCGTACCCCCTGAACAAAGGTACTAACCAATGAATTAGACGCCACAGGGCGTTGAAAGAGAACGGCCAGCACAGAAATCTGACCCTTAATCGTGGCCAACGCCAAACGCTGGTCCACGCCCGTTTGAAGAAAAGCCAACACTCTCAACACCGAGTATGAGCGAGGGGAATACCCCCTGGACTCACACCAGGCAAAATACGCTTTCCAAGTACGGTAGTAAATCTTCCCCGAAGAGGCTTTTCTAGCCTTGATCAAAGTGGGAATGACCTCAGGGGAGAGACCCCTATCCTTCAGGACCTGGCTTTCAACAGCCAGGCCGTTAAAGCCAGCGACTGTAAAGCAGGATGGAATATCGGCCCTTGAGACAGGAGATCTCTTGAAATAAAATCAAAGAAAGGGTAGAAGGCTGAGACTGAGCCCCAGCACAGGATAGCCAGCTACTCCTAAGCTAGGCAAAGTCAAACTGAGTTGGGAATGCTGGTGCAGGGAGGTATTGACTGAGGGGACAGCCCCTAGGTGTGTGTCTATGTTAAAAGCTTTGTATTAACAATTCTTGTTGCCTAGCTACTCCTACGGAGCAAAGGTCAATACCCATTGGTGAAGACTTGTGAGTGGGCGGCGACTGTCGGAGGACGTAAGAGAAAATCTCTATTTCTGGGGTGAATCCCCTTTTTATACATGCCAGTATTCTGTTGGCTTTGCTTGCCTGTTGTCCACTAGGACCCCCAGGTCCTTTTCCATCTTAGATTCACCCAGAGCCCCCCCCCCCAGCGAGTAGCTTGCATTCGTGTTTCTGACACCCAAGTGCATCAATATTAAAACTCATCTGCCATGTAGTTGCCCACCCCATTATTATGTTCAGTTCTGCTTGTAAGGTTTCCAGATCCTGAAGTTATTGCCCTGCTTAGTTTAGTATCATCCGCAAATACCAAGATTGTGCTAGAGTGCTTTAGGAATAAATTAAACAGGATTGGTCCCAGGACAGATCCCTGGAGGACCCCACTTTCCACACCCGCCCAATCCGAGTACTCCCCATTTATCACCACCCTCTGGACTCTCCCCTGGAGCCAGTTCTTTATCCAGGTACTCACCCTATGGTCCATACCTACGTATCTTAGTTTGCACAGTAAGCATTTGTGGGGGAACTGTATAAAATGCCTTTGCAAAGTCCAGATACCACATCCACAGGCCTTCCTTGATCTAGATGGCAACTCACTTCATCATAGAAGGTTAATAATTTGGTCTGGCAAGAACGATTTTTCATAAATCCATGCTGATTACTACTAATAATACCGTTTTCATTACTAAAGTATTATATATAGTCTCTTAACATCCCCTCCAAAATCTTGCAGACTACTGATGTTAGGCTGATAGGTCTATAGTTACCCGGGATATATCTCGGCCCTTTTTTAAACGTTGGCTTTTTTTCCCATCAGCTGACACCATTCCCATCTGTAGACAACCTGTAAAGATCAAGAGAGCACACTCATGTGCGCTCCTAGCACAAAACCTAAATTGCCAAAGTCAGCACTCTTTGGCACACAGATCCCCTAGAGAGAAAGCATAATTTTCCGGTGTGGAGTCCTACCCGGAATGATGTCACTTTTGCTGTTGGCTATCTCACTTCTGAAAGTGTGCTGCACCTGGCCCACACCCTTTTCTCACTGAAGCACCCTACAGAGTACATGTGACATGCAAAAGAGACAGAAAAGCATCACTAAACTTGGGCTTCTGGAAGTGTGCTGCTTCCTCCATGGAGCACGCCAGAGAGGAGGCGTGATGTGCAAAGATCCGCCAGAGAGGTAGGCACCAAGGCCCCACCCACGAGGACTGCCACATAGCCCAAAATGAACCTGCACAGTGACCCACACAAGGCTTTTTGTAAGGACTAATCCAGTGGGATAACACTAGCCAAGGGGGTTCCGGTGGTCATAGGAGTATAGTTATATAGCAATTTCGTTACCTCTCTTCTAGTGGAAAAGAAACCTCAGGGCAAAACAAAGAATCTAGGGTGGGGACTTCTCCCCCCCTTTTAGGCTATGCCATTAAAAAAAATCTACTTACAGGCAAGGGGAGCCTGGTCTGGCCCCCCACCAGGTCCACTGGCTCCTAGGACTAGCCAAATGGCTTAAAATGTAAACGTGCAATGCTCTTGTTAGGGCAGAGGAAACACAAATAACAGAGGGTACTAGTGTAACGTGTTTTCTTGCTCTCATATGGTTTTCTGGAACATGACTGGGAAATAGATTTTATGGTAATTACAAAATTCTGGTTTTCTTATCCATTGAATGACACAGGAATTCAGATACAGTTGAGATGCCCAAAAGCTGAGGGGTGAGCAATACCCACTGACATGTCCACAAGAAGGAAATGGGAACTGTATGCAACTCAGGACTAGCTGAAAAACCCATGCCCGAATCTGGAGCAGATGAGGTGCAGACCGTGGCAAGACAAGGAAAGCAAGCAATAACCAAGAACAGATAGATCAAAGGATCATCCTTCTGCTCAAGACCAGGACAGAACAAAAGTGCAACAACTTCACCCAAAGGAAAACAGAGTCTGAACCATCGAGAGGCTGCAAAAATGCACCAAACAGGTGGATTATCACAGCTGATAGGGAAGCAGTAGACCAACACTGTGATAAACAGTGACAAGTTTAAGGAAAAACATTGTAAAGCCGGTCCACAACAGAAGACCGGCCAGTCCATGTTAAGGCCCAAGCCAGTGTCCTCTGCACACAAATACCAGAGGGAAGCTATCGTAGGACCTGCCCAGATCCACAAATAGACCTTCACATGTGGAAGTGGGGTCGCACCATCACACAGAAGCTTTTTTGCTGTAAATCCATGTGGTGCTTTCTGAGCAGGAGCAGCAGCGATTTCACCAGGCTATAAAAAGGGAAAGCAAGCGTGGTGTGCGCAACAGTCCACCCAGCGAATGGCGCTAGTGCTCTGGCCCTCTGCTTTAACCCTTACCACAGTAAAAATAGTCGAAAAATTGAAATGTGCCAGCAGAAGTACTTTAGCACAAAACGGTCTTACTCCGATAAGGAGTCTTCAGAGAAAGGGTCCCACCCGAAGTCACATCTCTGGATATGGAAAGCGCTCAATGTCAGAGAGAAACCTGATGGAAATTAGAGGAAAAAGGAATTCCATGAAGCAAGGAAATGTAGCCGGGTACCAGCTGTCTTGTGTGATCCCCTGCCACTGCTGCATAGAGGAACAGAGTGCAGCAGCAGTAGGCGGCACGTGTCTCTGTAAAATCTCCCAACCCCCTCCTGGCAGCCACCACTCTGCCAATCAGCAACAGGACGAAGACACAGAAGCTACAATGCACACGGAGATGTGTAGCTTTTTGGAGGGACCACTGCACAGCTATGAATCCCATTAAAACTAAGGGACTCAGGAGGAGTTATGGAGGTTTTTGTTAGGAAAAGTACAGGGACATTTTGGTGCTGAGAGAGGGACTTCAGGGACCGATCCTGACCTACAGTAAGGACACAACAGCAGTACCTGCACTGCTGACACAGATTGGAACATTCATCCACCATCTGCTCCCACCGCTGTTTGTTGGAGGCTTTGAGGATAGACTTAGGGGGCCCCCTTTTGCCATGGACGACTGCAGGTGTATCCTAGGAACTAGTGAGAAGGCTATTTGCCCATTACTGACACTGCTGACAGAGAAGGAGTTGCTGAGAATAGGACACAGTCTGCCCAAATCACAATGCATCTATACCAGCCCTGCACAACACCTCTGCCAAACCTTTACCACCATTACACCTAATTTTCACAGCTTCTGACACACATCTACACTATATTACCAAGATTATTGGGACACCTGCCTTTACATGCACATGAACTTTAATGGCATTTAATTTAATGGCATAGTGTCTTAGTCCACAGGTTTCAATATTGAGTTGGCCCACCCTTTGCAGCTATAACTGCTTCAACTCTTCTATGAAGGCTGTCTAAAAGGTTTAGGAGCGTGTCTATGGGAACGTTTGACCTTTCTTCCAGAAGCACATTTGTGAGGTCAGGCACAGATGTTAGAGAGAAGGCTTGGCTCACAGTCTGCACTCTAATTCTTCCCAAAAGTGTTCTATCGGGTTGAGGTCAGGACTCTGTGCAGGCCCAGTCAAGTTTCTCCAGCCCAAACTAGCTCATCCAGGGAAAATACCAAAAAGAAGGGACTTCTATATAAAATAAATACCAGTGGATAATGAATAAAAGTCCCAAATCTGGATGTCCAATGGCACTGAGCAGCTCTTCTCAGAAGTGAGGAAGACTCTGGAGCAGAAAAAAACAAAGAGAAAAGCGCTCTAAATGCAGACAAATTTATTATAAAATGAGAACAATAGATGTAGCAACTCACAAGATGCCACGGTATTCAGGCTTTATATCATCAGATAATATATGAAGCTCCTCTAGGTGGTGCCATCTACCCACACAACAGGCAGTAAACACTGAAAATCCGTCCGTCACATAGGAGGAAGAGTGCCGGCTGTCTGATGCAGCACCTGATGCAAGAGCGCGCATGTCCGATCGGGACCTTGCGCATCCTCAGAAACGCGTCGTGCATGCCGTTCATTCCAAGCATTCCAGCTCCCTGGTGACGTGGCCGCATTCTTCTCTCCACCGCCACATCGCAGTTGCTGCCCCGGACGCCGCTAAGAGACAGCCGGCACTCTTCCTCCCATGTGACGGACGGATTTTCAGTTGCAGACTGTGGGCCAGGCCTTCTCTCCAACATTAGTGCCTGACCTTACAAATGCGCTTCTGGAAGAAAGGTCAAACATTCCCATCGACGCTCCTAAACCTTGTGGTCGGCCTTCCCATAAGAGTTGAAGCTGTTATAGCTGCAAAGGGTGGGCCAACTCAATATTGAACCCTATGGGCAACGACTGGGATGCCATTGGGCTGGGTTCACACTAATGCGATATGGATGCAGGGAAACCTGCATCCAATTTGCATGACAGGAGAACGTGACTGGCTCTCAAAGACAGTTCACACATCCGGGGCACCCGCAGTCTGCATTGGAAAAGGGTCCTGTGCGTCTTTGGCTCAGTTTCAGGTGAACATTAAGGCAAAAATTCGGACCTGATTCTGTGAACAGAACGCACTAATTGAAAAGGTCTGTTGATGTGAGGGGAAAATGGGGATGTGTAGATAGGCATATTGTAGGTCTACTGATGACATATACAGTATACCCTTGTCAGAAAGAAGCAATGACTGATCTCATTGTGAGTCAGGAGTTTTGGTATGCAAAAAAAAAAAAAAAAAAACATCAGTTTAGAAATTTGTCCAGCATGGGAACGATGCTATTAGGTTTTTGAATTTGAAAAAAAACCTTAAAAAATGTTCTTACAAAAGAACTGGAAAAAAAATCACTCTTTGTGCCTGAAGTGTGTGGCAAAGCGGTCATTAAATCTGCTTTCATTTGGTTTTGAAGCTGGCAGATCAGAAGGCAAAAAACAAGGAAGGGCAGAAATAGCGACTCTATTTTGAATCCCATTGAAATTACATATTGGACCCAGGGGTCAGGACATCTTGGATCCAGATTAGCACAAACTCCAATAGACTTCCCTTTATTATGAGATGGGCTTCTTGACTTGAGAGTTAATGGCTTTTGACGAAAGGAGGTGTTAAGTCTTGGTTTCAAATGATATGCCTGGGGAGATCAAAAAAGGTAGAAGTAGAAAACTTCCCCAGTGAGTTCCTTGATTCATTTATCAAGAGATTCCAAAATGGGCATTCACCATCAAAAAGGCATGCATAGAAGATTCTTTTACAAGCAGATAAGGCAGACCAAGCTTTTAAACCACAAAATTCTGAATACTGTCAAGGGGAAATCTTTTATTACAAAGGCAGCATGGTGCATGCCTGAAAGGGAGCTAGAACCAGATAACGGTAGCAGTTTGAAAATTGCTCCAGGACAAGGGAACAGCTATCACCCAGGGTGTGGTTTGAGTTTCCTGTAGGCCATTTATAGAACAGATGCCGTTTGGCTTTTTTGTCCCAGCTCCCTTACGCCACTGATTTGCCATTGCTAAGTGAGTGGATCCCCCCCCCTGTGGGGTTAATCACAAAATGGAGGTGAAAATGGGTGGGGATTTGTGTGTCTGGATACAGGAACTGCTATAACCCAGGTGCTAACCATGTTTCCCTGTGGCAGAGTCTCTGCGGGAGCTGAGTAACAGAGTTTTCTTTCTGAATTCCAAATTGCCAGGATGTATATCCACCAGTATACCATCATTTACCAGCTCCTAATGTAAATGCAGACCAAGGAAAGCAGGAGGAAGGAGTCAAACAGATGGGTTTAAAGCCTGCAAGTACAGCACTAAAACAGGATAAGCCCTCCTCAGCAGAGCACCAACTAGATATTAAGGGGAGGTGGATTATTATTTGTGTTCTTTGCAGGATGAAGCCTTATGGCTTTAGTACCCTTTCTGCAGCAGCGTCCATATTTAGCTAAGAGAAAACAAACTCTATTGTATTTCCATTTTTTAATGTTTTGTCTTCATCTTAAAAAGCAGGGCTGCTCTGTTATTTTTTTTTTTTTTTCGGTATTTTTTTTTTCTCCCAAGACAATTAAAATGTGTGCTTGAGCACGGCAGTCTAAAACATTTCTACAAGCCAAATTGATACAAGTACATGACATTTCATGAGTAAAAAAGAGCAGAAAACTGTATGTGTAACAACAAATGTTAAAATGCCTACGACAATAATAAAAAACATCAAATACGTCATCACATAAAATAAGACAATGTACAAAAGTCGCCAACAGGAGGGACGAGAGGACTACACAAGTACTTTGCTGGAAAACAGTTTGGTGCTCTTCGGGCACATAACTAAAACATAGCAAAATCCTCATCATCAGATTCTGCAAAATATTTCACTTCTTTCCTGGCCCGGCCAGGCCGCTGCCTTGACGCACTTTCATTTCCAGTTTCTGATGGGAAAATGTCCACGTCTGAATCATTGTCAAATGCGGTTGTTTTCTTTGATTTCTGAAATAAAAACAGTGGCAGAGAAGGGTATTAAATTATACAACTAATGTAAAAGACAGTTCACACAACAAAAATTACATTTGCACATTGTAATTTGTACATTTTGTTAATAGGTAGCCAGAGGCTAAGAGATCAGGGCTTCCTGAATACATTTTTAAAAATATTCAAAGGGACGATCTAAAAAAAATTGTTCCGACTGCTAGATGCACTTCAAAGGCGACATTTTAAAAATAAGTGGTATGACCTTACCGCAGCCATACAATTTAGTGTGATATATTAACCACTTCTGCTCTGGAAGTTTTTACCCCCTTAATGACCAGGCCATTTTTTGCGATATGGTACTGTGTTGCTTTAACTGACAATTGCGTGTTCATGCGACGCTGTACCCAAATAAATTGTATGTAATTTTTTCCCCACAAATAGAGCTTTCTTTTGGTGGTATTTGATCACCTCTGCGGTTTTTATTTTTTGTGCTATATACCACAAAAGACCGACAAAATTTGAAAAAAAACATTTTTTTTACTTTCTGCTATATAACATTCCCAATAATTTTTTTTTTTTTAACCACTTGCCTACAATGCACTTTCACCCCCTTCCTGCCCAGACTGATTTTCAGCTTTCAGGGCTCTCACACTTTGAATGACAATTACTCAGTCATGCAACACTGTACCCATAAAAAATTTGCGTCCTTTTTTTCACACAAATAGAGCTTTCTTTTGATGGTATTTAATCACTACTGGGTTTTTTATTTTTTGTGCTATAAATAAAAAAAGACTGAAAATATTGTGAAAAAACGCATTTTTCTTTGTTTCTGTCATAAAATTTAGCAAATGAGTAATTTTTCTTCACAAATTTTGGCCAAAATTTATACTGCTACTTATCTTTGGTAAAAATAACCCAAATAAGTGTATATTATTTGGTCTTTGTGAAAGTTAGAGAGTCCACAAGTTATGGTGCTATTCATTGAAAATTGATCACACTTGACCACACCTGATGTACTGAAGGCCTATCTCATTTCTTGAGACACTAAAAAGTCAAGAAAGTACAAATATCCTCCAAATTACCCCTTTTTGGAAAGTAGACATTCCAAGGTATTTAATAAGGGGCATGGTGAGTTTTTAGAAGTTGTCATTTTTTCCCAAAACTCTTTGCAAAATGAAGATTTTTTTTTTTTTTTTTTTTTACAAATTGACGTATTAACAGGTTATTTCTCTCACACAGCATACGTATACTTGCAACTACACCCCAAAACACATTCTACTACTCCTCCTGAGTATGGCGATACCACATGTGTGAGACTTTTTCACAGCCTGGCCACATACAGAGGCCTAACATCCAAGTAGTACCGTCCGGCATTCTAGGAGCACAAATTACACATAATTTCCTGACAACCTATCGTATTTTTGAAGGCCCTGGAGCACCAGGACAATGGAAACCCCCATAAAATGACCCCATTTTGGAAAGCAAACACCCCAACGTATAATTTTTGAGGCATAATGAGTCTTTTGAATATGTCATTTTTTTCCACAAGTTTTTGGAAAATGTGGAAAGAAAATGAATACTTATTTATTTAATATTTCTAACACATAGCATGTACATAGCAAAAATTGCGCCCCAAAATACATTCTGCTATTCCTCCTGAGTATGGCGATACCACATGTGTAACACTTTTTCACAGCCTGGCCACATACATAGGCCTAACATCCAAGTAGCGCTTTACACAAAGTTGTCCATTTATCCACTTTAAGACTGGGCCTATTTTTGACACTTGGTGTTTACAAGCTAAAATCATTTTTTTTGCTAGAAAACTACTTGGAACCCCCAAACATTATATATTTTTTTTTAGCAGAGACCCTAGAGAATAAAATGGAGATCGTTGCAATATTTTTTATCACACCATATTTGCGCAGCAGTCTTACAAATGCGATTTTTTTTGAAAAAAATTCACTTTTTTGAACTAAAAAATAAGAAAACAGTAAATTTAGCCCAATTTTTTTCCATAATGTGAAAGATAATGTTACGCCGAGTAATTAGATACCCAACATGTCATGCTTCAAAATTGCGCATGCTCACAGAATGGTGCCAAACATTGGTACTTAAAAATCCCCATAGGCAACATTTTAAAAATTTCTGCAGGTTACTAGCTTAGAGTTACAGAGGAGGTCTAGGGCTCAAATTATTGCTCTCACTCTAACGATCGCGGCGATACCTCACATGTATGGTTTGAACACTGTTTACATATGTGGGTGGGACTTGCGTATGCGTTTGCTTCTGCGCGCGAGCTAACGGGGACAGGGCGCTTTAATTTTTTTTTTCCTATTTATTTTATTTTTTTTTTATTTTTACACAGTTTAAAAAAAAAATGTTTTGATCACTTTTAATTCCTATTGCAAGGAATGTAAACATCCCTTGTAAAAAAAAAAAAAATTGTTGAAAGAGGAAAAAAAAAAAAAAAAAGCGTCCCTTTAAACCGGTTGCTAGGGAACGTCTTTTGACGTAGCTCCGGTCCTCCAAGACCATAGAGTCGAGTGAGGGCCATCTTCCTGTCTCTGAGGATCCGGGACCGGATAGTTTTCCCCGCTGCCGGCTGGGAAAACGTCTGGGACGCGGCAGGAGGGGGGGCACCTCTTCCCCTGTACCGTAAGGGTAATTCCGCGGCGAATCCGCCACTGGGACCACCCTTATCTGAAAGCCGACCGCCTGCCGTTTCAAAAAATACAGGGGTTATGGGGGCTATCTGCTGCCATAACCCCAGTATTTATCTTTTAATGGCCGACGCATATAGTCGTTAGGCGGTCAGTCAGTGATTGCATGTATATGGGGTGACAGGTGACAATGACTGATGGGGTGACAGGTGACAATGACTGATGGGGTGACAGGTGACAATGACTGATGGGGTGACAGGTGACAATGACTGATGGGGTGACAGGTGACAATGACTGATGGGGTGACAGGTGACGATGATTGATGAGGTGACAGGTGATGATGATTGATGAGGTGACAAGTGACGATGATTGATGGGGTGACAGATGACAATCACTGATGGTGTGACATGCGATGATGATTGATAGGGTGACAGATGACGATGACTGATGGGGTGACAGGTGACGGTGATTGATGGGGTGACAGGTGACGGGCGATGGTCACTGATGGGTGACAGGTGACAGTGCACGGCGGTACTGATGGCAGTCTCTGGTGACCGGTGAACTTTAGGCTACGTTCACATGTGAGCGTAGCGATCATGGGCAGAATCACTGCGATTCCGCCCGCGATCCAGAAATCATTGCAAATTGCGGGACGCCTGTGCGTTGCCCGTGATTTGCAATAGCACCCCAAACGCTGTGCGATGTTGCTGCGATTTCCGCCTGCCGAATCGCAGTAACATCATGCAAACAACGCATGACGCTCCAAAAAAGCTCTTGTACCTTTTTTGGGCGTCATGCGTTGTTTGCGCGATGTTACCGCGATTCGGCAGGCGGAAATGGCGGCAACATCGCACAGCGTTTGGGGTGCTATTGCAAAAAACGGGCAACGCACAGGCGTCCCGCAATTTGCAATGATTTCCGGATCGCGGGCAGAATCGCTGTGATTCTGCCCGCGATCGCTGCGCTCACATGTGAATGTTATGGGTGTCAATTTCTGGGCACTGATGAGGTGACTGTTGGGTGACAGGTGACATTGGGGGGGGGGGGGGCTGAGGACTGTGTGGGGACCTTTATTGGTGTGATTTTTACTTTTTACAGGTGTACAGAGCAGTAACTCACTATTTCTGGCTCTGCTCTCCTCACACTGGAAACTGTATGAGGAGAGAAGAGCTAGTAACAGTGAGTTACTGCTCTTTGTTTACATTTTGTGATCGGCTGTGAATGGATTCACAGCCGATCACATAGTAAACAGTCACTATCAGTGACTGTTTACTACTGCCGGTGACAGCTGTGTTCCTACGGAACACAGTGCCACCGACATGACCGCGCTGCGCGCTCCCGATCGCGCAGTCTTCTGCCGGCATCTACTGTTGTGATCAGCTATGTCATTGCAACATAGCCGATCACGTGGGAAACAGCCATGCCTATTGGCTGTTTCCCCCCTGCCGGTGACCGGCTGTGTCCCGGGGAAACGCCGACACCGGCAGTGCACGGCGGCGCGCCCGCGATCGCGCGCCTGCCCTGCATTTCCTGGGTCACGTCATATGACGTCCGCCCAGGATAATAGCCGCACCGTCCCGCCGTCGTATGACGGCGGGCGGGCGGTAAGTGGTTAAATTTGATTTCTGCCTTAGCGTAAAAAATGGATTTTTGTAAAATCTTACCGTAAAATCCTTTTCTCTTAGCTCATTGACAGACGTAGTCCTCGGTGATACAGCACCTTCGGGTTATGTTGCCTCCACAGGAGCAGGACTAGACAGGAAATTAAAAAGCTCTGGCCACACCCTAGGGGCAGTCCCAGAGGGTATATCCTCTCTCTCTCTGCCTCAGCAAATCAGTTATGTGAAAAAGCAGTCTTTAGAGATTTTAACCCAACCCAACTCAAAAAAACAGAGGGGCGGGGACTACGTCTGTCAATGAGCTAAGAGAAAAGGATTTTACGGTAAGATTTTACAAAAATCCATTTTTCTCTAGCGCTCATTGACAGACGTAGTCCTCGGTGATACAGCACCTTCGGGACGTCCCAGAGCAGTATCACAAATGAGGGGTGGGAAAATGAAAATCAAATCCCAATCTAGAAGGCCCAACCGGTGCCAACTAGAAGTTTACAATGCTCATCCTTAATGATGAGACTCAACAAAAAAGAGAAAAAATTTTTTTTTTTTTTTTCCAAACAGAAAAAACCCTCGAGGTAGACCACCGGTCTCCTCAAATTGCGGCCTGCAAAACCTTGCGGCCAAATGAGGCATCCGCCGATGCCGTCACATCAATTTTATAGAATTTTGTAAAGGTATGTACAGACGACCAGGTGGCCGCCTTACATACCTGGACCACTGACGCCTGATGGCGAAAGGCCCAGGAAGTACTGAGCGCTCGAGTGGAGTGCGCCCTAACAGGGAACGGAGGACTCTGACCCTTAATAGAATAAGCCTGTACCACCATTTGTCTAATCCATTTGGCAATGGTCGCGGCAGATGCAGGCAAACCCTTTCTGGGGCCATCCGTGATCACAAAAAGTGAATCCGTCTTACGGAATGATTCCGTAGCTTTCAGGTATACCCTGATTGCCCGAACCACATCTAAGGAATGCAACGCATGTTCCCGATGATGCTTGGGCTGAGGACACAAGGAAGGTAGTACAATATCTTCATTCAGATGAAAATCTGAAACCACCTTAGGAAGAAAAGATGGCTTAGGATGAAGTACTACCTTATCCCTATGAATCACTAGGTATGGGGACTGGCATGATAATGCAGCCAGTTCTGACACCCTGCGAGCAGAAGTAATAGCCACCAAGAAGGCCACCTTCTGGGATAAAGTAAGCAAGGGAATCTCCCTGATGTTTTCAAAGGGAGGTTTCTGTAGAACCGACAAAACCAAATTAAGATCCCAGGGCGGTAAGGGCGCGCAGACTGGTGGAGCCAGGTGCCGCACCCCCTGGATGAAATTCCGCACCAAGGACTTGGTAGCTAAAGGCTTCTGAAAGAAGATTGCTAATGCTGAAACTTGACCCTTGATGGTGCTCAAGGCTAGCTTCTGCTCAACCCCTTGTTGCAAAAAGGCCAATATTCGAGTCACCGAATAGGTACGTGGAGGAAATCCTAAAGATTCGCACCACGCAATATAAGTCTTCCATGTGTGATAATAGACCTTGCTGGAAGTCGCTTTCCTTGCTTTAATAAGGGTAGGAATGACTGAAGTAGACAAACCTCTGTCCTTCAGTACTTGGGTCTCAATGGCCAGGCCATTAAAACCAGCGACTGTAAAGCATGATGGTAAATTGGTCCTTGAGATCACAGACACTCCCTGAGACGAAGTTCCCACGGAACGTCTGCGACTAGCATGTCCAAGTCGGCCAGGCCGGCTTGAGGAGGCCAGCCTAGAATTTCTAGGACCACTGGCGCTGATAGAATCTGAACCAGGCGTCCCTAGAGGTATCTGGCCCCGACCATCCGAGAAAGTCTGGTCGTTTTCTGTTCCCACACATTTATCAGATACCGGATTGTTATCAGGAAGGGTGATCTTTTCTGGTTGAACCTCAGGGACCGAAGTCACCCGACTAGAGGCTACTTGGCCTATCTGGTCAACCAGATCCGATTCCTGTGAGGTATAGGGACTAATCTTAGGAAAAGGTAAAGGAAAAGATCTATTCAGGGAACGGTAACTACCGCTTCCTGTAGTACTTAAATGTTGGAAGGGAAGAATCGCACCGGTAGTAGTGGTTGATGCTCGATCTAATGTCCTGAATACCGGTGAAAACGTCCCCCCACCCTGAAACCGGGTGGGGGCGCACCTTCAGGCCGTGTACTCCTTTGCTTCGGGTTTGGCTGGGTTGGTCCTCTGCTTGTCCGACCAGCCCTTCTTGAACCCTCCTGGAGGAGTCTTGCCTTTCCCGCTTGTACCAGCGGGCGCCCTTTATGGGCGGTAAAGAAAGGTCCTCGCTTGTTGCGAGGTCCCTTCGCTTTAGCAGCCTGTGGCAAAAAAGTGCTCTTGCCCCCAGTGGCATCCTTAATGATTTCATCTAGGTTGGCCCCAAATAGACGATTCCCCTGAAAAGGGAGATTTGTCAAGGTCTTTTTGGAACCTAGGTCAGCTGACCAGCATTTTAACCACAGCACACGTCTGAGGATGACCGCTGACATAGATGCATGCCCTAATAAGGGAGTAGTGTCCAAGGCTGCGTCACAGATAAACTGTAGCCCTTGTATAATCTGTTCCATCAAATCAGATGTCTCCTGGGGAATATCTTTTCCCCTAAGGTCTTGGCGTACCATTCTCGCCCATTCCGTAAGTGTCTGGGAAACTAGACCAATAACAATTACTGGTCTAAATGCTGACCCTATCAGAGAGAAGATGGTGCGGGACTCTGCTTCCATCTTTCGATCCACCGGATCCTTAAAGGACGAAGTGTCCTCCACTGGGATAACAGTGGCTTTATTCAGCCTGGAAATAGGTGGATCCACCACTGGTGGTACCGTCCATTTCTTAATGATGGATTCCTCAAACGGATAGCGTCTAGCAATACGCTTGGAAATAGTAAAGGTACGTTTAGAATGCTCCCATTCTCCTTTAATCTGATTACCGAAACACTTGGGTACAGGAAAAACCTTCACCGTTTTGATGGGCTTATTAGTACCAAAAGGAATCTCTGTTTCAGTTGCCTCTGCCGGTAAAGCCTCAAGTTTTAAGGTTTCCTGCACTGCCACAACTAGTGCGTCCACCAATGCTTCTTCCTGAATTATAGCGGGAGAAGAAACGTCCTCCTCACTGTCTGAGGGGGCTTTACCTGAGACAACAGCCCTTGCAGAGGAACCTGCAACTGCAGTGACCATCTCTGAATCTGAGTCAGAGGTGTCAGATAGTATAGGGGTAGGCGGGGGTCGCTTCCTTGACCCCCGTCCCTGACAGGCCGCCTCCACCCGAGCCACCATAGACTCCAAGATTGCTGTAAATGACTCTACACTCTGTGCACCGGCGGGTCCCGTGGCCCCCTCGAGGGAAACAGGTGGGGGAATATGTGTGGCAGGGTCCATGATAATTCCAGTCACTTCCTGGATAATATAATTCAAAAATAAAAAACTTTTTTTTTTTTTTTTCAGACCCCCAGCGCCACAAAAAGCCCCTTAGTGTTACCTGCTAGGGATCCCTATCGATCGAGAGAGAGAGAGAGAGAGATAGACCCCCCAGGCTCACCACTTGATGCTCAGAGTTTAACTGCAACAGGTTACAGCGCTGTCTTGACAAACAGGAAGTCTTTTGGCTGGCTGCCCAGGAAGAAAGGAGGCGGCTCCGCCCCTCTGCACGCCTTCCGGCGCCTCCCCTAGCTCCACGAGGTGTTTGGATCACCTCAAACATGGCCACCCCCATGCTGGAGACACGAGGCTACGCCAAAATGGCGGCTCGTGCGATCCAGCAAAAAAAGTGGCGGCGGCCTGTACTGAATAGCGGTGTGCTGCAGGGCACACAACACTCTCTCTGCATGGGGATTTGGCGTGGTTGGCGGTACCGGCCCTGGCGGACCGCATGGCCATTCGGGAGGCCTGCTAATAGCTGGAGATCTGATTAGGAAGGCAGTCTACATGTCCGTGGCTTCTGACTGGTAGGTAGCTTATTCTTATCACCGTAAGATTCCCAGAATGCCACTGATTACAATCTTTTTAACATGTATACACTTAGATTGTTAGCTCCCAAACCAAGCCTCCTGGCTTTTTGCACATAAAATCACACTCAAAGTAGGAGGATCTGTGTCATTTATAGGATAGAGAGGGACTCTATCTTACCATACAGAGAGGGGCCCGCGTTCACCACAAGACCCGTCAGGGGAAAAGGGGGAACATACTACTCACCATACCGGAACCAGGCGGGCACCAACTCCTGACAGTACCCCTCTCCACCGGGGCGGGAGGGCTGTCGACCGATATGGACGCCGTGACTCATGGTCTTTGGCGTTTCAGCGAGACGTTTAACTCGCGGGGTCAGTCCTTTAATGGGACTTTGTCGCGGCCGACCCAGCGCGGAGCTATGGCCTGCACGCGCTCGTAGGCTGAACTGGGGTGACCACCGGATCTCAACATCCAGCCCGTCGCCCAGTTCAGCTTTCTTGCTTGAAGATCTCACAGGAACACTGGAGAAAAAAAGCTGTCTAAAAAAATCTTTTAAGAAAAAAATCTTGCCAGGACCTAAGATCCCAGCAAGGTATCTAGGTCCTTACTCCTAACTAGACAGAAAATAACTGATTTGCTGAGGCAGAGAGAGAGAGGATATACCCTCTGGGACTGCCCCTAGGGTGTGGCCAGAGCTTTTTAATTTCCTGTCTAGTCCTGCTCCTGTGGAGGCAACATAACCCGAAGGTGCTGTATCACGAGGACTACGTCTGTCAATGAGCGCTAGAGAAAAATCCTTTTCTTCCGATGGTCATTGAAGCACACAGCTCCAGAATCTTCTGGACCATTGGGTTATGCTGCCCCCTACAGAAGTAGGATAATAGGCAGGAAAAAAAAAACTTTACCACGCCTATGGGGTAGTCCCAGAGGATACAATCCCACTTCCTGCTATAGGCACTCAGTTTTGTTGCAAGCAGTGTTAGAAGAAATGTAACCCAACTCTCTTTCGTTCATTGACGGACACAGCTCCATAATCTTCTTGACCATTGGGATGTCCCAAAGCAGTGTCAAACATGAGGGGTGGGAAAAAAACACAACAGAAAAAATTCCCAAAGGCTAAACCTAGCCAACCAGGTAACATGGTGCTCAACCAGGAACTGGAACTCACCTGAAAAATACATCCTCAAAGAGAACTAGTCCTCTCAACAGCAGCCTGCAAAACCTTGCGGCCAGAAGCAGAATCCGTAGATGTCAGCACATCTACTTTGTAAAATTTTGTGAAAGTGTGCACAGACGACCAAGTAGCCGCCTTGCAAACCTGCATCACTGATGCCTGTTGGCAGGAGGCCCAAGAGACACTAAGTGCCCACGTAGAATGTGAACAGGGAAAGGAGGAACCTGACCCTTGACTGAATAGGCTTGCACCACCGTCTGTCTGAGCTATCTGGAAAAGGTCGCGGCAGACGCGGCCAACCCCTTGCAAAGTCCATCCGTAAAGGACAAATGGTGAGTGATTACCTAAATGACTGGGTTTCCGCCAGGTACACCCTGATCGCCCAAACCACATTCAGGGAATGCAAGGCAATCTCCTTCGGATGCTTAGGCTTAGGACACAGGGAAGGAAACACAATGTCTTCATTCAAATGGAAACCAAAGACAACCTTAGGAAGGAAAGAGTGACCAGGGCAAAGCATCACTATCTCTGTGAACGACACGACAAAGCTGCCAGCTCCGCAAAGAGTGCGTAGCCAAGAGACATTGAAAGAAAATTGCCAAGGCCGAGACCTGGCCCTTGATGGTACTCAAGGCCAGGCACTGTTCCACACCTCCAAAGTAAAAACAAATTCTCCTGCGCTCAAGTGGTGTGTGATGAGGGAAAAATAGAAGTTCAATGATCTTTTGTTGGTATCACTTGTGGCCTTGCTGCCCCCTCAGGACCAAGGGTATCCAGACCATACTAAAAAAACAACAATAAGAAAAGGGGGCAGCGACCTAGTGCATTACCACTAAAAGGTTTATTAAAATTTTTAAAAAAATGTGTATAATACTCACAAAACCATCGTAGATAGCACGCATATAATATATATATATATATATATATATATATATATATATATATATATATATATATATATATATATATAGTCAAAACAAAAGATCTCCAAAGTAGCCAAGGCACTGCACGGTGCTGGATAGTGTTCAAATGTCTGCACAAATCTGTTGCGGCTACAGATTTGTGCAGACATTTGCACACTATCCAGCACCGTGCAGTGCCTTGGCTACCTTGGAGAGCTTTTGTTTTGACTATATATGCGTGCTATCTACAATTGTTTTGTGAGTATTACGTACATTTTTTTAAAATTTTAATAAACCTTTTAGTGGTAATGCACTAGGTCGGTGCACCCTTCACTTACTGTTGCTGTTCCACACCTCTTTGAAGAAATGCTAAAATTCGAGCCACCGAAAAGGAACGGGGAGAAACCCCCAGAGACTCACACCATGCAATGTACAATTTCCAAACGTGATGGAACTTTCTAGCTTTTAACAGCGTGGGAATCACAGAGTGACAACCCCCTATCCTTCAGCACCTGGCTTTCAACAGCCAAGCCGTTAAAGCCAGCGACTGTAAAGCAGGATAGGAGATCAGCCCTTGAGCCAATAGGTCTTCTCGGAGAGGGAGTCTCTAATGGACATCGGCGACCAGCCATATTAGATCTGCGTACTAAGACTGGCAAGGTCAATCTGGGGCCACTAGGATAACCGTAATCCCCTGTGCCTCGAACCTCCGCAGGAGTCTCGGCAGAAGTTTTAGAGGGGGAAAGGCGTATATCAGATGATACTGGCCCCAAGGGGCCACCAGTGCGTCTGTGGCGTTGGCCAGAGGATTCTGAGACCTTGCCGCTTTGCACAGTTCTGGATCGACTGAGGACTCCAGTAAGTATCTGAGGAGGAGGCGGGCAGAGCAAGATGTAAAACAGTTACCTTAATGCAGGGAACGCTTTAAGGTTAAAAAAAATAAATAAAAAAAATATTTTTGTATTAGCGTAAATTCCTTTTCTCTGAGGTTCACTGACACAGCTTCAATTCTTCAGAATTCAGACCAGTGGGCTTATGCTCCTCTCTCTTCAGGAGAAGGACTAGGCGGAAACTTTTTTGGTTACGCCTCTGGGGCAGTTCCAGAGGGTATACCATCACTTACTGCTGTAGGACTCCAGTTTGAAACAAGCAGTGTCTGAAGAACAAATAACTCAACCCCAACAGAGGGGCAAGTGCTGTGTCTGTCAGTGAACCTCAGAGAAAAGGATTTTACGGTAAGCCAAAAATCGGGTTTTCCCTTTTGTTCACAGGCAGACAGATAAATTTTTCAGACCAGTGGGATGTCCCAAAGCAGTGTCAACATAAGGGGTGGGTAAAAAACACAGCAAACGCAGAATTCCCGACAAGGCTAAACATAGCCAACCAGGTAACAGGAGTTCAACTAAGAACTCACCACCAGGAAAAACATTTTCACCCTCAAGAAGCAGAAGCCTCTGCAACCGCAGCCTGCAAAACTTTGCGGCCAAACGCCACATCCGAAGTTGCAAGTACATCCACCTTAAAATTTTTGTGAATGTGTGTATAGACGGACACGTAGCCACCTTGCATACCTGAACCAGACTCCTGATGATGGAAGGCCCAAGAGGAACTATGCGCCCTCGTAGAATGCGCTTTAACAGGGAAAGGAGGAACCTGACCCTTAATGGAGTAGGCCTGCACCACCGTCTACCTGATCCACTTGGAAATGGTCGCAGCAGATGCGTCCTGCCCCTTACGAGGTCCATCCGTAACAAAGAACTGGATTTTCTAATCGGTTCAGTCCCGGCCGTGTAAATCCGAATCGCCCTGACCAAATCTTAAGAATGTAAGCGATTTCCCTTAGCATGTGTAGGCTTAGGACATGGGGACGGTAGCACAAGGTCTTCATTCAAATGAAACCCTGAGACAACCTTAGGAAGGAACGCCTGACAGGGTCGCAAGACCACCTTGTTCCTATGAATCACCAAGTAAGGTGACCGACAGGACAACACAGCCAACTCCGACACATGACGTGCGGAAGTAATAAGCACTAAGAAAGCTACCTTCTGTGACAGAGTGAGCAGAGGAATTTCTGGAATATTTTTCAAGGGAGACTTTTGAAGCACCGACCAAACCAAATTGAGATCCCACGGAGGTACCAGGGATCGCACCGGAAGAGTCAGATGGCGAACGCCCTGCACAAAAGTGTTAAGGACTTTCGTCGCCAACAGCCTTTAGAAAAAAAAAATAGCCAAGGCGGAAATCTGGCCCTTGATGGTGCCCAGAGCCAAACGTTGATCTACACCCAATTGTAGGAACTCCAAAAGAGAGGCCCTAAAAAGGAAAGGGGAGAAACCCCCCCGCGACTCTCACCAAGTAATGTACGCCTTCCAAACTCAATGATAAACCTTCCTGGAAAAAGATTTCCTAGCCTTCAACAGCGTAGGAATCACCGACTCAGACAGCCCTGTGTCTTTCAGCACCTGGCTTTCAATAGCCAAGCTGTTAAAGCCAGCGGCCATAAAGCAGGGTGGAAGATTGGTCCCTGAGAGGAAGTTTCCAAGGGCCGTCTGCTACCAGCCTTACCAGGCCTGTGTACCACCAAGAACGGCAAGGCCAGTCTGGTGCCACCAGAATGACTGGAATTCTTTCTACCTCGATTCTGAAGTTGTATTGTAAGAAAGGCGTAAATCAGACAATACTGACCACAAGGGGCCACCATGCACACAGAAGCAGATTGTCCAGGTAACCTAGTACCGCAATCCCCTTCTGCCATAACAAGGCCAACACTGTGGCCAAAACCTTTGTGAACACTCGAGGAGCTGAGGCGAGACCAAAGGGCTAACGCCACAAATTGAAAGTACTCCTCGTCCACTGCAAAACAAAGAAAATGTTGATTGGAATATGAAGGTAAGCGTCCTTTAGATCGATAAAAGCCAGCATATCTCCTTAATAAATGAAAGCTACTAATGTGCGGATGGACTCCATCCGAAATTTCTGAACCCGCACAAAGTGGTTCAGAGCCTTAAGATCCAAGATTGGATGAACCTTGCCTTCCTTCCTGGGAACTGTAAACAGATTAAATAAAAACCTTGGAAACGTTCCGACTCTGGAACCAGCACAATATATTTTTGTGCTAACAGGTCCTGCACTGCTCCGTAGAGGCCCTGTAGCCGCTCTAGAGACAGGCATAAGTTGGAAGGAAAGAACCTTGCCCAAGGGAAGGACCGAAACTCGATCTTGTAACCGAAACAAGTTCGTGGACCCATTTGTCCTGCATGAGCAAGGTCCACAGATCCGGAAAGAAACTAAGACGCCCCACCCCCATCCCAGAAGCGATGAGGGCACCCCTTCAGGCTGAAGAAGGCTCGTCTGCGAAACCAGAAGTGCCCGCTTTGGACTTACCATTCCAGGGTCTCTTGGAGCCTCCTGCAAAGTTACGGGTGGATCTAAAACCATTTGCCTGCGAGCCAGCCAGACGAAAGGACCGCTTGTGAGCCGAAAAGAAGGGACCCTGCTTACAACGAGGTTCCTTGCCCTTAGCAGCCTGCGTAAGTATTGTACTCTTGCCTTCCGTAAGGCCATTAATGATCTCTGCCATAGAGGCACAGAACAGATGGTCACTTACAAAAGGTAGATCAGTCAGCATCTTTTTAGAAGCCTGGTCAGCTGACCATTACTTCAACCAAATCATGCGGCGAAGGACCACCGTCGTAGCAGAAACGCTGCTGGCCAAAGGGGCCACATCCAGGGATGCATCACAAATACAGTGCCTTGCTAAAGTATTCAAACCCCCTTGGCATTCGTGTTTTGTTGCCTCACAACTTGGAATTAACATGGATTGTTTGAGGATTTGCATCATTTAATTTACAGAACATGCCCACAACTTTGAAGATTTTTTTTTTTCTATTCACCCCCTTAAAGTCAATATTTTGTAGAACCACCTTTTGCGGCAATCACAGCTCCAAGTCGCTTTGGATAAGTCTCTATGAGCTTGCCACATCTTACCACTGGGATTTTTGCCCATTCCTCCTTGCAAAACTGCTCCAGTTCCTTAAAGTTGGATGGTTTGCGCTTGTGAACAGCAATCTTTAAGCATGACCACAGATTTAATATTGGATTGAGGTGGCCATTCCAACACATTTACATGTTTCCCCCTAAACCACTCAAGTGTTGCTTTAGCAGTGTGGTTGGGGTCATTGTCCTGTTGGAAGGTGAACCTCTCTGTCCTAGCCTCAAAGCACGTACAGAATGATACAGGTTGCTCAAGAATATCCCTGTATTTAGCACCATCCATCTTTCCCTCAACTCTGATCAGTTTCCCAGTCTCGGCTGCTTAAAAACATCCCTACAGCATGGTGTTCTTTGGGTGATGTGATGTGTTGGGTTTGCACCAGACATAGCATTTTCTTTGATAGCCGAAAAACTGAATTTTTGTAAAATCTTACCGTAAAATTCCTTTCTCTGAGTCCTCCGACAGTCGCCGCCACTTCATAATCTTCACTAATGGCGTAATTGACCTTTGCTCCGCAGGAGTAGCTAGGCAACAAGATTTGTTAATATCAAAGCTTTTAGCATATCACACCCCTAGGGGGTGGTCCCCTCAGTCAATACCTCCCTGCTTCCAGCATTCTCAACTCAGTTTCAGTAGCATAGCAGTAGAGTACATAAACAAACCCCAAAAGAGGGGCGGGGGCGGCGACTGTCGGAGGACTCAGAGAAAGGAATTTTACGGTAAGATTTTACAAAAATTCAGTTTTCTCTTACGTCCTCCGACAGTCGCCACCACTTCATAATCTTCACTAATGGGGACGTCCCAAAGCAGTGTAGACATGATGGGTGGGAAAAAAACGCAGCCGCGCATAAAGCAACGCAGTACCCACATCAGAGAAAGGAACCTTACCAAAGTAAGAGAACCAACCTGGCAACAGGAAAACGTGCTCAACAGGAGCAACAACCCAGGAAGAACAAGTAACCCAGGGGTAAAAACACCCCAACAGCCAAGGGCCCAAACAAGGGACCCTAAGGAACTGCCGCACTAAGAACTTTACGGCCAAAGGAAGCATCTGCCGATGCCTGAACATCCACTTTGTAAAATTTTGAGAAGGTGTGAACGGACGACCAAGTCGCCGCCTTACACACCTGGGCCACAGAAGCACTCAGAGATCTGGTAGAGTGCGCCTTCACAGGGAAAGGAGGAACCTTCCCCCTCAAAGCATAGGCTTGCACAATCGTCTGTCTGATCCATTTGGCGATGGTAGCAGCCGACGCCGCCATGCCCTTCCGAGGTCCCTCTGGAAGGACGAATAGGGAATCCGACTTGCGAAAGGACTTAGTCGATGACAGGTAAACCCTGATCGCCTGAACAACATCCAAGGCATGCAAAGCCACCTCCTTCAGATGCTTAGGCTTCGCGCAAAGCGAAGGCAAGACAATGTCCTCATTCAGGTGAAACTCCGCGATCCTTTTCGGAAGAAAAAATGGATTTTTGTAAGAACTTACCGTAAAATCCTTTTCTCTTAAGCTCATTGACAGACGTAGTCTTCTTGATTCTCAAGAGCTGGGTTATGTTGTCTCCGCAGGAGTAGGACTAGGCAGAATGACAAAACGTTCTGGCTCCACCCTAGGGGGCAGTCCCTGAGGGTATATCCTCCCTCTCTCTGCTACAGGGAATCAGTTCTGTTTAAAGCAGTACAGAGAAATTAACCCAACCCAACTCAATGATAGAGGGGCGGGTACTACGTCTGTCAATGAGCTTAAGAGAAAAGGATTTTACGGTAAGTTCTTACAAAAATCCATTTTTCTCTATCGCTCATTGACAGACGTAGTCTTCTTGATTCTCAAGAGCTGGGACATCCAGAAGCAGTGCCACAAATGAGGGGTGGGATTGACAAAATCAAATCCAATCTAGTAGGCCCAACCGGTGCCAAACGAAGTTTTAAAGGCTCATTATAAACAAAGAATGAGACTAAAAGAAAAAATTTTCCAACGGAAAAAAACCCTCGAGGTAGACCACTGGTCTCCTCAAATTGCGGCCTGCAAAACCTTGCGGCCAAATGAGGCATCAGACGATGCCATTACATCAACTTTATAATGTTTAGAGAAGGTATGCACCGACGACCAGGTAGCCGCCTTGCACACCTGGACCACTGACGCCTGATGGCGAAAGGCCCATGACGCACTAAGTGCCCGAGTGGAGTGCGCCTTAACAGGGAACGGGGGCTCCCGACCCTTAATAGAATAAGCCTGCACTACCGTCTGTCTGATCCATCTGGAAATGGTCGCGGCAGATGCAGGCAACCCCTTTTTGGGTCCATCTGGGATCACAAAAAGTGAATCCGTCTTGCGAAACGAGTCTGTCGTTTTCAAGTATACCCTGATCGCCCGGACCACATCCAAGGAGTGCAAAGCAAATTCCCGAGGATGACTGGGCTTAGGACACAGGGAAGGTAATACAATTTCTTCATTCAGATGAAATTCTGAAACCACTTTTGGTAGGAAGGATGGATTCGGACGAAGAACCACCTTATCTCTATGAACCACCAGATATGGTGAACGACAAGATAATGCGGCCAGTTCTGACACCCTGCGTGCAGAAGTAATAGCTACCAAGAAGGCCACCTTCTGGGACAACGTGGGTAGAGGAATCTCCCTAATATCTTCAAAGGGAGGTTTCTGAAGAACCGACAACACTAAATTAAGATCCCAGGGGGGTAACGGCGCGTGCACTGGCGGAGCCAGATGTCGCACCCCCTGGATGAAATTCCGCACCAAGGAATGAGTAGCCAAAGGCTTCTGAAAGAAGATGGCTAATGCTGAGACCTGACCCTTGATAGTACTCAAGGCCAGTTTCTGCTCAACCCCTTGTTGCAGAAAAGCCAATATTCGACTAATCGAATAAGACCGAGGACGGAACCCTAAAGGTTCACACCATGCAATGTAGGACTTCCATGTGCGATGATAAATCTTTCTGGAAGTCGCTTTCCTTGCTTCAACTAGAGTAGGAATAACTGAAGCTGACAAACCTTTGTCCTTCAGCACCTGGGTCTCAATAGCCAGGCCGTTAAAGCCAGCGATCGTAAAGCAGGATGGAAGATCGGTCCCTGAGACAGTAGATCCTCCCTGAGAGGAAGTCTCCATGGGACATCCGCCACCAGTCTGACCATGTCGGCGTACCAAGCTCGACGAGGCCAGTCCGGAGCTACCAGGATTACTGGGATTCCTTCCTCCTCTACCCTGCGAAGAAGTCTTGGCAGTAACGCGAGAGGAGGGAAGGCATATATTAGCTGGTATTGCCCCCACGGGGCGATCAGTGCGTCTGCGGTTTCTGCTAGAGGATCGCGGGAGCGAGCCACCAATCTCTGAACTTTCCTGTTGAATCGTGATGCCAACAGATCCACATCCGGTGTGCCCCACCGTAGGCACAACTGGTGGAAAACGTCTGGATGGAGGGACCATTCCCCCTGATCCAGGGTCTGACGGCTGAGATAATCTGCCTGCCAATTCTCCACCCCCGGAATGAACACCGCAGAGATTGCTGGAACAAATCGTTCCGCCCAGCGAAGACTGCAAGCCACTTCTTTGGCCGCTCGGACACTCTTGGTGCCCCCCTGATGATTGACATAAGCCACGGCCGTGGCATTGTCCGACTGGATCCGAACCGGGCTGCCCTGGAGCTGCTCGGTCCAGTGAATCAGACAAAGTCTGATCGCTCTCAGTTCCAATACATTTATCGGTAATCTGGATTCTTCCGGGGACCAAAGTCCCTGGACAGATAACTGACCAAGAATTCCTCCCCATCCGGATAGACTGGCATCCGTGGTCACTATCGTCCAATATATTGGCAGAAATGACTTTCCCTGGCTGAGCATTGGAGACCGAAGCCACCAAACCAGAGACTCTCTGGTCTGTTTGCTCAATCGTATCTGATTGTCCAGGGATTCCGGATTCCGATTCCATCTGAGAAGAATCTCTTGCTGAAGAATTCGGGTATGGGACTGGGCAAATGGGACTGCTTCGAATGAAGCCACCATCAACCCCAGAACCCTCATGCACGTCCGAAGGGAAGACCAGCTGTTGGACAGTAACAACTGGACTGCTGATTGAATCTTTCGAAGTTTCCCTACCGGAAGGAAAACTCTCGTCCTGACTGTGTCTAGAATTAGACCCAGATATTCGAGCCTCTGGGTGGGAACCAGAAATGACTTTTGCTGGTTCGCCAGCCACCCGAATTCCTGTAAAGAAATCATAGTAATTTCTATGTTTTGTAGCAAGGTCTGAGGAGATTCTGCATGAAGCAGAAGTTCGTCTAGGTAACCTAGAATCGATATACCTCTTTGGCGCAGAAGTGCCAACATTGGGGCCAACACCTTTGTGAAGACCCGCGGAGCCGTGGCGAGACCGAAAGGTAACGCCACAAACTGATAGTGGTTCTCCTCTACGGAAAAGCGTAGAAAACGCTGATGTCCTGCGAAAATGGGAATGTGAAGATAGGTATGTCTATGGACGCTAGGACATCCCCTGGATGCAGGAAGGCTGCTACCGTGCGAATGGACTCCATTCTGAATCTTCTTATGTTGACGAAAGAATTGAGTGCTCTTAAGTCCAGAATTGGACGCACTTTGCCCTCTTTCCTGGGTATTGTAAACAGGTTTGAATAAAACCCTTGAAACCATTCTGTCCAAGGAACGTGGACTACCACTCCTTGTTGTAGTAAATCTGTGACTGCTCTCCGCAGATCTTCTAAACGATCTGCGGATAGACGGATATTGGAAGGGAAGAATCGCGCCGGTGGGAGAGATCGAAAACTCGATCTTGTACCCTGACCTTATGACTTCGCAAACCCATTTGTCCGGGATTCTGGAAAGCCATGGATCCGGGAACCGGCGAAGACGTCCCCCCACCCCAGTTATGGGTGGGGGCGCACCTTCAGGCTTTGGATGGTTTATCTTCGGGTCTGGAGGGGGCGGGCTTTTGCTTGCCCGACCACCGACCCCTGACGCCTCCTGCAGGAGCTTTGGAGGACTTAGTTTTTTCACCCGCTGGACGAAAAAAACCTCTTGTGAGCAGAAAAAGAAGGCCCTCGTCTTTGACGAGTTCCTTTACCTTTAAAATTTTGCGGTAAAAAGGTGCTTTTTCCACCGGTGAGATCCTTAATGATCTCATCTAAGTTGGCTCCAAATAGACGCTCTCCTGAAAAGGGGATATTAGCCAATGCTTTTTTGGAACCTTGGTCGGCTATCCAACCTTTTAGCCACAGTGTACGCCTGAGAACCACTGCTGAGACTGATGCTCGCGCCATTAATGGAGTGGCGTCTAACGCCGCATCACATACAAACTGTAACCCCTGTATCATTTGTTCCAACAAATCTGATACCGCCTGAGGGACTTCTTCTAAGTCCCGGCGTAACCACTTGGTCCATTCAGTTACAGCCTGCGAAACCAGACCAATAGCAATTATTGGCCTGAAGGCTGATCCTAATCAAGGAAAACATGGTGCGAGACATAGCTTCTATCTTGCGATCCACTGGTTCTTTAAAAGACGGAGCGTCTTCTAAAGGAATAACCGTGGCTTTATTCAATCTAGCAATAGGTGAATCCACCACAGGTGGTTCTGTCCATTTCTTAATAAGGGTTTCCTCAAACGGATAACGCCTGTCAATGCGTTTGGAAATATTAAAAGTGCGTTTTGGCAGACGCCATTCTTCATCGATTGGATTGCCAAAACATTTGGGCAATGGAAAAACCTTTGCCACTTTGATGCGCTTTTTAGTCCCAAAAGGGATCTCAGTTTCAGCTATTTCTGATGGAATACCCTGTAACCTTAAAGTCTCTTGAACAGATACAATGAGTGCGTTTACCAACGCTTCCTCTCGGGCTATGGCAGATGCCGAAACATCCTCCTCACTGTCTGAAGAGACAGGACCCGAGACACCAATACCAGATGAAGTACCTGCAACTGCAGAAATAGGCTCAGAGTCTGAATCCGAGGTTTCAGATAATAAGGGGTTAGGCGGGGGTCGCTTTCTTGCGCCCTGTCCCTGACAAGCCACTTCCACACGGGACACAAAAGTTTCCATAATAGCTGACAAAGATTCAATTGTCAATGGGGTGCTGGAGGATCCCGCAGACCCCTCGAGGGGATCCGGAGGAGATACATGAGTGGCAGGGTCCATGTTAATACAGGACACTTTGCCAGCAATAAACAAAAAAACTTTTTTTTTTTTTTTTTTGTGTGTCTCCCCCTAGCGCAATAGCGCCCCTCAGAGTACCTGCTTCTCGATCCCAGAGAGAGAGAGAGGGACCCCCAAGGCTCACCAACCGATGCAGTGCAGTTTCCAACAAACTGCAGCCAGCGTCTGTCTTACACAGACTGGAAGGAGCTGTTTGCTTTTTCCCGGGCAGAAGGCGTGGCTCCGCCCCCTGTGTACGCCTTCCGGCGTTCCCAGCCCTCCACGAGGAAGCTGGGCTCACAAAACATGGCCGCCCCCATAGAAGAGACATAAGACTCCAAAAACATGGCGGCCGACGTGACCTGAGGACATATATGTATTCGGTCTACGGCAAAATGGCGGCGGACCGCCGATATCGTCTTCCCAGCACATCCACCTGCACTCTGGTTCTCCTCTACCTGAGAGGTGACATATGGATCTACAGAGATACACTGCACATAAGGTAGGATTATACCTCCTATGTCTGCTGTAATGTTACAGTCTGCTGGGTAGAGTGTTAGCTCTTGAACCAAGTCCACTTCCCACAAACACATGCTGTATTACAAGGAGGACTTGTAAGTGTCAGATATATACTGACCATATATGGAGGGGCCCATAATATATACTGCCTCATAAATGAGGAAAAAAAGGGGACGTTTTACTCACCATACCGAACCGACAGGCACCCTCTCTTCATAATACCCTCTCCACCGGGGTGGGGGTTTGTGGACACCTCGACTCTCTGGTCCTGGCGTCCAAGCGAGCTTTAACTCGCAAAGTCAGTCCCTTTACTGGGACTCCGTCGCGGCCGACTCAGCGCACTGGTCTGCACGCGCCTTTTAGGCAGAAACCGGGGTGACCACTGGATCTCACATCCAGCCCGTCGCCCGGCCCCGCATACTTACTTGAATATGTCGCGGCCGACCAAGCGCAATGCCTGGTCTGCACGCGCTCGTAGGCCGGCTGGGGTGACCACAAGTGTCGCCCAGTCCGGCATTTTTGCTTGAAGATCTCACAGGAAAAAAACACTGGAGAAAACTACCTAAAAAATGTCTTTTTCTTAAAGAAAAAAAGTCTTGCCAGGACCAGCAAGGAGCTTAGGTCCTTACTCCTGACTAGACAGAAAAAAACTGATTCCCTGTAGCAGAGAGAGGGAGGATATACCCTCAGGGACTGCCCCCTAGGGTGGAGCCAGAACGTTTTGTCATTCTGCCTAGTCCTACTCCTGCGGAGACAACATAACCCAGCTCTTGAGAATCAAGAAGACTACGTCTGTCAATGAGCGATAGAGAAAGATGGGTGAGGTCGCAAGACCACCTTATCCAAGTGAATCACCAAGTAGGGAGAGCTGCAGGACAAAGCCGCCAGCTCCGAAACCCTGCGAGCCGAAGTGATCGCCACCAAAAAGGCAACCTTTTTGGACAACAGAGACAACGAGATCTCCCTGATCTTTTCAAAGGGAGCCTGTTGTAACACGGACAGAACCAAGTTCAAGTCCTATGGAGGCAAAGGTTCCCTCCTAGGAGGGGCCAAATGTCGCACCCCCTGAACAAAGGTGCTATTAGACGCCACTGGGCGCTGAAAAAGAACGGCCAGCGCAGAAATCTGACCCTTAATTGTGGCCAGCGCCAAACGCTGGTCCACTCCAGTTTGGAGGAAAGCCAACACTCTTGACACCGAGTATGAGCGAGGGGAATACCCCCTGGACTCACACCAGGCAAAGTACGCTTTCCAAGTACGGTAGTAAATTTTTCCCGAAGAGGCTTTTCTAGCCTTGATCAAAGTGGGAATGACCTCAGGGGAGAGACCCCTATCCTTCAGGACCTGGCTTTCAACAGCCAGGCCGTTAAAGCCAGCGACTGTAAAGCAGGATGGAATATCGGCCCTTGAGACAGAAGGTCGTCCCGAAGCGGCAGACGCCACGGAGCGTCGACTGCCAGATTTACGAGGTCTGCGTACCAAGACCGGCGAGGCCAGTCCGGTGCCACCAGAATCACCGCGTGCGGTTCCGAGGCCAATCTGCGAAGCAGCCTGGACAGCAGCTGAATCGGTGGAAAGGCATACATCAGACGATACTGATGCCAGGGCGCCACTAACGCGTCTGAGGCGTCTGCCCGAGGATCGCGCGTCCTTGCCACGAACCTTTCCACCTTGTTGTTCAGACGAGACGCAAACAGGTCCACATCCGGAAGACCCCACTTCTCGCACAACATCTGGAAGACATCCAGGTGAAGGGACCAATCCCCCTGGTCCAGGGTCTGGCGACTCAGATAGTCCGCCTGCCAGTTCTCCACCCCCGGAATGTGTACAGCCGTTATAGCCAGGACGTGCGTCTCGGCCCACGACAGAATGCTGTTTACTTCCCGAGCAGCACGGGCACTCCTGGTGCCACCTTGATGGTTGATGTAGGCCACCGCTGTGCCATTGTTCGTCTGAACCCGAACCGGACGGCCCTGAAGCCCTTCCGACCAATGCAGAAGGCAAAATTTTATCGCTCGCAATTCCAGAATGTTGATCGGAAGGGAGGATTCCTCCTCCGACCAAGTTCCCTGGGCGAACAGAACGCCCAGAACACCACCCCAGCCTGACAGGCTGGCATCCGTGGTGATCACCGTCCATGACAAGGGACGAAAGGACTTGCCCCCCGACACCGCCGGGGACTGGAGCCACCACAAAAGACCCCTTCGGGTGTGGCGGCTCAACGAAAGCTGCTGATCTAGAGATTGTGGACGCCCGTCCCACTTGGCCAAGATCTCCGCCTGAAGACCCCGCGTGTGAAACTGGGCGAAGGGAATCGCCTCGAAAGCCAAGACCATTAGACCTAGACATCTCATACATGTCCGGAGGGACGAGCACTGAGTGTCCCTGAGGGACCTGACCTCGTCCTGAAGTGTCCGGAGCTTGTCTTCCAGCAGGAAGACCTTCGCTTGAGCAGAGTCCAGGATCATCCCCAGGTAGGGAAGACGAACCGACGGACACAACGTCGATTTTGGAAAATTTATCGTCCAACCAAACTCCTGCAGAGTCTGCATCGTGGTGGACAGGTCGTTCACCAGGCCCTGACTGGTCGCAGACCGAAGAAAGATATCGTCCAGATATCCCAAGACAGAGACGCCCTGGGCTCTCAATAAAGCTAGGACCGGCGCAAGCACCTTGGTGAAAACCCGCGGAGCCGAAGCGAGACCGAAGGGTAACGCCACAAATTTGTAATGATCCTCCGCAATGGCGAATCGAAGGTACCTCTGGTGACCCTCGAAAATGGGGATGTGAAGGTACGCATCCTTCAGATCGATGGAGGCCATGAATTCCCCCGGACTCAGGGCAGCCACCACTGAGCGCAGGGATTCCATGCGGAACTTGCGAACCCGCACAAAGCGGTTCAGAGCTTTCAAGTCCAGAATCGGACGCACTTTGCCCTCCTTTCTGGGCACAGTGAACAGATTGGAGTAGAACCCCCGAAATCTGTCCCGATGAGGCACCGGAACCACCACTCCCTGGGCCCGCAGATCCCGCACCGCCAGGTGCAGATCCTGCAAACGCTCCGGAGACAGCTGAAGATTTGAGGGAAAAAATCTGCTCGCCGGCCGAGAGAGAAACTCGATCTTGTATCCAGATCGAACAATTTCCTGAACCCACCTGTCCCGAATGCGGGCCAGCCAGGGTTGAAGAAAACCGAGCAAACGTCCCCCCACCCCAGAACCGGGTGAGGGCGCCCCTTCAGGCCGAATTGGTATGGGCAGCGGACCCGGACTGGCCGGACTTCTGCTTACCTGCCCACGGCTTCTTCTGGGAGCCTTGGCCCTTGAAGGGCTTGCCCTTGTATTGCGACCGAAAGGCACGAAAGGACCCCTGAGAGGGCCTAAACGAGGTATTCTTCTTACCGTGAACAAACTTATTCTTGTGAGTTTGGGGTAAGAGAGTGCTCTTACCCCCGGAAATTCCCTTTATCAGAGAATCCAAAGACTCGCCAAAAAGGTGAGATCCCGCGTAGGGAAGATTAGCTAGAGTCCTGCGAGAAGATTGGTCAACCGACCAACATTTCAGCCATATCAGGCGACGGTTCAACACCGCTACACTGGAGAGGCGTGCAGCCAAAGGGACTAAATCCAAGTCCGCATCGCACAAATACATGACACCCTGATGAATTTGATCTACCATAGCCAACGTTGTCGGCGGAGCAGAGTCAGCCACCAGGGTGCGCCTGAGCACCTGCGTCCAATCTGCAATAGCTTGGGCTGCCATAATGGAAGCAAAAATAGGCTTCAGCATAGAACCAGCAACCGTATAAGTATGACGGGCCAGAGACTCCAATCTCCTGTCCGTAGGGTCCCGGAACACCGGGGTATCCTCAGCAGGAATCGCAGTAGATTTATTCAAAACTGCCACCGCGTGATCCACCTGAGGCGGCACACACCAACGCTCATCAGTGGTGGGTGTAAATGGATAAAGCAGCTTGAACTTACTTGGCACAGTAAAAGGCTTCTTTAAATTGCGCCATTGCTCATCAACAGCGCGCTGAAATTCCGCAGGGCAGGGAAAAACCTGCGCTGATTTGCGTTTCCTTTTCGTCCCATAAGAGGACATCAAAGCAGGAGGACACGGTTCCCTTGATAGAAGTAATCAACTCATCCATGAGTGCAAGCTCTTCAGGCGAGCCAGGGGGAGAAGTATCAACTCCTTCTACCTCAGCCTCCCCCTCAGACCCCACAAGGTCCAGAGATGAACGAGACCCTGAGAAGGGCACTCCAGCCATAGCAGCCCCATCGCCCTCTGAATCAGAGGAAATAGATAACCTGGGCCGTTTTGCGGATCGATCAGCCATTAGCATCTGCACCTGAGAAGCCAAGTTCGCTAAAACAGCAGCCAGATCAGTCCCCTCGGGGGATGCAGCAGCCCCTTGGCCCCCCACCAAGGTGGGAGGAAACTTGCAATCCTGAGAATCCATGCCCCAGTATCAACCGAAATAAAGTACTGCCCCTTTAAGACCGCGGCGAGCGCAGCCCACCGCACACTACTGTATGTACCGACCCCCGCAGGGATAAGGAGCACTGAGCAAGGAAATACAGGATAAGGAAGGTAAAAAACCTGGAGAGAGCACACAGCTGCTGCCACCGATCGCTGTTCCAGTGAAAAAGGAAGTGATGCAATGACTGACCACCCTATATAGCCTATGAAGGCTTCACAAACATGGCCGCTCGGCTGAGGGAATCAAGGCAATAAGAAAATGGCGCCGACATGTGCTTGCAGGAGCGATCGCCGCAAAAACACCGCGCTGTAACACACAGGGCCGGTCACCACAGTTTGCCGAGAAAAATGGCGGGCCGCATCAGCGGTCGCCGCATAGCATGTCTGAGCCCAGTCTGCCCTATACATCTCAGACAGCAGAGCGGGAGAGCCCCCCCCCCCCCCCCCGCAGCCCACAGAAAAGGCAGCTATTCCACACAGGAATCTGACAGGGAGCTCAGCACTTACACAGACATGCAGGGTCACACAGTCAAAGACTGACCCAAACAGACAGGTCCCCACATAGAAATTTACTTACCAGTCCGGATGGCGTGGGGAGCCTTCTCTAGCGACCAAACCGCTGTACTGAGGACAGGGAGTGTCGCAGCCAGGACGCAGTGGACTGCGGTGCGAAACCGCAAATGGCGTCCGGTGAGGTAGCCACCTCACAGGCAGCATCCCTGCAGCGAGCAGGGATGGGTCGTTCAATATGCCAGGAAAACCTGAGCTGAACGCTCGATGGCAGGCTGGGGAAACCCCTGGCTCTCAGCCCTGGGATCCAGGGTGGCCAGACCGAGACCCAGCTCCGCATGATCATCTTCATCCGAAGAAAACTAAACTAATGCTGAGAAAAAAACAGCTAAGTAAAAGAAAGAGAAAAACACTTGAAATAAAATCAAAAAGAGGATAGAAGGCTGAGACTGAAAGCCCCAGCACAGGAACAGCCAGCCACTCCTAAGCTAGGCAATTGAAAACTGAGTTGAGAATGCTGGAAGCAGGGAGGTATTGACTGAAGGGACCACCCCCTAGGGGTGTGATATGCTAAAAGCTTTGATATTCACAAATCTTGTTGCCTAGCTACTCCTGCGGAGCAAAGGTCAATTACCCCATTAGTGAAGATTATGAAGTGGCGGCGACTCTCGGAGGACGTAAGAGAAAGTTCTATTTTAGTCTCATCAAACCAGAGCACCTTCCTCCATACATTTTGGGAGTCTCCCACATGCCTTTTCACAAACTCAAAACATGCCATTTTGTTTTTTGCTGAAAGTAATGGCTTTCTTCTGGCCACACTGCCATAAAGCCCAACTCTTTGGAGCGTATGGCTTATTTTCGTCCTTTGTACAGATACTCCAGTCTTAGCTGTGGAACTCTGCAGCTCCTCCAGGGTTACCCTAGGTCTCTGTGCTGCCTCTCTGATTAATGCCCTCCTTGCCCGGTCTGTGAGTTTTGGTGGGCGGCCTTCTCTTGGCAGGTTTGCTGTTGTGACATGTTCTTTCCATTTGGTTATGATAGATTTGATGGAACCCCTGGGGATCAGCAAAGATTTGGATATTTTTTTATAACCTAACCCTGACTTGTGCTTCAACAACATTGTCCCTTACTTGTTTAGAGAGCTTCTTGGTCATAATGGCAGTGTTTGGTTAGTTGTGCATCTTGCTTAGGTGTTGCAGCCCCTGGGGCCTTTCAAAAAAGGCGTGTGTATATGTAATGACAGATCATGTGACACTTAAGATTGCACACAGTTAGACATCATTTCACTAATTATGTGACTTCTGAAGGTAATTGGTTGCACCAGAGCTTTTTATGGGCTTCATAACCAAGGGGGTGAATACACACGCACGTGCCAATTTCTGTTTTCTATTTCTAAAAAATAGTTTTATGTATATATTTTTCTCATTTCACTTCACCGACTTAGACTATTGTGTTCTAACCCATCACATAAAAGTCAGAATAACAAAACATTGAATTTAAGGCTGTAATGTAACAAAATATGTAAAAAGTCAAGGGGGGTGAATACTTTGGCAAGGCACTGTAACCCTTGGATCAACTGATCCACTAGGTCCGCCAGCTCAGAAGGGTGCTGACTTCCCTCCAGATCCTGGTGCAAAATCATAGCCCATTCCGTTAAGGTCTGGGATACCAAGGTGATAGCAAACACCGGTTTTAAAATTGAACCAACCACAGTGAAGAGGTATGGGACCAGAGCCTAAGCTCTTTGTCCACGGGGTCCTTAAAAGACGGGGAATCCTCCACCAGCAAAAGGGTGGCCTTATTTCTCTTACTCCTGACAAGGCAGAAAAAAACTGGAGTGCTACAGCAAGAAGTTATGGTATACCCTCTGGGACTGCCCCAGAGGCGTAACCAAAAAGGTTTCCGCCCAGTCCTACTCCTGAAGAGAGAGCAGCATAAGCCCACTGGTTTGAAGAATTGAAGCTGTTGTCAGTGAACGAAAGAAAAAAAATGTTTTAGCTTTAGAACCACTTTAACACCTTTACTGCGGCAGGCTGGCTCTCCTGCGCAAACCGATGTAGCCTTACGTCGTTCGCGAGTGTGGTGCTGGGGGTCGAGCGCGCCCCTACTAGGCAGCGGGAAAGTTGATCCACGGGGCCAGCGGCCGTGATTGCTCCCCTCTGAGAGAGAAGAACGGTCAGCTGTTTTAAACACAGCTGATCGTTTGCATCTTTGGAATGATCACAGAGCGCCTGTGATCCTTCTATAAAGGATCACAGGTCTCTGGTCATTTCACAAGCCCATCCCCCATACAGTTAGTAAACACCCCCCACACTGTAGTAATGTCACTGGTCCCCCCAAAAGTATCAAAAATGTCAGTTAGGAGGTCCGATCTGTCTGGCGCAATGTCGCAGTCCCGCTAAAAATCGCAGATTGCCGCCATTACTAATAAAAAAATAATAAAAACACAAATCTTTCCCCTAGTTTGTAGACGCGATAAACGTTTGCGCAAAACAATCAAAATACGCTTACTGTGAATTTTTTTTACCAAAAATATGTAGCAGAATATTTTTTAATTTTTTTGGGAACGTTATATAGCAGAAAGTGAAAAATAGTTTTTTTTTCAGAAATGTCCCCTTTTTTTTTTTGTTTATACCGCAAAAAATAAAATTTACAGAGATGATAAAATACCACCAAAAGAAAGCTCTATTTGTGGGAAAAAAAGGATATCAATTTTATTTAGGTACAGCGTCGCACAATCGCGCAATTTTCCGTTGAAGTAACGCAGTGCCAAATCGCAAAAAAAATGGCATGGTCATTAGGTGGCAAATCCTTCCGGTCCAGAAGTGGTTATTACACATCACCCTTTTTGCCTGCATTACTCACACTTGCCCCATCCTCGCACTACTTGTCAAAGCCTACTAGGAGTTAAGATTTAGAAATTGCACTCCCAAAAAAAGAGGAACAAGGTAGAGAATGGTGAATGATTTCAAGGCTGTTTTCTATATTGTTTCTTTTTGAATTCGAAAATTATACATGGAACTTTCACTTTTATCCGCTTATATTTATGATTGTAACAAAAAAAATTCTGCATCCACTGCACAAGACGCAGGGAGATTGTCGCCATAGACTTTTAAAAGCCAAGAGCAGGAGACAGAGGACTTGGAGCGCCGGATGTAAACAACCCACGGACGTTGTGGGAATTGGATCTAGGTAAATTTGCATCTTTGAAAGAGGATAGTGTGATTGATTAGCTGAGGACACCGTGCAAAAAGAATAAGTGGGCTTTGCTTGAAAGTGTACTCATACTAAAACAGCAGCATACGTACTTTGTTGGATGTGGACTTCTTCCCAGGAATAAATTCTCCTTCATTCTCTGAATCTGACGTTTTCCTTTTCTTCCCTCTTCCTTTTGCTATTAAACAAAGAACAAAAATGCAACATCACCTTATCTGTAACAATGATGCCTTCTAGTGGCATATAGCAGGAATTTCAAATTCAACTACACTAAGCACTACAAAAGAAATACCACAATCCTATTTTTTTTTTTTTTTAAGGCATGCTTAATATTTTCTGAGAGTTTTATGAGCTGAAACCCCTTATCTCTAAAAATGTCAGGATCATGAAAGTGACATCTATAGCTTTGGAAAAAAAAAAACAGGAGGGCTGGGAGTAGGAAATGGGTCCCTGTGTGCATTTCCGCATACAGCATGTCTTTACAGCTTTATTTTTCTAACATATGCAATACAGAGTGGTAATGTGGGTATGTCTATACTGTGTGAAAAATGGGATTTTTGACTTACCATAAAATTCCTTTCTCTGATCTTTGACAGGCATAGCTCCTGATTCTTCTTAGCCATTGGGTTATACTGCCCCCTACAGGAGTAGGACACTAGGGAGGAAAAAGCTGGACTATGCCTATGGGCAGTCCCAGGGGGTGGGTATACACTCACTCTCAGCTATAGGCACTCAGTTTTGTTTCAAGCAGCGTCAGAAGAAAGCCAACTCAACAGAGGGGTGGGTGCTGTGTCTGTCAATGATCATCAGAGAAATGGATTTTACAGCAAGTCAAACATCCCATTTTCTCGTTCGTTCATTGACAGGCACAACTCCTGATCTTCTTAACCATTGGGATGTCCCAAAGCAGTGTTAAACACGAGGGGTGGGAAAACCTAAAAAAAAAAAATCCCCAAGGCTAACCATAGCCAACCAGGTAACAGAGCTCAACCATAAACAACCGGAGCTCACCTGAAAAACAATACACCCTCAAAGAGGACCAGGTACTCCAAACAGCAGCCAGCAAAACCTTGCAGCTAAAAGAAGCATCAGCAGATGCCAACACAACCACTTTACAAAAAAATGTTGTAAAAATGTGCACCAACGACCAGGTGGCCGCCTTGCAAAACCTGCGCCACTAACGCTTGAAGACGGAAAGCACCCTAGTAGAGTGCACCTAAACAGGCAAAGGAGGAAACTGACCCCTGATGCAATAGGCCTGAATCACCGTCTGTCTGATCCATCTGGTAATGGTGGCAGAAGAAGCAGACAACCCTTTTTGAGGTCCGTCTGTGAGCGCAAATAGAGTCTGACTTCCTAACAGACTCCGTAACTGCCAGGTATACCCTAAATGTCCAGAACACATCTAAGATATGCAAGGCAATTTCCTTCAGATGTTTAGGCCTGGGACACAGGGAAGGCAACACAAAGTCTTCATTCACATGACAGTCAGAGATCACCTTCGGAAGGAATGACGGACAGAGGCAAAAGCACCACCTTTAACCTTGTGAAGCACCATAAGATGGACAGGATAACGTCATCAGTTCCTACACCCTGCTTGCAGAGATGATAGCCACCAAAGAAGGCCGCCTTCTGGGGCAACATAAGCAGGGAAACCTCCAGGATATTTTCAAAGAGCAGCTTCAGTAGAGCTGAAAGCACCACATTAAAATTCCAGGGCGGCAACAGAGCCCGCACTGAAGGGACCAAGTGTCGGACACCCTGAAGAAAAGTTATGCACCAGGGAGTGTGTGGCCAAAGAAAAAAAACGCCAAAACCCAATACCTGGCCCTTGATGGTATTCAAGGCCAATTTTTGTTCGAACCCCTGTTGAAGGAAGGTTAAGATCCGATCCACGACAAGGGGCGAGGATGAACCCCAAGAGACTCGCCACCAGTACACTAAATCGGCAGTCTGGGCTCTGCCAAGAGTCCAGACTCCCTGAAAACGTCTGTGCTGAGGACGCCTCCCCACCTGGAAAGTCTTGCATCCATGGAGACAACCATCCAGTACAGGAGGAGAAGGATTTTCCCTAAGTGCCAGAGAGCGAAGCCACCTCTAGAGACTGTGGATCCTTGACCCATTTCCCCGGAAACTCTTTAGCACAGACATTGTGTGGAAATTTGCAAACATACCGCCTCGAGTGTGGATACCATCAGGCCCAGCATGCGTTTGCAAGCCCGGAGGGATGACCGTCTGCTGAACAGAAGCTGAATTGCCTCCTGCAATGTCTAGAGTTTTTCCTGAGAGAGAAACACTCTGGGCTGAGGCCAAGTCCAGAGTCAGACCCAGATAGGCCATTTTGTGGACAGAACCAAAGCAGACTCCAGAATGTTCAGTATCCCTCCAAACTCCCTTAGAGTTTGCAGAGCAATCTCCATTAGTCCATCAGAGTAGTCAGAGACTCCGCTTGCAGAAGATTGTCCAGGTGCCCAGTACCGCGATCCCCCGCCGACTCAAAAAATGGCAGCACCGGGGCCAACACTCCTGTGAAGACCCAAGGTACGGAGGGGAGACCAAAGGTCAGCGCCACAAACTGATAATGCTCCTCATCCACGGCAAAAACGGAGGAAGCGCTGGTGACCAGAACATATTAGAACGTGATGTAGGACGCCACTACCATGAGAAAGGACTCCATGCGGAACCTTCTACACTAGCACAAAGCAGCTTAGCGACTTGAGGTCCAGAACAGGATGCACCTTGCCTTCCTTCCTGGGGACCGTAAAAAGGTTTGAATAAAAAATCCCTTGAAAATGTTCCGAAGTCGGAACCGGAACAATCATCCCTTGAACTAAGTCTTGCACTGCCCCAAATAGACCCCGTAAGTGATCTGGGGACAAGTGCAGGTTGCAAGGGAAAACCTTTCCGGAGCAAGACCAAACTCGATCTCGTAGCCTCACCGAATAACTTTGTGGACCCACTTGACCTGTACCAGGGAGGTCCATGGATCCGGAAACCAGTGAAGACACCCCCCCCACCCCAGATACAGGTGAGGGCACCCCTTCACACAGAGGCAGCCTTGTCCGCAGGTCTGGAAGAGCCCGCTCATTACTTGCCAGACCAGGTCCTCTTAGAACCTCTGGTGCAGGCCCTGACTTTTGATCCCTAATCTTAAGATCCTGAGAGATGAAGAGGGGCTTAGGAACTGAGAATGGCCCACGTCTACGACAGGGCTTCTTGCCCTTGAACCCTGCGGAAGAAGAGTACTCTACCCCCCGTGGGTATGTCGTCATCCAAGGAAGCTTCAAACAGGCAACCCCCTGCAAGAGGGAAACCAGATAAGGCCTTCTTGGAAGTCTAGTCCGCAGACCAGCATTTCAGCCAAACAATACGCCGAAGGACCACTGCTGATACAGACAGCCTAGAAATCAAAAGAGCTGCAACCAGAGGCATCACAGACAAACTGTAGCCCCTGGACCAACTGGCTAGCCAGCTCTGCAAAGACAGGGGGAGGCTATTCTCCTTCCAGGTCCTGGCGTAAAAGCTTAGCCCACTCAGTCAGAGTTCGCCACACCAGGGCAATAGTAATTACAGGCCTAAAGGCCAAACCAGCCACAGCCCACATATGGCGGGCAAGAGCCCTCCTGTTAGCTGTACCTGTAAAAGCCGGGGACTCCTCAACCAGGATGAAGGTAACTCAATTTGACCTGGAAATCGGGGAGTCCATTACAGGTGGGACCGTCCGACCTTTTATGCTGTAAATCCTCATTAAGGATACCGCAAGCAAAAAACACCCAGCAACGACTGCGTTTTGGACAACCCCGCTGTTGTGACAATGTTGTCAAGGTAAGCGGAAATAGGAACACATTCGCCGCTTTGGAGGGCCTGTGGGTGCAAAAAAATACCAGTGCATCTGACGTGGCATCAACCACAACCTCCATTTTTAAAGTGTCACGCACTGACACAAAAACAGTGCATCCATCAGCGTCTATTTAAGCGCGGCTAGAGGAGCAGAGGAATCGTCCTCACTATCTGAGCACTCGGGTGCGTGAACGCAGACCCAGTAGTGTCGCTATATACTGAGCTCACCTCAAAAACATAAAAATCAGGAGAGGCTGCCGACTGCAACCCCGCAAAGGGAATGCCTGCCAAGGGTCCACAAATGGATCACCTATTGGACCCCGCAAAAAACAAGGGGGCTGCCCTTCATAGAGGATATAGTCCCCTTAAAAGACCAGCAGTGACCAAGCGCAACCCTGGGGGCCCACCACAGATAGAAAAATTTTCCATTTAAAAATAAAAAAAAAATCGCCAGGACCAAAGATCCCAGCAAGGAACTAGGTCCTTACTCATGATTAGGCAAAAAAAAAAGAAACTGAGTGCCTATGGCTGAGAGTGGGTGTATACCCCCTGGGACTGCCCATAGGCGTAGTCAAGCTTTTTCCTGCCCAGTTTCCTACTCCTGTAGGGGGCAATATAACCCAATGGTTAAGAAGAATCAGGAGCTGTGTCCGTCAATGAATGAAAGAGAAACATAGGCTTTGCTGGAGTTCTTCAGTGGGCACACACTAAAATTCAGCTATCACTTACATAAATGTATATGTCAAAGAATATTTATGGAAAGATATTCTTTAGGTACTTAAGTGAAATCTTAAGAATAGAATAGGTAAATCCTTTTTTTTATCTTAGAAAGTGTAAGGTAAAGGAAATCTCTCCAAAAATGAGGGAAATGCCCTCTGTCGTCATAACTGGTGATCTCACTGGAAGATTTCCCATTTATACCTGGTGTGGTGACCGCTGCAAACATTTGGGCTTCCCATAATTTTCTGTCCCAGGGACAACAGGCACCAGAACAGAGAATAAATAGAGAATAAAACAGCTAAGCATTAACAAAAAAAGGACCCAGGCCTTCAAATGGTTAGTCTCTAGATAATAGTAATTGTAAATAAAGGGGAAAATGCGAACTTCAGTGAAATAAAACCGTGAACTCACTTTATTAGCATTTAGAGAGATGCAGACATTATTCAACAATATCCTGGCTGGTGGTTACTATCAAAAGCATACAACGTGGCTCAGTTCCAAATATACATATTTTATGCAAAAAGATCCTTGAAGAATTTGTTACTAGTTACCTTTGGGAGTAGTAGATTTCTTTGGGGAGCCAAACTCCAAGTCGGAATCTGAATTCACAAAAACATCAGACTTCTTTGGCTTTGGAGGTCGTCTTTGTTTTGGCGTTCCATCTGAGGTGGTTTTTGCTGTGTGTGAACATGAAAGTAAGTTACAGAGCAAATCAATGGGCAAATTCAGTCGCTGGGCCCAAAAACTGTAATGTCATACCGCACTAATGAACATAAAACAACCTGAGAAATGGACGCCTCAAGACAGAACTTAATTTAGGTATACTTTCATAAAGCTGCCCCTAAAATCTTTTCAACTTTTTTTACTAACAAATATATCCACCAGTGGTATAAAAAACTGAAGCCCCCGCACCCACTTACCTTTCTTTGTTGTTTTGCTGGCTGGTTTTTCTGAAGACTTGAAGCTAAAGGTTGAAGAGTAAAAGGGGGGGGAAGGCTCATCTTCATCACTATTCAATTTTGTAGAATCTTCTAATTAAAGAAAAAAAAAAAAATTAAAAAACAAAAAAAAAAAACACTACTCATCCAGTGACAAGGGTTTCAAACAGGGTTTCAGTCAAAAAAAAAGTTAACATCTCTAGACTTTTTGTCCACTTTAAACCGGGTTTTACTTAAAGGGGTTGTAAAGTCAGAAGGTTTTTAATGCATGAAGATAAAAAGCCTTCTGTGTGCAGCAGCCCCCCTAATACTTACCGGAGCCCCATCTCTCTCCAGCAATGTCCATAAGTACCTCAGCTGACCAGAACTCTCTTTCCTGATTGGCTGAGACACAGGAGCGGCGCCATTGGCTCACGATGATGTCAAACTCAGCCAATCAGAAGATAAATGGGGCGAAGCTGAATGGCAGCTCTGTGTCTAAATGGATACAGGGAGCTGCAGCTTGGCTCAGGTGCCTCCATAGCAAGCTGCTTGCTGTGGGGGCACTCAACATGCAGGAGGTGCCATTAGCTCCAGCCAAGGACCCAAGAGGAGGAAGATCTAGGTTGCTCTGTGCAAAACCACTGCACAAGTATAACATGTTTGTTATTTTTATAGAAAAAAAAAAAAACAAGACTTTACAATCAATCACTTGAAGTGTTCGGTAAAAATGGATTTTTGTAAAATCTTACCGTAAAATCCTTTTCTCTTAAGCTCATTGACAGACGTAGTCCTCGTTGATTAATAACAACTCGGGTTATACTGCCCTCTACAGGAGGAGGACTAGACAGGAAAGAAAATGTTCTGGCCACACCCTAGGGGCAGTCCCAGAGGGTATATCCTCTCACTTCCTGCTACAGCAAATCAGTTATGTCACAAAGCAGTGTTTAGAGAACTTAACCCAACCCAACTCAAAAACAGAGGGGTGGGTACTACCGTCTGTCAATGAGCTAAAGAGAAAAGGATTTTACGGTAAGATTTTACAAAAATCCATTTTTCTCTGTCGCTCATTGACAGACGTAGTCCTCGTTGATTAATAACAACTCGGGACGTCCCAAAGCAGTACCACAAATGAGGGGTGGGATAACAGAAATCAAAATCCAGAAGGCCCAACTGGAGCCAACCAGAAACATCAAGGACTCATCGAGCAAAAAGATGAGACCTAAGTGAAAAACCCAACAACCCTTGAGGTAGACCAACAGTCTCCTCAGATTGCGGCCTGCAGAACCTTGCGGCCAAAAGAGGCATCTGACGATGCCATCACATCAACTTTATAAAATGATGTAAAGGTATAAACCGACGATCAAGTCATCGCCTTGAAAACCTGGATCGCTGACGCCTGATGGCGGAAGACCCAGGAAACACTAGGCGCCCGAGTAGAGTGCGCCTTAACAGGGAACGGAGGATTCCGACCCTTAATAGAATAAGCCTGTACCACCGTCTGACTGGTCCATCTAGAGATGGTCGCGGCAGACACAGGCAACCCCCTTCTATGGCTATCCGTGATCACAAAAAGTGAGTCCGTCTTACGAAACAAGTTCGTAGTAGTCAAGTGTACCCTGATTGTCTGAACCCCATCCAAGGAGTGTAATGCAAACTCCCAAGGATGGCTAGTCTTAGGACACGGGGAAGGTAACACAATATTTTTATTCAGATGAAAACTCTGAAAACCACTTTAGGAAGGAAGGATGGATTCGGAAGAAGAACCACCTTATCCCTATGAACCACCAGATATGGGGAACGACAAGATAATGCGGCCAGTTCTGACACCCTGCGTGCAGAAGTAAATGGCCACCAAGAAGGCCACCTTCTGGGATAATGTAAGCAAGGGAATCTCCCTAATATCTTCAAAGAGAAGTTTCTGAAGAACTGACAACACTAAATTAAGATCCCAGGCGGTAAGGGTGCACGCACTGGCGGAGCCAGATGTCGCACCCCCTGGATGAAATTCCGCACCAAGGAATGATTAGCCAAAGGTTTCTGAAAGAAGATTGCTAACGCTGAAACCTGACCCTTGATAGTGCTCAAGGACAGTTTCTGCTCAACCCCTTGTTGCAGAAAGACCAAGATTCGGGTCACCGAATAGGTATGTGGGGGAAATCCAAGAGATTCACACCACGCAAATATAAGACTTCCATGTGCTGGAAGTTGCTTTCCTTGCTTTAACTAGAGGGAGGAATAACTGAAGCTGACACTCCCTTGTCCTTCAGTACCTGGGTCTCAATGGCCAGGCCATTAAGCCAGCGATTGTAAAGCAAGATGGAAGATCGGTCCCTGAGACCGCAAATCCTCCCTGAGAGGAAGTCTCCAAGGAGCGTCCGTGACTAGCCTCACCAAGTCGGCGTACCAGGCTCGACGAGGTCAGTCCGGAATTTCCAGAATAACTGGAATTCCCTCCACCTCTATCCTGCGAAGAAGTTCCCGCAGTAACTTGAGAGGATGGAAGGCATGCCGTAGCTGATACTGCCCCCACGGGGCGATCAGCGTTTCTGCTGCGTCCGCTAGAAGATCGCGGGTGCGAGCTACAAACCTCCGCACCTTCCTGTTGAGCCAAGGTGCCAACAGATCCACATCCGGGGTGCCCCAATGAAGGGACAGCTAGTGAAATACCTCTGGATGAAGAGGCCATACCCCTTGATCCAGAATCTGACGGCTGAAATAATCTGCCTGCCGATTTCCCACCCCCGGAGTGAACACTGCGGGGAGATCCGGAACAAACCGTTCCGTCCAACGAAAGATGCTAGTCGTTTCGATGGCCACCAGGACACTCCAAGTGCCCCTTTCTTCACATAAGTCACGACCGTGGCATTGTGCGATTGGATCCGAATCGGGCTGCTCTAGAGCTGCTCGGTCCAGTAAATCAGACAAAATCTGATCGCTCTCAGTTCCGATACCCTTATTGGTAACCTGGATACTATCGGAAGGAAAGACTTCCCCTGGTTGAGCATCGGAGACTCCTTGGTCCGCTCGCTCAACCGGATCCAATTGTCCAGGGAATCGGAATTCTGATTCCATTAGAAAAGAATCTCCTTCAGGAGAATTCGGGTATGAGACTGGGTATACGGTGCTGCCTCTAAGAAGGCCACCATCAGTCCCAGCCAATTGACGGACAGCAACATCCGAATCGTTGACTGAACCTTCTGGAGTTTCTCCGCAAGGAGAAACCCTCTTGCCCAGGATGTATCCAACATTAGGCCCAGATAGTTCAGTCTCCTGGTGGGAACCAGGGATGATCTTTGGGAAAGCGAAGAAAACGCTGATGTCCTGTGATGATGGGGATATAAAGATAGGTATCCTAAATGTCTATGGACGCCAGGAAATCCCCCTGATGCAGGGAGGCCACCACTGTTCGGATGGACTCCATTTTTCCCCAAGTCCAGAAATTGGACGCACCTTGCCCTCTTTCCTGGGCATTGTGAACAGGTTCGAATAGAACCCCTGAAACCGTTCAATGTTAGAAGGGAAGAATCGCACCGGTGGAAGTGATCGAAACTCGATCCTGTATCCTGACCGTATGACCTTGCGAACTCCTTAGTCCGGGGTTCTGACAACCCATGGATCCGGAAACCGGTGAAGACATCCCCCCACCCCAGAGATGGGTAGGGGCGCATCAGGCTGTATTCCTCAGGCTTGGCTGAGCCGGACTTTTTGTTTAGCCGACCAGCGCCCTTTGAAAACCCTCTGAAGGGGCTTTGGAGGGTCTCGCCTTATCGCCCGCCCTCGCGGAACGAACAAACTCTTTATGAGCAGAAAAGGAAGGTCCTCGTTAGTTACGAGGTCCTTTATCCTAGCAGTCTGTGGCAAGACAGTGCTCTTGCCCCCAGTGAGATCCTTATAATCTCAACCAAACAAGCGATCCCCTTGAAAGGGGAGATTAGCCAACCCATTCTTGAAACCAAACTAAAATGGCAACCACTGGCCTAAGGGTTGACCCTATCAGGGAAAAAATGACGCGGGATTCCGCTTCCACTTTTTCGATCCACCGGATCCCTGAAGGACGCAGCGTCCTCCAACGGGATAACGGTGGCTTTATTTGGAAATTGTTGAGTCCACTGCTGGTGGTACTGTCTATCCTTTAAAGAGGGATTCCTCAAACGGATAGCGCTTAGCCATGTGTTTGGAAATAGCAGGGGTTCGTTTCAAACGACCCCATTTTGGTAAAGGAAAATCCTTCGCCCTTTTGGTAGGCTAACAAGTACCAAAAAGGAATTTCAGTCATCTACCTCTGCCGGTGTAACCTCAAGACTAAAGGTTTCCCGGACGGACACAACTAGTTCATCCACCACTCTTGTGCTATGGCGGAGGCAGAAACGTTCTCCTCACTGCTGAGGAGACATTACCTGAGACAACAGCCCCATAAGAGGGACCTGCAGCTGCATTGACCAGCTCCGAATCCGTATCTGAAGTATCAGATGAAAAATAGGGGTAGGCGGGGGTCGCTTCTTGACCCCCGTCCCTGACAGGCCACCTCCACCCGGGATACCAAAGACTCCAAAACTGCCGATAATGCATTCAAAACAAGTGGGGTACTGGAGGGTCCTGCGGCCACCTTGAGGGGATCAGGTGGGGATACATATGCGGCAGGGTCAATGATTATACAAGACATTTGCCAGCGACAAAAAAAAAATGACAAAGTAAAAAACTTTTTTTTTTTTTTTTGTAATCCCCCAGCGCAACAGCGCCCCTCAGTGTTACCTGCCTTTTTGGACCCCACCGAGAGAGAGAGACCCCAAGGCTCATCCCTGATGCACAGAAGTTTTCTATCAGCCTACTTAGTGCTGTCCTGTTACAGACAGGAAGTCTTTGGCCCTTTTTCCTGGGTAAAGGAGACGGCTCCGCCCCTTAACACGCCTTCCGGCGCCTCCCCCTGGCTCCACGAGGTGTTTGGTCACCTCAAACATGGCCGCCCCTATGCTGGAGACACAAGGCTAAGCCAATATGGCGGCCTCGTGCAATCTGCAAGACAATGGCGGCGGCCTGTTAGGATAGCGGCGGCTAGCAGCGGCCTGCGGGATGTCTGTATTCGGCCTAGCGGCCTGCGGGAGTGCATCGGCCCCACAAACTTCACCCTCAATGGTGATAAGCCTGGCCGGCGGTACAGGACCCTGGCGGGCCGCATGCGGTCCGTGGGTCGTCGGGAGATGCCACAAAACAGTGCTGTGCAGCCCGTGGAAGCTGGAGGAATGGCGATCTGGCCTGCCGTACTCAGGCATAGGCATCAGCCTGTGTGCCTCTGACAGGTAGGATACCTTTTACTTCAATAGTAACGCCCTTTTAGTGCTGCCACTGACTTCAGTCATCCTTACAGTCTTACAATGACTTTAGATCGTCCGCTCCCAAACCAAGCCTCCTGGTTATTTTTCACAAAAATCACACTCAAATTGGGGGATCTGTGACTTATTATAGGATAGAGGGGAGATCCATCCTACCATCCCAGAGAGGGGCCCGCGTCCACCACAAACCCGACAGGGGGAGAGGGGGAACATACTACTCACCATACCGGAACCAGGCGGGCGCCAACTCCTGACAGAACCCCTCTCCACCGGGGTGGGGGGGGGCTGTCGACCAATATGGATGCCGTGACTCTGCTGGTCATTGGCGTCCAGGCGAGACGTTTAACTCGCAGGGTCAGTCCCTGTCCAGTGGGACTATGTCGCGGCCGACCCAGCGCAGAGCTATGGCCTGCACGCGCTCGTAGGCTGAACTGGGGTGACCACTGGATCTCAACATCCAGCCCTTCGCCCAGTTCCAGCTTACTTGCTTGAAGATCTCACAGGAAACTGGAGAAAAGAGCTGTCTAAAAAATCTTTCTAAGAAAAAAATCCTGCCAGGACCGAAGATCCTAGCAAGGCATCTAGGTCCTTACTCCTAACTAGACAGAAAAAAACTGATTTGCTGTAGCAGGAAGTGAGAGGATATACCCTCTGGGACTGCCCCTAGGGTGTGGCCAGGAAGTTTTCTTTCCTGTCTAGTCCTACTCCTGTAGAGGGCAGTATAACCCGAGTTGTTATTAATCAACGAGGACTACGTCTGTCAATGAGCGACAGAGAAAACAGGATATTTGTAGCCACATTCTTTTCTTGGGGTCTTAGAGGGACTCAGGAGGGTTTTCACCTTCAGTTATACTACTGCATACAGGACCATTGGAATTTGCAAACCAAAAACTGTATACCCCAGTTTTGTAGCAAAGCAGTGTTAACAACACGATCATAAACATAGTGGTGGGACCCTTTCGATTAATGGACTCCAACGGAGGATGCGGGAGTGAACAAGCATAAGGGACAATTCTTAACCAATAAAGAGAGAGAAGACTGCAGTTTGTTTCTTAGGACTCTTCCACTGAGAAAGCCTGGCCTGCTCTTATCAGTAGTGCTTCTTATATGGTTGTCAAGGGGAGATCAAAAGAGACATTGTCCCTTGGAGGCCATGCGGCTCAGACGTTTCTTGGGCACAGGTTTTGCAGGCAAACTCTTTAAAGGAAAAGTACAGCCAGAGCTTGTTTGGCTGTACTTCTATTGTGGTTTACAGGAGTGCAGTTCGTTCTGCACTTCTTTGACCTATATTCGGCAGACAGCGGTGACTGACCGTCACCAGCTCTCTGCTCAGGGAGCCCTGAGAACCGAGCGATCGGCGGCGTTTGACTGCTCGGTTCTCAGTGTTAGAGCTGGCGGAGAACGATGCTGCATCCACCTAACTATGACTCTGTAAAAAAAAAAAAAAATACATACTTCTCTTTCAACCAAAGTACTCTGCACATGTGTACTGACAGGAGACACGAGAGTGATAAGCTGGAAAGCCTCCAATAAAATATATGTTTAAAGCTACAGCCATTTTCTCCATATGTTTCATTAATATGGAATCATCCCCAGCAGTAGTGAGATCTCCATTAAAGATAAGTTCACCAAAAAAAAAAAATTTACAGGTAAAAGCCGCAAAGACTGTCGGTACTTCGGTAGTTTGTTCATTTACAAAACTATGTGAATAAATGATGAATGACGCAGCCATGTGGGCGGAACCCCACATGGCAACACTCTTCTCAAATAGTGACAGCCTAAAAACAGATGGAACTAGTAAAATGTTCCTGATGGTGAACTTATCCTTTAAAGGATTTTACCAGTCAGCCATAGTTTGGCACAGTAAAGTCAGTCACAGAAGGGGTGAAGAGCAGGGCCTGCTAGCAAGAACAGATATAAAACCAGCTTCAAACTGCTTTTTACCTGGGTCCTTAACAGGTTCCCTCTTGACCTATAGCAATATGGAGTTGACCATCATCATACAGAAAGAATTCAAGCATCAGGTGCAATGGGAAAGTAATTGGCCCTAGGTGCTCCATACGACCCAAGGCTAGAAACAGCACTGTTAAGAACAACAGGCTAATTCTCTAGTTTCAGGTCGGTGCACACTACATCAAGAGAAGTGAAAAAACAACCCCTTAACTTGGGAGTAACAGCGTAACTTCTCAAGCTTATCAGGCAAAGATTGGAGTGATTCAAAATCAGACAGTATCAGCCTCTGAAGACTCAGAAGTCACCCATGGCTGTGTGTGGATCAGAATCTGTACGTTTGGCTGAGATTTTTCAGCACAAGGTGTTCAACAGAAATACGGTCATTTGCTGAAGATACTTTTGCGAGAAAAGCTACAGATCGTTTTACCATTATTCTCATTGCTGATCTTCTTCACATTGGAGGTAATGTTAAATTAAGCCTGGATGACACTCATTAAGCCAGGTTACACATTGGGGTTGGTTTACTAAAACTAGAGAGTGCAAAATGGGGTGGAGCTTCTAATTTCAGCTTGCTCAAACTAAAACTATAGGCAAAACCTATTTTTTTCCATTTTGGATAGAGCAAGGGAGGGTTATAACCATCAGATTTTTTTTTTCCCCCATCTGTGTCCCATTATGGAGATTTCCCTTCACTTACTTCTCCAAAGTCAAACAGTAAGTGAGGGTAAATCCCTGCAAATTAAGGGAATCTTTTGGGTCTCCCAAGGTCACCAGAACTAGTGTCCCCATCGGACGAAATCCTCTCTATTACTTTTCTGGGGGCAACCTAAAATTAGTTATTTTTACGTTAGTTTTCAATAATGGTAAACAGGTCAAATAGATTGAATCTCCTTAACGGGGGCACCGACCGCAATAAAAACTTACAGGGGTTCCAATCCCTCTCTACTCTACCCAAAACTAAAAACATTTAGCCTTTAATGACGGTCGAAGCAGCCAGCTCTAGCAGCAGTAGGAGGCATGGCAAGTTTTTTTAAGTTGTAATTTGTCACAATTTTTTTTGAAAATGAAGAAATAGATGAAGAAATAGATGAAAAGTACTGCATCATCATAGGACTCCTATGGCGATGATCAGGGACTCTGATAAGGACAGTTTGAAAAAAAATGAAATAAAAAAAAAGTAAATGTTTTTTACATTAAACTTTTTTTTTTTTTTTACATACTTTCATTAGAGTAGTTCAGTGTCACCATAGTAACACTGTTCTACTCCAGAAGGGTGATCAGGGATATTTTTTTACAGTTTGCAGTTAAATTGAAGATCATTGTAACAGCAAAGTTTTCAACTGTCATGAATGGGTTAAATTCATGACAGCTGAGATCACTAATGATCTGTGACTGACTACAGCTAATCACGTTGTACAGAGCACTGTGATTGGCTCAGGTATTATGTGATAGCTGTGGGCCAATCACAACATAGGAAACACAGCTGTTATGAATGAATTAATTCATTCTTAACAGCTTATTTTACATTGTGATCATGTGACTACTGGAATCCACAGTCCGCTGTGTATGGTAGACACAGTGGTTGCAGGGGGTTGCTCCCCTACACTGGAGCAGGCAAAATGACAAACATGTATTTTTGCCTGCATGTGTCGCCCTGCTACAGTATATGTACTGCGGCAGATTGGCAAGTGGTTAAAGGTGTGTGTAAAGCCAACACTTCCTTTAACGGGGGGACAGAGTGGGTTAGAACTAGAGCCTGTTGGGCTTTTATTGCCATGTTATTTCCCACTCAGGAGATATACCCCTTCTAATGATCCCGGTGACTACTGACTTCAGTAAATAAAGCGATAGGAAATTCCAAATTGTTTGCATATTCATGGGAACAAGAGGGTGAGGGAAAATCTTCAGATTTAAAAACCTGTTTTGGTTAAATCGGTCTAAAAGAAGATATCCCCTCTAATTTAAAGAGATCTTCTATTACCTCCTCACGAGTCTCTAGGAACAGGAAGTAAAAACCAGGACAAGCCACAGACTGGGGAAAAAAAAAAAAACAACAAAAACAAACCCGGATAGGTTCTTAACCATTGCCTACTTGGCTTTACATACTTTTCAATTTGTTCAGTTTAGGCAATATGTTTTAGGCTGCTTCTGACATCCATTTTTTCCTAATATATCTCCCTCTTGAGTTTTCTGCCCAGTACTAAAACTCCTAAAGCTGTAAAATTGTGAAGGAAGCAAGGATAGCCTGAACTCGAAGAATGACATTACCTTTCTTTATTGATGTTTTGCTGGTTGTCTTTTCTGTAGATTTCAAGCTAAAGGTTGATGAGTAGAGGGGAGAGGAAGGTTCATCGTCCTCACTGTTATATTTGCTGGTATCTTCTAAAAAAGTTACAAGACAAAAAAATGATTTGATTATTGGTGAAGTCAGCATCATTTTATTTACATAAAATTGTCCACCAAACCAGCTGACAAATCTATCAGGAACATGCCAATGTGCTGTTGCTATTATGAAAGGGTCTCGCTCTCTCTGCTGATGTTTTATTTTTACATTTTAAAAAAAGATCACGGAACACAAAGATGGGTGGGTACAGCAAAAATGCTAGGTGGATAGAAAAAAGGTCAAGAATCATGACAGGGAACTCTTGCCATCGAGTATCCAAGACATAGGAAGCCTGTAGTTTAGACCACCAGGATTCAAACGCAATAGTATTCAGAATGACAAATCTTTGCTTTAGCAAGGGGGTTTCAAAGTGTAAACCTTGAACTGTAAACTAGGGATCGACCGATTATCGGGAACACCGATATATCGGGGGCCGATATGGACTTTCCCCCGATATATCGGAATCGGCCTTTGGATTCACCGATATTTAGGGAAAGTGCTTGTACCGGGGTGATGCCTGCAGCTAGTGGCATCACCCCGGTACCGGTGTCCATAGCCGACGGTCGGCTGACTTATAATGACAACCGATGCGGCTGAGAAGCCGCTTGGCTGTTATTACAAGGAGCGGGAGGGGATGTCCCCCCACCTCCCGCCGCCTTCCATGGCTCGCCCGGGTCTCCCGTCCCACTGGGAGACCTGGGCATTCTACCTCCACCGATGCCGAAGAGAAGACCCGGTGTACTGTACCTCCATGTAAAAAACCCGGAAGTGATGTCATGATATCACTTCCAGGTACTCGGCGCCGAATTAAAAAAAAATGACAGCATTCATAACTGCCAAACTAGTTTTGAATGCTTTTCGGTGCCGAGGAGGGGTTTGGGGTCTTTAAGAACCCCAGATCCCTCCACAAGAGTACCTTTAAAAATAAAAAAAAAATAAAATGTTTTTACATGTCCGAAAATATCGGCAGATATCGGCCGATACCGATATCCGATGACCAAAATATCGGTATCGGTATTAAAAAAAGTATATCGGTCAATCACTGCAGGGCTAAGCATCTAAAAGTTCTGGCTGTAAAACACACTGAAATTATTCTGAACAAATATCTGCACAAAGCATTTGATAGCCCAAGTCAGCTTCCATCTTAACATGACTTAGAAATAAAAACACCTTTACAGTTCCATTTGATAATGTAAGCCTGTGCTTTATCCATACATAATTGCTTGTGAGGTTTTCAGCAAGTGTGACACCCTGTCTTCAGCAAGTTATGTATGCCCCCCCCATGATGTGTCACCATTTCACAGAGAAGCTGGTGGTGACATTGGTGTCTAAAATAATGGGATTTTTGACTTACTGAGCACGGCCTTGGCATTGCCCGAATGAATTCGTACCAAGCACCCCTGAAGACAAATTGTCCAATGAGCCAAAGGCTGACAGCTCAGATTTCCATAAAATTAAATCAGCAGACTGGACTCTGCCAGAGTCCAGACCCCTGAGCACATCTCTGCTGAGGACGCCTCCCCACCCGGACAGGCTGGCATCCATGGTGACAAACATCCATTAAAGGGGGAGAAAGGATTTTCCCTGTCTAAGTGCCAGAGAATGAAGCCACCTCTAGAGACTGGATTCTTGTCCTATTTCACCAGAATAAAAATGAAGCACCCCCACAGCGTCACCCCTTTCAAGGAAGGCGCCAAGCTAACCACATGACCTAGCAGGCCGCAAGCCACGGCCTAAATGTTTAGTGGAGGCCCAGCCACAAATGCACGGATCCCAGCCTGGCAGATGCCCAAAGCAACAATCAGTCGTATACTGCACAAATCTGGCCTTTATGGAAGAGTGGCAAGAAGAAAGCCATTTCTTAAAGATATCCATAAAAAGTGTTGTTTAAAGTTTGCCACAAGCCACCTGGAAGACACACCAAACATGTGGAAGAAGGTGCTTTGGTCAGATGAAACCAAAATCGAACTTTTTGGCAACAATGCAAAACGTTATGTTTGACGTAAAAGCAACACAGCTCATCACCCTGAACACACCATCCCCACTGTCAAACATGGTGGCGGCAGCATCATGGTTTGGGCCTGCTTTTCTTCAGCAGGGACAGGGAAGATGGTTAAAATTGATGGGAAGATGGATGGATCCAAAATACAGGACCATTCTGGAGGAAAACCTGATGGAGTCTGCAGAAGACCTGAGACTGGGACGGAGATTTGTCTTCCAACAAGACAATGATCCAAAACAAAGCAAAATCTACAATGCAATGGTTCACAAATAAACATATCCAGGTGTTAGAATGGCCAAGTCAAAGTCCAGACCTGAATCCAATCGAGAATCTGTGGAAAGAACTGAAAACTGCTTTTCACAAACACTCTCCCATCCAACCTCACTGAGCTCGAGCTGTTTTGCAAGGAGGAATGGGCAAAAATTTCAGTCTCTCGATGTGCAAAACTGATAGAGACATACCCCAAGCGACTCACAGCTGTAATCGCAGCAAAAGGTGGCGCTACAAAGTATTAACTTAAGGGGGCTGAATAATATTGCACACCCAATTTTTCAGTTTTTTATTTGTTAACAAAGTTTGAAATATCCAATAAATTTCGTTCCACTTCATGATTGTGTCCCACGTGTTGATTCTTCACAAAAAATTACAGTTTTATATCTTTATGTTTGAAGCCTGAAATGTGGCAAAAGGTCGCAAAGTTCAAGGGGGCCGAATACTTTCGCAAGGCACTGTACCTACGGATGCTAAATTATCCGCTCCCCCAGCCCAACAACTGCCACAGGGAGCCCAGAGGAAATCCCTGCCCCAGTCACCAACCCCCAGGGTGGCAGGGAACCCTGCTCAAACCCCGGTGCACACAAGGAAAAAAACGGTCAGCAGCAACTCCAACCAGCCCCCTTAACAGCATGTGGCAACAGCCAGCTTATAACCTCACCCGGGGGGGGTTGGCTGAAAGACCAACAGCGACCACCAAAATTTTAGAGTGGCTGGGGGAAGGGGGTGAGAGGAGCCTAGAGAGCCCACCATCCCAGGGAGGGGCCCACGTTCAACCCCCAAAACCCTCCAGGAGCAGAGGGGGGACAGCTACTTACCATACCAGGAACAGGGTGGGCATCGTTCCGGGCAGACCACCGCTCCATCATAATGTGGGTGCTGTCGGCCAGGAGAAATGCTGCGACTCAAGCCGAGGCCAGGTCGTATGCATCCTCACAAGATGTTTAACTCAAAGGCCAGCCCCGTCCAGTGGGGCTATGTCGCGGGTTGACCAAGCGCGGAGCTGCTGTCTGCAAGCATTTGCTGGCCAGACTGGGGGGACCCTCTGGTTCTAGATTATCCAGTCCGTCACCCAGTCCAGCAATTGATAGTAGATTTTCAAAGGAACAAAATAACAAAAAAGGTAGGAAAAATTTCCATTTAAAAAGAAGAAAAAAAAAAAAAGAAAATCGTCGTCAGGACCAGAGACCCCAGCAAGGAACTAGGTCCTTACTCCTGACTAGGCAGAAAAAAAAAAAAAAAACTGTGCCTATAGCTGAAAGTGGGTGTATACTCCCTGGGACTGCCCATAGGTGTAGGGGGCAGTATAACCCAATGGTTAAGAAGAATCGGGAGCTGTGTCTGCCATTGGACGAAAGAGAAAAGGTATTTAATGAAAACAGCAGTCAAACATTTTTTGGCATATTGAGGAGGAAAGGAGGAACCAGGGGAGGTAAAAAAATAAATAAAAAATGAGCAGGTTGAACTTCAGCTTAAGACCGTCATGATGTCACAGGTTCACACAATTCCCCTCTCTGTTCAAAGCAGTATTTAACTTTTGCCACTTCTCTGTACCTTTCCTAACTGTAGGTTTGCTGGATGTTTTATCAGTAGATTTGAAGCTATATTTTGAGGAGAAGGGTTCATCGTCATCATCATCATCATCATCATCATCACTAATTAACTTGGAGCTATCTTCTAAGGAAAAAATAAAAGGGAAGGTGGTTACGATTTTAAATCCACAATTAAACAAATTGCTTGATGAAGTGACAATAAAAGTTGAATTACCATTCTGCAACGAAGAAAATATGTCCGCATGTTTTTTCTTCTGAGTTTCCGATGTCTTTCTGCGGGGTAGAGACCAAAGAGATTGGATAGGTACAGTAAATCAAACTATAAAAGTCTGCTAACAGTATCTGAATGATGGAAGATACATACTCTGTGGATGGTTTGAAAGAAGAGAAATCATTTTCATCCTTTTCTGGGCTGTCAGAATGGGCGTCATCCTCATCATTTCTATTATTTGGAACCGGGGATATTTGGGGTTTGAAGTCGTCAAACTCATTGTTGGTAACATGAGCTTCATCATCATCATCTGCTTCTTCCTCTGAGAAGTCAAAAGTGTACTTGGGTCTTTCAGCTGTTGAGAAAAGGAAAATGCATAAATACATTCAATTCCATGATGACATGCAGCCAAAATAGGAAAAAGTTAGCACATCTGCACTAATTAAACTTGAGTATATTCATGCTGACCCTTTCCATGTGCTATACCGAATACTCAGAAGTACAGCAAATCAGGGTCTATACTTTCTTGGTCTATACTTTCTTCCACCCTCACAGTGCACTATTGCCTCTACTCTAGTAGAAACAAGCATCCCGGCTGTATTTTAATTTTGGGTCATGACATCGTGGGGCCTACATCTAAAAAATTTACCAAGCAAATGTGTTCAGCATTCACAAAAAGGTACAACAAATTATCAACATATCTTCTACGATAGTCTGCTTCATCTAGTGGCCATAATGCGGTATCCTCTGAATGACCTCAAGAATAACAATGCACTATGGTCATTAGGAGTTAACACATTTTGGATATTAGATGAAGCTGATGATCATGGGAGATAATCATATTACAAAACAATGCAGTGATAATTCACTGTGCAAATGCTGAAAAACATCTGTACGGTGAATTTTCCCGATAGGTAAACCTCTATATTTTGCAGCTGGCAATAGGTAGTATCGGTAATATGTCCTACTCTGGTGTCATCCATGCGAATTCTGGTAACGCTTTCGTAAAGCCACTTTTTCTCCAAAAGCTTATTAAGGACACCAGAAAACCTGGGGATACAAGTACTGCCTCTGAAAAGAGACACAAGAAAAAACAGGCAGAAATTGCTCCTCCCCTTTTAGGCTAGGTGTTAGCTTGATGTCTTAAGTTAGGATAGGAAACTTTACCCCAGTACTGACACAGCTGTATTTGTAGTGATACCAAAGTTTAAGGCATCCTATTAGCTGCATTACTTCAGAAGATACATCAGAGCATTTTTCTGTACCCGAGATTTGCAAGAACTAGGGAACACAAAGGAGGAGCTTTAACCATCAGAAAACTAACTGATTTGTCATTTCAGAGACTGCATCATTTTCACCAATAATAAACAATGTTCTGATTGCAGGCATTTCAATAGAATGAGTAAACTTTCAAATATTCAGAAATAAATATCCTTCACACTAGCAAGTGCTGAACATGTTAAAACGTTAAGCTCACCAGCTGCTCTTCTTAATGAGGAATCCCGGGGAATGACCACGGGTTCGATCACTTCTGCCTCTTCCAAATCACTGTCTGACTTGGACTCATCCTCTGACCAGGGGTTCCTCTTTTTTCCTTTCTTAACAGGGGTTTTTGGAGTAAGAGAGTTCCTTTTGGCTCGAGATCCTAAAAAAAAAAAAAAAAGTTTGAACTTTGTTATAAACACAAAGCTGTATTATAATCTAATAATAGTCACCACAGGAAAATAAAAAGGTTAAGCATTTAAACATGGCAATATTTAAAAAAAATATTCAGTGGGTGTCTGTGTGTGGGGGAGGACGACTAGTGACTAACATATTACAAATTACAGAAAAACTCTAAAATCCATTAACTGCAATGAGCATACAGGGGTGAAAAGTATGAGCCTCACAAATAATTGTGTCAAGAGCAGCAGCTGGAAACAGCTAAATACCAAGGACAATAGGAACGGTTGGATGTTTGGTGATATACCATCAGATTCCTGTCATCAAACTTTATTCAAAATTTGGCTGAACCAAACATCCTTTCTAAAACATCAATGACATGACATGTACAGACTATATCTTTGTCTGTCAGTATAAGAAAATGATCAGACTTTTTGAACAAGGCAAAGCTTTAGGTATTATCATTATTATTATTATATAGTATTTATGCAAAGAAAGGAGGGGGGTATAGATAAACCAAAAATTGGTGGAGCTATACCAAGGGGGATTTAAATGTGCCTCACTGAGTAACTGTGTATGCATATATTTTATATAAGACACGAATAGTAGATATATATAAAAAATTAACAGGAAATTTTTATTTGAATATACAAAATATTAAAATACATTATTTGATCTACATCGATCAGCAAATTGAGCAAATAGTACAATATTTACAAAAATGCATAACCGTTGCTGGAAGTACGCGTTTCGCAGTGGATGCTTCCTCAGGGTCCAGCAAAAACTGTATATACATTGATATTGAATCGATTATAAGAATCTAAGGGTACATAATATATTTATTAGAATTGTAAACAAAAAGATAGTAGTGAGTCAAATTCAATAGTTACTTTTAACCACTTGCCGACCGCCGCACGACTATCTACGTCGGCGGTCAGCCCCTCACAGGCAAACTAACGTAGGGCTACGTTGCTTGCTTGTGAGGGTCTAGGGAGCGAGCGCGCGCCCCCGGAGGCGTGCTCCCGCTCCCGCGTGGTCACGGACCCCCCCACGCGTGTGACCAGCGGACCCGATGTCCGCCGGCCACTCGGCGATCGGCGGGGGAGAGGGAGAGGGAGAATGTCAGGCAGCTTGTGTAAACAAGCTGCCTGTCATTCTCCTCGCTGCAAAGACACTGATCACATGGATCTACTATGTAGATCCGTTGATCAGTGTCCTTACAGCTGAAGCCACAGCCAATCACAGTAGAAAGCACGCCCCTAGGGACACACACAGCCCCTCCCTCCCAAATAAAGTTAACCCCTTCACTACCAGTGTATTTTTACAGTAACAGTGCATATATATAGCACTGATTACTGTAGAAATGTCACTGGTAACCCCAAAAGTGTCAAAAATGTCAGTCAAGGGTCCGATCTGTCCGCCGCAATGTCGCAGTACCGCAAAAAAAAAAATCGCAGATCGCCGCCATTACGCGTTAAAAAAAAAAAACAACAAAAATGACAAAAATCTTTCCCTTTGTTAGTAAACGCGATAACTTTTGCGCAAACCAATCAAAATACGCTTTTTGCGATTTTTTTTTTACCAAACATAGGTAGCATAAAACAAATTGGCCGAAAATGTTAAAAAAATTTGATTTTTACATTTTTTTGGGGGGAATTTCATATAAAAAAATGTGAAAAATATTGTTATTTTTGCAAAATTGACGTTCTTTTTTTGTTTATAGCGCGTGATCAAAAAATCGCACAGGTGATCAAATACCACCAAAAGAAAGCTCTGTTTGTGGGAAAAAAAGGACGCCAAATTAGTTTAGGTACAGCGTCGCACGACCGCGCAATTGTCCGTTAAAGTCACGCAGTGCCGAATCGCAAAATACCCCCTGGTCGGAATGGGGGTAAAATCTTCCGGGGCTTAAGTGGTTAATACAGAGTTCATTCTATGTTATCTATTTTTCTCTACTCGTTAATAATTCCTTTTACTCTTGATTTGTTTATGAAGTATATTTCAAAGAAAAACTCCTTTGGTTTTCTCTTTAAAATGACATAAGGATTTATAGTATATAAATATCAATTGTTTCCCTGATTAGTCATATCATCCAATAATATTCTTTTGTAGTTTAACCGGACAAAAAAGTAAAAAGAAATCCATTGAAGAGGAGAAGGGAAAAGAAACAGGAAAAGTAGAAAGGGAAGGGGGGGGGGGGGGAAAGGGAGGGAAAGGAAAGGGTAACAAAAAAGAGGGGGGAAGACAAAGGGAGGGGAGGAGAAAACCAGCATAATAATACGGGAAACACATAGGAGACGGGAATGAAGAAAAAGGAAAGATAGGAAACGGATAAGATGTAAGGAATGAGTTACCTCACCGCCCAAAGGGGGGGCATTGGAGGAATAGGCAGCCCCCCGAGTGAAAGCTCGGGGGGGGGGGGGGGAGCCTACCAAAATTGGAGGATAAGGGGAGGAAAAGATGGAACATTGGTGCGCCCATATCAGATAGGACAAAAATACTGAACATAATACAATACTGATAATATATAAAAATGGTCTAGAAACCCATTCGTTTTAAGGTGTAGAATAATAGTCTTACCCTTGTTTGGTGATCAAGGTAGGGAAACAATTGATATTTATATACTATAAATTCTTATGTCATTTTAAAGAGAAAACCAAAAGGAGTTTTTCTTTGAAATATACTTCATAAACAAATCAAGAGTAAAAGGAATTATTAACGAGTAGAGAAAAATAGATAACATAGAATGAACTCTGTATTAAAAGTAACTATTGAATTTGACTCACTGCTATCTTTTTGTTTACAATCCTAATATATTATGTACCCTTAGATTCTTATAATCGATTCAATATCAATGTATATACACTTTTTGCTGGACCCTGAGGAAGCATCCACTGCGAAACGCGTAGTTCCAGCAACGGTTATGCATTTTTGTAAATATTGTACTATTTGCTCAATTTGCTGATCGATGTAGATCAAATAATGCGTTTGCAAATGCGTGTCAACCAAACCCCTGTTCTTTATGTATATTGAGACAGGTCTACTTGGTTGGTGGCAGACTGGAGGGTGAGTACATCAGACTGGGGGCTGGCTGGCTTCCATGCACCTCTTTTAATCCTTTTCAATTTGGTTTTTCTGATACAGGGATGGAGACGCTGGGCATACCTGCCGGTGTCTCATCTAAAGTCCCACATAGCCCACATTGTCTATGTAACTAGGGATGGAGGCACCTCGCCTACAGGCTGGTGCTTCATTTAAAGTCCCACCGTGCGATTTTCGTGCGTTTTTGGTGGATGCAGTCTAATTTGACCCCAGTTTTTTCATATACAGGGATGGAGACCATAGCATGACCTGATTGTCTCATGTAAAGTCCCAAATACTTTATGAAATTAGGGATGGAGGCACTGAGCTATACAGGCAAATTGCCTCATATAAAGTCCCAATCTGTGTTTTACACTGCATCCGCCAAGGGATTGGAGGTGTAGGGTTTCTCAGCTGGTCGTTTTCAGTTTGTACCATCTTAAGAACATTGCTATTAGAGCATTGAGATACCATACCAGTCGTGGATGAAAGTGGGGTGGGGGAAGTTTGGGCTGCTCCCTCCCACCTGCTTCCTATCCACCCATTAGCATCCATGTGCTCCCAGAGTGGAGACACTTACATTTAAAAGTGTTAGGGACTGCAGATAAAACAGGGTGCCTTGTCGTGGCTCTGCAGCTTATATATGCGTTTGCAAATGCGTGTCAACCAAACCCCTGTTCTTTATGTATATTGAGACAGGTCTACTTGGTTGGTGGCAGACTGGAGGGTGAGTACATCAGACTGGGGGCTGGCTGGCTTCCATGCACCTCTTTTAATCCTTTTCAATTTGGTTTTTCCGATACAGGGATGGAGACGCTGGGCATACCTGCCGGTGTCTCATCTAAAGTCCCACATAGCCCACATTGTCTAGATCAAATAATGTATTTTAATATTTTGTATATTCAAGTAAAAATTTCCTGTTAATTTTTTATATATTTCTACTGTTCGTGTCTTATATAAAATATACGCATACACAGTTACTCAGTGAGGCACATTTAAATCCCCCTTGGTATAGCTCCACCAATTTTTGGTTTATCTATACCCCCCTCCTTTCTTTGCACATATAACTTATATGGGGGAAGGTGCCATTATACCATTGTCTCATCTATAGGCCTTGATCTCCCCCTCTACAAATTTTTCCCCTATATAGTATTTATATAGTGCTGACAGTTTACGCAGCGCTTTACAACTTGAGGGTAGACAGTACAAATACAATACTCTTTAATACAGTAGGAATCAGAGGACCCTGCTCATTAGAGCTTACAATCTAAGAGTATCCCATGGAAAACAAAATTATCCTGGATATCTTTTTGCTTTTGGTTACATCACTGTTCTTCACACTTCCTAATTTAATAATTATCTGGCACTATATTTATTTTAAAATGGTGCTTTTGTATATAATAAATGTAATCACCTACATGTAAACTGCACTGTAAGCATTTTGTACATTTCAATGATTGTGTGAATGAGCTGATAAAAGATAGAACAGCTAATTCTTTACTAGTCTACAATTTCTAGCAGATGTGATCTCTTATTGATTCAGTAATCAATGTTCTTCCTTTGTGTAGATGTACAACTAGCTTCAAGCTTTTGACAATATTTGGGTAGTTTTGCATACCAGGTTCTCTCTCTTTTCTCTCTCGCTTGGGTTTTACTGGCTTCACTGGAGTAGTAGTCTGAGAGTCTTCACCGCCCTCTGCTGGAGTAGAGCCAAACTCATCATCAAACTCCAATTTTATCGCTAAAGAATCCATTTCTCCCTGCAAATGAGAAAATAAAACTACCTTACGGATTGCCAAAAGGCAATTTACAGCACAGGAGGAAAATTTAGCTACTGGCTGGTGTCAACTGTTTTACTGTGACTTAAAAGTGTGCATTGGCTTCTAAGGGACCAAGATTTGATAGTTGATACTTCCCACAAATTGTATGAATGTGTAACAATCTAGGATTATTTACAAGTTTAAAAATTTTTGTAGCAATTCTGAATGTCAAAGATTAAGACTCGGTTCACACTAGCCAACTCCAAAGTAGCGCGATTTTCAGTGCAACTTTGGAGTCTGACTTTGATAAGACTTTTACACTTGGTCATTAAAGCCGTGTCAAATTTGCATCAAAATAGTGCAGGAACCTTTTGTAAAGTTGCAGCGACTTCAATAGTGTCAATTGGAACGGCTCTCAGAGATACATAGCATTTCACATGTCCTGCAATTTTGGGTCTTACAAGTGGGATTACCAGGAGTGTGAACCAAGCCTAACACCTTGTCATTCTATGGAATCCTAACATACACCTATGGTGTGTGTGTGTGTATAATATATATATATATATATATATATATATATATATATATATATATATATATATATATATATATATAGTGTGCACTTGGTTAAAAAGAGCAGACTCACCTTCTTCTTCTTGAGCAACTTTTTGCTGACATCAGCCTTCATTGCAGTAATCTGAGGCTCAATCCTTCTGCCATACATTGAAGGTAAGGTCTCTTCCAGCTGCAGCCTCTTCATTTTTGGTTTCCCTACTTTGCCTTTTACTGCTTTGCTTGCAAACCCGGCAGCGATGTCCTCCCTTTCCTGCGCTTCCACTCTCTAAGGGTATATATATATATATATAAAAAGAAAATAAGAAGAAACCTCTATTCAGATAAGTGACAAAAGCCATAGTTTGCTATGCACTACATTCTAACATTCCTTTGTATGTCTTTCCATAACTACAGGCGATCCCCGAGTTACAAACATCCGACTTACAAACTAATCCTACTTGCAAACGGATGGAGACAACAGGAAGTGAGGGGAAATCTAGCCCTAGGAATGAAAATTAACTCCTGTAAGAGTTATAATGGGAAAAAGGTGTCTCCATTGAAGCTTTATCACTAATCCTTATTTCCACAACAACCCCAAATTTTCAAAATCCAGTTGTCAAAAAGTAAGGTGAAATCTTCTGAGCAGGGGTACAGACAGCAAAACAAATGGTACAAACCTACAGACCCTATCTTGTTTGTAACCCAGGGACCGCCTGTATAAGCACTTTATTTTAATTCTTAGGATACAAATTAAATTTTGAAGTTCACTCTTCTTTCTGTCTCGTACATATACACAGAAATAAAAACACTAACTACATATATATTATATATAAACACAGTGCTGAGCATAAATGAGTACACCCCTTTTGAAAAGTAAGATTTGAATCAATATATGAACACAAGAACAATATCCACATTTTTGATATTTATAGAACATTTGTTTAGTTCCATTACATGAAAGTTAGGGTAATAATATAGCTTAGATTACAAAATCTTCAGTTTAACTAAAATGATCAAAAATGAATACACTCCACAATAAGAAACTACTACATATATTGTATTTTGTATGACCTCTATGATTTGTAAGGACAGCATCAAGTCTTCTAGGCACTGAATGAACAAGTTAGCACATATTACATCTATCTTTTTCCATTCTTCAAGAACGACCTCTTTTAGGGCTTGGATGCTGGGTGGAGTGATGCTCAACTTGTCTCTTCAGAATTCCCCATAGGTGTTTGATTGGGTTCAGATCAGATGACATACTTGGCCACTGAATCACTTTCACCCTGTTCAGAAATGCAACAGTGGCCTTAGATGTGTGTTTTGGATCATTGTCATGTTGGAAAAGTGTACGACGACCAAGGGAATGGAGTAATGTTAGCATCTTCCCTTTCAATACAGAGCAGTACATCTGTGAATTCATGAGAACATCAATGAAATGCAGCTCCCTGACAGCAGCAGGCCCACAGAAGGACACTGCCACCATGTTTCACTGTAGGCTCCATGCATTTTTCTTTGTACTCCTCACCTTTGCAACGCCATAAAGTTTTGAAGCCATCAGTTCCCAAAACATTTATCTTTGTCTCATCACTACAGAGTCCCAGTAGTCTTTTCAGCATGGGCCTTTGCAAATTATAAGCAGGCTTTTTTGTGAATGGGCTTTAGGAAAGGCTTCCTTCTTGGACGACACTTAGGCATTCCATTCCTCTGCAGTGTACGCTGTATTGTGTCACGGGAAACAATCACCCCAGTTTGGCGTTCTACTTCTTTAGCTAACTGCAGTGAACTTGTATAGCGATTCTCTTCAACCATTCTCATTAAAAGACGCTCTTTTTGATGTGTTAACTTCCGTGGACGACCTGGACGTCTGTGAGATGGTTGCAGTTCGATCTTTGGTAAATTTGCAACATGGTCTTGAAATCAAATCTTGGTTGCAATCAACGGCCCACATTTTTGGGAGTATTTTGTAGTATAGTGTCCCATAGAAAATGTTGATTCTGAAAGGAACCCAAAAGGTTTTTTTTCTGACAAACCTGTTGGGGTATACTCATTTATGCTGAGCACTGTATATCACACACACACACACACACACACACACACACACACACACACACACACACACACACACCTTCATATTGTAAAATCTGTAATACAATACGTTTGCCAAAGACATTTTTGGTGACCTCTTATATACATCCCCTCAAATATTTATGAAAACATTCTAGATTGTGCAATGTAATCGCGCACAATTTTGTTATTTGGAATGCTTAAAACCGCAAAAAAAAACTGACATCATTTGACTGTTTTTGATTTCCCACCAATCAGGGAGACTAGCAATGTCCAAAGAGGGACACAACTCTGCTTTACTTCACCCAATAGGAAAAAAAAAATAAAAAAAATGTGGTGTTCGCTTTTAATTTTCTCCCAAGGCACACAAAAATGGAAACCCACATCAAGCTCTTCAACGAAAGCTGCCAAGTCCTCTTTCCACAGGTCTGATTGAGATTTTTTCTTCAATTCATTCAGCTCCTTCCCCTGAAACACAAGTAAAAAACAAACAATTCTGTTATCATATGAACTCACTCACAGAGCCTACTGGCCTATCTGCAGCTCTTCTTGCTTAGTATGCTAGCTGAACCAATAATTTTGTGAATTAGAATAGTATATTTAGGAGATGCTGGGGCAGTACAGCATCAAATGCCTACATGAGGCATAACTGCTGCTGAGGGAGGGCTTGCAGCTCTTGGCCCTTTCTTTTGCATGCCACGCCAAAGCTGTGGCTAACACACCAAGTGGCCTGCATTACAGCAGACAGGAGTGAGCTCTGCCACAGGATGGACAATTTGTAGGGTGATACTGTGTAAGAGGGGGTTTATCGGAACAAGGGAAATGTGTCTTTTTTTCCTTTCATCCCTACATACAGTATCTATAGATGGGTAGGTGGCTACCCCCCCAGAGTGTTCGTCTGGGGCTCCCCTGAAACCAAAAGGTATTCCAGTCTATAGGGATGCAAAGACTATAAAGAAACAAAAGAACGTCACCTAGCACTTCATTGCAAGTACATAATTTACAAGATAAAAATATTGATGTCAGAAATTTCTGTCAAAGACAGATTCTTGTTTGTCTTAAAAGCCTAAACATATCAAATACTTAACCAGAGAAGTTTTGCTGCTCCTTATGGGATATAGATATCAATAATTAGAAGTATAGAAGACTTTGAAAAAGATCAATATATGGGAGCTTTGTTTATTTTTAATAACAAATATCAGCTTTACAATCCTGCTATTATAAGAAAGAACAGTACAAGTGGGAGGCTGGAAATAAACCTCTGATTTTACTAGGTGCAATTTATTTTGAATTCAAGGGAAATTCATGTCAATGCACATCAATATGTATGAACATGCATTAAAAAAGTAAAATTTGTTTTTCTGCTTTTGCATTGCTTTTGATTGAAAACCTCCATCAATCTGCAATGCAGTGGGTGGGCCCTTAAACAAACAGTCTACCTTTCTGACCATATTTCATGTTACACCCATATTTAGTGTGCAACGTGAAACATAGTGACATGACTCAGCCCCTCACTTGCAAACCAGCTCCCCCCACTTATGTGAATAGCAGGGTGGTTCTCCTGGAAGCACTTTTATTTGAATTTAGCATGACTTTTAGTCGCACTACCACTGTGAGAGAGGGACTCCTAGATCTAAATGGAGCACAAGTGCAGTGATGTCACTTCCTTTTATACATGTGGTAGCATTTTAAAAAAACATTTTTACAAGGTGGACTATGCCTTTAAGGTTCTTGCAAAAAGTGTTATAAGCAATCAGTGTGACATGCCAGATGACATATAACATATAATTATCTTACCTTCGCGTCCCTCTGCTTAATGAGCTCATCCACCTTCTCCTTGGACAGGCTCCAAAGAGACATATTGAGAATATAGTTAAAATCAGGCCCTGATGCAGAGCCTGAGTTTGTGGAACTATTGTCATTTAAATCCTGACTATCATCCTCCTCTGCAGCCTATGAGAAAATATCAAGAATATCAATCAATGCATGTGCCACTCTAGGTACAGCAAACATGAAATATTCTCTTAATTTAGTGTGCTTACAAAAATGTTGTACCTTTTCTTGTGCTTCCTTCCAAGCCTTAACGGGGTCTGATTCATAACCCTTCTGCACCAACATCTGAATAAGTTCTCGCTTTGACTTGTTTTCTATACAGGAAAACATACAGGTTATCACAATACGTATAAAGAAAAAATATTGAATGTGTCACTTGCATTAAGGAGTATAAAAAGTGTAATGTGTGCTATCCCAAAGCAAGCAAAATCAGAATGTCCTTTGCTGCACCAGCAAGAAATGTGATTTTTGTCTTACCGTAAAATCTTTTTCTCTGATGTTCATTGACGAACATCGCTCCATAACTTCTTGACCCTTGTGTTTATGCTGCCCCCTACAGGAGTAGGACACTAGGCAGAAAAAAGTTTGACTACACCTATGGGGCAGTCCCAAGGGGTATACCCCCACCTCCTTCTATAGGGCTTCAGTTTTATAACAAGCCGTGGCAGAAGAACATATAACCCAACTCAATAGAGGGGTGGGTGCTGTGCCTGTCAAACATCAGAGAAAAGGATATTTATTTATTAATAAATCATAAAAATGGCTACTCACAAACAGAAGTTAAAAATGATCATATCAGACTCAATCGCTTGAGTGTCAGGAATAGTCCATGACCATTGTCCTGTTGAGATGACGGCTGACGCGTTTTCGAGGATTAGCCTCTTCCTCAGAGCCCTGCCCAGGACTATTCCTGACACTCAAGCGATTGAGTCTGATATGATCATTTTTAACTTAACTTCTGTTTGTGAGTAGCCATTTTTATGATTAATAAAGCCATACTATTGAGGATAATGCGCTAGGTCGGTGCGCCTTTCTTTGTTTTCTTGTGTTTGTAGTACTGTTAGACTACCCCAGTCCTTTTGGGCAGCAAGACTCTAGCCATCCGAGACTCCATATGCGAGTCCTGTGGGAAGTGTGGTTGGGGAGCTTGGATTCTAAGCGCAGGAGAAAGGTGGCATCAAAAATCTTTCACCCTCTCTTTCGTTCATAGACGGACACAGCTCCATATCTTCTTGACCCTTGGGATGTCCCAAAGCAGTGTCAACATGAGGGGTGGGAACAACACAGCAATAAACATACTTTCCAAAGGCTAAACGTAGCCAACCAGGTAAAACTGGAGCTCAACCAGGAAACAGGAGCTCACCTGACAAAAAAAGAATACACCCTCAAAAGAGGACTAATCCTCTCCAACAGCGGCCTGCAAAACCTTGCGGCCAAAGGCAGCATGCGCAGATGGCAACACATCCACCTTATAACATTTTGTAAAAATTGTGCACAGACGGCCAGGTGGCCCCCTTGCAAACCTGCACCACTGACGCCTGATGAAGGAAGGCCCAAGAGGCACTAAGCGCCCTCGTAGAATGTGCCTCAACAGGGAAAGGAGGATCCTGACCCCTAATGGATTAGGCCTGCACCACCGTCTGCCCGATCCACCTGGAAATGGATGCAGCGGGCGTGGTCATACCTTTGCGGGGTCCATCCGTAAGGACAATCCGGGAATCTGAGTTTCGGAATTACTCAGTTGCCGCCAAGTATACCCTGATTGCCTTACATTCTTTGGATGTGGTTCGGGCAATCTCTTTCGGGGGCTTAGGGCACAAAGAAGGCAACACAATACCTTCATTTAAATGAAAACCAGAGACGACCTTAAGAAGGAACGACTGGCAAGGACGAAGCACCACTTTATCTCCGTGAACCACCAAGTTAGGTGAACGACAAGACAAAGCTGCCAGCGCCGACACCCTACGTGCAGAAGAAAAAGCCACCAAGAAGACTACCTTCTGGGACAATGTAAACAGAGTAATCTCGTGAATATTTACCAACGGCGGTTACTGAAGAACCGACAGCACCAAGTTGAGATTCCACGAGGGCAATAGAGACCGCACTGGGGGAGCTAAGTGGCGAACCTCCTGAACAAAGGTGCGAACTAAAGAATGCGTAGCCAAAGGACATTGAAAGAAAACCGCCAAGGCGAAACCTGTCCCTTGATGGTATCCGAGGCCTCCTGGAGGAAAACCAAACTCCCGAGTCACCGAAAAGTCACCCTAAGAACCGATTCGGCCACAATAAACCAAAGTCTCAGCTCTGTTGTCAAAAGGTTCTTTTAAAACTGGAGACTCCTCCACCAAAATTAGGGTGGATTTATTCAACCCGGAGATCTGAATGTCTACCGCAGGTGGAACTGCCCAATTGTTCAACAGAGACTCCTCAAGGCATACCGTCTATCGAAAACGCTTAGGCACCGTCATACAGTGATTACGACAACTCCATTGACTCTGGACAATTTTGTTACAGTAGGCAGGAAAATCTTTGTCGCTTTAGAGGATCTGCGGGCACCAAGTTACATAGTTAGTGAGGTTTAAAAAAGACACCAGTCCATCCAGTTCAACCTATGATGTGTGTGTTTGCTGTTAACCGTACATTGTAGCACTCATATGCAGCATTGGTGGGCACTAATAGGCGGCACTGGTGGGCAATAATGGGCACTGGTGGGCGGCACTGATAGATGGCAATGATTGGCACTGGTGGGCAGCACTGATGGGGAGGGCACTGGCGGGCTCACCGAGCCCTGATTGCCATCCCTGGGGTCATGGGTGGGCATCCCTGGTGGCTCTAGTGGCACCCCCCCCCCCCCCCAGGGTCTGCACTGGTAATCAATGCTCTGATTACCAGTGCAGACAACCCCCCCCCCCCCCCCCCGTCAGGAGAGCCGCAGACGGGCTCTCCTCTACTTGTGCCTGTCAGGCACGACCTGAGGAAAGCCGATCAATGGCACTTCCTATTTACTATGTGACCAGCTGTGATTGGACACAGCTGGTCACATGGTAAAGAGCCTATGTCGGTAGGCTCTTTACCAAGATCGGAGATGCAGTGTGTCAAGAGTGACACACCGCAGCACTGGCGCACAAAGCACTTTATCCTGCCGCCATCATAGGACGTCCGGTCCCGCTTCCCGCTGTCAATTCCCTATAGGGTGGGTGGGAAGTGGTTAAAGAAAGTGTGCATCGACGACTAGGTGGACGCCTTGAAAACCTGCGCCACTGATGCCTGATGACGGAATGCCCAAGAAGTGGAAGGCCCTTTTCTTGGCCCATCCATGATCACAAACGGTGAGTCTGACCTCAGAAAAGACTCTGTAGCTGTCAGATACACCCGAATCGTCGGCAAAACATCCAGGGCATGCAATGCAAATTCCTTAGGATGTTTGGGCCTGGGACACGGGGAAGGGAACACAATGTCTTCATTCAAACAGAAATCAGAGACCATCTTAGGAAGGAACGATGGACACGGTAGAAGAACCGACAAAAAGAGAAGGGACAACTGTGTAGCACAAACTGTAACAGATAGGCAGTGAATTTACCTGCCCTATGTAGTATACAAATAAGTTTATTGAAAAATTAGGTAAAAAATATTATGGAATGTGATCCAAATTAAAAAAAAAAAAAAAAAAAAAAAAAAAAAAAAAAGGATCCATTCATTTCTGCCGATTTCCTAGGAGACAACTTGGTTCCAACACACTGGAATATCATCCGGACTGTTTTTAACACGGATATTAATATGTTTTGTTATTGTCCAACTTTTGGAGAATTTTTTTTTGGAGGGTGTTGTAGAAATTTTTTTTTTCTAAATGGATCACATTCCATAATTTTTTACCTAATTTTTCAATAAACCTTATTTGTATACTACACTGCGTAGGTAAATTTTCTGCCCATCTTTTACAGATAGAAGACCCACAGGGACCCCCAATATACAGGGGGGCCTAATGGGAACCCACAGGTGCGACCATCCCATGGAGGGGCCTGCGTCCACCCCAAAACCTCCAGGGGGAGAGGGGGGACAACTACTCACCACACCAGAAACCATGCAGGCACTGCTTCAGACAGAACCTCCTTACCATCAAAATGGGGGGGGCTGCCAGCCAGGAGGAACACTACGACTCAGGCCGAGACCTGGTCGTACGCGACCTCGCAAGGTGCTTAACTCACAGGCCAGCCTCTGTCCAGTGAGGCTATGTCGTGTTGCTGGCCAGACTGGGGTGGCCACTGGATCTAAATTGTCCAGCATGTCGCCCAGTCCGAAAATTGATTGTAGATCTTGCAAGAAAGAAAAAACAGGAGACATTAAGCCATTTAAAAAGAAAAAAAAAATCGCCAGGACCAGAGATCCCAGCAGGGAACTAGGTCCTTACTCCTGACAAGGTAGGAAAAAAAAACTGAGGACCTATAGCAGAGAGGGGAGTATACCACCTGGGACTGCCCGTACGCGTAGCCAAGTTCTTTTGCCTGCCTAGTGTCCTACTCCTGTAGGGGGCAATATAACCCAAAGGTACATAATCCTGGAAAGCTGTGCCCATCAATGACCTTAAGAGAAATAATTTTTGTTTTTAAAGTGACGCAACCTTTTTTTTTTATTTTTTTATGGCTGCTTCAAAATGTCTTTAGGATTACAAAATGAACAGGCTCCGAAACAAACCTGTAGAGATATATTCAGTAGAGGATACCTACAGAAGGCTGTGCAGTATTTAAAAGAAACATTTTACAGCATAGTGTAGAGGTGCAGAATTTAACTACAACCACAGTAATTGATTACCTATTGTGATTTTTCCTTGGATCTTCTCAAGAATAAATCTTGCTTGGTTGTTGAGTCTGGCAGACTCTGCACCCAGCATTCCAATTAACCAATCTTTGCGCAGACCATAGTAATGTAATCTAAGATCAAAGAATTCCTTCAGAATATCTTGTACAGTTTCATATTTCTTCAGACAGCCCATGTGATCAAACAGTACCTGTAGAGAAGAAGAATTGTACTTTAAACTGTTCATGAAGACAGAGGGTAAAAAAAAAAATTTAACGCCTGAGCAAAATTTGGCCACTATGACATGTGTTAATGAAACTACTTATCACCGCAAATACTTTATGTATCCAAGTTCGATTATACCTTGCTTTTTTAAGCCAAATAGGGCTTTTCACATGGTAAACAGTAATAGAAATAGAAAACCTATCACCAAAGGAAAAACCCCAAAATAAAATCCCCCCCACCCCTGACGATCGCAACAATACCACATATGTAATTTCTATTCCACAGTGTTGTCACTTTAAATCAAGCACTTTGCTTTTTTTTTCTTTGTTTAACCTGACACCAATAATTTAAAATATATGATTTTTAGGTAGAATAAATATTATACACACACACACACACACACACACACACACACACACACACACAGTAGAGCTGCATGATTGTTTGAAAAAAAAAAATTGCGCTCTTTACACCCCCTCATGATCTTAAAACGGCATGTCCTCTATTCTTACAGAGCTGTTCTCTGCTCACTCACAGCTGTCAGAAAAAAAAAAAAGCCTCCAAATGTTTATCAACATTGTTAGATAACTTTAAACACAATGTTTTACAGTGTATCATTTTGTTCTTTTAGATCAAAGTAATGAACTTCCCTCTGAAAGGGAGGGTAGTTTAACCTCTTAAAGCGGAGTTCAAGCCTCAAAATTTTTTTTTTTCAATAAAAACACCCCCGGGACAGTCAGGGCTAGTGCATTTCAACAATGATAGCCTCTGAACTGTCCCCGGTTTCACTTAGCTTTAAGAAGAAATACTTACCCTTAAAATGTCTTGTCCAGTGCTGCCGTCTCAGGTGTGGGCAGCTGAGCAGGAGCGTCCTCTTCGGTGATGTCGGAGTCCCAGAATGCCCTGCTTGCCACTTCCGATGCAGGCGCGTTATCCCTGCACAGCTTCTGGGCATGCTCAGAAGCTGTTCAGCGGGGAAAGCACGCCTGCACCGGAAGTGACGAGCAGGGCCGGTGCAGACGCATTGACGCTCGGCTCCCAGGAGTCAATGCAAGCAGGAAGTCAGTGCACGGGCCACGGCCGCAGAGGGAGGAAGTGGAAGGAAGGTAAGTATATTTTTTTTAATAACAAGGTAAGTAAATTTAAAAAGAAAATGAAATTATCCAATTCTTTTTCAGCTACATTACAGCAAGTGGATTGTGTAAAGTCGATTTTGAGGCCGGAACTTCGCTTTAAAGACCAAGCCTTTTTCTGACACTTGTTGCTTACAAGTTAAAAATCAGTATTTTTTGCTACAAATTTACTTAGAACCCCCAAATCTTTTTTGCAATTCGGCACTGCGTTACGGAAAATTGCACTGTACCGAAATAAAATTGATGTCCTTTTTTCCCCACAAATCTTTCTTTTGGTGGTATTTGATCACCTCTGTGATTTTTATTTTTTTTATAAGCAAAAAAGAGCAACAATTCTGAAAAAAACAAAAATATATTTTTCACATTCTGCCATTTAATATCCCCCCCCCCCCAAAAAAAAATCTAAAAATATAAATTTTTCATCCTTTTAGGCCAATTTGTATTCTGCTACATATTTTTGGTACAAAAAAACAAAAAACTGCAATAAGCGCATTTTGATTGGTTTGTGCAAAAGTTATCGCGCCTAAAAACTAGGGGAAAGATTTGTCATTTTTATTTATTTTTTTACTAGTAATGGCGGTGATCTGCGATTTTTAGTGGGACTGCAACATCGCGGTGGACAAATCAGACCCCTAAATGACATTTTTGACACTTTTGGGGGGACCAGTGACATTACTACAGTATTCAGTGCTAAAAATATGCACTGTTACTGTAATAATGACTGGCAGGGAAGGTGTTAACACAGTGGTGATCAAAGGATTAGGTGTGAACCTAGGGGAGTGTTTTCTAACTTTATGGGGGATGGGCTTGTGAAATGACCGTAGAGACCTGTGATCCTATATAGGAGGATCACAGGTGCTACGTGATCAAAACAATGGTCAGCTGTATTTACAACAGCTGACCGTCCTCTCTCAGCAGGGAGCAATCGCGGGTACTCGGCGGAAATTGCGGCCACCGACCCCATAGATCGGCATCCCTGCTGCTCAGTGGGGATGGGAGTGCCCCCTGGCGCACGCTCGCCCCTCAACACCGCTCCTGCGAACCGACGTACCTATCCTGTTGCAGTATATATGCAGTGGGCGGTCGGCAAGTGGTTAATGAATTTTTAAAAAACTAAACCGTAAGGTTAGCCCAATTTATTTGTATAATGTAAAAGATGTTACGCCGAGAAACGTGATTTTTATTTTAAGCAAAAAAAAAAAAATTGTGATTCTTGTTTTATCCAGAAACCACGCAGCTCTAATACAAATACACACACACACACACACAGACACTTGAGATGGACCGGTGGCCCGAAAATGGCGCAGATAATGGCGCCAAAAATGCACACAATTTTGCTGCGATTATACTGTGGTTATGGTGTGTTTTTCAAGGGTCATGTGATTCACAAACCGCATCAAAAACGTGACAGGAGTGCGTATTGATGCGTTCTTGCTGCGTTTTCAATGCATTTCAGCGGGGAGGTGTGTTTTTGGTGTGGTTTTTTGGTTTTTGGTTAAAACCAGTGTGAAGACAGACATAATTTAAAGAGATACAATTTTTCTTGAGCTTTTCTTGCACTAAAAGGTGGCAATAAATTGCCAACAAATTCACATTTATTAATATTTTTGATCTTATTTAAGAAGTCATATATATATTTTTATATATAAATGTATTATATTCATTTTTTAAAAAAGTGTCATTTTCGGTTTCCGGCCAAGTGCATCCTGCATTCTCGGTACCAAAATCTCCATTTGGTGCGCGCACGCACACACACACACACACACACACACACAATGGCCCTTTTACTCTTGACATTGACCCTAAACTCTAACCTTGATACTAACCCAGCTCAAACCTTGATCTAGCTATTTTATCTTTTCCCCACACACACTTGTTTATTTACATTTCTCTCATCTAGCATAGAGAGAAAGACACATGCATGCATCCTGCTCTCAGAAGAGGAAGTATATGGAGGGAAGGGCTTTACAGCGATTGATCATTGCGATAGTCAATTAAGAAGCTCACAGCGGTCAAGTGACCGGGAACCGTACTTCCTGGTTCCCAATCATTAGTATGATATAGGGGCTCTCGATGAGAGCCCGGTCACCGTGCTAGGAGCATGCTGTGCAGTGTGCTCCCAGCACAGAGACCTGTACGCACATATGCCGCCACATAGATGACCCACTTCAGTGAGGCTGCATATATGTGTACAGTCGGCGACAAAGGGTTAAGAAATTAAATGTAAATAGGACTACCGAGTCTGAAAAAGTAACAATTAGTAGTTAACAAAAGAAACACAGAGAAAGCATTCGCCAACATTAGTTTTGTATGCCACATAGGAAGGAGATTGTTAGAAGGAGATTAATCTAGCAATAAAGTAAACTTGTCACAGGCCTCAGCCAATTCAGCTTAAAGCAGAGTTCCACCCAGTGAACGTTGTTTTTAAATAAAAATACCCCCGGGACAGTCAGGGCTAGTGCATTCCACAATGGCTAGCCTCTGATCTGTCCCGGTTTGCACTTACCTTTTAGAAGAAATACTTACCTTGAAAATGTATTCTCCAGCGCTGCCATCTCAGGTGTGGGCAGCTTGAAGCCAGCGCGATCCTCTTCTGTGTCATCCCTGCACAGCTTCTGGGCATGCCCACAAGCTGTTTTGCAAGATATGACGGCGCCTGCACCAGAACTGACGTCGGGGCCGGTGCAGGTGCATTGATTCCTGGGAGCAATGACGTTCAGCTCCCAGGAATCATTGCATGCCAGGAAGTGACGAATCGCCGTGGCCGCCGAGGGGAGGAAGAGGAAGTAAGGTAAGTATATTTTTTTTATAAACGAGGTAAGTAAAAAAAAAAATAAAAGAAAGAAATTGCGATTATCCATTTGTTTTTCAGGTGACCCGGAGCGAGAAGATGGAGGTAAGTATAATTTTAGGGTGGAACTCCACTTTAAGCACACGATGAAAAAACAAATTCATAAATAGAGTATACCTTCAGTATAAACACATCTCATGACAATTTCCTGCAAATGTTGGGCTTGTCCCCTTACTTCCCGTCCCTGTAGTGGTCTGATGATTGCGAGGCAATATCAGACCAGTAAGGAGTTTCAGAAGGTTGTGGTCCCTAGTCAACTTTCACTTTAAGCTGAAATTTACATTACATACTGCTCATCTGACCAGGGTTCTAATCCATCCCCACTCTTTCCAAAAGTTAAAGAGAAAAAATAAAGTTTTGGCTCTGGATATTCGAAATATTTCCAAGATGAGCTTGTACAGTAATGCTTTTCAGCCATTCTAATTAAAACTAAAAAACGGTCATGGAAATCTTACTGCGCTAATGAGTTTGTTACAGATTCCAATATGAATGCTTACCATAGAATTGCATGTAAGGCTAGTCTGAAGTTTAAATACTTTGTGTAATCCAGCAGCTTCTGCCTGAGCTAACTTTTCTTCTGTCATTTTGACAACAAATTTCACAGTTGTATCAGTGTGGTACTCCTTGTAATCATTAATCAGAGCTGGATTTTTCTCTGTCCCATTAAGCATAGGCTCCAACACTTGTTCTTTGTACACCTGTGAACACAGCACACAACATGACCATTTCAAATAACAAGAAATATACATAGCTTTCAACACTACTTGCTGGGTAGTTTCTCATACCTGAGTCCACGTCCTGACTGGAAGTTCTGTGATTTCAACAGTGTTCCGGTCAAGCACAAAGATCTCCCCGCTCACAGCATACTGGTTCTGCCCTATCTCCTGAAGAGTACCTTTAAAATTCTTGTAATTTGGAAGCTGCAGAAGAAACAACATATCAGTGAGAAGTGCAAAAACAGAAACGCACACATTTAAAGCATATGTGAACCCTCCCCTTTTAAAACGGCATAAGGAATTCAGAGAGCTAGGGGTGGAGAAACGACAGCACGCCGATGTTCCCAGTGGCTGTGTGTGTGTGTGTGTGTGTGTGTGTGTGTGTGTGTGTGGGGGGGGGGGGGGGCGGGTGTTAGTACAAGTCTGATCATTGGAAGAGAGCAGGCTGAGTTGCATAGCACAGCCAGAAACTGATTACGCTGCTCTCATGCCTAGTGTGGTCAGTTTTTTTGTAGGAAAGCAGAGCGCCTGGCAGGAACACCAGGGACTTCACACAAGGGAAGCGACACAAAAAACAGGGCTTTTTATTACAAGTACATGGTACAGCAGACACATATCAGGAATATGAAATGTAGGGGTAACATTCTTTATTTACAATCTAAAACACTCTACATGTTAATCTACCAAACCAAGAGTGATACCGCTCTGGGGCCAACATCCTCACCCTAAGCTGTACTACTAGCTATTGAACTGAAACAAAGTGACACTTTTCTGGCTGAATGCTTGATCTCTGTGTGACTACTGAATGAAGAAATCATAAAAGAGCGCTTTATGTACCTTTACAATTTAGACTCCCATATGTAACTCCCATATGTAACTCCCATATTTGTATCCTGGTACTGCCTTTACAAAAACCTGCTACAAGAAAAATATGTATTTGCCACTACTGACTTTGCGGACTTCCTGGTTTCAACATTTTGAGCCATCGGCATTGTAAGGAGATACAAAGGGTGCAAAATCTGGTGCAGCTCTGCATAGAAACCAATCAATTTTCAAGGTTTTTTTGTCAAAGCTTAAACAAGCTGAAGTAAGAAGCTGACTGGTTACTATGCAGAGCTGCACCAGATTTTACACACTCAAGTTTTAGTAAATGAACTGCCTCGTATTTCTATTATGCATGAATTATGTCAATGATTCATTATAAATCCTCTGCAAAATGTTTTAACCAATGTGAGCATGAACATAAAATGATTTTACCATTGTTTGGACACATTTGGGGCCTTCATTTGGACACCGACAAGGCCTTCATTTGGACACCGACAATCAATAACTCACAGAAATGGACAAATATGTGAAGGAAAACACTGTTTCAAGTTTATTTCATAGCATATTTGTATGAATACTATTTTAAATTATTTTATTTAAATTATTTTCGTATACCAGCAAATGTTACCTTTGTATTAAAGCAGAACTCCACCTAAAAGTGGAACTTTCGCTCGTCTGCTTTTCCCCCCTCTCCAGTGCCACATTTGGCACCTTTCAGAGGGCGGAATGGGTACCTGTTTTTTTACTTCACTTCTGGGAGACAACGCCACGGCACAGTCCCTCGGAAGCTCCCTCCCCTTCCTTCTTTCCCCGCCGCTGGCTGTGAAGAGCTCCCTTTCCTTGACTGTGGCAGGAAGGTACTCTTCCCTCACGTGATACCCTTAATGATGTCAAAAACAGTATCTCTCCTGTGCTCAAGTGGTATGCGGGAAGGTGAGTGGTCTAAATGGTCTTTTTAGCACAGATAAGGTGGTCTTGCTGCCCCCTCAGGACCAAGGGTATCCAAAAACACTGAAAGACAACAAGAGAGGGGCGCACCGACCTTCTGCATTACCACTAAAACGTTTAGTAAAATCCAGATAGGTAGCATACATTATAATCACAAACGTGGCAATTTTGGCTTTGAGGAAGAGGGTTCTCCCTCAAAACGTGTAAAACAGGTCATTGTGCAGCAGTAGAGAAGTGTTCTGGAGGCGATTGGTTCCTATTTCCTACATGCATGTATACATCTTACGTTTGAGTATAATGTATGCTACCTATATGGATTTTAATAAACTTTTTTTTAGTGGTAATGCTCAAGGTCGGTGTGCCCTTCTCTTGTTGTTCTTAATGATGTCATCCAGGGTAGCCCCAAATAAGCCATCGCCTTGAAAGGGCAGATCAGTGATAGCTTTCTTAGAGGGGCTTGGTCTGCAGACCAATTCTTAAGCCACAGCACGTACCTAATCACTACCTCTGAAACAAAGTTTGGACAGCACAAGAGCTGTATCCAAAGCTGCATCACAAATAAATTGCAGCCCATGGACCAACTGGTCCGCTAAAACATAACCAGTGAAGACCAGCGCACCCTCCAGGCCCTGGCACAAAACTTGGCCCATTCAGATAGGGTCTGAAACACCAGGGCTGAGGCAAAGACTGACCGCAATGCCGAACCAGCTATAGTAAACATGCTGCGTGCCACAGCCTCCACTTACTTGTCAACCAGGTCCTTAAAGGACAGGGATTTCCTCTACTGGGATAATGGTTGCTTTATTGAACCTGGAAACAGAAGGGTCCACCACTGGTGGACTAGTCTATTTTTTTAAAAGGGACTCCTCAAAAGGGTAACATACAGCAAAACGTTAGGGGGCCACAAAGGGCAATTTTGCTTGTTCCCATTCCTTACAGGAAAACCTGTCAAAATAAGGCACATAAGGAAACACCTTTGGAGTATGATGCGACTTATGCGTGCCAAATGACACAGCCACGACCATGGCTACATCAGCTAAATCCTCCATCTTTAAAGTCTCACGTATTGCAGTAATAAGCGTGTCTACCAGCAGCTTTTCATTCGCTGCTGCGACCATGGAGGAATCATCCTCCCTGTGGGATGGATCAGGGGGTGTAATATTAAGTTCCCCTGAACGGGCAGCGTCAACTGTGGCATCCGGCTCAGAATCAGATGAGACAGACTGAGCAGGGGAAGGCGGGGGATGCTTCTTCCTGGGTCTTTTCCCACACACCACTTCCACCCGGGACACTAAGGACTGCAGGACCGCCATCAGTGCAACCATGGAAACTGGGGTTTCCAAGGGACCTGCCACCTCCATGAGGGGGGGTCAGTGGGGGAGATGTGACCCTGAGGCTCCATAAGGAAAGGAAGACCTTGGAAGTACAAATACGATCTTTTGGCATCACTAAAAGGACCCCCTAAAGGCTCAGGGTACCTATCAGCAGAGAGAAAGATAACAGGGACCCTCAAAGACTCAACCTACCGACCAGACGAGTGCCAAGAATTCGAACAATGTCATCATGGACACTATCCCTGTTAATATGCCCCCAGGAACAGGAAACTAAGGAGAAAGAGGAGGAGCTTCAAGATCCCCACGAGGCTTCAGTTGTCTCCAGCGTCTCCCAGACTAAGGAAAAATGGTCCCCGTGACATTATCCGACTACACAAACATGGCCGCTAACCGGAGACCAGCTAGACTAAGGGAAAACCATCAGCTACCAACACTGAAGCATGCTGCCAGGATCTTTCTGGCACCCTCTGCAAGGGGACTCCCCCTGAAGGTAGGACGCACGTTTAGGGGGAGACTATGCTATGCACTCTGCACTGGGACCCCCCCCCGCACTATACCCACATTGCAAACAGCAGGGCATGCACCTAGAGGTCTCCTACACTGTGATCCCTCCAGACTACCAGGGCAGGGCACATTATCCCAGGACCCTTACAGAGTGGGAATAGCGTGGGGAGACCACCAAGGGTCTCTGCTGCATTCTCTGCCCTGGGACCCCAACTAGACTCTAGGTCCAGACAGGGGGGAATGGGAGTGGGGGAAGCCCAGCTCAGTGAGGAATTTAAAGGATGGGAGGAAGGAACCTGCAGGCATCTCTGACCGTCCCTGGAGGTTACCTGTGCCCACTCCAAAGAAAACCACCAAAAGGGAAGAGGGGGGGACTATACTTACCCTTCCATGGTGCAGGGTAATGCTTCAGACAGAACTCCTCGCCACCGAAGTAGGGGAGCGGTCGGCCAAGGGACCGCTGCAACTTAGACCCAAGCCCCGTCAAATGCGACCATGCCAGACGTTTAATTCGCGGGCCAGCCTCTGTCCCCAAGGTAATGGCGTGGCCGACCTAGCGCAAAGCTGCGGTCTGCATGCCCTCGCTGGCTGATCTCGGGGGGACCACTGGATTTAGATTATCCAGACCGTCGCCCAGCCCAGCAGTTGAAAGTAGATTTCCCGAGAGAAAAAACAAAAAAGATGTAAGGAAGGAGAAATTTGCTAGGACCAGAGATCCCACCCGGGAGCCTAGGTCCTTAACTCCCTACTAGACAGATTAAAACTGATTACCTAGAGCAGAGAGGGAGGTGTATATTCCAGCTGACAGCCCACGGGCGTAGCCAGGTGTTTTTTGTTCTGCCTAGTCCTACTCCTGGAGAAAGCAATATAACCCACTAGTTATGATTTATGGAGTACGGTGTCCGTCGATGAACGAAAGTGAAGAGTGTACTTTTTCCTGAAAATCTGCCTTAAAAAAGATAAAAAATAAATCGCTGCGCAAATATCGTGCCACATAAAAAATGTTTTTGAAAAAGCTAATTTTTACATTTAGAAGAGAAATGTCAGAATTGGCCTGATTTTAAAGTGGTTAAATAGTACAAAAATGCATTCCTAATCTAAATACGTTAGCCTTCTAGCAAAATAAGAAGAAGTTCATTCCAAAAAAAGCACAAGCCTACATAGATTTGATTCTATTCACCATACCAAGGATGACAAGATTCTATGATAAATTTAGTTTGACTTTTAAAGTAGATTCGCATATGCCCAAACATAAATTTAGGGATATTCTGTACAAAAGGATCATGCGGCCTCGCAAAAAGATAGAGAGAGATTTTTTTTTTTTTTATTAGAGTAAAGTAGTTGGAAATATAGTTGGAGATTTATAAATGCATGTAAAACCAACAGGAAGCAAACAAATATGTAAACAAGATGTCTACACATGGGTAAATATATTGATCAATAATGCTGCACTATGCTTACCATAGGGTAAGGATCAAGGCCATCCAGCATCCTCTTGACATTGTTCACAATTTCCCTGGTGTCATAATTGGGAAGTTTACAGGCCCATCCAGTACCAATGCCTTCTGCGCCATTAATCAATACCATAGGAATAATTGGCATGTACCACTCAGGCTCCACTCGCTGGTTATCATCATACAGGAATTTGAGTAAGTTATCATCCATATTAGGAAAGAGTAATCTAGCCAGGGGGCTGCAAGAAAAAGAGAATTAACTCAAATATGCAGCAAGGTCTTTTTAAAGCAACTACAGGCAATTATATTGTAATGGAAAATCACCTTAACATTGTGAAGATGTAACGAGGACTGGCAGCATCCTTTCCACCATGTAGTCGTGTACCAAACTGACCAATGGGCTGCAGCAAGCTCACATTGTTACTTCCTACAAAGTTCTGTGCCAAGTTCACAATGGTCATCATCAGAGCTTGCTGAAATGCATAAGAGCTTGTGTTATAGAGTGAAAACCAAGGCTAGTGGAAAAGTATCAGACTGAACAGAACATACCTCTCCATGATGATAGGCAGACATTTCAGCAACTGAACCAGCCAGCTGAGCAACTTTCACTTCCCGCTTATCATTTCTTTTGAAACAAGTGAACAACACTTTTCTTTGTCCTGGTTTAAATCCTGTGTAATGGGGTGAAAAAAGATCCCTTAGAACCAGCTATACAATTTAATGAGATTAACACTGAGTTTTACAATATATACAGGTGAATCTCATAAAATCAGATTTTCATCAAAAAGTTAATTTCAGTAATTCAATTCAAAAAGTGAAACTTATTTTATATAGCTGCGTTACACGCAGAGTGTTCTATTATAAACATTTGTTTCTTATTTTGATGATTATGGCTTACAGCTATTAAAAACCCAAAATTCAGTTATCTCAGAAAATTAGAATATTACATAAGACCAATTAAAAAAGGGATTTTTAATACAGAAATGTTGGCTTACTGAAAAGTATGTCCATGTATAGTATAGTGTGCACTCAATACTTGGTCGGGTCTCCTTTCACATGAATTGCTGCATGGCATGGTGGCGATCAACCTGTGGCACTGCTGAGGTGTTCTAGAAGCCTAGGTTACTTTGATAGGGGCCTTTAGCTCGTCTGCATTGTAGGGTCTGGTGTCTCACCTTTTTCTTGACAATACCCAAAGGATACTCTATGGGGATTAGGTCAGGAGAGTTTGCTGGCCAATCAAGCAGAGTAATACCATGATCAATAAACCAGGTATTGGTACTTTTGGCAGTGTGGGCAGGTGCCAAATCCTGCTGGAAAATGAAATCAGCATCTCCATAAAGCTGGTCAGCAGAGGGAAGCATGCAGTGTTCTAGAATTTCCTAGTAGAGGGCTGCGCTGACTTTGGACGTGATAAAACACAGTGGACCAACGCCAGCAGATGACATGGCTCCCCAAATCATCACTGACTGAAAAATTTTGCATTTCATTTGGAAATCAAGGTCCCAGAGTCTGGAGGGAGAGTGGACAGGCAAAGAATCCAAGCTGTATAAGGTCCAGTCGGTGATGAGTGCATACTATACTGTACATGGACATACTTTAAGTGCCGGTTCACATATGTGCGGCTGCGGCGATCGCATATAATATCGGAGCGCACTGCTCCTTCATTACATGCGATCGGGTGTGCGGTGCGAATTCAGCCATACACTTTGTATGGCTAAATTCGCACTGCACCCGCAGTAAAGTCGCACATGACCCTTTTTTGAGCCGCATCAGGATCGGATCGCATAGTGGTTCACACTTGTGCGATCCAATCCTGTGCGAACTGTAAGATCGCACTGCGATATGCGATCAAACTGGGGGTGTCGTTAACATTACATTGACACCCCCAGCGTATCGCATATGGCAGTGTGAACTGCCAACGGTGCGTTTGCGATGCGGGAACAGGCTGCGAATTCGCAGCCTTCCCGCATCGCATAAGTGTGAACCGAGCCTCAGTAAGCCAACATTTCTGTATTAAAAATCCTTTTTTTTATATTGGTCTTATGTAATGTTCTAATTTTCTGAGATACTGCATTTTGGGTTTTCACTAACCTTAAGCCATAATCATCAAAAATAAAGAAAAGCTTGAAATAAAGCACTCTGTGTGTAACCGATCTATATAAAATATAGGTGTTTCACTTTTTGAATAGAATTACTGTAATTAAATTAACTTTTGATGATATTCTGATTTTATGAGATGCACCTGTATGCACGTAACTATATTAAAATAAAACACCCCACCACCACTTGAAGTGATCCTGACACAAAACATTGCTACATGCATAAGGTGCAAGCACTTGGAGAGTGCCTGAACATACCTGCAGCAATTTAAAAGGCCTCCGGGTTAAGGGTAAATACTGAGACATTTGTACAGGAAAAGCTCTGGCACTTCCAGGTAGTGTGGAGAAACTTGTCCCTACCTCTAACCCTTGTATATTCCTACTGGCCCATCACAATAAGGGGCTGCTTCACTGGCCAACACTGGGACAGGGTAAACATCTAGGGCGATCAAGGGGTTAATTATGTGCCTATGTGTGATGTGTGTGCAGTTTCTAAGTCTCTCATCCCTGCTTTGAAGAGATGAGGAAACACAGATTACAGAGCTCCGTGTTGAATGTTAGCACAGAGCTCTGGGCTGTGATGGTACAAAGCTGATCAGCAAGTCCAAGCTGGGAATCATTGGCCAGGACTTGCTGGTAGGCGTGCCTCCTAAATCCTGAGGTAGGCAGTGATGTACCAGTGTGTTGCTTTGCCTACAGAGGCTGCTCATCCGCAGTGCAAGGTAGACAAGCGGTCGCTAAGTGGTTAGCAAAATACCATAGATTCCACATAATTATGCTACCAAAATAAGTGTGTGCTATAAATTGCCTCCAGCATTTCTGTCGCTTCTGTCTGAAGATCACCATTTTGTTGAAGCTCAGAGCAGACACCTCCTTACTAAAAAATCTGCCCCACTCGGTCGCAAAAATTACATCACTTTTTTAAAATAACTGATGTACATTACCAGCCTTGATTGCACGTCTTGGGGAAGTTAGGCAGGAAAGCTGGCAGAAAATGCTGAAGTTCACAGATCTGCAGAGAATTTTAGGGCGATAAGGCACTATCCTTGTAAAGCCAGCCATAGAAGGATCGAATTTCATTGAGTTCAGCAGGGGCTGGCCGAAATTCTATCCATCTATGGGCAAGGTAATCCATCAATTGATTTAGGTACAACCAGCCGGTCAGGTTTTTTACATGCAATTACTGTCAGCGACTATAGCCACTAGCAGCAATCATTGTGATATGTCAGCCAGAAAGGCTCCAACACCAAAACACAATAGCTCTGTGGGAGGGTTTCGCTCATCAACATAGTCCATTTTCCATAATAGTATAATCTATGGGATGCATAGGTTAAACTCTTTTGTGTCTCCATGGCAGCAGAGTCAACTCTCCTGCTTTTCTTTACTCTCCCCCTAATCTGTGTTCCCTTCTTTCCTTCCCCCATTAGCAAAAAAAAAATCCTAAGGCTGTCAAAGTATTCAGCCTCTAGTGGCTTTGATTGTAGGCACAGTGCCAAGAATAGAAAACAACTGGGCATGTGCAGAGTAGGATAAGACTGTGCATTCCTTGATTTTAAACAGTATAGACACTTATTTTTATTGTTTTACATAGCTATAGCTTCAAGAGGCCAGCCTGAAGACATCTACCAGGACCTGTCTGACTAAAGTTCCACTTTAATCTGGTCAAATAAGATACTACTTTCAGACCCTCAATAACTGCACTAAAATTATGTGTTACTGCAGAAGTCATGTCTCTGTCACAATCACACAAAGGCTGAAAATTCTACAGCTCATTACCTAATTCACTAGTGTTATACTCACCATCAACAAGAGATGGAATTGAACGTTCATTATCAGAGTTTGAGAACAAGATGAGTTCCTTGTTGATGAAGTCATTAAATGTCAAGTGCTTTGTGGCGGTACCATACAAGAATTGCTACAAAAAAAAGAATTGATAAAAAAAATGCTTAGTAAGTGGAAAAACTGGCATCCTCATCAGTACCCTGTATTTCTTTTTTTTGCCCCACTAACCTCGGGTAATCCATGTAATCGGCGTTGGCGTCTGTCTTCCATAAAGTTTGTGAGCCATTCCTTCCTGTCATCAATCTTCTTTTTGCTGAAAGCCTGGAGAGGTTGAGATTAGAGAAGAGATCAGAAAAGTATCATTAACTACGAGCCAAACTAAAAAAAAAAACCTAATCAGAAGATGCGGTTTACGCTTTAGTAATCCCTGTTAAGACTGGCAGTCCTTTGAGTAATGGGAAAAATAGTTTTACAGCTTGAAATGTTATAAATTGTACGGCATGGAAAGAGACTTGCCCTGCAGTGAATGATGCTGAAGCTTTAAGATGCAGCGAGCATTTGCTTTTTGCACAAGTTGGCCTATGTATTAGGATTATAGTATACCTAAAGGCAATTTTTTATTTTTTTTTGATTTGGATAGTGGAGAGGAATGAGAAATGCCTGTCAGGTTTTTATTGCTGTCTGCTCTCCCTATCTGTCATGTTTGTTATCACCAAGAGTGAAAGATTACTTGCACACAAATTTATATTATACATGTTGGAGGATTAAAAGTACCCCCAAAGTCAATCTCCATGTGATACTGAAGACTGGTCTCAGAATTTAAGGCATTGCGAGATCTAGTGATACGACTCAATAAAAATTAACCTATTTATCTCACAGATCAGATTTATTCAGAGAAGTGACTGTTTGTCATCACCGAGATGACTGAGAATATTCCCATTGGGTCTTAGAAATTTTTGCGATTTCTTTTTCAATCTCCCTCAGAGTATCAACCCTAACATTTCTGCTTCCCTTAAACATGAAACCAGGGAAATTTAGGCCATTTCTGTTTGAGGTAGAGGCTCCTTAAATCTGACCAAAACGCAACAGGTTGCAATGCGCAGATTGACTAAAAACCAGTGTTCCTATTAAACCTGCTGACCAAGGAAACAACCCTGTGGGTATGGACAACAACTGTAAGCGTATGCCTCTGGACATTTTGGAAAACAGAAATTTGTATCGTCCCATTTCAGTCCCACTCGGTAACAAATTAAAGGCAGATTTTTACAAGTTGGTCAATAAGGCCTTTCATAATGGGATTTTTGTAAGTTCTGGCTGGGAATTTATCAGAATACAGCTGCCCTCATTTTATGCTTTAATTCGTTGTAAAGGCAGAGGTTTTTTTTTGGAGCCTTACTGCAGGTAAAAAAAAAATCCCTTCTGCATGCATCTTACCCCCAGTCCCCCCCCCCCCCCCCCACCCTAAATAATGTGAATAAGAGGCTCTCGCTCCTCTTTGGCTCAGATAGAAAAGTGGGAGCCATTGGCTTGCTGCAGTTCATCAAAACCAGTGAAGAGGGAGCCTAGCCCTGTTCTATGTGTCTTATGGACACAGAGAAGGGCTAAGCAGCGCTAATAAATATATATATATATATTTTTTTTTTTCCCCAACAAACAGGATGAAGTGCACATTGATAATTAAGGATAGTGCAGGCCTTCCTTAGTGCCCACATATAGAAAAGACAAAAACGGGATTGCTGCACCTAAAAGAAAAAATCCAAAACATTGCAACAGTGTTCCATTAATAGTTTTGGGCAATGGTGACAATGCCCTTTTTCAGATCAGAACATATCCCCAGGAACTGATTTTTTTCCTCTGCCAGTCTAATTACTCCCTTTTATAGGTCAGGTCTGGGTAAGCTGTAACTGAAGGATGAACTTTATTTTTTATTTTAACTGTCTAAATATGTTTGAACATCCGCTATACACAAGTCACAGCCCATTTTTTTTCTGAATACAATTATGGTGGGTAATCTTTTCCATAGATTAGAAAGCTCCAATCATATTTGTTTCTTTAAAAAAAAAAAAAGTATTACTTTTAAAAAAAGTGAAAGCCCTGAATTGTTTTCAATTTCAACTGATTCAAAATTGACAACTGTAAAGGCATGGATGAAAAAATTGGAGCCATTGAATGTAATCTTCATGCAAAGCCAATAACAGCTCAAACCCCGATGGTGGAAAACCATTTTAAAGGGGAGAGTGACTTGGTCATAAAATAAACGCACACATCTCTTAAATATTGGTTTTCCATTGACTCTACATGTTTATGGAGAGACACAGAATCCACACAGGTGCCTGGGCAAAACCTTAGAACCTGGCTGCTTAGCAAACCTAAAAACTTAAATACAACGACAGAGCCATATCCCCTACTATCGCTGCCACAGTGAAAGCCTTTAACCACCTTTTTCATTCACACCAGCAAAAGACAAACTATCCGAAATTTCAATACCCATCTCAATATTCTCCATGCTTATCCTTTACCTATCCACATGCTCCTGGCAAGAATCAGGTATGCTGCAAGTATTCGAACTATATGATGGAAATTTACTTAAACCCTTTCCCAACCTTGCAAAAAACATTCTCTCTCCCTAATACGGATTACTTTAAGTAAATCCAAATAACCCACTGCTTATTGCGTAGCCCCGGCCTACACATTCATATCCACGACTCGGCATGGAAATACATTACAAACAAACATAACAATTGCAAAGGCATCACTCTGTTCTACAAAGTAGATAAAACCTCTTAAACTACCCCAAATGCTGAAATAAGAAAGGGACATAGGCAAAATATTTGATGAACATCAATGACTAGCTGCTTTGATTTTTAGTTACCAAGCAACTCGTTCTTCAAATCTTTGGGAACAAATCTGGAAATGTACTCTTCGCTGGTATATTACTCTATCCCAGGCTCACACATTCAATCCTACTAACTCCCCCTCCTGCTGGAGGAACTGTGGGGAACGAGGCACTCTATTCCACGTTCTTTGGGAATGTAAAAACTATCCACATTTTGGGCAGATGTGTTCTCACTCCTACAGAATGTCACAAATACCTCCTTCAATCCATCACCAGAACTGGCTCTATTGGGCATAGGCATCAATAGAATCACTACTAAACTACGACATATAATAATTCATATTCTATCAGCTGCAAAACCATTACTCGTCACTGGAAAACAGCAGATCCAATCACCATAGACAGGGTAATCTCCCTAATACATAGTCATGGATCCTACGAATGTATGTACGCGGCGTCACAAGGACGTCTGTCTTCCATTATACTAACATGGTCACCTTGGTTTAGTTGGTATGAGCAAAAATTTTCGCAGGCCAACAAATAATTTACTCTAGCTATACTTCGATATTTGGAGTTTCATAACAGAAGCCTGAAATGCGAACATTAGTACACAGTAACCAATAACATTTTGAACACTCTCCCCTTCCTATCCTTTGTTTACTCATTCGTCTCTCTCACTCAACCCATTGGAACCTAAAAGAACTGAACTCATTACACCAGACATGCAACTGGATTCATTGCCCCCCCCCCCCACCCCTCAGCACAGTTTGTTCCCAGTGGGGTGCTTGGGTGACAGGAGTGACGATTCTGTTGTGAGTAATACCAGATCTACACCTAGGGTTCCAGCTATCATTTCAATTCAATCTTATTTTTGATAACATTTACCCATAAACAACTATTGTTAGAGTTCTTTAGATAACTGTTGAACTATTGCTTTTTTTTTCTTTAACTGTTTGTATTTGCTTTAATATGAAAAACCTAATAAAAATTGGGAAAAAAAAAAAAAAAGAAGAACGCACACATCTGAAGGCCAGTAGTATAAACAGTAAAGTTCATATTCCTATAGCACACCTTCCTGCTTTGTAGGCTCGTGTGTACTGGGTGCTGAAGCGATCACCAGTTGGCAACTGGATCGGTTACAAGTAGATACATATTCACCAGCACACCAAGGATCTTGCAAAAGCAGTCCAAAATGTTTATTCCAAATAAGATCACACCAGAAAAATATAGTGCAACGTTTCAGAGCCGCACAGGACCCCTTCGTCACATGCCTGACGAAGGGGTCCTGTGCGACTCTGAAACGTTGCACTATAATTTTCTGATGTGATCTTATTTGGAATAAAGTTTTTGGACTGCTTTTGCAAGATCCTTGGTGTGCTGGCGAATATGTATCTACCAGTAGTATAAACAGGCTGGCACTGCACTTACCAAAGTAATAGCTGCATCATCCTCTGGCCCAGCATAGCGGAACATAATACGATGACGGTCCATGTCTGCAAAATACTCCTTGGCTTCCTTTGCAGTGCTGGTACCCAAACCTGAGAAACAAAGAAAAGCTAGTCAGCTCTTATGCAGAAAAAAAAAATCCAGATTTGTACGGTACCTTAATAGGTATTGCCTTCATAATCAAATTGTGATTATGTGCAACTATCTGCACACAACTGCTAAAAGCATTGCAGCAAATATGCTACCTAAATCTAAGCTTGTTTACGGACATTTATAATTGCCTGACCAAATGTCTCCTAAATGCACTCAAAGAAACCATTAAATATTGGTTACAACAATGTAAGCATATTTATCAAGAGCCTGCTATGTACATGAAATGTTATGCTGCAGAATATAAAATTGTGCATACCTAAAGAAGGAATCTAGCTAGTTTGGAGCTGGGTTACTAGTAACGCAATTTTAGTGTTCCCAAATAATTGAAAAAAAAAATGTAAATTTAACAAAATCATAAAACTGGCACAGGAGTGTAAACCTTTTTTTTTTTTTTAAAGAAAACATTAAGCTTTTTGAGGTTAATATTTATTAAAGTGTAACTTTGGCCAAAAGTCAAACTCGACAAATGCTATAGTGATATAGTCTGTCACTAGCATTAACTCAACAGTCCCTCCCTTCATGACAGTTTATTACGTTTTGATCCAACTAGTTAACTGTTTCTAGCTCCCTTTAACAAAGCAAGCTGTCTGGCAAAGGTAACAGTTAAGAGGTAAGACAAACCACTTAATATTTAAACCTTTAATCTAGGTAGAAAAACCACTAATGTAAATGCTTAATAAGTGTTGGCTTTAAATTGTTAGTCCCTCTAACATTACCTTCTCCACTTATTGACAATGCTGTGGTCCAAGGGTGGCTATGCTGCTGCTCCTCAGGGGTGAATATAGCCACCCTAAGACAGCAGGTGAGTTATTGGCTTATCACCAGGTGAAAATAAATAAATAATAAAAGCACTTTAAGAGGCAAAAAGCAAAAGAATGCATGCACACACCTTTGTAGTACTTTATCTTCCATAATTTCTGGTTTTCTATTTGTTTTTTCCACTCTTCAAACTCAGGAATACTGTAGAATGACAGCTCCTGCTTACTTTTTGTTGCCTTTTAAAACAAAGATTTTTCCCTGTTAAACGCAGTCCCCCTTAAAACACACACTCTGAATCAACTAAGTGAAACACTAGATACCTTCACAATTGGAGTGATGAATTCCTCAAGAAAGTTGTGCTTCAGCAGGGATGGCCAATTGTGATGGAAAAAGTTAATGAGTAATCCTTTAATATGGGATCCATCTTGATCCTGTATACAGAGTAACATAATTAATAAGGAGTGTTATCAGTGTCAAACCATTTCAAAAGAGTCCTGTAAAGCACACTATGTGTATATTGCCCATTTATGTCAAAGGGATTAAGATCTGAAGCGTAAATTCAGAAACCATAACATGTTAAAATGCACACCTTAGTCCTGAAGATTAGTTAAAATGTTTTATATTTTCTGAAAGCAGAGACCCTGGAGATTATTTGGGTGGTAGCCACAAAATTGATGTCACAGGTTATTAGTGGCAACTAATCAAACCCATATTTTAAGTAAACAAATATGCTAAAAGGTTAAGTTTACATTATGTTACTCAATTTTTTGTAAAAAAAAAAAAAAACACGGATCCCAAACATGTTGAACCCTAAAATTGAGCCAGACCATGACATGACAACAAACTTTGGTACCCATAATTGCCCAATGGCAATGCTCTAAAAGCTTTTACACAACATCAGTTTCAAATTAATCAGGAATGTTTCTGGCCCTAGAATAATTACTCTCACTATGGTGTGCGTGGCAATACCTAACATGCGTAGCGCAATCGTCATTTTCATACATATGTGCAACCAATGTGCATGTTTACATAAAAGTTTCAACTTTATTTGAGCTAAATTGCAATTTTATAGGCGGGGCTGGGGAGGGGGTAGTACTTTCCAGATGTATAGAGGGGGAGATTTCTTAATTCCACTGGGTTTACCAAATCACTGCCACCGACAGAAGGCTTATGTCAGCAGGGCTTTTAAACATAATCCCAGCTGCTATACAGCAAATACAGAAGCATAACTGTTGATGTGCCAGAAATATAGTGTACTCCTACCTTTCTGATAGATATTACAATACTGTGTATTTTAACTCTGAATTTCAACACATGTAGTGAAAGCCAAGCCTACTTAAAGCATAAATTTACCCATAACAGTTTGAGAACAATTATGAGAACAATTATTGTTGTTTAACAAAAGAACGTACATTCCACAATATATATATATATATATATATATATATATATATATATATATATATATATATATATATATATATATATATATATATATTCCATAATAAGGCTTACCTGTAGGTACAAATAATATCTCCTAAACCGGCAAGGTTTAGGAGATATTTACAGTGCATGCAGCTGCTCTCGCGAGCGGCGCATGCGCTCTGAAGGTCCGGGGGACCTTCAATTCATTTGCCGGGAGCTTGCCGGAAAATCACTCCCGCGGATCATGGCAGCGCCCGCAGCGATGTCCGGGGGTCAGTGTGGGGGCTTCGTTCTAAGGTAAGTTACACATAATGGGCTAGTATGCGATGCATACTAGCCCATTATGCCTTTGTCTTGCAGGTTTTTTTTTTTTTTTCCTCCTAGGGTTTACAACCGCTTTAACTGCCTCTGGCATTGCTCCTGTTTCTTTTTGATGGAGGCAACCATTTTGCTAAAGCCCAGAACAGTCACTTCCCTAATGAAAACTCAACCCCTCACCTTTGTTTCAAAAACTACATGTTACTTTCTGCAATTAAAATGTGTGCATGCAGCCATGACTATGTCCTAGCTCAGTTCAAGAGGAAGGCTGACAGAAGCTTTATAGTGCTCAGGATCATAGCTGCCAAGCTGAGTGCCTTGGAGCAGCATAATATGTGGTGAGGACTTGAAACAAATTTCCAAAGCTATATAAAAAACGGCATCATCCAAAATAATTCCTGCACCAACACCGAGGGAGATGTATTTTTAGCAAAGACATGAATGTATTCAATCCTTTCAGAAACACCAGTATTACCTGATCAGTCATGATCATGATTTTTCCATAACGTAAAGACTTGAGGGACTCTTGATCGTCATAGCTCTTCTTGTATTGCAATCCAACAATTTTAATGATGTTGTTGATTTCTGCATTCTCCATGATCTGTGAGCAGGTAAAATTAAATATTAACATTATCACCTCATTAAAGTAATACAAGTCTGTAAACTGTGGTCTGTAGTGGACCTCTAAATGCAACTTATCAGTTGTGCAAAAAAGCAAAAATGTAGAATTGCTGTTTTTGGAGCAAAGTGTCTGGTTACCAAGATGAATGGTCAAACGGTAAGAAAGGGAGGTGGAGTGTAGTAGTTTTCAGAATACAGATGAGGCCTTTTCTGAAATGATGCCAGGATCAACAATGAGGAGTTATCCAATTAACCACTGTCTGTGGCAGATGCAGCATGATAATTTTAATATCTATTTTGATAAAAGCATGCTGGAGTAAGTCAAAAAATGGAAGGAATGAGGTGACTTTAAAACCTTTTCAGTGAAAAGTGGTATGGAGAGAGTGTGAAATGTAAGTGTCATCATGTTCAGGGGACCAAGTGATCCAAATCAAATCCAGTCCTTACTCTATAAGCAACATATGCTTGGACAGGCTTCCTCTCCTCTGTCCAACAATGCCACTAGAAAGAGAGATTTATGATTTACCTGTTTTGTCTCTAGCAGCAGGAGCCCCTCCAGACAAGTACTGCCATTCACAATGACAAGCCATACAGCTGGCAGCACTGTCATCTGGGTTGTTTTACACCTACACAACCTGGATGATGGATGAGAAAGCAATGTGTACGCTTTAGCTTTTTGCCTGGGTTGTGTTATACATTGCACCAACCTGACATTGCTGAACGCTTGATCATAAATAGTGGAAGTTCACATAGCCTTCTGATCCATCGGTCAGGCTGTGTATGTAAACAAACAGCCCCGATAGAAATGCAGATATGCATAGAGCAGCAGTCACTTATGAATGATTGACCAGTGCTGGTTGTTAATTTATAATAGCAAATTATAATTTAGAGCTACGGCTCTGTGTAAAATATCTGCAGCAGCTTGTACATACCAGTGCAGATACTTTATAGAGCCAAAGCACTGAATAATATTTTTACTAATATGAATAAACAAGCAGCACTGATTGTTCATTCAGAATGGTGACCTGATCACTCACCTTAAAGGAGGTGGGGCTCTGTGCTGCTGTGCTACCCTTACAGGAATGCATATAATTTGTGCTTCTAAAGGGGGTGAAGCTATAGCCAGCATATAGGAAGGTATTTTAGGGGACAACTGGGCCACAGATTAGAACCCGACCAAGCGCTATATGCACTTGGTCAACTTGGAAAAAAATAGATGAAATAATTGTGGTTTCTTCTTTAAATGTAAGGTAAATGTGGATGTAGTCACATAATAAAAATGCACAATATAGAGCACAGTACAATGATGGGGCACATTTCTGTGAGCATTTAAGGTCTGGATACCAATATAAAATACAAAAAGGTGTACAGAACTGGTTTACATATATTCACTTGTGCAGACAGGTCCTAATGTGAAGGTGGACATGTATCAGTAAATTACCTGCTTGTGTGATGCTTCTCGTACATTGAGAATTTTTCCTCTCAGAGGGAACACACCATATCGGTCTCGCCCTATGACACCTAAACCAGATACAGCCAGAGATTTGGCTGAGTCTCCTTCTGTCAGAATCAGAGTGCAGTCCAGGGAATGTTTGCCACCTAAATCGAATAAAAAATAAAGGAACAAAATTACAGCAGTGTATTAATTCAAGGAACACATGTAAAAAATGTATACAGATCTAATACAAAGACTATTTGGAAACATCGCAATGTAGGGAAACGATTAGTAATGTCAATTCACAAAGTTATTCGCCGTTACCATAGTTCTTTACAACAAATATTAAACTTAGCTAAAAATAATGATCTTAATGGGAAATAAAGGTGTTATAGGTTAGTAATTTCAAAACGGATATTTATGAATATTGTTTTAATTAATAGAACAACAATGCAAGGTCTTCTACATGCTCAGATCAGCTAGGTTTTTGTACTTTAAACTGATAGCTTGAAAGCTGCTCAAGTGCCATCAACTTTTTGTTACAATAATGTAAAAAAATTCACAAAATTTTCAGGTCTTTAAAAATTCTACGCTTCGGACACCCAATCTAATCGTTATTTTTAAAGAACACCTGCAAATGGGATTCCAAATAATTTTTTCAACTGCTACCCAATTATAATAACAATAAAATCTTTGTTCTATGGTACAATTAGACATTTTATTAAAACTTGTAGTGAAGGCCATTAACGATTATGGCTTAATCTACCAGCATCATTGGCGTCATCCAGTTTGGGAATGCCTTTAATTTTGCTGTGCTTCACAGAAGAACACTTCTTGTTCAGCTGGGTCTGAGCCTTGAATTTCACCCAGTTCAGAATACTTTCCACAATTCCACAGTTGGAAGCCTAGGCACATAAGGCAAAGAAACATAATTCATAACACAGGAAATCCAGTTTTGTAGTATAATCAGAAGCAAAAAGACAAGATACATGTAAAAAGTATGTGTGTGTTTTCTGCACACATCACATTTATCAAAATACACAAAATCATAACGATGTGGGATGCTTTATATCGGTCAATGAACTTTAAACATGCTCTGAAAAATAAAAGTTTGAATCTATCTAGTGGTCTAGCAGGCAGTTCCTTTCTCGAACACCAAAGCCCCGTACACACGTACCGATTGTCGGCCGTAAAGATTCGGCCGACGACCGATTGTAGGCTGGTTAGTATGATGCTTCCGACAGCGCATTTTCGGCCGAACAGAATCTGTTGTGCAGGCATTAAAATTTTTGTTGGCCAACACCAGAACGGCCGATTGTTCGCCAGTCAGTACAGATTTCGGCCGACAGACAGCAGATTAGCAAGACTGGGCATGCTCAGAAAAGAAAAAAGACAAGGAAAGTTAACCATCACATGACATCACTTCTGCAGTCGGCTGTTGTTGGCCGACAAAATTTGTGTGCAGTCTTTTGCAGTTTTCAACAGACACGACAGCCCTGGACAAAAGACGGCCGATCGTTCGGCCGACGATCAGTACGTGTGTACGGGGCTTTAGATTCTGAGTTCATCATTCATTTTCATTATGAAATATTTTAAACATACTAACCGCTTTTGCAAATTTTTCAGAGAGCGGACACTTTGACCCAAAACTCTTTGCTTGGAGGGTCATATTTTCTTTTGTCTGAGAGTCAAATGTAGGGTTCTCAATCAAACAATTGATAAAAACCCATACGTGATTTTTCACCTGTAAAAATAAAAAAGGTAACATTAGTTCTAAACCACTACCACAAACACACCTTCCTGGGAACTCAGAAAAGGACCTTGTCTGAAACATTACTCTGCTTTGGGAAAGAGCCTCAAACGCTAATCTAATGTATAGCCTTGTTAAACTACTGTAATGCTCAATCTGACCATATTGCCGATCCCCACTACAATTCTATAGACAGAGAAGAAATTAAAAAGTACTAAAATGCCTATACTGTCAATAGTGTTATTCAACCTACCACATGCTGCAATGAGAAAAAATTTGTTATACCCAAACCAAACATCAGGGGCCTATTGATCATTGTTAGGAAAACTCGGGCAATATTCGTTTTGCCTAAGTCTGCCAGTGTGCTTATCAATGTGCATTTTCACCTATCTTCAAATTACGGAAACTTCAGGCAACACTGGACATGAACGTAATCAAAGCGTAAATATGCAATGCTGCAGACTCCATTTTAGCAGTAAATAAAATCGTGTGTGCAATGACTATTTTGATAACCGGTCATTGAACAGATAGAAAAGTTACTTTACGAACTCAACAAAGCTGCTCTTTCCTCTTTAGCAGGTATTTCTCTAATAAACTACTACCACCATTTAAAAAATAAGGCATATCCAAAATTAACTTCCTTCCTAGATATGAATCGTAACACATTTTGTTGACTCCTTACGGTCAAGCTTTTTTTTTTTTTTTTCTTTTTATTACACCCCTAGCTTCACTGTTTACGCTTAACCACTTCGGCTCTGGAAGGTTTTACCCCCTTCCTGGCCAGGCCATCTTTTGTGATACAGCACTGCATTGCTCCAACCGACAATTGTGCGGTCATGCGACGCTGCACCCAAATAAAATGGATGTCTTTCCCCCCCCACAAATAGAGCTTTCTTTGGGTGGTATTTGATCACCTCTGCGGTTTTTATTTTTTGCTCTATAAACAAAAGCAGAACCACAATTTTGGAAAAAAAAAAAAAAAAAAGAATCAATTTCTGCTATGAAACATACCCAATTTAAAAAAAAAAAAAAAATCTAATTTTTTTTAACAAATTTAGACCAATGTGTATTCTGCTACATATTTTTGGTAAAAAAAATCCTAATAAGAATATACCGATTGGTTTGCGCAAAAGTTATAGCATCTACAAACTACGGGATACATTTATGGACTTTTTTTTTTTTATTGTTTTTACTAGTAATGGAGGCGATCAGTGATTTTAGCGGGATTGCGACAGACAAATCTGACACTTTTTGGGGATCAGTGACACCAATACAGTGATCAGTACTTAAAAAAAGTGCACTTTTACTGTACATGACATTAACAGGGAAGGGGTTAACACCAGGAGTGATTAATGGGTTAAGTGTGCTCCTAGGGAGTGCTTTCCAACTGTGGGGGAGTGGATGCACTAGGGAAAAAAGATCTGTGTTTCAGCTTCGCTAAAACACAAGATATGTGCTGGGCGATCTGGAACTGGATAAAGAGTAACTCCACTTTTGTCGAGAAAAAAAAAAAAAAAACACTCCCCTCTGGGTGATCAATGTACGTTACATGGATCTTAAACTTTGTTGCAGATTTTTACCTTTTATTATTATGAAGAAATCATTGCGTATGTGTCCATGTCCAAAATTAATCTAATGGAAGTAGTTTTATAATTCTATATTAGCTGCTTCACCTGCAGAGTCTGCATCCCTTTAGACCCAATTTCCTTCCTATTGGGAGTAACTCAACAAAAATTCGATTTTTGTTGCAGGGGATGTCTGAAATCTGAATTGTATTTTAGGCAGACTTCTGAGAAAATCAGTGAGTCAATCCCACAAGCAGGAAATGATGTTTCTGGGGTGTGGTCAGAACACATTCTGTGTACAGAACACCTCCGGGTAGCCATATTGCATTGTATTTTACAGAAAATTACAGAACTGCAGATTGAAAAGGAAAGGTCATTTTTCACAACATTCATTTAAAATACGACTTGAGTCACAATTATATATGCTCGATTATATTTTATTTTTCCCCACGAAAGGGTTACCCTTTAAACTTATTTTCTTTGGTTACTATGGCTACCAAGGGTTTTTTTCTTAGACTCGTATGAGACAATTTGTTCGCAGATTGACAGTGATTGGCTATTTCACCTTCACTACCTTTGATCAACTTGCATTAAGAACTGGGGATGGGGGGGGGGGGGGGGGGTGGGGGGAATAATTCTATGAAAAATCTACACTTATCTAGTGTAGAATTTAGCAGGAGCGGTTAGGAGTTTGATATAAAATGGAAGGAAGGGGAGTTTGAAGAGAAAATGGTCTTAACAGAGACAGCAACTCGGTCCACGAACGGATGAGACTCAACCTGGCAGCATCCATTAGACCTTTTGGAATCAGCTTTGGTAGACAGGGCATTCAGGATTATACTGTACCTGAAATGGCTTCACAGAAACTCCAGCTTTGTTCTTTTTCTTCACAACCTCGATAAGTTTAGAAACTATTTGATCCACTACATAATCTACATGTCTACCACCCTGAAAAAGTAAATAAAGTTAAGCTAATAATTTTGCGTTCAAATTTTTTAGTGGATTTTATTAAGTAAACCAAGCTAAAAACATTCACTGAACAATGCATGCACACACACCAAAACATGGTTTACATTTTCAGAAAACAAAAGGTTGGACCTGGTGGTCATTCAAAGCAAACATACATTTTTAATACTACTGAATGACTTTATACATAAATACTGTAATAAATACTCAAAAAGCCCACAAAGTTTATTACAGTGGACAGTATGTAAAGACTTTGTGAAATAAAGCAAAATCACACTATACACCTTCCATGGCATGATTTTGACACCTTACTAATTAACAATGTATGAATAGACCTGGCCACAAAATCCCTGAGTGCAAGGCATAATAATAATAATACAGTAAAACCTTGGATTGCGAGCATAATTCGTTCCGGAAACATGCTTGCAATCCAAAGCACTCTTTTATCAAAGCAAATTTCCCCATAAGAAATAATGGAAACTCAGATGATTCGTTCCACAAACATTTATTCATAAGTCCTTCAGTTTATAGTCCATATAAAAAGATTATAGCATTGCAATAGGTTATATAACCATAAAATGTCCATCCACAAATAGCCGCTTCCACAAGGGGATTAGAAGCAAAATCCAGCAGGAGCTACAGAGTATCAAAGAGAAGAGAGGCGCCTCTAAGTGTAGCAATATGGTTCCATTTAATGAAGGTACAACATTTAGCAACTCACATGGTTGATGAATAAAACAGGCACATCTAAATATGAAGGCATCCGGGGTAAAGCTGTCCACATAGACTATCTTCTGCACCGCCGGCTGTCAGTCTGTAATCCTGACCGGGAAGACCACCCTGCAGTAAAGCGATCTGAAAGCGAGGGGCAGCATGGAAGGGATGACGTAGATGGTGGTGCGGAGGATGGTCTATGTGGAAAGCTTTAGCCTGGATGCCTGCATCCTTAGATGTGCCTGTTCCAATCATCAACCATGTGAGTTGCTAAATGTTGTACCTTCATTAAATGTAACCATATTGCTGCACTTAGAGGCGCCTCTCTTCTCTTTTATACTCAGCTGTGACTTGAGGCTACTTGTATATCAAGACATTGCTTGTATATCAAGTCAAAATTTATTTGAAAATTTTGCTTGTCTTGCAAAGCGCTCTTAAACCAAGTTACTCTCAAACCAAGGTTTTACTGTAATAATACTATTTTATACAGCACCTTTAAATGGTAACTTATCAAAGCGATTTACAAAAAGAAACAAAACAGAAGAAAAGGAACAAAAAAAGAACAGTTATGTGAAGGCTTGCTTAAAGAAGAAAGTTTTCTTTTGATTTGAAAGAGCTTAAAGAATTTGAATCTCTGATGTTCTTGGGAAGAGAATTCCTGAGCTTTGGGAAATAACAGGGATAAGCCCTGTCCCTCATAGAATGTAGTTAACCTGGATGTCTGACTCCTTTCAAGAGGTTGTAAACCTCTGAATTAAAAAAAAAAAAAAAAAAAAACACCTGAAAGAAAAACACATAATGAGCTAGTATGCATTACTAGCATGTATGCATTGCATACTAGCTCATTATGAAATACTTACCCAAGAATGAAGCCCCCCCCGCAGTGCCGACCGCTTACCTGTCTCATGGGCGACATGTTCTGTCGCCCTTCTTCCGGGTTTGCGGCATCCGGCCATCTGATTGGCTAGAGCCGCGATGACGTCACTCCCGCGCATGCATGAGCGGCCGTTCCTTCAGAGCGCATGCACCAGTGATGTCACTGGCTGCATGCAAAGTAAATATCTCCTAAACGGTACATGTTTAGGAGATATTTACAGTACCTATAGGTAAGCCTTAATATAGGCTTACCTATAGGTACAAGTTGCAGAGGAGGGTTTACTTCCTCTTTAACACCACTATTGGGGCAGTCAGAAATAAAAGGTCACATAGTACAATGTATTTACATTATAATGTGACAAGTAAAATGGTAGGTAGGAAGGAAAAAAAAAAACCCACACTGCTTGCAATTTTTAGGACAACAAATTAAGTAGCAATGACTATTTTGAAGATGTCAGCAAATTAATCTACCTTACCATTTTAAAATGAGAATGAAAAAAAACAAGGGTAGATAAATATGTTCAGTATGAAAGTCATGAACTTCAGCTGTTTGTACAGCAGCAGTATTATGCAATATACCCTTGGTGGCATAAACACAGCATTTAATTAACAGGAAGAATTAGGTTAGACTAAAATATCCCATTTTGAAGACAGAAATGTAAAACCTCTAAATGCAAGATATGCTTATGTGGCTGCCCCCCCCACCCTCTGCTGTCAAAACACTTTAATATAGAAATGAAAAACACTTTGGAAGAAAATCAGAACTACTTATTTTACTCTCAGGCGACCAGCAGGTTGTCCTGCAGAATCCCAGCGAAGTTGAGAACCCCAAACACACTCTTGCACAGCGCAGTAGCATCCTCGCGAGAATTGGGAACCAGAGTTTTCAGATATTTGTGAGGTCCAGTGACACGAGAGAAAGGAAGAGTCTTTATTTTTTGTAATGCAGTGTTTTTTGAACAGAGGGTGGGGGCAGCAATAAAAGTAGACTTTGCATTTTAGTGCACGGTCTGCTTTAAAGTTACAACAGGCTAGGGTGGATGTAAGAGCTGGCCAGAAGAGCTGAAGGCAGTCCTTACACTCAAAAGCACAACCATAAACATGCTTTGGCTCTGGGAAAACCGCAGGAGCAAGACCGCAATTCATCATCATCTGAAATATTAACTGAACTTAGAGAAGTTAGGGTGAATGGACACAAGAATGTACCTACCTTTGTGGTAGCTATACTATTTACAAAACTGATTTGTTGGAAGCCTTTCTCACTTAGCGTGAGACACACATCCCATCGATCATTTACAACTTCATGAATTACTTTCAGTGCAACACCAGTTTCATCTAGTTTCTCCTTTACGTATAGATCTACGTAACTGCGGAATCCATTCACCTACAAAACATCAGAAAGGTTAATGAGGATCAGGATACATTTGAAGATATAAAACAACTTATGATAAATTAAAGATACTTACAGGAACTTTTTTTCCATTGAGCATGACTTTCACACCTTTGCAAGAACCTGCTACATCATAGGCTCGCTTTGTTAACAGGGCCACAGTATCCTTGTCCAAAGTCTCCATTTTAAATTTAGACAAATCAGGCTGGAATGTAATGCATGTGTAGTCATCGCCATCAAAATATTTGATCTTCGGGTCTGTAGTTTTTTGCATATTGTTCATCCAAGTCTGGCCAGAAGACAGAAAAGTTTGGATATTAAAATATTATGCGTAAGTGTGTAAATGCTTAGCTAAATACAGTAAAAAAGACATTTAAAAATACTAAGCTCTATGGGGGAAGGGAAAAAAAAAGGAGGAAGATACAAAAGATCACAAGAATTCTTACTGACCCAAGATGGTCACCATTTTACCTCTTTTAGCCAGAGAGCAGAATGTAGATATATCACTTCACATCTTGGTGGCCCATAGCCTTATGTCAAGTGGAGCAGTGCAGAGTACAAAAAAACTTGGCATGGCAGGTGAAATGACAAAACAGTCAGATAGCATTCACCACCTTATTACTGAGTCGGAATGCATCCATACCCACTGGTCATACCTATTCGTTTTAATCACTTTCACCCTCCTCCTGCCCAGGTAAATTTTCAGCGCTGTCACACTTTGAATGACAATTGTGCGGTTATGCAACACTGTACCCATATGACTTTTTTTCACCCAAATAGAGCTTTCTTTTGGTGGTATTTAATCACCACTGGCTTTTTTTTTTTTTTTTTTTGCTATAACAATACAAGACCAAAAATTTAAAAAAAATTGTATTTTTGACTTACCGAAAAATCCATTTCTCTGATGTTCATTGACGGACACCACTCTTGGTATTAACTATTGGGTTATGCTGCCCCCCGACAGGAGTAGGACACTAGGCAGAAAATAATTCTCTCTGCTGAAGCCACTCAGTTTTGTTACAAGCAGTGTCAGGAGAATTATAACTCCACAACGGGATGGGTGCTGTGTCCATCAATGAACACCAGAGTAATGGATTTTAAGGTAAGTCAAAAATCCCATTTTCTCTTTCATTAATTGACGGACAGCTACTGGTATTCTTAAACATTGGGATGTCCCAAAGATGAACATGAGGGGTGGGAACAACCAAAAAAAAATATTCTCAAGGAAAAACATTAGCCAACCAGGCAAAAGGGGCTAAACCAAACAACTGGAGCCCACCTGGAAAAAACAATACACCCTCAAAGAGGATCAGGTCCTCTTAAATAGAAGCCTGCAAAACCTTGCGGCCAAAAGAAGCATCCGCAGATGCCAACACATCCACTTTATAAAACTTGTAAAAGTGTGCACCAATGACCAGATGGCCGCCTTTTTTGAAGTCTGATCTGCAGATCAGAATTTGAGCCAAAAGACACGCTAAAGGACCATTGCCAAAACAGAGAGGCGAGCCATCAGGGGAGCTGCATCCAAAGAGGCATCACAGATAAACTGCAGCCCCTGAACCAGCTGGTCCGCCAGCTCGGCAAAGGCAAGGGGAAGGGGGTATTCCCCCTCGAGGTCACGGCGTAAGAGCTTAGTCCGAGGTCAGAGTTTGCAACAGTAGGGCAATGGTGAATACCGGCCTCATTGCCGAACAAGAGAGTGTACATATTGTGGGCCACAGCCTCCTGGATCCTTAAAGGCCGGGGGAATCTTCAACCGGAATCATGGTTGCCTTGTTTAATCTGGAAACCGGAGGGTCCACCACCGGTGGAACACTCCACTTCTTGAAGGGATTCCTCATAGGGGTAATGCGCTTAGGAACCCCATGGGGACAATTCTTTAAAAATAGGCAGGGAAAGGAAACACCTTTGCCGCTCTGGATGGCTTGAAAGCGCCAAAGGGTACCTGTGCCTCCGTCGCAGCTTCAGCTGCGTCCTCCATTTTTAGGGTCTCATGCACAGATACAATCAGTGCTTCCACCAGCACCTTTTCGTGCGCGGTCGCTGACGTGGAGGAATCATCCTCACTATCAGAGGATTCTAGACACGTGGTTGCAGACCCAGCAGGGTGACTCACGTCCACAGCAGCCGAATCAGATTCAGGATCTGATGAGACAAATGAGGCTGGGGGGGGGGCTTTTTGCTAGTCCGTCGCCAGCAAGCCACCTCCATCAGGGACACAAGGGACTCAAGGACCGCCGTCAGTGCATGGACGGATGGCTGGGACTCTGAGGGCTCCGCAGCCACAGAGAGGGTATAAGGTGGGGAAATGTGCTCCAAAGACTCCATGAGTCACCAGGGGGACCCCACAAAAGGTGTAAAAACACTGCTAGCATGCTGGCCGCACAACCCGGTCAGCAGGCACAAGCACCAAGTGATCCTCAGCAGAGAGGGAGAGGATTCCACCAGACTCACCACCCACAGGAAAAAATTGCCTGCAGCCACCATGATATTGCACTACACATGTGGCAATTAGGAAGATAAATCATTCAGAAGTCAGCACCAGAGGATGAGGAGTGGCTCCAACTGCCGAAATCACCACCCACAGGGCTCCACTGTCATGGCCGCCGCTATTTTCAATGGCAAACCCCAACACAAACATGGCCGCTGTGTACACAGGAATACACAGGCTACAACAAAAGGCATACAGGAAACCAGGAGGGAGACCAGGCCTCAGGGAGAGATCCAGGCAAGATGGGGGGCCCTGGCACAACCCTTCCGCAAAGTCGATTGTCCAGTCGCCGCCGGCGCACGCCCTCATTGCTAGTAAGCGCCCTGCCTCCATCCCAGGAACAGTGGCCAGACCATCCAAACAGCCCCAGCATATGTGAAGGGGGGTGGCTGCGGGAAGGAGGGGAACCCGGGGGTCTGACTGTCCCACCCCAAAACCCTTCAGGGGGAGAGAGGGGACAGCTACTTACCATACCAGGAACCAGGTGGGCACCGCTCCAGACAGAACCCCTCTCCATTGAAATGGGGGGCTGTCGGCCAGGAGGAACACTGCGACTCTGGCCGAGACCCAGTCGTATGAAACCTCGCTGAGGTCTGCGAGCGCTCACTAGCCAGACTGAGATGACCACTGCATCTAGATTATTCAGCCCGTCGCCCAGTCCGGCAGTTGATTGTAGATCTCACAGGAAAAATCCAGGAGAAAAAATTTCTATCTAAAAAGAAGAAAATTTGCCAGGACCAAAGATCCCAGCAAGGAACTAGGTCCTTACTCCTGACTAGGTAGAAAAAAAAAACTAGAGTGGCTACAGCAGAGAGGGAATATACCTCCTGGGACTGCCCATAGGGGTAGCCAGAATTTTTCTCTGCCTAGTGTCCTACTCCTGAAGGGGGCAGCATAACCCAATGGTTAAGAATACCAGGAGCTGTGTCCATCAAACGCTAGAGAAAATGCCATTTCTTTGTTTTGGTTATAACAACATTTTGCAAATCTGTCTTCATTAATTTAGGCCAAAATGTATTCTGCTACATTTCTTTGGTGAAAATAACCCAAATCCGTGTTTACTATTTAGTCTGCAGGAAAGTTGGAGAGTCCATAAAACTATGGTATATATCTGAAAATCTAACAATCCTGATCTACTGACGTCCATCTCACTTCTTGAGGCCCTAAAATGCCAGGACAGTACAAATTTCCCCCAAATAACCCTTTTTTGGAAAGTAGACAGCCAAGGGTATTTAGTAAGAGGGATGGCACGTTTTTTGGAAGTTGTAATTTTTTTGTCACACCTTTTGGTAAATGAAATTAAAAAAAAAAAGAAAATTACTTTTTTTAACATACTGCCTACTTTTTTTTTTTAACATACTGCCACCAGTGCAGTAAAGCGTCATCGTATAACTGGCAGGCTCACTGGTGACAGTATGTAAAAGTTCATTTTTTTCTTTTTACAGTTGTAACACTGTATTGCTCTGGTCATAGTAAGGCTTCTTTCACACGGTCCGCCTCCGCAGGCGGATCCGTGTTGCTCAGCGGGGATCGATCCGCGATCCCCGCTGAGCCGGGTGGATGACAGCTCCGTCTCCGCTTGCAGAGCGGAGAGGGAGGTGCCTCAGTACCCGCTGCCCTCTATGGGGGATCGGAGGAGAGCGGACCGCTTGTCCGCTCTCATCAGATCCGCTCCGATTACTGAACGGATGGAAAAATAGGGTTTCCATCCGTCCAGATTTCAGCACAGGATCGGATGCGGATGGCAGCGGGTGTCAGCGGAGGTGACCTCCGCTGACACCCGCTGCCCCATAGAGCTGCATGGAGGATCCGATCAGATCCGCCTAAAAAACTGACAGGCGGATCTGATCGGACCGCCCGTGTGAAAGAGCCCTAAGATTGTACTACTCTGGAGAAGTGATCAGGATTTTTTTTTTTTTTTTACACTTTATGATTGCTTATACCAATGAATTTCACTGGTATAAAGGAACTATTTTTACTGAATAAACCTAATTAATTCAGTGAGTATTGTTAGCTGTGATTGGCCAAAGCTAAACCACATGGTGCAGATTGGTTGTGAAAGGCCCTATCGATACAATGTGATCACTGACAAATCACAGCTAGCAATCCGGAAGCCATCAATTGTAAACAATTGTCATGTGATCTGTTGCGATTGGTCAAAGTGATAACATGGTGCTGGCAGCGGGCTGTCCATACAATGCCCACTCTGCATCATACTGCAATAGGTTGGTCGGGAAGTGGTTAAGCCACTCATACCTTCAGCTTGGCATATTACTAGACACTGTCTTCTAGCTTTTTTTTATTTACCTGCTTCTTAGATTTAGGAGGCAATTAACCCTTCTTAAAATAAAGCATGTCTATTGTGAAAAACAGAAAACCATTGATTTGTACATTTTTTTTGCATCCCATAGTCATTCACATCATCATATATACATTCTCCCCCACCCATTTCAAACTAAACCTCACATTCTTCAACGAAACCATACCTGTTTAAAGCTGTGTTTGTATTCCTTGCAAGCAGTTTCCACTGTAAATTTTGTACTGAAAATATTGCAAAGTTTAGCACCGTAGCCATTACGACCGCCTGAAAAAAAAAAAAAAAAAAAGCTTATGGAATTTGCTGGATGACATTTTGCATCCTTTTAAATGGAAAGGCTAAAATGGATGTCAGAATCATGATTAATATATAAGTAGATCATGAGTAGTATAAAAATATAACAAATTCCTAAAAAAACAAAAAACAAAAAAAACACAACCTCATTTAATACTACAAAGTTTGGTTTGTGTAAAATACAAAAATGCACATCTAACATATGTACTTTTTAGCAATGTTCTACCAATTTAAACTCGCAAAATAGACTTTAGCTGCATTCACAAGAACAAAATGTTGCAGCAATTTACAGGAAGAGATTTTACAGCATCTGAAGATCATGCGAGTGCTCATTACCTGCCCCCTTTATGTTAGCCATTAGTAAATTTTATCAGGTTAGTATCTATTTAAGAACATTTTACACTTTTCCCAAAGTAATTGTTCAAACAAATTTGTCCAAAGCCAATTTTCTTTTTATATTTTGCAAACTGAATCTCTAGATGCTGCAAAATTACAGAAGTTATCAACTGAAGATCCAAAGTTTTCCTCCTCTTTATCATTAAAACTCAGAATTTCAAAATTCCTACATTTTAGAACATAGTCAGTAAATGCTAAATGCTTAAATGCTAAAGAGATTCACAGTTCAAGAACCCATGTAGCTTGACTAAAAAAGAAAAAGGACTCGCCTGTAACTTTTTTTTCTTCATCATCATAGTTACTTGAGGTCAATAGCTGGCCAAAAATCAGAGCTGGGACATAGACCTTTTCTACCTTGTGTTCTACTACTGGGATACCTTTACCATTGTTCCAAATGCTGATGATGTTGGAGTCACTGGAATAAGAAGCAGAAATCAGACTTTTGTCCAATACAAAAAATAAGACATTGCATTAAAAACAGATCTGTAGAATTATGAAAAGCAGCAAGTTTGCCCTATCTTTGCCATTGAAAAATCTGCAATGTTAAATGCCATGCTCAGCATCCTTAAAACACGTGTCTATGTTCACCACTTCAACATCTTGCTGGCTGATGTTACAGTTCACACAGAGAAAAACAAGGGATTTTGCAGCATAGGCACTTCTCGCTGAACTCTACTGGTTCAGATCTTTAAAGCAAATGTGTTGCCTTCAATAGTTATTTGAGCAGTACAATTGCATTTATGTATATATCCTATGTTGTTTAGCTTTGCTGCCACCCAGTGGCCATAGTTTTAATTACCCATACTTTTCTGTAATTCCTCCCTTTTGTAGGATGTACTTTTCTTCCTCATATGAGAGTTCCTGTATTGTTCCTACAAGAGGCACATTGAGGCTAGAAAGGAAATATTTGTCCCCTTCAAGTGCCAACATCTACCGCATCATGGCGTTTGTCTCAACCCTTCTGCATGCAGTAAATATATTTGTGGATGTCAAGAGAATATCTGAAGAGATTAGAAAGATTGCCTCTGCTGCATGCAGACCAGTCATACATGTTTCAGGAAGGGTTAAGTCTCTATTCAGGAAGGGTTAAGTCTCTATTACAATTGGAATCCATGAAATAAAGCGGAGAAAAAAAAATGCCCCCAAAAAGCTTTTCTTCTTCACAGAAAGTGCCTATTAACACCTTTGTGTTTCATCCCAATGAAGAGCGCAAAATAGATGAACCAAACTAAAGCTAAAATCCCAGTTCTGCGTTTTCATGTGTTGTGGTGTGTGTTTGGCAAATTTATATTGAGCAACACTCATCTCTATGGCAGATGCATTTTTCTGGATAAACAAACACCCAAAAAAGCAGTGAGTGCCATTTTCTCTCAATGCAGAACCTCAAACAGAAGTACGAATGAAGCCTTAAAAGGCAAAACTATTTTTTTAAGTTTTGGATAGAGTGGAAAGGGATTATATAACACCTGCCTGTTTTTATTGCTGTCTGTGCCCCTATTTGGCCTAATTATCATTAAAATTGAAAGTAAAGAAAATCCCACATTTTGGAGTGTCCCCAAAAAAGTATAAGAGGGGAAATCTTCCAATGGAATTCCCTTAATTTGCAGGGATTTTATCTCACTTCCTCTTAGTTATGGAACAAAAACAGAAAGGGAATCTCTGCAATAGGACACAGGTAGAAAAAAAAAAAAATACATTTGACAGGGATTATAATCCTCACTTGCTCTAAAGGAAAGAAAAAAAAAATTCATGGGGACCTACTGGACTTAAAAAAAAAAAAAAAAAAAAAAAAAAGCAGATATGAACTGTGCTCAATGGATAATTATATTCAGATTGCTCTGGTATATATTATGCACATTATGTAGTCAGTTTAGATTTCGTTATTTTTTTTTAACAAAGGTGCACACCTTCCAAAATCATAACTTTAAATGAGAAAGGAAATTAAAGAAATCTGGATGTTTCGGGGATCATACAACCTGCTTTCAATAAACACACAAAAAAAACACACATTTTTTAGAACACTGAACAGACCCCCACTTACGATGCTTATCCGCTTTGATTTTTAGCACATTATGAAAAATCATGAAGGTCAGCACAGCATGCAACACCGCCAACCACTATAATTAAATGGAAAATACATTCTTTACTTACGGATCAATAGAAATCTTTATGCAATTCATATTTTTATCTCTTTGCTTATTGTCCGCTGCGTTGACTGCAAAATGAAAAAAAAAAAGTGCTTAGGGCAAAATAAGATAATGGTTGCACCACAATGCTGTTCATTAACAGTTGGCATCATCTATGACAGTCAAACAATACTGCTAAAATGCCTATATGTTTTGTAATAACAAAAATGTTAATACTTTGTTTTGTTAAAAGGATTTTTTTAACAAGCAAATTGTCTTCTAGAGCACATGTAACAACATATGCAGGTGCTGTTACATATATGCATGTTTCCAAGCAAAGTACAGGGAAAGCGGGGGGAAAAAAATGGGATTTTGTACTTACCGTAAAATCCTTTTCTCGGAGTCCACCGACGGACGTAGCTGCTGCTTTAAATCTTAGACGATTGGGTAATAGCTCCTCCCACCAGGAGTGACCAGGCAGAGCCAAAGACTTTGACACGCCCAGGGGCGTACCCCTAGGCTATTACCCTCAGCCTCACGGCTGCATTTGCAGTTTAGTTGCAAGCAGTGGAAAATAACCAAAAACCCTCAGAAAAACAGAGGGGAGGGAGCTACGTCCGTCGGTGGACTCAGAGAAAACGGAATTTTTGTAAAATCTTACCTGTAAAATTCCTTTCTCTGAGTCCTCCGACAGTCGCCGCCTCTTCATATTCGTCACATATGGGGTATTAGACTTTGCTCCGAAGGAGTAGCTAGGCAACAGAATATGTTAACAATAAAGCTTTAACATATCCCACCCTCAAGGGGTGGTCCCCTCAGTCAATACCCTCCTACTTCCTGCAACCATATCTCAGTTTTAGTGGAATAGCAGTAGAGTATACATTCAAACCCCAAAAGAGGGGCGGGGGCGGCGACTGTCGGAGGACTCAGAGAAAGGAATTTTACAGGTAAGATTTTACAAAAATTCCGTTTTCTCTTACGTCCTCCGACAGTCGCCGCCTCTTCATATTCGTCACATATGGGGACGTCCCAAAGCAGTGCAAACATGAGGGGTGGGAAACGCATCCGCGCCGAAAGGCAACGCAGTCTCCACATCAAAGAAAGGAACCTTACCAAAGGAAGGAAACCAGCTGGGCAACAGCAAAAATAAGTGCTCAACAGGAGCAACAACCCAGGAAAAGACAAAAACCCAGGGGATACAAAAAACTATCCCAACAGCCAGGAGTCCCCAACAAGGGACCCTAGGGAACAGCCGCACTAAGAACCTTGCGGCCAAAGGAAGCATCCGCCGATGCCTGAACATCTACTTTGTAGAATTTTGTGAAAGTGTGCACGGTCGACCAAGTCGCCGCCTTACACACCTGGGCTACAGAAGCCCCATGACGGCAGGCCCAAGACGTACTCAGAGATCTAGTAGAGTGCGCCTTCACAGGCACAGGGGGAACCTTCCCCTGCAAGGCATAGGCCTGTTCAATGGTCTGCCTGATCCATTTGGCGATGGTAGAGGCCGAAGCCGCCATGCCCTTCCGAGGACCCTCTGGAAGAACAAACAAGGAGTCCGTCTTACGAAAAGACTCAGTCGATTTAAGGTGAACCCTTATCGCCCGAACAACATCCAGAGAGTGCAATCTCATCTCCTTTGGATGTTTAGGCTTCGTGCACAACGAAGGCAAAACAATATCCTCGTTAAGATGGAATTCCGAAACTCGTTTCGGCAGAAAAGAAGGATTAGGTCGCAAGACCACCTTATCCAAATTAACAACCAGGTACGGAGACTTGCAGGACAAAGCCGCCAGTTCCGACACTCTGCGAGCCGAAGTGATCGCCACCAAAAAGGCGACCTTTTTGGACAACATAGACAACGAGATCTCCCTGATCTGTTCAAAAGGAGCACGTTGTAACACAGATAGAACGAGATTCAAGTCCCAAGGGGGCAAAGGATCCCTCCTAGGAGGAACCAGATGCCGCACACCCTGAATAAAGGTGCCAACCAAGGAGTTGGAAGCCACGGGACGTTGAAACAGAACGGCCAGCGCAGACACCTGACCCTTTATCGTAGCCAGCGCCAAACGCTGATCGACACCCGTCTGAAGGAAAGACAGCACACGGGAAACCGAGTACGTGCGGGGTGAAAACCCCCTGGACTCACACCAGGCAAAATAGGCCTTCCAAGTACGGTAATAAACCTTCCCCGAGGAAGACTTCCTCGCGTTGATCAAAGTATGAACGACCTCTGGAAAGAGACCCTTCTCCTTCAGGACCTCGGTCTCAACAGCCAGGCCGTCAAAGCCAGCGACTGTAAAGCAGGATGGTAAATCGGTCCTTGAGACAGTAGATCGTCTCGAAGAGGCAGACGCCAAGGGGCGTCGACCGCCAGATTCACGAGGTCTGCATACCAGGACCGGCGAGGCCAGTCCGGTGCCACAAGAATCACCGTGCTGCGTTCCGAGTGTAACCTGCGAAGGAACCTGGACAGCAACTGAATCGGTGGAAACGCGTACATCAGCCTGTACTGATGCCACGGGGCCACTAACGCGTCCGACGCGTCTGCCCGAGGGTCGCGCGTCCTTGCCACGAACCTCTTCACCTTGTAGTTGAGGCGAGACGCGAACAGGTCCACATCTGGAAGACCCCACTTCGCGCACAACATCTGGAAGACAGCCGGGTGGAGAGACCATTCCCCCTGATCCAGGGTCTGGCGACTCAGATAGTCCGCCTGCCAGTTCTCCACTCCCGGAATGTGAACCGCCGTTATCGCCGGGACATGAGTCTCGGCCCAAGATAGAATGTCGGCCACTTCTCGAGCCGCTCGGGCACTCCTGGTGCCCCCTTGGTGGTTGATGTAGGCCACCGCCGTGGCATTGTCCGTCTGCACCCGAACCGGGCAGCCCTGCAGCCGGTCCGTCCAGCGATGAAGACAGAGCCTTATCGCACGCAATTCCAGAATGTTGATCGGGATGGAAGACTCCCCCTCCGACCAGGTCCCCTGGGCGGACAGAACGCCCAGAACACCACCCCAGCCCGACAGGCTGGCATCCGTGGTGATTACCGTCCACGAGATCGGACGAAACGACTTGCCCCCGGACACCAACGGGGACTGGAGCCACCACAGAAGGTTTTCCCTGGTGCGATGACTCAACGAGATCTGAAGATCCAGAGATTGAGGTCGCCCGTCCCACCTGGACAGGATCTCCGCTTGGAGACCCCGCGTGTGAAACTGCGCGAAAGGAATCGCCTCGAAGGTCGAGACCATCAATCCCAGACACCTCATACCCGTCCGCAGAGACGAGTGTGGAACGTCCCTGAGGGACCTGACTTCCTCCTGAAGAGTCCTGAGTTTGTCTTCCGGCAGGAAGACCTTCGCCTGCACCGAGTCCAGTATCATTCCCAGATAGGGGAGACGAACCGACGGACTCAGTGTCGACTTTGGAACATTTATCGTCCAACCAAACTCCTGCAGAGTTTGCATTGTGACAGACAGGTCCTCCTCCAGACCCTGTCTGGTCGCAGACCGAACCAGAATGTCGTCCAGATACCCCAGGACAGAAATGCCCTGGGCCCTCAATAATGCCAGAACCGGTGCAAGCACCTTGGTGAAGACCCGCGGAGCCGAGGCGAGACCAAAGGGCAACGCCACGAACTGGTAGTGATCCTCCGCAATGGCAAATCGAAGGTATCTCTGATGACCCTCGAATATGGGGATGTGAAGGTACGCATCCTTCAAATCGATGGAGGCCATGAATTCCCCCGGAACGAGGGCAGCCACCACCGAGCGCAGGGATTCCATGCGGAACTTGCGAACCCGCACAGAGCGGTTCAGAGCCTTCAAGTCCAGAATCGGACGAACCTTGCCCTCCTTCCTGGGCACGGTGAACAGATTGGAATAAAACCCCCGAAATCTGTCCCGATGAGGCACCGGAACCACCACTCCCTGAGCCCTCAGGTCCCGCACCGCCAGGTGCAGATCCCGCAGGCGCTCTGGAGACAGTTGAAGATTTGAGGGAAAAAATCTGCTCTCCGGCCGAGAGAGAAACTCGATCTTGTAACCAGATCGAACGATTTCCAGAACCCATCTGTCCCGCACACGGGCCAACCAGGGCTGAAGAAAACCGAGCAAGCGTCCCGATACACCCCAAAACTGGGTGAGGGCGCCCCTTCAGGCCGAACTGTTATGGGCTGCAGGTCCGGATTGGCCGGACTTCTGTTTCCCAGACCAGGGCTTCTTCTGAGAGCCTTGGCCTTTGAATGGTTTGCCCTTGTAGTGCGGCCGAAAGGCACGAAAGGACCCCTGAGGGGGCCGAAAATTAGCATGCTTCTTCCCAGAAGCCCCCTTAGCCTTGGGGAAATGGGGCAAGAGAGTGCTCTTACCCCCGGTGATCCCCTTAATCAACACATCCAGGGACTCCCCGAAAAGGCGAGACCCATCATAAGGCAGATTGGCTAAGGTCTTACGTGAAGATTGGTCCACCGACCAACATTTCAACCAAACCAGGCGGCGAGACAACACCGCCACGCTGTGCACACGTGCAGCCAACGGAATCAGGTCCAGGTCCGCATCACACAGATACATGACACCCTGGTGGATCTGATCCACCATATCCAGGGTCGCCGCCGAGGCCGAATCGGCCACTAGGACGCGCCTAAGCATCTGCGTCCAACTTGCGATCGCCTGGGCCGCCATGAGAGAAGCAAACAGAGCCTTAAGCATAGAACCCGTAACAGAATAAGTATGACGGGCAAGAGACTCCAGTCTCCTATCCGTGGCATCATGGAAAACAGGGGAACCCTCTGCAGGAATCGCAGTGGCTTTGTTCAAAACCGCAATTGCATGATCCACTGGCGGAGGCACACACCACCGTTCATCAGTGGCAGGCGAGAAAGGATAACGCAGCTTAAATTTACTTGGTACCGCAAAAGGCTTGCGCAGATCGCGCCATTGATCCTTAACAGCGCGCTGAAAATCAGCATTGCAGGGAAAAACCTGCGGCGTCCTGCGTTTCCTCTGCGTCCCATAAGCCGCCAAGGCAGCGGGGGGACACACTTCGTCCTGCAAACGTAGCGTCTGCTTAATGGAAGCAATCAACTCATCCATGATTGCAAGCTCTTCAGGCGAGCCAGGGGGAGAATTATCAACCCCCTCAACTTCAGCCTCTACCTCAGACCCCACTAGATCAAGAGAGGAGCGGGACCCCGATAAGGAGGTCCCTGCCAGAACAGCCCCATCACCTTCACCCTCAGAATCAGAGGACAGAGCAACTCTGGGCCGTTTAGTAGATTGAGCAGCCACCAGCATCTGCACCTGAGCAGCAAGGCCAGCCACAATAGTGGCTAAATCCCCCCCTGGGGGGGAAACAGCGGTCCCCTGGCTTTCCACCAATACTGTAGGAAACTTGCCCTCCTGAGAATCCATTGCCCCTGTAATGCCAGACAACCAAGGGTTAACTGTCCCCTTTTAGCAAGCGCGGCAAGCGCAGCCCACCGCACCACACTCAGGCACAATGAGACCCCCACAGGGAATATACAAACTGAATACAGGCAATGGATAGCAAGAACAGAAGGATAAAACCTGAGGAGACCCCGCTGCTGCTGCTGCCTCGATCGGTGTTCCTGGAAAGAGGAAGTGATGCTGCCAGGGCGCTCTATGTAAGCCTATGGAGGCTACAAGAAAATGGCCGCCGTGCATGTAAACCATGCTGCCGGAGCGGGCGCCGGTAAAATGGCGTCGTTTGGCGCCGAAAACGCCGCTCCACAGTGCATAAAAACACACACATTACATCCCAATATAAGGATACATGTTAGATCGCCTGCAGCGATCGCTGTATATGCCCAAACATGCCAAGAAAAAACGTGCCCCACAGCACACAGCTTCTCACACTGCCCAGCCTGACACACACAGTGTCATACAGCTCCCCCCCCCCTTGCAGCCCACAGCATGCAGCCGAGAGATAGGGAGACAAGCAGTGTGATTAAAGGCAGGTTACACAGTCCCAGACTGAGACCCCCCCAGACAGACAGGTCCCCACATAAATACACTTACCTCACATGGCGTGGGGAACCCGCACAGGCGAACAAGCCGCTGCACATGAGGCAGGGAGAGTCGCAATTCAAGACGCACACAATGGAGGTTAAGAAACCGCACAGCGTCCGGTGAGGTAGCCACCTCACCAATCATCCCTGCACCGAACAGGGATGGGTCGTTCACTGTGCCAGGAGCGTTACCTGGCTGAACGCTCGATGGCAGACTGGGAAGCCACTGACCCACGACCTGCGACCAGGGGGATCAGCCCGAGACCCAGGCCGCATGACCCTCTTCGTCCGAAGAACTAACTAATGCTGACAAAAATAACAGCTAAGTAAAGATAGAGAGAAAACTCAAACAAAATATTAAAAAGAAGAAAGAGTCTGGGACAGAAAGTCCCAGCACAGAGAGAGCCAGCCACTCCTGACAAGCTAGACATTAAAACTGAGATATGGTTGCAGGAAGTAGGAGGGTATTGACTGAGGGGACCACCCCTTGAGGGTGGGATATGTTAAAGCTTTATTGTTAACATATTCTGTTGCCTAGCTACTCCTTCGGAGCAAAGTCTAATACCCCATATGTGACGAATATGAAGAGGCGGCGACTGTCGGAGGACGTAAGAGAAAAGGATTTTACGGTAAGTACAAAAATCACATTTTCTCTTTCGTCCACCGACAGACGTAGCTGCTGCTTTAAATCTTAGACGATTGGGACGTCCAAAAGCAGTTACCACTGAGGGGTGGGAAAAGGACAAACCCAAAAGGAATGCAATTCCCATGGCCAATATAGCCAACAATAAAACATGGAGCCCAACAAGAAACAACTGTGGCTCAAATGTAACAAAACCATAAAAAGGAGGATAACAAGAAGATAACTCCTTACACGGCGGCCCGCAAAACCTTGCGGCCAAAAGACGCATCTGCAAATGTCAGCACATCCACTCTACAAAGCATGCTGAATGTGTGTACCGACAACCAGGTGGCTGCCGTACAAACCTGCAGCACTGACGCTTGATGGCAGAAGGCCCAGAAGGCACTTAACGCCCGCGTAGAGTGAGCAGCGACAGGGAAAGGTGGAACCTTCCACAAACAGAGAATCTGACTCACGAAAGGACTCAGCAACCTCAAGATACACCCGTATTGCCCGAACCACATGCAAATAAAGCAAGGCAATTTCCACCGGATGTGAAGGTTTCGGACAGAGTGAAGGGAGCACTAAGTCCTCATTCAAATGAAAGTCAGAAACTACCTTAGGTAGGAACGACGGATTAGGTCGTAACACCACCCTATCCCCATGTATCACCAGACACGGGGAACGGCAAGACAATGCCGCCAGTTCAGACACCCTCCAAGCAGGAGGTGATAGCCACCAAAAGGGCAACCTTCTGCAACAAGTCAAGTAGCGAAATGCGCCTAATGTACTCAAAAGGATGCAGAAAAACCGACAGAACCAAATTAAGATCCCAAGGAGGCATCAGGAACCTCCAGGGGGGGAGCTAAATGGCAACCCCCCCCCCCCCCCGTAGAAAAGGTACGAATCAACAAATGATTGGCCAATGGATGTTGGAAATACACAGCCAAAGCTGAGAGCAGACACCTAAGAGTGCCCAAAGCCAAGCGTTGGTCCACTCCAGTCTGCAAGAAGGCCAGAAGTTCACCAACAACAAATGATCTGTGAAGTAGATGTAAAGACTCACACAAAGCAATGTACGCCAACAAAGCACAATGACAGACCTTCCTAGAAGTAGATTTCCTAGCCTTAAGCAAGGTAGGAATCACCGAAGCAGACAGACCCCTGTCCAACACCGAGCTCACAACAGTCAAGCCGTTAAAGCCAGCGACCGCAAGGCAGGACGGAAGATGGGACCCTGCGACAAATCTTCCCTCAGAGGAAGAGCCCACAGACCTGTCACTTTTAGCCGAATAACGTCGGCGTACCAGGATCACAGCTCCAGCTCGATCTTGCGCAGCAGGCAAGGCAACAGTTCAACGAAGGAAATGCATAAAAAAAGAGCCCGTCAAGACTCCAAGGAGCCACCAGGGCGGCCACGGCCAGAGGACCCCTGAACCAAGCCACAGACTACGGAACTTTTCTGTTCTGCCTGGAGGCGAACAGATCCACATCCGGGGTTTCCCACCGGAGACACAACTGGTTAAACACTTGCGGACGCAGAGACCACACTCCCTGAACCAGGGTATGCCGACGCAGACAAGACCGCTTGCCAGTTGTCTACGCCGGGGATATACACGGCGGATAGGGCCGGAACAGAAGTCCCAGCCCAACACAGAATCTCGGCTGCCTTCAGGGCACGCTTGGTGCCCCCACGATGATTGACATATGCCACAGCCATGACATTATCCGACTGGACTCGGACAGGACACCCTGAGAGAGTGTCCGTCCAATGGATCAAGCTCAACTTGATAGCCGCAGTCCCAAAACGTTGAGTGGAAGTTTGGGGTCCGCCATCGTCCAAGTACCTTGGACAGACAGACAGAGTGCCCAGCACCCTGACAGGCATCCGTTGCCAGCACCGTCCACAGAACGGGAAGAAAGGACTCCCCGTGAAGGAGGTTCAGAGAACTGAACCACCAATGCAGGGAGTCCCTGGAGCTCTGGCTCAAGGAATCAGATTGTCCAGGGGTGCGGGGTCCTTGTCCCATTTGACAAGGATCTCCTGTTGAAGAATTCTCGTGTGGGCCTGAGCAAATGGCACGGCTTTGAAGGAAGACACCATGAAGCCCAGTACTGGCATGGAGGATCGGAGGGAAACCCGGTCGCAAGCCAGCACAGACAGAACCGTCTCCAACAACTTCTGCAACTCCGTAGGAGGAAGAAACACCTTCATAGACGAGGCCAGGACCATTCCCAGGTACTCCAATCTGGTCGTTGGAACCAAAGCAGATTTCTGAAGGTTGAGATTGCAAACAAACTACTGCAGAGTGCGAATAGTCACCTCCAGATGTCGCTCCAATTGCGCAGACGACTCTGCTCGGAGAAGGAGATCGTCCAGATAACCCAGGAGTGCTAACCCTCTCTGCCGAAGCAGAGCCAATATAGGGGCTAACACCTTGGTGAAGACCCAGGGAGCAGAGGCAAGCCCAAATGGCAATGCCATAAATAGAAAATGGACCTAGCCCACCGCAAAACGGAGAAACCGTAGATGGGCCTGACAAACGGGGACATGAAGATAGGCATCCTTGATAGCGATCAAGGCCAACAGATCCCCCTGATGCAGGAACGCCACCCTGAGCACAGGGATTCCATGCAAAACTTCTGGACGCATACAAGCAGTTCAACAGTTTGAGGTCCAAGATTGGACGCAATTTGCCCTCCTTCCTTGGAACAGGAAAGAGGCAGGAATCAAAACCTCTAAAGCGATCTATATGAGGGACTGGGACAATCCCTCAATGGGTAAGCAAATCCCGAATTGCATTCTGCAACCCAGCCAGACCGTCTGAGGGCAGCCAAAGATTGGAAGGAAAAAATCTGTCCGGAGGACGGGAACAAAACTTTATCCTGTACCCGGACTGAAGCACCTCGTGAACCCACCTGTCTAGTAACCGGGAAATCCATGGATTCCGGAAAGAAACTGAGATGTTCCCGTACCCCTAGAACGGGTGGGGCGCCCCTTCAGATGGAGGAGGCCCGTCTGGGGTTGCTGGGGGCGGAAGGTTTCGGCGTCCCAGCCCATCGTTACCCGGAGCCTTTACCACCCGATGTCTGCTTTGATTGCTGCGACCCGGTCGCACAAAAAAGGCGCTTCTGGACAGTAAAGGAAGGACCCCGCTTACGCGAGGGGCCTTCGGCTCATAGGAATGGGGAAGGAAAGGACTCATACCCCCAGTGATCTACTTGATCAAGTCATCCAAGGCAGAACCAAAGAGGCGATCACGCTGGTATGGGAGATCTGACCACAACAAGAATTCAACCATATCACACTAACCACCGATGCTCTAGCCGCAAGCTGGAGGACATCCAGATGAGCATCACATACGAATTGCAGAGTCTGCGATAACAGATCAGTAAGTTCCAGTGTAGCTGACGACACGTGAATAGCCGTCAGTGCCTCTCTCAGAGCCTTCTCCCATACAAACACAGTCTGGGAGACTAGTATTGTAGCCATGGCAGGCCTGAGAATAGAGCCCACCACCGTATACAGGTGGCGAGAGAAGACCTCAATACGTCTATCAGTCACATCAGATTAGGATGAGGACACTGCCACTGGTAAAACCGTGGCCATATAAATACCACATAACTGGGGGTACACCTGAGGGGAAACCGTCCATTTGTGCAAGATCCCTTCCTCAAACGGGGAGCGCCCGGCTAAACGTTTGGAAATCGCAGGTGTGTGACTAGGTCGCCGCCATTGTTCTTCCACCAAGGTGGATAAAACTTCAGGACAGGGAGAAACCCTGGCCGACTTTTTCGCTCTGAGGGATCCAAAGGAGACTGAGTCCCCTAGCGATTTAGAAATCGCATCCGTGAGTTGCGGTGAGTTGAGGTCTCACACTGCGGTGAGTTGAGGTCTCACACTGAGGATATTAAAGCATCCACCAAGGCCTATTCCTGTGCTAAAGTGGATGTAGAAGTATCCACTTCTGCATCAAAAGCATCTGAATGCAGGGACGCATCCTCTAGGAGAGGGTCTGCATCGCCAGTGACCATGTCAGCCTCAGAATCTGAGGTCTGAGAGGAGACAGGCGAGGGCGTTTCATAGAAAAAGCTGCTGCAATAACCTTACCCATTTCCGTGAACATTGCTTGCCTCAGATGCTGGCCCCCGGGATACATCAGGGGTCGCAGATAAACAGGAGGAGTCCATGTTAGAATACATGGCCCAGCAGTATATGTGCACGTACACAGACCAGACAGGGAACATGGAAGCACTGGAACCTGCACCACAAGGGCTAATTAGGGGACACCTACAGGCAGGTATAATGGCCTCCTGTTGCAAGTAAAACTCTGAAACACCACAGGTTCCAGCAAGACCACCGCCCCCCCCCCCCCCCCCCAGGGGCGTGTACCACGCCTTTAAGAGGTGATCGCCGTGCACAAAATATATCAGGGAATCACTAAAGCCCCTCAGGGCATGAACCCCCCTGTAAATGCACTAATGAGGCCAAGAATAGCACCATGTAGTTACCACACCATGAGAGCAGCATGTCCAGGACAGCGCAGATCAGTGTGAAAAAGAAACACCCCTCGAGTTCCCGCTGTCTAAGCGTCTCAAGTCTCCAAGAAAATGGCCGCCGGCTTCAATGAAGGAGACAACCCTAGCTGCAGAGGCCCGTACTACAAAAAAAGGCACCAGACCACAACAAAATGGCGGCGCGCGCCTAACAACTTCCGGCGGGGGCCTAGTGAGGCCCGCCCAGTAACAGGCCTGGGGGTCCTGGCCGGGTGTCTTCCACAGTGAAGATTCCCCCCCCCCCCCCATAGCAGTCAGTGCAGTTTTTTTGTTCTGCCTATTCCTACTCCTGTAGGAGGCAATACAACCCAGTAGTTATGATTTATGGAGCGCTGTGTCTGTCGATGAACGAAAGAGAAAATCTGTTTTACGAGATAATAAAAGGCAAAAAAGAAAAAAAAAAAAACCCTGAAAACATCCTTCGAAGTAAAATGTATATCTATGGTATAAACCTCATAGATATATATATATATAGAACTTACCAAGAATCTCATCAAATATTTTATACAATCCCGGTACATAAGTAATATCGCGGCAATTCATTCCACTGTCCTCATCATAAACCCACATTGGCTAGAATAGAAGAAAACACACATTGTCAAGATTAAATGACAAACAACATTTGGCTTTACTGTCAAATAAGGACAGGAATAAAAACAAACCATAGCACTTTGAAACATACTAAAGTGGCAAGCAAATCAATTTCCATACTTGCTGACCACTACAGGTAGAAGGAATAAAGCCTTTAGCATAGCACATCACGTCTGTGCCACTACAGAGTAAAGTAATAGAGCATCTTTTTCTTCAAGAATGAATAACAAAATGTATTCTTGTGCACTACCACTTTTCACTTCCTTGAAATAGGACAGCAACACATTATTGGGAAAAAATAGAGACCCGAACAGTTCCCCCCTGCGCATATGTAAAAATTATACATAAAAACTAAATACTGCAGCTCATCACCAAGTGAACAAATAGAAATACATAAATAAACACAGCGCTGAAAACAGTGTAGATATAAATAAATTATGTTAATAAAAACCAGTGATCAATAAATACGTGATCTAAATACAATTGAAATGATAAATAGTCCAATCACAGCCAACGTAACACGTCACTTCCGGTGTGATGGAACACAAGTGGAAGTTGCGCTGGAACGCACGCCGCTATCTACAGCGAGGAGGATGGTAGGACTGCCTTCCACTAGACGCCGGGGATATCTTATTATCTATTGATGTATCTTTATATAATGATGAGCTTTTAATACTCCTATATATTGTAAGTGTATTTCCTGGAGATCTTTTGATTGATTAAACTTTATTGGAACGTACTGCACCATCTGTTCTTTTGTTCTTGTTTATATATCCATATGGGAAGGACATCTTGAAGGCACCAAAACCCTATCCACTTGCCTAAGCCTTTTAGACCCCTGGACTATAAGGTCTCAAGGGGTCCACATAATCTGGTAAGTGGACTCACGTGTGGGGAAGAGGGCACTTGTGGATTCTAAATTATCGGTTAATGTTCACTTGGGAGCACCTTTGGATCACTCAACATTTGCACAAGAAATTTTCACAGTGGACACTTTTTTTTTTATTTTTGGTTATTTGTACACTTATTCATCTTTTTGATTGGACTATTTATCATGTCAATTGTATTTAGATCACGTATTTATTGATCACTGGTTTTTATTAAGATAATTTATTTATATCACTAGATTTATATCTACACTGTTTTCAGCGCTGTGTTTATTTATGTATTTCTACATTATTGGTAAAAACTGTGCCTAGAGTCGAACACCCAACAGAGAATACAATTAAAGACTTCCATTTGGCGCTATAAACTATGATGAAAATACTTTCCAAAGCCCTGCTATTACCAGATTTAAACCACTAACCTCTTATGTACAAGGTCAAACATAAAGCAGTATTAAACCCAAAAGCAAACATTTGTTATATTGCAGCTTACTAATTCTTTTGATGGCATTAGATTACTTTCTAGTTTTTAGGCTTTCATCCGTTTATTTTCACTTTGTGATCTTCCCGTTTATTTTCACTTTGTGATCTTGCCAGTAAGTCAGCTGTTTTTTTTCAACAGAACAAGCTGTTCTGTAGATGTAGAGTTAAGAAGGTTGAGACAAACCAACTCCATTGTTGATCTTGTTGTGTATCTCTAATTTCAGATAGACAAGCTTACCAGATAGAGATCATGAAGTTAGGAATACACAAGACCAACAAAAGGAGTTTATTTCTGATTTCCATTCCCAATCTAGGCAAGTCTAATCCATTTTCCACAAGCATTGACCTATTTTGTTCATGAACAAAGTTCTTTGACCAGTGCTACCAAAAGATATGAAACTAGTGGTGCACCGAAATTTCAGCAACTGATATTTTCCGGCCAAAAATGGGCCTAACCCATTTGGGCCGAAAACGTGTCATATATGCTGAAAATTAATGGCCGCCACAGCAGCAGCTTTAACTTTAACTTATATGGTGTGTGACCGGCCGCGGCTGGCTCCCGAGACCCGCCGTTTGTACCTCCTCGCCCGCCCTGTGCTAGAATCGCCAGCCGCCTGGCAACCAGTGACGTCACAGTCCCGAGTAAAGAGAGGCCGAGAAGAGGACCCAGCATGCAGAGCAGAGGAGGATCTTCCTCGTCGTCCTCCGTGCCCATTACTGACTCGCTGGCTCCACCCACCTCCTCCCTCCATCTTCTACTGTATGGCCGCTGCGGATAGAAAGGACAGGAGCAGAACCAGAGTCAACCTGCTATCTGTGGGGAGCAGTGAGTGACAACATATCATGTGTTATGATGTGCATCATTGTTTCCCTCTACTTAGTTACCCCCTGGAACTAAACCTGTGTAGAAAAAACTATTTTAAAATCATTTTGGGGGGGTGATTTCGGTTTTCGGCCAACGGCATCCGGAATTTTCGGTTTCTGTTTCGGCCCAGAATTTTCATTTCGGTGCATCCCTATATGAAACTATTGATAGAAAAGCCCCAAATTGTGGGGACAGGATTGTTAGGAAGGTATTAGAACCCCTCAGTAGGATATGACCTTTCTGGATTGGAAAGGTTTTTGCTCATATGGTAATGTAAAGGGTGTAGTTACTGTAGCGCAAATAGAAGTAATTTGAGGACTTTTTATTCTCAGACCATTAATAAGGTGTACACAGTTTCTGCTACAAATTTATTTTATTACAGGTACTGACAGCGCCGTTATTTTTTACAGGGCCCTCGTGGCTTTCAATATACTGGGCGCATGAAGAGACCTTTGTAAAAACGAAAAGCTGAACATGTAGAAAATATCATTGGGTATAGTGTCTGCTTGCACTTAAGACAGGTTGACAATAAATACCCCAAAAGTTTGGGGTTTTAGGGGGTAGACAGTTTATCCCTCCTAAAGAGATTCCAATAGGATTAGGAACCTCCCCAGGAGGGAAACTAAATGGATATATATGTTAATATCCTTAAGCCCAAACAGACTTGAGATAGGCAAATTATTTTATTAGTGATTATTAATATCTACTGTCTTTTTTGGTGGTTAATTCTATAGTATATGAAATCTTTTGGGTTCCTTTTAGAATGTTGATTGTATGTCTCGATTTTATTTTAACCCCTATTTGGATATACAATAATCGGTTATAAACAATTGCTACATATGCACGGGATTAGTGCTAATGGGTTACATTTTTGTGGTTAACCATTTTAATGGGCTTTTATGGAGTATATATTTATCAATGTTTGTATTAGGCTTGGTAACTGGGTTCCCAAATCTTTTAACTTTGGTTTACCCTCTTGCTTATGTATGTGTGAGCAGCCACATTGTTTATGTGCCTTTTTCACAGTGGACTTTGGTGATGGAAGGGTTCAAAAAAAAGTCAACCAAATGAAAATGAAATAAAAAAAAAATACAAAACATGCGTTGGGATTCCACCACCAGAAAAGTGCCCACTCACCATTAATTCAGTGACCTCTCTCTAAATTACTAAAGGTCAACAAGCGCATTAGGATAAATCCTTCAGATCGTTTATTCCATACATCAGTTATTTTCTTCAAACCTGTATCTTCAATATTCATTTTAAAGACACCACAATATCAAACCAGAGAAGTACTATAGTATAGTATTTTATTGTGCCAGGTGTATAAAATAGCAAAGTATAGAACCCACTTGTTTATGTGTCTAGACTTCAACCCACGGGAAGTTTGGGCCAGATGTGACGTCACATCAGAGAATAAAGAGAGGACATATGTGGAGCTTCGACTAGTTTTGTTAATTGCATCTTCAGTTAATCAGTGAAACTAGTCGACGCTCCATGGGTGTCATCACTTCCTGCTCCGATGCAATATTACGTCTGGCCCAAACTTTAGGTTATGGGAACACATGCTGTTCACCAAGCGCTACAGCGGTGCTGGTTTGATTGCAAGGCTGTTTACATTGGTTGCGCATGACATCACCCGCGGCCATCTTTCAGGTAGGCTTACTGTATTGAGCGCTTGTTTTATGCACTTGTGACAAGTGCTGTACTGGCAAGTTTCTTATCTGCTTTTAAATAAATGTTGTGACTATACAGGGAGCACTAGATGTCTTTTTTTTTTTTTTTTTTTTAAACGTATTTACTTATATACAGGGAGGAATCCCCATCAGGAAATGAAAAACCCCTGATTCCTGGGAATGTGCGGATAGACCTTAAGGTTCTTATGTAGGAGGGGAGCAGTTAGTGGTGTTGGAGGAGAAGGGTTTGGGCGCACTGACACCCACAAGTCGTCTGAGCACTTTATCCCACAGCGGCATATCTATGTGGATGGATGATTACACTTTTTGAATTTTATATTTTTTATTAATATATTTTATTAATCTTTTGCGCTGCACTGTTTTGCTTATTATGTTCTATTGAGGTATTGTGTTTTGACCTTTTAGTGTTCAGCTTGCAAATAAGTGTTTATTAGCTTTTATGTTTGTGCTGAATATTTATTGCATATTATTCTGTTTACAAGTCTGGGCACATAAACAAGTGCTATACCTCGCTATTTTGTACACTAGGCACAATAAAATAGTTCACTACAGACTCTCCTTGTTTAACGACCTATAACAACTGCTGAGACTTTCGACCAGCTCTCACTTTTACTTTCTGGGCATTGTATTGTACAATACAGGATTTTTGTTGATATTTTTGTGTTCTGTACTTATGCAAATTAAAACAATGTTATTGAGTTGGAGTTTTGTGTTTATATCTTTTTTTTTTTTCAGAATACAGTACAGTAGTTAAAGAGGAGTTCCAGGCACCTATAAAAAAAATAAAATGTCAGCAGCTACAAAAAGTCACGCTGCACATTCTGAATGGTGGATGCAGTCTTCTGGGACCTCTTAGTATCCCAGAAGACGGCAGGGGGGAGGGAGCGAGGAGAACTTCCATTGCCGAGCGCCACGGCTTTAAAACGGAAGTGGGAGCAGGTACCTGTTTCCCCCGCTCCTCAAAAGTGAGGAGCAGGGGATGGGTCCTTAAAGCAGAACTTCTTTTTGGGGGAAAAATGCTTATAATATTGATTACTTTTGGCTTTAACAACCTGGTCGCTGGAACAGAACTTGGTCATTAAGTGAGGAGAGCCGGTATAGTACTTCTCTGGTTTGATGTTGTGGTGTCTTTGGAGTGAATACTGAAGATACAGGAGATAAAAACTGATGTATGGTTTGAACGATCTGGAGGATTTATCCCAATGCGCTTGTTGACCTTTAGGAATTCATGGGGAGTGCACACTTTTCATAGTGGTTGGTGATTTATGGTGGCACGATTGGAAGATCATTTATTGGCACATAGAAGATCTAAATGCATGGTGGTAGAATCATAATGCATGTTTTGGATTTTTTTTATTTTTATTTTATTTTCATTTGTGTTCAACTTTTTATGATTATTGTTTTTGTGCAGATTTATGCAAGCACCTATCTATTCTTTTATATTGCTTATAGAGTGTATTTTCACTTTAAAGGGAGCAGCTTCACTGGTTTGAATTTAAAGCGGAGTTCCACCCAAAAGTGGAACTTCCGCTTTAGGGAGTCCTGACCCCCCGACATGCCACATTTGGCATGTCATTTTTTGGGGGGGGGGAGCGGGTACCTAGTTTTGACAGGTACCCGCTCCCACTTCCGCTCGGAGCGCCGCGGCGCCCTGAGCGGAAGTTCTCCTCTCCCCCTCCCTCCCTGCAATCTTCTGGGACACGTCAGAGGTCCCAGAAGATTGCCGGCCAATCACGGCGCGCAGCGCGACTCGCGCATGCGCAGTGGGCACCCGGCTGTGAAGCCGCAAACTGTAACAGCCGGGTGCCCACAGCAGTGATGCCGGCGCCGTGGGAGAGGATCGAGGCTTCCGGCGGCCGCATCGCTGGACCGTTGGACAGGTGAGTAAATGGCTGGAACTCCGCTTTAAGGGTACGAGCAAGTTCCTTTATTTATGCCAAACTATAAATATTGGGCTGCCATGCTGTTCAGCCATTCCCTGGAAAAACTTGAACGGATGAAATGCGCTGGAGCATGACTGTACGGCAACCTGATGTGACACGAGTGGCTTACTGGAAATTACATATTGGGTTGTGGGTGAGACACCGACACTTCCGGCAGAAGCTTCCGGTCTCTGAGCACTAAGAATCGCTGCTTTTTACTTTGGTTTCATCCTAAGAGCTGAGTTGATGTGCATTACAATATTGTATATTTGCGAGTAGTTTTATTCTTTAATAAAGTGTAAATGTTTTTACGGTATCTCACTATTGGGAGTCTTGTTTTTCTTATATTGCATCTAGGGGAATCCTGTATATGGGGAAGGTTTGGAGGGCAAGAATCTAGAGGCATCGCACAATCTGCAGCTTTGATACCTAGAGCGCAGTGTGCTAATCTGTAAGGAGAGAGGCATATTTGTTTGGTGAATTTTAGTCTGTGGGGAGAGGTGGAACATTGAAGCACAGGGTGTCACATAAGAAGATATGCGTGTTTTACCTCACTTCATTGGATTTGAAAGGACTCCTTTGCCGTATTTTGAGTTTCTCATTCACCCAAGCACGTGGTGGACTTATTACAGTTGTTGGATGTGTATAACTTTTATGTTCACAGCCCTAAAAAATTTTTTTGTTTTTGAGATTTTATTTTTGGTGTTGGCTTTAGGACTGCTTTAAACAGATTTCATACTTTGTACATTACATGAAAATTGTGCCAACCATAAAGCATAAAAATTATACAAGATATTTAAAATGGGGTGAGCATTACTAGATAACACATTTAAATACCGTATATTCAACTCATATATATAAATATATACCTGAGTGACAGGCTCCACAGATCCAATGTATGTATCAGGTCGGAGGAGGATATGTTCAAGCTGAGTCTTCTTCTGGTAGACTCTCTCCACAGACATTTTCTTAGCAGAATCAGACATTTTCTTAGAATCATTTTTGTTGTTACTGACGTTTTCACCTTTTTCCCCTTTTACACCCTTTTCACCTTCTTTTTTCGATACATTGTTCTGATTATCAAACAAGGTCTGAAAGCCAAAAGTGGGACACAGAATGAGAAGCATTCTCACACAGTAGGTTTTACAAGACAGGTGGTTACACAGGCAGATGGATAAAGGCAAAGTTAGAGGTGTATACCTTAAAGGATTGTTTTGCTAACAAGCACTAGAAGAAAAAGAGGAACTCAACAGTCAGACAATTGGTTTCTTTAAAACAATTGCAACAGAGCGAGTGAACACCAAAACTTTTGAAAACCTTGACCAGAAATAGTATAGACTTTACTCATAGCTTTTGTGAGGCCCCTTATTTTCACAAATAAAACCTAACTTCTGCTCAGGCTGCAATACTTACTGCCTCTACAGCACTATCCACCCCAAAGTGGCCCTAGTCTCCAGGTTGAATGGCATCAGTGTCATTACCAATCACCAACAGTATGTATGGTGGACTTACCCAGATGTGGGGTAGTGAAAATATTGTAAAATTTAGAGTGGGCCAAAATGCCAAGTTTAGAAACGCTGTTCCACAAAGACAGTACAATAGATGGAAAACGGACCTGGTAAAAAGAGCAGCTTCCAAATGTCTACTGCATATGCTATATCATTCACACTGTCTGAACGATAAGGTGGCCAGAGTTGTGCATCTATGTTTATATGCGCTACCATTGTCCTCAACATTCCTTAAAATGCTGATCAACATCCAAAAAAATGGATTTTTGTAAGAACTTACCGTAAAATCCTTTTCTCTTAAGCTCATTGACAGACGTAGTCTTCTTGATTCTCAAGAGCTGGGTTATGTTGTCTCCGCAGGAGTAGGACTAGGCAGAATGACAAAACGTTCTGGCTCCACCTTAGGGGCAGTCCCTGAGGGTATATCCTCCCTCTCTCTGCTACAGGGAATCAGTACTGTTTAAAGCAGTACAGAGAATTTAACCCAACCCAACTCAATGATAGAGGGGCGGGGACTACGTCTGTCAATGAGCTTAAGAGAAAAGGATTTTACGGTAAGTTCTTACAAAAATCCATTTTTCTCTATCGCTCATTGACAGACGTAGTCTTCTTGATTCTCAAGAGCTGGGACATCCAGAAGCAGTGCCACAAATGAGGGGTGGGATTGACAAAATCAAATCCAATCTAGAAGGCCCAACCGGTGCCAAACTAGAAGTTTTAAAGGCTCATTATAAACAAAGAATGAGACTAAAGAAAAATTTTCCAACGGAAAAAACCCTCGAGGTAGACCACTGGTCTCCTCAAATTGCGGCCTGCAAAACCTTGCGGCCAAACGAGGCATCAGATGATGCCATTACATCAACTTTATAATGTTTAGTAAAGGTATGCACTGACGACCAGGTAGCCGCCTTGCACACCTGGACCACTGACGCCTGATGGCGAAAGGCCCATGACGCACTAAGTGCCCGAGTGGAGTGCGCCTTAACAGGGAACGGGGGCTCCCGACCCTTAATAGAATAAGCCTGTACTACCGTCTGTCTGATCCATCTGGAAATGGTCGCGGCAGATGCAGGCAACCCCTTTTTGGGTCCATCTGGGATCACAAAAAGTGAATCCGTCTTGCGAAACGAGTCTGTCGTTTTCAAGTATACCCTGATCGCCCGGACCACATCCAAGGAGTGTAAAGCAAACTCCCGAGGATGACTGGGCTTAGGACACAGGGAAGGTAATACAATTTCTTCATTCAGATGAAATTCTGAAACCACTTTTGGTAGGAAGGATGGATTCGGACGAAGAACCACCTTATCTCTATGAACCACCAGATATGGTGAACGACAAGATAATGCGGCCAGTTCTGACACCCTGCGTGCAGAAGTAATAGCCACCAAGAAGGCCACCTTCTGGGACAACGTGGGTAGAGGAATCTCCCTAATATCTTCAAAGGGAGGTTTCTGAAGAACCGACAACACTAAATTAAGATCCCAGGGGGGTAACGGCGCGTGCACTGGCGGAGCCAGATGTCGCACCCCCTGGATGAAATTCCGCACCAAGGAATGAGTAGCCAAAGGCTTCTGAAAGAAGATGGCTAATGCTGAGACCTGACCCTTGATAGTACTCAAGGCCAGTTTCTGCTCAACCCCTTGTTGCAGAAAAGCCAATATTCGACTAATCGAATAAGACCGAGGACGGAACCCCAAAGGTTCACACCATGCAATGTAGGACTTCCATGTGCGATGATAAATCTTTCTGGAAGTCGCTTTCCTTGCTTCAACTAGAGTAGGAATAACTGAAGCTGACAAACCTTTGTCCTTCAGCACCTGGGTCTCAATAGCCAGGCCGTTAAAGCCAGCGATCGTAAAGCAGGATGGAAGATCGGTCCCTGAGACAGTAGATCCTCCCTGAGAGGAAGTCTCCACGGGAAGTCCGCCACCAGTCTGACCATGTCGGCGTACCAAGCTCGACGAGGCCAGTCCGGAGCTACCAGGATTACTGGGATTCCTTCCTCCTCTATTCTGCGAAGAAGTCTTGGCAGTAACGCGAGAGGAGGGAAGGCATATATTAGCTGGTATTGCCCCCACGGGGCGATCAGTGCGTCTGCGGTTTCTGCTAGAGGATCGCGGGAGCGAGCCACGAATCTCTGAACTTTCCTGTTGAATCGTGATGCCAACAGATCCACATCCGGGGTGCCCCACCGTAGGCACAACTGGTGGAAAACGTCTGGATGGAGGGACCATTCCCCCTGATCCAGGGTCTGACGGCTGAGATAATCTGCCTGCCAATTCTCCACCCCCGGAATGAACACCGCAGAGATTGCTGGAACAAATCGTTCCGCCCAGCGAAGAATGCAAGCCACTTCTTTGGCCGCTCGGGCACTCTTGGTGCCCCCCTGGTGATTGACATAAGCCACGGCCGTGGCATTGTCCGACTGGATCCGAACCGAGCTGCCCTGGAGCTGCTCGGTCCAGTGAATCAGACAAAGTCTGATCGCTCTCAGTTCCAATACATTTATCGGTAACCTGGATTCTTCCGGGGACCAAAGTCCCTGGACAGATAACTGACCGAGAATTCCTCCCCATCCGGATAGACTGGCATCCGTGGTCACTGTCGTCCAATATATTGGCAGAAATGACTTTCCCTGGCTGAGCATCGGAGACCGAAGCCACCATACCAGAGACTCTCTGGTCTGTTTGCTCAATCGGATCTGATTGTCCAGGGATTCCGGATTCCGATTCCATCTGAGAAGAATCTCTTGCTGAAGAATTCGGGTATGGGACTGGGCAAATGGGACTGCTTCGAACGAAGCCACCATCAATCCCAGAACCCTCATGCAAGTCCGAAGGGAAGACCAGCTGTTGGACAGTAACAACTGGACTGCAGATTGAATCTTTCGGAGTTTCCCTACCGGAAGAAAAACTCTTGTCCTGACTGTGTCTAGAATTAGACCCAGATATTCGAGCCTCTGGGTGGGAACCAGAAATGACTTTTGCTGGTTCACCAGCCACCCGAATTCCTGTAAAGAAATCATAGTAATTTCTATGTTTTGTAGCAAGGTCTGAGGAGACTCTGCATGAAGCAGAAGATCGTCTAGGTAACCTAGAATCGATATACCTCTTTGGCGCAGAAGTGCCAACATTGGGGCCAACACCTTTGTGAAGACCCGCGGAGCCGTGGCGAGACCGAAAGGTAACGCCACAAACTGATAGTGGTTCTCCTCTACGGAAAAGCGTAGAAAACGCTGATGTCCTGCGAAAATGGGAATGTGAAGATAGGCGTCCTTGATGTCTATGGACGCTAGGACATCCCCTGGATGCAGGAAGGCTGCTACCGTGTGAATGGACTCCATTCTGAATCTTCTTATGTTGACGAAAGAATTGAGTGCTCTTAAGTCCAGAATTGGACGCACTTTGCCCTCTTTCCTGGGTATTGTAAACAGGTTTGAATAAAACCCTTGAAACCGTTCTGTCCAAGGAACGTGGACTACCACTCCTTGTTGTAGTAAATCTGTGACTGCTCTCCGCAGATCTTCTAAACGATCTGCGGATAGTCGGATATTGGAAGGGAAGAATCGCGCCGGTGGGAGAGATCGAAACTCGATCTTGTACCCTGACCTTATGACTTCGCAAACCCATTTGTCCGGGATTCTGGAAAGCCATGGATCCGGGAACCGGCGAAGACGTCCCCCCACCCCAGTTATGGGTGGGGGCGCACCTTCAGGCTTTGGATGGTTTATCTTCAGGTCTGGAGGGGGCGGGCTTTTGCTTGCCCGACCAACGACCCCTGACGCCTCCTGCAGGAGCTTTGGAGGACTTAGTTTTTTCACCTGCTGGACGAAAAAACCTCTTGTGAGCAGAAAAAGAAGGCCCTCGTCTTTGACGAGTTCCTCTACCTTTAAAATTTTGCGGTAAAAAGGTGCTCTTTCCACCGGTGAGATCCTTAATGATCTCATCTAAGTTGGCTCCAAATAGACGCTCTCCTGAAAAGGGGATATTAGCCAATGCTTTTTTGGAACCTTGGTCGGCTAACCAACCTTTTAGCCACAGTGTACGCCTGAGAACCACTGCTGAGACTGATGCTCGCGCCATTAATGGAGTGGCGTCTAACGCCGCATCACATACAAACTGTAACCCCTGTATCATTTGTTCCAACAAATCTGATACCGCCTGAGGGACTTCTTCTAAGTCCCGGCGTAACCACTTGGTCCATTCAGTTACAGCCTGCGAAACCAGACCAATAGCAATTATTGGTCTGAAAGCTGATCCAATCAAGGAAAACATGGTGCGAGACATAGCTTCTATCTTGCGATCCACTGGATCTTTAAAAGACGGAGCGTCTTCTAAAGGAATAACCGTGGCTTTATTCAATCTAGCAATAGGTGAATCCACCACAGGTGGTTCTGTCCATTTCTTAATAAGGGTTTCCTCAAACGGATAACGCCTGTCAATGCGTTTAGAAATATTAAAAGTGCGTTTTGGCAGACGCCATTCTTCTACGATTGGATTGCCAAAACATTTGGGCAATGGAAAAACCTTTGCCACTTTGATGCGCTTTTTAGTCCCAAAAGGGATCTCAGTTTCAGCTATTTCTGATGGAATACCCTGTAACCTTAAAGTCTCTTGAACAGATACAATGAGTGCGTTTACCAACGCTTCCTCTCGGGCTATGGCGGATGCCGAAACATCCTCCTCACTGTCTGAAGAGACAGGACCCGAGACACCAATACCAGATGAAGTACCTGCAACTGCAGAAATAGGCTCAGAGTCTGAATCCGAGGTTTCAGATAATAAGGGGTTAGGCGGGGGTCGCTTTCTTGCGCCCTGTCCCTGACAAGCCACTTCCACCCGGGACACAAAAGTTTCCATAATAGCTGACAAAGATTCAATTGTCAATGGGGTGCTGGAGGATCCCGCAGACCCCTCGAGGGGATCCGGAGGAGATACATGAGTGGCAGGGTCCATGTTAATACAGGACACCTTTGCCAGCAAAACAAAAAAAACTTTTTCTTTTTTTTTTTTTTTTTGTGTGTCTCCCCCTAGCGCAATAGCGCCCCTCAGAGTACCTGCTTCTCGATCCCAGAGAGAGAGAGAGGGACCCCCAAGGCTCACCAACCGATGCAGTGCAGTTTCCAACAAACTGCAGTCAGCGTCTGTCTTACACAGACTGGAAGGAGCTGTTTGCTTTTTCCCGGGCAGAAGGCGTGGCTCCGCCCCCTGTGTACGCCTTCCGGCGTTCCCAGCCCTCCACGAGGTAGCTGGGCTCACAAAACATGGCCGCCCCCATAGAAGAGACATAAGACTCCAAAAACATGGCGGCCGGCGTGACCTGAGGACATACATGCATTCGGTCTACGGCAAAATGGCGGCGGACCGCCGATATCGTCTTCCCAGCACATCCACCTGCACTCTGCTAAGAGGTGACATATGGACCTACAGAGATACACTGCACATAAGGTAGGATTATACCTCCTATGTCTGCTGTAATGTTACAGTCTGCTGGGTAGAGTGTTAGCTCTTGAACCAAGTCCACTTCCCACAAACACATGCTGTATTACAAGGGGGACTTGTACGTATCAGATATATACTGACCATATATGGAGGGGCCCATAATATATACTGCCTCATAATGAGGAAAAAAGGGAACGTTTACTCACCATACCGAACCGACAGGCACCCTCTCTTCACAATACCCTCTCCACCGGGGTGGGGGTTTGTGGACGCCTCGACTCTCTGGTACCTGGCGTCCAAGCGAGACTTTTAACTCGCAAAGTCAGTCCCTTTACTGGGACTCCGTCGCGGCCGACCCAGCGCACTGGTCTGCACGCGCTCGTAGGCAGAAACCGGGGTGACCACTGGATCTCAACATCCAGCCCGTCGCCCGGCCCCGCATACTTACTTGAATATGTCGCGGCCGACCAAGCGCAATGCCATGGTCTGCGCGCGCTCGTAGGCCGGCTGGGGTGACCACAAGTGTCGCCCAGTCCGGCATTTTTGCTTGAAGATCTCACAGGAAAAAAACACTGGAGAAAAACTACCTAAAAAATGTCTTTTTCTTAAAGAAAAAAGTCTTGCCAGGACCAAAAGATCCCAGCAAGGAACTTAGGTCCTTACTCCTGACTAGACAGAAAAAAACTGATTCCCTGTAGCAGAGAGAGGGAGGATATACCCTCAGGGACTGCCCCTAAGGTGGAGCCAGAACGTTTTGTCATTCTGCCTAGTCCTACTCCTGCGGAGACAACATAACCCAGCTCTTGAGAATCAAGAAGACTACGTCTGTCAATGAGCGATAGAGAAACAGACATTGCACAGATGTGGACCAGCACCATGTAGGCTACATGAAGGTGTAAAAAAAAAAAAAAAACTACCATAAACGCTGAATCCAATCAGTGTAAAATAGGCTTGTTTTGGTGCGTAATGATGCACATTTACAACCATTAGTATTTAGAAGCTTATGTTGGTAAAGTCATACTACTGGGTTAAATATTCCTTTATTTTAGATGCTATAATGAATTCATGTGCATTTGCATGGATTTATGTACTCCTATGTGTAAATTAAGCCAGAAAGCTCCTCTACGAATGCAGGTTTGGGTCTTTTTAAGCCTCTGAACGCTGCTCTAAAATACGACTCTAAATGCCACAATGTACAAGGCGGAAATAGAGCTGCGTTCAGCATAATATTTAGAAAATTAATAAAGCCTTGAAAATGTTTCCTCTTTGCGATGCATACTAGCACATTATGATATTGTCTTGCAGGGGAAACTTTTTTTCTAGAGAGTGTACTACCGCTTTACCGCTTCAATACCGGGCATTTTCTCCTCTTTCCTGTCCAGGCTAATTTTCAGCTTTCAGGGCTGTCGCACTTTGAATGACAATTGCACCGTCATGCAACATTTTTTCCCCCACAAATAGAACTTTCTTTTTGTGGTATTTGATCACCACTAGATTTTTTATTTTTTTGCTAAGCAAATTAAAAAAGAAAAAAAAAAGCAATTTAAGAAAAATAGAAAAGAAAAGTTTTTCTTTGTTTCGGTTCTAAGATTTAGTAAAGTTTTCTCCTTCACCAACAGGCACTGATAAGAAGGCACTAGTATGCATTACTTATGGGCACTGGCAGGCATCATTGATGGGTCTTGCACTGATAACTGCACTGATTACCAATGCAGACCCTCCCGTCAGGAGAGCCGCTTATCGGCTCTTCTCTACTCATACCCTGTCAGCGTGAATAGAGGAATGCCAATAGCCAGCACTTCCTGGTAACACTGATCAGCTGTGATTGGACACAGTGGATAACATGGTAAAGAGCCTACGTCATAGGCTCTTTACCGTGATCCAAATTTGGTGTGTCTGAGCGACACACCGCACTACCGATCGGCGCACACAAGCGGCTTGTTCTGCTGGACTTCATATGACGTTCAGCCAGAACAGGAGAGCCACCGCTTGACTGTCATTTTGCTATAGGCGAGGAGGGATGTGGTTAAAACACAAAAAAAAAAAGACTAGCTGTGACACCTATGTAACCAAAGTGTCATTGCAGTTTTATCTTCATATATTCTAGGTACCAAACAAAACTAAAGGAATAGTACACGCAAAAACATTTCTACATTGAGGTCTACTCTTCATATACCATTTACCATGTAAATGCACCTTGATTGACACATTAGTCCTCTGAATAATCCAGCCTGCTCAGATACTGTACAAATTATTATTTATGGCAGACTTCCATCCATCCCAAAATCCTTTGCTATTCTACAAATCCATCACTACTCTGCACCCTTAGCCAGTGAGTTTTAAAAAGTACACCAAATGGAAAAGCCAAAAAAGTTTGCCATTTTGTTAGCCCACTGTTTATACTTACTATACATCATATTGCCTGTGCTTTCATTTTTACAAGACACAATGAAGGTGGGTCTTTAGGCATGCATTCAGTGAGCTGATGGAGACAGAATTTATCAAGTATCCAGTGTAAATATGGCCTGGACTTCTAAAGCTAAACACCATACAAAAAAAATTGGTTTAAATATATTTTTCAATAGCAACAAAGAAACAAAATCCACTTGAGATTCATGTAAGAATGCAACACATGCCTTCTATATTTAGACAACAACTGATTATCCCAGAGCCAGTGTTCCGTGAGAATTACCTACCCGTGAGAAAAACCTACCCTCGTCACTTCCGGTTGCACGGCAGTGTGTTTAATGCGGCGGTTTCATTAAAACAGCTGGCCTGCAATACGAGTCATCACCGCTCCTGTCCCTGTCACTTCCCTGATCTGGGCTAGTAAATATAAAAGCGGCGGCGGCTGTATGAAAAGATAAATCACGGAGCCGAGAGCCGCTTTTATATTTACTAGCCGAGATGAGGGAAGTCACAGGGAGAGGAGCGGAGATGACCCATAGTGCAGCCCAGCTGTTTTATTTTAACCGCCGCGTCGGTAGGTTTTTATCACGGACACCGTGATAATTTCATACTAGTGCGCATGCGCACTAGTCTGATCCTCAGATGCTCCATTACGTATCGGGGGCTCTGAGCATGCGCACTGCGACGCTGCTCAGCTGTTTCTAGCCGGAAGTGACGAGGGTAGGTTTTTCTCACGGGGTAGGTAATTCTCACGTTACACCGAGCTTTAGGCTCGATTCACGCCTATGCATGTTGCTTTTGAGCGTTTCTGCAGTGCTTGCCACGGTTTACAGCAATTTTAGTTTTTTTTTTCCTAATTTTTTTTTAAAACGCGTCAAAAACACAAAACTTGCGTTTTGGATGCGGGTCCATTGAAGTCGATTACATGCAAAACGCGGCCTTTAGTGGGAAAAAAAAGTCCCAGACCCTTTCTAAAAATGCAGAGGCACAAAAACAAATTGATGTGAACGTGTTCCATAGGAACCCATGTTAAAAAAATGAAATGCATTTCTGAAAAAAGGCATTAGTGTGAATGGAGCCTTTAAGAGGAAATTGTGATGCATTTTTGTGATTTTGAACAGGAGAAAAAAAAAAACTGAGCTGACAGTAGATAGGTGACTGTTAAAAGGAGAAGTGGAGCCAAAATTCTTTAAGTCTTATGTAGGTCACAGGAGTGCATTTTGTTCTGCACTTCTGACATCCCTCAGCTGGTCCAGACTCTGGAGAGATCTCGACTTTGTCCGGATCCACCCAGACACCTGAACAGCAGTGCCAGCCCCTCTCCTGCTCCCTCCACAACTCAACGCTCCAGTGAGTACTGGAGAGGCAGAGCAGAGAGCTGTAGACTGACAGTCAGTGCTCACTGAAGACTGAGAACTGAGCGATCAGAGGTCTTTCATTTTTTGGTTCTTGGTTTTCTAGGCGGCGGGGGACACCTGCAGCTTTGGATCAATGGCGCATCCATCTAGGTGAGCATGCAGGTTGGTTGGTTTGTTTTTTTCTAATCCCATACTTCTCTTTTAGAGCCGGTTCACACTGCCGCGACCATAAAGTCGCCCCATGTCGGAGCGACTTTTTACTGCGACTTTACCGCGACTTCAGCGCGACTTGTGAATTATTTTGCGCGACTTATATGACAGACGACTTTGTGTTTGGCCAATCAGAATATGATGTGTTGTGACCTAATTCCCCTTTTCTGTTTTTTTTTTTTTACTAATTTCCTCATTGCCCACCAGTGCCACGTATCAGTGTCCACCAGTGCCACTGCCCACCAGTGCCACGTATGTGTCCACCAGTGCCACTGCCCACCAGTGCCACGTATGTGTCCACCAGTGCCACTGCCCACCAGTGCCACGTATGTGTCCACCAGTGCCACTGCCCACCAGGGCCACGTATCAGGGCCACGTATCAGTGTCCACCAGGGCCACGTATCAGTGTCCACCAGGGCCACGTATCAGTGTCCACCAGGGCCACGTATCAGTGTCCACCAGGGCCACGTATCAGTGTCCACCAGGGCCACGTATCAGTGTCCACCAGGGCCACGTATCAGTGTCCACCAGGGCCACGTATCAGTGTCCACCAGGGCCACGTATCAGTGTCCACCAGGGCCACGTATCAGTGTCCACCAGTGCCACGTATCAGTGTCCACCAGTGCCACGTATCAGTGTCCACCAGTGCCACGTATCAGTGTCCACCAGTGCCACGTATCAGTGTCCACCAGTGCCACGTATCAGTGTCCACCAGTGCCACGTATCAGTGTCCACCAGTGCCACGTATCAGTGTCCACCAGTGCCACGAATCAGTGTCCACCAGTGCCACGAATCAGTGTCCACCAGTGCCACGAATCAGTGTCCACAAGTGCCACGAATCAGTGTCCACAAGTGCCACGAATCAGTGTCCACCAGTGCCACTCACACAGACCAAGCAGAGATAATGGAATATATATACCATATAGGCATGGCTGCAATGCGGGGAACGCCTGGCTAATCTCTTTCTTCTTCCTGGAAAGTCTGATAACAAGTCGCTTCAATTAAGATAAGGAGGCGACTCCCATTGAAGTATATGGGACAGTGGGATCACAGGTCGTCTCAAAGTAGTACAGGACCCTTTTCTGAAGTCGGAGCGACTTCAGTAGTGCCAATTACTTTGCTGTTCTTTTTGCATGCCAGAAATGATAACCCCCCCCTTCTGAGCATTCACCTACAGTGGACCACCAAGAGGGCAGTAACAGAATCTGTAAGTAATACAGTATAACATATAACAAATGAAACAATCGGAAAGAACAGGTTTCTTACACCACTAAACAGGCATGGTCTTATTATAGCTGGAATTTGTGTGGTTGCCAGATAATAAAGACACTTTCCTCAGAAGACCACAGAGTATCGTATCCAAGAAGTTAGACGATTGAGACAAGTAATCATCCTTAAACTCAGGCTGACAAAATCTATTTACAACATGGAAAAATCTGTACAAGCATATGAAGATCAGAATCTTTCAGGCTTCCAAGAAACAGTTACAACCCTCAACACACATGAAGCTTATTTAACAGCCTTACTGGAATAAAACAAAAGAGTAATACAAGGGCCGAAATAATTTTGTTTCTAAAGAATGATAGGGTCCACGCTCCTTATAGCACTGTTCACATAGGATAAAGTCTATGCATTCATATGATATATTCGGTCATATGATCTCTGTTCCTAGAGAGCAACAGTGTTCCCACTGGCTAATTGTTCCCTTCAGCAGAAATTATCTAAGAAAAAGGAGTGAGCTTTTTGTCACATAAAGGAGTATAAAGCAGAATTTTACCAGGAAGAGTCAAACAGACCCTTTTTTAAATCTGCAGAAACACATACCTGTATAAAAGAAAAAAAAATCTTACATTTGTAGTTGTTCCACCATGGAATACTGCTTTGTTCATGGGAAATGATCCCCAAAGTCTGCTAGGAAATCAAACCTTCAGGAGTGTCAGCCTGTATCCCCCCCCCCCCCCCCACCCCCGCTCTTACTGATTCTTCCTGACCCCTTTGTCACCACTGTATCCTGCAATGACCAGGAAGGCAGCAAGAAGAACCAGTGAAAGCTCTGGAGGACATCGGTGATCACGCTCATGTCTTAGGCAGGCCATAGACGATTCGAATTACGTACGATTTATCGTTCGATAAACGAAAGCGCAACTCGTGCACATCATCGAGTGTACCATCAATGTGAGCCGAAAATCGTACGACAAAACACTATTTTTTGTGCCTTTTAACCACATCTCTACCGGACACACTCCCTACTGTTCTGTGTTTTGTTAGGCGAAATCATACAACTCCCCCACTAATGATACGAAATTCGTCCGATTTTCGCAAAAAAACCCAACATGTTGGATATGTGAATTTTTGCTGTCGTACGAAAATCGAACGTTTTACATACCACACTAACGATACGAAAATCGTTCGATAACACTGCCATTTACGATTTTCGAACGAAATTTGAATCGTCTATGGCCTGCCTTAATTTCTCAGCAGATTTCAATTGACCATTTCTCATGAAAGAAGCGGGTTTCAGCACAGTGAAAGATCATTTACAGTTACAGTCTACATTTGCAGAGTTCGTACTGCTGCAGATTTGAAATACATGGAAGGGTAGGTTCAAAAGGGATTGTAAAAGTAAGAAAAAAAAACACCAAATACAAAAACACACGTCTATACTTCCTCCCCTTTCTGCCCCCCCCCCCCCGTCCAGTGCCCCCGAGCCTCGCTGTTGCGTCTATTGACACAGACATCAGGACCCCCCCCCCCCCGGTCACTTGCTTTGATTGACAGTGCATTGACAGTGCACCAGCAAAGCCAGCAAGGCCTGGAAGTTAGGGGAGAGAAGAGCTGCAGATGTGCACACTGCTGGATCGAATGAGGGCTCAGGTAAGTAAAAGGTGGGTGTGGGGGGGGGGTGATGCTGATACCTAAACATTTTTCACCTTAATGCAAGAAGTGCATTAGGGTAAAAAATGTTTAGGCTTTAAATCCAGAGTATTTTGGCCCTTCCCCCATTATTCACACAAACATTAGCAAAAAATAAAATCAGACTTCCTGCCAAATCTTCCAGTGTATCTGTGACCACAATATGATCCTCACTAATTCCCAGTGCCATGAGATCGTTAGTTGTCGGCTGTCAAGCCAATAAGCATGGTCAAGGTGGTAAGTGGATAGATAATGAAGGAACAACTGCTTACTGATGAGGGCATCCCTGTTCTCTTCTACAAACTGTAAGATTCACTGCACTACTGCTAACAATGCTGCCTTTTCTTTTCCAGTCTGATTGTTGATATCCAAGGTATTACAAGGTAGACCGCATGTATTTGGAAAACAAAAAGTAAAACTTTATTCAGAAAATTAAGAACATTGTTTTATCACATGGCTATAGATAAAGTTCCTCTTCTGAATGCTCTATAATAAATGCATTTCCAGATGAAGTGAGTGTATTAAAAAGCTGCTCATACTTTCACTTTAAGGGAATATATAGTGGTTGTGTGAATATTTTCTTCATTGAAGTAGCAACTCATTTCTAACCAATGGACTCAGCCCAAAATATCAGCGGGCAAAGAGATTTAAAGCAGAACAGGTCAGCAAATACTCCCCTCACCTCTCGCCAGCACCAACACCTTCTCCGTGGCTTCTTATGGGTGCCAGGTGTGGTCACTGGCTGGCAGGGAATGCAGCAGCTTCCACACATGCCCCACAAGAGTTCATTCCTGCACTGAAGTGTGCCAAGAATATTGACTGAGCGGCGCATGCTCGGCTCAGTGTACATTCTAAAGGAGAATGCAGGCAAGTACTGATTTCCTGTAGAAGGGATAGAGCACGTCTTGCATGCCTGGCTGCTCCCAATATTTGTTTTCATTTTAGTTCAGCTATACAACCAGCAGCTTGTGGTTCCTCTTTAGCTAACCCAAGAGTTTTACATACTGTCTGCAGACTACATACCTTCAATGTGTACAGCGAGCTTTTTAGAAGACATTTGTAAAGCTTTTGGGTAAGCGCTTGATAAATTTAAAGCAACATTTGGCTCCAGTTTGGGTATGTTAAGCTCCTCCCCACGTCCTCCTCCACTTTTGAAACATTTTATTAATCACTTAAGGACCAAGTCTATTTCTGACACGTTTACAAGTCGTTAAAATATTTTTTGTCACGCGGTGTTTGTGCAGCGGTCTTTCAAGCGCAATTTTTTTGTAAAAAAATACACTTCACTGAATTAAAAAAAAAAAAAAACTAAATAGTAAAGTTGGCCAAATTTTATTGTACATTGTGAAATACACAACCATACACCGCACACTGCATCAAATTGGTTTGCATGGCTGTCCTCCTAGAAGGAAGCCTCTTCTAAAGATGATGCACAAGAAATCCAGAAAAAACTGCTGAAGACAAGCAGACCAAGGACATGGATTACTGGAACTATGTACTGTGGTCTGATAAGACAAAGATAAACCTATTTGGTTCAGATGGTGTCAAGCGTGTGTGGCAGCAACTAGGTGAGGAGTGCAAAGAGAAGTGTGTCTTGCCTACAGTCAAGCATGGTGGTGGCAGTGTCATGGTTTGGGGCTGCATAAGTGCTGCCGGCCAGTGCTGTATTTTGGCCTAGGGCGGCACTTTGCCGGGGGGCATCAAAAAAGCCCCCTCCACCATAGACACTATTGGCCACTAGTTGCTAGAGCTGCCTCTCTCATCCCCCTCTTTCTATCTCACCTACTCTCTCTCAGTCCCCCTTTCTCTCTCTCTCTCTCAACCCCCCCTCCTCTCTCCCTCACATCCCCTCTCGCTCTGTCTCTAATCTCCTCTCTCATCCGCCCTCTCACTCTCATACCCCTCTCACCCCACCTCTCGTGAGATCTCAGGGGGTTCATGCTGGGACTTGAAGTCCTTCAATTTTGGAGGGAGTCACATCCATTAAAAAGGACGGAGTGGGGCACATTTGCATACGAGGGGGAGGGGGGCACCCAATTTTAGTCTTGCCTAGGGCAGCACAAAACTAAAATACACCACTGCTGCCGGCACTTGGGAGCTACAGTTCATTGAGGGAACCATGAATGCCAACATTTACTGTGACATACTGAAGCAGAGCATGATCCCCTCCCTTCGGAGACTGGGCCGCAGGACAGTATTCCGACCTGATAAAAACCCCAAATACACCTCCAATACAACCACTGACTTGCTAAAGAAGCTGAGGGTAAAGGTGATAGCCTGGCCAAGCATGTCTCCAGACCTAAACCCTGTTCAAAAGGAAGGTGGAGGAGCGCAAGGTCCATAACATTCACCAGCTCCGTGATGTTGCCATGGAGGAGTGGAAGAGGAGTTCACTGACAACCTGCGAAGCTCCGGTGAACTCCATACCCAAGAAATTTACAAGATACAAGTTTGCAAAATGAATCACATGCGACTGTACTCCAGACTCAACTCTATGTCACTTTAACAAATGGAAATTGGATACAATTTGTACCAATATAAATTAATATTGTAACCACTGTGCTACAATTATAATATTGCAGGTAAAAATAGCAAGCACCTGGCAGTGCACAATAAAATACTAAAATCAAAAAAAGCACGGGTACCAAAAGGAGGGAAGCAGGATTACATTGAAATCATTTAGGGTCAGTTCACCCCACATGCAGTCCAGTGCATTTCTTTTTCTGCACCAAAAACGCATGGATAGCAGAACTGCACAATTAATTGTTAAAAAAAAAAAAAAAATTGCGATCTCCATTTACCCCCCCCCCCCCCCCCCCCACGATCTCAAAACTGCATTTCCTCAATTCATACAAAGCAGAGCTGCTCTCTGCTCACCCACAGCTGTCAAAAAGGAAAAAAAAAAAAAAAAAAACACAGGAGCCTCCAGCAAATGTTTTATCAACATTGCCAAGCCTGGGAGATAAGAGCCCATTCACATTAGCGCGACTTGTCAGCCTGACAAGTCGCGGTATGTCGCAGTCCATTGATTAGTACAGGACCCGTTCCAATAGGAGCGACACAAGTCGCTCCGACTTAGAAAAAGGGTCCTGTACTACTTTGGTGCGACCTCGGAGCGACTTGCATAGACTTCCATTATGTGAAGTCTCTGCAAGTCGCGGTGCACGCGACTTCACAGGTCGCCCCCAAAAGTCGTGTCGCGCTAGTCTGAATGGGTTCTAACTGTAAACACAATGTTTTACAATGTATAATTTTGTTCTTTTAGATCAAAGGAATGAACTTCCAGCTGTAAATGAGGGCAGTTTAACCTTAAGTGCCGGTTCACATTATTGCGAGTGCGGCAATCGCATGTAATTCGGAGCGCACTGCTCCTTCATTACATGCGATCGGATGTGCAGTGCGAATTCAGCCATACACTTTGTATGGCTGAATTCGCACTGTATCCGCACCAAACTGGCACATGACCCTTTTTTCCAGCCGCATCAGGATCAGATCGCACAGTGGTTCACACTTGTGCGATTCGATCCTGTGCGAACTGTCAGATCGCACTGCGATATGCGATCAAACTGGGGGTGTCGTTAACATTTAATTGACACCCCCTGCGTATCGCATATGGCAGTGTGAACTGCCAGATGTGCGGGTGCGATGCGGGAACAGGCTGCAAATTCGCAGCCTTCCCGCATTGCACAAGTGTGACCCGAGACTAAGACTAAGCCTTTTTCTAACACTTGTAGCGTGCAAGTTAAAATCAGTATTTTTTTTGCTAGAAAATTACTTTGAACCCCCAAACATACACACACACACATATATATATATACATATATATATATATATATATATATATATATATATATATGTAATGTTTGGAGGTTCCAAGTAGTTTTCTAGCAAAAAATAGTGATTTTTAATTTGCAAGCAACAAATGTTAGAAAAAGGCTTAGGCTGCCCATACACTATATCATTTTCTTATTCAATTTCCTTGAGATTTACCTTCAACTATGTAGTGCAAGGGCCTCCCTGATTGCATACAAATTGAAAGTTTTTAGGTTTGACCTTATATTATTTGGTTTTGGTAAATCTAAAGTAAAGTTCAACAAGAAAATTGTATAGTTTATGGCCATCCTTATGGCCGGAATACACGATAAGAAAATTCTACTCATTAATGCCCAGCCATCAATGAGTGATTTCGATATTGTGAACGGAAAATACCATTTGAAAAAAACGAAAAATGCTGTTGTCTCGTTTGCGAATGAACAATATTCTATACATTGGTGTTAAGGTCGTTCATTTGAAATCTGTAGAACATCACCACGCTGAACACTGTTTCAATGGTCGTCGGTCAACGGTCGGGCGATATTCGGCCCATGTATGTTGGCAACGTTTTTGACCAATGAACACTTTTTCATAAGTCGGTGGTCGAATGATCGGGCGATATTCAACTCGTGTATTCCGGCCATTAGTCTTTAAGAGGTAAACTGTCCTCACAGACGGAATGTCATTCCTTGGATCTAAAAGGACGAAATGCTACATTGTAAAACATTAGGTTTACACAGTTATCTCCCAGCCTTGGCAACCTTGAGCCACGGTTCACACTTATGCGAGTGCGGGAAGGCTGCGAATCCGCAGCCTGTTCCCGCATCACACGCGCACCCCCGGCAGTTCACACTGCCATATGCGATACGCTGGGGGTGTCAATGTAATCTTAACGACACCCCCAGTTTGATCGCATATCGCAGTGCGATCGTGCAGTTCGCACAGGATCAGATCGCACAAGTGTGAACCGCTGTGCGATCCGATCCTGATGCGGCTTCCAAAAAGGGTCCCTGTGCGTGTTTGCTGCGGCTGCGGTGCGAATTTAGCCATACAAAGTGTATGGCTAAACTCGCACCGCACAGCCGATCGTATGTAATGAAGGAGCAGTGCGCTCCGACATTACATGCGAACCCGGCACTCGCACAAGTGTGAACCGGGGCTGACAAAACATTAAGAGTCGGTTTCTACTATGAAGGAGTACCATCTGCATTCACCATTGAAAAAATGTAAATCAAGTCTCCATGTAAAAAAAAATATATATATATAATTTTATAGCTATCTATATAAAATTTAATTAACAGCCTACCATCCTTTACAGCCAAGGAAGCTGCTTCTGTTTGATCACGTGTGCAGCACCATGACAGTTGCAGATCCATTATGACACCAGCCATTTGATGGTTTGACAGTTTGTTTGAGGACACAAGCAAATTTGACAGTTAGCAATCCCGGCATTCCAGAAATGTAACTTTTTTTTTAAATAATCGATGGGTTTAGTTCCACTTTATGATTTATTAGTGCTCAGGGGCTCTGGGCTTCAGCAAAATAGCAGCCTACAGTAAGAAGAAACAGGAGCAGTGCTGGAGGCAATTTACAGCACACACTATTTTTGATTGCATAATTAACCACTTAAGCCCCAGAAGATTTTTCCCCCTTCCTGATCGGTGCCTATTCTGCGATTCGGCACTGCGTGACTTTAACGGACAATTGTGCGGTCATGCGATGCTATACCTAAACGAATTTGGCGTCCTTTTTTTCCCACAACCAGAGCTTTCTTTTGGTGGTATTTGATCACCTGTGCGATTTATTGATCATGCGCTATAAACAAAAAAAGAGCGTAAATTTTGCAAAAATAACAATATTTTTCACATTTGTTTATATGAAATTCCCCCCCAAAAAAATGTAAAAAATCAAAATTTTTTAACATTTTCGGCCAACTTGTTTTATTTCTTCATATGTTTGTTTAAAAAAATCGCAAAAAGCGTATTTTGATTGGTTTGCGCAAAAGTTATCGCGTTTACTAACAAAGGGAAAGATTTGTCATTTTTGTTGTTTTTTTTAACGCGTAATGGTGGCGATCTGCAATTTTTTTTGTGGGACTGCGACATTGCGGCGGACAGATCGGACCCTTGACTGACATTTTTGACACTTTTGGGGTTACCAGTGACATTTCTACAGTAATCAGTGCTATAAATATGCACTGTTACTGTAAAATTACACTGGCAGTGAAGGGGTTAACTTTTTTTGAGAGGGAGGGGTGGTGTGTGTCCCTAGGGGCGTGTTTCTAACTGTGATTGGCTGTGGCTTGAGGTGTAGGAACAGTGATCAACGGTCCTACATAGTAGAACCGTATGATCACTGTTTCTACACAGGGGAGAATGACAGGCGGCTTGTTTACATTAGCAGCCTGCCTTTCTCCCTCTGCACCGACCATCACCGAGTGACCGGCGGACATCGGGTCCACCGGTCACATGCGCGGGGGGGGGGCCCGGGGGCGCGCACTCGCTCCCTAGACCCTCACAGGCTAGCGACGTAGTACTACGTCGCTCTGCCTGTGAGGGGCTGACCGCCGCAGTAAATAGTCGTGCAGCGGTTGGCAAGCGGTTAAATATAGAATGTTTGTTCCTCTGTAAACATTTATCAAATCGTTATGGGTAAAATTCAACAGTATAAAACTTTCTTTACAAAATGCACTCCACCAATTTGTTAAAGAAAATAAAAATACAAATTGATGAAAAAAAAAGAAAATCAATATGAATTTTCTAGCAGTTTTAACCACTTTCAATAACAGAAATATTTGAATTCTATCAAAGTTGACTACAAATAACTGCTTCTCTCTTTATCAGAGACAGTGGCAAATTATGTTTGATTAGGTTTTAAAATGAACGCCGACTAAAGAGGGTTAAATGTGTCACAGTCATGTCTAAGAATTTGGAAGAACAGTGAAATCCATTTGTACACTAACTTATTCTATAGAGAACCAGGATTAAAAAGTACTAGACTAGGAAGTTCTGGAATGTCAATGCTGGAGTGTTCCCCACCCTGCAATGCAGTGCTTAGGGCTTGAGCTGCTTTTTACCAGGTCTTATCAGGGTCACATTGGAAAGCTTACCAAAGCCTAATTTACATCGACTTTCAAGTCAGCATTTACAGCCGTGGCCAAAAGTTTTGCGAATGACACAAATATTACTTTTCACAAAGTCTGCTGCTTTAGCGTTTTTAGATCTTGTTGTCAGATGTTACTATGGCATGCTGAAGTATAATTACAAGAAATTTAAACGTGTCAAAGGCTTTTATTGACAATTACATTAAGTTTATGCAAAGAGTCCATATTTGCAGTGCTGAACCTTCTTTTTCAAGACCTCTGCAATTCGCCCTGCCATGCGGGTCAACCAATTTCTAGGGCTCATTCTAACAGGTGGCAGCCTATTCTTCCATAATAAATGCTTGGGGTTTGACAGAATGTGTGGGGTGTTATGTTCACCCTCCTAAGGACTGACCACCAGTTTTCAATGGGATTGAGGTCTGGTGAGTTTTCGGACCATGGACCGAAAAGGTTGATGTTTTGTTCCCTAAGCCACTTCGTTATCACTTTTGCCTTATAGCTCCATCATGCTGGAAAGGGCATTGTTTGTCACCAAACTGTTCTTGGATGGTTGGGAGAAGTTGCTCGGAGGATGTTTTTGTACCATTGTTTATTCATGGCTGTGTTCTTTAGGCAAAACTGAGTGAGCCCACTGCCTTGGCTGAGAAGCAACCCCACACATGAATGGTCTCAGGATGCTTTTCTGTTGGCGTGACACAGGACTGATGGTAGCACTCACCTTTTCTTCTCCGAACAAGGTTTTTTCCAGATGCCCCAAACAATCGAAAAGGGGATTGATCAGAAAAAATGTTTTTACCAGTCTTCATCAGTCCCCATAGTCTTCATCAGTCCACACCTTTTGCAGAATCTGTCCATGATCATTTTCCTTGAGAGAAGTGGCTTCTTTGCTGCCTTTCTTGACCCCAGACCATCCTCCAAAAGTCTTCACCTCACTGTGCCTCCAGATGCACTCACACCTGCCTGCTGCCATTCCCGAGGAAGCTCTGCCCTGATGGTGTCCAGATCCTGTAGCTGAATCAACTGTAGGAAACAGTCCTGACGCTTGCTGGGCTATCTTGGGCGCCCTGAAGCGTTCTTCACAAATGCAGTGGAAATGTTTTTACTGGGATGAAGTTAATTTTCACGGAAAAGAGATTTTGCAATTTCTTGCAATTCATCTGATCCCTCTTCATAACATTCTGGAGTGTATGCAAATTGCCATCCTAAAAACTGAGGCAGCAGACTGCGAAAATTTATATTTGTGTCATTCTCAAAACATTTGGCCACAGCTACACATAGAAATTTTGGAGTACTCGACTTCATTAGCAGCTTTAACAAAAGTGAAATTTATAGTAAGAAAAATTTGGAAGCAGCTATTGCTTATGTTATTTAGAAAAAGTCTAGATGCCTGGTTGCCTTTGGTGTCAATATTTTCTGTGTCACTGACCTAGAAACAAGCATGTGGCAAAAGCTTCAGGTGTCCAAACTTGTTTTGGGTCAGTAGCAAAGTACTGCAGGTCCAAGCATCCTCATCTTTCTCTTCCTCTCGCTCACCTCGACCTGTCACTCAATCAGAACCAGTCATGTCAGGCTCCTCCTTCATTCCCCTCTCATCTCCTTCCTCCCCTGCACCTTCTTTTCCTATTTAAACCCTAATGAGTGGCACTGCCATTCTCACTGCTGCTCAGTAACAGTCAGGTTGCTCCCCCATAAGGATAGTTCACCTGGATAGTACACCTAGTGGTTCCAATATAAGTAATCCCATCAATTTGGCTATTTTATACTTGTCCGCCTTTTGACCATCGCTCTCATCATAACCACTACACAAACGTTGGTTGTTATTCATTATCTGATACAAACCTGTGACGTCACCAAGTTAAAAGTTAACACTGATCTCCAGGTTTACATTCTTCAATTCATTTAGGCTAAGCAGGCCCAAGCAAACCAATTTCTACACTAACTGAGTGTGCTGTATAAAAATGGTATATGTATCCCCAGCTACATAAAGTATACAGCCTTTTGTCCTGTCAGTGAGAAAAGAACGTCCCATCTCACACCTGGAACAAAACGCAGTTAGGCTGAGTGCTGCCTAACTATGAATGAATACAGGGCTTCCTCTGATTGGCTCAGGCGGCTAGAGACACCATGATCTCAAACTCAGAGGGAGCTTTATATTCATTCAGAGAATACAAAGCTATCTATGAATGGCTAAACAATCCAAAGCCTGACAATTTTGTTCCCTGTGAGAGACCGGAAGTTCTTGTTTCACTGTTTGAACACAGGGCTGTAAACTGTATGAGGGTGAGTTTATTCAGCACACCCAGCTGGAGCACCTGTTAGTGTGGAAAATACTTTGTTTAGTCTGAACTAGTTAAAAGGGACAGAAAATCTGGATATCAGCTTTAATTTTTTCGTTTTTTTTTTTTTTTTTAAAAAGAGGAAGTAAACATCCCTGTAATGTTTGTACTTATAGGTAAGCCTGATTATTGGCTTACCTATAGGTACTGTAAATATCTCTTAAACTTGCACCGTTTAGGAGATATTTACTGTATACTGTGCTGATGACATCGGTGCATGCGCTCTGAAGGAACAGCCACCCGTGCCATGACTAGCGGCTCCCGCAGGCATGCGCGGGAGTGACATCACATGGCTCCATCCAATCACACAGCCAAAGTCCATGGACCTGGATGGAAGATGGATGCGGCATCCAGCGGGGGATGAAGAGGGCTTTGTTTGCATGCAACTGTCACCTAATGTGCTACTATTTGATGCATACTGGCATATTATGCCTTTACTTTGCAGGTAAGAAAAAAAAAATAGAGCCAGTACTTACTCTTTAAATGTGATATTTAATAGAAAAAGGACTAAAAAGTTAAAATGGAAAAAATAAATAAATCCGCTGCTCAGTAAATACTTATTTACTATTATCATCAACTCCATCTAGTGGCCATACCACATTATTTTCCTGGTTCACTCTATGGGCTCATGCACACTGGGTGTTAGCATTTACAGGTTCGTGGAAGGTACAGCTCTGTGACAGCAGCCAGAAGTCTAGGAAAGGCTGACACAGTGGCTGCTGAAGAAGGCTTGACAAAGACTGCTTGCGTTGCAGGCATTCATCCCTGGGCACATACTACTCTAAACACAAGTGCTGCTTGGTGCACCATTCAGCCACAGCAGCAATCAGTGTGCCAGTATCTACCACCCACGCAAACACCTGAGCCTTATGCACCAAAGTTAAATGCTCAATGTGCATGGGACCTATTCTGTATGAATGAAAAATAGCCTAATAATTGCCCCCATCAGAATGAATGTACATGCAGTTTCACATAACAAATACCTTTGCAAATTATGTATACCATACAACCCAGACAGTTAAGCATCTGAACAGTGATTGGTAGATTCCCATTACACAGCAGCAGCTGTAGCAGTTGCCGTTTAACAGAGCAGGACCTGACTGTCATTTTGGCAGCCATAATTATCTGGCAATAGCAGTGGATTTAGCAGCAGAAGGGAGGAGTAACAGGGTGTATAGTGTACTCCTGATTACATTTTTTTTACGGCAGACACCGTATACCTAAAGTCTTCCAATTTGTTAATAAAGCATTCAAATGAGTAGTCACTGGAAATCACAGCCTTCTCCACAACATGTGTGTGTAAACAATTGGCATGGGCAATTCGGAAATTTAAAGATAGCAAGTCTCCACTTACTTTAATAAAGGTGGTTCAAAGTCCCCAAGACACTAGCTATATAAATCAGTATAAAACTGCAATGTGTAAAGTGGTGGAAACAGACTGCTTGCATTCTTCATCTGCCAGTATATGGGCACACCAAACTATGTGCTCTTGTATTTAGTAAGTTTCAAAATGCAACTGTGAGACTTGCAAAACACAGCAAGCAACTCCTCAAATGGGTGTAAAAATTTGCAGTTATTTGACCAGCAAAACTGCATATACATTTGTTCTATGAGAACTAAACAGCTGTTGAGAGAATGGTGCAAAACTAAATGTTCTCAGGCTATTTTGTCTTCGAATCCAAGGTTTTCAATTAAGGGCAGTAGTAATAGGTTCATTCATACACTGGGGAAATATTGCATTATGGCCACTAGATGGAGCTGATCATCGTAGATAATAAATATATCTTAGTAAGAAGAGATACAATGAAACATTTCTGAAGAACCCTGGAGGGAACTAGCAAATAAATGTAACTACTTCTGCCAAGGGATCAACTATTAAAAAATGTGTTTCTGCTTCTGTATGTGTCCCAGTTGCAGCAAATTCCCATCATCTTCTATTCTGACAGACATAAGGAGGAAAGCTCCCCAATAGTGGCACAGAAAGCAAAACAAATCTCACAGATACAACAACCATTCCCTGCTTCATCCAAAAGATTTGGTGTAAATGTAGGTCCTTAAAACGGAGTTCAACCGTTTTTGTGTTTATTAAAAGCCAGCAGCTACAAAAAGTGTAGCTGCTGACTTCAAATAAACACACTCTCACCTGTCCCACAGTCCAGCGATGCGGCCGGGGGGAGCCTCAGTTCACTCCATCTTCTCCCTGGGCACCGGTATCTCTAGTATGGGCATCCAGCTGTGACAGCTTCTCACAGCCGGGTGTGCACTGCGCATGCGCGAGTCGAGCTGCGTGTCCTGAGTGGATGGGCAATCTTCTGGGACCTGTGACATGTCCCAGGAGATGGCATGGAGGGAGGGGGGAGAGGAGAACTTCCGCTTGGGCCACCTAGATGGTACCTGCCAAATCTAGGTACCCCCCCAAAAGAAAAAATTAAATGCCAAATGTGGCATGTCAGGGGTCAGGAGGCCTTAAAGCGGAAGTTCCATTTTTGGGTAGAACTCCACTTTAAGTAAGCCAGTAATAACCAGCACTAGCAAAACCTTTTACTACAGTTTGAAAGATTTTATTAAAGCTAAAAGTAAGACCACAGTTAAAAGGCCGAATAGCAGAAACCGCCAACATGAATCAGATTCTTGCCAGCAATTGTACATGGTACACGCACGCACTGTGACCAACAGCAGCTGTCAGATTTGTACAAAAAAAAAATGTCCAGAGTTACTGCTGTTCACATGAAGCCGCTCATCCACGCGCCTCCGACCAACCCTGGATGCAGACCGTCACATACTTCAGAATGAATGTGACTTTGCTTGTCCCAGAGTTTCAAAAAAAGCACAGTGCTGTTCTCTATAAATGTTATGTTTTGTTTAAATAAAATCTGATCTATAGGGCTCTAGAGAACAGAACCCCCCCCCCCCCTGGAATTAAATGAAAAGCTCATTTATGCCTTGGATACCAGTAACAAGGACTGTTACTGACCTTCCTTCACTCCCCCAGTCACCGGCACTCTTCTCTTCCTGATGTACAGTTTGTGGGTGGTCCCTCAGAATCCTCATATACAATGCAGGGTATAGACCAAACAATGTACATGATGACGTCAGAAAGCCTACTAATGGTGGAGTACCATAGAGAAGAGGCAGTGGGGACTGGTCTTCTGCTATGGAAGGAGCCTGTGGGAGTAAGGTAAGAAAGTCCATTTTACTGGTACCTTAATCGTTACAATCATTTACCATTCACAGTGCAGAGAAGCCTCACTGTAAGGGATGATTTCTTTTCCCCGGAGTTCAGCTTTGAAATAGTAGTATGGCCTCAAGTCCATTCTTGGCATGGCCAATAACCGGGCCTGTTATGGTCCTTTCATACGGTACCACACCGTGCTGCTGTGCATGCATTTTCATGCACTCTGTTGGGCAGTCCATCCAAACTCCATGGGTGGAAATGAACCTCAATGAAAATGTAGTGCTCTCTGCATTTTTGCAGCACCCCACAAAGCACATTGTACGCTGTGGTGTACTGCAGAGCAGGTGGGTTTTGCGGCCATTAAAAAAAAAAAAAAGAAAAAAAATGGCAAGGCGCATTTGTGAATGTCTAATGTCTCTGGAGATTATAACAGAAGTGATTAGGAAACATCTTATATGTACTCCAGCAGCATGTGTGACTGAATAATTCGCCAAATGTGATAGGAGACTTTTACACTTCCTTGTAATTCGGCCTATTATACTGCCTAATGGAACTGAATAAAGCATCACCAGTGGATGTGGATAAGCATAGTAAACACAATGGCCAACACCAAAAATTGTATTGATTTTCAATTTAGAGAACCTCTATTAGATTGTACATTTTTCAAAAACACCTCAGGCCCACCTTCATATTGGGGACTTTGTGATCATTCAGTGGACAGGCTCATCTTTAAAATCCAACAGAGATCCACTGACACCTATGGCAAGCTTACAAGCCCAATCCAAGACTCCCCCCCCCCCCCCCAGTATCCTATCTAGAGTCTCTGACCATCTCTTGTGTCCAATCTAGAGTCTCTGACCATCTCTTGTGTCCAATCTAGAGTCTCTGACCATCTCTTGTGTCCAATCTAGAGTCTCTGACCATCTCTTGTGTCCAATCTAGAGTCTCTGACCATCTCTTGTGTCCAATCTAGAGTCTCTGACCATCTCTTGTGTCCAATCTAGAGTCTCTGACCATCTCGTGTCCAATCTAGAGTCTCTGACCATCTCTTGTGTCCAATCTAGAGTCTCTGACCATCTCTTGTGTCCAATCTAGAGTCTCTGACCATCTCTTGTGTCCAATCTAGAGTCTCTGACCATCTCTTGTAGCCAATCTAGAGTCTCTGACCATCTCTTGTGTCCAATCTAGAGTCTCTGACCATCTCTTGTGTCCAATCTAGAGTCTCTGACCATCTCTTGTGTCCAATCTAGAGTCTCTGACCATCTCTTGTGTCCAATCTAGAGTCTCTGACCATCTCTTGCAGCCCATCTAGAGTCTCTGACCATCTCTTGTAGCCAATCTAGAGTCTCTAACCATCTCTTGTATCCTATCTAGAGTCTCTGACCATCTCTTGTATCTATATGTAGAGTCTCTGACCATCTCTTGTATCTATATGTAGAGTCTCTGACCATCTCTTGTATCTATATGTAGAGTCTCTGACCATCTCTTGTATCTATATGTAGAGTCTCTGACCATCTCTTGTATCCTATCTAGTGTCTCTGACCATCTCTTGTATCCTATCTAGAGTCTCGACCATCTCTTGTATCCTATCTAGAGTCTCTGACCATCTCTTGTATCCTATCTAGTGTCTCTGACCATCTCTTGTATCCTATCTAGAGTCTCTGACCATCTCTTGTATCCTATCTAGAGTCTCTGACCATCTCTTGTATCCTATCTAGAGTCTCTGACCATCTCTTGTATCCTATCTATATCTAGAGTCTCTGACCATCTCTTGCATCCTATCTATATCTAGAGTCTCTGACCATCTCTTGCATCTATATGTAGAGTCTCTGACCATCTCTTGTATCCTATCTAGAGTCTCTGACAATCTCTTGTATCTATATGTAGAGTCTCTGACAATCTCTTGTATCCTATCTATATCTAGAGTCTCTGACCATCTCTTGTATCTATATGTAGAGTCTCTGACCATCTCTTGTATCTATATGTAGAGTCTCTGACCATCTCTTGTATCCTATCTAGAGTCTCTGACAATCTCTTGTATCTATATGTAGAGTCTCTGACCATCTCTTGTATCCTATCTATATCTAGAGTCTCTGACCATCTCTTGTATCTATATGTAGAGTCTCTGACCATCTCTTGTATCTATATGTAGAGTCTCTGACCATCTCTTGTATCCTATCTAGAGTCTCTGACAATCTCTTGTATCTATATGTAGAGTCTCTGACCATCTCTTGTATCCTATCTATATGTAGAGTCTCTGACCATCTCTTGTATCCTATCTAGAGTCTCTGACCATCTCTTGTATCTATATGTAGAGTCTCTGACCATCTCTTGCATCCTATCTATATCTAGAGTCTCTTATCTCTTGTATCTTTCCCACAGTCCGACCATCTCTTGTATCATATCTAAAGTCTCTGACCATCTCTTGTATATTGCCCACAGTCCCTGACCATCTCATATCAGATCTAGAGTTCCTGACCATCTCTTGAATCAGATCTACAGTTCCTGACCATCTATTGTATCCGATCTAGAGTCTTTGACCATCTCTTGTATCAGATCTAGAGTTCCTGACCATCTCTTGCACCATGCCCAAAGTCTTTAACTCTACACTGTTGTGTGTCTCCGACACTGAATTTTATGGGTGGCTCTTTAAATGTCGAGGGCAGCACTTGAGGCCCCACATATCAAGAAAGCGGACAACCACTGTCAGAGAAGAACAAGTTCTTAAAAGGTGCTGGGCAATAGATTTTTAAAATATTTTAGATCACAGAACTGAATTTTAAGTGGTTCTAAATTCCACAGTTTTTTTTGTTTCTCCCCAACTGCAGCCCCGCTCTTCTTCTCTTCCTGCTCTCAAAGCAGACAAGCAGCCATTGGCTCCCGCTGCTGTCAAACTCCTGTGGGGAGGGAGCTTCCAGCGCTGTGTGTCTATAGATGCACACAGCCCAGATCAGGCCTGCGCCCCCTCTCAGTACACAGCTTGCTGAGGGTGCACCCGCAGGAAGGAGGAGCAGAGGCGGGGGATTCTGGTACAAGATGTAAGGGACCACTCTGTGTAAGCTCAGTGCACAGAGCAGATATGTATAATGCCCCAAAACCCCTTTACAATCACTATAATGCTACACAGGGCCTACAGCCCAATAATAACCCCAGACACAAACAGCAGAGTGGAGGAGATCCCCCATTGTTCTAGGCTGGTGATGAGGAATACCCCATGCAGACATCTGATGCTGCATTCCCTCTTCCCACCACAAGATGGAGCACTAGAATCTTCCCCCTAACCAGCGGGTATCCCCCATCCCCCCGGAGCCCAGGCCTGCAACACTTACCACCCAGGTGAGTCCTCCGCTCCCCACTCCATCTCCTCCTCCACCGCCGCCGCCGCCACCTCCTCCTCCTCCGCCGCTGGATTTGGACATCTTCCTCCCGGCAGACAGTTGCGGTGAATTCGTATATTAATGAAGAAGAGAAGACAAGCTCCTATTGTGCAGGCGGGCGGGCTCCTCCCCCCGGAGATGATGAGGGGACACCGGGGCCTTCCTTTCTCCTGTCCGCTGTGTGCACGGCCTGTGTTCGGCCGCCGCTCCGTAGGACGGTATAAAAACGAGGATAAAAGAGGCCGTGCTAGAGCGGGCCGGCGGAGTGCGGCTGGCGGGGGCTCCTCATGTGGAGGGGTCGCATGAATGACGCAGGCCGCCTGTGTAGAGCCTCGGTGTGCGGAGCTGACCCCCCGGTTCCCCCTCCTCTTCCTCCCGCAGACAATACACAGCGCCGCTTCCGCTCTCCGCACTTACACACGGGGGCCCGGGAACACCGAGCCACCAATGGCGTACGGCCCAGTGCCTGACGTCACCGCCTAGCTGGGCAGAGCCAAAGCGTGTACTGTAAGCGAGAGGGGGCGGGAGCTACGAGGGTGACGTCACGGCGGGGGTAGCAGAGTGCAAGTGCCATAACAGAGCAGGAGGACAGCGGGGACAATGGAGGGAGCATTGCGGACAACATGGGGAGCAGAGCAACGGAGAGGAATGTCCCTGCTACGGGCATAATATATAACCCTGACATGATCACCTTCCCAGGCCTGGACCTGCAACCATGGGCACATAGCCTGAGCATTCATCTATAAATGAGGTCTCTACCTGGGGAGAGAATCCGATCAGCCTGGACATACACCATACAATCTGATCTCTGTTTACAAAAAACTGTATAAACCATCCAATCAATGTGCATCCCAATATGTTAGTGCTTTCATTACTCCAAACCTAATTCCCCCATCCACACACTCCATACAATGGGGGGAATCCTCCCCGCTGTGCTATTGTATTCTGATGGAAGGGAGACTTCCCCACCATCACAATTCACAGATCAGTGCTGCAGTCTGTAGCCTGCTGTGCTGATCAAGAGAAACAAATACCAACAGGGCAGTTAGTGGATCAACTTCTGTTCAACCCCAGTGAGCACACATGGATTGAAAGTTAAAGAGGAAGTAAACCCTCCTCTGACACTTTTACCTATGATAAGGCTTACCTATAGGTACTGTAAATATCTCCTAAACTTGTACTGTTTAGGAGATATTTACCTTACATGCAGCCAGTGACATCACTGGCGCATGCGCTCTGAAGGAACGGCCGATTCAGAGTCCCGTGCCGTGACCGTCGGCACACGTGCGCGGGAGGGACGTCACCGCGGCTCCGGCCAATCAGATGGCCGGATGCCGCGATCCCGAAGACGGGTGACTGGACATGTCGCCCGTCATACAGCTAAGCGGGCGGCCCGTTCTAAGGTATTTCATAATGAGCTAGTATGCGATGCATACTAGCTCATTAGGTGTTTCTCTTACAGGTTGCAAAAAAAAAAAATCTATGGGTTTACAACCTCTTTAACCACTTAAGCCCCGCAAGATTTTACCCCCTTCCTGACCAGGGGGTATTTTGCGATTCGGCACTGCGTGACTTTAACGGACAATTGCGCGGTCGTGCAACGCTGTACCTAAACAAATTTGACGTCCTTTTTTTCCCACAAACAGAGCTTTCTTTTGGTGGTATTTGATCACCTGTGCGATTTTTTGATCATGCGCTATAAACAAAAAAAATAGCGTCAATTTTGCAAAAGTAACAATATTTTTCACATTTTTTATATGAAATTCCCCAAAAAAAATGTAAAAATCAAAAATTTTTAACATTTTCGGCCAATTTGTTTTATGCTACATATGTTTGGTAAAAAAAAAAAATCACAAAAAGCGTATTTTGATTGGTTTGCGCAAAAGGTATCGCGTTTACTAACAAAGGGAAAGATTTTTGTCATTTTTGTTTTTTTTTGTTTTTAACGAGTAATCTGCGTTTTTTTTTTGCGGGACTGCGACATTGCGGCGGACAGATCGGACCCTTGACTGACATTTTTGACACTTTTGGGGTTACCAGTGACATTACTGCAGTAATCAGTGCTATACATATGCACTGTTACTGTAAAAATGACACTGGCAGGGAAGGAGTTAACTGTATTGGAGAGGGAGGGGTTAAGTGCGTCCTAGAGGTGTGTTTCTAACTGTGATTGGACATGGCTACTGGTGTAAGAACAGATCAACGGTCCAACATAGTAGAACCGTCTGATCTCCATTTTTACACAGGGGAGAATGACAGGCGGCTTGTTTACATTAGCCGCCTGCCTTTCTCCCTTCCCGGCGAACAATCGAGAGTGACTGGCAGACATCGGGTCCACCGGTCACACGCACTGACTTGTTAGGGAACGGGGCGGGCGCGCGCTCGCCCGCTATTGGCTCACAAGCGAGTTACAGGCTAGTGACGTACCAGTACGTCACTTTGCCTGGCCGGGGCTGACGGCAAGTGGTTAACTGGTCCTTGCTGAAGCAGCCAATTTTCAATCCCTGTGTGGCCAGCTTTAGTTGGTAGATTGAAAACCCCTTTCACACTTGTACAACCTGAAAGGCGCGTGACTTGAAGCAATGCCTGCTTAATCTTGAGGTCGCATCAAAGAGGGACTGCTTTGAAGTTGCACAAATATGAATTGTACTCATTGGAAATCATGGAGTACAACTTGTCATGCGACTTTGCAGCCTCAAGTCGCAGGACAAGTTGCACATGTGTGAAAGGGGCCTAAAGAAGACTGTACAATCAGATTGTATGGTCAACTTTCTTTACTTGTCAGGTTGCTATAGAAGTACCTGTAATTAGAAGGACCTTTAAAGCATAAAACTTTACTGATAACAATTTGATAAAAAAAAAAAAAAAAATAATATTCTTTAGCAAGGAACATATAGAATAATTTTGCCACCAAAATGAGTGTGTGTTGGAGATTGTCTCCAGCATTGCTTCTGTATCTTTTTGCCGGAGGCTGTCATTTTGCTAAAGGCCCCTTTCACACGGGAAGGACATGTTTGGACAGACTCCACTTGCCCAGCGTGGATCACTCCGCTGATCCTTGCTGAGCAGATGGATGACAGGTCAGTCGCCGCTCAGTTTGCAAAGACGAACTTGTCCGTGTCCTGGTCTCCTCTAAGTGGAGATGAGATAAATACGGACAGCCTTTCTGTTTTCATCCCATCCGACCCGCTGGACGGATGGCAAATCGCCATACATCTCTTTTCAGCAGATTTTGTTGGATCGGATGTTCGCAGACATCCTTCTCACCCTATGAGGACAATGGGTGGTCCAATCAGGTTTGTCTGAAAAACAGACAGGCAGACCCAAACGTGTGAAAGGGGTCGAAGCCCAGAGCCCCCGAGCAGCAGTAAATATTTAGGCTGTCAGCAGATTGGACTCTAGTGGCTTTGATTTTCAGCACAATGCCAAAAACAGAAAGCAACTGAGCATGTGCAGAGCAGAATGAGACAGTGTATTACTGCATTTTAACCTGTTGGCACAGAAAGCACGCAAAAATATTTGGCCTCTCAGCGAGTGGGCATTGGCGCTGAGCAGACACACATTTGAGTGCAATTTCGCAAAAACAGCTGTGTGCGCGCTGTTCAATTACCGGCGGCTAACGGAAAGCTCCCGATCACTATTTGAGATCAAGAGATTTACAATCATATCACCACCATGACAGCCAATCACAGTGGTCACATGATCATAAACCCACCTCCTAGCATCCTAAACCCCTAAAAAGCTGGGAGGTGCAGTCACCCCAGCACATAGATACTTTGCCGGAATGTAAACTGAACTGCGCAGGTCAGTATGTATTCCACAGAGGATAGAGAACAGGCAGATAGGTGTATTTTATTGCCAAATAAACATTGCATTTTTCAACTACAAACAGTTTTCTTTTTCAGGCTTCAGTTTTGCGTGAACTGACATCATATACAGATCTAAACTCATCACTGTGACCTGTAGAGGAATGGAACCAAATAAATACAACACTAAAAATGTTACTTTGTATCTCTCTATTTTTAAAGACTCTCTTTGTATCTTTTTTTTTTTTTCTTTCCAAACACTGTGTGTGTCGGATGATCCGTTTATTGACAGCTGCATCTTTTACAGAAGTATTTAAACTGTGACTCCCAACTGTCATTTTGAAAGCTGGGAATTGCTGGCAAGTTCAAGGGAGAGAGTTTCTGGACAAAGGAACTGGGCATACTATATACCCCCTGTGTACCTCCATAAAGCTTTTTGGGGTGCCACATGCCCAGTGTTGAATAACATTACTTTGACATTAAATACCGGGGCCAGCTGCCATAACCCCGGTATTTTTTATACAGTAGGTGATTCGGCATCCAATAAAAGTGGTCCCGGCCACGGATTCGCCACGGGATCACTTTTAAAGGCAGCGGGAGAGGTGCCCCCCTCCCGCCACTTTCTTCTCATTTCCCCGCTTACCAAAGCCGTTGGTAAAGGGGGAAACAATCTGATCCCCTGGAGTGATGGGCAGGAAGTTGAATGAGGGCAGGATGGCCACCACTCGACTCTATGCCCTTGGAAGACTGAAGTGACGTCTGACATCACTTCTGCCTAACAGTCTTAAATGGCCAATTTTTTGTATTTTTTTGGGAAATGTAAAATTACATTTCTTTTATTTTTTTTTTTTTGCTTTTAAGTGTAAATGTGAGATTTGAGGTCTTTTCGACCCCAGATCTTGCAAGAATCTGTAATAGGAACAAAAGTGATAAAAAAAAAGGAAAGAAGAGAAAAAAAAATTAAAGCGCTCCGTCCATCTGAGCCCACGCGCAGAAGAGAACGCATACATAAGTCGCACACACATATGCAGAGGCGTAACTACAGGGGTTGCAATTGCAACCAGGCCCCATGCTCCAGGGGGTCTGTGCGGCTCCCCTGTACAACTGGATAGGAGGGGCAGCGGGGCGGGGGCGGGGGCAGCATGTAGAGAAATCACTGTCCTCCTTTTTCCCTCTGTATCTGCAGGAGGAAAATTGAGGAGATTGGTTCCTCTGTTTGCTGCCCCCGCCACTCCTCCTATCCAGTTCACTTGTGTTCTGCTGTCCCCTGTGTGCTCCCCTGCCCCCCCCCCCGTGCTCCCTCCCCTCTCCTGCCAGCTGCTGCAGGGGATGTGTCACAATAGAGAACCAGGAAGGGGTCGGTAAATATGTAATTTACCAGCTCCTTCCTTTTCTGAATGGACAGAGTCATAGTCCGTGACATTGTAAAAAAACTAAAATGATAAAAAATAACACAATTAAAATATCAAAAAATAAAAACTACTGACACCAGAGGGTGAACTTCCAGGATCGCAAAGGTCACACTTGCAACCGGGCCCCAGCATTCCACCACTGTGGGGAGGCCCCAAGATGGCAGGAAGGGAGCCCACTGCAGAACTTGTGAAAGGGCCCCAGGATCAGTGGGAAGAGCCCCAGGCTTGAAGGGAAGGGCCAGGAGTCCCTTCATGGTTTCTTGCACCAGGGCCCTGAAGGTACTAGTTAGGCCTCTGCACATATGTAAACAGTGTTCAAACCACACATGTGAGGTATCGCTGCGATCAAGAGCAATATATCTAGCACTTGTTCTTCTCTGTAACTCTAAACAGGTAACCAGTAAACATTTTTAAAGTATCCCCTATAGAGATTTTTAAGTACCGTTGTTTGTCACCATTCCACTAGCGTGTGCATTTTTAAAGCAAACGCAACGGTGTGAGATGAACCATTGCAACGATCTCCAATTTATTCTCTATGGTCTCTGCTAAAAAATATATATACTGTTTTGGGGTTCTAGATAATTTTCTAGCAAAAAATTAAAATTTTAACTTGTAAACAACAAATGTCAAAAATAGGCCCGGTGGTTAACCCCTTTATGCTTAAGGGTAAAAATAAATCTAAATGCCTAAGCACAATTTTGCAACTTTGACATTAGTTAGTAAACTGTACATATCATCACAACTACTTTGTATATCCAGGTGGATTTAACCTTGTTTTTATCAGGACAAATTGGGCTTTAATTTGGTAGTAACTGGTTATGGATATCTCCTGATTTTGTTTTATTATTTAAGAAAAACTGGCTCAAAATAGAAAAAAATGTGTTTTTTAACCACTTTACCACCAGAGGATTTTGCTGTCTTACGTCCAGGGCACTTTTTGTGATTTGCCACTGTGCGAATTTAACTGACAATTGCGCGGTCGTGCGACGCCATACCCAAACAAAATTTACGTCCTTTTTTTCCCACAAACAGAGCTTTCTTTTGGTGGTATTTGATCACCTGTGCGATTTTTACTTTTTGCGCTATAAACAAAACAATAGCGTAAATTTTGAAAAAATAACAATATTTTTCAAATTTTTTTTATATGAAATTCCCCCCCAAAAAAATGTAAAAATCTAAATTTTTTTAAATTTTTGGCCAATTTGTTTTCTGCTACCTATGTTTGGTAAAAAAAAAAAAATCACAATAAACGTATTTTGATTGGTTTGCGCAAAATTTATTGCGTTTACTAAGGGAAAGATTTCTGTCATTTTTGGTGTTTTTTTTTTTTTTTAACGAGTAATGGCGGCGATCTGCGATTTTTTTTGCGGGACTGCAACATTGTGGCGGACAGATCGGACCCTTGACTGACATTTTTTACACTTTTGGGGGTACCAGTGACATTACTACAGTAATCAGTGCTATAAATATGCACTGTTACTGTAAAAATGACACTGGCAGGGAAGGGGTTAATTTTATTGGAGAGGGAGGGGTTAATGTATGCCTGGTGCTTACTAACGTGTGTGGGTGGAGGTGATTGACACAGGGACAGATCGCATGTTCAGCTATGCTGAACCCTGTAATCTGTCACTGTCTGTCACTTAGGAGATCCGCCCGCTCTGTTTACACAAGCGGGCGGATCTCCAAACTTGATTCCCCGACGATCGGGGAAGAGCAGCGGCGATCGCCGCTGCTCCTCCCCTGGCCCGACTCCCGCTGTGACTGAATACAGCGGGAGCGAGTGCCGCCCACAAGGGGAGGAGTCCAGCGACGTAGGTCTACGTCGCTGGACGGGAAAGAGCCACTGTGCCGCAGTAGAGGCACAGTGAGCGGGGCTAATGTGGTTAAATTTAGTTATATATTTTTTGTTACAACCAAAAATAAATTCTCCTGCTCCTGATGAATGCAGTGATACCACATATGTGTATGTTAGTTTACCACATATGTGTATGTTATTTGTTGTTTGTACCCGTATTACGGTGTTCCGTGAGAATTACCTACCCGTGAGAAAAACCTACCCCTCGTCACTTCCGGTTCACGGCACTGTATGGAATGCAGCGCTTACATTAAAACAGCTGTGCTGAAATACGAGTGATCTCCGCTCCTGTCCCGGTCACTTCCCTGCTCTCGGATAGTAAATATAAAAGCGGCGGCGGCTGTATGAAAACATAAATCACTGAGCCGCCAGCCGCTTTTATATTTACTTGCCGTGAGCAGGGAAGTGACCGGGACAGGAGCGGGGATGACTCGTATGTCAGCACAGCTGTTTTAGGTAAGTGCCGCGTCGGTAGGTTTTTTTCACGGTACACCGTGATCGTTTTATACTAGTGCGCATGCGCACTAGTAAGCTCCTCTGTTCTGCCATTAGGTATCCGGCGCTCTGAGCATGCGCACTGCTGCGCTGCTCAGATGCTTCTGGCCGGAAGTGACGAGGGGTAGGTAATTCTCACAGGGTAGGTAATTCTCACGGAACACCGGCTCAGAAGCAATAGTGCACATTTTGCTTTTTTTTTTTTTTCATCCCACCTAAAAACACACAAAATAAGAGTGAGGATGCTCATATTCTGTTAGTATGTGCCACATCCCAATTATATGCTACAAAACCAAAAAGGGACTTTAAATGGCACTTTCAAAAAATTCCATATAGGTACCAATGTTTAAAAACTAGAAATTTTTATGTAAACTATTTAAAAATCAATTCAAAGCATTAACATAGGAAAATACAGCATACGTTTGGGTGGTTTAGTCACTGTTCTCCAGGGTAATGTGAGCGTCTTCCTGTTACTCGACGCGTTTCAGAGACGAAGCTCCTTTATCAGGGATACAGACAGGATCAAATTTCTATAATACAAATTTTAGATATATAATATATGCTAACAATACCAAAGTTCAAGCAACTCAGATATGTATCATATGGGATATCTGTTCCCAGAGGTGACTGAGATGACTTCCAAATATTACAATAAAGATATATGATTTTTTTTACTCACAATTCCTTGAGCAGTAGAAGACAAGACAACTATGGTGTATGGAATTAAAAACATGCGTTGGTTACTGATCCTGCCTGGTTATTCGATATCCGATGCAATAAAAGGTCCTGCCCAAAATAAACTGACCCTGACCTTTGACCCTTACTTGACCCAAACACTAACCCTTGCACTTATTTAGATCAGACCTTGATCTAGGTATTTTTTTCTTTACTTTATTATTTATTTATACACACACACTTTTTTCCCCCTCTCTGCAAGGAAAGAGAAAGATACAATCAATGTATCTTTCCTCTCCATTCACAGAGAGAGAGAGAAACACAGGGGCAGGCTTCACAGCAACTGATTACTACCACAGCGATCAGGTGACCCGCAATAGGGAGATCCAAGTTCCAATCATTAGTATGGGGCCTGGAGCTCTCGGTGAGACCCCAGTCTCTGTGCTGGAAGCGCAATGTGCTCTAGCACTAAGGGAGATACCCAAATATGCGGCCCCACGGTAAAATGCCCAGTGCAGTGGGGCCACATATGTGTGTTATGTCTGCAGGAAGGGGATATATTGGAATTCCTAGTTATTGGTCTTTAACCACTTCAATACTTTCAACTACTTTCACCCCCTTCCTGCCCAGGCCAATTGTCAGCTTTTAGCACTGGTACACTTTGAATGACAGTTTCGTGGTCATGCAACACTACTCATATGAAATTTTTTTACATTTTTTTTCACCCAAAAAGTTTTTTTTTTGGTAGTATTTAAATCACCACTGGGTTTTTTTATTTTTTGCAAAAAAAAAAAAAAAAAGACCAACAATTTAGAAAAAAATGTGTTTTTCTTAATTTCTGTTACAACATTTTGCAAATAAATTATCTCTCTTCATAAATTTAGGGCAAAATGTATACTGCTACATTTCTTAGGTGAAAATAACCTCAATCAGCGTATAATATTTAGTCTGTAGGAAAGCTAAAGAGTCCACAAACTATGGCAATTATAAAAGATAAAAAATGCAGAGCTTTTATAAATAATTAAAAGTACACATAAAAGTTCATTTTTCTTTAGGAAAAATGTACAACACGATAGGGTGAGCAGGAACAGAGATCCTGAAAAGAGATTGCCACCTCCAACACACACAGCTTCTTACCAAATGTACAGTAGTTGACCACCCTATTACAGAGGGTCAACACACACTCACATATATATGTATTATCCAGGCGACTCCAAACACGGTCCCCTTGCTCCGACCCTGCCACGAACAATTGCTTCTAGATCCTAGTGGTCACGCCAGAGATGTCTCTCCAACCAGCATCCTGAGGTCCAAAATGTACATCAGAAAGTTTTGAAAGGCTTGTCACAGCACTTAATGCATGTCCAGATGATTAACTGACATTGGAATATGTTAAAGGGCAAGCTTGTGGGTAAATAAGCATAAAACAGAAAGCATTACTAGTGATGGTGCTTCTGCCGCAGAGTCTTCTCTTTGGCAGTTCTTCGCTAGCCTTTTCCGCTCCTCACTCCTGTGCACAATATATGTCTGAAAATCGATCAATCCTGATGTACTAATCTAATTTCTTGAGAAATGAAAATGCCACATAGACAGCACAAATATCCACCCCAATTACTCATTTTTTAAAGAAGACAGTCAAAGGTATTTAGTAGTGATTGACCAATATCGTTTTTTTACCGCCGATACCGATATTTTGGTCAACAGGTATAGGCCAATATTTTTGGACATTGAATTTTTTTTTTTAATGTCTACAGGTATTGTGGTGGAGGGATCTGGGGGTCTAAAAGACCCCAAACCCCTCCTCTGCACTTAAGTATTCAAAATGCCAAGTTTGGCTGTTTTGAATGCTGTAAGTATTTTGAATTCGGCGCCGCCAGTACCCGGAAGTGATGTCAAGTCATGACATCACTTCCGAGTACGCGGCGGCGCCGAATTCAAAGAAATGGAGACCCGGGTCAGATGGCAGCGGTGAAGGTAGGATTCCCGGGAGACCCCCTCGCTCCTTGGAATGACAGCCGAGCAGCTTCTCAGCCGCATCTGTTGTCATTACAAGACAGCCGACCTTCGGCTATGGACACCGGTACCGGGGTGATGCCTCTAGCTGCAGGCATCACCTCGGTACAAGCACTTTCCCTAAATATCGGTAAATAAAAAGCAGATTCTGATATAATCGGGGAAAGTCCATTTCGGCTCTCAATATATCGGCTTTGACGATAATCGGTTGATCTCTAGTATTTAGTAAGAGGCATGGCGGTGATCAGGGACACTGATTGGTGACGGTATGTAATAAAAAAAAAAAAAAAATTACCATACCATAGTAACACTGTACTACTCTAGGGAGGTGATCATCATTTCTTTTTTACACACTACGAGTGCTTATAACTCTGCATTTTATAGGTATAAGCAACCATTTTTACTGAATGAAAACTACTCATTAAGGGTTTATTATTGTAATTAGCGGTGATTGGTCACAGCTAATCACATGGTACAGATGGGCTGTGATTGGCCCTGTCTGTACCATGTAATGACAGTGACCAATCACAGAGCTCATTACAACATTAACCACTTTACCACTAGAGCATTTTGCGGTCTTACGTCTGGGCCACTTTTTGCGATTCGGCGCTGTGCGACTTTAACTGACAATTGCGCGGTCGTGCGACGCCGTACCCAAACGAAATTGACGTCCTTTTTTTCCCACAAACAGAGCTTTCTTTTGGTGGTATTTGATCACCTGTGCGATTTTTACTTTTTGCGCTATAAACAAAAAAAGAGCGTTTATTTTGAGAAAATAACAATATTTTTCACATTTTTTTATATGAAATTCCCCCCAAAAAAGATGTAAAAACCAATTTTTTTTGAAATTTTTGGCCAATTTGTTTTCTGCTACCTATGTTTGGTAAAAAAAAAATCACAATAAGCGTATTTTGATTGGTTTGCGCAAAAGTTATTGCGTTTACTAACAAAGGGAAAGATTTTTGTCATTTTTGGTGTTTTTTTTTTAACGCGTAATGGCGGCGATCTGCAATTTTTTTTGCGGGACTGCGACATTGCGGCAGACAGATCGGACCCTTGACTGACATTTTTGACACTTTTGGGGGTACCAGTGACATTACTACAGTAATCAGTGCTATAAATATGCACTGTTACTGTAAAAATGACACTGGCAGGGAAGGGGTTAACTTTATTGGAGAGGGAGGGGTTAATGTATGCCTGGTGCTTACTGACGTGTGGGGGGGGAGGTGACTTTGTCAGACAGGGACAGATCGGATGTCCAGCTATGCTGAACAGTCCGATCTGTCACTCCCTGTCACTGAGGAGATCCGCCCGCTTGTGTTTACACAGGCGGGCGAATCTCCACACTAGATCCCCGACTATCGGGGCAGAGCAGCGGCAATCGCCGCTGCTCCTCCCCTGGCCCGACTCCCGATGTGAATGAAAACAGCAGAAGCGCGCTTCCGGCGGCGCGCGAGCGCCGCCTACAGGGGAGGAGTCTGACGACGTAGGTCTACGTCGTCAGACGGGAACGAGCCACTTTGCCGCAGTACTATTACAGTACTTAGCGGTAAAGTGGTTAAACAACAAAAGGCATGTAACAAAGCCTTTCATTGTGTACAACTGTCATGTGCTCTGCTGTGATTGGCCACAGTGTTTACATGGCACAACAGTGCTCATTACAACAGAAGGGATTAAAGTGGACCTTCACCCGTAAAGACAATTTAGGTGTACCTGGCTCTAGCCCCCGCCCCCCCTCTACCATAATTGTATATATAAATATACTGCTCAAAAAAAATAAAGGAACACTTCTTAATCAGAGTATAGCATGATGTCAATTGAACTCCTGGGATATTGGTCTGGTAAGTAGCTGAGGGGGTTGGTAATCAGTTTCAGCTGCTTCGGTGTTATTGAAATTAATAGGGGCACTAGATGGGCAACAACGAGACAACCTCCAAAACAGAATGGTTTTACAGATGGAGGCCACTGACATTTTTTTCCCTACTCATCTCTTCTGACTGTTTTTCACTAGTTTTGCATTTGGCTAGGGTCAGTGTCACTACTGGTAGCAATACCTGCTCCCTATAGAGGTTGCACAGGCATTCCAACTCCTCCAGGATGACATCAATACACGTCATTGCCAGAAGGTTTGCTGCGTCACCCAGCAGAGTCTCAAGAGCATGGAGGAGATTCCAGGAGACAGGCAGTTACTCTGGGGAGAGCTGGACAGGGCCAAAGAAGGTCCCTCCTCCATCAGGACATGTTTCTGCTCCTTTGTGCAAGGAGGAACAGGAGAGCACTGCCAGAGCCCTACAAAATTACCTCCAGCAGGCCACTGGTTTGAATGTCTCTGACCAAAAAATTAGAAACAGACTTCATGAGGGTGGCCTGAGGGCCCAACATCCTCTAGTGAGTCCTGTGCTCACTGCCCGGCACCGTGGAGCTCAATTGCCATTTGCCTTTGAACACCAGAATTTGCAGGTCCGCCACTGGCGCTCTGTGCTAATCACAGATGAGAGCAGGTTCACCTTGAGCACATGTGACAGACCTGAAAGGGTCTGGAGAAGCCATGGAGAATGTTATGCTGCCTGTAACATTGTTCAGCATGACCAGTTTGGTGGTGGGTCAGTGATGGTCTGGGGAGGCATATAGACGGAGGGACGCACAGACCTCTACAGGCTAGACAGTGGCACCCTGACTGCCATTAGGTATCAGGATTAAATACTTGGACCCATTGTCATATCCTACGCTGGTGCAGTGTGTCCTGGGTTCTTCCTGGTGCACGACAATGCCCGGCCTCATGTGACTAGAGTATGCAGCTAGTTCCTGGAGGATGAAGGAATTTATACCATTAATTAAATGGCCCCCCACGCTTGCCTGACCTAAATCCAGTAGAATACCTCTGGCACATTATGTCTTGGTCCATCTGATGTCACCAGGTTGTACCTCAGTCTGTTTAGGAGCTCAGTGATGCCCTGGCCTAGATCTGAGAGAAAATACCCCAGGACACCGTCCGTCGTCTCATTAAGAGCATGCCCCGAAGTTGTCAGGTATGCATACAAGTACGTGGGGGCCATACAAACTACTGAGTACCATTTTGAGTTGCTGCAATTAAATGTCAGCAAAATGGACTAGCCTGCTGCATCATTTTTTTTACTTTGATTTTCAGGGTGTCTTTGAATTCAGCCCTCTGTAGGTTGAGCATTTTCATTTTCATTAAAAGATGTGGCATCCTTTCGTTCCTAACACATTACTCAGTCCATATCTGTATAGATATCCAGCATTAAAATGTTTCCCCATTGAGATCTGATGTGTTTTTAAAGTGTTCCTTAAATGTTTTTGAGCAGTGTATATACACAAAAAATATATATTAAATTTACCACCTCAGCTCCGGAAGGTTTTACCCCCTTCATGACAGGCCATTTTCTGCTATTTAGCACTACCCTCCTTTAAATGGTAATTGTGCAGTCATGCAACGTTGTACCCAAACAAAATTTATATAATTTTTTTCACAAAAAGAGAGCTTTCTTTTGGTGGTATTTGATCACCACTGTTTTTTTTTTTGTTTATTATATAAACCAAAAAATACCGAAAATTTTGAAAAAAAAAAAAAAAAACAAAACAATATTTTTTACTTTCTGTTGTAAAACATATCTAATGAAAACTTTAAAAAAATTAAATTTCTTCATAGTTTTTGGCCAAAATGTGTAATGTCAGTATTATGTGCTGCTTTTTACTAAACATCTCTTTGCTTCTTTTCCCTGCTTTGTTTAGGGGCTCTAAACCCGGGAACATGCAGGGAAGTACCAGTACGTTGCTTTGCTTGTACGGGCCGTCTTTCCGCAGTACATTGCAGACATGTAGTCCTTAAATGCATATATAACATTTTTAAAGTTTTTTATTTTCTGTATTTTTGTGCTTACTCCTTTCTCACCTATGTAAGAATGACATTGCACGGATGTGCTTAAGGGCTCTGCCAGGCTTCAGGACCTGGCAGAGACCTTTGGCTTATGTGCATACAGGTGGGTGTCTTTGGGCAAGTACGCAAGTCTGCTAGGCAAAGGGAAGTGGGAAAACTGCTGAAACTTTGAAAGCAGGAAGAGATCAGAGATGTCCCTCTGCAACAAATGAAACCAGAAGTAATCTGTATTACATGACGTCAAGGTTAAGCGCGGTCATTCCCTGGCTACTGTAGCTGGGTAAGCAGATAATCAAGCACAATCTGTGCTTGATTAGCTGCACAGAAGGGCAGGGAGAGGGCACTGGGGGACTCCATAAAGAGGACCTGTCACCTGCCCATGCTTGCTAGCCTCCTTGTGAAAGCAATAAAGTTAAATGAAAAAAAAAAAAAAAAAACTATGTGAAACAATACATTTTAACAAATAAAAATAACATTTTTTTAAAAGCACCCCTGGTAGGCAACCCAATGCCAACGTGCAGCGTAGGGTGCATATGTGAAATTGTGCCACACATGTGAGGTATTTCTGTGAAAGTTGAAGTGAGAGTGATAAATCTAGCGCCATTGTCCGTGGTTAAGTCTACAGTAAGTGTAAACAAAATTACCAATACTCCCTGTGCCCAGGAAAATAAAATGTAGGGTTCACAGAGAATATAACAAAATATATACCACGTAGACCATAGCTAGCTGCTCCTTCAAAGTGAGTACTGTGATGCCACCTAGTGCTAAAACTAAAAATATTGCAGAGAGCAGTGCTATAGAAAAGGAATTGAACGTGCACTGTGAAAAGTTTGCTTAAAACGCACTCATGAATGCAAAACAACTGAACAATAAACAATTCATAGCCAACTTTAAAAACATCCATGTGTCACTTACTAAAAAGTTCTTCATACTGTAATATGATAACACATGTACAAAAGACAAGATCCACAGAACATATATAATCCTTATTAAGATATTGTGATTGTATAACTCAAGTCCTTATTGTGCACATGCTGGTGAACAATAATACATCAGGTGCTCCAAACATGTGCCCATGACACTCACCCCCCACTTCACACCATGTACTCACCAGAACTGTATGAACCAAAAGATTAGGGTCAAGTAGCACCTAATTAAAGATGTTATGTCTCCACCACTTCAATTCAGCCCCTTGGATCCACTCAAAGACTCTCAGTCCAAGACGACTCAGATGAGTATATGAAAAAAACCAAAGAAAGAAACTCCTTGCACTTCACCTTTATTCACAATAAATTCTGCTTGCCACACACAGTATATCCCCAGACAAATGTTCACTCACATATGCATGTGCCCAACCTGGCACTCAGGAATTCCAGCAGTGTGTGGTATGTGGAAAGCACCGGGTACCAATACTGGGAGCCAGCATGCGCTACAAAACCCGGAAGTGACATCGGCATCCTCGTCCTGTCACCCAATCAGGCATCTTCAGGAAGCTGGGTAGATGCCAAATTACTGGTGCTTAATTATAAAGACCAATTAACCCTTCCAGAACCTGGGCAAATTAATTGAATAAAGCTGGAAATGCTGTTATACTCAAAAGATGGTAAAAAAAAAAAAAAAAAAAAGGGACACTTCCAATCTACAATATAAAAAAAAAAAACAAAATATAAAATAACCTAAAAAGATTGGTTGATGAAAGAAGAAATCTTAAGTCACAGAAAATATACAAAAATATGTAATAAAAATCCTGCATATGTAAGGGTTACCTTAACAGCGACATCTTGTGGTTAAAAAACCCAATGACCTCATTGTGCATAAACTTACTATAAACCTAATAAATTAATTATAATCCTCACACCAATATATTATAAGATATCACGAATAAAAAAAAAGTGTAAAATATCATTTAATAATAAATAGCATCAGTTTTAAAAACCTAAAAGACCAAGGCATTAATATTTTGATATAAAACAATTAATAGCCATATCAACATTGAGACCCCCCAGGGCTGAGGGTATCCATCTCATGTCTCCACTTGGTTTCCCTTTGTGAGATGTCTCTTTTAAGACTCAATCCTCTCCAATGTTGGGTGACCTTATCTATGCCATACGATGTGCTATATTTCGGATCACTTTGATGCACCAACCTTTTCCTTTCACCCCTATTTGTTCTACAATAGATGCACCTACCACATCTAAAGAAACCAGTGTCAATCAGGAACATCCCAGAAAATATAAAAAAAAATTATATATTAAAAATCCGTGCACATACCTCAACAGCAACATCTTGTGGTTAAAAATGGATTTTTGTAAAATCTTACCGTAAAATCCTTTTCTCTTAGCTCATTGACAGACGTAGTCCTCGGTGATTCAGCACCTTCGGGTTATGTTGCCTCCACAGGAGCAGGACTAGACAGGAAATTAAAATGCTCTGGCCACACCCTAGGGGCAGTCCCAGAGGGTATATCCTCTCTCTCTCTGCCTCAGCAAATCAGTTATGTCAAAAAGCAGTCTTTAGAGATTTTAACCCAACCCAACTCAAAAACAGAGGGGCGGGTACTACGTCTGTCAATGAGCTAAGAGAAAAGGATTTTACGGTAAGATTTTACAAAAATCCATTTTTCTCTCTCGCTCATTGACAGACGTAGTCCTCGGTGATTCAGCACCTTCGGGAAGTCCCAGAGCAGTATCACCAATGAGGGGTGGGAAAATGGAAATCAAATCCAAATCTAGAAGGCCCAACCGGTGCCAACTAGAAGTTTACAATGCTCATCCTTAATGATGAGACTCAACAAAAAAGAAAAAATTTTTTTTTTTTTTCCAAACAGAAAAAAACCCTCGAGGTAGACCACCGGTCTCCTCAAATTGCGGCCTGCAAAACCTTGCGGCCAAATGAGGCATCCGCCGATGCCGTCACATCAATTTTATAGAATTTTGTAAAGGTATGTACCGACGACCAGGTGGCCGCCTTACATACCTGGACCACTGACGCCTGATGGCGAAAGGCCCAGGAAGTACTGAGCGCTCGAGTGGAGTGCGCCCTAACAGGGAACGGAGGACTCTGACCCTTAATAGAATAAGCCTGTACCACCGTCTGTCTAATCCATTTGGCAATGGTCGCGGCAGATGCAGGCAAACCCTTTCTGGGGCCATCCGTGATCACAAAAAGTGAATCCGTCTTACGGAATGATTCCGTAGCTTTCAGGTATACTCTGATTGCCCGAACCACATCCAAGGAATGCAACGCATGTTCCCGATGATGCTTGGGCTGAGGACACAAGGAAGGTAGTACAATATCTTCATTCAGATGAAAATCTGAAACCACCTTAGGAAGAAAGGATGGCTTAGGATGAAGTACTACCTTATCCCTATGAATCACTAGGTATGGGGACTGGCATGATAATGCAGCCAGTTCTGACACCCTGCGAGCAGAAGTGATAGCCACCAAGAAGGCCACCTTCTGGGATAAAGTAAGCAAGGGAATCTCCCTGATGTTTTCAAAGGGAGGTTTCTGTAGAACCGACAAAACTAAATTAAGATCCCAGGGCGGTAAGGGCGCGCGGACTGGTGGAGCCAGGTGCCGCACCCCCTGGATGAAATTCCGCACCAAGGACTTGGTAGCTAAAGGTTTCTGAAAGAAGATTGCTAATGCTGAAACTTGACCCTTGATGGTGCTCAAGGCTAGCTTCTGCTCAATCCCTTGTTGCAAAAAAGCCAATATTCGAGTCACCGAATAGGTACGTGGAGGAAATCCTAAAGATTCGCACCACGCAATATAAGTTGCCATGTGTGATAATAGACCTTGCTGGAAGTCGCTTTCCTTGCTTTAATAAGGGTAGGAATGACTGAAGCAGACAAACCTCTGTCCTTCAGTACTTGGGTCTCAATGGCCAGGCCATTAAAACCAGCGACTGTAAAGCACAATGGTAAATTGGTCCTTAAGACCACAGACACTCCCTGAGACGAAGTTCCCACGGAACGTCTGCGACTAGCATGTCCAAGTCGGCCAGGCCGGCTTGACGAGGCCAGCCTAGAATTTCTAGGACCACTGGCGCTGATTGGATCTGAACCAGGCGTCCCTAGAGGTATCTGGCCCCGACCATCCGAGAAAGTCTGGTCGTTTTCTGTTCCCACACATTTATCAGATACCTGATTCCTATCAGGAAGGGTGATCTTTTCTGGTTGAACCTCAGGGACCGAAGTCACCCGACTAGAGGCTTCTTGGCCTGTCTGGTCAACCAGATCCGATTCCTGTGGGGAATTGGGACTAATCTTAGGAAAAGGTAAAGGAAAAGATCTATTCAGGGAACGGTAACTACCGCTCCCTGTAGTACTTAAATGTTGGAAGGGAAGAATCGCACCGGTAGTAGTAGTTGATGCTCGATCTAATGTCCTGAATACCGGTGAAAACGTCCCCCCACCCTGAAACCGGGTGGGGGCGCACCTTCAGGCTGTGTACTCCTTTGCTTCGGGTTTGGCTGAGTTGGTCCTCTGTTTGTCCGACCAGCCCTTCTTGAACCCTCCTGGAGGAGTCTTGCCTTTTCCGCTTGTTCCAGCCGGGCGCCCTTTATGGGCGGTAAAGAAAGGTCCTCGCTTGTTGCGAGGTCCCTTAGCTTTAGCAGCCTGTGGCAAAAAAGTGCTCTTGCCCCCAGTGGCATCCTTAATGATTTCATCTAGGGTGGCCCCAAATAGACGATTCCCCTGAAAGGGGAGATTTGTCAAGGTCTTTTTGGAACCTAGGTCAGCTGACCAGCATTTTAACCACAGCACACGTCTGAGGATAACCGCTGACATAGATGCATGCCCTAATAGGGGAGTAGTGTCCAAGGCTGCGTCACAGATAAACTGTAGCCCTTGTATAATCTGTTCCATCAAATCAGATGTCTCCTGGGGAATATCTTTTCCCCTAAGGTCTTGGCGTACCATTCTCGCCCATTCCGTAAGTGTCTGGGAAACTAGACCAATAACAATTACTGGTCTAAATGCTGACCCTATCAGAGAGAAGATAGTGCGGGACTCTGCTTCCATCTTTCGATCCACCGGATCCTTAAAGGACGAAGTGTCCTCCACTGGGATAACCGTGGCTTTATTCAGCCTGGAAATAGGTGGATCCACCACTGGTGGTACCGTCCATTTCTTAATGATGGATTCCTCAAACGGATAGCGTCTAGCAATACGCTTGGAAATAGTAAAGGTACGTTTAGAATGCTCCCATTCTCCTTTAATCTTATTACCAAAACACTTGGGTACAGGAAAAACCTTCACCGTTTTGATGGGCTTGTTAGTACCAAAAGGAATCTCTGTTTCAGTTGCTTCTGCTGGTAAAACCTCAATTTTTAAGGTTTCCTGCACTGCCACAACTAGTGCGTCCACCAATGCTTCTTCCTGAATTATAGCGGGAGAAGAAACGTCCTCCTCACTGTCTGAGGGAGCTTTACCTGAGGTAACAGCCCTTGCAGAGGGACCTGCAACTGCAGTGACCATCTCTGAATCTGAGTCAGAGGTGTCAGATAGTATAGGGGTAGGCGGGGGTCGCTTCCTTGACCCCCGTCCCTGACAGGCCGCCTCCACCCGAGCCACCATAGACTCCAAAATTGCTGTAAATGCCTCTACACTCTGTGCACCGGCGGGTCCCGTGGCCCCCTCGAGGGAAACAGGTGGGGGAATATGTGTGGCAGGGTCCATGATAATTCCAGTCACTTCCTGGATAATATAATTCAAAAATAAAAAACTTTTTTTTTTTTTTCAGACCCCCAGCGCCACAAAAGCCCCTTAGTGTTACCTGCTAGGGATCCCTATCGATCGAGAGAGAGAGAGAGAGATAGACCCCCAGGCTCACCACTTGATGCTCAGAGTTTAACTGCAACAGGTTACAGCGCTGTCTTGACAAACAGGAAGTCTTTTGGCTGGCTGCCCAGGAAGAAAGGAGGCGGCTCCGCCCCTCTGCACGCCTTCCGGCGCCTCCCCTAGCTCCACGAGGTGTTTGGATCACCTCAAACATGGCCGCCCCCATGCTGGAGACACGAGGCTACGCCAAAATGGCGGCTCGTGCAATCCAGCAAAAAAAATGGCGGCGGCCTGTACGAATAGCGGTGTGCTGCAGGGCACACAACACTATCTCTGCATGGGGATTTGGCGTGATTGGCGGTACCGGCCCTGGCGGACCGCATGGCCGTTCGGAAGGCCTGCTTATAGCTGGAGATCTGATTTAGGAAGGCAGTCTACATGTCCGTGGCTTCTGACTGGTAGGTACCTTATTCTTATCACAGTAAGATTCCCAGAATGCCACTGATTACAATCTTTTAAACATGTATACAAATGGATTGTTAGCTCCCAAACCAAGCCTCCTGGCTCTTTGCACATAAAATCACACTCAAAGTAGGGGGATCTGTGTCATGTTATAGGATAGAGGGGGACTCTATCTTACCATACAGAGAGGGGCCCGCGTTCACCACAAGACCCGTCAGGGGAAAAGGGGGAACATACTACTCACCATACCGGAACCAGGCGGGCACCAACTCCTGACAGTACCCCTCTCCACCGGGGCGGGAGGGCTGTCGACCGATACGGACGCCGTGACTCATGGTCTTTGGCGTTTCAGCGAGACGTTTAACTCGCGGGGTCAGTCCCTTAATGGGACTTTGTCGCGGCCGACCCAGCGCGGAGCTATGGCCTGCACGCGCTCGTAGGCTGAACTGGGGTGACCACCGGATCTCAACATCCAGCCGGTCGCCCAGTTCAGCTTTCTTGCTTGAAGATCTCACAGGAACACTGGAGAAAAAAAGCTGTCTAAAAAAATCTTTTAAGAAAAAAATCTTGCCAGGACCGAAGATCCCAGCAAGGTATCTAGGTCCTTACTCCTAACTAGACAGAAAATAACTGATTTGCTGAGGCAGAGAGAGAAAGGATATACCCTCTGGGACTGCCCCTAGGGTGTAGCCAGAGCATTTTAATTTCCTGTCTAGTCCTGCTCCTGTGGAGGCAACATAACCCGAAGGTGCTGAATCACCGAGGACTACGTCTGTCAATGAGCGAGAGAGAAAAAAACTTTATGACCTTGATGTACATAAACTTACTATAAACATAATAAATTAATAATTATTTATCCTAATACCAATATATTAAAGGATATCACTAAGAACTATATTAAAAACACAATTGTAAAATATTCTCAAATGTTAAATACTACCAATCATTAGAACTAAAAGACCAAGGCATTCATTTTTTGGTATGAAATAACTATTTCTACATTGAGACCCCTGGGGCTGAAAGTATGCATCTCATACTGTATATATCTATCTGGTTTCCCTGTGTGAGAGGTCTCTTTTAAAGGTCAGATCCTCTTCAGCGCTGGGAGACCTTATCTATTAGAGATCGACCGATTATCGGCAACACCGATATATCGGGGTCCAATATGCACTACGATATATCGGAATCGGCCTTTTGATTTACCGATATTGGCAATATTTTCGTGACGTCCGTATATTGCGGGCACACGTTCTGCCTTCTAACACCGTCTCCCACTGCTGCGCGGCCCGTACGTGACGTCACTTAAGACCGCCTCCCACAGCCTCTTGTTACAGCCAGATGCAGTCCGGTCACGCTGCCAGCCATCCATCCACAGGCCCTAGCCTCAACCACCCACCACAACAGGGTGCCAGCTAAAGCGAGCAAGCAACCAGCCACCCAGATGACATCAAGCCAGCCACCCGCCACCGTGACCAGTGTTCCAGCAAGCCAGCAGCTACCCGCCGCAACAGGCCATGGTGAGTGAGTGACACCAAGCCAGCCACCCACACAACAGGGTAACCCCAAGCCAGCCCCCCACCACAGTGTTCCAGCAAGCCAGCCACCCACCACAGTGTTCCTGCAAGCCAGCCACCCATAACAGGGTGACACCAATCCAGCCAGCAACCACAGTGTTCCTGCAAGCCAGCCACCCATAACAGGGTGACACCAAGCAAGCCAACCAGGCACCACAGAGACTGTTCCTGCAAGCCAGCCACCCATAACAGGGTGACACCAAGCCAGCCACCCACCACAGTGTTCCTGCAAGCCAGCCACCCATATCCAGCCAGCCACCACAGTGTTCCTGCAAGCCAGCCACCCATAACAGGGTGACACCAAGCCATCCAACCAGCCACCGCAGACTGTTCCTGAAAGCCAGCCACCAATAACAAGGTGACACCAGTCACCAAGCCAGCCAGCCACCCATAACAGGGTGACACCAAGCCAGCCACCCACAACAGTGTTCCTGCAAGCCAGCCACCCATAACAGGGTGACACCAAGCCAGCCAGCCAACCAGTGCCACCACAGTGTTCCTGCAAGCCAGCCACCCAGAACAGGGTGACACCAAGCCAGCCAGCCAGTGCCACCACAGTGTTCCTGCAAGCCAGCCACCAAGAACAGGGTGACGCCAGCCAGCCACCACAGTGTTCCGGCAAGCAAGCCACCCACAACAGGGTGACACCAAGCCAGCCACACTGCCAGACGTCAGCCACCAACCCACAACAGGGTACCAGTGCCAGCATCAGCAGCAACTTCAGCAAGCCATTTCTTTAATCTTTTTTGTGTCTTTCAAGTTGAAATGGAGATGGATGAGGATAGAAAGAGTAAAAGTCTGGGACTATTTCTCGTCTCAACCATCTCCAGGAAAAGCACCAGTGTGCAACACATGTACAAACATAAGCATGGGATCAGTAACTGCAAAAAACAAAAATACCTAAAATCTTTGGGCCCATCTAAGAGTTCATCATATGTTATTGTATCATGCAGCACAGAAAAAAACAAAATGAATATCAATGTGATTTTGATTCAATACCTCCGCCACTATCCCAGGCAACAATAACTGATATGTTTGTGAAAAAAAACAGATGTCACTGTCTAGATTCAGATGGAAGATCCCAACTGCTGGACAGAGTGATCACAGAGATGATTGATACTGATAACCAGCTATTTACAATGGTGTCTGACTCAGGATTTAGGCGGTTGATGTCCATACTTGAGCCAAGCTACACACTGAAGAGTAAAAAGTATTATCGAACCAAAATGCTGGCAAAGGTACACCAAAAAGTAGTTGACAAAGTAAAGGCTATGCTGCAACTAGAGAATGCTGGCAACTGGCTCTCATTCACGATGGACTGCTGGTCACAAACAGAGTCCGAGTCACTACTAATTCTTACATGCCAATTCATTGACAGCGGATGGACAAAAAGGCAATTGGTGTGGAATACAAAAGTGATGCAAGGATCCCACACAGCTGAGTACAATAGAGAAATGGTTCTAGGCATGCTTGAAGAATGGGGAATCAACAAAGACCGAGTGATGCTTGCGCAACTTAGAGACAGTGGAGAAAACCTGCCTAAAGGAATGAGGCTTGCTGATACGTCAGACCTCTGTGTCATCATGGCACACAACACCCTCCAACTTTCAAATGATGGTCTGTCAAGCCAAAGAGCTTTGATTGATATATGTTTTGAGAAGCATGAAGAGATTAAAACATGTTGTACTTGCAAGTCTTTTGAATCCTCGATATAAGAACCATGCTTTCTATTCTGATGATGTATTGGCTAAGGCGAAACAATGGCTGACAGAAGATATGGAGGTGCAGGAGGTTCCTGCTAAAAAGAAAAGTCCAGAACACTACTTTTATGAAGAGCAGCAGGCTGAAAAAACAGACAAATGTCCAAAAATACGTCAACGAACAGAAGAGAATCTGCTTCATCGTCGTCTAATTGATCAGGACATTTTCTGTGTTTTATTGGGGCCTCATGCAGAGGATTCAAATTCTTCTGAATCTGCAAAGATGAGCCTGGATGATGAACTTCAATCTCTATTTGAAAGAAGCCGTAATTGACAGAAGACGTCATCCTCTTCAGTGGTGGATAGAAAATGAGGCACGCTACAAAAGACTTGCTTCCCATGCTAGAAGATACCTCTCCCTCTCTGCTCCTCTGTCCTCCACTCCTGAGCATGTTTACGAAGTTGCAGCGTTGTTTGAACAAAACAGAAGACTTAACAGGTGACCATGGACATGCTGAAATGTTCTGCTTTTTGCATTATAATATTGTTCTACTTAACTGGGAGTATTGAAAATAGTAGTGTCTACTCCACTCCACTCCACTGTCTAGCTGTTGCCTACCTTTTTTTCTAGCAGTTTTGCACTGACTGCTGTAGTTGCAGTGAGTGCCCTGCTGCAGAGGTAGTCCGCTGAGTGACTCCAATCCAATCCACTGTCCAGCTGTTGCCTAGCTTTTTTCTAGCTGTTTTGCACTGACTGCTGTAGTTACAATGAGTGCCCTACTGCTAAGAGTCCAATCCAATGTGTAGCTGTTGCCTAGCTTTTTCCTAGCAGTTTTGCACTGACTGCTGTAGTTGTAGTGAGTGTCCTACTGCAGAGGTAATCCACTGACTCCAATCCAATCCACTGTCTAGCTGTTTTCTAGCAGTTTTGCACTGACTGCACTGCATTAGTTGCAGTCAGTGCCTTACTGCAGAGGGTAGTCCTCCACTGACTCCAGTCCAGTCCAATCCACTGTGACATGTGTAGCTGTTGCCTTGCTCTTTTTATAGCAGTTTTGGACTGACTGCACTGCATTAGTAGTCCTCTTCCACTGACTCCAGTCCATCCAATCCACTCTGTATGTGTATTTTGTGTAGCTGTTGTTGTTGCCTAGCTTTTTTTTCTAGCGGTTTTGCACTGACTGCACTGCAGTAACATATTGCAGTGTGTGAGTCCACTACTGTAGCACTTTTATCATAAAAGTGTTGCAGTAGTGGACTCACACACTGCAATATGTTACTGCAGTGCAGTCAGTTTTATGCATTAATGCACAATCAGGATGTGAAATGCAAAGCAAATGTCCCTGGAATTGAAGTTTTCATATCAGTTTTGTATACAGGGATGTGTGGCGCGCTTTTAGAAGTGGAGATAGTAATTGAATAAATGTGCTTAAAATAAATCAATATTATTCTGTGGTGAGGTTGGTGTGTTGTTTGATTCTACAATACTTATTTAAACATACGTCTCAATTACGAATTTTCCAAAATTATAATATTTTTCCACAAAAGTGCCAAGTGTTACCGATTATAAAGTGCTGGGTGCTTATATTTACCGGACACTATATACTTGATCAATAGATGTGTGTAAAACTTCAATCAATAAGTGAATTAAAAATACATGAATAAATAAATTCCAACAAAAAAATTCCAGTATATATCCATATGTAAAAAATATATATAAAAAAAATGTGAAGATAAATAAATTGTTCTTAAATTAATAAAGTGCAGTCTTCAGTGAATGTCCATATCTATTTTCCACCGCAAATTAATGTGCTAGTATATTCAGCTGTGCAATTCCTTATAAAAAACACAAAGGTGCATCCATGCAGAAAATTAAGGTGCAGTGACTCGTTCCTCCACCAGGTGTCACTTATGGGTGTCCTAACTTCTCACCTCAGTAACCTGGAATAATCGCCTGGATATATGTTAACCCTCGATTGGGAACTTTCTGGCCCAGATGTCCTGTCTATTGCTTCCTTCTGATAGTATCGGGATTCTTTAACAGGGGTCTTATCTCGATGTTTGTATGGTCCTTAGTGATCCCACTCTGATAGCGTGACCTCGGGCTCATTAAAGCGGAGTTCCGGGCAGAGAAACGTTTTTTTTTTTTAACATACAGTCAGGGCTAGCACATTCCACAATGGCTAGCCTCTGATCTGTCCCGGTTCGCACTTACCTTTTAGAAGAAATACTTACTTAGAAGTTTTCTTCCACAGCGTTTCCATCTCTCTTGTGGGCAGCTGAAGCCGGCGCGGTCCTCTTCTCTGTCTTCTTCCGCGTCTTTGTGTCCCAGAATGCGCTGCACCGGCCCCTCTCGTCACTTCCGGTGCGGCGCCGCATTCCTAAACAGCTTCTGGGCATGCCCAGAAGCTGTTTAGCAGGGGAATGCGGCGTGGCCCGGAAATGACGAGCGGGGCCGGTGCGGCGCATTGATTCCTGGGAGCTATGACGTTCAGCTCCCAGGAATCATAGCGAGACAGGAAGTGACGGGGTGAGCCGCGGCTCCGAGGGAGGAAGCTGTCATAGGTGAGTATTTACGATCGTTAATTACAAGGTGAGTTTAAAAAAAAAAAAAATCTAACTATCCAATTCCTTTTCAGGTTAGGCTGAACTAGCGGACGGGCACAAAAAAAAAATATTGTTTTTGTGCCCGGAACTCCGCTTTAAGCAAAGAGACCCATCATGGTGTAGTACATCAAATCAGTTTTATTATTAAAATCGAATATTACACTTACATTTCGTTGTAACATTACAAGCGTGTAAGAAACAAACTCGGCGGCGTTGGGAGACACTTCGCTCCGGTCCGTAACGTCACTTCCGGTACTGCTGGCGGCTCCTCCTACGCGTTACGTCACGTGACTTCCTCAGGGAGTGGCCTAATAGCGGATGTGACGTTAATTTATATTTGTTGGGCCGGATCATATCAGTTTTTATGCAGTTAAGGTGTGAAGAACGAGCACTTAATCTTTATTTATTAAAATTTTTAATATTAACATGTTTATTAAGAGATTTCTATCGATTTTGTGTTTTTTTGGGTAATTTTTAAATTTGTGAAAATATCGGGCAATACCGATATGTGATAGGCAAAATATCGGTATCGGCAACTAAAAAACAATATTGGTCGATCACTATTATCTATACCAGTGTTTCTCAACTCCAGTCCTCAAGGCACACTAACAGGCCAGGTGTGCAAGAAAACTGAAATACATCACAGGTGATATAATTTGCTGCTCAGCGATTGCAGTATTCTAGTCTGCATCTCCTCAAGGTAATATTTAAAATCTGGCCTGTTAGTGTGCCCTGAGGACTGGAGTTGAGAAACACTGATCTATACCATAAAAAAGGAGATATTTCGGATCTCTTTGATGCACCAACCTTTTCCTTTCACCCCTATTAGTTATTCTGCAACAGATGCATCTACCACATCTAAAGAAACCAGTGCCATCCAGGAATGTTATTGCTTTTTTGGATGGTCCGGGACATTAGGCACCACTTTATTTCCAAGTCCCGGCACCTTATTAAAAATAAAAAACAGTGGTCTACTTGGTAGAACTTGCCCTAAAGTGGAGGGTATTGTGGTCCTCCTCAATAAAGAAGGTTATGATTCAGAAATGGCCTGAATTTTAATTGGAGAAAAATTAGTAATAAATTGAAGAAAAAAAGGGAAACCAGATCTATATATGAGATGGATACCCTCTCTCCTAGTATCCTCTCTTGACCACTGACACCTGTACACTGACTATCCTACTCTGGGGTGGCCCCCCTCAGGTCAGGCCCCTTGACACGGTCCCATGTACTCACGATACTGTTTTTATAGGGTCTCCAGTGTCTCCCCCCTCAGTCAGCTTTCCTGGACCTCTGGGTTCAGCACCGCTCCTCTGGCCCTCAGAATGACCTCCTGATGCCACGTGCCACTGCTACAGAGGAGGCGGCAGCCGCCACCCTCCCTCCGGGACTCTGCTCACCAGCCAAAGACCCCGCAGCACCTGTGCTCCTAGCTTTTATACAATATCCCAGAATGCACCAGGACAGCCGGTCTCCGCCATTTACCAGGACTGTATCAAAGCCTATGTACCCATTGGTCAGGTTTCCTCCCACTGTCCAACATGCCTCCCTATTGGACCAGTGTGAAACACTCTTCACCCAATGAATCACATACTGAGCAGATCTAACTCACAGATCCTGCTCTCTGCTAGACAGAAAGCAATATAGATATGCCTGCTGCTCCTCTGATAGGCAGACAGAGCCAAAAACTTTAATCTCCCTAGCACCTACCTAGGAGGGTGCTACACTGATAAGAGGCATGGAGGAGCTCAGCTATGAGGAAAGATTAGAAGAACTGAATTTATTCTCACTTGAGAAGAGGAGATTAAGAGGGGATATGATCAACATGTATAAATACATAAGGGATCCATATAGTAAACTTGGTGTTGAGATATTCAATTTAAGGTCATCACAGAGGACAAGGAGGCATGCTTTACGTCTAGAGGAAAAGAGGTTTGTCTCCAAAAAATGGAAAAGTTTCTTCACAGTAAGAGCTGTGAAAATGTGGAATAGACTCCCTCCAGAGGCGATTCTGGCCAGCTCACTAGATTGCTTTATAAAAAAAAAGCCTGGATTCTTTCCTAGGTGTACATAATATTACTAGGTACTAACATTTTTAGGTAAAGTTGATCTAGGGAATATCCGATTGCCTCTCTGGGAATCAGGAAGGACTTTTTTCCCCTGCTGTAGCAAATTGGATCATGCTTTGCTGGGGCTTTTTTTCACCTTTCTCTGGATCAACTGCAGGTATAGGATTGTTTGGTTGTGTTTTCTTTACTGTTTTTTGTTTTTTATTGGTTTAGCCAGATGGATTTGTGTCTTTTTTCAACCTGACTGAATATGTAACTATGACTATGATATTTTTTTAATATATTGGTATTAGGATATTTATTCATTTTTTATGTTTGTACTAAGTTTATGTACAGCGAGGTCATTATATTTTTTATCCACAAGATGTCACTGTTGAGGTGACCCATACATGTGCAGGACTTTTTAAAGCAGGGTTCCGGCCACATACCACATTTTTTAGCTAATACCCCTCTAATCCTAAACTAACCCCAATTACACTAACCCCACATTACAGTAGTGTACAGTAAATGAATATAGATAAAATCTTACCTTTAAAATTGATTGAAGAGCACGGCCATCTCCGGTGTGGGCGTCTGAAGCCGTGGTGTCCCCCGCTGTGTCCTTCTTCCTGGTTTCAGCTATCCATGCGCTGTAGATTGCGATTGGAAATCAGAGTAGCGGCCGGCCATTCCCATTGCATCCTGGGATTGAGGACGCTCATCTCCCAGAATGCAATGCATAGGAGGAAGTGACGTCGGGGGCCGCGGCCGCATGAGGAGGAAGAAAGGCAAGTTAATTTTCATTAGAAACAAGGTAAGTGAAACAAAAAAAAAAAAAATTATTAAATATCCAATTCGTTTTCAGGTTTTTTTTACTCTACCTGATGCTACAAAGTTTTTTTTTTTTTTTTTTTTTTTTAGGGTGAAACTCTGCTTTAACCACTTTTCGCCAGCTCAGGCCAAATTTCGGAATTCAGCGTTGTCGCGCTTTAAATGACAATTGCGCAGTCATGCAACACTGTACCCTCATGAGATTTTTATCATTTTTTTCACACAAATAGAGTTTTCTTTTGGTTGTAAGCCTCCCTGTATATAAAACAAACATAAGAGGGGCTCTGTGGGGGGTCTCTGATGTAAGGGGGCTCCGTGGGGGGTCTCTGATTTAAGGGGGGCCTCTGATGTAAGAGGGAGCTTTGTGGGGGGTCTGATGTAAGAGGGGGCTCTGTGGGGGGGGGGTCTCTGTGGGGTCTCTAATGTAAGGGGGGCTCTCTGATGTAAGGGGGGGCTCTGTGGGGTCTCTAGTGTAAGGGGGGCTCTCTGATGTAAGGTGGGGGGCTCTGTGCAGACTCTGATGTAAGGTGGGGGGCTCTGTGCAGACTCTGATGTAAGGTGGGGGGCTCTGTGCAGACTCTGATGTAATTGGGGCTGTGCGGACTCTGATGTAGGGGGGCTCTGTGCGGATTCTGATGTAAGGGGACATGTTCAGACTCTGATGTAAGGGAGCAGGGGCGGGAGGAACTGGAGATCTGGATAGCAAGCAGAGATTAAAAGGGGGGGACATGATTCCTAGGGACACAGTAATCATTATACTGCCTATTTACAGTACAGACCCCTTTATATCACAGTATCCCCTGTACATTAGATGACCTACTATGAATATCCAGTCACCAGCCGTTCCCCCAAGTCCCCCCCCCCCCCCCCACTCCCTGAAAAAATTGGCTGCTCAGTCTAAAATGCCCGGGCCTACTTCCGGCGCACAATGTAATGTGTAATGTAATCTGGAGTGACGAGACCAAGATAGAGCTTTATGGTCACAGCCATATATGCTATGTTTGGAGAGGGGTCAACAAGGCCTATAGCGACAAGAATACTATTCCCACTGTTAAGCATGGTGGTGACTCACTGATGTTTTGGGGGTGTGTGAGCCCTAAAGGCACGGGGAATCTTGTGAAAACTGATGACAAGATTAATACAGCATGTCATCAGAAAATACTGGCAGAAAATTTGCATTCTTCTGCATAAAAGCTGCCCAAGGGATGCTCTTGGACATTCCAGCAGGACAATGGCCCTAGGTACAAGGCCAAGGTCACCCTCCAGTGGTTGCAGCAGAAAAAGGTGAAGGTGCTGAAGTGGCCATCACAGTCTCCTGACCTTATTATCGAGCCACTCTGGGGAGATCTCAAAATGTGCGGTTAATGCAAAACGACCAAAGACTGCATGACTTGGGGGCAATTTGCCAAGACAAATGGACAGCAATAGCACCTGAAAGAATTTAGTGCCTCATAGACAACTATTACACAAGACTTTGCGCTGTCATTGATGCTAAAGGGGGCCATATACAGTATTAGGAACTAAGGGTATGCAGACTTTTGAAGAGGGGCCATTTAATTTGTTTACTTGATGCCATGCTTTGTTTTATGATTCTGTCATTGTGTTTTGACCTACAGTTGAATATGAATCCCATAAAAAATAAAATAAATGTGTTTTGCCTGCTCACAGTTTTTTTTTTTTTTTTTAAAAACTGGTACATACTGTACTGTATGCATGCTGGTTTCAGGTATTGGAACAAGGTGCTTTCCACATACTACACACTGCTGGTATGTGGTAATGATTTTGGGGGATTTCAGAAGAGAGAAAGTAGGGTAGCCAGGCAGAGAAGTCACCAAGGAAGGTTGATACCGGTCCAGGGGGCTTGTAGAGGACAGCGGTTCTTAAAGAAACAGGAGAAAATAGACAAATGCAATGCGCCTCAAAAGAGGAGAATGTCAGAGAGGGAGGAGGGTGAAGTACCTGATAGGTGCTGTATGGGGCCAGAAGGATTCCCACTCCACCTCCCTTCTGCCCATCTGGCCTAGGGGAGTGAGTCCAGAGAAGGCCGCCATGGGAGAGGGAAGCTGAAGTAGTATCGGAATTATGAAGCCAGGTTTCGGTGATAGCAAGTAGGTTAAAGGAATTAGTGATGAAGAGGTCGTGGAGGGAGGCTAGTTTGTTACAGACAGAGTGGGCATTCCAGAGGGCACAGAAGAAGGGGAGCCTGGTATTGCGAAGAAGAGGAACGGAGACTAGGTTCTGTGGGTTGTGGCTGCTGGCAGAGGATGTAGGTTGGTGCGAGTGTAGTGAAAAGCCAAATAAGGGCCCTGGGTTTGGGGATATGTCACCAGAGGCAAGGAGAAGGGTGAGGGAGATAATGTGGGAGTGCGATTTATATGAAGGGACATGCCCCAGAGTCCCGGAAGTTTTCTTAGTATGCGAGTTTATAATTAGCAAGAGTTGGTAGGAGCAGTAATAGGGAGAGGACAAAAGACAGGGTTAAATATATAAGCTGTAGGGTGGAGAAGAGGGGTGAAGGTGAGTTTGAGAAGAGAGGACACAACTGTCAGCAAATGCACTTCAACGGCATTTGCTCTAAATCTCAGGGGAAGCTCTGAAATAATTTCTATCATCCAATCATGTGCAAACAAAAATGCTGTTTACGAAGCTCTGGAGCAAGTGCTTGCAGTACACAGTATATTTGCCTTTACCTTTACAAAATCAACCCCCATGTTCACTTCAATCAACCAATTATGTGCTAGCAAAATATATATATATTTTTTTTAGCACCTGATGGGGTAGTTACAGTAAACACATCTTTCATCCATTTACAATCATTCTCTTAAAGTGGACATATGGTTTTTGCAAATATGCACTATTCTATGGGCCAATCCAAACGTATACGGGTAATGGGAGTATTGCACCACATATTGTGTTGTGGTGCCATTTACATGCACTGTAATGCATTACCATGCATTGTGGCAGGCTGCGTTGATAAAAATGGTGCATGCTGATTTTCTGGTGCATTCTGGTACATTGGCTGCCCTTTCAAATGAATGGGCTGCTGAAAGTGCAATCAAAGCCTCTGTATTTATTACTGTAATGCAGTCAGGCTGCTAGTAATAAATAAGCTGATCATCTTTTTTTTACTTCTTTCCTAAGTGCTGCAGAAAAGTTTAAAATACTCTGTTGGCAGCAAATTGGAGGGTCAGACTGCTGCTTTCACACACAAGTGTGCCCATCAAGCCCCCTTGCACATTACATCAACCAACAGTGCTCTGAGGCTGGCTATACAGCAATTTTCTGTCCTTCAAAAAAAAAAAAAAAAAAAGAAACGAAAACAAGCTGGGTGTACTGATATGGATCAACAGATCAACTTCAGTAAAACTAGCATGCTCATAGGTTGATCTAAAGTTCGAACTGTCTATGGTTGACTTTACTTACCAGTGCTGTTGACTGAGGCAGTGAGAAGGGGGGTATATTGGGAATTTGGACAGCCAGGCCATTGCTTGGGTGTGAGAGCCCTCCAAGGTGCTGGCAACTTTGTCCTTCCCAAGTTCTAACATGTCCATCTGTGCCCTCTAAACATTTCTCCCGGCTTTGTTTGTTGGTACATGATTGCATAGGTCTGTTCACTTATGCCTCTATAATGAAGACCAGTTACTGATGCTGCTTTTCTCTTTTCTGGTCTATGCTGCCCCATTCCCTCTAATTTTCTGCAAGCAAAGTAATTTCTTGGTTTGCAAAGACATTTGGTGCATACTGCATGTATTTATACCCTTTGTCATTATTAAGTTTTTAGTGCCTAGAGTTCAGCTTTAAACATGTAAGGGGGGCATTCATGTAAACCCCTGTTTTGCTACACATAGGCAAAGGACAAGTTCACAAAGGTTTTACCCAACCAAAACTAAAGCAGCACTTCAGAAGAGTAGGGCAAATAAAGAAGAAATTCTACACTCTGTAGAAATATAGACATTTATTTAAATATACAAGACAGAACTATGTGCATATTCATCCAATTTATTGTGATATTGCCGTCAGTATCCTATAATTCCAGGCTGTAACCTAAATTATGGCTCTGAAAAACAGTTTAAAGACAGTGACTGAGTCTGTAACATCTTAGTTATACTCTTTTTTTCCCAGTGGACATTATTTACAAATTCCTTCAGTAATTGTTACTTTGTACATTAAAATACAAATTACATATCAAATAGGCAACTTGTGTCTGTCCAGCACTTCCAGCATGATTCTCCAACCAGTTAGGCTGGCCATACGTTAAGCAATTTTCTTTCCCTCACCCACAGGTTGGAAGAAAGAAAATTACTTGATTCCCCCATCAACACTGAATGTATTGATGAGGCAATCCCTCCCCGTGGAGGTTTCCCTGCCATTAGAAAACAATGGTTACTGCCACCGACTATTCTCTCACTAAACAAAAACTGAACAAGCCCGCCGATAGATTGATCGAAAATTGGCTGGTTCATGATGAACTAGTTGAATTTCAATCCATCTATGGCTAGTTATACTTAGAGTTTGCTAACCGCTTTCTCTACTGGGGTTGCCAAACAGACAGGATGAAAAGGAAAATCTATCTAATAGACACAAATCAAAATCAAGACAGAATCAGTAGGAGCTCTGTAAACAGATTGCTAGACCAAATTAAAGTCTCTCAAAAATCAAATGGAATAAAAAAACCCCGTAAAATATGGTTTTGCTTAAAGTGATACTAAAGCCAATTTTTTTTTTTTTTAAAACAAACATGTTATATAGTTTTCTTAAAAATAACCAACATGTTATTACTTACCTGCTCTGTGCAGTGGTTTTGCATAGAGCAGCGTCGATGCTCTTCTTTTTGGGTCCCCTACTGGAGCCCCTCCCCCCCATGAGTGCCCCCATAGCAAGCCTCCTCTATCCATGAAACACACAGAGTGATTGACAGCAGCGGGAGCCAATGAGAGAGAGCCGATAGAACCACTATATTCTTGTGCATATGGCTGGATAGAAATTGGGATCAGGTAAGTATAGAGGGGGGGGGGCACTGGCGCAGGAACTGGGGGGGGGGGGGAGGGGGCACCGACGTATGAACCATGAAGTGTAAGTTCAGAGCTGCTCTGTGCATCTCCATTGCACAGAGCAAGTAAGTATAGGGATGTTGGTAATTTTTTTTTTTTATTCTTCCTTTACAATTACTTTAAAAGTAAAAATCCTTCTGACTTTAAAACCACTTTAAAATAAACTAATCACTGCCGGATTTGTATAAAAAAATAAAAATAATTAAAAAAAAAAAAAGAATAAAATCAGTACAAGAGAAATGAAATGTATATCTTCTTATTTTGTCAGGAAAATCAACCTAAACTCCCGTGTAAAACACTGGATGGATTCAAGGTGCAGTAGAACATTAGGGAATAGCACTCTTACCATTTGTTTAGGTAGTAAAGCTGCAGCCATAGAAAAATAGCCTAGAATTCTGCACTGCTATCTGTCTCTAATATATCCACTGTAGTCAGAGCTAAAGCTTACCATTCAGCAGGGAGCGTGAGGTTTGCTTAGTTTAGAGCTCTAGCTTTGATAAGAGTGTTAGACTGCTGCAGAGAGGCCACTGCTTCCACACACAGAGCAGCAGTCCTTCTCTGCATCATGAAGGCAGTAAACAAGCTGTTTAACTTTGGGTGTTGCTTCTTTACCGGCTAAATGAATGACAAGACGGTCTGTGATTACTCACCATTTTACAAGAGAGTTCAACTGGGCTTTAAAGGAAGCCTGATCTGACCACTTAATAATGCTAGTTGCCTGGCTGTCCCTACTTTCAATACTTTCTGAGTCCCTTACCTGGAACAAGGTTACCCATCTGGAAAGACATTAGAATGCACTGAAGCCACTGCATCAGAATGACAGACGTAACTCAGAGGTCAGAAATAGCGGTACAGTACAAGTTTGCTTTAAAATTTTAACAGCCTCCATTTGTGAACAAAATAAATATAGCAGCCCATTTGGCTTGTAGAATTCAGTGATACTCAAGCAGCCTTTTTTTTTTTTTTTTTTTTTACTGCAAAAAAATGAAAACGAATCTTATTGGTTGTGATGGACAACACAGGCAGTTTCCAAACGAGAGGCCCAATAATTGACATTTATAAATCAAGATGATATCAGCAGTGGAGGCGTATGCCCATAACAACTAATCTGATGTCTACTGAATTTTTTGTATAAACTGCAGTACAGGAGTAACCGTAGATAACAGGTTGCTACAGGCAACCCAGACCTCTTCTTTCAGTTTCATGCATGAAGCCACAGTTTGTAATCATTTACCACAAGGCAGACGTAGAAGACATAATCTCATGATAGAAAAGTACATTTTAGAACATGTCAATGTAATATAATATCTACTATATGCACTTCTTGGGGAAAGTAACTTTGGAAAGATAATTTGCATATGTTGAACCTATAAAACCTCAAACACCTTGCATACCTAAAATCTCAGAAATTAAAATTTTGCCAACCTGTCCCTTAATAATTAAAAACAAATGCGAATTAAAAATTCCTAGGTGTCTTTAAAAGTCACAATAATTTCCATCGTATTTTCTTTGTCAGTCAGGCTCGCCCGAAACAGCTGTGTATGTTGCCATGCACAACCTTCTTCGCCGCCATATAATTCAGCTTCCAATACAACTTCTGATGCATTTAAAAACTCTGGGTAAGAATGGAGGTTTTTATCTGGGAAAAAAAACAAAACAATATTAAACTGTCATATGGTTGAATGAGAAATGATGAAGATTAAGCTAGGCACTTTTCAATGAACATTCTTTAAAGTGTATTTGTTTTGCTGCCTCCCATAAATCATTTTTGCTCCTTATATGGCTTAGGCTGGGTTCACACTTTTGCAAATTGGATGCAGGTTTTCCCACATCCAATTAGTTTGACAGGAAAGTGTGAGAGGCTTCTCAATGGATCCGGTTCACACATCTCTGGGGTGGCCGCGAAGCGCACTGCAGAAGGGTTCTATGTGTCTTTGGCTCTGTTTCAGGCAAAAGTTCTGACCTGATTCTTCCCTGAAACAGTGAACAGGGATGCACCAGAAGTCCTTCTGTGAGCCGCTCTGCAAATAGTGTGAACCCAGCCTTCGTAGGGAACATACAGCTGCAAGAAAAAAGTATGTGAACCATTTGAAATTATATGGATTTCTGCACAAATTGGTCATAAAATATGATCCGATCATCATCTAAGTCACAACAATAGACAGACAATCACAGTCTGCTTAAACTAATAAACACACAAAGAATGAAATGTTGCCATGTTTTTATTGAACACACCATGTAAACATTCACAGTGCAGGTGGAAAAAGTATGTGAAACCTTGGATTTAATAACTGGTTGAACCTCCTTTGGCAGCAATAACTTCAACCAAACGTTTCCTGTAGTTGCAGATCAGACGTGCACAGCGGTCAGGAGTAATTCTTGACCATTCCTCTTTACAGAACTGTTTCAGTTCAGCAATATTCCTGGGATGTCTGGTGTGAATCGCTTTCTTGAGGTCATGCCACAGCATCTCAATTGGGTTGAGGTCAGGACTCTGACTGGGCCACTTCAGAAGGCGTATTTTCTTCTGTTTAAACGATTCTGTTGATTTACTTCTATGCTTTGGGTAATGTCCTGTTGCAACACCCATCTTCTGTTGAGCTTCAGCTGGTAGACAGATGTCCTTAAGTTCTCCTGCAAAATGTCTTGATAAACTTGGGAATTCATTTTTTCTTCGATGATAGCAATCCATCCAGACCCTGACGCAGCAAAGCAGCCCCAAACCATGATGCCCCCACCACCATACTTCACAGTTGGGATGAGGTTTTAATGTTGGTGTGCTGTGCCTCTTTCTCCACACATAGTGTTGTGTGTTTCTTCCAAACAACTCAACTTTGGTTTCATCTGTCCACAGAATATTTTGCCAGTACTGCTGTGGAAGATCCAGGTGCTCTTGTGCAAACTGTAAACGTGCAAAAATGTTTTGTTTGGACAGCAGTGGCTTCCTCTGTGGTATCCTCCCATGAAATTCATTCTTGTTTAGTGTTTTACATATTGTAGATTCGCTAACAGGGATGTTAGCATTTGCCAGTGACTTTTGTAAGTCTTTAGCTGACACTCTAGGATTCTTCTTCACCTCATTGAGCAGTCTGCGCTGTGCTATTGCAGTCATCTTTACAGGACGGCCACTCCTAGGGAGAGTAGCAGCAGTGCTGAATTTTCTCTATTTATAGACAATTTGTCTTACCATGGACTGATGAAGAGCAAAGCTTTTGGAGATACTTTTATAACCCTTTCCAGCTTTATCCAAGTCAGCAATTCTTAATCGTAGGTCTTCTGAGAGCTCTTTTGTGCGAGGCATCATTCACATCAGGCAATGCTGCTTGTGAAAAGCAAACCCAGAACTGGTGTGTGTTTTTTATAGGGCAGGGCAGCTGTAACCAACACCTCCAATCTCATTGATTGGACTCCAGTTGGCTGACCTCTCACTCCAATTAGCTCTTGGAGATGTCATTAGTCTAGGGGTTCACATACTTTTTCCACCTGCACTGTGAATGTTTACATGGTGTGTTCAATAAAAACATGGCAAAATGTCATTCTTTGTGTGTTATTAGTTTAAGCAGACTGATTGTCTATTGTTGTGACTTAGATAATGATCAGATCACATTTTATGACCAATTTGTGCAGAAATCCATATCATTCCAAAGGGTTCACATACTTTTTCTTGCAGCTGTATATTATAATGATATTTTTTCCACTACACAGTTAATGTTTCCTTATCTAGCAAGTATTGGTGTTATTTAGCAGTTTGGCAAAATGGTTCTATATCTCAACGTACTAGTAACTGCAGCTGTCCACAGAGCCATAAAGGAATGATCTGCTTGTATGTAGCTAATAAAAGGTAGAGCTTCAGGCAAATTTCATATTCTAGGAATCGAAATCATTTGACTCCTTTATGTCCTAGAAGAATCCTATCAGTTGCCCATTGCACATTGGGTTGCAAGCATACAAATGTGCACAGTCCAAACAGCCTTCTCCTCTGAATTTGAATTGATAGGTGACTAAAGTTTAAAATTACGGCAGAAGATTTCATTCTTTAGGTCACCTGTTATCCTTCAGCCTGCTGATTGGGCATTACAGGAGCAGCATCACACTGATAGGCTCATCCCTGTTCTCTTTATTCTGTAAGCAGATTTGTTGCCAGTAAGCACATCTATTGATATATTACATATAGTACAGGTCCAGCATTACAAAATACATTGAACGAACATGAAAAAGGCACTGTGGTATCAATTGGGAAATACAGTGGGATAGTCCCTAAAGTCCTGTCTACATTGAAAAAAGGCAACTGCACTAGCATCCAAGAATAATGAATTACAAGGGAAAGAGGAAAAAAAAAAAAAAAAAGAGGGGTAGGAGGGGAAAGGGATAAAATATCACACAATACCACAATAAGTAATTGCCTAGAGGAGCTAAATCTATTCCAAACTGTGGCCCCAAAGGACTAGTGTTGGGCTGGTAATGGGTATCATCAAACAGTGATTCCTTCAGCCTCTATCAAATTGGACCAGATTTTGTTGAATTTTCCTCAGGCAGTTGTAACTAGTGTAGGTTGATTTCTAGAGTGGGAGAATCACTGTAATAGCCACCTTCCACTTCGCACAGTGGGGGGCTGAGGGACCATCCTTTTGGTCAAAAAGGTCCACCTTGCATCGAATAGTGAATAGAATATTAACAGTTTAACATAACTTTAAGCTGATTTTTAGTGTTAGATTAACAACATAGTGGAAGATCTTTGGTGGCTGATACTGCAGAACCTCCCTCTCTCAGCGTGAGTTAAGAGATTTTTTTATTGATTACATTACATTACATTAGAATGAAGTATTTTATCCAGGTTGTGTCACACTTCATGAACATCTATTTACCAATGAAACTACCCATCACATTAGGGACCAATATGCAGGCTTAGGAGGTGAGAGAATTGGGGCTAAGATAAACTTTTACAGGAAAAGTCAAGATTTGCATATATTATACTGATTATATGATACTGAGATATACAGTATCTCACAAAAGTGAATACACCCCCTCACATTTTTGTAAATATTTTATTATATCTTTTCATGTGACAACACTGAAGAAATAACACTTTGCTACAATGTAAAGTAGTGAGTGTACAGCTTGTATAACAGTGTATATTTGCTGTCCCCTCAAAATACCTCAACACACAGCCATTAATGTCTAAACCGCTGGCAACAAAAGTGAGTACACCCCTAAGTGAAAATGTGAAATTTGGGCCCAAAGTGTCAATATTTGTGTGACCACCATTATTTTCCAGCACTGCCTTAACCCTCTTGGGCATGGAGTTCAGCAGAGCTTCACAGGTTGCCACTGGAGTCCTCTTCCACTCCTCCACTACGACATCACGGAGCTGGTGGATGTTAGAGACCTTGCACTCCTCCACCTTCCATTTGAGGATGCCGCACAGATGCTCAATAGGGTTTAGGTCTGGAGAAATGCTGGCCAGTCCATCACCTTTACCCTCCGCTTCCTTAGCAAGGCAGTTGTCGCCTTGGAGGTGTCTTTTTGGGGTCGTTATCATGTTTGAATATTGCCCTGCAGCCCAGTCTCCGAAGAGAGGGGATCATGCTCTGCTTTGGTATGTCACAGTACATGTTGGCATTCATGGTTCCCTCAATGAACTGTAGCTCCCCAGTGCCAGCAGCACTCATGCAGCCCCAGACCATGACACTCCCAGCACCACGCTTGACTGTAGGCAAGACACACTTGTCTTTGTACTCCTCACCTGGTTGCCGCGACACACGCTTGACACCATCTGAACCAAATAAGTTTATCTTGTTCTCATCAGACCACAGGACATGGTTCTAATAATTTATGTCATCAGTCTGCTTGTCTTCAACAAACTGTTTGCAGAATTTTTTTTGTGCATAATGTTTAGAAGAGGCTTCCTTCTGGGACGACAGCCATGCAGACCAATTTGATGCAGTGTACGGCGTATGGTCTGAGCACTGACAGGCAGACCCCCTACCCCTTCAACATCTGCAACATTGTTGGCAGAACTCATATCTATTTCCCAAAGACAACCTGTGGAAATGACGTTGAGCACGTGCACTCAACTTCTTTGGTCGACCATGGCAAGGCCTGTTCTGAGCGGAAACTGTCCGGATAAACCGCTGTATAGTCTTGGCCACCGTGCTGCAGCTCAGTTTCAGGATCTTGGCAATATTCTTATAGCCTAGGCCATCTTTATGTAGAGCAACAATTCTTTTTTTCAGATCCTCAGAAAATTCTTTGCCATGAGGTGCCATGTTGAATTTCCAGTGACCAGTATGAGAGAGTGAGAGTGATAACACCAAATTTAAACACACCTGCTCCCCATTCACACCTGAGACTTTGTAACACTAACGAGTCACATGACTTGTTAGTGTCATGGGAAAATGGCTAATTGGGCCCAATTTGGACATTTTCACTTAGGGGAGTACTCACTTTTGTTGCCAGCGGTTTAGACATGAATGGCTGTCTGTTGAGTTATTTTTAGGGGACAGCAAATTTACACTGTTAAACCATGCGCTCACTACTTTACATTGTAGCAAAGTGTCATTTCTTCAGTGTTGTCACATGAAAAGATATAATAAAACATTTACACAAATTTGAGTGGTGTACTCACTTTTGTGATATATATATATATATATATACACACACACACACACACACACACACACACACACACACACACATAATACACATGTATACACATACACACAAATGTTTTTGAATTTTTTTTTTACCTGTATTGTGAATGTTGGATGTATGAAATAATGTATGTTGTGCTGCACATGCAGAGTGTTTATTGCATCAATGTATACTTTTTATACTAGATTTAGCCACCTGCTGCTATTTTGCTTGTGTAACAATTTTGGCAAAAATGGAACTGAAATGTGATACCTATCTCCTAATGGGTAAGCATTTGTTTTTTCTCTAAAACAGAATCAAAAGGGGAAAGTTACCAGGATTAACATCCACTTGTGTTTCTGCAGAATAGAGCTTCCAGTTTATTGTACCACTTTGGAAAGTCTGACTGCTTGTCCGGACACTTATACTCTCCACTCTTAATCCAGTTGATGCACACTCAACTTTCCAACCAATTTTGGCTGATGGAGTATCTTCCATTCGAGCTAAATATACCTGAAAAAAACATCAAGCATTGTTAAATAATGAACAGTTTTACAGCTATAGAACATTTTGTAACCTATGTAGCCCCAGGCAATTCTCCGAAACAAGCCTGTGCAGACTGGTGCACCAAACAGATTTCTCCTAAATACAAGGGATATATGGTAATGGTAACTACTGGCCAAATAGGAAGAGGTAAAGTATGTTGCCTAACTGCAATTTGTAGAATAAGGTTTCCCTGCATAAAGTCCCATGCTGAGATTAGTTTACATTATCCCTTTAACAATTACCAGCGGACACTTTTCACATCTGCTAGATGTCAAACCTGACTATCACTGAAAGATTTTTTTTTTTTTTTATTAAAGAATGTGCAATACAGTAATGATTTCAACAAAATACTCAACATGAGTATCATTGACAGACACAGCTCCTGATATTCATAACCATTGGGTTATACTGCCCCCTACAGGAGTAGGACACTAGGCAGAAAGGAATTCTGGCTACACCCATGGGCAGTCCCAGGGGGGTACACTCCCTCTCTCTGCTATAGGCACTCAGTCTTGTTACAAGTAGGGTCAGGAGAATTATAACTCCACAGAGGGGTGGGTGCTGTGTCCGTCAATGTGTTCAATGATCATCAGAGAAATGGATTTTATGGTAAGTCAAAAATCCAATTTTTTCTTTACAAATAGGATCCGGTCCTCTTAAACAGCAACCTGAAAAACCTTGCGGCCAAAAGAAGCATCCGCAGATGCCAACACATCCACTTTATAAAACTTTGTAAAAGTGTGCACCGACGACCAGGTGGCAGCCTTGCAAACCTGTGTCATTGACGCCTAATGACAAAAAGGCACAGGAGGCACTAAGCGCCCTAGTAGAGCGTGCCTTGACAGGGAAAGGAGGAGCCTGACCCCTGATTGAATAGGCCTTAACCCCCGTCTGTCTGATCCACCTGGAAATGGTCAGAGAGGAAGCAGACAACTTTTTCGAGGTCCGTCTATGAGCACAAAGAGTCTGACTTCCTCAAAGACTCCATAGCTGCCAGGTGCACCCTAATTGCCCAGACCACATTCAAGGCATCCAAGGCAATTTCCTTTGGATGTTAAGGCCTGGGACACAAGGAAGGCAACAATGTCTTCATTCAAATGAAAATCAGAGACAACCTTTGAAATGAATGATGTACAGGGGCGAAGAACCACCTTATCCCTGTGTATCAACGTGTAAGGTGAACGACAGGATAACGCCACCAGTTCCGACACCTTGCACGCAGAGGTGATAGCCACTTAAAAAAGCCACCTTCTGGGACAGCGCAAGCAGTGGAATCTCCTGAATATTTTCAAAGGGAGGCTTCTGTAGAGCTGAAAGCACCAAAATTAAGATCCCAAAGCAGCAAGGGAGCCGGCATTGAAGGACCCAAATGTCAGACACCCTGAAGAAAGGTACGCACCAGGGAGTGGGTGTGGCCAAAGGTCGTTGGAAAAAGACCGCCAAAGCCGACGCCTGGCCCTTGATGGTAATCAAGGCCAATTTCTGTTCAACCCCTCATTGAAGAAAGGTCAAGATCCGAGTCAATGAGAAGGAGCCAGGAAGAACCCCAAGAGACTCACATCACGCAATGTACGTCTTCCACGTACGATAATAGATCTTCCTAGAGGTAGATTTTCCAGCTTTCAATGGTGTAGGAATCACCAACTCGGATAAACCCCTTATCCTTTAGCACCTGGGGTTCAACAGCCAAGCTGTCAAAGCTAGCACCAGATCGGCGTACCAAGCCCGGCGAGGCCAGTCCAGAGCCACTAAAATGACCAGAATCCCTTCTGCCTCGATCCTGAGTACAAGTCTGGGCAAAAGCTTGAGAGGAGGGAAGGCAAAAATCAGACGATACTGACCCCACGGGGCCACCAGTGCGTCTGGTGTCTGCCAGAGGATCCCCTGACCAAGCCACAAACCTTTGCACCTTTCTGTTGAACTGTGACGCCAACAGATCCAGCTCGGGGGTGCCCCATCTGAGACACAGCTGATTAAACACCTCTGGATGAAGGGACCACTCCCGGTGGTCCCATGCCTGCCGACTGAGGTAATTCACTTGCCAATTTTCCACCCTGGGAATGTGTACTGCTGAGAGGGCTGGAACAAACCATTCTGCCCACCTTAGAATGCTGGCTACCTCCAGAGCCGCTAGGACACTTCTTGTGCCCCCTTGGTGATTGCCATAAGACACGGCCGTGGCATTGTCCAATTGAATGCGCACTGGACAACCCTGAAGACGATCCGCCCAATGATCCAGACACAATCTGATCACTTGAAGTTCCAAGACATTGATCAGGAGTCTGGACTCTTTCAGCGTCCAGATCCCCTGAGCAGAATGCTTGCGGAGGACGCCTCCCAACCCGGAGAGGCTGGCATCCGTAGTGACCACTTTCCAATACAAGAGGAGGAAGGATTTTCCCAGGCAAAGCACCAGAGAACAAAGCCACTATATCAGGGACTCCTTCAAGCCCCGACTCAGCCAGGTCCGATTGTCCAGAGACTGCGGAGTCTTGACCCATTTGGTCAGAATTTCCCTTTGCAGGGACCTTGTATGGAATGGTGCAAACAGACAAAGGTACACATCATCAGGTCCAGGCAGCACCCGCATGCAAGTCCGGAGGGATGACCATTTGTTAGACCAGTGTTTCTCAACTCCGGTCCTCAGGGCACATTAACAGGCCAGGTTTGCAAGAAAACTGAAATCCATCACAGGTGATATTTGCTGCTCAGTGATTGCTGTATTCTGCATCTCCCCAAGGTAATACTTAAAATCTGGCCTGCTAGTGTGCCCTGAGGACCGGAGTTGAAAAAAACACTGTTAGGACAGCAGGAGGCGAATTGCAGCCTGCAATTTCTGGAGGTTGTCCAGAAGAAGGAGCACCCTGGCTAATGCCGAGTCCAGAGTCAGGCACAGATAATCCAGCTTTGTGGACGGAACCAGAGCAGACTTCTGAAAAACTCAGAATCCAGCCAAACTCTCGCAGATTCCGTATTGTGATCGCCAGGTTTTCCACCAGAGCAGAGGGAGATCGTCCAAGTAGCCCAGTACCGTGATCCACCGTTGGCGTAGCAAAGCTAGCACTGGGGATAACACATTTATGAAGACCTGAGGAGCAGAAGCGAGACCAAAAGGGTAACGCCAGAAACTGATAATGCTCCTCTCTCACAGCAAAGCAGAGAAAACGCTGGTGACTGGCACATATTGTAATGTGACGGTAGGCATTCTTGATATCGATAAGGGCCAAGGAAATCTCCCAGACGCAGGGATGCCACCACCTTTCAAATGGATTCCTTTCTGAATTTCTGTACCCGCACAATGCAGTTAGGTGCCTTGAGGTCCAGGATTGGATGCACTTTGCCTTCCTTCCTGGGGACAGAACAGGTTTGAGCAAAAAACCCTAAAAACGTTTTGAAGTCGGAACCGGGACAAACACCTCTTGAAGTAACAGGTCTTGTACTGCCCCAAACAGGCCCTGTAAGCAGTCTGGGGACAGGCGCAAGTGGGAAGGAAAATATTTTGCCGGGGGACAAGAGCGAAACTCTTGTATGTAGCCGGACCGAAAGACTTAGTGGACCCACTTGTCTTGCACCTGGGAAGTCCACGGGTCTGGAAACCAGCAAAGATGTCCCCCCACCCCCAATTCATGCAGAAGGAGCCATGTCCGCGGATGTGGAGAAGCCCGATCTTGGCTTGCCAGACCAGGTTTGTTTGGATCCTCCAGAAGAGGCCCTGAAAGGCTTGGAGCCCTTGTCAGTCAACCCTGAGGGACGAAAAAGGAAGGCCCACGTCTACAACGAGGTTCCTTGCCCTTAGTAGCCTGCGGAAGAAAAGTACTCTTACCCCCTGTGAGACCTTTATTAATGTCATCCAGGGTAGCTCCAAACAGGTGATCTCCTTGAACAGGAAGATTAGTCAAGGCCTTTTTTGAAGTTTGATCCGCAGACCAGCACTTGAGCCAAAAGACACGCCTAAGGACCACTGCCAAAGAGGCGATCCATCAGGGGAGCCGCATCCAAAGAGGCATCACAGATAAACTGCAGCCCCTGGACCAGCTGGTCCACCAGCTCAGCAAAGACAGGGGGGAGCTGTTCCCCCTCCAAGTCACGACACTAGGGCAACAGCCTCATTGCTGAATCAGCCAGAGTGTACATAGTGCGGGCCACAGCCCCTGCCTTCCGGTCAGCCGGATCCTTAAAGGTGGGAAACTCTTCATTTGGAATCATGGTTGCCTTGTTTAATCTGGAAAATGGAGGGTCCACCACCAGTGGCACAGCCCACTTCTTAAGAAGAGACTCCTCATAGGGGTAAAGCCTAGTAAAGCACTTTGGGACTCCACGGGGATGCTTTGGCTATCCCCAATCTTTAGCGACATTTATTCCAAAATAGGCAGGGAAAGGAAACACCTCTTCCACTTCAGATGGCTTGTGAGTGCCAAAAGGGCACCTGCGTCCACCATCTTCAGGGTCTCACGCACAGATACAATCAGTGCATCCACCAGCGCCTTTTCATGCACGGTCGCAGACATGAAGGAATCATCCTCTCTATCACTACCACTCGGCGCCTGGTTGCAGACCCAGCAGGGTGACCCATGTCTGCGGTGGCCGAATTAGATTCAGGATCTGATGAGACAGATGAGGCTGGGGGTGCTTTTTGCTAGCCCTTCACCCGCAAGCCACCTCCACCGGGGACACAAGGGTCTCCAGGACCGCTGTCAGTGCATGGATGGATGATTGGAACCCGGAGTACCCCACAGCCTCAGAGAGGGGATCATCTGGGAAAATGTGCACCAAAGACTCCGTGAGTCACCGGGGGACCCCACAAAGTGTAAAACACTGATAAGAGACAACCCCCACCGCGCTGGCAGCACCACTTGGTCGCCAGGCACAAAGCACCAAGCGATCCTCAGCAGAGAGGAAGAGGACCCCACCAGACTCACCACCCACAGAAACGGGCACCTGGAGCCACCAGGGGAATCTGCACTACACATGCGGTGATCAGGAAGTAAAATGATCCAGGAGTCAGCACCAGGGGATGAGGAGGGGCTCCCACTGCCGAAATCGCCACCCACAGGGCTCCACTGTCATGGTCGCCTCCATTTTCAATGGCAAACCACAACAAAATGCCCGCCGGACTACACAAACATGGCCACTGTGTATAGAAACACAGGCTACAACAAAATGGTGGCTCTGTGTGGCACCACTAGGCTTACAGAGACCCAGGAGGGAGACCAGGCAGGATGGGGGGCAGGAGCCCCCACCAGGTCCAACACCACGCACAGTCGATCTGGTCGCCGGTGGCGCACCCCCCATCCCCCCCAGTTAGCGCCCAGCCCCCATCCCAGGAAAATAGTAAGAGAACCAAAACCGCGCCAGCATGAAAGGGGGCAGGATGAGGGACTTGGTAAGAGAGAGGGGGTGTGCCTGCGGGAAGGAGGGGAACCCAGGGGTTAGACCGTCCCAAGGAGGGGCCCACGTTCACCTCAAAACCCTCCAGGGGGAGAGTTGAGGCAGCTACTCATTATACCAGGAACCAGGCGGGCACCGCTCCAGACAGAACCCCCCTCCATTAAAATGGGGGGCTGTCTGCCAGAAGGAAAGATGCGACTCGGGCCAAGACCCGGTCGTATGCGACCTCGCGAGGCTTTTAACTTGCAGGCCAGTCCCTGTATGGTGTTGCTATGTCGCGGCCCACCTAGCGTGGAGCTGAGGTCCGCGCGCACTCGCTGGCCAGACCGGAGTGACCACTGGATCTAAATTATCCAGCCCATTGCCCAGTCAAGCAGTTGATTGTAGATTTCTATCTAAAATATTTTGCCAGGACCAAAGATCCAAGCAAGGAAATAGGTCCTTTCTCCTGAATAGGCAGAAAAAAACTGAGTGGCTATAGCAGAGAGAGGAACTGCCCATGGGTGTAACCAGAATTATTTTCTGCCTAGTGTCCTACTCCTGTAGGGGGCAGTATAAACCAACGGTTATGAATATCAGGAGCTGTGTCCATCAATCCGTCAAATTGAAAGAGAAATACAGTTAAACTGACATGTATCAAGTTATTTGAAAATGCATATACAGCTTGCTTGGATCACAAAAAAATATATATAAAGCATACAATGAGTCATCGTTTTTTCCCCAGGTATTCAATATCACACGTGAACTTTAATGGCATCCCAGGATCAGTCTGTAGGGTCCAATATTGAGTTGGCCCACCATCTGCAGCTAAAACAGCTTAAACTCTTCTGTGAAGGCTGTCTACATGGTTAAGGAGCGTGTCTATGGGAACGTTTGACCATTCTTGGTGGACGAGAAGGCCTGGCTCGCAATCTCCACTCCAATTAATTTCAAAGGTGTTCTACCGGGTTAGGGTCAGGACTTTGTGCAGGCCAGTCAAGTTCCTCCACCCCAAACTCGCTCATCCATGTCTTCATGGACAATGTTTGTGCACTGGTCCACATCATTTGGTGGAGGGGGGGGGGGGATTATGGTGTGGGGATGTTTTTCAGGGGTTGGGCTTGGCCTCTTAGTTCCAGTAAAGGGAACTCTTAAGGGGTTAACATACCAAGACATTTTGGACAATTTCATGCTTTCAACTTTGTGGGAACAGTTTGGGGATGGCCACTTCCTGTTCTAACATGACTGGGCACCAGTGCACAAACAAGGTCCATAAATACATGGATGAGCAAGTTTGGGGTGGAGGAACTTGACTGGCCTGCACATAGTCCTAACCTCATCCCCATAGAACACCTTTGGGATAAATAAAAGTGGAGACACACAGTGGAGCGAGCCAGGCCTTCCCGTCCAACAACACCTGACCTCACAAATGCTCTTCTGGAAGAATGGTTAAACATTCTCATAGACACACCTAAACCTTGTGGACAGCCTTCACAGAAGAGTTGAAGCTGTTAAAGCAGCAAAAAAAAAAAAGGGTGAGCCAACTCAACATTGAACCCTACGGACGAACACTGGGATGCCATTATAGTTCATGTGCCCCAATACTTTTGGTATTATAGTGTGTGTGTAATATTAATACACACACATACACACGCACGCGCACACACAGACATATTTGAAAATGTATCAGTCCTGTACTGACTGCCACTCATTTCTTAAGGCCCTAAAATTAAAGGACAGTCCAAATATCCCTAAAATTACCCCTTTTTGGGAAGTAGACGGTCCAAGGTATTTAGTAAAAAGCATGCGGAATCTTTCAGAGGTTGTCATTTTTTTTTGTCACAATTTTTTTATTTTTGGAAAAGAAAGAAAGAAATGAAATGCGTTTTTTTTCATAAAGTTGTCATTTTAACATGTTTTTGTTTTCTCACACAAAGCTTAGGCGTGCTTAGAATTACACCCCAAAACATATTCTGCTACTCCTCCCAATTATGGCGATACCTCATGAGACTTTACAGCCTAGCCACATAGAGACTCAAAATCAAAGGTGCACCTTCAAGCTGTCCAGGGGCATAAATGCCACATCCAATTTCCTGACCATCACATTTTTTTTGGACACTGACTGGCGTGGTGGCATTCTGACTGGCTGCACTATTAACGCTTGTTCACATGGGAGGTTGGGAGGCAATAAAATCTTGAGGTTCACCTGTGGTTTTAAACACCCCCCCCCCCCCAGTTACCCCCTATAGATGCAAAGGCAGTGGCCCATTCAAGTGCATGGGGCACTTGTGCAGGATCAAAGGGGTTAAAACAGGTAGTGGGGAGGTGACACGACTCCTTAACACCTGTCATGTGCTCTCTAAATAGCGATCTGACCACAGATCACTTTTTAGAGTAGCACCTCACATGTGAATGAGGCCCTATGGTGACACTGGGACTAGTTGGTGGTGATTTTTAACACTGGCTGGCTTCACTATTAGGGCTTGCTCACACGTGAGGTTGGAGGGCAGTAAAACCTTGAGTCATGGTTTTATTGCCACCCAACCTCTACCCTCTTTAGCTGCAGAGGCAGAAGCTAAAAGGTGTACAATTGGTGCAGCTGTGATTCTTTGCTTTACAGCCATGGCAGGAGTTATACCCTCTGAATGAGGGTGTTTGTGCAGGGTCCAAGGGGTTAAGGCAGGTGGTAAGGAGCCAGTACAATGCCAGGTTAATACCTGTCAAATGCTCCCTGAAGAGTGATCTGAACATGGATCACGCTTCAGAGATTATCCCACATGTGAACAAGGCCTTATGGTGACACTGGAAGACAAAAACCAGAAAGATTCCCAGCTCAACTCCCCAACATTTTATGGTGACACTGGGACTAATGTGGTGGTGATTGGGGAAACTAGAACTGGCTGTACTGGCCTGGTGACAATATACTGCTGTGGCAACAAACAGAAACAAGCTGGCTACCCTGACATACAATGATATCACAGCAGCCAGCCACTGTATGTGATCACTGCCACGGACATACACTGCCACTATAGTGAAACTACTTGCTCTGGTAACAGATTTTTTTATTTTTTTTGCATACTGCCACTAGAACAGTGCAGTGTCACTATGGTGACATTGTACAGCTGCGACTTTTGAACAAAGACACTGGCTGTTGCACTGGAATACAGTGTCATCAGTGCAGCAGTCCGTGTCTCTGATCAGCAGACAGAGCAGCATAATGTCACCATAGTGACATGGTAGTGCTTGTAAAGAAAAAGGAGACAAACTCAATGGCAGCTCAGGGTATGTAGGAGACACTTACCATTTTCCAGTCATTTTCCACTTTTCTGTGCATGGACTCGTTTATCCAGGCTCCATTTTCCCAGCCAGCAATCACTTCATTGCCATTTGAGACTCTAGTGTACTGATCATCCACAATGTTGTACTGTAGATGAAAACGTTTAGCAGCTTTTTCTTTTTCAGTGGGAACAAATGCCACGCTCTTGGTCTAGTAAAAAGAAAAAGGAAATCCATAGAATTTACCATTAACAAATTGCTGACAACATCCATCTGAACTTTGATTATACTTATATATGATTATACTCAATAACTGATGATCCTTCCACACACTTTCTTTCTGCAGTATCTGTTAAACCATTTATTCCTTTTTTCATACTTCTGTGCAGCTGACATTTCTAAGAAAAGTGTCTTTAACCAAAAGCTACACCTTGTGTGATTCAATGTTATGTTTCTTCTTTTTCTTCATCTAGGAGGCCACAAGTGATCCAAACACTGTCTTAGAAACAATGCTTGATATACATATAGGATAAGACAGATTAAACGTTTTTAAAAAGGTATGCTCTACTGACTTAATTTTCAAGGCCACATTCACCTTTACAGAAAAATTTCTAAAACCAAATTTTTGCACCAAAAAAAAAAAAAGAAAGAAAACATGCATATATTATTTTTACCTGCAGGAGCCTGGAAAGGATTGCACCCGTTATCAATAGATGTAGAACATGGGCTCTTACACATGTCCTCCGGGTTTCACCCTGTACACGTGTACAGGCTTTCTACACAGGACACGTCCGTGGACTATAAGAGTGCTCATCAGCGATCTTGCAGCCCAATGAAACAAAATCTGTCTGACATGGAGACAGATGGTACTTGTAGTTTATTCAGAGGAATCGCTCAATGAATAACGCAACTGTGGGGGGGTAGAAATTTACAGCAGGTACAGGGAGAACCACCTCCGCCCGCTGTCACTGAGAGGGGGGATCAGGGGTAGGAACTGGAACATGTTACATGTTCTACCCTAAATACAGGTGAAATTTGTAATATGTTCTATAGGTGAACTTAGCCTTAAAAAGGAGTTTATTTTCTGTGTGTGTTGTGGGAACCAGCTTCAAATGAGCACTGAGGAGCTATCCACTCGCTTTAAACATTTTATTTTTTTTTGCCCATGTTTATTAAAACAAATTTCAAGGCATCACATGGTTTTCCCTTGCAGGGGTTTTTCAACATTTTGCCACAAAACAAATATTCATCAACCTCCTGGTTTCTGCTCTGGCCTCATACTTCAGGCCCTTTGTCACCTCCACACACTCACAAAATCTATGTGCATACCAAGCAGCTCCCTGCTGCACTGGCTCCCAACCGTTCCTTAGGTGGAACCCTCCTGACTACTGGGTAAAGACCTTATTTATCTGTCAAGGTGAAGTCACACACCTACCCAAAAAATAGTGTGCAGGTTGTTCACAAAACCTGGACCCAAGTTTGGAGACTGCATCCCTCCCAGGTCTCTTTATAGCCTCTAGTCTCCAGGTCCCATACGTTATTACACACACACACACACACACACACACACACACACACACACACACACACACACACACACACACACACGAACAATAACAATTACTGCAAAGATTGACAGCAAGGTCAGAGGGAGAGGTGAGATTTAAGGTCTTTATTTGCGGGGAAACAGTTTATTGTGCAGTTTAATTTAAAGTGATACTAAAGTCTCATTTTTTTTAAGTTAAAAATAACAAACAGGTCATACATACCAGCTCTGTGCAGTGGTTTTGCACAGAGCAGCCAAGATTAGGGCTGGGCGATAAAACGATAACGATATGTATCGCGATAGACACGTGATCGATATCAATAAAAAAATTGTTCGATAAAACGTTTGATATTTTATTTTCCTTAAGCAGTCTCACTCATAGCGCTGCAAGTCGGCTTCTATTCCTCCTGCTTTTTCTCTTTTTTACAGTTGGAAGTTGCCGCCTACTTGCTCGGAGGCTATGATTGGACAGCGGTTAGGTACTGATTGATTTTCATTGGGACTTTGGAGGCGTTTTTCGATTGGTCCTGGATTCATTTCCGGTTCATCCGAGGTACGCTTCCTCTGTCCTTAGCAATGTGCGGTTGGCGCTAGCGGTGGGGGAGGTGATTGGCTGGATCAGACGCCGCTCCTCCCTTTCCGACTCTTGCAGCCATTTAATGGGGTGATCGGCGGTCCTGAACCACGCCCCCTGATGACGCCACGCTTTGACGAAACCGGTAGGGGACCAGTGATCGTCCGCCCTGTGTATACCCTGTAGTGTCCTCCTGTTTTACATCGCAGGAGACCGGGCTGCAGCTACCGCCCAAATTACAGGCCAAGTTCACCTTTTGGAACATGTTTCAACTGTATTACAGCCTATGCAGGTTGCAGTTGGTGTGTTTTTTTTGTTTTTACACATATTTGATGCAATGTGTGTTTTTGGGATGGGTCTGTTGTCATGCGGTAGAAAGTAAACACTTTATTCACCAGAAGGTGAACAGCTAGTGAACCTCCTAGCACTAAACTTGCACTAAATTCTCAGGTTTCTCTGTTTATATTTAACACTTTGCAGTTTGCACTATTTTATGACACTTTATTAAGCATTTCTTACATTTTCTTTCATTTTGCACCTTAAATGTTAAGATAATTGTTAAGTGTTCATTGTGACTTTAGACTTATGTTTACATTTTAATTATTTGAGTTTTACATGGTTGTGTTGACATTTTATTGTCTTAAGAACTGAGGGGATTATGATCAGAGGAAGGTTAAGTTTAAAATAAAAATGTTTAACATTTTTCTCCTGGTCCTTATTTTAAATGGGTAATAAAAAATATCAATAATTATCGATATCGACCGATATGAAACACTGATATCGTGATACAGTTTTCAGCCATATCGCCCAGCCCTAGCCCAGATCCTCCTTTTCATGGGTCCTTCTTTCGTGCTCCTGGTCCCTCCCTTTTGTTGAGTGCCCCCACAGCAAGCAGCTTGCTATGGGGGCACCCGAGCCGAGCCACAGCTCCGTGTCCATTCACACACTGAGCCATGGCCCAGCCCCTCTCTCCTCAGTGGCTGACTTTGATTGACAGCAGCAGGAGCCAATGGCGCATTGCTTCTGTCTCAGCCAATTAGGAGGCAAGTCCCGGGCAGCCAAGACACTACCGTAAAATCGATGGATCTAGATGGACCTCAGGTAAATATTAGAGTGGTTGATGCACACAGAAGGCTTTTTATCTTAATGCATAGAATGCATTAGGATACAAAAACCCTTCTTGACTTAACAACCACTTTAAGGACCAGAGTCAAGTTAGCAGCTTTATTTTTGTCTATTGTTGTGTCTATACTGTTTGGGGTAAAAGTGTTTACTTAAAAAATTACTCAATTTTAAAAAGGTGTTTTCTGTGGTTTTGTTTTGTTTTTCAAAACCCTGTATACCTATTAAAATCTTACTAGATGCCTTACTAGGTCCTGCCATTTGGTATAAGTGTTTGTGGCTAAGGACTACTACAAGTGGTTTAGAGAGCATGGATTTCTAGCTATAACAAATGGATATATTTTACTCATACACACAGAGGTTGATTAAAACTGGAGATCTGGTGCAGTTAGCAACCAATCATCTTCCAGGTTTTTTTGTCAAGCCTTAAACAAGCTGAAGTTAGACGCCGATTGGCTACCATGCACAGCTGCACCATATTTTGCACTATCCAGTTTTAGTAAATCAACCCCGCAGAGTCATACTGGTGGGCCTCTTTCCACTTAACATAGCAACTAAAGGAACAGCACGCTGCCCAGCAAGGTAACAGATGTCAGGCATACCGGAAATGCGAAAAACCCTAATGACCACACTAAGCATGACTAAAAGTGAAAAAAAAACTTTGCAGTGTGAATATTACTGCCAAAATGCCAACAGTAGTAAACAAAAGCAAAGAAATGAAAACAACTTGGAGAGGTCACTGCACTGCGATGATGTTTCAGACATTATGCGGTTGATTTACTAAAACTGGAAAGTGCTAAATCTGATGCAGCTGTGCATGGTAGCCCATCAGCCTCTAAAAAAAAACAAAAAAAAAAAAAACTGGAAGCTGATTGGTTTCTATGCAGAGCTGTGACAGATTTTGCACTCTTTAGTTTAACTAAATCAACCTAATTCTGAAAATTTTCTTTTCTAATTTCTTTATATTTGGGTGGTGCAGCTGATTTTTGTGGTAGGTTATTTCTTTCATTTTTGCATATCAGTTATGCCCCATTCCAGCATACTTGGGTTTTTGTGCACCCTTCACAAATTATAATCTAATAAACAGTTACATATAGAGGAAGATAAGAAGCCCGGTATAAGCTACAAGTCACTCAGCTTTCAGCCTAAATTGAGCCGAGGGCTATTTCCTACCTAGATGTGACTGCGTGGAGACAATCACCAAGCACCAGTTAGTACATGAAAGTAGGGGAGTCAGCCACATATTCATAACTATATTTGCTCATGGTGGCATGCGGAGCAAAGGAAAGGAGAGTTTGTGCTGGTGGGAGAGAAGGGGAGGCAGCATCAAAGCAAACATGTTTTACTATTGAATTGCATGCACTGGTAAAATAGAAGTTTGATTTAAAGTAAACCTGTGGCCAGGCTATGAATCTTCAAGTACTAACATATTCTTGACACGCTATATATGAATTTAAAAGCAAGACCTTGGTGCTGCAGGCACTTTTGAGCAATTCATCCTCAAATTTTGCAGCAGAGGTAATTTACTCAACCGACTCTGGTCCCCCCTCGCAGAAACACTGAGCAACATTGAATTGTAAGCGAGTGACAGTAGTAGGGCCCAGTGTGATCGAGAAGGGTGTCTCACCTTTCATCATTTCTCAGGGAGACATCTGCCTGTCTATGGTTGGCTTAACTGTGCAATTTAAGGAATTTGAATGAAAGGAGAAAAAAAAAAAAAAAAAAAAAAAAAAAAAGGTACCTTCACACCAACTTCTCCTCGTGCCACCCTCCAGGCTACAGATCCTGATATTCTGCCACCGAGCTCTCCGGGTTTTGGTGTCTTCGGAGACATAAACTCTACAATCTCCACTATCATTCTCCCGAGCAGCTCTTTTTTCCTGTTTTCTGGTAAGGACTGCTGCCTCTACAGTTTTAACACAATTAAATATTTTATTTTGAAATCAATTTGATACAAATATTTGGCATCAATGGCATTGTAATCATTAAATGTCATTCCAGTTTATTTAAAAGTTTTAACAAGGCAAACAATATAGCCTTTAAAATGATAATGTTCTCTTATTTAGTCTGTTCAAGAAAATCTGTAGTTTAACAACCTCCCGCCCACGTTATAGCCGAAAGACAGCTACAGCGTGGGCTCACATTGCCCTGATCGCGCTTCCCAGGCGCCCCCTACGGCACGCATCGACACAGATCTGAGATAACTGTGTCCTTTGGATACTGCTGACCACAGATAGGGTAAAGAGCTTATCACAGAGGCTCTTTACCATGTGAACAGGTGTGGCCAATCATCATGTAAATAGTATTGGCCGGTTTTCGGCAGTCCTTTCCTTGCACTGACAGCGCACGAGGATGGCCGATAACAGGAAAGTCCAAAGAGGGGACATCTACACTCATAATCCGGGCACTGATCATCAGTGCAGCCCCACCAGTGATGCCTGTCAGCGCCCACCAGTGGCGGAGAAAAATTACTTATTTTACAAATTTAATAAGAAAAACTTTTTTTGTTTAGCAGCACATTGAATTACTAAGAGCTTTTTTTTAAGCTTCTTGGACACTGCAGCTTCAAAAAGCTCAGTACAGTGTTTTTTTTTTTTTTGTAGTTTTTTTTTTTTTACGCATCTAAGGCCTCATGCACACTGGACGTTTTTACAGCTGCTGTTAGAAGCGTCAGAAGTTTTTTTTTGCAGCTGCAGAACGCCCATCCATGTTATTCTATGGCCTCATGCACACATAGAGCTTTTAGGAGCTCCAAGTGGCATAGGCGTTTTACAGCTCCAAAAAAAACCCAGGAACTGTGGGTTCAGGAGCTCCAGCGTCAAGCTGCAAAAAACGTCTGACGCTGCTAAAGGCTCCATAAGGCTCCATAACGTTGCTTAACGTGCGTTAAGCCACGTTATACGTTTTTTTTCTTCCATTCAAAATCAATGGTTCCCTATGGGAGCCTATTGATTTGAATGGAAGTCACACTGCAGGTCGGATCAGGGTGATCCGACTTGCGGTGCGACCTGCACTGTGAGAATCTTGAGGGGGAACTCCACGCCAAAATGGGGAAAAAAACGGCGTGGGGTTCCCCCCCAGGTTCCAAACCAGGCCCTTCGGATCTGGTATGAAATTTGAGGGTAGCCCGCGCCGAAAAAACGGCGTGGGGTCTCCCCCAAAATCCATACCAGACCCTTATCCGAGCATGCAGTCCGGCATGCCAGGAAAGGGGAGGGGACGAGCGAGCGGCCCCACCCCCCTGGATCATACCAGGCCACACGCCCTCAACATGGGGGGGGTGTGGGTGCTTTGGGGCAGGGGGGGCTCTGCACCCCGCACCTCAAAGCGCGTACTGTACCCCTACTCATTCACCCCATAAAGTGTATGGAAATAACGACAGGAGACGTTTTGGAAAATTTATTAAAAATCTTCATCCGACGTCATCTGTGACACAAGGGGGCGTGGTCTCCCGATGACGTCATCTGGCGGCCACGCCCCTAATGGCTATATAATAAGCTGCAGAGACCAGAGGCCGGCATAATCGCTGAAGACGTCGTCGGAGGAGGACCGGAGGAAGAAGGACAGCCGACAGCAAAAGAGCAGAAGACCGGAGAGGAGAAGACAAGAAGATTGGACAGCAGAAGGGCGGACAGCAGAAGACCCTCGGAGAGGAGAAGACAGCAGAAGACCCCCGGAGAGGAGAAGACAAGAAGGGCGGACAGCAAAAGAGCAGAAGACCCTCGGAGAGGAGAAGACAGCAGAAGAACCCCGGAGAGGAGAAGACAAGAAGGGCGGACAGCAAAAGAGCAGAAGACCCTCGGAGAGGAGAAGACAGCAGAAGAACCCCGGAGAGGAGAAGACAAGAAGGGCGGACAGCAAAAGAGCAGAAGACCCTCGGAGAGGAGAAGACAGCAGAAGAACCCCGGAGAGGAGAAGACAAGAAGGGCGGACAGCAAAAGAGCAGAAGACCCTCGGAGAGGAGAAGACCCCCGGAGAGGACAAGAGCCGGATGAAGATTTTTAATAAATTTTCCAAAACGTCTCCTGTCGTTATTTCCATACACTGCATTTTATGGGGTGAATGAGTAGGGGTACAGTGTACCCCATACCCATTCACATAGGGAGGGGGTCCGGGATCGGGGGCCCCCTTGTTAAAGGGGGCTTCCAGATTCCGATGAGCCCCCTGCCCGCAGACCCCCACAACCACCGGCCAGGGTTGTGGGGATGAGGCCCTTGTCCTCATCAACATGGGGGCAAGGTGCTTTGAGGTGCGGGGTGCAGAGCCCCCCCTGCCCCAAAGCACCCACACCCCCCCCATGTTGAGGGCGTGTGGCCTGGTATGATCCAGGGGGGGTGGGGCCGCTCGCTCGTCCCCTCCCCTTTCCTGGCATGCCGGACTGCATGCTTGGATAAGGGTCTGGTATGGATTTTGGGGGGGACCCCACGCCGTTTTTTCGGCGCGGGGCTACCCTCAAATTTCATACCAGATCCGAAGGGCCTGGTTTGGAACCTGGGGGGGAACCCCACGCCGTTTTTTTCCCCATTTTGGCGTGGAGTTCCCCCTCAAGATTCTCACAGTGCAGGTCGCACCGCAAGTCGGATCACCCTGATCCGACCTGCGGTGTGACTTCCATTCAAATCAATAGGCTCCCATAGGGAACCATTGATTTTGAATGGAGGCAGAAAAAAACGCTGCTAACAGCTACTGTGGCCAAACGTGCAATAACGATAGTAGAAAAAGCTACTGAAAGCATGTTTTTACAGCTGCTGTTTCCCGGCGTTATGTAAACAGCTTTGGAGCACGTTTTTATGACGCCCTGTGTGCATGGAGCCTAAAATTCAGCCCATTGTTTACAATGTGCCTATAAACAAGCGTTGTATATAAAAAAAAAAAGGAAAATCTGCGTACCCGGTCAGTATTTTGCACCAGTACACACAAATGGGCATAAATGTGAATGGATTTTTCCTAGTAATATATTGTATGTGCAAAAACGAGCAGATACAGGCAAAACAAATGCCTGAAATTAAGTCCAAAATGCAGATGCTCAAATATCAGTACAGTGTGCAAGAGGCCTATATTTGCACAATGCTTTCAGTTTCAAATCGTGAACATATAGCTGCTGATTCTTCATAGTCTAATCACAGGCTGGGATGGGTTTTGAATTAAAGCTGTTCTTTATCCTGAAAATAAAATGTCCTGCTCTCTAAATATCTTAACCACTTATCTACTGGGCACTTTCACTTTCTCCCCCGGCCAATTTTCAGCTTTCAGTGCTACCACACATTTAATGACAATTGCGCGGTTATGCAGCACTGACTATGACATTTTTATCATTTCAAACAAACATTCATACAAACAGCTTTCTTATGGTGGCATTTAATCACCACTGGGTTTTTTACTTTTTTGAGAAATAAATGACAAAAGACCAAAAATGTTGAAAAACAAAAAAGTTTTTCTTAGTTTTGGTTGTAAAATTTTGCAAAAAGTAAATTTTTCTTCTTCACTGATGTATGCTGATGAGGCTGTACTGATGGGCACTAATAGCCAGCACTGACAGGCTGCACTGATGGGCAGGGCACTAAAAGGCACTAATAGGCAGCACTGATAATCAGGACACCGGATGGTCACAGACCTGGCTGTGCTGTTTTCTAGGGATGCCTGGATCATAAGAATGTCTCAATAAAATTCTAAATCCTTTGGCAGGGTAAAGCAGTCTTATGAGCCTGTATTCAGCTATGTGCCTGGAGTTTAGCTCATTTTAAGCAGCATCATGTCTAAATCAATGTATGCGTACAAATAAAATATTTACACATATCCTTGGTAGTAAACTGGGCAGTTTTCTCTTTTTGTTAAAACCCAACTTAGTTTGTATTGCTGTTTTGTTTCTGCTGCGGAGATCTCCCTTTGCTTTCTTGCCTCTGTGACCACGAGTCAGGAAACTCAAAATGTAAAATATTGCAGATTACCAGTCCTTAGATGTGTTGGTTGCATTAATTTTATTTAACATTATCACATTTTGTTTACCTGCAAAAAGACGTGCATTTATTTTTATTTTATTTTTTTTTTTTAAAAAGGAGAACTTATCCTTTATTGCTTTTTTTTCTGACCATTAATTTCCCAATACATTCTGCTGTCCATTGTTTCACAGACTTTGGATAAGCTATCACATAGTGGGTACTTCATGTATGCTGAAGTCATAACAGTATATCACTAGTTTTGAAGGAATGCTTCTTTTTACAGTCCTGTGTTGTTCTGGTTATTTTGGTCTGGCTTCCCCTTGGCTAGTTAGGCTTCATGTACTCTACAGCTCTTAAACTTGAGTTTAGGAGCTTTTGGCTTTTTGTTTGCCAAAGCTTCTAAACTCAACTTTATAAAAGCCTATGTGTCCATGTACACAAAGGCTTTTACCAGAATTTAGGAGCTGCTGCGATTAGGGGAGCTTCAACCTCCCTCTCCTGAACGCTGAAGAATCATGTTCAGGATAGGAACGTTTTGACCACTGGCCGCAAAACGCCGCAAAATCCGCTGGTGGTCAAAGTAGGCTATGTGCACATGAAGTCTAAAATGGAGCAGACATCTAACTGGGTTTTTAAAGTCCTGAACACTGTAATGTGAAACAGTGGCTTCCTAATGGCAACCACGTAACAATTCACAACACATGGTTTATGTATCAATATTCTGCAATGAATGATTTGCCAGCAATATTTAACTGATCAATAATTACTTATGGTAAAGAAACTACGGTATATTTTTTAAAAATGTATTACCGTCTTGTTGAGAGCAGAAGTCGTTTCCCGTAACCAACTTTCTCGAATATCCTTCCTCCGCAAGATAACTTCTTCATGTTTACACGAATACCTCCAAGTGACATCAATCACCTGCAATGATTACAGAGCAATCCTTAGTCTGTTTTAAGTCTATGGGTACAAATCACCCTGAAAAATCTTCATGTCACAAACAACATAACATGAACTACATCTAAAGAATTTAGCATTCTCTACGTACATATTTCTTTGGTGGCTCAGTGGTTACCATGGCAATACTGAGTTCAATTAGTCCCTGGAAGGAAAGTTCTAGGCATCACATCCCTTCGTTGGAAAGGATTTGGAAATAGTATAAAACTGGGACTTTAAAGTACATATTATACATGCATATATATGAACACAATAATATTGAACATGTATAATATGTTTATCACCAACTATGATTATGTACACTTACTGATATTCCCATTTGATCTGAAGAAGCAAACTATCTGTAAAACGTGTAATTCAACAGCAAGCTTGTGACAAGATAAATCTTGTGGAGTAGCTTTGAAAAATACGTTTCTGTACTTAATAATTAAAACTAATGCAGTAATGGAAATTGGGTGTACAGAAACAGAAATATAAAATGTGAATATCAGCACACTATATATAGGGATTCCCGAATAATTGCAGCAGCCAAAACCTCTGCTACCCCAGCAGGAGAACATCAATCTTTAAAATCAGAGATAAAAAGTCAATATCCCTCTACAGGTCCTTTTAGAAGAATCTTCAAAGCCCATGGATCCAATAAAGTACATCCGGTATAAGAACCGTCTCTATTCTTGAGCTTTGATTGAACTTCTAACCAAAAAAAATCTCAAAGGAAAAAAAAGAGGAAACTATTAAGCAGGCATTACAAAATGGCAAACCAGGGTCCAAAAACAGACAGCAAGGCAATCCTGTCTGGACCTTGGCTCCGCCACTTAGCAGCCTGGGTATCCTCTCCCAGCTGACAGCTTCCTTCTCCTGCTGCCACCAAGGCCACAGCATTCCTCCTTAGCAGGTAGAAGGCACGGCATGTCTGGACAGAGGACAGGACATGCTTTTCAAGTTAACAAGCCAGGGATTTATTGCTAAGTTGCGGAGCGATCCTAGCAACCAATCATCTGCCTGTTAACATGAAAAGCATGTCCTGTTCTCTGTCCAGATAAGTCGTGTCTTCTGCCTACTACCTGCTATGTAAGGTAGGATTGGAAAGGATTGAGGATTGCAAGGAAGGAAGAGGGGCCGTGATTGGGACCAGAATGTATATAAAAAAGGGGGGATGCTGTGAAGGGGACTTGGATACAAGGAAGATGGGGCTGTGAAGGGGACTGAGATGAAAGTAAGGGGTTGTAAAGAAGGCTAGGGTCCAAGGAAGGGGGGCTGTGATGTGGATTGGAATGCAAGTAAGGGGGGGGGGGTGCTGAGATGCAAATAAAGGGGGGGCTGTAAAGGGGACTAGGTGCTAGGAAGGAGGTTGTGAAGGGAATTAAGATGCAAGTAAAGGGAGGACTATAAGGGGGCACTGGGACACAAGGGGAAAAGACTGACGGACAATAGGGGGAAGTAAGGGGGGGGAGCTGTGTAGGTGCGGGTGAAGTTGGGGCTTGGCAAACGTGTTTACCAGCCCCCTCCTTGTAGTACAGTGGACTGAGGCAGCGATTGGTACCAATTGCTCCTAAGTCCACTGACAGCTGATCATTGTAAAGTGATACAGAGAAAGTGACTTTAAGTCCCTTTCTCAGTCTCAAAAAAAAAAAAAAAAAGATATAGGGGTCTGTTTAAAGACCACTCCCCTCCCCCCTCAAAAAAAAATTATATAAAAAAAAAATAGAAAAAACATGGAGAGGACTCTCAAGCAGATCCGCCTGCTGATCCCCGCTGAGCAGGCGGATGACATGTCTGCTCTGCTAATTCTGTATGGAGCGGTGGGATAGAAATGGACCTCCTATTCAGTTCCATCCTATACCATCTGATCTGCTAGATGGGATGGGGAATGGGATCCCCATCCATCTGTTTTAAGTGGACCAGATCAGATCGGATGCAGGCGGGTGCAAATGGACACATGTCCATTTACATCAGCCTTCCCATAGAAAACAATGGGTGGTCCAATTGGGCCCGCCTGAAAAATGGACAGGCAGAACCGATTGGTCTGCCTGTGTGAAAGGGGTCTAAGGCCTTGTTCACACTGGGCATACACAGTGTACCTTTACAGGGATGCACAGATGTTCCATGCATCTCTGTGCAGGCAGTCCCATTGATGTAATTTGGGATGTAGCAACTGCATGAACAGAGCTGTTGCTCCCAATTTGACATCCATGTAGGTCCGCGTGCATGTCCCTGAGCTTATACTGTCTGCGCTTGGGGTCGTGCACCCACACGAATGTCAGATTGGGAACAGCAGCTATGTCTGTGCAGCTGTTGCATCCCAATTGACGTTAATGGGACTGCCTGTACCGGGATGCATGGAATACCTGTGCACCCCTGTGTGAGTAAACATGGCTCTCCATGGGCGAAAACTTTAGTATGCCACATGTGAATGATGCTTTAGTAATAATTTAGCAGGAATTTTTTAAGTTATGTTGTGTTTATTTGCACTATTAATGTATTTAGTATACTTTTAGTGAAATCAACATTTGCGCAATTATTGCAGGGCCCAAAAAATCAGTAGCACCTTTTCTACTCTACAGGTCATGTGCTTTCAGAAAATGTAAGGTTTGAGGGGTCTTTTAAAATTCTGAAAGCTGTAAGTAAAAAATGGTAACTTCCGGAGTAAATTTTTTTTATTTACAGTTTTGCAAATGGCATTCATCAGCTTCTAGTACTTGTTCAGCAGGAGAAACCCTGGCTGAGGCCGAGTCCAGAGTCAGACCCAAATAGTCCAACTTGGTGGATGGAACCAGAGCAGATTTCTGAAAATTCAGAGTCCACCAAAACTCCTGCAGAGTCCACACAGTGATGTTCAGGTTGTCCCGTAGAGCAGTCAGAAACTCTGCACATAGAAGATGATCGTCCAGGTACCCCAGCACCGTAATCCCCCGCTGTCGCAACAATGCTAACACTGGGGCCAACACTTTTGTGAACATCCGAGGAGCTGAGGCGAGACCAAAGGGTAACGCCACAAATTGATAATGCTCCTCGCTCACGGCAAAGCGGAGAAAGAGCTAAAGTGGTACATATATATTGGGATATGGAGGTAAGCTTCCTTGATATTGATAGAGGCCAGAAGATCCCTTGATGAAGGGATGCCACTACCAAACGCATGGACTCCATCCAGAACTTCTGTACCCACACAATTCAGTACAGGCATTTGAGATCCAGGATTGGATGAACTTTGCCTTCCTTCCTGGGAACTGTAAACTGGTTTGGATAAAAGCTTGTGGACCCACCTGTCTTGAATCAAAGAGGTCAACGGGTCTGGAAAAAAACAAAGATGTCCCCCCACCCCAGATACGGGTGAGGGTGCCCCTTTAGGCAGAAGAGGACTTGTCTGCAGGTCTGAAAGGACCTGCTCTCGGCTTACCAGGCCAGGGCCTCTTTGAACCTTTGGAGACATTACAAATAAATTTGGATCCTTTTTCTTGAGATTCTAGGGACAAAAAAACGTGTATGAGCCGAGAAAAAAGAACCACGTCTGCGACGAGACTCTTTGCCCCTGGTAGTCTGTAGAAGAAGAGTACTCTTCCCCCCATGTAAGACTCCTAATGATGTCATCCAGGGAAGAACAGAACATGCGGTCCCCCACAAAGGGGAGATCAGATAATGCCTTCTTGGAAGTTTGGTCCGCCGACCAGCATTTCAGCCATATCATGCGCTGTAGCATCACGCTGTCACGGACACCCTAGAGACTAAAGCCCCGTACACACGCAACAATTATCGGCCGACCGACCGTCCGTCTTTTGTCCAGAGTTGTGTTTTGTTGGTTGGAGACTGCACACAAATTTTCTCGCCCAACAAAATTCTACTTCAGAAGTGATGTCATGTGTTGGATTGCTTTCTTTGTGTTCTTTCTTCACTGAGCATGCCCAGACTTGCTCATCAGATTTTTCCCTGTCGAAATCTGTACTGACTGCACGAAAATCGGCCGTTGTGTTGACGGCCAACAAAAATTTTATAGTCTGCACACCAGATTTTTTTCGGCCGAAAAGTTGGAGTTGGTGGTCAGAAGCATCATACTAACAAGCCGAAAATCGGCAGATCGGTCGTCGGACGAAAATTCCCTGACAATTTTCGACGCATGTGTACGGGGCTTAAGTGAGCCACATCCAGAGAGGCATTGCAGATAAACTGCAGCCCCTAAACCAATTGAATTGTCAGCTCCGCAAAAGCAGGAGGAAGCCGTTCCCCCTCCAGGTCCTGGCGCAAAAGCTTTGCCCATTTCGTCAGTCTGGGACACCAAGGTAATGGTAAATACTCGCCTAAAGATCGAACTTGCCATAGTAAACAGGTGGCGGATCAAAGCCTAGGCCCTCCTGTCAAAGAGATCTTTAAAAGCCAGGGACTCCTCCACCGGATTTAGGGTGGACTTATTCAACACAGGTGGTACAGTCCACTTCTTTAGCAGGGAATCCTCAAAAGGATACCGCCTAGCGAAATGCTTAGGCACCGCCATAATGCATTTGGATGACCCAACTAATTAGCGCCAATTTTGTAAAAGTAGGCGGGAAAGGGGGAAACGCTTGCCGCTTTGGAGGATCTGCGGGTACCAACGGAGACTGGCACCTCTTAAGAAGCGGTAGCTGCATTCTTCAATTTTTAAGTTTCCCACATAGATACAATCAGTGCATCCACCAGCAGCTGTAGTGGGAGAGGAATTATCCTCACTATCAGAGCACTCAGGGTGTGGGGACGCAGATCCTGCAGGGTGACTTGCATCTGTGGCGGCCAGATCTGACTCAGAATCTAAGGGCACAAAGGAGGCAGGTGAGGGCAGGGGACGAATTTTTCTAATGGGAAACTACAAGAAAATGACTGCCGGGCTAAGGCAACATGGCCGCCGATCTACATAGCCAGCCATCCACAACAAAATGGCAGCTCCCCGCGGTGCACATGTGGTCTCAGGGGAACCCCAGAAAATGATCAGCAGGAAAGAGGGTCCCTGGCAGGAGCCCCCACCAAAAAACAACAAATAAAACACAAGGGCACACCGGCCTAGTGCATTATCCGTTAAAGGTTTATTTAAAATAAAAAGTATAAAAATACTCAAAAAGAGTTCTTGATGAAAGAATATCAAACAAGGTATATAGTCCTCATGCGTCAAGATCCAAGGGTAGGCAGTCCCCTGAAGCTGTAAAGGCTTACGCGTTTCGAGGCTTAGCCTCTACCTCAGAGCCCCCACCAGGATGACCCCCCCCCTCCTCCCATTGTCCGCTCAGCCCCTAAAAATGCACAGACCTTACCAGGGGGAGTTCAGTATGGGCAGTTGGGGGATGGTTCCTAGGGACCCCAACGTGGAGGGAAACGCTAGTGGGAAGTACACTACTCACCCTACCATTGGGACCGGGTGGTTACTGCTCCAGAGAGACCCCCTCTCCACTGGAATGGGGGTGCTGTCGGCCAGGGGGCACGCTGCGACTCAAGCTGCGACCAGGTCGTATGCGTCCTTGCGAGACGTTTAACTCACAGGCCAGCCCCCGTCTGTTAGGGCTAAGTCGCGGCTGACCTAGCGTGGAGCGGAGGTCTGCGCACGCTCGCTGGCCAGACTGCAGGGGACTCTTTGGATCTAGGATATCCAGTTCGTCGCACAGTCCGGCAGTTGATTGTAGTTCTCACAGGAACATAAAATAATAAAAAGGAGGAAAAAATTCAATTTAAAAAGAAAAAAATGCTAGGACCAGAGATCGCAGCAAGGAACTAGGTCCTTACTCCTGACTAGGCAGAAAAAAAAAATGAATACCTATAGCAGGAAGTGGGAGTATACCCCCTGGGACTGCCCCATAGGTATGGTAAAGCCTTTTCCTGTCTAATGTCCCACTCCTGTAGGGGGCAGATAAACCCTATGTTCAAGAAGATTCTGGAGCTGTGTCCGTCAATGAACGAAAAAACGGAATTTTTGTAAAATCTTACCTGTATAATTCCTTTCTCTGAGTCCTCCGACAGTCGCCGCCATCTTCATATTCGTCACAATGGGGTATTAGTCCCTGCTTCGTAGGAGTAGCTAGGCAACAGAATATGTCAATATTAAAGGTTTTAACATATTCCCACCCCCAGGGGGTGGTCCCCTCAGACAATACCCTCCCATTTCCTGTATCCATTCCTCAGTTTCAGTGGAATAGCAGTAGAGAGTACATCAAACCCCAAAAGAGGGGCGGGGGCGGCGACTGTCGGAGGACTCAGAGAAAGGAATTTTACAGGTAAGATTTTACAAAAATTCCGTTTTCTCTTACGTCCTCCGACAGTCGCCGCCATCTTCATATTCGTCACAATGGGGACGTCCCAAAGCAGTGCAAACATGAGGGGTGGGAAACGCAGTCGCGCCTAAAGGCAACGCCGTCTCCACATCAGAGAAGGGAACCTTATCAAAAGAAGGAACCCAGCTGGGCAACCTGAAAAAATTTGCTCAACAGGAGCAACAACCCAGGAAAACAAATAACCCAGGGATAAGAAACAAATCCCGAACAGATAAAGGGCCCAAAAACAAAGACCCTTACGGAACTGCCGCACTAGGAACCTTGCGGCCAAAGGAAGCATCTGCCGATGCCTGAACATCTACTCTGTAGAATTTTGTGAAAGTGTGTACAGTCGACCAAGTCGCCACCCTACACACCTGGGCCACAGAAGCCCCATGATGACAGGCCCAAGACGTACTCCACGATCTGGTAGAGTGCGCCTTCACAGGCATAGGGGGAACTTTCCCCTTCAAAGCATATGCCTGTTCAATGGTCTGTCTGATCCATTTGGCGATCGTGGAACCCGACGCCGCCATGCCCTTCCGAGAACCATCCGGAAGTACAAACAAGGAATCCGTCTTGCGAAAAGACTCAGTCGATTTCAGGTAAACCCTAATCGCCCGAACAACATCCAAGGAGTGTAACTGTACCACCTTCGGATGCTTAGACTTCGCGCAGAGCGAAGGCAAGACAATGTCCTCATTGAGATGAAAATCCGAAACGCACTTCGGAAGACAAGAAGGGTTAGGTCGTAAGACCACCATATCCAAGTGAACGACCAGGTACGGAGACTTGCAGGACAAAGCCGTCATCCGACACTCTGCGAGCCGAAGTGATCGCCACCAAAAAAGCGACCTTCTTGGACAGCATAGACAACGAGATCTCCCTGATCTGCTCAAAAGGAGCACGTAGTAACACGGACAGAACAAGGTTCAAGTCCCAAGGAGGCAAAGGATCCCTCCTAGGAGGGACCAGATGTCGTACCCCTTGAACAAAGGGGCTAACCAAGGAGTTAGATGCCACAGGACGTTGAAAAAGAACGGCCAGCGCAGACACCTGACCCTTGATCGTAGCCAGCGCCAAGCGCTGGTCGACACCCGTCTAAAGGAAGGACAACACTCTAGACACCGAGTAGGTGCGAGGTGAGACCCTCCTGGACTCACACCAGGCAAAATACGCCTTCCAAGCACGGTAATAGACCTTCGCGAGGAAGATTTCCTCGTATTGATCAAAGTGTGAACGACCTCAGGAGAGAGACCACTATCCTTCAGGATTTCCGTTTCAACAGCCAGGCCGTCAAAGCCAGCGACTGTAAAGCAGGATGGAATATCGGCCCTTGAGACAGAAGATCTACCCGAAGAGGCAGACGCCATGGAGCGTCGATCGCCAGATTCACGAGATCTGCGTACCAGGCCCGGCGAGGCCAGTCCGGTGCCACAAGAATCACTGTGTTTTGTTCCGAGTGCAACCTGCGAAGGAACCTGGACAGTAATTGAATCGGTGGAAACACATACATCAGCCGATACTGATGCCACGGGGCTACCAACGCGTCTGACGCGTCTGCCCGAGGATCGCGCGTTCTTGCCACGAACCTTCTCACCTTGTTGTTCAAACGAGACGCGAACCGGTCGACCTCCGGAAGACCCCACTTCGCGCACAACATCTGGAAGACATCCGGGTGGAGGGACCATTCCCCCTGGTCCAGGGTCTGGCGGCTCAGATAATCCGCCTGCCAGTTCTCCACCCCCGGAATGTGAACCGCCGATCTCGCCGGGACGTGTGTCTCGGCCCAAGACAGAATGTCGGCCACTTCTCGAGCCGCTCGGGCACTCCTGGTGCCCCCTTGGCGATTGATGTAAGCCACCGCCGTGGCATTGTCCGTCCGCACCAGAACCGGGCAGCCCTGCAGCCTGTCCGTCCAACGACGGAGGCAGAGATTTATCGCTCGCAATACTAGAATATTGATCGGAAGGGAGGATTCCTCCTCCGACCAAGTTCCCTGGGCGGACAGAACGCCCAGAACACCACCCCAGCCCAACAGGCTGGCATCCGTGGTGATCACCGTCCACGAAAGAGGACGAAAAGACTTGCCCCCCGACACCGACGGGGACTGGAGCCACCACAGAAGATCCCTTCTGGTGCGATGACTCAAGGAAATCTGGAGTTCCAGAGACTGTGGTCGCCCGTCCCACCTGGACAGGATCTCCGCCTGGAGCCCCCTTCGTGTGAAACTGGGCGAAGGGAATCGCCTCGAAAGCCGAGACCATCAATCCCAGACACCGCATGCACGCCCGGAAGGACGAGCACGGAGCGTCCCTGAGGGACCTGACTTCTTCCTGAAGAGTCCCGAGTTTGTCGTCCGGTAGGAAGACCTTCGCCTGGACTGAGTTCAGGACCATTCTCAGGTAGGGAAGACGAACCGACGGACACAGCGTCGACTTTGGAACATTTATCGTCCACCCAAACTCCTGTAGAGTTTGCATTGTGACGGACAGGGCCTCCACCAGACCCTGGTTGGTCGCAGACCGAACCAGAATGTCGTCCAGATACCCCAGGACAGAGATGCCCTGGGCTCTCAACAAAGCCAGAACCGGTGCAAGCACCTTGGTGAACACCCGCGGGGCAGAGGCGAGACCAAAAGGCAACGCCACGAATTGGTAGTGATCCTCCGCAATGGCGAATCGAAGGTACCTCTGGTGACCCTCGTATGCATCCTTCAAGTCGATGGAGGCCATGAACTCCCCTGGAACCAGGGCAGCCACCACCGACCGCAGTGAATCCATGCGGAACTTGCGAACCCGCACAAAGCGGTTCAGGGCCTTCAAGTCCAGGATCGGACGAACTTTGCCCTCCTTTCTGGGCACAGTGAACAGATTGGAATAGAACCCCCGAAATCTGTCCCGGTGAGGTACCGGAAGCACCACTCCCTGAGCCCGCAGGTCCCGCACCGCCAGGTGCAGAGCCCGCAAAGGATCCGGAGACAGTTGAAGATTTGAGGGAAAAAATCTGCTCTCTGGCCGAGAGAGAAAATCGATCTTGTAGTCAGACCGAATGATTTCCTGAACCCACCTGGCCCGAACCCGGGCCAGCCAGGGCTGAAGAAAACCGAGCAAGCGACCCCCCACCCCAGAACTGGGTGAGGGCGCCCCTTCAGGCCGCATTGTTACGCGCAGCTTGTCCGGACTTCTGCTTACCTGACTTCTTATGGGAGCCTTGATCCTTGAAGGGCTTGTGGAAGTGGGGCAGGAGCTTGCTCTTGCCACCTGTGACCCCCTTTATCAGAGTATCCAAAGAGTCGCCAAAAAGGCGAGACCCATCATAAGGCAGATTGGCCAAGGTTTTGCGCGAAGATTGGTCCACAGACCAACACTTCAACCAAACCAAGCGGCGAGACAACACCGCCACACTGCGCACACGTGCAGCCAGCGGTACCATATCCAGGTCCGCATCACACAGATACATGACACCCTGATGGATTTGATCCACCATATCCAAAGTCGCCGGGGAGGCAGATTCAGCCACCAGAACGCGCCTAAGCACCTGCGTCCAATACGCGACAGCCTGGGCTGTCATAAGTGAAGCAAATAAAGCTTTCAGCATAGACCCGGTAACAGAGTAAGTATGGTGGGCAAGAGACTCCAGTCTCCTGTCCGTGGCATCCCGGAACACCGGGGCGTCCTCTGAGGGAACCGCAGTGGACTTATTCAAAACAGCCACCGCGTGATCCACCGGAGGTGGCACACACCAACGTTCATCAGTAGCGGGTGTGAAGGGAGAACGCAGCCTGAACCTACTTGGTACAGCAAAAGGCTTGCGTATATTGCGTCATTGCTCCTGAACAGCGCGCTGAAAATCATCCATGCAGGGGAAAACCTGCGATGACTTGCGCCTTTTTTGTGTCCCATAAGCCGCCAGAGCAGCAGGAGGACATGGTTCATCTTGTAAATGCAGCGTTTGCTTGATAGAAGCCATCAATTCATCCATGAGTGCAAGCTCTTCAGGCGAGCCAGGGGGAGAATTATCCACCCCTTCTACCTCAGCCTCCACCTCGGACCCCACAAGATCCAGGGAGGAACGGGACCCCGATAAGGAGACCCCAGCCATAGCAGCCCCATCACCATCATCCTCTGAATCAGAGGAAATTAAAACTCTGGGCCATTTTGTGGATTGAGCAGCCACCAGAATTTGCACCTGAGCAGCAAGATTAGCCACAACCGCAGCCAAATCCCCCCCTGGGGGGGAAACAGCAGTCCCTCATGAACCCACCAAAGTGGTAGGATATTTGCTTTCCTGAGAATCCATTGCCCCCAGATCAGACCGGAAAATAAAGGGTTAACAGCCCCTATAACAAGCGCGGCGAGCGCTGCCCACCGCACACACACACACACTAGCACAATCGAGACCCCCACAGGGATAAAGGCTAAAGTTAGGCCAAGGACACAGGGATAGAGAGGATAAAACCTGTAAAGACCACTGCTGCTGCTGCTGCTCCGATCGGTGCGCCCAGGGAAAAGGATGTGATGTAATACAGGGCGCTTCTGTGCAAGCCTATGGAAGGCTACAAGAAAATGGCCGCCAGCAGTGTTACCATGCGGCCGGAGCGAGCGCTGACAAAATGGCGTTGTTTGGCGCCGAAAACTCCGCTCCCTCACCTCAGTGAAATGCACAGTAAACATGGCGGACCGCCGCAGCGGTCTCCGTAACGTGCCCCAACACGATTCATGCATGTTTTACAGCACACAGTCTGACACACAAGCCCAGTCTGACACAGAAGTGCAGCACAGCCCCCCTCCTTGCAGCCCACAGCAAGCACCAGAGAGATAGGGAACATTTACAGTGTGACAGAGGCAGGGTAACACAATCCCAGACTGACACCCCCCAGACAGACAGGTCCCCACATAGATTTACACTTACCTCATAGGTGGCGTGGGGAACCCGCACAGGCGAACAAGCCGCTGTACATGAGACAGGGAGAGTCGCATCCAGGACGCAGCAAAGGTGGGTTAAGAAACCGCACAGCGTCCAGTGAGGTAGCCACCTCACCATAGCATCCCTGCACCGAACAGGGATGGGTCGTTCAGAACGCCAGGAGCGGTACCTGACTGAACGCTCGATGGCGGGCTGAGAAGCCACTGACCCACAACCTGCGACCAGGGGGGTCAGCCCGAGACGCAGCCCGCATGATCCTCTTCATCAGAAGAACTAAACTGATGCTGGTAAAAATAACAGCTAAGTAAAGAAAGAGAAAAAAACTCAAATAAAATCAAAAAAGAAGAGAAAGGCTGAGACAAAAGCCCCAGCATAGAGACATGCAGCCACTCCTGACAAGCTAGACATTGAAACTGAGGAATGGATACAGGAAATGGGAGGGTATTGTCTGAGGGGACCACCCCCTGGGGGTGGGAATATGTTAAAACCTTTAATATTGACATATTCTGTTGCCTAGCTACTCCTACGAAGCAGGGACTAATACCCCATTGTGACGAATATGAAGATGGCGGCGACTGTCGGAGGACGTAAGAGAAATAAATATATGGTTTAGGGGGGTCTTTTACAAACAAAGCTGTAAGTGGAAAAGGGACACCTCCAGATTTTTTGTGTACGTCTTATTTTCACCATTTCGCAAAAAGGTGCAATTTAAAATTTACACATTTTTGATATTTTTTATTAACTCAATATAGATTAAGCTTTTATATTTAGAAGGAATTTAGCAGGAATTTTGTAAAATGTGCTGTGTTTGTATCTGCTAATTATGATTTTAGTGTATTATTAGTGAATATATTGCTTTGGTAAAAATTTGCACAAATATCGTGGTGCCTTAAAAATCAGTAGCACCTTCTTTTGATTCTACTGGCCCTATGCTTTCAGAAAATATATGGTTTTGGTGGTCTTTAACAAACTCTGAAAGCTGTAAAAGGAGCAATGAAAACCTTTCGATTTTTAGAGAAATGTAATACAGGCATAATTTAAAAATTGCAAATATTTGTTGTTTATTAACTCAATCCTGTTTAAGATTTTATGTTTAGTAGGAATTTAGCAGGAATTTTGTAAAATTTGCTTTGTTTATATCTGCTAAAAATGATTTTAGAGAATTATTAGCTATGTTTTTTTTTAAACATTTTCGCAAATAACGCAGGGCGTTAAAATCAGTAGCACCTTCTTTTTATTCTACAGGTCATGTGCTTTCAGATAATATATGGTTTGGGGGTCTTTTAACAATCTCTGAAAGCTGTAGGGAACAACCTCTAGATTTTTAGAGAAATTTGGATATTTCCATTTTTGCGTGTTTGATTTTCACCATTTCGCAAAAAGACGCAATCTAAACTTTACAAATAGTGGTTATTTAGTAACGCACTCCCGTCCCCACTAGGCAGCGGGGATGCCGAAGCACGGGGCTGACAACCGCAATTGCCGCCAGTCACCCGGATTCGCTCCCCGCTGAGAGAGAAGGACGAGCAGCTGTTGCAAACACAGCTGACCGTTCTTCTCTTTGAAATGATCACAGGGTGCCTGTGATCCTTCTATATAGGATCACAGGTTTCTATGGTCATTTTAAATGCCCACCCCCCACAGTTAGTAAACCAGTCCCTAGGCTTACATTTAACCCCTTGATTACCCACTAGGCTAACCCCTTCCCTGCCAGTGTCATTACAGTAACAGTGCATATTTTTAGCACTGATTACTGTAGTAATGTCACTGGTCCCCCCAAAAAAGTTTCAAAAATGTCTGTCGCAGTCCAGCTAAAAAAAAAAAATAATAATCGCAGATAGCTGCCATTACTAGTAAAAAATAAATAAAAATAACAAATCTTTCCCCTAGTTTGTAAACGCGCTCGCTTTTGTGCAAACCAATCAAAATACGCTTATTGTGATTTTTGTTACCAAAAATATGTAGAATATAAATTGGCCCAAAGGATGAAAATTTTTGATTTTTAATTTTTTTTTTGGGAACGTTGTATAGCAGAATGTGAAAAATATATATATTTTTCAGAATTGTAATGCTTATTTGTTTATAGATAGAGCAAAAAAAAAAAATCACAGAGGTGACCAAATACCACCAAAAGAAAGCTCTATTTGTAGGAAAAAAGGACATCGATTTTATTTAGGTACAGTGTCACAAGACTGCGCAATTTTCTGTTAACGTAACGCAGTGCCGAATCACAAAAAATGGCCTGTTCATTAAGGGGGCAAACCCTTCCGATCCAGAACTGGTTAAACGTGTGCAAAAAAATGCAAAAAACAGCTCTGGCTGTAAAAGCGTTAAAGGATACGCTCACCTTCGGGAACATATTACATGTTCTAGTTGTAAGCTTTGCAAGTTGAAAAAACTGGCTTCTAACTTTTTTTTGCTGGCTCCTAGATTCAAAGCAAATTTGTCAAGCCTTGGACTACACTGCATAGTTTCCTATTTTTCTTTCCTTGTTTTCTTTATCAGGAGTTCCATCAAAGGCTCAAGAATAAAGAGACAGTTCTTATAGCAGATGTACTTTATTGGATTCAAAAGCTTTGAAGATATTTCTGAAAGGACAGTTAAAAGGGACATTGACTCTTTATCGCTGTTTTTAAAGATTGAGAAACACCAATATGCGGATTATCAGGATCACCAGGTGAATATAAAGGAAAAATAATCTTAAAAAAAGAAATATAATGCATCCACCACATCTAGGACTGGTAAGCTGCAAAGTATTACTTTTTTGCTTTTAGATTTAGATCACTTTTAAAGCCGTATTTTATCAGTAAACTTTTTTTTTTTTTTTTAATATTTTGGCTTTCTGCTATGAAATTACTTAGAACCACCAGAACATGATATATTTTCTGAAAGCAGAGGCCCCCGTAGAATAATAAAAAAAAATGGTTGTTGCTATTTTTATGCACATAACGCAATCCCCTATTTTTTTTTGTATTTAATAAACGATGAGATAGCGTAGCATAAACAGATACCTAATGTGTCAAGCCTCAAAACTGAATGTGCCTGAAAAATGGCGAAGCGTGGTACTTAAAATTATCAAAGGCAACCCTTTCAATGCTTTTACACCCTGTCTGTGCACTTGAATTTGTGAGGTTGTGCAGGGAGATGGAACTACTTATCTCTTTTTACTCAATTTTACTATATTTTTTGTTTAATTTATTTCTATCACCAGGGGGCTAAACAAGCCCCCTATGTGATAGCACTGGGCAGATAACAGGTTCTGTCTGTTCAGGCCACACCATCTGCACTGTTGTAAAATTGATCAGGTGGCTATCACTTTTACATTACAGCCTGTAGCAGGCTAAAGAAAAAAAAAAAAAAAAAAAAAGACATGTTTATGGCTGCAGCTTGTTTTAAACCCTTCATGCTCTGACTTTTAAGCAACATTTCATGAATTTATGAAAATTCTTTGATGTCTTGATTTAAAGAGTGAGACGTCTTTCCAGGTGTAATAAATGCCTTTGTATTAACAGCAACTGCATGGTAAGCAACTGCTTACCGTAGTATCAAATACTGCTGTACAAACCTCATCTTTGGAGAATGCAATGATGTAAGACAGCTTCTTTCCCCATCCAACCTCATACAAGAGAGGCTTGTCACAAACATTTTCACATGGGTCACAATGGAGCCATCTGTTTTGAGATGAAGAGAACACCTCAGTCCAGACATGATCTGCAGGATGTGAAAAATATGCACTTACTTGCCTTATTCTACTGGATTCTCTTTCATTTTTTTTTTTTTGTGAATGCACAAAGAGTGGCAACCGTAAAGTAAAAAAACAAAACACACATGGTAACAGTACTTCAAATGACTGTGAATATACAGTGGGTACGAAAAGTATTCAGACCCCCTTAAATTTTTCACTCTTTGTTATATTGCAGCCATTTGCTAAAATCATTTAAGTTCATTCTTCTTCCTCATGAATGTACACATAGCACCCCATACTGACAGAAAAACACAGAATTGTTGACATTGTTGCAGATTTATTAAAAAAGAAAAACTGAAATATCACATGGTCCTAAATATTCAGACCCTTTGCTGGGACACTCATATATTTAACTCAGGTGCTTTCCATTTCTTCTGATCATCCTTGAGATGGTTCTACACCTTCATTTGAGTCCAGCTGTGTTTGATTATACTGATTGGACTTGATTAGGAAAGCCACACATCTGTCTATATAAGACCTTCCACTTCCAGATCGCAATGCATGTCAGAGCAAATGAGAATCATGAGGTCAAAGGAACTGCCTGAAGAGCTCAGAGACAGAATTGTGGCAAGGCACAGATCTGGCCAAGGTTACAAAAAGATTTCTGCTGCACTTAAGGTTCCTAACAGCACAGTGGCCTCCATAATCCTCAAATGGAAGACGTTTGGGACGACCAGAACCCTTCCTAGAGCTGGCCGTCCGGCCAAACTGTCAGCTATCAGGGGAGAAGAGCCTTGGTGAGAGAGGTAAAGAAGAACCCAAAGATCACTGTGGCTGAGCTCCAGAGATGCAGTCAGGAGATGGGAGAAAGTTGTAGAAAGTCAACCATCACTGCAGCCCTCCACCAGTCGGGGCTTTATGGCAGAGTGGCCCGACGGAAGCCTCTCCTCAGTGTAAGACACATGAAAGTCTGCACTTGAAGGACTCCAAGATGGTGAGAAATAAGATTCTCTGGTCTGATGAGACCAAAATAGAACTTTTTGGCCTTAATTCTAAGCGGTATGTGTGGAGAAAACCAGGCACTGCTCATCACCTGTCCAATACAGTCCCAACAGTGAAGCATGGTGGTGGCAGCATCATGCTGTGGGGGTGTTTTTCAGCTGCAGGGACAGGACAAATGGTTGCAATCGAGGGAACGATGAATGCGGCCAAGTACAGGGATATCCTGGACAAAAACCTTCTCCAGAGTGCTCTAGACCTCAGACTGGGCCGAAGGTTTACCTTCCAACAAGACAATGACCCTAAGCACACAGCTAAAATAACGAAGGAGTGGCTTCACAACAACTCCGTGACTGTTCTTGAATGGCCCAGCCAGAGCCCTGACTTAAACCCAATTGAGCATCTCTGGAGAGACCTAAAAATGGCTGTCCACCAACGTTTACCATCCAACCTGACAGAACTGGAGAGGATCTGCAAGGAGGAATGGCAGAGGATCCCCAAATCCAGGTGTGAAAGACTTGTTGCATCTTTCCCAAAAAGACTCCTGGCTGTATTAGATCAAAAGGGGGCTTCTACTAAATACTGAGCAAAGGGTCTGAATACTTAGGACCATGTGATATTTCAGTTTTTCTTTTTTAATAAATCTGCAACAATGTCAACAATTCTGTGTTTTTCTGTCAGTATGGGGTGCTATGTGTACATTAATGAGGAAGAAGAATGAACTTAAATGATTTTAGCAAATGGCTGCAATATAACAAAGAGTGAAAAATTTAAGGGGGTCTGAATACTTTTCGTACCCACTGTAAACACTGCTTTTAAGTGGAATACAGCTAAAACACAATTTTTAAAATGCAAATAAGCCATTTACTTGCCATTTTACCGTGCCTTGCGGTAAACACAAAGGAGTCCTTAATGCCGGGTTCACACTGCTGCAACATGGAAGTCGGATGACTTCTGCTCTGACTTTGCCCTAACAACTTCATGTACGACTTCAATGAACAGGATTCAACTTTGATCTGAAAATATCAGGCCCCTTGAGTCTGGTATGAATCTTGAGGTGGGGGACCCCATGCCAAAAAAAAAAAAAAAAAACGGCACGGGGTCCCCCCCTAAGACCATACCAGACCCTTCAGTCTGGCATGGATCTTAAGGGGAACCCCCACACCAAAAAATCCATACCAGACACTATTTTTAGCATTCAGTCCGGCAGTTCAGGAAAGGGAGGAGGGTAGTGGGACGAGCAAGCAAAACCTCCGGCAGGTCAGGAAAGGGGGGTGGATGCTTTGGGGCACAGTGGGCCGATGTCTGTGCTGACGTCTTCTTCTGCTGGTTATTTCCTCTCTCCATTATTCTAATTCTGCCTATTCTTCCTCTAGTTCTTCTCCTGACACTAGCTCCCGCTGTAGTATTAGCTTCGGCTTGTGCCATTACTTAAATAGCCATGGGACGTGGCCATGTGGTGACCTCATCCAGAGGCCCCGCCCCTTGTGAAGTCACCACCAAGGGCATGATGGGGCGGTGACGTTACAAGAGACAGGGCCTCTTTGGGAGAAGAACTGGAGGAAGACAATGGAGAGAGAGACAAACCGGAGGAAGAACCAGCGGAAGAAGACATCAGCACAGCGAGAAGAACTGCTGCCTTCTGGTGTGGGGCCTTCTGTGCTGTGCTGTCTTCTGGTGTGGGGTCCCCCTTCAAGATCCTCACAGCAGAAGTTACATGCCAAAGTCAGATTAGTTAAGATGATGAGCCGACTTCAAATGATATTGAATGGGCTGAAGTTGGACCAAAGCAGTGCAGGAACCATTTTCAAAGTCAGACTGACTTGTGACAGACCAGTTTAGACGGCTCTAATAGGGAACCATTCATTTAAAGACATCATGCGACATGTGCTCCCAAAATCGGAGCGTATGATGTACCAACGTAAACCGGGCCTAAAGTGATTATAATCGATTTTTATTTTTAAAACCAAAACATGTCATACTGTCATCACTCCTGAGTCCCCCAGTCTGCGTCTTTTGGCACAGACCGAGGCGACTTGGATGACATCCCCCCCCCCCATTACGGCATTTGATTGACAGCGGCAGGGGCCAATGGCTGCCGCTGCTATAGATCTGCCCAAAGAGGAGGGAGACAGCAGCGAGAGCCACTGCTCTGGTGCACGTCACTGGCTTGGATCGGGCTCAGGTAAGATTAAGGGGGGGATCTTGCGGCACAGAAGGTTTTTTACCTTAATGCAAAGAATGCATTAGGGTAAAAGAAAACTTGAGGCTTTAGAACCACATTAAGGTGTGTTTCCACTTTTGCAGCCATATTGGTAGAACACATACTTTATATTTGTTACATGTCCCAATTCCCATGGCACAACTTTAAAAAAAAATATTTACAAATTGCGGCTTACCTTTTTATTTTAATTTTAATTTCTTTTTGAAAATTCTTAGCATTTGAGATTCTCAAATTTGAAGGCAAAAGAAGAAACACATTAAACCCAGAACACCTACTGGCCCTACACAAGAAAAAGCAGGATCTCAATTGTGTGTGCCTTTAGAAATGTTTTTCAAAATGTTAGATATCAACTGGTTCACTTTAATTGTTATACCACAGATTCTTTGGAAATACTGACTTCATTTCACCATACTATGTAACAGTTACAGTACTAAAATAAAGGACTATGTATTACCAGCACTTACCTGTACTGTCCCATACATATCTTGCTTCTAGCCCCATTGCCCTGCAGCACAGTGTAAAGCAGTTGGCCCACTCTCCACAGCGACCCTGCTTGGTCTCCAAGAGCTTCTCTGGGTTATTGTATCTAATAATTGGACACATTACACATTAGTAGATTCATTTTAACAACGCTTAAAAACTTACAAAGACAGACAGACCGACATACACACACAAAGGCCGAATGTTGGCATTTTTTTTTTACTGGCCAATGTCTCCCAACATTTAGCCCATGTGTAACTGGATTTAAAGGTTCAGTGTTAAGGGCATATTGGCTTATCAATTCAGGATGGGTAAATTAAGTGATAATTTGTAGCAATGGGTTAAAGATACACTATCACCTTGCACATACAGTGTGAAGCCCTTACCGCCCCCCCCCCCCACCCAAAATATTCAGTGCTTCAGGATATGGGAGGAAGAAGCGGTGGTGGAGTGAGGCAAGTAAAAGTGGTGTCTATATGCACTTTACCCTTAATAGGTAAGCAGGCTGTAGCTTTGACTCTAATGCTTATTAAAAAAAAAAAAAAAAAAAAAAAAGAAAAAAAATGGTAGCAATGCTGTGAGCCCCGAAAGCCACACAACCACCCATACCAAACATGAAGAAGGGCGGGATAGCAGGTAAGGAAGCACCGTACAGGAGGAAAGAAAAAAAAACGTCCTTGCTAGCTTTTTATAATAAATGCGCCGCCATACATATAGAACCCCTACATCAAGGAAGCCTTGTATTTTCTGAATACAAGGTTTCCTTTGATTGGCTGAGGTAGAGAGGCGGGCATATGATGTCACAACCTTGTATCAACTCCATTTTGTTTTGGAAGCAGGAGGGGTAGTCCCCATACTACGGATGGAACACAGAGTTTTATGTAGTTGATGCCACAATTTATACCAGCGGTTGCCAACTTGTGGTCAATGGACCACAGATAGTCCATGAGAAAATTTTGGTGGTCCCCAGGGGTTCTGCCCTAAATCAACATTGTGGTGGAAGTATAACGCCCAATGATGTTTCCAGTGTTGTTCTCAATGCGTGCTGACAGTCAATACCTTAGGCGCGCATTAATACCGGATGCCTCCTCTGTTGTCCTGACTCCTGTAAACTCAGAGGGAGGTGCCGGGAGTAGTACAGAGAGCAGGAAGTGAAGGAGGGGACATCCACTTCCCTGAAGAAGGTGATATTCAATGATGTGATGTAGAGTTGGGGGGGCTTCACTGTGTGTATAAGGCAGCAGTGTGATCAAGACGAGAGGGGGGCAGGGAGCCGGAGCATTGTGTGTGTGTGTATAAGGCATGTAAACTTCAGGTTAGTGCTCTGCAGGATTCAAAATTGAGAATTTGTCAGTGAGGTCTGAAAGGTGGGCGACCACTTGTTTATACAACACACACATCTACATTGTGTGTTAGTGAAAGAAGTAGCTTATTTGGACTCTAAAACCTGGACTTAATGGATAATATGTAGGGTGAGGGGTTTAATAGCAATTTTAGGGGTCATTGTAGGGGTTAAGTGTTAAATATTCACACACTCCACTTTTCTCTGTACAGGGTACCTCACAATGAAACCCCACCATCCCTATACGAGATAAAAAATATATTTTTATAAGGATGACTACATGATAGCTACTACCACATAAAAGAAGCGACTCTGCTACATTGTAGATAGATGTATCATACACAAAAGCTGTAAACCTCACCTCGGAAACCTGTTTATGTGCTTACACTTGTTACAGTAATGATTTTCCACCCTTGTTGCCCCCCATCGAAGATCATCTGTTGATGGGGCGAGTGACTCTTTAGTCTCAGTCTGTCCATTACATTGGCTACAGGGAAGGCTGTTCACCCAATGGAAGAAGTCTTCTTTAAACCAGCGTAATAATTCTAACATGAGGAAATCGTCTTCATTGACAGTGGACTCTACAAATAAAACATTAATTTTTTTTTGGAGACCAACATGTCTAACAGTTTTCTGCTATGAAACATCAAAACAATAGATTTATGGATATATATTGGTATGCAAATTTACATGTATTACCAGAATCAAGACTTCTTGTCTGCAGCAGTTTTTCTTGAGCTCTTGCTTGCAGTTCTGATACAGGTATTTTATCTCGAGCTTTTTGTTGAAGTTCAGGTCGCTCATAGACAAGCACGTGATGTGCATTTGACTGTAGTGTCTGCAAAAATCGCATCTCAGAGGTCTAGGATAAAAAAACAACACGCATTTAGTTACTGCATTTACATTTCTAGATTAGGCAAACTCAAATGTATTGAAAACTGCAAAGCTTTCACTTGGATGTTACAAGTTGCACAGAGTAAATACAGCTGGATAAAAACAAAAACAGTGTGTCTTCATTTCAGGCTGTAAAGCAATAAAATGTGACTATTTAAAAAGAGGGTTTCCTTTCAGGATAGAAGAAAAAATGGATGGGGCAAATTACCATCAAATTCAAGAGGAAAATCTGCTGCTCTCTGCCAGAAAGTTGTCAAGGGGAAGAAGGTTTACCTTCCAACATGACAATGACATGACAACGCACACAGCAAAAATGACCACAGAGTGGTTGAAGGAGAAAAAAGTAATTTTAAGGAAGTGGTCATCCTTTTTCCAACTCAGAGATTCTGTTTTTTTATTTATTTTTTATTCTGGCATGTTGGTGTTCTAGCTTTTACTTGAGAGAAGAGGGGGGGGGGGGCGCCACTAAATGCAGTATTAAAAAGTAATGCATTTATTGCAAATGATTAAAAACACTGAGAAAAGTAATAGGCATCTCTAGGAATAAACGGTCTGTTTCCTACTGCTGCATCCTGAAGGACTGGATCGCTCCAACGTCACTGGGGATGAAGGGTTGGTATTCCTCTGTGGTGCTTCTGCGTTTGGCCAGCGTGGAACGCGGAAGCAGAAATTACGTCACCAGTACGGGTGGGGAGACCTGAACACATTTATCCTGATTGGCGTCAATGGGCGAAAAGCTAAATGTGGTGGACAGGACTGGGTCCTGACTGTTACCTGGACTGTTGTTGTGGGATGGGCAGAGGGTATGGATGGTGGTAGGGTCTGATCTGGTGTCTATCTGTATGACTGGTGTAGCAGAGGGCTGGATGGGCTGATGAGAGCCTGTTTCTGATGGTCTATTTATCAGTGTGCTGGGTAGAATGGAAATAACGGGGGTACCTTTGCTCATGTTATTGGTATGTATTCGTCTGTTTCCGATCAGGACATTTGGGTTTGGGGGTTGGGACTGGACAGTGAGGTATCGTGACGGGGGGTGGTGTGTTGTGCTTGGTACTAGATGGAGACGGCCTGATTTGAAGAGACATGAGGGGTATTGGGATTACAGGTGGAGTTCTTTTGGACCTTTTACAGCAAAAACTTTTGTTGGAATTGTAGTCATCTAGATCAGTGTTTCTCAACTCCTCAGGGCACACTAACAGGCCAGATTTTAAGTATTACCTTGGGGAGATGCAGACTAGAATACTGCAATTACTGAGCAGCAAATGATATCTCCTGTGATGTATTTCAGTTTTCTTGCAAACCTGGCCTGTTAGTGTGCCCTGAGGACCGGAGTTGAGAAACACTGATCTAGATCTCTACGTAATTTCCCAAATTTATTGGGGATTAGATCATCCTCTCTCATTTTGTTGTTTATTTTGAGGGTCCTTAGCCAATTGGAGGGGAGAAGGATGTCACAGGATATAATGGAGTTGCAAATGCCTTGAATTTTTTGTGTGAGTGCCTCAGACGATAGGTTCCCAGAAATGTGTATTTTAACTTACATATTTGCCCCTTGTTATTATCTATTACTTTATTTTAATTCCATTCAAGGATATTCTTTGCACATGATTACAATGCTGGTCTGCTGACCTTTATAGTTCTATGGCAGCAGTAGTCGTGAATCAGCACATTTAGGGTATTATAGCTGCTCCCCTCCAGGTGGCAGCAGGCCTTGAGAAGGAGCTGTCCGCTCCTAGCGCATAGCCTTCGCTTTCTAGTCTCCGCGGATTCTGGACTCTCCGCACCGGTGATGTCATTTCCGCTTACGTGTTCCACACTGGCCAAAGGCAGAAGGACCACGGAGGAATACCAGCCCTTCATCTTTTCTATACCCACTGTAGGTCTGGTTTCAGAGTTGCTCCTGGGTGCATAGGCAATCATTTACTCTCAAATAAAAGCATATATATATGAGCCTTCCAGTGTCCTCTGCCAGAGCGTATGGTTATCTTTATTGTGCTGTTCATGCAGCCAACAAATGTTTAAGTATAACCAAAGGCAAAATATATATATATATATATTTTTTTTTTAAGTTTTAGATAGAGTGGAGAGTGGAGATGAATTAGAACAGTTTTTATTGCGGTCTGTGCTCCTGTTCAGGAGATTCACCCTTTTTATTTGTCCTGTTAAAAATCAAGAATGAAAGTGCTGTACAAGAAAATAAAAAGGAATAGAAGGGAAATCTCCCCAATAGGCCACTGATAGCAAAATAAAAACTGACCGGGGTTCTAACCCTCCCTTATTCTACACAAAATTAAGAGTTTTGTCTTTTGTTCTACTTTGAAGCCAGTGGCTACCAGTGTTCTGAGGTCCTGTTAAACCCACAATGCTCAAAAGCAAAGTCCATCTTTTTAAAAATAGTTCTCGTTAAAGCCATATTCAGGGTATGAAATGAAACCTGATCACGGTCTTCAGCTTCACATCCCCAAAATGCTCCTCCCTACCGAACCTCTGGGTTTTTCCCCCCACAAGCACATCGTTGTTTTAATTTTGCACAGCTTTGCAGGACTATGCCTGTTATAGCAGTATTGCCCATTCACAGGAATTTTTGAATGGACGGGCTACAAGGCCCATCTGCCACTGCAGCAGAGGGAGTCATATATTTTACAATGGAGCACAAGTATAAAGTGAGGTACTTCATCCAGCCCTGTAATTGAAGGTCTGTATCCTCGGTATGTACTTGCGGCTGGAAGAATAGTCTGCATGTGCCTGTGCATTGCATCTGCAATCCACTGATTGTTGCTGTAATGCTTTGCAAACTCAAATGCAAAAAGAAAAGAATTTACTTTCTTCATGTCAATGTGGGCTTGCTTATTTTTTTTTTTTTTGCAAAAGGTGGAATATGCTTTTACAAACCAGGCAATCTGCAGTTTTTGTAGTAGTATCTACATTTCACTAGTGGGTCATATAGAACCACAAAGCTTTCAGCTTAAAACATTAGATTAGAGCTTAATGAAAACAAAGTATCCTTATGTTTTATTTCTTCGCAAATAGCTTATATGGGGAAGAGTTTGGGGAGCAAAGAAAAAAGAACAACCAGACTGGGTATGTGAGGTAGGTTTAAAGGAATCAAAATCCTCTAAAGGGACAGTATGAAGCTCAGTAGAACCTTCTGAATTTGAAGGTGCCTACATGTCTCACTTCATCACAAATCCTCATCTTATCAAAGTGGGTAGATGCAACTCATTCCTTTATGCCCCAAGGCCAACTGTACCTCCAGAACTGTTGATCGTATCAAATTATAGAGCCAAGAGCATGTCATTTTATACACTTTCATTTCATTTACAGTATAGTAATTATGAAGTAGACTTTAGTATACACTTTAAACTCATTACCGCGTAGTTGGAGGAAGTCTCTGCTGTGTGCTGGGGTTTGTTTGCCAGGCTGGGACTGGATGGTTGTGGTGTACTTGAAGCAGCTGGTGCAGCCCGCTCTGACCCAGCCATCCGCTTGTTCCTCTCTGATGCTATGCAGTCTCTGACCCTTTGCAGTTTCTCAACCGATGCCTTTTTGGGAAACACAAGATGTGTCTCCCCCTGCAAAAACAGCAAAGGTTACATCAGTTACAAGCGAAGATAAAAGGATCTAGTTATTTCACTGCAAAGCCAGCCATATATGGATTGAAATTCGGCCGGTTCAGCAGGGGCTGGCTGAGATTTGATCCATCTATGGGCAGGCTGATTGTACCCAGGTCAATCCATGGATTGACTTGGGAACGACAAGTCTCTCAGGTTTTTCACATGTGATTACTGCCCGCAGCTATAGCTGCTATTATTGTGTTCTGCCGGCAAGATTCCCAGCGCCCCCCTGCAGGCAGAATGCAATAGTGCTGTGGGAGGCATTCCCCCCCTCAGCAATGCCTCTGTTGATGGGGGAATTGAGGGATTTTCTTTCCTTACATCTGTAGTGGAAGGAAAGAAAATGGATCATTCATGGGCTGCTTAAGACTTTTAATTCGTTATATTTTGTTAATGGCTTGTGATAATCAATGCCCCCAACAAAACAAACATTTAATTGTAGAAAGCACATAATGTAGGAGGAACAAGAAAACTGCCTCAGCTCATGGAGGTTAAGATTACAGGCTGTACCTGCAATGCCAATTTCTGGTAAATTTTGGTACTGTAGCTCAACCATACAGTAAACCTATCCTAGAAACATACTGGGACTGAAGAACACCTTCTGAAAATGCTAGGCTGATATGCTGCAGAACAGGAATGTAGGTTAGTAAAGTCTGCATATTTATTCTGACGTAAAAAAAAAAAAAAAATGTCATGTCAGCCAGATAAACTAGCATTTTCAGAGGGAAAACGTAGCAGCATCAGCTTTTATATCTTTGTCACAACAGGTTCCCAAAAATCTGTATCAGAATCTCTGTTTTGGCAGTTGTTTGTATATAATGACAAGGACAGTTCAGTTGCATGCTTAATTGGCAATTAGCAATAAGAGCCTTACGCTCTTTACATAAATTCTAGGACACTGCAAGTCACAAAGGTATTGGATTATTAGACCATGGCTTTATAATGAACAGTCTTTGTATGTGATTTTATGTCTCATCAAATATTTATAGTGCTCTAGTGAGTCTTTAAAAAGTGACTTGTTAAAGGCTTAAAGTGATATTAAACCTACAATTTTTACTTTTTAAATCTAAAAAACATGTTCTACTTCCATGCTCTGTGCAATGGTTTTGCCAATGAGGCAGCTCTCGGGATTGATTCAAAAAGTGAAACTTATAATATATAAATTCATTACATACAGAGTGAGATTTCAAGCATTTCTTTCTTTTAATTTTGATGATTATGGCTTACAGCTAGTGAAAACCCAAAATTCAGTATCTCAGAAAATGTGAATATTGTGAAAAAGTTAAATATTGTGGACTCATGGTGTCACACTCTAATCAGCTAATTAATTCAAAACGCATATAAAGGTTTCATGAGCCTTTAAATTGTCTCTCAGTCTGGTTCAGTAGGTTACATATTCATGGGGAAGACTGTTGACTTGACAGTTGTCCAGAAGACAGTCATTGACACCTTCCACAAGGAGGGTAAGTCACAAAAGCTCATTGCTAAAGAAGCTGGCTATTCACAGAGTGCTGTATCTAAGCATGTTAATGGAAAATTGAGTGGAAGGAAAAAGTTTTGAAGAAAAAGGTGCATAGGCAACAGGGATAACCACAGCCTTGAGAGGAGTGTGCAGCAAATGCCATTCCAAAGAATTTAGGGGAAGATTCACAAGGAGTGGACTATGGCTGGTGTCAGTGCTTCAAGAGCCACCACACACAGACATAACTAGGACATGGGCTACAACTGTTGCATTCCTTATGTCAAGCTACTCCTGATCAGAAACAACATTACCTGGGCTAAGGAGAAAAAGGACTGGACTGTTGCTCAGTGGTCCAAAGTCCTCTTTTCAGATGAAAGTAAATTTTGCATTTCATTTGCAAATCAAGGTCCCAGAGTCTGGAGAAGGAGTGGAGAGGCACAGAATCCAAGGCCCATGGTCCAATGTAAGGTTTCCACAGTCAGTAATGATTTGGGGAGGCATATCATCTGCTGGTGTTGGTCCACTGTTTTATCAAGTCCAAAGTCAGTGTAGCCCTCTACCAGGAAATCATAGAGCAGTTCATGCTTCCCTCTGCTGACCAGATGCTGATTTCATTTTCCAGCAGGACTTGGCACCTGCCCACACTGCCAAAAGTACCAATACCTGGTTTAAAAATCATGGTATCACTGTGCTAAATTGGCCAGCATACTTGCCTGACCTAAACCCCATAAAGAATCTATGAGGTATCGTCAAGAGCAGGGGTCTTTTAACTATCGCCCTTCAGTTGTGGGGGGGGGGGGGGGGGAACTACAATTCCCCATCATGCTTAGTCATGTCTGTGAATGTCAGAGTTTTACAATGCCTCACAGGAGGTGTAGTTCCGCAACAGCTGGAGGGCCATAGTTTGGAGATCCTTGGTCAAGAGGAAGATGAGAGACACCATACCCAACAATGCAGATGAGCTGAAGGCTGCTTTTAAAGCAACCTGGGCTTCCATAACACTTTAGCAGTGCCACAGGCTGATCAACTTCATGCCACGCCATATTGACGCAGGAATTAGTGCAAAAGGAGCCCCAACCAAGTATTGAGTGCATACTATACTGTACATGGACAAGTAAGCCAACATTTCTGTATTAAAAATCCCTTTTTTTTATTGGTTTTTATGTATTATTCCAATATTCTGAGATACTGAATTTTGGGTATTCACTAGCTGTAAGCTATAATCATCAAAATTTAAAGAAAAAAATGCTTGAAATATATGACTCTTTGTATTGAATCCATATGATAAAGTTTCACTTTTTGAATTGAATTATTGAAAAAAATTCAAATTTTTTTAGATGCACCTGTATATAGCATGCCATTGCGGACCCCCTATAAATGCTAGCTGCCTCGCTGTCCTGCTAATCTTCTAGCTTTAATACTTAGAACAATTATGAGTATGTAGCCCAGGAGACCCTACTATTGACAGCAAACATGTTCTAGATTAGTGGCTCAGAATTTGCAGAATACCTCTGCCCAGACTATGCACATTAACCACTTGACCTCCAAAAGATTGAGCCCCCTACATTTTTTTCGATACGGTACTGCGTTACTTTAACTGACAATTGCGCAGCTATGCAACACTGTACATAAATTAAATTTATATAATTTTCCCCCCCACAAATAAAGCTTTTATTTGGTGGCATTTTGTTTTGTTTTGATTTAAAAAAAAAAAACTGCACCTTATACTGGGACTGCAATATTGCGGCGAACAATCGGAAACTGACACCGATACAGTGATCAGTGTTAAAAATAGGCACCGTTATTATACCAATGATGCTGGCTGGGAAGGGGTTAAATATCTAGGGTGACCGAAGGGTAAATGTGTGCCTAACCAGTGTTTGTGTACACAGTGTGCTTCTTTCACTAATGGATATGCTGATTTTATTACCTGCTTTTCTGACAGGACAGAGCTCTGCAATGTGTACATATGTAGAGCTCTGTCCAGTCTGTCTCTCGGCCGATCAGTGGGTTCCGGCGGTCATCCATTGGTTAATTACAACAGAAGCAGCACACACCCTCTACCCTGAAGTGCAGAATCACACACACAAACACTATATATATATATATATATATATATATATGTGTGTGTGTGTGTGTGTGTGTGTGTGTGTGTGTGTGTGTGTGTGTGTGTGTGTGTGTGTGTGTGTGTGTGTGTGTGTGTGTGTGTGTGTGTGTGTGTGTGTGTGTGTGTGTGTGTGTGTGTGTGTGTGTGTGTGTGTGTGTGTGTGTGTGTGTGTGTGTGTGTGTGTGTGTGAGAGAGAGAGAGAGAGAGAGAGAGAGTGATTCTGCATAGAGTGGCCTCCCTCTAGCAGTTAAGTTACAATAGGCTATGGACTGGCCTGCAAGTGGTTAAAGAATGTACATATAATGAACTAGCAATAACAACACTAACACAAATCCTCACTGACCTCTGTAGGTCTAGGCATTGTGGAAAAATGAATTTTCAAAGTTCACAACACAGGCGCTGAAATCACATCTCATCTCCCCTTATTACAAGGCAACAGAAACTTGGCATACTGCCAGACGTCTAACGTAGATTGTACAGCAGATTTTCCTAAGCTGTTAGAAACAGATTTCAGATTCTTTGTTATGAACTTTGCAGATTACTCACTCCAGAGTGCATGCAGTTACAGAAGTCAGTGGAGTGTGTTTATTTTACCACTTGTTGAAGCAATAATAAATAATACACTTTGTAACAAATCAATTTCCACTAACCAGGGAAACATTCCCCAGTACATTATTTTGTTTAGATTTGAGCCCTGGGACTTACAATTACCATTATCCAGTGGTGCTGGCCCCAGATTCCTCAGTGCAGCTTCCCTGAATTTCTGGTCAGGGAGTATGCTCCCTGTGTAATATGTGATAAGGGACGGCCCAGTGTCCTGCAGCTGTCCATCAGTTAGATTTGGGAACAGAGGAGACAGGAGCAGGGAAACAGCTTGCTGTCCTAGGCTGTGTGTCAATGTTGACGCACACAGTGTAGGAGATTTAACTCTGGTCTTGGCTGGGAGTGTGCATGCATGGGAGACTCCACAGTACCCTAGAAGGGAAGAAGGGAAAGGAGCCACCCTGAAAGCATACAGCATTATTAGAGCTGAGGGAACCAGCTGTAGTGAGGAAACAATAACTTTTAAGAGGCAGCATGCAACGGAATTTTTTTACCTTGGCAGATGAAAATTGTAAAATTAAAAAAAAAAAAAAAAAATGCTGCTAGCATTAGTAAACAGATTGGAAAGAGGGTCATAAATACATGTTTAAAACCTTTTTAGTACATTTCTTCAGTTACCTTCTGAGTCCATGCCTAGGCAAATGTCGTCATACATCCCAGAAGTCTTTCGGAGGGGAGCAGGGGTTTTCTCAGCCAAGCACACCCTCCTGCCTGCATGTATGAGCTAACAGCAGATGTATTCAAGGAAGTAAATGCTACATGAATCATCTGTCCTTACTCAAGATGGCCATGGCCAGAAATGCTAGGGGGTGTTTTTCAACATGATTTCTCAGCAAAATAAAGCATGGCGACATGGATGGGTGGGGGAAGTTTGCTTTGAATACAAGAACTGAATTAAACAGTGTTTTTGGTTTGTGGTGCTCAGATACAGTGAAGTTCCGCTTTAATATCACTTTTATATAAAAGAAAAATGATTGTCCATATTGTGGTGGGCAGGTACATTTCAAGGCAGATTTCAGGCTCAGTATGCTAGCCAAGCAACTAGCATTTTTGGGAGGAAGTTATTTAAAGGCAACTGATATATAATTCTTATACAGGATTCCTTTAATTGACGGTATTTAAAATTTGAAAAACAGGTATCCTAATCTGCCCCGCTGCCCATGCCACCAAACTCCATTGCATAGAAAAGATAATCCAGTTGTTGTATCAGATGCCCAGTTCCCCCTGCTGAGCGCAGTGGTGGTGCTTCTGACAGTGCCCATGTCTCTATTGTATATAATGAGGGGTTAGTGGATAAAACCACTGAGCACAGCAGAAAAAGCCGGCACTGACACACTCTGATGCAAACGTAGAGGATCTTTCAACAAGATTACCGTTCAACACAATAGACATTGGTGGTGTGGGAAGAAGGATGGGTCAAGTGTGACGTGTTTGCTTTGCTGGGATTGCCTATATTTTACCTTTTAAAATTTGTGACATCAATAAATGTAGATTTTGGAAATAAGCAATATGAGGGGCATGTGCTTTCAAGGTAAACATAACAGTGCTCCATGGGCATTGTCTAAAAGCGGAAGTATCATAGCTTTTTTACCTTTTACCTACAGGTAAGCCTATAATAAGGCATACCTGTAGGTAACATTAATATCTCCTAAACCTGCAAGGTTTGGGAGATATTCACCCTGCATGCAGCTGCTGAAACTAGGGATGCACCGAAATTTCGGCCACCAAAATTTTCGGCCGAAAATGGGCCTATCCCATTTCGGCCCAAAATGGGTTAAAAATGCCGAAATTAATGGCTGCCGTGAGGAAGGAGGAGGGCACATCGCAGGTTTGAAAAGACGCGCCTCTGGCCGGCCGCCCGCCTCTCAATGATGTCCCTACTACTGCGATCTGTGCATTAATGAACTAACAGACCAGGCGAGCGGCCGTTAATAGCTGTAACTATGTGAGCCCTTCACTTCACTTCCCTGTCAGCGGACGATGTGCATGAATGAACTGAAGTGACACTCCGGGCGGGGGGAGCGGCCGCTAATAACTGTAACTATGTGAGAGCTTCACTTCCCTATCATGCGGGTATCTCCTCTGACAGGGAAGTGAAGGCTCACATAGTTATAGTTATTAGCGGCCGCTCCCCCCGCCCGGTGTGTCAGTTCAGTTCATTCATGCACATTGTCCGCTGACAGGGAAGTGAAGCTCTCACATAGTTACAGCTATTAGCGGCCGCTCGCCCGCCCTCCCGCCCGGTGTGTCACTTCATTCATGCACAGATCGTAGTAGCAGTGACATCACCGGGAGGCGGGCCGCCGGCCAGAGGCGCGTCTTTTGAATGAAGGACACCGGAGGAGCTGAGTGAGTAGGAGAGGACGCTCAGGGGTGTACTGACGAGAGGGACACTGAGGCGGGGGGGGGGCTGAGGCAGCTTACCAATGGTATTAGTATTAATTATGCAGCATTAGGGGGTTAAGGTATTGTCACTGCTGGTCACTGATGCATTAGTGACCAACCAGTGGTAGTTAATTAACCCATTTATGCTGCATTAGTGCAACCAGTATCAGTGCAACCAGTGTTAATTAACACTGATACTGGTTGCACTAATGCAGCACAAAGGGGTTAATTAACTGCCACTGGTCGGTCACTAATGCATCAGTGACAAGCAGTGGCAATACATTAACCCCCTCATGCTGCATAATACAAATACCATTGGTAATTAAATTAACCACTTGCCTACCCGTCACAGTATCCTATACTTTGACAGGGTGGCAGCGACAGGTGTATGTCGCTGCCTGTTTTTGGTGTATGCCCCTCTTCTATCTATTTTAAAATTATTTGGGGGAAAAAGTCATTTTCGGTTTCGGTTTTCGGCCAAGGGCAACCTGCATTTTCGGTTTCGGTCCAAAATTTTCATTTCGGTGCATCCCTAGCTGAAACCAGCGGACCTTCAGAGCTCTTTGCCAGCTCCTTGACGGAAAGTGACTCCCGCCTGCATGCGCGGGAGTGACGTCATCGCGGCTCTGGCAACTCACAGCACCGGAGCCGCCGAACCCGGAAAAGACGCCGAAGGAACATGACAGCTACCTCAGCGGTGTCCGGGTGACCGTGTCGGGGCTTCGTTTTAAGGTATTTCATAATGAGCTAGTATGCGATGCATACTAGCTCATTATGCCTTTGTCCTGCAGGGTTGGGTTTTTTTTTTTTTCAGGTCAGGATACAACTGCTTTAAAACTCATGGTATAATTGTTGAGAAAGATAGTCTAAACTCTGTTGAAACGTTGACCATAACACTGTTGCTTTAATTTATCCCTTCTACGAGGCCTGTATGCCTGTTTTACTACAGTGTAATTGTTTATGATCTGCTTTGTGACCACTGAGTATTTGGCCCACTGAAGCTTTTAATGGACGTTCCAGCAACACAATGTTCGGAGTGTACACCAGATGTCATCATGTAGCAGACGAGTCCTGTCACTTTACATCTGCTGTCCTTGCTTCCTTTATAACAGAGTTAACAGGACCTACTGAATAACTTCTTCTATAGCTAGGTATTCTAAAGGAACTCTATGTGCTGTGCGGATTGAATTATTTTCACTTAAAACTAACAAATCACCTCTTCAAATCCCATTTCAAATAAACATTCAACAGCTCCAGGGACTGGCAAAAGCCTGGTGGAAAACGCTGTGTTCCCAATCCGTATGGATCTGTATTTTTCCTCATTTGGACTCCTGTTGGATTAAAAAAAACATCAAAGAGTTAAATCAAGCATCACAGTCTTAAATACGGGATTTTTCCTTCAGACATGAGGAAATAAATCCCAATCACCGCACTCCAAGCAGTCTCAGCCTGTTCCCCCCCCCCCCCCCAATTTTTTTCTTACAAAAAGCTTTATTGAGAAGTGTGCAAGATACAAATTACAACAGAGAAACACATTTTTGGTCTTTAGTTTATTTAGCAAAAAATAAAACAGTGGTGAATAAATCCACCAAAATAAAATACTATTTGTGTAAAAAAAATGATAAAAATTTTGTTTGGGTACAATGCTGCATGACCGCTCAATTGTCCTTCAAAATGTGACAGCGCTAAAAGCTGAAAATTTACCTGGGCAGGAAAGGGGTAAAAGTGCCCAGTAGGCAAGTGGTTAAAAAAAAAAAAAAAACTGGCTCCTCACTTTTTTAGCTGGCTCCTATAGAGTCAAAGCAAATTTCTCAAGCCCTGCCATACAGGATAGGGAGGCATCCAGAAATGATGGGCTATAGAGTGTGTAAATCACAGGACATGTTAGATCAGTGTTGAACATTTTCAAGAGACTCTTAGATGGACATCTCAAACACAATTTACATGGAAATGAAAAATGCTTTGAACATAAAAACACACACGCACAGGTTGAACTGGAAAGACTGGTGTCTTTATTCTACCGTACCAACTATGTAACAATCCACACTTTTCTTCCTTATTGCTGCTGTGTTTGAAGTAGAGCTGCCAAGCAGTTCTCTCATTTCTTTGAAGCAAAAGTCCAACCAAAGCTCTTAACCTCGGCCATTTGTTTTGCCATCTATGTCCCATTGGATGGATTTTCCTTTGCATCCAAAACAGGAAGTGAGAGGAAATTCTTTCAAAATAGAAGAAATTCCTGGTTGTCACAAGAACTAGTGTCCCTATAGAAAGATTTCCCCTCTTCCTGTTCTGCTGACAACCCAGAATTTGGCATTTTATTTCACTTTCGGTCACCAAGACAAAGGGCGAATCTCCCTAAGGGAGACAGACAGCAATAAAGACCTGACAGGCATACTAATCCCTCTCCATTCTATCAAAAAGTACACACAAGTTTTCCCTTTAATTATACTGTTTAAACCGATTGTCTTGATTTATCTTCTTTTAACCACTTCCCACCTGCCCTATAACAGAATGACGGCGGGAATGTGGCTGTGTTATCCTGACCGGACGTCATATGACGGCGGCAGGATAACACAGCTCTGGGCGCCCCCCGGGGGCGCGCAGAGCGGCGATCGGTGATGCGAGGTGTCAGTCTGACACCCTGCACCTCCGATCTCGGTAAAGAGAGACTACTGACGTAGCTCTTTACCATGTGATCAGCCATGTCCAATCACGGCTGGTCACATCGTAAACAGGGGGGGGGGGGGATGCCACTAGATCCACCAGGGATGCCCACTATGACCCCAGGGATGCCCACTATGGCCACCAGGGATGCTCACTATGGCCACCAGGGATGCTCACTATGGCCACCAGGGATCAGGGAGCCCCCCATTGCCCTCCCCATCAGTGATGCCCACCAGTGTCCTCCCTATCAGTGCTGCCCACAAGTGCCCATCATTGCCATCCTTTAGTGTCGCCCACCAGTGCCCATTATTGCCCACCAGTGCCGCCTATCAGTGCCCATTAGTGCCCATCAGTGCCGATCAGTGCCACCCATCAGTGCCCACCAGTGCCGCCTATCAGTGCCCATTAGTGCCCGTCAGTGCCACCTATCAGTGCCACCTATCAGTGTCCATCAATGCCGCCTATCAGTGCCCAGCAGTGCCGCCTATCAGTGCCCACCAATGCTGCATATCTGTGCTACCCCATCAGTGCCACCCCATCAGTGCAGGAAAAAACTTATTTATTTACAAAATTGTATAAACAAAAAAATGTTTTTTTTTTTTTTCAAACTTTTCGGTCTTTTTTTATGTGTTTAGCAAAAAGTAAAAATCGCACAGGTGATCAAATACCACCAAAAGAAAGCTCTATTTGTGGGGGGAAAATGACATAAATTTGGTGTAGGTACAGTGTTGCATGACCAAGCAATTGTCATTCAAAATGCAACAGCGCTAAAAGGGGAAAATTGGTCTGGGCAGGAAGGGAGGGAAGTGCCCTGTATTAAAGTGGTTAAAGGGGACTTCCAAGGGGTTCCAAGCCAAGGTCCCCGCATATTTATGAGTGCTGCCTTAGTTAGAGGCTGCTAAGGAGATACCCATGTGTGCACGCTCCTGGCCGGTGCTGTAGGTGTCCAGAAAAAATAAAAAAATAAAAAAACTAGGGCCGAAATTAATTGATTATTCAACAACTAATGGAGTATGAAAATAGTTGTCAACTATTTTTACAATCGATTAGTTGGTCAGCCGATTAGTTGTCCTGCAAAAAGAATGCATTATTTGTTTACATATCAGAAAATACAGTGCAGCACACATACAGCTCAGTACACCGTCCATACATGTCAGTATACACAGTGCAGCACACATACAGCTCTGTATACTGACATGTATGGACAGTGTACTCAGTGCAGCACACATACAGCCCAGTACACCATCCATACATATCAGTATACACAGTGCAGCACACATACAGCTCAGTACACCGTCCATACATGTCCGTATGCACGGTGCAGCACACATACAGCCCAGTACACTATCCATACATGTCAGTATACACAGTGCAGCACACATACAGCTCAGTACACCATCCATACATATCAGTATACACAGTGCAGCTCACGTACAGCTCAGTACACCCTCCATACATGTCAGTATACACAGTGCAGCACACATACAGCTCAGTACACCGTCCATACATGTCAGTACACACAGTGCAGCACACATACAGCTCAGTACACCATCCATACATGTCAGTACACACAGTGCAGAACACATACAGCTCAGTACACCGTCCACACATGTCAGTATACACAGCGCAGCTCAAATACAGCTCAGTACACCATCCATCCATGTTAGTATACACAGTGCAGCACACATACAGCTCAGTACACCGTCCATACATGTCAGTATACACAGTGCAGCACACATACAGCTCAGTACACCGTCCATACATGTCAGAAGACACAGTGTAGCACATATAGAGCTCAGTCCATACATGGCAGTAAATGCCTAGGAACTTGTGAATGTGAGTGTGTGAGGAGCAATGCCTCATGAGACAGTAGTCCTTGGCAGGAAGTCAGTGGATCTAAAGGCAAAAGCTTTTTTTACCTTGCTATATGGGCACTCTATACTATACTTTGCACTCTGAAGGCAAGAGGAGCCAGAGGGTCCCCCACAGCATCTGTGGGGGACCCCAGAAGAGGAGAATCAGGGCTGATCTGTGCAAAATCATTTCACAGAGCAAGTATAACCTGTTTGATTTAAAAAAAAAAAAAAAAAAAAAAAAAAAAATCACATCAGCATCGATGCATCATGATTCAAACATTCGCAATTCTGCATCGATGCTGAGAGTTAGCTGAATCGATTGCCAATGACGACATCTGACGCTCCGTGCGGTCTCCTGGAGAAAAACAGAGGCAGCGCCTGCATGGTGACTAAAGCCTCCTCCCATTCCAGATGGACACAGTAGCAGAAAGCAGTGGCGGCTGGTGCTCCATGGGCCGGTGGGGGGGGGGGGGGGGGGGAGTCAGGGAGACCGACCATAACACCCCCCCCCCACCAGCTCACTCACCTTGCTCTGCCTGATCCCATTCCTCCCATCACCATCCCTCTGCCTGATCCCATCCCTCCCATCACCATCCCTCTGCCTGATCCCATCCCTCCCATCACCATCCCTCTGCCTGATCCCATTCCTCCCATCACTATCCCTCTGCCTGATCCCATTCCTCCCATCACCATCCCTTTGCCTGATCCCATTCCTCCCATCACAATCCCTCTGCCTGATCCCATTCCTCCCACCACCATCCCTCTGCCTGATCCCATTCCTCCCATCTCCATCCCTCTGCCTGATCCCATTCCTCCCATCTCCATCCCTCTGCCTGATCCCATTCCTCCCATCTCCATCCCTCTGCCTGATCCCATTCCTCCCATCTCCATCCCTCTGCCTGATCCCATTCCTCCCATCTCCATCCCTCTGCCTGATCCCATTCCTCCCATCTCCATCCCTCTGCCTGATCCCATTCCTCCCATCTCCATCCCTCTGCCTGATCCCATTCCTCCCATCTCCATCCCTCTGCCTAATCTTATTCCCTTCATCACCATCCCTCTGCCTGATCCTATTCCTCCCATCACCATCCCTCTGCCTGATCCTATTCCTCCCATCACCATCCCTCTGCCTGATCCCATTCCTCCCACCACTATTCCTCCGCCTGATCCTATTCCTCCCCACCACCATCCCTCTGCCTGATCGTATTCATCCCATCACCATCCCTCTGCCTGATCCCATTCCTCCCATCACCATCCCTCTGCCTGATCCCATTCCTCCCATCACCATCCCTCTGCCTGATCCCATTCCTCCCATCACCATCCCTCTGCCTGATCCCATTCCTCCCATCACAATCCCTCTGCCTGATCCCATTCCTCCCACCACCATCCCTCTGTCACTGTCACTAATATTTTGTGTATTTGGGACAGAAATGCATTTTAGGTCTTTATTAAAACAACCTGCCGAGCAACCCAAAACTAGTTTGTGAGAGAGTCAGTCTATTCCACATTTTCACAGCTCTTAAAGACAAAGAAGCCTTTCTTTGTTCTCTGTAATGAATAATGTAAATGTAAAATAACTTGAAGCCCTCTTTCGAGATGGGTATGAGAATTACCCTCCACAAATAGGATATTGCGCTAAGAGCAAATGACAATAGTTCTTCTGACTGCTTGAATTTTCAGATAAAAGGTGGGCATTAATCGTGATGCATCACGGAATCTAATTGAATCGTTGATAGGATAATCATACCGTATATACTCGAGTATAAGCCGAGTTTTTCAGCACATTTTTTTGTGCTGAAAACGTCCCCCTCGGCTTATACTCGAGTCAAGGAAAAGAAAAAATTCCCTGGGCGCTCCGACGGGCTTAAGCTTTAAAAATGGCGCCGCCCGTCACATACATGTCACTGCGCACGCGCCGCCGCCGCTCGGGAGAGGCCGGGAATCGCCACAATTATACGAGCGGCGGCGCGCGTGCGCAATGACGTGTCGGCGCCGGGCGGCGCCATTTTTAAAATGAAGGCGCCGCTGGAACAGGTAAGTGAAACAGCTTCACTACCTGCCATTATGCAGGGCTGCGGGCACACTACAAGGGATGCAGTGCTGCGGGCATGGTCCACCTGAACCATGCCCACAGCACTGCATCTCCTGTAGTATGCCCACAACCCCGGATCCTCTTGTACCATGCCAGTACCCTGCATTCTCCTGTACCATGCCAGTACCCTGCATTCTCTTATGCCATGCCAGTACCCTGCATTCTCTTGTACCATGCCAGTACCCTGCATTCTCCTGCACCATGCCAGTACCCTGCATTCTCCTGTACCATGCATTCTCCTGTACCATGCCAGTACCCTGCATTCTCCTGCAAAATGCCAGTCACCCTGCATTCTCCTGCACCATGCCAGTCACCCTGCATTCTCCTGCACCATGCCAGTCACCCTGCATTCTCCTGCACCATACCAGTCACCCTGCATTCTCCTGTACCATGCCCGCCACCCTGCATTCTCACCCTAGGCTTATACTCGAGTCAATGATTTTTCCCATCTTTTTGTGGTAAAAGTAGGGGCCTCGGCTTATACTCGGGTCGGCTTATACTCGAGTATATACGGTAATCGAATCAAATTGTGGGACCAGTGAAGATCCGCAAAACGCACAGCAAAAAGCACTGCAGAAAAGGATCAAAAGCAAACTGTATAGATGTGAACCGAGCCTTATGCTGGCCATACATGTATTTTTCGGACAAGAATATTCATACAAAAAATCTTTGTACATTTGCTGAATGAAAGAATGTCATTAGAAAATGTCACTTGTTCTTAACATTCAGTTTTAAAATAAATGTAATTTCTGAACGAAAACCACATACCGTATTTTAACGACTATAAGGCGCATATACTGTCTGAAAATTCCTTTGACCAAGAAGATATCTATTCTGTTCCTTCTAGTTTTCCCGTCACTGTGGTCGAAAACGAACGCAGATTTGACCCCACTAACGATTAGAAGATCGAAGGAACGTTCTTAAAATAATAAATGTTTTAAAGGAAGACATTGTTTTTGTATGGCCAGCATAAGTGACAGCAGAGGCAGGCAGGTAGCTTTTATCAAGCCACCTGCCTATGACAAGGGAGTCTGTCATACATAATATATTACAGTTCTGTCTGAAAATCGACAAAACTTGAATTTTTTTTTTCTTTAAATAAAAAATGTAATCTCTGAGTCTGGTGATATTTACCAGATTCAACCTCTAATAGTATATACAGTATATCTCTTCTGTCTGTTATTCTCAGAGTAGATTAGAGCTTTTGCTCCCTAACCATATCATTGGTTATTTATATTCACCACAGCATATAGATATTTAGGAATAAATTGCCTTTTTTTTTTTCTTTAAAACTTTACATTTTAACCACTTTAAGACCGGAAGATTTGACCCCCTTCCAGGCCCTATTATTCGACTCGGCACTGCGTTAATTTAACGTGCGATGCTGTATCCAAACAAAATCAACGTCCTTTTTTTCCCCACAAATAGAGCTTTCTTTTGGTGGTATTTGATCACCATTGCGATTTTTAATTTTTGCGCTATAAACAAAAAAAAGCATGACAATTTTGAAAAAAAAAAAATCAATATTTTTCACATTCTGCTATATAACATTCCCCCCCCCCCCCCAAAAAACAAAATTAAAAATCAAAATTTTTTAACATTTTAGGCCAATTTGTATTCTGCTACATATTTGTGGTAAAAAATAAAAGAAAATGCAATAAGCGTATTTTGATTGGTTTGCACAAAAGTTATCGCGTTTACTGACTACGGGAAAGATTTATGTCATTTTTATGTTTTACTAGTAATGCCGGTAAACTGTCATTTTTTGCGGGACTGCAACCTTGCGGTGGACAGATTGGATCCCTAACTGACTTTTTTTTACACTTTTGGGAGTACCAGTGACATTACTACAGTAATCAGTGCTAAAAATATGCACTGTTACTGTAATAATGACACTGGCAGGGAAGGGGTTAACCCTATGGGTGATCAAAGGGTTAAATATTTGCCTCATGCTTAATGACGTGGGGGAGGGGGGTTCTGTGACACAGCCAGGGGTCGAAGGTTCAGCTATGTCACTGAGAAGATCCGCCTGCTTTGTTTACATAAGCAGGGGGATCTTCTCATACTTTCCCCGACGATCGGGGAAGGAAGGGGGGGCAATCACCACCTCTCCTCCTCCGGCCTGACTCCTGCTGTGTCTAAACACAGCGGGAGCGAGCCTCCGACGGCACCTCTCCTCTATGGAAAGAGGTGTAGGATGATCCCCCATTCTCCTCTATGGGAAGCTGTGTGGGATGATCCCCCATTCTCCTCTATGGGAAGCTGTGTGGGATGATCCCCCATTCTCCTCTATGGGAAGCTGTGTGGGATGATCCCCCATTCTCCTCTATGGGAAGCGGTGTGGGATGATCCCCCATTCTCCTCTATGGGAAGCTGTGTGGGATGATCCCCCATTCTCCTCTATGGGAAGCGGTGTGGGATGATCCCCCATTCTCCTCTATGGGAAGCTGTGTGGGATGATCCCCCATTCTCCTCTATGGGAAGCGGTGTGGGATGAACCCCCATTCTCTTCTATGGGAAGCGGTGTGGGATGATCCCCCATTCTCCTCTATGGGAAGCGGTGTGGGATGATCCCCCATTCTTCTCTATGGGAAGCTGTGTGGGATGATCCCCCATTCTCTCTATGGGAAGTGGTGTGGGATGATCCCCCATTCTCCTCTATGGGAAGCGGTGTGGGATGATCCCCCATTCTCCTCTATGGGAAGCGGTGTGGGATGATCCCCCATTCTCCTCTATGGGAAGCTGTGTGGGATGATCCCCCATTCTCCTCTATGGGAAGCTGTGTGGGATGAGCCCCCATTCTCCTCTATGGGAAGCTGTGTGGGATGATCCCCCATTCTCCACTATGGGAAGCTGTGTGGGATGATCCCCCATTCTCCTCTATGGGAAGCTGTGTGGGATGATCCCCCATTCTCCTCTATGGGAAGCTGTGTGGGATGAGCCCCCATTCTCCTCTATGGGAAGCTGTGTGGGATGATCCCCCATTCTCCACTATGGGAAGCTGTGTGGGATGATCCCCCATTCTCCTCTATGGGAAGCTGTGTGGGATGATCCCCCATTCTCCACTATGGGAAGCTGTGTGGGATGATCCCCAATTCTCCTCTATGGGAAGCGGTGTGGGATGATCCCCCATTCTCCCCTATGGGATGATCCCCCATTCTCCTCTATGGGAAGCTGTGTGGGATGATCCCCCATTCTCCTCTATGGGAAGCGGTGTGGGATGATCCCCCATTCTCCTCTATGGGAAGCGGTGTGGGATGATCCCCCATTCTCCTCTATGGGAAGCGGTGTGGGATGATCCCCCATTCTCCTCTATGGGAAGCGGTGTGGGATGATCCCCCATTCTCCTCTATGGGAAGCGGTGTGGGATGATCCCCCATTCTCCTCTATGGGAAGCGGTGTGGGATGATCCCCCATTCTCCTCTATGGGAAGCGGTTTGGGATGATCCCCCATTCTCCTCTATGGGAAGCGGTGTGGGATGATCCCCCATTCTCCTCTATGGGAAGCGGTGTGGGATGATCCCCCATTCTCCTCTATGGGAAGCGGTGTGGGATGAACCCCCATTCTCTTCTATGGGAAGCTGTGTGGGATGATCCCCCATTCTCCTCTATGGGAAGCGGTGTGGGATGATCCCCCATTCTCCTCTATGGGAAGCTGTGTGGGATGATCCCCCATTCTCCTCTATGGGAAGCTGTGTGGGATGATCCCCCATTCTCCGCTATGGGAAGCTGTGTGAGATGATCCCCCATTCTCCTCTATGGGAAGCTGTGTGGGATGATCCCCCATTCTCCTCTATGGGAAGCTGTGTGGGATGATCCCCCATTCTCCACTATGGGAAGCTGTGTGGGATGATCCCCCATTCTCCTCTATGGGAAGCTGTGTGGGATGATCCCCCATTCTCCTCTATGGGAAGCTGTGTGGGATGATCCCCCATTCTCCTCTATGGGATGATCCCCCATTGTCCTCTATGGGAAGCGGTGTGGGATGATCCCCCATTCTCCTCTATGGGAAGCGGTGTGGGATGATCCCCCATTCTCCTCTATGGGAAGCTGTGTGGGATGATCCCCCATTCTCCACTATGGGAAGCTGTGTGGGATGATCCCCCATTCTCCTCTATGGGAAGCTGTGTGGGATGATCCCCCATTCTCCACTATGGGAAGCGGTGTGGGATGATCCCCCATTCTCCTCTATGGGAAGCTGTGTGGGATGATCCCCCATTCTCCACTATGGGAAGCTGTGTGGGATGATCCCCAATTCTCCTCTATGGGAAGCGGTGTGGGATGATCCCCCATTCTCCTCTATGGGATGATCCCCCATTCTCCTCTATGGGAAGCTGTGTGGGATGATCCCCCATTCTCCGCTATGGGAAGCTGTGTGAGATGATCCCCCATTCTCCTCTATGGGAAGCTGTGTGGGATGATCCCCCATTCTCCTCTATGGGAAGCGGTGTGGGATGATCCCCCATTCTCCTCTATGGGAAGCGGTGTGGGATGATCCCCCATTCTCCTCTATGAGAAGCGGTGTGGGATGATCCCCCATTCTCCTCTATGGGAAGCGGTGTGGGATGATCCCCCATTCTCCTCTATGGGAAGCGGTGTGGGATGATCCCCTATTCTCCTCTATGGGATGATCCCCTATTCTCCTCTATGGGATGATCCCCTATTCTCCTCTATGGGATGATCCCCCATTCTCCTCTATGGGGAGCTGTGTGGGATGATCCCCCATTCTCCTCTATGGGAAGCGGTGTGGGATTGGGATGAACCCCCATTCTCTTCTATGGGAAGCGGTGTGGGATGAACCCCCATTCTCCTCTATGGGAAGCGGTGGGGGATGATCCCCCATTATTCTCTATGGGAAGCTGTGTAGGATGATCCCCCATTCTCCTCTATGGGAAGCGGTGTGGGATGATCCCCCATTCTCCTCTATGGGAAGCGGTGTGGGATGATCCCCCATTCTCCTCTATGGGAAGCGGTGTGGGATGATCCCCCATTCTCCTCTATGGGAAGCGGTGTGGGATGATCCCCCATTCTCCTCTATGGGAAGCGGTGTGGGATGAACCCCCATTCTCTTCTATGGGAAGCGGTGTGGGATGATCCCCCATTCTCCTCTATGGGAAGCGGTGTGGGATGATCCCCCATTCTTCTCTATGGGAAGCTGTGTGGGATGATCCCCCATTCTCTCTATGGGAAGTGGTGTGGGATGATCCCCCATTCTCCTCTATGGGAAGCGGTGTGGGATGATCCCCCATTCTCCTCTATGGGAAGCGGTGTGGGATGATCCCCCATTCTCCTCTATGGGAAGCTGTGTGGGATGATCCCCCATTCTCCTCTATGGGAAGCTGTGTGGGATGAGCCCCCATTCTCCTCTATGGGAAGCTGTGTGGGATGATCCCCCATTCTCCACTATGGGAAGCTGTGTGGGATGATCCCCCATTCTCCTCTATGGGAAGCTGTGTGGGATGATCCCCCATTCTCCTCTATGGGAAGCTGTGTGGGATGAGCCCCCATTCTCCTCTATGGGAAGCTGTGTGGGATGATCCCCCATTCTCCACTATGGGAAGCTGTGTGGGATGATCCCCCATTCTCTCTATGGGAAGTGGTGTGGGATGATCCCCCATTCTCCTCTATGGGAAGCGGTGTGGGATGATCCCCCATTCTCCTCTATGGGAAGCGGTGTGGGATGATCCCCCATTCTCCTCTATGGGAAGCTGTGTGGGATGATCCCCCATTCTCCTCTATGGGAAGCTGTGTGGGATGAGCCCCCATTCTCCTCTATGGGAAGCTGTGTGGGATGATCCCCCATTCTCCACTATGGGAAGCTGTGTGGGATGATCCCCCATTCTCCTCTATGGGAAGCTGTGTGGGATGATCCCCCATTCTCCTCTATGGGAAGCTGTGTGGGATGAGCCCCCATTCTCCTCTATGGGAAGCTGTGTGGGATGATCCCCCATTCTCCACTATGGGAAGCTGTGTGGGATGATCCCCCATTCTCCTCTATGGGAAGCTGTGTGGGATGATCCCCAATTCTCCTCTATGGGAAGCGGTGTGGGATGATCCCCCATTCTCCCCTATGGGATGATCCCCCATTCTCCTCTATGGGAAGCTGTGTGGGATGATCCCCCATTCTCCTCTATGGGAAGCGGTGTGGGATGATCCCCCATTCTCCTCTATGGGAAGCGGTGTGGGATGATCCCCCATTCTCCTCTATGGGAAGCGGTGTGGGATGATCCCCCATTCTCCTCTATGGGAAGCGGTGTGGGATGATCCCCCATTCTCCTCTATGGGAAGCGGTGTGGGATGATCCCCCATTCTCCTCTATGGGAAGCGGTGTGGGATGATCCCCCATTCTCCTCTATGGGAAGCGGTTTGGGATGATCCCCCATTCTCCTCTATGGGAAGCGGTGTGGGATGATCCCCCATTCTCCTCTATGGGAAGCGGTGTGGGATGATCCCCCATTCTCCTCTATGGGAAGCGGTGTGGGATGAACCCCCATTCTCTTCTATGGGAAGCTGTGTGGGATGATCCCCCATTCTCCTCTATGGGAAGCGGTGTGGGATGATCCCCCATTATTCTCTATGGGAAGCTGTGTGGGATGATCCCCCATTCTCCTCTATGGGAAGTGGTGTGGGATGATCCCCCATTCTCCTCTATGGGAAGCGGTGTGGGATGATCCCCCATTCTCCTCTATGGGAAGCTGTGTGGGATGATCCCCCATTCTCCTCTATGGGAAGCTGTGTGGGATGATCCCCCATTCTCCGCTATGGGAAGCTGTGTGAGATGATCCCCCATTCTCCTCTATGGGAAGCTGTGTGGGATGATCCCCCATTCTCCTCTATGGGAAGCTGTGTGGGATGATCCCCCATTCTCCACTATGGGAAGCTGTGTGGGATGATCCCCCATTCTCCTCTATGGGAAGCTGTGTGGGATGATCCCCCATTCTCCTCTATGGGAAGCTGTGTGGGATGATCCCCCATTCTCCTCTATGGGATGATCCCCCATTGTCCTCTATGGGAAGCGGTGTGGGATGATCCCCCATTCTCCTCTATGGGAAGCGGTGTGGGATGATCCCCCATTCTCCTCTATGGGAAGCTGTGTGGGATGATCCCCCATTCTCCACTATGGGAAGCTGTGTGGGATGATCCCCCATTCTCCTCTATGGGAAGCTGTGTGGGATGATCCCCCATTCTCCACTATGGGAAGCGGTGTGGGATGATCCCCCATTCTCCTCTATGGGAAGCTGTGTGGGATGATCCCCCATTCTCCACTATGGGAAGCTGTGTGGGATGATCCCCAATTCTCCTCTATGGGAAGCGGTGTGGGATGATCCCCCATTCTCCTCTATGGGATGATCCCCCATTCTCCTCTATGGGAAGCTGTGTGGGATGATCCCCCATTCTCCGCTATGGGAAGCTGTGTGAGATGATCCCCCATTCTCCTCTATGGGAAGCTGTGTGGGATGATCCCCCATTCTCCTCTATGGGAAGCGGTGTGGGATGATCCCCCATTCTCCTCTATGGGAAGCGGTGTGGGATGATCCCCCATTCTCCTCTATGAGAAGCGGTGTGGGATGATCCCCCATTCTCCTCTATGGGAAGCGGTGTGGGATGATCCCCCATTCTCCTCTATGGGAAGCGGTGTGGGATGATCCCCTATTCTCCTCTATGGGATGATCCCCTATTCTCCTCTATGGGATGATCCCCTATTCTCCTCTATGGGATGATCCCCCATTCTCCTCTATGGGGAGCTGTGTGGGATGATCCCCCATTCTCCTCTATGGGAAGCGGTGTGGGATTGGGATGAACCCCCATTCTCTTCTATGGGAAGCGGTGTGGGATGAACCCCCATTCTCCTCTATGGGAAGCGGTGTGGGATGATCCCCCATTATTCTCTATGGGAAGCTGTGTAGGATGATCCCCCATTCTCCTCTATGGGAAGCGGTGTGGGATGATCCCCCATTCTCCTCTATGGGAAGCGGTGTGGGATGATCCCCCATTCTCCTCTATGGGAAGCGGTGTGGGATGATCCCCCATTCTCCTCTATGGGAAGCGGTGTGGGATGATCCCCCATTCTCCTCTATGGGAAGCGGTGTGGGATGATCCCCCATTCTCCTCTATGGGAAGCGGTGTGGGATGATCCCCCATTCTCCTCTATGGGAAGCTGTGTGGGATGATCCCCCATTCTCCTCTATGGGAAGCTGTGTGGGATGATCCCCCATTCTCCTCTATGGGAAGCTGTGTGGGATGATCCCCCATTCTCCTCTATGGGATGATCCCCCATTCTCCTCTATGGGAAGCTGTGTGGGATGATCCCCCATTCTCCACTATGGGAAGCTGTGTGGGATGATCCCCCATTCTCCACTATGGGAAGCTGTGTGGGATGATCCCCCATTCTCCACTATGGGAAGCTGTGTGGGATGATCCCCTATTCTCCTCTATGGGAAGCGGTGTGGGATGATCCCCCATTCTCCTCTATGGGAAGCTGTGTGGGATGATCCCCCATTCTCCTCTATGGGAAGCGGTGTGGGATGATCCCCCATTATTCTCTATGGGAAGCTGTGTGGGATGATCCCCCATTCTCCACTATGGGAAGCTGTGTGGGATGAACCCCCATTCTCCTCTATGGGAAGCGGTGTGGGATGATCCCCCATTCTCCTCTATGGGAAGCGGTGTGGGATGATCCCCCATTCTCCTCTATGGGAAGTGGTGTGGGATGATCCCCCATTCTCCTCTATTGGAAGCTGTGTGGGATGATCCCCCATTCTCCTCTATGGGAAGCTGTGTGGGATGATCCCCCATTCTCCTCTATGGGAAGCTGTGTGGGATGATCCCCCATTCTCCTCTATGGGAAGCGGTGTGGGATGATCCCCCATTCTCCTCTATGGAAAGCTGTGTGGGATGATCCCCCATTCTCCTCTATGGGAAGCTGTGTGGGATGATCCCCCATTCTCCTCTATGGGAAGCTGTGTGGGATGATCCCCCATTCTCCTCTATGGGATGATCCCCCATTGTCCTCTATGGGAAGCTGTGTGGGATGATCCCCCATTCTCCTCTATGGGAAGCGGTGTGGGATGATCCCCCATTCTCCTCTATGGGAAGCTGTGTGGGATGATCCCCCATTCTCCTCTATGGGAAGCTGTGTGGGATGATCCCCCATTCTCCTCTATGGGATGATCCCCCATTGTCCTCTATGGGAAGCTGTGTGGGATGATCCCCCATTCTCCTCTATGGGAAGCTGTGTGGGATGATCCCCCATTCTCCTCTATGGGATGATCCCCCATTGTCCTCTATGGGAAGCTGTGTGGGATGATCCCCCATTCTCCTCTATGGGAAGCGGTGTGGGATGATCCCCCATTCTCCTCTATGGGAAGCTGTGTGGGATGATCCCCCATTCTCCTCTATGGGAAGCTGTGTGGGATGATCCCCCATTCTCCTCTATGGGAAGCGGTGTGGGATGATCCCCCATTCTCCTCTATGGGAAGCTGTGTGGGATGATCCCCCATTCTCCACTATGGGAAGCGGTGTGGGATGATTCCCCATTCTCCTCTATGGGAATTGCTACATTGGTATAGTGTATTGATCAGCATTTCCGCATGTTTCATGTCTGGTATAATTGTATTGCACCGCCTCCTATGAGAACTCCTATGTCAGCCCCTTCGTATCAGGACATAACACCCCCAGTAGCCGGCAGATGCCCGGAGAACACACACAGTGGGACGGCCTCACCTCAGTATGTTGTCGGCATAGGTGAGGAGGAGCTGAGAGGCGTCCAGGAAGACCTGCCGTCCGTTCTGGCAGAGCTCGGTGATAGCGGAGGATTGGGAGGAAGCCATCCTGTGCTCAGGGAGAGGAGCAGGCTGAGTCCGGGACAGGAAGAGCCGACACAGCGGCTACTGCGCAGGAGCGGAAGTGAGAGAGCGGAACACGCCGTCCTCTCCTCCTACACCAGGTAAACACACATCATCTCTCTGTACCCTTCTTCTCTATACACTGTGCAACCTGACATTGGATGGACATCCTACCCGAGCGACATTACATTATCATGGCTTTAAAAGCGGACGTACCTCGTTGTTTTCTGTTGCTGCTGACACCCTACAGCCTCTTTGCAGCGACTTCCTGTCTACTTGTATACATTCCACATGGTTACCTCACATATTTGGGGGTTTGCTGATGGTGACAATAGCCGACCGGGTCCGTGGAATACATACCTCACTAATTTTGAAATAGACCAGGGGTTTCCAAACTTTCTAAACACAGGTCAAATTTATTGTCCTTCAGACTTTAGGGGGGGGGGGGGGGTGGTGTCAGCGGGAGGAATAGTGCCCCATTGATGGTGTCAGCGCGAGGAATAGTGCCCCAAAGTTTGTGTCAGCGGCAGTGGCGTACCTAGAGCATTTGGCACCCGGGGCGGATCCTATATCTGGCACCCCCCCCCCCCCCAACTTTAAAATGTAAAAACACCCACAAAAAATTGTAATGTGTTCAAGAATATATTTTTTGCACAAATTTCACAGCCCCCCATCACAGTGCCCCTTGCAGTCTGCCCTCCGTCTCTCTAATCACAGTTCCCCCTTTGCACTCTCTGCCTCCCCTGCACAGTCCTACCTTCAGCATAAATAGATAGCTAATATTATTAGCAATGTGTTTAAGTTTGAGTAAGAGATTGGAGACTTGCTAAAGGAGATATTCAGAGACTACAGACATGATACAGGAGATGGTCAGAGACTGCAGACATGATACAGGAGATGGTCAGAGACTGAAGACATGATACAAGAGATGGTCAGAGACTGAGGACATGATACAGTAGATGGTCAGAGACTGCAGACATGATACAGTAGATGGTCAGAGACTGCAGACATGATACAGTAGATGGTCAGAGACTGCGGACATGATACAGTAGATGGTCAGAGACTGCAGACATGATACAAGAGATGGTCAGAGACTACAGACGTGATACAAGAGATGGTCAGAGACTGAGGACATGATACAGTAGATGGTCAGAGACTGCAGACACGATACAGTAGATGGTCAGAGACTGCAGACACGATACAGTAGATGGTCAGAGACTGCAGACATGATACAGGAGATGCTCAGAAACTGCAGACATGATACAGTAGATGGTCAGAGACTGCAGACATGATAAAGTAGATGGTCAGAGACTGCAGACGTGATACAGGAGATGGTCAGAGACTGCAGACATTTGTACAGTAAATGGTCAGAGACTGCAGACATGATACAGTAGATGGTCAGAGACTGCAGACATGATACAGGAGATGCTCAGAGACTGCAGACATGATACAACAGATGGTCAGAGACTGCAGACATGATACAGGAGATGCTCAGAGACTGCAGACATGATACAGAAAATGGCCAGAGACTGCAGACATGATACAGGAGATGGTCGGAGACTGCAGACATGATACAGAAGATGGCCAGAGACTGCAGACATGATACAGGAGATGGCCAGAGACTGCAGACATGATACAGGAGAAGGTCAGAGACTGCAGACATGATACAGGAGATGGTCAGAGACTGAGGACATGATACAGTAGATTATCAGAGACTGAAGACATGATACAGTAGATGGTCAGAGACTGCAGACATGATACAGTAGATGGTCAGAGACTGCAGACATGATACAGGAGATGGTCAGAGACTGCAGACATGATACAGGAGATGGTCAGAGACTGCAGACATGATACAGTAGATGGTCAGAGACTGAGGACATGATACAGTAGATGGTCAGACACACTGCAGACATGATACAGGAGATGGTCAGAGACTACAGACATGATACAGTAGATGCTCAGAGGCTGAGGACATGATAGAAGATAGAAGAGCACTAGGGGGGCCGGAGAGCACAGACGAAGCAGAGAGCACTGGAGGAGTTGAAGGGCACGGTGGGGGGGGGGGCTGGAGAGAATTAAGAGGGGGTTTGGAAAGCATTGTAGGGGGGTTGGAAGGTGCAGGGGTTGGAGAGCACTGGGGGGGACAGGGAGCACTTGGGGGGCGAGCAGGGAAAATCAGGGGGGTGGAGAGCACTGGGGGGGGGGACAAGGAGCACTTGGGGGGTGGGCAGGGAAAATCAGGGGGGTGGAGAGCACTGGGGGGACAGGGAGTACTTGGGGGGGCAAGCAGGGAAAATCAGGGGGGTGGAGAGCACTGGGGGGGGGGGGACAGGGAGCACTTGGGGGGACAGGGAGCACTAGGGGGGTGGGCAGGGAAAACCAGGAGGGTGGAGAGCACTGGGGGGGACAGGGAGCACTTGGGGGGGGGGGGGCTAAAGAACAGGGGGGGTCAGCAAAAGAAGTTGTATAGGAGAGGGATGGGGAAGCTGCATATAGATGAATTGATCTTTCCCTATTCTTCCTGCAGGAGGGAGAGGAGGAGAATCAGTTATTCAGCAGGCAGCTGCAGGAAGATTAGAGAAAGATGAATTCCTCTATATGCAGCAGCCCCATCCCCCTCCTATCCAGCACACACACTTGGGCAATGGGTACTCACCTTCTTCCCGCCGCAGCTCCGCACCCTTACTCCCGCCGCGGCTGCGCCCCCCCCCCCCCCCCCCGCTAGCAGCACGGACTGACTGAAGGAGCTGCCACTGCATCTTCACACTGCGGGATCTGTCTGAACACACAGGCAGGACACCGGCTGACACCCCCCAGAGCGTGGCACCCAGGGCGGGCCACCCCCCCGTTGGTACGCCACTGGTCAGCGGGATCAATAGTGCCCCCATGACAGTGTCAGTGGGATCAATAGTGCCCCATTGTGGGTCTCAGCGGGATCAGTAGTGCCCCATTGATGGTGTCAGTGGGAGGAATAGTGCCCCAAAGTTTGTGTCAGCGGGATCAATAGTGCCCCCATGACAGTGTCAGCGGGATCAGTAGTGCCCCATTGATGGTGTCAGCGGGATCAATAGTGCCCCTTTGATGGTGTCAGCGGGATAGTAGTGCCCCATTGATGGTGTCAGCGGGATCAGTAGTGCCCCATTGATGGTGTCAGCGGGATCAGTAGTGCCCCATTGATGGTGTCAGCGGGATCAGTAGTGCCCCATTGATGGTGTCAGCGGGATCAATAGTGCCCCTTTGATGGTGTCAGTGGGAGGAATAGTGCCCCTTTGATGGTGTCAGCAGGATCAATAGTGTCCCATTGATGGTGTAAGCGGGATCAATAGTGCCCCATTGATGGTGTCAGCGGGATCAATAGTGCCCCATTGATGGTCTCAGCGGGATCAATAGTGCCCCATTGATAGTGTCAGTGGGAGGAATAGTGCCCCCATGATGGTGTCAGCGGGATCAATAGTGCCCCATTGATGGTGTCAGCTGGATCAATAGTGCCCCATTGATGGTGTTAGCATGAGGAATAGTGCCCCTTTGATGGTGTCAGTGGGAGGAATAGTGCCCCTTTGATGGTGTCAGCGGGATCAATAGTGCCCCATTGGTGTCAGCGGGATCATTAGTGCCCCTTTGATGGTGTCGGCGGGATCAATAGTGCCCCATTGATGGTGTCAGCGGGAGGAATAGCGTCCCTTTGATGGTGTCAGTGGGAGGAATAGTGCCCCTTTGATGGTGTCAGCGGGAGGAACAGTGCCCCTTTGATGGTGTCAGCGGGATCAATAGTGCCCCATTGGTGTCAGCGGGATCATTAGTGCCCCTTTGATGGTGTCAGCGGGATCAATAGTGCCCCATTGATGGTGTCAGCGGGATCAATAGTGCCCCATTGATGGTGTCAGCGGGAGGAATAGCGCCCCTTTGATAGTGTCAGCGGGAGGAATAACGCCCCTTTGATGGTGTCAGCGGGAGGAATAGCACCCCTTTGATGGTGTCAGCGGGAGGAATAGTGCCCCTTTGATGGTGTCAGTGGGAGGAATAGTGCCCCTTTGATGGTGTCAGTGGGAGGAATAGTGCCCCTTTGATGGTGTCAGTGGGATCAATAGTACCCCATTGGTGTCAGCGGGATCATTAGTGCCCCTTTGATGGTGTCAGCGGGATCAATAGTGCCCCTTTGATGGTGTCAGCGGGAGGAATAGCGCCCCTTTGATGGTGTCAGTGGGAGGAATAGTGCCCCTTTGATGGTGTCAGCGGGAGGAACAGTGCCCCTTTGATGGTGTCAGCGGGATCAATAGTGCCCCATTGATGGTGTCAGCGGGAGGAATAGCGCCCCTTTGATGGTATCAGCGGGAGGAATAACGTCCCTTTGATGGTGTCAGCGGGAGGAATAGCGCCCCTTTGATGGTGTCAGCGGGAGGAATAGCGCCCCTTTGATGGTGCCAGCGGGATTAATTGTGCCCATTTGATGGTGTCAGCGGGAGGAATAGTGCCCCTTTGATGGTGTCAGTGGGAGGAATAGTGCCCCTTTGATGGTGTCAGTGGGAGGAATAGTGCCCCTTTGATGGTGTCAGTGGGAGGAGTAGTGCCCCTTTGATGGTGTCAGTGGGAGGAATAGTGCCCCTTTGGTGTCAGCGGGAGGAATAGTGCCCCTTTGATGGTGTCAGTGGGAGGAATAGTGCCCCTTTGATGGTGTCAGCAGTCAACAGATGGGACATGTTCCCAAAGGTGAACTTTAAGCTCGGTGAAGTCCAGTGAGGGTTTTTTTAAGTATGGGGGGGGGGGGGTCAGTGCATGTTTTAGAGGGTTGGGGAAGATGCCAGAAGAGAGGGAGAGAAAAAAGTGGTGGGTTAAAGAGTGTAGGATGGAGCAAAAGGTTGACTAGTATTTGCAAGGTAACGGGGTCCAGGGGGCAGGTGGTTAGATGGGATTTAAAAAAATGGTTTAGTGACTCCTTTTACAGTAGCAGGGTTATACAAGTGAAGTCTTGAGTATGAAGGTGGATACGGAATGTAAGGTGGGGGAGATTTCTGTACAGTGAAGACCTCATCACCAATTGTATCAATCTAATTTTTGAAATGATTAACAATCTCCTGGGCAGTGAGTGGAGGCAGTAATGGACGAAGTAGAGAGTTAAAGGTAGGAAAGAGTTGACAGGGGCTGTGTGGGAGGGTGTTAATGAGAGTGATAAAATAGGTCTGTTTGGCAATGTGGAGGCAGGAATTGTATTGGTTGAAGTCTTGCTGGGACTTAAATGGATTGTAAAGTTTTTTTTCAGTTAAAAATAACAAACATGTTATACTTACCTCCTCTGTGCAGTGGTTTTGCACAAAGCAGCCTGGATCCTCCTCTTCTCGGGTCCCTTTTTGGGTGCTCCTGGCCCCATCTTCCTGTTGAGTGCCCCCACAGCAAGCAGCCACAGCGCCCTCTGTCTATTCAGACACAGGAAACTGCGGCTAGGGCCCACCCCCTCTCTTTATTGGCTCACTGACTTTAAAGGACAACAGTCAGAGCGAATGGCGTGGTGCTGGGGTCTTAGCCAATGAGGAGGAGAGTCCCAGGCAGCCGAGTCTCTCCTGCAACTCCTTTCAGGTAAGGGTGGTCCCAGCGGAGGATTCGCCGCGGGATCACCCTTACGGGAAGAGGTTCCCCCCCCCGCCACGTCCCGGGTCCTTTTCCCCGCTTACCGGACCCGCCGGCAGTGCGAAAAACGATCCGGTCCCGGATTAGACAGGAAGTTGAGTGAGGGCAAGATGGCCCCCACACGACTCTATGGTCTTGGAGGACCGGGAGCGACGTCAAACGTCGTTGCCTAGCAACCGGCTTAAAGAGCCGATTATTTTTTTTAACCATTTTTTTTTTTTAAGTGCACTTGTGAGATCTGAGGACTTTTTGACCCCAGATCTCACAATAAAGAGGTCCTGTCATGGCTATTTCTATTACAAGGGATGTTTACATTCCTTGTACTGTAATAGGAATAAAAATGTTAATTTAAAAAAAAAAAAAAAACTGTGTAAAAATCAAAAATAATAAATAAAAAAAAAATGTAAGCGCCCTGTCCCCGTTAGCTCGCATGCAGAAGCGAACGCATACAGAATCCCCGCCCACATATGTAAACGGTGTTCAAACAACACATGTGAGGTATCGCCTGTGATTGTTAGAGTGAAAGCAATAATTTGAGCCCTAGACCTCCTCTGTAACTCAAAGCTGGTAACCTGTAGAAATTTTTAAAATGTCGCCTATGGGATTTTTAAGTACCAAAGTTTGTTGCCATTCCACAAGCGTGCACAATTTTGAAGCATGACATGTTGGGTATCTATTTACTCGGCGTAATATTATCTCTTACATTATGGAAAAAAATTGGGCTAACATTACTGTTTTCTTATGTTTTTAATTCAAAAAGTTAATTTTTTCCCCAAAAATTCAGTTTGGAAGACCGCTGCGCAAATACGGTGTGATAAAAAATATTGCAACGATCTCCATTTTATTTTCTAGTGTCTCTGCTTAAAAAAGAAAAAAAAAAAAAAAAATTTTAGCTTGTAGACACCAACTGTCAAAAATAGGCCTGGTCTTTAAATGGTTAATGTCTAAACCGATGGCAACAAAAGTGAGTACACCCCTTAGTAAAAATGTCCAAATTGGGCCCAATTAGCCATTTTTCCTCCCCGGTGTCATGTGACTCGTTAGTGTTACAAGGTCTCAGGTGTGAATGGGGAGCAGGTGTGTTAAATTTGGTGTTATCGCTCTCACTCTCTCATACTGGTCACTGGAAGTTCAGCATGGCACCTCATTGCAAAGAACTCTCTGAGGATCTGAAAAAAAGAATTGTTGCTCTACATAAAGATGGCCTAGGCTATAAGAGGATTGCCAAGACCCTGAAACTGAGCTGCAGCATGGTGTCCAAGACCATACAGCGGTTTAACAGGACAGGTTCCACTCAGAACAGGCCTCGCCATTGTCGACCAAAGAAGTTCAGTGCACGTGCTCCGCATCATATCCAGAGGTTGTCTTTGGGAAATAGACGTATGAGTGCTGCTAGCATTGCTGCAGAGGTTGAAGGGGTCAAGTCGTCCCAAAAGGAAGCATCTTCTAAAGATGATGCACATGCACCCCCCCCCCCCCCCATGTCCTGTGTGAATTATTTCTTTATTTTCTGATGAATTAGGATGTACAATGCATCATTACTGATGAGAGAACACTGGGAGGGAACCTATGATCAGCTCCTCCCATCCAGTATACACCCACTGGCTACACAGGAACAGTGCCCCTCCCTGGAAGTGATGTCATTAGCTTTCAGTAACCACACCCACTTGCAGCTTACATTACCACTTTCTACCTGGATGTCGGCTTGAAGAAGTGGTTGTACCCGGATCCGTTTCTTAGTGCCAGCGGTCGGCTTTCAGAAAGATAACTGATGCGGCTCAGCAGCCACTCAGCCTTTATCCCAGCGAGCTGGAGGGGACACCCCCCCCCCCTCCTGCTGCCCTGCCCGGGTCTTCCGTCCCACCGGGATACCTGAACAACCAGCCAACATATCCACTGGCTGGTTGGAGTCCCAAACAAAGCTGGATTCGTCTTTGATTGGGTCTCTAATCATGTAACCCGGAAGCAACATCCCTTCCAGTTTTCTCGGCTGCCAATGGCGCCGATTTAAAAAAAAAGTGTCAGTATTCAAAAATGCCTCATGACCCCAGATCCCTCCATAAAGAGTACCTGTCACTGCCTATTACTGTCACAAGGGATGTTTACATCCCTTATGACAGCAATAAAAGTGCTCAGATTTTTTTTTTTCAACGACTTCTGGACCGGAAGGTTTTACCCCCTTAATGACCAGGCCATATTTTGCAATTTGGCACTGCGTGAATTTAGCTGATAATTGCGCAGTCATGCAATGCTGTAGGGGGAAGGCTGCGGCAGTTCCCAAAGGTTTGGGTGGAATCAATCCAAGACAACTGGGTTATCTCCACCATTTTACAGGGGTACAAGCTGGAATTTCGGGTGACCCTGCCCTTCAGATTAGCCACAGCTCCAAGAGTTTTTACAAAAATCCTAGCTCCAGTATTGGCTGTTCTAAGGTCCCGAGGGATATCTATAATAGGATATCTGGACAATCTATTAATAATAGATCGATCGGCTTTGGCTCTAAGCCAAAATGTCCATCAGACAGTACAGTTCTTAGAACGTCTGGGTTGGATACTGAACTTGGTAAAGTCAACATTACAGTCGGTCTAGCATCTGGAATATCTGGGTCTTCTTGTGGACACAGCACAGGCAAAGATATTCTTGCCAGAGACACCATCTTCCCTAGTAACATCATGCAACAGCGTACAGTGGTGATCGAAAGTTTGGGCACCCCAGGTAGAAATTTGTATTAATGTGCATAAAGAAGCCAAGGAAAGATGGAAAAATCTCCAAAAGACATCAAATTACAGATTAGAAATTCTTATAATATGTCAACAAAAGTTAGATTTTATTTCCATCATTTACACTTTCAGAATTACAGAAAACATAAAAATGGTGTCTGCAAAAGTTTGGGCACCCTGCAGAGTTAATATCTTGTACTGCCCCCTTTGGCAAGTATCACAGCTTGTAAACGCTTTTTGTAGCCAGCCAAGAGTCTTTTAATTTTTGTTTGAGGTATCTTTGCCCATTCTTCCTTACAAAAGTCTTCCAGTTCTTTGAGATTTCTGGGCTGTCTGTCACGCACTGCTCTTTTAAGGTCTATCCATAGATTTTCAATTATGTTGAGTTCAGGAGATTGTGAAGGCCATGGCAAAACCTTCAGTTTATGCCTCTTGATGTAATCCCCCGTGGATTTCGAGGTGGGTTTAGGATCATTATCCATTTGTAGAAGCCATCCTCTCTTTAACTTCAGCTTTTTCACAGATGGCATCAAGCTACCATCCAAAATTTGCTAAAATGTTATTGAATCCATTTTTCCTTCTACTCGTGAGATGTTCCCTATGCGACTGGCTGCAATACAACCCCAAAGCTTGATTGATCCACCCCCATGCTTAACAGTAGGACAGAGGTTCTTTTCATTAAATTCTGTGCCCCTTCTTCTCCAAACTTACCTTTGCTCATTCCGGCCAAAAAGTTAAATTTTAACCTCATCGGTCCACAGAACTTGTTTCCAAAATGCATCAGGCTTATCTATATGTTCATTTGCAAAGTTCAAATGCTGATTTTTGTGGTGAGGACGTAGAAGAGGTTTTCTTCTGAAGACTCTTCCATGAAGACCATATTTGTACAAGTATCTCTTTATAGTGGAATAGTGTACCACAACTCCAGTGTCTGCCAGATCTTTCTGGAGAGATCGTGCAGTCAAACGTGGGTTTTGAATTGTTTTTCTCACAATCCTGCGAGCTGTTCTGTCTGATATTTTTCTTGGTCTTCAAGATCTTGCTTTAACTTCCACTGTTCCTGATGACTGCCATTTCTTAAATTACATTCCGAACAGAGGATATTGACTTCTGAAAACGCTTTGCTATCTTCTTATAGCCTTCTCCAGCTTTGTGAGCGTCAACTATTTTCAGTTTCAGTTTTCTAGACAACTGCTTAGAAGATCCCATTACGCTGTTGGGGCAAGGTCAGATGAGTCTGGGCATTTAAAACCTTTGAGATTGACATCACCTGGTCTTCCCAGACGATGATTGAGAACAATCCATGGCACTGGCAGGTCTCAGCCTTGCAAAGGGGGCAGTGCATGCTATAAATTCTGCAGGGCGCCTAAACTTTTGCAGACACCATTTTTTTGTTTTCTGCAATTTTGAAAGTGTCAATGATGGAAATAAAATCTAACTTTTGTTGATGCATAAGAATGTCTAATCTGTAATTTAATGCCTTTTGGAGATTTTTCCATCTTTCCTTGGCTTCTTTATGCACATTAATACAAATTTTTACCTGGGGTGCCCAAACTTTCGATCACCACTGTACGCTGTTGCATGATGTTACTAGGGAAGATGGTGTCCTCATTCGAGGCTATTCCCTATGCTCCATTCCATGCCAGACCCTTGCAGAGCAACATTCTGTCTACCTGGACCAGAAAGGTTCAGTCTCTGGACTGACCCATGTCTCTGGAACCAAGAGTATGTCAGAGTCTAAATTGGTGGATGTAGAAATCTAGAGAAAGGGAAATCCTTTCTTCCAGTGACTTGGAAGAATGTCACTACAGATGCCAGTCTCTCTGGCTGGGAAGCGGTTTTTGAGGAAGCCACTGTCCAGGGGAAATGGTCTTGGGTAGAGAAAGGTCCCCCCATCAACATTTTGGAAATCCGAGCAGTCAGTCGGGCTTTGAAATTCTGGACGTCCAGGCTTCAGGGTCACCCTGTCAGGGTACAATCCGACAATGCCACTTCTGTGGCTTATATCAACCATCAAGGAGGCATAAGGAGTCGGTCAGCTCAGAAAGAGATGGACTTCATCCTGTCTTGGGCAGAGAACTTTGTGCCATGCCTGACAGCAGTTTTTATTCCGGGAATAGAGAACCGGCAGGCAGACTTTTTAAGTCATCAACAGATGTTTCCGGGGGAATGGTCTTTACACCCCGAGATTTTTCAATCAATCTGCCTACGCTGGGGGGTCCCAGATGTAGATCTGTTGGCATCCAGGTTTAACAACAAGTTTAAGAAATTTGTGTCCAGGGATCCACTCGCAGTCGGAGTGGATGCTTTGGGGGCTCCTTGGGAGGAGTATTCCCTGATATATGCCTTTTCTCCGGTGCAGCTGATACCGCGTCTATTGTGCAGAATCCAGCTAGAGGGGAAACCAGTGATTCTGGTAGCTCTGGCATGGCCGAGGAGGGTTTGGTTTGCACAAATCCAGAGATTGGCAGTGACGAGGCCTTGGGCCCTTCCTCTGAGCCCGGACCTACTCTCTCATGATCCGATATTCCACCCTCCTGTACAGTCTCTAAATTTGACGGCTGGGCTATTGAAGCCTTAATCTTTAAGGAGCAGGGTGTATCTTGCCCTGCAGTTCATACACTGATAAATGTTAGAAAACCAGTCTCTAGAAACATTTATTACAGAGTCTGGAAATCCTACATTGCCTGGTATGAGGCCAGGAAATGGCATCCCTGCAATTATATAATTGGGAGAATTCTAGCTTTCCTTCAAGCAGGAGTAGATATGAAGTTAGCACTATCAAAGGGCAGATTTCAGCCTTATCCGTTTTCTTTCAGGTACCGATCGCTTCCCATTTGTTGGTTCAGACCTTCGTCAGGGAAATGTTAGGTTTGCTTCTGCCTGTGAAGCCACCATTATATCCTTGGGACTTAAATTTGGTTTTGGCAGTTTTGCAGAAACAGCCTTTTGAGCCTCTGGGGCAAGTTCCCCCGGTTCTTTTGACCAGAAAACTGGTCTTTTTGATTGCTATAACTTCAGCTAGAAGGGTATCGGAACTAGCAGCTCCTTCTTGTAATGAGCCATTCTTAATATTTCATCAAGATAGGGTGATTTTATGTCCACACCCAGGTTTTTTGCCCAAGGTGGTGTCCACCTTTCATTTAAATCAGGACATTATACTACCTTCCTTTTTTTCCAGATCCTCACTTATTGCATTCTCTTGATGTAATGCGTGCACTCAAGTTATACCAACAGGAAACCGCTTGGATTCGTAAGACAAAGAGCTTGTTTGTGCTGCCAGAAGGCCCCAGAAAGGGGTTGGCAGCATCTAAATCTATGATTTCTTTTAGGGATGCACCGAATAATCGGCGGCCGAACATTATTCGGCCGAAAATAGGGAAAATGGCACTTTCGGTGTTCGGCCGAATAAATCAAAAGGCCGAATAATTTAAGCCGAACAATGTCTCTCAACTCATTGCGGCTCGCGGTCCTCTATTATGTCCTCTGCAGTAACCCTCTGATATGTATGCATTCTCTGTAGCTTCCGCCCTGACCGCGGCTCGCGGCTCCCTTCCCGCTGGTGTCCTGTCCGGCCGCGTAGGGGGGTGTGACGTCACGCGCGCGTCCCGCCCCCTGCTCCTGACTGGCGGCTCCTTCACACTTGGTCCACGCCCCGCCCCCCCTGTTCGCGGCATTTGGCTCTGGCTGCAGTTATAGAGGTATGTGATGTGCAGCTGAGCACATTTGGGAGAGAAGAATACAGTTGCTGGCAGCTGCACAAGCATTAGTGTGCAGACTGCCATATGTTGTTGCCACAGTGCCCTATAAAGTGCCCCTTGACATAAAATGTGGCCATCAGCGTGCCCCTTATTTTATGCTAAGGGACATGCTGATGAGCATATTTTATGTTAAGGGGCACTCTGATGGGCATATTTCATTTTAAGGGGCACGCTAATGGGCATATTTTATGTTAAGAGCAATGCTGATTTAAATGTTTTGTTTTGCCCATCAGAGTGCCCCCTAACATAAAATGTGCCCATCAGCGTGCCCCCTGACATAAAATGTGCCCATCAGCGTGCCCCCTGACATAAAATGTGCCCATCAGAGTGCCCCCTAACATAAAATGTGCCCATCAGAGTGCCCCCTAACATAAAATGAGCCCATCAGCGTGCCCCTTATTTTATGCTAAGGGACATGCTGATGAGCATATTTTATGTTAAGGGGCACTCTGATGAGCATATTTTATGTTAAGGGGCACTCTGATGGGCATATTTTATGTTAAGGGGCACGCTAATGGGCATATTTTATGTTAAAAAATGTGAAACACCGCGTTCGGTATTCGGCCTTCGGCCTTCGGCCAAGCATTTTATTATTATTCGGCTTCGGCTTCGGCCAAGAATTTCATTTCGGTGCATCCCTAATTTCTTTATGGATTCACCAGGTTATTAGCCAGGCCTATGATTTAGTAGGGAAAGTTCCACCTTTTCCTGTAAAGGCACATTGTATCAGAGGAGTAGGTGCCTCTTGGGCACATAACCATCAGGCCTCTATGGCTCAGATTTGTAAAGTCGCGACCTGGTCGTCAGTGCATACGTTAACTAATTTTTATCGAGTGGATGTTGGGACCCAGAAGGAATCTGCATTTGGCCTGCAGTGTTCTGCAGGCAGTGGTGTAATCCTTTTTTGGGGTCAGAGGACAACCCTTTGTGAGGTCTGTCCGTGAGCGCATATAGAGTGTCTGACTTCCTAACAGACTCCGTAGCTACCAGGTACGTCCGTAGCTGCCAGGTACAGCGACGTATGGTATGTTGCTGTGCCTACAGCGGCCACTCATCTGCAGTAACATGCGGGCTGGTAGTTAGGTGGTTAATTGACAACTTTGTGTAAAAAAAAAATAAAAATAAATACATTTTTATTTTTATTCTGCATTTTCTAAAAACTTGTGAAAAAAAATATGAAGTCTTCAAAAGACTCACCATACTTCTTAGAAGATACCTTGGGGGGGTAGTTGCTTTCCAAAATGTGATCCCTTTTGTGGGTGTTTCCCTGTTGTCCTGCCATTTCAGAGACTCAAACATGATAATCAGGAAATTAGATGTGTAATTTATGTTTCTTGGAAGCCCAAAGGTGCTCCTTGGAATTTGGGCCCATCTATGCATCTAGGCTGTGAGAGTCTCACACATGTAGTATCCCCGTACTTGGGAGGAGTAGTAGAATGTGTTTTGGTGTGTATTACAGCTTCAAAAAATCACTATGCTTCTCACTAAATACCTTCTGACTGTCTGCTTTCCAAAAATTGGGTCATTTGGGTGGTAGTTGTACTGTCCTGGCATTTTAGGGCCTCAAGAAATGATATAGGCATTCAGTACATCAAGATTAATCTATTTTAAAAAACATATGCTGTGATTTGTAGATTCCATGACTTTCACTCTGACTAAAAGATGTACACTAATTTGTTGTTTTTCACCAAGAAAATGTAGCAGAATATATTTTTGGCTAAACGTATGAAGAAATATTTTGTTTGCAAAGTTTTATAACAAACCAAGAAAAATATATTTTTTTAACATTTTTGGGCTTTGTTTCATTTCATCTATAGCAAAGAAAAAAAAACTCAGTGGTGATGAAAGCAGAACTTTACCCAAAAGGGGAAGTCCTGCTTTTCTGCCACCTCCTCCCTCATCTATCATCGTTGGAAACAGATGACAGGTGCCAATTCCCACTTCTTCTGCTCGCATCGACAAGGCGATCTGAGTGGAAGTTGCCCCCACCCCCTTTGCCTGCGGCCTTCTGGGACCTGAGATGTGTCCCAGAAGGCAGCTGGCAAAGGGGAGGGCAACTTTCACTGACCAATAACAAAATAGAGCACTGCTCCTGCATGCGCAGTGGGAAGCCAGCTGTGAAGCTGCAAGGAGCTTGGATGAAGACCTGGAACTGTCAGTGAAACCGGTATTTACATATGTGGCCCCACAGAAGAAAACTCACCTGTGATATGTGAGGCTGGAAGGGGTTTAAATAAGTACCAAATATAGTAACTGTGATGCTCAAGCCTCATAAAATAACACAAAACTTCCTTTTCTTTCCCTTACTGAGTCCAGTCCTCCATTTGAGTCTCACATGCTGCCCATCTCAGGCACTGCAGGTCACTGTGGAAGGGTTTCAGTAAAAGGGATAATTCTGCCAATCGTGAAAGCAGTTGGCAGGACTAGGTATGGTCAGGTGCTGAGTGACCATGTACAGTTCTGGAAATTGGCAGTAACAACGCTAATAACCACACCCCCTACAACCCCCACCCACTGTAGTAGAAACATGCACAGACTACATGAAAGTTGCAACTATGCTCTGAATTCAGGAGCAGTGTAGCATTGTTGCCACACTCTCATAGAGAGCTGCATTAGATGGACTCCACTGACATGATCAACAAGTATTTGTGTGACTTTGTAGGGAGACTAAGCCCCAGTTCACACTAGAATAAGGTGTGGGGAAACTCGGGATCCCTGCGCATTTCACACAGCGTTTAACCGGTTGCCGACCGGCCAGGCAGAGTGACGTACCGGTACGTCACTCGCCTGTCACTTCCTTGTGAGCCAATAGCGGGCGAGCGCGTGCCCGCGGAGGCGCGCGCCCGCCGCGGCTCGTTCACAGGGAAGTTAGTGCGTGTGACCGGTGGACCCGATGTCCGCCGGTCACTCGCCGATCGTCGGTACAGAGGGAGAAAGTCAGGCGGCTGATGTAAACAAGCCGCCTGTCATTCTCCCCTGTGTAGAAACAGTGATCACACGGTTCTACTATGTAGGACCGTTGATCAGTGTTCCTACACTAGTAGCCACAGCCAATCACAGTAGAAAGCACGCCCCTAGGGACACACTTAACCCCTCCCTCCCCAATAAAGTTAACCCCTTCCCTGCCAGTGTTATTTTGCAGTAACAGTGCATATGTATAGCACTAATTACTGCAGTAATGTTACTGGTAACCCCAAAAGTGTCAAAAATGTCAGTCAAGGGTCCGATCTGTCCGTCGCAGTACCACCAAAAAAATTGCAGATCGCCGCCATTACGCGTTAAAAAAAAAAACACCAAAAATGACAGAAATCTTTCCCTTAGTTAGTAAACGCAATAACTTTTGCGCAAACCAATCAAAATACGCTTTTTGTGATTTTTTTTTTTTTGTGAGGGATCTATTGTTGCTGTAAAGCCCCGTACACACGTACCGATTGTCGGCCGTAAATATTCGATCGGCCGATTGTAGGCTTGTTAGTATGATGCTGCCGACAGCGCATTTTCGGCCGAACAGAATCTGTCGTGCAGGCATTAAAATTTTTGACAGACAGCAGATTAGCAAGACTGTGCATGCTCAGAAAAGAAAAAAGACAAGGAAAGTTAACCATCACATGACATCACTTCTGCAGTCGGCTGTTGTTGGCCGACAAAATTCGTGTGCAGTCTTTTGCAATTTTCAACAGACACGACAGCCTTGGACAAAAGACGGCCGATCGTTCGGCCGACGATCGGTACGTGTGTACGAGGCTTAAGTGTTCTATTGTTAGTGGCTGCAGGGGATCTATTTCACAGCCTTTCATTCCCAAATTCAATACAGACTACATTGCACAAAAAAAATGTCATTTTTCTGTATTCTCTAGGTAAAGGGTGGAACCAAAGGACGGTGCTTGGAGGTGGGTATGGGGCCAGAGACAAGGGGTGACTCAGAAAGGGGAAGTACCTGCACCTATTCTCTGAGAAAAAAAGCCCTGTTCATATTACTTAGGTTTGGTACATCTAAATCTTTAAGTCCAAATGCAGCTTATAAAAGTCGATAATTATGAGAAAGGATGCAAGAATGATCGTAGCGTACTGGTGTCAGCATCCTGCTGATGCGTTTTATCCAATGGGATTTCTTCAGAAGCGCTGAAGAAATCCCATTGGATGAAATGTGTCAGACGTTGCCTACGATCCGCGGCAACTTTTTTATTCACTCTGGAAGCTTTTTAGCGTTTTTACCTTGCGAGTATCAGTTTTAATAAACGTTGTACTACTGCAACGGACCTTCACTATGTGTGGCTCTGTCATTCTCTTTTGGTGCCATCATTTGCTTTTGTGAGAATATACGCTTATCCAGCCAACAAGTGTGGTCGTCTTCTGATCTGAATTGATTCCTGGCCAGCTGCGAGGCTTACCCCTGGTCATTGCCATATTGTATGGTGCATTTCCTACATGCTCATCACTTTCTTTTCTCTGGTAAGGAGATTTGATTGGCACTGTGGTGTGCTGCATTTTTTACACTGAAGCTGGTGCTGGGATTTCTTGCATCGTTTCTCATGATTATGGACTTTTATATCTTGTTATAGCGCTGCATTTGGACTTTTAGATTCTTGTGTTTTTTGCTTTTAACAAAAATGATGCTAGCCACTTTTTATTTCATGCTTTATTTGTTCTAGCGCGGATATCTCCCTCATCATACACATGTTTGGTACATCTAAAGTTGATTGTACAGTCAAATTATAATAATTGTATATAAAAACCTATGAAACATATTTGTTCTACCAGAATTGTTTTCCTATGTAATAGTATTCTGTTTGTTTTTCCTTTTCAGGCACATGTGTAAAGCTTGAGACTACTCATGGCTTCTCATCTGAGAAGCCTAGTGAGAACCTGCCAATGTTACTCATTGCTACATAACACTTTTAGATGTGGAGTTTTGAAGAAAAGAGGCTTGAGTAATGATACATCAAAGTATCACCGTAGAGTTGTTGTGACAGGTATTGGAATAGTATCCCCTCTTGGCATTGGCACACAACTGGTATGGGATCGACTCATATTAGGAGAAAATGGAATGGTCTTTCTTCAAGGAGATGAATATAAAAATATCCCTTGTAGAGTAGCTGCTCGTGTCCCCAGAGGTCATGCAGAAGGGAATTTTAGTGAAGAAAAATATGTTTCCCAGTCAGATATAAAGGCAATGTCACCTGCAACGATTATGGCCCTAGCAGCTGCAGAGCAAGCAATAATCGATGCAAACTGGATTCCAAACTCTGAAGAGGAACAAGTGTCTACTGGGGTGTCGATAGGCATGGGAATGGTGCCCCTCGATGACATCGCAGAGACTGCCATGTTGTTTAAAGCGAAAGGGTATAACAAAGTCAGTCCCTTTTTTGTTCCGAGGATATTAGTCAATATGGCTGCTGGGCACGTCAGTATTAAATACAAACTTAAAGGACCAAATCACTCTGTATCCACCGCTTGCACTACCGGAGCTCATGCTATTGGAGACTCATTTCGATTTATCACCCATGGGGATGCTGATGTTATGGTGGCTGGAGGAACAGAGTCCTGCATCAGCCCATTGTCAGTTGCTGGATTTGCAAGGGCTCGAGCACTCAGTACTAACTCTAATCCTGACAAGGCTTGTCGACCTTTCCATCCTGAAAGAGATGGATTTGTTATGGGAGAGGGATCGGCTGTGCTGGTACTAGAAGAATATCAACATGCAATGGCAAGAAATGCTAAAATCTATGCTGAAATTTTGGGGTATGGACTGTCGGGCGATGCTGGTCACATAACTGCTCCTAGTTCAGAGGGTGATGGTGCATTCAGGTAAATGTGGGATTTCAGGCATGCCTTAGTCTTTACTTCTTTAAAGCTTTGAATTAGCAGTCTAAAGTTTAACCACTTTAGGACCGGAGGATTTTCCTGCTTTACGTCCCGGCCACTTTTTGCAACTTGGCACTGTGCGAATTTAACTGACAATTGCGCGGTCATGCAACGTCGTACCCTAACGAAATTTACGTCCTTTTTTTCCCACAAACAGAGCTTTCTTTTGGTGGTATTTGATCACCTCTGCGCTTTTCATTTTTTGCTATATTAATAAAAAAAGAGCGACAATTTTGAAAAAATAACAATATTTTTCTACTTTGACAGTTAAAAAATATTCAATATATTCAATTTTTGTCATATATTTAGGCCAAAATGTATTTAGCTACATGTCTTTGACAAAAAAATTCTCAATGAGCGTATTTTTAACCGCTTTAAGACCGGAAGATTTTACCCCATTCCTGACCAGGCCATATTTTGCAATTCGGCACTGCGTTATTTTAACGGACAATTGCGCGGTCGAGCGATGCTGTACCCAAATTTGATTTATGTCCTTTTTTTCCCCACAAATAGAGCTCTCTTTTGGTGGTATTTGATTACCTGTGCAATTTTTTACTTTTTGCGCTATAAACAAAAAAAGAGCGACAATTTTGAAAAATAACAATATTTTTTAAATTTTTTTATATGAAATTCCACAAAAAAAATGTAAAAATCTAAATTTTTTAACATTTTAGGCCAATTTGTTTTCTGCTACATATTTTTGGTAAAAAAAATCGCAATAAGCGTATTTTGATTGGTTTGGGCAAAAGTTATTGCAGCTACTAACTACTGGAAATGTATGTCACTTTTATTGTTTTTTTTTTTTAACTAGTAATGGCGGCGATGTTGCGGCAGACAGATCGGACCCCTAACTGACATTTCTGACACTTTTGGGGGTACCAGAGACATTACTACAGTAATCAGTGCTATAAATATGCACTGTTACTGTAATAATGACACTGGCAGGGAAGGGGTTAACTTTATTGGTGATCAAGGGGTTAAATATATGCCTGGTGCTTACTGACGTGTGTGGGGGGAGGGGACTGTGTGACAAAGGCACAGATCGCAGGTTCAGCTATGCTGAATCCTGTAATCTGTCCCTGCCTGTCACTTAGGAGATCCGCCCGCTTCGTTTACACAAGCGGGCGGATCTCCTCACTCGATCGCCGACGATCGGGGAAGAGCGGCGGTGATCACCGCCTCTCCTCCCCTGGCCCGACTCCCGCTGTGTCTGAATACAGCTGGAGCGAGCCTCCGGCGTTGTGCGCACGTCGCCCACAAGGGGAGGAGTCCAGCGACGTAGGTCTACGTCGATGGACGATATCGAACCACTTTGCCGCAGTACGCTCCATGTGAGCGGTCGGTAAGTGGTTAAAGTGGAACTTTAGTCAGAAAATTAAGTCCTGCTAGATGACTTCAGGCTGGCTCATTCTTGAGGTATAGCTATGTAAAACATTAAAAATATGTGGTTATACTGTTTAACCATTTGCCAACCATCGGCCGTAGTTTTACTGAGGCAGGTCAGCTCTATTACGCGAAACAATGTACCTGTACGTCGCTTCGTGTAATAGATAGTGGGGGCGCGAGCGTGCCGCCGAAGGCGCGCAGATTGGCCAGAGGGGGAGCCAATTAGTGCGTCTGGCGGATGCGATGTCTGCCGACCACCCGCAATCTCTCCCCATCGAAAAAATGAGGCAGACCGCTGTTCTGTCAGAGATGAACACAGGGATTCTGTGTTCCAACTATTTAGGAACACAGGTGTCTGTGTTCATCCACTTAGTCAATCCCCCATACAGTTAGAAAGCACTCCCTAGAAGCACAATTAACCCTTTGATCGCCCCATGGTGTTAACCTCTTCCCTGCCAGTGTCATTAGTACAGTAACAGTGTATAGTTTTAGCACTGATTACTATAGTGATGTCACTGGTCCCCTCTGTCAATTAGGAGTCTGATCTGTCTGCCGCAATGTCGCAGTCCTGCTAAAAAATCGCTGATTGCCGCCATTACTAGTAAAAAAATAAAATAAAAATGACATAAATCTATCCCCTTTTGTGCAAACCAATCAATAAACACTTATTGGGATTTTTTTTTTTTCTACCAAAAATATGTGTCAGAATATATATAGGCCTAAATTGATGAAAAATTTATATTTTTATAATTTTTTTTTATTGGGAATGTTTTATAGCAGAAAGTAAAAAATATTGTGTTTTTTAAGAATTGTTGCTCTTTTTTTGTTTATAGTGCAAAAAATAAAAATTGCAGAGGTGATCAGATACCACCAAAAGAAAGCTCTATTTGTGGGGAAAAAAGGACATCAATTTTATTTGGGTACAGCGTCACACATCCACGCAATTGTCAGTTAAAGTACTGCAATGCCGACTCCCGCGAGCTGATGTACCCCTACGTCGATTCATGCAGCTGAGACAGCCTGCCATAGTAAAACTGCGGCGGGCGGTTGGCAAGTGGTTAATAATGTGGAAAGTATGTTCCTTGCTAAAGAACAATTTTTTTTTTTTTTATCAGCTTGTTAATGGGTAACGTTTCACTTGAAGGGTAAAGCTAAAGCATGCTAAATAAGTTTTTAAATAAAATTCCTCTGTTTTTAGTACATACCATATTTTATTTCCAGCGATGCTAGCGATGCCAGCGATGGGGTCTCTGCGCTTCCCTATTCAATACAGGCAGATTATGGCTGGTGGGAAGGGCCGGCACCCTGCTTCAGTACTCCTGAAGGAGAGCTCTGCCTTAACCACTTCAATACTGGGCACTTTCACCCCCTTCCTGCCCAGGCCAATTTTCAGCTTTTAGCGCTGTTGCATTTTGAATGACAATTGCGAGGTCATGCAACACTGTACCTAAACCAAATTTAGGTCATTTTTTCCCACAAATAGAGTTTTCTTTTGGTGGTATTTGATCACCGCAAGGTTTTTTCTTTTTTGCTAAACAAATAAAAAATGGCCGAAAAGTTTTTTTGTTTATGTTATACAATTTTGTAAATAGATACGTTTTTTCCTGCACTGATGAGCACTGATGGGGTGGCACTAATATGCAGCACTGATAGGCAGCACTGATGGGCACTGATATGTGGCACTGATAGGTAGCACTGATATGCAGCACTGCTGGGCACTGATAGGTGGCATTGATGGGCACTGATAGGCGGCACTGATAGGTGGCACTAATGGGCACTGATAGGCAGCATGGGTGGGAAATAATGGGCACTGGTGGGCGGCACTGATAGATGGCAATGATGGGCACCGGTGGGCAGCACTGATGGGGAGGGCACTGGCGGCCTGATTGCCATCCCTGGTGGCCATGGTGGGCATCCTTGGGGTCATGGGTGGGCATCCCTGGTGGTTCTATTGGCACCCCCTCCCCAAGGGTCTGCACTGGTAATCAATGCTCTGATTACCAGTGCAGAACCCCCCCCCCCCTGTCAGGAGAGCCGCAGATCGGCTCTCCTCTACTCGTGCCTGTCAGGCACGAACTGAGGAAAGCCGATCAACGGCTCTTCCTATTTACTATGTGACCAGCTGTGACAAATACTGTAGCTGCTAACTTTTAATTTAAGGACACTTACCTGTCCAGGGATACCGCGATTTTGACACCCCAAGCCGATTCGTTCATCGGCTTCAGGTGCAGGCGTCGGCATTGCAAGTAAGAGGAACCAGCAGTGAAGCCATCAGGCTGCACAGCTGGTTTGCTCCTGCGCATGCTTGCACAAGATTGCTTTATAGCAGGATGCTGATGAGAGCTACATGAAAAATTACATCAAATAAGCGAGCAAAAGAAAACAAATTATAATCAAATCAAATAAATCTAAGTAAGTTTGGTTTAGTTTTCCCAAGAGAAAAATATACAAAATAGAGTCTTTCATTTCAAACAGTAACTATCTGTTATTAAATGTAATTGTTCCTTAATTAAGGGGGGGGGGGGATGAATTAGATGATTTTAAATATAATTTTTTTGTTTATATAATAAAATAAAAACCCAGATGTGATTAGATACCACTAAAAGAAAGCTCTATTTGTGTGAAAAAATTATATAATTACAGCGTTGCATGATTGCGCAATTACCAGTCAACGTAGCACAGTGCTAGTTAGCATAAAATAGCCTGATCATGAAGGGGGTAAAAGCTTTCGGAGCTCAAGTTGGCATGAAAGAGAAGTGTGCATTATGGGGTACCAAAAGAAACTCCTAAAGTATATCTATAGTATAGCCAGAACTTCTTTTTTTCTTGTTTGTGTTGGTGTCGTGTTGGGGAGACTTCCATTCACTTTCTGTCCTGGAGACACACCAGGAAATAGTAAGAAATCTCTCCAGAGTAAATTTCGGCCACCAAAATTTTCTGCCAAAAATGGGCTTATTCCATTTCGGCCGAAAATGGGTTAAATATGCCGATACTTAGGATGGCCGCCGCGGGCACAGCGCAGGTTTCAAAGAACCCGCCTCTGGCCGGCGGCCCGCCTCCCGGTGATGTCACTACTACTGCGATCTGTGCATGAATGAATTAACACACCGGGTGGGCGAGCGGCCGCTAATAGCTATAACTATGTGAGCGCTTCACTTCCCTGTCAGGCATGTATCTCCGCTGACAGGGAAGTGAAGCGCTCACATAGTTATAGCTATTAGCGGCCGCTCGCCCACCCGGTGTGTTAGTTCATTCATGCACAGATCGTAGTAGTAGTGACATCACCGGGAGGCGGGCCGCCGGCCAGAGGCGGGTCTTTTGAAAGGAAGGACACCGGAGGACGCTGAGGCAGGGGGGGGGGGAGGGATGCTGAGGCAGGGGAGGGGGGGAGATGCTGAGGCAGGGGAGGGGGGGGAGACACTGAGGCGAGCTTACCATTGGTATTAGTATTATGCAGCATGAGGGGGTTAATGTATTGCCACTGCTGGTCACTGATGAATTAGTGACCGACCAGTGGCAGTTAATTAACCCCTTTTGTGCTGCATTAGTGCAACCAGTGTTAATTAACACTGCTACTGGTTGCACTAATGCAGCACAAAGGGGTTAATTAACTGCCACTGGTTGGTCACTAATTCATCAGTGACCAGCAGTGGCAATACATTAACCCCCTCATGCTGCATAGTACAAATACCATTGGTAATTAAATTAACCACTATACTGCGACAGTGTGGCAACTACAAGTGTACGCCTGCCTGTTTTTGGTGTATGCCCCTGTTCTATCTATTTTAAAATTATTTGGGGGAAAAAAGTCATTTTCGGTTTCGGTTTTCGGCCAAGGGCATCCTGCATTTTCAGGTTCTGGCCCAGAATTATCATTTCGGTGCATCCCTAGTGATTTTTCCATCACTTTCTGTAGCATAGACATGGTCAACAGGAAAAAAAGGGGTTACATTTCTTCCCAACTCTAGTTAAAAAAAAAAAAAAAAAAAAGTTTTGACCATAACTACAAGATGTTTCCGTCTTTTTACTTACCCATTAAACATACCCTGACCTAGACCCTAACGATTAAAGTGTATGTCAAGCCAAAACTTTTTTCTAGCTATGAACCCCTGACCCGCTTTTTTGCCTTGTGGGGCCTAATTAGAGTGATTTACCCCAATTTTCTGTACTACTGGCAAAGTTTTATTCCAGACAGTGAGGTGAAAATTTAATTTGTCAACTTGTTAAAAATGTTTTTTTATATATTTGATCAGATTTTTATTTTTCATTTTTACATGTGATATCATTGGGCAGGTGACATTTACTCTTTTTGGAGACATTAGGGGTCTTATAGACCCCAACGTCTCATCTGCCCTTCACATCTTCTAACTAAGCCCAGATCTGCTAGGATAGATGTGTCCCCTGGCTGTGTCGGCCAGCAAATGGTGGATCTGAAATAGGAAGTGATTAAATCGTCGCTACCAGTTCCTTTTTTTACATCTGAGAGCAAGGCATGGATATGCCCCACTCTTCATCCTGAAACTAGAGGTTGCAATCCTGGGCTCCCAGTAATATTGGGGGAGTCCCGGGGCCATTGTCGGGGGGGGGGGGGGTTGCTATGCTTGCTGCCAAAGCAGGGCTCAGGCTAATGCTTGCAGTAGCAGCCATCAGCTTGTGGTTATAGGAGAAGTATAGACAAAGCTCTTTTGCCTATACTTCTCATATGGATCACAGAAGCGCAGTTTATTCTGCACTCCTGTGACCTGTTTTTTACAGCCGGGATTCACCCAGATGCCTGGACCGGCACCCAGTCCAGCCTCTCAGCAAGCTACTGATAGCCTGAGCCAGACTCTCCTGCCCCTCCAAAGTCAAGGGTACCAGTGAGCGCTTGAGGGGCAGAGCAGAAAGCTGGTGACTGACAGTCACCGTTCTCTGCTCAGAGCAGAGGGGGGGAACTGAGCAATCAGCGATGTTTGATCGCTCAGTCCTTGGGGTAGAGCTGGTGGGGGACAGCTGCATTTGGGATCAGTGCTGCAGCCATCTAGGTGAGTATGATATATATTTATTTTTTTTTTTTGGTATTCCCGAACCTCTCAAGTTCACTCCAAAGAGATGAACTAGCTAAGACCCTTTTAAAGGGCCCCCAAAGCAGCAGGGAGGGGTTGACAATGCTATAAAACTGCGAAACTAGTAAAATGCAGACACACTCTATAGCTAGCAAAACTGTCCCTAGTTTATTCACACCTGCAAATGCACCCTTGCTTTGATTCGATGCAAGAACCCTAGTGGGGGTTCTCGCGATAAGCTGCTGGGGGCAGCCTCATTGATTGCAATAGGAAGCTGCCAGCCCCTGCAGCCACTCGCATCATCCATATGACAATCACGTGCAAGTAATGAGTCCTGGATGCAGACTGCCTGCGTCCAAGGCCACTCTCTCACATGTGATTGCTACATGAGAGATGCACCCTAAATGCGACAGTGGCTTTGCAGAAAAGGGCCCAAAGTCCTGTCATGGTTTTAACCCCAGGGCACTAGATCCCACCTGCTCATACAGTTTTTTTCTGGTTACCTGGCACTATATTCTTCCATATATTCTGTAGTATTGATGGAATCCATATTCTATAGCTTAGTCTGTCGTGTTAGCCGCTGCATACAAATATCTGCCGTTTCCATGGAAACAAAACTTTCATTCACCTTTTTAAGTTTCTTGTGTGGTGTTTTAATTGGCCCTGTTCCTTTTCATGTTTAATCGAGCCTTCCCTCTGAACCGCAGCAGAATATGAAATGCAGTTCTCAAAAAGCAGCAATTTCTTGGAAAAGATTGTTATCTTTCACCCAGGAATAAATCTATAATGCTGAGAATAGTCCAGGAATCGAAGCTTTCAGGATAATGAAAACCTCCAGCAGCTATGGTTTTATTGAAAGGACGGCTACTTCTGAAACTTCTTGTTATGTGTTTCACTGCAGACCCAAGCCTATCTTTAACTGGTTTCCCGTGAAGATGTGCAGAGATCAGTCTTTGATCATAAGAATTATTATCTGCAATTGTGTACATCTAATAATAGTTATTGATAGTGTCTATGACACACTGGATGATTAGCTGAATCCAGTTGGTGTGCTGCCAGAACCTCCATCCCTGAATGCAAACTGTGTGTGTCTAGGGCAGGGCTGGACAAGGGGTGGGCAGGAGGGGCGGCTGCCGTGGGCACAGTGGGGATTTGTGCTAGAAGGGGTGATTTGGAGGGAGGGGGGATTTGTACTAGGAGGGTGGATTACTGTTAGGAAATGGGGATTTGGGGTGGATGCTTTGTGCTAACAGGTATGATTGAAGAGATTTGTGCTACCAGGAAAATTTTGGGGGGAGGAGGGAATTGTACTGGGAAGAGGGTTTTTTTTTTTTTTGGGGGAGAATTTTGGTTTGCAAAAGGGAATTTATGCTTAGAGGGTAAGTGTGAAGATTAATGCTTGCCTCTTTTTTTTTTTTTTTTTTTGGGGGGGGGGGGGGTTTGCTGACACAATGCTCGAATGTTTTTTTTTTTTCCATTTGGCATATTTGCCCTGGGCACTAGATGACCTTGCCCCAGCACTGGTCTAGGGCTGGTCAGAGGCCCTACTTACATGTAAGCACTCAGATCTGCAGGTAAATGTGAACAGCAGCAGCACCACCCATTAATTCATACAAGGTATAAATCTTGCCATGCTGTTGCAGGCTGCAGCTGTTTGCACAAGTAGTGTGTGTAGAGGTAGTTTTTTTTTTTTTTTCATTCAATAGGTTTTTATTGAGTTTTTACATAAGCAAATATTAGAACAAATATAACAGGAATTACAGTCTTTCAACAGGTTCCAATGCATGTACACAGATAAATGAACTATAACATAGAGGAATCAGGTATAACCAAAGCGTTACAGGTTGTAAAGAGGTATGGCAAGTGAAAAAAGTAGTAGTAAAAAGGGAGTAGAATAGGAGTGAGAATCTCCACCGTTCCGGGCCTAGAACCCTAAGGAGCATTGTCACTAGGTCCGGTCGGAGGGAGCACCCCCACTATCCTTATGGCTATTAGGCAGGTATTATTATTTCAAGAGAGTCTTAATGCCTGATTTAGATAGGGCCAGCTTTCCCAGGACTTTTGGAATTTTTTATATGACAGGGAATTGATTGCTAGAGATTTCTCTAGGAGATAATTGTCATTAACAAGAGATATTACTTCAGGTTGATTGGGAGTGGTAGTAGATCTCCAATTGCGGAGAATAAGGGTCCTGGCTGCTAACAGTATGTGAGTTACCATTTGTCTATGGCTGTGAGGGTATATGTCAATGTTAATATTTAATATTGCCAGTTCTGGATTTGGGGGGGAAAATACTCCTGTGCATGAGGAAATACACTGGAATATTTTATGCCAAAAACTCGTGAGGGATGCGCAGCCCCACAGGATGTGATGCAGGGTACCTGTTTTGCCACATTCCCTCCAGCAGAGTGAGGGTATTGACGGCGCCATCTTGGCCAGCCTGTATGGTGTGTAATACCATCTGTTGATAATTTTAATTGTAGTTTCCCAGTGATTAGTGCATTTAGAAAATTTATATATAGAGCATAGTGCTGTATGCCACTGTTTGAAGGTAAGATTTAGCTTCAGATCTTTCTCCCATTTAAGCATATTTACCGTTTTCTCGGAGGTTGTGTCACTTGTTAGGATATTATAGAAGGTAGTTATACCTTTATTGGCCGGAGGGTTTGATACCAGGAAGTTCCATGTGGTTAGATTAACATGGGTGGAGGTAAGGGAGTGTTTCCCAAGTAGAAAAAGTATCCTTGATAGGGTCAAGGATGTGTCGAGCGGTAGCTTATATTCTGACATTATGTCTTCTCTGTTTTTGAGACCTAGGGGTGACCAGAGTTGTGAGATTTGCGTTAGTCCTAGGGTTTTTAATTTGGAGACATTCAGATTACTGTATATAGTCGTGAGGATAGAAAGTGGTAGGTTGTGAATGTCAGTAGGTATGGCTCTTGGTTCTATTTTGTTTACTGTTCTCCAGGCTTGGAGAGAAGCCTTAACCGTAGGTGGCAGTTTGGCTAAGTTCCATGGGATCCAAAGGTCTCTTAGCAGCATTAGGTTAAGGTTAGAGGTAGGTACTAGGTATTTTTCGATTCCTGACCAAAGGGCAGTATCGTCACGGGGGGTCCAGTGTTTAAGCTGGTCGAGTCTAGTGGCCCAGTAATAAGCGGAAATATCGGGTAGTCCCGCTCCTCCTTGGTGTTTATGATTTGTGAGTATATTATATGCAACTCTTGCTTTTTTACCCAGCCATAGAAATTTCCTCAGTGTGGCTACAAGAGTGTGTAATTGTGTTTTGGTGAAAGGGACAGGGAGGGCTCCTAGAGGTAGTTTCTTCATCAGCAAGAAACACGCACACTCGTTGGTGGCCGCCTGTGTGAATAGGTCATCTATATATCCTATTGAATCCATGGTTACGTTTAACAGAGATGGACATAGACTGCAGCCCTTGGACAAAACAATCACTTTTGCTCCATAAAAGTTGATCTTATGTATTTTCTTGTTACATTGTTTAGCTAGGATGCTGATTGCACTTGTCAACGTACAGAAACTTGAAACGCGATCTGCAGTGGACTGATTTTCAGAGGGCAGTAGAGCAGCGGCCAAGCATTCAGTAGGGGATCCTGCCACCTCCCGAATGCCTGCCTGTTTTTTTAAAGGGGATTTTGTATTCAAATATCACAATGCAACCGCAAGCCAAGTGTTTCAATTGCAGTAGCAGTGTGCTCCTTTTGACCTTAATGGGCACATTTAACAGGCTGGGCTAGGCTGCCTGTCAAACTCTGCAAGCCTTAAAGAGCTGATACACACAAGAAAATATCAGATGAATTATTATTTTTTTTTGCATGCTAGTCTAATATTGAAAAACAAATAGGTTACTAGAGTTACAAAAATTCTCGTAAGACAGATTACAACTGCTCACGATTATGTAATCGTGACGAAGTCGAAAATGACAAAACGCGTCGGGGTGTGGCTATACGGCGTCCACTCTGTGTAACATTAACAAGGGAGAGGAGTTTCTGGAGACCGCTTGGTCCAGCGTCGACCGTGGAACACCAGACAAGTTACCAGCACCCCTCATCCTTATCTATGGAATATATGTACAATGCTATGTGATATTTATGCAAAAGTAAGTGTGATATTTTACGTTTTATGAATACATTTTGAGTTTAAACGGTATCACGCTATGGAGGTTTCTCTGCTCTTGTCACCCACACACATTGTCTGAGAGGAGCTGTCTGCAGTGCAATCAGTGATCTGGAGGAAACTTGATTTTGGTATATGCTGTGGTTGCCTAGTCCATGAGAGTGGGTAGGCATGGGCTTCTGGTGAGTCTGAATTTCAGCTATTTCTCCCGGCACTTTGGTGGTGGCAAGCAAAGGTGTGTCCCATAATCTGCACCAGTGATCCTTCATGAGTGAATTCACTTTATTTTTCTACATGCACTTTATGTCATGGACTTTTATGGACTCCTATTGATTTAATTGTATTTCATTTTATGCATTTTATCTTATGCATTTTTGTCATGCAGTTTGATTCATGCATTTTATCTGATTTATGCATTTGGTATATTCATATTGGGTTATAACTATATTTGCATCAGTTTATTTGTATGGTAAGAGGTCATCACCATCCCTGCGCTACTGAAATTTTAGTCAAAACGATAGTTCTTTTGGATGAGTTTCATATTATATAATGTATTGTAATGTATTCTTTAGTTTCCGAGCATTATTGGTCTTGGGTTACTTGGATGAATACTGTGCTAATTAAACAAAAATCGTTTGTTCTTTTATCATACAAGAAAAATGTTTGTATTTGTCCCTTCGGATAATTTTGCATGAACTCGCAATCGGCTTTTGAAAGCTGTGCTATGGTAGAATTTAGCTGGGCGGCTTGGCCACCTATTTTTACCACCCTCTGGCTCCCATGTGAAAGAGCCCAAAGGGAGCGTCTACAAATCTTTTGTATAATATGAGCATGAAACTATGGTACAGAAAAATAAACATGGGGAAAAAATGGCAAAAATCACTATAAAGGAAATTTTACAGTGCAGGCTCTTTATTTCAAGAGCCCCTGTCCTAACTTTTTTCTTTTTTTTTTAGGTGCATGAAAGCAGCCATTTCGGATTCAGGGTTGCACATTGAAGATATATCCTACATTAATGCTCATGCCACCTCTACTCCTCTTGGGGATGCAGCTGAAAACAAAGCCATCAAAAGACTTTTTGGAGACCATGCATATTCATTGGCAGTGTCTGCTACCAAAGGTGCTACAGGTCATTTGCTGGGCGCAGCAGGTGCTATTGAAGCAGCTTTTACGGTTTTGTCTTGTTATCATGGAATTTTACCACCCACTCTGAACCTTGATAGGACAGAACCAGAGTTTGACCTTAATTATACCCCTCTAAAAGCCCAACAGTGGAAGCCTGGAAAGAGACGTGTAGCATTAAGCAATTCATTTGGTTTTGGGGGAACCAATGCTACACTTTGTTTTGGCAGTTTGTGAAAATGTAACTTTAATCATTTTTCTAGATAAACTTCAGAAGTTAAATTCTGTTTGGGGATTTTTGTTCTCAGATGACATCTAAGGTTGTCTAGGATCAGGGCCGGATCTAGCCTATCTGATCTGGGGGTGCTGTAAAAAAGTCAGGGGTCATAATGTTAAGCGTGTTTGTTGTCATTGACAGTCTATCACACAGTGTCATGACCTGGGAAACACTATTAAACAGAACATGTGCCCCCCTATATTATATGTCCCTATCAGAGTTCCCCTTTACATCATGACTACTCATGAAAGTGCCCCCATACATCTGGGGTCCCCATCAAGACTACCCCCATACATCTGGGGTCCCCATCAAGAGTTTCCCTATATATCTGGGGTCCCCATCAAGAGTGCCCCCATACATCTGGGGTCCCCATCAAGAGTTTCCCTATATATCTGGGGTCCCCATCAAGAGTGCCCCCATACATCTGGGATCCCCATCAAGAGTGCCCCCATACATCTGGGGTCTCCCACAAGAGTGCCCCCATACATCTGGGGTCCCCCACAAGAGTTCCCCCAGAGATCTGGGGTTCCCATCAAGAGTGCCCCCATAGATCTGGGGTTCCCATCGAGTGCCCCCATAGATCTGGGGTCCCCATTAAGTGTGCCCCCCATAGATCTGGCTTCCCCATTAAGAGTGCCCCCATAGATCTGGGGTCCCCATCAAGAGTGCCCCCTTACATCTGGGGTTCCCATCAAGAGTGCCCCCATAAATCTGGGGTTCCCATCAAGAGTGCCCCCATAGATCTGGGGTCCCCATCAAGAGTGTCCCCTTACATCTGGGGTTCCCATCAAGAGTGCCCCCATAAATCTGGGGTTCCCATCAAGAGTGTCCTCATAGATCTGGGGTCCCCATCAAGAGTGCCTCCATACATCTGGGGTCCCCATCAAAGGTGCCCCCAAACATCTGGGGTCCACATTAAGAGTGCCCCCCATACATCAGTTGTCCCATGTCGAGTGTCCTCTACATGCATTTTCCTCAGATTGCCTCTTCACTTCAACCGTCTGACCAAACTGGCTTATGGATCAATGGATGCATTCTTGGAGACCTGTGGGGGGCACAACCTACCCCAGCACCCCCCTATATCCAGCCCTGTCTAGGATAAAATGTGCTTTGCTACATAGGGTCATTCATTGATTGTTGAACCTGACTCCAGTGAGTGGTCTTGAGTTTTACAGGATCAGATTGTAATTGTTTTCTTCCTCCTGTCTCAAAATAAAGGAACCTGTCATAGAAAAATGCCATAGCTGACTGTCTTCTGAATTGTTAGGATTTAGAATATCTCTTGAACAGATGAAGGTAAAAATCTGCTATAAAGTATACTAAAATCCTTTTGTTTGGTAATCACAAAAGATTGTTTAAGTAAAGCTGGTAATTTAGGATTAAAATACACATGTGATTTTTATCTCCTGCTTATAGAGAATTTAAAGTGGTCGTAAAGGTAAAAGGTTTTGCAAAGAATGCAATAGGTAAAACAAAACCCTTTTAATAGTAGCTCCACCACCGCCCCCTTAAATACTTACCTGAGCCCAAACCTGATCCAGCGCTGTGCAAGTCTGCAGCAGCTTTTCTCCCCTTCTCCCCCTCTCTCACAGGCTTGGCTGAGAGAGCATCGGGAACCATTGGCTTCTGCTGCTGTCAGTCCAAACCTGTGCGCAGAGAGCGGAGGATGTGGCCGAGCCGAGGCAGGCTGTGTGTCTATCCAGAGATACAGAGCAGGCAAGTATGTTTAATATTTTAATTAAAAATAAATGCAAGGGTCCTTTCACACGGTCCACATTCTGTTGCAGACCGTGCTCTGCTCAGCGGGGATCGATCCGCCGATCCCTGCTGAGCCGGCGGATGACAGCTCCGTGCGGAGAGGGAGGTGTCAGAGCCCTGCTGCTCTCTATGGGGGAATCGGATGAGAGCGGATTGCCTGTCCACTCTCATCCGATCCCCTGGACGGATGGAAAATAGGGTTTCCATCCGTCCGGATTTCACGGACAGGATCGGATGCGGATGGCAGCGGGTGTCAGCGGACATGTCTCCGCTGACATCCGCTGCCCCACAGGGATGCATGGAGGATCCGATCAGATCCGCCTAAAAAACTGACAGGCAGATCTGATCGGATCGCCCATGTGAAAGGACCCTTAAGCTCTACAATCACTTTAATCAATGAACTACAGCTACCTTATTAGGCAAGAGCACTTGACAATGTCTGTGATGTCACCCAAAGGCTCCCAGAGCTCAGTGGTTGTCAGCGCTCCCTCCTCTGCCCTCCAGTTGCCACTCACTCACACAGGGCAGCTGGAGCTGTAGGATCACCTCACTGCACCCAAGCAGATTAAAATAGGTAAGTACACAGATCTTTTTTTACACAGGATATAGAGAATTGGTAGAAGGAAGAGGAAGTAAATGTTTTTAAGAATAGTCAGTGTGAGGGTTTTTCCGACTTTAATGAGCATAACCTAGCAAACCAAGTAAGAGGAGGTATGGCAAAAAAACAATCAGGAAGGAGAAGTTCCTCTTTAAATAAAGCTTTCAGTATGATCTGCTAAAGCAGTGGTAGTCATGAGTTGGAGACTGGGCACACAGTTCTGCTAAGGAACACTGCTTTTTCACCTTTTACAAAGTAAAATGAACCTGACCTTAAGCCTCGGTTCACATTTATGCGATGCGGGAAGGCTGCGAATCCGCAGCCTGTTCCCGCATTGCACACGCACCCCCGGCAGTTCACACTGCCATATGCGATATGCTGGGGGTGTCAATGTAATGTTAACGACACCCCCAGTTTGATCGCATATCGCAGTGCGATCGTGCAGTTCGCACAGGATCGGATCGCACAAGTGTGAACCGCTGTGCGATCCGATCCTGATGCGGCTGCCAAAAAGGGTCCCTGTGCGTGTTTGGTGCGGCTGCGGTGCGAATTTAGCCATACAAAGTGTATGGCTAAACTCGCACCGCACAGCCGATCGCATGTAATGTCAGAGCAGGGCGCTCCGACATTACATGCGAACCCTGCACTCGCACAAGTGTGAACCGGGGCTAAAAGTGAAAATTTGATGTTAGGAAAAAATATATATAAAAATATTAAGTCTGCTTAAACAGTGCCCTGAAAATGTACCTTTTTGTCAAGTATTCCTTCTGAAGTAGAACTTCCTGGAATGGAAAATCGGTGCCTATAGACCTAAGCTGGCCATACATGGATTGAAATTTGGCCGGTTCAGCAGGGACAGGCTGAATTTCAATCGTTGTATGGCCACTGTGGTTGAACAGAATTTGATCTACCAACCAACCTCTGTTCAACCACCCTGTTAGGAAAATAAATGTACGATCTGTACTACAGGCTGATCTGTGTATTCTGATGGCAGGGAAGTCACCCTGTTGTCAGAATACAATAATGTAGCAGGGAGGATTTCCTAATCTACAACAAATGTGTGTGAAAAAACTGACCCATGTATGGCTGGCCTTACACAGCTGTAGATCTGTGGCGTGAAAGCTAAGGCACTGCTGCCTGTGACTGGTAATTTCATGAGATTTGCAGTAACATTCAGTGATATCACTAGTCATTATTCTCCTGCTGGAGGCTCTGACATGAGTAAGTAAAGCCCTGCCTCTACAAAGATGGCTGCCTTCACACAGAAACACAGTGCAGAACAAGGCATTGCAAGTCAGTAGTGGAAAAATGATCAGCTGCTGGGTGACCACAGGCAATACTGGTAAATAATTCTTTGCCCTCTGTTTATTTTGGGCACAGCTTCCAGAGTTCCTTTCCTCTTCATGCTCCTGTTACTGACTGCTGAGGTCTGAGGGTCACACAATGAGTATCAAAAGGCAGCAGAGTGGGCACCAGGGATCCAGAGGTCTTTAGGTTTGGTAAAGATTATCAGTTATTATGGTGTTGGACATACCTGGACTAGTTTAAGACATTCATGCTCTTTGGTTTTAATTAATGCAGCGTAGCTTTCGCTGTGTGCTTTGGGTCATTCTCCTGCTGGAATCTCAATCTCCACCCAAAACTTGGGTCTCTTACAGACTAAAGAAGGTTTTTCTCAACAATTGCCCTTTTCTATTTTATCCATTGGGCTATGAATCTTGTGCAGTTTCCCTGATATTGCCAGTGAAAATCATTCTGAAAACAGAAGGCCTTAGACCAATTTAACACTACTCCGACTTGGGACGCGACTTGTGCGACCTCAAGTCGTCCCAAGTCGCTTGTGATTACAAATTCAATGTAAATGAATGAGAGCTGTCTTAATATGCACTACTGAAATTGCTTCAGAAAAGGTTCCTGTACTACTTCAAGGCGACCTTTATCCGACTTGTGCACATAGACTTCAATGGGAGTCGCCTCTAAGTCGGATCCTTATCTATTTTCAAGCGACTGTGATCAGACTTTCCAGGAAGAAGAAAAAGATTAGCCAGGCATTCCCCACAGACAAAGTCGCCTATCATTTAAGTCTCTTCAAAGTAGTGCACAAGTCCCGCTAAAAAGTCGCTCCTTCATGGGGCGGCTTTCTGGTTGCGGTAGTGTGAACCGGCTCTTAGAGGGGGATGAGAAGTGTTGGTTAACACTATACATACCTTTTTATCAGAGTATTCTCTCATATTGATGTTGGTGGTATACTTATGGCGCTTTTCCACTGCATGGAACCGTACCGGTCCGGCACCCTTTTCTGCTTTTCCACTGCGGTACCGCATGGTATAGGGTCGGAACGGTTCGGTACGGTACGGTATAGGTTTGCTTTTCCACTGCATGGAACCGTAAGGTACGGCTCTGAAAAAACAGTACCTACTCGATTGTGGTTCCAACAGGTACCAAACTGGTACCATATCCCACAATCCTTTGCATGCAGTCACTACTAGCCACTGATTGGTCAGAGAATCACACCCACCCCGTTGTTATCCCACCCACTTAACTTTAGTACTACTTTAGTGGAAAAGCAAACCTATACCGTACCGTACCGAACCGTTCCGACACTATACCATGCGGTACCGCAGTGGAAAAGCAAACCGGGCCAAGCAGGGCCGAGTAGAGCCGAGCCGGTACTAGCCGGTACTTGCAGTGGAAAAGTGCCATTATTTCTTGGTATGGTTGTAATGCTACTGGTTCATTGAGGCTGAAAGGTTTATTACTAATTATCCACACTACTTTAAAAAAAAAAAAACACATTTCTTGGGTGCTCATTGATGCTGTGCAGAACTTATTGCATAACCCCTGATCTTGCAAGTCTGTCTATTCATGTGACCTTGCAATGCACTATTTTTGCACATGTTTGAAAATGCAACTTTTTGTTAAAGTTATTACAAAAACACACACACATTTTGACTTGCTCGCAACCAACCACATTTCTTTTGGCCCTTTTGATCTGTTGCAACATCCCCCCCCCCCCCCCACTACCTTCACACCCAGTATATAACTTATTTCCATTTTTGCTTGGGGCTCCGTTTTCTCTAAAACCAACCCTAACTGATTGTGTGTACTGAAATGTTGTTATTTCACATTCTTCACTAAACAAAAATGTATTTCCTGCTCACCATTAGTAAGCTAGACAAAATTTGTTTGATTATTTAGCAGAACACCTGCCTGTGTATTGTTCAGTGCTGTCAGTCATTTCTGTTCCACTCTCATCTAAAAATACTTCATCCAGAATTGCCAGTGTCATTTTGTGCACCATCTGGAAGCAATGTTTACAACAAGGACATCAGAATCTCTCATGTTCCTCATCTCCGGGTAGCATTTAACCTCTTCTAAAGTCCTTTTAATGATCCATTTCTTGGGAACTACAGCAATGTAAATTGATTTAAAATGTAATGCCATCATTCTCAAACTGCAATTAGGCAGCAGTAAATGCAAATGGCTGCTACTCCTAAATAGTTGTAATCATCAGACTGTAATTACTGTAAGCATGTCATCGTGACCACATTTCCTAATATTTCTATATATATAAGAGCAAACAGGACCCATCATTGATCATGAAGCAGTTTTAGACTAAATGGGAACCTGGGCTAAAATGAACGTGGAGCCCCATATTCTGAAATGTCCTACTGGGCAGCAGGGATGGTACTAAGTCAGATGAGGACAAATGATGTACTGGGGCAGAGCTATTGCAACCGGTTAAAAAAATGCAAATAAAAAGTGAGATCTAAAGTGTGCCTGTTTTGGTTGTAATATGTGCATGTGTTTTTAACCTCCCTGGCGGTCTGAATATGTCAGAATTTTTGTGCTAAAAGCGGTACATTGTTTTGCATGGAAATAGGTTTTATATTTTAGGTCTGTAATTCTTAGGAATAACTCACTTAAATCTGTTCAAACAAGAATCTAGTAGACATCCCAGGTATGATAAAGTTTGAAACACGAAAGCATAAATTATAATATAATAATAATAAATTTCATCTAATTCTTCATTGTTTTTGAAGTGGAGTTATTTCATTATGAGGGAGAATCTGTACTCTGACATGACTGTGCCAAAGAATAGAGTGGCAAGTAATGTATTGGTTGTCCAATACCACTTCTGCAGGGGTTTCCCCACCACTCCCTGAAGAATTATTAGGCCCAGAAATTTCCAAATCTTTTGAAATTTCCATCTTTGGTCAGTGGTTCCCACTTTCTGCATCTTGCAAAATTCAGATGCGTAGCCAATTGTGGCTCTTTGTACAGACTGGTCTCGGTAACCATTTTTTTCAATAACCTCATCGGTCAGAAATAATTGTAGGTATAACAAGGGGTTGTCATAGTCAATGTCAACTTTCATACCAGGTGCTCCAGTAAATGGTAATCTTTGGGGCGCTGCCTGATCCGTACCGCAGTCAATAGAGCACCAAGTCGGCACATCGCTGAGCTCAGTCGCAGAATCATCGCTGTCATCACTTTTTGTACCTGATGATGAATTTTCCCAGGAACCGCTATCGCTCAGTTCTTCAAATATTTCCGATTCACCGTCGCTGTTTTCCAGTTCGTCCAAAAGCGTTTTTGAGCTAAAAGAACGCTTTTTGGACAACATGGATGTTATACATTTTCCAGGCACAAAGTACCGCAAAAACTACAGGCAGGGCACTGGAAAAGCCTCTAAGTGAAATGGCATGATACAAAATGTAATCCTAACAGATTACACTGTATCATGTCTTTTTTTTTGTTTACTTTGAATCTCCCGCCGGTTCCACCCCCCCTTCGCGACGTGGCGCTTGCAGGGAAGGGAACCGGAAGAAGGTGCCGGCATCGGCTGAACACACAGCGGGAGGAAGGCTGGAGGAAAGCAGGGGAGGATAGCGGGGGATCGCAGGGAAGGTGAGTATCATTCTGGGGTAATCCCGAGTGTGGCTCGGGGTTACCGCTTTTGGTATTGAATATTAACCCCGAGCCACACTCGGGAATACTGCTAGGAAGGTTAAGGGCTGAGGTTCAATAGTAATAAGCCTTTCAGCCTCTTGTAAGTGAACGTTACAAATCGGCATCATTCCCCAGCCTTTTCAGGTTCTTAAAAGCATAGTTCACCTCTGCCAAAATGCTGCCTATGCAGGTAAGGGATGCCTGTAGATAAAAACAAACTGTGCAGCTTTGACCAAAGTTGAATAATACCCTTGCTAAAGGTGCAGGCCATTTACATACCTTCTGAAATCTGAAAAACACCCGGAGATTGCATCATCCTGTCTGGCTATGTAACAAGGCCATTGTTAAGAAATTTCAAGCTGTTAGGCCCCATTCACACCTGAGTGCTTTTCAGTTTGAGGCTTGTAGCTCTAAAAAAGCTCAACAAGTCAAATCCCATTAATTTCAATGGCCCCTGTTCACATAAGAGCTTCTTTTTGGCAGATTACAAGCGTTTTTGGCCCCATAGACTTCAACAGAAATGTCTGACTTGAGCATTTTACAAGCGTTTTCTGCTCAAATAGCAGCTCTCCACCCCTAAGTCCTCTCCCTCTCCTCCCCTAGTGCTTTCTATTGGCTAAACAGTAATACCCAAAGCTGTAAAACACTTGTAGTACAGTTCTAAAAAGCTTTAAAAAAATGCCCTAAAAACGCCAGTTAATCTGGACACTCAAGTGTAAATGGAGCCTTACTGTTCAACAGCACCATCACAGGAACAAGCTCTTTTTCTGATTCAAACCCCCTTGCATGTCCTGACAAAGTAGCTCAGAGCTCAGTGTTTCAGAGCTTGCTCCTGTGATGGTGGAGGTGAACAGTAACAGCCTGGAGTCTCTTAGATGTCCGAGCAACAAGGCAGGACAGGATGCTACTGCCCAAATGAAAAACAGGTTTCTTTCTTCAGGGACACCTTTAATGAGTTTGAAAAAAAGGTTATGTATGCTGGTCCTAGGAAGGGATTTCACCCCTTCACCTACATTTTATTACTTCTTCAGGATCGTCATACCCAGTCTTGCACTTGAATATAATACATGGTAAACTCTACACCCAAACAAAATCTCAAGGGTTGATTACCTGTTCCTTTCCCAGCCTGATTTGCCATATTAAAACAATACTACTATTGAACCATGGTTCCTTTCGGATCACCATCAGATTTCATGCACCCTATTATTCCCAGACAAGGAAATCAAAACCAAACCAAATAGGATTAAAACCAAACAAAATAAATTCCTCTGTTGATTGACTAAATTAGATTGAGTATTCTGCAAACCTCTTTAATGAGTGCTTTACAGACTACAAAAACTGGATTAATTCCTGATGACTCCATGGGAAGCAGATAAATGTCTTTAAAACAAAAAAGAAAATGAGCCTGTGGCCAGGTCTTTGATAGAGCGGATACAAAAAATTAGAGGGAGCCCATAAACAAACAAGATGCTGACACCCTGTAAGATGTGATGACACAAGCTTGTATGCAACTGCTAGATGAATTGAGCAAACAGACTAGGAGACACTATTTACTTATCCAAAACTATTTTACGAACCTAGTAATAAGTGTCCCGCTACTAGCCAAAACGCTACCGGTAAAGCATTCTAGCATGACTATTCATGATACATGATAGATTGGTGAGGACACACTTAAATACAGAAGACATAGCAACAACCTGTCATTACATAGACCCCTTCCATTTTGGAGCCTGAAGTCCAAAAGCTTGAATCACACATTAACACTGAGGAATTTACTGTAGCCCTAAAACAGATGAAAGCAAGCAAAAGTCCAGGGCAGGACGGCCTTGGATGAGTGAAATTGGCCGAGGCCAATTATCGAGTCCACGTATGGAGTGAGGAACCCTGGGCGAAAGCTACTAAATGCACTCTACACGTCCCTGCTCCCTCCCCCTCATGTGCCTTTTATGCTTTACCCTCTCTACCTAGCTCCTATATTTCAACCGTTATGCTACCTCTCTTATTCTGAGTCTCCCCACCCCTTCCCTCTAATAACCCTTTTGCTTCCCATGTGAAACTCCCCTGTTCTATTCTACTCCTTTCCCCTGGAGGAGGGGGGTGCTAGGGTATCAGTAATCATACTCAAGGTCCCCCTCAGTGTGTTGCAATTTCTTGAATATTAGTCCAGGCTGGACCAATGAAACTATGTATAAAATATCCATATCTGCAATTCCTGTTTTAACTTCCAAACTATCTGCATTAATCAATGGCTCTGCTACTGATACACAAAAAACTGAAAAACCCAACTCATATCAAAATCTCATTTCACCAGTCCGGTCATAGATTATATCTCAACCAGCTGTTACATAATACCTTTTTAGAGTGTCTTAGAAAAGACTGACTCCTAGCCAAAAACAGTAGTTTTGCCGCCCACGCTATAGCCAAAAGAATGCTCATGTGCGTGAGGAAATAAAACAAAGGCCCATTACCGTCTGGAGTAAACAGGATATCGGTCCCGCACACTCCAGACCCACTGCTAAGCAGTGCCCACCAGTGCCACCTACTAATGCATATCAGCACTGCTAGGCAGTGCCCACCAATGCCACCTACCAGTGCCACCTATCCGTGGCCATCAGTGCTGCCAATCAGTGCCTCATCATCAGTGTTGCCTATGAGTGTCACCTACCAGTGGCCATCAGTGCCATCTATCAGTTCAGCCTCATCAGTGCACATCAATGAAGGAGAAAAATTACCTGTTTGAAAAATTTTATAACAAACTATGAAAACATTTTATTTTTTTTTTTTCAAAATTTCCAGTCTTTTTTGTTTGTTTATCAAAAAATAATAGCGCAATTAGAGTAATTTTTTACATACTCCTCGAACTTTGTAGTATACCTAATCACCTGTCCCTGTGGCCTATGCTATGTTGATTGGACCATAAGAGCCCTTCACACCAGATTTGGTGAACATGAAACTCCAGAACCCAGTCTTTTCAGAATATCCAGACACTTTCTACAACATCATAGTGAAGATTCCTCTAAACTAATGCCCTGTACACACTATCAGATTATCTGAAGACTTTTGTCTGCAGACTTACCAAAACAATATAATATGAGCTCAAACCTAAACACTTTCAATTTGTATGCAATCCGGCAGGCCCTTGCACTACATAGAAAAGGTAAATCTGAAGACAAAAGTCTTCAGATAATCTGATAGTGTGTACAGGGCATAAGAGTCATGGCGATTCAAAACATACCTAAGACTCATGGCGAAGGTGACGGTTCAAGAATTTATGCACTCAGGAGACCCATTGGATTTTTTAATTGGGCAGACTTACACCTAATAGCATGAATGAGGAATTGGAGATAAACACTATAATTCGACATCACCGTATGGCTCTTAGTGGCAACCAAGTCCATTAATTTCTTCTGTTACTAATTCTCCAATACTTTAGTCTCCCTATATGGTTTGGATCATCCACAGGTCCACCACATTGTTAGGATGTATATATATATATATATATATATATATATATATATATATATATATATATAGTTACATAGTAGGTGAGGTTGAATAAAGACAATAGTCCATCCAGTTCAACCTGTGTAGGTGTGTGTGGCTGTAATCATCTCACATAGCCCTTAATGTTCTGATCCTTGAGATGTAAGTCTAAAGCCCCGTACACACGTACCGATGGTCGGCTTACAAATGTTCCTCTTTTCTCCCCGGGATGTCGGTGTCTGCTGAAAAGTGCAAAGACAGCACAAGGACAGCACAAGAATTTTGTCCGCCGACTGCAGAAGTGATGTCATGTAATGGTTAACTTTCCCTGTGTTTTCTATTTTCTGAGCATGCCCAGTCTTGCAAATCTGCGGTCTGTCGGCCGAATTGTGTACTGACAGGCGAACAATCGTCCGTTCTGGTGTCGGCATACAAATATTTTCATGTTTGCAAGAAAGACTTTTGTCCGCGGATTGTGCGCAGACATCTGTCGGAGGCACCATACTAACACGCGTACAATCGGCAGATCCTTCGTCCACCGACGTTTGTATGCCGACGATCGGTACGTGTGTACGGGCCTTTAGAGTCTTTTGAAAGCCACCATACTACCCGCAGAAACCACCTCTTGTGGTAGAGAATTCCACAATCTTGTAGCCCTAACAGTAAAGAACCCCCCTCGTTGCCTGAGGTTAAAACGCTTCTCCTCTAATCGCATTGTATGTCCTCGAGTCCTCATGCAATCCCTTCGAATGAACAGCTTTTTTTCTAAGCTGGGATCCCCATTAAGATATTTATAAATTGCTATCATGTCCCCCCTCAGATGTCTCTTCTCCAGGGAGAATAAATCGAGTGATTGCAGACGCTCTTCATAGTCAAGGTCCTCCAATCCCCTAATCAGTTTAGTTGCCCTTCTCTGGACTCTCTCCAGCTCCAACACATCCCTCCTGAGGACTGGCGACCAGAACTGGACAGAATACTCCAGATGCGGTCGGACCAGAGTTTTATAAAGTGGAAGGATTATAGTCTCATCTCTGGAATACATCCCTTTTTTTATGCATGCTAATAATCTGCTGGCTTTGGCAGCAGCCGCTTGACATTGCATGCTGTTGCCTAATCTATCATCAACCAAGACTCCCAGATCCTTCTCCATTTTTGATTCCCCCAAGGGTTCCCCTCCTAACGTGTATTGTGTTTTTATGTTTTTAGTCCCCAAGTGCAAAACCTTATACTTCTCCACGTTAAACCTCATTTGCCATGTCGTTGCCCACTCCGTTATTTTGTCCAGGTCATTCTGTAGGATATCTGCTTCATGCTGTGCAGTTATTGCCCTGGCCAATTTTGTGTAATCTGCAAAAACTGATAACGAACTACTGATCCCGTCCTCAATGCTGTTTATGAATAAATTGAACATATATATATATTTAGTCTAATATTTCTATTTTTTAAATTTTATTTTTTATAATCTATACATATGCCAGTATTTCTACATTAGCCCTCGTTCACACTGAGGGCAGGTTTGAAATCGCATGAGTTTAGCTGAACTCGCCCGATTTCAAGACTGCATTTCATTACCAGTTCGGGGGTGATTTGACCGATATCTGTGCGGGTTCATGCACAGATGTCTATTGAAATCACCCCTGAAGTCACCAAAAGTAGTGTAGAAACTACTTTTGGGAATTGGTGCGGTGGCAGATATACCTATGCATGTATTTGACCAACCAAATTGACCTGTCCCAACAGTATACGTTAAAAACGGGTTTAGTTGCACACATTTGCAAATGCATGCATAGGTATATCTGCCCTACACCTGTCCATTAAATGCATGTGTTTCCATTGTTGGAGACTCACAGAATTTGGAGTTAGGACCACAGATAATGGGGTGCCTTGTCGGGGCTCTGTGGCTTATGCATGTTTTGCAAATGTGTGCAACTAAACCACTGTTTTTAACGCATACTGTTGGACAGGTCAATTCGGTTGGTCGCAGACTGGTCGGTAAGGAGAGCTTGGAATCTTTTTGTGTCCTGTTATATGCATTGGCCTTTCAATGCTCCTTGCTGCAGAGACCAGTTACAGGTGTGGGCAGTAACCATTTGTTTGTGCAGTAGAGACACTGACCCTAGCCAAATGCAAAACTAGTGGAAAACAGTCAGAAAAGATGAGTAGGGAAAAAAATGTTGTTGGCCTCCACCTGTGAAACCATTCCTGTTTTGGGGGTCATCTCATTGTTGCCCATTTAGTGCACCTGTTGCTAATTTCATTAACACCAAAGCAGCTGAAACTGATTAACAACCCCCTCTGCTACTTAACTGACCAGATCAGTATCCCAGTAGCTTAATTGACTTGATGTTATACTCTGATTAAAAAGTGTCTGTTACATTTTTTGATATACACACAATCTTTATTTGCATATATACTCTAGGACCCGTGACTTGTGTACATATGCATTGGTTATCTACCGCATTTGCCGGCGTATAAGACGAACCCCAACTTTTCCAGTTAAAATATAGATTTTGATATATACTCGCCGTATAAGACTACCCCTCTTCCAGTTGCCATATTGTACCGTATATACAGTTGGGAAACATCATTTTATTTATTTTCTTCCACTTAATTTACACCCCTTTATCTGGTAATAATAGATGTGACCAGATAAACCCGCCTCTTTCACCTGTCTGGCCCCTGCCCTGCTTGAACCATAGTCTATGACACAGGACTCCCTGGCAGAGTTGGTATCCCGCCGCCGGATCTTATAAGAAGGTAGGATACCAGAGCGGGCGGGCGGGCGAGCGGGCTGGCGGGCGGGCGGGTCAGACGGCTGAAAGGCATGTTTTTCCCGATGCATCTGGTCACATTGCCGCTCTCTCCATACCCCGGGCATACCACGGATGTTTTTGAGCGTCCCCCCCCCCCTCCACCGCATATTCTGATTCGGCGTATAAGACGATATCCGGCGTATAAGACGACCCCTGACTTTAGAGAAGATTTCCAGGGGTTAAAAAGTCGTCTTATACGCCGGAAAATGCGGTACTGGGAATGACAAACTAATTAACACTTTACGAAATGCTGTAATGCCTCATGATTTTGATTATAGGACATTCTAAGAGTAATTATAATTTACAATTTTTTTCTTTAAATATATAATTTTTTTGCACTTGAATGTACTTACATTTTTTTTACCTCAATTTTATTCTGTTTAATTTAAAATGTATTCTAATCTTTGTTAAGATCATTTAACCAATATATACTATATAGACTGATCTAGAGCACTGCAAAGGGTAAGGGTAAACCCATCCTATTTAACCCCCGGAGATAGGTCATGACGTCAGGCTGATGCAGGAAGCAATTGGATCTTCCGAAACGTGTTCCGTGTTCACACTGTGCACATTCATCCTGGGTGTTTGCTTTGGGCATGGGAGTCAACTCTGGCCATTATCTGGTCTGAGCATCCAGAGCCGCTGCTTCAGTTCCTTCGGCTCCACCACTAGCAGTGTTCCCCGCATGGCTATGAGCTGCTGAACATTTTCACCTTACAGTGGCACATGAACGCTATTGATGCACTCCCAGAGCTGCTTATATCAACCCAATAGCGATTTTTTGCCATCCATCTGATCCATTTACCATTGATCCTGATATAACTGGTTTCTGCAACACCATGTGAGTGCAATTGTTTTACGTGTTTTACGTGATTTTATTATTTACAATTAATTGACCTGGCAAGTCTCCCTCTCCCGGTTTTTCAGACATAACCTCCCCCCCAGGCTAGCATTGAGTGAGCAGTCTAAACCCTCATAATACTGAATATCTATAGTTTTGCCTCTACAAGATATGCAGACTTTATGACTGTACTCTGGGACAAAGGTCCTCCTTTTTGTTTTTGATTTTCTAAGTTCCTTTTTTGATACTTTGTTTCTAGTGGTTTGGATACATTTTTTACAGTAACAGAATTTGGTACTACTATTGGCTTGCCTCCGTGGACAAGATTAAATCTCTACTTTTTAATTAGCCTCTCGGCAGCTCCTATTAAAGGCCATCTGCATACTATGGTATTTAGATTGGGATTGAGTGCCTAGGGCATAATCTTTCTGTCTGTTTCAAAATATATCCTTAACTTTTAATTTTTTTAGGCAAAATGCATATGCCTTAGGTTTTTGCTGGACTCATGATAATATGGCAGCCACCCACTTACAGGATAGAATTCAACCATAAATCACGTGGTCTTCAAAGGACCCCCAAGAGGGTTGGGGATCATTACTGCTATAGAAAGTTAGTCTTAACAGCAGCATGAAAACATCAGGTATAACACTTACGCATTTTGTCCGTAACGCAGCAGGCTCCAGTTCCTAAGGAGGGTTTTTGTGGGATTTTCGCAGGTATCGATGAAGAGGTCATCTTCAGTGGGTTAAAATAGCAAAATTAGCTCGTTGGATTGATATATTAAATCCTAAGGTACCTCATCCCTAGTCAGAATAGAGGGTAGTGGAGTTTGGATCCATTAGAGAGATACACACTGGCTCTGGTATACCCAGGCCGGCTGTGGCCTCTGATGAGTCCGCCCACATATTCAAGGATTTGACCTTATTATGATATTTTATCAATATATGTTTGTTACTATGGTTATGTTTACAAACTGTTTTGTAACATTACTGTCTATTTTTGTCTGTCCCGTTGTTGGGAAATCTATGTGAACAATAAAGTAAAACTTTTTTTTTAGATAAATCTCATATACATATTTTGTGTTGTATTGGTTATAGAATGGTACCCTTTAAAATCCCAACTTATGCCCCAATGTTCAGTGGGTTAAAGGCAGGGTAAGTGCAGCAAGTGGAAACAGGGTACTGACAAATAGTTGGTAGCAGGGTGTACTGGGCTGCAACTGTGGTTGCTGTGGGTGATGGAAAGGGAGATACTTGAGCAAGAGGGTGTCTAGCAGCAGAAATGGGTTGTTGCAAGCTGATTGAGGCTGAGTGTCATATATCTGACCATGCTTGTAGTAATGGTTGAACAAAATTCAGTTTACACTCTGCCTGTCTGACAAGAGACTGCACTGCGTTATTACACTCTACTAGCACCTGTTGGGAACATGCTAAATAGGGCTCAAAGAAATAAGCTGAGTCATCCTCCAATAACCATACCAGTGATTCTACCTGAGCCATACTGAAGGGGGAGAGAAAGGTCATCACTGCCTTTAGGCCCCTTTCACACAGGCGGACCGTTCAGATCCGCCTGTTCGGTTTTTTTGGCGGATCTGAGCGGTCCCCCCGTGCATTCCTATGGGGCATCGGATGTCAGCGAAGACATGTCTGCTGACATCCGACCCGATCTGATCCGTTAAATCTGGACATATGGAAACCCTATTTTCCATCCGTCCAGCGGATCGGATCGGATGGGATCGGAGAACGGACAGACGGTCCGTTCCCATCCGATTTCCCCCATAGAGATGCATGGGGAACTGACAGCTGTGTCTCCGCACACAACGCGGAGACACAGCTGTCCTCCTGCTGCTCAGCGGGGGATCGGCGGCTCAATCCCCCGCTGAGAAAAACGGAATCCGTCCGACGGACAGATAGTGTGAAAGGAGCCTTAGGAATACTAGACAAAGCCAGTTCTGCACAAACCTTAATCAATGGCTGAACATCACCAAGCAACATCCTGCCCTGATCAACTAGGGCAGTGGTTCCCAACTCCGGTCCTCGGGACCCACCAACAGGCCAGGTTTGCAAGATAACTAAATTACATCACAGGTGATCTAATTTGCTGCTCAGTGATTGCAGTATTCTAGTCTGCATCCCCCAAGGTAATACTTAAAATCTGGCCTGTTAGTGGGTCCCGAGGACCGGAATTGAGAACCACTGAACTAGGGAATGAGCACTTCGAATGCATTCAAACAGCTGATTTCTGGCCCACTCCTTCAATATCTGGCAAAGAAAAGTATACAACCTCCTCAGGTTGCATCTTGCAACAAATAACAGCAAAACCAAGATGGCTTCCCTGTGCAGACACTTCTGGTCAGGACTGACCTTGGTGTTATGTCAGATGCTGGTGTGACCAGAAATGTTCAGACTGCCACAGAGAATGTCAGCCACAAATACAGTGTAAAAGAATATAATTTATTTCAAAATAAATGAACAACATGAATGTAAACGCACCTCCAATAATTCAAACTGTGTAAAACAACCCAGATAACCAAACAAATAGGGACACACAAATGAACAACTGCCTAAACCAAATATATACAGCAAATAGGGAATGTAAGCGTAATCATAGCAAAGCCAAGGTCATATACAGGAGATCAAGCAGAGTGATCTGGGAGCAAGACAGGACAGGGAGAGGGTAACAGGAGATGGAGAGAGCAGGGGGGAACGGATCAGGCCGCAGGGGTCAAGATCAGGGTCCAGGAACAGGATGCAAGCTACAGGAACACAGAAACACAGGTCAGGGGCACATGGAGACAACATCAAGGCAACAAGAGAGGGACAGACAGGACTTAAATATACTTCCTGCAATGAGCGTCAGGTGATGACTAATGATATGAGCTTTTGAGAGACAGCCGCTGGTGGAACGCTGGAACTGCAGCCTATGGATCTGGGAGCTACAGTGTCACCAGCAGATGAGCCCCTTTCTGACACATATCCTATACACATGCATCAACATCTTCAAGGGCCCCAACTTAGCTGGCAGAAGGGTAATTTTAGGGACGGTATTCAGGTTACTTGTTCCTGAGGGCATATCTGCATATGAACTTAATTCCTGACTACAGGCCAAGGCTTTTCCCCTCATTTGTGAGCGCTCCCAAGTGACTTAGCATCAATCCAAAATGTTTATCCACCTGTGTCACTTGCTGTGGCTCATGTTATGAGGAGAGCTATAGTTTATGCTGTTGGGCTAACAGTGCATTCTGGGATTTGAAATCACTGCAATAAACCCTGTATACATTGTGTACCTCATTGTGCTCTTCATTGTAATGCTTTGTCTTGATTGGACCTAACCTGTCATAACACCTTGCTATATACCATAGAGTTGGAAGTCTAATGCATTGGTTAATAAGGTATAGCTGGTGGCGTCAGTGAGACCATAAGGTTGAGACAGGAGCAGAGGACCTGACTTAACCAGTAGCTCCTGCAGAGAGGGGTGGCGCTACATTTAACTGGAATGTTCATAAATGAAATATAGACTGTTCTGGTTAAATACTCTAATCATAAAAAAAGTCTAATTTATTCCCCATTTAAAAACTGGAATGGTAATAAAAAGCCAAATGCAGCTGCCAATGACACAGCAAAATACCTAAATTATTAAGCTCATTCCACTGTATGCCTGGCCAGTTCTGATAAACAGGAAGGAAGAAGCATATTTGCTTTTTTTCTGCTTTGCTGAATTTGTTCATTTTTTTTCTTTTTTTTTTCTTTATATTCTCTTGTATACACTCTTTTTAATAACAGTACAAGAAAAGATCAGTAAAAATGTTTTTCGCACCTGTTAAAAAAAGATTTCTGTGTATTTCTACTGTATATTGCTTATACAAAAGCATTATTATTCTACAGGATCTACAATTTATAGCACCAACAGTTTGCTCAGCGCTTTACAGAAACAAGGGAGACAGTACAGTTACCAAACAACTCAAGACACTAGGGTTAGGGGGTACTTTTCTTTAGAGGTTACAATCTAAAGAGAAAGGGAAGTGATATAAAAGGTAATCACAATATGGGGATTAGATTTATTAGAATAAAAGATTCAGTTGCTGGCTAAAGGCAAGATAGGCTTCCCTGAACAGAGGAGTTTTCACTGACTGCCTTATAGCAGATAGGGTAGGAGGTAGCCATATAGGTTGTGGTGGGGAATTCCAGAGGATGGGAGAGGCTCTGGAGAAGTCCTGGATGCATGCATGGGAGGAGGTGACAAGGTAGCTAGAGAGCAGGAGGTCTTGGGAAATGGAAAGTGGATGGTTTGTTTGATATTTTGAGATGAGGTTGGTGATGAGGTTAAGATGAGCTGGAGAGTTGTGAATGGCTTTGTAATTTGTTAATAATGTCTTGAATTGTATTCATTGGGTGATGGAAAGCCTTTAAAAGGATTGCCAAAGAGATGTGGCAAATACTGAGAGGTTAGTAAGGTGAATGAGTCTTGCAGCAACATTCATGTTAGACCGAAGGGGAATAGCCAGTGGAGTGGTGGACCCATGAGAAGGGAGCTACAGTCATTGAGACAAGAAATAACAAGAGTGAAGTAGTAGCTTGGTGGTGTCATTGGTTAACCTGTTTATGACCGCCCGCCACAGATGTACTGCGGTAGACAGCCGCTCCTGTGCAAACCGCTGTAACTGTACGGCGGTCACAAGCAGGAGGCTAGGGGGCGAGTGTGCGCCACCGTTGGCAACGCTCCCGCCCCCGCTCGTCAACGGGGAAGCCGATGCAGCAGCCAAGCCGCTCTGATTGCTGCCTGACACCCACAATCATTCCCCGATGTAAACACAGCTGACCGTTCTTCTCCCTGGAATGATCATAGAGCCCCTGTGATCCTTCTATATAGGAACACAGGTCTCTATGGTCATTTGACAAGCCACGCCCCCCACAGTTAGAATCACTCCCCTAGGCTCACATTTAACTCCTTGATCACCCACAGTGTTAACCCCTTCCCTGCCAGTGTCATTATTACAGTAACAGTGCATATTTTTAGCACTGATTACTGTAGTAATGTCACTGGTCCCCCCAAAAGTGTCAAAAATGTCAGTCAGGGGTCCGATCTGTCTGCCGCAATGTCGCAATCCCGCAAAAAATCGCAGATCGACGCCATTACTAGTAAAAAAAAAACAATAAAAATTACATAAATCTTTCCTGTAGTTAGTAACGCAATAACTTTTGCGCAAACCAATCAAAATACGCTTTTTGCTATTTTTTTTTACCAAAAATATGTAGCAGAAAACAAATTGGCCTAAAATGTTAAAAAATTTTGATTTTTAAAAATTTTTTTGGTGAATGTTATATAGCAGAATGTGAAAAAGACAGATTTTTTTTTCAGAATTGTCGCTCTTTTTTTGTGTATAGCGCAAAAAATAAAAATCGCAGAGGTAATCAAATACCACTAAAAGAAAGCTCTATTGTGGGGAAAAAAGGATGTAAATTTCGTTAGGGTACAGCATCGCACGACCGCGCAATTGTCATTTAAATTCACGCAGTGCCAAGTTGAAAAAAGTGGCCTGGTCATTACGGGGCAAATCCTTCCGGTCTTAAAGTGGTGGTTAAGAAGGGATATATTTTGCAAATGTTACGCAGGTGAAGGCCACAAGATTTGAATAATCTTTGGATGTGGAATACAGTGGAGTGGGGGGAGGGAGTGATAGTTGAGATATTAATCTTGATGGAAAAGTCTGTAGAGGGGTACTGGGGGGAATTTTTTACCTTAGTTGTTTTCTAGGTTTTAGAGACACTTTCCAATGTCTAAGATCTTAGAAACATTTTTTGTTTACTTAGATGCCCCTATATGGTGAATGTACTGTATTTTACTAACTTAGCTGACTATGCTATAGTCTTACTGCTTCCCTTAGGGCTCTTTCACATTATGTGTGCATAAAACGGACTCCGTTTATCTCAGTGGGGCATTGATCCACCGATCCCCCGCTGAGCAGGAGGATGACAGCTGTTCTCCGCACTGTGTGCGGAGACACAGCCGCCAGGTCCCCATACATCTCTATGGGGGAATCAGATGGGAACGGACAGTCGGTCCGTTCTCATCTGATCCCATCCGATCCACTGGACGGATGGAAAATGATCTGAACGATCCGCCTGTGTGAAAGAGCCCTTAGGGTCCTTTCCAGGCCCGGACTGGCCATAGGGCACAGCGGGCATTTGCCCGGTGGGCCGAGGCTGCTGGGCTGCATGTATTAAAGAGGGCCGGCAAAAGAGGCAGCTACACATTGCATACATAGCAACTGTCCTGTTCTGTCCCTGATTCACCTCTGTGCCTTCGGCTGGCAGCTCTGCGGTTCCTCTGGTGTCAGTGGGAGTACAGTCTGCATTAGTCACTAGCAGTGATGATATTTATAGGCAGCTGAGCTGCCCCGAACCTCTCTCTCTGCACCTCCGACAGCTTGCATGGATTAGAGAGTGTGCCGATATCGGTTTCCCCAAGGAAACCAGTTTCCCCTTGCTTTCGGCTGTGATCGGAACTCCGCCCCTCCAGCCCGATGCAATCCAGCCCTCCCAGCTCTTCCTCTCCAGCCGATCATCACAGCCGAAAGCAAGGAGAAACTGGTTTCTTTGGGGAAACCGATATCGGCACAACACCTGGCAGCCACTAACACACAAGCCCGTGCACAGAATCAGATGCCCCTCCTGAATCCCTACTCCACTGTATACAGAAAGCTGCCAGAGGTGAAGAGAGAGGTTGGGGCAGCTTAGTACTAGTGACCCAGCTACATGAGATTCTGTGTAGGCTCCGCCCTCTGTGTACTCCCGCCACCGCCAGAGAAACCACAGCCTGAGAAATGGAATAGAATGGTATGTGGCCATGGGGTATTCAACAGCTTACAACGATGGGGGAGGTTGCATAAGATCCTGGAGGGTAAGAAGGTGTATTGGGGGGAGCAGGAGGGGGTTGCAAAGATGTGCCGGGGGGAGTAAATAGATGTACTTTGGGGAGAGGGGGTGCAGAAGAATACTGGGGGTACAGAGATGTTTTGGAGGCACAGAGATTTGCAGAGAATATGGAGGGGGGAGTGTAGAGATGTAGTGGGGGGTGCAGAGGCTTTCTGGGGTTAAGCAGGGGTGTTGGGGGTAAAAAGGTGTGCTGGGACATATAGAGGATACTACTGGGAGGTGTGTGTGTGTGGGGGAGGGGGTGCAAAGATGTGCAAGAGTGTACAAATATGTGCTGGTGGATATTGAAGAGTGCTGGGGGGTGCAGAGGTGTGCTAGGAGGTGCAGAAGTCTTCTGGAGGTACAAAGATGTGCTGGGGGGAGGGGGTACAGAGTTGTGCTGGATGTATAGAGATGTTGGGGGGGGGTGTGTTACAGAGGTGTGCTGCGGGTATCTTGGTGTGCTGGGGATACAGTTGTCATCTGCTGTAATCTCTAGCAACCAGTCAGTTAGTAGTAATAATGTGCTGTAACCTTTAGCAACCAATTTGTGAGCAGCAATGATGTGTGGTAACCTCTAGTAAACAATGGGTGAACAGTAATGATGTACAGTAACCTCTATCAACCAATCAGTGAGTGGGAATGATGTGCAGTAACCTATAGCAACCAGTCAGCTAATGGGAATGATGTGCAGTAACCCCCAACAATCAATGAGTGAGTGGTAAGGATGTGCAGTGTGTGGTAAGGATGTGCAGAAACCCTAGCAAACAATTCCGGAGACCACATTATATACAGAATATACTAGAAAGATTATCCAAGATCTGGGTGTGCTGTATTTATCCTCTGGGAAGAGTGTGACCCCCAATCCAAAAATATACAATGTAACACTATGATGGGGCACATTACATGTAGTCATGTTGTTATATGGGGGTTCCAGTAGACTTGGGGGTTGACGTATTGGTATAGTGGTCTCCAAAAATGATGCAGTGGGGTGCAATCTAGATGTGGTGTAGTATTGGTGTCATGTGATGTAGTTCTTGAGTTCTAGTATTGGTGGGCTAATGTATTGGTGTGGTAGCCATGTAGTGCATGGTATTGGTGGTTCGTAGTACTGGTGCTGTCCGCTCTCATCCGATTCCCCATAGAGATGCATGGGGCTCTGACACCTCCCTCTCCTCTCACAGGGAGCTGTCACCTTCCGGCTCAGCAGGGATCTGTGTTTACGATCTCCTGCTGAGCAGCACGGATCCGCCTACGGAGGCGGACCGTGTGAAAGGACCCTTACTTTCCCTGGGAACCAGGCCTATTTGCTAGCCCATCGCTGACTATTCTCTTTATGTAAAAAATCATATGGTTCTCAGAAACTAATTCTTGAAGCAAAAAATTAGACAACATTTTACTTTCACTTAAAGCAACCCTTTTAAATTATGCTAGTGCCAGCATTCTAGCCCCCATAAAACGGAAAAAAAATAGCTAACAAATGTCCTGCAAAAAAACATTTTTCAAAGCAATAATTGTTAACTACACATAAGCAAAAGGAAGAGAACAAAAATGCCTTCAGGAAATACCCAAAGAAAGTATTTTATACACTTAAACAATTACCCTCTTTTATTACTATACCTGTGATATACTAGAGTATATACTTAAGATAGTAAAAAATAAAGCACACATGTTAAAATGTATACACAATTTACTTTGCACAGGGGAAAACTGCAAAAGATAGGTATTCTTGTTGTGTTGACTGTTTTTTTCTTTCTTTTTATTCTCTGATGTCCATTTAAGTATTAATGGAACGACTTAAAATCATTGGTCTCAAAGGTGTGAAGACTTGAAGAGAAAACAACAAAGCAGTAAAAGGGTAAAACTGAGGGCAAGGAGATATTATGGACAGTTAAAATCGTGTTCAAAGAGAACCAGTCAATAATAGGCATATGTAAGAGTTGCAATCTAATTTTTTAAAGGATAAGTGGATGAGCAGACACATAAAATAAATGTATTCCCTCCTGGCCCTATTCTATTAACAGTGGGTATAGAAAAGAATCACCCACTTTAAAATAATCACATTTGTTGCCTTGCAGCCTAAAATGAAGACAGACACAGTTATCATTTTATCCAGCTGTAGTGCAACTTATAACATATGAAAGATATAACACCATTGTGTAAGAAAATAAATCAAAAACAGAATCACTGAGTTGGAAAAAGGACCACCCATTGTGTCACTATTTTGTTGAACCACATTTTTCTTTATTTACAGCCTTTAGTCTATTGGGATATGTCTCTACTAACTTTGCACATCTAGATTTTGCAATATTTGCCCACTCTTCTTTTCAGAGCTGCTCAAGTTCAGTTAAATTTGATTGTGACTGTTTATGGACTGCAATCTTCAAGTCATTCCACAGATTTTCAGTAGGGTTTAAGTCTGGGCTCTGAGCCATGCAAGGACATTCACCTTTTTCTCCTTTACCACTGTGGTCATTTTTGCTGTGTTCTTTGGATCATTGTCATGTTTGAAAGTAAACCTTTTCCTTCCCAATGACAACTTTCTGGCAGAGGGCAGCAGATTTTCCTCAAGAATTTGAGGGTTATTTGCCCCATCCATTTTCCTTCTATCCTTACAAGTTCCTGCTGCAGAGAAACACCCCTATAACAGGATATTACCACTCCTATGCTTTACTGTAGGAATGGTGTTTTTTTGGATGGTGAGCTGTGTTTGATTTCCACCAGACATATCGTTTGGTGTTAAGGCCAAATATTTCAATTTTAGTCTCATGTGACCATAACACCTTTTTCCATGTGGCCTCAGAATCTTCTAGGTGCATTTTGGCAAAGCTTAGTTGTGACTCCATGTGGCTTTTCTTGAGGCGATGACCTCCAAAACAGGAATGGTTTTACAGGTGAAGCCTATTGACATTGTTTTCCCCTATTCATTTTGACTGTTTTTCACTAGTTTTGCATTTGGCTATGGTCAGTTTCACTACTGGTAGCATGAGGCGATACCTGGACCCTATGAAAATTGCATCGGCAGTCCAACTCCTCCAGGATGGCACACCAATAAGTGCCATTGCCAGAAGGTTTACTGTGTCTCCCAGCACAGTCTCAAGAGCATGGATGAAATTCCAGGAGACAGGCAGTTATTCTAGGAGAGCTGGACAGGGCCATAGAAGGTCCCTAATCCATCAGCAGGACCGGTATCTGTTCCTTTGTGCAAGGAGAAACAGGATGGGCACTTCCAGAGCCCTACAAAATGACCTCAAGTAGGTCACTGGTGTGAATGTCTCTGACCAAACAATCAGAAACAGACTTTATGAGGGTGGCTTGAGGGCCCGACATCCTCTAGTGGGCCCTGTGCTCAACACCCAGCACCATGGAGCTCGATTGGCATTTGCCATTGAACACTAGAATTGGAAGGCATGCCTCTGGTGCCCTGTGCTTTACACAGATCAGAGCAGGTTTACCCTGAACACATGTGACTGACATGATAGGGTCTGGAGAAGCCGAGGAGAATGTTATGCTGCCTGTAACAATGTTCAGCATGACTAGTTTTTTGGTGGGTCAGTGATGGTCTAAGTAAGCATATCCATGGAGGGATGCACAGAAATCTACAGACTAGACAATGGCACCCGGAATGAAATCCTTGGACCCATTGTCAGACCCTACACTGGTACAGTGGGTCCTGGGTTCCTCCTGGTGCACAACAATGCCCAGCCTCATGTGGAGAGAGTATGCAGCCAGTTCCTGGAGTATGAAGGAATTGATACCATTGAATGGACCTCATGCACGCCTGAACTAAATCCAATAGAACACCTCTGGGACATTATGTTTTGGTCCATCCGATGCCACCAGGTTGCGCCTCCGTCTGTTCAGGAGCTCAGTGATGCGCTGGTCCAGATCTGGGGGGAAATACCCCAGGACACCATCCGTTGTCTGATTAGAAGCATGCATGGGGTGGGGGGGCATACACACTATTGAGTACCATTTTGAGTTACTGCAATGAAATTTCAGCAGAATAGACTAGCCTGCTCTATAATTTTTCCACTTTGATTTTGGAGGTGTCTTTGACTTCATAAATGTAAAGTTAGTACAGCGCAGTCCTCTCTTTCAAAATTGTGATATGTGCACAAAAATCGCTACATGTGAAAGCATATATATATATATATATAAACATGAATTATCTGTGTCAAAATTTAGCTGAATCACAAAACAACCCAAGTGAAATCATCAAAATGCATTCAATGTGTCTATCCAAAAATAAACATAAAAAAGTCCAAAAAGCAATGAAATCCTCCAATGACAATCAGTCAATCCCAGACAAACAAATGATCTTGCCACCTCTGTGTGTGTAGTAATCAACTAAAAAGACAGGTACTCAAATAATCCACCACCGGTATTCACTAGCAGCTCACCTCCAGCGTTGACTCCTGTTTTACCAGGGAGTCAGAGTACACTGTTCCCTCTTGAGGATAAACGATCTCTGGATGGATGTCCCTGGATCTATCAGGATCCCACTCTTTCTTTATTCAGGTGCTTGCATAATAGTCGGCCCTATAAAAGAAAAACAAAGTATCTAGTGCTCTCTGTAAGAGAGAATTTATTATAACAAAAAATAAAATAGGCTCACTCACATTGAGCTGCACTTTGAGCCATGCCAGGTGTATGTTGCATGAGGTACAATCCGCCAGCCCACAGTTGTCAATTCGGAGCTGGAGTTGACATCTGAATTTTACCCATGATCATTACCGAATTGACGGCTGCGAGCCCATGGATTCTACCTCATGCTACATACAGCTGGCACAGGTCATAGTGCTGCTCAATGTCGTGAGCCTATTTTATTTTTTGTTTTAATACATATATATATATACACACAGTGGGGAAAATAATTATTTGATCCCCTGCAGATTTTGTAAGTTTGCCCACTTACAAAGAAATTAAGGGTCTATAATTTTTATCATAGGTGTATTTTAATTGATAGGGATAGAATATCAACCAAAAATACAAAAAAAAAAACACAAAAAACAAATGCTATAAATTAATTTGCAGTTCAGTGAGTGAAATTAGCAAAACAACTTAGGCAAGCACAGAGATAAGACGTTTCTTGTAGTTGATGACTAGGTTTGCACACATCTTAGGAAGGATTTTGGTCCACTCTTCTTTATAGATCTTCTCTAAATCCTTGAAGCATTTGCTACCCCAACACTTCATATTCCTGATATGTGGCTGCTGTAGCAAGTACTTTTTTGAGAAAGTATCCTGTTCTCTTTGTATTGCTTCCATTATGTGAAATCCCTGGTGATCCTGCCAGTCTCTCTGCTTTCCTTTTAAAAACTGACCACACTAAGCAGTAGAGAACACAGTGGTTAGTTCTCTAGCTATGCTGGGAACTCAGTGTTCTCTCCTCCAATGATCCGACCTGTCCTGACACACCCCCACTGCAGAGCCATTCACTGGGAAGCTCAGTGTGCTTCCCTTACCCCCAGCTCTTTTGCAGCTGAGAACAGAGGGAATGTGATCACTTGGAAAAGGTATTTAAAGTTTTTTTTATTTCTATACGAAAATGTTTTGACTTTCATTTCTATTTTTAACTGAATGGGTTGTTTTACAAGGTGGTCGTTTAAAATTACTTTAAGGTTTCTTGGCTGTCTCTTAGCAACTCGAAGTTTCGTCTCCCTCCATAAATCTTCTATAGGAATAAGGTCTGGAGACTTACTAGGACACGCCCTGACCTTAATGTGCTTCTTCTTGAGCCACTTCTTTGTTGTCTTGGCGGTATATAGGTCATTGTCATGCTGGAAGACCCATCCATGAACCATCTTTAGTGTTCTGACTGAGGGAAGAAGGTTCTCATCCAAGATTTTACAATACATGGCCCATCCATTGGCCCCTCAGTGTGGCAAAGTCAGCCTGTACCTTTAGCAGAGAAACAACCCCAAAGCATAATGTTTCCCCCTTGGACTGTAGGGATGGTGTTCTTAGGGTCATAGTCAGCATTTTTCTTCCTCCAAACACGGCGAGCTGAGTTAATGCCAAAGAGCTACAGTCAAGCACGGAGGTGGAAACATTATGCTTTGGGGCTGTTTCCTTGCTAAAGGTACAGGACAATGTTGCCACATTGAGGGGCCAATGAATGGACTTGTCCTAAGTCTTGAAAGACACCTGCTAGGGATATTCAGTCGACAAGACAGATAATGGGTTTGTAGGATGACATGCCAGTGTGTACATGGGTCACGTGCATCCTTTATATTGTCCTAATTAGTACACAGATAGCTGTTGCAGATGTCAGATTTAGTTGTCATCTCTGATGGCCAAATCTGTTGGGAAGCAATCTGCCCACTACTAAGGAGGAGTCTTAGGTGACCCTTTCCTCTGGGGTGCAATCTCAGGCAGCCTAATCTGCCCAATTATCAGAAAGTGACACAATACATTTAAAGCAAATCTATCCAATTTTAAACAAGATTGTGTTCTTGAATACACTGAAGCTTTACTTTTGAAAAACTCTACTTTCATGAAAAAAAATGAATACAATGTATGTAATTGTCGTGACCTTGTCTCATGTGGAAGTCATGTTACTACAAATCTCATTTCCATTGCAATCTACAACTATCTATAATATCCTAAAACTGGCATAAATGTAAGCATGTTCTTATGTAGTTTTCGCAACCATGATAACAGTAGGGGCATTTTTGTAAACAGGAAGATTTATTTACTTAAAGCGGAGTTCCGGCCTATTTTGCAACTTTAGTGATTCCCGGAGTGCTCACTATGCTGATCAACAATTTTCAATTTTTTCGGGGGTCCCTTACCTTATTTTCAGGGCATTTTTGATTGTACTTCCTCCTTCTCCCCCCTCTGTGGCTGCGGCCACCGACATCACTTCCGCCTTTGCATTGCATCCTGGGAACTGTTTGTCATCACTCCCAGGAGGCTGGAATCAGGAAGAACTCCCAGAACACTCCCTGGAATCAGGAAGAAGGACACAGCAGATTACACTGCGGCTTCAGATGCCCACATCCAATATGGCGGCGCTCAGACAGCCTTTTTAAAAGTAAGATTTTGACTAAAATCCAATTCTGTACACCTTGTAAATATGAGAATAGCGGTTCTGTAAACGGCAAAGGATTAGTATTATAGGGGTATTTTTTAGTTAAAAAAGGTATTTGAGGCCGGAACTCCGCTTTAAAGATTAGAGAATATTTACCTAGCAAAGTGAATGTTCATTTTGCAAAGTGAATGTTCGCAAATAAGGTATGTAGCGCTACACCTATGAGTGCCCGTTAAAGGATCTGTACCCCACTGGTTGCCCTGACCTTGCAAGTCCTCTGACACTCTGGTTTCTGACATTCTTGTGGTAACAAAAGTGCTTACAAACACACACACAGTCAAAGCAGTTGAATCTTATTTACAGAAAGAATAATAGCAATGGCATTCAGTAACGTAACATTACCTGCAGGGAATTTACTACAACAAATAACCTAGAAAGCAGAAACTGTCAAAACAATGACAATTTATTGCAGTAAAATATAAACACACAGAACAACAAACTCAACATACTCTGCTTGGATTGAGTTCTGTTGATACAGGCAGAGGAATGACCGCATTAATGTCAGACCACTCCCTTCTGTACCCGAACACCACAGTCCAATAGATCCCTACAAATCCTGTATTTAGTTAAATTCAAATAATATGACCCTTAAGTCATTTGAGCCGCTCTTTTAGTAAATAGAGTCCCGGGTGGAGCACTTATGGCACCAATGGCTTTTATCCATTGTGGGTGGGATATGTTTTCTCGCAGTAGAAAAGAAGACCTTGCGTCTTCAGCTTACTCTTTAGTGATGTGCTTGAAGTGTCCTGACAAGCAGGATGATGTAAAGTATGCTTGTGGTGTCCTGACAAACAGGGTAAACACTGTCGCTGCTCAACAAGAGTAAGTGTAGTACATAGTTTTCTAACAAATTTAGTTGGAGAAACAAGACAACTGTGTCTGCATGCAGTGTGCTTTGTTATAGAAAGATGGGCAAGTGCCTGCTCACCAATTCCAGTGACCTTTGGTATAAAAGAGTGGTGTGAAGGCTTTGCAGAAGGCTCCTGCAGGGTCTGACTCAAAGATGACACTCGACATTGTGTTGCACCACGCCGCAGCCCAGCTGGATCTAATGTGGATGTGATTAGAGCAGCCTTCATGCTGCAGCTGAATGACAAGAAGGGGCTGGCAGTGGATGTTCCCACACCTGATCGCGATGACTCTTTCTCTCTGTTGCACAGGCCGTAACTCAGCCGCAGTACAGTCTAACACCAAGTCACTGCTTGCAGATTTAGGCTGTGGTCCCAAGAGAGGGATTCTGTCCCCACACAGGCTTTTTAGTACCTCTCCCTGCATTCTGTTCTACTTCCCCAGCTGGCTGGGATTTATTGTTCACAACAATCCGAATGAATACAAATCTTGGATCTTTGGACTACATGTCCCAAGATGCTTTGCTCTATTCTTAGTTCGCATTTACCCTGACTTCAGGATGTGATGACATTGAGTCCGGGCTGGGCACTAGGAGAAACAGTCTCACTCTATCAATACTGCAAAGTGTTTCCTGAATATGCAGACAAGATTAACCAACTAATGGCTACAGGTAAAGCTCTGTTCATTTTGAATATCAAATCCCTTTCACGTTCACATCAGTGCCTAACCTCACAAGTGCGCTTCTGGAGGAATGGTCAAACATTCCCATAGGCACACTCCTAAACCTTGTGGACAGCCTTGCCAGAAGCGTTAAAGCTGTTATAGCTGCAAAGGGTGGAACAACTCAATATTGAACCCTATGGACTAAGACTGGGATGCCATTAAAGTTCATGTGTGTGTAAAGGCTGGCGTCCCAATACTTTTGACAATATAGTGTAGTTCATTTGGGCCAAGCTGGAACTATGTAAAATGTAGCTTTAAGTGAGAAAGTGGTTGTGCTACTGGACCTTTCAACCCCCACAACTAGACAGACCCTGAAATCTGCCCAGTTGGTGGCATTTATTCCAATCATGAGGGGGATCAGGCCTTGCCCATATGTTACAATCTTTTTAGGGAAGTGCTGCTTAGGCATTTTTCATTTAACACCCTATTCCCAGATATGTGCACATTGCTTCCAAACATAGCAGGGAATTAACTAAGCTTTCTGTGCAATTATAATGACACAGGAACCTGTCTGGAGTGTAAATACAAAACAGAGAAAGGGCGCACCAGCCTAGCGCATTATCCTCAACGAGTTTATTGATAATAAAAGGGTAAAAATCAGCTACTCAAAACATACGTGAAAGTCAAGCATTTCAATTCCATAGAGCAGCATCTTTGCAGGAGTCCAATATCTCGTAAAAGTGGAGGGCTGATGCGTTTCGAGGCCATACCTCTTCCTCAGAGCCTGGAGGCCATGACTGAGTCCATGACTTAAATATGGTAGACAGATTTTAATTGGTAAACCCTATAGATCTATTGGCTAAGCTTGTACATTAGCCAATCAACATCACCTTCCTCACACATAATAGTCAGGAAGGTGATGTTGATTGGCTAATGTACAAGCTTAGCCAATAGATCCATAGGGTTTACCAATTAAAATCTGCTTAATGTTTTAGGCAATTAACTTTGTAGTCACGCCCATATGGGTGGTATCTCCTTCCACAACTCTGAGGGTCATGTGGAGGCCTTGTCTACCATATTTAAGTCATGGACTCAGTCATGGCCTCCAGGCTCTGAGGAAGAGGCACGGCCTTGAAACGCGTCAGCCCTCCACTTTTACGAGATATTGGACTCCTGCAAAGATGCTGCTCTATGGAATTGAAATGCTTGACTTTCACGTATGTTTGTGAGTAGCTGATTTTTACCCTTTTATTATCAATAAACTTGTTGAGGATAATGCGCTAGGCTGGTGCGCCCTTTCTTTGTTTTGTATTGACAGTGTCTGGTCGACCACCCCGGTCATAGAGTGCAGCAAAGCATAGCCATAGTGGATGCCAAGTTTGAGTACAAGTTCCGAGATAAAGGCAGCCTGAGGACCAGGTTCTGAGCGCAGGAGCAGGGTGCTGAGCAGCACTAATTTTTTCTGGAACCTGTCTGGAGTGGCCTGTGCCACATTAAATAAGCACATGACCAGTTTCAGGTTTTTGATGCATGGTTGTGCATGGCCATAGTATCCATAGAAAACCCAGGATCTTGGCAAATAAAGAAAGAAGCTGTGAAAACATACAAACATATTTGTCATTCATATTATATTATTATATATTCATAAATAGGTAACCTTTTCAGCAGCTATTTAGACCTGAAGATAAAGATAGGGGGCTCAAGTGCCACCCTGACATATCCAGATGGCCACCCAAGATGTTGTTTTTTGTAAATTTGCGATTATTATTTATTAGGATTGTATTAATACTGTTTCCTTGTTTACTTTTATTCAACCTTGTATTTTCTTTTCATAAAAACATTTCATAACGCATTATAACATTTAAATGCAAACTATAGTTTAAGGTGGTACTAGTATCATTGCTTTTACATACAAATAATTCTTTCATATAAAATAGCCTTATATTTTATGTTTGCTGGTTCTTTAACCAGTGTTTATGCTTATCTAGCAAACATGTAAAACAACGTTCAATATCCTGTGAAGCAGCAAACAGATTATCATGGGAGATTGATTTCTTTATGTTGAAAGCGGAGTTCCACCCATAATTGCATCTTTATATAAATCGCTGCAATCCCTCAAGTTAAAACAACATTGGGCATTTTTTTTCCTTGCTCTGTTTACCTTGTTGCTATGGTGTATGCATGTTTCTTCCTCTTTTGGCGCCGCGCTGAGGTATGTCATAGTCTGCGGCGCACGGGCTCCTGGGAGATGTATGTCATCATTCCCAGTAGGCTTCACTGCCTGTTAGCATTGCGTTATTTCAAAACAGGAAATGAAGTGATGCTAAGCGGTGCTAAGCACCATTTTTGAAAAAGGAAACCTGATGTTTTTTGCCATAATACACAAAAGAGGCGGCGGTGGCGGAGGTGGCTAGAGCGGGGATCTGTGTGGATATTGAGAAGAGGATTAATGAACTTTTACATGTAATCATCCACGAGGACCTCAGACAATGTAAGATTCAGCATAGTGATGTTATGGGGCCATTGTTTTGTGTGTGCATTGTGAGGGGGGAATGTTATTATTGCTACTTTGTGAGGGGGGCCTTGTGAGGGGGGCCATGTTATTATTGCTACTTCGTGAGGGGGGACCATGTTATTGCTGCTTTGTGAGGGGGGGGGCTGAACTTTTATCTAACACCCATCTAACCACCTGCCCCCTGCTCCCTCACACATGCTACGCTAACCCTCTGACTCTATTCTATGCTCTCTAACTCACATCTTCAACCTCTCCCTCTCTTCTGGCATTTTCCCTAATTCTCTAAAACATGCGCTAGTCACTCAGATCCTTAAAAGCTCTCACTGGACCCCACCAATCTTCACAATCTACGCCCCATCGCCTTACTCCCTTTCTCCTCCAAGCTCCTTGAATGATTGGTCTACAACCGACTGAGCGACCATCTGACTAAGAACAATCTTCTTGATTCCCTTCAGTCCAGATTTCGTCCTCAACATTCTACTGAAACTGCTCTCCTTAAACTCACAAACGACCTACTAACAGCAAACACCAATGGACACTATTCTGTACTTCTCCTCCTGGACCTCTCTGCTGCCTTTGACACAGTATACCACCCCCTCCTCCTCAAAAAACTCCACTCCCTTGGCCTCGGTGACTGTGCTCTTCACTGGTTCTCATCCTGCCTATCCCAACGCACCTTCAGTGCTACTTACAACTCTACTACCTCCTCTCCCCTTCCTTTCTCTGTCGGGGTCCCCCAAGGTTCTGTTCTTGGACCGCTCCTTTTCTCAATCTACACCTCCTCCCTGGGTCAGCTGATTGCCTCCCATGGCTTTCAATATCATCTCTAAACTGATGACACCCAAATCTATCTCTTCACCCCTCAGCTCACTCCATCAGTCTCCTCACGCATCACCAGCTTACTAACAGACATATCAGCCAGGATGTCACATCACTTCCTCAAACTCAACCTATCCAAAACCGACCTCATAATATTTCCTTCCCCACGTTCCTCTACTCCTGATTCCTCTGTCAAAATCAGCGGCGCAACTATCAACCCGTCCACCAAAGCCAAGGTCCTAGGTATAATCCTGGTCTCTGAACTATCCTTTCGTCCACACATCCAGTCACTGTCCAAAGCTTGCCGACTCAACCTCCGCAACATCTCCAAGATACGCCCCTTCCTAACCAATGATACCACAAAGCTTCTAATCCCCTCCCTGGTCATCTCTCGTTTCGATTACTGTAAATCCCTTCTCATTGACTTACCTTTAAAAAGGCTATCCCCCCTTCAGTCCATCATGAACGCTGCTGCCAGGCTCATCCACCTTGCAAACCGATCTGTGTCTGCTTCCCCTCCTTGCCAATCCCTCCATTTGCTGCCACTCAACCAACAAATTAGATTTAAGTTATCAACCATAACTTACAAAGCCATCCATAACTTGGCACCCAGCTACATCACTAACCTGGTCTCAAAATACCAACAACTTGTTCTCTTCGTTCCTCCCAGGACCTCCTGCTCTCTAGCTCCCTTGTAACTAGGAATGATCGAACGGTTTGGGTCGACCATCGGTTCGACCCGAACATTGACTGTTCGAAATTCGGCCGAATTTCAAACTTTTCGCTGAAAAAGTTCGGAATTCGGCAACCAGAACTGACCAAAATGCAACGGGACAGGAACTGGGCTTTAAAAGCATGTGATTGGACCAGAACCATCAGTAAAAGCCAATTGAGTGGGCAGGAGGATGCTAGGAATGTGATTGGAGTGACTAGGGGGTCCAGAGGCCAATCAGTAGTGAATACGCCCCCCTATATATAACATAGCCCCGCCAAATCTCTAGCATTGTAATACAGGGATGTGGAAGAGAGTGGAAGCAGTTATGTCACTCCTGCTTCAAAGTGTCCTTTAGCAATTATTAGTGTGAGGAAAGGGATATCTAGTGTAGTTAGGGTACTATTTTCCACTATAGTTAGACTTAATAATCTAGTTTCTGTAGGGAAAGTGTTAAGTGTCAGGGGACCGTAGTGTAGTGTAGGGTTAACTGACTCTGACTGCTAAGGCAGGGTGACCAAACCCTTCCATGTCAGGGTGACCGCTATGAAGAAAAGTTTGTTTCTCTTAGAACACTTACAGAACAGGATGGTGGCCATAGAAAGCCAAAGATTCTTTCTATTAGAATTGCAATAGAGCAGGATAGTGGCTTTGCCCCTGTCACACCCGGCTTTTTGTTGCAGACGTTTTATTGGGCTTTTTTGTGGATGTGTTTGGAGGCAGGCATGACATCAGAACTTCTGTGTAGGGGTATATATATATATATATATATATATATATATATATATATATATACACACACACATGTATGTATATATACACATATATAGGTGTGAAAGTAGCAGAACCCTATGCCTGCGCTAATGAAATAATTAACAGGCATAGGACTACGCTCCTATCACACCTATATGTGTGTATGTGTATGTGTATAAATACATATAAGTGTGTGTGTATATATACCCCTATACAGAAGTTCAGATGTTATGCCTGCCTCCAAAGACGCCCAAAAAATGGCCAAAAAAAACGCCTGCAACAACACACCTGGGCGTTTTTGTAGCAGGCGTTTTTGTGGGCATTTTTTGGGCTTCTTTGGAGGCAGGCATAACATCAGAACTTCTGTCTAGGGGTATATATACACACACACATGTATGTATATATACACATACACATATATAGGTGTGAAAGTAGCAGAACCCTATGTCTGCGCTAATGAAATTATTAGCAGGCATAGGGCTACGCTCCTATCACACCTATATGTGTGTATGTGTATAAATACATATAAGTGTGTGTGTATATATACCCCTATACAGAATACTTCTGTATAGGGGTATATATACACACACACTTATATGTATTTATACACATACACACATATAGGTGTGATAGGAGCGAAGTTCTATGCCTGTTTATTATTTCATTAGCGCAGGCATAGTGTTCTGCTACTTTCACACCTATATATGTGTATATATACATACATGTGTGTGTGTGTATATACCCCTACACAGAAGTTCAGATGTCATGCCTGCCTCCAAACACGTCCACAAAAAACCCTATAAACGCCTGCAACAAAAAGCCGGGTGTGAAAATAGCAAAGCCACTATCCTGCTCTACTGCAATTCTAATACAAACAAACTTTTTTTTTCTGGTTCTGGACATGCTACAGAGCTGAAACTTCACAGGTACACTTTTTAGACCCCCCAGACACTAAATCTAAAGAAATCTCATTTTTTTTCAATAATTTTTTCAATAATTGGCTCTCTATCAAAAATGACAATTTTTATGAACTTTTTTATGTGTGATTAATAGTCCCTGGGGCATGACCCAGAACCCTAGGCACTTTTTAGGGGCTTCAAATGGTGTTTTTTGATTACCGAAGTTCGGGTCCCATTGATTTCAATGGGGATCTGAAATCCAGGCCGAACTTTCGGGAAGTTCGGGTGTTCTGGTCGAACCGAACTTTTCAAAAGTTCGATCATCCCTACTTGTAACCTATTCCCATGCTCGCCTCCAGGACTTCTCCTGAGCCTCTCCCATCCTCTGGAATGCTCTACCCCAATCTGTCCGACTAACTCCTATATCTTTTCATGTGGTAACACTGAGAAAATGACACTTTGCTACAATATAAAGTAGTAAGTGTACAGCTTGTATAACAGTGTATATTTGCTGTCCCCTCAGGATAACTCAACACACAGCCATTAATGTCTGCTGGCAACAAAAGTGAGTAAACCCCTAAGTGAAAATGTACAAATTGGGCCCAATTAGCCATTTTCCCTCCACGGTGCCATGTGACTCATTAGTGTTACAAGGTCTCAGATGGGAATGGGGAGCAGATGTGTAAACTGAGTGGCAGCACGGTGGCCAAGACCATACAGCGGTTTAACAGGACAGGTTCCACTCAGAACAGGCCTCGCCATGGCTGACCAAAGAAGTTGAGTGCATATGCTCAGCATCATATCCAGAGATTGTCTTTGGAAAATAGACATATAAGTACTGCCAGCATTGCTGCAGAGGGTGAAGGGGTAGGGGGTCAGCCTTTCAGTGCTCAGACCATACGCTACACAGCAAACTGCATCGAATTGGTGTGAATGGCTGTCGTCCCAGAAGGAAGCCTCTTCTAAAGATGATGCACAAGAAAGCCCGCAAACAGTTTTCTGAAGACAAGCAGACTAAGGACATGGATTACTGGATCCATGTCCTGTGGTCTGATGAGACCAAAATAAACTTATTTGGTTCAGAAGGTGTCAAGCGTGTGTGGCGGCAACCAGGTGAGGAGTACAAAGACAAGTGTGTCTTGCCTACAGTCAAGCATGGTGGTGGGAGTGTCATGGTCAGGGGCTGCATGAGTGCTGCCAGCACTGGGGAGCTACAGTTTATTGAGGGAACCATGAATTCCAACATGTACTGTGACATACTGAAGCATACTCTCTTACTCTCATACTCTCTTCGGAGACTGGGCCACAGAGCAATATTACAACATGATAACGACCCCAAACACACCTCCAAGATGATCACTGCCTTGCTAAAGAAGCTGAGGGTAAAGGTGATGGCCTGGCCAAGCATGTCTCCAGACCTAAACCCTATTGAGCATCTGTGGGGCATCCTCAAACGGAAGGTGGAGGAGCGCAAGGTCTCTAACATCTACCAGCCCTGTGATGTCTTCATGGAGGAGTGGAAGAGGACTCCAGTGGCAACCTGTGAAGCTCTGGTGAACTCCATGCCCAAGAGGGTTAAGGCAGTGCTGGAAAAGAATGGTGGTCACACAAAATATTGAAACTTTGGGCCCAATTTGTAATTTTTTTGCTAGGGGTGTACTCACTTTTGTTGCCAGCGGTTTAGACATTAATGGCTGTGTGTTGAGTTATTTTGAGGGCACAGCAAATTGACATTGTTCTACAAGCTGTACACTCACTACTTTACATTGTAGCAAAGTGTCATTAATTTAGTGTTGTCACATGAAAAGATAGAATAAAATATTTACAAAAATGTGAGGGGTGTACTCACTTTTGTGAGATACTGTATATCTATATTGATATATACAGTATCTCTCAAAAGTGAGTACACCCCTCACATTTCTGTAAATATTTTATTATATTTTTCTTATGTGACAACACTGAAGAAATTACACTTTGCTACAATGTAAAGTAGTGAGTGTACAGCTTGTATAACAGTGTATATTTGCTGTCCTCTCAAAATAACTCAGCACACAGCCATTAATGGCAACAAAAGTGAGTACACCCCTAGCAAAAAATGTCCAAATTGGGTCCAAAGTTGATCTAAAAATTGGCTATACTACAACATTCATTAATATCTTTAGCTTATGTAACATGGATTAAAAAGAACATCTCGGAGGTTTTAAAAAAAATAAATTATGACTGGAACTCCGCTTTAAGTACAACAAGAAAATTAAAGTTGAATTTGTTCAAATATGATGCTGATTGAAGCTTATCCAGAGCTTATCAAAGACATAAGAATCAGTGGAGTGTGTGCAGCAAAGATATTCATTGAAAGCAAACTTTAAATCCGGGCAAATCTTTAGAGATGATAACAGTGGGGCTTGATTATAGGAAAGCCAAGAATCTGAGATATGGATTTAGAGAAGGTTATTAACTAAAAATAGAGATCTCTTTATACCAATAATAGACTAACAGGGCTAGATGAGACCTTTAAATAATCAGCCAGGGATCTTAAGTTAAAAGGAAACTACAATGTATTTTCACTGAGCACACATTTCGAGGCATTATTGCAGCTTTTACCTTGAAGTGACTTTCAAATTTTCAGTTTTACTATTGTAATAAATGTAGCAATTTTCAGATGGGACACTAGATGGAGCTCTGTGCTTGACTCAGTATCACTCATGCTGTTTATGTTAAAGCGGAACTAAATCTGCAGCGTGACACTGGAGCGTTTGCCATAATGTGCAAGTACGCACAGCATAAAAGCGTTTTGCATTGAATTGCACTGTAAACAACTGATGAGATAAGAAATCAGACAGAGAGAGCATTGTTAACCATGAGCAGTCATCACACATACAGCACAAGTAAAGCCAACCATTAGCATCATTATAAAGAAGGAAGTAGAGTCTTTGTAAAGAAAACTATGCCAGTCCCGTAGGTGTGCACAGCCTATTGCATTAGGGTGTGCACCTCAAAGCTCAAACACATGTGTGTGCATGTGTGTATATATACATATAATACACAGTATATATATATATATAAGGATTGTGTCAGTAGGGCAGTGGATGGTGTCAGTAGTTTTTATTTTTATTATTTTTTTTTTACAAATTGTTTAGGAGCCCTGTTAGGGGGATTTGATTTAATATAAGGGGTTTAAACAGGAGGAATCTGCACCACACAGGGTGATTAGGGTGGGCCTGGGCACACCTGGCACACCCTGTGCGCATGCCTATGGTCAGTCCCCAGGGCTGCTGATAGGGGGGGGACCACCAATCCTCCTGTAGGGGGCCCAGGCACACAGGGGGGCCCCAACAGCATGGGGAATTGGTAAGGTTGGGAAGAGGGGCAATTACAGAAGGAAGCCTTGTGTGGCTCTCTTCAGCAGCTGAAAGCCAGTTTCTCCCCCTTCTGCCAGCTTTCAGTTGCTGCAAGGAGAGAGACATAGACACAGGGCATCCTTCCTGCAATTGCTTCTCTGACACCAATCCCCCTCCCTGTTCTGCCTGCTTCTGATTCCCCTCTTCCCGTATGCCCCCCTTTCACTGTGCCAACCCCCCCCCCCTCCCAGAGCGCTACAGGCTTCTCTGTCCTGTAAAAAAAAAAAAAAAATAACAAATTCTAAAAAAAAAAAAAAAAAAAAAAAAAAAAAAAGTAATTAAACATTGTAATCAATAATTTAAAAAATGGTAAAATATAATAATTGTAAACATTTTTAACGTTTAACATTTAAAAAAAATATATTTATTTTTATTTTTTCAATGTAAAAACACAATTTAAAAGGGCTTAAGTTCTCTGTTATGTTTGTGTCCCCTAATAATGTTATTAGTGTATTTTTAGTGAAAATATTTTCTTGATATATTCGGGGGGGGGGGGTGCCAGGTAGGTTGTACAGGGTCCCATGATTTCTAACAATAGCCCTGCAAATCCCCATACATAATTTAAAGCTTTGCATAAAAACAAAGCTATTTTTTTTTTTTTTTTTTTTTAACAATGTGGACCATGCAAAAACATGCAAGATCTATTCATACTGTCAGGGCCTGGACTTTGCATTTGCCCAGAAATTTGGCTTTAACACACATACATAAGATTGGTAAAAGTTTGCTATAGGATACCAAGTTTATCTCTATTACTTGTATATCTAAAAGAAAAAGAAAACACCAAAAAAAAAAGATATACATTCCTAATAAATATGTGTTAAAATAATTTCAAGGGTGAACAATAACTATCAGTAGTAGCTGTAGTGTTATTGTTATGTGGGTTTGTAGTGAGGTATGAGTACATTTTAGAAAGTGTGCATCACAGGTCTAGGTCTGATGTTTATTGGTCATAGACACATTGGGGTTGATTTACAAAAGGCAAATCCACTGTGCACTGCAAGTGCATTTGGAAGTGCAGTCACTGTAGATCTGAAGGGAAGATCTAAAATGAGGGGAAGGCAGAATTATTTTTTTTTTCCAAAAATGATTTTTATTAGAGTTTCACATATAAATTCTATCATCCAATCATGTGCATGCAAAAATGCTGTTTTTTATTTTCCTTGCATGTCCTCCTGAGATCTACAGCGACTGTACTTCCAAGTACACTTGTAGTGCACTTGTAGAGCACTCTGGATTCGCCTTTACTAAATAAACCCCATTGTCTTAGCTGACAAGACTTTATCACAAAATACAGCACTGGGTTGAAAAGTAAATGTGAGTTAGTTGATGAGGTTATAGTCAAAACTCTATAGTGATATCAGGGATGGCAAAAGAGCTATGGCAAATTATAACTTCTTTATTCATTTTCTAATGACTTCCAAAATGTCAGAACGATTCAAATTTGGATCGGTCAAAAAATGATCGACCAATTCAAATTCTGTGTAAAAAAATAGCTGGTTTTTAAGCAGCAGGCCGGGAAGCCAGCCACTGCGTCTTTAACAAATGATAACTCAGCTGTCAGCAGTCTTCCCCACTGACAGCTGAAATGTAATCAAATAATGCCGGCAAAAGAAAAAAACAGCGTGGGGTCCCCCCAGTCCAAACAAGGCATTTGGGGTTTGGTATGGATTCTAAGGGGAAAACCACACCAAAAAAAAAAATGGCGTAGGATCCCTCCCAGAATCCATACCGGAAAAGGAAGGGGGGGGCAGGACAAGCACGCTCTGCCCCCCCAATCAAAAAGCACCTTGTCCCTATGTTTATGAGGACAAGGGTCTCTTCCCCACGATGAAACAAAACAAGTGCAGCGCTAGTATATAAATGACATTTCGTAAATGCAAAATAATAATAATGACTATATGAGTGTGCCCATAACAGAAAAACAAGTTGGAAAATTAATGTCCAATCCTCTATAATAAACAAGCAAAAAATTGGGGGAGCAAACCCTGAACATGTATATCTAAAGCCGGTGCAGCTATGGACCAAGCAACATGTATATTAAAAAAGAATAGCGCAACCATGCAAAAGAAATGACTATCAAATATGGAGACAATCCATAAATAAAAATGGGGATTTAGTTCCACCATATGGCCATATCGTGCTCAAGCCCACCACTGCGTCAAAGTACCCCATTATCGGTGGGTCCTACACTATCCATAAAAAAGGGGTGAATCCAGCCTCTCTTACCCTTGGAGACAACACTCCTTGTTGGGATGGATGTGCTAATGCACTGCAGGGGACTCCTCCTCTATCTACTTGATAGAAGACACCAATAGAGTACAGGTGTGTTTTGGGGGATGGGATGCTCAACCACATAAGTCTGGTCAGACCGAATACATAATAAACAAGCAAAAAATTGGGGAAGCAAACCCTGAACATGTATATCTAAAGCCGGTGCAGCTATGGACCAAGCAACATGTATATTAAAAAAGAATAGCGCAACCATGCAAAAGAAATGATTGCATGGTTGCGCTATTCTTTTTTAATCCTCTATAATAGTCTGCGATCCACAGTGAAAAATAAACTATGATGTGTAGGTGTCAGTACGCACACCAAAAATGCAGTTTAAACAAAGAGTTCAGAAAAAAATGGTGAATTGACCTCCAGTGACTGTTGCAATAAGTGACAGTGCTCCTTCACCAACATACAGTATATATATGTGCTCACCAGATATCCTGAGAACATGGACCTTGTTTACAATCCCATCAGGAACTGGAAATCCTCTTTGTGGTGCAGGGACATCCTCTCAACCGTAGAAAGGTGGACTAGCTAAATAAATGCTCATCAAATGGAGCCAAAAAAGCTTATATAGTGTAGTATTATTTATTAAAAATAAAAGTAAAAAACATGTAAAGTTCAAAGCAGGAAAATAACTCAAATCAGATAGAACGCAGTTCCACAGCAGGGATACGGCAGTCGGATGCCAGCGTGTAGGCCTTCTCCTGTCCCTCTTTCTTCCTTATTTGTCCCTCATTTTGGTCTGATCTGTATAGTTGTATATAAAATGCACTTTTTTTCTTTCAAAAAGTGTTTCCCAGTGCTAAACTTTAATGGAATTTCTAAATGTCTGCGCCTATAAAGGAATAGTAGTGGTAAAAAAAATAAAAAATAAAAAAATAAATAAAAACACTTGTGGGTTTATTTAATCATTTTTTGAACAATTCCCCTTTAATAGAGTGTGGCAGGGGTGTGTGTCATATGCCTACATACTTTTGCTAATAGGTGTCCCTTGTTCCCATCTCAAACAGTTGGGAGGTATACAAATGTAGTCTGAGAAGAACAGAATCACGGGGATAAGCAGCAGAAACACAGGCAGGGTAACAAACAGAGTTCTGGTTAGGAGGCAGGCCAAGGTCATACTGGGAAATCAGTAGAGGTAACAGGTAGGAAAGTAAAGACATGTCAAAAGGCAAGCCAGTTTAGGAATGATGGTAACAGAAGAAGGTCCAAAGGCAAGCCAGGTCAGTAAAGAGTAGGCATACAACAGGATCACCTTCAAGATTAAGGTTAATAGCTGAATACTTCCCAGCTAACTTTTATTTCACCTCTGCTCCTTAAATACTCCTGCTAGTGCCAAGCCAGGAATTGGGCATGTGTGCTTGTAGTTCTGCATGTCATATGTTCTCATGACTATGTGTTCACACAGTGTGCTGGCTATAACCCTAGGCCTTTGATCTACTGTTGGAGCATGCACATGCGCATTGCCTTGTGATGCCATCCTGATACAATATTTTAGAGTATAGAAGAGCATTTCACTCAATACATGTGACAGCTCTGGTTCTTGGTACAGCACTTTGACTGGCAAGACTCACTGCTCACACAGTGCTGTCATTTTTGTCTCAAACATGCTTAACAGCATGATAATACGGAAGTAAAGGGAGGGTGAATAAGTACCTACAGGTAAGCCTATAACAAACCCTTTAGGAGATATTTACTTTAGTACCAGGTGACATCACCGTCACATGCGCATTGCACTCTCAATGGTGCAAATAGAGCCTAATGAAGTCCCAAAATAAACAAGTCTAAATATAGGAGGACCACTAATTTAATGGCTGCAGCTCTTTCAGCAGAGTATTGGATAGTCTCTATGCACTAGAATAAACAAGAAAGCAGAAGGTGCCACTATTTAAGTGTATCAATTTGGTAAAAGCAATGTGTAAAACAAGGAGGTTAAAATGCACTAACAAAGATAAAAGAAAACAAGCACATCATTAGTCCTTGGTCACTTGCAGGGCTCAGTGGGGAGCTTATGGTTCTTGTCCTGGCGCTGGCTTACTTTCCAGCGTGATTGCGATTTCTGCTTGCAGATTCCATCCCTGTCACGCCAGGCTCTGCATCCTTCTGTGCTTGGCCAGTACTACTGCTCCCTGCTGCCTCTCCACTAAGCCCTGCAAGCGACCAAGGACTATTGATGAGCTTTTTTTCTTCTACCTTTTGTGAGTGCATTTTAACCCCCTTGTTTTACCATATTGCTTTTCATGTAATCAATTGATACATGACAGTGCACCGTTGGAGGGCTTTGTTTTAAGGTAAGTTTTTCATAATGTGCTAGTATGCAGGGGGACTGGCAGGATCACCAGGTATTTCACACAAAGGAACCAATGAAAAGGGAACAAGATAATTTTTAACACAAGTACATGGCTTGTGGCGTAATTAGAACCTTCAGGGCCCCAGTGCAAGAAACTATGAAGTGCCCCCCTGGCTAGGGCCCTTTCCTCCGAACTGGGTGGAAGAATGTCAGGGCCTGGTCACAAGCGTGACTTTTGTGACCCTGGTAGTTCCGCCACTGGTGTCAGTAGTTTTTTTTTTTTCCTATTTTATTTTTTATGTTTTCTTTTTTTACTATTTCCTTATTTTTTAAATTTTGTTTCTCTTTTGTTCATTGACGAACACAGCTCCTTATCTTCATTGGGTTATACTGCCCCAGCGGAGGACTGGGCCAGGGGGCAGGGGGGCAATTGCCCCCGGGGTTGTTCCGATTCCCCATAAAAAGTCTGCACCGCTTCTGCCAGAGACATGCCTAAAGGATTCCTGGTGAAGGGAAGAAAAAAAGTCCCCGCCGCTGACCTACTGAATGTAGGATGAAGACAAGGACAGAGCTCACCAGCATGGTTGGTGTAAACTGTGTCTGAGCAGAGGCCGGTTCCATGCCCCACTGGAGACACTCCTCCCCATGGCCAGCCCTGACAGAGCTTTCCCAGCTCCCCCCAATCAGCCTCCACTGGCCAGGTCAGGAACCCAGATTTGGCTGGTGAGTAGAGAGCACCTGGATCAGAGCTACAGCATGGAATGGGGGTCAGGAGGAGGCCGGGAAGAGGAAGAGTGGGAGGGGGGCCGAGTTGCTACACCATGGTACTCTGGTTTGTACTTGCCCCCTGGGCCAAAAGTTGCAAGTCAGCCCCTGTACTGCCTCCTACAGGAGTAGGACACTAGGCAGGAAAAAGCTGTACTACACCTATGGGGCAGTTCCAGGGGGTATACTCCCATTCTCAGCTATAGGCACCCAGTTTTTTTCTGCCTAGTCAGGAGTAGGGACCTAGTTCCTTGCTGGGATCTCTGGTCCTGGCAATTTTTTCTTTTTAAGTGGAATTTGTTTCCTATTTTTGTTATTTTGTTCCTGTGAGAATCTACTATCAACTGCCAGACTGGCCGACGGACTAGATAATCTAGATCCAGAGGGTCCCCCCAGTCTGGCTAGCAAGCGCGTGCAGGCCTCAGCTCCACGCTAGGTCGACTGTGATATAGCCCCACTGGACGGAGGCTGGTCTGTGAGTTAAGCATCCTGTGAGGATTCATACAACCTGGCCTCGGCCTGAGTCGCAGCTTTCTTCCTGGCCGACAGCTCCCCCTATTCTGATAGCGTGGTGGTCTGTCAGGAGCAGTGCCCACCTAGTTCCTGGTATGGTAAGTAGCTGTCCCCCCTCTAACCCTGGAGGTTTTTTTGGGGTAGACGTGGGCTTCTCCCTTGGACGCTCAAACTCCTGGGTTCCCCTCCTTCCCATGCAGCGCCCCCCCCCCTTCTCGGTTGTCCTCTGCGGACTTGTTACCTCCATCTGCCCACACCCTCTCTCCCCTCCCATGGGGTGGCCATACTTTTTAGGTCGGTCTGGGGGCTCCTGCCAGGGCCCCCCTTCCTGCTGGGATTGTGTTCGGTGCTCCTGGGGTCCCCTCTGGGCCCCTGGGAGCCAGGTGGAGCTGCCATTTTTTGTGGCCTTTTGTGCTGTAGATCCCCCTCTTCTCTAATGGAGTCCCTGGAGCACATTTTCCCACCTTATCCCCTTTGAGAAGCTGCTGGGCCCTCCGGGTCGCAACAATCCCTGACTGCACTGACGGTGATCCTGGAGTCCTTAGTGTCCAAGGTGGATATGGTCCTGGGAAAACAGGCTAGCACTATGGAGGCAACTTTTATCTCCAAAAAACTGTGTGGCTATGGGAGAAAAATTTGCCCCTAGCCTTGCTAATTTGTTCATGGCCTCTTGGGAACACTAGACAATTTTTGCATGTAGGGACTCCAACCTATGTTTTTGGAGATGCTATATTGATGACGCCCTCTTTTTATGGAGAGGAGACGAGAGCTCATTACATCCCTTTATCATGGGGCTTAACACTAATGATTGGGGAATTAAATTCACTTACAATTGGAGCAGGGAATCTATTAATTTTCAGATAATAAAGAAACACTGGAAGGTTCTGAAAGGGGATAAGATCCTGGGTCCTTCTCTGACCTGATAGGGCCAGAATCATATTTAGGAGAGCCCCCACTCTGAGGGACATAATTGCCCCCAATCCAACAGAGAAACCTGCAGAACCAGTTATGTTTGGTAAATTGAAGGGTTTTTACCATGTAGGAGATGCAATATTTGTCAAAATTAAAAGACCATCTAAACCACTACATATAAATGCAATGTTACTGGGAAAACATATTCAATTAAGAACTTAATCTCGTGTCACACAAAGGGGGTTGTGTATCTCCTAAGCTGCAAATGCGGATTTTAATACGTGGGAAGAACTGTTACGCACTCTTAATATAAGGGTGGGTGAACGCCTTTCAAATATACACAAAGGCTTTGTGGGCCATAGCCTCTCCCAACATTTCTCTAGGTGTCACCACAGAAATCCAGCTTCTCTGGAGGTGGTGGCCATAGCGAAATATATTCCACACTGGAGAGGAAGTAATCTTAATAGAACCATCTCGAGAAGAGAAACTCAGTGGGTCTTTGACCTAAGAAGCTATAGGCCCTTTGGCCTAACTGTGGAATGGGACATAAATGCCCATATCAATAACAGCTAGTTTTTGGGACGAGAAGCCTTTTGATATTACACTTTGGAAAGTTTTAACACCCCATATAATAGATAATTTTGTATGGAGATTAATATCATAAGCCCCCCTATCTAGAGTATATACATATATTTTAGTCATATTATGACTCTTACATGTTTTAAGACATTATAGTGCAGTATTGGGGGCTTTGCACAAATGAAGGTATCAAGGGAAAATTATGAAAGTACCATCTTGATCCATTATAATAGAAAGTTGAAAGAATGTGCATATTGGGTAGTTTAATTATATAATCTTTTAGTAGTTCCTATATATGTGATCTTGGATAATGCTGGATGTACAGAATTTCTTTAAACATATACAATACAAAGAATACATATACATACATAAATACAAAGAACCTTGTATTTTCTGTAAGAATTAGGAAGTCTAATATATGTTATACATATGATAAGTGGATAGTTTTTAAAATATCATTAGATATAGTCCTAATGATAAATGATAAAATTACCTTTATATTAGCTTATATTTAACATAGTTTATTCATTTTTAAAGACATTTTTTATTGATTTTGTCTTATAAAAATTTCTAGGCCCCTTTACCAATATTAATTGTATGGGAAAATATGATGAAAACTTATGGATAATCCTTCTCCAATATAAACATCAGTCTCTCACAAGAGGTACAGTGGGTATGGAAAGTATTCAGACCCCCTTAAATTTTTCACTCTTTGTTATATTGCAGCCATTTGCTAAAATCATTTAAGTTTATTCTTCTTCCTCATGAATGTACACACAGCTCCCCATATTTACGGAAAAACACAGAATTGTTGACATTGTTGCAGATTTATTAAAAAAGAAAAACTGAAATATCACATGGTCCTAAGTATTCAGACCCTTTGCTGTGACACTCATATATTTAACTCAGGTGCTTTCCATTTCTTCTGATCATCCTTGAGATGGTTCTACACCTTCATTTGAGTCCAGCTGTGTTTGATTATACTGATTGGACTTGATTAGGAAAGCCACACACCTGTCTATATAAGACCTTCCAGATCACAATGCATGTCAGAGCAAATGAGAATCATGAGGTCAAAGGAACTGCCTGAAGAGCTCAGAGACAGAATTGTGGCAAGGCACAGATCTGGCCAAGGTTACAAAAAGATTTCTGCTGCACTTAAGGTTCCTAAGAGCACAGTGGCCTCCATAATCCTCAAATGGAAGACGTTTGGGATGACCAGAACCCTTCCTAGAGCTGGCCGTCCGGCCAAACTGAGCTATCGGGGGAGAAGAGCCTTGGTGAGAGAGGTAAAGAAGAACCCAAAGATCACTGTGGCTGAGCTCCAGAGATGCAGTCAGGAGATGGGAGAAAGTTGTAGAAAGTCAACCATCACTGCAGCCCTCCACCAGTCGGGGCTTTATGGCAGAGTGGCCCGACGGAAGCCTCTCCTCAGTGTAAGACACATGAAAGCCTGCATGGAGTTTGCTAAAAAACACCTGAAGGACTCCAAGATGGTGAGAAATAAGATTCTCTGGTCTGATGAGACCAAAATAGAACTTTTTGGCCTTAATTCTAAGCTGTATGTGTGGAGAAAACCAGGCACTGCTCATCACCTGTCCAATACAGTCCCAACAGTGAAGCATGGTGGTGGCAGCATCATGCTGTGGGGGTGTTTCTCAGCTGCAGGGACAGGACGACTGGTTGCAATCAAGGGAAAGATGAATGCGGCCAAGTACAGGGATATCCTGGACAAAAACCTTCTCCAGAGTGCTCTGGACCTCAGACTGGGCCGAAGGTTTACCTTCCAACAAGACAATGACCCTAAGCACACAGTTAAAATAATGAAGGAGTGGCTTCACACTGTAATGTTCTGGTACCTCTGGTACCCTTGTTCCATATTTCTCTCTTACTAAATTGCGTCCCATCTTGTTATCCTAGAGACGCATACACCTTTAAGACCGGATGACATCATTGCCGAGCGCCGCTATGAGCGGCTATTTCAATCACCGGCTTTCTCTCACTCATTGCTCGTTCAAACCACATGTTCACCGCACCTTCTCCTGTGAAGTTGGAGCTGCTGACATTTCCCTTTGCTGAACTGAAGCCGGAACCTCGCTGCTGATCCGTATCTCGCTACGGGATCACCTCTCTCTAAGGACACTGTTACTACTAACCTATCTAAATGATAAGTACCCCACAGGGGATTCTTACTAACCAATCTCCTACTGTCATCTACTGCAATTACCAGGACTATCTGTATCTATCTATCTACTGTCATCTACTGCAATTACCAGGACTATCTGAATCTATCTATCTACTATCATCTGCATAGACAGTTAGCTCTTGGGACTACCTTCAACTATCCTTGCACTAAGTTACTCTGTCTAAGTATACTCCATCTGTGTCCTCTAACCATCTGCACTATACTTGACATCAGAACCTATCTGCTTACCATCACCTGCAACTCTCCTAATACTACTCTTAGTGCTCACCATACAATTGCCTGTCTCTCATCTATACATTCTCATATATTCTATCCCTCCATTAAACATCTGATTGAGTATATGTATATTGCATAACAGGCTGTGCACTGTGATGAAGTCCTGAGAGTTGGATATGTTTGTTCAACAGAATCTCTACAAGGCTACTGAGTGTAATAATTCTGCAGCTGTAAATCCATCCATTAACAAAAACGCATGAACGTTACACACAACAACTCCGTGACTGTTCTTGAATGGCCCAGCCAGAGCCCTGACTTAAACCCAATTGAGCATCTCTGGAGAGACCTAAAAATGGCTGTCCACCAACGTTTACCATCCAACCTGACAGAACTGGAGAGGATCTGCAAGGAGGAATGGCAGAGGATCCCCAAATCCAGGTGTGAAAGACTTGTTGCATCTTTCCTAAAAAGACTCCTGGCTGTATTAGATCAAGAGGGGGCTTCTACTAAATACTGAGCAAAGGGTCTGAATACTTAGGACCATGTGATATTTCAGTTTTTCTTTTTTAATAAATCTGCAACAATGTCGACAATTCTGTGTTTTTCTGTCAGTATGGGGTGCTATGTGTACATTCATGAGGAAGAAGAATGAACCTAAATGATTTTAGCAAATGGCTGCAATATAACAAAGAGTGAAAAATTTAAGGGGGTCTGAATACTTTCCGTACCCACTGTATTTTATATATTTTTTATAGCTTTTTTAGCTTTATATATACATATTTTTTAATTTTTTTTATAATGTTCCTATAGATACTGTTTTACAGAGAAGCTCTGAATAAAATGAAAATAGATCTGCCTTATGATAAGAATTCCTTATTAAATTTTTTATTAAACACTTTCTTTGAAGATCCGTTATAACAAACTTTCTTTGTTTGGGCGGTACATTGTGTCTGCTACTAGGTCCCAGGCAATAAAGATTTGTTACATTGGGCCATTTTGGTGGTATAGGTCTCAGTTGTATGGACAGAAGTAATGTTCTTCAGTCCCCCGGGGGTTCTTTGTATTCCTGATGGAAATTCTCCTCCTTCATTGTATAAATTTGACGAGTGATGGCGCACTATACTCCATTCCCAGTTGAGGCCTGCCAAAGGGGGAAACGCGTCGGACAGAGTAGCTCGCGCCTGTCACTTCACACGGTCCACACTGCAGATGGCCATGTTTGCCTATCTTGTACATCGTTTGCGATTTTCTAATGGTTGGATGTAAGTGTAACCTTTAATTAATAAATGGCAATTTTAGAAGGTAAAGCACTACTAACCCCTTTCCTCTCATGCACATTCTTCATCTATGGAGCCCATCAGCTGCCGTGTCAAGGATGTCGGCTTGAGTATTGAATAGAAAGGGACCGTGATCGTACACTGGAGAGCCTGGTCATTTATCCATAGCCTGCTGCTGCTGTGTTAAAGATATCGGCTTGAGAACTTGAACAGAAAGGGATCGTGATCCTACACTGGAAAGCTGGGTTATTCAGAGCTGCTTACCCGCAGCCTCCTGATAAGCGGCCATTGCTTATCTTCACATTAAGAGCACCTGGATTAGTTTATTTGCCCAATCTGCCCAAGAAGTGAAATTTCCTTTTTACATGGGACTTATTTTTTTGTTTTTTATGAACTGGTTCCTTATAGTTATCTATTGGAATTCAGACACAATGTATCGAATTTTATCACCATATTTTTATTGGAAATTTTATGGTATCACCACACCTGTCATTGATTTTATTTTCGTTGAAGATTTTTTTATTTTATTCTATGTTATTTTTACTTCACTTTTTCCGTTTAAGTTTTTTTGATGGTTTATAAGCACTTTCAGGATAGCGGTCTTTATTAAATTTTTCATAGCAAAAAGCCTCCCTGGCGTTCACTTGCTTCATCTGTCTCATCAGATCCTAAATCTTTTTTGGCCGCCGCGGATGCGAGTTATCCTTCTGGGTCTGCGTACACGCACCCTGCATGCTCAGATAGTGAGGTTGATTCCTCTGCTCCTCTAGCCACGCATGAAAAGGAGCTGGTGGATGCGCTGATTGTGTCAGCGCGTGAAACTTTGAAAATGGAGGATGCGGTTGATGCTGCATCGGAGGTGCTGGTCCCTTTTAGCACCCACAGGCCCTCCAAGGCGGGGAGGGTGTTCCCCTTTCCTGCTTACTTTGATATTATTGTCACTAAATAGTGGGGTTGTCCAAAACGCAGTTTTGCAGTCCCTAAGAGTTTTGCGATGCAGTATCCTTATGAGGATTCCCTGCTTAATAAGTAGACGGTCCCACCTGTAGTGGAATCGCCGGTTTCCAGGTTAAATAAAGCCCCCCATATTCCGGTTGAGGAGTCCCAGGCCTTTAAAGATCCGGCTGATAGGAGGTCGGGGGCTCTGAACCGCCATATGTTCACTGTGGCTGGTTTGGCACTTAGGCCGGTATTTACTATTGCCCTGGTGTCACAAACTCTTACCGAGTGGGCTTAACTTTTACGCCGGGGCCTGGAGGGGAAACAGCTTTCCCCTGCCTTTGTGGAGCTGGCGGATAAATTGGTCCAGGGGCTACAGTTTGTCTGTGATGCTTCTTTTTTGATTTCCAGACTGTCTGTCTCAGAAGTGGTCCTTTGGCGTGTTATCTGGCTGAAATGCTGGTCTGCGGATGAGACTTCTAATGATCTCCCATTTGTGGGGATCGCCTGTTCGGAGCTTCCTTAGATTACATCATTAAGGGCCTCACAGGGGGGAAGAGTACTCTTCTTCTGCAGGCTTTCAAGGGCAAGGAGCTCCGTCGTAGACAGGGGGCCATTCTTCTCGGTTTATAAGAAGCCTTTTCGTCCCTTAGGGTCCCAAGACAAGGGATCTAAGCCCTTCAGAGCCTCCACCAGAGGTTCCTGGAGGACCTGGTCTGGCAAGTCATGAGTGGGCTCTTCCAGACCTGCAGGCAAGTCTTCCTCTGCATGAAGGGGCGCCCTCACCCATTCCTGGGGTGGGGGGACCTCTTTGCTGGTTTCCGGATCTGTGAACCTCCCTAGTAAAGGACAAGTGTGTCCACAAAGTCATTCGGTCTGGCTACAAGATCGAGTTTTGTTCTTATCCTCTGGAAAGGTTCTTCCCTTCCAACCTGCGCTTGTCCCTGGAACGCTTACGGTGTCTCTTTGGGGCGGGGCAAGTCTTGTTACTTCAAGGGGTGATTGTCCCGGTTCTGACTTCAAAAAATTTTCAGGGATTTTACTCAAACCTGTGTAGCAATATTTCCAGGCATTGGGCCTGATGTGGGTCTTCCATGGTTACCGTTACCACCAACAGCACATTTAAGCTTGTCGCCCAAGTGTGAAATCTGAGACAATGAACAGTCCAGCATCTTTGGTTTTTAGTTTTATTGTAGGAACTTGGATGGGAGAAGGGAATGAGTGGCATACTCCTCTGGCTCAACTAGTTACAGAATTGGGACACTTGAGACATGCCGCCTAGCGCTGTCTTGGCGCCGGCTGAATGCCGACCAACGCTTACTGACGCTTGTAAACCTGACTTGCTGTCTGTGAACTAAAACTTGACTTCTAATGCTTCCTCACAGTTCAAAAGTCCTGTGCACTGCTCCCTGTAGTCTTCTCTGACTGAGGTAGCCACTAGCAATGACGCTGCAACACTTAACACTTTATACTTCAGGGCCCAACCGCTGGCACCCCCTTTACTCTTCAGGGTAATCTCTGGCACCCCCTTTACTATATTCCTGTACTGGCTAGCTAGCTCCTGGATCCCTCTGTCCTTCTCCGGAGTGGACCCCTCTGCTAGGCAGACCCCCAGGGGCAGTTTGCAGTACTCACAAGCTTTCCTGAAACTCGACCCAAACGCTCCGTTGGTCCTCAGTACACCAGGATCCTTCTCTGCAGCTCAGCTCAGCCCTGTATCCACTCAGGCAAGCCGCCTGGGACAACCAATTCTTCCTGATAGGAGGAAAGACAGCCGTCACCTCCCTCCTGGGACTCTGCTTCCCACCAAAGACAATCTGTCATGTGCTCCCCACAGACTTACACCCTCTTCCAGAATGCTGTGCGGCAGAATCTGCCCTTCCAGGATGGATACAAGCCCTGGTGTGCTATTGGTCAGGTTTCCTCCACTGCCCAATGAGAGCACTCATTGGGATACAGTGGGGAGACTCAACACAACAGGCACACCTGGGAACACATGCCAGCCTAGCTGAAAACATGGCCTTGCTGATAAGCAGACAAAGCCCACCATATTTTACCTAGCACCTACCTTGCTACATCTGTTTACAGTTCCCAGGAAGGAAGGCAAGGTACGTCCAATTCTGGACCTCAAGGCGCTAAACTACTTTGTGTGGGTACAGAAGTTCCGAATGGAGTCTATTTGCATGGTAGTGGTGTCCCTACATCAGGGGGATTTTCTCGCTTCTATCGACATCAAGGGTGCCTACCTTAAAATTCCAATATGCCACTCACCAGCACTTCCTCCGCTTTGCCGTTGGCGAGGAGCATTATTAGTTTGTGGCATTACCCTTTGGTCTCACCTCCACTCCTTGGGTCTTCATGAAAGTTTTGGCCCCAATACTAACATTATTGCGTCAGCGGGGGATCGCAGTACTGGCATACCTGGACAATCTTCTTTTGCGAGTGGAGTCTTCGACTGCTCTGATGGACAACTTGGAGGTTACTCTGTGAACCCTGAGGGAGTTCAGTTGGATTCTGAAACTTCAGAAGTCTGCTCTGGTTCTGTCCACAAGACTGGACTATCTGGGTCTGACTCTGGACTTGGCCTCAGCCAGAGTGTTTCTTCCTCTGGAAAAACTCCAGAAATTGCAGGAGGCAATCCAGCCTCTGTTATCCAGTAGAAGGTCATCCCTCCGGGCTTGCATGCGGTGCTGGGCCTGATGGTTTTTACCTTTGAGGTGATTCCGTTTGCACAGTTCCACACGAGATCTCTGCAAAAAGAGATCCTGGTGAAATGGGACAAGAATCCTCAGTCTCTAGACAACCTTATCCTGTTGAGCCAGGGTACGAGAGGGTTCCTGATCTGGTGGCTTCAAACTCCGGCACTTTGACAGGGAAAATCCTTTCTCCCCCTGTTCTGGACGGTGATCACCACAGATGCCAGCTTGTCTAGCTGGGGAGGTGTCCTCAGCACAGATTGTGCTCAGGGGGTCTGGACTCTTCCAGGAGTCCAGACTGCCAATCATTGTACTGGAACTCAGAGCGATCAGACTTTGTCTGAATCATTGGACAATTCGTCTTCAGGGGTGTCCAGTACGCATTCAGATGGACAATACCACAGCCGTGGCCTATGTCAATCACTAAGGGGCCCAAGAAGTTCCCTGGTGGCTTGCGAGGTAGCCGGTATTCTAAGGTGGGCAGAAAGATTTGTTCCAGCCCTCTCTGCTGTACACATTCGAGGGGTGGAAAATTGGCAAGGGGATTATCTCAAACGACAGGCGTGGGACGAGGGGGAATGTTCATTTGATCTGGAGGTGTTTCATCAGTTGTGTCTCCAGTGGGGTACTCCCGAGGTGGACCTGTTGGCCTCTCATCTCAACAGGAAGGTACAGAGGTTTGTGGCAGGGTCTCGAGATCCTCTAGCCGATGCCACAGATGCCTTGTTGGCTCCTTGGAGTCAGTATAATCTGATTTACTCCTCCCCTCCCTCTCAAACTTCTGCCAAGACTCCTGCACAGGATGGAGGCAGAAGGGATTCTGGTCATTCTAGTGCCTCCAGACTGGCCTTGCCGGTCTTGGTACACCGATCTGGTACGGCTGGTCGCTGATGATCCTTGGAGACTTCCTCTCAGGGAAGATCTGCTGTCCCAAGGGACAATTTTCCATCCTGTTTTACAGTCACTGGCTTTAACGGCTTGGCTGTTTAAAGACAGGTGCTGAAGGATAGAGGTTTGCCTGAATCTGTGTTTTCTATGCTGTTAAAGCCTAGAAAATCTACCTCTAGGAAGATCTACCATCGTACTTGAAAGACGTACATTGCGTTGTGTGAGTCTTTTGAGGTTCACCCTCTCTCCATTTCGGTGGCTCGGATATTAGCTTTCCTCCAACAGGGGGTTGAGCAGCGCCTGGCCTTGAGTACCATCAAGGGCCAGGTTTCGGCTTTAGCAGTTTTCTTTTAACGTCCATTGGCCACACATTCCTTGGTGCATAGCTTTTATCCAGGGAGTTCAACACTTGGCTCCTCCAGTGTGGTCTCTATTGCCACTGTGGGACCTCAATTTGGTGATGTCAGTTCTTCAGAAACCTCCCTTTGAAAGTCTTCAGGAGGTTCCCCTGCTTACCTTGTCCTAGAAGGTGGCCTTTTTTGTGGCTATTACTTCTGCACGCAGGGTGTTGGGGCTGCCGGCGTTGTCTTGTCGTTCACTTTATCTGGTGGTTCACAGAGATAAGGGGGTTCTTCATCCTTGTCCGTCGTTCCTTCTAAAGGTCATCTCTCATTTCCATTTGAATGAAAACATTGTGTTGCCTTCCCTATGTCCCAGGCCTAAACATCCTAAGAAAATTGCCTTGCATTCCCTGGATGTGGTTGGGACGATCAGGGTGTACTTGGCAGCTACAGAGTCTTTTGGAAGTCAGACTCACTATTTGTACTCATGGATGGACCTTGAAAAGGGTTGGCTGCTTCTGCTGCAACATTTCCAGATGGATCAGACAGACAGTGATTCAGGCATATTCAAATAAGGGTCAGGTTCCTCCTTTCCCTGTTAAGGTGCACTCGGGTGCTTAGTGCCTCCTGGGCCTTCCGTCATCAGGCGTCAGTGCTGCAGGTTTACAAGGCGGCCACCTGGTCGTCTGTGCACACTTTCACAAAGTTTTATAAGGTGGATGTGTTGGCATCTGCGGATGCTTCTTTTGGCCGCAAGGTTTTGCAGGCTGCTGTTTAGAAGACTTGGTCCTCTTTGATGGTTTATTGTTTTTTTCATGTGAGCTCTAGTTGTTTATGGTTGAGCTCCATATTACCTTGTTGGCCACGGTTTAGCCTTGGGGATTTTTTCTTGCTGTTCCCTCCCCTCATGTTTGACACTGCTTTGGGATGTCCCAATGGTCAAGAAGATAAGGTGTCCGCTAATGAATGAAAAAGAAAATGGGATTTTTGACTTGCCGTAAAATCAATTTCTCTGATGTCCATTGATGGACACAGCACTCACCCCTCTGAGGAGTTGGCTTTCTTCTGACACTGCTTGAAAGAAAACTGTGTGCCTATAGCTGAGAGTGGGCGTATTCCCCCTGGGACTGCCCCATAGGTGTAGTCAAGATTTTTCCTGCCTAGTGTCCTAGTCCTGTGGGGGGCAGTACACCCAATGGTCAAGAAGATAAGGAGCTGTGTCCATCAATGAACATCAGAGAAATGGATTTTACACCAAGTCAAAAATCCCATTTTTTACAATATTATTTTTTAGATTATTTTTTACAATTTTTATGAGCCCCTTTGGGGGGTCTTTGGTGAGATATCAGGGCTCTAAACAGACCTCTAATGTTCCACCTTTGAGACAGGGAGAGGACATTGAGGACACAGCACTCAATCTTCACCTCTGCAGCCTAAACTGCACTCAATATATGGATAGGAATAGCTCTGTACAGAGCTATTCCCCTCAGTCCATTCAGTTATAAATGGACAGAGTCCATTAACGGTATGGATCACTGACTCTCCATTCAAAAATAAAAGGGGCTGGAAAATGACACTCCATCCTGACAGATCCCCCACAGCAGCCTGCGGGAGAGAGGAGGGGAGGAGAGGGGGGGATCCTGGCAGAGCTGAGGGGGGGGGGACCAGGAGAGAGTGGGGGTGGGGGGGGAAAGAACTCAGGGTAACTGGAGAACAGACGGGCAGCAGACAAAAGCTGGATAGGAGGAGCAGCGGGGGTGGCTGCATATAGAGGAACCAATCTATTAATTTTCCTTCCATAGCTGCTGAATGTCGGCTGGATTGCAATTGCGACCCCTGCAACCTCTGTAGGTACACCCCTGCTACATGGTACAACAGACATATCAGGAATATGAAATGTAGGGGTAACATACTGTACACTGTAGGGAAAACTTGTGAGGTTAGAAATATGGTAATTTTCACTGCTGATTTGTCTTTTAAACTTATGGCTCCAGAGCTGTCATCCTTATTCTGGGTGAACTGAAGTCTGAAAAGTCCAAACTCCTGTTCCACATACTGTTTCCATGTGGCTAAATTCTGATGATAGACCAGAACCTGCATCATTAGTAAAGGCCCGTACACACGTACCGATCGTCGTCATACAAACGTCGGCGGACGAAAGATCTGCCGATTGTACGCGTGTTAGTATGGTGCCTCCGACAGCTGTCTGCGCACAATCCGCGGACAAAAGTCTTTCTTGCAAACATGAAAATTTTTGTCTGCGGACACCAGAACGGACGATTGTTCGCCTGTCAGTACACAATTCGGCCGACACACAGCTACAAATCCCAACACGCATGATCAAACCAAATGAGTTCCCGGAAGAATTTTCTCTAGTAAACTCATCATTTTATTCAGAAAGAACTTTCGGCTCGCGGCAGTCCAAGAAATAGGTGAAATGCGGAGCACATGCTCATCTTGATAAATGTGAGAAGAAGGAAGATGCTGCTCATAATGCCATACTTTTCTAATCAAAAGGCATGTGTTCTGTTATGATGAAGATAATGTTTGTCTATTCTATCTGTTCTATCAAATTTTATAATTAAATAATTTGAACTCTTCACCATTATTATTTTGTAAACAGCAAAGATCTAACTATTGATATGACCCTTTATTCTTGTCTGAATTAATGTCTAAAACATATTTTTCAGGTTATGCACAATATTAAACATGTTAACAAATTCAGATAGGCCATTTTTTATTTTCATTTTCTTTACTTTTTGTATCTCAGCAAAAAAAACCAAAGAAAACATTAATACTTTCCGTATAACTAAACATAAAAAAGGTCCATTTGGACAAAATTAAACTAGAAACTGGCAAACAGGGGTAAAATAAATAATAGGGGGTTACAAAAATTAAAGTTGCTGGTAACTGAAATCAGGTTGCCATGAGGGCAGGTTTGGATCATGCTGGCCATATTGCCACTGGCCATGTGGCATTTGGCGAGGTGGTGGGTGTTGTGGAGGTGGAGGTGGAGGTGGAGGGCACGGGTGCTCCTGGCATGCATGGCTGTGCTCATTAAGGATCCCGTTTTCAGCCTTTTGCAGCACATCGAGGATAATTTTTCTGGCATACTGACACTGCCTGAGGTCCACCTTATCCAAAATTTTTGCCGTCATGTTGCCGAAGGACTCATTGGCCTCCGGTTTCCGACGTAGGGCTATGGTGGCCTCCTGGATAAATTCGTCTGTGATATCATCCACGTGCTTCCTCTTTTGCCTCCGTTTGGCAGGAGGAGGTGGTGGTGGAAAGAGTTCCACAGGCTCCTCAGGCTCCGCAGGCTCCCCAGGCTCCTGGCTGCAACCTGGCTCCTCCTCAGTGACACTTCCCTGTTGATGAAATGAACAATTGATTAGAATGTTATAGTGTATATAAAAAGTCATGTTTGTTATATTATTGTGAACAAATAGCAGACTTTACATACAGTGGCGTATCTAGGGTCTCCAGTGCCCTTGTTGAGGAGCTGTATTTGGCAACCCCCCCCCCCCCAAGATCAATGTAAAACTGTAACCCACCCCCCCAAAAAAAATTTAAAGGGCATTAAAAGTTTCTAATTTGCCCCTTGTTTGCCCAGTGTAGAGCTCTCTAGTGGGCAATCATTGTCTCAGGTGTGAAAAAGAAAGAGAGGGTTGAGAGCTAGAGAGAGGGAGAGAAAGAGGGGGTGTGAGAGAGAGAGGAGGGGGTTGCAGAGAGAGAGGGGCCTGAACTAGCAGAGGGCTTGATGTAGGGCATTGAGGGTGAAGCAGTGCAGGGAAACAGGAATAAGGAAGCCACCTGCCTTGCTGACCCAGAGTGAGAGACCAGAGACATGGAAGCAAGGATGGATGGATCATTTGCAGGAGCTGTTAGTTTTGTATTAAAAAAGGTTGAGCCAGAGGAATGCTGAGGCTACAGCAGTGTTTGTTAGGACCAGAGGTGTGCTGGGGATGCAGCAGTGTTTGTAAGACCAGAGGTGTGCTGGGGATGCAGTGAGAGGCAGTCTCAGTCTCCTGGTCTTTTGGCTCAGCTGCTCTCAATGTTTTACACCTGCATGAAGCAGCTCTCAATGTTTTACACCTGCATGAAGCTGCTCTCAATGTTTTACACCTGCATGAATCCGCCTGCAAACTGGGGGTTCTGGGGTGTGCAGGCTGAGTGGATTGTTAAAATAAACACTAAAACAATGCCAATGTTTTTGTGACCCACCCCCCTTGGCCTGCGCCCCTGGCGGTTGCCTGTCATGCCAACCCCTTGCTATGCCCGTGTACATAAAGGGTCAATTATGGTTTAGCTTATAATTTTGTTACATGATTACATTTTAGCAGACAATATATTGTGAAATGCCATACCTGAGTAAAACTCTCTTCCAGGAAATCCTCATCCTGGCTTGGATCAACTGACACTGAGCCCTCTGCCGAAGTCGAAGGCAGCGTAGAAATTGACGGCCTGGATTCCAAGGTGTCTGCCAGGAACCGCAGGTTATCAAAGTACCACAGCCGTGGTACATGTACATTCCGTGCACCTGCTCCAGACTGGGTGGAATCTTCTATTTTCTTTACCTCCCGCCTGTAGGCAGTGCGAATGCTGTTTATTTTTTTGCGTATATAATTAAAATTTGCCCCAGGACAGACGGGCTTGTAGAAGGCCATCAAATGTTCCATGGCCTGTTTTTTTAGTTTCTTATTTTTATATTCTGCCGACTTCACTTGCCACAAACACGGCAGTTGCCTGTACTCATCAATGAAACTGATGAGAAAGTTGTGGGTGGTGTAATTGTCCACCATATTGCAGGACAGTATATGCCTGCAAGACACAACACAACACAAAACATATTAAAATAGCATGTATTTTGGCACATAATAAAGATATTCCTAATAAAAGCTGTATAGGGCCCAAAACACACACTTTCTATTAAAAGAGTCGTACCTTTGTTTGTGGGGAAAAGTCGTGATTCGCCGCTCGATCGTGCTCCAACCCTCGATATGTCCGCTAGCGAATCGTCGGCCGAACGAACTTGCGTCCTTTAAATACAGCGCAGGCGTCAACTCCTCCTCCAGTGGCGGGCTTGTGCAGGGGTGTGTACGTGCCGAAGATCAGGCCTACATGCGACACTCACACCTGAAGCAGTGGAAAAATCTTGTAATCAAGAATAATGTCTCAACAACCTGGGAGCTCAATTAGTGTGGGCCGAAGTGATTGGGCCACCAGAAAATCAAGGGCTACACCCATGTCAAAGCCAGAAATGGTGGAGATGGTCTCCATTTTAGAAAAAATGGACTATGATGGCAAGTTGGCAAATTACGATCGGCCCAATGCCAGGAAAGATGGCATCATGGATAAGGTGGTGGCCTGTTTGGTAAAAAAATTCGGTGTGGAGCGATCGAAAGATCAAATTAGGAAACGGTGGTCCGACCTGAAACACCGTGAGCAGGATCAGCTTTCCCAAATCCATCGGATTTTGAAAAAAAGTAAGTTTTATTTATTTATTTATTTTTTTAATCATGCAATATGTTTTTTATAATTTGGTGTATGTTGTATTAACATGTCTAGATTATAATGTCTATGTAAAAAGTTAGATTACTCATTTTAGTTGTCATGTCGTGATTAGATCGATCTATTGTTGATGTTTTAGTATATGACATTAAAAGTCAGGAAGCCATAGTTAAAAATATATGTATTGTGTTGCAACGAACGTTCTTTCCTGCACGAATCTTCTCAGCAAACATTCCTATTAATCACAGATTATTATTCAAACCTTTAAATAGGAGAAAAACGTAAACTCCGTGCCAAACAATGGGAAAGGAGGAGGAGAGGTTTGGCAGCTCCATCGGCAGTTGTGGAAGAAGAGGAGGACATGGGCCCAGATGGTGGCACAGATTCGACTAAAGGTAATTGGTTCCTATGCGCTGTCAAACATTAATGTACCATATTTTTCGTAGATAACCATGTACATGTCTTCATATTTGTTACTGAAAGAGCTATCAAGCAGGGCACCATGTCCTAACAAATGTACCTCTTGTGACTTTTATGATATGGCCAATGTTTTGTATTATGTAGATGAAGACATTATGCCTGAGGTTATTCTGGTGGAGCCAACAAGTGACCAGACACCAGAACAACAAGAAGGTTGGTAGTCACAGATTTTTGTGTAGTGGGATCATAGAAATATGTGTATTTGCAATGATTGTTTAACCTTATATTCCTATATTCCCTTACAAATTTACATTGCAGATGTTGCATCATGCCAGGATGTGGCATCCCCAGCCAGCTCAGAACCCAGATCTCCTGGCAACTTGCCAAGCAGCGTGGAAGCCACTTCCCAAAATCTTGAGGATCCCGGACCAAGTGTCCAAGAGCCAATTGTGTGCCCACGTAGGTTTTTTCAGAATGATTTTTATCAGTGTTATTTTTAGCCTCCAATTGACAACACTAGTTCCCTATGGGAGCCTCTTTATTTGAATGGAAGTCGCACCGTAAGTCGGATCAGGATGCTCTGACTTGCGGGGCCACTTGCGTTGTGAAGATTTTTGAGGGGGAACTACACCAAAAAATTGAAGAACCCACCGTGGGTGTCCCCCCAAGTTCACAACCAGGCCTTTTGTGTGTGGTATTGAGTTTGAGGGTATGCCCACAACAAAAAAACAGCGTGGGTTACCCCCAAAACCCCTACCAGACCCTTATACAAGCATGCAGCTTGTCAGGCCAGGAAAGAGAACGAGCAAGCGGAACAAACACCCCCTGGACCACAGCAGGACACATGCCCTCAACATGGGGGGGTTTTGTTGCTTTGGGCCAGGGGGCCTCTGCACCGCACACCCAAAAGCACCTTACTCCCATGTAGAGGAGGACAAGAGCCTCATCCCCACAACCCTGTCTGGTGGTTTTGGGGGGTCATGCGGCCAGGGGGTTCCTAGGACTTTGGAAGCAACCTTCAACAAAGGGTGGCCCCCAGATCCCGGACACCAATCACTGTGTGAATGGGTATGGGGTACATAGTACCCCCTACACATTAACCACATAAATGGAAGTGTATGTGAATAACGACAGGAGACGTTTATGAAATGTTCTTAAATATCTTCATCCGGTCTTCTCCACTCTGCTCTTTGGATCTTCTCCTCTCCACTCTTCTGCTGTGCAATCTTCTGCTCTTATGTTGTCTGCTCTTTTGCCCTAGGTTCTGCTTCTTCCTCCTGTCCTCATCTGATGCTGTTGCCGTGCATTCTGCCCGTCTCTGGTCTCTGCAGCTTAATATATATACATTACGACCATGCCCTCACAATAACGTCATCATGCGTTCACACCCCTAATGAATATATAGTAAGCTCAGGAGACCGGCAGAATCATCAGCAACAGGATCAGTGGAGGACAGGAGGAAGAAGAAGAGCCTAGGGCAAAAGAGCATAAGAACAGGGTAGGTATTAACTCGAGAGTAATTAAAAATAACCTGGACACCAAATGTTTCTCTATTATGACCTCATGTAGGTGATTCACATTGACTGTATATTTTTTTACAGATCATGATTTACCTACTTGCACTTTAGCAAAACTAACCCGTGAGGCACTCCAATGTTGCTCAGACCTCGAGCAAATCAAGGAAACAGCAACGGCATTGCAATCAAAAATGCGAGATTTTGTCGACATGATTGCCAAATTTTAAAAAGTTTTAAAGACATTTTTTATGTTTTTATTGGTTCCTTTTCTTACAAAAGTTTTTTAATATTTTATGATATCTTGATGGCACTCAGTTGTTAAGAGTGTACCCACGTTTGGGAAAAAAACTTGAAAACACACTAACCCTAACCCTAGCCCTAACCCTAACCCTGTGAATGTTTTGAAAAAAAAATTTTGTACATTCAACAATGTGTGTTCCATTCTTTATTTGACTTTCGTTGGGGGGGTCGAGATCTAAAGCTGTGTAAAGAAGCATTACATGTATGATGGCTGTCCTATTCCCACATTTACATGTTAATGAAAGCATTTTGGACACTGCCATATGCGAGTTGCTGGAGGTGTCAATGAAATGTTAAAGATCCCAACCGTTTATACGCATATCACAGTGCGATCTGACATTTCATACAGGATTGGATCATACAAGTGTGAACGACTGTGCAATCCTATCCTGATGCAGCTGAATAAATGCATCATGTGCGACTTTTGTGCGAGTGTAGTGCGAATTGAGACATACACTTTGTATGGCTACATTCACACTGAACACGCACACAAGTCGCACATGACCCTTTATTTCTGATGTATCAGGATTGGATGGCACAGTTCTTCAGACTTGTGTAATACAATCCTGTGGAAAAAGTAAGTGGTGGGTCACCCTTATGCGATGCAGGAAGGATGCAAAGTCGCAGACTTCCCACATTGCATAAGTGTGACTCAACACTCAAGGTACTAGCAGTCCTAGGATTCAATATGGCATTGATATTGGCAGTGTAGGGAGATCAGTGTAATCTATAGTGTATTGCTTGTTCGTTGCTCTAGTTCACTTTCCATTACTTATATATATAACACTTTGAGATGAACAATGATCAAGTTTCACATAACACTGACATATCCTAACATTGGTGGGCAGTGAGAAGGATGTCATAAATGAACACAACATAACAGGTGTAGGTACGTTGTTAATACCCTAATGTATTATATTAAATATATACTATGGGCAACTTCTGGACAAGAACCACCAATGTAAGGTGACATTAGATGAACCTTGGGTGTGACCTAGTTCTCAATGTGACAGGGTTTGTGTAAATTTTGTGGGGTGCAGAAGGCCCTTGTATTTACACCACTGGCTCAAAAATAACACATGGCCATTATCACTTTGGATCAGCTGGTGAGAGACTACAGTAAAGAAACACACTGATGAATGTATTAACCCTTCCAAAGTCACACATATATAACACATGATTAACCCAAATAATTGTGTTTGGCATATGTGCCCAAATGATTAGAATCCACAATACTGAATCATTGCAATTTTTTTTTAATGTGTTGAAAAATAATATATCTCTGACATTTATCTTGTGTGTCCAATCTTTAACAAGATTAATGGGTGTGTGACAGTGATTGCTGCCAGGACACAGCTCCTCTCCCCACGAAATAGTCCAGATATTCCTGGCGGATCTGACGGGCCCTGTGTGATGCCAATGCTGACCGTCCAACTTCCATTGACGTCATGGACTCCACTTGGTTAGAAGGTTGGGCCTCTCCACTTGTACCTGGCATAGCAGGGTCAGTATCCAGTTGCTGCAATACATAATTTTGTGCATTCCTGCGTAGGAAGTTGTGCAAAATGCAGCAACACAAGACCACATTATCCACTTTGTACAGTGCCAGGTTTATGGACGTCAGGAATATCCGGAACCGGTTGGCCATTATCCCGAAGGCATTCTCCACAACTCTGCGAGCTCTGGACAACCGGTAGTTGTAAATCCTTTGGTCTGGGGTGAGGTTCCTCTGAGGGTAGGGCTTCATGAGATGCTCCCCAAGCGCAAAAGCCTCATCTGCGATAAACACAAAGCTCAGACCCTCAACAGTTTGCTCCCTGGATGGCAGGTTCAGAGTGCCGTTCTTTAGACGACGAGCGAACTCCGTCTGATCAATAACTCCCCCATCCGAATTGCGGCCATTTTTGCCAATATCCAAAAAAATAAACTCATAGTTTGCATTAACTATGGCTAGCATGACTATACTAAAAAAACCTTTATAATTATAATAAAATGTGCCGGAATTTGGAGGGGGGACAATGCGGACGTGCTTCCCATCAATAGCACCCCCACAATTGGGAAAATTCCACTTCTCCAGAAATTGATCAGAAATCTCCAGCCATTGCTCTGCGTTTGAAGGAAACTGTGGGGAAAAAAAAAAAAAAAAAAAAAAAAAAAAATTAGTGCTTGAGCACATCACATTATTAATTACACACACAGTTGTCTGTTAAATGCTTATGCAACTTGCTAAAAAAATAAACAACAGGAAGGCAAAGGTTTGGATATGGGGATGTAACATCTACATACATTTATTTTCAACCTCCTATTGTTCTTATATTGTAAAGGGCCATACACACTAGAAGATTCTCTGAAGACTTTTTCGTGCAGATTTACCTTTTCTATGTAGTGCAAGGGCCTACCAGATTGCATAGGATTTGAAAGTGTTTGTTGGACCTCATATTATTTGGTTTTGGTAAATCGGAAGGATAAATTGTTCTGACAATCTTCTAGTGTGTATGGCCCATTATACTCACCAGCTAGAGCTGAGATTTACAAACTACGGCCCTCCAGCTGTTGCAGAACTACACATCCCATGAGGCCTTGTAATTCTCTGACATTCACAGACATGACTAGGCATGATGGAAATTGAAGTTCGTGAACAACTGGAGGGCCATAGTTTGAAGACCTCTGAACTTGAGCTTTGGTATATGCTGACTTTGAGATTTAGCATGTGGGTGGGGGATGGGTAAGTAAAACTGGGCATTTATACATCAATAAGGGCTTGTGGTCAGTGAAGGTTTTAACATCATTACATAAACATACAGAATCATAGGTGGGAATGGATGGACTGATGTATTTTAGATAAATCATTAACTAGGTACTAAAACATTGGCCAAGGAATAATTGTTTGAGGGAAAGCAATAAAATTTGAAAAATTCGACATACTGTTAACAGGCAATGCGTTTAGGGACACATAGGAGAGAATGGTGGGGTGGTTAGTGGGTAATTTTACAAATGGTTAAAGATAATCTACATCTTTACTACTATGTGCATGCGGACAGAGGGTAGTTTACAAATAATGGCCTGTGTCAATTGCTGTACATCCAAAAACATCATAATTCGGGTGAAACTAGTAATACATGTAATGTAATGTAAAAAATCAAACATACCTTGATATAGTCCTTCTGCAAGACCTTGATGATGGCAGAGCAGGTCTCAGGGATGATGATACCAAGAGCTTGGGGGGAGATGCCTGTGGTGAACTTCAGATCCTGCAGGCTTCTCCCTGTTGCAAGATACCTCAACGTCGCAATTAACCTTTGCTCAGGAGTAATTGCAAGCCGCATACAAGTATCCTGCTTCAGAATATAGGGGGACACCTGGGCAAGAAGACGGTAAAAGATGGGATCCGTCATCCTCAAATAATTCCTGAAGTCATCAGGATTATTTTCCTGGAGCTCCCTCAGCAAGGACATATGAGAAAATTGATCACGGTTAAGCAACCAATTTTTCGTCCAGGAGGTCCGCTTCTTCTTCCTATTGCTCGTACGTCGTCTCAGAGCCAAAACTCCAACACTAACGACAGCAACGGACGAATTCACGGTCGCCATAATAAATTCTCGAACGATGTCTCGGAAAATAGCGAAATGTCGTCAACCAAACAAATGCTACCGAAATCAGCGCGAGATGCCCAGAAGGGTCACGGACAAACACTCACTTCCTCTTTTGTAGCGGCGAACGTGCGTGGAACGTAGTGACGTCATTTTCTGTCGGAAGACAAATGTCCTGGGCAAGTTTTGAGCACTTTTCAACAGACAAACAACAAACACACCAGCCGCGAACATTTGTAGGACGTTCTGTCGGCCGACGATCGGTACGTGTGTACGGGGCTTAACAAGTCAACAATTGCAGCTATCTTCTAAATTTGTTTTAATTCTACTATTTTTGGAAACCAAGCAAAATTCAGCATTCTTTCTTCAAGTGACTGTAATATACCTAGTGCTATTTATATGGTGCATCTTTTTTTTTACTTTAGAAATAGATGTAAAAAGAAAACAGAATGTACACAATGGGCCTGATTCATAGTACGGCGAATTGGCGTTTCGGCGGGTTTTTGCGAACCGGCGATTATTTAAGTCTGAAATTGGCATTCAAAGAACGGCGGGCGGAAAATAGCACCTAGTGTGAGATTTATTAAGATGCAATATGGTCAGAGCGCGACTTAAAACCACGCCAGCTAAAAGCTCGACTAAAGTTTAGCCAAATTTTCCCCTGTACCCCCAAAAATCCCAAATCACTGTGGAAGGTGTGGAAGTCAATTTGGAGATGACTTGCGTTTAAAAAATCTCAAAAACTGACTTAGAAAGAGAGATATCTGCGAAAGTGTGGAAAGGTTAAACAGCTCCTCCAGCCGCGAGCTGCGAACGCGCGAATGTGCGCATGCGCAACGCCAAATAGGCTCAAAAAATTTCGCCAGCGCGATTTTGGGTCAATTTTTTTTTGAATACCGCTTGCAAATCCGCTGTCTCGCCCATAGAAAATGGCAAAAACCGGCGGAATTGGAAAAACATGCACACTTCCAACAAGGGATCCTTTAGTAAACACCATCACATTCCATACACCTTTCCTGCTAACTCCGAAATCATAGCAGGCAAATCTACAGTGTTTATATAGAACCTCCACATTCTCTGAAAAAACCCACAAAATATTACATTGGGGAATTGGTCGTCAGATAGAAAAAAAATAGATGTAAAACATATTTCAAAGAAAGATTATTAGCATTTCACACATATCAAGGAAATGTCACAATTTTGACAATATTTTATGTGTTTCCAAAGAATGTTTTTAGAAATATATTGCAAATACTACCTTTTCTTCCATATGGGTATGGCCAAGTGTTACCATTTTACTACACATTTAACTGAAGGTATATATATATATATCCCTTATACTTGGCTAATTAGCAAAGTATGCCCAACAAACAAATAGAGCTTTAGCTCACAATATTGCTACATATTGACTTTATGTGGCATCTTTTGTATTTTGTTCATGTCTTTAGATTAAAAGTTTGCTGATACACATGCCTTTTTCAAACATGAACAAAATTAATGATGTCAACATTTGGAGGATTGGAGATATCCAAGTGTTGCCCATACAGAGGGCTCCTTCCGGATTCGAACTTACAAACCTACAGCAGGAAGGCAGACTCCCTAATCATTGTGCTATTTCTCAGTGAGCGTTGGGTGTTTTCCTCATGCCGTCAAAATGCTCACATGGGAACAGGGGCCATTGAACTGAATAGGATTGGATTTTTTGCCTGTTTTGGGAGCTGATCCTTGAGCTGGACAAATCCCCCTCAAACGCCCCCAAACGGGCTACGTTCACATGTACGTGTTTGTGGTCTGTTTTTGGGGCTTTTGTAGGTGATTTCATATAACAATGCCTGCCCAAAAAATGCATGTCAAAACGCCTGTGAAAACGCCAGCCAAAATGCACATAAGAACGCCTGATATAATTGCCACGCCAAATTTAGGGATGTTCATGAGTGATGAGTCAGATTGTTGGCTTACATATCTGGTCAATTGTCACAATCTCACTTCCCAAATCCCAAAAGGTGTGTTTCAATTGTTTACCTAAATATATATTTCTCTCTCTCTCTCACGTAATTGTATATATATGTATGTATTCCTGTATCTAAACATTCTAAATAATGACTAGCAAACTTGAATAGAGAATTTTTTCAATTCACATATACTATACACACCTACATACATTTCTATTCCTCATTTCTATTTCCCTTGTTTTGGCAACTGAGCATGCTCCAAAACACACAGGACACACACAGTTAATTTTTTGACTGGGCGTTACCATTCTGGGTGTGTGTTTGCTTGGATTATATATAGCTCACTCAGACATCAGGAAAGATTTGACCTACGAAGAGGTCCAATATATTTGTGTGTCACATGCTTTATGGGTAACATTTTTGGCCCTTTGTTATTTATGGAGGTGAGATTTGGCTGTGTTGTGTGTTGACTCTCTGTAAGTATTTATTGCTGTTAACATAATTCTGTCAATCTGCACATGCATCTGTTGATTATGGGCTCTTTGTCGATGTATATGGTCTAAATGTTGTACAAAGGTTGTTTTTGTTTGAAAAATACAAATGTAATAAACAGCATGTTTCCAATTTTTTTTTAAAATGTCTTCATGTGTCTAAATAAAGTTTTCTGGTGTCCACAAATGTATGTATTTGTATTTCTTTTTATAAGTTAAATCTGCTTAATGGTTGTGTATGTTCACTATTCGCGAATTCGCGAATATACAAAACCGCGTTCTCACATTTATACATGAAACCGGAAACGAAACTTTTGGTGCGTGCACACGTTTCCGGAAATTGTCCAGGCCCTGTCGTAAGTGTGCATCATGGCTCCTGCACTGTTTACTGCCGAAATAGTGGCATTTGTGTGTAAGGTAAGGAGGGGGTGTGAATGTGCAGGGTGCGGGATGGGGGATGGGGGATGGTGGCTGGGTGGGTCGCTTATCTAGCGGGTGTGCAAGAAACTTTTGGTCTGCTGATCTGCGCATGCACTTTCTGCCTATTAGACGTGATCTAGAAGCTTCCTGTTATAGAAACTTCCTAGATGTGAACCTGTTCCCTATATATATATATATATATATATATGTGTATATGTGTATATGTGTATGTGTGTATATATATATATATATATATATATATATATATATATATATATATAAAAAATATATATTATACAAAATATATATATTAGACAATATATATACTATGTATATATTATATACAATATATATACATTAGATACATTATAGAATATGTTATATACCATATATTAGTGTATATAATAGGGAACAGGTTCACATCTCTGAACTTTCTATATAGATATAGATAGGCATACCCTGCTTTAAGTACACTCACTTTATATACAATCGTGAGTAAGGACACAGCTTGTTCAGCTTGCCATGACACTGCTCACAAACCATAAGTGACAGGGATAACAAACTTAGGGAGCAACGACAGGGTACCCAGGTACCCAGGACTACACCATATCCATTTTGTGGCTGGCCAGCTTGCCTAGGTAATCTATCATGTCATAGTCCTGGATCCCCTTAACATGCTCCCACATGGTTTGGGAGCAAGGCCATGTCAATGTGGCCAAAATTTACAATGGAGCTGGTGTATTTTCATGCATCGAGAAAAGAAAAAAGGGATTGCTTCACTTTAAGTACATTTTCAGTTTACATACATGCCCTGGTCCCATTGTGTACTTAAAGTGGGCTATGCCTGTATATAGATAGATTTGATTCGTTTCAACTTTTACACAAAATGAAACACAATTATCTGTGACAGATTGCTCTGACGCTTTGGAATCTGTCTCGATAAAGACAAATGTATTGACCCTTTTCATATATGCAAGATTAGAAACATTATATTCCCTAAATGCATAATGCCAAAAATTATTGCCTTACATACATCCATACACACTGCAAGCTCGGCACCGTTTGTCTTGTCTGACACTCTTACCATCATAAGCTGGATCTGCACACAGCAGCTAATTGGTTCACCTGAGATGGAATCAGTGATCACAAAAATCTGGAATGGTCATGTCTTCAAAGGATTGCCTTGAACAAATCACCTCTAAAAGAAACACATGAGTGTATAATCACTTGTCTCAATGGATCACATTCCCAACACACCCATCTCACACTGCCATATGATAATGAATGGGGGTGTCCATTGCAAGTTAAATACACCCCCAGATCACATTGCTTTGTTAATTTACAGATCTAACTGGAATCTGATGGCACTGCTGTGAACCACTATGCCATCAAATTCTGCTGGGGACCTTTAAAAAGGATTATGTGTGATTGTGTGGATAATTATGCCACCTTAAATTTGCATCTCCCACATACCATGTGCAACTCTTGCAGGAATTGTGAATCAAGGATAATTCAGCACAGCTTAATGAACAGACACATTGAGGAGTGTAGGAACACACCGTCAGATTACCCGATCACACTATGGGGTTTTAACTCCTCCATAATTTTGCCACTTTGGAAACCAAGTGCTTACTTTATGTATACTTTTTAGACGGAACTACAATTTCTAGTAGGGTGATATCATTGCATGAGATTTTCCCTCACTTCCTGTCTTAGTGTCACCAAGACAGGAAGTGAGGGGAATATCACTGTGGGGAAATAGCTTGCAATTGTTGCCTTATAATGTCCATAGTATATATAAAAGGAAAGAATTGCTGGCTATATCCCCACGGGAGATTCCCTCACTTCCTGTCCTGGTGACACCAAGACAGGAAGTGAAGGGAAATCTCCTGCAATGATATAACACTGTTACATGTTCTAGTTATGTAGCAAACTTAAGAATATACAAAGCAAACATCTTTTTTTTTCCATTTTGGCAAAATCATGGATTAATTAAAAAACTATCTTTGTTTGTCCCGTGGCTTGCAGGAAAAACATTTTGCCTTGATTCCACCATCAACACAGACAGGGGAAACCCTCCTGCGGAGCCATTGTGTTCTCCTGGTGCTGCCCCTGCCAGGAAAACACAGTGATTATTGCTAGTGGCTACAAGAGATGCTAGCGATAAGTGTGTGTAAAATCTGACAGACTGGTTGTACGTTGTCCTCCAGGTGATCGACCAATCAACTTGGGTACCTTCAGCCTGGCCATACACAGTTTAAATCTGCATCTCAAATGAAGCAATCCCATTTACATATAACACTCCATAAAGGAGAATTGAGGGGCTTATCAGGTCTGCGTTAAAAATTAACAGCCACACCCAATCAGACAGCTCGTGTTAAAAGGGACCTGAAAAGCAATCTGCATGGCTTGCTTTTCCAAGCATTGGCTAGTTTAGTGAGCCTGGACTAATAACAGTCACTGTAATGCTACCCATACTGCTGTCCTTTTAACATGGTGACAAAAGTTGATACCTATGCTACATGTGTGTAAAGTTACTTGCACCCTGCTAAATGGACAGCAATAAGGTTGTAAATACAGTGACTGCCTGTCCCCCCCTGATGGCGGCCCTGGGTGTGTCATGAAAGGCCAATTGAGAAAATGGCTATATCATGTAGAGGAAATCACCAGTGTGGGGCAACCTATGTCATGGAGGTAGATTTGGACATCGATGTATATGTATCACCAGAAATGGAATTCTTTGTTCTACAATATCTCAAAGACGACCTAGCATGTTATTTGAAGACTGTACTATTTTGGACATACTTGGACTCAAACATACACTGCTCTTTCCACAGCTCCTCCTCCTCTGGGGGTATGATAAAGTTTATACGCATCTTCACCAAAAGCACAAGATGATGTGTCGTCTCCGGATGAGGCTGCAGCGGAGATTTCAGTTCCTGCCTGAGATAGTGGATCTGCAGCGGGCCTGGAGTGATGCCAAAAGGCGCTCACCCAGGCTCCTGCTAAAGGCTGTGGAGCAAATCTCCGGTAAGTAAAAATATACATTACATGTGACCAGATAGGTTACAATTTTTTGGGTAGGTGGACATGTGTTTAGCTATGCAACAACACTAATACCAACACCCCCCCCCCCCCCTCTCGCTCCTACCTTTCCTACCTCCATCAAGTGTCTCTTCACAACCTTTAATACTACTATGTACATTCGTATTTTTTATGTTTCTTTTTTTTCTTCTGCTTCTAGCCAAAGCGGACGGCCGGCACCCTCTTGTGCTTTTGGTGAAGAAGGGGAGGAGGAGGACGGCCACACTCCAATATGCATTCAGAGGCAGCGAGCCATTTGAGCAGCTGAAAATTGTGGATCGTAAGTAGAAAATAAAAATGTTAGAAATTTCTAATCTCTAATCACATTTTACAGAGCCCCCTTTACATCGGAGTCTCCAGACTTACTACACTGTAAGAGGGAAGTGTGAAGACTCTGATATAAGGAGAGTTTGGGAACCATTATTTGAGGGGGGAAGCTGGGGACTCTGGTGTAAAAGGGAACTCTGTGTTCCCCAAAGCTCCCCCATACATCTGAGCTTACAGAGACCCTCTTACACTTCCCTTCCTCAGTCCACCACAGTCAAGGGCACAACAAGTCCCACTGCAGAAGGCTACCTGCTTGGACTTGTAATCCTCTCTGTAGGGGAATGAGGAAATACTGCCTGCTATGCTAAGACTTGTAGTGCCCTCTGTTAGGGACTAAGGATTCCTCAGTCCTCAACATTCTAGGGCACTATAAGTCTCAGCATAGTGGGCTGTCATACCTCAGTCCCTCACAGCTCGGGTCAAAAACAACACAGTTAAACATCTAAAGGACAACTCCAAACAAAACTACCAATAATGGACAGAGTCCATATGCTCTATAATGTCAAAGACCCGCTACCACTCACCTTCCACCTCTGGTGCTGTCATTGTGTAGGGCAAAGGGCTCCATCTACACCATGTTTGGCTTTCAGGTCAGATAGGCAGGACTTGCTCAGCTCCACTCTCTTCCTTGGCAATTGACTCTGGCGTCATTGTGGATCTTTCCTCCTCTAGAAAACACCCAGGGGCCCTCTCCTTGTCCCCCAGCCACCCAGGGCCTTCTTCTCCTCCTCCTCCACCAACCATTTTCAGACTCTTCCAACTTCCCTTGGGCAACTCAACCCCTTTGCATAGTGGACACAACAAATCTATGACCAGCCTGCAAAATATCAAGTCTGGGCCTCGTTACCTGTATGTTCCGGGTCCAGGGCGGAGCTCTCCTCCCAGAGCAACAAATGATGATAGCAGAGTGAGTTGACCGGCCAGTCACTTCCTACTGGTGCAGGTACACACCTACCGATTCCTCCACATCTTAGGATAACATGATCAGACGGCCAATCCCCAGTCAGAGAAGGAGGAGTAAGTGTCAGCGGACAACAGACACCTGGCAGACGCAGTGAAGGGACTGCAGCACACTGCTGCAACTTTTTGATCCGAGGATTGAAAGCAATCTTTTACTTGGGAGATTTCCCTGACTGCGCCCTTCGAAATGTTGGTGCTCCGCCACTGGCCGCAAGGCCCCTGTAGGTGTGAGGCCTTAGGCGCCCGCTTAATTTGCATGGTGCCCTCCTGTTTTAAAACATGGTCAATGCATCTCATTGGTGTAAGTGCACTTCTATGTTCTGAATTGTAGGGGCATCGAGTATGGTGCTAGCATGATGAGAGGTTACTGCCTATTTGTGTCCATAAATAATATATAATGTTTTTCTTTTATTTTAGAAACCAGTGATCAGGATGTGGAGGCTCAGCCTTCTCAGGCCCCCTGTAAGTAATGTGGATGTGCTGGTGTGTTGTGTATTAGGTCGAACTTGGAGGAATGATTGTTTGTTTTGTTTTCTTTTGTGGTTGATGTAACTTCAGCAAGAGAGGAGCCTCAGGCAGGGCCAAGTCGCCTGGATCCGGGCCAGGAACACATTGTTGCCCAAGAAGAGGCCAATTGGTCTCAAACGGATGAGGACCTGGGCTCTCCTCAAATGGGAAGTAAGTATTCTACATGTGTTTGTGTGTTCAATGTGTCCTGGGAAATCTAAGGGCTGTAATATATATATTTTGCCATTGGGGTTATGTAGCAGATGACATTGAGGATGTTAGTTGTGGAGGACTGGGGAAGAGGGGCCGCTGCTTACCCAGTCCAAAGTAACTACTACCTTCAATGTTTCCCAAATACTTTCTGTGTGCCTTTATCAAATAGCTTTGGTTCAAGGATTGTATTTGTGTCTTTGTGTTTCTAGGAGATACGACGCCATCCCCCCATGAAGGGACACCATCCCCCCATGTAGGGTCTCCCCCATCCTCCCCCACTCCAGGCTCCCCTGAACTAGTCTGTAAGTACCTAAAATTAGATTCTCACATGAATTGTGTGTGCTAGGATGATGTGTATCTAGGATAATCTAAGTTGGAGTCTAAGCAAGTGTAGTTTTGCTATATGTGACAGGAAGGTTGGTCATGAAACACTCTTGCTTAACCTTAATGTTTGAAAGGTGGTTTTGGGCAGCTTTACAGGACATGTTATCTTTTGTAAGTTATCTCAAGCCACCCTATTCTAAATTGGTGTTAGTTTCTCTACATTGGAAATGGTGTGCTTTGTACTTGTAAATTTTTTGTGGACATTGTAATTTAATCATGTCCTGATTTAGTCAACACTGAAAATGTGTGTTTGTCAATCTTTCATAAATACTCTTCCTCGGTAATGTACCACATTCCAGTTCACAATTTGTGTTCTTTTTGTGCAGTTTCTCCCGAGCCAGCCACGCCATCAACTTCGGGGGCCCAAAAAAAAACTGATGATGGTAAGTTGTGTGCTTTTCCAGTAATGTGTCTACTTAGTAAGTGGAGAAATGCTAACTGTGTATGTCCCCGCTCAGGCTTCAAGTTCCTCTAAAGGCAGCAGGTTCTTTATGTGAATGCATTCTATGCATTAGTATTCCAAGTGATAGGTGTGCATATTCCCCCTAAGACTTACTGGGACCATTTTTTACTGTCCACATTTTTGCACTAATACTTGTCTGGAACAGACTCCCCCTCCTCCTTAACTGAGGTGACAGCATGCCAATATTGCCTCCTGATGCTGTCACTCCTAATCATTGAGACCATCGGAAGGGAGGGGGGCAAGGCTGGCTCACAGCCTAGTGCCTGAACAGGCACAGGGTGCTTGGCTTCATCTCATGTGCCTCCATAGCAAGCTGCCTGCTGTGGGGTCAACCAACAGGAGGGAGGTGCCTAGAGGTGTGTACAGGGGCCATGTAAAAAGGAGGATTGTTATTTATCTTGTCCCCAAAAACCTAGAGAGTGTAAGTCTAACCTGATTAGTTTTCCACAGCCCTCCCAAAATGATATGTTTCCAACACTTAGAACAGGCAGGGCTGAGGCACCAAAAACATCCGAAAAACACAATCAGCACAAAAGCAGGGAGTACGTATCCTTAACGCTACAAGCTTCACCCAGTAGAATGACGCTTGCACTGTACAAATCTGCATCACCACCATATCAAAGTCTAAATAAAACTTTCAGGGAAATGTGGAGGGGTAATGAGTGGGTGTTAGAGCGTTTTCATGACTGCCTAACCTACAGTTAGCGTGAGTCCATTTGTTGATAAACTTTTTCTTCTCTCTTAACACAGCTGGGATGGCGGAAAGGAGATCAGGGGAGCAGACACATCTGCTCCGTCCACAACTGGCCCTCCGAATTCCAAAGGGTAAGTCTCTACTATGTGTCAGGTTCAATCTATAGACAGTAAGAGGGAGAGAGAACGCTACACAAACTCCAATGGTGATAGAGATAAATGTGTGCACATGTATCGTGTTGACCAATTGAACCCAAAACACCTTACATTCTTCTAAATGATTGCTTGTGTTGACATGAAGAAAAGCCTTTTACTTAGCTTTGGTGGAACTGCTACTAACATTCCAAGCCATCTTATGTAACCTTTTGAACAATTTGCTGTGAAAGTTTGAGTTTAAGGTTTACACCAGCAATTTAGCATATTTGCTTCAGAGTGTTGATAAAAGCCAACCAATAGACTCCTAAGCATATTTGTTGAGGCACATTAATTACAATCGTTGTTTGGATCATTTTGCATAAAACTAATTGTCATGTCTTTTTCTACCCAGGACACACCCACCTCACCTATGAGGTCCTTTTGGAATATGTAACATGGTGCATAGACCGAATATTAGTTTTGGAAGAAACTTATGGGGCCGATCCAGCCCCTCAGGAGCCATTTGTCAGGAATGTGTCACCCTTAAAAAGATTATAGTTTTTATTTTTTAATTTGTTTGGTTAATTTTACAATGTTTTTTAACTGTCACATTTCGACATTCTAAAAAAAAATATAACAAAAAAATAAAAAAATTAAAAACCCTTTTTTTTGGGACCAAAAAAAATAAAAAAATAAAAAAACCCTCGTTTTTGGGACCAAAAAAAATAAAAAAACCCTCGTTTTTGGGAAACAAAAAAATAAAAAAATTAAAAACCCTTTTTTTTGGGACCAAAAAAAATAAAAAAATAAAAAAACCCTCGTTTTTGGGAAACAAAAAAATAAAAAAATTAAAAACCCTTTTTTTTGGGACCAAAAAAAATAAAAAAATAAAAAAACCCTCGTTTTTGGGACCAAAAAAAATAAAAAAATAAAAAAACCCTCGTTTTTGGGAAACAAAAAAATAAAAAAATTAAAAACCCTTTTTTTTGGGACCAAAAAAAATAAAAAAATAAAAAAACCCTCGTTTTTGGGAAACAAAAAAATAAAAAAATTAAAAACCCTTTTTTTTGGGACCAAAAAAAATAAAAAAAATAAAAAAACCCTCGTTTTTGGGACCAAAAAAAATAAAAAAATTAAAAAACCCTCGTTTTTGGGAAACAAAAAAATAAAAAAATTAAAAACCCTTTTTTTTGGGACCAAAAAAAATAAAAAAATAAAAAAAACCTCGTTTTTGGGACCAAAAAAAATAAAAAAAAAAAAACCCTCGTTTTTGGGACCAAAAAAAAATATAAAAATTAAAAAAGCCTTGTTTTTGGCAAACAAAAAAAACACAAATGTTTACAAAAAAGCCTTGTTGTTTTTATGGCAAACGACAAAACCACAAATGTTTACAAAAAAGCCTTGTTGTTTTTATGGCAAACGACAAAACCACAAATGTTTACAAAAAAGCCTTGTTGTTTTTATGGCAACCGACAAAACCACAAATGTTTACAAAAAAGCCTTGTTGTTTTTATGGCAAACGACAAAACCACAAATGTTTACAAAAAAGCCTTGTTGTTTTTATGGCAACCGACAAAACCACAAATGTTTACAAAAAAGCCTTGTTGTTTTTATGGCAACCGACAAAACCACAAATGTTTACAAAAAAGCCTTGTTGTTTTTATGGCAACCGACAAAACCACAAATGTTTACAAAAAAGCCTTGTTGTTTTTATGGCAAACGACAAAACCACAAATGTTTACAAAAAAGCCTTGTTGTTTTTATGGCAACCGACAAAACCACAAATGTTTACAAAAAAGCCTTGTTGTTTTTATGGCAAACGACAAAACCACAAATGTTTACAAAAAAGCCTTGTTGTTTTTATGGCAAACGACAAAACCACAAATGTTTACAAAAAAGCCTTGTTGTTTTTATGGCAAACGACAAAACCACAAATGTTTACAAAAAAGCCTTGTTGTTTTTATGGCAAACGACAAAACCACAAATGTTTACAAAAAAGCCTTGTTGTTTTTATGGCAAACGACAAAACCACAAATGTTTACAAAAAAGCCTTGTTGTTTTTATGGCAAACGACAAAACCACAAATGTTTACAAAAAAGCCTTGTTGTTTTTATGGCAAACGACAAAACCACAAATGTTTACAAAAAAGAATTGTTTTTGTGAAAACCTTCAAAAAGATGATGTCAAAACATAAAAAATGTTTAAAATGTTTATCTAAATTAAATTTAAGTATGTTGCTCTTTGCAACACAAATGTTACATTGGCAATTTAGTTCATTCTATTATATATTGTAATATATTTTTTGTACGCTACAGTTGGTAGACACCCACATGTGTTATTAAAACATTTATTTTATTACCCAAGTTTTCTTTTTGGTGTACACATCGAATGTCTTTTGTGTTGTATTTGTTTAGTTGAGTGGTGTGGTCTGTAATTGTTAGTATGTTGGCTTTGGTTTATGTTAGCCTTGAGACTTGTTTTGAAGCTACATTTGAAGGGAGACCTTTTCTTGGGTCGTTATGTGAACATTGAGTTATCTAAATTTACATGAAATCATATGTTTGGAGATAGAGAAGCACGTGTGTATAAATGCCTACATTAACCAGGGCCATTACTTGGCCACCAACACTCCTAAAAAACCAAAGAGCAAACACAAACTAATCATTTTGCATAAAATTTTATTTCATCCCCAAAAGAAGCACTATAATAAATCATATTGTGCCACCCTCAAATTAAAAAAAAAAATGGCCCAACAAATTGGCCAATGTAACAATCATTAACAAAACTAAACCAAATTAAACAAAAAAACAAAAAATCAAGTTGGTGGTGGTGCCTGAAGCAGTGTGGTGAGCACTGTTAAGTTTCCTGCCATCAAATGGTGGGCCAATAGTTCCATCTGGTCTGGGGTTAGCTGTAGAGTTGTGGTCAAGTGGCCCATTAGGATCAGATCTTGTGTCTGAGGCTGCTGATGATGCAGGGTGTTGAACCTTGGAAATGTCCCAGACAGAAGATGTTCTGCCAATAGTGTCATCTGCTCTGGGGTCAGCCTAAGAATTTGGGCAACGTGTGCCATTAACATGAGATGGGATCGTTGCTGCTCCAAGGCTATTTGATGCTGCTGGTGGTGCAAGGGTTGTGAAGATGTGTGGGGAGTGGTGGTTGATTGGTTGTTGTGGTCCACGGTGCGGGGGCAAACGACATGTCGCATTGGTGACAAAAAAGAAGAACGGCCTGGGGAGGAGTGAAGTGATAAAGGTGTGGAGGGAATGTAGTCAGGTGGAAGGGGTACTGTGGAACCAGTGCGCATTGAGGTTGTGCAGGAGGATTGCTCATTGAGGGGTGTGGGAGTCCGAACGGAGTGTGAAGTGCTAGGAGTGGCTACAGGAGGAATTGTCCCATCCCCAGCTGCCTGACAAGTGGCCAACACTGGCATTACCCTCCCACTACCACAACCTGCAGTGGCAGGTGAGTGAGATGTTTGGGAGGGCTCTGCCAATGGGGCATCTTCAGATCCAAACAGGCATTGGCGTGTGGCCAGCACCTGAGTGTCAACACTTTGCCGATCCCGTTGATGCTGGTCTGCTAAACTTACCAAGCTGTTACGCATATCCTGTTGAACCTGTAACATATCCTGGTGAACCTGTACCATTGTTGCTACAGATTCCTGTATGAGCCCGAGCAGACGTACTGCCTCAGTAGATTGCTGAGTACGCCTCCTTAACTCATTTTGGACCTGATACTCATCAAGCAGCCTCTCGGCTACATCCAGCATAGATGGACGAAGTTGGGTAGGTGACAATCCCTCTGCATCTAAGGCTACCTGAAAGCAGAAGAAATAGACCAAATCATTATCAAACATCATGACTAAATATTTCAGATTAGTTTGACAACTTAACACCCCAAGCAGAACGTTGAAAAGTTTGATGTGCTTCTAATGAGTACTTGTTCATTGTAAGATTATCCAAGCTAGCAACACTTCTGATAATGGGTACATATTATATTGGTAGGACTAATATGACAAAGGCAAAAAAGATTCAACATGAAGGTGTTCCCAATTAACCCTGGTGTGGTAGGTTGTTTATGCTTTTGGTAAATCTGTTACTACACCAATGACTTTATACATCTACGTATGTTGTCTAAAATCTTGCCATCAATCGGCTAGAGGACAACCCAACCAAACGATACCCATGAATTTGGACCTGGAAAATCAAAGACGGGCCGGACTTTAAAGATCCTGGATGTTTTTGGAACATTAGTGGCACACCAAATTATAACATAATTCCCTGATGTTCAAGATAGAACTCTTGTTGTGCTGGTGCATCGTCAGAATGTCATAGCACTAATTTAACACACACAATGTAAGCCACATCTAGTCCAAAATCAATGCTACCATTGAAATGTTACATGTGCACCTTGTTCCCTTATATCACATACCACAGCACTGGATGCAGAATCGTCGCCAGCTCCTGATCCAACTCCAGCTGCAACGTCAAGAGGGGCCTGATGTTCTTTTAAAAACAAAAAAAAAAAAACATGTTTAGTACATAACCTTAGTCAGTAATGATTATGGCCAGATTGCCCTCCTAGCTTCATGAATGAAGCATTGAGGCCAAACATTCAAAAGTGCTTTCCTGGGCTCATAGGACACTTGCTAAACCCTCCCAAAGGTTAAGAAGGCTTGGTCTGCCTACTAATGACGGCACCCATTAATGCTGTCAACTGTGTTTTGCAGGGTAAACATCTAAAAGGCAACACTCTTTCATAAGAAAAAACATGTGTGTTAATGGGGTTAATAAGATTCCAAAAAACATTATTTGACTAGACATACCAACACCTTCCTCCAGGCCTAGCTGCACTGGGTGTGTTCCCTGCTGCGGATCTTCTGTAAAGGACATAGCAATATGAGCTATCTTGGAAAAAAAAAAACATCTGCATTGTTTGGCACAGTATGATATTGGACCTACCAGGAGGAGGGTCAGCACTGATGTCAACACCTGTGAGTCCGTCTGGTTCGCCAAGCTGCATGGGCTGTGGAGGGGCTGAGATCCGTGCTACAGATGAACAAATTGCAGGTTGGGGAAAACAAAAAAAGGACAATTGGAAGGGCAAGTATCACATTCTATTAATGTCACACATAGGATAGTAGTTAATCTTTTCCAAACAACTCACACAATTGACATCCAAGATAATATCCTACCTCGGTGCAAAGCATCCGAATCTAAGTCCTCTCTGGTAAAGATGGTATCAGGTCCTATGATGTTCAAGAAAGGTAATTGATAATCCCAGAGAGAACTTCGTGCACGTTCATCCAGCCGACCTTGTCGGTCATAAAGACCCTCCGCAGCCCATGCAATTAGCTTCTTCCGAACGGACCCACAGATGTCGTTGACCTTCTTCCGCACACTGTCACGGTGGCGAGGTGCTTCACCCAGTGCATTTACAGCATCCCGGATTTCATCCCACAATCTGTTCTTCTCTGTTACTGAGTAAGACGCGGCCCTGGTCCCATGTATCGCCTGATATCTGGCCATATAGGCGTGGACCAGGGCACAGCACTGATTGTGGTTGAAACGGGGAAGCCGGGATAATGTGGACAAGCTGACTCTGGTGGACGGACCCGCTCCAGGACTACTGTCAGAAGAGCCAGCTTGTCCACTTGGTGTGTTACCACCTCCCCCGGCTTCCTCCTCCGGGATGGGGATGGTGGACTCCCTCATGGATACAGCTGGAGCCTCCCTCACACCAGAGCCAGACGATCTGCCCCCCCCCTGCCCCCCCCTGCCCCCCCTGGCCACCCTGGCCACCCTGGCCACCCTGGCCACCCTGCCCCTTCTCATCCTTCCAGTGGGTGGGGCCATGGGAGCACGAGGTGGGCAGAGAATCTGGCTGTCCAGCAGCAGCAAAGAGCCCCAAACTCCTAAATCTGAAATGACAAAAGAGAAAACAGAAAAAACAGGATTTGCAGATTGCTCTTCATATACAGTATAATTAGTGAACAGTTACAGAACACACTTACCTAATGGCACAAACAGACTTGGTGGTGGTGGTGGTGGTAGTAGTGGGCAAAGAGCAGAAGAGGCTGCAAAGAAAAGGAAAAAAAAACACATAAGAAAACGCATATGGGTACAAATCACACAAGGCCCTCCAAACACTTACCTAATGGCACAAACACGGTGGTGGTGGTGGTGGTGGCAAAAAAAGCAGAAGAGGTTGCAAAGAAATGTAAAACAAAAAATAAGAAAACGCATATGGGTACAAATCACACGAGGCCCTCCAAACACTTACCTAATGGCACAAACACGGTGGTGGTGGTGGTGGTGGTGGCAAAAAAAGCAGAAGAGGTTGCAAAGAAATGGAAAACAAAAAATAAGAAAACGCTTATGGGTACAAATCACACGAGGCCCTCCAAACACTTACCTAATGGCACAAACACGGTGGTGGTGGTGGTGGTGGCAAAAAAAGCAGAAGAGGCTGCAAAGAAATGGAAAAAAAAAACACATAAGAAAACGCATATGGGTACAAATCACACGAGGCCCTCCAAACACTTACCTAATGGCACAAACACAGTGGTGGTGGTGGTGGTGGTGGTGGCAAAGAGCAGAAGAGGCTGCAAAGAAATGGAAAAAAAAAACACATAAGAAAACGCATATGGGTACAAATCACACGAGGCCCTCCAAACACTTACCTAATGGCACAAACACAGTGGTGGTGGTGGTGGTGGTGGCAAAGAGCAGAAGAGGCTGCAAAGAAATGGAAAAAAAAAACACATAAGAAAACGCATATGGGTACAAATCACACGAGGCCCTCCAAATACTTACCTAATGGCACAAACACAGTGGTGGTGGTGGTGGTGGTGGTGGCAAAGAGCAGAAGAGGCTGCAAAGAAATGGAAAAAAAAACACATAAGAAAACGCATATGGGTACAAATCACACGAGGCCCTCCAAACACTTACCTAATGGCACAAACACAGCGGTGGTGGTGGTGGTGGTGGTGGCAAAGAGCAGAAGAGGCTGCAAAGAAATGGAAAAAAAAAACACATAAGAAAACGCATATGGGTACAAATCACACAAGGCCCTCCAAACACTTACCTAATGGCACAAACACGGTGGTGGTGGTGGTGGTGGTGGCAAAAAAAGCAGAAGAGGTTGCAAAGAAATGTAAAACAAAAAATAAGAAAACGCATATAGGTACAAATCACACGAGGCCCTCCAAACACTTACCTAATGGCACAAACACGGTGGTGGTGGTGGTGGTGGTGGCAAAAAAAGCAGAAGAGGTTGCAAAGAAATGGAAAACAAAAAATAAGAAAACGCATATGGGTACAAATCACACAAGGCCCTCCAAACACTTACCTAATGGCACAAACACGGTGGTGGTGGTGGTGGTGGTGGTGGCAAAAAAAGCAGAAGAGGCTGCAAAGAAATGGAAAAAAAAAACACATAAGAAAACGCATATGGGTACAAATCACACGAGGCCCTCCAAACACTTACCTAATGGCACAAACACAGTGGTGGTGGTGGTGGTGGTGGTGGCAAAGAGCAGAAGAGGCTGCAAAGAAATGGAAAAAAAAAACACATAAGAAAACGCATATGGGTACAAATCACACGAGGCCCTCCAAACACTTACCTAATGGCACAAACACAGTGGTGGTGGTGGTGGTGGTGGCAAAGAGCAGAAGAGGCTGCAAAGAAATGGAAAAAAAAAACACATAAGAAAACGCATATGGGTACAAATCACACGAGGCCCTCCAAACACTTACCTAATGGCACAAACACAGTGGTGGTGGTGGTGGTGGTGGTGGCAAAGAGCAGAAGAGGCTGCAAAGAAATGGAAAAAAAAACACATAAGAAAACGCATATGGATACAAATCACACGAGGCCCTCCAAACACTTACCTAATGGCACAAACACAGTGGTGGTGGTGGTGGTGGTGGTGGCAAAGAGCAGAAGAGGCTGCAAAGAAATGGAAAAATAAAACACATAAGAAATCGCATATGGGTACAAATCACACAAGGCCCTCCAAACACTTACCTAATGGCACAAACAGACTTGGTGGAGGGGGGGTGGTGTAATCCTTTATAGGCAAAAGGAGGCTGCAAACATTAAACATACATGAGAAATCGCATGACCTACATACGTGCACATAATAAATTACAGTTATCAGGAAAGCAAAAATGGTGTCTTTGGAAGCTGGGAAGGTAAGGGGCAGGTTTAGATGCCAAATCTAGACTGCACACCTTTAACAAACATGAGAAAACACATGTCCAAACCACATGCACATGGGGCCAACTGCCAATGATTAAAAGACACTTGAGGGGTTCCCAAGCTATTGTGGGTTGGAGGGGATTCACCATAGACAACTTAAGCACACCCAAGATAAGTACAAATTCTCTCCTTCCTTTTTTTTGGGAGAGAGAGATACAATTGTCTTACCTCCAGATAATGTAGGTTGTGGGTCACAGGGTCTTGCTAGCACATAAGAAACATCGATCTATAACATCCAGCAGCCATATTGGCCATGTGCTCCTTTTATAGCTGGCTCACAGGTGTGATAATTAGCGGCCGTTTCTATATATATCTGCGCATTCGCGAATTTGCGCGTTCAAAATGGAGGACGATATCCCAGACGCATTAGATGGTGCAATGCTGGCATTTATCGGTGCCTTGTTTGAGGAGGCCCTGGCACAGGAGGCAGCAGAAGGTGGGGAAGCTGCAGCAGCAGCAGCAGCACCTCCAGCAGCAGCACCTCCAGTCCGTGTGCCCTTACCTCGCCAGCCACGCATTTTTGCTCCAAGGATCTATTTGGACAAGCTGCGGGATTCTGATGTCAGGAGGAAGTTCCGGCTCGAGCGAGGAACTATTCTACACCTCTACCAGCTCATAGCAGAGAAAATTGACCCGGACACACAGCGCGGCCATGCGGTGCCCGGCATGGCCAGATTGCTGGCCACTTTGTATATTTTAGGGCGTGGCAGCTTCCAAGCCACTTCGGGAAGTATCATGGGCATTAGCCAGCCCACAGTTTCAAGGGTGTTCATGTTGGTCATTAATGCCATAGTGGATATAGTGCCCAATTTTATCCACTGGCCACAGAATGAAAATGAGTGGAATGAAGTCAAGTTGGGTTTCTACCGGCGGGCACACATGCCGCAAATCCTAGGGGCAATCGATGGCACCCACATAGCCATTAGGCCCCCAAGGAGCCACGAAAGTGAATACCGGAACCGCAAGCAGTACCACTCCGTGAACGTCCAATTAGTGTGTGACGCCAAACAGCGCATCATGAGTGTCAACACTGGTCACCCAGGGTCGTGCCATGATTCCAGTATGTTAAGAACAAGTACTCTGTACGAGGTGTTTGAAAGTGGACAAATGCCCGAAGGGTGGCTTATTGGTAAAGTATTTTGTCTTAACAACATAAACTGTAAGATTACATAGACATAGGAATAAGCTACATCGGTGTACACCCTGATTTAAGCAAAGCCTACCTAAAATGGATGTGTTAGGAGTTGTCAGGCTGTTCACACACAACCAGATCAGCAGCTTAGCAGCTCACAAAAGAAAGATTTGCAAAGTTGTCTTTGAGTCCAATGAAGGTGGTTAACCAATGTGTAAATGGTGTCCTCTAGCCACCCAAAGAAAACCTACAAATGATTCCAATGGTATTGCCATATCCCCAAAGTACTTTGCATAAGTGAGTCAATATTGGTTTCCTCACTCTAGTTGCAGATATATTCCAGAAGTAAGACCTAGGCTAATGTAATAGGAACAAAATAGGGGCCAAGTTGTAACTTGCAAGAGAAACCCACCACTTTGTGTGTCCTTTTTCCCATTTGTATTAGTGATTTAGGCAGTTAGACAGAGTTGAGATGTTTCATATGATTTTTTGCAAACAGACGAGCAGGTTGTTTAGTAAAATGCCTAATTGTCTCCCATTTTGAGGAGTCATCTAAAGTCACATGATAGGAAGAACTAATGTATATTTTTCTTATTTTTCAGGGGATGCTGGTTACCCACAGCTGACGTGGCTGATGGCTCCAATCAGGTACCCCCAGGGCCCAGCAGAGAGGAATTACAACAGGGCCTTGCGGAGAAGCCGGAGTATCATTGAGTTGACCATAGGTCTTCTCAAGTCCCGGTTTCTCTGCTTGGCCCGGCCTGGGGGTGAACTCCTGTACTCTCCTACAAAGGCTTCCAAGATCATCCTGGCGTGCTGCGTGTTGCACAACATGTGCGTTGCCCGGGATGATTCTTGGGAGCTGACGGAGGAGAGGGAGCCAGAGGTCCGTCAGCCGGCGGCCCCCAGGCGGCGGAGCACCGCTGCCGGTATGGCCACCCGGAATACCCTGGTTGCTAGCCACTTTACATGTAAGTACTGTAACCGGTCAAGATAGGGCATGTGTATTAATTAGCTAGTTAGCAGAGGTGCCACTCACAGGGAGACAGAGGGTGATTATCATCTGCCAATGACACTTGCCATTGTAGATAAAGTGTAGTCAACATTGGTAAAATTGTGTTACTTGAGCAAAAACATGCACCTCTAACCATAAACATGTTGGTATTGTGAATAGTGTAAAGGGCTGAGAAGAGCTGGCAGGTGTTTATTTGTGTCTATGCCACCTGTGTAGTTATTGATAACATGAACGGCTGCTTGGTATCTTATGGTGTTGTAATTTTCCAGAACATCAACATCTTGGAATCATGGCACGTACCATGGGAAGCCTGTGGTGATGGGCTGTCTGGCGTCACAGGTGTGTATTCAAATGTTTACATTAATGATTTCTGGTTTGTGTAAGTTGGCATAAAATGTGTTATTTCACTCGTGATGTCGAAATTAAATGAAGTTCAGAATGAAGCAAACAGGCATTAAGATGTGATTTTCATTATGAAATGTCTTATCCTTTGTTTTATTTTTCCAGGAGTGGTACTGCTTGCGGGTGTAGGTGGTAGAAACCCACCTTGATGGACTCCACTCATTTTCTTTTGTGGTCAGTGGATATTTGGTAAGGCACATGGCCAATGACCAACATGAACACCCTGGAACTTCGAAAGTGGCTTGGAAGCTGCCCAGCAACCTTGCCATGCCTGTCCCCTATGAGCTGGTAGAGGTGCAGAATGGATTCTGAACTCTGCCGGAAGTTGTGGAAGACATCAGAATCCCGTAGCCATGGAGCAAAGATCGTGGTCTGGCGCTGTAAAGGCACACGGACTGGAGAGTGACAATATTCTTTTGCTGCATCCCTCCTTCTGCTGTCATTCTCAAATAAATAAATACATTAGAATTGAACATGTGTTTTTTTGTTTTGTGTGGGTGCCTACAGACAAAAGGGCCATCCACACTGTAAGATTTAGAGAAGACTTTATCCTTCAGATTGACATTTTCTATGTAGTGCAAGGGCCTGCCTGATTGCATCCAAATTGAAAGTGTTGAGGTTTGAGCTTATATTATATGGTTTGGTTAAGTCTACAGGAAAAAGTCTAGACAAATTGTTAGTGTATGGCCCATTAAGCTGCCAAGGCCGGAGTTTTGCACTTTGCATGCTGCTTGTACTGGTGATGTGAGGGGTTGTAATGTAGAGTAGGGATGTGACAGTGTTGTGTTGAGGTGTGAGGCAAATGTAGTGTTGGACTATGAGGGTCTGTGTTGTTGAAATATGGAGAGAGTCCAATATCAGACACCTATGTTTATTGGTCAAGAAATTGTAAGAACCATGGTAAATATGTAAAGAATTGCATCTCGATAAAACTAGGACCACACTCATAAAATCAAAATTGTGTTGTTTCCATTGATGTGCTTGAAATTTGGGTAGGACACCCCCCCCCCCAAATTCAAGATAGTTTAAAAAAACTGTTAACAAAAATGAGAGTGAAAAGAGATCCCAAGTGTAGTGATGTGATTTGAACCCATGACGTTGTTAACTGCAGTGAAGTTGCAAAGCACTTAGCTATTGTGCAGAATAAAGCTGTATGGTGGAAAAAAAGGAGTGTGTTAAGGCTAAAAAGCACATATAGCTAAAGAACTAAACATTGTATGGAATGTGGGAAGAAGACCATGGTAAAATTGTGAGGTTTCATCTTGCCCTGAAGTAGGGTAGGGGTTTGGTCACTTGCCTTTGGTACTTTCCTTCATAAGATCGATTCGACACACAGACAAGATCAAAAAAACACTTAAAATGGTGTAAGCTTGCAAGCGCTTCTGAGTGTAACATTATTTAGCAATATATATGATGTAATCCGTTACATTTTAGCAATATAAACAAAAAAAGAAAATAAAAAAAGTAGGTGGAGATGGTAAGCCTCGAACCTACAGCAGAGGGAGATGAATTACAGACGTGTGATGTGTGCACTAATCCACTAGCCCACATCGCTATGTGAAACTGCTATAAGCACGAAGACATAAGTTTGCGAATTGGCGAAGCCGCGATCGTAAGTGAATCCCGCTGACGGCGGAATTCATTATTGCTGTTTTACTCGCGGCGAAACTGAAACACGTCATAGATGTTTGAAGCTGCAGTTTCTTTAAATCCGGCCCTATGTGTTCACATCTTAATCAATTTTATAGTTAAAATTGGCAGGCGTGTTGGAGAAGCTCAAATTCAGTTCTAAGCAGTGGCATTTTCTTTCACAGATCTGAGTTTAAAAATATAAAACCAAAATAGAAAATGAATGTATTAAATACTATTACATAACAATGAAGCTGCTCATTATCTCGCACAGGATAAAGAAAGCAAATTAAAACTTGGTCAAGGCTTAGATTAAAATTTTTTATATTATTTAGCAAGACTTGCCTTATTAAATTGTGATGCAAATGGCGGTAAATCTATGCATAAAAGTCTGGAGGTTCAAGCTTGGTATGAAAAATAATCAGGATTAAATTTTTTGTATATGAGGAATAAAAAAAACAAAACACCAAGTCAGATGAAGGTGGCCATGAAACAGTAGCGGTACCTACAAAAAATGTGTCTGATTCTGAGTGATTCCCAACCCAGCCCTGAAATGCCATATTTGATAATGGTAGTGAGGGCAAGGGAAGGATTGGGAACTCTTGGCTTGTAAGGGAAACGCATCAAGTTGATCATGGTTTGGACACTTTCCTGTATGCTAAAGAATGGGCACCACTCAAAGCCTGGTGCAGTGCTGTAGTGATTGGTGGGCATGGTGAAATGTGTCATCTTTTTATATATACTGTAGGTATTTGCTAAAAAGAGATGATTGTAAGGAAAAAATTGTGAACAATGAAGCACTTTAACCCCTTCCTGCTGACTATACATATATATGCAGCCTCACTGAAGTGTGTCTTCTTCTGGGAGGCTGCATACTGTAAATGCGTACCTGTGTTTTTGCTGGGAGCATGCTGTCTCCTCTGAATGATGAGTAAGATATTGCACATTGTATTCTTGCCAGAAGAGAAAAATGCAACTAAACAAGTGTGTGTAAAAAATAAATACATTTAAAAAAGGACAAAAATATTGTAGCTAGATCAAGATTTTATCTAGGTCAGTGTCAGGGTTAGAGTTAGGCCCCTTTCACACATGGGAGTCTGTCAGCGGACTCCATTTTTCTCAGCGTGGATCGATCCACCGATCCCCCGCTGAGCAGGCAGATGGCAGCTCTGTCTCCGCGCTGTGTGCGGAGACACAGCTGTCAGGTCCCGCTGTACTCTATGGGGGAATCAGATGAGAACTGACCGCCTGTCCGTTCTCATCCAATCCCATCTGATCCGCTCCGCTCCGCTGGAATAAGGTTTCCATCCGTCCAGATTTGACGGACCGGTTCGGATGTCAGCGGACATGTTTCTGCTGACATCCGATGCATAGAGATGCATGGGGCATCCGTTCAGATCCGCCATAGAGATGCATGGGGCATCCGTTCAGATCCGCCAAAAAAACTGTCAGGTGGATCTGAATGGTCCGCTAGTGTGAAAGGGGCCTTACGAGCCATACACACTATAAGATTTTCTGAAGACTTTTTCCTTTAGACTTACCAAAACCAGATAATATGAGGTCAAACCTAAACACTTTCAATTTGTATGCAATCTGGCAGGCACTTGCACTACATAGAAAAGGTAAATCTGAAGAAAATCTAACCACCAAAGACGCCCAAAAAATGCCCAGGGGAAACGGAGCCATATGCCTGTGCTACTAAAAATTATATGAAAAATGATCTTTTTTTTCTGGTTCTGGACATGCTACAGAGCTGAAACTTCACAGGTACAATTTTTAGACCCACCAGACACTAAATCCAAAGAAATCTCTTTTTTTTTTCAATATTTTTTTCAATAATTGGCTCTCTATCAAAAACGACAATTTTTTTTTGTGTGATTGAGCATGACCAAGAACCATCATATTCTGATTGGCCAAATACAAAGCCGTACAAAGTCGTCTATCATACAAGTCGCCCTGAATACGCGCAAAGTCATGCTGAAGTCGCGCTGCAAGTCGCGCTAACAAGACGCCCCTTATGAGGCGACTTAGAGGTCGTGGCAGTGTGAACCGGCTCTAACAATAGGATGCATTCCTTGTTCATTACTAGTCTGGTGTTTGCTTCCTGAAACCAAACCACAGTGTGTGCAGGATATTCATATTTGTGCTCTTTATAGTAGTGCAATATCCTCTTTGCTTAGCTTGGTATGTCAGAGGAGCTGAGGTCGTTAATAGAGTCAAGACAAAAGAACAGATAACCCAATCATTCAAGCGGCTCTTGCGGGGGTAGCACTTCAAACATATTTACCTATTATATTTATAATGGAAAGCATCTTATAGGCTCTCTGGGACTGAACAGTGAAAAATGTTGTGTCTATGCTCAGAACATGATGCTGACTAACAATACAACTCTTCTGGAGCAGAATACTGAAGCTCTTATTGCTTAATAGGATCAGATATATTGTTTCTGGCTCAAATATGCTCAGCAATGCTGAGAATAATGAGCGGATGTTCTTGACCCTTAGAGTCATGGAAACCTTATAAAGAGTATTTGTTTTTCACAGAAAGGGTTGTTTTATTGCAATTTTACATTTGTTTGTTATGTACAAAGTTACCATGAACTTGGCTTAGAGATTTTTCTTAAACACCATTTTCTAACATCGCAAAGAAGAAAGCGACTATATGCAGAATATCTCCTACTAAAGATCAGGGTTGTAATAATAAAGTGCAGGTAACTATATAACAATACAATAAATACAATACAATATACCAATACAATAAAAAGATTGTTGTTGCTAGTGTGAAACAGTAAGTACTAGGCAGGTAAATAGCTATAGGCACAATAACATGAATAAACATACATTTTGCTGCATGCGAATACTTTTAAATAGAAACCCTAATACTTCCTATGTGGCTGGTTCATATGTATGTTTTGCAGTTTAGTGTGTTTTAAAAAAGGAAATTTAAGGGACCCTTTCAGATTTACACAAGGAGCGTGCATATGTGTAAGTAGGTTTGCAGTATTTTTTGAGCATTGGCTAAATAGATATCCAGCTGCAGTGGTAATGCAAACGCTGATCTGGGGAAGAATGCAGGAAAACACACTTGCCAGGCTCTAGAACCTCTGTTAAAATGTAACCTGTCTTGCTTTGCTCACTCAGTAATGGCTACTACATTCTCTATAAGGCTGGGTTTAAACTGCCGCACTGAGCTTACAGCAGGGGTCCGGCGCATCCCTGTTTGCAGTTTCAGGTCCGATTTCAGTCTGAATTTTTGGATGAATTTGGACCTGAAACTGACCAGAAGACACACAGGACTCATGTGCAACTGGAAGAGTTCATGGGTTCGGGAACAAAACAATGTTGACAGTAGGCCGAGGGAAACATGATCAACCCCTAGACCAGTCAATCCTGGGGTTATGGGCCCGCAGCCAGGGGATACCCAGTATTACAGGAAACATGGGGGAGCAAAGGACGTCAATGCACAAAACTACTAATGTCTGGAGTTGGTTATTGTCAGAATAGAAAACAACAATACAGCGTTTGCATCATATACAACATATAAAGAACCAGAAACTAAAAAGTCCAGAAATGTCCAATGAAAATCAATATTCTAAAGAAAATCTCCATAAAAAGTGCTCTTGTGCTCCAATCTTCTTAAAAGTGCTGATGTGCTTCACATAAATTCACTCCGTGATGTGGCACACACCCCTTTTGTGTCCCTACTTACCGGAGATAATGGACAGCTTTTCAGTCTGGGAGTCAGACAGGCTTTACTCTAATAAACCGGTAGGGCACAAGTATCCAGTCAAGAACTCCCCAGTATACCTCTCAGGAAATCCAGCTATTCCTCAAACTCAGAACAGAGAAAAGGAGCCAATAGTGAAGTACTGTAGGTTGAAGTTTTATTGCACAGTAAAAAACACTTACAAAATAGAGGATAAAAACAGGCATGTAAAATGCAAGGATACTTCCGGTAACCAGCATGCATTTCGGCCTTTGCGGAAGTTACAGCGTTTGCGGAAGTATCCTTGCATTTTACATGCCTGTTTTTATCCTCTGTTTTGTAAGAATATTTGTTACTGGGCAATACAATTTCAATCTACAGTACTTCACTATTGGCTCCTTTTCTCTGTTCGGAGTTTGAGGAATATCTTGATTACCTGAGAGGTATACTGGGGAGTTCTTGACTGGATCCTTGTGAGTTGGGAGTGGGACCTACTGGTTTATTGCTTTATATTTATTATTAATATTATTATTATTTATTTATTGATTTTCAATGCATATTCTTAGCCCCCAAGTGCACAACTTTACATTTATCAACATTAAACCTCATTTGTCACATAGTTGCCCAATGAAACAGTGCATTGAGGTCAGCTTGTAAGTTGGAGACATCCTGTAAAGAAGTTTTTCCACTGCAAAGCTTGGTGTCACCTGCAAAGACTGAAATGGTACTTTCAATCCCAGACCCTATTTTATTTATAAAGATATTAAAAAGTAAGGGTCCCAACACTGAACCTTGGGGTACACCACTGATGACCTTAGATCATTCAGAGTAAGAATCATTAACCACTACTCTCTGAATTCTATCTTTTAGCCAATTGTCTATCCAATTACAAACTGATATTTCCAAGCCTGAAGACTTTACCTTACACATTATCTGTGTGTGGGGAACTGTGTCAAGCGATTTTGCAAAATCCAAGCATACTACATCCACAGTCACCCCTCTATCCAAGGTATTACTTACCTCCTCAAAAAAAGAAATCATATTTGTTTGACAACTTCTGTCATTCATGAATCCATGCTTTCTGTTGCTTAAAATATTTTTTTCCCAAAAAGAACTCATCAATGTGGTCTTTTATTAAACTCTCCAGTATCTTCCAGACTATAGAAGTTAAACCAACAGGTCTATAGTTACTTGGTAAATACTTTGATCCCTTTTTAAATATAGGCACCACATTGGCCCTACGCCAATCCAGTGGTACTATTCCAGTGTTTAACGAGTCTCTAAAAATTTGAAACAATGGCTTTAAAATGACAGAGCTCAATTCTTTTATGATGCGTGGGTGGATGCCATCTGGTCCAGATGCTTTATCCACCTTTAGTCTTTCTAAATATTTCTGGACCATATCCAATTTGAGCAATTGTGGATCATTTGGGGCTGTGTCAATACCGTCCTCATTATGGTCATGAGCTCCCCCATGCTCCTTTGTATACACAGAGCTGAAGAAAGTATTTAATAAATTTGCCTTCTCTTTGTCCCCAGTCACCCACTCCTGATTATTTTGTAAAGGGTCTACATGCTCAGACCTGACCTTTTTACTTTTTTGGGGTTTGTCCTATCTTTTGCAATCTGTCATTTTGAATTTTTACATCCTTGATTTCCTTTTTACATATTCTGTTATATTATTTGTAACAATTAAACAATGGTAGTGTTCGTTCATTTTTATATTTTCTTAAAAGCTTTTTTTAAATTATTTATAGCTTTTTAACTTTGGCTGTGGGCCACATAGGTTTTATTTTTATCCTTTTAAACTTCTTGCCTATGGGTATTTACTTTGCAGTGAGTTTGCACACAGTCTTTTTGAAGAATTCCCATTTCTGTTCTGTGTTCATCGATGCCAATATTCCCTCCCAGTCTAAATCTGAGAAAGCAGCCCTCATCCTTGGAAATTTGCTCTCTTAAAGTTAAGTGTTTTTAAGTTTTCTGTATGTGTTTTTTGCTTACATTAAATGAAATCATATTATGGTCACTGCTACCCAGATGTTCTTTTATATGAACATTAGTAATAAGCTCTGCATGGTTGCAGATTACCAGGTCCAACAGAGCATCATTTCTAGTCGTGTCTCAATAAACTGTACCATAAAATTGTCTTGTGATAGGTTTTTACATTTTTGCCCTTTAACTGTTCCAGCAGTGCCATTACTCCAGTCAATGTCTGGGTAGTTAAAATCCCCCATTATCACTGTCCCAGCCCTTGCAGCCCTTTCTATCTGTGCAAGGAGCTGAGTCTCCACTTCCTCATTAATACTGGGAGGTCTATAATAGGGATGAACGAAAAGTTCGGTTCGACCAGAACACCCGAACTTCCTGAAAGTTCGGGTCCGGATTCCAGAACCCCATTGAAATCAATGGGACCCGAACTTCGGTAATCAAAAAACACAATTTTAAAGCCCTAAAACCCAATAAATGCCCCTAAAAAGGGCCTAGGGTTCTGGGTCATGCCCCAGGGACTATGAATCACACAAAAAAAGTTCTTAAAAATTGTTGTTTTTGATAGAGAGACAATTATTGAAAAAATTATTGAAAAAAAAAATGAGATTTCTTTGGATTTAGTGTCTGGGTCTAAAAAGTGTACCTGTGAAGATTCAGCTCTGTAGCATGTCCAGAACCAGAAAAAAAAGATCGTTTGTATTAGAATTGCAGTAGAGCAGGCATAAGGCTCCGCTATTTTCACACCTGGCCGTTTTTGTTGCAGGCGTTTATTGGGCTTTTTTGTTGACGTCTTTGGAGGCAGGCATGACATCTGAACTTCTGTGTAGGGGTATATATACACACACACACACATATATGTATATATACACATACACACATATAGGCGTGAAAGTAGCAGAACCCAATGCCTGCGCTAATGAAATTATTTGCAGGCATAGGGCTCCGCTCCTATCACACCTATATGTGTGTATTTGTATAAATACATATATGTGTGTGTGTGTGTGTATATATACCCCTATACAGAAGTTCAGATGTTATGCCTGCCTCCAAAGACGCCTAAAAAATGCCCAAAAAAACACCTGCAACAACACACCTGGGCGTTTTTGTTGCAGGCATTTTTTTGGCCATTTTTTGGGCGTCTTTGGAGGCAGGCATAACATCTGAACTTCTGTATAGGGGTATATATACACACACACATATAAGTATATATACACATACACACATATAGGTGTGAAAGTAGCGGAACTCTATGCCTGCGCTAATGAAATTATTTGCAGGCATAGGTCTCTGCTCCTATCACACCTATATGTGTGTATGTGTATAAATACATATTTGTGCGTGTGTATATATACCCCTATACAGAAGTTCAGATGTTATGTCTGCCTCCAAAGACGCCTAAAAAATGCCCAAAAAAATGCCTGCAACAACACACCTGGGCGTGCAAAATCTGGTGCAGCTCTGCATAGAAACCAATCAGCTTCCAGGTTTTTTTTGTCAAAGCTTAATTGAACAAGCAGAAGTTATAAGGTGATTGGCTACCATGCACATCTGCACCAGATGTTGCACTCTCCATTTCCAAATTTAAATTGCTTGAGCTGAGAAACATTACAGAAAAAATGGCAGGGGTTACCATATTGAAATGAATAACTCCCAAATCCTCTGCATAAAAAAATGCACAGTATGCTATGAACTGTGGATTGTGTAATTAAAATCTGGGAACTGTGGTCAATATACAGGGAAAACCTGTAGGCAAGTGGAACATAGTTATAGGTAGTTTAAGCTAGCTTTTGGGTCAGACCCCCAATAAGGTCTGCTCCTCCTATTTTTGGAGCATTATGGGAGGTCCTATTTAAGGTGGGTGGGGCTGAGCCACTGGTCTTGCCAACATGGGGTTTCCAATAGACAAGGGGGTTCTGCTGGCGGTGCTCTTGCTCTCCCCTATCCAGGGAAGAGGCAGCAGAGAGGTTCCCATATCCAGGTTCTGGAGAAACAGTGAGCCAAGCCCACTTGGGAGGTGAAAAAGCTTCTTGTAAGGGCTTAAGGGCTTAACCGTGAGCTGGTGTTTCTCTTTGTTCTCCCCCAAAGAAAAAAGTAGCTGTAAGTAAAGAACAGATAGCTAAAGCCTCCTTTATACTGAGCGTTGCTAGCATTCCCCTGGCTGGATGTGTTCAATTAATTATCCAATCCATTATCTGGAACTGGTAATGTTCTGGCCATTTTCTTTATGTATGTATGTGCCGTCATTTGGACTGTATGCTCTTATGGCTGAAGTTATTAAGTAAAAGAAGTTTAACTACATCAGTGAGCCTCTCTGTGAATATTTAAGAGGGAGAGAAGTGCCTATATTTAGAGCCAATCTCTGGATGGGGAAACGAGAGAAGTGAGCCTTGGTGCAGACTTGGCTGCTGAGTCCTTGAAGTTGGTGCTTGGACTTAATGTGTGAGCATTCTTGGAAGTGAGGGGGTTAAACATACACAGTCAGGAGAATAGTAAGAATAGGATTTTGGCCACCATCCATGCTCGGGATGGTACAGAATGGGTGGAGAACCTTAGGGGTCCTAGAACTTGTGTATTTAGGGGTAGCACAGCTGCTCATGATGGGCACATGCAAAGCAACTTGGGTGCCACCTGCAACCCTGTCTTACCTTATCTAGGACACTGGGCCTACTAAAGGTCAAGGCTTTGCCCATCAATGTGATATACCTCAAAGGTGTCTTCAGGGTCTGGGAACCAAAAACATGGACTACAGCCCAATAGCCATAGGCAATAATCAGTCAACTCTCATTAGAAACGTCAAAGAAAAAAATTAATGGTTAATAAAAGAAAATGATATAGCACAAAAGAGTAAATGCTAATACTTTAAATACCCCTCCAGTGATCATGCAGATGCATACATATATAGAAAAATACAAAATTTTATTTCTGACAATAAAATGTCTAAAAGCCCATATCAAATGTAATATTAATACCAACAAACTTTGTCCACTGCAAATATGCATGGCTATTGGTTGAAATAGAGAGCTTAGGTCGGCGCGTTTTGCAGAAAACACTGCTCCCTCAGGACCTCCTGTCTCTCACAAAATGTTGCCTGATAGGTGAAAAATGAATAGGTTTGTGAGCGCCTGTTTGTATGATTGTATGTGAGTGAAAAACAAAAACAAAACTATGAAATAAACTCAATACCATAGATAAATCAGTTAAGGGTGAGCAATTGTCATAGAAGAAAGGAATAAAATGGTGGTAGAACCAGCTAAATGTAATATAATCTAAGAGTGACTCCTTTCCATAAATGATAGCATTGTAATTGCTGCAGTGTGAAATGCTTATCTGTGTGTGGAAGAGCACCGGAGTAACCACTCAGTGTGATAGTAAGAGGAGCAAGCTTGGCTTGATTGTCCAAACCTACCTACCAAGTGTAAATGGTTATCCTAGTGTCAAAACCACAATGGATTATAGTGAGGTCATTTGGCAAGACCACATGCTAAAGATAAAATCTTAAATCCTTGGAGAAAGCTTAGAAACCAATGTCACATCAGTCCTCTTTTTCCAACTTTGGAGATTTACTGGAACACAAGTCGCATTCTCTCTGGCATAGAAACTATTTTCATTATTATTATTATTGTTATTATTATCATAATTATTAACTCCTTCATGCCCACGCTTTAGCTGAAAGACGGCTACACATCGAGCTTCAATTACCGAGAGGGCGTCCATTTACGTCCTCATGTGCATGAGCTGCCTGCGTGCTCCCTGCAGGGCACGAGCGGCTCGCTCTGTGATCAGCGAGTCCATGAGACTCAGCTGATCACATATCAGGGTAAGGGGACGGTCCCGGGCCCTTTCCATGTGATAAGCTGTCAGCCAATGGCAGCTGATCACATGATGTAAACAGAGCCAGTAACTAGCTTTTTTTTTTCTCACGCTGATAGCGTGAGGAGAAAAAAAAAATCCGATCACCAGCTGCTGTCAGAGGGTCATCTGTCCCGAAGAGAAAGGGCCACTGCTGCCGCATGTGTGCCCACCTGTGCCACCTACCTGTGCCCACCAGTGCCACCTACCATTGCCCACCAGTGCAGGTCAGTGCCACCTACCAGTGCCCACCAGTGCCATCTATCAATGCCTATAAGTGCCCCTTCATCAGCGCACATCAATGAAGGTGAAAAATGACCTGTTCACAAGTGGGTTTAGGTGCCCAGTAGGCAAGTGGTTTATATTATTATTATTTTATTATATTTAAACTTTATAGGCCACAAACTTCCAGGTACGTACGACATTATACGTCTCACAGCTTCCTTCTCCAAGGTACTAATTCATGTGGCAATATAGAAGATATTCAGGCCTTCAAACTGGGGTGCACTCTATACCGCCAACATGCAAAAAGACATAATATTCTAAAATAATATATATATATATATATATATATATATATATATATATATATATATATATAAATAATATATTCTATAGAATACATACACAAAATTAGATTTTTAAACCTATTAGTTTTTTACCTATCAGGCAACATTTCACATTTTACATTACTCACAGGTCCTACTTACTGTATATCTCAAGCCTACCTATCCACACCTGTTTTGTTAAGCCATCATTATGCTGCATTGTGTCATTATACACTCCCATTCACATACATCTAACACGCTTTAACACAATTTCACACTTTCAATCTATCAGCCAGCTATCATCACATGCTCCTTTATTTGTTTAACATATATTTTTTACATCCTGTGTAGATCTTTACTCTGGGAATGATCACTCTCCCACGGGTCGGCGAGACCTTTTCCAACACCACATATATGAAATCATTCCGGAAATAGGTAGAATATATTTATATATATATATATATATATATATATATATATATATATATATATATATATATATATATATATATATATATTTTGCTTTCCTTTCCTCTCCACCCCAAGCTTCTCTTCGGGGATAGCTATCATGTATCATGTACCTTTCTTGCTTAATGGTTATTATAAACAAACTTAATTATGTTTCTTGATGATTTGTAACTTATACCTATGTTTCCTTTGTCTTTAGAATATCTTTTTTGGTCATGTGCACTTATGTGAGAGCCAGGAGGTCCTGGGGAAGTGGTGTTTTCCACTGAACCCGTTAACCTAAGCTCTATATTTCCACCAATAGCCATGCAATTTGCAGTGGACAATGTTTGTTGGTATTAATATGACATTTGTCATGAGTTTTTGGACATTTTATTGTCAGAAATAACATTTAGTATTTTTCTATATATATGAATGTATCTGCGTGATCACTGGAGGGGTATTGAAAGTCCTACCATTTACTCTTTTGTGCTATATACTTTTAACAAGGATGATACCCTGCACTGGCACATATTTAGTAAAAAAAAAACCCTATATACACCAAACAAATAAACTTCTGTTAATAAAAAAGAAAATTACTTCTGCAGATCAAAATAGTTCCACCGCCTAAGAACACTTAGGTGTGCTTTTGGGGCATCCCTAGCAATTTTGTTGTCAGTGTCCAGCTACCTGAAAATTACCTGCATATAACCCATGGTCTAAGAATACAAGCCTGATGTTTTGTACTGTCCAATTAGGATATTTGATTTTTTTTTTTTTTTTTGTGAAATTAGTTTTGAAAAAGAAATGCATTTTTTATATAGCTAGTAAAACATGGCTTGTGTGTTAATTATATAGGTTATATCATTATGTTAACTAATGAGGAGGTTTTGTAAGTACTTTTGACCAAATTCCAAAGTAATTTTACTAGCATATATAACCCTGCCAATAATGTTATCATCATATCTTATCTGAAAGTTCTTTTATTGTAGTTCTGTTACTTTAATTAAGCTTTACTTCTGTTGTCACTAATAGAAAAACTTCTATTTCAAACATTTTGCAGATAAGGCAGTAGAAGGCTTTATTTGGGTCACAACTATTCTGCAGTGTACAAGACAAGTAGAACATATCACTTTCATCAAGTAATTTGCTGTTTCATTTTGTGCCAGCATAGTAAAAAGCAATGCTGTACTTTACTCCCTTATTGGGATTTAATTTCACACTTTTGCTGTCTGCTTTTGCAAAATGACATTTTTTCACCTTTTCAACCCTCAGATTGCTAAAGTCACGGTACATTGATCAGTATGATTATTTCAATACTTTCAGAAGTTGCTTGGCTTTAAGCTACTTGTATAAAACTTTGACTCCAGTTTGGTTAGCTCATGTTAGAGTAAATTAGGATATTTACTGTACTGTGATTAACAATATAAGCCAGATTAATCGTATTGTTCTTTTCGTGAGGAAATATAAATGGGAAAGTAGGTGAACTACTAAAACTGTGTGTAGATTGACAGCAATGTAGAAGCTTTACGGCCAGTTTTCCTGAATTTAATGACTACTTTATAGTGTGGGAACCATACAGCCTGGTGCATTATTAACCACTTTACCACTGGAGGATTTTGCTGTCTTACGTCTGGGCCACTTTTTGCGATTTGGCACTGTGCAAATTTTTTTTCCCACAAACAGAGCTTTCTTTTGGTGGTATTTGATCACCTGTGCGATTTTTACTTTTTGCGCTATAAACAAAAAAAGAGCGACAATTTTGAAAAAATAACAATATTTTTCACATTTTTTTATATGAAATTCCCCCCCAAAAATATGTAAAAATCTAAATTTTTTATCATTTTAGGCCAATTTGTTTTCTGCTACATATTTTTGGTAAAAAAAATTGCAATAAGCGTATTTTGATTGGTTTGCGCAAAAGTTATTGCGTTTACTAACTAACTAAGGGAAAGATTTCTGTCGTTTTTGGTGTTTTTATTTTAATGAGTAATGGCAGCGATCTGCGATTTTTTTGCGGGACTGCGACATTGCGGCGGACAGATCGGACCCTTGACTAACATTTTTGACACTTTTGGGGTTACCAGTGACATTACTACAGTAATCAGTGCTATACATATGCACTGTTACTGTAAAAATGACACTGGCAGGGAAGAGGTTAATTTTATTGGAGAGGGAGGGGTTAATGTATGCCTGGTGCTTACTGACGTGTGTGGGGGGAGGTGACTGAGTGACTCAAGGACAGATCGCAGGTTCAGCTATGCTGAACCCTGCAATCTGACCCTCTCTGTCACTTCGGAGATCCGCCCGCTTTGTTTACACAAGCGGGCGGATCTCCAGACTCGATTCCCAGACGATCGGGGAAGAGCAGCGGCGATCGCCACTGCTCCTCCCCTGGCTGACTCCCACTGTGACTGAAAACAGCGGGAGCGAGCCTCCGGCGGTGTGCGCGCGCCACCGAAAAGGGGGAGTGTCTGCCGACATAGGTCCACGTCGTCAGACCTACAACAGCCACTTTGCCGCAGTAGAGCTCTAGTGAGCAGACGGCAAGTGGTTAAGGCTGTTTCATGGTCTGTGTCTGTTTGTGCTACCCATTGTTGATGCATAGCTCAGGAAGGTTGATTGGTTTTATGGCCAGCAGGGGGACTAACCATGCAGCCAAACCCACCCATTGATGGAAGAAGACAGACAAGCCATGCAAAAAATGAGCAGGGTGTCTATAGGCTGTGAGAAACCCAGTACGCACCAGGGAAAGCCAGAGATCAGGGTTAATTGATCCAACTTGGGGTTCCTCATTGGGGAACTGCTGCTGAGGAGACTAAGAGAAACTCAGGAGAGAAAGGCTTTAGGGAAAACCTCCTGGAGGCAGTGGGGCTTAAACCTCATCGGCCCACAGGAAGGGGGCCATCAGGGGAACAGACAAAGCTTGGGTGGACCAATGTCAGATGTCAATTTCGTGAAAGGCCCTTTGGAAAACCTGCTGCGTGTTGAATGTTAATTATACAATTTTAGGGTACTACCACTTGGTGGAATGAAAATACCTGTCAGAGAAACCTTCAGCTGCAGACTGGTCGTCACATGACAAGCACCACATGACTTCCACATGACTTCCTGGCTGCCTATAAAAGCTGAGCAAGTGCTCAGAGGAATTGCTGGTTTGTCTTTCAGCTTCCTGTACCTGAGTTCCTGTTTCCTGTGTGATCGTTTACCTGCTGTGACCCGGATTGACCCTGACCTACTCTGCTCTTCTCCTGGACCCGACCTTGGCTTGTTTTACGGACTTTGCTTTTGCTTACCTGTGTTTGACCCTCTGCCTGCGACCCGGATTTACCTTCAGTCTCCTGTGCCTTGACCTTCTGCTTGTGACCTAGTCTTGTCTCCTATCTCCAGTGCCTTGACCCTCAGCCTGTGACCTGGATTGTCTGCTTACCTGTGTTTGACCCTCAGCCTGCTCCGGACTTTTACTGCTGGATCCTGATCAGTCTCTGCTCCAGCTCTACAGGACCTCCACGCAAGCTCTACCCTGCCTGCTGGTAGCTTGTGCCTCTTTGTGCCATCCACCCTCTGTATCACCTCCAGAGGGGCGGAGTGCGCTTAGTCGCAACAGCGAACCGCTCTCGGCATCTCGGCCTCGGTGAGTACCTCTATTCTGATAATACCTCTAATTGAAGGCTGAGCACTACACCATTGCGTTTAAAGGGCCCCACTATAATTTCTACTTTTGATTCATCTGTAGGGTTTGTTCCTGCCCTAAAAACCTCAGATTGCTGCTATTGGTATGTTGTATACTTTTGGGTCCAGTTACATGCCTGACAAAAGGGTCCTGTGTTGCCCCGAAATGTTGCACTTATTCCTTTGTGATGTGATCTCTCCACAATAAAAGTTTTGGACTACAATTGAAGATTCATGGTGTGCTGGCAAACATGTGTATTGATCTGTGATACACTATATTACCAAAAGTATTGGGAGGCCTGCCTTTACATGCATATGAACTTTAATGGCATCCCAGTCTTAGTCTGTAGGGTTCAATATTCAGTTGGCCCAACCTTTGCAGCTATAATAACTTCAACTCTTCTGAAAAGGCTGTCCACAAGGTTTAGAGATGTGTCTTTGGGAATGTTTGACCATTCTTCCGAAAGCTCATTTGTGAGGACAGGCACTGATGTTGGAGAGAAGGTTTGGCTCACAGTCTGCAGTCTAATTCATCCTAAAGGTGTTCTATTGGGTTGAGTTCAGGACTCTGTGCAGTCCAGTCAACTTCATCCACTTCAAACTCGCTCATCCATGTCTTTATAAACCTTACTTTGTGCACTGATGTGCAGTAATGTTGAAACAGGAAGGGCCAACCCCAAACTGTTCCCCCAAAGTTGGGAGCATGTAATTATCCAAAATGTCCTTGTATGCTGACGCTTTAAAAATTACCCTTCAGTGGAACTAAAGGGCCAAGCCCAACCCCTAAAAAACAACCACACACCATAATCCCCCTCCACCAAATGATTTGGACCATTGCAAAAAGCAAGGTCCATAAAGAAATGGTTGAGCAAATTTGGGGTGGGGGAACTTGACTGGCCTGCACAGAGTCCTGACCTCAACCCAATAGAACACCTTTGGGATGAATTTGAGTGCAGACTGCGAGCCAAACCTTCTCTCCAACATCTGTGGCTGACCTCACACATGTGAAGAATGGTCAAACATTCCCAGAGAAACCTTGTGGACAGTCTTTTCAGAAGAGTTGAAGCTGGTATAGCTGTAAAGGGTGGGCTAACTCCATATTGAACCCTACAGACTAAGACTGGGATACCATTAAAGTTCATGTGCGTGTAAAGGCAGGCATCACAATACTTTTGGAAATATAGTGTATATCCAGTGTCCAGCTGGTAATTGCTACAGCACACGCTACATATGAGCCTGTAATTCAGAAAAGTGTGTGTAGGAATATAGACAAGCCTGCAGTTACAGGTTACCACTTTAAATGATAGGAGGACCCAACATTTCTATAACTCTTCAGGGGCCTATTGCTACATCCTAAATGCTTGTATGAATTACAACATCTTGAATCCCATAAAACTTAGCAGTTAAAGGTGAATTCAGAAATAAAAGACACATGTTATTGCAGCTCTATACAGTAATCATTAATAAATCTTTATATGTGTTTTTTAATTAAACACATTCAAGTAGTTAAATTTGTAATCCCCTATGTAACGGCACTCAGATTGAGAAAGCGAGGGGTAGCACTGGGAGGCAATAATGTCTGCTGCATGATAAGGAACATGCTGATAATAGAGGCAGAGAGAACAGAGGGATGACCTCCCTAGTCTGCTGATGCTCTCTCACTGTCCAATAGGAAGAATTGTATCCACCTTGTTGTGCTTTGTAAGGGGGCTGTGTAATACTTAGATAATAAGAAGATGGCATGTGTATTTTGATCCTTTAACCAGGCAGATGTTTTCTCCTAATTTGTCATTTGTCTCTGTGGTCAATAGTTGGTTAATTTCCTAGATGTGGAAGCTATATCGCTGGAGCTTAAGGTGAAACACAAGGCAAATTTAAATTTAGGTATAGACAGAGTGGGGTAGGCTCAGAACCTTTATTTGGCATATTGTCATATTTTTTATTACTTGACCTTCCTTTCCTGTCCTGGATACATTAAGGGAGGGGAATCCTCATCACAGTGAGGGGAAATCCAACCTTTGACAGTTGTTTCTGGAACAGGTTTCCCTATGAGATAATTTTCAATCATCTCCTAATGACAACTGTTGTATGTTGAATTTCCCCTCACTTTCTGTGACACCAGGACAGGAAATGACACCAAGATAAGAAATGAAGAGAAATATCCATAATAGAGAAACAGACAACAATAAAACTCTTTACAGAGGTTATAACTTTTTCTCACTATATTAAAGTAAAGCATATTGGGGGCAGTGTTGGGGGTAACGAGTTACAAAGTAACGGATTACAGTAACTACATTACTTTTTTGGGTAACGAAGTAACGTAACTAGTTACAATACTAATATTGGTAACTACACTACTTTACTAGGCTATAAGAGGTAACTACACTACTTTACTAGGCTATAGGAACGCGCTTTCCTGCGTTACCCAAGCCTTGCGATACAATCGTTATTTCGAAGAATAGAGAGGGATGAAGTTTATGACTTTTTGTTGCACTTTATGTTTTATTCTGTTTTTTCAGGTTTTATTCTCATGTTTTCCAAAGCCTGTGTTTATACAATAAACTCTATGCAGAAAGAGTGTCATGTATCTTCTTCTACACGGTCTATTAAGAAAGAGGAAAGTAAAGTAATAAATAGTGAAGTTACTTTTCAAATGCAGTAACTAGTAAAGTAATCTCATTACAATTTACAGAAGTAACTAGTAACTAGTTACATTTTTTGAGTAACTACCCCAACACTGATTGGGGGAAGTTTTACTTTAACCTTAGCTAATGTTTTCTGAGCTTTTGCCTTCAATACAATGCTAATAAACATTTTCACTTTGCAAATGATTTTTCTGCAAATCCAAGTGTTCGGTTTTATCAAGCATAAAGCAAGATTAAAAGTACTTGTTAACCCAGAATTCAGAGCATATACAGACAGGTACTTGTCAAAGTCTTTTAAATATAAAAAAAACATCATCTTAAGAAACCTAAAACTAACAATTATGTGCCAGGAAATTGCCCATTTTATGCATTCTCAGGTTTTATTTTTGTAGCCCTGTAGGAAATACAAATTGAGCAAAACACACAATAACAATATAAGGTCCCTACCAACTGTGTGCTAGACTGTCATTCAGAGCTTATAAGTGGAGGAAATAAACTAAAACTGTACTAATCCCCAAAATAAAAAGTGTGAAATGGCTTGCTTTATGCCACGTCGTTCAGTTATGTAAACACTGATGTCAACTGTGACTTGAATAATAGCTGCTTACCAGAACAGCCATTAATGTACGGAAAATTAAGTAAAAAGAAGCATCACCTGAAAAAAAGTAGTTTAAATCTGAATTTCAGGCAGATAAAAAATACTACTTAATGCAGTTGTGTATTCATTTAAACATCAATCAGTCTTTACATTACACTTTTATAAAGCTTAACTCTGATCTGCCTTTAAAATAACTTTTTTTCTTTTTTTGCCCCCCCCCCCCCCCTTATATAGTAAGGGTCAACTGCTTCTTTAGTGTAGGGGGTGTAACATATAGAAATACTTTCTTGTTAGCAGGTGTTCCCCTTTAATATATGAACACTCCTCTAGACTTAAGGTGTATGCTCCTCAGTAGCCAGGTCCAGTCCCTTTATATGGTGGGAGGAGGGGCTATTCATTGGTCAGAGTGCAGAGAGAACAAAAGGATGAAACATTCCAGAGGAAGCTCTACCTCTCTAGCAAAGTGGAAGCATTGAGGCTTAGAGAGGAAGTAAACTTCCTCTGCAGACATTTACCTATATGTAAACCTATAATAAGGCTTACCTATGGGTAGTGAAAATTTCTCCTAAACGTGTACCGTTTAGGAGATATTTACATAACATGCAGCCAGTGACATCACCTGGCGCATGCGCTCTGAAGGAGCCCTTCTGAGTCCCGTGCCGTGAGCAGCAGCACCCGCGCGCATGCACTACAGCCCATCCTTTTGTTTTTCAGAGTTTGTAACCTCTTTTACCGCTTGCCGACCGCCGCAAGTACATATACTGCGGCGGTCAGCCCCGGCCAGGCAAAGTGGCGTATATATACGTCACTAGCCTGTCACCGGCTTGTGAGCCAATAGCGGGCGAGCACACGCCCCCCCCCCGGCTCGTTCACTAAGGAGTCAGTGCGTATGACACGGCGATCGTCGGTAGAGAGGGAGAAAGGCAGGCGGCTAATGTAAACAAGCCGCCTGTCATTCTCCCCTGTGTAAAAATGGAGATCAGACGGTTCTACTATGTAGGACCGTTGATCTCTGTTTTTACAGTAGTAGACATGTCCAATCACAGTTAGAAGCACGCCCCTAGGACACACTTAACCCTTCCCTCTCCAATACAGTTAACCCCTTCCCTGCCAGTGTCATTTTTACAGTAACAGTGCATTTGTATAGCACTGATTACTGCAGTAATGTCACTGGTAACCCCAAAGTGTCATAAATGTCAGTCAAGGGTCCGATCTGTCCGCCGCAATGTCGCAGTCCCGCAAAAAAAATCGCAGATCGCCGCCATTACTTGTTAAAAAAAACACCAAAAATGACAAAAATCTTTCCCTTTGTTAGTAAACGCGATAACTTTTGCGCAAACCAATCAAAATACGCTTTTTGCGATTTTTTTTTTACCAAACATATGTAGCATAAAACAAATTGGCCGAAAATGTTAAAAAATTTTGATTTTTACATTTTTTGGGGGAATTTCATATAAAAAATTGTGAAAAATATTGTTATTTTTGCAAAATTTTGTTTATAGCGCATGATCAAAAAATCGCACAGGTGATCAAATACCACAAAAGAAAGCTCTGTTTGTGGGAAAAAAAGGACATCAAATTCGTTTAGGTACAGCGTCGCACGACCGCGCAATTGTCCGTTAAATTCACGCAGTAAAAAATTGCAAAAAACCCCCTGGTCAGGAAGGGGGCAAAATCTTCCGGGGGCTTAAGTGGTTAAGGCCTGAAGAGAACATGATTGAGGGAATTTAGTAAGTAGAACCGCAGCAATCCCTCCTGTATGGTTAGTGGGACTTTGGATCTGTTCTAGCCAGTGTATGGACATTTTGTGTTATGCACCTTCTGCCATAGTTTGTAATTACTCATACCATGTGTACTGAATAAATGTGTGCGTTGCTAATTTGGATGTTTCAGTAAAATTCAATGAAAAGCCAATACAATACCTCTTTCTTCACTAAGAAACCTGATTGACCAAGGAGCTGGTGATGGCTAGGGAAATTGGTAGCCCTCCTGGTGGTGTGGGTATAGCTTCCACTCAGTATGTCATGCACCAATTGGTCTGGACACCCATATACCGTGTGTCTTAGGCATTTGAATAGATCTTGGAGCCCTAACCCGGAACCAAGTTAAAATGCAAGACCCTGCACAAAAGTGAGCTTTGGGCACTTGGAGAGTTTTACAAATCAGGGGCTGGAGAGGCATGGTCTAGGACCTGCCATTTTTCATGTAAAGGTTATTGTTTGTAGGAGACAATAGTCATCAGAATTGTTTGGTCTATTGTAAGACCCCGGCTGCAACCAACAGCTAGGGGATGCTTACATTCTTTATTCCTTGCTTCCTTGACAGCTGGCACTCTTTTTTCATCTGCTCAAGCCCAGAAATGTGGGTGGGCCCTTAATGCCCTCCTTGTACGCATATGTGATAATGTTGGTAAGGAAACAAATATACAGCCTCCAAAGAGGAATTGCTTGGGGGGATCAGTCGTTCCTTCTGGAACCAGCAGGAAAGAAGCCTGCAGAGGGGAGGAATAAGGTAAGTGTTCCTCTGCTTTACACCTTCACAGACTAACTGGGAGAGGAATACAAAAGTTTTATTAACCACTTGCCGACCGCTCACTGAGCTGGTACTGCGGCAAAGTGGCTCGTTATCGTCTGGCGACGTAGACCTACGTCGTTCCTTCTGGAACCATAGGGCGGATCTCCTATGTGACAGACAGGGACAGATTACAGGATTCAGCATAGCTGAACCTGCGATCTGTGTCACACAACCCCCTCCCTCAAACACGTCAGTAAGCATGAGGCATACATTTAACCCCTTGATCAAAATCAAGTTAACCCCTTCCCTGCCAGTGTCATTATTACAGTAACAGTGCATATTTATAGCACTGATTACTGTAGTAATGTCACTGGTACCCCCAAAAGTGTCAAAAATGTCAGTTAGGGGTCTGATCTGTCCGCCGCAATGTCGCAGTCCCGCAAAAAAAATCGCAGATTGCCGCCATTACTATTAAAAAAAAAAAACAATACAAATTACAAATCTTTCCCGTAGTTAGTAAATGCGATAACTTTTGCACAAACCAATCAAAATACGCTTATTGTGATTTTTTTTACCAAAATTATGTAGCAGAAAACAAATTGGCCTAAAATGTTAAAAAATTTTGATTTATACATTTTTTTTTTGGGAATGTCATATATCAGAATGGAAAAAATATTGTTTTTTTTTCCAAAATTGTCGCTCTTTTTTTCAGAAATTAAAAATCGCACAGGTGATCAAATACCCCCAAAAGAAAGCTCTATTTATGGGGTAAAAAAGGACATAAATTTAATTTCGGTATAGCGTCGCACGATCGTGCAATTGTCCGTTAAAATAACGCAGTGCCGAATCGCAAAATATAGCCTGGTCAGGAATGGGGTAAAATCTTCCGGTCTTAAATCGGTTAAAAATACGCTCATTGAGAATTTTTTTGTCAAAGACATGTAGCTAAATACATTTTGGCCTAAATATATGACAAAAATGTAATATATTGGATATTTTTTAACTGTCAAAGTAGAAAATGTCAATGTTTTTGCAAAATCTTCGCTCTTTTTTTATTAATATTGCAAAAAATTAAAAGCGCAGAGGTGATCAAATACCACCAAAAGGAAGCTCTATTTATGGGAAAAAAGGACGTAATTTCGTTTGGGTACAGCATTGCATGACCGCGCAATTGTCAGTTAAAGTCACGCAGTGCCGAGTTGCAAAAAGTGGCCTGGACGTAAATTTTGATGGGGGCGCATACTGGGCTTTGTATATTAAATGTGCTTAGTGTGCTACATAGCTATATATATATATATATATATATACAGTATCTCACAAAAGTGAGTACACCCCTCACATTTTTGTAAATATTCTATTATATCTTTTCATGTGACAACACTGAAGAAATGACACTTTGCCACAATATAAAGTAGTAAGTGTACAGCTTGTATAACAGTGTAAATTTGCTGTCCCCTCAAAATAACTCAGCCATTATTGTCTAAACTGCTGGCAACAAAAGTGAGTACACCCCTGAGTGGAAATGTCCAAATTGGGCCCAAAGTATCACTATTTTGTGTGGCCACTGCCTTAACCCTCTTGGGCATGTAGTTCACCAGAGCTTCACAGGTTGCCACTGGAGTCCTCTTCCACTCCTCCATGATGACATCACAGAGCTGGTAAAGGTTAAAAACCTTGCTCTCCCCCACCTTCCATTTGAGGATGCCCCACAGATGCTCAATAGGGTTTAGGTCTGGAGACATGCTTGGACAGTCCATCACCTTTACCCTCAGCTTCTTTAGCAAGGCAGTGGTCGTCTTGGATGTGTGTTTGGGGTCGTTATCATGTTGGAATACTGCCCTGCGGCCCAGTCTCCGAAGGGAGGGGATCATGCTCTGCTTCAGTATGTCACAGTACATGTTGGCATTCATGGTTCCTTCAATGAACTATATCTCCCCAGTGACAGCAGCACTCATACAGCCACAGACCATGACACTCCCACCACCATGCTTGACTGTAGGCAAAACACACATGTCTTTGTACTCCTCACCTGGTTGCCGCTACACACGTTTGACACCATCTGAACCAAATAAGTTTATCTTGGTCTCATCAGATCATAGGACATGGTTCCAGTAATCCATGTCCTTAGTCTGCTTGTGGGCTTTCTTGTGCATCATTTTTAGAAGAGGCTTCCTTCTGGAACAACAGCCCTGCAGACCAATTTGATGCAGTGTGCGGCGTATAGTCTGAGCAGTGACATGGTGATCCCCCACCCCTTCAATCTCTGCAGCAATGCTGGCAGCACTCATATGTCTATTTCCCAACCTCTGGATATGACGCTGAGCATGTGCACTCAACTTCTTTGGTCAACCATGGCGAGACCTGTTCTGAGTGGAACCTGTCCTGTTAAACCGCTGTATGGTCTTATCAACCGTGCTGCAGCTCAGTTTTAGGGTCTTGGCAATTTTCTTATAGCCTAGGTCATCTTTATGTAGAGCGACAATTCTTTTTTCAGATCCTCAGAGAGTTCTTTGCCATGAGGTGCCATGTTGAACTTCCACTGACCAGTATGAGAGAGTGAGAGTGAAAGCACCAAATTTAACACACCTGCTCCCCATTCACACCTGAGACCTTGTTACACTAACGCGTCACTTGACACCGGGGAGGGAAAATGGCTAATTGGGCCCAATTTGGACATTTTCCCTTAGGGGTGTACTCACTTTTGTTGCCAGCGTTTTGGACATTAATGGCTGTGTGTTGAGTTATTTTGAGAGGACAGCAAATGTACACTGTTATGCAAGCTGTACACTCACTACTTTACACTGTAGCAAAGTGTCATTTCTTCAGTGTTGTCACATGAAAAGATATAATAAAATATTTACAAAAACGTGAGGGTTATACTCAGTGTGAGCTACTGTATTGTAAAAGGCTCTAAATCGCATAATGTTTCCAAACACTTCAGACAGCATCATAATATGGATCCGAGAGGATTGAAATTTTGGGGAATAGAGAGAGTGAACAAGCAATGGAGGGGTGGGAATTTTATTAGGCGACTTAGTAAAAAAGAGTCATTCTGGATTTATAAAACGGGAGTACTGGTACCCTCAGGGTTGAATGTTGAATTTGACTTAAACTGTTTTATATCTGATAGATAATTTTTTTTTTTTTATTGATTATTGATCTAAGGATATGTATATGTCAGGCGTATCCAGTGGAAAACACACAATGCCGGAGAGCGCAAGGGCAGCAGTATTTTCAAAGCACCAATCGATGATAATGCCTCCGGTGTCACCATGTAAAAAATAAAAGTCACTCCATAGTGTAATATTTTAAAACACTTTAATAGAAATATGGTAAAAAGAACTCACATTCAGCAGGAGAATAAAGAGCATAAAATCGAATACAGCCGGCCGGCTCATAATTCAGCTCGTCCTTCCGGGTTGCGTGGTGACGTCAGCACCATATTTCAATTAAAGTGTTTTCAAATATTACACTGTGGAGCGAATTTTATTTTTTACATGGTGACACCAGAGGCATTATCATCGATTGGTGCTTTGAAAATATCGCTGCCCTTGCGCTCTCCGGCATTGTGTGTTTTCCACTGGATATGCCTGGCAGGCTAAATTTCTCAGGGGGATTGGTGTTGTGAGCATATTTACTCCTTTATAGGCTCATATGTCACAAGTTACAAGTTACAAATAAAAGTTACAATTAAAAATGTCCATAACTAAACCTCAAGGATCAAAAAATCGTCCAAAAGGAGAAAAAGTGGCCATCTGATATGCATCCGCGGCTATCCTTTACATATCCTTACATTTACACTTTTTTTCCTTTTGGGCGATATTGTGATCCTTGAGGTTTAGTTATGGCCATTTTTATTGTAACTTTTATTTTTATTGGTTTTATAGTGGTATATATGACAAAAAGTTGCTTCGATATGCCGCCAAATAGAGGTTGTACTAGCCTTATTGGCAATGTCTGTGTTATCATGGTTGCCTGTTACTTCGCTTTGATACTATTGGTACTAGAGTGGACTCCGATCCCCATGTGCCACCACTAGAGGCTATAATGGGTGCAGCGGGCTCCGTGCTTTCCATGGTGGCCTGCTGTGTATATGAAAGAAAAGGGTGATCGTGTGCCCCCCCCGCTAACGAAGTCCAGTGGGATGTAACGCATATGGGAGGAGGCGTTACAACGCTACACATCACCTGCTGCTAACCTGCTCAGCTGGCATGTCATAGCGACATTGTGATATCTCTTATATGCTGTTTACCAAGAGGATGTTCTTGTGAGTTTTATTACAATAAAAAGTGTTTTCTTTGGAATAGCAGAGAGCAGTTAGGTGTTTTTTTATTTATGTTTATACGTGCATGAGTGGCTGTCTAGGAGGTCTTGTTACCCTTATCTACCTGACAGGAGTCTGAAGTTACTGCTGCTGCATACACTGTGATCCCATTAAAGGGGAAAAGCGCTTATGACCTACTGGTAACACAGGGGTCCGTGGATGAGGTGAGAGCAGTGTGTTGCTGTTGGTGAAGGGACTTGTCACCTGGATTTCTTACTTCCTTCTTTCTGCACTGACCATCTAGATCTGGGTGTTGGATATAAGGGACTTTTTGGCTTATATGAACTTGTTTTGAGAACTTTGCTCTTATTTGACTTGCAATACTTCTAATAGGGTTCGATCATCTGTGCTGACTGTATTTTTGTATATAGCTGTAGACTATAGGCGGCAAATTTATTTTCCCCATCTGCTGCAGCAAAAAAAAAAAAAAAATACAGTCACTGACATCCACATGCCCAGCGTCTAAATGCAAGCTTGTCAAAGCTGCTGACTTTACAACATCTGCCTTTCCATCTGGTGGATTCTGCCCCCTTCTGTGAATTTGCAGGTTCCAGTCGCTATTTATTTTCATGTAAGGCAATTCCAGCTGTGTACCATCATGTGAAAGGCAATGTTGTGGCATCATTGGACAAGGCAGTCAGCCGCAAAGTCCACGTTACTGCTGACACTTGGTTCAGCAAGCATGATCAGGGACGCTATATTTCATTCACAGCACACTGGGTAACTCTGCTTGCAATTCAGAAAAATGCAGGACAGGGCTCAATGCTGCAGCTTTTTGTGCCGCCACGTCTCCATACAGCTGGTGATGATGATGCAAGGTTTGTCAGCTCTACCCCCTCCTCCTCCTCCATGCCCTCCTCTGCTGAATTTCATAGGAACCACAAGTACCCCCTAAGCGTTCAAGGGGCTACTTAATGAATCAGGCTAAAAGGCGCCATGCAGTGCTTCAGTTGCTGTGTCTAGGGGACAGGAATCACACCGGAGCAGAGATTCTTGCAGCTCTGAAGGGGCAGGCCCAGAGGTGGTTCATGCCATGCCAGCTGGAGCCAGGAATGGTGGTGTGTGATAATGGCACAAACCTTCTGTACGCCCTTAGACATGGAAAGTTGAGGACATGTGCCTTGCACATGTCCTGAATTTGGTGGTGCAGCATTTCCCAACAAGGTACCCAGGGTTGGAAGATCTGCTAAAATAGGCCAGCAGAGTCTGAAGTGATTACATGTGGTCATACACAGCCAGTGATCGGTTGGCTTAAATTCAGTGGGAATTTCACCTTCTCATAAACCGCCTGATTTGTGACATGCCCACCGGGTGGAACTCAACTTTGGCAATCCTGCAGCGGCTGCACATGCAGCAGAAGGCCATCAATGAGTACCTGTGTGAGTATGGCACAACAACAGCCTCAGGCTGGATTGGCTTTTTTTCCCTATGCCAATAGCTGCTGATAAAGGAAGCATGCACTGTACTGTCACCATTTAAGCAGGCCACAAGGATGGTGAGCTGTGACAATGCATGCATTAGTGACACAATCCCTATTGTGTTCCTGCACTTGAGGCAGAGCAGAAGGAGGAAGAGGAAGACTTCCTTTGCTCTCTAGTCCCGCTTTATGCAGACACCATTCTCCTTCCTACGCCACAGAACGCACAAGAGGAGAGGGAGAAGGATTCTGGCAGTTATGAAGGCATTGAAGCAGAAGAAGACATACGTCAATCCTCAACAGATGGTTTTCCATCTTCAGAACCCATGGGAGTAGTACGTGGCTGGGAGGAGGCAGTTTCAGATACTGTAATCCTCAGTGACCCTGAGGAGTCTGCTTCTCATGCCTCTGCAAACTTGCAGTGCATGGGCTTTCTCATGCTTTAAAGCCTGGGAAAGGACCCAAGAATACGTGGCACCAAGGAGAAGGATCACCATTGGTTGGCAACCCTCGTTGACCACTGTCACAAGTGGAAAGTCAGAGGGTGCAGAAGATAAAATCTCTTGAGGACACTTTAAAGAGGAGTTTATCTAATGCTTTTCCTGACTCTGCTAGGTTACGGTGTCGTGGAAAACGTAGTTTTGAGGCTTCTTTTGGTCATGAGAGGAGCGGTGGAGAAGGGGGGCTGCCTAAGTGATGCATTTTACAATTTTTTTAGTCCTCATCACCCAGGGCTCTCAGCTTCCACATCCCATGGGCAGGGTCTGCATCATATGGTGGATGATTATCTAGGGGTAAAAATAGAGATGGAGAGCTTTCCAGTTGATGATCCACTTGGTTACTGGGTCATGCGAATAGACCACTGGCCAGAACTTGCCTAATATGCAATTGAGCTGCTGGGCTTTCTGAACGGACATTCAGTCCTGCTGGAGGTTTTTTTACTGATAATAGTACGCCTCTGTCCACGGACTCCGTGGACCATCTGACATTTATCAGAATGAATTAGTCCTGGATTACCAGCAGCTATGAAGCCCCTAATGCCGATGTCACTGATTAAGTGTTTTTGGGATGTAGAATCTCTGCAAGACTTCTAGGCTCCCTAATGTTGTAGCTGTTGATTTCATCTGCAAGAATGTTTTTGGTGTAGATTTCATGGGCACAATTACCACCCAAAGACCAATTTTTCCGCACCTTTTTGACAGATGCATATCATTTAAATTTTTGACAGCAAGGACAATTTTTGCTTTCATCAAGAGTACTTCTATGGAGGTGGGGGGCGTGGCCTGGCGTGACATGCTTTAAGACATGAGTAGCTGGAGCTCGGGCGATCTACTATCCTACTCTCCTCATCCTGTATCCCCACAGCATATCTTTACACCTCGCTGACTCCTGGGGCACCCTGGACTCTGTCCCATTATGTCACCGCCAAAAAAAGCTTCAGAAACCGCCGCCATGCTTGACAAATACCACCGTCAAGATAAGGAGGCCTCCTCCCAAGATGGCGCAGAGCTGGGCCAGGAGGCTGGAGCGGCGGCGGGGGCCAATACAGCTGCTGTATTAGAGGCAATCTCCACTTGTCAGGCTATGCTGAATTCCAAAATAGAAGAGTACTTCTATAGGGTTACGGTGTAAAGGCGCTACAGACACCCACAGACCAATTTTTCCGCACCTGTTTGACTGGTGCACATCATTTCAATTTTTGACAGCAAGCCAATTCTTGCTTTCATTAAGAGTACCTCTATAGAGTTACTGTGTGAAGGCACCTTCGACACCCAAAGATCAATTTTTCTGCACCTGTTATACTTCTATCCAAAGTCTGCTGAAGAGACAACAGAATTTATCCAAAAAAATCTCTAATCTTGTTCCCAGTGCACTACATTGTGGCCCCATCATACAGACTGGCTCCCCAAGCCGTTGTTTACAAAATAATGAAAGCTTGCAGGAAAAATATCATTTTTTGGCTTTATAAATGCAATTATTTCTGCAGCAGGTTCTATACACAGTACAGATGTGTCACTTTACAGGTAGACTAAGAGGACCACCCAGGCACTAAATTAAAAGGAATTTTTATTGTTATTTATCATTTTGATGCTTTCATTTAAGCATCAGTAAATCACTGCAAATTTAAAAATGATATTTTTTACAAACTTTCTTTTCATTGATACATGTCCCCCAGGGCAGTACCCAGACCCCCATAACCATTTTATGCCCAAATACTTGGATATAAGCCTTCAAAATGGGCACTTTTGATTTTTCCAGTTCAGGTCCCATAGACTTCAATGGGGGTCGCTATTTGGTTCCGAACTTTCGCGATGTTCGAAAGTTCTGGTGTGAACCGAACAGGGGGTCATTTGACCCATCGTTATATATGGGTATACGCATGTCCTCACACCCATATTTTTGGATTTAATGTTATGGATCTGAGGGCAGTGCATTTTTACGCACCTGTGTGAATACTTCCATTTGAAGCAATGTAGCTGCATTCCGATCCGTAAATAAATGGGTCCCTAAGGCCCCGTTCACCTAGGGGCGACGCTACTTCGCACCGCGACCTCCGTGGTCGCGGTGCGAGCAGCGCGCCGCGACCTCGGAGCGGCTGCCACGGACTTCATAACATTGAAGTCTATGGCGGTCGCCTCCTGGTCGCCCCAAAGAAGCTCCGGACCCTTTTTCTAGGTCGGAGCGACTTGTGTCGCTCCTATTAGAACGGGTCCGCAGCTTCCCTATGGGAGGCGACCTGCGGCGACCTGTGAGGCGACCAGGTCGCCTCACCGGTCGCCCTAGTGTGAACCGGGACTAAAGCTTCTGTTTTTTTTTTTATTTTGTTTGTTTGTTTTGAAGTCTGTGTTTGCTGTCTGTGAGATTTTCCCTCACTGTCCCAGAGACTCAAAAAGTGGAAGAAAAACTTCTCAAAGTGTAGGAAATCCCATCCTAGAAAGTTGTAACCAGTTTCCCCATTGGAAGATTTCCCTTTTTTCTCTAGGGAAATGTTCCTTAATTGACAGATGTATAATTATGGAATTGTCATCATTTTCTGTCCTAATGACAATAGTATCCAGAACAAAGCAAGAGGGTAAATTTCCCCAGTAGAACACATACAGAAGTGTACTAATGATGACGATACAAAGCATTTGCATGAATATCAGTACTCGTGCAAATGCTTTAGATACCTGAAATCGATACTTTCAGGCTCAATTCTTTTAGCTGTCAGCAGGATTCCCCCACTGACAGCTGGAATGTAAACAAAAAAAGCTGGCAATTACAGGTTGTTAAGGAGTCATTAACCGAGGACTCATTCAGCTGTTGGTGGGGTTCCCCTTTGAAGTGTAAATGGAGCTTTCAAAACAACATTGCTAGGCCGCTAAAACAGAGAGATAAAAAGAAATAGTGTTTCTTTTTGTATCTTTCTGTTTATTCATCTACAGATCAGAGGGATGAACTTCAATCTGCAGATAAAGTCAGTTTAAAGCAACCTGTCAAGTAAAACATAAATTTAAATGTTCCTCTGTTTAACCCTTTTTTAACCCTAATTTACTCTAATCAACCCTAATTAACTCTTTATTCTCCTTCTCCATTTAATTAATATTTTCCTGATGTTTTTTTTGTTCACTTCTATTTTATAATTTAAACTATTAATAATTAAAACTTTTTTTTTAGTTTTTGTTTGCTTTTGTTCGTTAAATCTTTTACACCTTTAACATATATTTACATGTTTAGGTTGAAAAAAAGCGCAAAATTAAAAAAAAAAAAAAAAAAAAGTTATTTGTAAATACCTTTTCAATGCTTTGTACCATTGCTGACAGCTGAAGTGTAAACAAAACAGTTCCCAGCAGGTATCAGTAATTGGTATAGACGAGTACTAAAAAAAAAAAAAAAGTATCCCTACTTGTACTCGATGTAAAAAAAATGAAAACTCGTCTCTACTTTATCCAAAATTTAATGAAAAATTGGCTAAGCATTTACTTTAAGATCTTACATATTCATTCAAAAAGCAGCAGCTAGAGGGTGCAAGAAAGTGAAGTGGTTGAAGTTTTTTACTTCTGTTGTTACTCTTTTGTAAATTCTTGCTGAATGTGATACACTTAAACTAGTATTTAAAAGCAGGGAAAAAATTACTGAGTAAACCGGGCTTCAAGGACATGTCATCATAGTGCAAAGTCAGAAGCTAGATTATCTGATGCTATTCCAGACTGGAAGTTATTACATAGGGTTGAAATGTTCAGTATCTAAAAATATCCTTGCTGCATATCCTGTCAGAGCAATGCATGAATAGATGTTATTATTATATAGAGATGGCCCAGATCTTCTTATGCCTTAATACATCATTGAGTAGCACGTTATACTGTGGACCTGAACTGGTTCCAAGAGGAAGTCAAGAAAACTTGATTCTGCTAATGTTGCAGAGTTTATCAAAGTCAGTAAGTCTTTCTTTAAAGCAGCACTGTAGGCAAAAATAATAAAAATGAAGACCCCAATAAAAAGATAAAACTGATCAAATGGGAGTTTACTGTAATATTTAGCATTAACCTAGAAATGTGCTGCCTCTTGATGTCTTCAGTCTGATCACCTGTCAACACACTTCTTCTAAGCCTGGGACGTGCTGGACCTGCCCCATCCTGTTACTGGAGTACATGTATAAGAGGTGCTATATCTACTATTATTGTCTGAAATTGTTTCATTTACCTAGCTGAATTCTGTCAGCGAAGTTGCTCCAATGAGAGAAAAGTACCCTGAGAACAGAGGAGGGGGTCCTGAGAAAGATCCAGATGTGTGAAATATTGCAAGGACTCCACACCAAACTGAATTAGGAAGGCTTTTTACCTGGACCATCATGCTACACTACCTGCTGATACAAATATCTCATATGAGACCAGGCATACTGAAATCACACTATTACTAAGCCCTAAAGAAGGGAGAGATTGTGAACCCCTGAAACATGTTTGCTCTTTTACATTGTGAATAAAATATCCTTCAGGACTCTATTACCAACCTGTTACTAGATAGTGAAGTTCAAAGCAGCATGGTAACAAGTTGATCTCTCGGTCACTGTGTTTAGTTCCCCTATGTTTTTTTAAATCCAAACTCCTTTTTATTGATGTAAAAAAGCATCTGAATAGTACAAAGACATAGTGGTCAATAGAGATCATACATAATATGCATACAGAAGACAGTGATCAATCTGTGCAAAGAAAGTGCAAGTTAAAAGCGTGTAAACAAAAACAAAGCAGATCAACCCAAGCTATAGTTCAATAAGCTATGCACAATGCGGGTTTCTTTTTGTTTTTCTTAGAGTAATGTTCTATGAACTCAGAACGAAATTAACATAGCTGACACAAAAGGTGGGTAGAGCATTTTGGGTCCCTTAACAGTAAAGCCATATCAACTTAGATTTAGAAGAGCCTATCTATTACTAGCTGCGAAGGAGCGAGGCAGGGAGAGTTCAGCCAGCTCTACCAAATAAGATTGAATTTCCATAGTGCACTTCGATGGCGGTAAGCCAATTGTCCCCCGCAAAAGAGAATGAACATACTCAACCCATTTCTTTCTAGAGGGTATCATGGGTGATATCTACAGCCTAACAATTAATTTCCTAGCCAAGTACAACAATCTAGTTATCATAATATATATACCTGGAGGGTACATTTCAGTGACATGTATACATATACTTTTGTATGTTTGATACCTTCTGTACAAATTAATGCATTGCATATCTCTTTTTGTATGCACATTCCACCCATGGGTGGTATATGTAAGAAATTATGGAATTTTCTAACTTATATGTATATGTTTTTCATATTTAGAAGTTATAATGCACCGCCTGTTTTCCTGAAGAAGCCAGTATGGCGAAACACGTCTAAATAAAAGCCTGAAAAACTTCCAAAATATCTTCTGAATGTTATACAGTCTGTATGGTGATACATGATAATCTAATGATTTTATAACAATGTTCACTGGTTGAATAAATCCTTGAAATTTTTATGAAAATCTGGAAATATACTCAGTATTAAGTCGCACCTTAAAAGTCCCGCATCTCCACTTTTGTTTGTTTAAAATATAGGTGGTTTAACCCTTCCATATTATGTCCAAAACTACAAATATGTAATCATTATGTGCTAAGGGCCCTATAGCATTTACACACATTAGTGTTCAGAAATGTTAGAACTGTTTGCTGTAAATGTCCCTGAAGCTGGGCAGGATGTTATAGGTAGTGCCCCAGTTCATACATATGCTTCAGATAAGGTCACCTCATACTATGTGGAAAGAGCAATTAGTGTAGCAAAAATTTAGAATACACTGCACTAGACTAGTATTTCTATCTAGATTTCTAGCATATAGCCAAAGTCAGACATACAAGATAGGACTCTTATTGTTATTAGATGTTGTATTGTTGGAGAATTATATAATGCTAGTAAAAGAGGTTTTCTTTTATAGATCTAGACAGCATCTTCTAGAGTGCTGAAAATGATGCGCAATTTAAAAACTGGAACACAATTGTCAGATAAAATAGATGTCATTTTGAACATGTCAACCTTCTTCGAGTAATCTTGGCAGCTTTTCTGTGTCTAGAAACTTAAGAGGAGAGAATCAAAAGCCTTGCATCACACAGTCTTGCCATTCACGCATGACTTTGTATCAGTGGAATGCACACTCAAGTGCACATTTCAAGGTAACTTTAAGCTTATTTCCCAAAACTAATAGCTCTAATTTAGCATATCAAACTGAAAATGCCTGCTTAGTTTTGAAGTACTAGTTCACAGACATCAGTCAGTATGTTCAAAGAATGCAGTTTTCTTTTATCAGCTTCTCTCTGGAGAATTACAAAAAGATTAGTTGAGGGAAACTTTACAACAACATTCCAAAAAGGTGAAATCAACAGAACTGAGGAAACACCATAAAATTAGCAATGTAAACACATGCTGTTCTGTTGGTAAAACATAATTTTGCGATTTTTGATAAGTCTTTAAAATGTCAAGTTCCCCTGTTGGTAACCAGATAAGGGGATATAAATCTTAATAGGAAGTCCTGAGAGAATCACCATATGACTTCAAGCACATAGATTATGGAGGAATCCCAATTTTTATTATAATAAACTGTCATCAGACTCCTCTTAATCCCCTTCCCACCCATCCCAGTGTTCCTTTAACAGTATTGTTATTGGGGGGGGGGGGGGGCAGGAGCTTGGTCAATGTGTTGGCAGTGCACAGCAGGAGCAATCTTAGCATAGGAGCCTTGGCTGCCCATGGACACATATGCAGCATATGGGCATTAAAGTACTGTATTTTCTGGCGTATAAGACTACTTTTGAACCTCAAAAAAATCCCCCAAAAATGGGGGGTCGTCTTATACGCCGAGTATAATATCTCCAAGGTAACCTAAGTATAAGTATTACCGGTAGATGTAATCTCTCAAGACGCTGGCTGTGTGGAAATCCTGTACCGGTATACCGTATGTACCGTAGCTTCGGCTACATACAGTGTACCGCGCTGAGCCAATCAGGGAGAGCGATGTATTCTATTATTGAATGCAAAGCCTGCTCGGATTGGCGGAGTAACATCAGCCCGCCTCTCTGACTCTGCCAATCCGAGCAGGCTTTGCATTCAATAATAGAATACATCGCTCACTGTATACCAGTACAGGATTCCCGCACAGCCAGCGTCTTGAGATTACATCTACTGGTAATACTTACCAGTACCTTCTTACCTTGAAGATATTATGAGAGATTACATGTATTACACTACTAGGGTACCTTGGAGATCTATGAGAAATCTGATGTTTTTCAATGGTGTCGCCTTGCTTCAGAAGGGGGGTAGTCTTATACAGCGAGTATAGCCCAAAACCTATGTTTTAACTTGAAAATTAGGGGGGTCGTCTTATACGCTGGAAAATATGGTAGTTGTAAAGTCAGAAGGTTTTTTATCTGTTTTATCTCTTTTTATCTGTTTTTATCTGTGTGCAGCATCCAACCCTCAGCCCCCCCCAACACTTACCTGAGCCCATCTTGATCCAGCGATGTCTCAGGAGTGTCTCAGCAGCCCGGGACTCTCCCCCCTCATTGGCTAAAATGGCAGCGCGGTGCCATTGGCTGTCTCAGCTGTCAATAAAAGTCAGTAAGCAATCAGGAAAGAGAGGGGGCAGAGCCGGACCACAGCCCTGTGTTTGTGAATGGACACAGCGAGCTGCAGCTTGCGTGCCCCCATAGCAAGCGAAACCACTTTAAAGAGCATGGTAGGTTTAACATGTTTGTTATTTTCTACAAAAAAAAAAGAGACTTTATTATCACCTTAAAGCCCACCCTCTTTGCCTTCACACATGTTCGTTACATGGGCAGCAAGAGGTTAAAATTCAATAGTCAGTTTAAAAATGCTGGATTTGGAGAAATAGAGAAACCTACGACTATTTGCTTTATAGAGACATCCAGTGGAAGTCATATTTTTAAAAGATACACATTTATTTATACTACAATCTGGGGAATTCATAAAAAATGTCATAGACAAATGTTGGTGTGGGAACAAGTACATGAATCTCTTGCTCTTGAGTGGATGACACTGAGGCTGGAAGTCTTAGCAAGGGATGATTTATCCCCTGTCATGGCCATAGCGACAGATTCTAGAAGTAGCAGTAATAAGAACTACGTGAATCTGGCGCACATGTTGGTACTGGTACTGACACTGATGAAAAGCATTTATGATTTAGGTGTAGGTCATAGTATAGGGGCTGTACTAACAGGAAATTGTTTCTATTGGTTTATTGAATACACAAGCCATAAAAACATTACTGCTGTCATTAGAAAAATGGGAGAGGCCACTAAGAAACTAATATATACTGTACCTACGTCCTATGAGGTAGAAAAGAGAGTGTATTGAGGCATATGCGGACTTTCATGGTACCATACAAACAGCTGCTGCAGTCCACTGTCACAACTGGCGTTGATATGATAGGGAATTTTTAACCTGGTGACTTCACTATTGTACACTAATCTCACTAGTTCCACTATCTAGGGAACCTATTATCGTACAAAATTCTGCTTGCTTTGGCCCACTTTGATCATTCTAGGGTATGTGATGATTGTATATACAGCAAAGTACTACAGAATCACTTGTATTGCCTTTAAGTGCCCCCCATATCATCTCCTCTAGATATACTCTACAGAGTTACATGCCACTACCATAGGGTAAAGGTGATTGGTGCCATTTCTTTACTGTTCTATGCCGGGAGGTTTTGACCATTTGTTGTCACAATAAGGGACTGTTTGTACCTCTTGGTTAAGTGGGACTCTCACATCCGCCGGGACAGACATCTATTTTCCAGTCCCCTGCGGGTGGTCTCATTTTGGCATTTGATGTCACTACTGCTCTATATTATTAGTGTGTTACAAGCACCTGAAGAAGCGGTGGCTTTATTCTGCAAAACATGTTGAGCGCCCGGCTTCCAGGTGGTATCAGCTACAATTGACAATGGTCTTGGTACCAATGTCATTCCATCTGCGATTAGCGTATATAGAACAAATGTTGATAGACACATTTGTGTCAATGGTTTTTGGATATATGTTTTAATATGTTATTTTGAATAAAGTCTTAATTTTTTATATCAATAAATTTGTTAAGCCTTTGTATGGTACCATGAAAGTCTGCATACACCTCAATACATTTTATTTTCATTACTGCTGTCATGTTGCTCTTCTACCTGTGTACAAATGTAACAACTCAGCTCCCCAATCCAAAACTTCCTTGTTAAAAATGTAACAACCCACCTCTCCCTAACAGCCTGATTAAACATGTAATGACTCAACTATCCAATCTCAAACTTTCTTCTGCAAAAATTTTAACCACAACTATGGTCCTGAAATTTCTTTGTAAAAAAATGTAACAACCAAAAACCTATTAATCCTGATTTTCTTGGTTAAACAACTCATTTCCCAATCCCTAAATTCCTGAATAAACCTATATAACAACCTACCTCCCCAGTCCTGAACTCCCTTTTTAAAAATGTCACAACCGACCTCTAAAATCCCAAGCTATAGGGCATAAGTAGATGTGCACGGTTTCTCTCTTTTTTGACAATGCAGTGCTTGAGGCATGAGCAATCTTTTGCAAGGTTTGTATTATTTCCATGTGCTGGGAGGGGCCTAGCCATACTCAAATTCTGACTTTCTGGAAACACTGGCTTTTGCCTAGGATACCATGAGGGTTACTGCAGCAGATCGGGGAGGCAAGAGGCAACTCTGAAGATGAGAAAAGAAGAAACTGATAATATAGCATCAGGTTAGAAAAATTAGTGATAACAAAAATAAGTATAGCAAGAAAAAAAAAAATATGAGTAGGGTTATATTTACCAGAAGCTATAGGCCCATGGCTGTAGGCACTACTTGTGGGTCTAGCATCTGCCATAAGAACTCCCTTCACCTCCTCTCCCTGTAATTGAGTGCAGTGCTGTACAGCAGAACATTATGTACCCATCTTTTGTGCAGTGTAATATATCTTTAATATGGTTGCTACATGGTGATCTCAACCTCAGCCTACCAATTATCAACAGCTTTAAGAGTTACAGATATCTAGTCAACATAGCAGCTGGATCCATACGTGTCCTTTCCCTTCCAAGAAGTCTCATCTATCTTTCTTTCTCCCATATACCCTCAACTCTGTTCTCTGTTAGGAAAACAGTAACACTGAATGCAGGTTGTAAGGGATAAGGTTGTAATGCTATTGCACTAGTCTGCCTCCCATATTGTAGCATGTCTCCTTCATAGCTGGGAAAATAAATGCTTGCCCTAAACTATATAAATCATTTTTATCTGAGTAAATCACAGACTGCTTAGTAGCAATCTAATTGCTGAGCTGAAGACAATCATGTTCAATGCATGGAATGTATCCAAATACGGTTTGAGCTTTCTAAATATTAATGCACTCCTAAATATTAATATTAATGCATGCCGAGAACCTATACTGCTTTAAAGCCCAACTGAACTTTTAGATTAAATCAACTAAATAAATTCAAGGTGCTTTGCGATAAAAGATGGTCACATTCTTACAGTTTTTTTTCATTAGGAAGCAGCCACAGACTGAGTAGAAAATGCTATACCCTTCCAGAATGCTGTGTAGAGACAGTGGTCTCATTGCAGAGCTCCAGTGGTGCCCCCCCCCCCCTGCTGAGGAGCATGAGCATTGCTAACTGCAAGGGGACTCAACAGAGGGGATGTTGGACCTTTGCAGAGAGACCACTGCTTTTACACAGAAAGCAAGGATTTACATCACGCTGAGAGGTGACAGGCTTTTCTACATAGGATGTGACTGCTTTGTGTTGTTGCACCTAGATTGTATGTAGTTGACTTCAAGTGAAAGTTAAATTGGGCTTTAAACGATTAAAATATTGCAATGATATGCAATATATGGTTTTCCATACTGTAAAAGAGCAAACACTGTTCTTTGCTGATAGATCTTTACCATCAGACAATCAATTTAGAGGTCAGTGGTGTGTACAGTGTCTGTGGGCTCTGGGCTCTTAGACTTTTTCTGCTACTTTTTTCCCCCAGGACAACCTTTTTAGACTTTCGTAATTAAAACCCAATCCTTCTTTACTGGTGTTATTTACTAGTGGAATGTAAAAAGACTTCAGCTAGCCATACCTTGATAGATTTGTTTTTTCCCTCCACCCACACTATACAGCATGAATGAATAATCCTCCCACCGTGCCTGTGACAGCTGTTAAGACATCTGAGCAGAGGCAGACAGTTTCCGTTTGGCTCCTTTGATTTTTCAATTGAAGAGAGTTGGGTGGGAAGAGTATGGACTGCAAAGTTGTGCTGTCAGCCCATTACAGCACAGTCACCCCTGCCCCAAGTGCATGATTTACGTTGGCCATACGTTAAGCCAATTTAGGTGGTTCCTGATGAACCTGCTGAAATTTTCTCTATAAGTGATCCTGTTGGCACCCTCCCCACCTGACATCCTTTGATTGTGCCAGATGGAAAATTGTCAGCCGAACATCATCTGCATCCAATCAGATGCAGGCATTCTTTAGGTATTTTAACAACCGGAGGTGCCAGCTGTACAATACAATTCTGTTTACCATGTGTAGCAATATTTCCAGGCATTGGGCCTGATATGGGTCTGCCATTGTTACCAGTACCACTTCCAACACATTTAAGTGGAAAACCCAAGTGTGAGAGCTGAGACAATGACCATTCCGGCATCTTTGTTTTGTTTTGTTTTATTTATTGTATAATGGGGATGGGAGAAGGGAATGAGTGGGATACTCCTCTGGTTCAACTAGGTTCAACTGGGACAATGTACAGAAAAATGCCCATTAGCGCCAGCTGAATGCCGGCCAATGCTCCCTGGCTCTTGAAGATACTGTCCTGCTGAACTGTGCTGAAACTTTGACTTTAATACTCAGATTAACTCAGAAGATCTAGGACTGTAAGGCATTTGACTCCTGACACTCTGTTTAGCTCAAAAGTCCGGTGAACAGCTCCCTCCAGCCCTTCACTGACCGAGGTAGCTCCTTGTAACTGCTTGTGCTGCTGCAACTCTTAACGCTGTACACTTAACTCTTCGGGGCCCAAACGCTGGCGCCCCCTCTACACTTCAGGGTCCTATTGCTAGGCACCCTCTCTAACACTTCAGGGTCCTCTCACTAGGCACCCCCTCTAACACTTCAGGGTCCTCTCACTAGGCACCCCCTCTGACACTTCAGGGTCCTCTCACTAGGCACCCCCTTTGACACTATCTGGCTCCTGAATCCCTGGGACCTTCACGGGAGTGGTCCCTTCTACACTCCAGGCAGACCCTCAGGGGCAATTCACAGTACTCACGAACTTGGCATGCTTTCCTGGAACTGAACCCGTCTATCTCCACTGGTCCTCGGCACACCGGATCCTCTCTGCAGCTCAGCTCAGCTCTCTCTCTGGACTCTCAGGCAGCCACCCGAGACACCCGATCCTTCTGACAGGAGGAGAGACAGCCGTACCCTCCCTCCTGGCACTCTGATTCCTGCCGCGTCATACGTTCCCCTCAAACTTATACCCACTCCCAGAATCCTTTTCGACAGAATCTGCCTTTTGGGGTAGATACAGGCCTGAAGGAACCACTGATTGGGTTTCCTCCACTGCCCAATGAGAATCCTCTCATGGAGCTAGTGGGGAGACTCCCCTCTCAGCAGCCAAACCTGGGAGACATGACAGCCCAGCTGAAAATCATGGCCCTGCTGTTAGGCAGCCAAGGCCCACTATGCTTTTACCTAGCACCTACCTTGTAGGGTGCTACACATGGAATCTGCCAGATTTTTTTCTGTTGAGCCTGCAGTCTGAACAAGAAAAATCTATGTGTCTATTGCAAGATTTACAGTGTTTCCAGCAATAGCCAAAGCTGCAAGAGAGCCAGGAAGCTGACAGTGACATTACCATCACTCGTGATTCGTTGCTGCTTTCTGGCAGGTCCTGCAGCCCAGAATATAGAAAAATATAGGTCATATTGCAGATAACTGGAAACAAAAGATATTTATTGTTAATATAGATTTTACACTTAGTAGATGCCTACACTATAGGATGAGCTGTATAGGAGGACAAGATTTACATATTTAGTTCAAACTCCCCTGGTGCAATAGGAATGTCCCCGAGCCTATGCAAGCTTTACTGATTGCATGCTATATTGGAGGTTGGAATAACACTTTAACTCACATTAGAAAAATTATAGGTAAATGTATTAATTGTTTCTACAATATTTTGCTATTAATATGTCTTTGTTTCAAAACAAAGACATGTAATTTTAATTAGCTTTTTAACTGGATTGGAATTTGTATTAGGAATTCTGTAATCTGCTTACCTTTGATTGGCCAGCAGTTTGTTAAGTTACTTACAGTATGCTCATTGTTTGAAAAATAAATGATAATTGTATAAAACAGATAAAAGTCAGCATTCGCAGGAAAGCATTTTTTCCTAGGGATTGATGTTCATATGGTACAAATGAATCTCTTTTGTACCAGAAGAAAAATGAGATGCAGCTCACATAGATAAAACTGGCTCATGTGTACTCATTTTTCTAATGTAGTTAGAAAAATTAGGATAGGAAGGAAATTGTGCCCAGGAGTTGGCTAAAGAGCTAATAAAATAATTATCCACTGCAAATTGTACACATTTAGAATATATCTCATCATGAATAAGACATTAAAAGTCATTATTTTGCAGTTACTGGCATGGAAAAGACCAGGAGGTGGCAGTAGTTCAGCACACAAAAACTAATCACCAATATTGTCACCATTTTTAAGTGTGCTACGTAAAAATACAGCTCTTTGATTATTAGAATTCCCAGTATGCTCTATATATGGTGACGTGAATAAGGTTATAGAAGGATAACAGTGGTTCAGAGGAATCTGTAACGAAGAAGATGTCCAAACACTGCATTCTTTGAGTTGCTTGTACTTGTAAAACTTATTTTATTTCCTCTTGAAAATTTTAATCACATAAAAAGTAAATACTACTGGTATGACATTTTTTATAGCAGTTAACAATATCTTAAAGAGTTAAAAAAATAAATAAAATCAAAGTAACCCACTCAACTAAAATGAGCAAAAATGTCATGGGAATTCTCTGGTTCTGGATCAGTTGCAGGGGGTTGTATTAGTACGTCACAATAATACAAAGCTATGTGACCCAGCAGAAGCTGAAGGTTAATAAACAAATTGGCCCCTGGGTAGTTACCATAGGGAATACCTATTTTTTCATATAGCAAGGCACTTTCAAGGTGGAGAGGCACTTTCAAGGTGATTTCCAGGAAAGCTGGAAATTTTCAGTTTATGTGGAATTCTATTGTAGTTCATGGTTTGGTTTCGGTTTAATTCCAATATTGGAAAATTGGAAGAACCTAAATCTGCCAAATCACAATTTCTATTTTTTTTAAAACACTTACTTTTTAAATTTATCTGAATACATCTTCGCCTTCACGTTGCCATCCACAATGCTTCTTCTGGGAGTAAAGACCAGTGTTCCACTGCTGCAGTCTTGCTCTGACCAATTTTATTTTTGCCCCTTTTGTGATGGATAGCCAAATGAAGAGTCCATGTCACTAGGCAGCAACGTGGGCACTGGAAGGACCCTTCTACTCTGCAGCCTGGAAGAAAAAAAGACTCAGTGCATCATGTGACCAAGAATTCAAGTAAGTATCAAAGCCATTTAGATTAGTTGCTTTTTTTTATAACTAGAAGTATTAGCTAGAGGGGGCTGGAGGTCTTGTTTGTTAGGTGGGAGAGGTTGTCTTGCCAGACCCTAGCATTAAAAATGTACTACCTACTGGAACATTATTATATTGCAGCTCAACTATACAATGATGTGGATCTACTGTATTTCACCGGTTAAGCTGGCCATATCCTGGTTCCCTAAGCAGTGGCGGCTGGTGCTCCATGGGCCGGGGGGGGGGGCATTAGATGGACCACACCATACCCCCCCGACCACACCAGCTCCAGCCCGCACTGCCCCCCTCCCCAGTCACCGGTCCCCCACCAGCTCCAGCCCACACTGTCCCCCACCAGCTCCAGCCCGCACTGTCCCCCCCCCAGTTACTGGTCCCTCACCAGCTCCAGCCCGCACTGCCCCCCCGATCACCGGTCCCTCACCAGCTCCTGCCCGCACTGTCACCCTGGGCAGGCAGCGGCAGCTTTCCCCTCAGTCTCGCCCTTTCTCCTCCTCCGCTCCTTGGCCAATAGCATGGCTTTTCCTTTCGGCCAATTGGGAAACGGGTCTCAGAACCCACTTCCTGAGTGGCCAGGAGGAGAATCAGTGTGGCAATAGCGAATATTCATTTGCTATTGTCACACAACTGGGGGGGGGGGGGCTCAGGGTGCAGTGCTCTGCTCCCCAAGCCCACCCTTCTATTAAAGCCTCTGGCTCTAATCACGTGCTTAAAAAAAAAACCCCATTGGAATCCATGCGTCCGGCGCCATGCATGTAGATTAGGGGGCCGAACGAATAGATAGAGGGGGCGGCGCCCCTGCGCCTCCAATGCACTAGCCGCCACTGTCCCTAAGGCGGCTGCTTAAGCAGCCTTATGGTAGCACTGCCCCTGACTCTAAGATACAATATAACAAACAAGTACCATTGCACATTGTATTTAACCCTCTAGAGGGGTGTGACGGATAGGCAGGGATTTGATCTGAAGCCTCCTATAATCCTATACATCAGTGTCACAAGATCATCAGGAAAACATCCTTAAAAAGCAATACTAATGCAGTCTCTACATTGAAGTACTGATAACTGCAGTATTCTCATTTTTTTGTTGTTGGGCTTAGATACACTTTAATACATAGCTGGGTAAAATGTGATTTTACATTTGCCTGGTGTTAACCCAAAATTTTGTTGCATTAGGTGGAGCTCTGGTTTAAGTAGAAAAAAAATTGTATCATATGAGAAGCTTTCTCCGGCAGCAATTTATCTGTAAGGATAAAACATGAAAAGGAATCAGACATTGTAAGAGAATACAGTGTTCTCAGCAACTTTTCATCAACAAGATGTTGGAGGTGAGTGAAATGTTAAATAATACCAATAAAATGGAAGAAGCAAGCAAAACGCCTAAAAGGTCTCTGTGATGCTGAACGAATTTACAGCCCAAGAAACAATAAAATAATTTTAATTTCCATTTCCGTATGGCATAATTTTGTAAACAGATGCCTTCCATTCCTCTGTGCCTATTTAATATCCGAAAATGAAGATAAAAATGTACGAAATGCCATGCTCACAGACCTTTGGGATTTACTTTAAAAGAATTCACAGCAGTTACTATAGTTTCTTGAGTGTGCTAAAAAGAAAACGACCAAAATTATCATTTTTAAGCAATAAAGCCAACAGTTAAGTGGGAACTACTGTACATTGCGGGAGTGGAGCTAAGAAAACTGACTTTCAGGGGGTTTTAATGGATTATTATTTTTGTTTTCAAATAGTCATGAAAAGGAATGAACATAGAAACTATTTTCCATAGTGTCATTCAATGTTCTACAATTTGGAGATTTTTTGCATCCCACTTAGCCAGCTGATTTAACTGAACCTATGCCAGAGACCACCGATTTTGGGTTCACTGTGCTCTATTTAAAATACAAAAAGGGGTTCAAAACATGAATAATGTATATGTAAACCTAATCACTAAATTCATATATACGTTTTTACATGGTAATATATTTCAAAAGTTTTCAGTATTTTATAAATCTGCAACCTTCTTAAAAATTAGGTGACCCTTAGTCAGGCACTTCTTTTAGGTTGACATTGTCCCCAATTCTGCCCCTGAATTCCTACCCCGTCAGTTGTAGAATACAAACATTGCCTAAAGCTGGATACACACTATACAATTTTTGTAGTTAAATTTCCTTTAGATTTACCTTCAAAGGGACTGCCTGATTGCATACAAATTGAAATTGTTTAGATTTGACCTCATATTATATGGTTTTGGTAAATCTAAAGGAAAAAAATCTAAAGAAAATTGTATAGTGTGTATCCAGCTTAACCACTTAATCCCCGGAAGATTTTACCCCCTTCCTGACCAGGGCCTATTTTGCGATTCGGCACTGCGTGAATTTAATGGACAATTGCGCGGTCGTGCAACGCTGTACCTAAACGAATTTGACGTCCTTTTTTTCCCACAAACAGAGCTTTCTTTTGGTGGTATTTGATCACCTGTGCGATTTTTTGATCATGCGCTATAAACAAAAAGATAGCGTCAATTTTGCAAAAATAACAATATTTTTCACATTTTTTTATATGAAATTCCCCCCCAAAAAAATGTAAAAATCAAAATTTTTTAACATTTTCAGCCAATTTTTTTTATGCTACATATGTTTGGTAAAAAAATTGCAAAAAGCGTATTTTGATTGGTTTGCGCAAAAGTTATTGCGTTTACTAACAAAGGGAAAGATTTTTGTCATTTTTGTTGGTTTTTTTTTAACGCGTAATGGCGGCGATCTGCGATTTTTTTGCGGTACTGCGACATTGCGGCGGACAGATTGGACCCTTGACTGACATTTTTGACACTTTTGGGGTTACCAGTGACATTTCTACAGTAATCAGTGCTATACATATGCACTGTTACTGTAAAATTACACTGGCAGTGAAGGGGTTAACTTTTTTTGAGAGGGAGGGGTTATGTGTGTCCCTAGGGGCGTGATTATAACTGTGATTGGCTGTGGTTTGATGTGTAGGAACAGTGATCAACGGTCCTACATAGTAGAACCGTATGATCACTGTTCATACACAGGGGAGAATGACAGGCGGCTTGTTTACATCAGCCGCCTGCCTTTCTCCCTCTCCACCGACGATTGCCGAGTGACCGGCGGACTTCGGGTCCGCCGGTCACATGCACGGGGGGGTCCGTGACCGAGCGCGAGCGGAAGCGCGTCTCCGGCAGCGCATGCTCGCTCCCCAGAGCCTCACAGGCTAGTGACGTATATATATACGTCACTTTGCCTGTGAGGGGCTGACCACCGCAGTATATGTACTTTCGGCGGTCGGCAAGTGGTTAAGCATGATACAATTCTTTCACTATCAGAAAGTCAGTCCAGAGCAATGATGTGCAAACAACCCTGAAGAAAGTGCATGTAGGCAGGGAGTGGTTGAAAAAGGCTAGGGGATACTAGCAGCACTGAGATACAAAAAGGTTGAAATCTGGTGAAAACAATATGTTATGGAAAAAAGGCAATTGTTTATGATACAAAGGGCTTTACCAAACCAATTTTCATCCAACTTGACTTTAAGTGGTAAAGTTGAAGTAGAATTTGCTAATATGTTGCCTTCCATGGCCACTCCTCCCCATCAACATGGTAAAAAAACTTTATATAAAAACTTTCCATTTTCATTACATACCTTTTTTAGACCCAGTGACATTCTTATTCCGTCTCTGTGCTTCTCTATGCAATGCAAATAGATCAAGGCTGATGGGAGGCACTGGCTTCCTGAAAACATCACACTACCCTGCCTCCGTATTTCTCACAAGAACCCTGATGTAAGGAATGGGCTGGTTCTTGGGGGGAGCTAAGCAAATATCAAAAATTCCTAAAGGATATGGATATAATTCTGGAGGAGTGGGCGTTCCTAGGCAGGATGCATTTGCATGCAGACCGTCCTAGGTAAAGACCCATGTGATGCCAAGGCTTCATGATTGAAAGAACTGAAATCCAATAAAAGGTGTTTGACAGGAACAGTCAGGCTAAGGAGGCTTTCCTTCTCCACGTGATGCTGGATGTCTTCCAGCCAGGAAGAAAGGCAGATTCTATCTGATTTGCTGCAGCTTCTAATGCACACTGTGAGAAACTCACAGAGTGTAGGAATTCAGAGTAAGCACATCTTTTTAAAAAGAAGAGCCTGTACAGCTGTACAAAACCGAAAGGAGAAGTTTGAGGTTTGAAACAAACAAACAAACATACATACTCAACTCTATGTCCCATTTTGTCTCTGAGTCAGAGAACTGAGCGATAACATGACTGCTGATTGCTCATCTCATGGTCTGCTCAGAGTGGAGAGCGGTGACTGTCAGTCACCACTCTCCCCACTGCATTTCCAGCACTTAATAGAGTGTTGAGCTATAGAAGGGACAGGCACAGCTTGCTTTGGATCTCAGCCTTGTACTAAGAAGAAGTGCCAGCTGTCTGGCAGCTGGGTAGATCCTGAAAATACTGTCAGGATCCTTCCAGAGCCTGAAGCACCTCTGCCACGTAAGCTCATATTGGGCAATAGCCTGTTGTCAGATGGCTTTGGGTCACAGGAGTACAAAAGTAAGTGCACTCCTGTGATTCAAAAGAGAGGTAAGGCCAAAAAAGCGTATTTTAGCGCAAAATAGGTTGGCAGGGAGATTGCTGTACTAACATTGGATAGTTAGTACAGCGGCTCCTCCTGAGCTCTTCTGTTTTTTTTTTCTTAACTGCTAGTGTGTACTAGGTTTAAACTAAAACTATAGGCAACATTTTTGTTTTCACTTTGGATAGAGCAAGAGAGGGTTATAACCCCTGTCAAGTTTTTTTTTTCCCATCTGTGTACCATTGCAGAGATTCCCCTTCATTTCCTGTCCCGTAGCCAAACAGGAAGCGAAAGGAAATCCCTGCAAATTAAGGGGATTTCTTGGGGACCACTAGGCCATCAGAACTAGTGTTCCCATTGGAAGATTTTCCCTCTATTACTTTTCTGGGGACAACCCAAAATTTGGAATTTTCTTTTACTTTCACTTTTAATGATAATGGTAAACAAGACAAATAGAGAGGGTGATTCTCCCTAATGTAGGCACAGACAGCAATACAAACTGACAAGGGTTCTAATCCCTCTCCACTCTATCCAAAACTAAAAAAAATAGTTTTGCCTCTAGTTATACTTTAAATGTCTCACCAGTCCATACAAAGCTCCATTTCGACATAACTATGGTCCAATGTCATTTTTTAAGGCATCTTTGCATGAAAATACACATTATAACATACATTGCTACCCACTAAAATGCATGCATATGTGTGAATTGCCTAAAATACATCAATACTTGTATCAATTTTACTCTATAGAGCCCCATTTCCCCTCCTTTAGTTATTTATACCCCACTTTTCAAACCTCAAACCAGCAGGCGACCTAGACCAGGATATACCAGTTGCACCAGGTGGTGTTCCTACCCGCCTCTGAACCAACAGGTCACATGGCTTTTCCAGTAGGGCCTAGAGAACAAATGCTGCATATGTGCATGCTGTAGCCATAGCTTCTTGTCCATGTCACCTGCTCATCTGAGGTCTGCTAATCGGTGGTGTGGTTATCAACTGACAAGTTCCGCTACAGGCTCAATAACCCCCTTATCCTCCGATCCCAGGTGCAGGCTCCCTGCAGTCAGTATCACCTATTAGGTGCTTCACATGTCCATTCAGACAAATGTAGGAGAGCCGCCTACCATAATAAAAGCCAGGCAGTACATTTATTGAAGTACCCAAAGCAATTATTACGCCACCATAGAGCTCCAACACCCTAACATGTCTCACTCTGTGCGTTGAGTTTAACCACTTCAGCTGTGGAAGGTTTTACCCCCTTAATGACCAGGCCATTTTTTGCGATTCGGCACTGCATTACTTTAACTAACAATTGCGCGGTCATGCGATGCTGTGCCCAAATACAATTGATGCCTTTTTTTCCCACAAATAAAGCTTTCTTTTGGGGTATTCAATCACCTGTGCGGTTTTTAGATTTTGCGCTATAAACAAAAAAAGAGCGACAATTTTGAAAAAAACACAATATTTTTTACTTTCTGCTATAAAACATTCCCAATAAAATTTTTTTTAAAAATCTAATTTTTTTATAAGTTTAGGCCAATTTGTATTCTGCTACAAATTTTTGGTAAAAAGAAAATCAGAAAAAGCGTATTTTAATTGGTTTGCGCAAAAGTTATAGAATTAATTTTCCTGTGAGCTACTATGTAAAGAACAATATATTATGCTGCTTGCACTGGTCACTCCCCTTTATGGTAAGTGCAAAACACTGATAATAAATATAGAAAGTGCTGCACAAATAACTAATAAAATTATATGAGAACTATGTGAATCTGTGGTAAAATGCTCATGTGACATACTTTAACCACTTTCAGACCGGAGGATTTGGCTGCTCAATGACCAGACCCTATTTTGCGATTCGGCACTGCGTGACTTTAACGGACAATTGCGCGGTCGTGCAACGCTGTACCCAAACAAAATTGACTTCCTTTTTTCCCCACAAACAGAGCTTTCTTTTAGTGGTATTTGATCACCTGTGCAATTTTTATTTTTTGCGCTATAAACAAAAAAAAGCGTCAATTTTGAAAAAATAACAATATTTTTCAAATTTTTTTATATGAAATTCTCAACAAAAAAAAATGTAAAAATCTAATTTTTTGAACATTTTAGGCCTATTTGTTTTCTGCTACATATTTTTGGTAAAAAAAATCGCAATAAGCATATTTTTATTGGTTTGCGCAAAAGTCATTGCGTTTACTAACTACGGGAAAGATTTATGTCATTTTATTGGTTTTTTTTTAAACTAGTAATGGCGGCGATCTGAGATTTTTTTTGTGGGACTGCGACATTGCTGTGGACAGATCAGACCCCTAACTGACATTTTGTACACTTTTGGGGGTACCAGTGACATTACTACAGTAATCAGTGCTAAAAATATGCACTGTTTCTGTAATAATGACACTAGCAGGGAAGGGGTTAACTTTACTTGTGATCAAGGGGTTAAGTGTGTCCCTAGGGGCACGATTCCAACTTTCAGGGGGCATGGCTTGTGAAAGTAATCACAGAGACATGCGATCCTATGTCATTACTTCAGGGAGAATGACAGACGACTGTGTTTACATCAGCCGTCTGTCTTTCTCCCTCTGCTGCGGGAGATCGTGAGTGACCGGCGGCCATCGGAACAAGCGGGGGCTGGAGTGCGGCGGCGGCGCACACTCGCCCCCTACAGCCTCCTGAGCGAGCGACATAGTACTACGTCACTTTGCCACAGCGGCTGCCTGCCGCAGTAAAACTGCGGTGGGCGGTCGTTATGTGGTTAACCAGTGAAAAAACATCCAGTTTATCCAATGATAAAATATATGTGATACGCATACGATACGCAAGTAATTAATACATTCAGTTAAACATCAATGATCTGAAATTAGATCTATATAAATTCGTAATAAAGTGCTTGCGTAATACAATATTACCAATAAATATTGCCAAACACTAATAAAAAAAACATTCCGATTTTTTGTTGACAAATCCGTACTTGTGGGGATATATCTATCAGTCCCAATCACCAGTGCTCACTCTTAGTGTTACTAGTTGATACCCCTACTTACTGCACATTATTAGACTCCTTGTATTGATTGCTGATACTACTATTTATATACACTTTAGAAAGTCTGATACATAGATATGTCTCCTATAGCCATCACCGTGGATGCCAAACCACTGCTTGCATATGGCCCCATTTGTCCTGCAAGGCCTTTGTGGATCCCAGACCCACAGCTCCCGGGATAGACATTCCCAGCGGCACCCAATAGAACATGAGCAATTTATTTTTTTAACAGATTGTAAGTATGGGCCCCTTGGTAGCCCCTTAGTGTTTTGCATTAGTACAACATTATCTACTATCTTTATCAGGGCCGGCGCTACCACTAGGCAAGTTAGGCAGTCGCCTAGAGCGCACTGCCGCCTAGGGCACCTGGCCGCTGCTTTTCTTCTTTTTTTTTTTATAAATTCAAAGTTTATTAGGAGAGGAAAAGGCACACAATACAGGCAAGATCAACAGTACAGGTCTATACACATCAAATACAGACACAAACAGCTCAGAGTCTAATGCATAAAATAACAGCAAAAGCCGCCGCTCAACCAGAGGGCAGTGGTAACAGATGTCGTATCTAACTGCCACAGGGGAATAGGTCCCCGGGGAGGCCTCCCCCTCCACCGGCATCTGTCACATGGCCGGAGTACGGAGGTGGAGAAAAGACAACCCTGGCGGGCCCATTGCCCGGGAGCCAGTCATGCGAGACCCATGTATGCATGCCCGTGAGGGAAGGAGCGAGGAACAAAAAAGAGAAAACAGGGTGATTGACATTTCCCTTCCTCTCCTTTTCCTTTTTTGTTTAATGTTGTCCCACAGAGGGTGGAGAGATCCCACCAAATGAGAGAGAAAGACATGGGGGTGAAGACAGTAGGGGGGAGAAGGGGGTGAGATGAAGGAGGAGACAGGGGATCAAAAAAAAAAAAAAAGGGGGGGGGAGAGATGGCCACCTGATCCGCTAAAAAAAAGCTAGATCACCAGGTCTTTGTATTCCGCAGAAAAACTGAACTCATGCCAGTAGTACCATCTTTTGAGGAACTTCTCCCTTGTGCCCCGTTCAGCAGCTACAAGATCCTCCATTTCATTAATGCTAGCTACTTTCCTCAACCACATAGCTACGGTGGGTGGCTGGGATTGCTTCCAGAGAAGAGGGATACAGCTTTTGGCTGCCGTGAAGAGCAACGGTAGAATGGATTTTTTGTAGGATGCTCGTGGGAAACTGTTGTGGTGAAGGAGAAAGAGAGCAGGATCCAAAGTGAGGGCATGGTCTGTGAATTTTTGTGCGATGCGTAGAACCTCAGCCCAAAAGGGTTGCAGGCGGCTACAGGACCAAAAGATGTGGAGAAGGGAACCCACCTCCTCACCACATCTCCAGCAAAGGTCAGAGCAAGAAGGGAACATTCTGCGCAACCTGACCGGAGTGTAGTACCACCTGGTCAGCAGCTTGTATCCTGCTTCCTGATATTTGGTACAAGTGGAAGTTTTGTATGTGAAAAACATAATGCGATCAATCTGGTGATCCGTGAAAGAGAGGCCCAGGTCGCGTTCCCACCTGTCAAGATACAGGGGGTGGGAGGAAGGGTCATCCGACGGCCCCGTTAAAAGGCGATATATCAAAGAAATGGTATGTCGTAATGGAGAGGTCGACGCACATAGTTCCTCAAAGGGCTTTAGGCGTCTATCAAATGAGGTAGCAGGTGGAAGGGACTGTAGAAAGTGTGCCAGTTGCACCTTCTGCCAGAAGGATAAAGCCGCAAAGGAGTTACTGGAAAAGAGAGTCTGACGTGAGACCCATTTCCCCTGGACAATGAAGTGCCTAGCCTGGTGGAAGCCGTCGGACTTCAAGACGTGGAAGCCTTTATCCGTCCTACCTGGGGAGAAGTGCTGGTTTTCGAGCACCAGGAACAGAGGCGAAGGGAGAGAGGCAATTAGGCCTGCCTCGCATATCCTACGCCCCAGCTTAAGGGTAGCTCCCACAGTCGGATGTTCTAACACATGCTTAGGTAAGTCGGAAGCACCCCACAGGAGGGAGTCCGGAGGGGGATCCCCCGGACTTCGCTCAATCCTGATCCACTGTTTTAAGTGAATATGAACCTGCCAGTCCACAATCCTGGTAAGGTGACATGCTTCGTAGTACATCGTCGCGTCTGGGAAGACCATGCCTCCACAGAGCTTGGGCATTCGGAGAACCTTTAGGGCAAGGCGGGGGGGGGGCCCCTCACCCACAGAAATTTACGGAAGGTTTCGTTGATCTTGCGCAAGAAGGCTGAAGGAACCGCGATTGGAAGGGCTTGCAATACATATAGCAAACGAGGCATGACATTCATTTTGATAATATTGCAACGCCCAAACCAAGAGAACAATCCCTTCTGCCACTCCTCCAGATCCTTCCGAATACGAGAGAGGAGAGGAGGGAAGTTAAGTTCGAAGATGCGGTCGGGACAGTTGGGGAGGGAGATACCCAAGTATTTGATATGGGATGAGCTCCACTTAAATGGGAAGTCTTGCCGGAGGGCCAACAAAGCCGGAGGCATCGCCACAGGCAGGGCCTCCGACTTCTGATGGTTAATCTTATAAGATGAAAGAGCTTCGTAAGCACGGAACTCCTTCATAAGATTAGGCAAGGATACAAGAGGTTTCGTGAGGAAAAACAGGAGGTCATCGGCGTAGGCCGCAACCTTCGGGGCCAGCGATGAGGAGATGGTCAACCCAGCTATGTCCACGTTGGCTCTGACGGAGCACAAAAAGGGCTCCAGCGTCAGGACAAAGATCAGGGGCGACAGAGGGCAACCCTGCCGCGTCCCATTAGAGATCTCTAACGGGTTGGAGAGCAGACCATTTATCTTAACACAGGCCATACGTTGCCCGAGGCCGACATGCTCCATCGTTCCCAGTAGGAAATCCCAGTTTACCCGATCGAATGCCTTTTCGGCATCCGTCGAGAGAAGCAGCATAGGGGTCTTCCGCGCACAGGCCAAATGCAACAAATCCAGGGCTTTCGTAGTATTGTCCCTGGCCTCTCTGGGAGGCACAAAGCCCACCTGGTCGTCGTGGATCAACTGTGGGAGCAGAGGGGCCAAGCGAGATGATAGGATCTTGGTAAACAGTTTCAGATCCACATTTAGGAGCGAGATGGGTCTATAGCTCTGGCAGAGGAGGGGATCCTTGCCCTCCTTCGCGATCACAGTGATATGTGCGCGAAGTGAGTCTACCGGAAACGCAGCACCCAAGTCCGCCGCATTATATGCAGCCAGAAAGTGCGGGGAGAGAATGTGAGCAAAACATTTATAATAGGTCAGAGAGTATCCATCTGGACCCGGAGCCTTGCCTTTCTGAGAGTTCGCCAAGTCGCTCAACAGTTCATCGGGGTGAAGAGGCTCCTCCAGGCGCTCCACGGCATCTAGCGGGAGGGCAGGAAGACCCGAGGCACTAACATATTCTTGAATCCGAGAGCGGATTTCGTCTCGCGCGGACGCAGTCGCGGCAGGGGTCAGGTTGTATAGAGAGGAGTAGTAGCGGCGAAAGGCTTCCGCTATGCGGTCCATTGCGTGAACCTTCCGGTTCGGGGAGGCGAGGATTTCCTGGATGAATGTTTGCGCCCTCCGCTGTCGCAATGCGCGTGCCAAGATTCTCCCACATTTGTCCCCATGTTCATAAAAGACCCTTCTACACTTAGCTAGCGATGCCTTCACCCTAAAAAGGGTCAGGGAGCGCAACTGCTCACGAAGAACAGTTAGTTCCTGAAGGACAGATTGGGCCAAGGACCTCTTATGGGCAGCCTCCAGCGACTCCAGTCATGTAAGAAGATCGTACATCTGACGGGCACGCTCCCGTTTACGCTGTGAACCGATCTTTATTAGAACCCCCCGCATATAGCTCTTATGAGCTTCCCAGACCATCAACGGAGGACCGTCCAGGAGGGCATTGGAGGAAAAGAAACGCCCAAGCTCGACTTGCAGCTCCTCCAGTACTTTGGGGTCCTGGAGGAGACTGTCGTTCAGCCGCCACTGCCAATGCCGAGGCTCCGGGGACCGCAAATCCAGCTCAAGGATCACCGGTGCATGATCGGACACAGTGACAGGGCCGTTGGAAGATGAGACGACCTTACCCAGCAAGGCCTGAGGGATCAGGAAGTAATCGATACGCGTGTAGGAGGAGTGGGGGGAGGAGTAGAAAGTATAATCCCGGGACGACGGGTGAAGGATCCGCCACACATCCACAAGGTGGAAGGCATGAAACCCCTTTTTAAGGCGTTTGAGAGCAGCATAGGAGATGTGGGAGGCGCCTCTAGACGCATCCTGGACCGGATCCATGACAAAGTTGAGATCCTCCCCCTAGAAGGACCTGACCCTCCATGAAGTCATGGAGTTGCGACAACAGTGGTTCGAGACAGGATATCTGTCCAGTGTTCGGAAGGTAAAAATTGGCGAGGGTGACCGGGACAGAGCCCAAACAGCCCTTAACAAAAAGAGCCCGGCCCATCTCGTCACTCCACGAATCTAGAAATGTCCACGGAGCTCGTGCACTAATCAAAATGCTGACCCCTCTCGATCTGGAATCAGGCGAGCAGCTGTGGTAGACAGTGGGGAACCGTCTGTCGCCCAACTTCGGAAGTTTGGCGGCTCTAAAATGGGTCTCCTGCAAGAAGCCAACATGGGCCCGAAGACGGTGAAGGTCATTCAAAATGATGGAACGTTTTTCCGGGGTGTTAAGTCCCTTGACGTTGAGGGTCACCAAACGGACGGGGTCAACCCGGGGGGTGGCCATCTCAAAAAAAAAAAAAAAGGGGGGGGGAAGGAGGGATCAAGAAGAAGGTTAAGGAAGCGGAGGAGAAGAGGTAGCAAGGAGGCAAAAAAAGGGGGGGGGAAGAAGGTAAGAAACTACAGTGCCAATTGGCACTATGAGAACTAGTCTCTGGTCTCCTGAGGTGCCAGACCCACCACCCCAACCTGGGTGGAGTGTGGGGAACCTCTGGTCGCTGCTTTTCTTCTTAGTCTCTCCCTCTCCTGAGTCCCCCCGCCGCCTGTGCAGCCGCTCTGGTCTCGGTGTAGGCGCCAGCCGTCCGTGGCAATGCTGAAAAACTGACCTGGCGATCTGTCAGGGTCTCCCTCCGAGTCCCTGACAGTCTGAGATGCAGTGAGTGACAGAACAGAGGCTGCCTGCACCGCGCCGCGCCTCTATGATCACAGTGACAGACAGGTCACAGTCTGTGACATGTCTGTATCTCTCAGAGACTCTCTGGTGCCTGCCCTGAGATTGAACTTTTAGAAGCGGTGATCGTCCATCCGTCCCTCCTCCCAGCACGAATCTTCATCCATAAGACCAGACAGTCCACACTCCACAGCCAGCACTGAAGAGCAGAGGCTGCAGAGAAAAATCCGATCAGTGGCACTGGCGCTCCAGGAGTCGGTTCAGTGTGGTGTGTGTGAGAGTGTCAGTGTGACAATGTCACTGACACAGCCTGGACTGGAGACACTGCCGAGGCAGGCTTTGTTGTGCCTGCCTTGGAGACAGAGAGAGAGAGCGGAGCAGAGCCCTGGTGTTGAGTAATCAGTAAAGAACATATTGAGGTTTTTTTTTTTTTTTTTTAGACTTCTTTCTACTGTTCTGTAAATGTGTTTAAATAAAACTTTGAAATCCTGAAAAAAAAACATTGAGTTTTTTAACTGTCTGTGTACTGTACTTGTCCCTAAATTCCTGAAATGTGTGATGGCATCCCCTCCTCCTCCTTACGTTACCCCCTCTTCCACCCCCTCCTCCTTACCCCCTTCCTCCTCTCTCCCCACCCCTTCCTCCTTACCCCCTTTCCCCTCCACCCACCCCCTCCTCCTCCTCTCCCCCCTCCCTCGTCCTTACCCAATATCCCCTTCTCCTCCCCCCACCCCCTCCTGTCCCCCTCTTCCTTACCCTCTCCCCCCTCCTCCTTACCCTCTCCCCCCACCCCCTACTCCTCTCCCCCCACCCCCACCTCTCCTTCCCCCTCCCCTTACCCTCTCCCCCCTCCCCTTCCTCCTCACCCCCACCTCTCCTTCCCCCCCTCCTTACCCTCTCCCCCCTCCCCTTCCTCCACCTCATCCCCTCCCCCTCCTCCTTACCCCCTTTCTCCTCTCTCCCCACCCCTTCCTCCTTACCCCCTTTCCCCTCCACCCACCCCCCTCCTCCTCTCCCTCATCCTTACCCCATATCCCCTTCTCCTCCGCCACCCCCTCCTGTCCCCCTCTTCCTCCCCTCCTCCCCTCCTCCTTACCCTCTCCCCCACCCCCTACTCCTCTCCCCTTCCTCCTCTCCCCCACCCCCCTCTCCTTCTCCCCCCTCCTTACCCTCTCCCCCTCCCCTTCCTCCTCACCCCCGACCCCTCCTCCTTACCCCCTTCCTCCTTACCCCCTTTCCCCTCCACCCACCCCCTCCTCCTCTCCCCCCTCCCTCATCCATACCCCATATCCCCTTCTTCTCCCCCAACCCCCCTCCTGTCCCCCTCTTCCTTACCCTCTACCCCCCTCCTTTCCCTCTCCCCTCTCCTCCTTACCCTCTCCCCCCACCCCCACCACTCCTTCTCTTCCCCTCCTTACCTCCCCCCCTGCCCTTCCTCCTCACCCCCCTCCCTCCTTTCCCCCCTCCTCCCCCCTTTCCCCTCCCCCCTCCCCTCTCCCCTCCCCTTCTCCTCCTCCCCTCCCCTTCCCCTCTCTCCTTCTCCCCCCTCCCCCCTCCCCCCTCCTCCCTCCGCCTCTCCTCCCCCTCCTTAGCTGGTCCAGCAAAGCGTTGTATGCAAAATGGTAGCAGTCATTAAAAAGGTGGGGTATACATGTGCAGGGCAAAGGAGGTGGAGTCAGGGCGGAGCCAAGGGGCGGTACCAAGGGGGGGCGGCAAAATTAGGTTTTGCCTAGGGTGTCAAAAATCCTTGCACCGGCCCTGATCTTTATTAAATGCCATAAACTGTTTTATTTAATAGAAATTATGTATCACATACACCCCTGAGGAAGTAAACGGTTGTTCACAAAATGAGTCAGCTACCAGAATGCATGTTTATACCTACCATGGATTGTTCTATAGAATACTGTACTTGACTATAAATATATAATATACTGTGTATGACATCACAAATCTGTTTGACAATATTGTACTTGTCTGTGTTCATTTGTTGACATTGTATGTACCAATAAACTTGCATTTTATATCTCATCATTGGGCATGCCGCACCTCATTTAAAGTCCCAAGCGCAAGCCTTTACAACTTTCTATGTAATTTAGGAATGGAGGTGCGTCACAAGGTGCATCAGGCCATATTTTATTATTGAATTGTTCAGACAGTGTACAATCAGATTGTATAGCGTATGCCCACTTTAATACACCTGAAATTAACTAGTTGCACTTTCAGTGCTATTCATTTTTAATGGCACAGCAAACACACATTTTGCCACATGAAAAATGGATGACAAAAACATCATAATGCACAGTAACTACGTGCAACTTAACCACGCCAAAATATCCCATGAGCTACTTTTGCCACGTGTAGTGCACCCTACTAAAATCAACGGGCTTCCCTTTGTGTGTCATGGAAAAAATGAGCCAAAAAACATGTGCTCCCTCTATTCTAGGTGTGAATGGGGCCTGAAAGTGAAATTGGTGCGTTTACACAAGAACAGTGAGGCTCCATTCACATCTGTGTGTTTCGAAATGCATGGCAAACCGCACAGAAAATGCATGCTTTGCCATGCATTTCATAAACACTGCAAATGTGCATCATGCTTGTGTTGTAATTACATGTTAAAAGCTCCCCAAGTGCGGAAACTGCAACAAAAAGCATCATGGTCCGCTCCAAAAAAGTTCTCAAGCTTCTCTGGGGCAATTGTCGTGCAAAGGGCAGCCCATTCAAGTGAATAGATTTCCCTATACTTGATAAGTGAAAACGCTCAAAAACACCCCAAAAGAAAAATACGTGCAAGAATGAGAGTTTTTGCTACGTGGAGATGTAAACGGGGCCTGATAACTGAGTATCTCCATTCACTCCCTCCTATGTACTTGTATAAAGATGGCCCTATATTATCCAATCTGATTGTACATACAATCCCTGTATAATTTCCTTCAGATTTACCACAACTATGGAATAGGAGGACCCACCTGATCAATCCATTCAATTTGTATCAAATCAGACAGGCCCTTGTACTCCATAGTTGATTGGAGATCTAAAGGAGATTGTACAATCACATTGTATAGAAAGTGGGTGGAAGGTGATATTGTAATTAGGAAGTTGTGGTCCAGAGTGGTGAGCACGCCCTATCATGCCCTCTTTTATGATGCAAAAAGGAAGTGAAGGCTTCTGGGAGATGACCCACAGGAAGTGAATGCTGAGAGAATTTACAGGAAGTGATGGAATCTGAAAATCATTTTAAAAGTTCAAATAAACTGACAAGATTTTAAACCTTCAATGGATAAGGTAAGTGAGAGAAAAGCACATTGGGATCATGGGCATCCGCAGGTAGGGGCAAGGGGGGGGCAAATGCCCCCCCCCCCCCTGGAATCTCAACTTCCCCTTTCAAGTGGTTGTTAAGCCACTTTATACCATCCTGTCTGGTCTGTTTAATAATCCTGTGTGCCTGTGTGTCTGTTTTAAAAAAATAAGATGTTCTTTACCAGTTTTCAGAGGCCCGAGCGCCGCTCACGTGACCCGTCAGTTCTCTCCTCTCTCTGGCTGACAGCGGCCTGCAGTGGGCGGGGCCGAGGATTCCTCACTGACGTCAGTTGGGAGGGGAGGAAGAGGAGAAGTGGAGAGGTGGCGCATCATATGAGCGGCGAGTGGCACTCCGTACTTGTAAAGAATGGCTTATTTTTAAAAAAAACTGACCCAGGGGCACACAGGATTATTAAACAGACTGTAGACAGGATATGAAACTTTAAATGAAACTACAGCAGCAGGATGAGAGGGGGGCGGGCACTGACACAAGAGCAGACAGGTAGGGAGGAGGGAGGGGGGAGAAAGGACAGAGGAGGACAGGAGGGCTGCGGATGATGGAGGCACATAAACTGACCACAGTGTCAGGGCTCAGCAGCCATGATATACCGTGGTCAGTTTACAGAGGGGAGGATATAGCCAGGCAGGATCACCCAGGTATTTTAGGTGATAGAAGGGGCCAAAATTACACAGCAAAACACTGTGCTCTACAACATGCTTTAAGGGAACAGGATCAGTTATTTTTTTTTTAGGTTAACAAATGCTTTAAAAATAAATGCTGCTACTGTATTTGCCCTTTAAAAATAAATACTCAAAATAAGTATAATGACTAAGCCCCTCCCCTTCATGACATTATTGAAAAGGGGCGGAGCACGGGTGACCTTAAAATTTTGCCCCCCCCTGAAAAAAGTTCTGCGGACGCCCATGATTGGGATAGCTGGGCCAGAAACGGCATTGGAAAATACTTCTATTTATTATGAAAACTGAAATTCCGACCGAAAAGGTGAACTTATCTTTTAAAGTGGATGGGCTACTATGCACAGCTGCACCAAATTCGGAGCGCTCCAGTTTTATTAAATCTCCCCCCATTGCATCTTACACTCCTAACAAGTAATTGTTCCTATATTGGGAGCTTTTTGTGATATGAACTTTACTTCTTTCTTTAGTATCTATAACTAGAGTCATTAAACAAGATTGGAAGGTATTGATTAATAATCTGTTTCACACTACTAGATTTTATACTATGTTTAGTTAAAAAAAAAAAATCACATGTCCTTGTTGACTGTCTCACTGTGTTCAAACCACTAACAATTGTTCTCTTTGTGTGTTGATAGAACGTGCCAATCAGTGTGTCATTATAGCTGCTTTTTCTTACAGCAAGATCCTCCGACTCAAAATTGGCCATATTTTTACAATTTCACTCGTAATAAAGGATGTTACACCTGTATTTAGACGCAGGGGTTTCAACTGTCGGCCCTCCAGCTGTTGCGGAACTACAAGTCCCATCATGCCTCTGCCTGTGAGAGTCATGCTTGTAGCTGTCAGCCTTGCAATGTCTCATGGGATTTGTAGTTCCCCAACAGCTGGAGGGCCGCCAGTAACATGTTCCATTACCTGCAGGGCTCACCCCCCACCGACCGTCTCCCTACACCTTCTGTCTCTCTTCTAAATCGTCATTCATTCACAGCATTCAAACTGTATTGCAGTTATACATAAAGCTCTGTGTGTAAATGAGCCATCAGTTTTGTGCTGGCAGACGACTGTATATTAAGCCTCGTACACACGCGTCGAAAATTGGCAGGGAATTTTCGGCCAACGTCCGATCTGCCGATTTTCGGCTTGTTAGTATGATGCTTCCGACAACCGACTCCGACTTTTCGGGCAAAAAAAATCTGGTGTGCAGACTATAAAATTTTCGTTGGCCGATTTTCGTGCAGTCAGTACAGATTTCGACAGGGAAAAATCTAATGAGCAAGTCAGGGCATGCTCAGAGAAGAAACAACACAAAGAAAGCAAACCAACACATGACATCACTTCTGAAGTAGATTTTTGTTGGGCGAGAAAATTCGTGTGCAGTCTAGGCACATTCCAACCAACAAAAAACCACTCTGGACAAAAGTCGGACGATCGGTCGGCCGATAATCGTTGCGTGTGTACGGGGTTTATGCTATGGGCACATGGCAGCTGTATGAACACAGCCACAGATCTTAATTTGACAGGCGTGTGGGTGAAGGTGTATGGCTCGGAGCACATACATTGTGTATTCGGGGCCACTCAGCCACACCTGCACACCTGTCAAATTAGGGCCTGTGGCTGAGTTTGTACAGCCACTGTGTCCCCATAGAGTAAAAGATGTATACAGCTGCATGTACAAACCACTCATTCATTCAACCTTAGGGCCCCTTCCCAAATGAGTTTGGGCTCCCAAACCACTACCCTCTTTAGCTGTAGAGGCAGCGGCTGGAGGTTTACAGATGCTGTGGCCACTATGCTTTTATTTGTGGCAGCAATTATACCCCCTGTCGCTTTTGATGGTTGTATTGCCCACCAAACATGACCCATTCAAGTGAATAGTGCCGATCTCCAAGCGCCTCTGTGTGCAATGCAGGTGGTTGTGGCACGCTAGTGCAGGGGTTAAAGGGATTAAAGCAAGCGGTGAGGTGGCGATACAGCAGCAACTAAGCATGTGTGATTGAGCCTTATTTTGAAGTTAATTCTTACAACTTTATTTTTTATTATTGACAATTTACCATCCCTGCTGGGGGGGGCTTTGCTTTAATATTAGGGGTCCAAACAGACCCCTGATGTCTCACTTTTGAGACAGATAAAGGGATTGAGGACACAAATTTCTCAATCCTTTCTTGACAGCCTTAGCGGCACTGCAGGACGAATGAACAGGAAGTACTCTGTACAGATGCTTCCTGTTCAATCACAAATGAATGAACACAGAAGTGATCGGTACCAATCACTCACTGTGCTCATTCAGGAAATGACATGTTTACCGGTCCCCGTTCTCCTTCCTCAAACTCCTGTGCATTGCTGCAGCTGAAAACTGGCAGGAGGGAGAGGAGAAGCTGGTAGCACTGCAAGAGGGAGGTGTACAGGGGGGGTTTGGAGCTGTGGGAGAGGGAGAAGGCAGATCGTAGGGGAGGATGGAAGGGGTGGAAGGAGGCTCAGTTACTGGAACTGAACCCCCTGTGGCTTCTCTTGCAGCAGCAAACAACCGGCAGGGGAGAGAAGAAGAGGGGGGATTGCTTCCAGTAATTGCTCTCCCGCCCCTCTGATCATCCCCTTCTACTGTCAGCTGTCTTTGAACTAATGAGGCCCAAGCCCCGTACAGGAGGGCTGGCGCAACGCTCTTATTGCAGGCCCTGGTGGGAGAAGAAGAGGGGGCATTGCTTCCAGTAATTGCTCTCCCGCCCCTCTGATCATCCCCTTCTACTGTCAGCTGTCTTTGAACTAATGAGGCCCAAGCCCCGTACAGGAGGGCTGGCGCAACGCTCTTATTGCAGGCCCTGGTGGGAGAGGAAGAGGGGGGATTGCTTCCAGTAATTGCTCTCCCGCCCCTCTGATCATCCCCTTCTACTGTCAGCTGTCTTTGAACTAATGAGGCCCAAGCCCCGTACAGGAGGGCTGGCACTACGCCCTTATTGGAGGCCCTAGTGGGAGCACTACCACAGCTTTGCTTACTGTAACAGCTATGTGCAGCACATTGATGCTTTCATAATGTGATATTTTGTTTACAAAGACAATTGGTGCAGACAAAGTGGATTTATATCTTCTGCGGCTTTTGAAGAATATATTTAAATGAACCTTTTTGTGCCTGCAGTTCAGCATTTGTTAGATTTATTTTAGATACTTTTTCATGACAGAATGTATCCAATTAATAAAATCTGTTATACTGCATTTTTATGAAACATATTAACTCATGAATCTAATATATCAAAGGTCCAATTACGAATGAAAAAATCATGCTGCATAATGTCAGATAATGGAATTCATGTTTCAGTGCTCTTGTATGTAGCTTTGAGATTGGTTTATAATGTTAACTATGCTAAAACATAAGAAAATTGTCCCAGAGCTGGAATACATTTTTTCATTTTTCCTGTGTGTTATGTAGAGGACATTCTAATAAAGCTGCTATTACTGGATCAAAACCGATAAGCAGAAATCCCAGTTGTGAAATATGTTATAGGACATGGACTCTACTGTCCTTTGTATAGAATCTAACTGTATTTATTTTAAATTAGTGGCTAATTAAATGAGGCCAGTTTTCACTAAACTGAACTAACAGCTGACCATGGGGTGAAGATAATGACCTGGGATGTCTTCCTGAGATCCAGAAAGAACTTGCATGGTTGAGGTACATCCTGTCCCCTCAGGATATGGCCTAATTAAAAATACAAAGGGCGCATACATTTCACACATAGAGACATGTTTAATATCACAATCTTCATGTGCCATTTTGCTAGGAATCTTCACAAGAGACATGGGTGGTGAAGCTCTGCAATTTTGCTTAAAATAAAATCCAACTCATCTCAAAACTATTTTGTGCTTAGATTTAAATCAAGTGTGAAAGAGTTGGGCCATTTGTAAAGTTGTAAATGCCGCATTCATGACTATATTTTGTTAATGCCACCTCCATTAAATAGGAAAAAAAGAGTGACGTAGAGCAGTGGTCCTCAACCCTGGCTTACAGGGCCCACTAACAGTCCAGGTTTGCAAGATAACGGAAATACATCCCAGGTGATTTAATTTGCTGCTCAGTGATTGCAGTACTCTAGTCTGCATCTCCACAAGGTAATACTTAAAATCTGGCCTGTTTAGCCCCGTACACACGTACTGATCGTCGGCCAAACGATCGGCCGTCTTTTGTCCAGGGCTGTCGTGTCTGTTGAAAACTGCAAAAGACTGCACACAAATTTTGTCGGCCAACAACAGCCGACTGCAGAAGTGATGTCATGTGATGGTTAACTTTCCGTGTCTTTTTTCTTTTCTGAGCATGCCCAGTCTTGCTAATCTGCTGTCTGTCGGCCGAAATCTGTACTGACTGGTGAACAATCGGCCGTTCTGGTGACGGCCAACAAATATTTTAAAGTCTGCATGACAGATTCTGTTTGGCCGAAAATGCGCTGTCGGCTGTCGGAAGCATCATACTAACAAGCCTACAATTGGCCGATCGGTCGGCGGCCGAATATTTACGGCCGACAATCGGTACGTGTGTACGGGGCTTTAGTGGGCCCCGAGAACCAGAGTTGAGGACCACTGACGTAGAGAATAATAAAAACCCAAATGCAGCAAAAGACCATTGAAAAAAAAAAACTTTTCTCACAAGATTTTGATCGCCCTGGTCTGTCAGAAGGCATGATTATATCATGTGTGCCTCCAGGAAACATCAAAGGCCAGGGCTGTGGTATTTTATTTTTTTATTTTTTGAGGATTTAGGTGTCAGGGGGCTGGTAAAAAAGAGACCTTCCTTTTTCCATGGAAGTCCCAGCTTTAATTTTAGATGTTGAGGACCTGTGCACAACCTGGGCTTAGTCCACGATTAGATTTACAGGTATACATGGCTCTATTTGAAAATGCACCTAAGTACTTTACAGGTATCAAAAGACATTCTTGTATCCTTAGAAAAATAGGAAAAGTCAAGTTTTAGCTCAAGGCCAATTTTTTCTACTAGGGACCAATTCAAGCATTGCTATTAAAAATCCCATGGTTTAGATTCCAAAGCATGGGTGTCCAGCCTTTTGGCTTCTCTGGGCCACATTGAGTGTAGAGAAATTTTCTCGGGCCGCATATAAAATATATACTATAGTTAAGGTATATAAGTAATAAAATGCCGCCGCACCCCTCGCACTAATTTAACACAACTAGAGGACGATCAAATGAAATGGAATCAGTATACAGAGGTTTACTTCTTTTGAGAGATATTAACCGCTTGCCGACCGCCGCACAACTATATACTGCGGCGGTCAGCCCCTCACAGGCAGAGTGACGTATCGGTACGTCACTAGCCTGGGAGGGTCTGGGGAGCGAGCGCGCGCCGCCGGCGGCGCGCTCCCGCACGGTCACGGACCCCCCCGCGCGTGTGACCGGCGGACCCGATGTCCGCCGGCCACTCTGCGATCGGCGGGGGAGAACAAGCTGTGTAAACAAGCTGCCTGTCATTCTCCTCGGTGTAAAGACACTGATCACACGGATCTACTATGTAGATCCGTTGATCAGTGTCCTTACAGCTCAAGCCACAGCCAATCACAGTAGAAAGCACGCCCCTAGGGACACACACAGCCCCTCCCTCCCAAATAAAGTTTACCCCTTCACTACCAGTGTATTTTTACAGTAACAGTGCATATGTATAGCACTGATTACTGTAGAAATGTCACTGGTAACCCCAAAAGTGTCAAAAATGTCAGTCAAGGGTCCGATCTGTCCGCCCCAATGTCGCAGTACCGCAAAAAAAATCGCAGATCGCCGCCATTACGCGTTAAAAAAAAAACAACAAAAATGACAAAAATCTTTCCCTTTGTTAGTAAACGCGATAACTTTTGCGCAAACCAATCAAAATACGCTTTTTGCGATTTGTTTTACCAAACATAGGTAGCATAAAACAAAATTGGCCGAAAATGTTAAAAAATTTAGATTTTTACATTTTTTTGGGGGGAATTTCATATAAAAAAATGTGAAAAATATTGCTATTTTTGCAAAATTGACGCTCTTTTTTTGTTTATAGCGCATGATCAAAAAGTTGCACAGGTGATCAAATACCACCAAAAGAAAGCTCTGTTTGTGGGAAAAAAAGGATGCCAAATTCGTTTAGGTACAGCGTCGCACGACCGTTGTCCGTTAAAGTCACGCAGTGCCGAATCGCAAAATACCCCCTGGTCGTTTAGCAGCCAAATCCTCTGGGGCTTAAGTGGTTAAAGCAACACTCTAACCACCATGACCACTTCAGTGATTTGAAGTGCTCATGGTGGTAAGAGTTGGAAACACTGCACATGCTCCCCCCCCCCTTCAAGGCAGCCTCTGCCTACCGTTAGTTGGAAGCTGCTGTGGCCAAGCCCCCGACCCGACTTCTTTCCTCCCCAGCAAAAAAAAAAAAAAAATTGTCAGGGGGCAGTGGGCCGCATTGCCTGGGGTTCCGGGCCGCATGTGGCCGCATGTTGGACATGCCTGTTCTAAAGTGTTATTCTACTCAAAACTGACATGGGTTTGCACCCACTGAAAAATATCTTGAAGTGTCTATTTAAAGACATTTAGTTTTTTTTGTAAACTTTGCCTTTAGGAAACAATTGTTTGGGTGTAAAGCTAAAAAATTCAAAGGTTGTGGTGGAAACTGTTATTTCTTGTTTGTGTGTGGAGATTAAAAAATGTATAGGTGGGGCTTTGATCGCTCAGAACAAACACAGATCTGTCTGTATATGGCTGATCTTATGTGTGCAACCACAAATCTCAAATTTGGTTTCATTAAGTTGTATAAATAATTTCTTCTATTATTCTGTTTTCAGCCTTATGCTTTATTCAGTTTCATTGTTATGCATATAATACTCTAATTTTGCATCATCAGAAAATCTACCAGACTCACAGTTTGCCAATTCAGTTATGGAATATTAGCATTCTTCTGGAACCATGGCACATCATCATTTTTTTAAGCAATAACCTTTTCTAAATGAGACACGTAGCGGAGCAGAGCAAGCAGAGGCTATTCATTTTCTTAATACAGGTGCTTTTATACTCAAAGGGCATGGCTAAGCATTTGAGAAGGAAAGGGTCCTTTGTCTCCAAGCCTGTAAACTGTCCCATGGATCTGATGAATCTTCGCACAAATGTAAAACGTATTTCTAATAGGACATTCGGAGGCTCCCTCGATAATGCTTCCTAGGATACTGCAAGCAGGTGATGAGGGCTCAAGGTGCTCCAGGACAGGATAATGAAACAATTATGATTATGATGGAGTGCCTTTGAATTCCTAGATATCCCCAGCTAATTGGTTTAGGCTCTAATGGTATTACTTCAATAGGAATAAGACAAGACTATCTAAAGAGAATGAGGGATCTTTATAAAAAATGCCTAATAGGCAAGAGGGATTTGTATTTGTTGTATTCTTACCAACAGAAAAGCACAATCAGTGGGGATCTTTATCAGTTTGATGCTGAGAAGACTATTGTAGCGCAACCTCTGTAAGAGCTGCTGTAAATTTACCAATTCTTACCCAAAGTCAGTGCAGAGGCAGCAAGGCACACAGCAAGAATCTATTCCAACACAAAGCCGGCCACTCCGTGCTTCTTCCTAAAATAAACTATTATTGGTGCACAACAGCAATGACAGTGTACATAAATACTAACATGTTTCGGCCGAAGCCTTCCTCATAGCATACATGAAAAATAAAAAAAACAAATATATATACTCTAGTACAGGGGTCTTCAAACTATGGCCCTCCAGTTGTTCAGGAACTACATGCCTAGTAATGTCTGTGAATGTCAGAGTTTTACAATGCCTCATGGGATGTGTAGTTCCGCAACAACTGGAGGGCCGTAGTTTGAGGATCCCTGCTCTAGTACAACCCCTCACACTCACAGGGGGGTGTTACTAAATTAAAACGGAATTAATATAATTAAAATCATATGAGAGTGACCACACTGAGATCAAAGTTCCTGCTATAGCCAGAATGTGCAGGAGAAATAGAGAGCCTTAACCATGTAATGTACAGCAACGAATAAATGCTAAATCCTCATTATGTTTACTTTCAAACAGCATCAATTATTAGAAACTTATTTGAGAAACAAATTAACATCCATTTTATTGTTCATTCCAAATGATGACCTGGTATTAGGAATGTGGATCCAGCTCACCTCACGCTGAAGAAGAATCAAATGTAGGTCACTCCCTCTCATTGGTTTTGTTGGGCTGGCCATACATTATACAATTTTCTGTACAATTTTCTTGAAATTTACCTTCAACTATGTAGTACAAAGGCCTGCCTAATTGGATACAAGTGAAAGTGTTGTTTAGCTTTGACCTCATATTATGTGGTTGGTGGTAAATCTAACAGAAAATTGTACAATAAAATTGAACGTGTATGGCCAGCCTTAATCTGTTCTAAACCAAGAAAAGAGAAATGATCAAGACACCCTCCATGTACTCTTCTAAAGTGTTTTGACATGTTTGAAATATTTTTAGCATTTATGTTTAAAGTGTCATTATAGTGTTCAGAAATCCTAGTTTAAATAAATCACCGGGACCAGATGGCTTGCACCCGAGGGTTCTTAAAGAGCTCAGCCAGGTGATTGCCACTTCCAGACCATTATTCTTGATCTTTAAAGATAGTCTACAGACGGGTATGGTGCCAGCTGATTGGAAAAAAGCCAACGTGGTACCAATATTTAAAAAGGGGCCGAGATATATCCCAGGTAACTATAGGCTGGTCAGCCTAACATCAGTAGTCTGCAAGATTTTGGAGGGGATGTTAAGGGACCACATACAAGACTTTATTAATGAAAACGGTATTATTAGTAGTAATCAGCATGGATTCATGAAAAATCATTCTTGCCAAACCAATCTATTAACCTTCTACGATGAAGTAAGCTGCCACCTAGATAAAGGTAAGCCTGTGGATGTGATGTATCTGGACTTTGCAAAGGCCTTTGGCACCGTTCCCCACAAACGCATACAGTACAAACTAAGGAATGTAGGTATGGACCATAGGGTGAGTACCTGGATAGAGAACTGGCTCCAGGGGAGAGTCCAGAAGGTGGTGATAAATGGGGAGTACTCGGATTGGGCGGGTGTGGAAAGTGGGTCCCCCAAGGTTCTGTCTTAGGACCAATCCTGTTTAATTTATTCATAAATGATCTAGAGGAGGGGATATCTAGTACAATCTCAGTATTTGCGGATGATACTAAACTAAGCATGCCAATATCTTCTATGCAGGATGTGGAAACCTTACAAGCGGACCTGAACAAAATAATGGGGTGGGCAACTACATGGCAGATGAGGTTTAATGTTGAAAAATATAAAGTAATGCACTTGGGGGTCAGAAACACGAAAGCAAGCTACTCACTAGAGGGGAAACCTCTGGGTGAATCTAAGATGGAAAAGGACCTGGGGGTACTAGTGGACAACAGGCTTGGCAGTGGCATGCAATGCCAAGCCGCTGCAAGCAAAGCCAACAGAATAATGGCATGTATAAAAAAGGGGATTCACTCCAGAAATAAAGAGATAATTCTCCCGCTCTACAAGACTCTTGTCTGGCCACATCTGGAGTATGCTGTCCAGTTCTGAGCACCGGTCCTCAGGAAGGATGTGTTGGAACTGGAGAGAAGGGCAACAAAAATAATTAGGGGAATGGAGGGCATCTGCTATGAGGAAAGACTACAAGCACTGAACTTATTCTCTCTGGAGAAGAGACGCTTGAGGGGGGATATGATATCAATGTACAAATACTGTACTGGTGACCCTAGCATAAGGAACAAACTTTTCAGAGAAAGGAAATACGATAAGACATGTGGCCACTCACTAATACTAGAGGAAAAACGGTTTAACCTTAAAATATATAAGGGGTTCTTCACTGTCAGTAAGGATGTGGAATTCACTTCCACAAGCAGTCATATCAGCAGGGAGCATCGATAGTTTCAAAAAACAATTAGATGGGCACCTTAACCACTTTAGCCCCGCTTACATTGAGGCTACTGCGGCAAAGTGCCGCGATCCCGTCCAGCGACGTAGACCTACGTCGCTGGACTCCGCCCCTTGTGTTCATTCACAGCGGGAGTCGGGCCAGCGGAGGAGCAGCGGCGATTGCCGCTGCTCTGCCCCAATCGTCGGGGATCGAGTCTGGAGATCCGCCCGCTGTGTATAAACACAGTGGGCGGATCTCCATAGTGACAGGGACTGACAGATCGGAGTGTTCAGCATAGCTGGACATCCGATCTGTCCTTCTGTCACACAGTCACCTCCCCCCCCCACACGTCAGTAAGCACCAGGCATACATTAACCCCTCCCTCTCCAATAAAATTAACCCCTTCCCTGCCAGTGTCATTTTTACAGTAACAGTGCATATATATAGCACTGATTACTGTAGAAATGTCACTGGTACCCCCAAAAGTGTCAAAAATGTCAGTCAAGGGTCCGATCTGTCCGCCGCAATGTCGCAGTCCCGCAAAAAAAAAAATCGCAGATCACCGCCATTACGCGTTAAAAAAAAAAACACCAAAAATGACAGAAATCTTTCCCTTAGTTAGTAAACGCAATAACTTTTGCACAAACCAATCAAAATACGCTTATTGCGATTTTTTTTACTAAACATAGGTAGCATAAAACAAATTGGCCAAAAATGTAAAAAAAATTTGATTTTTACATTTTTTTGGGGGGGAATTTCATATAAAAAAATGTGAAAAATATTGTTATTTTTTCAAAATAAACGCTATTTTTTTGTTTATAGCGCAAAAAGTAAAAATCGCACAGGTGATCAAATACCACCAAAAGAAAGCTCTGTTTGTGGGAAAAAAAGGACGTAAATTTCGTTTGGGTACGGCATCGCACGACCGCGCAATTGTCAGTTAAATTCGCACAGCGCCGAATCGCAAAAAGTGGCCTGGACGGAAGACAGCAAAATCCTCCGGTGGTAAAGTGGTTAAAGACCACAACATACAGGGGTATACAATGTACGGTTAACAGCAAACACACACACACATCATAGGTTGAACTGGATGGACTGATGTCTTTTTTAGCCTCACAAATGTAACTATGTAGTTCTGAGATGTGTAATAGTACAGCCTACATATTGTAATCGGCAAGCACTGAATTCCACTATATACACTACTATTTAAGAGTTACAATTATCATAGGTCTTGAGGGAATAAGATTTGCACACAGCAACAATCCTTTCTTTCTGGCTCATTAATCAGCCCAGGGGATGTCTTTTAGGTGTTTTATTGTTGAGGAATTCTGGATGAATCTTCTGCACACTGCTACTGTATATACTTTCTCCAGCAAACTTTGCAATGATAAACAGGGATTTTTAGTTCACACATATTGCAATAAATGTTTAAGCTGGCCAATTGCATCAAAATAATCCCTCAATGGCCAGTTCCTAACCTACTCTGCAAAATGCAAATGCTAGAGTGGACACAATGCCAACATGGGGCAAACAGACACAAATTGGGGGAGAGCCTCTAGGTTCAGTTCTGGTCACTGACCTGCAAAGCAACAGAAATAAGATATACCTGTGCTCAAATCCCAATAGCTTGTACATGTTTATAATCCATAATCATATATTCATGGATTATATACATGTACAAAGTATTGGGATTTGAGCACAGGTATATATTATTTATTTTTATTAATGAGGATCTCAGATGGGGTGTAGGGAAGTATGGGATAATCCAGATTCACTAAATATTTACAGAAGGAAACTTCACTTTTCCAAATCTCTCTTAGTAGTCAGGAGTATATACAGGAACAAGTGCGGATGGCATAGACTGGGTTATCTACTACTGGTTTATCCACCCAGGGGATACGGCACACAGTCACTAGAACCCTAAGCTCAGGTCAGTACTGACAAGGTCACAGGATCACCGGATGCCTTCTTTCATTATTCACCGGACACTCTTCAGTGAGCTCTTCAGACCAGGTTCCCAAGAGTAATTCCTTGACTAGCAACAAAAGGGATCCTTAGAAAAAGGCCCCCAGCTATGCTACAGCTGGGGCCTCAATGAATGGCTGCTGGAATCAGGATAACTGCTGTAGGAGAACCCCCCCCCCCTCCTCCTCCCACCCAGATGGGTGGATTCCCTCCAACAAAGGGTAAGAGGAATAACCTCTGCTGCTCTAAATCTCAGACTATTTATATGCCTCTTAGCCACCTTATGTGCACACCTCCCCAGGGATTGGCTGGAGCACAATAGATACTCAGGCTGGGATATTCCTTTCCCATCCTTGTATGTTCCAAAACCTTCTGTAAGACAGAAGAGATCAATCAAGCCTGCAGCTTGAGAGATAGAACAGCCAAAAGCAATCAACAACTGCTCCACTGATTACAGAGGATCCAAAAAGATCTAAATTTGCCTGCTATCCTATCAACCTAACTAGGAGGGTGCTACACTATATTATGTGATCTATATGTTTAGCATCTTGGATGAAGAGACATAGCAAAATCATGAAGGTTTTTAACATAAAATTACAATTACAACTTCAACTCCCCACATTGATCTATTGGGTACTAGTTAACAACATATTACCTTATTTGTATGAAAATAAGGGTGTAGTTCTATGCAGCTCCACGCAGTTCAATATTTTAAATGCTCAGGCTGGCCATACATGATTCTTTTTTTTTTTGTTCAATCAGCAGGATAAACGGAAAAAAAAAAAAAAAAAGAGCCGATTTCCCCATCTTCACATTAAAGGTGGATGGGGGATCCTTCCTACTGTGGTATTGTATTCTGACAGAGGGGAGCCTTCCCTGTCATTAGAAAACAATATTCAGTAATGCAAGGTATAGCTGGCGGCATTAATCATTCAGGAAAAAACAGACAGGCTTGTTGTACACAAGTTGATCGATAAATTGACTTGTGTACACCTATCTAGCCCATGGATTGGAATTTGGCTGGTCCTTGCTGAACCAGTCGAATTTCAATCCATGTATGGCTGGCTTAAAGTGGGTATATAAACCTATTAGTGCATTATTACTTACAAAAAAATCTTTCTATTAGTTGCTATTTTTTGTTCTTTTTTAGGCCTCATTCACATGGGTGCTAAAGGCCCATACACATTGTGCATTTAGGACCACTCACCTGCACCCACACACCTGTCATATTATGATGAGCAGCTGTGTCTGTGCATTCTTTGTGTCCTAATATACTTCAATGTGCTGACTGCACGCAACACCTGGAGCCTAGAGATGCTGAAAAAAGCACCCCATTCACCGTATACAGGCCTCAGCCCCTTAACCACTTTACGACCGCGCGCGGTAATACTACTGCGGCAATGTGGCACGATCCCGTCTGGTCACGTAGTACTACGTCATGCGCAATCTCGGCTCCCAGAGCGCGCTCCCGCGCGCCGCGGGTCCCGATTTCCATGGCATTCGGTAGGGAACCGATCAATCACCAGATACTGACCAATGATTTTTGGTCAGTGTCTGGCGATCGGTCCCCACCAATGACAATCTGTCCCCTGTCTGTGTAATGTAAACACAGACAGGGGAAGTGATGTCACTGTCCCTCCTGGAGTCCTTTCGGTTCCAGGAGAGAGACAGAGACACACCAAAAACGTGAGTTCCACCAACACTACACTGACACACCTCACATAGGCACATTTAACCCCTTCATCACCTCTGATCACCCCCTGATCACCCCCAAACCCCTCACAGTGAACACTATATACAGTGGTATACAGATATTTTACTGATCACTGTATAAGTGTCTCTTGTGAGCGTAGTTTGCGCCTGCGTTAGGCCCAAATAGGGTTAGGGTACCCGCCACCTATCCCCTAATAAAGTTTTAACCCCTTGATCAGCCCCAGTTAACCCCTTCACTACCTATTACTCTGTGCACTAAATACAGTATATAGGTAAATACTGATCACTGTATTTAGTGTCACTAGTGACCCTAATTTGCGCTTGCGCTAAGCCCAGATAGGGCTAGGGCACCCGCCACCTATTCCCTAATAAAATTTTAACCCCTTGATCTTCCCCAGTTAACCGCTTCGCTCCATATAAAACAGTGCACTAATATATACAGTATATCAGATAACTACTGATCACTGTATTTAGTGTCACTTGTGATCCTAATTTGCGCTTGCGCTAAGCCCAAATAGGTTTAGGCCACCCGCCATCTATCCCTTATAAAGGTTTAACCCCTTGATCTTCCCCAGTTAACCCCTTCACTCTCTATAACACAGTGCACTAATATATACATTAAATCAGATAACTACTGATCACTGTATTTAGTGTCACTTGTGACCCTAATTTGCGCTTGCGCTAGGCCCGAATAGGTTTAGGCCACCCGCCATCTATCCTCTATAAAGGTTTAACCCCTTGATCTCCCCCAGTTTAACCCCTTCACTTCCCTGTCACAGTGTTCACTATATACAGTGATTACCGATCACTGTATTAGCGTCACGGGTGACACAACTTAGGCTAGCTAGTTAGCGTGAGAGAAAAAACTGGTAGGGGCTAGAAGGTGCCTCTAGGGAACGGCTGCATTAAGGGATGCTCAGACCAACTTTGTGTAAATAATCAAAAAATTCTTTATTGAAGATCAAAATGACACACGGTTTAAGAAATACCCCCAATATAGGGGAACAATGTACAAATATCAACAGATATGAAATGTAAATGACAACACACAAGACATATAAAACCAAAAACTCCACACATACAAGGCCGGCCTCACACACACACTGGAAGATCAGACCAGCAACGACCAGAGTAAGCTGCATGTATTCCCGCCGGGAATGTCAAGATGCTGCTATCTCAATGGTCTGCTGGTCGGCATGCCACAATGATGTATTATACCTGGTATAGAATAACCAATAACTGCTATACCAATAATTCAGAAGGTCATGGACTGCATAATTGAACCAATATTTTATCAACCCTGTACTTCAAAATTACTGATTGAATGGTGATACTGGAGTCTATTCACAGACTGTCAGAGAAGCACCAGTAATCTACTGGAATGCAGGCTTAAGCCTATAAACTTCTACTATGATTGAAAAGTCTGTGAGCTCCAAATTTTCATCATGATTTCACCATTAAGGGAGAAGCATCTAAAGGAATGTCTGCACACCAAGTGAAATGGGTTGTTTAGAAAGCCAATCCTGGAAATGGATAATAGCTGATAGTCTTGAAGGGATGAAGTTCAGATCCTCCAGAGTTATGGTTTGCACAATCAGGCCAACATAAAACCCCCTGTGGCAGAAAGTCTCATACTATGGTAATGGATATAGGTGCGGGAGCAAGGGAGAGACGCAGTGTAATGGAGGGACTGCGCAGGCTCACACCATATATAGTGGTCCTGACGAAGCGTGCGTCACGCACGCGAAACGCGTTGACGTCACACGCCGGCATCACACCACCCGGAAGAGCCACCGCTGCGTTCCAGCTACCGCCCATAGCGTTGTTCACTTGCCAATACCGGAACACGCCATTCCCTCGTGGCTTGCCGGAGCGGAACCTTCAGCATCGGGCCTTCATTTTCAGAATCCCCCAAGGAGATGAATAGAAGTCTATTTACTTAAAGACTTCCAACGAACGGTGAGCATAAGCAATCGTTGATAAGGGGATAGAGAAAAGGCTGTGACCACCAGGCTGACCCAGTCATATAGTGTGTATACACCTCACGGCCATTGCCAAGGCCAATGGGAAAATTGACCAATACGGTGTGCAGTCTATATATGGTGTGAGCCTGCGCAGTCCCTCCATTACACTGCGTCTCTCCCTTGCTCCCGCACCTATATCCATTACCATAGTATGAGACTTTCTGCCACAGGGGGTTTTATGTTGGCCTGATTGTGCAAACCATAACTCTGGAGGATCTGAACTTCATCCCTTCAAGACTATCAGCTATTATCCATTTCCAGGATTTTGCTTTCTAAACAACCCATTTCACTTGGTGTGCAGACATTCCTTTAGATGCTTCTCCCTTAATGGTGAAATCATGATGAAAATTTGGAGCTCACAGACTTTTCAATCATAGTAGAAGTTTATAGGCTTAAACCTGCATTCCAGTAGATTACTGGTGCTTCTCTGACAGTCTGTGAATAGACTCCAGTATCACCATTCAATCAGTAATTTTGAAGTACAGGGTTGATAAGATATTGGTTCAATTATGCAGTCCATGACCTTCTGAATTATTGGTATAGCAGTTATTGGTTATTCTATACCAGGTATAATACATCATTGTGGCATGCCGACCAGCAGACCATTGAGATAGCAGCATCTTGACATTCCCGGCGGGAATACATGCAGCTTACTCTGGTCGTTGCTGGTCTGATCTTCCAGTGTGTGTGTGAGGCCGGCCTTGTATGTGTGGAGTTTTTGGTTTTATATGTCTTGTGTGTTGTCATTAACATTTCATATCTGTTGATATTTGTACATTGTTCCCCTATATTGGGGGTATTTCTTAAACCGTGTGTCATTTTGATCTTCAATAAAGAATTTTTTGATTATTTACACAAAGTTGGTCTGAGCATCCCTTAATGCAGCCGTTCCCTAGAGGCACCTTCTAGCCCCTACCAGTTTTTTCTCTCTAGTCAATTTAGGCTGCGGTGGCTCCCCACTTACCATTTGAGACCCTTTTGGATTACCATTGGGTCCCTTGACGGGTCTGTGCCCAGGCACACAGGACACAGCAGTCTCTATTTTGGGTGCCCCTTTTTGTATAGCTAGTTAGCGTCAGGGTCCCACTACACCACCGTTACTTAGCGTCAGTTAGAGTCAAGTACACTAACACACACACACCACCGTTACTAGTATAGTGTTTGAACAGATCAATATCTGATCTGATCAGAACTATACTAGCGTCCTCATAATTTAGTGTTTCCCAAACGCAGTGTTTGCACAATCAGCACTGATTCCTGCTAGCACCTGCGTTTAGCCCCCTTGCCCAGACCACCTTACCCAGGCAAGTGTAGTAATCAATAGATTACTGACACTTCCAAAAAACACATCACACAAAACCGCTGCGTTAGCAGAGTCAGGTCTGATCTCTGTTAGCACTAGCAGTTTTTCTTTGTAGCGACCAAATAGTCCTCGACAACCAGGTGCTTTTATTACCTAGTAGTCGCATCACTGTACGGGTAAATTTAGCTACCAAAATGACAAAACGTTTGTTCAGTGATGAAGATATTTACAGTATAATGACCATGCCAGGTGAGAGCGATGGGGAAGCCTCACCGGCAGAATCAGGGTCAATATACGAACCAGATGATGGCAGCGGCTCCCTGACAGATAGCTCCGACAGAGGGGGTCCCTGCTAGGGTCAGGCGTACCCGACCCCATTCTGGAGTTGTTGACTTGCAAGAACTGGAGGTTTCTCGTATGCAGCAGAGTGCCAGTACTAGTGCCGCTCACACTTCTCGTGAACTGGCAAGCACGAGCGGCCTAGTACACCCTGGACCTTCAACCAGCACTGCAGTATCACCTGGTGACGTGGCGAGTCACCTGAGTGCAGTTGAAGCTGGTGCAGTGGCTAGCACGAGTAGTGGCCCGCAGCCACCGCGTATCCGAAGACAGGCCCGTAGAGCCCATAGTGTCCTCCCTGAAGCGCTGGCATTTCCTAATTGGCAGCCCACAGATTCCACAGCGCCAGTACTTCCCCCATTCACCGCCCAACCCGGAATCCAAGTGGAAACAGCTGGTTTTAATCCCATAAACTTTTTTTAGCTGTTTTTCACTGAAGATCTTTTCAGATCTATTGTGGACCAATCAAATTTGTACGCTCAACAATTCATCGCCGCCAACCCAAATTCACCCCTTGCCAGACCATTCGCCTGGAATCCTATTACGATTCAGGAGTTTAAAACCTATCTGGGCCTTTCCCTCAACACGGGCATTACAAGAAAGAATGAATTGCGGTTATATTGGTCCACTGACCCAATTCATCAAATGCACGTGTTCTCTGCTGCTATGTCCAGGGCTCGATACGAACAAATATTTCTGTTCATGCATTTCAACGACAATGAACTCTGTCGTCCTCGGGGAGACCCTGAATATGATCGGCTCCACAAAATTCGGCCCCTCGTAGACCACTTCAATCAGCGGTTCGCAGCCTTGTTTACCCCCCAACAAAATGTCTGCGTTGACGAGTCCCTGATTAAGTTTACTGGTCGCCTTGCTATCAAACAGTACCTCCCCAGCAAGCGTGCCAGATACGGGGTCAAGTTGTATAAGCTCTGTGACAGGGCCACAGGCTATACAGTTAATTTTCGTGTCTACGAGGGAAAAGATAGCACTGTGGAGCCCCCCGATTGCCCAGACTACATAGGGAGCAGCGGCAAGATAGTTTGGGACTTGGTGTCACCCTTATTCGGAAAGGGGTACCACTTGTACGTGGACAATTTCTATTCAAGCGTGCCACTTTTTAGACACCTCTATCAATTGCAAATTGGCGCTTGTGGCACCGTGCGATCTAATCGCCGGGGCTTCCCCCAACGGCTAGTAAATGCCCCTCTGAGCTCGGGGGAGAGAGCCTGCTTGAGGTGCGATGAATTGCTTGCAGTGAAGTGGAGGGACAAACGAAACGTTTACGTGCTGTCCTCCATTCACCCAGACACGGCAGTCTAAATTACTACGGTCACCGGTGTTGTTGTTGAGAAACCCCTCTGTGTCCACGACTATAACCGTAAAATGGGAGGGGTGGACTTCAACGACCAGATGATGGGACCGTACTTAATTGCCCGTAAGGCCAGACGCTGGTACAAAAAAGTGTCTGTATACCTATTTCAATTGGCTGTTTACAACGCTTTTGTCTTATACAAAGCGTCTGCTGGAACATTATCCTTCTTTCAATTCCAAGAAGAGATAATCAGAGCCCTCCTGTATCCAGCTGGTGCTCCTGCCCAACTTCCCCAACCAGATGCAGTGAGCCGGCTGCATGAGAGGCATTTTCCGCAATACCTCCCGAGTACCCCTACCAAACGATACCCCCAAAAAAGATGCCGTGTCTGCAGCAAGCGCGGATTTAGGCGTGACACCCGGAATTATTGTCCCGACTGTCCTGACCAACCTGGTCTTTGCAACGGTGACTGTTTCCGTCGCTACCACACACTAGTGGATTATTAGCGTAGGGTACAGCACGGCACAGTTTAGGGCACATTTACACAGGGTCTCAAAAGATGTTCGATGGCTATCGTCATTTTGAGAGACCCGAACCTGGAACCTGGAACTCGACGTTTGAAGAAAAAAAAAAAAAATACATAAAAGCCAAAAATAGTTGTCGTCTCAGTAATTTTTTATGTTCTTCTACACTTCCTATGTACTTTTAATGTCCTTTGTATGTTTTTCATTCTTTTGTGACCTGTTTCTCTTGCAGGTACTCGTCGGCTACCACGCATTGATTTTATATATTCTGACACAAACAGTGTTTGCGCTCAGCATATATGGATACCTTTGCTGATAGCAGCTGTGGTGATTTTCTGATTTCAGCACTGCAGTTAAAATCCTATTTTGGTATACGTGGATAGTGTCGTGTTTACCCATCATTAAATTCAGTGGGTGGTTGTTTGGGCGGTTAATGATGAGTAATACTACGCATTATTCCTGTGCTGATTTCTGATAGGTTCTCTTTTTTTTCGTTCAGCCCACAGGCTGCATGAAAAAAAAAAAAACCTATATGCCAAACAAGGACCAGCAATGTACTGGTACGTTGCTGGACTTTGAGTGGTTATACCAGGATGATGCCTGCAGATTTAGGCATCATCTTGGTATCATTTTTTACAGCCAGCGGTCGGCTTACATGTAAAAGCAATCCTAGCGGATAATTGGCCGCTAGACTGCTTTTACATGCAGTGGGAGGGGCCCCCCCCACCGCCGCCTTACGCAGCCTTCCGTGGTTTTTCTCGGGCTCTCCTGTCCCACCGGTTAACCCGAGAGTGCAGCCGGTGGTTCAATTATCTAACCATAGAGCTGATTGGAGATGAGAATGGCTCCAATCATCTCTATGGCCTAGGATACCGGAAGCTAAGAGCATTTCATGACTTCTGTTTCGCCAGAAATAAACAGCGCCATTGGGAAATTGGGAAAGTATTTTATCACACCAATTTTGGTGTGGTCAGATGCGTTAAGGTCAGAGGAAAGATCTAGAGTCTAAAAGACCCCAATTGTTTTTAAAAAGAGTACCTGTCACTACAGATTGCTATCATAGGGGAAATTTAAATTCACCGTGATAACAATAAAAATGATTAAAGAAAAAAAAAATGAAAGAAAAGGTGTCAAAATAACATAAGAAAGCAAATTAAAAAAAAAAAAATCAAGCCACCCTGACCCCCCGTGCTTGCGCGCAAATGCGCACACAAGCGTTGGTCTAGTGTCATATGTAAACCACAATTGCAGCATGCATGTGAGGTATCGCCGCGAACGCCAGGTCAAGGGCAGTAATTCTTGCAGTAGACCTCCTCTGTAAGTCCAAAGTGGTAACCTGTAAAGCCTATTAAAGGCTTTTAAAACCGTACGTAGTTTGTTGCCACGGCACGGGCGTGCGCAATTTTTAAAGCATGTCATGTTAGGTGTCTATGAACTCGGCATAAGATCATCTTTTAAATTTTACCAAACAATTTGGAATTATATAGTGTATTTCTGCATTAAATATAAAAAAGTGTTTTTTTTACGCAAAAATTGCGTTTGGAAAATGTGTGCGCAAATACCGTGTGACAAAAAAAATTGCAACATCCACCATTTTGTTCTGTAGGGCCTCTGCTTTAAAAAAATATATAATGTTTGGGGGTTCAAAGTAATTTTCTTGTGAAAAAAAAATATTTTTTCATGTAAACAAAAACTCACAGAAAAGGCTTGGTTTTCAAGTGGTTAGAAGAGTGGGTGATGTGTTGCTAAAATTGAGCATAAAATGCCAGGACTGTTCAAACACCCCCCAAATGACCCCTTTTTGGAAAGTAGACACCCAAAGCTATTTGCTGAGAGGCATATTGAGTCCATGGAGTATTTTACATTTTGCCCTAAGTTTCAGGAAAATGACAATTTGTTTTTTTTGTGTTTTTTTTTTTACACAAAGTTGTCACTAAATAATATATTGCTCACGCATGCCATGGGTATATGTGAAATGACACCCCAAAATACATTCTGCTGCTTCTCCTGAGTACAGGGATACCCCATGTGTGAGACTTTTTGGCAGTCTAGCCGCGTACAGGACCCCGAAAACCAATCCGCACCTTCAGGCTTTCTAAGGGCGTAAATTGTTGATCTCACTCCTTACTACCTATCACACTTTTGAAGGCCATGAAATGCCAAAATGGCACAAAACCCCCCCAAATGACCCCATTTTGCAAAGTAGACACTCCAAGCTATTAGATGAGAGGCATGATGAGTCCATGGAATATTTTATATTTTGCCACAAGTTTCAGGAAAATTATTATTATTTTTTTTTTTTTTTTTACACAAAGTTGTCAGTAAATGATATAATGCTCACACATGCCATGGGTATATGTGAAATGACACCCCAAAATACATTCTGCTGCTTCTCCTGAGTACAAGGATACCCCATGTGTGAGACTTTTTTGCAGTCTAGCCGCGTACAGGACCCGGAAAACCACTCCCCACCTTCAGGCTTTCTAAGGGCGTAAATTGTTGATCTCACTCCTTGCTACCTATCACACTTTTGAAGGCCATGAAATGCCAAAATGGCACAAAACCCCCCCAAGTGACCCCATTTTGCAAAGTAGACACTCCAAGCTATTAGATGAGAGGCATGATGAGTCCATGGAATATTTTATATTTTGCCACAAGTTTCAGGAACATATTTTTCTTTTTTTTTTTTTACACAAAGTTGTCAGTAAATGATATAATGCTCACACATGCCATGGGTATATGTGAAATGACACCCCAAAATACATTCTGCTGCTTCTCCTGAGTACAAGGATACCCCATGTGTGAGACTTTTTTGCAGTCTAGCCGCGTACAGGACCCGGAAATCCACTCCCCACCTTCAGGCTTTCTAAGGGCGTAAATTGTTGATCTCACTCCTTACTACCTATCACACTTTTGAAGGCCATGAAATGCCAAGATGGCACAAAACCCCCCCAAATGACCCCATTTTGCAAAGTAGACACTCCAATCTATTTGCTGAGAGGCATGGTGAGTATTTTGCATCTCTCATTTTTTTGGAAAAAGAAGAAAAAACAGGAAAATGCATTTTTTTCCTCTTTTTTCAATTTCCAAAACTTTGTGACAAAAAGTGAGATCTGCAAAACACTCAACATGCCTCTCTGCAAATAGCTTAGGGTGTCTACTTTCCGAAAAGGGTCATTTGGGGGGGGGGGGGGGGGTTGTGCTGTCTTGGCATTTCATGGCCTCCGAAACTGTGATAAGTAGTCAGGAGTGAAATCAACAATTTGCGCCCTTGGAAAGCCTGAAAGTGGGGGTTGGCTTTCGAGGACCTGTACTCGGCTAGACTGCAAAAAAGTCTCACACATGTGGTATCCCTGTACTCAGGAGAAGCAGCAGAATGTATTTTCGGGTGTCATTTGACATATACCCATGGCATGTGTGAGCAATATATCATTTAGTGACAACTTTGTGTAAAAAAACAAAAAAAAAATAATAATAATATATTTCCCGGAACTTGTGGCAAAATATAAAATATTCCATGGACTCACCATGCCTCTCAGCAAATAGCTTGGGGTGTCTACTTTGCAAAATGGGGTCATTTGGGGGGTTTTGTGCTATCTTGAAATTTCAGGGCCTCCGAAACTGTGATGGGTAGTCAGGAGTGAAATCAACAATTTACGCCATTAGAAAACCTAAAGATGGAGATTCATTTTCGGGGTCCCGTACACAGCTAGGCTCCCAAAAAGTCTCACACATGGGGTATCCCCATACTCAGGAGAAGCGGCAGAATGTATTTTGGGGTGTCATTCCACATATACCCATGTCATGTGTGAGAAATTTATCTTTTAGTGACAACTTTGTGTTAAAAAAAAAAATAAATTGTAATTTTCCCAAAGCTTGTGGCAAAATATAAAATATTCCATGGACTCACCATGCCTCTCAGCAAATAGCTTGGGGTGTCTACTTTGCAAAATGGGGTCATTTGGGGGTTTTGTGCTATCTTGAAATTTCAGGGCCTCCGAAACTGTGATGGGTAGTGAGGAGTAAAATCAAAAATTTACGCCATTAGAAAACCTAAAGATGGAGATTGATTTTCGGGGTCCCGTACACAGCTAGGCTCCCAAAAAGTCTCACATATGTGGTATCCCTGTACTCAGGAGAAGCAGCAGAATATATTTTGGGGTGTAATTACACATATACCCATGGCATGTGTGAGAAATTTATCTTTTAGTGACAACTTTGTGTTAAAAAAATTTTTTTTTTTTTTTTAGTCATTTTTCAAACACCTGTGACAAAAGAATTAAATATTCAATGAGCTCAACATGCCTCTCAGAACATTCCTTAGGATGTCTACTTTCCAAAAAGTGGTAATTTGGGGGGGTCTTGTACTGCCCTGCCATTTTAGCACTTCATGAATTGAGATAGGCAGTCAGAAATTAAAGCTGCGTAAAATTTCAGTATTTACACCATAGTTTGTAGACGCTATAACTTTTGCGCAAACCAATAAAAATACGCTCATTTAATTTTTTTTGTCAAAGACATGTAGCTAAATATATTTTGGCCAAAAAAAATGACATAAATTGAGTATATTGGATATTTTTTAAAAGACAAAGTTGAAAATGTCATTTTTTTTGCAAAACTTTTGCTCTTTTTTTATTAATATCGCAAAAAATAAAAAGCGCAGAGGTGATCAAATACCACCAAAAGAAAGCTCTATTTGTGGGGAAAAAAAGGACGTAAATTTCGTTTGGGTACCACATTGCATGACCGCACAATTGTCAGTTAAAATCGCACAGTGCCGAAGCACAAAAAGTGGTCTGGACGGAAGACAGCAAAATCCTCCGGTGGTAAAGTGGTTAAAGATTAGTGAACCAGGCAATGTTTTTCTGTCCTTTTTCAAAAATAATTTGCAAGCTTTTGTTTTAAAAGGGCATAGATAACTGGGCATTGCCATGTAGAATTTGTGCCAATGCAATTTTTAAAAAAATAATATAATTTATTTGGGAAAGGATCTTTCGATGCCAATCCTTTAAATAACATGTTTTGAGGATGCCTTCAAACCTGCACATAAAATTGCAAAGCAGTACAATGTAGAGAATGTTTATATTAAAGGACATGCCAACAGGATGGAGAGTGGCCACGTGAAAAGCAACATATATACGAACTAAAAGGCTGAAAAACTTTGTTCATGCTTGTTACAGCTGCACCCTCCCCCCAAAAAACAAAAAAAACTCTCTAGCAAAACACACGAAACTGAGCATGTGCAGAATGACCCCAAGGGGACTGGGGGACTGTGGAAGAAGGGGAAGAATCAGAGAAGACAGGATCAAACAGCCTTTTTACATAATGGGCAGGATTATTTCTCTTAGGGCTCTTTCACACGGGCAATCCGATCAGATCCGCCTGTCAGTTTTTTTAGGCGGATCTGATCGGATCCTCCATGCAGCTCTATGGGGCAGCGGATGTCAGCGGAGACACCTCAGCTGACACCCGCTGCCATCCGTATCCGATCCTGTTCGTGAAATCTGGACAAATGGAAACCCTATTTTTCCATCCGTTCAGGGATCGGATCGGATGAGAGTGGACAGGCGGTCCGCTCTCATCCGATCCCCCATAGAGAGCAGCGGGAGCTGTGACACCTCCCTCTCTGCACTGCAAGCTGAGACGGAGCTGTCATCCGCCGGCTCAGCGGGGATCGGCGGATCGATCCCCGCTGAGCAGCACGGATCCGCCTACGGAGGCGGACCGTGTGAAAGAGCTCTTAGGTTCCATAGTGAGTAGAACAAGCATGCTTAACTGCATATACAGACTGATTTTATTGTTGTGGGTTTAGTAACACTTTAAGGAACACATGGCCTAGATCAGCCTCAAGTTTATGGAGTGAGATCCTATGATGCAGGAGTGAGGGTAGAAACACCCAGTCATATGCTGCCATGGAGTTATTTGGTAAAGGAAATGTATGGTATGTTTTTAACAGGGGATTTTCAGTTTTTATTAAAGCTAGAAAGTTGTTAGTAAGGTGCAATTTTTGCAGCACTGGGGCCATAGCTCAGTACTCAGAAGGGACATTTATATCATTTCCATCAGAGCTTTCTCTAGGTGTCTTGTTTCCTCTCTCAGTCTATAAACACACTGGCTTTATAACCACTAGTGCCCATAGAATATCATTTGCATTAGAATAAAATTAAATACAGAATGCAACACACATTTGCATACAAATTCAATGAAATACAGAAAACATGCATGATTTTACAGTTCATAAAGGAGAACCACAGCCAGGGGCTTCAGGTTTTGGGGCTATTAAGTTAAAGCATGTATGACTGTGATCTGTCATTTAAAAAGTCCTTTGCCAAGCAGGCCAGCTGTCTGTATGCTTTGCTGGTACAAAAGCATTGGAAAATTGACTTTAATCTCTCTAAAAGTGAGTACTATTATTCCACCTGGGCTATCTGGATCCAGTTCAAAGACGCTAATGTATATGAAAACAGGCTCCATAGCTGAGCTGTAATGATTTAACTAACTACATGCTTAGAACCATTTGATTTATACTTACTTTGAAATACTGACATATTTTTTTTTTCTAGCTTTTTTCTTATTATGTCCCTTTTCCTCTAACTTCTTCTCTTCTTCATTTATGCTGCTTATACTGTATATATACTATGTAATAAAACTAGAGTTCACATACTATATGTTATACTTCTTGAAAAAAAAAAAATTTGTATAAAATTGCATTGTGTCTGTACTACATGTTGAACTGTCCCTTGTGTAATGTAACATTTAATATTGTTTTAACATATTTCTTTAGGCATCTTGTTAACCTTAGGATTTTTTTTTTCTGTGAAATTTTTATTGTAGCCATCCTGTTATCAGAGAGAGAGAGACACTTAGAGAAACAGCCATGGGGTGGTAACAATCTTGGGTTATTGAGCATTTATGTCCCCTCTGGCAACCATTAGGAGGTTCATGGCCAGTGGTTCATATTGGGGAAAAATATAAAAGGTTTGGGGTGTTGCCTGGAAGGGACCTGTGGTCTGGTGAAGTGTTTGGAGTTATTTGTGCTGAGTGAGTCACAACCTGTTTGGGACTTAGATCAGAATCCTCCCTGCCTGGTAAAGCACCCAAGGCCACAGTCTTGCTTGAGGTGGATTAAAGTCTGCTGTTAGAGGGCCCTGGAACTCCCTTGGATGGAGGAGAAGTGCAGGGGAGTCTGGAAACGATGTTGCATGGAGTGGGGAATGATACACTAATCATCTCTCCCTGTGAGTTGGGGCAATAAAACTTGAAAAAGACTAAAGTGACTGGCGTCCATCATTGCTGCGACTATTTCCACTGTGGCCATGGATCCACCCTTGGGTAATGTAAACCTGCCTCTGCGCTGGGGATTCTTCCTTCCCCCTTGGCATTACATTATCTTCTTATATATAGCTTAACAGAGATAAATGTATGCACTGTTTTAATGCAAGTTTTGGTAGGATAATAACTAGTAAGTGGCATAAAAAAACACATAAAAGTCAAATTGTGATTCATAGTATGCTCGTGAGGTTAGAAAGGATACTGAGCTTTCCAGGTTTCAGCATCAGTTTAACCCAGGTTTTAGGTAACACCTGGGTGACATGATGTCATGCACCAACCGTGACAAAAATGTTCTTTAACTTCACACTGTCACTATCCTCTAGATCTCAAGATGAGCCACTATATTTTGTTGCCCAAAACAGTTATTCGGGAGCCCCTACTACTGTGAATGTGTTTAGGCCTTCCACTAAGTGCTCAATCAATTCTTATTGGTAAACTGGAAATTATTTGGTTTTTTTATGGCTAGTAAACACAGCTAGTAAACACACACACACACACACACACACACACACACACACACACACTAATTAAAAGTGCTTCTAATATTTAGAATAAAAATTGAGTAATTTCGAAATATATGTGAAGCCATGGTGCCCCCTTTAAGTTAACTCTGCAAAATGTGGTCCCTAACTTTAAAGGAGTTGTAAAGGCAGAAGGTTTTTTTTAATAAAACGCCTTCTGTGTGCAGCAGCCCCCCCTCAGCACCCCATAATACTTACCTGAGCCCCATCTATATCCAGCAATATCCACAAGTCCCTCGGCCATCCGGGACTCTCCCTCCTGATTGGCACAGCAGAGGCGCAATTGGCTCCTGCTTCTGTCAATCAAAGTCAGTTAGCCAATCAGGAGAGAGAGGTGCGGGGCCGAAAGGCAGCCCCGTGTCTGAATGGATACACAGAGCTGTAGCTTGGTTTGGGTGCCCCCATAGCAATCTGCTTGCTGTGGGAACACTCGACAGGAGGGAGGGGCCAAGAGCAGCGAAGAGGGACACGAGAAGAGGAGGATACGGGCTGCCCTGTGCAAATTCACTGCAAAGAGGAGGTAAGTATAACATGTTTGCTGTAAAAAAAAAAAAAAAGGAGACTTTACAATCACTTTAAAGTATCATATTTCGTGGAATCGACTACAATGCTGCAATGTAAGCACAGGCTTACCGTGTAGCCTCATCCTCCCTAAAGTCACATGCAAAACAACTATATATTACCTTTAAGACAGTGGGGGAGATTTACTAAAACGGGTGCACACAGAATCTGATGCAGTTATGCATAGTAACCAATCAGCTTCTAGCTTCAGCTTGTTATATCAAGCTTTGAGAATAAAACCTAATAGCTGATAGCTGATTGGCTACGGTGCACAACCGCACCAGTTTTAGTAAATCTCCCCCCCCCCCCTGTTTTGGTCAACTTGTCAGATATAGGAAACCTCAACTGAAAAACTTGACAAGGAACCATGCATTATACATGTGCAGTACCTCTCTGCAGTCCCATTATGTAATGGGGCAATTCTATATTGTCAGGAAACCAGGTCACAGTATGCAGTGGAATGAGGCTTACACAATAAATATTGTGGGGCTGTCTTTAGCCTTTTGGGCACTGTTTAGCTCCCTTATACACTGCCAGTTACCCCAACATATTTACATGGAAACACTGTGTGCTTTTGTAGGTGCTTTTTGTGCTACCCCACAAACTTGTCTGTATGTGTAAGGAGCAGGGAACAGTGAAAACAGTGTTGCCCACAGCTGCCAACAAGAAATGCTTGACTTTTAAGTGGTAGCAAACTCTGTTTTTGTTTTACCAACAGGTAAGCCTATAATAAAGCTTGCCTGTAAGTACTATAAATACCTCCTAAATGTGCACAGTTTAGGAGATATTTACTTGTGTAGCAGCCAGTGATGTCACCAGTGCATGCGCTCTGAAAGAATAGTGCGCCCATGGCCTTCCCTAACAGCTCTGTGCGGTAAACGATGGCTCCCATGTGCATGTCTGGGAGTAAGAGAATGTTACGAGCACACCAAGGATCTCCAGAATGAGTCCAAAGCTTTATTCAGTGATCACATTATTACAACTGATTGCAACATTTTGGAGCCATGCAGGACCCCTTCATCAGGCATGTGACGTGCCTGTTGAAGGGTTCCTGCGTGGCTCCGAAACATTGCAATCTGCTGTAATGATGTGATCGCTGAATAAAGCTTTGGACTCCTTCTTGAGATCCTTGTTGTGCTGCTGACATTCTCTTGCTCTGATTAGACACGGTTCCAGCCTGCGGTTGCTTCAGCACCCACTTATATGCACAGCCATTTTTACAGGAACGTGTGCACTGGGAATAGTGCATTGGAATGCTCAGGAGATACATCATCACAGCTCGGCCATTCAAGCCGCAGAGCCCAAGAACCAGGAAGGAGGACCAGGTGAATATGGAAGCCCTGTCAGTGGTGACAGCACACCGCTGGAGGGCTTCTTTTTATGGTTTTACAGTGTACTACAACTTTAAAGCAGCTGAGCTCATTAATGGCAGGGGAAAAAATGGCACATTTCTGTGTGGTAAAGGACCAGTTTACTGCATCCACAAATTATTTTATGGTTTTTTTTTTTCATACAGGCATGCAAAAAATATAAGAGGGTAAGTACTGTTGAAAAACTATTCTGAATAATCAGCATGTTTGAACTGTTCATATATATGCTGTAAAAAAATGGAAAATAAAAACACAAACAAAAGGCATTCCTAGTCTCAACCCTGCTTTCAACGGTGTATTTCAAAAGTATATTTTATGTGTTAAGATGAGAAGGAAAATTGACACTTTTTCAAATATATTACTTGTGCAACAAAGTGATGAATCAGTAGTCAGCATTATCAGGCCTTGTTTATAGATCACACTTGGGAGATCAGATGGGTTATAAAAAATGCAGGTATCAGGTAAAAAGCTTTGCAAAACTGTGCATGATAAGGGAAAAGGAGTTTGTACTCTCTGTAGCAAAAGTATACAGCAAGTCACAGTTTCTTTTAAAGGGAAAACTGCAGTATTTATCAGTTAAGTAACCAATATGTATTATATTATATTATTATAATACATATTATTATATGTATTATAATAATTATATGTATTTATATGTAATATAAATTATTTATATTAAATTTATATATTATTATTTGTATTATTATGTATTTATTATTTATTATTTATATATATTTATTATTATTTATATATTATTATATATTATTATTTATATATTATTTATAAATTATTATAATACATATAATCATTATATGTATTATAATAATTATATTATAAGTATTATATGTATATATTAGTTAAGTATCAATATGTGTCAAAGAATATGTGTTTCCAATCACTTAAATCTAATAAAAGCTCCAAAGAGTTACTCCACTTTTGCTGAAAAAACAAAAAAACAAACAAACAAACTCATTTGGGTGATCCATGCATATTACAAGGATTTTAACAAACTTTGTTGCAGATTCCTGTCTTTTGTTGTGCTGAAGACAAATCTGTCTGCTATTCTTTGTATTTTGGTTATTGATTATGAATGGGAACTGCTTTTTATTATTTTTCAGCCAATGTATCTGCATCGCTCTAATGAGTGGCAGGGTCTATGTTTCTTTAGAAGTGAATAACCATTTAGGAGCATCTCACCTTGACTGAAATGTTTGTTGCAGTGGATACCTAAAATTTGATTTGTATATTTGTGTAGAATTCTGGGAAGATAAGTGAGCCAATCACACAAGCAGGAAAATACATTTCTTAGGTTGTTCCATACACTAACTATATACTGGATGCCTTCAGGTTGCCATATTGCATTGAATTTTACAGAAAGTTACAGTGGCTGCAGTTTGGAAAGGCAATACATTTTTAAAAACATTAAATTACAATAAGGCTTGTCTCACAATTGCATAATGCTTTATTATTTCTTTTTTATTTGCAATATTTTGTTACCCTTTAAAGGTGAACTCCATTCATACACAACAATACAGTTAGGTCCATATATATTTGGACACAAGCACCATTTTCGTTTTTTTCAGATATTTACCAAAACATATTCATGCTATAGTTATATAGAGGATATGGTCTGAAAGTGCAGACTCTCGGGTTTGATTTGAGGATATGTGCATCCAAATTGGAGGAAGAGTTTAGAAATGACAGTTCCTAAGAATAGCCATCCCCCTTTTTCAAAGGACCAAAAGTAATTGGACAATTGAATCAAAAGCTGTTTCATGGCTTCATCAATTAAGCAGGTAAAGGGTCTGAAGTTAATTCTAAAGCCCCGTACACACGTACCGATTGTAGGCCGAAAATGTTCGGCCGCCGAACGATCGGCCGATTTTCGGCTTGTTAGTATGATGCTTCCGACAGCCGACATCGCACTTTCGGCCGAACAGAATCTGTCGTGCAAGCATTAAAATTTTTGTATGCCGACACCAGAACGGCCGATTGTTCGCCAGTCAGTACAGATTTCGGCCGACAGACAGCAGATTTGCAAGACTGAGCATGCTCAGAAAAGAAAAAAGACAAGGAAAGTTAACCATCACATGACATCACTTCTGCAGTCGGCTGTTGTTGGCCGACAAAATTCGTGTGCAGTCTTTAGCACTTTTCAACAGACAAGACAGCCCTCGGACAAAAGACGGCCGATCGTTCGGCCGACGATCGGTACGTGTGTACGGGGCTTAAGTGTGGTCTTTGCATTTGGAATCTATTGCTCTGAACCTAAATCATGCGTTCAAAGGAGCTGTCCATGCAAGTGAAACAGGCCGTTGTAAGGCTTCAAAAATGTAGGAGTGGCTAAAAAAACAGTTTGGTACATTCTGAGGAAAGAAGAACGCACTGGTGAGCTCAGAAACATAAAAAGGCCTGGACTTCCATGGAAGACAACAGTGGTGGATAATTGCAGGATCCTCTCAACAACATCCAGACAAGCGAAGGACACTCTCCAGGAGGTGGGCGTATCATTGTGAAAGTCTACAAGACTTCACAATAGCAAATACAGAGGGTTCACCACAAGGTGCAAACCATTCATAAGCCCGAAGAACAGAAAAACCAGATTCGACTTTGCCAAAAAACATCTAAAAAAGCCAGACCAGTTCTGGAAAAGCATTCTTTGGATGGGTGAAACTAAGATTAATCTGTGCCAGAATTACGGGAAGAAAAAAATGTGTAGAAGGCTTGGAACAGCTCATGATCCAAAGCACACAATATCATCTGTAAAACATGGTGGGGGCAGTGTGATTGCATGGGCAAGCATGGCTTCCAGTGGCACTGGGTCATTGGTGTTTATTGATGATGTGACAGAAGACAGAAGCAGCCGGATAAATTCTGCAGTGTTTAGAGATATACTGTCAGCCCAGATTCAGCCAAATGCAGCAAAGTTGATTGGATGGCGCTTCACAGTACAGATGGGCAATGATTTAAAACACACTGCAAAAGCAACCCAGGAGCTTTTGAAGGAAAAGAACTGAAATTATCTGCAATGTACGAGTCAATCAACTGATCTCAGCCCAATTGAGCATGCATTTCACTTGCTGAAGTCAAAACTAAACTTCAGAAATACTCAAAAACAAGAACAACTGAAGACAGCTGCAGCTAGAGCCTGACAAAGCATCAGAAAGGAGAAAACCCAGTCTTTAGTAATGTCCATGGGTTCCAGACTTCAGGCAGTCATTGCTAGTAAAGGATTCTCAACAAAATATTAAAAATGAACCTTTTTGCTCATGATTATATAATTTGATCAATTACATTTGAGCCCCAGAAAACGGGGGGACAGTGTATAAAAATGGTTGGAGTTCCTAAAATTTGTACTTAATATTTATGTTCTCAACCCCTTGAATTAGAGCTGAAAGTCTGCACTTCAAATTCATTTGGATTGTTTCCTTTTATTTTTTTTTTCCAGTGGCATACATAGCCCAAAGTATGAAAATCGTGCCTGTGTCCAAATATATTGTATATGGACCTAACTGTATGCGTTAATGCAGCCCTGTATTTGTTAAAACATAATTTCATTTTTTTTTTCTTTAATGCAAGCAGTATTATTACATGAATTTGACTTTAACAGTTTTTACACTTGCATGATGATGCATATTGCATCAAAGCAGCCCATTTACTTTGAATAAGCTCTAAACACAGCTGAATGCATAAAATATGGCGCCTGCACAATTTATTTAATGCAGTACACCCAGAGAACATTCAGATCTGGGGTGCCATTCTTACTGTATATGTGCCATGAGGGGTCATTCAGAGTTATGTAAAATTTCTATATGACATCCTGTCATATGATTTTATAGGAGTATACTACTTTAATAGAGTCAACTACTATTTTTATAATAACTTTTGAGAAAACTTACTGTTGCAATGTAATAGACATTACAGAGAAACTGAACTCAAATATTACATTTTCTGTGCAGGTATGGGAGCATTTGTATATATAATTATTATAATTCCATTATTATCTCTAAGTTAAATACATTTTTTTTTGTTTACCTGTCCTGAAACCTTCATTATTTCTTATAGCTAAACTTAAAGGCTATGTTTACCTTTAGGAACATGTTACACGTTTCACCCATACTTTGGGTGTAACATATTCCTAAACATCCATTCACCCCTGCCCCCCCCTGCCTGTGAGCGTGGGGTTTCTCTCCCCCAGAGTCGTTGTCTCATGTCCCTCTATTATTATTATTATTTTTTTTTTTTAATGGTCCAGCTAGCCCCCCCTCAAAAATTAAAATTCAGCAGCCAAAAATGCTGTAGGCGCTGACTTTTAGTATAAGGACACTTACCTGCCCCTGGATCTAGCAATATCTTCATCTGAGCCAATTTTTAAATCGGCTTAGGGGACAGGTGCTGACATCTGAAGTAAGGGAAACAGGAAGGGAAGCCTTGCGGCCTTACAGCCAGTTACCTACTGCGCATGCGCAGGTCGTGCTGCGGCTTGTGAATGGTCCCATAGTCTACTGGGACCTGTGACGTGTCCCAAAAATCTGTGGGGGAAGGAGGGGGTCGAACTTCCAGTTTAGTTAGCTGTGGGGGTCTGAGTTGAAAGTGGGAGTGAGTATCTGTCAAAACCAACCCCCCCAAATGTGCCAAACGTGGCAGTGGAGGGTGCAAACAAGTGAAGCTTCCCCTTTTGGGTGGAGCTCCGCTTTAAGGTGAACAGAAGTGAAAATATATACTGTATATTGTGCTACCTGCCCGCATCCCGGACGCACTACACAGCCAGTTCTATGATCTTTCTGCTGTTAAAGAATTCCAGGTATCACATTTTTTACATAGTTACATTTTTCCAGCTGCCTTGCAGATTTAAAGCAGTACTAATGGCTAATTTGTGTCCATAAATACATTTATCTAAATCACTTTAGCACAGTACAATAAATCATTTCTTTCCAAATGGTCCAGAAACACATTAGGGTCACAGACTCTTTTTCCCTGAACTTCCTTTTGTAGAGTGTGAACTAATAACTTAATTGAAAGTAACTTGATCCCCCATGTCCCATAATTCATAGAGCTACGGCAAAAGCCTTCGCCATGCCAGTAGGCCCTCCCAGGAATGCACATGAATGGATGACTCTATTGTGCCCTGCAAGAAAATGGAGCCAGAGCCACCCAAAAACCTGGAAGCAGGGGCAACGAGGGAAGGACTGGCCAAAACCGACAAAGTCAAGCTTGAAAAGAAGAGGCAGCAAAAAGTAAAGTGTTGACTTCAGCAGCTGAAATTGATAAGAAACTTAGGATGTAATATCACCTTAAAAAGCAATATTAGAAGTAAAGGATCTTAGAGGAAATGTTTTTGCCCTGGCATTTGGTGCAAGACAAATTACGTTTTTATCATCTCATAAATCATCAAATAATTTTGTTCTTTTCTAGATATAACTATATCAGCAGGTTCTTACATGGTCCCTTTAGAGACATATTGCTGCTGCAAACACAGCAAAGCTTAAAACTAAATGCATTTGTTTGATTTGCAATGTTGTTTATAGTATACTTTAATGTAAATGACAAATGTAAAAACATATTTGACTTTATGCTTATATATATATATATAAAGTGCCTCAAGCAGCTAAGGTATCTAATTATATTCAGAGAAGTGGGTAAATGCGTCTTGTGCACACTCTGAACTTAGTTCCCCTTATATAATACATATAATACAAAATTCAATGAATATATATGCAGCCCTTGGGCTGCTAATTTGTAATAAAATAAGATAAGGTTTCCATGTTTCAGTAAGCCATTATACTTCTTAAAGTGCAAATAACAGAACAGAAACATGAAGGAAAGATAAATAGTTCTTTGAACCACAAAGGTAGACCGTCAAAATGTATTGGCCCAAATACTGTATGCTTGGAAAATCTGATCCGATTTTACTATTGTGTAGAAACCATACTGGAAGAATCAGCTACTGCTTGTCTAACATGCAATGTATTTTATTCTGCTCAAAAAGCGAATTTACCAAGTACATGATGGAAGATGACAAAACAAAAACAATGGGGTTGATTTACTAAAACTGGAGAGTGCAAAATCTGGTGCAGCTCTGCATAGAAACCAATCAGGTTTTATTGCTAAAGCCTAATTAAACAAGCTGAAGTTAGAAGCTGATTGGCTATCATGCACAGCTGCACCAGATATTGCGCACTCCAGTTTTAGTAAATCAACCCAATTGTAACAAGTGCAAGACACTTCAATAGGGAACATGCATATACACTCCCAGGAAACAGACTACAGATCCCTCTTGTTAGACACACCAGGTCACATACCTGTTATATTGCTTTTGGCTACACTTGAAGTAGAAGTGAACGTATATCCCTGTATCCCAGAACATTGGGTGCAGGCTTATCCTGATACCAATCCAGAGGGCTAGTAAGCATATGGAGGAAAGGATCGCCGCTATTATCAATCAGCCCAGGTGAACAAATGATAAGGAGCGGCCTCAGCCTACATGTTTCCACCACACTAAATACCCTGATGTATTTTGCCCTGGCCATTGGGGCTTAATCTAATGACTATGACTAGGTCCCGGTGGGTGGGGAGAAATGCATCAGGTTAGATGATGTGGTGTGATAGAGACACGTAGGCTGAGGCCGCTTCTTCTCATTTGTTCACCTGGGATAGTGGGGAGTAACATAGATGCTTTCCACTTTACACCAGGCCACATAGTTGCATGGTAGATAGCTAGCTCCCAATTGTCCCTCATTTTATTGACTGTCAGTTTGACTCAGAATCTTCTGCCCTTTTTCCTGCATGTATATAAATAATTTTACATTTTCCTTACTTAAAGAGTAAAGCCTGCCATAAACCAAGCAAATATTGACTGGTTCATTAGGAACTTTAGCTGTGGGTGGCCCTGTTTGCAATCTCTCTCCTGACATCCTTCAGAGTGAAAATCAAAAGAGCTGGGTAGAAAATTGGTTAACATCCAATCAGATGCAAACATTGTCTGAGTATTCTGACAGCTCTAGGTGCTGAGTATCAGAATACAATACTCAGCAGGAGTTGCTGTCAGAATGACAGAAATCTTAGATTGTATGTTCACTTAGATATTCACTTAACTAAAGCCTACATGTGCGGCATGCTAGGATCTTTGGTTTGGTTTACATCATGCACTCTTTTTTTTCCCCATGCACCATTTGCATAGCAAAATAAAGAAAACCCATTATTTTCTATAGGAGTCAATAGTGCAAGCATAAGGGCATAGGAAAGGAATCCCAGATCACATATTTTGCATGTGAATAAAATCAGATTTTTAAAATAACTGTTTGGTCTATCCCTACTGTACAGCATTAGCAGTATACTAATTAGTTTTTCACATTTTTCATGGCTCATAAAAAAGAAAAAAAAAACAACAAATTATATGGTAAACTTCCATTTCATACAATATTGTGAACTTTACTCAAGTGCATATAGCATCTGTTGTATTTACAATTTAACCAATCTCTCCCAAGACAACTAATTTGCCCCAAATGAATATGTGTTGTTGCTCTTGTCATTATGGAGCAAATCTTTAATTTCTGTATCATATCATTCACATGAAATGTCTTTAAATATGTTCCCGATCCATGATTTGTCCTGCATACGATCCTCTGAGGACCAATTGTGCTATACATTTCCTATAACGTGAATGACTCTGATATTTCTAGGCAATTGAAAGTAATGCCACAAGAGAATATGAATTGTATAGTTACAGACCATTTCCAGTCATCTGTTTTCACACCATTAGCGTCTAGGTCATTAATCTGATAGAAAACGATTAAAGTATGATGGTCCTAGGAAACTATTATTCATATTAGAGATAGGATTTAATAAAACACCTCTTAAAAACCAAGACAACTGATATATTTTTTTTAATACAAAGTACCTGATTTACTAAATTGAAAGGCTCGCTTAACAGATCATTGATTCCTGGAGATATGCAGTGATGTCCTTCTCAGGTGAACAAAAAATTAATAACACTGTGAAGTGCATACCTGTGTGCATATATTGCTATGTCAATCATTGGTCTGGACTGTGCGTACCCAAATTCACAAATGTATGCACCCCCATGAATAGAAATTTGCAGCGTATATTTATTATTAAGGCGAAAATATGGTCAAAACAAGAAATATATTGTATATGATGCATATGATTCTGTCACTAGAATTAAAAAAGAATTAAAGCCCCAGATACTCACCTTTACTCCAACATCAGTGAGGTCCTTCGATGCTGACCTCTTCTCCCTGGCTTTATCTGGATGCTCAGCCTTTGACTGTCTTTATTGGCCAGTGCAGGATGAAATAACTTTCTTGCATGCACAGAAGTTCATTCATCCTGACACACAGGCACTGTACCAAAAATGAACCCTGTGCTGCACATGGATTGCTCAGTGTACATTTTAAGGAAGACATCAAACAGGAAGATAAGTTTAATTTATTGCGGAAAGGAAGAAGACAGCAGTTTTTGTTCCCCGTAACATAGTTTTACCTTGTGTTGATCTTTCTTGTAGACCTGTTATTTTTCTACTTCCATCAACAGACCAATCTGTCCGGGGAAAGTGGCAGTTAGAAGATTATTGCAAATAATTTAATACTGTGGAGGATGCTTACAAAGGTCAGCTTTTCTTTATATGGTTTAAACTTTGTTTTTCTCTAAAAAGTGTTGCTGTAGCTGCATAAAAACTTAGCTGGAGTTAGGCTTTGATGTTTGTCGCTTGTTGCTTACTTAATCCCTTGGAGCCTTCCGGCCCTGTAAGTGGTTAAGATTTTCAGGAGGCGAGACTGGGCTTATGATCATGTAAGCACTGTGATTAGCTGTCTCTGATCGGGAGCTTTGCGTTAGCTGCCGGTAACTGTGCCAGGAGCACGTAGGGCACATGCTCTCGGCACAGGTGTATTTGCATTGATATACGCAAATATGTGGCTGCTCGGCATCAAGGCCCATCCACCGAGAGGCTGCATATTTGCTGGCACCAAAAGGTTAAAGTGATTGTAAAGAAACAACAAAAATTATTTTGCACAGAGTGGCCTCGATCCTCCTCTTCTGGGGTCCCCCTTCAGTGGTCTGCTCTCCTCTTTTTCTCTGTGTGCCAGCATAGGAAGCTTCCTATGGTGGCACAAATGCAGCGTCGATCTTGGGCACGGCTCCCCTAGACAGCAGCGGGAGTTATTGGCTTCGCTGCTCTTACTGAGTCCACTGAGGAGGGAGAGAGAGAGAGCAGTGCCATTGCTCTCAAGCATAGCACTGGATCGAGATCAGGCTCAGGCAGGGCAGCCTTCAGAAATTTTGGAACCCTTTTCACAGCTTTAGGCCTGGGCCCCCCGGTCTTGATCACCAACATTCCCCAGGGCCCACCCACTGGCTGTCCTACTGAATCCACCCACTGGCTATCCCAGTCCTTCAACCAGTCACTTACCAACCTCTATATAAGACCCACTGACACCCACTCACCTCTGTATAAGACCTTCTGACACCTACCTACCGTTATATAAGACCACCTGACACCCATTTACCCCTGACACCCACTTACCTCTATATAAGACCCCTGGACACCTACCTATCTCTATATAAGACCCCTCAAAATCTACCTACATCTGTATGAAACCCCCTGACATCTAAATACCTCTATACAACCCGTTTAGACCCCCCTCTATATTTACAGATCCCCCATCACCTTGAATTGTGATCAGAGATGCCCCTCCCTCCTATCAAGGAATACTGACCCCCTCAGGAGAAGACCCCTGAACAGGAGGAGTGCATGGGGGCGATTAAAAAAAATGAATCCAAGATTGCAGACAAATACAGGGATACCCCCAACCAGGGATACAGGAACCACCTTCCCCTGCAGCTAAATGGACTGCAGTAAATGGTCCAGAGGGGACCCTAACATAGACCCTCTCTGCCCTACCCTTTCCAGGAGAATCCAGCAGGGAGGACTGCAGGAGGGTGATCAGAGAGGACACCAAAACAGATTCCCCCTCCAGGAGAAGGAGATCCCCAGCTAGGAGGACAGCTGGGGGATGATCAGAGGGGACCCCAACACACACCCCCTGTCCATCCTTCTCCAGCAAAGGAGACTCACAGCTAGAAGACCTGCAGCCAGCTGCCTTCCGAGGCCGCCTACGTGATGGAGATAGTGATAGTGAGAGCTGACGGGATCTGTACTGGAGCTGCGGAGGGGACAGAGGAAGACTCACAGTACCGGAGCAGGAGGAAAAAATCCTGCATTGGCTTTGCTGCTCCCACTGCTCACTCTGCTGGCCTCATGCATTCTTCTTTCCTTGTAGACAGGAAGGAAAAACCCGGCGCCTGTCGGGAAGTATCACTAGTCCCTGTCCTGGTCTGCAACAACAACTCCTTGGTTGGGGCCCACGCCTGGCCCCTCGTTACTCCCGAGCCCCATACATGTGTATAGGTTGCCCCCCCCCCCCGATGGCAGCCCTGGGAACAGGTAAGTATTTATCGGGGGCTGCACATAAAGGTTTTTTACCTTAAAAAACTGAAAATGCACATAAAAAAAAAAACGTAAAGCCTTTACAGCCACTTTAAAGTCAATCTAAAACTACATGTTCATCTACAACTACCTTGTCCACATTAGGAAAACACTGTTGTGCAATTTTGCTGCAGAAGCAACAGGGTTGTCACCCTGTTAAAGGTAGATGTTGAAAAAAACAGAACTACTGGGAGGACCAACAGGTAATAAAAACTATGTCATAGGGGGAAAAAAGTGTGAAAAATTTTTAAAGAACATATTACAATTTACTGGGTTTTTTTTTTCCTGCATTTTTAGGGGAAAATATTAAGACACAAATTAAATAGTTTATATCTGACTAGTTTCAAATTTTCCTTAAAATTGTCGCTCAGCAGAGCACATGAAAAGTCCAATCTTGATTTGAGCTTTATGTATTAAGCACAGATTTGCAGGGGCTTGGCCTTTGCTGGCAACATTTTCCTAGTAAATCTGGAATAGCATAAATAGTTAAAAATCATATTTAATCAAATATTTTTTTTCTCTTTGGTATGTGCTAAAAATTAATTTAGATGTATTTTTTTTTTTTAGTTTTGGACACAGTAGGGAACAATCGGAACCAATATCAGTTTTTATTTATGAAGTGATTTTTAACAACTGCATTAAATAGTGTTTTTTTTTTTTAATCTGCCTGAACCTTAGCTTTAATGTGGCACCTAATAATAACATACTGACTGAAAAAGTAATTTGGAAACTTGGACACAGGCTTTTCCAGATTTCATTTCACTATCACAGTACTAATGAAAAACAAAGCCATCATAAATAACACACTTGTCTGTACATTATCATAACAAGCCTCTAAAAGTATAAATCAGGTGACATTTGGTGTTACAGCAAATCCCCGTCTTTCCTTCTGACTTAGCCTTTGGGTTTCTGCAGGTGTTGTCTAGTACATAAAGTATTACTATCAAAACCACATGCCAGCATTGTGAATCATTAGAGCCAGCATGTCCAGTGAAGCATTGCAATCACATTAAGGAAAATAAGGACATCTATTGGGCTGTGCAGAAAACATTGAAACGCACAATCACCCTAAGCTACTGCAAATCATGTTCAAAGGGCATTGATGAACAACTCTGTGCTGGCGAAAACACTTTGCCTAGATAAATGGGAGTTGTAGGACCGTGCAATGAGTAATACAGCGTACAAAGTAAATGCACACTGCAACCAAGTTATGTCCATCTTTTCTGAGCTGGAGGCATTTGAAAATCTTTCTCAGCAGTAAACAATATGAGAATGCATACCAAGGAAAACCTTAGTAGCAAATGTAACTTTCCAGGGAGAAAGAATCCCAGTAATTATGCTCACAGCTTATCAGCTTTCCCCATATGTTGCCTCAGGGATTGAACAGGATTGAAAAAGCTAACACATACTCCTAATGTATTCAATAAAAAGCTCGGAGGTACCGAGATGGCAAAATATTGGATGATTTAATATTCCTAAGAGCATGAATATTTTATAATTTACACATATATGTTTTAACTTAATGGTTGAATTCAATTATCCCTAGCAATTGAGATAAATAGTGTGTACTATTGTTATGCATTACAAGATGAAAGCTGTATTATTGATCATCAAAATCTATCCTTGTTGCAATTTAAAATCGTAATGTAGAGACTTGTGTCAAAAGTTCATATTTATTGATTAAGGTATGCCAAGGCTTGGGTCTTCCAATATCCAGACTATAGCACTCCTGATCACAGTATGAAAAGAGTTCTCATAAACTGCAAAGACCAAAGGTGGTGAATTTTGTTGTCTTCACTAGGGATGATCGAATGGTTTGGGTCGACCATCGGTTCGACCCGAACATTGGCTGTTCGAGGTTCGGCCGAATTCCGAACTTCCTGCTGAAAAAGTTCGGAATTCGGCAACCAGAACCGACCAAAATGCAATGGGACAGGAAATGGGCTTTAAAAGCCCGTGTTTGGACCAGAACCATTAGTAAAAGCCAATTGAGGGGGCAAGAGAATGCTAGGAATGTGATTGGAGTGACTAGGGGGTCCATAGGCCAATCATTAGTGAATACGCCCCCCAGTATATAAGATAGCCCCGCCAAATTCCTAGCATTGTAATACAGGGACATGGAAGAGAGTGGAAGCAGTTCTGTTACTTCTGCTTCAAAAGTGTCATTTAGCATTTATTAGTGTGAGGAAAGGGATATCTAGTGTAGTTAGGGTGCTATTTTCTACTTTAGTTAAATGCAAAAATTTAGTTTCTGTAGGGAAAGTTTTAAGTGCCAGGGTGACCGTAATGTAGTGTAGGGTGAACTGACTCTGACTGCTATGGCAGGGTGACCAAACCCTTCCATGTCAGGGTGACTGCTATAGAGAAAACATTGTTTCTCTTAGGTCACTTCCAGAGCAGCGATATGGCTTCTCACGGTCAGCCTGCTTTTTGCTGCAGGCGTTTATAGGGATTTTTTGAGGGCAAGTTTGGAGTCAGGCATGACATCTGAACTTGTGTATAGGGGTATATATACACACACATGTCTGTATATATACACCTGCACATATATAGGTGTGAAAGTAGCAGAACACTATACTTGCGCTAATGAAATAATTAACACCAATATGTCTCTGCTCCTATAACACCTATATATGTGTATGTGTAAAATACATATAAGTGTGTGTGTATATATACCCCTATACAGAAGTTCAGATGTTTTGCATGCCTCCAAAGACCCCCAAAAAATGCCCAAAAAACGCCCGCGCCAAAAAAAAAAACGCCCAGGTGTGTTATTGCAGGGGTTTTTTTGGGCATTTTTTGGGGTCTTTGGAGGCATGCAAAACATCTGAACTTCTGTATAGGGGTATATACACACACACACTTATATGTATTTTACACATACACATATATAGGTGTGATAGGAGCGGAGCCATATTGGTGTTAATTATTTCATTAGCGCAAGTATAGTGTTCTGCTACTTTCACACCTATATATGTGTATGGGTATATATACATATAAGTGTGTGTGTATATATATACCCCTACACAGAAGTTCTGATGTTATGCCTGCCTCCAATAACCCCCAAAAAATGCCCAAAAAAACGCTTGCTACTAAACCGGCAAGGTGTGAAAAATCTCATTTTTTTAAAAAATTTTTTTCAATAATTGGCTCTCTATCAAAAATGACAATTTTTAAGAACTTTTTTTGTGTGATTAATAGTCCCTGGGGCATGAACCAGAACCCTAGGCACTTTTTAGGGGCATTTATTGGGTTTTAGGGCTTCAAAATGGTGTTTTTTGATTACCGAAATTCGGGTCCCATTGATTTCAATGGGGTTCTGAAATCCGGGCCGAACTTTTGGGAAGTTTGGGTGTTCTGGTCGAACCGAACTTTTCAAAAGTTCGATCATCCCTAGTCTTCACATGAAGCAGGCTATCATAAATCACAAAGACTCACAGGGGTTGATTTACTAAACTAAAGTTGCACCCTTCAAGTGCAGTTTCTCCATACCTTAGTAAATGATGTAAATCTTTACTTTGCAAAGAATACCCAATCACATGTAAGGAAAATAAAAAAATGCATTTTTACTTGCACATGATTGGACGATGGAAGTCAGCTGACCTTTTTCTCATTTACTAAGCTTTGGAGCAACTGCACTTGCATAGTGCAACTGCAGTTTGCAAAGTGCACAGTCTATTTGCCATTAGTAAATCAACCCCTAAGTGAAACATGTTAATCCATATGTAGACAAATATACTGTCATATCAGAAGATCAAATATTAGCAGTTATAGCTGGACCAGAAAATCTAAATGTTTACCTAAAGAATCTGCCTTCAGGGAGGCCATGTTTTAGAGGTAAATACTGTATATATTTTAATGATTTACAAAAATAAAAAAATACAACAACAGTAGGGACATAGTCCTGTACAAAGGAATACAATAAGCAACAAGGCTAGGACTTGTTTGTAGCAAGATTACATTAATTGTCTCGAGGAAAATAGAAGGTCCCATAAATTGGTAACCATTCAGGGTACACGGGTTATATACATGTAAACCCAAAAAATTAGGAATAGTGAAGGAAAGGGGAAGAGAGGAGGAGGAGAAGAAGAAAAAAAGGAGAAAGGTGGGATCAAGAGGGGCTGAGTGGTGAAGGAAAGAGCACCTTCAGCAATCCGCATGATCGAGAGGCCATGCTTTAACACATTGTATGAGACTCTACTACTAAAGCATGCTTGTACACCTCCACAACTTGCGGTTGCAAGGAGTCCAGAAATGTACAGACAGATTCAGGAATACTCTACATTGTTGTTTGTTCATGTGCTTCTGAAAGGCATTTATGAAGCAATTTGCAAAGATTTGGAACACGATGTTTGAATTTGGATGTTGTTGAGCAGTAAAGGATTTAGCCAAACCCATAGCTGACCATAAGATTGCTATGGAGCCTAGAAGCACAGTAAGCTCAGGGCTGCCTGGCTATCAATAATGAAGAGAGTAATAGTGTTTGGCTAATATATTTGGATAAAATAAATGTATATTTACTTTGGGATCCTCTTTATGACTGCTGGCAATGCCGTTACTATTCTGTATCATTAAAGAATAGATTTTTGGATACAGATTAGGGATAGAGGTGGCCCCATAAATGTGCTTGTTATAGAACCCCATCACTTAGATATTGCCTTGGGAACACACTTTACTTGCACCTATTGTTCCATTTTTTTGCACTTTGGTAAATACAGCATTTTCTATTTTACAGTGTCTGAACTGCATGTTTGTTTACACAAGTCAATGTGCATGCAAAAAAGCAACTTAAAAGCTACTCAAAAAGAGGTAAAGGGGCAAGTCAAATTTTTCTCAACAGCATTTAAACTGCACCCCATCTTCAAGTACTTTTTCCCTGAAGGTGCATAATGAAAAAAGATAAACATCCAGGAAGAAAAATGAATATTTATTTTCCCTAAACTTGAAAAAAAAGCCATTTGCAATGCTCACATTCCATGTAAATTTGCACAACAACTAAAAAGCTAATGAGTGGTAGCCTGCCAAATGGTGTTGATCCCTTTAGTACATAAAAAAGTATGTTTTGCATTGATCCTCCACTGCCAATACTAGCTTTTTTTTTTTCATATAATGTTGCATATATTTGAATCATGTTAAAATTTGTGCACTGTTCAGTAAAAAAAAACCCATGTGAATCAGAACCATACAGTTACCACCACATTGGATAACAACTCATCCATGGTTGGTTTACCATAACTGGTCACTTTTACCCCCTTTCTGCCCAGGCCATTTTTTAGCTTTTATTGCACTTTGAATGACAATTACTTACTTTCTTTTGGTGGTAACATATCACCACTGGGTATTTTATTTTTTGCTATACAGTAAACCCCCCTTCATTGCGGGGGTTACGTTCCGGACCCAGCCGCGAAAAGTGAAATTCCGCGAAATAGAAAAACCCTATTAAAATGCATTGTAGGCATGATTTTTTTACTGTCACTGTACGTGTAGAAGCATTTTAAGGTCTTTAAACACACTTTTAAAACAATAGAAACTCATTTAAACACATAAAAGATACTTAGAGACAGAGCAAGAGCTATGAAAAACACAAAAATCTTTCATTTTTAATGATTTATATAGTAAAATAACATTACAAAAAAAAAACGCGAATTACCGGGACCGCAAAAACTGAACAGCGATGTAGCGGGGGATTACTGTATAAGGAAAAAATTAACAAACATTTTGAAAAAACACATACTTCTTAGTGCCTGTTATAATATTTTGTCTATTTTGTAAAAAATGCATGTTTCTTCGTAATTTAGATGAAAATGTATTATCCTACAATGTATATTATTTAGTCTGAGTGAAAGTTATAGAGTCTACAAACTCTATACCTTGATTGATCAATTTTCATATACAGCTGCAAGAAAAAGTATGTGAACCCTTTGGAATGATATGGATTTCTGCACAAATTGGTCATAAAATGTGATCTGATCATCATCTAAGTCACAACAATAGACAATCATAGTCTGCTTAAACTAATAACACACAAAGAATGAAATGTTGCCATGTTTTTATTGAAAACACCATGTAAAAAATTTACAGTGCAGGTGGAAACATTATGTGAACCCCTAGACTAATGACATCTCCAAGAGCTAATTGGAGTGAGATGTCAGCCAACTGGAGTCCAATCAATGAGATGAGATTGGAGGTGTAGACAAATTAGAGACAAATTGTGTATAAATGGAGAGAGTTCAGCACTGCTGCTACTCTCCCTAGGAGTGGCCGTCCTGTAAAGATGACTGCAAGAGCACAGCGCAGACTGCTCAATGAGGTGAAGAAGAATCCTAGAGTTTCAGCTAAAGACTTACAAAAGTCACTGGCAAATGCTAACATCCCTGTTAGCGAATCTACAATACGTAAAACAGTAAACAAGAATGGATTTCATGGGAGGATATCACAGAGTAAGCCACGGCTGTCCAAACAAAACATTGCTGCACATTTGCAGTTGACACAAGAGCACCTGGATGTTCCACAGCAGTACTGGCAAAATATTCTGTGGACAGATGAAACCAAAGTTGAGTTGTTTGGAAGAAACACACAACACTATGTGTGGCGAAAAAGAGGCACAGCACACCAACATCAAAACCTCATCCCAACTGTGAAGTATGGTGGTGGGGGCATCATGGTTTTGGCTGCTTTGCTGCGTCAGGGCCTGGACGGATTGCTATAATGGAAGGAAAAATGAATTCCCAAGTTTATCAAGACATTTTGCAGGAGAACTTAAAGCCATCTGTCTACCAGCTGAAGCTCAACAGAAGATGGGTGTTGCAACAGGACAATGACCCAAAGCATAGAAGTAAATCAACAACAGAATGACTTAAACAGAAGAAAATACGCCTTCTGAAGTGGCCCAGTCAGAGTCCTGACCTCAACCCGAGTGAGATGCTGTGGCATGACCTCAAGAAAGCGATTCACACCAGACATCCCAAGAATATTGCTGAACTGAAACAGTTCTGTAAACAGGAATGGTCAAGAATTACTCCTGACCGTTGTGCACGTCTGATCTGCAACTACAGGAAAGGTTTGTGTATATATATATTGTAAGGGATTAGCTCGGTGGTAGGCGTATGGGTGACCCCTTTGGGGGGGGTCGGCACACAGGGAGATAGCCGAGGAGTGGTTGAAAACAATAGTTTATGGTTTATTCTTCCAATTTCTTCAAACAAGTGCATGCAGCAAAACATCAAAATAAAATAAAACAAAATAAATCCTTGCCTCTGTGGGCGGCTACCTTCTCACAGCTGGAACCTGCCTAAGAAGTCTTCCCAACCTACTGTTGGGCCGACACTGCTGATCCTACAGCAGACACTCAAATGTCCATTTGTTTGCTTTTCACACAGCACAAACATTGTCCATTGAACATGTCCCTTTGTTTTCTTTCACACAGAAACACTTCGTCTTCTCACCTTTGAGACGTCTTCACTCGTTTTTACCCTCCTGAGCGCACACCGCTTCAGGAGGTCTTCCCCATGCTCACAGCTTTCAGGGGGCACACAGGACTGTCCTCTACCCACATGGCGTCAGGATGCAGCAGTTTGTCTGCCTTCCTCTCCCAGCCCACACGGCGACAGGAGGCAGCAATCAATAGGACTTTCTCTGAACAAATTATAGAGCCTTAACTCCCTCATTCTGAACAGGTGAAGGCCTTTCAACTTCCTGCTGGCTAGCTCTGTAGCCAACACCCTATAGCAGTGATGGCTAACCTTGGCACCCCAGATGTTTTGGAACTACATTTCCCATGATGCTCATGCTCTCTGCAGAGTAGTTGAGCATCATGTGAAATGTAGTTCCAAAACATCTGGGGTGCCAAGGTTCGCCATCACTGCCCTATAGTATCAGTGAACTTTCTAAATCAGGTGGAAATGTATCTCCTTCCTGTGACTACATTCCCAGATTTACCTGACTTCCTGTCACATACCCCCCCCTCTTGTTTCAACCCTAGGGTTGGGACACAGATTTCCAGGCACGCATGTGTCAAGCACTGCTGACTCACTGATAAGCCTCCTATTATCCTCAAGCTTCCGGATGAAACTGTTTTGTCATCTTCATTGACGGATTTCTCATAAATGCCACACAGTTTGTCTCTCATCTCATATACACATTCTTCAACTGCATTTTTGGCATCATTTTGCTCCTTCTCGTTTCTGTCATCTTCATTGACAGCTTTCTCATAAATGTCAGACAGCTTGTCCCTCATAACCGTCTGTCCAATCCACCATGGAGGACCGTGATCCATAGGCAACTCAATTGGGCTAGTCTTAATGTCTTCAACATTCTTAAGACGCCTCTCTCTGCAATCCATAAATGTTTTCCACAAAACTTTGAGAACCTTTGCTTCACTAAGCTTTGTTCCAAGTAGGGACTCTTGACATCCCTCTGTGACTTGAGTTGCCTCTCCATACAGCTGTACACAATCATTGACTTTTTGTTGTAAAAGGGAATGATCTTCCTTCTTGAGCTTTGCTTGCTCTAAGATGCTGTGCAGAGGATTTTCCAATTGAGACAACAGGCTGTCACACATTTCTTCAAAGTGACCCCTGTTCCTTTTCCCAGAGATATCAATATCATTCACCAAACATTTCATATTCATAGGCAGATCTGAAGCATTTGCACTCATCAACTTCTTAAACTTTTCGCCCTCCTGAGCGAGTCGCAGTAAAGGCCTACTATTTGATTTGATATTGAGTTTATATTTCTTGCCAAACTCTTCACAGAAGAAGCCAACCAGAACATCATCAACTTTCCTTCCACCAACATATGGGTCAAAGGCAACAACACAGTTGAACCCAGCGATCTGGGTGGTATCCATTATAGACCTCCTCTCTGCATCAGTGAAGAAGCATGGAACTGCAACACATTCTTTTACAGGTTTCTTCAATGCACTTTCTGCTGAACTATTTGACCGCTCAAGGTCACCTAGTTCTTTTTCTCTATCTGAATTCCACATGGAATGCATCTCAAGATCACGATCAAACTTCTGCCACCCGTCTTTCACCAGTTCCATTTTGGAAACACTCCCTGAAAGGCACTTATTCATTTGCTTCACGTTTTCACCAACAGCCTTAGTTTTCTCCACTAGGTTTTCAGCCTGAACTGAGAAATCACCACATTTCTTACTCAGCTCCTTTGTTTGCTGAAGTTCTAATGATACATTTTCCAATGCTTGAAGTTTTTGAAGGAACGGTTTATTCCAAAGGGGTGATTCAAGCCACATGTCGTCACATTTCTGAGGCTCACTCAGGACAGACCCCAAAACACTGATCCTTTTAAAAACTGCATCAGGCACACTATCCCCTCTTTGGGACAGATCCTCTGTTGCCTGGAATTCCTCTTCCAGTTCCTGCAACGGAATCTTCATCTCTTCTACTTGCTGTTCTAAGGCTCGCTTAGACTTTTCTAGCTCCTGAACGCTTTTCACAACATCATCCTTGGAGCTGACCAATTCTTCCATTTCTGTACGCAGCTGTTTAACACTTTCTAGTTCAGCCTTACACTCTAGAGCTTCCTCCAAAGAGCGAGCCAAGAACAGGGCTTTGCTCTCGTTATCACGCACCTCCGTTTCTGCACGTGCGCGTTCTTCTGCATATTTTGCAGACACAGTCTTCTCTTCACCAAGCATCTGATCAAACTTCTTTTTCACATCTTCAACACACTGTAATGAACCAACGCTTTCTTCCATGCGTTTTTTCATATCCGCTATCTGAGCTTGCAATGTTGCGACTTGCTCTGATAGGTTTTTCTTTGCTTCCGCCTCCTCTTTTAATTGTTCCAGGAAGCCATTTTTCTCATCTTCCATTTGTTTGAGCTTTGTGCTAAAACTCAGCCTTTGACACCTCTCTTCCTGTAAGAGTTCCTGCGTGTCTTGCAGCTGCGATTCCAAGATAGAAAAATCTTCCGCAATTTCTCTAGATTTGCTGTCTGCTTGAGAAAGCTGATTTGTAACATTGTCCAACTCAACCTGCAGTCGGTTTGCCTTCTCTGACAGCTTAGCACACAATCGGTCACCTTCTGACACCTTGACTTGCGATTCCAGAAGCTGTGCCTCTACTTTTTCCCTCTTATGTTCACAATCTCCTTTTCCCTGCATAAGAGCCTTCACCTCATTGGCTAGTTTCTGGGAATGAGACTGTAATTCTGCCACACAGGCTTCTTTCTCCTTTAACTGCTGCTGGAAACGTTGGGCTTCACCTTTCCAACTTTCACAGTCTGCACGTAATTCATCTACCACATTGCTCAAAGTGGTGAGCTCATACACAGTACTCAGTAATTTAGCCTCTCTTTCACTTTTCTCGTTGTCGCTGAGAGACAATGTCGTTTTCAGAGCGACATTCTGTTCCTGCGACTCCTGCAGGTCTATTTTTGTAACTTCCAAACACTGAAGACTTTTTTCCAGCTGATTACGCAACTCCAACATATCAGCCATACTTTGCTTCTGCAAAGTCTGAATTTCACTTTCCTTTTCCATGAGGATGGTATCTTTCTCCATTATAGTCTCTCTGCGTTTTTGCAACTCGACCAAAAGAAGAGCAGTGGATTCTTCCCACTGTGACACATGAGACTTGAGTAGTTCATTCGTTTCCTGCAAGTTTCTATGCTCCATTTTAAGCAATTCCACGGCTTGTTCCTTTTCTTCCATTTTCCGTTGCAAGGCATCCAACTCAGCCCTGCACACATACTCAGTTTTCTCCAAACCGATGGCCTCCATTGGCTGCTGGCGTCTCTGTTTCCAGCCTGCCATGCTCTCTTGATGAGCCTTTTGTTGAGCTGCAAAGCTCCGCTGTTTCAGCATCTCCCCCATTTTGAGTTTACTTTTCATCTGAGCACACTGCGTCTCCATAGCAGTTTCATCAGTGTTGCTAGGGACAACACCCTTCCTCTTTAGTAGACTCTCTTTAGGCATGGATGGGGCTGGTTCAGACGGTAGCATCCCCTCCATCCATAGAATCCGGTCTCTCATTTCATCTATCTTTGCATTTTTCAGGCGTTTGGATCGCCCCATCTTCAATAACTCCACAAACAAATTTTTCACAGTCCAGCAAAAAATTTTTCAGACCACTGTCTCTTTAACACATGTAGTTTTTCTCTCTCTTGCAAGATCTCTTTTCCTGCACACACAGTTTGTGCAGTCACTTGCACCAGACACAACAAAGTTCATCAAATAATTTTGAGACCGCTGTCTCTTTAAAACACTTTTTTTTTTTTGTCAGGATCTTCTCTCCTGCACACATAGATTGTGCAATCTCATGCACCAGATAAAGTTCATCAAACATTTGCACTTCCTTGCAGGGATCTCTGCTTATGCCCACTGCATACCTCCACCATATGTAAGGGATTAGCTCGGTGGTAGGCGTATGGGTGACCCCTTTGGGGGGGTCGGCACACAGGGAGATAGCCGAGGAGTGGTTGAAAACAATAGTTTATGGTTTATTCTTCCAATTTCTTCAAACAAGTGCATGCAGCAAAACATCAAAATAAAATAAAACAAAATAAATCCTTGCCTCTGTGGGCGGCTACCTTCTCACAGCTGGAACCTGCCTAAGAAGTCTTCCCAACCTACTGTTGGGCCGACACTGCTGATCCTACAGCAGACACTCAAATGTCCATTTGTTTGCTTTTCACACAGCACAAACATTGTCCATTGAACATGTCCCTTTGTTTTCTTTCACACAGAAACACTTCGTCTTCTCACCTTTGAGACGTCTTCACTCGTTTTTACCCTCCTGAGCGCACACCGCTTCAGGAGGTCTTCCCCATGCTCACAGCTTTCAGGGGGCACACAGGACTGTCCTCTACCCACATGGCGTCAGGATGCAGCAGTTTGTCTGCCTTCCTCTCCCAGCCCACACGGCGACAGGAGGCAGCAATCAATAGGACTTTCTCTGAACAAATTATAGAGCCTTAACTCCCTCATTCTGAACAGGTGAAGGCCTTTCAACTTCCTGCTGGCTAGCTCTGTAGCCAACACCCTATAGTATCAGTGAACTTTCTAAATCAGGTGGAAATGTATCTCCTTCCTGTGACTACATTCCCAGATTTACCTGACTTCCTGTCACAATATATATATATATACTGCATGTATGTATGTATGTATATATATATATATATATATATATATATATATATATATACAGTATATACATACACTGTGTATATATATATATATATACAGTATATACATACACTGTGTATATATATATATATATATGTATATATATATATATATACATACATATATATAAATATATATACATATATATATATATATACACACACACAGTGGTGTACATGCAAGGGTCACAGGGGTTGCAACCTGGCCCCATGCTTGAAGGGGCTCCTCCGGTCCCCATGTGGCAGCATGTAGAGGAACTGATATCTCTGTGCAGCCGCTGAATGCCTGCTTCTCCTCCTCTCCCTCATGCAGACATTCAGCGGCTACAGGAAGGAAATGGAGGGTATCAATTGCTCTACATGATGCCTCCACCACCTCTCTATCCCTGCCCTGCTTCTTGGGCCCCTGTGTGCTCCCCTGGCCCCCCCCTTACCTCCCCCCTGCAGCGCTGCTGGGTTTCCCCCCTCCCACTTCTCGCCGGCGGGGGATACTCTCAGGATGGAGAACGAACAAGGGACTCAGTAAATGTGTCATTTACTGGCCCCTCCCTTGACCTAATAAATAGAGTCAGCGATTAGTAACTGTGTTTACTATGCTTCAATTTATGAATGAATGGAAAATTGTGCAGAGCTTTTCCTTTTCACTAATTCTATGCCGCTGAGGCTGCAGAGATGGAGATTGAGGTGACCTCAATCTCCTTTCTTTGTCTCAAAGGTGAAACATCAGAGGTCTATTTAGACCCTTGATATTTTCCCAAAGCCCTCCAACAAGGTTTCTAAAAAAAATAAAATAAAATAAAATTGTAAAAAAATAAATAAATAAAATAAATTAAATGGTAAAAAAGTAATAATACAGAAAAACAAAAATAAAAAACTACGGAGACCAGTTGCAAAGGTCATCAGCAGGAAGGGGGCCCTTTGTGGGACCATAATAAAGGGCGCCACGGTGGGAGTAAAGGGCCCCGGGATCAGTGGGAAGGGCACTGGCTGGGGGCCAGGGGGGCCCTTCATGGTTTCTTGCATCAGGGCTGTGAAGGCTCTAGTTACGCCTCTGTATATATATATATATTTATATATATATATTTATACAGCATATATACGGGGGTCTTCAAAACACTCCCACACTTTTTTTTATATTTGATAGAGTTAAAAAAAGTGCAGAATGTTTCTGAAGAACCCTTGTGTATGCATATATATATATATATATATATATATATATATATATATATATACACACACACATACAGTATTATCCATCCCATCTTTAGTGAAGGCTGCAGCAAGACTAATATCCACCAATTCCCTCACTGGCTTTCACTTACCCAAAAAAAAAAATAACAACAACAAATGAAGCAATCCACATCCTGCCCTCAGCTACATCACCAAACATAACATTGTCTTATTTGCTATTCCAATTACCTTCTTGCTCTCTATTAATCTCATCACCTCCTCCCATGCTCATCTCCTCTCCCATCCCCTAGAACTACTTACCCCAGTCGGTCCAATATCTCTTAGGGCTCATGTACATCGGGCAGTTGAAAACCTCTTCTGAATGCTGGAAACTGACAGCTGGAAACCGACGGTGAAAATGGTCAGTTTTACAGCTTTTACATACCGAACTATGCAAGTTTAGCAGCAGTTATCAGCATTTGAGGTTAGAAGCGTTTTTTAAAGATAACCTCAGGAGCCCCCCAAATGCCCACAATGCTTGAAAAACAAGTAAATTATTAACTACTTCAGCCAGAAGAGAGAGCAGCAGCAACAGTGTGCTTGTGGATAGCTGTCATGGATCCTATCATGAGCATTTGTGAGGAAAAGCTCCTGATGTTGCTGTTGCTGTTAGAACCAGAGGACCAGAGTTCATTGCTACTGGACTCATCCATTGATGCAGGCAACAGCATGTGTTGAAATTTGTGTTTTTTCAACATTTTTTTATGTTCAAAAAGTATCAATTCAAAAAAATGCCTGTAACCTCAACTGCCACTAAACTACTATAAAAGACTGATAGCTAAGCTAAGATAACATTAAGGCTCCATGTACACGGGACGCTGAAAATGGCCGTTTAGGAGCAGTTGGGCGTTTTTTTCAGAAGCCCCTGAACCCATCTACATTTTATCTTATCTGTCCATGTACACCAGGTCGTTTACAGTCATTTGCAGGCAGTTGCGTTCAGGGACTGTTTTTAGAACGCAATTATTTGCGTTCGAACGTGTGTTTCCCGGCGTTTCAAACGCACAAACGCGTCCGAACGCGTCTAAACGCGTCTGAACGCGATGACCCGCGTTTAGCGTTCGCGTTTTTCCATTTTAAAGGGGAATAATTTTTTTGACCTCTAGGAACTCTTCTAAACGCAAACGCCCGCAAACGCTGTTAAACGCCCGCTAAACGCTGGTACAAACGCGACTGAACGGACGTTTCAAACGTCCTAAAAATTCCAGCATTCAAAGGGACTTTTAACAACGTCCCGTGTACATGGAGCCTTAAAGAGAGTCCAGGGGCTGCTGAAAAAAACACCCAACTGCTTCTTAATATCGGTTTAGCAGCTGCAGTGTACATGAGGCCTTTAGGCCATCCCAAAAATCCCAACTCTTCAGGGAGGCCTATTCCACCTGCACCTAATAAACTGTACTTTTACTTTCTTCATTAGTTCATTCCTTACAGTTACTGTATTAACTTTCTTTAACACTCCACTCTCCCTTTTTAGATTGTAAGTTTTCATGAACAGGGCCCATTGATCCCTCTTGTTATGAACTGTATTATAACTGTACTGTCTCCCTTCATTTTGCACAGCTCTGCTGAAACTGTGGGTGCTATATAAATCCTGTATAATACACTTTATATGTAGCCCTCTTTTGGGGGGTTTAGGAAATGACCCCCCCAAATAGGATATTGCGCTAAACCTGTAGGTAAATAAGAGAACCCAAAACTTTTCTAAGTATTTAGCTGGGTGCTGGAGGGCTGGCTGGACATACGGTGTGTGGAGTCTCATGCCTGCTCCCCCCCCCCCCCCCCCGGTACTGTGAACAATGGCAGAGCAGCACAGCTGTAGGCAGTGTGTGTCCCTCTGACCTCTCGCTATTTCTCCCCCGCAACTAGAGCCTGTGAGGAGTAGCCTTGAGAGCTATAAATGAGACTGAACAGGGGACACTGAAGATTGTAGTTCTCTGAGGCACTCTGAGCTGCATCAGCAATGGGTGGCAAACTACATTACCCAAAAAAGTTCTGCATTTAAAGAAGAAGGCAGATTTTTTCTGCGAAATTGACCGAAGGCAGTCTTGGTCATTCCCAGGTAACCCAGAAGTGAGAGGTCATCTGACTAGAGGGACAGTTGAGATTGTGTAGCTGGGTCTGGTGAGATGGCATTGCAGTCATTAATCTATTTGCTGCTAGCAGAGACTGAGCACTTAGGGATTGGACATTTGACTAGCATCCTATACCACTGAATGCAGACTTTAGGCCCTGTTCACTCCTGAGTGTTTTTCAGCTCGTAAAACGCTCATCTCTGAAGTCTCAAAACACGAAACAAGCAAAATCCCATTTATTTGAATGGCCCCTGTTCACATATAAGCGTTTTGTCACCTAAAGCTCAAAAAAGTACATGAGATTCCTTTTTTGGCAGATTACAAGCGTTTTTGTTAAATTTCATTGCCTCCCTCCAAACACCTGCAAAAAACACCTGAAAAAACGCCTGAAAAAATGCCCAAAAAAACCTCCTAAAAAACGCCCAAAAAAACGCCTGAAAATGATACGCTCAGGTGTGAATGGAGCCTTACTGGGACTATACTTATGTGCACCACAGTAAAGATTGGGCACCAACGTTAGTCGACTGAAGATCCAGGGTATAGGATTGTCTCTTTAGATAAGCTGATCTGCAAAGACTTCATTCACTGCCTATAGCAAGGGGTACCGCATCACTGCAGTAGATCTGGGCTTTAGCCTAGTTATCCCTAGAGTGCTCTATAGCAGTATAGTACACTGGTTGCAGGAAGCTTATTACAACCCTGTTTACCATTGCTCGTTAATGCTATCTGTGCTATTGTTTAATGTTGATTTGCAGATTACCAGGTATAGATTAATCTTTCTCTCTTCCTCTATCCCTCTACCTCCATCCCTCTTTCTTTCACTCTCCCTCCATCGCTTTTTCTTTCCCTCTCCCCCCAACCTTTTTTCTTTCCCTCTCCCTCCACTCCCCCCCAATCCATCCCTCTTTCTTTCTCTCTCCCTCCATCCCTTTTTCTTTCTCTCTCCCTCCATCCCTCTCCCTCCATCCTTCTCTTTCTATCCCTTTTTCTTTCTGTCTCCCTCCATCCCTCTCCATCCATTCCTCTTTCTTTCTCTCACTCTCCATCCCTTTTTCTTTCTCTCTCCCTCCATCCTTCTCCCTCCATTCCTCTCCCTCCATCCCTCTCCATCCATTCCTCTTTCTTTCTCGCTCCCTCCCTCCATCCCTCTCCCTCCATCCCTCTCTATCCATCCCTTCTCTTTTGTCTGTTCTTTCATTCTTTCTTTCGTTATCCATCCTTTTTTCTCTATTAATCTTTCTCTCTCCCTCCATCCCCTTTCTTTTTCTCTCCCTCAGTTCCTCTCATCCATTCCTCTTTCTTTCTCTCTCTCTCCCTCCATCCCTCTTTCTTTCTCTCTCTCCCCCCATCCCTCTCCATCCATCCCTTTTTATTTTGTTTGTTCTGTCATTCTTTCTTTCTCCATCCCTCTTTGTCTGTTACTCTCTTTCTCTCTCCCTCTATCCCTCTGTCTTTCTCTCTCCCTCCATCCCCCTCCATCCATCCCTCTTTCTTTCTCTCTCCCTCCATCCCTTTTTCTTTCTCCCTCCGTCCCTCTCCCTCCATCCCTCTCTTTCTATCCCTTTTTCTTTCTGTCTCCCTCCATCCCTCTCCATCCATTCCTCTTTCTTTCTCGCTCCCTCCATCCCTCTCCATCCATCCCTTTTCTTTTGTCTGTTCTTTCATTCTTTCTTTCTTTATCCATCCCTCTTTCTCTGTTACTCTCTTTCTCTCTCAATCCAACGCCCTTTCTTTTTCTCTCCCTCCATCCCTATTTCTTTCTCTCTCTCTCTCCATCCATCCCTCTTTATTTCTCTCTTCCTCCGTCCCCATTTCTTTCTCTCTCCCTCCATCCCTCTTTCTTTCTCTCTCCCTCCATCCATTTTTCTTTCTCTCTGCCTCCATCCCTCTCCCTCTATCCCTCTTTCTTTCTCTCCCCCTCCAGTCTGCTCTATCCATCCCTTTTTCTTTCTTTCTCCCTCCATCCCTCTTTCTTTCTCTCTCCCTCCATCCCTCTCCCTCTATCCCTCGTTCTTTCTCTCCCCCTCCATCCTTCTCCCTCCACACCTTTTTCCTTTCTTTCTTTCTTTCTTTCTTTCTTTCTTTCTTTCTTTCTTTCTTTCTTTCTTTCTTTCTTTCTTTCTTTCTTTCTTTCTTTCTTTCTTTCTTTCTTTCTTTCTTTCTTTCTTTCTTTCTTTCTTTCTTTTTTTCTTTCTTTCTTTCTTTCTTTCTTTTTCTCTCTCACCCTCCATCCCTCTTTCTTTCTCTCTCTCTATCTCTTTCTCTCTCTCTCTCCATTCATCCATACATCCCTCTTTCTCTCTCTCTCTCTTTCTTTCTTTCTTTCTTTCTTTCTTTCTTTCTTTCTTTCTTTCTTTCTTTCTTTCTTTCTTTCTTTCTTTCTTTCTTTCTTTCTTTCTTTCTTTCTTTCTTTCTTTCTTTCTTTCTTTCTTTCTTTCTCTCTTTCTTTCTTTCTCTCTTTCTTTCTCTCTCTCTCTCCCCTCCATCCCTCTTTCTTTTGTTCTTTCTTTCTCTGTCCCTCCATCCGTATTTCTTTTGTTCTTTCTTGCCAGCAGTGATCATTGTAATCTATAACGGCGGGGAAACCTCCCACTGTCAGAACACAATAGCTTCAGCATGGGGTTGGGGTTGGAAGGAGGCAGAAAAGAGGGAGAGCGGGAGGGGGGGGCCGAGTTGCTGCACCTCTAGGTTGTGCTTACCCTCTGGGCCAAAATTTGCTAGTGAGCCTCTGGTTAGACAGGATAATTTGGTTGGTTGCAGGCTGGTTGGAAAGTTGTTCTGGGAATTTTCTTTGTTTTTTATTTTACATGCGCTGCCCTTCCATGTGATCCTTGCTGCAAATGCCAGTTATAGGTGGGGGGCAGTGGCCAGTTGTTTCTTCCCCCAAATTAGCAGTACAATATTCTTCAGAGGTCCTCTTGTGGAGGAAGAAAATAGAACAACTCCAGACGAAGTGGAAGATATGAGGAGCTGTGCCCTGAGCCAAATTCAGCACACTTCAGTAGCTAGGTTGCTATATTGAATACCAGCTTCTCCTGTTCTGTGCACAGGAGCTCGTCCTGGCAGGGATGCAGAACTTCCTCTTGTAACTCTATTTAATGCTATTGAGAAGAAAAACAGGGGAGAAGAAGAAAGAATATTGCACCTTGCAGCCAGGGTATGAAGGTAAGCAGAGTTTTATGCTGCCCCAGTCAAAAGGGTTAGTGTTAATTATATGTCCTGGTTCTTTCTTGATGAGCTTTTTTATGATCCTGTGTATTATAAAAGAGACAGGGGTCTGGTCCTTGGCACGCAAGAAAAGTTAACCAAAGTCCACTGTTGCAGCTGTTGCCTGTTTATGACCGTTTCCAGAGCCTATGCTGCTAGCCTGCTGAAATATGCTGATACTGGAGTGCCCACTAATGAACATCTGGCTTCAGGATCCTCCTACAGCCTAGGGGGATTGCTGGGACCTTCAGTCTGCCCTGATGAGGCCTATCTTGGATACTACAATCTGGGAGTCTTTCCTGTGCAGGTACACTGGGGCAGCCACAAGTCTGAGTTAAGGACCAGATTAGGGAAAGACTGTTGCCTTTGTTTGACTGTCATGCCAAGTTGTTTAATAAAGCTTTTGAAACTTTCTTTTTGACTGGTCTGAAGTTATTCAAGAGATGTAATGCAAGTAACTGGCACACATAGCCTGCAATTCGGACCAGTTAGGCACATTGTATGTGCAATCAGTATGAGTTAATACAGTGTGGTTAGCAAGTGTAATGGTGATTTCTCTAGCAGCCAGTCATAAGCATGTACATGTGACAGGTTGGATAGCCTTTAGCAGAAGGAGTTAATGGCACTCTCTCCGTGAGCAGGTCCATCTGCCATAGTAATGGGAGCAGATCAGCACCACAGAGGTCCTTAGCCTGTGCACAGATATTAAGGAGGAAGAGTAAAGTGAAGTACTGCCTAGAGTCCGCACTAGGTGCATAACAAGACCATATACAGTTACTGGGAGTGAGGTACCGATGATATGCCTGACAGGTGGAGAGGGCATTGGCTCAGTTGATTCATCTGTTCAAGTAAAGGTACCCCATGTTTAAGGCAGAGACCCTAGCCAAAGTGCCTAGCATAGCTTAGAAGAACCAACTGGGGGTAGGCCTCCCATGTGACCCTTGCTTGGTGCCCAACGAGGAGAGAAACATGGAGGAGATGACTACCACCCCATGACCCTACCCACATTCTGGCACTTGCTCCGGGTGCCCTGACCTAGCACTATCTCTGGGGCGGTGTGTGTATTTTCCTTAAGGATTCTCTGACCCCCTACCCTCAGAATCTGACTCCCCATCATTACAAGGCAGCAATTAGTGGCAAGACCTATTTAAGGGCTCATTCATGTTAATGAATTGTAACAGCACTACAACATGTATTCACACTGCCCCAAAATATAAAGAAAATTTGTTTACAGATTGTTTAGGGTTTAAGTGATACTCTTTATTTGATAGTTTAAATTATTAAAAATGCAAGCTTTTCAGATGCCTTAGATACCTTCTTTAGGTTAGCTTTGGATAGAGTAGAGAATGGTTAATAATCCTGTTATTTTTATTTTTTGTGACCCATTAGGAGATTTCTCTTGTCCCAGAGACACAAAAGGAATTAAGAAAGAGAGAAAATATTCCCTTTTAAATAGTTGTTATCAGAACAGGTTTTCTCATTGGAAACTATCCCCCTACATTAAGTATTTTGAATTTTGCATCTCTTTCTGTACCGGAGGTAATGATCACAAGGCCAATCTTCCCTGCAGAATTAGAGGAAAGGGTTCCTAATCTATCCACATTCTAGCCTAAACTAAGAAAAACCTTTGAGGATTACATTCACTATAACAGTTTAAAAAAGAGTACAGGTCCACTTTAATCACATCCTTATTTTTATGTCTCACTTTCTGCAGCGAAGGAGATGATTACCTTTTTTACAGTGTATGCTTGTCTAAGCAAATTTTTTTTTTAACAAGCAAATAAAGGTCACGGTATGAAAATGACCATGTTTGCTGGAGGCTACAAAGCTAAATGAAAAGGAGGACTAATTATCCATTTTTCTATTTACATTTTTCTACATTCTACTGTACACCAACAAAGTTGTGACCTTGTATGATTTATTTTGCTATTTTTTCTTTTTTATTCTACATAAAATTGAATGCAGCAAATACACAATACAATAAAGTATATAGACTGGTTATTTCAAAATATATCAGTTTTCAGGCAACATATACCTAAGATTTAAGAAAGTATATTAGGGATAGACTAATCGGAGGCACTGTTGCACTGCTATGGTGAGCTACTAAAACTTAAATAAACAAAGAAGCTAAGAAATGCTGCTACCACCAAATCAAGCACTAAATCTCTTGAATAATTGTGAAAAACCTATAATGGTGAAGTGGTGCGCTGTTTTAATTGAACTGATAATCAGTGTGACATCATAATTGAATTCTGTGATACTAAAACATATCATGAACTGAGAAAAAAAAGCACATAGTATAAAAGTGAAAAAATGTCCATAAAAACCTCTATATAACTTCACCTGTATAAAGTCCAACCACTTTCTATCCACCTCTAAGTGCAATGCATGCTCACCTGAAACAAAAAGATATCTTGCAGTGTAAGCAAACACGCCACAAGAAAATCCTCTGTATTCCTCCTCTATCCAAAGTAGTTTGGCTCCACAGATATATTTAAACAGATAAAATATTTCATTGTGCAGTACATTTTTAAATCCAATTTATTAAAACAACTTTCAACTATCCAATGCACTCACATTTAAAAGACCTGTAAATCACATATACGTATTAATTCCAATATATCTTGAGAGACAAGGAGCGGCTCCAGCTCAACAGCTCACTGTCAGAGTGACACCGGATCTGACGTCACAGGCTCCGCCTGACGCGTTGCGTCAATAAAGTTGTTTATTGGATTTAAAAACGTACTGCACGATGAAACATTTTACCTGTCTAAATATATCTGTGGAGCCAAATTACTTTGGATAGAGGAGGATTAATGGGAAGACAGGATTTTCATGAGGCGTGTTTGCTTACACTTATCTTTTTTTTCAGGTGAGCGCGCCTGGGGGTCAATGGCTTTCTGGTAAGCCTCCTGTGCTGTTGTCTCTCCTGAGTGTCACCTGGGATATTCCTGGATTTCTTTTAAGTTCACAAGGAGTTATATTTTGGGACTTTTCAAACGTTTATTCATTCGGGTTATACACTGCCTAATTTTATCACTTTTAAATTGATTATTGTTCAACAGGGTGTTTATTTTGTTTATTTATATTGTTTGTTTATGCGCTGCACTGTTTATTTCCCCAATTTTATTTATTCGGTATCAAAGATAGCTGTGTTCAGCTGCATCACTTTATTTAGAAACACCAAGTGTGGATTTCTCTTCTTTTTGTTTATTTTTTTTTTTTTGGTTGGACAATTTTTTGGCAAGTTTTTATGGACATTTTTTTCTTTTTTATACTATGTGTTTTTTATTCAATGTTCATTATATGTTTAAGTATCACACAGAATTCAATTATGGTGTCACACTGATTATCAGTTTAATAAGAACAGCACACCACTTCACCGTTATGGTTTAAAAAAATGTGCTATGGGAGAAGCATGGAGCATTAAGGCTCCGTTTCCACTATCGCGGCTACGAAGTCGTGCTACTTCTAGCGCGACTTCGTATGTGTAAGTTGCTTGCGGCTTTCAGTGCGACTTGTCCCTCATTATAGAAGGAAGTCACACTGATGTCGGCCCTAAAGTAGTGCACAAACTATTTTTCAAGTCGCTGCGACTCAAGTCGCAGCAGTTAGAACGTGCCAAATTGAAATGAATGGCTTTTGACTTGCTGTGCGACTTGACAAGTGTCAAGTCGCACAACAAGTCGCAATAGTGGAGACGAAGCCTAACAGAGGACCCCAGAAGAAGAAGGCTGCGGCTGCTCTGTGCAAAACCAATACACAGAGCAGGTGAGTATGACATGTTTGTTTGTTTTTTTTTGTGAACCTTAACAATCTCTTTTAATTCTTTCCTTCAAAAGACTTGAGTTTCAGAAAATCACAGGATAGCCATAAAAAGGTATCTATAATGTCCACACAATCAAAACAGGTATGAAAGGTATTTATATACCTGCACGTGGTGGCGACATGTGTCTTGTGCCCTGTAGACGTCATATGTCAAGAAATGCTTAGGGCAACGCCGGGATTTACTCCTACCATGCATGTGCAATGAGCCGCACTCATCTTGAAATCTGGCATGTGGATACCCTTTCATGTAATTGAAGCGTTGCATACTCTGCAACACCTGTGAGTGAATTTTTTAAATACATATTTATTTTTAAATGGGTCTTCACTATAGATAGTTTATTTCTTTTGCCCATTATTACGGTACATGTATATGGTGAAAACTCTGGGGATTCGTGAAGTGCGGGAGCCTGAAGGCAGAGTATTCTGAGGTGTCATACTCACCTGTGGGCCATGTGAATGTGAGAGGTTTTTATGAAATCACAAGCGCTATATAACCACTTTATATAGGGGGTAATTTAGCTCTGGTAAGCCCCTGCATACTGCACACAGGTGGTGTGTTCTACATGCAGTCTAGGAACAGGAGCTTTCTACTAATCTCATCTGCTGATATTGGGAGTATTATCCCCTCTCTTTTACACTTTCTCTATTGGGACTTCTATTTAGACTGAGACAACTTATTCATCATATATACCCCTCCAGTGGACGCTCTTACACTTTTGCACTTTATATATGATTTGCACTAAAGTTTTATTTACTTTGAACTATTTCTGAGCATATTTATGTGCACATTTTTTATCACTTTCATTTTGAGTTGGTTCACTACTCTGATGCGTTTATGAGCCTGATGTGGTTGATACACACATATTTGATTGTAGTAATCTTATAGGGCTCTTTCACACGGGCTTTCCGTATGTCCGCAAATCATCCTATTTTTTTGCGGATGATTTGCGGACATAATGTAAGTCTATGGCATTGCGGATGTCAGCGGAATACCATCCACTGACATCCGATTTCCTTCCTTTCAGTTCTGTTCCGTTTTTTCGAACGGAACAGAACCCTATTTTTCCTCCGTTCAAAAAACGGAAAGGAAGGAAAATCGGATGTCAGCGGTGTCATCCGCTGACATCCGCAATCCCCATAGACTTACATTAGGTCCGCATATCATCCGCAAACGGATGGGATGATATGCGGACCTACGGAGCGGATGACAGAAATGTCATCCGCTCCGTGAAAAAAAAAAAAAGGACCGCAGCGGAGCTCTCACACGGAAAGCCAGTGTGAAAGAGCCCTTAAGCACTTTATGTATGATTTGCAGTAAAGTTTCATTTATTTTGCACTTTTTTATGTGCACAATGTTTAGCATTTTAAGTTGGTTCACTATTGTGATGCATTTATGAGCCTGCTGTGGCTGATACACCCATATATGATTGCAGTACTTTTTAATCACATCTTAGGGCTGCACTTTTTGGTTTTCAATTATGTTATGCTCTGTATCTGAGTATAGTGTCAGCTGCTTTCTAGTTAGTGATTTGTAGGCCCTAGTAAAAATATTTCTGTTTTTTCTTTATGTATGAATATAAAAGGAAGTTTGCTAATGTCCTTGCCATATATGTAGTAGACTTTCCCTTTAACAAAACTAAATCCTTACTTTAAAACAACTTTTTGTTGGACTTGTACTTATTTAAACATGAAAAAGTCTGTGTGGTCAGTAAATAACTTGTAGATAAATGTAGTAAACCAGTCATATGTCTGTTTCCCTCCACAATAAATTATCTGCTTAGCATAGGTAAGAGAAACAAGAGAAGCAAATATCCAATTGCAACTTCAAGCAGCTAGCTTATTCCAGGTTGGTGAGAAGCACTTTTTTTAACAATAATATTCAGTCTAACAAGAAATTACATAGAATATTATAACACAAAACTATTCAAATTGTGACATTTTTTTTTTCAAAATACAGAGTTAGACACTTGTAGTGCCCTCATCTAGTTAGGCTTCTAGGTTAAACTTAATTTTTGGTTACACTGTAGTCAGTGGAGCAGCAATTGATTGTTTTTGTTTGGTCAGGGTCTCCAGGTTTTGTGTTTGATTTCTCCCACCTGCTTCTAGAAGAAGCTTCTTTCCTCTTCAGGGAGGGTTCCAGTTCTCCTGGGGCTGCTGACCCTAGGAGAAAACTACAGAGACAAGAAATTGCAGTCTGGGCATCTGCAGGAGCTGAGCTGAGGCCCTGGGGAGGAATGCTAAAGGGTTATTTTCTGGAGGGCACTGTCCCAAAGCCCCGGTCTGGAGAAGGAGTTTTTATCTCCCCCACTGAGGATCTAACTGTGCATGCTGCTTAGCAGACATACATTGTGAGTAAAGACCTTGCTGTGGGCAGAGGATACTAGATGGATTGGGACTGCTAGTCCTAGATATACTGGCCATTCCCTGTGTCTTCCAGGAAAGGCTACTATAGAGAAGATGAGTGAAAAGTTTGTCCTCCCATTGACTGCTGTTGTCGTTTGGAATACCATGTGACCCTAAACCTCTCTCCTGTTTAGGTTCTTCAGCAATAAATTCTAAAAAATACATCCCTTAAACTGGGCCTGTATAATTGCTGTGCATGGATCTGCGCTTGTGGGACTGGTATCCCCTGTACTGATAAGAGGGACCTGGGCATATTCGCAGCAGCCCCTCCAAGGGTAAGTGCTACACTTTAAAGTACCTTTTGATAAGTGCCCATTGTCTGAAATCATTTTGACAGATGGAAAGGCCATGTATGTGTTACAGAGAACAGCAAAAGAACTTTACACTTGAACAGTTTTAGGCATTGTCAAGTCAGCATAGGACAAACCTTGGTATGCCGGAGGCCACCAGCAGGCTTCGGGCCTAAACTTCGCTGGTGGGGACCTTTATTCCCAGAGGGATTTGAACTGTTAAAGTGATTGTAAAGTCTTGTTTTTTTCCTATAAAAATAACAAACATGTTATACTTTCCTGCTCTGTTGCAGTGGTTTTGCACAGAGCAGCTCCGATCCTCCTCTTCTCAGGTCCCTCTTCTGTGATCCTGGCCCCACCTCCTGTTCAGTGCTCATAGACTATGGAAAGCAAACTGCAACTGTCCCCCACATATAGAGAGGTGGAGAGGTATGGTTGAGTGGGAAGTGAAAACTGAGATACCACTTGAACCTTAATTGCTAGGGAGTAGAGCTCTGCGGGAGTCCGGCCCACACAGTTTGTGATTTTATAGTTAGCTACATACGATTTTAACAGCTTGTTCATATGCACAAGAACACAAATTGCTGCTAGGGCACATAGAAAACAATAATTTTCTATGTGCCCCATTCACACATTGGCAATGTGAGGTGTGTAAAAATGTGCATGCGCTATGGTTTTCAACAGCACAACTCTCCACACTACATTTCACTGCTTACTTTAATGAAGTGTCATTTTGTGGCACTTTAATAAAGTAAAAAAAGGGGCAAGATGTAGACTACAGAAAAGATTATGACTTAGTCTACTGTATGTTTTGGAAACCAGTGTACGTGGGAAAATCCTAATCTGCACCTGGCCCTCCTTTCCACATTGCCATATGGCAATAAACTTCTTTTCTATTTTACTCTACTAAAGTAACTGATGGCCATGATTACTGAAGGCCCAGAAAAAGAACCACACCTGAGATTAATGTTTGTGGGACTTTACTAAAAGTAAAGAGTCTGGGATTAAAAGTACCATTTCAGGCTTTGCAGATGACACCAAGCTATGCAGTGGAGAAACGTCCTTAGAGGATGTCTCCAGTTTACAAGCTGACCTCAATGCACTGTTTAATTGGGGCAACTGTGTGGCAAATTAAGTTTAATGTCAATAAATGTAAAGTTATGCACTTGGGGGCTAAGAATATGCATGCATCATACATACTAAGGGGAGAATCCATAGTGGACAAGGTCCTGGGGGTCTTGGTAAATCATAAGCCTAAAAATAGCATGCAATGCCAAGCTGCGGTTTCCTAAGCGAGCAAAGTCCTTTCTTGTATTAAGAGAGGTATAGACTGAGAGAGAGATATCATTTTGCCCCTGTACAAATCATTAGTAAGACCTCATCTGAAATATGCAGTTCAGTTTCGGGCACCAGTTCTTAAAAAGGATATCGGGGAAATGGAGAAAGTGCTGAGAAGGGAAACCAAACTGATAAGATGCATGGAGGACCTCAGCTATGAGGAAAGATTGGAGGAACTGAATGTATTCTCTCTTGAGGAGAGGAGATTAAGGGGGGATATGATATGACCAACATGTATAAATACATAAGGGGTCTATATAGTGAACCTGGTGTTGAGTTATTCACTTTAAGGTCATCACAGAACACTAGAGGTAAAGAGATTTCATCTCCAAATATGGAAAGGTTTCCTCACAGTAAGAGCTGGGAAAAGGAGGAATAGACTCCCTCCAAAGGTGGTTCTGACCAGCTCAGTAGATTGCTTTAAAAAAGGCCTGGGTTCTTTCATAAATGTACATAATATAACTGGGTACTAACATTTATAGGTAAAGTTGATCCAGGGAAAATCCGATTGCCTCATGGGGGATCAGGAAGGAATTTTTTCCCTTGCTGTAGCAAATTGGATCATGCTTTGCTGGGGTTTTTCGCCTCCCTCTGGATCAACTGCAGGTATAGGATTGGGATTGTATGATTCATTTTTTTTTTTTTTTTATTGGTTAAACTAGATAGACTTGTGTCTTCTTTCAACCCGACTAACAATGTAACCATGTAAATGAACCTAGAGAATTCTTACAGTTGCTGTTTGATAGCTGAAGATCAGAATTTATGTGTAACTATTGAAGATCAGTACAAAAAGCGCTACACAATTTTGAATGTTCACAGTAAATCAATCCTGACATTAACTTCATATGTGTAATATAATGAAAAGCTTTATTTTATTTTCTTAATTACATGAATGATTTGATACACTGATTAATTGTGACATACCCCAGGAGGCCTTGTATAGAGAAGATGCATACTAATTAATGATATCAACAGAAGGGACTTTTCTATTTTAAGGATTAGTTCTATTTTAGGAACACTAGGAAATGATGTCGCATGGATGATTATGTGACTAAAAGTCTGGCTTTGCACACACATGTTTTGCTGTAAAAATGATTTTATTTTTGTGAAGCAGTTGAGCAGAAAGGTCCCATAAGCATAAGGACTGTTTATAGACTACAGAATAAAACTTGTAACCTTCCATTTATGTACCCAGTACTTCATTACTGAGAGAGTTGATTTTTTCAAATGTTGTTTGAGCTTGGGTAGACACTGATGTATTTTTTAATCCACTTTTATGTTTTTTGGACTTTTGAAATGTGGTCTGTGTGCTGATCTGCTGCAGCCATTTAGTTTTTTGAAGAATGCCAAAAAATTAACCTCTTTCTGCCAGAGAACAAGTGAAACTAAGCTAAAAGACACTACAAGGCTTATGGAAATGTATATAGCCACAATTGCTAGGGAGTGAAAGCAAACAAGGGGTTTGCATATTGACCCACATAGTTTGAGGTCTGTATGCAGCAGGGTGACCAAATAATGCACAGAGTGCAGAGGTCAGAAGTATATAGTGTACAGAGTGCAGGGGTCAGGGTAAAAATGCACAGACCTTAGTCATGAGTAAGTAATGTACAAAGTACAATGGTCAGGACAGAGTAATTATGTTACACAGCACTTTTTCTAATACAAAATCCCCATGCACAGGCAAATTCATCCACCTGTACAAGTTCTCCTTCCTTCCCTGAAATGTTCTCACCAAACCTTGGCATTGCTTTGCATCTGCTGGTGAGTGCCCTGGGTCTCTACACTGATTACCAGGAGGTTTTGTTTTTCATTATGTCATGTATGCAGCTGCCAGCTTGTGTTTCTGTCCACTGGTCCACTCACCACCGGTCAAACCTGTGGCACAGAGCCGAGAGAAGTGCTCTTAAATTCCTCCTCTGCTTTGCGCAACAGATCTAACAGGGAGCAGGCGGTACAGCTAGCATTGCCAGTGTGGCAGGTGCCCAGTGCTATCAACTCCCCTGGTTTCAAGATTAGATTAAGGTTAGTGTTGGGTCATGGTTTGGAAAGGGAGTGAGATTAAAATGTTAGGAATAATATTAAAGTTAAGATTTTGGGAATATAGCAGAGTACCTATTTACTCACCATGCTCAGATGCAACACTGGCCCATTTAGCTAATTTTCCCACAACTCCCTGGTTTCCTGTCATGCCCAGGGATGATAAGTTTCTTGTCTCTTCTCTTTCAGCAGCTCAGAGGGACCATACCTGATGAGATAAATGTACCTGACAAGTGATCTGCATCCCGGTGAAAGGCTCTCCACTGTTAGAACCATCATGCAGGCAGCAGGGCAGGATTCCAATAGCATGCAGCTTCTTCAAAAGACCCTGCTACTGTGGGGAGCATCTCCAAGATTGCTACAAGAATACTATATTTCCAGTGAGGTGGTGTCTCATTCTTGGGTCTTGGATGTCTTCAGCTGTTCAGATGTCTAGAGCTATCCTGTACTTTACTGAGAGGGTTTGTTTATGAGGACAATCACAAGTAGCTGTGTTCTGTGCTGTTTCACTGAAGTTGTAATTCCCGTCTTTTACATTTTGTTGCTATAGAGTCCTATAGAGACTATGCTATTCAACTACATAAATATATAGAAGGCGGTGCACTATTAAGGTGTGAAGGTAAGTATGCGCAAAAAATAACGTGAAATGGTGGGGATTTCAAAACAATAAATACTTAAAAAACAATAAATACAATTGGTGATCTTATAAATTAAATCTTCTATTTCCAAGTGCAGATAAAATTGATGACATCTAAAATTGTGATGAATATAAGTTCATGAAGAAAAAAGTAAAACGTTATTATGTTAAAAGGGTTCATCCAATAACAAGTTCACTTGTAGTGTGCTCTCACCTATAGAGCATAAAATCAGTGCTTGTAAACATCTAAAAATCTTCATCCAGTAACCATGGTAGACTCTCCTCTCAATGAGATTCCCAAATACGTGAATTTGTGAAAAAAATGAAAACAATATAGCGTGATATTGTCACAATAAAAGTGCTTCAGCATGCCAAGAAAAGAAAAACAGCAAACACATCAATCGATCTGTGCAACAAAAGTCCATCCGTGAAAATAACCACTGGCAATAGTGCCAGTGAAAAAATCAAAATGTGCAAAAAACACTGTGAAGTGCCACGGAAACAATCTTCCACCAATGTGTATGGCTGAAATGCGCGCTCACCCACAGTCCATAATGGCTGTGTCTTTAAAATTGCTGTAGAAGCTCATCTAATATGTCAGGAGTGATGTTTTATCCTCATAGAGCAAACTCGCAATCTTCTGATCAGCCTCACTATCTGACTCGCTTTCAGATGAGCTTGAAGAAACCAACTCCTTTGATTTAGGCATGCTTCCTCCTTGTTCATCCCTATGGAACTACATGTTACCCTGATTGAGTCACAGGCTATTGCCATAAGGATTCCAAATGTGTGCAGCTTTCATATTCTGTATTGAATGATTCTGAATTGCATGCCCGCTTTTCTGACCCTGTTTAACATTATTGATTCTAGCTTTGCACCTGTTTAGAAAACTGCAAGTTACAGTTACTTTCTGTCTGATCATTCAACTATTTATCCCATCCTATTACTGAAGTATTGTCTTATTAAGTGAGGGGTTATGTTATAGAGTTCAAGGTAAATGTTAATGGTCAGTTTTAAGGATTACGGGGTTTGTATGTGAGTGTTAAGGTAAGTAATTCAGAGAAACTAGTCAGCAATGGGCATTTATAATCATTTATTTCTACTCTTGACTTGATATTACAGCACAACCTTACCTTTCAGGGATTTTTTTTAACTTTTATTATTTACTTGTTTTCTATTCTTGTCAGAGCAAACATTTCATGCTGTAGAACAATACTACGTCCCCTGCGAGTACAAACATACACAAACTAGCTTTTCCTACTACATGGTAAGGAATATTGGCTTGTAGTTTGCCATATGACATACCAAGAACCACTGAGGCTTGGTTCACACTGCTGCGACTTGGGGTCCCACTTGTGAGATCCCAAGTCGCATGAGATGTAAAATCCCATATTAGTCAATGAAAGCAGTCATAAATAGCACTACTGAAGTTGCTCCGACTTTAGAAAAGATTCCTGTACTTCTTAAAGGCGACTTCTATCAGACTTATCCCTCAAAGTGGTACTCAAGTAACCAGGAAGTCTCCTGGCAAAGTCTCACTGTAAGTCGCACGACTTTCAGGTTGCAGCAATGTGAACCAAGCCTGAAGCACAGCAGATAGCCAGATGGAGAGATAATGCTGTCAGTGAAATGGGTTAAGCATCACAGGAAAATGATTTGTGGTGAAACTAGGTGCCATGCCCAATAATCAGTGTGTTGACACACTGATTCCTGGAAGAATGAGAGGAGCTTTAGACAGGAGACTCCAAAAAGGACTTAGATGTGTAAACTGATTTGTATGTTGCAGCATTTATTGCCTCCAGTCTGATCCACTTATATTCTTTTGTCCCCAGCTATCAACTCCCATTCTGAGGAAACCACAGAAGCCTCTGATGACGCTTCCGGAACGGAGCGAAATTCAAAAGGCAGACGGAGACTTCCAGTGATGTCATATCTTGGGTTTACATAGTTACATAGTAGTTGAGGTTGAATAATGACTATAGGCCATCCAGTTCAACCTGTGTAAGTGTGTGTGGCCCTAATCATTCCACATACCCCTGAATGTTCTGATCCTTGAGATGTATGTCCAAGAGTCTTTTGAAAGTAGCCATACTTCCCGCAGTAACTACCTTTTGTGGCAGAGAATTACACAGTCTTGTAGCCCTAACAGTAAAGAACCCTCTGCGTTGCCTGAGGTTAAAATGCTTCTCCTTTTAATCGCATTGTATGGCCTCGTGTCCTCATGCAATCCTTGCGACTGTATTGTTTTTTTTCTATGCTGAGTTCACCGTTGAGGTATTTGTAAATTGCTATCATGTCCCCTCTCAGGCATCTCTTCTCCAGGGAGAATAAATCAAGTGATTGTAAACACTCTTCATAATTAAGGTCCTCTAATCCCCTAATTAGTTTAGTTGCCCTTCTCTGGACTCTCTCCAGCTCCAACACATCCCTTCTGAGGACTGGCGACCAGAACTGGACAGAATACTACAGTCTCCAGATGTGGTCGGACCAGGGTTTTATAAAGTTTGGAGCGCAAAAAACGGCTACTGTGTTCCTAGTACATGCTTTTAACCAAGGATGAATATATGCGAGTGTAAATTTTAATTCATAAAAGTTTTTTTATACAATAAAAGGCAATATGCTATGGAGTTCTTCTAATTCTCCTCCCATGGTAAATGTACAAGAGAAAAACTTTCTCCTTGTGGAAATGTAGGAGATAGCTGAGGAACCATCCATCAGAGACATCTAAGGATTTTGAATTTGGTTATGTTTTCTCTGCTGAACTTCTAATTATTCCTAAATCAAGTCTGAACCATACCTCTAAACTAAATAAATTAATTTAGCTTGTTATGCTAGTTGGGATGATGAATCCTGAAATATAAATTCAAATAAGAAAAAAAAGAACCTCCTAAATGTATAATGAGAACCCAAGAAAGACTGAGTTATATGACACGAGTTCTTTTGAATCTGAACTTTCTGTCCTGGATATTCATTTTCTATTCAGGAAGCAAAATTTATTTGGCAAACCTCTGTATATAAAGCCTCAAAGTTTGTATCATTCCACTGGGAAATTGCAGTCCACTTTCATGGTAACTAGATCTGAGAAAATCTAGTCTGTGCTCTATTACCTTTGATATGGTCTGGTGCATGCAAGTTCAGGAGAAGAATAATCTAGAGGATACTGACAAATGCATTGTGTGATGTCTGAAACACAGAGTATTTTGGCAGCAACCAACAGCAAAACTTAAAATAGTTCTTACAAGCACTCAAAAACATCTACTCCATCTTAATGTCCTATTCTTTACCCATGAGAGACCTAGAAACAGACATCACTGAAGGCTTTCCAAGACCCTATAACATAATTGAGGTATGGTGCATTTATTAAAAGGAAGATGACGAACTTGAGAAAGCTGTTTGTTTTTCACGACACTTCTATTACAGTGTTAGTTTTTTAAATCTTACTTGTTATACTATGTTGTTTTTTAAGCAGTACAGAAGTGTCAAACTAATATATTGTACTGCATTTATGAAACACCACTTCTCCTGGCTTTATTGTGGTTTATTTTTATTCACCTGCCCTCTTTTTCAAATTTCTGCTCTCGAAACAACATGGATATTCTTGCAGACATGACTTAGATACTTTGCACACTTTTTGCCCTGGTTCAAAATGCTTTTCTCTCTCTGCCCCTTTCTCACAGCTTCTTTTAGGTTGGAGGGGTGAACATTTGCAGGAATAGTCACAGAAAAATGAATTATGTTTGGAATTATTTAATGAACGTTTTATCTGTCAACACAGCATTTATTTAGCATAGAGTTACACACTTTAAAGTAGAACTATAGGCAAAACTTTTTTTCCCCATTTTTTTTTTTTTGCCAGCTGTGTCTCATTTGGGAGAGTTTCCATCACTACCTGTCCAAAAGCTAAAACAGGAAGTGATAGGAAATCCCTACAAATAAAGGGAACCCCTTGATGTCCCCCATGTCCCCATTGAAAGGTTTCCCCTCTATTACTGTTCTGGAGACAACCCAAAGTTTGGGATTTTATTTTACTTTTACTTTCAATGATAATGACAAACAAGAAAGTAGAGAGAGCGAACCTCCCTAACGAGGACACAGACAGCATTAAAAATCCTGACAGGGGTTCTAATCCCCCCTGAATCTATCCAAAATTGAAAAAGTGTTGCCTTTAGTTATACTTTAACATTGTTGTTCTGGAAGGGTGTAATTTGACGTCCTCCCAGAATGCGCCACTTGAGCGGCTGCAGGGCCACGCAGCGGCGAGATCTATCACTGCTTGTGTCCATTGGACAAAGCCATTAACTGATCACTGCACTGCCCTCTGCCAGTGTCATGTGATCTCTGTGACCAATCACAGCAGATCACATGACAATGAATGACTTCCTTTCATGCCATTGATTGTATACAATTGTATAGCTAGCTGTTGTTGGTCACAGTGAACACATAGTACAGACAGGCCAATCATAGCCCATCAGTACCATGCGATTAGCTTTGACCAATCACAGCTAATTACAACAAAACACACTGAATGAACTAGTTTCATTCCGTAAAAATGGTTGCTTATACCAATGAAATTCATATACATAAGCAAACACGTGTAAAAAAAAGAATCCTAATCTCTTCCTCAGAGTAGTACAGTGTTACTATGGTAACACTGTATTGCTCTGGTCACAGTGTATTAGACAAAAAATAAAAAAAATTAAAAAAGTGTATTACAAAATAAAGTAAAAAAAAAAAAATATTTACAGTGGGGGGGGGGGGGGGGGGAGTATTTGATCCCCTGCAGATTTTGTAAGTTTGCATTTGTTTTATGTTTTTTTTTTCTGGATTTTTGGTTGATATTATGTGTTTACCATTTAAAATACACCTATGATAAAAATTAAAGACTCTTAATTTCCTTGTAAGTGGGCAAACTTACAAAGTTTTCAGGGGATCAAATACTTACTTCCCCCACTGCAAATGTTTTTTTTTTTTTTTTTACATACAGTCACCAGTCAGTGTTCCTGATCACTGCCACGACAGTTCTATAATAATGCTGTAAAAAAAAAAAAAAAAAAAAAAAAAATTGATTTCTTTTATATTTCTTCATTTTTAAAATTGTGACAAAAAATACAACCCCAAAAATCTTGCCATACCTCTTACTAAATACTTCAGATTGTCTACTTTCCAAAAAAAGGGTAATTTGAGGGTATTTTTACTGTCCTGGCATTTTCAGGCTTCAAGAAATGAGATAGGGTGTCAGTATATCAGGATTGATCAATTTTTAGATATATACCATTGTTTGTGGACTCTATAACTTTCCTACAGACTAAATAATATACACTGATTTGGGTTATTTTCACCAAACAAATGTAGCAGAATACATTCTAAACTAAATTTAGGAAGAAAGATAATTTATTCAAGATATTTTATAACAGAAACAAAGACAAATGCGTTTTGTTTTCTAAATTTTCCATGGTTATTTGTTTATTTAGCAAAAAAACCCCCCCAAAAAACAGTGGTTAATAAATACCACCAAAAGCTCTATTTGTGGGGGGAAAAATCCTATGGGTACAGTGTTGCATGACCCCACCATCACCAGTGAAGATGTGACAGCACTGAAAGCTGAAAATTGGCCTGGGCAGGAAGGGGGTAAAAGTGCCCTGTATTGAAGTGATTAATTACATGGCCCTCAAGTGCAGTTCACCAGAACATAGGCATCCATCAATGGATTCTGTTAACCCACACTAAGCTAACTAACTAACATCCTTTGGTTTTACTTTCTAAGCCAGCCTTTCTCAACCTTTTCAACACAGAGGAACCCTTGAAATATATTTTGCCGGTCTTGGGGAACCCTTGCTAAAAGTTAAAAATCTACAACTCATGATACATTAGTGTGACAGTCAGTGGGAAGAATGCTCCTTACTCTTGTTATCATTGGGAAGACTTACCTCCTTCAGATAGCTAAAAGGAACAATGGTGTCATTGGGAACTTATCTGAGAGACAGAAATTGCCCATTGTTACAGGAACCCCTAGCAACCTCTGGAGGAACCCTAGTTGAGAAACCCTGGTCTAAGCCTTAAATATTCTGAATCTGGCAGATAGAAAAGTTACTGTAGCATTCTCTAAATTGGCTGACTCTAGCTACCCTCTTTTCATCTCTCAGCATGTTTCCTGCACAGGAGTCACTAATGTTGGTTCACATTTTCATTTTCTTCTGTTGAAAACAAGGGGGTAGTTGATCTCGAAATGTTAGGCTATTTGTTTTGCTAAACAAGAAGCCCCAATAAGATATAAGATACATGACACAACAAGGAACAGTTTGCATTGTTATCTGCAGCCTAGGAATTGTTTGTCTCTGTTACCACCCAGATCTGCCCCAAGTAAATTCTTCCATGTGACAGATATTCTAAAGCTAAACAAAACAATACCCACCACTAGATTTACAAACAATACCCAACACTAGATTTACAATGGGGTTTATAAAGGCAAATAGACAGTGCCCTTTGCAAAGTGCAGTTGCACTGTGCAAGAGCAGTTGCTCCAGAGCTTAGTAAATGAAGTAAAAAAAAACAATGACGTGCAAGAAAAATAAAAAAAAAAACATCTTTGCTTTCACATTATTGGATGATGGAAGTCAGCAGAGCTCCTGCTCATTTACTAAGCTCTGGATAAACTGCTCTTATGCAGTGCACAGTCTATTTGCCTTTAGTAAATCAACCCTAATGTGTACAGATGTGCAGTGAGAGAAAATACATAGTTGTATTAACCATTTGCTGACCGCCGCTAGTACATATACTGCGGCGGTCAGCCCCTCACAGGCAAAGTGACGTATATATACGTCACTAGCCTGTGAGGCTCTGGGGAGCGAGCGCGCGCCGCCAGCGGCACGCTCCAGCTCCCGCGCGGTCACGGACCCCCCCGCGTGTGTGACTGGCAGACCCAATGTCCGCCGGTCACTCGGCGATCGTCGGTGGAGAGGGAGAAAGGCAGGCGGCTAGTGTAAACAAGCCGCCTGTCATTCTCCCCTGTGTAGAAACAATGATCATACGGTTCTACTATGTAGGACCGTTGATCATTGTTCCTACAGCTCAAGCCACAGCCAATCACAGTTAGAACCACGCCCCTAGGGACACACACAGCCCCTCTCTCTCAAATAAAGTTAACCCCTTCACTGATAGTGTAATTTTACAGTAACAGTGCATATGTATAGCACTGATTACTGCAGTAATGTCACTGGTAACCACAAAAGTGTCAAAAATGTCAGTCAAGGGTCCGATCTGTTCGCCGCAATGTCGCAGTACCGCAAAAAAATCGCAGATCGCCGCCATTACGCGTTAAAAATAAAAAAAAAAATGACAAAAATCTTTCCCTTACTGTAGATAGTAAACGCGATAACTTTTGCGCAAACCAATCAAAATACGCTTTTTGCGATTTTTTTTACCAAACATATGTAGCATAAAACAAATTGGCCAAAAATGTTAAAAAATTTTAATTTTTACATTTTTTTGGGGGGGGAATTTCATATAAAAAAAAATTGAAAAATATGGTTATTTTTGCAAAATTGATGCTCTTTTTTTGTTTATAGCGCATGATCAAAAAATCGCACAGGTGATCAAATACCACCAAAAGAAAGCTCTGTTTGTGGGAAAAAAAGGATGTCAAATTTGTTTAGGTACAGCGTTGCACAACCGCGCAATTGTCCATTAAATTCACACAGTGCCGAATCGCAAAATACCCCCTGGTCAGGAAGGGGGTAAAATCTTCCGGGGCTTAAGTGGTTAAAAAGTACTCTTTCTAGTGCTTTTAGGAAGAACAAAATATCAATATTCACGCTCTGCTAGACTTAAAATGCATCTTCCTAGAACGTGCATGAAACACAAACAAAAGCAGTTGACTCATTTATGAGTCAATAGCATAACAGGATTCCCACGCAAATTGCCATATCTATCTTTCAAAATTAAGAGGTCATATTGAATGAATTTATACTTAAGCAAACTACTCTTTAACATGACCTTTGCTATTTCATATGCTATTCCTTCTAACAGTACTTGAGCATAATGCTTGGTTGTAAACCTTTATTGCACCACTCTCCTTTTACTGGTCTCTAGCAATCCCCAGACAACAGCTGTGAAACCATGTGTAAAAATGGACTTACAGTGACCCTGTCAGCAGTATAAGCAACTTTAGTCAGCAGCACCCTGTAAAGAAACATCATGCATATTTATCTTTATCTTACCTTTATGTCTGACAGTGAAGGAAATCTTATCCGTCTAAAACATCTCTGGACACCGCTGCTCTCCAGCACTTTCAGGTGAGTGGAATTTTGGGGTTGATTTAATAAAGCCAAATAGACTGTGCACTTTGCAAAATGTAGTTTTACTCTGCAAGAACAGTTGATCAAGAGCTTAGTAAATGAGCAGAACCTTTGCTGACTTCCATCAGCCAATCATGTGCAAGCAAAAATGCTGTTTTTTTTTTAATTTCCTTGAACATGATTGGGTACTCTTTGCAAATTGAAGCTTTACCTCATTTACTAAGCTCTTTAGGGGAATGATGAAACACAGATATTGTTATTAAAAAGGATTACCTCCTTGGTACATGGGATTATAAAGGTGACCACTAACCAAATGAATAAAAATAAATGTTTAATTTTCCGTATAAAAATGGTTTTACATACTTAATGTGTACAAACATACAAAAAAAATAGCAATCATAAAAATATCATGGCAAAGAAGTATCTTGACAAAAACTGTGTTAGAGCCTCATTCTTGGGGGTAAATGTTCCTCCAGTACCCAACATGTTTCAGGTGATCACCACCTTTCTTCAGGGGTATATAAGGTAGAGGTTACAAGATTCCCTGAAATGAGGATAGTTTATGAGAAGGCAAAAAGCCGTGTGTATTAAAATCTAAAAATAAACTTTACAATGAGAATGCCAGGGTAATATGATGGTAGCATAAGATGGTCTATAATGGAGACATCTCAGCCGTCCAGAAGTTACATATGGTCTCACAACGATCCTCAAAAATAGGCCAAATAGTGTCCCATGAATAGTAACATATTGGGTTATCTGAAATGTTTAGTGAGTCCTCTAGATATAAGTATTCCTGAAGGGGTAGGGCGGATTGAGCTGCCGGGTATCACTCACGCATTGGATTTGAGATCTGCCGATTCTCATACTCATCCTGACTCCCCCCCCCCCCTTCAGGAATACTTATATCTAGACTACATATATCTATTTACACATGGCTTTTTGTCTTTTCATAAAATATCCTCATTTTGGGGAATCTTGTAACCTCTACCTTCTATACCCCTGAAGAAAGGTGGTGATCACCCGAAACAAGTCGGGCACTGGAGGAACATTTACCCCCAAGAATGAGGCTCTAACACAGTTTTTCTCAAGATGCTCCTTAGTCGTGATATTTTTTTAATTGTTATTGTTTTTGTATGTTTGTACGCATTAAGTATGTAAAACCATTTTATTACGGAGCAATTAAAATTTATTTTTTTAAATTTAGTTAGTGGTCGCCTTTTTAATCCCATATACCAAGGGGGCAATCCTTTTTAATAATTCCTTCAGGGATGATGGCCACCTCTATCCAGGACTTCAAGTTATTGGTAATATTTTTCCTTACAGATATTCTTAGGTCAAAAAGTAAAGACACGGACATACCGTATGTACTACTCTACTGTGTACTTTGCACTGCCAAATTTATATATTTTGACTATAGTGTAACTTTATTAAAGTCTTTTATTTAAATATTTGTTTCACTGATGCAGACAATCTCACAGGCGGCTTTTCTTTCACCAAACAAAATGCTGTGTAACTAAAAAGCACTTTGATGATTTGAAATGCTTTTTTCCCCTATTGTAGAAAAGAGCAGCAGAGGCCAAAAAAAAAGGAGAAATAATTGTATGAATGTGTAAATGTAGATCTTTTTGCATGCATCATTTGCTCTTGCTAGGTATGCACAGCTCATATTGTTTTTTTGTCAGTTTTAAAAGTATTTTTTAGCCTCATTCTAAATGTTGGAAACATTGAAACGTTGGAAAATATAATACTAATTATTTCAGTCTTGTAAGCAAATATTTTGAGGCTTTGACAAAAAGCATAGAAACAAATGGTTTTCCTAAAGTGACTCATGCCATTTCTTTTGCTATCCTTTCTTACAGTGCCTGTGCATAGATGCTGTTGCAGGTTCTTTACTGCTCTCCCTCCCATGTTGGGGCTCTCTTCTGGAATGATCTAAATCAGGGGTGTCCAACCTTTTGACCTCCCTGGACCACAAGAGGAATAGTCTTGGGGCACACAAAAAATACACTAACAATAAAGAAAGCTGATGAGCAGAAAAAGTGGGGCAGATCACAAGTAAACAATCGTTGATATAGATATTATACCTATCTGATGAATAAAACATCATTTTTTTTTGGTATAGTTTATTAAAAAAGTAAAAAAGGGCCAATATAAAAGTAGAGCGATATTTGACACAGTTTTAATAAAACTAAACTAACGCATCATTATCTGGTTCGATGGATGTAGTAGCAATTTTTAATGGATTCTTAAGGTGTTTATCAGATATTTTGGTACTAATTTTGCCGTTCGTGTGCTTCATTCTTGGGAATAGTTGCTCACAAATATAGGTGTTGATGAAAACTGATGACATAAGACGTGATTGTGAGGAGTGGGATGCTTTTCTATGGGAAGATAAAACTTATAAAAGTCCAGTGAGGAGACACTGTCAAATTTTTCTTCTGCCACATGTGTTCTCTGAGTGTAAACGCATTTTGACAAAAAATTAAAAAAAAAAATCAACATCTTTAAGTAAGTTTACGATTTTGTGTTGGGCCACATCCATAGGTATCTTGGGCCACGGGTTGGACACCCTTGCTGTAAATAGTAGCTGTGAGAACTTAGTGTAAATTATTTTTTTTAATGGTGTCCTTATACTGATGTAGCACCCTCCTATGAGATTGCCAGGTAAATTTATATTGCTCTCTGCCTACCAGAGAGCAATATCTATTGGTAGGGTCTGCTCATGATGCTCAGGTGCAGCTCCGATTGTCTGAAATGTTTCACACTGGTCGAATAGGGAGGCATATTGGACAGTGGGAGGAAACCTGACAAGTGAGGGCACAGGCATTGTTAAAGCCCTGCTGATTGGCAGAGGAAAGTGCCTCAGTGCATGCTGGGTGACTGTATAAACGCCAAGTGCACATGTGCTTGGGGTCTTTGGCTGGAGAGCGGGTCCTGGGGGGGGGGAAGGGGGGGACTGCCCCTCCTCTGTAGAAGTTGCCATGCTGCCTCGGATGGTTGACCTGAGGTCCTGAAAGTCAGATAGGAGCTGAACCCAGATGTCCTGCAGAGCTGACTGGAACGGAGACACTGGAAAGGATCTGATTCTCCCTACAGTGAGTACAGATCTGTGTCATGGGGTCTTTCATGTGAGGGCCATCCCTTCAGTGGAAGAGTCAGTGGACAGGTGTCAGTCAAGGGAATGCTGAAGATTGTCTGAAATGTTTTACACTGGTCAAATAAGGAGGCATTTTGGACAGTGGGAGGAAACCTGACAAGTAAGGGCACAGGCATTGTTAAAGCCCTGGTGATTGGCAGAGGAAAGTGCCTCAGTGCATTATGGGTGAATGTATAAATGCCAAGTGCACCTGTGCTTGGGGTCTTTGGCTGGAGAGTGGGTCCTGGGGGGAGGGGAAGGGGGTGGCTGCCCCCTCCTCTGTAGAAGTTGCCATGCGACCTCGGATGGTTGACCTGAGGTCCTGAAAAGTCAGATAGGAGCTGAACCCAGATGTCCTGCAGAGCTGACTGAAAGGGAGACACTGGAAAGGATCTGATTCTGCCTACAGTGAGTACAGATCTGTGTCATGGGGTCTGTCATGTGAGGGCCATCCCTTCAGTGGAAGAGTCAGTGGACGGGTGTCAGTCAAGGGAATGCTAGAGAGTGTCCTGAAGATAAAGTAGTTGCATAAAGTCTGCTGCTAAAGAGAGCAAGAGGACTTAATTCATCCATACAAGTGGCAGTATGGTTATGGTTAAAGCAGTGTGTCTGCTTCCACAAATAACCAGTGAGGCCAAGTGAGAGTTGTCCTTATTTACTGTGAATAGTTCAGTTGGAGTATCTAACTATTCCCTTCTCCCATCCAAGTTCCACAATAAATACAAAACCAAATACCCTGGATTGTTTATTGAGTAACAAGTAAACGGTAGTAAGGATGGATGTGTGAAAAATCCCCTACTGACTGTCTGCAGGTAATCAGGGGGAGACCCAAGAAGTCAACACACAGCAAACCCTACGGGGACAGTGCTACACCTATAACTGCTATGTAGATGATAATACATTTTAACTTTATGTGTGAATATATTAACTATTCTCCTTAATATGACATGCCACAATAATCACAGCTTCCGTTATGTACATGTATGTATTCTCTGGTTTATTTTGTAGTGGAAGGGGTGAGTGTAGATATAGCATTTGTGAGTGTGTTGCATGTGGGAGAGCTTCTAATTTCCATATTACCTTTTCTCCCATGGCAACAACAGTATGTGAAAATATTAAAGGGAAAGTTCTTTTTTCGGTCAGGTATTTTTCAAATATCTTGTTTGCTCTCCTTTTGAGCCCCAATGTGGAGCTTTATCATGTTTGTCTTCTTCATACATATTATACCTAGTCTCCATATATTTTGCTGTATAAAAAGCTAATTGTTTACACAGCTATAAAGCGCAAGCTGAAATACACAGCATAGTCAATTCAAGGTTACTTTCAGAGACAATTGGTTTGATATACTAAACGAGAAAGTATATTCATTTTGTCCAGTGTATGAGGTGAAGCTAAACACAAAGTCAATTTGCAAAAAAAAAACAAACATATATATATATATATATATATATATATATATATATATATATATATATACAGGGCTGCTGTTAGAAATCGCGGGGCCCCGTACAAACTACCTGGCAGGGCCCCCCCAAGAAAATATTAAAGATATATTTAGCTAAAATTACAACAAAATCACTATTATCAGACACAAATATAACATAACTCGCATAATTCCTGCTAAATCTAAAAAAAAAAAACTATGTTAAATAAAAAAGATGAGATGAGAGGAGAAAAATATACAGGCTGGGCAGTTGGAGCTCAGTGATCAGAGAGAGAGAGAAACAAAGTTACAATTTACAAATAAACTCCTGAGCGGAGATAAGTGCTGGGAGGGGGGCCACACAAGGGAGGGGGATTAGTGAGGGACAACTGTCTCTTTCTCAACAGATAAAAGCTGATAGCAGGGAGAGGGACAGATCAGATTCAGGTGCTGGAGGAAGATTTCTGTATTTGTTGTCCATCACTAATCCCCCTCTCTGTGTGGGCCCCCCTGTGTGCTCGGGCCCCCTACAAGAGGGCTGGTGGTCCCCCCCTATCAGCGGCCCTGTATATATATATATATAATGTTTGGGGGTTCTAAGTAATTTTCAAGCAAAAAATACTGATTTTAACTTGTAAGCAACATGTTTCAGAAAAAGGCTTGGGCATGAAGGGGTTTAATAAATGAGCAGAAGCTCTGCTGATTTCCATCATCCAATCATCCAAGTAAAAATGCTGGTTTTTTTTTTATTTTCCTTTCATGTGATTGGGTACTCTTTGCAAAGTGAAGCCTTACCTCATTTACTAAGCTCTGGAGAAACTGCACTTTGCAAAGTGTACAGTCTATTTGCCTTTAGTAAATCAACCCTAATGCTTCGGGATGAGAATCCCTGTATTTCACTAGATGGATCCCAATCCACCATGCACTGTATTTGACTGTAGGAGCTCATATTTGTTCTCTAGAAAAAGTGGGAAATTGGCCTTATTTCAAACTAGCACACCTGTAGATGTATTAAAGACAACAGGAATCAATTCCACAGCTTCTAAACAAATCCAGGCAACCCTCCCACCTCAGTTTTTGGGTTGAAAATCCTCATCACTGTTGGCCACACTTGTGCAGTAGGTCCTCTTAGATTCATTTTAGGCCATATTTCTACTACCCTCAGTTACAAGTCTATAAGGCTCTCTGCATGGGCTTGGCTATTGGTGAAGAGAATTTCTGACAGAAGTGGATAAAAGGTGTAGGCAACAACTGAAATACTGAGGTATATAAGCAGCTAGGTTGTTGTTTTTTCCATTGTGAATTAGCTCAGGAGAGCATAGAAGGGTTAAAGCGGAGTTCCACCCTAAAATGTTACTTACCTCCATCTTCATGCCCGGGGTCACCTGAAAAACAAATGGATAATGACAATTTTTTTTTCTTCTACTTACCTAGTTTAGAAGAAAATATACTCACCTTACTTCCTCTTCCTCCCCTCGGCGGCCACGGCGATTCGTCACTTCCTGGCTTGCAATGATTCCTGGGAGCTGAACGTCGTCGCTCCCAGGAATCAATGCACCTGCACCGGCCCCGCTCGTCACTTCCGGTGCAGGCACCGTCATACCTTGCTAAACAGCTTCTGGGAATGCCCAGAAGCTGTGCAGGGATGACGCTGCGGCACCGGAAGTGACGGTGGGGCTGGTGCAGTGCACCTGAGATGGCAGCGCTGGACAATACTTTTTCAAGGTAAGTATTTCTTCTAAAAGGTAAGTGCAACCCGGGACAGATCAGAGGCTAGCCATTGTGGAATGCACTAGCCCTGACTGTCCCGGGGGTATTTTTATTAAAAAAAACGTTCCCAGGGTGGAACTCCGCTTCAAGTAGTGTAGTTGATCATTTATCTACATCTGTACTTTAGACACTGCAAAACCAACAGATATTTATTTACCCACACAGTGGTCTTGACTCACTAAGGGCCCATTTGCTTCTTTGCAAAGTATCAAAGCACTGCCACATATTGCAGCACACATCAACTCATGTGTTGGGGTAAAATTCAAAATGAATAGTATTGTTATTTGCAGTACCATGCGCTGCCGTGAGGGGCATGGTAATGCGTGCATTCCCCCAATGTAAAGGGCCCTAATGGTTAGTAAATGAGCACCAGAAGCTTTTTATTGCTGGACTCCCGGACATGGCTCCGATAAGTCAGTACAGCATGCCCTCTTATACTGGGCCCAGGCCCCATCATTTTAAAAAGGAGGCCCTGTGTACCTGCTGAGCAGGAGGGCCGGCTGTACTACCTGGCTGACACTTGTGGATCCAGTGCATATGAGACTGCAGAGAAAGGGACTGATGAATCTCTGTCCTCAGTCTTTGCTTCTGTCTCAAATGGGAGACATCAGGGGTCTGTTTAAACCCCTGTTATTTCATCATAGTGCTACCCCCCCCCCAACAGGGTAGAAAAAAAAATAATGTAAAAAAAAAAAAATAATAATAAATAAATAATTTAAACTGAAATTCTAAAAAATATACAACATTGTAAAATTCTAGAAAACTTAAAAAAAAAAAAGGACTTGTTCAAATGCTTTTCATTGCCTCCTTACTGCCTGTTTTAACCCCACATGGTTGCGGAGCACTTGCAGAGCAGCACTATTCAAATGAATGGGTATTTATCAATGAGGGTATAGTTTCTGCCATGGTTGTGACGCATAGCATCAGTGGAGGGGGGGGGGGGGGGGCTGTCAGTTAGGTTGTATTGATCACCAGCCCTGTTCCCGGACAAGCTAATATTGTCTCAATTTAATAGGCATGTGTATTCTTACTTGAATCTTGGTGTGCTTTGGGTATTTCTTCCAGATCTGTGCAGTAATTCGGTCACTCCTGCTCTATCTCTTTGTACAGGGTGATTGGTCTTGTATATGCCCCTCCTCTAGTTTTCTGGAGGCAGTATGTAGTGGGGTGGCCTGCTGGGTCCCTTCCACTGCCCTGCTCTCTGCACAGGTTATGTACAGCATAGTGATGATATCTTTCTTTTACAAGGTGATAACTGGGTTTGCAAAAGCATTTCATGTGCACAAAGTGGATTTATATCCTTTGTGGCTATTGTGGAATATAGAAATAAAAATTCCTGTGCCAGGAGTTCAGTTTTAATCCATAGTAGATACGGCATCTTAGTTTACTTAATTTACCTGTTTTTAATTTTGAATCGAGTCTCCTGGTTGCTGTAGTCATCAGGACATCAGTGATGAGAAAACCAAAATTTTTTTGGGTATCACTGAAATAGGAAGTGAGGATACATCTTCCAATGGGGACACCTGTTCTAATGACAACTGTCTCAGAGGGGACTTTAATTTACTTTGGATTGATTTCCTCCCATGTTTTTATCTCCAGGACAAAAAGCGAAGGAAAATGCCCCCCATAAAACATAGCTAGGTTTTAAACATAAGCCTAAGAGATGTTTTATCTATCCCTTAGTCCAGTCATGTCCAAAGTCTGGCCCGCAGGCCAGTTGCGGCCCGTCCTTTCGTTTTCTATGGCCCCCTGAGACACTGCTGACTTTTGTCAGTGCCTTTTCTCTCTGAGACTCCTCACATCGCACCGCATCGGGGCGGGGCTCGTCTGATCCCGAGTCCCGCGTAGCACCCCCCACCCCCCCCCCGCTCGGCTCTATCTGCCCAGCGCTGCCCACGACTGTGCGGGAGTGCAGAATGGATTTGAAAATTTGAAAATTCTTCACTGCACACAGCCACCTGTAGGAGCCGACCGAGGATCTTGTGGAGCTGACCAAGAAGATGTCACTTCTGTAATCCTACTGCCTGTTTCTGTGTGATAGATGTGTGTATGTATGTATGTGTGTGTGTATGTATGTGTGTGTGTGTATGTATGTATGTATATGTGTGTGTGTGTGTATGCATGTGTTTACGTATGTGTGTGTGTGTATGTATGTATGTATATGTGTGTGTGTGTGTGTATGCATGTGTTTACGTATGTGTGTGTGTGTATGCATGTGTTTACGTATATGTGTGTGTGTATGCATGTGTTTACGTATGTGTGTGTGTGTATGCATGTGTTTACGTATGTGTGTGTGTGTATGCATGTGTTTACGTATGTGTGTGTGTGTATGCATGTGTTTACGTATGTGTGTGTGTGTTTATGCATGTGTTTACGTATGTGTGTGTGTGTATGTATGTATGTATATGTGTGTGTGTGTATGCATGTGTTTACGTATGTGTGTGTGTGTGTGTGTGTGTATGCATGTGTTTATGTATGTATGTGCATGTATGTGTGTGTGTGTGTATGTATGTGTGTGTATGTATGTATATGTGTGTGTGTATGTATGTGTGTGGCAAAATGGCAAAATGGTCGGCCATCACGCATGTTCACTTCATCAAATCTGGCCCTCTTTGAAAAAAGTTTGGACACCATTGCCTTAGTCTATCAAAACTAAAATAAAAATAGTTTGAGCTACAGATACACTTACTGATGCTAGTAATCATCTATTAAAGGTTACATTGTAACACTAATTGATAATTTAGCATTAAAAGAACACATCTAAAATTAAAATAGTGATGAGCAAAGAAGAACATATTAGTGTCTAATTGTTGAAGGCTCATCATTCGATAATAAAATCTACTTTTTATTAACAAATGAATAACTAATTTTCACCTGCTGTAACAATTGTGCAAATGCTGCAGTCAAGGTTTAATTTTTTATTTTTAAATAGCTGCGGCAAGAACAAAAAGGTTTTTTTTTTTTTTTGTTAGCGGCTGCTAAAGTTAAAGGGTAACTTCACTTTTGTGCGAAAAAAAAAAATAGCAAATAAAGAAAAAAAACAATATACAATTGCGACATAAATCATATTGTGATTGAATGTTATTAAAAAGTATCTTTCCTTTTCAATCTGCAGCTGTTGTAATGTTCTGAAAATGCAATGCAACATGGCTACCTGGAGGTATTCTGTACACAGAATGTGTACTGACCACACCCCAGAAACATCATTTCCTGCTTGTTCAATTGGCTCACTGATTTTCCCAGAAGTCTGCCTAAGATACAAGTCAGATTTCTGGCATTCCCTGCAACAAAAATGTCATTTTTGGTGAGATACTTCCAATAGGAACACGTATAAAGGGATGCAGGCCCAGCAGATTTCCGCATTAGTGCTGTGCAGCTGCCACAGCTGATAGATAATTCTGAAACCACTCCCATTTGACCCACTCAGCACAGAGGCACAGAGGAACAAACAGTGATTTCTTCAGAATAACAAAAGTTAGGAATCTGCAACAAAGTTTGTTAAAGTCCTTGTAATGTATAGAGACCACCCAGAGGGGAATGTTTTTTTCTCCACAAAAGTGGAGTTCCGATTTAAGTATGGGGCAATCACATTAAAAAGGAAAGGTGCATAATAATTGGGGGCAGCGATATAAAGAATGGTTTGTGCATTATTTACAATACAGTATTCAATGTTCTTAATGTAAGGCATGTTCATATATGCCTGCCTTGTCTAATGCTCGTTTTATGGAGGTCAAACTAGGTTTGAACACCAGCAACAAGAGCTGTTTAAAGTAATGTAACTCTGCATTGATGGCATACTGTATGTTACCCCAATATGTTATATATCTGATATGTATCTGTGTTACCATCTACTTGTATGAAAAAGTATCCTGTTCTTTTTGCATTGCTTTCTCTGTGTGAAATTTTTATTGACTCTGCCAGTCCCCACGCTTTCTAATTTCAAACTGACCACCATAGGCATGGAAACATATCAATCTCAGTGTGGTTTTCTTCTTTGCATTCTTTGCCTGCCTATAATCCAATGGTCAATGTGCTGACATATCCCCTACACTCCTAATCACTGGGAAGATCAGTGTGATGCTGTTCCCCTGCCTCCTGTTGACACACCCACTGCAGTCTCCTTTCAACACACGATTTCCATCCATTTCTATTTTAAACTGAATGTGTTTGCTTTACAAGGTAAGAGTTCACATATTAAATATTAGAATATAATAGATTAGAAAAGAAATATTGCACAGGTAGAAAGATAAAAGTTAGAGTAAGCTGCTGGCAACTACACACTAGGACAACGTGTGAAATAGCAGAATAAAAACAGAGAGTTGCCATGTTAAACATTTAAAATAAAATGTAGTGAAAAAAAGTCCATGGACTACATGCCCCTGATGACGTCAACTCTGAGTCCATGTCTGTGACGTCGGTTCCCAGTAACTTTCCCGGGAACTTGTGATTATTACATGCTGGGTTTTATCTGGAACAATGTGAGTTTTTAGTATTACTACATTTGAATAAATGTACAAAATAATTGCCGCAAGATGTGAGCCACACCCCTATGTAGTACAAAACCAAAAATAGACAAAAGTGGGGTTTTCAAGGCTCAAATGAGATGGTCAATTCACTCAACGCCACACAATGGTAAAGTTAAAACACATTTTATTAACTAATAATTGTTAAAAAAGGGCATGAGGACATAATGCCTGAAAAAACACATATACATATACCACAGATAATTAAAATTGAGGAACACAAAGTAGGTAACCAGATGGTGGAGTCTCAGTCAGAAGGATGGATGTGGTCCCTGTACAGCCAACACGTTTCGCTTGACTTCGCTTCTTCAGGGCTTAATCAGAGACCAGAGAACCAACTAGTGTTTCAATTTGTGGCCTGCAGGTCACACCATCAGAGAGGACACAAGGGGTTAAAATTCCCCCGGCATACATAAGGATATCCAGGGCTACTGCATATAGCGTTTCCAGTCCACACAACTATGATATGACTTCGATGCCTGGGAACATATATAGGATTACCTGCCCAATCCATTTTGTACTAAAGTAAAGGAAGCTGCATGTCTGTCCCCCTATGGTGGTGTCTGAATGGCCATATACTAGCACCTTTGGACCCATATGTTGCAACAAATTGAATACAATAAGTGTATTGCCAACTTCATACTATATGCACTAATACGTCTTATATAACCTCAAATAGGATATATGGTCACGTCCACTAGACAATTACCATTTGTGAACTCTGTCCGGACTATGGGTCTGCATTAAATTGGAACACTAGTTGGTTCTCTGGTCTCTGATTAAGCCCTGAAGAAGCGAAGTCAAGCGAAATGCGTTGGCTGTACAGGGACCACATCCATCCTTCTGACTGAGACTCCACCATCTGGTTACCTACTTTGTGTTCCTCAATTTTAATTATATGTGGTATATGTATATGTGTTTTTTCAGGCATTATGTCCTCATGCCCTTTTTTAACAATTATTAGTTAATAAAATGTGTTTTAACTTTACCATTGTGTGGCGTTGAGTGAATTGACCATCTCATTTGAGCCTTGAAAACCCCAATTTTGTCTATTTTTGGTTTTGTACTACATTTGAATAAACAGATTTACAGTTTTACACTATGTGGGCATTCTTATCTCTTTCCTATGGGCGTTGAGACGGAACAATCCTCCCCTCCAGTCATGATAATACCCTCATCAGTATAACAGGGGGAGGATTAAACCTTCTGGGCTGGTGAACAGCGCCTTTTTAGACTCTTATAATTTGAAGTCTAGGTTTCCGGTAAGGAGGCATTTTATATGATTTATTGGAGATGCACCTTGGTGATCAGCACTTTACTTCACTTATTCATTCAAATTGGATACATACCAGGGGAATTTAAATTTTTGACATACCATTTCTGTCATTATGGAGAATAACATGAACTGCTTCACTTTATGGTCTTTTTTTTTTTTTTACTACATTTTAGTTTGAATGTTTAGCGTGGCAACTCTGTTTTTATAAGAGTTCACATATAATTTAGGATATCCTTCAGATAAACAGCTATACGTATATGCAGTCAAAATTCATATGTGGGAGAACTTTTACATTTCAAAATATTTTGGGTTGATTTTGTATATAGGCTGTTTACTTTGCAAGGGAATGATTCCTTAGCTTCAGGTGAAGCTCTGCTGACTTCTGTCACCCAATCATGTACAAGTAATAAAAAATACTAATATTTATTTTCCATGTACATGATTGGATAATCTTTAGACATGTGTGGTTCGTTTTGTTTCTAATAAATATTCGGACAAATTTTTCTTTATTCAGAGATTCGGATAAATCCAAATCCTTGAATTACAGTACAAACAAGTTTAACTTTAATTCTCCAAATAACGAAACAAAATTTGTCCACATTTCTGAAATTTTGAATTGAAATTTGAATAAAATGTTACTTTGAATTCCATTCGAAATTTGAACTGTAAACATATTGCTGAAATCAAAGACTGTGTTATTAGTGTACCATTTATAAACAATACTGTTTTTATTAAGCCAAAGGTGATTTGAAGAGTCATTGTAGTTATTTGATGAAAATTTTTCTTTTGTTTGTTCACTTTGCAAATGTAAAATTGATAAAAAAGAAATCAGTAAAATATATATATTTGAAAGCATTTGTACTTGACATTATTTTTTCTCATCTGGCTAAAACTTCTGCAAAGCATTGTACTTAGTAAAATGTCGAAAGTAAGATATTACTTTTATTAATTAGAACACTTCACATATTTTTAATAAACTTAATATTATTACAAAAAAGATCAATGTGTATAAAAAACAACCAGATGTTTGGTCACTCTGACTGAGCTCCAGAGATTCTGTGTGTAGATGGGACCATTTTCAAGAATGAGAACGCCAAAGACAACCATCACTGCAGGCCTCCACTGGTGTGGCTTTTATTATGGCAGAGTGGCTAGGTGAAGATGGAAGCCTTTCCTCATTGCAAAACACTTAAAAGTCTTCTTTGGTTTTTCCAAAAAGCACCTGAAGGGCTCTTAGACTGTCAGGAACAAGAATTTTTCTCTGGTTTGAAGAAAAAGAAATATAGATTTTTTTTTTTTTTGTCTCAAGTGTAAATGTTATTTATGTAGGAAACACAGTTTTCGCTCATCATCACCTGCCCAATACCATCCTAGCAGTGAAGCATGGTGGTGGCAGGCTGTGGGCTTGTGTGTGTTTTCCAGCAACATTATAGACTAGTCTGGGACAGGTAGACTTTTCAAGGTCCACACAAATCACTCCGGACCTAAGGCTGTGCTGAAGGTTTTGCTTCCTTCCAACATGACAATATTCTTAAGCATACCACCTAGACCATCCCGGAATTCATAAAGTTGGTAATAGATGGTTCAATCTAATCTTGGTCATACTCAGTTTAGTAGGTACTTGTCATTCAGTTCCAAAAGCAAAATGCACTTCTTTAAATGTGAACATTTCGGCTGCTGTATTTGAATCAAACAAAATCGGGACATTCAAAGAAAATTTGAAAAAGTACATACGAATTTAACAAATCGACCGATTTTACCAAATAAAGAAAAGGCGTATTTCTGACATTTGTTGCTTACAAGTTAAAACTTAGTATTTTTTGCTTGAAAATTACTTAGAACCCCCAAATATTATATAATATATATATATATATATATATATATATATATATTTAGCAGAGACTCTCGAGAATAAAATGGTGGTTGTTACAGAGGAGGTCTTATGCAGGAGTTCTTGCTCTGGCTCTAACGATCGTGGCGATACCTCACATGTGTGATTTGAACACTGCTTACATTTTTGGTCGCTTCTTACATATGGGCTTTCTTTGGTGTGCTAGCACGCGAAGACGAGGTCGTTTAAAAAAAAAAATAAATAAATAAAAATAAATTCTTATTTATTTTATTTTATTTATTTATTTTACACTGTCCCTTTTAAAAAAAATCTGATCACTTTTATTACTGTCATCCCTTGTAAACATCCCTTATGACAGTAATAGGCAGTGATAGGTACTCTTTATGGGGGGATCTGGGGTCTTAAAGATCCCAAACCCCTTCTCTGCACTTCAAGGTATTCAAAACGCCAAACTCTGCATTTTTGAATACTTTGGATTTTTTTAACTTGGCGCTGTTGACTGTTGAGTAAACCTGAAGTGATGTTGTGCGATTCTTGCTTCGTTCCGGTCTCCGGCCAGCCAGCTGACATGTTGGCTTGTCGCTCGGGTCTCCCAGGAGGACAAGAGACCAGGGCAGTGTGGTGGATAGCAGTGGGAGGGGTGGCCCCTTCCACTGCTTGTGATAACAGCCGAGTGGCTGCTTAGCCGCATCAGTTGTCAGCACGTGGAAGCCAACCAGATGCTCTAAAAACGGTACCCTCTAGCTGCAAGCATCACCCCGGTACAACCACTTCCTGCAGCCATCTTGGCTGGGGGAAACTGGCAGTAAAGCCTTGCAGCTTCACAGCCCGTTCCTTAATGCGCATGTGAGAAGTGCGCTGTGTTTGTGAATGGTGCAGCGGCAGGGGAAGAAAGAGGGGGCTGAACTTTGGCTGAGTTTGCTATGGCAAAGTCAGCCAGAAGTGGGAACGGGTACCTGTCAAAACGAAGTACCTGCTCCCCCCTACCCCCCAAAAGGTGCCAAATGTTGCAGCAGAGGGGGGGGGGAGGCAAACAAGTGGAGCTTCCCCTGTTGGGTGGAGCCCTGCTGTCACCACTTGCCGACCAGCCACCACAGATATACGGCTGGAGGTTCCTGTGAATGGCTGTACCTGTATGGTGCTTAATGGGAGCGATCATGGAGGCGTGTGCATGCACCCATTTGCCAGTGGAGAAGCTGATCCACGGGGTTGGTGGCCGCGATTGCCACCGGGCACCCGATATTGCTTCTCGTGGAGAGAGAACAGCGGTCTGCTGTTGTAAACACAGGTCTCTGTGTTGATTCCATAAGCCCATCCCCCCACAGTTAGAAAACACCCCCTAGGCATACATTTAACCCTTTGATCGCCCCCTGGGTTAACCCCTTCCCTGCCAGTTTCATTAGTACTGTAGAAGTGCATATTTTTAGCTCTGATTATTGTAGTAATGTCACTGGTCCCCCAAAAGTGTAAAAAATGTCAGTTAGGTGTCCAATCTGTCCGTTTCAATGTCGCAGTCGTGCTAAAAATTACTGATCGCCACCAATACTAGTAAAATAAATAAATAAATAAAAATGACATAAATCTTTCCCCTAGTTTGTAGACGCAATAACTTTTGCACAAACCAATCAAAATACGCTTATTGTGATTTTTTTTTACAAAAAATATGTAGCAGAATACAAATTAAGCCCCGTACACACGTACCGATCGTCGGCATACAAATGTTCGTCTTTTCTCCCCGGGATGTCGGTGTCTGTTGAAAAGTGCAAAGACAGCACAAGGACAGCACAAGAATTTTGTCTGCAGACTTCAGCTGACTGCAGAAGTGATGTCATGTAATGGTTAACTTTCCCTGTGTTTTTAATTTTCTGAGCATGCCCAGTCTTGCAAATCTGCGGTCTGTCGGCCGAATTCTGTACTGACAGGCGAACAATCGTCCGTTCTGGTGTCTGCAGACAAAAATTTTCATGTTTGCACGAAAGACTTTTGTTCGCGGATTGTGCGCAGACATCTGTCGGAGGCACCATACTAACACGCGTACAATCGGCAGATCTTTCGTCCGCCGACGTTTGTATGCCGACGATCGGTACGTGTGTACGGGCCTTCAGCCTGATATTTTTTTTATTGTGAATGTTATATAGCAGTGTAGCAGGTTTTCCAGGCCTGTGGCCTGATGTGGGTCTGCCATTGTTACCGGTTACCTTTCCAACCCATGTGAGCTTCTGCCCTGGATGTAGAGACTGAGACATGGACAACTCCGGCATCTTGGTTTTGTTGTTTTATTGTAGATAAAGGGGATGGGAGAAGGGAATGAGTGGGATACTCCTTTAGGCTTCAACTATGTACACTTGGGACTTGGTTCCTGAAAAATGCCCGTTGGCGCTTCCTTGACGCCAGCCGGCGCCAGCCAACGCTCCTAACTCTGAGAATATTCTGTAGCTTAATAGAAGTGCTGAATCCTTGACTTAAAGTCCAAAAGATCCTGGACTGTGAACTTGTAGAATCACCAACACTGTTACACTGCAACAAGTCACTAAATTCTTCTCTCCCGCCTTGCTCTGGCTCGAGGTAGTACGTTGTAGAACTGTAAATCCCAACTGGCACACTCTCTGTACAATTCAGGGCCCCCTTTAACCTTGAACCTTGAATCCTTCGGGGTTCACTGTCTATGTACCCCCCTCTGTAACTTCAGGGTCCTCAACCTAGGTACCACCTTTCTGCTTGCTGGCACTGGATCCCAGAACGACTTCCAGATTGATCCCCTTTAACTCTAAAAAGACCCCCAGGGGCAATCCTCAGTACTCACAAGCTGTGTAGGCTTTCCTGGGACTGAACCCCTCTCTCTCTCTGCAGGTTCTCAGCACACCAGATCCGCTCTGCTCAACTCAGCACTCTCTGGATTCTCAGGCAACACCTTGAGATATCCTCTTTCCTCAGACAGGAGGAGAGACCGCCACACTCTCCATCCTGGGATTCTGCTCCCGCCAAAGACATCGTGTCATGTGCCACCCCCAAACTTATACCCACTCCCAAAATCCCTTGCAGCACAATCTGCCTTCTGGGGTAGTTACAAGCCTGGATGTGTCCCCTGACTGGATTTCCTCCACCGCCCTATGAGAACCCTCTCACAGGAGCCAGTGGGGAGACTCCCCCTTCAGCAGGCACACCTGGAAACCATAACACCCTGACTAAATAAATCACAGCCTTGCTGTTAGGCAGACAAGGCCCACTATACATTTACCTAGCACCTACCTGTAGGGTACTACAGCAGAAAGTGAAAAATATTGTTTTTTTTATAGAATTGTTGCTATTTTTTTGTTTATAGTACAAAAAAGTAAAAATCACAGAGGTGATCAAATACCCTGAAAACAAAGCTCTATTTGTGGGAAAAAGGACATCAATTTTATTTGGGTACAGCGTCGCATGACTGCACAATTGTCAGTTAAAGTAACGCAGTGTCAAATCGCAAAAAAAATGGTCTGATCGTTAGGCAGGAAAATATCCTGGTCCAGAAGTGGTGAACTTGCTACAGGGTCACTTATAAAAAAAAAAAAGCAACCCTGTAAAGAAGATTGTCTATACTTACCTTTCCAGTGGCACTTGTCTTGAAATGCCCGTGCCCCACTGCTCCCCTGCTGCTTCAAATTTAAAATGAGGAGATGAGTATACTCACCTCCTTTATGCTAAAGGCTAACTTTACAATAGATATTATATTCTGATGAAAAAGCCTATCTATTTATATTCAAGTTTAACATAATCTATTTGGCTAAAGCATTTTCTGGCTGGCACTTTTGACATCTGTTATTATAATGTAAGCTGTAAAATGATGAAAGTCATGTTATTTTATAATTTTATAGAGCATTTCCCTGTAATTTGCTTCAGTGCCAAGACATCATCTCAGCTGCTTGTAGGATTTTATACATGTGATCCTTCAAACGTGAACAGTGGAGAATATTAGAAGATTTGATTTAAAACTTCAGTAAAAAAAAGTTAATGCCTTTTCTAAAATGCATTGAATATGTGACTGATTTTATTCATTGCTATTATATTTGTTATTTTCACATTCCCGAAATACATTTTGTAAGGGGATCTACCAATTGTGGGTAACAGTAGGAAGTGGCAGTTGGAAGTTTACAATTTTTATTGCTGTCTGAGTCCTTTTTGGAGAGATTTACCCTTTCACCATGTTAGGGCAAGAAGCAATAGGTAACCTCTCCAATTGGGACACAAACCCATTTTTTGTAGAGTGAAAAAATGTAAGAACTTCTGACATTGCTTTTATTGCTATCCAAAAAAAAAAAAAAAAGTACAATTTGGCTGGAGTTAGTCTTTAAGAATACATAAACTCTGAAAGCATTTTTAATTGAAATTATAATGCAGTTGCTCTGTCTAAACACTTCCATCATATTAGTACTGTTTTCACTAAAAGCAGGATATAAATAATATATAACGTGTTATGGATAACTATATAAAATCTTTAAAGCTGAAAACGTAAAATCACAAAAGATTGCCATTATAATAGCTGTAGATCAATTTAAATTGGTTGTTAAGTCAACACAATAAAAAACATCCGATTCCCTCTGTCAGTCGGGGCACATGAGTCATGTAAACGCCTGGAGATGCTCTGATATAGGTATGGATCTGCATATTTTATATGTTTATTTTTTATATTCATTTTTTTTTTTTTTATATAACACATACACAGGGGAACATATTGTTATGTTACAGAGGGGATAAGATGTTTTTTATTGTAGTTATAAGTTACATGGACAGATAAGATAACATGTGTAGTTTGTGATGCCTCAGGTCAAGTTGGGTGGATTTTGAGGGCAGGAGTAAAGGATGTAGATAGTAGTAGGTAACGAAAATAATTTATTAAAACAATATAGTATATACAAAAACACTTGAAGTGAATGGGTAAAGGCCCATAAGTGCTGGTGAGAGAGAGGTAAGAAGTGTGTGTTACACGTGAAAATTGAGTGACATTTCCATATTATATGGGGGACAGTCCTTCTCTGCTGTTCCTTGTGTCAAAGGACAGGGATTGGTTCAGAGGAGGTGTCCAATCGGTAATCCCGACGCGTTTCGGCCAATTGTGGCCTTTGTCAAGGGTGTATCACCGATACTATAAATAATAAGGTATAATATAGTCAGTAATGTAATATATATACAAGGGAAAATTCTGCTTGAATTTTATTTGTGTACTGTTTACATACATATTTCACTATCCACTTTCTTGAAGTTGTGCCTTCCCAGTGTTTCTCCAGATGCTACAGGAACAATGTGCTGTATGGAGTAAATGAATAATTTGATGGATATTCAATAAATGTGACAATGCCAAAGTATGAATAATTTAATGGTATTTACTTTGTGGATTTGGAAGTTTGGTCCAGGGATCCGGTGTGGTTCCTAATAGTGTTGGCGTTTCCACAGAGGTTGAGACCATCTGTAAGTAGTTATACATAATGGTGTTTGTTTAGAAAGTCATTAATCCATCGCTATCTTATTTAGTAGAGTGATAAATTTATATAAAGCTTTGAGTGACTTTCAAAAAGAAAAAGAAAAAACGGCTAAGTTCGCCGTTGGTTCTTTGGAAGAAGATAATGGAAGCATCTCCTCCAGAGGAACTTACAGTTGGTAGTCGTGGTGTGGTTATGACAACAATCCGGCAGCACAGGAACACCAGGTACGTCTCCTCCCTCGGTTGGAGAGAGACTGAATACCTCGGAGCGTTCCCCGGCCTTAAGTAGGCTATCGTGCATGCGCAGATTGCGCTGCGTGATGCCGTGTGATCTGGTCCGTGCGGCGATCCATGGTGCGCCTGCGTGGAAGAAGAGGCGCATTCCCTTGGTGCCGCGCGGACGTGCCACATAGGCCGCCGACACGGAAGAAGAATCCGAACGATCCTGTGGGATCTGGGGAGGTGCAGAACACCACCTCTCGGTTCTATATGCCCCGGTCCCGAGGGATACGGGGCTTTCCGTGCCGGGAGCTTCTGGGGTCCTGGGAGGAGGCACCAATGAAAATGGATTTACATAATAATGCAAATAATACAAAGGGAAAGGAGAAAAATAAAGGGGTGAAGCACATAATTGTGGTCACCTGGAAGTATATCACAATGTATCTAGAATTAGCAGCAGTAAATACAAAGGAAAAAAGGAGGCATAATATATGCCGGGGTTCGGTTGGGTGGGGATGGGGGAGGATCAGGTCAGGCGTCTCAGACAAGTATAGCAATTACAATTGGTCGGTTGGAAAATCGGTGCAATCTGATTGATCAGATGGAATTCCGATTATGTGGGGGGGGGGGGTTTTGAGGATAAAGAGGTTTGAAAGTGATTTTGTCCAGTAAGAAAGGTTTTTTGTATAGTTTAGTCGGTTTTCCCTGATGAAAAACCTTTGAGAAAAGGGCGGAAGCTTTGTGCTTCGTTTAATCCTGGTGGGTTGGTGGCTTTGAGCCGGGTGATCCAGCGCATTTCTAATTGTAAAAACGTCTTGTTCCAGTCCCCTCCGCGTAGCGGGATGTGAATTCTATCCAGGGCCATAAAGTTAACTTTTGGCATTTTGTATTTGTGGTGGTAGGTCACGTGTCTTCCGAGAGGGACGTAAAAGTTGCCGATATGCATAGTTTGTAAATGTTGGTTGACTCGTTTCCCAAATTCTTGTCGGGTTTTTCCAATATAGAAGGACCCGCATTCGCAGGTCATCATATAAACCACGCCTCTGGTCTTGCAATTACAAAAATGTTTTGGTTTGAATTGATCGCCGTTCGGTAGGATAGTGTCAGTGGTTTGACGAATAACATAACATTGAGCGCAGTTCCCACAAGGGAAAGTCCCCCTAGTCCTGCATGGGTCTTTTCTAGATCCATCTTTATGTTCACTATGAACTAATTTCTGTTGTAATGATCCTGCCTTTCTGAACGTGATTGGAGGGTATTCTGGTAGTAGTTTAGAGATGTTTGGTTCATCTTTGAGGATGGACCAGTGTTTAGTGATGATATTTCTGATTTGTTGGTGTTCATTAGTAAATCTAATGATTATTCGGGTGTTGGGTTCCTGGCTGGTTGCTTCTTTATTTTTAAAGAGGAGTTTTTCTCTCTCTTTTTGGTTAGCCCGATTAAATGCCTTCCTGAGTGAGGTCTTTGTGTAACCCCTCTGGAGTAATCTGGTCGTTAATGCATTGGCTTCTAGTTGGAAGTTGGTGGGATCTGTACAATTTCTTTTTAGTCTTAGATACTGACTGTAGGGTATTGAGTTTTTTAATGGCTGTGGGTGAAAGCTTGAGGCATGTAAGATGGAGTTGCCAGCTGTGTCTTTCCTGTACAAAGTGGTGGATATTTTTCCTGTTGAGTCCTTGTATATTAGAGTATCCAAGAAGGAAACTTGGTGTTTGCTGTAGGTCATGGTAAAGAACATATTGTGTTCATTAGCGTTCATCTTGGTTAGTAACTCTTGTATCATATATTCCGGTCCGTTCCATACAATCAGAATGTCATCGATGTATCTTTGCCAAATAAGGATCTTCTCTGAGTAGATGTTGTTTTCCTCCTTAGAAAAAAAGTCCTGTTCCCAGGAGCCTAGAAAGATGTTGGCGTAAGAGGGGGCACAACTGGTCCCCATTGCTACCCCACATATTTGAAGGTAGTAGCTACCGCAGAATGTGAAAACCTTGTGGTTCAAAATTAATTCTAGCATGTGGACAATAAAATTATTGAAATTTTGATCATGTTCGCTGTGACTTCGTAATGTGTTCTGAACTGCTTGTAGACCTTTTATGTGTGGGATGTTGTTGTACAGGGATTCAACGTCTATAGTAACCAGGTAGGTCTCTTCAGGTATGGTGATGTCATTCAAGATTCTGAGAAGGTGGAGGGTATCTTGCGTATATGAGGGTAATTCTTTGACATGTGGGCGTAAGTATCTGTCTATTACCTTGCTCATGGATTCTGAGATACTTCCCTTACCGGAAATGATGGGTCTACCAGGGGGGTCTTCCAGACTTTTATGGATCTTTGGTAGTGCGTACAGTGTGGGTATTTTGGGGTGCGTTGTCCTAATGAATTCCCACAACGTTTGAGAAATGATGCCTTCTTTAAACGCCTTATCAACTTTGGAGTAGAAAATTTGATCAAAAGTTTTGGTCATAATGGGGAGGATCTTTTTGTAGCATTTTTTATTGGCAAGTATATTGTGACACATAGTTTTATAGTTTTCATTATTCATGATAACTACGTTTCCTCCCTTGTCTGAGGGTTTGATATTGATAACGGCGTTGTCTTTTAGTTCTTGTAGTGCAAGTTTCTGTTTTTTAGTGAGGTTGGATTTCTGCCTCTTCCCTTTCATCGATTCGATATCCTTTGTGGTTTGTATAACAAATAATGCGATTGCAGGGTTGGTGTTGAGAGAGGGAAATTTGCTTGATTTCTTCTTAAAAGATGTTTTGTTGGGAGTTTTTTCTTCTTCCTCGTCCTCACTATCAGATAATGAGCCGGGTTCCGTTTGGTCATCCCATTCATCAAAGTTACTCTCCTGGAGTAATAAGTTCAGGTCTCTAATGGCTCTGAATTCGGCTGCTGTTAATGTGGGTGTTGTTTGTGTTGGTTGTGGTTGCTTTTGATAAAAAGTTTTGAGTAGTAGATTCCTCGCAAAGAGGTTGACGTCTTTGATGGTTTCAAATCTATCAGTGCCGGTATTGGGGCAAAATGAGAGTCCCAGGGATAAGATCTCTTTTTGTTCGTCTGTGAGTATGTAGGATGACAGGTTTATGATCGTTTTTCCCTGGCTTCCTCCTGTTTCTTCTCCAGTTGGTTCAGTTTTTTTGGGGGTTTTGTGCTCGTTTTCCCTAAAAAAAGATAACATAGAGGAGAGTTCAGGGGCGGCTGAAAATGATGCCCAACTGCTCCTAAACGTCCGTTTATCAGCAGCAGTGTACATGAGGCCTTATAATAAGTAATGGATTTTAGAAGTCTGGAAAATAATCAATTCATAATAATCAATTCATAATAAAAAAAAAATAGGTATACATTTAAAAGATTTCAATTTGGTGTAAGTGATTGTATCAGTAAATATATATATTTAATTTTGATGATTATGGCTTGAGCTCCTTTCACATGGGCTTTCAGATCAGGTCCGCGTGTCAGTTTTTCAGGCGGACCTGATCGGACGCTCCATGCACCCCTATGGAGCAGCGGATGTCAGCGGTGATGTGTCCGTTGACACCCGCTGCTATCCGATCCTATCTGTGAAATCAAGATGGATGGAAACCCTATTTCCCATCCGTCTGGAGGATTATATCGGATATGATTGGGTTAAAACAGACAGGCAGTCCATTTTCATCCGATCTCCCATAGAGGAGAGCAGGGATCTGACAGGTTTGTCTCAGCATAGTAAGTGGAGATGGACTTGTCATCCGTCTGCTCAGCGGGGAGTGGCGGATCGATCCCCGCTGAGCAAAACTGAGTCTGTCGGGCGGGAAGCCCATGTGAAAGGACCCTAACAGCTAATGAAAACCCAACATTCAGTGTCTTAGAAAATTAGAATACCGTGAAAAAGTTCAATATTGTAGACTCATGGTGTCACATTCTAATCAGCTAATTAATTCAAAACACCTGTAAAGGTTTCCTGAGCCTTTAAATGGTCTCTCAGTCTGGTTCAGTAGGTTACATAAACATGGGAAAGACTGCTGATTTGATAGTTGTCCAGAAGTCACTGACAGCCTCCACAAGGAGGGTAAGTCACAAAAAGGTCATTGCTAAAGACGCTGGCTGTTCACAGAGTGCTGTATCCAAGCATATTACTGGAAAGTTAAGTGGAAGGAAAAAGTGTGGTAGAAAAAGGTGCACAAGCAAAAGGGATAACCGCAGCCTTGAGGATTGTGAAGCTAAGGCCATTTAAGAATTTGGGGGAGATTCACAAGGAGTGAATTACGGTAGGTGTCAGTGCTTTAAGAGCTGCCACACACAGAGGTATCCAGGACATGGAATACAACTGTCGCATTTCTTGTGTCAAGCCACTCGTGAACCAGAGACAATGTCAGAAGCGTCTTACGGGCTGGACTGTGGCTCAGTGGTCCAAAGTCCATTTTTTCAGATGAAAGTAAATGTAATTTGTAAATTTCATTTGGAAATTAAGGTTCCAGAGTCTGGAGGGAGAGTGGAGAGGCACAGAATCCAAGTTGCATGAGGTCCAGTGTGAAGTTTCCACAGTCAGTGATGATTTGGGAAGCCATGTCATCTGCCTGTGTTGGTCCACTGTGTCAAGTCCACAGTCAGCTCAGCCATCTACCAGGGAATTCTAGAGCACTTCATGCTTCCCTCTGCTGACCAGCTTTATGGAGATGCTGCTGATTTCATTTTCCAGCAGGACTTGTCACCTGCCCACAGTGTCAAAAATACCAATACTTGGTTTAATGATCATCGTATCACTATGCTTGACTGGCCAGCAAACTTGCCTGACCTAAACTCCATATAGAATCTGTGGGTTATTGTCAAGAAGAAGATGAGAGACGCCAGACCCTACAATGCAGATGAGCTGAAGGCCACTATCAAAGCAATCTGGGCTTCCATAACACCTCAGAAGTGCCACAGGCTGATAGCCTCCATGCCACGTGGCATTGATACAGTAATTCATGCAAAAGCAGCCCGGACCAAGTATTAAATACATTTTTTGCTTTGCTGTGCTACATAGCTGTGCTTTACTGTTGCTCACAATATAACTCCATGAGTCAGGTGATTTTGAAAACAATACACTTCCTGTGTGGCTCATATAAGGATTCAAATTTACTAAAGGAGTTGAGAAGGTTCACACAATAAATTGTGGAGGATTCAATTCAATTATTCAATATGTGAAAAGGAGACCCCTGTTTACTTACACTGTATTTCATCTGCAAATAATTAGAATAATTAAGTGAATATTCACACAATTTACTCCTTTTAGTAAATCATCCTTAGAGAGCTCTGGTGCAGAAAAATGCAGACATGCCACAGATTTCCGCATAGCAATGCTCCACACCTGTCGCCTGCGTTCTAATGTGGACATGGCATAAAGAAAACAGTTGTTCTCTGTGAGCCCTTGAGGAGACTGGCAGTTTTCTAGTGTAGAAAACCACCACTCTCCATACAAGTGAAAATAAGAAAGTAATAAAATCAGTACTTTGGTAAATCTGTATGAATAAAATATGCATAATCATGCAGAAACAGTGATGCACTTTTTATTTACCACTTGAACTCTGGAGGATTTACCCTCTCCCCCTTCATGATCATGCCATTTATGGCGATAAGGGACTGCGTTATTTTAACTGACAATTGTGCCGTTGTGTGACACTGTACCCAAATACAATTTATAACATTTTTTTCCCACAAATAGAGATTGCTTTTGGTGGCATTTGATTGCCACTGCCTTTTGTTCATTTTTTGTGCTATAAACAAGAAAAAAAAACAATTGTAAATAACATTTTTTACATTAGCTATAAAACATACATCCAATACTTTTTTTTTTTTAAAAGTCTACTTTATTCATAAATTTAGGCAAATATGTATTTTGCTACATATTTTTGGTAACAAAAAATCCCAATAAGCGTAAATTGATTGGTTTATGCAAACGTTATAGCGTTTACAAACTATGGGATATATTTATGGAATTTTTTTTTTTTTTTATACTAGTAATGGTGGCGATTAGTAACTTATAGCAGGACTGCAATTTTGTGGCGGACAATCAGACACTAACTGACACTTTGTGGGAACCAGGAACACTAATACAGTGATCAGTGCTAAAAATATGCACTGTCGCTGTACTAATGACAGTGGCAGGGAAGGGGTTAAACATTTAGGGTTATCTGTGTGCCTAGCTAGTGTTTTTTGTTTACTGTATGTGATGCTTTTACTAGGGGAAGAGATGGATTCTAGTCTCTGCTTTGCAGAAACACAGAATCCATCCCTTCCCCCGTTAAGGAAGGCAAGCTGTCTTGTTTACACAGGCAGATCTTCCTCCTGTGTAGTTTGCTGATGATCGGCAAGTGTTGGAGGACTTCAAGTTCCCGACACCTGCAGATCGGCTTCTGCTGTGAATTATCACTCCACAAGGCAAGGCTCTGGTTTCCTCCATGTGCGGCCACTCCACTAGGCCCTGTGTCTCCAGCAATGGCTCTTCCAACAGCCCTTCCAGTGATCCCTGCTGCCCTTGGCTCAGTTCTCTACATATTACGCAGCAGAATGTGCCCACTGTGTCCCGCCGAGACCTGGCCCTGAAGGTTCCCCCCTGCGCACTGTTTCGGCGATGCTTAATTTCCGCGACCGGGATCAAGTTCTACGGGCTGCATGGGTGGTGGGTGACTTGTCCTACCACAATTCTAAGCTGCTGATTTTTCCTGACTACACGGTCAGAAAATGCGCAGATCCTTTGATTTGGTAAAGGCTGCCATGCCAGCTAAGGCATCAAGTACAATATCCTCTTTCCTGCCAAGTTATGGGCATCTACCTTTGCTCTTGTGTTTGAGTTTGGGGACAAAAATGGTCATCTGCTGGTTTAGCTCTCTAGGGGCCAGTTCCCCACCACTCACATAGGGAGAATATGAACCTCTGTAGGAGGGATTAATGTCGCCTACTGACAACATTAATTGCCAGTTTTTGAAATTCTACACTGCTTTGTACTCCTCAAGGGTTGATTATACTGATTTTGAACTTAATGCTTATCTACACCGGATCTCATTCCCTTCTCCCACAGTTGCCAAAGATTTAAAGGTTGCACCACCCTGGAGGAGGTGCAGATAGCTCTAGGCCATATGCAATCTGGTAAGGCCCCGGGCCTGGATGGTGTCCCAGTTGAATTTTACTCCCTTTAACAGGAGTTCTTGGCACCCAGACTCACTGCCCTCTTTGCGCAATTCACCACCTTAGATGCATTACTGGAGTCAATGTCAGAGGCTCTTATTGTGTTGGTGCCCAAACCCGGCAAGGATCCCGAAGAATGGGCCTCTTATAGGCCTATCTCCCTGCTAAATGCAGATGCCAAGTTACTGGCTAAATTACTGGGGGCTGGCTGGGTTCCATGCACCTCTTTTAATCCTTTTCAACTTTCGTTTTTACTGACAAAATTATTGGCCTTATGCTTTGCTACTGTAATCAAAGATCTTGTTCATGTGGATCAGACCAGGTTTAACTCATAGAAGGGCACTGACATCAACTTTCGCAGCTTATTTTTAAATCTGGCTACTAAACATGATAATTCCGGTGCCCGAGTCTTGGCTTCCTTGGATGCTGAGAAAGCCTTTGATTCAATCGAATGGGGCTTCCTCTGGAAGGTATTGCACAGATTTGGCTTTGGACCTCATTACTTGCAATGGGTGAGTATGCTGTACTCTGCCCCCGAGCTAAAGTGCGTACTAATGATAGGATATCGGACTCATTCCTTTTGTAGAGGGGGGCCCATCAGGGGTGCTCGTTGTCCCTGAGTCTTATCACCCTGGCTCTTGATCCTCCAGCCATTCTGATAAGGAAGCCTGGGGTGGTGAGTCGGTTCGCTGGAGGAGATTTCACTCTATGCGAATGATACCCTGTTGTATCTACATGATGCCAACTCCTCTTTGGCTACCTTTGCCATCTTTGATGAGTTCGGAAGATAATAATTTAAAGAAACAGTGCAAAAAATTTTTATATAGCAAAATATTTTGGTGTTGACATATACGGGCACCTTTTCATTTGCTACTTTTCCGCAGGTGATATTGATCTGTACATCATTATTTTTCATTTGTTTTTTTTCACAAACGCAGAGTTACACACATATTTAAAAAAAAAAACAGAAGACATGGTGGAAAGTGGACAGAGCAGGGGAGATGGGAATAGAGCAGAGGACATAGGGAGATAGAGACAGACAGAGCAGGGGAAATGGAGCAGTTAGAGCAAGAAACATGGGGACAGTTTGTTAAAAAAGGATGCTTTTCCCCTTTCCATAAATGTCCATAAAGAAGAGCGCCCATAAATTTTCAGTTTTCCCCACCTGTTCTGTGCATGCATAGTTTTGGGGCCGGTAAATGATTAGACAGCTAACCTCTGCCTAACTGGGGCAGTGGGGCAGGCACAGGAGGATGCACGTGATGTCTGTGTGCTTGGCTCCTGTTTCTAGTATTTTCAAAAAGATGGGAGTGAGGGAGAGGAAGGACCAACAGCCTGCCCTAGCCTGTGCCAGCCTGCAGTGCCCTACAGCCCACCCACCTGACCCCAAAGCCATACAGCCCACCCACCTCTCCACAGTGCCCTACAGTCTGCATTCATTGAATATACAACAATGTAAGAGGTAAGTCGGACTGGGGACCCTAAGATAGGGGTAAGTGAGGAGGACACTATAAGGGGGAACTCTGCAAACTCTGATGTAAAGAGGGGGCTTTGTCACCCTTAAATCACAGTGCCCAGAGCCCCTTTTCATCAGAGTTTCCCCCTACAGTATAAGGGAGAACTCTGTGGATTCAGATGAAAGGGCTCATTCAGAAAGGTGCAGAGTCCTGTCCTCCCAGAAGAGCGGCTGTCTGGGGTTGGGGTGACGGAAGGATGGTGGGGAGGGAGGCACCAAAATACACCTTCGCCTATGTATATTAAAATCCTTGCACCAGCCCTGCCTTCAGCAGCCTTCCAAACCTTCCTGTCGTAGCCGAATCTCTGTCCTTTCTGACAGGCACATTTATTTAATGACAAAACTAGCTTGTCCCTTCCATCCTTCTGCATATTACTATTGGCCATTGGGACTACCCATCTCAGTGATGGCCAGTAGGATTGTGTGGGATCAGGGCTTAGTTGAAAGCTCTGATGTGTTGGAGTTCTGCTTGTTAGCACAGCATTTGTTAGGAAAGTTTGGGAGGCTGTTGTACCTCCTGATGCCTGCACTTTATACCTGCAACAGTATTTCTCCCTTTCTTTGTTTAAAGTGAACTAATTATTTTAACTCTTTGTTATACCTTTTTTAATTTGATCTCATGGCAATTTTCTTCTAAAAATGTTCAATTCAAAAACATGTGTATCACATATTCAATATTATTTGTATATATGTGAAATTATTATTTTTATTATTATTTTCTTGAAATGAGCATTTAACTGTTGCAAGCCTGATTTTGTCATCAATCATCAATGTCATCAATGAAACTCAACATTTTTGCTAGTTTAAAGCTAGGAAATTTACAAAGTCTGATTCCAGTTAAACACCCTTGGGGTGTGTCTTTGATGTCCTGAGATCACACTAAGTCGGTTGAATGATTCTGGCTGTCATTTAACCTGGAAGAGGACTGACAATGAAGCTTGGGGACTAGGACAGCTTTTTTAATTGTAATTACAGCTAAAAAAATTAATTATAATAAAATTATAGACATATATCAAGCTAGAATTAGGATTTAAAGTATATGTAAGCCCTCAGCTTGTAAAACAACACATTCAGTTTAAAATAGAAATGAAAGACAAACCATTTGTATATAGATATTAAAAAAAACATTATAAATACCTTTCTCTCCTTTTTTTTATAGGTGATCACATACCCTCTGTTCTCAGCTGCATAAGAGCTGGGGGAGGAGAAACATCAGTACATTGATGTTCCCAGTAAATGGCTGTGCAGGGGGGAGGGGTGATCATTGGAGGAGAGCAGGCTGAGTTCCAAGCACAGCTAGAGAACTGACCACGCCGTGGTCTCCTGTCTAGTGGGGTCAGTTTTTTTTATTAGAAAAGCAGAGGGACTGCAAGGAACTCCAGTGATTTTATACAAAGGAAGCAATACAAAGAGAACAGAATACTTTTTCATACAAGTACATGGTACAGCAGGCACATATCAGGAATATGAAACGTTGGGTTTACATATTCTGGCTAGGTAATTTTTGAAATGTACTTTTACAGTCACAATATTTTAAAAATCGTAAAACATAGTGTAATATATTCAGCTGATCTGTGTGACAATACCTTAAGTAAATTTAAAAAAAGTAATCTTCAATCATAAAATAAAGCAAATAACACACAAAAATGAAAATGCCACATAAGTTATGCTTTTTGAATTGAGCCGAATAACCAGACTGCTGCTGCTATTATGAGTCTATATATAAGGAAAATGGATTATCTTGCCTCAGGTTTTTTTATGATGGGGATAAAAGATTATTGCATTGTACTACTTATCTAATATGAATAAACCAAATTGAAAAGTCATTCATTTATATTTATGTTTTGTGTTATACAAACATATATAATATTACATAGTATCATCTATTTATCTCACCACAGCAATTGCAATACTGTAACAAAATGAGTTATTGTGCTGAATTAACTATATTACAAAAACACAATACCATAGACATTTCGAAAACTTAAAAATCAAGCAACATCCTGGCTTTAATTGTTCTTAGACTGCTAAATAATTAACACATTGTAAGTGTTCTCTGAGCTTTGCAAGTACAAGCTCTTACACAAACTCTAACACTTTAAAGAAGGCAAAACAACTTCCCCTCCATAACAATTGTGATCAATTGTGCCTATTAAGAGACAAAAACTGACCGTTTTTGGAAGTTGATTTAATCCCCTGAAGAAAACAAAATACTATTCTTCTAACTTTGCATAGTATTATTTTATTGTTACTATTATCTGTGAAAGAATATTTTACAATTTAAAGTGAAACTATGGGCAAAAAGACACAAGAATGACACATAAGACACAAAGTGTTTACTGATAGTTGAGCATTTTCTTAACCACTTCCCGCAAACTGATGCACCTGTATGTCGTCTTGAAGAAGTGTTTGTATATGGGTGATGCCTGCAGCTAGAGGCAGCTAGAGGCATCATTCCAGTACTGGCTCAGCAGCTGCTCAGCTGTTATCACAGGGATGCCTTCCCTCCTGCCGCCTTATGCCGCTATGTCCGGGTCTCCCGTCCCAGTGAAGACTCGAGCAACCAGCAGGCAAATACCGTCGGCTGGTCAGAGTCCCGATCTAAGCCAAATTCAGCTTCGATTAATTAACCCGGAAGCTACGTCAAGACATCACTTCCTGTTTACTCGGCCTCCAATGTCAATCCCAATGCCGATTTACTCGGCTGCCAATGCAGATTTAAAAAAAAACGCCAGTATTCAAAAAATGCAGATTTTGGCGTTTTAAATACTTTTCAATGCAAAGGAGGGATCTGAGGTCTTTTAGACTCCCGACCCCTCCATAAAGAGTACCTGTCACTGCCTATTACTGTCACAAGGGATGTTTACATGTGACAACAATAAAAGTAATCAGATTTTTATTTTTTTAAAGGAGCAGTGAAAAAATTAAAAAAATAAAATAAAATAAATAGGAATCTTCTTTTTTTTTTAAAGTGCCCCCATTCCCGTGTGATCGCGCACCAAAGAAAACGCATACATAAGTCGCACCCGCAAATGTAAAAGGTGTTCAAATCACACAAGTGAGGTGTCTCCACAATCATCAGAGCAAGAGCAATAATTCTAGCAAAAGACCTTCTCTGTGACTCTAAACTGGTAACCATTAAAAAATGTTAAAGCGTCACCTATAGAGATATTTAAGTACCGTAATTTGTCGCCATTCCACAAGTGTGCGCAATTTTAATATATATATATATATATATATATATATATATATATATATATATATATATATATAATGCTTGTGGGTTCTAAGTAGGTTTCTAGAAAAAAAATACAGATTTTTAGTTGTAAACAAGATGCTGCATCAGAAATAGGCTTGGTCCTTAAGTGGTTAAACAAATTATGTAAACGTTCTTTTTAATTATGCAATTATATAAAAGGCAAATTCCTATTTACTTTAAGTACATAATCATGTGTAAATGCCTTTCCCATGAGTAAATTATTAAAGTGAAAATTCACACTATTTTCTGAGTAAAGATTCTCATCTTCTTTGGTGAATCAGTTCAATGTTCTGTCACTTGGATTACACAACAGTTTTCTTCTGATTTTATTACCCCTTTAACAGGGTGACAATGCTTTTACAGTAGTCCTAGTATTAGATGTACATATGTTTTTTTTAGACTTTACATAAGGGACAAACAATTCAATAGTTCATTCCAGCTAACACTTTATATAGCACTTAAAACAGTTTTTATTATTTTTGAGAAAAAGTTTTAAGTATGTGCAAACCCAAAATTTACTTAGCAGTGTGTTTGGCATTGTGGCTCACTGTATATAGTTTATTAAGAAAATAATTTTCGTCACTAGAGGAGATGCTATTATTGGCAGGATCTCATCCGAAATTGTATATAGTAAGGCATTATGCTAAGCTTACTGAAAAACAGATTCCGATTTTACATACACTTTAAACCCTTCCTACACGGATGATCCATAGGCACCGAATACCCCCTTGTCTCAGTGGTGATTAAAAAAAATATTTATGCTAATTTTTACATTGGCCTTTGATATATCTATGCATGTTATTTGTCACTTTGCAAACTGAACACCCTCCAATTTTTCTAACCTTTCATTATAGGAGATAACCCAGACCTAATTTTAGCTTGATTGCCTGCTTTTGTATCCTTTCTATATTAAGCATTTCCAGTTTAAAGTACATCAAACAAAACTGAATATTGTATTAAAGATTCAACTATAGGGATGGGATTCAGGTTTGCAATAAACTTGGGATCAACCTGGCTGGTTGTTCACGGTTCATAATGTACTGAACGAACTGTTCGTATTTGGTCAGTTTGCCAACCCAAATCCCCAGCTGCAATAATTTAAACAAGTAGTCTTTGATCCGGACTGTTGTCATTGCCCAAATATGACACAATTGATGCTGGATTTACATAGGGGATGTTGTTTACATGGTGTGTTTATTTACATTACAATTTTTGGGGGAATGAGTTAAAAGGGGTAATAACATATGCCATAGTCATTCCCCTAGGAGGGGGCTGATATCTAGGCCCCTCTATTACAATGAGGCTTACAGATTCCTTTAAGTCCCTCCCAAACTCCCCCCATCCTTTTTGGGGCAGTGGATGTGGGGAAGAGGCCTTTGACCTTAGACATGTGAACAAGGTGCCTTGCAAAGGGGAGAGGCTTTACCACCTTGCTTTTCCTGGCCACTCCAGCTCAATGTCTTGATAGGGGTCTGGCTTGAATTTCAAGGGGAATCCGATATCATCTTTTCTTTACTGTAACCTTAAAAGGACTACATAGCAGTGATCTGCTACTACATGTGCAGCTTCAAGCATGTTATCTAAAGAGGGTTTCTACATTTAATGTTTCCCTTTAACTCAGTGAAAATACTTTCTCCCTGATGAATAGTATGTGTTGGTACATTTCCCCCATAGTAGAGCCCAACTCCCCATGCCATTTTTAACATTAGATTGCCTATTAGCCTTGAAAAAAAAGACAGAAAAAAATTGCAAGACTAGACTCTCATATACATTAACAGAGTTCACAGACTTACTGCTGGGGTTTGTTAAATCTCCTATAAATGAAAACTAACCTGGTTCACTCGTCCCTATTCAGCCATAAAATTGACTTTACTAGGGGCAATACTATACTTGCATCATATGGTTTTGTCCTAATTTTTACAATACCCTAAATATATTCTGCATTTCAGTGCAACTTGGTACTGACTTTCTCCAGGTCTGTTTTTCCTAACTATATTCTATATGTTGACAAGCAAGAATTCTCAAGAATAAATGTTGTCCTCTGTTTAACTGCCTATAATGTAATGTAGTTAATATATCACTATATGTCACTATATATGGTTTTGTGCCATCAGTGAAATAGCCATAAGCACCAAAGCTGTTATTAATAGCAGAGGCAACTTACATTGTCGTATGTTAGGTAATAGGTGTGTTAGATGTTTGTTCGTTTTTTGTGTTACCACTACTAATCTTCATAGCAGATGATGGCAAACATGCCAAAACTGTAGAAAAAAAATCAATTTGATAAATGTAACCCTTAATTTTTTTTTTCGAAGATGTAAAATACTTTTGACAAATGTTGGGAATTATTTTATCAGGATAAGTCTTTTCGTACAAATCTTTACTTTACAATTTTTAGGTCAGCAAAATAAAAATAAGTCCAGCAGAAGTGTTTTAACTCTGATTTCCTATATGGTGCTTTTTTATTCTGACAGTATAAAAACTAGACTAATCTTCAAGATGCTGTAAGACCTACTCCTTTCAAAAGCCATATCTGAATAAAACGTACTCTTTTCTTGAGTGCTGTTTAGTCTTCAAAACAAGCTGATTGGTGCTCTTCTTAACTGCCCCCTTTGATTGCTGATTGCTTCAAATCACTTACCTGATTGTGAAGCGCCTAAAAGCTTCTAAAAAGATGTTTTTTTTCTATTTATAGCTCTGTGTATCTATTATATTTGTGATACATTACCCAATAGGTCAATTCAGTATCCAAAATGTACACTGCACAGTGCATTTGTATTTTTGTAGCAAATATATTTTTTTGCATAGGTAGTGTGACTCCCTCTCAACTGTCATGACTCATTAAAGCACAAAATAATGTCTTTCTTTGCGGCACTAACACGCCAAAGAGAGCACATCTGAGAAATAAAACACATGGACCTTAATTTACTAGAGAATAGTGAATTTTAACTTTGCAAATGGAATTTTCACGTATCTTAGTACATGCGCTGAAGTGAAAATCCTCTTTGCAAAGAATACCCAGTCAAGGTATTGAGTCAAGACATATTCTTTAAAATAACGTTGGTGGAGATGTTGGGGACAACCCATGTTGTGAGGCATAAAAGTGTTTGTTTGCAAAAAGCAGTATAGTTCATAGTGAGGAATGTTTTCATAAGTTAGCAGGTAATCAAAAGGGACAAACTGTGAGCCAGCTTAGAAAGAGGCGAGAGCGATAAAATTGTTGTGCCACCAGAAAAAGGAGGAGGAGAATGCAGTGGCAAAGGCTGGGTCTTCAAAAAAAAAAAAAAAAAAAAGAGGTCTTACTAGATAGAGAAGAGACAAGGACAAATTTCGTTTTATAGAGTGACCAAAGCTGTAGGGATTGGGCCACTAAACTGTTAAGTTCTGCAAAACTGTGATTTATGATTGAAGAGGGCCATAAAATTCCTGGGAGATAAAAAGAGCCAGCCTCATATCTAGTCCAGGGAACCCTGGAATTACCAATATTCCATTGAGCCAATTGGGAAAATCTTGAGGCCAAATAGTACAGCCAGAAATTAGGCAGAGTCAGGCCACCCATAGACTACAGTCTGCACAAAATATGCCTTGAAAATCTGGGAGATCTGTCCTGCCAAATTAGTTTGTTATTATCAGTCAGAAATTTGTCTACAAAGGATCTCAGAATCTTATGGATAGAGCTCTGAATAAATATAGATATTTTGGTAAATTTTGGTAAGATATTAATTTTAACTGCTGTGACCCTGCCTAGGAAAGAAATAGGGCATGACCACCATAATTTGAGAATATTTCTGATTTGGGATACACATGGAAGATAATTAGTAGTAAAAAAAAAAAAAAAAGAGAGATTTTAGATGTGAGGGTAACCTGTAGGTACAGTTAGAAAATGTATCCTGCCACCATAAAAATGGGAAGGAGGCTTTGAGAGTCTCACACTCTACAGAGGGTATGTTATTTGGCATTGCAGAGAATTTGGTAACATTACCCGATAAACTTGATAAAGTGGCAAACTTATTTAGGACTGAAAGTAAATTAGGTAAAGATATATATGGTTGTCAAAAAAGCATGACATCATCAGCATACATGCATAATTTAACTTACGTCCTCCCAATGGAGTAACCCTTGATGTCAGGTTGTCTGTTAACAGCCACGACTAGGGGGTTCCATCTCCAAAGCAAATAGTAGAGGGGAGAGTGGACACCCCTGATGAGTGCCTCGGCCCAATGCAAAAAACACAGAATTACAACCAGGGATTTTAACCCTACTTTTTGGGAAGTGGTATAGAGCTTGAAAGCTATGTAGAAATGTATCCCTAAACTCATGGTTTTGCAACAAAGAAAAGAACATAAGTCCAAGTAACACTATCAAAGGCCTTGTTAATATCAAAGTGGTAGTAGATAATAAAGCTTACCTGGGGGACCATTATCTCTAGTGGTATATGCATTTTCAAATGATTCACGGTAATCAGGAACTAAATTTTAAGGGCCTGGTAGCCCATTTTTAATAAAAGGAAAATAAAAAGTCGGTAACATATAGGTTTTCCCAAGCAGGGGTTCTTTTCCGGTAAATACACAAACAGAAATTACTAGCACACCTGGCTCTTAAGCTCTCCCTCAGCTTTATTTGCAGTACCTCTGCTCTTTATGCTGGTCACGCAGACCATAAGTGCCTCTGTGCAGGCCACTTTCCTCTAGCACCCACAGCTCCACTTTGGTGGTGTTTTTAAAATGAGCATTTTTTTCTGGTGTCGGTGATCCTTCTGTCTGGCTTGAAGAGATTGAGTAGTTTCTCTAATGACTTCACCTGTAGAGTTACAAGATCTACCACATCCATAGAGTATCAGATGTATCTTCATTGAATACTGAATGTGCTTTTGCTGCCCTATAACTTAGACAGCAACTGGTTCTGGTGAGTGTGCACTTCTTATATTTGGTGGAGGCAGCACACAGATGGAGATTTACTGAGATTGCAGAGAAATAACACTATTTAATTTACACTTATGGATTTTTATTCACATTATTGTGATCTAATTTATTTGATTTAAAACTTAGCTTTGTTTATGCACATTTGTATACTTGATAAACATTATGACATTAACTTGCAGGGGGAATCTGCTAAAGACTTTAAGATCTTTATTAATGAGACTGAAATGGGTCCATAATTTTGCGGGAGTAAGTGGTAGACATGTGCATGATGAAAAAATTAGTTTTGTTTAGATTCGTTAATCTAGTTATTTAGTTTCATTACATTTGGTTGATTGGTTCGATTCGTATTCAGGATTCATATTTGGAATTCGCATTTGGAATTAGTTTTATGTCTTTTTCCAATTTTCTTAAAATGTACAGATTTTTTTGATTCAAAACGTTCGAATCGATAAATTTTGATTCGGTCGAATTGAAAAGGTTTGATTTTTTTTTATTCGAATGTGGCAAAATGAACAAACTAAAAAAAAGCTTCATCAAATGATTACAATGACTTTTTAAATCATCTTTGACTTAACAAAAACAGCATTATTTTGAAGTGGTACTCTAATAATACACGGGACAGTCTTTGATTTCAGAAATATGTTTACAGTTTGAATTCGACTGAAATTCAATTCAAATTTCAATTTAAATTTCTGAAATTCAGACAAATTTCATCTAGTTATTGGAAGCATTCGGTAAACTTTGTTTAACCTCCCTGGTGGTATTCCCGAGTGTGGCTCGGGCTGGAATTTCAGTGTCATTAGCGGTAACCCCGATCCACACTCAGGGTACCGCCAGGGAGAATCGCTGGATCCTGGAAGAGGTTACTTACCTTGTCCCCAGGATCCCGTGATGTATTCCGGCAGTGTACGGCGGGCGGATCTTCCGCCTGATGCTGTGTTTTCCCCCGGCTTCCGTTCCCTGCGAGCGTCCCGTCACAGGGGGGTGGAACCGGCAGTAAATTCAAAAAGTAAAACACACAAACACACTGATACATTGTAATCCTATTGGATTACATTACTAAATAAAATAAATCGACCTTAGTTTGCCCCCCAGTGCTTTCTCCAGTGCCCTTGCCTGTAGTTTTACTGTACTTTGTATATATATATATATATATGTATATGTGTGTGTGTGTATATATATATATATATATATATATATACTTTAACTTATTTATAGTTATTTATTATATTATAATTTTGTGTTTCAAACTTTATCATACCCGAGATGTTATAAAGAAGAACGCACAGTAAAAAAAAATCATATGTAAATAGTTGGTTTGGGCTGCTCGTCCTTAAGAATTACATGCAAAATAATCGTACCACTTTCAGCACCTAAAATCTGAAATAATCATACCGCCAGGGAGGTTAAACTGCGATTCAGGTATTCCGATATATCTGATATATCTGAATCTCCAAATGACAAAAAATTTGTCCGAATATTTATTCGGAACGAAACAAACCGCGCATGTCTAGTAAGTGGTCCATATGTGGTTTTGGTAGTAAAACATATTGGCGAGTAACATTTCATCAGGAAAATTATTGCCCTGTCACTTTGTTTTACCTAAGAGAAGTGAAAACTCACTTTTAAAGGTGTTTAAAAGCCTCGTTTTGGTGGAGAAAGAGAGGGAGAAGTCATTGTAACCTCGCTAACTGTGCCTCCAATGCTACCACTAAGTCCTCTACCTGGAGTATTTCCAATAGATATTGGTGGGGTCCTTTTCCATGAACTCAAGGATCCTGGATTAAATGACCGTGTGATTGCACAAGCGTGTCTGACTGCTGCTAATCCCAGCAGTCATCTGGATTCGGTAAGAGTCAGTGTGTGTCTCTTCCCTGGTGGTGGATCCATCTTTCCCTCTTCACACTATATGTCCTGCTTCACTGGAGAACACACTGCACAAAGGTTAATTGTTTCTTAAACTAAAAACCTAACAATTCACAAGTTTCCTTGTTATGCAACATACTCAATGTCTTCTTCTGCTTCTGTCCTATATATTAAAGTAATGTAAATGTTAACATTTTGACATTTAGTAGCTAAAGTTGTATATCATAAACAATCGACATGTTTGTTTTTCCCATAAAATACTACTTTTATGTTTTTCACTAGCCTGTTTTAGTAACCTCCTGTCTACATTTTTTCCAGCATCGACTGGACATAAATGCTTTGGACCTCCTTTCTGATAGTGACAATGGAGGATCCTGCCTGTGCAATGTGTTTCTTCTAGTCTCCATCAAAGGAGCACAGTTGAAAGACTGCTGTAAATTCAGAACAGAAAATGCCTGAAGAAAGATCTTGTGGACAAGATCTCCATGTGTTATTTTAATGAAAGCTGAAGATCTGAAGATATTTAAAACAGCTTTTAAAGTCTTCCAATGTGAAAACGTGTTCTGGTAATAACTGTCTAAGGGGGGATATTCCCTAAATTTGGATAGATCTATTCTTTTCTGCCATGTGTCTTGGACAGAAAGTAAACGTAATCTTCAAGACAGGACACATAAAAAAAAAAAACTAACAAGCAAGAAAAACCCACAAAAAGAAACATTTCCTAATCTATGCAAAACTATAAAGAAAAGATTTGGCTTTACATATTTACAGACATTTCCAGTTGCTGAAATGTTATGATGATAAAGGTTAATTTGTTTTTGAGTCAACCCGGGCCTAGTATAGAGATAACGATTTCTGACTTTCCTTTGACTTTTATTTGCTGCATGCCTGTTCTGGGCCAGTGACTCAGAAATATTGAAAACAGATACAGCCAAGGAACTACCATTTTCTGAAGGCCACCTTAACCCCTTTGTTGACAATATGTTGTACTGTAACAAACAATGCAGTAGTTGGAATATATATACAGTATCTCACAAAAGTGAGTACATCCCTCACATTTTAGTAAATATTTTATTATATCTTTTCATGTGACAACACTGAAGAAATGGCACTTTGCTACAATGTAAAGTAGTAAGTGTACAGCTTGTATAACAGTGTAAATTTGATGTCCCCTCAAAAAAACTCAACACACAGCCATTAATGTCTAAACCACTGGCAGCAAAATTGAATACACCCCTAAGTGAAAATGTCCAAATTGGGCCCAAAGTGTCAACATTTTGTGTGGCCACCATTATTTTCCAGCACTGCCTTACCCTCTTGGGCATGGAGTTCACCAGAGCTTCACAGGTTGCCACTGGAGTCCTCTTTCACTCCTCCATGATGACATCACAGAGCTAGTGCATGTTAGAGACCTTGAGCTCCTCCCCCTTCCGTTTGAGGGCTGCGCTGACTTTGGACTTGATAAAACACAGTGGACCAATACCAGCAGATGACATGGCTCCCCAAATCATCATGGACTGTGGAAAATTTTGCATTTCATTTGGAAATCAAGGTCCCAGAGTCTGGAAGAAGAGTGGAGAGGCACAGAATCCAAGTTTCATGAGGTTCAGTGTGAACTTTCCACAGTCAGTGATGATTTGGGGAGCCAAGTCATTTGCTTGTGTTGGTCCAGCGAAGCCCCCTACCAGGAAATTTTAGAGCACTTAATACTTCCCTCTGCTGACCAGCTTTATGGAGATGTTTATTTAATTTTCCAGCAGGACTTGGCACCTGCCCACACTGCCAAAAGTACCAATACCTGGTTTCATGATCATGGTATCACTGTGCTTGATAGGCCAACAAACTCGCCTGACCTTAACACCATAGAGGATCTGTGGGGTATTGTCAAGAAGAAGATGAGGAAGATGAGAGACATCAGACCCAACAATGCAGACAAGCTGAAGGCCACTATCAAGGAAACCTGGGCTTCCATAACACTTCAACAGTGCCACAGGCTGATCCCCTCCATGCCACACTGCATTGATACAAGAAGTGCTCTATAACTTCCTGGTAGAGGGCTGCGCTGACTTTGGAGTTGATAAAACACATTGGACATGGTTCCCCAAATCATCACTGACTGTGGAAATTTCACACTGAACCTCATGCAACGTGGATTCTGTGTCTCTTCACTCTTCTTCCAGACTCTGGAACCTTGATTTCCAAATTAAACAGTGGCGGCTGGTGCTCAAAAATTTTTTTTGGGGGGGGGGGGGGGGGCGCAAAAAGAAAAATGTAATAGGTATTGCTTCGCGGCAAAAATCGCGGTAAAAAATTGCGTGACTTTGAGGTCATGGTATAGGCATGGCACAGATGATGGTATAGGCATGGCACAGGTGATGGTATAGGCATGGCACAGGTCATGGTACAGGCATGGCACAGATGATGGTATAGGCATGGCACAGGTCATGGTACAGGCATGTCACAGGTCATGGTACAGGCATGTCACAGGTCATGGTACAGGCATGTCACAGGTCATGGTACAGGCATGGCACAGGTCATGGTACAGGCATGTCACAGGTCATGTCACAGGTCATGGCACAGGTCATGGTACAGGCATGTCACAGGTCATGTCACAGGTCATGGTACAGGCATGTCACAGGTCATGGTACAGGCATGGCATAGGTCATGTCACAGGTCATGGTACAGGCATGTCACAGGTCATGGTACAGGCATGTCACAGGTCATGGTACAGGCATGGCACAGGTCATGGTACAGGCATGTCACAGGTCATGGTGCAGGTCATGGTACAGACATGTCAAAGGTCATGGTACAGGCATGTCACAGGTCATGTCACAGGTCATGGTACAGGCATGTCACAGGTCATGGTACAGGTCATGGTACAGGCATGTCACAGGTCATGGTACAGGCATGGCACAGGTCATGGTACAGGCATGTCACAGGTCATGGTACAGGCCATGGTACAGGCATGTCACAGGTCATGGTACAGGCATGGCACAGGTCATGTCACATGTCATGGTACAGGTCATGGTACAGGCATGTCACAGGTCATGGTACAGGCATGGCACAGGTCATGTCACAGGTCATGGTACAGGTCATGGTACTGGCATGGCACAGGTCATGGTACAGGCATGGCACAGGTCATGTCACAGGTCAAGGTACAGGTCATGGTACAGGCATGGCACAGGTCATGTCACAGGTCATGGTACAGGTCATGGTACAGGCATGTCACAGGTCATGGTACAGGCATGTCACAGGTCATGGTACAGGCATGGCACAGGTCATGTCACATGTCATGGCACAGGTCATGGTACAGGCATGTCACAGGTCACGTCACAGGTCATGGTGCAGGTCATGGTACAGGCATGTCACAGGTCATGGTACAGGCATGGCACAGGTCATGGTACAGGCATGGCACAGGTCATGTCACAGGTCATGGTACAGGTCATGGTACATGCATGTCACAGGCATGTCACATGTCATGTCACTGGTCAGGTCACAGGTCATGGTACAAGTCATGGTACAGGCATGTCACAGGTCATGGTACAGGTCAGGTACAGGCATGTCACAGGTCATGGTACAGGCATGGCACAGGTCATGTCACAGGTCATGGTACAGGTCATGGTACAGGCATGGCACAGGTCATGTCACAGGTCATGGCACAGGTCATGGTACAGGCATGTTACAGGTCAGGTACAGGCATGTCACAGGTCATGGTACAGGCATGGCACAGGTCATGTCACAGGTCATGGTACAGGTCATGGTACAGGCATGGCACAGGTCATGTCACAGGTCATGGCACAGGTCATGGTGCAGGTCATGGTACAGGCATGTCACAGGTCATGTTACAGGCATGGCACAGGTCATGGTACAGGTCATGTCACAGGTCATGGCACAGGTCATGGTGCAGGTCATGGTACAGGCATGTCACAGGTCATGTTACAGGCATGGCACAGGTCATGGTACAGGTCATGGTACAGGCATGTCACAGGTCATGTCACAGGTCATGGTACAGGTCATGGTACAGGCATGTCACAGGTCATGGTACAGGTCATGGTACAGGCATGTCACAGGTCATGGTACAGGCATGGCACAGGTCATGTCACAGGTCATGGTACAGGCATGTCACAGGTCATGGTACAGGCATGGCACAGGTCATGGTACAGGCATGCCACAGGTCATGTCACAGGTCATGGTACAGGCATGTCACAGGTCATGTCACAGGTCATGGTACAGGCATGTCACAGGTCATGGTACAGGCATGTCACAGGTCATGGTAGAGGCATATCACAGGTCATGTCACAGGTCATGGTACAGGTCATGGTACAGGCATGTCACAGTCATGTCACTTACCTGCTCTTGGGCTGGCTCACTCAACCGGATCGACTGCTGTAATTAATGAATAGTCAGGACAGTTGGAGCAGAAAGCAGACTCACGTGTCGGGTGGGATGCTGGAAGGCCGCCCCGCACAGCCGGGCAGGAGGATGTAGAGAAGAGCCCAGCTTCCCCACATGGTGCTCCCACCGCAGGCTCAGGCCATGAGAGGGTTACACGCCGACACTGGACACCCCGACTTCTCCGGGCAGTTCCTCTTCTGCCGATCCCTCTCTGATCGTACGATCCAATCCCATGCTACACCGGATTACAGCTGAGAGTCTAACAATCCCATCACAGCGTGAGCCGCCCGCCCCACTGCTGGCACAGAATAACTGGAAGTCACCTCCTCTGTACTGCGCTCCTCTCTCTGCGTACTGCTCCGGGCTCCCTTCTCAGCAGGGGCTTCTCAGGCGTGGTGGCGACTGGCAAGTCCTCAGTCCTCCCGGCTCCCGGCTCCCGCCTTCGTCCTCCCCAGAGTCCCCAGCCAATGGCATGGGGTTTGCCTTTCTGCCAATCAGGAAGCGCGTATCGGACGCGCTTCCTGATTGGCCAGGAGGAGGATCCGTGTGACAATAGCGAATTTTCATTCGCCATTGTCACACAATGGGTGGGCTCAGGACGCACTGCTCTGCGCCCGGGTCCACCCTTTCCTGAAGCCTATTAGAGCCTCTGGCTCTAATCAGGTGACAAAAAAAAATCCCATTGAACTCCATGCGTCCGGCGCCCATGCATTCAGATTAGGGGGCCGGACGCATGGATGGGGGGGGCGGCGCCCCTGCGCCCTTAACATGCTTCAGATTTCAAAGGCGAAAAATATAATGCTGGATATCTATACTGATATACTGATATAGACTGGGTAATATGTTAGGAATGAAAGAATGTCACATCGTTTGATGGAAATGAAACTTGTCAACTTAGAGGGCTGAATTCAAAGACACCCTGAAAATCAAAGTGAAAAAATGCAGCAGGCTAGTCCATTTTGCTGAAATTTAATTGCAGCCACTCAAAATGATACTCAGTAGTTTGTATGGCCCCCACATGTTTGTATGCATGCCTGACAATGTCATGGCATGCTCCTAATGAAACGATGGTTGGTGTTGGGGTATTTCCTCCCAGATCTGGACCAGGGCATTACTGAGCTCCTGAACAGACTGTGGTGCAACCTGGCGGCGTCAGATGGACTGAAACATAATGTCCAAGATGTGTTCTATTGAATTTAGGTCAGGCGAGCGTGGGGGCCTTTCAATGGTATCAATTCCTTCATCCCCTTGGAACTGGCTGCATACTCTTGCCACATGAGGCCAGGCATTGTCATGCACCCAGAAGGAACCCAGGACCCACTGCACCAGCATAGGGTCAGACAATGGGTCCAAGGATTTCATCCCGATACCTAATGCCAGTCAGGGTGCCATTGCCTATCCTGTAGAGGTCTGTGCATCCCCCCATGGATATGTCTCCCCAGACTATCAATGACCCACCACTAAACCGCTCATGCTAAACGATGTTACAGGCAGCATAATGTTCTCCACGGCTTCTCCAGACCCTTTCACGTCTGTCACATGTGCTCAGAATGAACCTGCTCTTATCTGCGAAAAGCAAAGTGCGCCAATGGCGGACCTGCCAATTTTGGTGTTCATTGGCAAATGCCATTCAAAGCACCATGGTGCCAGGCAGTGAGCACAGGGCCCCCGTAGTGGACATCAGGCCCTCAGGCCACCCACCCTCGTGAAGTCTGTTTCTAATTGTTTGTTCAGAGACATTCACACTAGTGGCCCACTGGAGGTAATTTTGTAGGGCTCTGACAGTGCTCATCCTCTTTCTTCTTGCACAAAGGAGCAGATACTGGTCCTGCTGATGGGTTAATGACCTTCTATGGCCCTGTCCAGCACTCCTAGAGTAATCAACTGCCTCCTGGAATCTCCTCCTTGAGACTGTGCTGGCAGACACAGCAAACCTTCTGGCAATAGCAGGTATTGATGTGCCATTCTGGAGGAGTTGGACTGCCTGTGCAACTTCCACAGGGTCGAGGTATCGCCTCATGCTACCAGTAGTGAGACTGACCCTAGCCAAATGAAAAACTAGTGAAAAACAGTCAGAAAAGATGAAAATATGAAAAATCATTCCTGTTTTGGAGTTTGTCTCATTATTGCCCATCTAGTGCACCTGTTATTCATTTCATTATCACCAAAGCAGCTGAAACTGATTAACAACCCCCTCTGCTACTTAACTGACCAGATCAATATCCCAGAAGTTTAATTGACTTGATGCTATACTCTGATTAAAAAGTGTTCCTATACATTTTTTGAGCAGTATATATATATATATATATATATATATATATATATATATATACAGTACGTATATATAAATAAATATATATATATATATATATATATATAAATAAAATGTTTTAACCACTTAAGCCCCGGAAGATTTTACCCCCTTCCTGACCAGGGCCTATTTTGCAATTCGGCACTGCGTGACTTTAATGGACAATTGCGCGGTCGTGCGACGCTGTACCTACACGAATTTGATGTCCTTTTTTTCCCACAAACAGAGTTTTCTTTTGGTGGTATTTGATCACCTGTGCAATTTTTTGATCATGCGCTATAAACAAAAAAAGAGCGTCAATTTTGCAAAAATAACAATATTTTTCACATTTTTTTTATATGAAATTCCCCCCCAAAAAATGTAAAAATCTAAATTTTTTAACCTTTTAGGCCAATTTGTTTTATGCTACATATGTTTGGTAAAAAAAATCGCAATAAGAGTATTTTGATTGGTTTGCGCAAAAGTTATTGCGTTTACTATCTACAGTAAGTGAAAGATTTTTGTACTTTTTGTTGTTTTTTTTTAATGAGTAATGGCGGCGATCTGCGATTTTTTTTGCGGGACTGCAACATTGCGGCGGACAGATGGGACCCTTGACTGACATTTTTGACACTTTTGGGGTTACCAGTGACATTACTACAGTAATCAGTGCTATACATATGCACTGTTACTGTAAAAATGACACTGGCAGTGAAGGGGTTAACTTTTTTTGAGAGGGAGGGGTTAAGTGTGTCCCTAGGGGCGTGCTTCTAACTGTGATTGGATGTGGCTACTGGTGTAAGAACAGAGATCAACGGTCCTACATAGCAGAACCGTATGATCTCCATTCTTACACAGGGAAGAATGACAGGCGGCTGTGTTTACATTAGCCGCCTGCCTTTCTCCCGCTGTAACGGACAATCGCGAGTGCCCGGCGGACATCGGGTTCGCCGGGAACACGCATGGGGGGGTACGTGAGCGAGCGGGAGCGCGCCTCCGGCGGGGCGCGCTCGCTCCCTAGAGCCTCACAGGCAAAGTGACGTAGACCTACGTCGTTTTGCCTGTGAGGGGCTGACTGCCTATGTAAATCGTTGTTAGGCAGTCGGCAAGTGGTTAAAGAAATTCATAACAATAAAAAATAAAAATAAAAGAAAATCCTAATGCATGATACTTTTCCAGAGAACTTATTTTTAATGTTTTTTTGCCTACAGCAAATGCTCTTGAGGTGACATGCCTGAGGCATAAAGCTAACAGATGGTGTAACAATAATTTTATTCTTCAAAGTCACATGAACAATGTACTTTTTTCCTCTAAAGCTCCAAAATGGTAGTGTACAGTTTTCACACAGTATGTATAATAAGAGAGCCTTTTCAAGTGCTTTTAAATATCTATGTACTCAAGGGAAAACGAAAGTATCAAGAGCACATTAAAAGTGAAATTTAAAAGATGAGGATACAGAAATAATAAATTTTACTTATTAGAAACAAAATCCGAGATAAGTGAACTAGTACATACAAGTTCAGATTCGCATTCAGCACAGATTTGCAGTGCACTAAATGTTGCTAGACTTCCTCTTGTGTAATGGAGACATGCATTTTGTTTTGGATTGTAGTGAGTATACATGCTGCCTAATAAACATACCCAGAAAGTGGCAAGTGCTGGCAAGAAAGGCCAACATAAAGAAAAAATTAGGATCAGGAAACAATTTCCTCTCTACTACTTTGTCCTATCTGGAACAGGAAACACCTGGTGTTTTGCAAAGGCACGTCCTTAAAGCGGAGTTCCGGCCTCAAAATCGAAAAAATCGATTTTTGGCCAATTTTTTTTTTTTTGGTCACTTACCTTGATATTGAAGAAAATATACTCACCTTCTTTCCACTTCCTCCCTCTGCGGCCGCGCCCGCGCCGTCACTTCCGTTTTGCGATGACTCCTGGGAGCTGAACGTCATCGCTGCCAGGAGTCAATGCGCCTGCACCGGCCCCGCTCGTCACTTTCGGTGCAGGCGCGGCATTCCCTGCTAAACAGTTTGTGGGCATGCCCAGAAGCTGTGCAGGGATGCCGCACCTGCACAGGAAGTGACGAGCGGGGCCGGTGCAGTGCATTGTGGGACTCCGACATCACCGAAGAGGCCGCAAAAAAGGATGCACTGGTTTCAGCTGCCCACACCTGAGATGGCAGCGCTGGAGAAGAACTTTTCAAGGTAAGTATTTCATTTACAGGTAAGTGCGATTGTGGAATGTACTAGCCCTGACTGTCCCGGGGGGGGGTATTTTTATCTAAAATTGACCCCCCGAGGCCGGAACTCCACTTTAACCTCCCTGGCGGTATGATTCTGTCAGGAATTCTGTACCAAAAGCGATACAATTTTTTTCATGGAAATTTGGCTTTATGTATTATAGGCCTACAATTCTTAGTAATTACTGACTTAAACCTGACCAAAACAAGACTCTAGTAGACATCCCAGGTGTGATAAATTTGAAACACAAACGCATGAATTATAATCGAATCAATAATATAATTTTATTATATAATATATAATATATATAATAAAATTATATTATTGATTAGATTATAATTCATGCGTTATATATTATATATATATATATATGTGTGTGTGTATATATATATATATATATATATATATATATATATATATATAACGCATGAATTATAATCGAATCAATAATATAATTTTATATATATATATATGTGTGTGTGTGTGTGTGCATATATATATATATATATACATATATATATATATATATATATATATATGCACATATATATATGCATATAATATATATAATATAAAATGTGTTATGTGTTTGTGTTTGTGTTTTGTGCAACGTTTGAATTTCCCTCCCTAGTTCCGCTCCCATGCAGCATTGCTGCTGCAGGGAACGGAACTAGGAAGTCATCTGACCGACGGAGAGTGGCGGGGATCTGGGCTGGCGGTCACAGCAATGAGAGATCATCGCTGGATCGACAGGAGAAGGTAAGAGAACACCGCTGCGCTCTCTGCACATCTACCCCGAGTCACGCTCGGGGTTACCGCCAGGGAGGTTAAAGGCATAGGGGTTGATTTACTAAAGCTGGAGAGTGCAAAATCTGGTGCAGCTCTGCATAGAAACTAATCAGCTTCCAGGTTTTTGTCAAAGCTTAATTGAACACCAAGCTGTGCAGCTTTGACCAAAGTTGAATAATGCTGTTGCTTTAGGTCAGTGGTCTCCAAACTGCAGCCTGGGGGGGGGGGTCATTTGCCCTTTTCATCCACCGATACCAACAATGGGGCATGATTCCCCTCACTAAAACCACTGAAGGGGGTACATATCCTCCCAATGACGCCAACTATGGGGCGCAATTCCTCCCAATGACACCAGCAATGGGGCCCAGTGACATCAATGATGGGCACAATTCCTCTCAATGGCATCAATGATGGGGCACAATAACATCAGTGAGGGGCACAATTCCTTCCACCTGCACCAATATTGGTGCAATTACTTTCACTGAAACAAACAATGGGGCTTTATTTATTCCCACTGTTGTCAGGACATTTTCTACTCCCACTGGCCAGAGTCTGGTCCTCCTAAAGCCTGAAGAACAGTACACTGGCCCTTTGTTTAGAAAGTTTGGAGACCCCTGCTATAGGTGATAGGGGATTATGTGCCTCATGAAGCCTGATTGAAAAACTCCTAGTGACTTCATTATCCCATCTTGCTTTGTTGCTAAGACATGCCCACTATTACTATTCACCTCCACCCAGAGGCGGCTCTCTAATTAGGCAGTTTAGGCGGCCGCCGAAGGCCTCGCGCTAAAAGGGGGCCTCGCGGCCGCCTAATCCATGTAGTCAGGGCCGGCGCGGCGCTGCCTCTGTTTGTTCCAGCTAAGAGGGAGCCTGCCCGTGTCCTGCCCATCCGTTCCGCCGCTTGGAGGGGGCACAAAATTAGTGTCTGTGTGATGGAGGGGGAGAGACGCTGTTCTCCGCTCGTTGCAGAGCGGAGGCTTCCAGAGTGTCACTGCGAAGTGCGGACCGCCCCGCCTATCCTCCGCCCATGGAGAATCTGGAGTCAGAAACGAAAGGAGAAAGGCAGCTGACGGCCAATAGAGTGAGGCGGGAGGAGCTCTGGCTGGCTCTGCAAGGAGACCCCATGAGGAAAAGGCATCCAGGAAGTCTGAAGAGGCAGAAGCGCTGAGGCTGAACGACTGCCTGAAGCTGAGGGAGAAATCGACTGACAAGGTAAGTAATTGCCAGTGCAATTGATTGGTAATTGGTGCCGTTCTCCCCCACCATCCCCACTGCCTCTTTCTGATCCTATTCCTCCACAACCTTCACAGATTTCATCCCTGATGGGGGGGGGGGTTAGTAAGAGGTGGTGGGGGAGGATGACACCCCTCCCATTACCACTGCCACTGATCCCCCCTCACCACTACAGCTGCCACTCAATCTACCCCCATCACAACCGCTGCCACCCAATCTACCCCCCATCACCACCGCTGCCACTCAATCTACCCCCCATCACCACCGCTGCCACTCAATCTACCCCCCATCACCACCGCTGCCACTCAATCTACCCCCCATCACCACCGCTGCCACTCAATCCACCCCCCATCACCACCGCTGCCACTCAATCCACCCCCCATCACCACCGCTGCCACTCAATCCACCCCCCATCACCACCGCTGCCACTCAATCTACCCCCCATCACCACAGCTGCCTCTCAATCTACCCCCCATCACCACAGCTGCCACTCAATCTACCCCCCATCACCACAGCTGCCACTCAATCCACCCCCCATCACCACCGCTGCCACTCAATCCACCCCCCATCACCACCGCTGCCACTCAATCCACCCCCCATCACCACCGCTGCCACTCAATCTACCCCCCATCACCACAGCTGCCTCTCAATCTACCCCCCATCACCACAGCTGCCACTCAATCTACCCCCCATCACCACAGCTGCCACTCAATCCACCCCCCATCACCACAGCTGCCACTCAATCTACCCCCCATCACCACAGCTGCCACTCAATCCACCCCCCATCACCACCGCTGCCACTCAATCCACCCCCCATCACCACCGCTGCCACTCAATCCACCCCTCATCACCACCGCTGCCACTCAATCTACCCCCCATCACCACAGCTGCCACTCAATCCACCCCCCATCACCACAGCTGCCACTCAATCTACCCCCCATCACCACAGCTGCCACTCAATCTACCCCCCATCACCACAGCTGCCACTCAATCCACCCCCCATCACCACAGCTGCCACTCAATCTACCCCCCATCACCACAGCTGCCACTCAATCCACCCCCCATCACCACCGCTGCCACTCAATCCACCCCCCATCACCACCGCTGCCACTCAATCCACCCCTCATCACCACCGCTGCCACTCAATCTACCCCCCATCACCACAGCTGCCACTCAATCTACCCCCCATCACCACAGCTGCCACTCAATCTACCCCCCATCACCACAGCTGCCACTCAATCTACCCCCCATCACCACAGCTGCCACTCAATCCACCCCCCATCACCACAGCTGCCACTCAATCTACCCCCCATCACCACAGCTGCCACTCAATCCACCCCCCATCACCACCGCTGCCACTCAATCCACCCCCCATCACCACCGCTGCCACTCAATCCACCCCCCATCACCACCGCTGCCACTCAATCTACCCCCCATCACCACAGCTGCCACTCAATCTACCCCCCATCACCACAGCTGCCACTCAATCTTCCCCCCATCACCACAGCTGCCACTCAATCCACCCCCCATCACCACCGCTGCCACTCAATCCACCCCCCATCATTACAGCTGCCACTCAATCCACCCCCCATCACCACCGCTGCCACTCAATCCACCCCCCATCACCACCGCTGCCACTCAATCTACCCCCCATCACCACCGCTGCCACTCAATCCACCCCCCATCACCACCGCTGCCACTCAATCCACCCCCCATCACCACCGCTGCCACTCAATCCACCCCCCATCACCACCGCTGCCACTCAATCTACCCCCCATCACCACAGCTGCCACTCAATCTACCCCCCATCACCACAGCTGCCACTCAATCTACCCCCCATCACCACAGCTGCCACTCAATCCACCCCCCATCACCACCGCTGCCACTCAATCCACCCCCATCACCACCGCTGCCACTCAATCCACCCCCCATCACCACAGCTGCCACTCAATCTACCCCCCATCACCACCGCTGCCACTCAATCTACCCCCCATCACCACAGCTGCCACTCAATCCACCCCCCATCACCACCGCTGCCACTCAATCCACCCCCAATCACCACCGCTGCCACTCAATCTACCCCCCATCACCACAGCTGCCACTCAATCCACCCCCCATCACCACCGCTGCCACTCAATCCACCCCCCATCACCACCGCTGCCACTCAATCTACCCCCCATCACCACCGCTGCCACTCAATCTACCCCCCATCACCACCGCTGCCACTCAATCTACCCCCCATCACCACCGCTGCCACTCAATCTACCCCCCATCACCACAGCTGCCACCTAATCCACCCCCCATCACCACAGCTGCCACTTTATCCACCCCCCATCACCACAGCTGCCGCTCAATCCACCCCCCATCACCACCGCTGCCACTGATCCCACCCCCCATCACCACCGCTGCTACTGATCCCACCCCCCATCACCACAGCTGCCACTCAATCCACCCCCCATCACCACCGCTGCCACTGATCCCACCCCCCATCACCACCGCTGCCACTCATCCCACCCCCCATCACCACCGCTGCCACTCATTCCACCCCCCATCACCACCACTGCCACTCAATCCAGCCCCCATCACCACTGCTGCCACTGATCCCACCCCCCATCACCACCGCTGCTACTGATCCCACCCCCCATCACCACCGCTGCCACTCAATCCACCCCCCATCACCACCGCTGCCACTGATCCCACCCCCCATCACCACCGCTGCCACTCATCCCACCCCCCATCACCACCACTGCCACTCAATCCAGCCCCCATCACCACTGCTGCCACTGATCCCACCCCCCATCACCACCGCTGCCACTGATCCCACCCCCCATCACCACCGCTGCCACTGATCCCACCCCCCATCACCACCGCTGCCACTGATCCCACCCCCCATCACCACCGGTGTCACTGATCCCACCCTGCATCACCACCACTGCCACTCAATCCACCCCCCCATCACCACCGCTGCCCCTGATCCCACCCCCCATCACCACCGCTGCCCCTGATCCCACCCCCACATCACCACAGCTGCCACTCATCCCATCCCCACATCACCACCGCTGCCACTCATCCCATCCCCACATCACCACCACTGCCACTCATCCCACCCCCCCCATCACCACTGCTGCCACTCAATCCACCCCCCATCACCACAGCTGCCACTCAATCCACCCCCCATCACCACAGCTGCCACTCAATCCACCCCCCATCACCACCGCTGCCACTCAATCCACCCCCCATCACCACCGCTGCCACTCATCCCACCCCCCATCACCACCGCTGCCACTCATCCCACCCCCCATCACCACCGCTGCCACTGATCCCACCCCCCATCACCACAGCTGCCACTCAATCCACCCCCCATCACCACCGCTGCCACTCAATCCACCCCCCATCACCACCGCTGCCACTTATCCCACCCCCACATCACTACTGCTGCCACTCATCCCACCCCCCCCATCACCACGGCTGCCACAATATGCAGTTCATTTTAATATCGCCTGCTTATTTATTTCTTTTATCATGCGTGGGGGGCCTCCTACATGATTTTCGCCTAAGGCCTCAAAAAGTCTAGAGCCGCCTCTGCCTCCACCATCACAAGAGCCAGCTCTTTATCTGATTTAAACCCCCTCACATGCACTTTCTCTCTCCTGATGCAATAGCCCTGAACTCAGCATTTGAGAGATCGCTTCTGTGATACTTTGAACAATAACAGTGGACGTGCCTTAGCAATACTCTAGCAACAAGGCAGGATGGGGAGATGCAAACTCTGGGAGTTTTTCAGTCAGGCTTAATGGGGTATGCAAATGGCCAACACCTATAGCAAAGGCATTATGCAACTTTGGTCAAGGCTGTACAGTTTGTTTTTATCTATAGACAATCTTTACCTGCATAGACAGTTTTTTTTTTGTAAAGGTGAACTATGTCTTTAAACCAAATTAATGAAGGGTAAAGAAAGATGCCACACAGCATGAAAGTCCTCCAAAGTAATTTTTCTTTTTTCAAATATAAGGAACAACTTTTGGACAGTCACTCAGAAGCATTTCAGCCTATGGCTATGGCTAAGATCTTTTTATAGGTGCACAAGTTTGACTATCCAAAGATTTTGGTATGTATATTTGACTATAAGGAGAAATTTTGCATTAAGGTGACACCAGGAATTTGCATTAAAGTAAAATTGGTTTCTTACAGTTCAGCCATCATCGTTTATCATATTACAGTGACTTGCAGTTCCCTTGATTCCTTTATTCTTTCCAACAGATAAATGACATGTGTTCAGTTTCATAATCTATATGGCAAGCAGCCAGTACAATAGGCAAGAGTGATTAAGACTGGAGAGCACTTTATAACAACATTTCAGCCACAGGATACTTCTCAATACATTTGCCCTTAAAATGCCCTATTATCAGACACCACAAACACCAATGCTCTGTACAATGTTTTGTTCCAAAAACTTTTGGCAGACAAGTAGTGTCAAGGACCTTGTAATTGTCTATTATGAATGACAGAATTATGGCAGTATTTTCAGAACAACAGGGAAGGATATTTTTGCAGACAAATGTTTGAGAGCAATGAAATCAATACTGGATGGAATTAGAATGAGGGACACAAGCCATTTACTTTAGAGGGAAGGAAATGCAGTTATTTTAGTTCCAATAAACAGTGGTGACTACAAATAACATAAAAAAAAACGATTTATATATATAATGTGTTTCTGATGCTTACAGGGAATTAATAATGGTGTTCTTTATATGTTCATATGTTTTTTCTTAGCTAGTTGTGTTCAGGGCTAAAGAAATAATATTTGTAAGCATTTATTAAAAAATATATATATATATATCAGTTAAAAATCAGGTATTGGCAATGGACATTTTGTGTTTTCATATATAGCTAGCAAAGTGGAGCTTTTGGCTCCTTTCACATTTTACAATTTCTCCACACCCCCGTTGAAAATAACCTGTTTAAAGAGCTTAGTATCTCAAGCTAAAACTTTCACCCATGTGTGAAGGAATCAGATCAGCGACAAATCTTCCTTCCTCTATATGGCTCTCTCTAAAGTTTAATTAAAGACAGAAAAAAAGAGAGCCTGGATAGAAGCAACTTTTCCTGTGCTCTCAGTTAAAGAAAAAGAAATTATCTTTATAAATCTTTCTCTGATTCAAAACCATTATAGTTTCCCAAAAATTTTCAAAATTGGAAGCAGGATTACAGGGTGGTAGAGCAGACTTAGAATGTATTATATTCATTCATTGTTTCTTTCTTCCATAGTAAACCAAACTGTTATCAATAATCAGTGGTTTTGACACTTTATTTGGCATTAGAATTGAAAATGTCAGGTGTAATTGCTAACTTGATTTTAATGGTGCAGGGTCCACATCTTCCCCTTATGTGTCTGATATAGCTACATGCTGAGCCAACGGCCTCAAGCAAAAATATTTGCCTTTGGTATTTGAACAGTCTAAACTATTATCCCACATGCTTGGATGGCAGCCCTGGAAGTTGTACTTCCAGCCTACATTTTTCTCTCAGTACAGAAAGTCTTTGGAAGCTATTAGGAAGGAACATCAGTACATTTAAAAAGCAGCCTAGAGTTGAGTTGTCAGGGAAGAATTCATAAAAGATCTGACAAACATGCCAATATCCAGTATTGCCACACTCATTCGCGCATGTGCATTAGCACACCACACGAAGTGGCAAATGTTTGTGCGCGATGGCTCATGCAAAGCAAGCTAAGTACGAGCATCCACTGGTCTATATAAGGACAGCAGCTCCTCTCACAAATTGATGTATTATGGTCAGCCTTTGTATCCTGTGTTACTGTGCCTTGTGCTTCTGCTTGATTACCCGTTACCAAATCGACTTACCCCATGACTTGTTCTGGCTTCTCTCCTGGCTCTGACTCCGGCTTGCTCCACGGACCTGCTAGTGCCTTGTTCCTGATTGATATCCTGTGTTTGACCCTGGCTTGATCTCGACCACGCTACTGCCTCAGCTCCTGATTGACCTTCTTTATTTGACCCTCTGCCTGGCTTCTGACTTTGCTTTCTGTTCTACCCATCAGTCGAGACCTGCCATTGCTTCCAGAGAATCATCTACCTTTGCTTCTTCTCTGCTTTCGGTTGTCCTCCCATCTGGAACCATTAGGCAGCTTCACCTTCAGGAAACCTGTGCATCTTTGGTCATAGAACCCTCTGCCACCACCTTCAGGGGTACTCTGCACTTAGCCACAAGGGGAGCCCTGTACTTGACATGAGATCTAATATTTGAAAGACCTATTTTATAAAATCATACCAGGATATTAAATTCTTCTTTTTTCTGTCAATATGCATTAGGTAGAGTAAAAGCAAAACATCAAAAAAAAAAAAAAAAGCCCTTCAGGTATAACTTTCTATTGGCTGTTCTTCCCCGCATACTAGTTAAACATACTATGTTACAGCATTTTTAAACTCAAATACAAAAAATCAGTATATTGCAGCTGCACTAGTCCTGATGTAATAGCTGGATTTGTTTTCATTTTTTACAAATTCATAGCAATTTGCTCAGAAAAAGTGCATGTACATTCATGAAGTGCACGTACATTCACACTGTAGCTGCCTTTTGTTTCAGGGATGGTAAATTTGGGTTTGCATTTCTTCTGTGGGTTTTTTACATTTTTTTTATTCAAGGTTGATAGGGCCTTTTTTGGGGGATTTGGGTAGCTCAAAGTGGCACATTCACCTTTTACTGGCTATCTGTTCTTTTATAGTAAAATACCACTACATTGTTTGAAAGAAAAAATAAAGTACTTGCCAGAGCAGTGTGCACATAAAGCATTTTTATATTACTTCCATTCACCACACCTCCAACCCTATAAACACAATAAAGGTTAGGCATCTATCTGTTGAGCCTACTATCCCAAATTAAAATTATCCCTCTGCTAGCCATATTTACACTACTGTATTATCTGCTGTCTCTTAATTCATAATAAGAACTTAATAGAAATTGGCCAGCAACAGGACAGCTTTGTATCAGTGAGAACAGGGACAGCCACAGTGAACTTCTTATCAATTTCTATCCACTAGTCAAAGCAGGTTTATTTATGACTGTTTAATGAACAAAGCCTGTGTTGCTGCTAAAGCATCCTTCAAAAAGCCTGTTCAGCTCCACGGATATTTTCCGTGATAAAAAAACACATCCAGCAGCAGCAGCTTATTGTATACTTTGATATATGAAGGTAAAAGTATAAGAGGAGTTAATGGTGATGGCTCAGTCTGTATCATGAGGTGTTTTACTATCACAGAAGATATACCTGAACGTGGAACCCAGTTTTGAAGATTATGAGTATTATGCTTTTATGCATGGGACAATGGGGTTTATTTACTAAATTCAAATCCACTGTGCACTACGAGTGCACTTGGAAGTGCAGTCGCTGTAGATCCGAGGGGGACATGCAAGGAAAACAAAAACATTTGCTTGCACATGATTGGATGATAGAAATTAGCAGAGCTTCCTCTTATTTCAGATCTTTCCCTAAGAGCTATAGCGACTGCACTTCCAAGTGCACTTGCAGTTCACTTGTGGTGCACTTGTAGTGCATAGTGGATTTGCCTTTAGTAAATAAACCCCAATGTATTTGATTCACATTTATTTATGCATCATTGTTTTTACATTATGTTTTGCATTGATTTGCATCTCTGAATACATTTTTGGGTATTATTGGAGGTTCCTTGCAAGTTTGCATTTCTGCAAATTGAGTTGGAAGTTTGGTCAGGATCATTGGTGTCCTCAAATGCTGAGGAATACAGGTAGATTCCTATCCATCATGCAATACCATCAGGGAGGAATGTAATTGGCGCCACATTTTTTCTGCAGCAGGACAACGACCCCAAACTTACAGCCAATGTCATTAACAACTATTACTTTAGAGTAAAGAAGAGCAAGGAGTCGTGAAAGTGATAGTTTGGCCCCCACATAGCCTTCCGCTCATTTACTTTCCATTTTGTTAACTAATAAAAAAAAAAAAAACAATTTACACTTCTGTTTCTGAAAGCATTCTTAACCACTTGCCGACCGCCGCACGACTATCTACGTCGGCGGTCAGCCCCTCACAGGCAAAGTGACGTAGGGCTACGTCACTAGCTTGTGAGGGTCTAGGGAGCGAGCGCACGCCGCCGGAGGCGCGTTCCCGCTCCCGCGTGGTCACGGACCCCCCGCGCGTGTGACCGGCAGACCCGATGTCCGCCGGTCACTCTGCGATCGGTGGGGGAGAGGGAGAAAGTCAGGCGGGTTGTGTAAACAAGCTGCCTGTCATTCTCCCCTGTGTATGAAGGATGATCATACGGTTCTACTATGTAGAACCGTTGATCACTCTTCATACATCTGAAGCCACAGCCAATCACAGTAGAAAGCACGCCCCTAGGGACACACATAGCCCCTCCCTTTCAAAAAAGTTAACCCCTTCCCTGCCAGTGTATTTTTACAGTAACAGTGCATATGTATAGCACTGATTACTGTAGAAATGTCACTGGTAACCCCAAAAGTGGCAAAAATGTCAGTCAAGGGTCCGATCTGTCCGCCGCAATGTCGCAGTACCGCAAAAAAAAACGCAGATCGCCGCCATTACGCGTTAAAAAAAAAACAACAAAAATGACAAAAATCTTTCCCTTTGTTAGTAAACGCGATAACTTTTGCGCAAACCAATCAAAATACGCTTTTTGCGATTTTTTTTACCAAACATAGGTAGCATAAAACAAATTGGCCGAAAATGTTAAAAAATTTTGATTTTTACATTTTTTTTGGGGGGGAATTTCATATAAAAAAAAGTGAAAAATATTGCTATTTTTGCAAAATTTACGCTCTTTTTTTGTTTATAGCGCGTGATCAAAAAATCGCACAGGTGATCAAATACCACCAAAAGAAAGCTCTGTTTGTGGGAAAAAAAGGATGCCAAATTCGTTTAGATACAGCGTCGCACGACCGTGCAATTGTCCATTAAAGTCACGCAGTGCCAAATCGCAAAATACCCCCTGGTCAGGAAGGGGGTAAAATCTTCCGGGGCTTAAGTGGTTAAATGACAGTGTTAGAAAAAATATATAATAAATCACCCACACCAGGAAAAAAGAACACATGTAAAACTATAAAATAGTGATTAAATAATAGAATAAAGTTAATAAATATATGAGGGTTGATAATTGTACTTATTTTCTTAATTTGATATTATAAAAGCAGCTGCTGTGGCCTGACCCGTTAAAGCCAAGTATAAATGAAATTTGATGGGAAAGGTGTCACTGGAAACTCTCCCGCATCACAGCGCTTGCTAAATATATAAGTGCTTTCAAGTGCAAAAGATGGCTTCCCTAAACATAGGGATTGCAATATAAATAGCAAACAGACACAATTAAAAGTGCAGTGCTGTGAACTTGAATAAAGCCTTTAAATAAGGTAGTGCAAAGATTAATGCCGCGCTATGTTAATAAATTATGCTAAAAAATAGCAAAAAGTGCTGCTGTGCATAAATCAAAATGATTTAAAGAAATAATGTGCAAAATGTAAACAGCGCAAAAATTGGTGTGGCCAACCTTGTGAGGTGGTCAGTGCAACAAAGATAAAGGTAAAAAATCCAAAAAATATTATATAAATATATAAGAATAAATCTCCAATGGTGGTTGCAACCCAGTGATATAAATATTATAGATGTGTGAATAAATACATGATTGGTGCTAAATAATAGTCCAAAATAGTGTGCAATGCATAAAATGAAATGAATAACAATAGTCCCAATTTGTTCAGCAGATGACCAGTGAAAGTTTCAAATGTAGATCAAATAAAGTGCTCAAGTGCTGGAAAGGCAAACACATGCTGCAGTGGTGCGATGCTAAAAGTGACTCCTCTCCCCAATAGTGATTCCACTTACCGGACGGCGTGGACCCCTTGGCCGTACGGCGTAAAGGTCTCACAGGCAAAGTCCGGTATCAAATCCGGGCAGTAATCCTTGAAATCAACCTGGTACCAATATGCGTCTCCTAGGTTCTCTCACCGGATGGTGGTCATATAGGGGAAGAAAGGATACCAATAGCGTAATCCTGCTACAAATACGTTTATTCTTGTTAAAAACAAAGTAAAAAACTCACATTTCATGTGAAAAGAACAAGCGATTGGTTTACAAGGTGGTAGATCCTCTTTGGATGACGGTGTGCAGCGGGGCTTGGCTCCGGCGTGCGTTCCACCGCTACCGGAAGTGACGTTACTACGGGCGTAAGCCGGAAATTGCGTTGACGCGTTTCGCCAGCCAATGGCGTTCTCACAGACGTGATCTGTGATCACGTGTCAAACGAAGGAGAACAGCAAGAAGGATCTGAGGTGTCTGGTGCAGTCTATGCTGAACGGAAGTCCTGATTATATATCAGATTTTGGTTAATCCGGAGAGGTATTACCTGGAATTCGTTTACCACATTGTGGAATACATCCCATATAAGGCGTCCCTTTTGCCATCCTGTGGTGTCTGGTGCAGTCTATGCTGAACGGAAGTCCTGATTATATATCAGATTTTGGTTAATCCGGAGAGGTATTACCTGGAATTCGTTTACCACATTGTGGAATACATCCCATATAAGGCGTCCCTTTTGCCATCCTGTGGTGAGTTTTTACTACCTAGGGGGGCACTTACTTTGAGGTGTGGTGACGGTGGTCCACCTTAACAGGAAGCACCATTGGGTGTTCATGGGCTTGCACTCCGGGAACCCACTCAGTATATGAACTGTATCACCTAACATTTACGGACAATACTCACTTTGCATGGACATCATATACAGAGAATAATTGTTTTGATGTTTAATTTTATAACCCTTTTTTTTTGAGGTATTGTTTACATAAGTTAATATAAATTAGCGCTGCTAGTGTATATGAGCTTCCTCCGTTTCTCATTATACACCTTTTTGATATCATTTGATTTTTATAGCGGCTGCTTTGTTTTTAGAATTTCTATTATATTAGCGCTGGGTTGAGTGGGTTTTTATATTCTTACTCCTATTATTTATATTCTAAAGGATGTTTGTTTGGATAAAAGAGAAGGTTGCTAATTGTTCCCAAAATTGAGTGATGGACACTGCATCAAACAAGGGATGGAAACCAAGGCCACCATGAGTGCTCGGGGAATATGAGAAAACTCACCAGACGGGGATCACAGGGATCACAAAGGCTTGGGCGGTCTCCATGACCAATTACGGCATGTACCTGGATCCATTCTCATTTTCCTCCTTCTTCCCATGCTCCAGACAAGCCGATGGGATTAAAAGTGGGCGTAAATAAGAAAAGGAGTCCACATAGTGAATTCCATAAAGAGGAAGTTCATTTATTGTAAAAAACTATATTTACTAAATAGATGTAAAAACCCACTACTGGGGAATTGTTCAAGCAGTTAAAAACTTTGGCACCAGGTCAGAGGTACAATGAGCCCATAGACTGTTAAGAAACAATGTCCTGGGGACATGAGCGTGGACAGCAGGCGAGCAAAGATATGTGCTGATAGGGGACATTTCAGTGGGGGGGGGGGGCAAATTTGTACTGGGAGGAGGGAGAATTATGCTTAGGGGGTAAACGTGTACATTAGTGCTCAGTCTTATTCTGGGGGATTTTTGCTAATGCAAAATGCACATATATCTCGGGGGTGCAGTTTGGCATGTTTGCCCTGGGCTCTAGATGACCTTGCCCCAGCGCTGACTATGCCTGTTACTGGCAGAATGCTATTTGCAGGTTTTGAGTTGTGTCACTGTTTCTTTGTGTCCTATCTCTATACTCTATCCCTTGATGTCAGTTTAGGAATTTTTTACCTTCATTACTGGCCTAAGTGCTTTTTGTACACTACCACCTCCTATCCAGTCCTAGAACAATGGATCCTCCTCGTGTGTCACCAAGTTCTTTTAACTTAATAATGGTGACATTGAAACAGTTTTTTTTTTTTTTTGGCCTGACATCTTTAGTCATATGGCTTAATATTAAACAACCTTCTGCCTCTTTCTCCTGAGGTAACAACATCATCGCGTGAATCTCCATCGTCACTTGCGGTACAGAATACTGCTCAACATATCTTAATGGAGCCATTTAAACACTATGTTCTGCATTCTGGAGCCTTCCAGATCCTCTGTTCTGGGCCAGATAGCCTCAACATGTTCAGACCTATGATATTAGAGCAGTTGTTACTCTCAAACTGACTCTAATTTAAGGTGACCAAATTTTTAAAATAAATCCAGGGGCATTTTTTATTGGCAAATGGGAAACTAATTTATAAGCATATTTTCCTCAAATGATATATGTAGTGTATGTGGTATGTGTTTATAGAATAATTGTATGGTATATATATATATATATATATATATATATATATATATATATATATATATATATATATATATATATATATATGTTATTTCTCACATTTCGTCCATGGGATAAAAAAAAGATACTTCTTAGATTTTTTGAGATACAACCAAATGTTATGAAGATAAGATAGAGGAAAAAATTGGTGCAGAGTTCAGGAGTGTGCTACTTCCAGAGTGCAGAGTTCAGGAGCACGTTACATAAAGAATGCAGGGCTAAGTAGCACTCAGAAGCATGCTACATGAAGTATACAGGGCTCAGGACTGAACTACATAAAGAATGCAGGGTCAGGAGTGCACTACATAAAGAATGCAGGGCTCAGCAATGCCCAGGAATGCAGCCTGACCAGTGCCCAGCAATGCAGCCTGACCAGTGCCCAGCAATGCAGCCTGACCAGTGCCCAGCTATGCAGCCCGACCAGTGTCAATCCAATGCAGCCTGACCAGTGCCCATCCAATGCAGCCTCATCAGTGCCCAGCAAGGCAGCCTAACCAGTTCCCTGCAATGCAGCCCGACCAGTGCCCATCCAATGCAGCCCGACCAGTACCCATCCAATGCAGCCTGACCAGGGCCCAGCAATGCAGCCTGATCAGTGCCCATCAATGTGGCCTCACCAGTGCCCAGCAATGCAACCCCACCAGTGCCCTACTCCAATTGTTCCTTTTCTAAATTTGCCTCAGAAATATCACGGTAATATAACCTGCTAATAAGCAATATACTTGCATTATGACAACAGCCCTGAGGATATTGTGTAATTTAGCAGGAAAGTGTGCTCAAGTTCAACTGCAGCGATGCATTCATGAGTTCAGTCTCTGAATGATCATTTTGGTGAATATTATTACATCCCTTACTAATATACTCTATTTTCAGAGCATGACACAATCTCTTCCAGGCTCTGCTATTTACTTCTGTATCTAACCTTTGGTTATGGCCTGGATATTAGATTTTGAAACTAAAGGCTTTGAACTCTTATCTTTGAACTATTATCATGGTTGCTTCCATCTTAGTGGGTTCCCTATGGGACTTATTACTATTGAAAATGTCTTTGCATACATCTATTTGCACAAATGCGTTTTCAGCCCTCTATGTACTGTTTGTTAGCTGCTCTTTCCATGTTTTGCACCATGGCACAGTCAAAATTAGTCCCTACTCTCATTCCGTTATTACAGTATCTCACAAAAGTGAGTACACCCCTCACATTTTTGTAAATATTTTATTATATCCTTTCATGTGACAACACTGAAGAAATTACACTTTGCTACAATGTGAGTGTACAGCTTGTATAACAGTGTAAATTTGCTGTTCAACACACAGCCATTATTATCTAAACCGCTGGCAACAAAAGTGAGTATGCCCCTAAGTGAACATGTCCAAATTGGGCCCAAAGTGTCAATATTTTGTGTGGCCACCATTATTTTCTAGCACTGCCTTAACCCTCTTGGGCATGGAGTTCCCCAGAGCTTCACAGGTTGCCACTGGAGTCCTCTTCCACTCCTCCATGACGGCATCATGGAGCTGGCGGATGTCAGAGACCTTGCGCTCCTCCTTCTTTAGCAAGGCAGTGGTCATCTTGGAGGTGTGTTAGTATCGTTTGTGGCCCAGTCCCCAAAGGGAGGGGATCATGCTCTGCTTCAGTATGTCACAGTACATGTTGGCATTCATGGTTCTCTCAATGAACTGTAGCTCCCCAGTGCTAGCAGCACTCATGTGGCCCCAGACCATGACCCAACATCATGCTTGACTGTAGGCAAGACAAACTTGTCTTTATACTCCTCACCTGGTTGCCGCCACACATGCTTGAAACCATCCGAACCAAATAAGTTTATCTTGGTCTCATCAGACCACAGGACATGGTTCCAGTAATTCATGTCCTAAGTCTGCTTGTCTTCAACAAACTAAGTCTGCTTGTCTTCAGCAAACTTTTTGCGTGCTTTCTTGTGCATCATCTTTAGAGGAGGCTTCCTTCTCTGTCGACAGCCATGCCCCCCCAATTTTATGCAGTGTGTGGCATATGATCTAAGCACTGACAGGCAGACCCCCCCACCCCTTCAACCTCTGCAGCAATGCTGGCAGCACTTATATGTCTATTTCCAAAAGACAAGTTTTGGATATGATGCTGAGCATATGCAGTTAACATCTGTGGTTGACCATGGCAAAGCCTGTTCTGAGTGGAACCTGTCCTGTTAAACCACTGTATGGTCTTGGCCACCGTGCTGCAGCTCAGTTTCAGGGTCTTGGCGATCTTCTTATAGCCTAGGCCATCTTTATGTAGAGCAACAACTCTTTTTTTCAGATCCCCAGAGATTTCTTTGCCATGAGGTGCCATGTTGAACTTCCAGTGACCAGTATGAGAGAGTGGAGCGATAACACCAAATTTACCACACCTAGTGATCTGTCTCATGGTATAAAGGCTGGATAATAAATTGTCCATCATAAATGAGTGTCTTCAGGCAACAGTGAAGCATGGTAGAGGTTCTTGGAAGTTTGGAGCTGCATTTCTGCAAATGGAGTTGAATATTTGGTCAAGGTCAATGGTGTTCTTGATGCTGAGAAATACAGGCAGACACTAATCCAGCATGCCATGCTATCAGGAAGGCATGTGATTGGCCCCAAAATTCTACAGCAGGACAATGACCTCAAACAGAGAGAGAGAGAGAGAGAGAGAGAGAGTGAGGGGGGGATGAGAGTGGGGTGGGGGGTTAGCGAGAGGAAGCAGTGAGAGAGTGAGAGTTGGGGGTGACAGAGAGGGATGGGGGTAAGAGAAGGGGAGGGAGTGAGAGAGGTGAAGGGGTAAGAGAAGAGAGGGGGGTGACAGAGAGAGTGAGAGAGTGGGGTTCCCCCATCCCCCATGCTACACCAGGAGACCATCATCCCCCCACCATTATACTGGGAGAACACCACCTCCCCCCTTTAAATTTGACACTGTAATCTGTATAATCCTAACGGAATGAAGGGTTCTCTGATCATTAGCCGTGGTGAAGGAGTCAGTGTCCAGTCCTCTCACTTTCCGGCTGTCTGCCGGCTCCATCACAAGCAGCATGTAGCGATTCACTGCCACAGCCAGGACCCAGACCTGTTTTACCACTACTTCACAGATGACCTACTTCAGGGATCTGAGGCTGCAGGTGCTGCCACTGCCTCCTTCTCTGCTCCCCACATTGTAACAGGCAGTCCCTTGCTCGTTGGGTACACGTTTCTCCCGTCTACTCATCTGCTCCTATCCTGCCAGGTCCTGCTCCGTCCCACATTCCTGTATGAATAATGTGTCCGGTTTAAAATCAATTCAGACAGACCTAAATATTGTGCCCCCTGCAAGACATGTGTGGAGCCATCCTTGGGGAGAATAAATTGGTTGGTTTTTGGTTTTGCAATTTGTTACGTCACACGGTATTTGCGTAGCATTTTTTCATTTTTTTTTTGTTTTAAAAGTACACTTTTTTGAATTTTAATGTAAAAAAAACACAATACATAACACAATTTTTTTGTAAAATATAAAAGATGATGTTAAACTGAGTAAGCAAATACCAAAAATGTCATGCTTTGAAATTGCGCATGTCCATGGCAAGGCGAAAATGACTTAAATTTTCTATCCATAGGTGACCATTTAAAAGCCCTTACAGGTTACCACTTTAGATTTACAGAGGAGGTCAAGTGCTAGAATTACTGCCCATGATCTGAAGTTCGCGGTGATACCTCACATGTGTAGGACGATCGCTGTGCGTGCGGGACCGATGTGCATGTTCGCCTTTGCGCACAAGCACAGGGGGAATAGAGGCACTTAACAGTTTTTCTTAGAATTAATGAATTAATAAAAATTTTTACACCGTTGCTCTAATTGTATTTTATACCTTTTATTGCTGTCACAAGCAATGTAAACATCCTTGTGACAGCAAAAGGGATCTGAAAGGTTCTCTTCATGGAGAGATCTTGGGTCTGTAAGACCACAAATCCCTCTTTTGCCCTTACAAGCATTCAAAACACCAAGATCAGTGTTTTTGAATGGTTTTGAATTTTATTAAATGGTGCCATTGACATTTGGGTAAACCAGGTTAATTGCAAAATCTTAGTGTCTGTGCATCTTCCAATCCCAGTTTTTTTTTTTTTAAATGGTGCTATTGATATTTGGGTAAACCAGAAGTGATGTCAGGTCATTGCTTCTGGCTTATCATTCCAGGTTACCATAGCCGAGAGCTGATAAAAGCCAATACATGCTTTATTCAGCTCTTCGACCAGCTGGCGGATGCGCTGGCTAGTTGCTTGGGTCTTCCGGTGGGACAGAAGTCAGATCTCCCTATCTGACTGTTATTTATGGTGTTAGTAAAGCAACTTCTGTAAAATAAATTGTATTTATTTTTATAGTCCGCAGTCCATGCCCAGTTCTATTGTGTTAATCAACGAATTTCTGCATTGGGCAAAGTAGCTCAAGAATAAATAGTCAGCTTCATTTTGTTAATAAATTATTTTTGCATTGGAGGCACTATTGTTCATCAAACGATTAAGTGATCAGTATAGCTGACTAAACTAATTGTTCAAACATTCCCTGACAGACAGTCCCACTGTTGTGGTTGATCCCAACTCTCAGTCCCCTGCTAACTCTGGGAGTTTTTTCCAAAACTTCATAGGAGCTTGATTCGCGTATTCTGAATTCTGGGACACCTATTACTATAAATTTTACCTTTTCTCCAGCTTCTATTGCCTGAACCAGCTACCAATGCTAGGTCCACTAGGTCACATATTTCTGATTCAGATTTTTTTTGTCAGGGTACATGTTTAATAGCACATTCTGCTAGCAGGCCCCACGCCCCTGCTTCTTCTTTGACAGAAACTGCTTAATCTTTCCCATCTCGGAATAAGTTTAATCATGCGCTATATGAATCTTGTATACAGTGTTCTTTTCCAGCTGATTGATGCTGTTCACACTACTTTGGGCATAAGTGATCAATCTGATGATCCAGGTACACATTCTTTTGCTTTTTCTGCAGACTCTCAGAACATTCCTGTACCTTCTTATCAGGGATGGCCCAAGACATTGTGCTGCCTGGGTCTAAGAATGAAATGCTGACCCCCCCCCAAAAAAAAATAAAAAATCACGCCCACCAAAAGGCCCCCACAGCTATTATTGTATATAAACATAACATTTAGAAAATATTATATATACTGTTATCTTCTTTCATAACTCACCCCCAGACCAGTCCACCAAACACCCACTGTATGTCCTCAGTCCTCCTGTCACTACTGTGTCTGCCACGGCCACCACCCTAGAAGATCCTGCCTGCCCTGCATGAGATGAAGTGCGCTGGTGTCTGATGTCTGTCATTGCGCACACCACAATTATGTGAGAGACGTTCCCAGGATGAGACATTACGCCTCCTCATACTCATCAGTTTACACTACAAGCTGCAGTATGAGATAGTGAAATACCACCTGTAAAGGTGCTGCAAACTGATGACACAAAAACTACTGGAAAAAAAAATCTTGGGCGTCAATTTGCTGCCGCTCTCAAAGTGCTGCCTGGGTCCAATGGACCCAGTGGGACCCATGGTAGGGCCGGCTCTACTTCTTATACCAAAAACTTCCTAATGGAAGAATATAAATTTTCTCTTCTCTTGAGGCCTGGGCCAGTCCAGATTATATGCAGAAGCTTTTCCCTATGGGTAAAGACTTTCTGGATGGATGGTCTTTTCCCCCTGTGGCCTTCCAGTCCTTGAGTCAATTAGACATCATCTAACTTTCTTAAATTATGTCCTTGCCTTTAGGGACTTTACTGATGCTCAGTTGGAATCTCTCTTTTTTTTTTTAACTTTCAAATAACTGATACCACTCTTCACCCTCTTCTGGTGGCAGCCTTGGTCTGTGACGCCATGTAGGACTAGATCACAACACTGAAGAATAACTGATCCTGTTCCAATGAGGACCCTAATGTTTTAGAGCCTGTATAACAGCTGCATCATGCCCTGCACGTCTACTTAGTGGACCCTTTAGATGCATCTAATTTAGTGTCTTTCAATGGGTTTTTTATTCTTTGCAAAAAATTATTGTAACAGTTCACTAAAATAAATGTATCAAGATGCGATCAATAATAATAATATATATATATATATATATATATATATATATATATATATATATATACACACATATAGAGTATATTTATATATAATGTCAGGATTGTGTAAATAGGCAATGGCATAGCTGGGGTTAATAAATACAAACATAGTTTTTTTCCAGTTATGGGACTTTAAAGGTGGCAAAAGTTGTATCAAAAAATGCTCAACTGTTAAAATCCAACTTTTAATACAAAACAGTTAAAAGCAAGCACAATTTTAACTTAGTACCGTACATTTTACAGGTATATTATATGATATAGAAACATAGAGCTTATTTCCATGTGTTTCACAGTCAATTGCTATGTAATCCCTTCCTTTCAACAGTGAGGTTCCCAGACAGAAATAAGGGACCACTCGAAGGGAAACGATGCAATAATTACGACTTGTTTCATAGGTATCCCCCCCCCTCCACTTCCTCATGTTCTGTGAAACTATAGGTTACAGTCAAAATTAATTTTAAGCAATTTGTAACTATCTACATATATTGTTTACACATATTTTTTTAATACCTCATGCTAAAATAGAAGGTTAACAGAACTGGAATCATGGGCCTGGGGACCACCATTCACGCCAAACCACCCCTAACAGTTTTAATAGTTTGGGCAGAATGTAATAACACGATTTACCCATTTCCTCCAACCTCATCATAGACTTTATTGGGTTTCATCTCTAAGTTTGGATTCTTCAAACTTTGAACAAGATTCACTGTACCCTTGGCGAATCAAACCTGGACAGATTCGGCCCATCACTACTCCCTAAGTAAACACAGAGGATAAATCTGTTGAAATAATTTTTTTTGGGAGACTGAAGACAGAAAAACGTTCCAGATTTGCACCACAGATCTTTTGAAACATGAATGAACAAACTTCAATTTCAGAGTGATTAATAATAAAAAAAACATTTTTAGACAGTGGTCCACTATACTGGGGATGGCCATTACCAAGACAGGTAGAGGACAAGTGGAAGGATTTCTTTTTCTTTTCCTCTCCTCCCTTTTCATTGTTTCTTGCACTTTTTCCCCCTCTCCTCCATCCTGTTCCTTTACTCCTCCTGGATCTCCTCATTATGGAAGGCATTTTGAGGTAACAGGAATAAGAGAGGAGACTAAAAAGATATCAGGATTAACCTTCTATTTTAGGTTGGGTTTCAAAGATCCCGAGGAATTGGGGTCAGAAACCAATAAAACATTTAGTACTCATTGCATTGTTTCCCCTGAGTAGACCCTAATTTACATCTGGAAGCCTCCCTGTTGCATGAAGAAGTATATATAGAGTTTGACTGTGAAACACAGGGAAATAAGTTTTATGCATCTATATTATGTAATATACCCGTAAAATGTATGGTTTAAATTGCATTTGTTCTAACGGTTTTATAATAAAAGTTGCATTGTAATAGTAGAGCATATTTTGGTACATTTTTTGGCACATTTAAAGTCTCATAACTAGAAAAAACTGTGTTTGTGTCTACTGATCCTGGGAATGTTGGTGCCCTTCCACACAATTTTGGCATCAGAATACAGTGCATTGCGAAAGTATTCGGCCCCCTTGAACTTTTCGACCTTTTGCCACATTTCAGGCTTCAAACATAAAGATATAAAACTGTAATTTTTTGTGAAGAATCAACAACAAGTGGGACACAATCATGAAGTGGAATGAAATTTATTGGATATTTCAAACTTTTTTAACAAATAAAAAATGGAAAAATTGGGCGTGCAAAATTATTCAGCCCCCTAAGTTAATACTTTGTAGCGCCACCTTTTGCTGCGATTACAGCTGTAAGTCACTTGGGGTATGTCTCTATCAGTCTTGCACATCGAGAGACTGAAATGTTTGCCCATTCCTCCTTGCAAAACAGCTCAAGCTCAGTGAGGTTGGATGGAGAGCATTTGTGAACAGCAGTTTTCAGTTCTTTCCACAGATTCTCGATTGGATTCAGGTCTGGACTTTGACTTGGCCATTCTAACACCTGGATATGTTTATTTGTGAACCATTTCATTGTAGATTTTGCTTTATGTTTTGGATCATTGTCTTGTTGGAAGACAAATCTCCGTCCCAGTCTCAGGTCTTTTGCAGACTCCATCAGGTTTTCTTCCAAAATGATCCTGTGTTTGGCTCCATCCATCTTCCCATCAATTTTAACCATCTTCCCTGTCCCTGCTGAAGAAAAGCAGGCCCAAACCATGATGCTGCCACCACCATGTTTGACAGTGGGGATGGTGTGTTCAGGGTGATGAGCTGTGTTGCTTTTACGCCAAACATAACGTTTTGCATTGTTGCCAAAAAGTTCGATTTTTGTTTCATCTGACCAGAGCACATTCTTCCACATGTTTGGTGTGTCTCCTAGGTGGCTTGTGGCAAACTTTAAACTACACTTTTTATGGATATCTTTAAGAAATGGCTTTCTTCTTGCCACTCTTCCATAAAGGCAGTATACGACTGATTGTTGTCCTATGGACAGAGTCTCCCACCTCAGCTGTAGATCTCTGCAGTTCATCCAGAGTGATCATGGGCCTCTTGACTGCATCTCTTATCAGTCTTCTCCTTGTATGAGCTGAAAGTTTAGAGGGATGGCCAGGTCTTCCTAGATTTGCAGTGGTCTGATAATCCTTCCATTTTAATATTATCGCTTGCACAGTGCTCCTTGGGATGTTTAAAGCTTGGGAAATCTTTTTGTATCCAAATCCGACTTTAAACTTCTCCACAACAGTATCTCGGACCTGCCTGGTGTGTTCCTTGTTCTTCATGATGCTCTCTGCTCTTTAAACGGACCTCTGAGACTATCACAGTGCAGGTGCATTTATACGAAGACTTGATTACACACAGGTGGATTCTATTTATCATCATTAGTCATTTAGGTCAACATTGGATCATTCAGAGATCCTCACTGAACTTCTGGAGAGAGTTTGCTGCACTGAAAGTAAAGGGGCTGAATAATTTTGCATGCCCAATTTTTCAGTTTTTTATTTGTTAAAAAAGTTTGAAATATCCAATAAATTTCGTTCCACTTCATGATTGTGTCCCACTTGTTGTTGATTCTTCACAAAAAATTACAGTTTTATATCTTAATGTTTGAAGCCTGAAATGTGGCAAAAGGTTGAAAAGTTCAAGGGGGCCGAATACTTTCGCAATGCACTGTATAGAGTATTCAGAGCAATTGAGTGAGCATGTTACATCTGGAGCAAAAAAAGTGCCTCATCAGATACCGATGAGTCAAATATTTTACAGTTAGCACCATAGATAGTAATCCTGTATGAACAGGCCACAGTAAGTGAGTGAGTGGGCACACTGCTTCTGGAAATAAGAAATTAGTGTCTTGATTTAGAGACTGAAGAAGGAAATGTTTTACATTTTTGCCCTACAGCTATCAAGCCTTTTTGAACCGATCACAATTTTTTATGTATTGAGCTGATATTTTGGATCCAGGAAGAAAAACATTTTTTTTATTTGTTTCAAACTTAAAGGACAAAATAGCATGGATTTACAGCACAGCTTTTAAGCCTGTCTTGGACAGGCAGCAATCACTGAGGGAAAAAGCAAGCACATTGCATCTGGATAGAAATAAGTTATGATAATTATTAGAAGACTGATATGGATAAATGTTACAGATTTGCACCACAGATATTAAGCCCGTATAGACAAGCCACAATTTCTGAGTGGGCATATTGCATCTAGAAATAAAAAAATATATATCTTGATTCAGAGACTAAAGAGGGAAATGTTTTTCAATTTTTCAGCACAGCTATTAGGCCTTTATGGGCAAGTTTTTAGTTATTGTGCTGGCATATTGTATTTAGAAAAAAATAGTGCCATTTGTTTTAAAACTTAAAGCGGAGTTCCGGGCACAAAAACGATTTTTTTTTTTTTGTGCCCCTCCTCTAGGTAGAGCTCACCTGAAAAGGAATTGGATAGTTATTTTTATTTTTTTTGTTTACTCACCTTTTTATTGAAGATCGTAAATACTCACCTCTGACTGCTTCCTCCCTCGGAGCCGCGGCTCACCCCGTCACTTCTTGCCTCGCGATGATTCCTGGGAGCTAAACGTCATCGCTCCCAGGAATCAATGCGACGGCACCGGCCCCGCTCATCATTTCCGGGCGACACCGCATTCCCCTGCTAAACAGCTTCTGGGCATGCTCAGAAGCTGTTTAGGAATGCGGCGCCGCACCGGAAGTGACGAGAGGGGCCGGTGCAGTGCATTCTGGGACACGAAGACGCGGAAGAAGACAGAGAAGAGGACCGCGCCGGCTTCAGCTGCCCACAACAGAGATGGAAACGCTGTGGAAGAAATTTTCTAAGTAAGTATTTCTTCTCAAAGGTAAGTGCGAACCGGGACAGATCAGAGGCTAGCCATTGTGGAATGTGCCAGCCCTGACTGTCCCGGGGGTATGTTCAGCAAAAAATCATTTCTGCTTTAAACTCCGCTTTAAGAGAAAACATGCACAGATTTGCAGCATTCCATTTGAAACTCCATTTATTAGATAGACCACAATTTCTGAGAGAGAAAGCAAGAAGATGGCATGTAGAATTTAAAAGGTGTAGTGTCTTGCTTCTGGCAATGAAGATAGAAAAAAGTTACAGATTTGCACTGCAGATATTAAGCCTTTATGATCAGGCTGCAATTTCTGTTTGACTGATGAGCACATCGCATCTGTAAATAAAAAAAAAATGTGTTTTGTGTTAAATTGAAAGCAAAAACATAAACCAACTTAAACAATACAGTTGAAGACTTTATTGGATAGGCCATTTCTGAATTATAGAGCAAACACATTGCACTTGGAATTAAAAAAATGTGATTATGTTTTGGAGAATGTAAATGAGAAAGAGTTAGAAATTTGCACCAAACGTTTCAAGCCCATAGGGGCAGGCTGCTATTTGTGAGCAAATGAGCATGCATATTGCATCTGGAACAAAAAGTATATTTTTTTTACAATGAAAAAATATGAATATTGAACAGAATAGCACCAAACTTTTTAAAGCCTTCATTAGAGAGAGAGTAAGAAAATTGCATTCTGGCAAATTTTCTGCTAAGCTTGCAACCTTTTTCAGTCAGGCCACTTTTTGTGAGGCAGAGAGCAAGCAGACTGCAGCTGGAAATAAAAGATAATGTTCCTTTTCTTCCAAGACTGAATCAAGGTGGTATATGGTAACAGATTGGCAACACAGCTTTTAAACCTGTTTGAATAAGCTGCTATATGGCTGCTATATTTGCATTATAAAAGGGGAAATTTCTTCCCATACAGAAGTGAAAAAAGTATGAAGAATCGCAATCGCTTTTTTCCTTTTTTGAAAAAGCTGATACTTTTGAGGTGGAGAGTAGGCAGATTTAGATCTGGAAAAAAAATATTCTATTTATATATCAAATTTAAACTATTTAAAACCAGAAAAATATGAATCATTTTAAGTGCCTCTTTTTTTTTTTTTTGGATAGACCACAATTTCTGAGGGAGAGAGCACGCATATTTCAGCAATTAGACAGAATTTTTGCGTAGATGTAAACATTATTCAAAATATTTTTTTGTTGCTGAACAGAATCACATTCTTTATGAGGACATGTGCCAGGCAAGGCATGTGTGTGACAGCATTTTGATACTGTTGTCACACCCAACCTTTCCTGGCACAAAATTATGTGGTTTTAACCACCTCTGCATCTGCCTGTACATAGCTGACCTAATCCCTGCCCAGTTGACTCCTTTCCACAGAAATATCAGCTTCAACACTGTGTGGCATTGTTTTGCCTGAGCAATTGCAAAGCCTCCTAACTAATTGCAGGGGACTGGTAGTTCAGATCATGACTCACCGAAAGAGGCCACTGAGGGTGAAGAGGAGATGGAGACAACAGTGTTGTCACAGTCACGAGGAATGTAAACATTCCTTGTAATAGAAATAGCCGTGGCAGGACCTCTTTTTTTGTGAGATCTGGGGTCAAAAAGTCCTCAGATCTCAAAAGTACACTAAAAGATAAAAAAAAATAATAATAAAATAAAAAAAAAAAAGGGGCCTTTAAACCGGTTACTAGGCAACGTCGTTTGCCGTCGCTCCGGTCTTCCGAGACCATAGAGTGGAGGGAGGGCAAGCTTGCCCTCACTCGACTTCCTGTCTGTGAGGATCCGGGACCGGATCGTTTTCCCCGCTGCCAGTGGGTCCGGTAAGCGGGGAAAAAATACCAAGACGCGGCAGGGGCACCGGAAGGGTGATCCCGCGGTGAATCTGCCGCTGGGACCCCCCATCTCGGAAAGCCTGCAGTTTAAGCCTGCAGATTGCTGCCATAATACCGGTATTTAGGTTTTTAGGTTTAAACTGACAACGTAAATAGTCGTTGGGCGGTCGTTAAGTGGTTAAAAAGGCAGCCCCTAGACTTTACTCTCTTGATTTAGAGGTGTGAAAATTGCTATTTGCCTGGCTGCTGCAGTAGTGGGAATAAAACCTACGACATCAAACAGTGGCCCATTTTTGTGGGTAGCAGTACACCAAACAAAATGAAACTCAAATACAATTGAGCCAAAGGAAAAAAAAAGGGAAATAGCTTAAAACCCCTAAACAGCAACCGTAAAAAACAACAATCAAAATACCCCCCCCCACACCTGTGGCTGAGTTCCCTCCTTCCAGCAGATTACAACCACCCCCAGCTAGACACCCGAGATCCTACCAACCATCCATCTACAGTGATTCCACACAGGACCCCTCCACAGGATAAGCTTCAGGCTTGCATCCTAGCGTTGTTCGGTAAGAGTCCAGACACTACCTGTGTGTATAAGTGTCACCTGGGTGATTTGGAATAGTGATGTCGCGAACCTAAAATTCGCCGTTCGCGAACGGCGAACGCGAACATCGGCAAATGTTCGCGAACCGGCGAACCGGGCGAACCGCCATAGACTTCAATAGGCAGGCGAATTTTAAAACACACAGGGACTCTTTCTGGCCACAATAGTGATGGAAAAGTTGTTTCAAGGGGACTAACACCTGGACTGTGGCATGCCGGAGAGGGATCACGCAAAAAAAAGTTCTTAAAAATTATAATTTTTTGATAGAGAGCCAATTATTGGAAAAATTAAAAAAAAATAAAAATAAAAAATTTCTTTGGATTTAGCATCTGGGGGGTCTAAAAAGTGTACCTGTGAAGTTTCAGCTCTGTAGCATGTCCAGAACCCCTAAAAAACAGCATTTGTCTTATATTTTCAGGAATATGGCTTCTCTGTGGCTGGCTTTTTCTCTTGCAGGCATTTATCGGGCATTTTTTTAGGCAGGCATGTCATTTTTTGTATTTAGTGTCTGGGGGGTCTAAAAAGTGTACCTGTCAAGATTCTGCTCTGTAGCATGTCCAGAACCCCTAAAAAACAGCATTTTTCTTATATTTTCAGGAATATGGCTTCTCTGCGGCTGGCTTTTTCTCTTGCAGGCATTTAGCGGGCATTTTTTTAGGCAGGCATGTCATTTTTTGTATTTAGTGTCTGGGGGGTCTAAAAAGTGTACCTGTCAATTTTCAGCTCTGTAGCATGTCCAGAACCCCTAAAAAACAGCATTTTTCTTATATTTTCAGGAATACGGCTTCTCTGCGGCTGGCTTTTTCTCTTGCAGGCATTTAGCGGGCATTTTTTTAGGCAGGCATGTCATTTTTTGTATTTAGTGTCTGGGGGGTCTAAAAAGTGTACCTGTCAAGTTTCAGCTCTGTAGCATGTCCAGAACCCCTAAAAAACAGCATTTTTATTATATTTTCAGTAATACGGCTTCTCTGCGGCTGGCTTTTTCTCTTGCAGGCATTTATCGGGCATTTTTTTAGGCAGGCATGTCATTTTTTGTATTTAGTGTCTGGGGGGTCTAAAAAGTGTACCTGTCAATTTTCAGCTCTGTAGCATGTCCAGAACCCCTAAAAAACAGCATTTTTCTTATATTTTCAGGAATACGGCTTCTCTGCGGCTGGCTTTTTCTCTTGCAGGCATTTAGCGGGCATTTATTTAGGCAGGCATGTCATTTTTTGTATTTAGTGTCTGGGGGGTCTAAAAAGTGTACCTGTCAAGTTTCAGCTCTGTAGCATGTCCAGAACCCCTAAAAAACAGCATTTTTCTTATATTTTCAGGAATACGGCTTCTCTGCGGCTGGCTTTTTCTCTTGCAGGCATTTATCGGGCATTTTTTTAGGCAGGCATGTCATTTTTTGTATTTAGTGTCTGGGGGGTCTAAAAAGTGTACCTGTCAAGTTTCAGCTCTGTAGCATGTCCAGAACCCCTAAAAAACAGCATTTTTCTTATATTTTCAGGAATACGGCTTCTCTGCGGCTGGCTTTTTCTCTTGCAGGCATTTATCGGGCATTTTTTTAGGCAGGCATGTCATTTTTTGTATTTAGTGTCTGGGGGGTCTAAAAAGGGTACCTGTCAAGTTTCAGCTCTGTAGTATGTCCACAACCCAAAAAAAACAGCATTTTTCTTATGATTTTTAGTAGAAAACTAATGCAGTGTCTTTCCAGCTGTCTTTTTTTCTTTCTGGCAAGCTGAAATATGATATGCCAAGGCAAACATGCCTATCAGTTGAGCTATGACACAGACAACACTGCACACATGGGGAAATATGTAAAACAAAAAACAGGAAAAGGAAATTAGGTGACGGTCACAAAACATGATATTGTGATTGGCCAAATAAAAAGTCACCTCGCGATGAGGTCGCGCCAAAGTCGCGCTAAGTCGCGCCAAAGTCGCACTGGAAGCGACGCTACTTTAGTGGTAGCGGCAGTGTAAACCAGCACTAAAACATCCAGTGTGTGAATACGATCAGGTATGATGTTTTATCGGTCAAGTAGTGTAAGGGTTACGCCCGTCGCCCGCTTCACAGTGACAGACCAAACTCTGACAGACCAAACTCCCCGTTTAACAGTCAGTCAGTCCATTTGCACAACCGCAAACTCCCAATTTGCACAAGGTTGGATACCAAGCTAGCCATGTCCCGTTCCTTGTCCTCACTGACATCATTGAAGGTCTCTTCCTCCACCCAGCCACATACAACACCAAGGGTCCCCGAAAGGTGAGAACAAGCCCCCTGGGACGCCTGCTGTGGCTGGTATTCCACCTCCTCAAAGCCACCTTCCTCCTCTGACTTCTCTTCTTCAGACTCCTCTCTCTGCGTTGCCACAGGTCCAGCAATTGACAACGACAAGGCTGCTTCTGGTGGTGATGAGGACCACAACTCTTCCTCTTCATGCTCATCTACAGCCTGATCCAGTACTCTTCGCAGGGCATGCTCCAGAAAAAACGCATATGGGATGAGGTCGATGATGTTGCCTTGGGTTCGACTGACCACCAGGGTTGTCATCTCCGCAAAAGGACGCATGAGCCTACAGCCATTGTTCATGAGCATTCAGTAACGCAGCCATAAAATACCCAGCTCCGCAGAAAGAATGAAAGAAAATGAATGTTTTTTTTTATGAAAAATTATCCTGCGGATCGCTTTTGGTCTGTACACAATGAAGCAACGACCTTATCATCTGGGGTGTGCCAACACAATCCTAGAGGTGATCGCTTCATTGTGATACGCAAGCCCCTTCACCACGACAAGGTAACGATCACGAAGGGGAATTGACACATGTATGTGTCTTTTTTTTTGTTTTTTGTTTTTTTGCAGCCACAGTGTAGCACCAGAGGCCAGAAAAATTAGGCATGTACACATGCATGAAAAAGTAGGTATTGTTGCAGCCGCTGCTGTAGCAGCGGCCTGAAAAATTGAGGTTTTAAGGCAGAAAGTGCACTAAAACATTGCGGCTTGAACCGCAGTTGGTGGCGGAGACGTCACGTAAGTCATCCGGCATGCAGAGAATGATTATATACAGCAGCGTGTGGACCATTTTTAGGCCAAGGCATCTCAGTCATCACCAGGCCTTTTTTAGTCAAATGCATCCCCCACTGTCAGTCCCTTCGGGATCCATGCCTCATTCATCTTAATAAACGTGAGGTAATCAAGACTTTTTTGACCTAGGCGACTTCTCTTCTCAGTGACAATACCTCCTGCTGCGCTGAAGGTCCTTTCTGACAGCACACTTGAAGCGGGGCAGGCCAGAAGTTCAATGGCAAACTGGGATAGCTCAGGCCACAGGTCAAGCCTGCACACCCAGTAGTCAAGGGGTTCATCGCTCCTCAGAGTGTCGATATCTGCAGTTAAGGCAAGGTAGTCTGCTACCTGTCGGTCGAGTCGTTCTCTGAGGGTGGACCCCGAAGGGCTGTGGCGATGCATAGGACTAAAAAAGTTCCGCATGTCTTCCATCAACAAGACGTCTGTAAAGCGTCCTGTCCTTGCCGGCGTGGTTGTGGTGGTAGGAGGAGGATTACTTTCACCTCTTCCCCTGTTGGATTCCCGTTGTGCTGTGACATCACCCTTATACGCTGTGTAAAGCATAGTTTTTAACTTATTTTGTAGCTGCTGCATCCTTTGCGACTGCCGGTAATTGGGTAACATATCACAGACTTTCTGCTTATACCGGGGGTCTAGTAGCGTGGCCACCCAGTACAGGTCGTTCTCCTTCAGCCTTTTTATACGAGGGTCTCTCAACAGGCATGACAGCATGAAAGACCCCATTTGCACAAGGTTGGATGCCGAGCTACTCATGTCCAATTCCTCGTCCTCACTGATGTCATTGAAGGTGTGTTCTTCCCCCCAGCCACGTACAACACCACGGGTACCAGATAGGTGACAACGAGCACCCTGGGATGCCTGCTGTGGTTGGTGTTCCTCCTCCTCAAAGCCACATTCCTCCTCTGACTCCTCTTCCTCACACTCCTCTTCCAGTGTTGCCGCAGGTCCAGCAATCGATGGTAAGGCTGTTTCTGGTGGTGGTGATGGTGACCACAACTCTTCCTCTTCCTCTTCACGCTCATCTACGGCCTGATCCAGCACTCTTCGCAGGGCACGCTCCAGGAAAAAAACATATGGGATGATGTTGCTGATGGTGCCTTCAGTGCGACTCACTAGGTTTGTCACCTCCTCAAAAGGACGCATGAGCCTACAGGCATTGCGCATGAGCGTCCAGTAGCGTGGCAAAAAAATACCCAGCTCCGCAGAGGCTGTCCTAGCACCCCGGTCATACAAATACTCGTTGACCGCTTTTTCTTGTTGGAGCAGGCGGTCGAACATTAGCAGTGTTGAATTCCAACGTGTCGGGCTGTCGCAAATCAAGCGCCTCACTGGCATGTTGTTTCGCCGCTGAATATCTGCAAAGTGCGCCATGGCCGTGTAGGAACGCCTGAAATGGCCACACACCTTCCTGGCCTGCTTGAGGACGTCCTGTAAGCCTGGGTACTTCTGCACAAAACGTTGCACAATCAGATTCAACACATGTGCCATGCACGGCACATGTGTCAACTTGCCCAAATTCAATGCCGCCAACAAATTGCTCCCGTTGTCACACACCACTTTGCCGATCTCCAGTTGGTGCGGGGTCAGCCACTGATCCACCTGTGCATTCAGGGCGGACAGTAGTGCTGGTCCGGTGTGACTCTCTGCTTTCAGGCAAGTCAACCCCAAGACAGCGTGACACTGTCGTATCCGGCATGTGGAATAGCCCCTGGGGAGCTGGGGGAGAAGAGGACTCAGCCGAGGAGGTTAGCAAAGAGGATGGAGTAGGAGGAGTAGAGGAGGTGGCAGCAGGCCTGCCTGCAAGTCGTGGCGGTGTCACCAACTCCTCTGCAGCAGAGCCACGCATTCCATGCTTGGCAGCCGCCAGCAGGTTTACCCAATGCGCAGTGTACGTTATATACCTGCCCTGACCGTGCTTTGCAGACCAGCTATCAGTGGTCAGATGGACCCTTGCCCCAACACTGTGTGCCAGACGTGACATGATTTCCTTTTCCACAATAGAGTACAGGTTGGGGATTGCCTTTTGTGAAAAATAATTTCGGCCGGGTACCTTCCACTGCGGTGTCCCAATAGCGACAAATTTTTTGAAGGCCTCAGACTCCACCAGCTTGTATGGTAAAAGCTGGCGGGCTAAGAGTTCCGACAAGCCAGCTGTCAGACGCCGGGCAAGGGGGTGACTCTGCGAGATTGGCTTTTTACGCTCAAACATTTCCTTCACAGACACCTGACTGTGGGCAGGTGACGAGCAGGAACTGCTGAAGGTGAGAGGCGGAGGGGCGGGTTGTTGATAGGGGGCATGGAGGACAGCAGTGGTTGACGTGGCTGAAGATGCTGGACCAGGAGGAGGATGGTGGCTTTCAGTTTGTGTGCTGCTTTTACTCATGTGTTGATCCCATAGGCGTTTGTGATGTGAGATCATGTGCCTTCGCAAAGCAGTTGTACCTAGGTGGGTGTTGGACTTCCCACGACTCAGTTTCTTTTGGCACAGGTTACAAATGGCATCGCTGATATCAGAGGCAGACACACAAAAAAAATGCCACACTGCTGAGCTTTGCAAGGACGGCATTCTGGTGGTGGCAACAGCTTGCGTTGATTGGCGTGCTGTCTGGCTGACCCCGGGTGCCGAATCTACATGCTGTCTGACTGCGCCACTAGCTCCTTGCGATGACCTCCTCCCCCTGCTTCCAACTCGTCTCCTCCTCCTCTCTGTCTCCCCATCTGAACTTTCCCCCTCATCTTCTGCTCTTCGAGCAGGCACCCAGGTGACATCCACAGACACATCGTCATCATCAGCCGCTTCACTTGACAACTCAGCAAAGGCAGCAGCAGCAGGTACAACATCATCATCATCACAATGTACGTCCATGTGTATAATGCTGCCTGACTGAGACATATCCCCGTTATCTACATCCTCTGGCACTAATAGTTGCGCATCACTTATTTCTTCAAACTGAAGTGAAAATAACTCCTCTGACGGATCAAGTGAAGCGGCTGTGGTGCTAGTGTAGGTGGTGGTGCCGGCGGGCTGGCGAGTGGTAAATTGAGAGGTGCCCGAAGCTGAGCTGGAGGAGGATGGTGCATTAAGGTTCCGAGCGGAAGCTGTAGACGATTGGGTGTCCTGTGTAAGCCAGTCAACTATGGCCTCAGAATTTTTTGAGTTCAGGGTCTGTGGTGGCCTCTGAACACTGGGCATTATTCTAGGGCCTAAGGAAATCACAGCACCACGACCACGACGGCCCTTGCGGGGTGGCCTGCCTCTGCCTGTCATTTTTTTTTTAATGTGTTGTTACTGTTGTACTATGAGTGCAAGCTGCTGTGCCACCTTATATATCAGTGGTGGGTGGGCAGTGGCACAGTACACTCTCTGTGGACCTGACAGCAGTCACTGGCACCCAGGCAACTGCAATTTAAAAAATATATATATTTTTTTTTACTTTGCAAGCTGCTGTGCCACCTTATATATCAGTGGTGGGTGGGCAGTGGCACAGTACACTCTCTGTGGACCTGACAGCAGTCACTGGCACCCAGACAACTGCAATTTAAAAAATATATATATATTTTTTTACTTTGCAAGCTGCTGTGCCACCTTATATATCAGTGGTGGGTGTGCAGTGGCACAGTACACTCTCTGTGGACCTGACAGCAGTCACTGGCACCCAGGCAACTGCAATTTAAAAAAATATATATATTTTTTTTACTTTGCAAGCTGCTGTGCCACCTTATATATCAGTGGTGGGTGGGCAGTGGCACAGTACACTCTCTGTGGACCTGACAGCAGTCACTGGCACCCAGGCAACTGCAATTTAAAAAAAAATATATTTTTTTTTTACTTTGCAAGCTGCTGTGCCACCTTATATATCAGTGGTGGGTGGGCACACAGTGGCACTGCAGTGGGCACAGTACACTCTGTGGACCTGACAGTCACTGGCAGCCCAGGCAACTGCAATAATAAAAAATATTTTTTTTTTCAATTTATTGCAACAAGATGCTGTGCCAACGTATATATATCAGTGGTGGGCAGTGTACTGCAGTGGGTACAGTGCACTCTGTGGACCTGACACAGCACTCACTGCAATTATGACAGAGGAAAAAAAAATATTTTTTAAAATGCCAGGTACTGTGCCTGTGCCACCCGAAATGAGTGTGGTGTGCACACAGTACAGTCTGTGGTAGGTCTGTGGCCTCTCACACACAGCGGGCAGGCAACTGCAGTGTACAATAGATATATATAGATATATATATATAAAGAAAAAAATCTATTACCTTACCAGCCCTTAAAAGGGCTTTTGGGGACACTATATATATATATATATATGTATATATATAAATAAAAAAATCCTCAATTACCAGCCCTTAAAAGGGCTTTTGGGGACACTAGATAGATATAGATATATATATATATATGAAAGAACAACTCAATTACCAGCCCTTAAAAGGGCTTTTGGGGACACTAGGTATATATATATATATATATATATTAAAAAAAAAAAAAAACACAAATACCAGCCCTTAGAAGGGCTTTTTGGGGTGCTGATATTACAGCAGTAGTGGACCAAGAACACTGCAAGACCAGGAACACTGACTAACTGTCCCTAGCTTAACAGCAGCAGCAGCAGCAGCAGCTCTCCCTACTCTCACTACACACACTGCTTCAGAATGATCTAAGATGGATGCTGCCCTTGCTTATTTATAGGAGGTGGGAGGGTGTGGGAGGGAGGTACGCTGATTGGCTGGAAATGTGTCTGCTGACTGTAAAGTTCAGGGTCAAAGTTTGCCTCAATGATGTCTTATGGGGGGCGGACCGAACATCGCATATGTTCGCCGGCAGCGGCGAACGCGAACATGCTAAGTTCGCCGGGAACTGTTCGCCGGCGAACAGTTCTATACATCTCTAATTTGGAATCCTTTTGTAGCTGCATGGTCTCCGGAGCAGGGATATCCCTATATGCCCTTATATTTCCATCGTTTAGTAAGGAGCTTAGCTGGTGGTGGGACGCTGAACTTTTTCATCACGTGGCTTGCACTTTCTTTAGTTAAAGTGTGCTCACAGCACGAATTTTTGGATTTTTCATCAATTGGACTGTTTATCACATTTTTTTGGACACTATTGTTTGAGATACACTGGTGATCCTAATTGACTCACTTTTTGATTCACACCTGTTGGATTCATTTTGATATTCCTTGTTTCTATCACTTTCACGTATATGTTTATATGCTATGTTATGTTTTTTGGGTTAGCGCACCTGATTTCTACTTACCCATTATACTTATTTTCACTCTAAGGTAGCAGCATACCCATATCTGAATCAGCACACTTTTTCACATACTTCACTAAAATACCCCCCCCCCCCCTTGACATTTTTAAATGAAGAAAATAAAGTAAATGATAAATAAATAATAAAAAATTCTTCCCCAAATAACCAATAAAATAGGAGGAACAGCACATCCACAAAGCAACTGAAGTTGTTGCTGACACATCAAAAAAACAGGAAAGTAGTCCTAAAATAGATTGATGGGTCTTATGAATTGTGGATTTACAGTTTACACATTCCATTTCTCATACAAGCTGCAATTCACTGCAAAATATCCATAGCAAATATATAGCGCCGGATATAGTCAGTAGCACAGTCCACTGGCAATGCTCTCTCTCTGCAGTATTGTCAGCTGTCTCTTACACTAAACTACCAACACACCAACTAAGGACTGCTAGAGCAGAAGTCTTTTATAGTGTGTGGGCTACAACTTTGTACAAAACCAAAGATTCTTGCACCTGTCCAAAGGTCAGGTCCAAGACATTGGCTAATGACAGCTGTTTGCAATGTTTTATGGAAAGGTTGACTGAGCAGTTCGGATTTTGTCTGAACAACCAAAAATTGGTCTAAACTTATTTTTGGGTCAAACTCTCAGCTCAACCATACAGGGGCCAGGAATCTGACATTACAGTGTTGCATTCTGCTGGATATTCAGCTAGTGGCTTCTCTCCATTACAGCAGAGATCTGGCACAACCCAGAGAAGAGGTTAGTATTAGTTTGAATCTTTATTTTGAAGATTTGTTTAAATTCAAACTTTAGGCACACAAGAAGCTGTTACAAGTGTCAATACTAATTTAGTTTTTAGTCTGTCTTTCCAGAATTTGGTTCATACAGCTGCAGAACTGATATGACTCAATAGAAATAGAAGCAAGATAACTTGTAGATGTCTTGCAGCATGTTTGGGGTTGCAAATTGTGATGAATTGTGTACTTTGCTCATTATTAACAGAACATAGTGATGCAGTTGTTGGCAGCTTTGACTTTGATAGTAGATCAAACTGTAATTAAATCCCAATCTATAGATTCTCTTGCATGGATGAACTTTCAGTCATCAAGTATATCTAAACCCTAGAATCTACAGCCACTGAATCTAAACACTGGTAAGCTGCAATATATTAAAGAGGAGCTCCAGGCCCCCCCCCCAAAAAAAATTTAAAGTCAGCAACTACAAATACTCTGGGGGAGATTTACTAAAGCTGGCGAACACAGAATCTGCATAGTAACCAATCAGCTTTCAACCTCAGCCTGTTCAGTTAAGCTTGGACTATGAAACCTGGAAGCTGATTGGTTACTATGCACGGCTGCACCAGATTCTGTGTTCACCAGCTTTAGTAAATCTCCCCCTCTATCTGCTGACTTTTAATATTAGGCCTGTTCAGGCATCCAGCAGTGTCCTCAGCCGAGCCGATTCTTCAGTCGGCTATTGGGTGCTGGCGCCACCATCTTGACTAAGGGAAACCGACAGCTTTACTGCCGGTTTCCTACTGCACATGCTCGAAGTGCGCTACACTTTGTCAATGGGCCGCAGTCTTCTGGGACCTGTGAAGTGTCCCAAAAGGCTATGGAGGAAGGAGAGGTGGCCAAACCTGTCAGTTCGAAGAGGGAACTTTTACCTGTCAATTTGATAACATGTCATACGTCATACCACTGTCTTCTGGGATGTTTGACATAGAAATTCCCGGGCTTAGTGCAGGGGTGACATGTTTACCCAGGTGAGGAAGCTAGAAGTGGAATGGGGGCTGCAGAGATGAAAATAATGTATTTGCAATGGAAAAACATAAGCAAATGTGTAGGATTAAAGGGAGAGAAAGCAAAAGAGAAAAAGTACATTCTGTAGGTGAAGGTCTGCTTTAAATTGTGTGATTGTACTTTATACCTAGTGACTTGGCTTCTAGAAGTGTGTTGCCAATCAAGAAACATAAAGTATTATAACTTCTCCAAAGATTCTTCAATAGTAGTAGTTATTGAGAAGAAACTAGTTTTTTCGCAGTCACAGTTTTTACAGTTTTACGTGAGCCCAGCAAGTGCATTATAAGATTTGTGTGCATCATTTCTAGTTTCGTTTTTAGTTTTTTTAACCAATGCATAGCTTGATAGAAAGAGATCTGGTGTCTGATATTACCCTACGCACCACATCCGCAAATGATACAAATTAATGAGGAGGTAGAAAATGGGATTTCAAAGGTGCCACATACAAGATATGATATAAAACATCAACATTTTATTAAAATCATTAAAACATTTTTTATATAAAAATATTAGAAACAATTGTTCATACAATACTGCTGCAATGAATTCATCTCTACATGTTTTTACCATGCTGCATCTCTGGCTTTAAGGCAGGGCCACTGATAGGGGGACCACCAGTCCTCTTGTAGGGGGCCCAAGCACACAGGGGGGCCCACACAGGGAGGGGAATTAGTGATGGACAACAAATACAGAACTCTTCCTCCAGCAGCTAAAAACTGATCTCTCTCCCTCCCCCTGCTGTCAGCTTTTATCTGCTGAGAAAGGTACAGTTGTCCCTTACTAATCTCCCTTCCTGTGTGGGCCCCCCTCCCAAAACTGACTCTAATGTTAGCTCTGCTCCTGAGTTTGCTATCTCTAACTTTGTTTCTCTCCCTCTGTCTCTCTGATCCCAGAGCTCCAACTGCCCAGCCTGTAAATTTGTTCATCTCGTCTTCATTTTTATTTATAAACTCAGTTTTATCTTTAATATTTAGCAGGAACTATGAGAGTTACGTTGTATTTGTGTTTGGTAATAATGATTTAATTGTAATTTTTGCTAAATATATCTTTAAAATTTTCTTGTGGTTGCCCTGTCAGGTAGTCTGTATGGGGCCCCGCGATTTCTATCAGCAGCCCTGCTTGAGGGTGACACATCCTAGTATATTGTGAGCACAATGTTCTAGCACTATGTGGAACCCATGGTCTGTTTCATATCCATGCCTTCATTCTTGGATCAACAAAATCCGATATAGTTTCAAACCTAGATATTGGAACTCTTTAAACTTTATATGATTTTTCACTGACTTGCATCAGTTAGAGTGAACTGTTATGCAATGTTTTAAAAAGTCTCCCGAAGAAGCCATATTCTGACGAAACATGTAGAGATTAATACATTGCAGCATTGTATGAACAATTTTTTTTAATGTTTTTATCTGAAAAAATATTTTAATTGTTATAATAAAAATTTGATTTTTTTTATATCATATCTTGTCTGTGGAACTTTTAAAATCATGTCTTTTTCCTCCTCATTATAATGCATAACTTGTTCTTTAAAACAGGCAAAGTGTGAGTCATCTCTGGCAGGTTCTCCCCAAACTCTTCTTAAATTGTAAATGGAGCAGTGGACAAATAGATTACATATACGTCACAGTTTATAGAGGAAAAAGGAGAAGTGCTTGGCGCTGCCAATATATGCGTTTAGAAGTGTGGAAGGTAGAAGCTAATATAGACAACACAGATGTCACAAATATTATAACTATTATGCACGTTTGAAAAAATGAATATTAAATAAATAAGTGAGGTTTTAAATGAGGTAAAAACAGGAATAAAGTGTAAGAGCGTAAAACCTAGAGCCCAATATTTATATGTATAAAAGTAAATAGGTATGCAAAAAAAGAAGGTGACATATACATCCACAATATACTCTAATAAAGGATATATATATATATATAGTGCCCTTCAAGTGAGGGTGAAGTAGTGGTGTATAAGTGATAATAAAAAGATAGAGTAGAAAAAATTAATATATATAAATAATTTTACAGTGACTTGAGTGACCATAAAGTGACATGTGCAAAAAAGGAAAAGAAACCTCAATCCCAAGCCTGGGAAGAGAGAGTGCCCAATGTGGTTCCCCAAAAATGACAATGGGGTGGGCCACAGATGGAGGAAAATAAATCCAAAAAATAAATAATAAAAAATGCTGAAAAAAATATATATAAAATGGTGGCTAAGTGATTGATACACAGAATATCTCAAAATCAATAGTGTGCTAGTGAAAAAATGCGCAAAGAAAGTGGTCAAAAATGCATAAGAAAAAACATCCACTGAGTCCTTAAGAAGCGCATAGAGGTATATCAGTCCAAAATAGTGGTGAGGTGCCAAAATCACAGGTGCGACCGGTTGGATGATTCTTAGAGTGAAGACTAAGGTGCTCCCCTATTCAGTGGGTCCGGTGCTCCCCTATTTTGGACTGATATACCTCTATGCGCTTCTTAAGGACTCAGTGGATGTTTTTTCTTATGCATTTTTGACCACTTTCTTTGCGCATTTTTTCACTAGCACACTATTGATTTTGAGATATTCTGTGTATCAATCACTTAGCCACCATTTTATATATATTTTTTTCAGCATTTTTTATTATTTATTTTTTGGATTTATTTTCCTCCATCTGTGGCCCACCCCATTGTCATTTTTGGGGAACCACATTGGGCACTCTCTCTTCCCAGGCTTGGGATTGAGGTTTCTTTTCCTTTTTTGCACATGTCACTTTATGGTCACTCAAGTCACTGTAAAATTATTTATATATATTAATTTTTTCTACTCTATCTTTTTATTATCACTTATACACCACTACTTCACCCTCACTTGAAGGGCACTATATATATATATATATCCTTTATTAGAGTATATTGTGGATGTATATGTCACCTTCTTTTTTTGCATACCTATTTACTTTTATACATATAAATATTGGGCTCTAGGTTTTACGCTCTTACACTTTATTCCTGTTTTTACCTCATTTAAAACCTCACTTATTTATTTAATATTCATTTTTTCAAACGTGCATAATAGTTATAATATTTGTGACATCTGTGTTGTCTATATTAGCTTCTACCTTCCACACTTCTAAACGCATATATTGGCAGCGCCAAGCACTTCTCCTTTTTCCTCTATATATCTAATATAATCTCTAGTGGGTTATATTCTGAAGTGGGCTGCAGCCAATCGCTTTTTTCTACCCCCTCCCTTCGATATTATCCTAAGCGCGGATTCTTTTCCACTCTTGATACGTCACAGTTTGTCTAGCCCTAACACAGCAGTTTTTGTTTTTCACTGTTCCGTAACAGATTTGTTCACCTATTCTGCCAGCAAACCTATTACTACACACCAACTGGCTCTATTGGCTTGATTAGGATTGAGAAATTGAAGGAGCTGGGTGGAAAAAGGAAACTGAACAGTGACTGCAATCAGTCAGCTGCAGTCACTGTTTGGCTATACTGACAGATGTGGGTTGAACTTTGGATAGTAAAACATTTTCTGCCAGTAAATACCTTATACAGCCCACTTTTTCTTTCTTGTCTGGTAACCAGCCTAGGCTAATGACATCATGCACAGCTCTCTCTCTCACTCTCATGAGAGTTTGCCAGCAAGGGAGGAGGGATGAGTCATAGGAGAGCTAAGGAGAGTTGCAGAGCTGGAGGGGGCTAGATGAGAGCAGAGATAACAAGATACTTCAGAGATCCATGAGCAGCCATCAAGATAGAAGAAATGTGCAGGCAAGCAGTGGCATGAGTGTGTGTGTGTGTGTCTGGCTGTATACATGTGTATGTGTGTGTGTGTGTCTGTGTGCCTCTGTGTAAATCCAGGAAGGGAACAGGCAGCAGCCTCAGCTGCCCACATTTAAAATGGCTGCAGCCAGACTTAGTGGAGGGAGATTTCTGCAGCATATTTGGCAAGTACAGAATCACAGTATATATAAAATAATATGCAAAGTGGTTGGAGGGAAGCCTTAGAATGGCAAATATGTTATTACAAATTATGTGAGCAGATGAGAAGACTGCAGTTCCTCTTTATCCACTTAAAGACAGGAATGTTTTACCCCCCTAATGACCAAGCCATTTTTTGCATATTGGTACTGCGGAATTTTAACTGGTAATTGCGCAGTCATGCAACGCTGTACCCAAACGAAAATGTATGTCCTTTTTTCCCACAAATAGAGCTTTCGTTTGGTTGTATTTGGTCACCTCTGCTGTTTTTATTTTTTGCGATATAAACTAAAAAAGATTGAATATTTTGAGAAAAAAATAAATTTTCTACTTTTTCTTATAAAAAAATATCCAATAAACTAAATTTTTGTCATACATTTAGGCCAAAATATATTTAGCTACATGTCTTTGATAAAAAAAATTTCAATAAGCGTATATTTATTGCTATGCGCAAACGTTATAGCGTTTACAATCTATGGGGTATATACTGGAATTTACGCAGCTTTTACTTTCTGACTGCCTATCTCATTTCTTGTAGTGCTAAAATGGCAGGGCAGTACAACCCCCCCCCCCCCATGTTACCCCTTTTTAGAAAGAAGACACCCGAAGGAATTTACTGAGAGGCATGTTGAGCCCATTGAATATTTAATTTTTTTGTCACAGGTGTTTGAAAAATGACAAAAAAAAATGTATATATTTTTTTTTTTACACAAAAGTGTCATTGAAAAGATATGTTGCTCACACAAGCCATTGGTATATGTGAAATGGCATTTCATACCCTCAGAAACTGTGATAGGTAGTGAGGAGTAAAATCAACAATTTCCACCCTTAGAAAGCCAGAGGGCCGGGATTGGTTTTCGGGGTCCTGTGCACGACTAGACTGCCAAAAAGTCTCACGCATGGGGTATCCCCATACTCAGGAGAAGCAGTAGAGTGTATTTTGGGGGGTAATTTCACATATAGCTATGGCATGTTTGAGCAATATATCATTTAAATGACAATTTTGTGTAAAAAAAAAAGCACAACAAAACAAAACATTTTTGCCATTTTACCGAAACTTGTGACAAAATATAAAATATCCCATGAACTCAACATTCCTCTCAGCAAATAGCTTGGAATCTCTACTTTCCAAAATAGGGTCATGGGGGGGGGGGGGGGTTGTGCTATTTTGACATTTCAGGGCCCCTGAAACTGTGATAGGTAGTGAGGAAGTAAAATGAGCTATTTACGTCCTTAGAAAATCTGAAGGCGGTGATTGGATTTCGTGGTCCCGTACACAGCTGGGCTCCCAAAAAGTCTCACTCATGTGGTATCCCTGTACTCAGGAAAAGCAGCAGAATGTATTTTGGGGTGTAACTCAACAAATAGCCATGGCATGTGTGAGCAATATATCATTTAGTGACAACTTTGTGTAAAAAAAAATAAAAAAAATTAAATTACATTTTCCTGAAACTTGTGGCAAAATATAAAATATTCAATGGACTCACCATGCCTCTCAGCAAATAGCTTGGGGTGTCTACTTTCCTAAAAGGGGACATTTGGAGGGTGTTTGAAATGCCAAGAGGGTGTCTTGGCATTTTATGCCCAATATTAGAAGCTTATGCCACACATCACCCACTGTTCTAACTACTTAAAGACCAAGCCTTTTCTGACACTTTTTGTTTAAATTAAATATTTTTTTTTTTTTACTAGAAAATTACTTTGAACCCCAAACATTATATATATTTTTTAAAGCAGAGGTCCTGCAGAACAAAATAGTGGGTGTTGCAATTTTTTTTGATGCACGGTATTTGCGCAGATATTTCTTAAACACAATTTTTTGGGGGGAAAAAACACGTTTTTTAAATGAAATGCACAAATACACTATAGATTGCCCAATTGTTTGGTAGAATATAAAAGATGATCTTATGCTGAGTACATAGATACCAAACATGGCATACTTTAAAAATGCCTGTGCAGCGGCGACAAACTACGTACATTTTTAAAAGCCTTTAGAGGTTACCACTCTAGATTTACAGAGAAGGCCTACTGCAAGAATTACTACTCTTGATCTGACATTTTCAGTGAAACCTCACATGCATGGTGCAATTGCTGTTTACATACGACACCAGACCGATGCTTGCGTTCGCCTTTGCGCGCAAACGTGGGGGGAAAGGGGTGCTTGAATTTATTTATTTTTTTATTATTATTTATTTTAATTTTTATTTTATTTTGACACCTTTCCTTTCCTTTCATTTTTTTTTTTTTTGTCATTTTTATTGTTATCACAGGGAATTTAAATATCCCCTATGATATCAATAAGTAGGGACAGGTACTCTTTTTTTTTTAAATAGGGTCTATTAGACTCTCCTCTGCCCTTAAAGCATCTGACCACACCAAGATTGGTGTATAAGATGCTTTCCCAATTTCCCAAACTTTAAACGTTCCAGGCTAGGGTCTCTCAAAATGCGATAGCCATCTAACATCTTTCGAGAGCCTGTGCGAAAGTGTGCCGTAGACTGTGCCGTGCTGTCCCTATACTAATACTCCACTAGTGTGTGGTAGCGACGGAAACAGTCTCCGATGCAGAGATCAGACACAACATCTTCTTTGGGGTGCTCTTTGGGTAGAGGTACCAGGGAGGACATCCAGAAAATGCCTCTCATGCAGCCTGCTCACTGCATCTGGATTGTGAATTTTGGCCACAGCACCTTCTAGATACAGAAGGGCTGTGATGATCTCTTCCTCGACTTTTAGGAAGGATCCACTTCTTCCTGACGCTTCGTATAGCGCATAAGCATTCAGAAGGGCCAATTGGAATAAGTATACAGACACTTTCCTGTACCCGGGTCTGGCCTTATGGTCAAATAAGTATGGAGTCATCATCTGGTCGTTGATGTTCACCCCTCCCATGTAAAGGTTGTACTTGTGGACACAGAGCGGTTTCTCAACAACACCAGTCGCCATTGCAATTTGGTCTGTCGTATCTGCGTAAATAGAGGACAGAACAAAAACATTCCATGTGTCCCTCCACTTCACTGCAAGACATTTATTACATTTTAAGCAGTCCCCCCCCTCCCCGTATAAGTTGGGAATCTACAAGCCATTGTGGGAAGCCCTGGTGATTAGGTCACACAGTGCCACATGCGCCAATTCCAGAAGGAAAAAGGTGACTGAAAAGTGGCACGCTTTTGTAATAATTGTCTACTTATAAATGGTACCCCTTCCTGAAAAAGGGTGACACCAAGTCCCAAACAATTTTGCCGCTGCTCCCTATGTAGTCTGGGCAGTTGGAGGGCTCGACATTGTTATCTTTTCCCTCATAAATCCAGAAACTACATGTATAGCCTGTTGCCCTGTCACAGAGCTTATACACCTTGACCCCATAGCTGGCATTCTTGCTGGGGAGCAGCTGTTTGAAAACAAGGCGACCAGAACATTTATCTAGGGACTCATCAACTCAGACAGCTTGTTGGGGCATATACAAGGCTGCAAACTTTTGGTTCAAGTGATTTACGAGGGGCCAAATTTTGTGTAGTCGGTCATATCAAGGGTCACCCCGAGGATGACAGAGTTCATTGTCATTGAAATGCATGAACTGCAAGATTTGCGCGTATCCAGTCCTGGCCATGGCAGCAGGGAACACAGGCATATGATTAATTGGGTCAGTGAACCAATTTGACTGCAACTTATTCTTTTTAGTAATGCCCATGATGAGGGATAGGCCCAGAAAGGTTTTAAATTTGGAAACAGTTATACATTTCCATGCAAAATCTCTAGCAAGGGTCACATTTGGATTTGTGGCGATAAATTGATTGGCATATAAATTGCTTTGGTCCACAACAGATCTGTATAGATCTACCATGAAAAACACCTCATAAAAACCAAGTAAAAACTAAGTAAAATCGTCTGTTTCCACCTGAATTCCGGGGGTTGGCCAGTAAATGGGGGGACGTATGGGCGCTGCAGAAGTGGTGGGCTCCCAATCAGGATTTGCAAGTGCATCAGGAAGAACACTATGGGCTCTACGGGCCTGTCTTCGAATTATTGGTGGCTGCAGGACACTACATGTGCTAGCCACCGCACCAGCTTGAACTGCACTTATGGGACTCGCCACGTTACCAAGTGTTACTGCAGTGCTGGTTTGACTACAACCAGGATGTACTAGGCCGCTGGTCCTTGCCAGTTCCCCAGAAGGTTGAGCGACACTAGTACCGACACTCTGCAGCATACGAGAACCCTGCGGATGTCGCACCTCAGAAGAACTGGGTCGGATGTGCCTGACCTTAGCAGGGACCCTTACTCTGTCATCAGTGCTATATGTCAGGGTGCTCCTGCTCTCTACAGATTCAATACTAAGCCTGATTCTGACAGAGAGGCTTCCCCATTGCTCTCCTCTGTCATGCTCAGGATTGAGTAGGCCTCTTCACTAGTGTACATCTGTTTGGACATTTTGGGCAATAAATTTATAGGTACCTAGTGTGACTCACAGGTAAAAAAAAACCCTGGTTGTCAGGGACTGTTTGAACCGCTACCAAAAAATGTAACTGCTAGTGGTAGCTGAGATCAGGCCTGACTCTGCTAGCATTGCGGTTTAGTGTGCTATATCGGAAGTGACAGTAATCTGCTGATACTGCGGGTGCAGGTGCTGGCAGGTGTCGGGGCTGATCCTGCTAACGCTGCATTTCAGGAACACTTTACTATACTATTTGGGACACTAGTATAGTTTTGATCTGATCAAAGATATTGATCCGTTCAGACACTATATTAGTAATAGAGGTGTTTAATGTGTGTGTATCACTGGCAATAAAAGGGTTAAAATGTATTACTGATGCTGTCCGAACTGGGGGTTACATCTTTATTAGGGGATATATGGCGGGTACCTCAAACCTACCTGGGACTGCCGCTAAACTACCAATAACTGCCGCTCACACTAACTGGCATCAAGTAATACTATAACAGTGATCAGTGAATTATCTGTATATAGGGATATTGTGACAGGGAGTGAAAGGGTTAACTGGGGGGTGATCGGGGGGTTAAATATGTGCCTATGTGTACTGGTGTCAGTGTAGTGGTTGTGTACCCACAGTTGATGCTCTCTCCTCTCATGCTGGAACCGAAAAGGGCTCCAGAAGAGAAGATTGCATCATTTCCTGTGCCTGTGTTTACATTACACAGGCACAGGACATTCTGCCATTGGTCAGAACCGATCACCAGGTCCAGGCCAAAAATCATTGGTCTGGACCTGATGACTGATCGGTTTTGAACCAAATCAGCACATCGTGGGGACGATGGGCGCATGCGCGTGCACCACCTACCCCCGCCTGCGACCGATGTACAGGTTCGCGCAGCCGAGCCACCTTGCTGCAGTAAAACTGCAGCAGGTGGTTGGCAACATGTTAACCTCCAAGGCAACATCCTTGTTTATAATTTCCTTAGAACAATAAAAACACATATAGTGCTCTCCATTTTACTCAATTTATTAAAAGAAGAAGCAATTCAAATTAACTCACTTGAACATAAAAATATCCAGAGTATCAAGTGTTGAATCAGGAACCTCAGATATTGCAATCTCACTGCTGCCAGCAATCCCAATAACTGCGCAGCTCTTCTCACAAATATGAAAACGTTGTAAAGACAGGTTACACCCCTATGCATTACATCCCTGGGGGGGGGGGGGTGACTTTCAGAAGTATCTTTTTCATTTTTTTTGCAGAGAGGGTAAGTGCAGCTAGGGTGGTAATGTCAGATTGACTGCCATCTCGTCAGTTCTATCAGAAAACATTCCATTAGACATCATTTTTATTCCTGATTCTTCCATCTCACCCAGCTTCAATGCCCAGATGCAGCTGACTGTACAGTATGTGTAAAAGGGAGGAAGGCATGTATAAACTGGGAAGAAGTGTGTGATTTGGGGGATGAGGTATTTTATGACCACTGGAATCCATATCATTGTGTCTCTTAAACCTTGGGAAGCAACGTTTTTGTGGCTGCTGTGGAGAAAAGAATATTGTTCTTGCTAAAGATAGGACTTGATGACATGGTAGTTTATGGAAGTATGCATTGTGGTTGAAGAATAGGGGTACTGTGCCTGTTGGAGGATAGTGTTGTGGCTGTTGGGAAATATTATAAAAGGAACACCTGTTGCAGTGACAACTGTATATTTCACAGGATACCTGTTCCAGCGACAATTTTCTAAGTGTGAATTTTCAGCACTGAGAGAGATGGCCTTCACCGTCAGCACAGACATTATATGGTGAGTTCTAATGGGACTGTTCCTCTACGATACTGAACCCCCTTTTTTCCGTCCATGGCATTATCCTAACCCTTGGCTGTTTATTTATCACTTTAGATGTATTTTTGATACCAGAACTTATCCCGGACATCCTATTTACAAACCCCGGGTTCCCTCAGGGACCTGCTTGTTCTCAGCCAACCCTGTGACAATCTTTAAAGCTGAAGGTGATCCAACAACTGGCCTCTCTGGATTGTGCAGTCTCCACTATATGAGGTAGTCCCCCCCCCCCCCCCATATTGGCCATATTTTACTCTGCAGTTTTACAGTCATTTTTCATTTTATATATATATACAAAAAAAAATCCATTTTGCTTCATGGTTATTTTGTTTCTATATACAGGAACTCCCTATTTCTTTTTGATAGTCCTATACAAGGCTAATATCCTTGCTGCTTTTACCACATTATATCCAATCAGTGGCTATTTCCTAGGTAATGACTGCAAATATTTTTCCTGGTCTTTTCCCTATTTTTGGTGATATGGGCTTTCTCTCACATACTAACTAGGAGATTGGGTACAGGTTGCACGATATTTCTTCGGTTGCTGTCTCTCTGTTTCTGTTGCCCTTCCTCTTTTCTCCTTCCACATCCGTTGGTGAGGCGTTCTGGGGGTGCATGTCTGTCCCCTGATGTTTTTTTGGTTGATGGGTTTGGGTGAGACACTTGGTGCACACATGGGGGCGCTACAGTTGCATGCCTGACCGTCTCTCAATGTTATTTATAATTATGTCTTGCTTTTGCTATTTATACCATGCAGGTTAAAAAAGGCATATTCTTTATATCATGATACATACCCCTGAAGAAGCGGATCTCTTTAGTCCGCGAAACATGTCGGGTTGATTTCCGATGAGCCCTTCATTGGACAAGTTGTATACTTATACAATTTATGTGTTCATTTAGAACTTGTTTTTAATATGTATTAATAAATACTTTATATTTTATACATTGTTGTTATTTCATGAGCTACGGTACCTCTTAAAAATCCCACCAGCCCTCCGTTGTTTCCTGTCTGACTTTTCTTCTCCCCTTTTTTCTCTTTCCTTGTTTCTTTTTTCCTTCCCTTTTCTCTCTTCTTTGTCCCCCCTTTTCCTTTTTTCCCCCTTTCTCTTTCTTCCCCTCCCCCCTTTCTTTCCCTTCCCCATTCCCCTTTCCCCTGTTCTTTTTTCTTTTTTCTTCTGTCATTTTTGTGTTGTTCCCTCCCTTCCTTTCTGGCATTTGGCTCTGACACCTTGAGCCATCCCCCAGTCTTTTCTTACGGTCCCTTTCCCTACAAAAATTGTTTACATACAATTGGGATGTCGGTACCTTGTAATCCATCTTCTAGAACAAACACTATCATTTTCAATTTTCTAAGTGTGCTTGATACTCTCACATCCTATTGTGTCTCCAGCACAGAAGGTGAAGGGATATCTTTCAAACAGAAAGTACAAAAAAAAAAAAAAAGCTGAGTTTTGATCAAGTTTATCAAATGTGACAAACACAGCTAAAATAAACTGATAATGGTTTTAACCCTTCTAATTAAACCTAAGAAGAAACATTTTGACTATACATACAGTTTACCCCTTGGCTGGACAACCACAAAACGAAGCTATTACCTAAACTATTGGGCTAAACATGCCTTATGCATTCGTGTCCAGCATAAAACCATTTTTTGTTGCTTTGTGTATTTTTCTGGCCATGTGCAACTTTCCTCTTTTTATTAGTTTTAAATTGATCTGAGTGGTTGCCATGGTTGCATTTGCTGGAGATGGTGTCTTTGAGATTTTTGTATGTTTCTGTTCTTTGAAGGGGAAGAGGGCTGCCTCCTGATAATCTGCTCTCAATTTATGCATAGCTATATACAGTATGTTCTATAGTTGGGAGCTAAGTTGGGTTTCAGTTAGAGACCACACCTTACACATGTGCCCTGATGCCTTCGTTGCCTTTGCTGTAGTTGGTGTCTTTGAGGTTTTTGTATGTTGCTGTTCTTTGAAGGGGAAGAGGGCTGCCTCCTGGTAATCTGCTCTCAATGTATGCATAGCTATATGCAGTATGTTCTATAGTTGGGAGCTTAGTTGGGTTTCAGTTAGAGACCACACCTTACAGATGTGCCCTGATGCCTTGGTTGCCTTTGCTGGAGTTGGTGTCTTTGAGGTTTTTTTTGTTGCTGTTCTTTGAAGGGGAAAAGGGCTGCTTCCTGGTAATCTGCTCTCAATTTATGCATAGCTATATACAGTATCTTCTATAGTTGGGAGCTTAGGTGGGTCTCAGTTAGAGACCACACCTTACAGATGTGCCCTGATGCCTTGGTTGCCTTTGCTGGAGTTGGTGTCTTTGAGGTTTTTTTTGTTGCTGTTCTTAGAAGGGGAAGAGGGCTGCCTCCTGGTAATCTGCTCTCAATGTATGCATAGCTATATACAGTATGTTCTATAGTTGGGAGCTTAGTTGGGTTTCAGTTAGAGACCACACCTTACAGATGTGCCCTGATGCCTTTGCTCGAGTTGGTGCCTTTGAGGTTTTTGTTTGTTGCTGTTCTTTGAAGGGGAAGAGGGCTGCCTCCTGGTAATCTGCTCTCAATGTATGCATAGCTATATGCAGTATGTTCTATAGTTGGGAGCTTAGTTGGGTTTCAGTTAGAGACCACACCTTACAGATGTGCCCTGATGCCTTGGTTGCCTTTGCTGGAGTTGGTGTCTTTGAGGTTTTTTTTGTTGCTGTTCTTTGAAGGGGAAAAGGGCTGCCTCCTGGCAATCTGCTCTCAATTTATGCATAGCTATATACAGTATCTTCTATAGTTGGGAGCTTAGGTGGGTCTCAGTTAGAGACCACACCTTACAGATGTGCCCTGATGCCTTGGTTGCCTTTGCTGGAGTTGGTGTCTTTGAGGTTTTTGTATGTTGCTGTTCTTAGAAGGGGAAGAGGGCTGCCTCCTGGTAATCTGCTCTCAATGTATGCATAGCTATATACAGTATGTTCTATAGTTGGGAGCTTAGTTGGGTTTCAGTTAGAGACCACACCTTACAGATGTGCCCTGATGCCTCATTGTGTCTTCACATGTATTTGCTAATGTATGCAAAAATAATTCTGTTTTTAACCTGAAACAATTAAGTTAGACTTTTTTACTGGTTAGCATAAAAGTGTGCTGGGGTATCCTTGTATTGCTCAGCAAAAAAATCCCATAGCAGGAAGCACACCTAAATGGCAGTGCCTACATTTCTTGTTCTTTCCCAGAGTCTTTTTTTTTTAACTGTCATTATATGTATTTTCTTGGCACCATGTATAAAAGAGTACATTTTAAGGACTGCACCACAGGCTGCCATCAGATTTAAACCTAGAAATCTAGAATTGGAATAAAAGGTTTGAATATGCCTGATGGCTATAGAGCAAAATCATTATTTTTCGGGCTCTGATACATAAGTCCCTCTGTGTGTGTGATACTTTACCCTTTGATTGGTTTACATGCTTTCTATGTAGCTTGTGATTGCCCTTCTGCCAAATGTCGCTGCACTTCAGGAAGGTCATGAAAACAGATCAGGATGCTCTGGCTTGGCTTGCTGCTATGTGCTCAGTTAGAATTGTACTACATGTTATCCCAGGAACATTAAACTGCTATAACATCCTCACTAAAGCAAATTTGTGTAATCATTATGGCAACGCATTAACATTTATTGAAATGTCCTTGAATGTTGCGAAAGCATTAGCCTAAGCATGTCCTAGTTAAAAAAAGATGTTATTCTAATCTGATTTTCACATGCTTGCCTGAATCCCCTTCAAAAATAAACATGACAAATAAAAAATAAAGGAAAAAAGGTATTAAATAAGTATTTTTCATGACATTGTACTGGTAAAATATATTTAGATGACTCTTTAGAATAGAGACCTTATTTATCAAAGTGCAATTAGGATCTGTCTTTTCATATGCACGCTAGTTGTCCAACATAGCTATGGAACTGAATTAAGGTGAATGGAACAGGTAACTATGAGTAGGACAAACATTTCCTAATTCAAACACTATATTCATATTGTATTTTATTTGTGGCATGTCATTATTATATGGTAAATGATGACTTGTTGCAAGATATTGCTGTTAAAGTACAGTAAAGTTGTCTATTCTGATTGGTCAAGCCTCAGGGCAGGCTCAGCCTGTGTCATTTAATGGGGGAGATTTACTAAAACTGGAGTGCGCAAAATCTGGTGCAGCTTTGCATGGTAACCATCCAGCTTCCAGGATTTATTGTCAAAGCTTAACTGAACAAGCTGAAGTTAGAAGTTGATTGGCTACCATGCAAATCTGCACCTGATTTTGCACTCTCCAGTTTTAATAAATCAACCACATTGCAAAATAACTAAATAAACTAGGAAGGTGATATCAAGGGCCGTTGATGGGATCAAATGACCAGGTGTTGAGAGTTTCTCTTAATAATTTGGAATGTAAATATTGGGCAGAAAGAATTAGAAAAAGGGGACAAAATCAGTAGAAGAGTTGTATAAGAAAGTAAAGAAAAATAAAGAGGAGAAGCATACCAGAGATAGAAAATTAAAGAAGTATAAGGCCCCTTTCACACCGGCGCCTCCATTGGACAGAATCTGCTTGCTCAGCGAGGGAACACTCCGCTGATCCCTACTGAACAGGGGGATGACAGGTCTGTTTCCGCTCAATGTGGAGAGCGGTGACAGACACAGTCTCGCTCTCCCCTATGGGGAGATCAGGTGAAAATTGATTGCCTGCCTGTTTTCATCCGATCATATCCGAATCGATCTGCCTGATGGATTGAAAATAGGACCACCATCTGTCTGGATTTTACAGACAGGATCAGATTGGATAACGGCAGATGTCTGCAGACATGTCACCGCTAACATCTGCCGCACCATAAGGACAAATAGAGGGTCCAATCAGGTCTGCCTGAAAAACTGACAGTCAGATCTGATCAGACAGCCCATGTAAAAGGGCCCTAAGGGAAGTGAAAGATAGGAGATGGGTTGTTGTTTCCTCCTCCTGGACTCCAACGATCTCATAAGCAAAACTGAGGGTTTTTATTTCCCTGATGTTTTAGCAAAAAAAAAAAAAATATCACATTTTGGGGAAATTTGGTGATTTTTAGCTAAATGCATTGCAGTCAATAGGGAACGTGAAATGAATGAGGTTTTTAGTGGCTTTTAAGGGTGCAATGGGTTTACATATCTTATAGTAGCACAGTAGCTGTTTTAAGATGTGATGGACCTTCGTGCCAGAGAATAGTCTTTCATTAGCGTCATTTTCACTGTACAGAAATGTAGAGACAGTGAAAAAAATAGTAAAAGTAATAAAAAATATACACAAAAAGAAAAAACCCAAACGCAAAAAACACTAACTTGAGTCAACTAAACTACCCTAAATACCTCCCCCACCAAAAAAAAAAAACACAAAACACACAAAGACACACACACACACACACACACACACACACGCACACAGTCTAAATGAAGAAAAAAAGAGAAATTTCACTTGGTAAACTTGGTAAGATTGGTAATTTCCCTGTAGACACTTTAGCTTTAATCTGAAAGCTAACTTGCTAATATGTATATGTATATGTATATGTAAATGTCTGGTAAAAATGGTTCTAAAGCCTTAAAGTGTTACTAAACCCACAAGAGTAAAATCAGTCTGTATATGCAGTAAAGCATGCTTGTTATACTCACTGTAGAACCTAAGGGATTAATCCTCTGCATTGTGTAAAAAGGCTGTTTGGTCCTGTCTTCACTGATCCTCTCTTTCTTCCACTGTCCCCAAACCATCTCCTCTCCTGATAGAGCAGAGTCTTGGGGACAAGCTGCACATGCTCAGTCTTGGGAGAGTGCATGTGATCAGCACAGGGCCAATCAGCACTGCCCAGACAGCTGGTCCGCCATCAGTCAACTTCGGCTGCTTTCCGGATGCCATGCAATCACGCCCCAACGCGTGTTCCCGGCGGTCCAGCTCACCAGCCTGGAGAGGGTAAGAGACGCTGGACACACTCCGGTCTCAGGTTAAACTGAAAGCTTTATTGAAAGTTTTAACAATGTGAGTGTACTATCGTATGTTTAATAAAGTATTATTAGTTTAAACGGTATTGCACTACGTCAGGCTACTTTACTTCTCATACACTCAATCTTGACCGGGACGAGGTGAATGAAGAGGATCTGATTTCAATGGCCGATCAGCTGACCAGAGTAATAACATTAAGCCTTGTTTGCCTGATCCACGAGAGTGGGAGGCAACATTTTCTGGTGAGTGGCCTCACTGTTGGGAGTGTGAGCATATATTGGTGGAGGATTTGAAGGTGTTCCGTTTCTGTATCTACACTGGAATACCTGGATTCTCCATTATACAAGTTTATGGACTCTCTTTTCTACTGTTTAAATTAATGGACTTTTCGTCTATGGATTTTTTCCTTTTTCTATTTTACATGGACAATTAAATTATCCATATGCACTTGTTTTTAAGTTTATTTTTATTTTTGAGTCCTACTGAATTCTTTTAGTGTGTATTTGGGCATACTTGTTCTCTTAATATTTATGCATGTACAATTAGCAGCACTTACCATATTTTAATTATATTTTAGTGTCATTATAAGCCAAGCGTGGGGATTATATTTAAATATTATTAATTTACTCATATAGTATATAGAGGTATTTTGGCAATTATCTTTATACAGTGGATTTATAACTTACAGAGCCACAGACCTCTAGGACTCGACTTTGAGTGGGACATTAATGCCTATATCAACAATAGTTAGATAGGATAAAGAATGAGGACATCTTTTTAATTTTAACACATATATTTTTTTTTTTTCAATTTGAGAGCTATAATATGACCTGGTGTAAGACTCCGTTCACACTGGGGCGACCTGTCAGGCGACCTGGTCGCCTGACAGGTCGCCGTAGGTCGCCTGCCATAGAGTAGCTGTGGACCCGTTCTAATAGGAGTGACACAAGTCTCTCCGACTTAGAAAAAGGGTCCGGAGCTTCTTTGGGGCGACCTGGAGCGACCTGCATTGACTTCAATGATATGAAGTCCGTGCCGGCCGCTCCGAAGTCGCGGTGCGAGCTGCGCACCGCGATCTGTGAGGTCGCCACGGCAAGTAGCGTCGCCCCAGTGTGAACGGGGTCTTAAGAGAACCATGTTATGATAACCAAGCTTATGTTATATGAAAACAACTTGCCTGTGGGGATGCAAGGAACCATATAATAATACTGGGATTATATTCATACATATCCCATTAATGGACATTATTAATTTTCTATTATTACATTTTTATTTTTCTTGGCCCTTTTTTTTATTTTATCTTAATTTCATTTTTTATTTTTATTTCATTTTTTGAGCATTAGGTTTATTTCCATTTTTCTGAGTTCAAGTCTGGAAAAGCTCTGATAGGTTTTTTAAACATAAAATTATTGGTATAATTTTTTTATTTTTTATACTATTTACACTTCCCACATGGGATTTTATTTGAGATTCTTGTAATTGTTGCACCATTTTTTCCGGGTGTCAGATCATGCTCCCTCCGAGCGATCGGGGACTAAGATTTCATGGGGACATGGGTAGATGCAAAGGAAGTAGTTTGTTTCCTGATCCTGGGGTTCCTCTGCATGTCACCAGAAGTTTCCGGTTTTTCCACTATAAATGCTTAGTAAGTGGCGGTGGGCGCTGTACTTCAATCCCAGTTGATGCCTTCTGAGGGGAGACGCGTTGGGTGGAGCCAGCCATGTCGTCATCGCGCACGGGCTGTACTGCTGGCGTCCGTGCTTCCATTTCTTTGATGCCCATTTTAAGCATATTTCATGTGCAATCCTTTTTTTAAATAAACACAATTGAAAGGTATGCACTATCAGTCCTCTTCTCTTTATCCACGGGCCAAGAGTCCTTGTCTGACAGGGAAGGTGATGCATGCAGATCGAGTTAGCTCGGTGGAGCATTCCTATATGCTTTCTGACCGCTGGTGTCTGGTAAGCGGCCACTCAGAAGAGTTTATGAGCTGCACCTTTCCAGTTTTTCACATATTTGGGACTGAATTTTCTTAGTCACAGCGTTTATATGGGACTTTTTCAGTGATGGAAATTTGAATGTCCTTCTTTTCACATGATATTTTTTCATTGTTTTGATTTTTGTATGGTATTCACATATGTCAAGTCCATTTTGTGCATTTGAAGTGCAATGTTTGCAGGAGCATCAGATGATTGGTTATGTACTGTATGTTTGCATTTAATATCACCAATTTTTTCCTGTTTTTTTCATTGTGAATTTTCCCTATCAAATTATTTGTGGTTGGGTTATTTGATTTTAATTTGTTTTATATAGCGCACTATTTTTTTCCACTTTATTTACATTTCTCCCGGTAGTGGAGTCCTAGGGAGTCCTAGGTGCTGCAATCTTTAAGAGAGGCTAGCGCATCCTTGATTTTTTCTTTTTTTCAATGCATTTTATGCATTAGGGTAAGAACCTTCTGTGCTGCAGTCGATACGATCCAGCGATGTGCACAAAAACATTGGCTCTCCCCACTGTCTCACAGCCATTGGCTTCCACTACTGTCAATAAAATGCTTTGCAGATCCAATGGGGGCGGGGCTGAACTGCCCACTCTGTATCAAGAGACGCAGACAGGGCAGCTCAGGAGCAAGAAGGAGCAGCTCAGGAGCAAGAACGTGTGGGTGATCCCATGGAAAGTGGCTTTCCATTTTGAATATGTGTATAATTTGAGGCCAAAATTTTCCATTCAAAGCAGAAATGGGAGCTTGAATGCCTAGGGAGAATTAGGGACTTTCATACACTTTATACAATGAGTGCTTTTCAAATGAACTCTTTGGAATTTAATTTTCTGTTATTACTCTTATGAAATATCTTGAGTCAAATCTCTAGATTTTAGGAAACCATGAGCATTTTTAAATATAAATAAGTTATTTTTTAAGAACTGCATTAAGGTGAAAAACCTTCTTGGTAGCAGCTTCCCCCAGACCCCCGTTATCCTTATCTGAACCCGAACATTCCAACGATGAGCACAAGCCCAGCCGCTGTCTCGGGTCCCCATTGGATAGATTGATAGCAGCGGGAGCCAATCAAATCCAGTGACACAGCAGCGGGAGGGGCAGAGTCCCGCGGTCTGTGTCAATGGGCGCAGCAGCAGGACTTGTAAATGCGTCCACACGGGTGCCCCAATGGAAAGCAGCTCCCTGTGGGGGCACCCAATGAAGAGGAGGAGCCGGGAGCGCTGCCTGGGCACCCCAGAAAAGGAAGATCGGGGCTGTTCTGTGCACAAAGCAGGTAAGTATAACATGTTTGTTATTTAAAAAAAAAAAGAAAACGAACCTTTACAATCACTTTCAGAAAGTGCACTCCCAGTAACCTTGTGAGGTTCCCCCTCAATAAGCATCTGCAGTGACTTACAGAGAACTCAGATTAGGTAAACTTTAGGTAGGAACTTTCTGAGTTTAGCACAGTTGCATTGTTTGCTTGTTCACATTAGTAACTTATTGAATTGCTTTACGTGTTGCCTGGAATTTTTCTTTAGTACAATCCGATTGTTCAATGTAGCAGATAGCTGTATACAAATCAATAACCAACAGAGGCCAGAATGTATCACCTATAAGCCAGACTTCAAGAACTTCAGATCTGATTGGTTGTCATGAGTTACAGCAGTTTCTATATCATGCAGATTTAGGATTTCTTATGTTCCTGAATAAAACCTGAAAAAGCTGAAAGGAATTTGCTGGCAATATATAAATCCTACTGAATTTTTTTCTGTGGTTTTTTTATTAACACGTATGAGAACTCGAAGGTATTGTTTCATGACCACAAGGGAGCTAATTATATAGAGAGATCTGATTGATTTCACTATGCCTGAGCATACATTTTTGTCACTGTGGTAAGAAACTCTATAGACTGTTATATAACTGAGGGATGTAATTCATCTAAATATTGACGAAATACATAGACATAATGTTAAGTCTGTTTGAAACCAATGTATATTTCTGCCTGTTCAACACATATAATGATTTAGGGATATTTATCTTTCATCCTCATTATTTTTTTATTGTCATGTCATTATACAGTATAATAGTACTGCAGAGTAAACCTACTTCCTTGAGTACAACAGACATCAGTATTGAAATATTATTTTAATAGGTTTTAATATGGAATTACTTGCAAATTGTTTTATAGTTTGAAGGATAATGAAGAAAAAGTAATGAACTGTAGCCATTGTATTTCATAGGTACCAACAGTAAAGTCTGAAATATTTCTACATTGGTTTTCATTCTGCTGGTGTCTTTCCATGACTGTATGCTAGAAACAGAAGAAGTACTAGGCTATTGTTCTGTTATATAATATGTGTATCTATATACACATATATATATATTATATATATATATATTATATATATATATATATATATATATATATATATATATATATATATATATATATATATATTATATATATATATATATATATATATATATATATATATATATATATATATATATATATTTATATATATATACATATATATATACTGTATATATAAATATATGGCATACACCAGTGTTTCTCAACTCCGGTCCTCAGGGCACACTAACAGGCCAGATTTTAAGTATTACCTTGGGGAGATGCAGACTAGAATACTGCAATCACTGAGCAGCAAATGATATCACCTGTGATTCATTTCAGTTTTCTTGCAAACCTGGCTTGTTAGTGTGCCCTGAGGACCGGAGTTGAGAAACACTGGTATACACTGTATTTATACAGTATATATATTGTGACAGTTCAAGGCCCTGCCACTGTGTAAATGGTTGTAAAAAGGACACAGGGTTCGCACGTATACAAAGTGCAAGACTCAGAGTATTAATTACAAGCGAGAAAACAGTTATAACAGCTTTCTCTGGATTTTGATATGCTCGGATTGGGCTCCATAATTTGCTGATTTCAAAGTGCTTTGGCAGGAAAGAATTTCTTCAAATCCAATGTCCAGGTCTTGTGTTGTAAACACAGCCCTTACAATGAAGGCTTTGGCATTGCTCAGTAGTGATGTCGCGAACCTAAAATTCGCCGTTCGCGAACGGCGAACGCGAACATCGGCAAATGTTCGCGAACCGGCGAACCGGGCGAACCGCCATAGACTTCAATAGGCAGGCGAATTTTAAAACACACAGGGACTCTTTCTGGCCACAATAGTGATGGAAAAGTTGTTTCAAGGGGACTAACACCTGGACTGTGGCATGCCGGAGAGGGATCACGCAAAAAAAAGTTCTTAAAAATTATAATTTTTTGATAGAGAGCCAATTATTGGAAAAATTAAAAAAAAATAAAAATAAAAAATTTCTTTGGATTTAGCATCTGGGGGGTCTAAAAAGTGTACCTGTGAAGTTTCAGCTCTGTAGCATGTCCAGAACCCCTAAAAAACAGCATTTGTCTTATATTTTCAGGAATATGGCTTCTCTGCGGCTGGCTTTTTCTCTTGCAGGCATTTATTGGGCATTTTTTTAGGCAGGCATGTCATTTTTTGTATTTAGTGTCTGGGGGGTCTAAAAAGTGTACCTGTCAAGTTTCAGCTCTGTAGCATGTCCAGAACCCCTAAAAAACAGCATTTTTCTTATATTTTCAGGAATATGGCTTCTCTGCGGCAGGCTTTTTCTCTTGCAGGCATTTAGCGGGCATTTTTTTAGGCAGGCATGTAATTTTTTGTATTTAGTGTCTGGGGGGTCTAAAAAGTGTACCTGTCAAGTTTCAGCTCTGTAGCATGTCCAGAACCCCTAAAAAACAGCATTTTTCTTATATTTTCAGGAATACGGCTTCTCTGCGGCTGGCTTTTTTTCTTGCAGGCATTTAGCGGGCATTTTTTTAGGCAGGCATGTCATTTTTTGTATTTAGTGTCTGGGGGGTCTAAAAAGTGTACCTGTCAAGTTTCAGCTCTGTAGCATGTCCAGAACCCCTAAAAAACAGCATTTTTCTTATATTTTCAGGAATACGGCTTCTCTGCGGCTGGCTTTTTCTCTTGCAGGCATTTAGCGGGCATTTTTTTAGGCAGGCATGTCATTTTTTGTATTTAGTGTCTGGGGGGTCTAAAAAGTGTACCTGTCAAGTTTCAGCTCTGTAGCATGTCCAGAACCCCTAAAAAACAGCATTTTTCTTATATTTTCAGGAATACGGCTTCTCTGCGGCTGGCTTTTTTTCTTGCAGGCATTTAGCGGGCATTTTTTTAGGCAGGCATGTCATTTTTTGTATTTAGTGTCTGGGGGGTCTAAAAAGTGTACCTGTCAAGTTTCAGCTCTGTAGCATGTCCAGAACCCCTAAAAAACAGCATTTTTCTTATATTTTCAGGAATACGGCTTCTCTGCGGCTGGCTTTTTCTCTTGCAGGCATTTAGCGGGCATTTTTTTAGGCAGGCATGTCATTTTTTGTATTTAGTGTCTGGGGGGTCTAAAAAGTGTACCTGTCAAGTTTCAGCTCTGTAGCATGTCCAGAACCCCTAAAAAACAGCATTTTTCTTATATTTTCAGGAATACGGCTTCTCTGCGGCTGGCTTTTTCTCTTGCAGGCATATATATCAGTGGTGGGTGGGCAGTGGCACAGTACACTCTCTGTGGACCTGACAGCAGTCACTGGCACCCAGGCAACTGCAATTTAAAAAATATATATATATTTTTTTACTTTGCAAGCTGCTGTGCCACTTTATATATCAGTGGTGGGTGGGCAGTGGCACAGTACACTCTCTGTGGACCTGACAGCAGTCACTGGCACCCAGGCAACTGCAATTTAAAAAATATATATATATTTTTTTACTTTGCAAGCTGCTGTGCCACTTTATATATCAGTGGTGGGTGGGCAGTGGCACAGTACACTCTCTGTGGACCTGACAGCAGTCACTGGCACCCAGGCAACTGCAATTTAAAAAAATATATATATTTTTTTTACTTTGCAAGCTGCTGTGCCACCTTATATATCAGTGGTGGGTGGGCAGTGGCACAGTACACTCTCTGTGGACCTGACAGCAGTCACTGGCACCCAGGCAACTGCAATTAAAAAAAAATATATATTTTTTTTTACTTTGCAAGCTGCTGTGCCACCTTATATATCAGTGGTGGGTGGGCACACAGTGGCACTGCAGTGGGCACAGTACACTCTGTGGACCTGATAGTAACTGGCAGCCCAGGCAACTGCAATAATAAAAAATATTTTTTTTTTTTCAATTTATTGCAACAAGATGCTGTGCCACCGTATATATATCAGTGGTGGGCAGTGCACTGCAGTGGGTACAGTGCACTCTGTGGACCTGACACAGCACTCACTGCAATTATGACAGAGGAAAAAAAAAATATTTTTTAAAATGCAAGGTACTGTGCCTGTGCCACCCGAAAAGAGTGTGGTGTGCACACAGTACAGTCTGTGGTAGGTCTGTGGCCTCTCACACACAGCGGGCAGGCAACTGCAGTGTACAATAGATATATATAGATATATATATAAAGAAAAAACTCTATTACCTTACCAGCCCTTAAAAGGGCTTTTGGGGACACTATATATATATATATATGTATATATATAAATAAAAAAAATCCTCAATTACCAGCCCTTAAAAGGGCTTTTGGGGACACTAGATAGATATAGATATATATATATATATATATATATATATATATATAATAAACAGGCAAAAAATTTGGGGGAGCATACCCATGTATTTCCAAAGCTGCTGCAGCTATGAACCAAAAGACATGTATATTAAAAAAGAATAGCGCGCAAATGCAAAAGAAATTACTACCAAATCTGAAGAGAGTCCATAAATAAAAATGGGGGTTTGGTCCCACCATATGGCCATATCGTGCTCAAGCCCACTACTGCGTCAAAGTACCCCATTATCAGTGGGTCCTACACTATCCATGAAAAAGAGATGAATCCAGCCCTTCTAACCCTTGGAGACAACACTCCTTGCTGGGAAAAATGTGCAAATGCACTACAGGGGACTCCTCCTATATCCATTTGATGGTGGACACTGATTGAGTACAGGTGTATGTGGGGGGTGGGGAGGGCTGCTCAACCTCGATAGTCTGGTCAGACCGAATACATAATAAACAGGCAAAAAATTTGGGGGAGCATACCCATGTATTTCCAAAGCTGCTGCAGCTATGAACCAAAAGACATGTATATTAAAAAAGAATAGCGCGCAAATGCAAAAGAAATTACTACCAAATCTGAAGAGAGTCCATAAATAAAAATGGGGGTTTGGTCCCACCATATGGCCATATCGTGCTCAAGCCCACTACTGCGTCAAAGTACCCCATTATCAGTGGGTCCTACACTATCCATGAAAAAGAGATGAATCCAGCCCTTCTAACCCTTGGAGACAACACTCCTTGCTGGGAAAAATGTGCAAATGCACTACAGGGGACTCCTCCTATATCCATTTGATGGTGGACACTGATTGAGTACAGGTGTATGTGGGGGGTGGGGAGGGCTGCTCAACCTCGATAGTCTGGTCAGACCGAATACATAATAAACAGGCAAAAAATTTGGGGGAGCATACCCATGTATTTCCAAAGCTGCTGCAGCTATGAACCAAAAGACATGTATATTAAAAAAGAATAGCGCGCAAATGCAAAAGAAATTACTACCAAATCTGAAGAGAGTCCATAAATAAAAATGGGGGTTTGGTCCCACCATATGGCCATATCGTGCTCAAGCCCACTACTGCGTCAAAGTACCCCATTATCAGTGGGTCCTACACTATCCATGAAAAAGAGATGAATCCAGCCCTTCTAACCCTTGGAGACAACACTCCTTGCTGGGAAAAATGTGCAAATGCACTACAGGGGACTCCTCCTATATCCATTTGATGGTGGACACTGATTGAGTACAGGTGTATGTGGGGGGTGGGGAGGGCTGCTCAACCTCGATAGTCTGGTCAGACCGAATACATAATAAACAGGCAAAAAATTTGGGGGAGCATACCCATGTATTTCCAAAGCTGCTGCAGCTATGAACCAAAAGACATGTATATTAAAAAAGAATAGCGCGCAAATGCAAAAGAAATTACTACCAAATCTGAAGAGAGTCCATAAATAAAAATGGGGGTTTGGTCCCACCATATGGCCATATCGTGCTCAAGCCCACTACTGCGTCAAAGTACCCCATTATCAGTGGGTCCTACACTATCCATGAAAAAGAGATGAATCCAGCCCTTCTAACCCTTGGAGACAACACTCCTTGCTGGGAAAAATGTGCAAATGCACTACAGGGGACTCCTCCTATATCCATTTGATGGTGGACACTGATTGAGTACAGGTGTATGTGGGGGGTGGGGAGGGCTGCTCAACCTCGATAGTCTGGTCAGACCGAATACATAATAAACAGGCAAAAAATTTGGGGGAGCATACCCATGTATTTCCAAAGCTGCTGCAGCTATGAACCAAAAGACATGTATATTAAAAAAGAATAGCGCGCAAATGCAAAAGAAATTACTACCAAATCTGAAGAGAGTCCATAAATAAAAATGGGGGTTTGGTCCCACCATATGGCCATATCGTGCTCAAGCCCACTACTGCGTCAAAGTACCCCATTATCAGTGGGTCCTACACTATCCATGAAAAAGAGATGAATCCAGCCCTTCTAACCCTTGGAGACAACACTCCTTGCTGGGAAAAATGTGCAAATGCACTACAGGGGACTCCTCCTATATCCATTTGATGGTGGACACTGATTGAGTACAGGTGTATGTGGGGGGTGGGGAGGGCTGCTCAACCTCGATAGTCTGGTCAGACCGAATACATAATAAACAGGCAAAAAATTTGGGGGAGCATACCCATGTATTTCCAAAGCTGCTGCAGCTATGAACCAAAAGACATGTATATTAAAAAAGAATAGCGCGCAAATGCAAAAGAAATTACTACCAAATCTGAAGAGAGTCCATAAATAAAAATGGGGGTTTGGTCCCACCATATGGCCATATCGTGCTCAAGCCCACTACTGCGTCAAAGTACCCCATTATCAGTGGGTCCTACATTATCCATGAAAAAGAGATGAATCCAGCCCTTCTAACCCTTGGAGACAACACTCCTTGCTGGGAAAAATGTGCAAATGCACTACAGGGGACTCCTCCTATATCCATTTGATGGTGGACACTGATTGAGTACAGGTGTATGTGGGGGGTGGGGAGGGCTGCTCAACCTCGATAGTCTGGTCAGACCGAATACATAATAAACAGGCAAAAAATTTGGGGGAGCATACCCATGTATTTCCAAAGCTGCTGCAGCTATGAACCAAAAGACATGTATATTAAAAAAGAATAGCGCGCAAATGCAAAAGAAATTACTACCAAATCTGAAGAGAGTCCATAAATAAAAATGGGGGTTTGGTCCCACCATATGGCCATATCGTGCTCAAGCCCACTACTGCGTCAAAGTACCCCATTATCAGTGGGTCCTACACTATCCATGAAAAAGAGATGAATCCAGCCCTTCTAACCCTTGGAGACAACACTCCTTGCTGGGAAAAATGTGCAAATGCACTACAGGGGACTCCTCCTATATCCATTTGATGGTGGACACTAATTGAGTACAGGTGTATGTGGGGGGTGGGGAGGGCTGCTCAACCTCGATAGTCTGGTCAGACCGAATACATAATAAACAGGCAAAAAATTTGGGGGAGCATACCCATGTATTTCCAAAGCTGCTGCAGCTATGAACCAAAAGACATGTATATTAAAAAAGAATAGCGCGCAAATGCAAAAGAAATTACTACCAAATCTGAAGAGAGTCCATAAATAAAAATGGGGGTTTGGTCCCACCATATGGCCATATCGTGCTCAAGCCCACTACTGCGTCAAAGTACCCCATTATCAGTGGGTCCTACACTATCCATGAAAAAGAGATGAATCCAGCCCTTCTAACCCTTGGAGACAACACTCCTTGCTGGGAAAAATGTGCAAATGCACTACAGGGGACTCCTCCTATATCCATTTGATGGTGGACACTGATTGAGTACAGGTGTATGTGGGGGGTGGGGAGGGCTGCTCAACCTCGATAGTCTGGTCAGACCGAATACATAATAAACAGGCAAAAAATTTGGGGGAGCATACCCATGTATTTCCAAAGCTGCTGCAGCTATGAACCAAAAGACATGTATATTAAAAAAGAATAGCGCGCAAATGCAAAAGAAATTACTACCAAATCTGAAGAGAGTCCATAAATAAAAATGGGGGTTTGGTCCCACCATATGGCCATATCGTGCTCAAGCCCACTACTGCGTCAAAGTACCCCATTATCAGTGGGTCCTACACTATCCATGAAAAAGAGATGAATCCAGCCCTTCTAACCCTTGGAGACAACACTCCTTGCTGGGAAAAATGTGCAAATGCACTACAGGGGACTCCTCCTATATCCATTTGATGGTGGACACTGATTGAGTACAGGTGTATGTGGGGGGTGGGGAGGGCTGCTCAACCTCGATAGTCTGGTCAGACCGAATACATAATAAACAGGCAAAAAATTTGGGGGAGCATACCCATGTATTTCCAAAGCTGCTGCAGCTATGAACCAAAAGACATGTATATTAAAAAAGAATAGCGCGCAAATGCAAAAGAAATTACTACCAAATCTGAAGAGAGTCCATAAATAAAAATGGGGGTTTGGTCCCACCATATGGCCATATCGTGCTCAAGCCCACTACTGCGTCAAAGTACCCCATTATCAGTGGGTCCTACACTATCCATGAAAAAGAGATGAATCCAGCCCTTCTAACCCTTGGAGACAACACTCCTTGCTGGGAAAAATGTGCAAATGCACTACAGGGGACTCCTCCTATATCCATTTGATGGTGGACACTGATTGAGTACAGGTGTATGTGGGGGGTGGGGAGGGCTGCTCAACCTCGATAGTCTGGTCAGACCGAATACATAATAAACAGGCAAAAAATTTGGGGGAGCATACCCATGTATTTCCAAAGCTGCTGCAGCTATGAACCAAAAGACATGTATATTAAAAAAGAATAGCGCGCAAATGCAAAAGAAATTACTACCAAATCTGAAGAGAGTCCATAAATAAAAATGGGGGTTTGGTCCCACCATATGGCCATATCGTGCTCAAGCCCACTACTGCGTCAAAGTACCCCATTATCAGTGGGTCCTACACTATCCATGAAAAAGAGATGAATCCAGCCCTTCTAACCCTTGGAGACAACACTCCTTGCTGGGAAAAATGTGCAAATGCACTACAGGGGACTCCTCCTATATCCATTTGATGGTGGACACTGATTGAGTACAGGTGTATGTGGGGGGTGGGGAGGGCTGCTCAACCTCGATAGTCTGGTCAGACCGAATACATAATAAACAGGCAAAAAATTTGGGGGAGCATACCCATGTATTTCCAAAGCTGCTGCAGCTATGAACCAAAAGACATGTATATTAAAAAAGAATAGCGCGCAAATGCAAAAGAAATTACTACCAAATCTGAAGAGAGTCCATAAATAAAAATGGGGGTTTGGTCCCACCATATGGCCATATCGTGCTCAAGCCCACTACTGCGTCAAAGTACCCCATTATCAGTGGGTCCTACACTATCCATGAAAAAGAGATGAATCCAGCCCTTCTAACCCTTGGAGACAACACTCCTTGCTGGGAAAAATGTGCAAATGCACTACAGGGGACTCCTCCTATATCCATTTGATGGTGGACACTGATTGAGTACAGGTGTATGTGGGGGGTGGGGAGGGCTGCTCAACCTCGATAGTCTGGTCAGACCGAATACATAATAAACAGGCAAAAAATTTGGGGGAGCATACCCATGTATTTCCAAAGCTGCTGCAGCTATGAACCAAAAGACATGTATATTAAAAAAGAATAGCGCGCAAATGCAAAAGAAATTACTACCAAATCTGAAGAGAGTCCATAAATAAAAATGGGGGTTTGGTCCCACCATATGGCCATATCGTGCTCAAGCCCACTACTGCGTCAAAGTACCCCATTATCAGTGGGTCCTACACTATCCATGAAAAAGAGATGAATCCAGCCCTTCTAACCCTTGGAGACAACACTCCTTGCTGGGAAAAATGTGCAAATGCACTACAGGGGACTCCTCCTATATCCATTTGATGGTGGACACTGATTGAGTACAGGTGTATGTGGGGGGTGGGGAGGGCTGCTCAACCTCGATAGTCTGGTCAGACCGAATACATAATAAACAGGCAAAAAATTTGGGGGAGCATACCCATGTATTTCCAAAGCTGCTGCAGCTATGAACCAAAAGACATGTATATTAAAAAAGAATAGCGCGCAAATGCAAAAGAAATTACTACCAAATCTGAAGAGAGTCCATAAATAAAAATGGGGGTTTGGTCCCACCATATGGCCATATCGTGCTCAAGCCCACTACTGCGTCAAAGTACCCCATTATCAGTGGGTCCTACACTATCCATGAAAAAGAGATGAATCCAGCCCTTCTAACCCTTGGAGACAACACTCCTTGCTGGGAAAAATGTGCAAATGCACTACAGGGGACTCCTCCTATATCCATTTGATGGTGGACACTGATTGAGTACAGGTGTATGTGGGGGGTGGGGAGGGCTGCTCAACCTCGATAGTCTGGTCAGACCGAATACATAATAAACAGGCAAAAAATTTGGGGGAGCATACCCATGTATTTCCAAAGCTGCTGCAGCTATGAACCAAAAGACATGTATATTAAAAAAGAATAGCGCGCAAATGCAAAAGAAATTACTACCAAATCTGAAGAGAGTCCATAAATAAAAATGGGGGGTTTGGTCCCCTGAAGTGCATTTGCACATTTTTCCCAGCAAGGAGTGTTATCTCCAAGGGTTAGAAGGGCTGGATTCATCTCTTTTTCATGGATAGTGTAGGACCCACTGATAATGGGGTACTTTGACGCAGTAGTGGGCTTGAGCACGATATGGCCATATGGTGGGACCAAACCCCCATTTTTATTTATGGACTCTCTTCAGATTTGGTAGTAATTTCTTTTGCATTTGCGCGCTATTCTTTTTTAATATACATGTCTTTTGGTTCATAGCTGCAGCAGCTTTGGAAATACATGGGTATGCTCCCCCAAATTTTTTGCCTGTTTATTATGTATTCGGTCTGACCAGACTATCGAGGTTGAGCAGCCTTCCCCACCCCCCACATACACCTGTACTCAATCAGTGTCCACCATCAAGTGGATATAGGAGGAGTCCCCTGAAGTGCATTTGCACATTTTTCCCAGCAAGGAGTGTTATCTCCAAGGGTTAGAAGGGCTGGATTCATCTCTTTTTCATGGATAGTGTAGGACCCACTGATAATGGGGTACTTTGACGCAGTAGTGGGCTTGAGCACGATATGGCCATATGGTGGGACCAAACCCCCATTTTTATTTATGGACTCTCTTCAGATTTGGTAGTAATTTCTTTTGCATTTGCGCGCTATTCTTTTTTAATATACATGTCTTTTGGTTCATAGCTGCAGCAGCTTTGGAAATACATGGGTATGCTCCCCCAAATTTTTTGCCTGTTTATTATGTATTCGGTCTGACCAGACTATCGAGGTTGAGCAGCCTTCCCCACCCCCCACATACACCTGTACTCAATCAGTGTCCACCATCAAGTGGATATAGGAGGAGTCCCCTGAAGTGCATTTGCACATTTTTCCCAGCAAGGAGTGTTATCTCCAAGGGTTAGAAGGGCTGGATTCATCTCTTTTTCATGGATAGTGTAGGACCCACTGATAATGGGGTACTTTGACGCAGTAGTGGGCTTGAGCACGATATGGCCATATGGTGGGACCAAACCCCCATTTTTATTTATGGACTCTCTTCAGATTTGGTAGTAATTTCTTTTGCATTTGCGCGCTATTCTTTTTTAATATACATGTCTTTTGGTTCATAGCTGCAGCAGCTTTGGAAATACATGGGTATGCTCCCCCAAATTTTTTGCCTGTTTATTATGTATTCGGTCTGACCAGACTATCGAGGTTGAGCAGCCTTCCCCACCCCCCACATACACCTGTACTCAATCAGTGTCCACCATCAAGTGGATATAGGAGGAGTCCCCTGAAGTGCATTTGCACATTTTTCCCAGCAAGGAGTGTTATCTCCAAGGGTTAGAAGGGCTGGATTCATCTCTTTTTCATGGATAGTGTAGGACCCACTGATAATGGGGTACTTTGACGCAGTAGTGGGCTTGAGCACGATATGGCCATATGGTGGGACCAAACCCCCATTTTTATTTATGGACTCTCTTCAGATTTGGTAGTAATTTCTTTTGCATTTGCGCGCTATTCTTTTTTAATATACATGTCTTTTGGTTCATAGCTGCAGCAGCTTTGGAAATACATGGGTATGCTCCCCCAAATTTTTTGCCTGTTTATTATGTATTCGGTCTGACCAGACTATCGAGGTTGAGCAGCCTTCCCCACCCCCCACATACACCTGTACTCAATCAGTGTCCACCATCAAGTGGATATAGGAGGATTCCCCTGAAGTGCATTTGCACATTTTTCCCAGCAAGGAGTGTTATCTCCAAGGGTTAGAAGGGCTGGATTCATCTCTTTTTCATGGATAGTGTAGGACCCACTGATAATGGGGTACTTTGACGCAGTAGTGGGCTTGAGCACGATATGGCCATATGGTGGGACCAAACCCCCATTTTTATTTATGGACTCTCTTCAGATTTGGTAGTAATTTCTTTTGCATTTGCGCGCTATTCTTTTTTAATATACATGTCTTTTGGTTCATAGCTGCAGCAGCTTTGGAAATACATGGGTATGCTCCCCCAAATTTTTTGCCTGTTTATTATGTATTCGGTCTGACCAGACTATCGAGGTTGAGCAGCCTTCCCCACCCCCCACATACACCTGTACTCAATCAGTGTCCACCATCAAGTGGATATAGGAGGAGTCCCCTGAAGTGCATTTGCACATTTTTCCCAGCAAGGAGTGTTATCTCCAAGGGTTAGAAGGGCTGGATTCATCTCTTTTTCATGGATAGTGTAGGACCCACTGATAATGGGGTACTTTGACGCAGTAGTGGGCTTGAGCACGATATGGCCATATGGTGGGACCAAACCCCCATTTTTATTTATGGACTCTCTTCAGATTTGGTAGTAATTTCTTTTGCATTTGCGCGCTATTCTTTTTTAATATACATGTCTTTTGGTTCATAGCTGCAGCAGCTTTGGAAATACATGGGTATGCTCCCCCAAAAAATTTTTTGCCTGTTTATTATGTATTCGGTCTGACCAGACTATCGAGGTTGAGCAGCCTTCCCCACCCCCCACATACACCTGTACTCAATCAGTGTCCACCATCAAGTGGATATAGGAGGAGTCCCCTGAAGTGCATTTGCACATTTTTCCCAGCAAGGAGTGTTATCTCCAAGGGTTAGAAGGGCTGGATTCATCTCTTTTTCATGGATAGTGTAGGACCCACTGATAATGGGGTACTTTGACGCAGTAGTGGGCTTGAGCACGATATGGCCATATGGTGGGACCAAACCCCCATTTTTATTTATGGACTCTCTTCAGATTTGGTAGTAATTTCTTTTGCATTTGCGCGCTATTCTTTTTTAATATACATGTCTTTTGGTTCATAGCTGCAGCAGCTTTGGAAATACATGGGTATGCTCCCCCAAATTTTTTGCCTGTTTATTATGTATTCGGTCTGACCAGACTATCGAGGTTGAGCAGCCTTCCCCACCCCCCACATACACCTGTACTCAATCAGTGTCCACCATCAAGTGGATATAGGAGGAGTCCCCTGAAGTGCATTTGCACATTTTTCCCAGCAAGGAGTGTTATCTCCAAGGGTTAGAAGGGCTGGATTCATCTCTTTTTCATGGATAGTGTAGGACCCACTGATAATGGGGTACTTTGACGCAGTAGTGGGCTTGAGCACGATATGGCCATATGGTGGGACCAAACCCCCATTTTTATTTATGGACTCTCTTCAGATTTGGTAGTAATTTCTTTTGCATTTGCGCGCTATTCTTTTTTAATATACATGTCTTTTGGTTCATAGCTGCAGCAGCTTTGGAAATACATGGGTATGCTCCCCCAAATTTTTTGCCTGTTTAATATATATATATATATAAGAAGAAACAACTCAATTACCAGCCCTTAAAAGGGCTTTTGGGGACGCTAGGTATATATATATATATATATATATATATATATATATATATATATATATAAATAAAAAAAAAAAAAAAACACAAATACCAGCCCTTAGAAGGGCTTTTTGGGGTGCTGATATTACAGCAGTAGTGGACCAAGAACACTGCAAGACCAGGAACACTGACTAACTGTCCCTAGCTTAACAGCAGCAGCAGCAGCAGCAGCAGCAGCAGCAGCTCTCTCCCTACTCTCACTACACACACTGCTTCAGAATGATCTAAGATGGATGCTGCCCTTGCTTATTTATAGGAGGTGGGAGGGTGTGGGAGGGAGGTATGCTGATTGGCTGGAAATGTGTCTGCTGACTGTAAAGTTCAGGGTCAAAGTTTGCCTCAATGATGTCTTATGGGGGGCGGACCGAACATCGCATATGTTCGCCGGCAGCGGCGAACGCGAACATGCTAAGTTCGCCGGGAACTGTTCGCCGGCGAACAGTTCTATACATCTCTATTGCTCAGGGTTTCAGCCTGGGCGAAGGTGTGTGAAGCCCGTTTGAAGACAGGTGTGTGATCCTGTCTGGTGACAGTGTTGCTCTACTCAGCTCTCCATGGTGGAGAGATTCCGTGTCCATTGGTTGATTGAGTTGGGGTGGCTATGAGAGAGAATAAGAGAGAGTCTGGGAGACTAAGAAGGCCTGGGCAACTAGGCAAGTCCAGGGGACTGAGGCATTCTATAGGTCTCAGAGGAGTGAGACAGCTGGTGAGAAGGTCAGAGGCACCAGTGGCAAGAGCAGTGGGGCTGCTGAAGAAAAAGCCAGGTGGCTTTGTATTTTTGTGATCTGTTTTGCTGTGGTAAACTGAAACCTGTGTGGGGGAAAAACTTATGTGAAGAACTTCGCTTTGATTTTTGTTTTAATAAAAGTGGGCTGTCAAAACCAGAAGCGAAATTCAGACTGGCATGTTTCCCACTTAAAAAATGGTTCTACCACTGATTAATAAGCCCCCATATCACTATATATATATTTTTTGAAAAACAAGTTCCAGCAGTGAGGAACCAGTCGCTTGCTCTTAAATCCTCTTTATAAGGGCTTTTCCTGCCCACTTATACTAAAACAAAACTCAAGACCTCACATGGTTTTCTCTCACAGGGTTTTTCAGCATTCCTCAACCACAAAACAATTACTAATCAGCCTCCTGGTTTAGACTTGCAGCACTGCTGCTCTGGCCTCACACTTCAGGCCCCTTGTCTGTGTCCTCCAGACAGTCTTTTTATACAAGCTATGTGCGTACACATGACAGCTCCCTCCTGAACTGACTTCTACCTGTCTTCTAGGGGGAGCCCTCCTAACTTCTAGTCAGAGACCCCCTATGTCTGCCAGGATGGAGCTCTGAACTATAGATACATACTTTAATGAAAACTTTACGCACAATCAGAGTGTTGGTTGTCCCCAAAACCCAAAGCCTCTGGACTCAAGTCCTAAACCAGATGTTCCCAACTTCTGAGGAAACTGATAATCCAGTTCCCCTCTGGGTGAGACAAGCCCCCTGGAGCTCCTCTATCCCCCTGGATAAGAACCCTGCGTGATTCAAAACCCTTTTATCCACGCCATGGCAGGGCACTGCGCTGTCAATATATTGTGTATATATACTGAATATATATAATATATATATATATATATATAGACATAGCTCCAAATAGAGAGCTTTTCAGGAACTCATTCCATTCCTAAAAAAAAAGTCTCCCCTAAAATGAAGAAAAACGTATTATCTATAACTGTTTTCAACCAACCAACCTACAAAGACTGAAAAAAAAAAACCTATTTATTAGGTGTGGAGATATGCAGATTGCAGTATGACTATTTATGCAGTCCTGGCCAATCCCAGGGAGCAGGGCCCTGAAGGCTGCTGGGAGTCGGTATAAATTTTCTAAGAGACTGGGTCTTTTGCTTCCTTGTGCTTGCCTGGATGCTGAAGCTACAGAGAGCTGACTGAGGGGGCTGTCATCTGAAGATTTTGTTTGGCATCACAGTGAGAAAAGGTGTTTCATGGATGTTGGAAGGAGGCAACCAACGTTTCCTGGACATTTTGTGAGTACAGACTACCATGAGAGATCTTAGAGACTAGGGATAGGCGTACGGTTTGGCCTGAGTATGAGATTGGGCTGAAAATTGGCTGGTTGCCCATTAGATGAACACCATAATTATTGGGCGTTCGATTGTTTGTTCAGCCTGCCGAATGACTGCAATGCACTGCGCCACCGCAGTGCATTGGAAGCCCTGGTTGGCTGAAGCAATGAAAGCTTTGCCCAATCAGGGCACATAGCACTGTTAGAGCCATTATTGGAGAAAGTAATGATGACTCTATCCAATCATTGCTCATTGCTCTTAGTCCCAGTCCACACTATAAAAGAATTCTTTCAATAGCAGCCATTTGTGGTGTGATATCAGAGTGGAGAGAGAAAGAACAGGACTTTGTCCAGTGCTACTAGAGAGTTAGAGTGCTATAGTGTGCTATTCTGTTTCTATTGTCAGTGTAGAACATCAGTTTAGTGTGAATATAGTGATAGTTAGTCAGTGTAAGTGTAGTACGACCATTTATGTTTACTTTAGTGTCACTTTAGTGTGAATCTAGTAATAGTTCAGTCAGTGTAAATGTAGTGCAACCATTTATTTTTAATTTAGTGTCACTTTAATGTGAATCTAGTGATAGTTCAGTCAGTGTGAGTGTAATAAACGTTCATTTTTATTTTAGCGGGAATCTAGTGATAGTTCAGTCAGTGTAAGTGTAGTGACCTGACCATTCATTTTTACTTTAGTGTCAGTTTGTTTTGTCAGGGCAGATTTACTGCAGTATAGTTCAGTGCGTTAGTTCGTTTTACTGCAGTATATTGTAGTGTGTCAGTGGAGTGTGTCTGTGTAGTGAGTACTCAGGTTAAAGTACACCAAACAGCACTTTCCATTTATTAAAGTGCATCCACATACATATTTCCACATCTTTATTACATTTTGTTAATAAGCACCTTTCCATCATGTCTGGGAGGCTAACAAGGAGAGGAAGACGTTCCAATGGCACTGTGAGAGGGCCAGCAGAGTATGTGTTGACAGGCAAAGGTAGACGTGGGTCAGTCCTCAGGCAGGGCATAATTTCCTCTGTTTAGTGATGTTGCCCGTGCTATCCAGCCACAGCATACAGAGGTGGTGGACTGGCTTACTAAACCAACCCCATCCTCCTCATCCTCCGCCACCCAAGCAGAGACTAGTGCATAGTCCACTGCAGCTGCAAGAGTGGCTAAATCTGCCTCCTTGTCCACAGCTATTCCTGCCATAGCCCCAGCATCAGGCATGGAGGAGTCAGCTGAGTTATGTGAACACAGCGTCAGCCCCTTGCTCCTTAACGATGCACATCAATTACTTGATTCAGATGTTGGTTCTGAGGTTGAGGAAGGTAGGAACATGAGCCTACAGAGAGGGGAGAACACTGGTACACAAATTGGCAGTCATGTTTCCCCAGCCGCAGTGTATTGCCAAGTTGTCTCCAGTGGTAATGAGGATGGAGGAGATGATGAGGTCACTGATGCGATTTGGGTGCTGGATAGAGCAAGGGACGAAAGTGAGTGCGAGTCACAACCCCAATGAGGCAGCCATCATGGAACAGTAGAGAGCAGCCACCCTATTCCATCACATTGTGGAGCTGTTATCTCCCGGCACCCTTCCCACAGCTCAGCTGTCTGGGCCTTTTTTAGCACAAGTGCAGCCATTTGGGTACCACATTCTTGACAAGGCATTTAACCTCCAACCACTGTTTGCAAGAGCACCTGAAAGCCACACAAAAGGGATGCAATTCTGTTCCTCCTCCTCCTTACTCACCTCAGTCTACCCCCGCTATACCTCATGACCTCTCAGCAGCCTCCACTGCCGGGGATGATGGTATAGCTCAGGGTGTCCCAGGTCCTTGCAGCACATCTGCCAGAAGCACACCACCGGCTGTGGACTATAGCAGGCAAATTTCTCTGTCCCATCTGCTGCAGCGAAAGAAAATATACAGTCACTTCCACCTACATGCCCAGCATCTAAATGCAAGCTTGTCAAAGCTGTTATCTTTACAACTTCTGCCTTTCTATCTTGTGGATTCTACCCCCTTCTGTGAATTTGCAGAATGTGCTGTACCACAATGACAGGTTCCCAGTCACTATTTCTTTTCACGTAAGGCAATTCCAGCTCTGTACCATCACGTGGAAGGCAATGTTGTTGCATCGATAGACAAGGCAGTCAGCCGCAAGTTCCATGTTACTGCTGACACGTGGTCCAATAAGCATGGTTAGGAATGCTATATTTTGTTCACAGCACACTGGGTAACTCTGCTTGCAATTCCGAAGGATGCAAGACAGGGCTCAGTGCTGCAGCTTGTTGTGGCGCCACCTCTCCATACAGCTAGTGTGAGACTTGTCAGCTCTACCCCCTGCTCCTCCTCCTCCATGCCCTCCTCTGCTGAATTGTCATACGAATCACAAGTACCCCCTAAGTGTTCAAGGGGCTCTTCAATCAATCAGGCTAAAAGGTGCCATGCAAGGCTTCAGTTGGCATGTCTAGGGGACAGGAACCACACCGGAGCAATAATTCTTGCAACTTTGCAGGGGCAGGCCCAGAGGTGGTTCATGACACGCCAGCTGGAGCCAGGAATGGTGGTGTGTGATAATGGCACAAACCTCCTCTCCGCCCTTTGACAGGGAAAGTTGACACATGTGCCATGCCTTGCACATGTCCTCAGTTTGGTGGTGCAGTGTTTCCTAAATTGGTATCCAGGGTTGGAATATCTGCTATAGCAGGCCAGAAGAGTATACACAGCCAGTGTTCAGTTGGCTGAAATTCAGCAGGAATTATACCTGCCCGTAAACTGCCTGATTTATGACATGCCCACCAGGTGGAACTTGGCTTTGGCAATGCTGCAGCAGGTGCACATGCAGTAGAGGGCCGTCAAAAAATACCTGTGTGAGTATTGCACTACGACAGCCTCAGACCGGCTCTGCTTTTTTTCCCTACGCCAATGGCTGCTGATAAAGGACGAATGCACTGTACTGTCACCATTCGAGGAGGCCACAAGAATGGTGAGCCGTGACAATGCATGCATCAGTGACACAATCCTTGTGTTCCTGCTGTTTCTGGGTGTCATTATGGACAGGGCATTGAAGGCAGAGGAAGAGGACGACTTCCTTTCCTCTGAAGGCCTGCTTTATGCAGACACCATTCTTCCTATGCCACAGAACGCACAAGAGGAGAGGGAGGAGGATTCTGGCAGTTTTGGAAGCATTGAAGCAGAGGATGACATACGTCAACCCTCAGTAGATGGTTTTCCATCCCCAGAACCCTTGAGAGTAGTACGTGGCTGGGAGGAGGCAGTTCCTCAGTGACCCCCGAGGAGTCTGCTACTCATGCCTCTGCAAACTTGTGATGCATGGGCTCCCTCATGTTTCAAAGCCAGCGAAAGGACCCAAGAATATGTGACATCAAGGATCACTATTGATTGGCAACCCTCCTTGACCACCGTTACAAGTGGAAAGTCTTAAAACTCATCCTGTCCCCACAGAGGGTGCAGAAAATGAAATCTCTTTAGGACACTTTAAAGACACCCAAAGGCCAGATTTTCTACACCTGTTTGACAGGTGCATATCATTTCAATTATTGACAGCAAGGCAATTCTTGCTTTTATCAAAAGTACCTCTATAGAGTTACAGTAGGAAGGCACCTTTTTTACAGTAGGAAGGCAACAATTTTTCCTCACCTGTTACTTCTTTTCAACGTTTGCAGAAGAGACACCAGAATTTATCCAAAAAATCTCAAATTTTTAATTTTAATTTAATTTTTCATCTAAAAATGGCACTACATTGTGGCCTCATCATACAGAATGACTCCCCAAGCTGTTGTTTACAAAATAAAGAAAGCTTGCAGGGAAAATTACATTTTTTTGCCTATATAAATATAATTATTTCTGCATCAGCTTCTACAGTGGGTACGGAAAGTATTCAGACCCCCTTAAATTTTTCACTCTTTGTTATATTGCAGCCATTTGCTAAAATCATTTAGGTTCATTCTTCTTCCTTATGAATGTACACATAGCACCCCATACTGACAGAAAAACACAGAATTGTTGACATTGTTGCAGATTTATTAAAAAAGAAAAACTGAAATATCACATGGTCCTAAGTATTCAGACCCTTTGCTGTGACACTCATATATTTAACTCAGGTGCTTTCCATTTCTTCTGATCATCCTTGAGATGGTTCTACACCTTCATTTGAGTCCAGCTGTGTTTGATTATACTGATTGGACTTGATTAGGAAAGCCACACACCTGTCTATATAAGACCTTCCAGATCACAATGCATGTCAGAGCAAATGAGAATCATGAGTCAAAGGAACTGCCTGAAGAGCTCAGCAGAGACAGAATTGTGGCAAGGCACAGATCTGGCCAAGGTTACAAAAAGATTTCTGCTGCACTTAAGGTTCCTAAGAGCACAGTGGCCTCCATAATCCTCAAATGGAAGACGTTTGGGACGACCAGAACCCTTCCTAGAGCTGGCCGTCCGGCCAAACTGAGCTATCGGGGGAGAAGAGCCTTGGTGAGAGAGGTAAAGAAGAACCCAAAGATAACTGTGGCTGAGCTCCAGAGATGCAGTCAGGAGATGGGAGAAAGTTGTAGAAAGTCAACCATCACTGCAGCCCTCCACCAGTCGGGGCTTTATGGCGGAAGCCTCTCCTCAGTGTAAGACACATGAAAGCCCGCATGGAGTTTGCTAAAAAACACCTGAAGGACTCCAAGATGGTGAGAAATAAGATTCTCTGGTCTGATGAGACCAAAATAGAACTTTTTGGCCTTAATTCTAAGCGGTATGTGTGGAGAAAACCAGGCACTGCTCATCACCTGTCCAATACAGTCCCAACAGTGAAGCATGGTGGTGGCAGCATCATGCTGTGGGGGTGTTTTTCAGCTGCAGGCACAGGACGACTGGTTGCAATCGAGGGAAAGATGAATGCGGCCAAGTACAGGGATATCCTGGACAAAAACCTTCTCCAGAGTGCTCTGGACCTCAGACTGGGCCGAAGGTTTACCTTCCAACAAGACAATGACCCTAAGCACACAGCTAAAATAACGAAGGAGTGGCTTCACAACAACTCCGTGACTGTTCTTGAATGGCCCAGCCAGAGCCCTGACTTAAACCCAATTGAGCATCTCTGGAGAGACCTAAAAATGGCTGTCCACCAACGTTTACCATCCAACCTGACAGAACTGGAGAGGATCTGCAAGGAGGAATGGCAGAGGATCCCCAAATCCAGGTGTGAAAGACTTGTTGCATCTTTCCCAAAAAGACTCCTGGCTGTATTAGATCAAAAGGGGGCTTCTACTAAATACTGAGCAAAGGGTCTGAATACTTAGGACCATGTGATATTTCAGTTTTTCTTTTTTAATAAATCTGCAACAATGTCAACAATTCTGTGTTTTTCTGTCAGTATGGGGTGCTATGTGTACATTCATGAGGAAGAAGAATGAACCTAAATGATTTTAGCAAATGGCTGCAATATAACAAAGAGTGAGAAATTTAAGGGGGTCTGAATACTTTCCGTACCCACTGTATACACAGTACAGATGAGCCACTTTACAGGTAGACTAAGGTGACCCCTGCTCATTTAAAAATTACGTTTTTTACAAACTTTTTTCACTGATACATGTCCTCCAGGGCAGTACCACTGTATGCCCAATTACTTGCATAGAAGTCTTCAAAATGGGCACTTTTGATTATTCCTGTTCAGGCCCCATAGACTTCAATGAGGTTTGTTATTCGATTCCGAACTTTCGCGCTGTTCGAAAGTTCTGTTCGGGGGTAATTCGGCCCATCACTATTGGAGACATTTGGCTGGTGCCATCCCTTTTCTGCTAGAGAGCTAGCTGTGTGTTTGTCTGTTCAAAGTAGACATTGACTGGTGTCCTGAAGAGCTTAGCCTATCTAGTTCTCTGTAAATAGATTTTTAGAGCTCTGAAGAAAGAAGTCTGCTGTTAAAAAGGAAGTAAACGACTTTCTTTTATTTTTTATTTTTTGACCTGCAAAGTAAAAGCATAATGTGCTAGTATGCATCCCATGCTAGCACATTTCAGGAAACTTACCTGCAAACGAAGCCCTCATTGTCACTGCTGGAGGCCGCATCCATCTTCACCCGTCTTTCTTCCGGGTCCACAGACTTCAGCATGATTGTAGCAAGTGGAATTGTTTAAGGCCAGGGGTGTCAACCTCAATTTAATTGCGGTTCGCATCAGCATTATGGTTAAACTCAAATGTATTTACTCTATATCATAGTAAATAATTGTCTCTGTATTCAATTATTACTGGTTTTATTAACACCTGAAGACTTAAGCTGTGAGGGGAAGGTGCAGACTGGCATGGCGCCCACTCACACTCCTGTAGCAGGTGATGCAAGTCTGAAAAGGAGGGTTGCACACCAGTGGTATCATCCACAAGAAATCAGTTCTGCCATGTTATTCTGTCTGAGCAGTCTCCAAAAAAGTTTCTTATGGATGATTCCAGTGGTGTACAATCCTCCTTTTCAGCTGACATAGAATTGCATTATTCTTATAATATTTATAAGCAGATGTCAAGAGCCCCCCCAACCATCAGAAGTCCTCCATCCTCCCTTACATCAGAATGCAACCCCCTAGTGCTGCTGCCAGGAAGAAGCTGGGAAGCAGAAAGTACAGGGTCTGAAGCAGGACCAGAGGAAGGCTGCAGTCAGTTGCCAGAGTCTGCTGAATGATGAGACCAGGGGGTTCTGCAAATGCACAGAGAGGTACAGGATCTGTAGGAAAAGTTCTGTCATCCTCTCTGCTGCCGACTGCTAAAACAAGGTGGGGGCGAAGACGAGGGGGGGGGTTCCAAAGCTGCAGAAAACATGTGAGGGCCACATAAAATGGCCTGGAGGGCTGAATTCGGCCTTGTGTTTGTTGACACATGTGGTTTAAGCAAAGCCTTAGTGACAATAATGTTGGATGTGTTAGCAAACAGGACTGTGAACAGTACTGCACTATGTCAGCTCATAATATAACAAGACAATAGCTAAGACTTAGACAGCTGCCTGATCTTAATACCTTTTTGTGATGTTCATAACTGACACTTGTTTCATAAGGTGTTAATAGTAGAAAAAAGAACTTCCATGTCTGAATCACCTGTACGCATCTCAGACACCATTAAGATCAGTACTTTGTAAGGAGACATCACTTTACCTCTAGTAGGCTCACATATCACGACAAAGGAACAGACAAATACAAGAAGGTGAAGACTTCTGTCTAGTATTTATGGATAATGATTGCAGAAAAATGATTTGCCTCAGGACATGCCCCAGGAAACGAGAATCATTAAAAGAGACGGCTGAGAGAGTTGCGCTTGTTAAAACAATAAAAAAAACAAGAGAAGAAAGCTGTGATATAAATATCCTGCTACAAAAACACAGCTTTAGAGAGAATGATAGGGAGGATGTCTTACACGGCTACATGAAAATGACAATATGACAATGACATAGCTTACATTTTTTAATAAGCACTCAGCCTACAGTGATGCAAACTGCAACACACCATTGTCAATGCTTGAATCCATTCTCTTCCACTCTCTGAGTTCATTTTTAGAAGTAAAAGTAAATTATAGATGGCTACACAATAAAATAAACCATTTGGTAGTGATAACTATTTTAGTACAGTTATGACCTTCATAGCTTTGTGCTAAAATTTCCAAGTGTATTTTCAGGACTAAACACATTTCCTTTTCTCCAACAGGTGTTTTTGCAGTATTTATGACTATTTGCGTGTCTATGGCATTCTTAGCAATTGATTGCGAATCACAGAATGAACACTAAAATGCTGTTCAGATTGTTGAATCTTTTACAAAGATGGCTTTAGAAAACATAACAGGAGAAAAATGAATAGCTCATTAAAAAGTAAAATAACAAAACTAGCTATTTTCTGCTTCTAAATGCCCTCAGTCTGGTGACCACAACATTAAAGCAATATTAAACCCAAAAGAAAAGCAATTATTATAATGCAGCTTACCAATTTTCAGATGTGATGGCTGTGAAGCACTGTCCCCGTAGGGCTTGCTGTGTGAGGACTTGTTGGGCCTCCTCTGAGTACCAGCAGACAGTCACACATTCCTTCCTTACTCCCAATGGCTCGTTACTCAATAAACGGTCCAGGGGTGTTGGTTTTTAGTATTTATTGTGAAACTTGGATGGGAGAAGGGATACTCCAACTGGAACTATATACATTTGATGAGGACAACTCTCACTTGGCCCCACCAGGTTGCTTGTGGAGGCAGTTACACTGCTTTGACCATACTGCCACATGTATGGAAAGGGTTAAGTCTCCTTGCTCTCTCTCCAGCAATAGACTTGGTGAACTACATTATGTTCAGGATACTCTCTAGCATCCCCTTTACTGACACCCCTCCACTGATTTTTCTAGCTGCAGGGATGGCCCCCCTCAGGTCAGGGCCCTTAACACAGATCTGTACTCACTGTACTGCAGAATCCGATCCTTCAGTGTCTCCCTTCCAGTCAACTTTACAGGACCTCTGGGTTCAGTTCCTCTCTAGCTCCTTAGGCCTTCAGGTTAACCACCTGAGGTCACATGGCAACTTCTACAGAAGAGGCAGAGGAGGAAAGACCCTGAGCACATGTGCTCCTGGCATTTATACAGTATCCCAGCATGCACAGAGGCACTTTCCTCTACCAATCACCAGGGCTGTACTAAATGCCTGTGCACTCATTTGTCAGGTTTCCTCCCACTGTCCAAAATGTCTCCCTATTGGACCAATGTGAAACACTGCAGACAAACTGAGTTGCACCTGAGCACATTGAGTAGACCTCACTAGCAGATCCTGCTCTGTGGTAGGCAGACAGCAATATAGATTGATGAGATGAGATGAGACAAACCACTAAACACTGGCAGGGGGGTCATTAAAATGATCAGCTTTTATTTATTCATGTAAGACCTTCATCCCTAAAGGAAAAAAAAACGCTGTAACGGAATATAAATTGTGAGTTTGGCTTCATTTTGTTAGTGTATCTAAATCTGCTAACACATTTAACACTCCCCTCCCCCTCGACTGACAATGCTGTTGTCTGCTGTGCACCCAGAGTTGTGTATCACTAATACAGTACTGTAAGTGTGTTACCAGCCAGATCATGAGGTGAAAACAGAAAGAAAAAATCCACAGTAAAGAAAACTGGTGCAGCCACCAGATCTAATGGTTGGTAAACTGCAATATAGAACATTTTTTGTTTTGGGTTTAATACTGCTTTAAGTATGAGCTCATAGTTTAATCTTAACAGACTTTGGCTGTTTGGGTGTTCATCTAAACACTGGACGTTTTGTGAGGGAGCTGAACATTATTTATAATAGCTGTATCTCTACTGCTACTATATACTGTATAACAGTTTCCTTGCTGTAAATGGCTGCTAAAGAAGCAGAGGATACAGGCTTCCCGCACATCTTTTGCCTCCAGTGACATAGAGTAGGCCATGACCATATTTAGTCATAGACATCCCTTTTTTTTACTGTTAATGGTGGGGCCCAGGAAATGTCATTCATGGGGAGTCGGCAGCGAGAATGGATGTGCCCACCGGTTGCATGGATTTTGTTTCATTCCACTGGCATTGTGCATAATTTATTGTGATTAATATATGACTCTGTATCGCTAGATAACAATTGATGATGGATATTAATCTTGGGACTTTTCTTTCTAATAAAGGACTTCAAGATGTGTTTACTTTGTGTGAATGAGTAAGGGTACTGTATACCCTTTTACTCATTCACATGTGGATGACATATCTGGCAGGAAACATATAGTTAAAGGGGGCTTTCAGATTCCATTGATCCCCCCTCTTGGAGACCCCCACATCCATGGGCCAAGGTTGTGGGGAAGAAGCCATTGTCCCCATCAACATGGTTTCTTGAAATATTAAGGGCATATGGCCTGGGGAAAGAAGGCCGTGTGCTTGACCTCTCTCTTTCCTGACCTGCATGATCAGATAAGGGTCTGGCCTGACCATTGATGGGGTTCCCCCTTAAAATTTATACTGGACTTAGAGCATCAGGTATGGAAGTAAATGCCATTTTGTTTTTTGTGTGGGTCTCCCATCTGACATCCATACCAGACCCCTAAGAAGGATAAAGACCTGGTATGTATTTTTAAGGGAAGCTCCAAGCCATTTTTTTTCTAACCAATAAAATCAATACTGAGGCCACCATCTAGGATAAGGGTTTGCTGATATAGGTGTGTACTTTGTCAGTTTTTTTCCTAAAGTGCGTTGTGTAAATTATACAAATGCACCACTTCATAGGCAGTTTCAGGGCATTCCCCAGGCATGTTATTTAACAGAAGTTTTCATTTTCAAAATAATTTTTCAAAGCATTTCTCCTTGTCAATGGGAATTTATTTATTTATTTATTTATTTTAGCTTTGGTACAAGTTCAAGGCAGTGCCTAAAACCTCCCCCCTTCCCGACTTCTGGTTTTTAACATTTGTCACCAATTGACTTCAATGGGATTTTGATTTGCCACCCAATCTTTAGTAATTTTTTTGCAAACCCACCTCGAACCAAAGCCAGGTACATTCACTCATTCCTACCCAGCATCATGCACTTCATTTCCTCTGAATTCAGGTCATCCTGGACCTGACTCAGCCTATGACTAGACAATGAAAGAAGAAGCAGCCGGTTGAAGAGCTAATCTCTTTGTCATTCTGCCTATTCTTCTTATCAACATACTTCTTGTCAGTACAATAGTTAATTGGCTCCTCTACTACTTCTCGCTCTGGCTCTGCAAAGGGCTGATACCAGTTTAATTTCAGGTACTTATACTGCTTGCATTTACAAATACATTTAATGATTTATTAGGTATTCTAAAGCTGCCACCAAAGTCTTTCATAATTGCCTAGAGTTCAGCTACATCTTTAACCACTTGCTGACCGCTCTATAGTCAAATGACAGCTACAGCGCGGCCAGCTAGTTCTGGAAAGCCGTCATATGACGGCCTCCCCTAATGGCTCCTGCTGCAGGCCCACTGTGGGGCATGAGCGGTGCGCTGTGGGATTGCAGTGTCCTCAGGGCACTGCTTATCACAGATTGAGGTAAAGAGCCAATTAGCAGCTCTTTACCATGTGATCAGCTGTGTCCAATCAGTATCCTGATTATCAATGCAGTCCCAACAGTGCACACCAGTGTCCACCAGTGCTGCCAATCTGTGTCCACCAGTGCTTCCAATCAGTGCCCACCAGTGCTGCCAATCAGTGCCCACCAGTGCTGCCCATCAGTGCCTCATCATCAGTGTCATCTATCAGTGCTGCCTACCAGTACCCATCAGTGTCTTCTACCAGTGCCCTTCAGTGCCACCCATCAGTGCTCCTTAGTGCTGCCTATCAGTGCCCATCAGTGCCACCTATCAGTGCCCATCAGTACCACCTATCAGTGCTCACCAGTGCCACCTCGTCAGTGCCCATCAGTGTAGCCTATCAGTGCCCATCAGAGCAGCCTCATCAGCACACATCAGTGAAGGAAAAAAATGACCTGTTTGCAAAACTATGAAAAAAACTACGTTTTTTTAAATCAAAACTTCGGTCTTTATTAGTTTATTTTGCAAAAAAAAAAAGTGGTGATTAAATACCACCAATAGAATGCTCTATTTTTGTGAAACAAAAATGATAAAATGTAGCTGAAAATCGGTCTGGGCAGGAAGGGGGTAAAATTGCCCAGTAGGCAAGGTTAAAAGTATTTACATTCAACTTTGTACTTTAGTTTTGAATTGCATGGGAAAGTGTTAAGGCTCTGTTAGTTTTTTATTGCCTTTTCTGTCCCTGATTGGAAAATTAATCCTCCGTATACTGGTGACCATTATCTTATGTACAGAAAGTGATTGCAAATGCAAAATGTTATACTTCTAATGTGAGCACCTGTTATGGTGAGGGGATTACTGTCTAAGGCAGGCCATACATGGAGAAAATTTATTTCCTGCAACCACGGGTTGGTAGCATCCCTGGTCTTAGAATTTTTATTCTCTTTACACATGTAATATAGAGTTATAGAGAACCTTAAACTATTGTTTACTGTCTACTCTTTTTCCTTTAGGAGCAGTAAAGAAAGATAATAATGTTAATCAATGTCTGAAGTTATTTAATGCATAATGAGAATCTTCTTGGTTTAAATTACAGGTAATTTATGGGTAATTAAAACAGAATTTCAAATGTATTATGTTAGCCATAATATAGAACCACAAAATGCATAATGTGACACTTTAATAATTAAAGCAATACAGTTTTCTTCTGGGACCAATATCTTGATGTTGTTTAGTTTATAATGATCAAAGGTCCCAAATTGTATAGGTAGATTCCAGATTGTTCTCCAGTGGGATAACTAGGAATGTAAAACACTCAGGGACCCTTGAGTACCTTGAGAAGAGCAATGATGCAGCATGCATAGTACGCTGTAATAATGGGTGTGACCACAAAATATGCTTTAATAAATGTGTTACAAGTGAAAGTCTCAGATATATACAGTCTACAGTTTATGTAAACCTCAACACAATAGTTAAAAAAGAGAAGGGTAAGAGCAGAAAGAGAAGGAGACCATGGAGAAGGAGAAGAAGGAGAGGGAGAAAGAGAAGGGGAAGAAGGAGAAGGAGAAGGAAAAGAAGAGAAGGAGAAGGAGAAGTAGGAGATGGAGGAGAGGGAGAAGGGGAAGGGGAAGGAGAATGAGGAGAAGAAGGAGGAGGTGAGGGAGAAAGAGAAGGGGAAGAAGTAGAAGGAGAAAGAGGAGAAGAAGGAGCCGGAGAAGGGGAAGGGGAAGGAGAAGGAAGAGAAGAAGGAGAGAGAGAAAGAGAAGGGAAAGGAGAAGGAGAAGAAGAAGGAGGAGTGGAAGGAGAGTGAGAGAAGGGGAAGGAGAATGAGGAGAAGGAGAAGGAGAAGAGGAAGGGGAAGAGGAAGAAGAAGAAGACGAAGAAGGCCAGCCACTGTTGTGACAATGAATACTTTGGTCATAAGCAAGGCTGGTGCTAGACTATTTTGTGCCCTAGGCAAGACCAGCTACTTGCGCCAATTTTGAAAAAAAAAAAAAAAAAAAATTACTTTCTGCTATAAAGCACATCCAATAAAAACATAATAAAAAAATTAAATTCCCTCATCAATTTAGGCCAATATGTATTCTGCTACATATTTTTGATAAAAAAAAATGTCAGTTTATATATATTCAGTGATGCTTGAATGACATCTGTTGGAGATTTGTGGGGCTTACTTTGCAGAGACTGCACATGCGCAAGCATGTTCCGTGTTGTGGGCGTTTGGTTTACCCTGTTGGATTAGGTCACCAGGTCCTCATATATTGCTACGTGTTCGGGAAGCATTCAATGTGGGGTGGACCGACACCTGGGGCTCCGCCCCATTTAGGCAATCAGGTGCTTGATGATGTGGGCGATTTCGTCGGGTGTACGGCCGGCCCTGACATCCGATGACATGACGGCTCTGCCTGGCGTTTCCTGTATGACGCACACACTGATGCATGGAAATGACGTGGCAAGGGCATTCCCTCTGCTGTGGGATGCCACTACGTAATGCATCCACGTGGACACTATTTGGGCAGAGGGGGCTTAAGGGGAGAGACCTAGCGGCAACCGCCATTAGGCTGAGGACAACCACACACATTGTGCATGCTGGACAAGGTAGGACAATGAAAGACGAGCTGATTACATGCTATATCAAGGGACTTTTGTGAGATGGCTTTACATTGTTATTTATTTTCTAGAGTATGTACACCCCAAGTTGGATTAGTTGACCTATACAAAAACTTGCTAGTGCTTGCAAACCCCCTGAGAGAGACACAATGGTGAGGTTGCTCAGCATCTATTTCTAAGTTTTTAAGGCTGTAATTCAGCACATGGATGGAAACACAGACTCTGAAAGGTAATTTTAATGTCTTAACCACTTGCCAACCAGCCGCCGCCTATATACAGCGGCAGGTCGGTAGGTAGGAGCAATCCTGGGGGGCGCGTGCAAGCTGCCGGAGGTGCACACACGCGCCCACTCACCAGTGGGGAACCTGATCCATGGAGCCAGCGGCCACGATTGCAGCCGGGCACCAGCAATCGCTCCCTGTGAAGAGAGAACAGCAGTCTGCTGTTGTAAACACAACAGACCGTTGTTCTATCAGGAATTAATACAGAACTCCTGTGTTCCTCCTATTTAGGAATACAGGTCTCTGTATTGATTTCAAAAGCCCATCCCCCCTACAGGTAGAAAACACCCCCTACGTTCACATTAAACCCTTTGATCGACCCTGGGTTAACCCCTTCCCTGCCAGTGTCATTAATACAGTAACAGTGCATATTTTTAGCACTGATTACTGTGGTAATGTCACTGGTCCCCCCAAAAGTCAGTTAGGGGTCCAATCTGTCTGCTGCAATGTGGGAGTCCCGCTAAAAATTGATGATTGATGCCATTACTAGTAGAAAAAACAAATTAAAATGACATAAATCTTTCCCCTAGTTTGCAGATGCAATAACTTTTGCGCAAACCAATGAAAATACGTTTATTGGGATTTTTTTTTACCAAAAATATGTAGCAGAATACAAGTCGGCCTAAAATAATGAAAAAAATAGATTTTAAATTTTTTGTTTGGGAATGTTATAAAGAAAGTGAAAAATATTGTTTTTTGTTTTTTTTTTTCAGAATTGTCGCTCTTTTTTCGTTTATAGCGCAAAAAAAAAAAAAAGAAAGCTCTATTTGTGGGAAAAAAAGAATATCAATTTTATTTGGGTACAGCATCACACGACCGCGCAAATGTCCGTTAAAATAATGCAGTGCCGAATAACAAAAAATGGCCTGCTCATTAAGGGGGGAAATCTTCAGAAGTGGTTAAGCACAGGATATTTGTCTTATGTGCTAAATATGACTTTACCTGCTGTATATTTCATGGTCTCTTTCCGACTTTTTTTTAGGATCTGATACACACCTTTAAAATAAGAAATACCTTCATCTGTTTGAATATACCTACCTATATACAGCCATACCAATGACATTGTTTTGGATTTGGATCAAACAGATGATAGAATGGGAGAGTCATTGCACAGTAAGTGCCTTTCTCAGAGGTTTATATGTCTAGATGGTAGACTATATAATAGATAGATATATTTTTTTAATTTATAATATTCCAGGGTGGTTGTCCCTCATATGACGTCACTCCCAGGGAGTTTTGTTGTGCATGTGTTGTTGCCATTAGAGGTGGGTCCTACTGTGTCTGACACCAGTCCAAATATATGCTTTGTACAGAATTGAATTATACTATTGTACTTCTATATGATTGTATATAATGTTGTTTTTTTCCATAGATGAGTACTATGTGGTCTTTATAGCCTTGATGAAGCAACTGGCGAAACGTGTTGGGTTGGCATTTGAAGACCCAATGTATACTAGTGCTCATCATTTGGTTACAATTTTTCAATGCAGGAAACTGCTTTATGTTTTTTTTTTATACAAATGGATGTGTTTGCACCTATGTTTGTTTTTTTTTAAATGTGATATAAATAAAACTTGTACATTTTATCAATATTATGTATGCTCCTCTTTCTGGCCCACACAGTCCAATATTGTTCGTTTTCTTCTTTTACTTGAATGCACTTTATTGAAATACTCTATAAATAACACTTTTAGAGAAAGTTTGTAAACAGAGACTTTATATACTTATTTCATAGTCGATTTTTGCACTTTATGTACAGTATCTCACAAAAGTGAGTACACCCCTTACATTTTTATAACTATTTTATTATATCTTTTCATGCGACAACATTGAAGAAATGACACTTCCGCTACAATGTAAAGTAGTGAGTGTACAGCTTGTATAACAGTGTCAGTTTGCAGTTTGCTGTCCCCTCAAAATTACTCAACACACAGCCATTAACGTCTAAACCGCTGGCAACAAAAGTAAGTACAACCCTAAGTGAAAATGTCCAAATTGGGCCAATTTTCCCTCCTCGGTGTCATGTGACTCGTTAGTGTTACAAAGTCCCAGGTTTGAATGGGGAGCAGGTGTGTTAAATTCCCCTGGAAGACGTCAGTTCTGACGAAACGATCGTAGAGAAGGCGTGCTGACGTCACCACTGTGTGGCCGGAAGTTGGGCGGCGGCGGCTGTGATCCTGCTTGCTTTTTATCCTTCGACATATTGTGAGTGTTATTTCATTTATTTTCTCAATAAACTGTGCATACCATTGTAACGCTCCTGCGTTTTTGTATATAGGCTGGATTTGCAGCTGCAAAATCTCCACTCAGTAGTCATACAGAGATATGTTGAATACCAGATCCAACTCTCCAGGACTCATCACCGTGGGCCTGTCAGCTTCAACATACAGATATATACACACTCAATGAGATGTTCCTGGAGTGATAGGATGTATATGATAGTATGAAGGTGATGTGCTGAAGGGACAGGTGTGAACAGTGACAAGGATGGTAAGCACTTGATAGGTTTGTACAGGAGAGTTCAAGATGGTATTTAGGAATGCAGATAGGTTAGTATCGAGTATGTTAGTAGGTGGTGAGGACAGCAGATGACAAATACAGGATAGACTAACCCAGTGCAAGGATAGATAGTAGTAGACAGGAGAGCTAGCAATCTGTGCAGCAGTGCAGATGATAGATGGTAATAGTCTCAAGAGCTAGCAATCTATATGATAGTGCAGATGATAGGATAGTAGTAACAGTCCTTAATGCAAATAGTAGTAGTGTAAGTTATGGAGGTTTCCCCTGCGGGGTACTTATCACTATAGTATAGCAGTAGAAGGTCCGGTGATGAGGAAGTGATCCGGTAGCGAGATACAGGGATCAGTAGCGAGGTTCGGTTCTGAGGAAGTGATCCTGGTAGCGAGATACAGGGATCGTAGCGAGGTTCCACAGCGAGACACGCTTGTAAGCATATGAGCTTCAAGGCAGGTTGAACGAACATGCGAGTGAGAACGCCGGTGGTTGAAATAGCCGCTCTGCGGCGCTCAGTGATGACAGCATCGGTCTTAAAGGTGTATGCGCACCTACCAAAAGAGAATGGTGGGACGCATACATGAATGGAAAGTGGAATAAAGGGTACCAGAACATTACAGTACCCCCCCCCCCCCCTTAAGGCCGGCTCCTGAAGGCCTCTAGAGCTGGTTTTTCCGGGTATTTCGCATGAAAATTGTGAATCAATCTAGGGGCATGTATATCAGAGGTATCCAGCCAGGTATCATCTTGAGGTCCATAGTTCTTCCATCGTACTAGGTATTGGAGTCTTCTTCTGTGGATACGAGAATCCAGAATCTCCTTTATCTCAAATTCTTCTCCGCCTTCAACTTGTACAGGAGGTGGAGGTGGGATGGTAGGTCTTATTCCTTGGTTAGGAACATGTGGCTTCAATAGCGACACATGGAAGATAGGATGGATCTTGAGATCTGCTGGTAAGGTCAGCTGTTCTGCAGCTTTTCCGATTAGTTTCCTGATTGGGAAGGGTCCCAAGAATAAAGGCCCAAGCTTTTTGCTAGGGATCTTCAATCATAAATTTTTTGTTGATAGCAAAACGAGGTCCCCAATAGCATACTGAGGAGAAGGTCTTCTACGAAGGTCGTAGTACCTTTTTTGTTGACTATGAGCGTGTGATATGGTAGTATTGAGTAAACCCAAAGAGTCTTTTATTTGGGTGAGGTAATCTGAGGCTACTGGGTTACTCGATGGCAGGATGCGTGGTGGAAGAAGAGTGGGATGAAACCCATAGTTCAAGTAGAACGGACTTTGCTTCGTAGTACTGTGGGTTGCATTGTTGTAAGCGAATTCCGCTAGAGGAAGGAGATCCACCCAATCATCCTGCAGGTATGATGTGTAGCAGCGTAGATATTGCTCAATGCACTGGTTGACTCTTTCAGTCTGTCCTTTGGTCTGAGGATGGTAGGGAGAAGTGAGCTTTCGCTCAATGCGTAAAATTTGACAAAGTGCTTGCCAAAATTTAGAAATCAATTGTGAACCACGTCGGACAAAAGAGTCTTTGGAATTCCATGCAACTTGAACACATGTTTCATCAGTAGTTCCGATGTTTGTTTGGATGAAGGTAGTCTACAGATAGCGATGAAATGTGCCATCTTTGTCAAGTGGTCCACTGACACTAGGATGGTATTAAATCCTTTGGAAGGTGGTAGTTCTACTATGAAATCTAAAGAAACAACTTCCCATGGAACCTGGGGTATTGGTAAACTACAAAGCAGTCCAGATTGTTTTGTAGTGTCAATTTTGGACCTTGCACAGATGTCACATGAAGCAACAAATTTTTGTACAGACGTCTTCATATCAGGCCACCAAAATTGTCTGGTGAGCAAATTAAAGGTTTTCGTCATACCCATATGTCCTGCCATGGGCACATCATGCGATAACTCCAAGATCTTGGTGCGCATGGTAGGGGGTATATAAAGTTTGTCATTGTAATAAAGGAAGCCTTCTGCATCAGTATTTAGTTGTGGTGGAGGTGAATCCATTCCTATACTATGCAAAATCTCTTCCTTCAAGGATCGGACAACACCAATAATACGTTCATAGGGTATTATGGGAATGGAAGGGATTTCGGCGCAGTTATCTTCAGTTAGTCGTGATAGCGCATCCGCTTTTTTATTTTTATCTGCAGGCGTATAGGTCACTAAGAAATTAAATTAAAAAGAATAATGACCATCGTACCTGCCGGTGGGAAAGAGTCTTGTTAGTCTGGAGGTATTGAAGGTTTTTATGATCTGTATATATGAGTATTGGTAACTGGGTACCTTCGAGCAGATGTCGCCAATTCTCCAGTGCCAATTTTATGGCAAGCAACTCCTTTTCACCCACTGGGTAATTCACCTCTGGGCTGCTTAGTGATTTTGAAAAGAAAGCAACTGGGTGGAGTGATGAAGTGTTTGTTGGTCGTTGGGAGAGAACTGCTCCTACTGCCATATTTGACGCATCTACCTCTAGAATATATTGGAGGGATGGGTCTGGATGGCGTAGTATGGGAGCAGAAGTGAAGCTTGATTTTAACAAGCAGAAGGCTTGATTTGCCTCTTCTGACCATTTGAATGTTTTTTTTTATACTTGTCAGTTGTGTGAGAGGTCTCACAATGGCGGAAAAGTTCTTGATGAACTTCCTATAGAAGTTTGAGAATCCTAGGAATCGCTGTAGGGCCTTACGAGTTGTTGGTATAGGCCAGTCTAGGATACAGGATATCTTACTCATATCCATCTTAATTCAAGTTTTGGATATGAAATATCCTAGAAATAATATTTCTTCTTTATGAAATAGGCATTTTTTTAATTTCACGTATATACTGTGTGAGAGCAGTCTGGACAGCACAAGTCTTACATGTTTTATGTGTTCAGGCATAGATCGAGAATAGATAAGTATATCGTCTAGGTATACTACAACACAGACATCAAGTAAATCTCTAAAGATGTCGTTTATGAACCTCTGAAAAGCAGCGGGAGCATTACATAGCCCGAATGGCATCACAAGGTATTCGAATAGTCCGTATCTGGTTCTGAATGCTGTTTTCCACTCATCCCCGTCACGGATTCGGATTAGGTTGTATGCCCCTTTCAGGTCTAATTTGGTGATATAAGTAGCCCCACGCACTTGTTCAATAAGTTCAGGGATAAGCGGCAAAGGATAGTGATCCTTTATCGTAATCGTGTTTAATTGTCTATAATCGATAATAGGTCTGAGACTGGAATCCTTATTGCGGACAAAGAAAAGTCCTGCAGCAGTGGAAGAAGTAGAGGGTCTAATGAACCCTTTTGTCATATTCTCATCCAAGTATTCCTTGAGATGAGAAAGTTCATCCTGTGAAAGGGGATAAACATGACCGAAAGGCAATTTGCTGTTAGGGAGTAAATCGATTGTGCAATCGTAATCCCTATGGGGAGGCAACGCTTGAGCATTTTTCTCAAGGAACACTTCGGACAGATCCTGATAGCATAGTGGTGCAATTTCATCTGACACCACAGACAGAATCTTCCCATAAGATGGGAGGTTACACGTATTCTTACAATAGTGAGAAGGGAAAACCAAAGTCAGTTTTTTCCAATCTATGATTGGTTGGTGTGTGTGTAACCAGGGAAGTCCCAAAATAATAGGAAAATGGGGTGAGGATAGTATATCAAAAGTGATGGTCTCCACATGTGACTCGTTGGTAGTGGCAAGGAGTGCCTGTGTCTGGTTGGTGATTGGACCAGAAGACAGTGGAATACCATTAATGAAACTAACAGAAACGGACTTAGATTTTGAAATAATAGGCATTTTATTTAAGGTAACAAAGCATGTATCAATATAGTTTCCACAAGATCCAGTGTCGACCATAGCCTTGGTGGTGATCCTAGTTTGGTCCCACTGTAAAATTAAATGAACAAAAAGATAGGGGTTAGAGAAGGAAGTCGTTAATCCTCCCAGTAAGACATGTGAACACTCACCCTCTTTTTTGCGAACAAGGGGACAGGTGCTTATCAAATGATCCGAGGATGCGCAATACATGCAGAGATTTCTGGATGTTCTTCTAGCTCGTTCAGTAGTCGTTAAAGGTGGGCGTATGGTTCCTACATCCATTGGAGTAGGGTCAACGGCCGAAATCCGAGAAGGACTAGACAATGGCATTCCCATCTTTTCAGCCCTTCTTTCTCGCAATCATCTGTCGATGTTGATACTAAGTTGTATCAAGGCTTCCAAGGTGCCAGGTAAATCCGCTCGGGCGAGCTCGTCTTTAACAGCTTCCGATAACCCGAGTCTAAATTGAGTTCGCAAAGATGTGTCATTCCACCCTGAGTCAAGGGTCCATCTTTTGAACTCAGATACAAAGTCTTCTACAGGTCTCCTTCCTTGTTTCAAGGCCCTCAACTGCATATCAGCAGTACTCTGCCTATTGGGGTCATCGTATAAGCTGGTGAGTTCTGCTAAGAATAAAGAATAGGTGTTGAGAATCTGATCATTTTTCTCAAAGAGAGAGTCTGCCCAGGCCCGTGGATCACCCGTCAGGTATGAAATAACGGTACAGACTTTTATTTGATCAGTGGGATATGTACGAGGCTTTAAAGAGGAAGTAAACCCTCCTCAGGAAGTTGTACCTATAGGTAAGCCTATATTAAGGCTTACCTATAGGTACTGTAAATATCTCCTAAACATGCACCGTTTAGGAGATATTTACCTTTAATGCAGCCAGTGACGTCACTGGCGCATGCGCTCTGAAGGAACGGCAGATCGTGCCGTTCCTTCAGAGCCCCGTGCCGTGACCGTCGGCTCCCGCGCGCGTGCGCGGGAGTGACGTCACCGCGGCTCCGGCCAATCAGATGGCCGGATGCCGCGATCCCGGAAGACGGGCGACTATACATGTCGCCCGTCATACAGGTAAGCGGACGGCACGGCGGGGGCTCGTTCTAAGGTAAGTATTTCATAATGAGCTAGTATGCGATGCATACTAGCTCATTATGGGTTTCTCTTTCAGGATTTAAAGAAGAGGAAAAAAAAATCTCGGTGTACAACCTCTTTAACAAAAAAAGCAATTGACATGCGTTTTTGAATTCCCAAAATTTTTTTCGGTCGCCTGTAAATACCAGAGGAGGGTTTATTTTAGGTTCAGGAGGCTGAACAGCAGAGAGCTGGGTTACCTGCTGTGTTAGAGTCTGATTCTTTTCTTGCACGTCAGTCAGAGCAAGTATTAACGCTTTTACTTGTTGTGTTAATTGTGTCACTTGAGTGGGTAATTCTGCTGAATCCATTTTTAAGGTTCGTTCAATCTGTAATGTTCCTGCGTTTTTGTATATAGGCTGGATTTGCAGCTGCAAAATCTCCACTCAGTAGTCATACAGAGATATGTTGAATACCAGATCCAACTCTCCAGGACTCATCACCGTGGGCCTGTCAGCTTCAACATACAGATATATACACACTCAATGAGATGTTCCTGGAGTGATAGGATGTATATGATAGTATGAAGGTGATGTGCTGAAGGGACAGGTGTGAACAATGACAAGGATGGTAAGCACTTGATAGGTTTGTACAGGAGAGTTCAAGATGGTATTTAGGAATGCAGATAGGTTAGTATCGAGTATGTTAGTAGGTGGTGAGGACAGCAGATGACAAATACAGGATAGACTAACCCAGTGCAAGGATAGATAGTAGTAGACAGGAGAGCTAGCAATCTGTGCAGCAGTGCAGATGATAGATGGTAATAGTCTCAAGAGCTAGCAATCTATATGATAGTGCAGATGATAGGATAGTAGTAACAGTCCTTAATGCAAATAGTAGTAGTGTAAGTTATGGAGGTTTCCCCTGCGGGGTACTTATCACTATAGTATAGCAGTAGAAGGTCCGGTGATGAGGAAGTGATCCGGTAGCGAGATACAGGGATCAGTAGCGAGGTTCGGTTCTGAGGAAGTGATCCTGGTAGCGAGATACAGGGATCGTAGCGAGGTTCCACAGCGAGACACGCTTGTAAGCATATGAGCTTCAAGGCAGGTTGAACGAACATGTGAGTGAGAACGCCGGCGGTTGAAATAGCCGCTCTGCGGCGCTCAGTGATGACAGCATCGGTCTTAAAGGTGTATGCGCACCTACCAAAAGAGAATGGTGGGACGCATACATGAATGGAAAGTGGAATAAAGGGTACCAGAGGTACCAGAACATTACAACCATCTACACTATTGTGGCCCCACTCTTCTCTTACATATGTTTGCTGGGCTTTGATGAGGACGAGGTAGTTGGTGCTGTTCTTATTCCTGATTGCATTCGGTGGGAGAGGTGACTTACGCTGGAGCCGGCTCTGAGGCTAATTGGTGTATACCCATGCTTATAACCTGTATCCTTCTGGTAAGCGCATACCCCTTATGCATGCTTCACAGCGGTTGACCGAGTGCTCTCTGGTGGTGGACTTTCTTTAACTCGGAGTCTGTTGGAGGCTTCCTTGGACTATTACACTTGACCTTGATACTCTCTTATGAACTTGGACTGTACTCAATTTCCCATTGTTCATACATTTGCTTTATCATTTGTTAGCGCAGCTTTCCATTATATATTTGCCTCTAGTGTTTCCCACTACAGCTGCAGCTTCCACTATTATTGCTCCAGCGCGGTTATTTACATCTGCTGTTAAATTTGGTGTTATCGCTCTCACTCTCTTCAAGACCATACAGCGGTTTAACAGGACAGGTTCCACTCAGAACAGGCCTCGCCAAGGTTGACCAAAGAAGTTGAGTGCACGTGCTCAGCCTCTTATTCAGAGGTTGTCTTTGGGAAATAGACGTATGAGTGCTTCCAGCATTGCTGCAGAGGTTGAAGGGGTGGGGGGGTCAGCCTGTCAGTGCTCAGACCATATACGCTGCACACTGCATCAAATTAGTCTGCATGGCTGTCATCCCAGAAGGAAGCCTCTTCTAAAGATGATGCACAAGAAAGCCCGCAAACAGTTTGCTGAAGACAAGCAGACTAAGGACATGGATTACTGGAACCATGTCCTGTGGTCTGATGAGACCAAGATAAACTTATTTGGTTAAGATGGTGTCAAACATGTGTGGCAGCAACCAGTTGAGGAGTACAAAGACAAGTGTGTCTTGCCTACAGTCAAGCATGATGGTGGGAGTGTCATGGTCTGGGGCTGCATGAATGCTGCCGGCACTGGGGAGCTACAGTTCATTGAGGGAACCATGAATGCCAACATGTACTGTGACATACTGAAGCAGAGCATGATCCCCTCCCTTCGGAGACTAGGCTGCAGGGCAGTATTCTAACATGATAACAGCCCCAAACACACCTCCAAGATGACCACTGCCTTGCTAAAGAAGCTGAGGGTAAAGGTGATGGACTGGCAAACTATGTCTCCAGACCTAAATCCTATTGAGCATCTGTGGGGGCATCCTCAAATGGAAGGTGAAGGAGCGCAAAGTCTCTAACATCCACCAGCTCCGTGATGTCATCATGGAGGAGTGGAAGAGGACTCAAGTGGCAACCTTTGAAGCTCTGGTGAACTCCATGCCCAAGAGGGATAGGGCAGTGCTGAAAAATAATGGTGGCCAGACAAAATATTGACACTTTGGGCCCAATTTGGACATTGTCATTTAGGGTTGCCAGTGGTTTAGACATGAATGGCTGTGTGTTGAGTTATTTTGAGGGGACATCAAATTTACACTGTTATACAAGCTGTACCCTCACTACTTTACATTGTAGCAAAATGTAATTTCTTCAGTGTTGTCACATGAGAAGATATAATCAAATATTTACAAAAATGTAAGGGGTGCAAAATACTGTATATAATTGTTATGTATATCATATTGGTTGATGCACTTTACAATCGGTTGTGCACTTCTGATTTTTATTTTGTGCTACCAATTTCACAGGTATAAAAGTCCCCTTTTGCCCACACATACAATTTCTTTCTAAGCAAATATTTTGCAAGCAAAATTCCAACATCTTCCAGCAAAAACACCCAAACGAAAATCTCTCCCTATCCCCCCCCCCCCCCCCCCAAAAGTATAAATTCCTCAAAAAAAAATTGCCTAAGCACAAATTACCTCAAGCAAAATTCTCTCACCAAGCAAACATTTGCCTAGGGCCCTCAATAAAAAAATCTCCCCTTTCCCCCAATACAATCTTTCCTTACCAAAAATCCTCCCTCCCCCCAAAAAATATCACTCCCAACAATAAATGTGCTTGCTTCCAAGCAACAATTCCCCTACCTCATACCCCTCACAAAGACCACCCCTCCCTCATCTCTCGCTATAACAACCCACAGCACAAATTGCTCTATAGCTTGATCTTAGCGAGTACCACTTCTTAGAGCTCTGGTGCCCAGTCTGAGGCCCAAGCTCCCAGCAATCTGTATTGGGGGTGAAAGTATTTATTTTCAAAAGGGAAATAGCCTCTTATAACATATCCCAAGCCTCTTTCTGTTTTCTGTAGCATGTCTCCAGTGTCCAGCCAAACTTGTAATGTGTCAGTGCCTCATATAAAACCCACCATGAGCCAGAGCTGTAATCAGGAAGTGGGCAGGCAGAAGCTTTTTTATATTAAATGATAACATGGGTATTTAATTATGTAGGACATATGACAATTGAAGCCCATTAAAAAGCCGCTTCATAAAAAGTGAAACAATAGGTAGCAGTTTTACTTTCTAACCGATCTATTAAATGAATAGATCTATAAAAAAATGTATAATCCTAAATAAAATTCTGCATTGCTAACCAGCATATCTTTTAAGATACTTCTTGAATACTTCTTTATATTTTGCTAAATAAGTGTACTGCTGATGAATAAGTTGTATATCCTTCAATAAAGAGAATGCTTCAATATTGTGGTCTTTTATGTCAGCAAATTCTATAGGCAAAAATTTCACAAGCGTGCACTCCAGAGATTCAACTTTCAAAAGAAATAAATCAATAGTAAAGTACATGCTGCCATGGCATGTCTTTATGTAAAGAAACAACCAATCACGGTACTAGAACCTCCATGTACAGAAAGGTGTTTCCTCAAAGGTCTACACAATGTGAGTTGAAAAATGACTGTTACAAGAAAATCAATACTGCAGTGTTGGACTGGGCACATAGAAGCTATCTAAATCTGACTTTACATTGTAGATTTGCTTATAAATCTATTAGGTACAAAAGAAAAGAGGCTAAGTAGAAGATAAAGCTAGAAAAGGGTGCTGCCTCTGCTTTGGGGGAATATAAAACATCCGGGGGAAATAATATATAGGATAATCATACAAAAAAAATAACGAATAATAAACATTATTAGTCTATATCTAAGATATTTTAATACAGAGTAAATGTACTTTTGGAATGCAACTTTTTTTTTACAAGTATCCTATCAATTTTTTATATTTAGTATGACATTTTCAATACACACTCTCAAACATACAAAATTTTCTTTTGCAGGTATGAAGATATTACCATTGTTAAGCGTAATTTACCCTACATAAATGATGACTTTAGCCTTTCACAATACTAATAAAAATGTTAACTGTAAACACCAATTAGAGATGTCACTTTACTTTCTCCAAGTCATTCTATCCACTCGGTGGCAGGCAACTTTTTGTCCCAATTGCAGCTGTTGCTGTATCAGCTAATTTTTGTAGCACAAAAAAACATGGTACAAAAAGTATGCTACTGTTACAAGTCCACTAGCTAATGCTGATACTAGTCTAAAAAAGTCTCATTTTCAGCCTTCCCGCTAGTGCTACTGTCACGGTCTAGCCTGCAGATTTCCGTTTGTGCTTTTCTTGCCTCCTTGCTGCAGTGGTTCTACTATATCTGTCATTTCATTCACATGTACTGTTGGCTTTTCAGCTCATCTATGGACATCACCTGCTCTTCTGTGGATTTATATCCTTTCCCCTTTGTTTACTTCCTATGTCACCTCCTGGATTGCTTCCCTATATATACAGGTGCTCAGTGCAGAGCTCCTTGCCTGAGCAACTTTCCAGTTCTCTGACCTTCCATTTGCTACTACTCATGTATCCTGTGTCTGACTACCTGTGTACTGATCCCAACTTCATCTAATAATGGTGCTTGTGCCTCTGCTCATCCTGACCTTGGCTCATCTCCTGGATTTCCACTTGTCAACTGCTTTGCACAGGTGAGCAGTCTCTGCATCCTTAACTATGGGCGTACCTGGGGGCCGGGACCTGGTTTCAGCTTGCTGCACATCCATCTCCATCATCAGGGGATCTGGTGAAGAAGAAGGCTGGAGCTTTGACTTTCTGCCCTGGGAAACCCAGTTGTGGATCCACAAGGGCTCACTACAACAGACGCTTGACATCAACATCAACATTATTTCTGTAACTGGGGGGGTTGATTCAGGTCAAAAATACAAGAAGTATCTTTTTCTATCATGTACTTTCTAGTTACAGAAAATATCAGGAACAGGGATATGCTTAATTTTATGTTGAGTCAGAACAGAGATTGGTATCCTTAATGAAGTGGATAATTGCATTTTAAGTTAAGAATTATCTTCTAAACCATTAGAAATGACAGTGTTTTATAATCAAAGTGAGCTTAATATCATAAATAACATCCAAATCTATATAAAAATCAATACAGCAAAATATTATATTAACAATTATTAGGAGAATTTGCAGAAAGCTTGCTTGATGTGATTGTAGCCACATTAGTGCACTTGTGACAGAAACAATCGACTACTGTCTGTGATCCTTTTTTTTTGCACTAACATACAGTTTTTCAGGACAAGCTGTAGATGTATGTCTCCTTCATCAAGGTCCAAGCAGTAGTGATTCACAAAAGTTGAATTAACAAAAAAACACAATCTCTGAGGAAAATGGAAAAAAAAGAGAAAACCAAACACACACAAACAAATGTACATGGCAATGGTATAAAAACTAGCATAGTTAGTGAGATAAGACAGAGGGAGAGCTATAGACAGTATTTTGGAGTGAAACTAAAAAAATTTGCATGGACATACCATTAAGGAACATAAACAAGATTTTATTGCTCTATCGATGATATTTTTATCATATGGACAGAAGGCGAAGAAAATCTAAAACAGTTTTACTCATTGATTAACACTATTCACTCATCTATCAAACTAAAAATGTTTTTTTCTAACACACGTCAATTTTTTAGACACCACAGTATACATCAGGGATGACAAACTTCACACTTCGATACACAGGAAATTGAATGAAAGATGCAACTATCTCCACAGTTCTAGTTTTCGCCCTCAACACACTAAACAGGCCATCATACACAGCCAGGCCATCAGATATAACCGAATATGTTAAGAGCGAGAAGACAGAGATAAACATCCCAGAACACTAGCAGACTCCTTCCATAAAAAAAAAGGTTAGAAAGACAAAAACCATCAACAACAGCATAAACACGACCTCGAAAACCTGAAGAGAAAATCTCCTCCAATACAAAGAGAAAAAACAAATAACTGTGTACCTGTAGACAATAAAAGATCTACAAACCATCATAACAGAGGATGAAACTCTGAAAGAAATATTCCAACAACCCCCAATACTGGCTTTCAGGCAACCACCAAACCTCAGACATAAACTAATAAGCAGGAAAAACTATTTTGATCATGAAGTCACAAATAATGAAAGCAAACCCTTTAATAAAACATGCTGTAAACTGTGCCACCAGATCAATCCATCTATGAACAGGGATAGCGTCCATGATGATGCTGGGTTAAAATTCTTGGCGCACCTCTAGTCGGTAGGGTGACTCTTTAGGGGGCCCTGTCATCTCTCTTTCTGCTGATAGGTACCCTGGGCCTTGAGGGATCCTTCAGTAGTGCCAAAAGATTGTTTTTGTACTGCAAAGTCTTCTTTCCTCATGAAGCCTCAGGGTCACATCTCCCCCACTGACCCCCTCATGGAGGTGTCAGCTCCCTCAGAACCCAAGCTTCCTATGGTTGCACTGACAGCGGTTCTGCAGCCCTTAGTGTCCCGGGTGAAAGTGGCGTGTGGGCAAGACCCAGGAGGAAGCGTCCCTCTCCTTTCCCTGCTCAGGCTGTCTCATCTAATACTGAGCCTGTTGTCACTGTGGAATGCGGCCCGGGGACTTAATATCACATCCCCTGATCCATCCGATAGTGAGGATGATTCCTCCATGGTTGCAGCAGAGAATGAAAAACCACTGGCAAACGCACTTATTACTGCAGTGCCTGAGACTTTAAAAATGGAGGATGCGGCTGATAAAGCCAATGATGTGGCTGTGTCGTTTGGTATGCACAAGTAGCATCATACTCCAAAGATGTTTCCTTATGTGCCTTATTTTTACAGGTTTTCCTGTAAGGAATGGGAACAACCAAAAATACTCTTTGTGGTCCCCAAACGTTTTGCTGTACGTTACCCTTTTGAGGAGTCACTTTTAAAATTGGGCTAGTCCACCAGTGGTGGACCCTCCTGTTTCCAGGTTGAATAAAGCAACAATGATCCCAGTAGAGGAATCCCTGTCCTTTAAGGACCCGGCTGATAAGAAAGTGGAGGCTGTTGCACGCAGCATGTTTACTATGGCTGGTTTGGCATTGCAGCTAGTCTTTGCCTCAGCCCTGGTGGCTCAGACCCTAACTGAACGGGCCAAGCTTTGGCTCCAGGGCCTGGGGGGTGAACAGGTCCCCGCTGCTTATGTTGATTTAGCGGACCAGTTGGTCCATGGGCTGCAGTTTATTTGTGATGAAGCTTTGGATACAGCTCCCGTGCTGTCCAAACTTTCTGTTTCAGTGGTGGTGATTAGGTGCGTGCTGTGACTTAAGAATTGGTCCGCAGACCAAGCCTCTAAGAAAGCTCTCATTGATCTGCCCTTTCAAGGTGATTGCTTGTTCGGGGCTAACCTGGATAACATCCAATATTTAAAAAAGGACCAAGATATATCCCGGGTAACTATAGACCTGTCAGCCTAACATCTGTAGTCTGCAAGATTTTGGAGGGGATGTTAAGAGACTACATACAAGACTTTAGTAATGAAAACGGTATTATAAGTAGTAATCAGTATGGATTCATGAAAAATTGTTCTTGCCAGACCAATCTATTAACCTTCTACGATTAAGTGAGTTGCCATCTAGACAAAGGAAAGCCTATGGATGTGGTGTATCTCGACTTTGCAAAAGCATTTGACACAGTTCCCCACAAACGCTTACTGTACAAACTAAGGAAGGTAGGTATGGACCATAAGGTGAGTACCTGGTTAGAGAACTGGCTCCAGGGGAGAGTCCAGAGGGTGGTGATTAATGGGGAGAGCTCGGATTAGGTGGGTGTGGAAAATGGGGTCCCCCAAGGTTCTGTCCTGGGACCAATCCTGTTTAATTTATTCATAAACAACCTAAAGGAGGGGATATCCAGCACAATCTCGGTATTTGCAAATGATACTAAACTAAGCATGCCAAAATCTTCTATGCAGGATGTGGAAACCATACAAGCAGACCTGAACAAAATAATGGGGTGGGCAACTACATGGCAGATGATGTTTGATGTTAAAAAATGTAAAGTAATGCACTTAGGCGTCAGAAACACGAAAGCAAGCTACTCACTAGGGGGGAACCTCTGGGTGAATCTAAGATGGAAAAGGACCTGGGGGTACTAGTGTACAACAAGCTTGGCAGTGGCATGCAATGCCACGCCGCTGCAAGCAAAGCAACAAAATACTGGCATGCATAAAAAAGGGGATTCACTCCAGAAATAAGGAGATTATTCTCCCACTCTACAAGACTCTGGTCTGGCCACATCTGGAGTATTCCGTCCAGTTCTGGGCAGCACCGGTCCTCAGAAGGGATGTGCTGGAGCTGGACAGAGTCCAAAGAAGGACAACAAAAATAATTAGGGGAATGGAGGACATCAGCTATGAGGAAATACTACAGGCATGGACCTTTTTCCCTCTGGAGAAGAGACGCTTGAGGGGGGATATGATATCAATGTACAAATACTGTACTAGTGATGACCCTAGCATAGGGAACAAACTATTCAGAGAAAGGGAATACAATAAGACACGTGGCCACTTACTAAAACTAGAGGAAAAACGGTTTAACCTTAAAATACGTAATGGGTTCTTTACTGTCAGAGCAGTAAGGATGTGGAATTCTCTTCCACAAGCAGTGGTATCAGCAGGGAGCATCGATAGTTTAAAAAAACTATTAAATGGGCACATTAAAGACCACAACATACAGGGGTATACAATGTACAGTTAACAGCAAACACACACACATCATGGTTTGAACTGGATGGACTGATGTCTTTTTTCAACCTCACAAACTATGTAACTATGTAAGTATGTAACGGGGGGAAGAGTACCTTCCTTCCACAGTCAAGAAAAGGGAAGGAGCCTCGTGCTGATGAAGGCCCTCCTTCTCAGCCCATAGAAAATTATTTTGTGCTTCTGGGACGGAGAATAAGGGAAATAGGTTTTTAAATCTTCCCCGGGAGGTTCCAAGCAACCTTGGTCTGGTAAACTTAGAGCTAGTTTCCCCGGACCAGCAGACAAGATTCCTTCAGCATGAAGGTCTGCCCTCACCCATTATTGGGGTGGGGGGACATCTTCGCTGGTTTCCGGCCCGTGGACTTCTTTGGTGAGCGTCAAGGAGATCCACTAAATGTTTCTTTTGGGGTACCCAGAAAGCGGGACAAAGCTTGCCTTTTTCAGGTTTTTTTTAGGTCCTGATCTCCTTGTGTCGATTTATTCCTGCAAAGGTTCAGGTGATGTCTGAACTACCTAAGGTTCCCCCCATCCCTGTCTAGGGAATTGATTTACCTAGGTCTGATTCTATTTCTGACAAGGGTGATCCTTCCTTTGCCCAAACTTCAGGGACCACTGGCTATGATTCACTGGCTGCTGTCACACAGATAATTCCCTCTCCCATTTTGCATAAAGGTTCTGAGTCTGGTGGTAGCCACGTTCAAGACAGTTCTGTCTTACATGCAGCTCCTTTAGCAAGTTTGGCACAACAGGAAGATACAGACTAAAATGAAATGTAATAAATACTAAAACTAGCAATGTCCAGCATAAATCACATCCACAAAAAATGAAATGTAATAAATACACAAACTAGCAATGTCCAGCATGAATCACATTCAGCAGCGCTTAATATGTATTCAACATATCCTGATCATATAGTCCTCATGTATGAGGGTTATACCGCCAAAACAGTCTCTTAATAGAACAAGCCAGTTATTCCTCAAATATTCGGTGTTCCCGGTGTTCTGAAATACTTAATCCGGTATATGCCTTCGCCACACCATTAGTGACCCCTTAAGAGTGGGCACTCACCAGAAATAACATGAGAATGCGCCTGTAAGCATTGGTTACTTGGACCCTTGATACTCCTGACCACCTCTGCTCTCACCAGAAGGACTCCGCTTACCAGTCTTAGTCAGGGATCAGCTCATAACCATAAAGGATAGGAAAGATAGGAGGCACAATAGTGTGATACCATTTCAAAGAAGCTTTATTTAGTACCCACACTTTCACATAAAAAACCCCCACATCCAAAAAAAAAAAAAAAAAAAAAAAAAAAAAAAATAAAAAAAAAAAAAAAAAAAAAAAAAAAAAACCCCCACATCCAATATGCTTACATCAAGATAGAAGTATTCAAGCTTGTAATTAGTAATCACGATGTAATGGCCTGCTCACCATTCCTACACGGGATCTGACCGTGTGGTTGTGGGTAAGCTCCGGAATTCGACCAAAACCTCGGTGACCACCAGGGAAACAGCGTGCCTGTGTGCTGACGCATTTCGTCGTGTGCGACTTCAACAGAGGACCTGCGTAGCTGCGATCAGCAAAACTTTTATGATATTTTATACTGAGTCTGGTTGTGTGGTTTTTATTCTCGGATTTTAAGCGCTGGGCGAGTGTTTGACAATTCCTTTGTGTATTTCAACCACTTTTATTACAGGAAGATACAGACGTTTGTGGTGAGGTCACAGGGTCCTCTGACAGACGCCGCAGGCATCCAAAGGCCAAGGTAAGGAGAGTATCATCCTCAGCTGAGGCTTCTTCCGCAGCTCCTGCGATGAATCAAGAGCAACTGTCTTCCAATCATCCTGGTGGCTGTAAACATCCCTTGGGGGCTTCCTCTCAGAGAAGACCAGTTGTCTCAAGGGCTGATCTACCATCCTGCTTTACAGTCGCTAGTTTTAATGGCTTAGCTATTGAAAGTCAGGTACTGAGGAATAGAGGTCTGTCTGGATCAGTGATCCCTACTAAGGTGAAGGTGAGGAAGTCGTCTTCCTGCAAGATATACCATAGTACCTGGAAAGCGTACATTTCTTGGTGTGAGTTGATTGGTGCTTATCCTCGATCCTTTTCTGTGGCTTGGATCTTAACCTTTCTTCAACTGGGTTTTGTTTAGAAGTTGGCCTCAAGGACCTCAAGAGTATCATCAAGGGCCAGGTGTCTGCCCTGGCAATCTTCTTTTAGCGACCCCTAGCCACACATTCTTTAGTTCATACCTTCATTCAGGGGCTTCAACATGTGGCTCCCCCTGTACGGTCTCTTTTGCCGCCATGGGATTTAAAGTTAGTGCTTTTGGTTCTCCAGAAGCCTCAATTTGAGAATATTCAGGCAATTTCCTTGCCTACGTTATCCCAAGGGTGATATTCTTGGTGGCTATTACCTCGGCCCGCAGAGTATCGGAATTGGTCCTATCGCAGTCCCTATTTAGTGGTCCATAGGGATAAAGTGGTTCTTCGCCCCTGTCCATCATTTCTGCCCAAAGTTGTCTCTTGAGTTTCATTTTAATGAGGACATTATGTTGCATTCCTTGTGTCCCAAGCCGGCTCATTCCAAGGAATTTTCTTTGCATACCTTGGATGTGGTTCGTGCGATTCGGGTGTATCTGGCAGCTACTGAGTCTTTTCAGGGGTCAGACTCACTTTTTTTGGTTACGGACGGACCTTGAAAAGGGCTGGCCGCTTCTTCGGCTACCGTCTCCAGATGGATCAGACAGACAGTGACTCAGGCCTATTCCATTAAAGGTCAGGTTCCACCTTTCCCTGTCACGTCACATTCTACTCGGGCGCTGAGTGCTTCTTGGGTCTTCTGTCATCATGCTTCAATATCGCAAGTTTGCAAGGCGGCCACTTGGTCGTCCGTGCATACCTTCACAAAATTCTATAAGGTAAATACTTTGCCATAGCCATATTTTACGGATGATTCTTTTGGCTGAAAAGTTTTGCAGGCTGCTGTTTAAGAGGGGCTGTTCCCCCTTAAGGGATGTTTTTTCTTTCTTTATTTTGCAGACGGGGCTCATGTGACCTGGTTAAGGGCTCTTATGTTTAGCTTTGGGTTATTTTTCCCACCCTTATTTTCTTTTTGGCACTTCTTTTGGATGTCCCACTAGTTATGATTTATGAAGCACTGTGTCGATGAATGAAAGAGAAAATGGGATTTTTGTACTTACCGTAAAATCCATTTCTTTGAGTTTCATCAACGGACACGCACCCACCCTTCTATGGAGTTCTGATACTTCTAATACGGCTTGCTACTTAACTGATTACCTAGAGCAGAGAGAGGGGGGTTATATACAAGCTGAGGACAACCAATAGGCGTAGCCAGGTGTTTTTTGTTCTGCATAGTCCTACTCCTGGAGGAGGCAATATAACTCACTAGTTATGATTTGTGGAGGGCTGTGTCCGTTGATGAACTCAGATAAATGTATTTTATGGTAAGTACAAAAATCCAATTGTTCTGGACCTTATTGTGTATTCCATCGCAGACAGATAAATCTGCCAGGGTGATAGGTCAGTGCCTGCATGGTGATGTTTACATAAACTACATCCTAAAATCACTGCTGATCTGTTTAAGGGAGCATAATGTATTGTTTCATGTATATGTAATATGTAAGTATGTGTAACAGCTCGCAATACTCCTCCAAAGCATTTAGAATGTTTCTTCAAAAGGCTGTCACCATCTTCATTCAGGTATCACCTAGTGTAAACATCTACATTCTGCAATCAAATCTGTTTCCTCTATGTCTGACTCATGAAAATTGTGGAGTCTGTGCAGTAACCCTTATGTTCTGGATTCTTTTTACACATCTCACACAGATTAGCCACCTGCTGCTGTCTCTCATCAGGTGTCGTTTGGAAAAAATGACAATGTTAAAGTCAAGGTGATCACTGGGGGAGGAAAGTCTATGAATAGTTCCATGCCTAGTGTATAAAGACTACTTTTTCAAAGTCCTGTGAAATGCATCTGCTTTCTTCTTGTAATTCTACATATCATCTTTATAGAGTGCACCTAGGCCCCTATTTCTATAAGAATGTGTGGTGGCCCACCTCTATTCTCTCTCTCTCTCTCTCTCTCTCTCTCTATATATATATATATATATATATATATATATATATATATATATATCCAAGATCAATACCTTTATCTAAGTGGCTTTACGCAGCCCACTTCCTTTGGCACAGGCTGTCATACACATGTTCCATGGGTATGTGTCACCATGCAACCTGCACTTACAGTACTTCTGGACTGAGCAGAGCTCAAACACCTTTACAAGAGTGTTGCTCCATCCAGGAAGAGGGACTGTCCACCACTACAGCAAAATAAAGAAATGACCCATGATATCATTGGGAAGATGGAGTTTTTTAGAATAACTATAGTGTTGCTGTATGTTGTGATATGGTAGGAATAAAGGTAAGTCTTCATTATTATTATTATTTTACCAAGTATTAAACTACTCACAAAGAAAACTATGCATCGGAAAAGGACATGACCCAGTGTGATAAGTTGACAATACACTATTTAAAAAGAGGCCAGAATATCCTCTCTACACCAAGATGGTACAGAATGCATGTATGTAAAAGGAAACTAAAAGACCATTTTTGCTCTGCACTAAAAATGTCTCAGTAGCAGTAAAAGCAAATGCTCTGTAGTTCAAAATAAAGAATCAATTTGAACTGCTTCTTCTGCTGTGTTCCTTCCCAGCCTGGCATTATTATTAAAAATACAAATGTGACAGTTTACATATGGTGTATGATGGAGTATAGTTCAGTATACGGTGGATATGGTGGAGATTTTTGCAGTGCCTCTCCACCTATTTCTTTAGCTGTAATCCGCAGGCCCACACCTGCACCTCTGGACCCGGCCTAAAGACAAATAGTGGTGGCACTGGCTCACTTCATCAAACCAGCCATGGTCTGCAGATATATGGACAGGCTAGGGTAGTAAGTGGAAAGACTAGGGTAGTAAATAGGCAAGCTAGGGTAGTATATAGACAGGCTAGGGTAGTAAATTAACAGGCTAGGGTAGAATATAGACAGGCTAGGGTAGTAAGTGGAAAGACTAGGGTAGTAAATAGGCAAGCTAGGGTAGTATATAGACAGGCTACGGTAGTAAATTAACAGGCTAGGGTGGAATGTAGACAGGCTAGGGTAGTATATGGACAGGTTAGGGTAGTATATAGACAGGCTAGGGTAGTAAATGGACAGGCTAGGGTAGTAAATATTGAGCAGTGAAGAGTGACAGCTCCCCGGGGGTATAGCATCCCCTGCAGCTGGTGCGGAGTTGAGGCTCGGAGGTGTGTGTGTGGGGGGAGGGAAGAGGAGACCGATACCTGTACATGTATCATTGGGGATCCTCTGTGGGAGATCATCAGCTGTCACTAACATCGTTCACTCAGTTGCCATTACCTGGGATGCTGGATCCACCATTTGCCCACCTAAACAGTGGCAGACACAGATATTCTCACAGCCGGAAGTCCCCTTTCCTTCTCAGGCTGTCCCTAACCCGCACAGCTGGCCAATGGGGAGGAGGCCCCTCTGGCGCCCCCCAAATGTGAGCTCTAGGTCACCGTCTACCTTGCTTATAGGTAGCACTGGCCCTGATAAAGAGGAGGCACCTCTGGCACCCCCAACTGATGTGCACTCTAGGCAGGCACCTACCTGCCTATAGGTAGCATCGGCACTGCATATGCATCTCCAATAAAATACCACCCTATATTCATCTCAGTGGGATGACATGCATCATAGTCATATCCTTCACTGTATGAGTTTGGTATCTACCATTCTCTATCCTTGATGCATTCATGTATTCAATATATGGAACCACTATCCACTCACATATGGTCCTCGATCTGAACACATGTATATCACACTGCAACCTCAGTGGTCTAAGTTAATGTGCTATCTGTGTCTTAGGGTAAATGAGGTACATCTAATCCTAAACTGCATGTCAGTATATGCTACAAAGAAGCCTCTTTATATCTGGGATGCAATGTTTTTGACTCAAGCTCTCTCTGTTGCCTCAGTGCTGCATTTTCCCAGGGCCTTGTTGGAAACCTACACATTTCAAAATACTAATGCATTATAAAACCTGGCATTGGTAGAAAAATAAATCATCCTTTGACTAAACAGGTTCTTATCCCCAGGCACACATTTGCATTAGATGGGGCACAAGAAGTGCTCATCACAGAATCTTCAAATTGGAGGTAGAGGGACAGGTACATAGATGAAATCTTTATTCTTTGAATGGGATCATGTAACCTGTTGAAAGAATTTGTGACACTTTGGAATCAAAATTTTTTAAATCTCAAATTCAATACATAATGGTGGGGTTTGAGTTTTAAACAAAAGGCAAAGTAAGCTAGTGATTGCACAGGATGTATGGGTCTCACTCTCCCTGCTCTGGATACTGCCTACATATTCTTTTGAATTATATATCACTTGTGTACCTGGCTGTTTTTGGTTGGATTCTGTTGTTGCGATGAAATAATAAAACATACTGTACATATTAGGGAAATATTAACTTTGGATATTAGGTTTAGAAACTTTATTACAAAAAGGACTGTAAAATGTCACTTTTGTATTTTTAATATTAACACTATGATAGGAAAAATTTTGATTTTTATTATAGCTTTGTGTGAAACATGTATATCTGAGCAAAAACTATTAAACAATTAACTAATAAAGATGCACTTTGGATATTGAATAGAATAGTTTCATGTTTCACTGTTTAAATTATCTCCATTTGATGGAATGCATGCTTCTTATCATGTTTATTTAATTAATACATTTATTTACCCCCATATGGGATAGCTATTGACATGTAGCTTGATGCTGATGTTTTAGCATTAGAAATTGTATGTGTATTAGCTGCAAGGCATCTGTTATGAATGTAAGATAGGTTAATAATATTGTTCCCATGTGCAATTTTATCTTCCTTAAATACCTCCCTTACAGTGTTCTAGCCCTTTCCATGCCCCATGCTGCCTGTATAAAAATGTGGGTGGAGCTGACATTGTAGGTCAAATAGGAAGGAATTGTCTAGTAGTGGATTAATGTAAGAAACTGCTTGACTTTGGACTTTTCTTCTTCATGGGGCCCTCAAATGATGGAGTAAGATAAAAAATGAGGGAGGAAGTAGACTTTGAACTGGAGCTCATTTACAGTTAAATGTTGTGTTTACCTAATATTATATTGCAGATTCCTCTGCTTGGGTATTGTGATTTTATTCCTTTTAATGTGTACAAATAATTTGGAAAGCTGGAGAAGTTCCAATCACCTAAATATTACCTCATTAGTGTCTTGCATGGAAGGGAATGTCTCAGTAGAACAGCCAATATAGAGTAATGGAAGAAGAGACGGAATAGCAGCCAGCTTAGAATGGGAGCAGAGGTGACTGGGTGATGGGAGACACTGAGTGAAGGGTGATCTTTATAGCCCTATATGCAGCCCCCCCCCCTAGGTGAATGGGCTATTTTAACACAGTTCTTACATATGGCATGAGGCTATACCTAGGACCTGTAATCAAGATAATTACAAGGCCTTTTGTATGGAAATGTGATGGTGCCTGTTCTTGCCCAAATGCTTAATATGATGTGGACCTGTATGTGTGAGGAGGAGCTGGTAGGAGGGCCTTGGTTATGCAATTTCTCTCCAGGAATGCCTTTAAAGTGGAGCTGGAACACTGCTGTACAACATGGCTTGTGTAGCATGTGCATAGTAAGAGTAAGCGCCCCTTATGTTGTAAGGCCCCTGGCTAGCCATGATGATCTCCAGTCAGTAGGGGGTGCTTGTGAGCATACTTTGATTATTCAATAGCTTAAGCAAATCTTCTTGCATTCGGTTCATGAACAGTTTTGCAAATCTTGCTTTAAATTCACAAACTTTGTGGCAAACTCCAATGAAGTCTAAGGAATGCAAATTTTGTTATTCAATTATGTTCATTTGTGAGGCTAAGAAGAGAGTTATTGTCAAGCAAAAACCATGGAAAAATGGGAACCACCATGGGAAACATACCACATACCCAATACCACACATTGACAATATGGCTTACATATAAATGTAGCAATATTCCCAGGCCTGGGGCTTGAGGTGGGTCTGCCATCAGTACTGGTAACACTTCCAACACATTCTCTGGAGTGGTCCCCTCTGACACTAGGCAGACCCCTAGGGACAGTCTACGACCTTTGTTTGCTTTCCTGGAACTGGACCCCTCTCTCTCTCCACTGGTTCTCGGCACACCAGATCCCCTCTGCAGCTCAGCTCCACACTCTTTGGATTCCCAGGCCGCCATCCGGGACACCCGCTTCCTCTAACAGGAGGAGAGACAGCCACACTCTCCCTCCTGGGAGTCTGCTTCCCGCCAAAGATGCTGCGTCATGCGTTCCTTCAGAACTTATACCCTTTCCCAGAATCCTCTGCGGCATATTCTGCCTTCTGGGCTAGATACAGGCCTGAGTGTGTCTCTGATTGGGTTTCCTCCACTGTCCAATTAGAATCCTCTCATGGAACCAGTGGGGAGACTCCCCTTTCAGCAGACACACCTGGGAGACATGACAGCCAGCTAAAATCATGGCCCGGCTGTTAGGTAGCCAAGGCCCACTATACTTTTACCTAGCACCTACCTGTAGGGTGCTACATAAATATAAGGATACATACACCACAATAGTTTTTAAGGGATACAGGAGAATGTATGTGTAGCTCAGCAGCCCATTTCTTCCTGGCCACACTGACTGTTTCCATCTTCCTGAATGCGATCAAGAACACAGGCAGAGGAAGTGGAGGAGATGACACTGATTGCCTGTTGCCACAGTCAATGGACTTTGCTCATCTTTAGCAATTTGGGGGCATATTAATTCCTACTGGCTTCCACTTAGGCCATGAGTAGCCCCACCTAGTACATAAACAAATGTGAGACAGATTGCAGGAGAGCCTGGGGTGTGCTGGGGACTGAGAGCAAGCTGGGGGGGGGGGGGGACTTAGGGTGGCCTGAGAACAGGGCAGATTTTAGAAAGAGCTCACAGAATGGCAAGGTGTGTACTTTTCTGCTGTTCCTGTGTTGTAGGCTACATAATAGAGATAACATGGCTATTGTGCTACAGGCAGGGACGAGCCTGTTGCTAGAGAGAGCTGCTGTACCTTGAGCCTTTGTTATCGACGGCAAGCAGTGCTGTGTGCTGTCCAGAGAAAAAATGTAGCAGAGCCACAAGAAGAGGATCACCAGGGGTGGCAGGCTTGAGAGAGAGGCTCATGGCCTTGTGGGCTTCTTTTCATCTAAACCTATCCACTAGTTAGTATCTCAAGGCCATCATCTGGTGAAAACCGCATCCATCTTGCCTGTGGGATCATTCACTGAATCCAGAGGGACATCATCGAAGTTCTTGTGTGGTGAGAGGCCTTTTGGCCACCATGGGGTGTTTTATTAGCTGATTTTAGCTGCCATTTTGTTGTTTTGAGGAGTTCTATTGAAAAGGATTGTGTTGCTCCTATATACTTTTCGATTACAAATACTCTTGCTGTAGGGAGTTCCAAGAACATTGCCCTTTTGGAAATTGTCTCTGTACTTCTTTGCAGTGTCAGAGTACATACCATTATGATAACTATTGTATGTTAGCATCATTCCCCCCATGCCTAGTGCATGTTATTGACCAGGTATTTCACAGGCAGTGATGGGAAATGATTGTTGTTTTTACCAAAAATTGTGTCATGTGATATTAAATCTGTATTGGCATTAAAACTGCTCTAAAACTAAATTCCTTTACAGGGCTTTGCTTATTCAATTAAACCCATTGTAAATCATTAGAGGTGTGTCAGTGTTTCTTGAGTCCATGTACATGGCAGATCATCACTTGATCAGAGCAGTAGGACCCAAAGATATCCAGTGGCTCCTCTTAAGGCGCTTTTCCACTGCATGGAACCGTACCGGTTCGGCACCCTTTTGTGCTTTTCCACTGCTGGTACCGCATGGTATAGGGTCGGAACGGTTCGGTACGGTACGGTATAGGTTTGCTTTTCCACTGCATGGAACCGAACAGTACGGTACGGTACGGCTCTGAAAAAACAGTACCTACTCGATTGTGGTTCCAACAGGTACCAAACTGGTACCATATCCCACAATCCTTGCATGCAGTCACTACTAGCCACTGATTGGTCAGAGAATCCCACCCACCCCATTATTATCCCACCCACTTAACTTTAGTACTGCTTTAGTGGAAAAGCAAACCTATACCGTACCGTACCGAACCGTTCCGACCCTATACCATGCGGTACCAGCAGTGGAAAAGCAAACCAGGCCAAGCAGGGCCGAGTAGAGCCGAGCCGGTACTAGCCGGTACTTGCAGTGGAAAAGTGCCATTAGAGTAGCGCTACATTTGCATAATACACAGACAGTAAGATCACATACACAGGAGGATAACTTACAAAAGTAATATTAGGCAGCAGGGCTCTTCCATGTAATAATCCATTTCATGTTGCAGGTTTACATTTTTATAAATAATAAAAAAGGAATTTACAGTTTTATATTAGTCAAGAATGGGTTACCCTCCTATTGAAATATCATTAATAAAACAAGTTTTTTCTTCTCTTTGCACTCACATTCCTTTTTTAACACAGAACATTCTAAGCTGTAAGTGTATTTCACCTATTCTGTAAGTCTAGACGAACTTTACAAAGTTTGGTAAAAGGAAAGTAAGAGAAAGACACAGAGTTCAGGGACTTCAGAAGATGAGAAACAGAGAGCTAGGAAAGCGGAGATAAGAAGAGGAGTTATGGCATCAGCAGAACAGATAGATAATTGTTTGAAGCCAGCCACAAGCTTGAGATTGCATTTCCAAGGTGAAAGGGACAATGCACACGAACAAAAATTTCCGGTGAAAATATATTTAATGGATGGCATTCATTTTGTAAAGCATTTTAGTTTTTGTTTAAAGATAAACTATTTTTAAACCATACTTGCAACACCATTCACTTTAGCTTAACATAATATTAAGGTGTTTCTGGTTTCTCATCTGAAAGCAGATCTAAAATGCAAAAACTCTATAGGCTCAATTATTGGAGCTATAACTATTTTTTTTGCCATAATGAATGTTATCTTCAACAACGAGAGTTGAAAGTACCACATGCCTGGAAATTTTATTTTTAAAAGTTTTGTATGGTAATGTAAATAAACAAACAAATAGTTTTTTAACACAAGAAGGTCCTACCCCATGAATGTAATCTTCAACAAAAAAGAGTTGAAAATACAGCGACTTTGGAAATTATCTTTCTAAGGCTACATTCACACCTGAGCGTAGCGTTTTCGCGCGTTTTTTGCCGCAATTTTACCACGATTTTTACCGCGATTTACAGGCGTTTTTTGTGCAGGCATTTTTAGATTGAATAGAGACCAATGGAAAACGCCTATAATCTGCTCAAAAAGAAGCTCATGTACTTTTTTGAGCGTTGGGCGTTTTGCTCACAGCGTCAAAACGCTCAGATGTGAACAGGGGCCATTGAAATGAATAGGATTTGTCTTGTTGGGCATTTTGAGAGCTGATCCTAGAGCAGAAAAACTCCCCAAAAACGCCCCAAAACGCCTACATGTGAACAGAGCCTAAAGTTTTGTATGTTATTGTAAATAGGAAAACACAATGGTTCTACTCCATATTGTGTTTTTTATCACAACCTGTAGCAGACTCTGTATTACCCCAGCAAACTAAAGCTGGCCATAGGCGGTTTGAATCTTGGCCAGTTCAGCAAGAACCAGCCGAGATTCGAAACATGTATGGGCAGGATAAATGTACTCAAGTTGATCGATTGATCGACTTGGGTACAACCAGCCTGTTGGATTTTACATGTGATTATTGCTAGCAGCTGCTATAGTCACTAGCAAAAATCACTGTGTTTTCCCGATGTGGAAGGCTTTCCCTGCCGTGAAAACACAACAGCTCCATGGTAGGGATTCCCCCAGCAACACTGAATGTTTCAGGAAAGAAAATCGCTCCCTCTATGGCCTGCCTAACTGTATTCATGTTGATGTTACAGAACTTAGAGTGCTTCTCCATATCAGAACAGTCAAGTCTTCATGACAGGCTTCAAAAGCTGTTGTCAAACTAGAAATCTAATAATTTGGTGAAAGTAGACCTTGAGATACACAGAGATGTCTCAGGCAGAGGATCATACTAAGTAGCAGCTTTCACTAACCACTTGCACTTGTTTGGCAAACACTAAACCACTGCGAATACTGACTTTTACATTTCGTCTTTCAACACGTAAACCTGTATGAATGTATTGTTGGAGATGTGGCTCAAATGTAGCTCTTCGAAGGACTCAGCTGCTTTCCAATTATTTTTTTTTAGGGCTTTTCTTGTCCAATTTGATTTACCAGCAATCCAAACACTTCATACAAGTCTGCTGTTTTTTTTCAGTGATGATGCTCTGGCCACAAACATAGACCATTGTGTAAATGAGAATAGGAGAACCCGCGCTATGGAGAAATTAAGGGGTTGAGCTGCAGCCTCCCTAAAATATAGCGTTGCTATATCAGTGTAAATATTGAAAGGGGATAGGGAACTGGCGCTGCAGCGCCAGTTCCCTATCCCCTTTCAATAAAGACCATTGTGTATTCCTCCAGTCATTACTTTCACCTAATGTGCACACAGGCACTTCTGGCTGCTCCCTTTCAGCCACATGGACTCCTAGGGAAGATGGGGTCTTGAGCCACAGTCATGATCATTCAGGGCAAAGGGGCTCTGGTAAGTCTGTTCTCCACACAATGTGAAACCCCTTAAATTAGAGAACATTTTGTTCGGCACTCCACTTAGACTTTACAAAAAACAGAATTAAAGCTTTAACAGGGGTCTAAACCTTCTCTTCTATATCCAAAACAACAACAACAAAAAAAAAATGCTGGATATTTTTTCACTTAAAACTTACATTTTTGCCTCTACATAAGTGTTCTTATATTGTAATAAAAGTTTGTATATTGTAATAAAACCTGAATATTGTGGTCAATAGAAAAAAATGAAACAGAAAGTCAGGTGTTGTCCTAGGCAATACCCGAGGTTGCAATCTAGTATCTCTCTGTAGCACCACACTTTAGTCCAGAGAGTATCTGCAGAAGGCCTGTGAGAACCTTCTGCCTTCTGTTGGTGACACAGAGATACACTTTAATCTCCTGCATCTAAATATATCAATGGTAAGTATAGGAAATATCTTGGCTACCTTACACAGCATATAATAGCTCAAAAAGGTGGAGTTTCACTGCTGACTAAACTGCCAGTTAGGTTGCAGGCACATATTATTGAAACAGAAAGTTTTATGTCCCACAAAAATCTTTTCCAAACTTTTTGAACTCAGCTCATTATATTTATCTCCTCTCAAACTTCACACTGACATTTTCCTTAGTAAGCTAGATCTTTAGACATTTGATTTTTTTTTTTACAAAATAATTACCTGAGCCCAATTTTATTTAGGCAAAATCCACTGCTAAGGTTAAGCACAGCCAAATACCTTTCAGGTAAAATAGGTCAAGCTGTCATCTCACCCAGCAATAATGTGAATATACCTTGAAAATAGCGGAAGCTGAACAAGCTGATGGCTGCAATTCACCATCTGTCTGATTCCACTTCTGTGTCTTATTACTGCCAAACTAATGATCCAAAGCCCATTTGTAAAATTACAAGTATGTGCTTTCTCATAAACCCTGTTATCTAGAAATACAAAAGCACTGATATAGCTCACTGTACTCTTGTGGATCACCTGGGAGTTCCATGACATGCAGTCACTGCAGAAGTTTAATTACAGAAACATTAATTACTGACTGCTTGGAAAAAATAAATGGGTCAAGAATGAAGGACAGAATAACTTATTTATCTGCCACAGAAAAAAAAGCATACTGTGTAGTAGTGATGCAAACAGTATTGGCAATGCAACAAGGTTAATTGCGCAGAATTTTCTCTGGGTGTCAAGGAATTTCCTTATACAATGCACATTTCCAACAGTCCTGATGTCTGTGATAGCTATGCATGCACTGGAAATTATTTTTTTGCAATAACAGTAAAGCATTCCCATGTTACATTCCCATGTTACAAGGCCACCCTGCTAATGTACAACAATAATTTGTCCTAGAAGAAGCAATTCAACTTCCTAAAGTTCAAGCAACGGACTTCATTCATATTGTCTTGCATAATAATTGCATTTTTTTCTCCAGCTGTTAACCATTTTATTTGCCATTTAGAATATAACCTTTGACAAATTAGGCCCTTTGTGATTACATTAGCCACCAGTAAGAAGCGATTCACTTTGAACGTAAAGTATGGGTGGAAAAATTGACAGAGTGGATGATGCTATACCATTCAAAAGAAACTTACTAAAAATATCCAGCCGTAAAGCTTTACACATTGTTGAGCTATTTTGATTAGGAAAATATCAAATACTTTCATAGGGTTTGGTTTAAATTTGTCCTAATGTAATATTTAAAGCTAAAGTTAAGGCAGATATAAAAGGCACAATTTAATATAGCTCTGTATTTTTTATACATCATTGTTTTTTATGCAAGCAGTGTACATACCTGAATTTGACTTGTCAATAACTCTTGTAGTCTATTGTACAGTCTTTACAACATAGGCTAGAGGGAGGGAGAAGCAGCACAAGGAGCTAGTCAGGTGTGCTGCAGTTGAAAGAGCCATGCTGATAGCAAAGGTGAGCAGAAGGACAGAGAGATGAGCCCATTAGCGTGCTGATTCTTTTTTATTGTTTAGTCATAGGGTGGGTGAGAGGAGAAGATCTATAAGTGAAAGTAAAACTGCAGCAGAGCAAAATCAGGTCTCCTCCCCTACTAGAGAGGGAAGAGCTGAGAAAACCTCAGAAGTAGGACAAAAATATTTTTTTTTGGCAGGTAAAACAGTTCCCATATACCATATATATTTAAATTGTTTATTTAGCCGATTGCCCAGAGTTTAGCTTTGAACATTACATTACCTCTCCTGCCAAGCTTCCACAGGCAGTTTCCTCCAGCAAGTTTTCCTTAATCCAGGCTCCCTCAGGCCCTCAGCTAAGCACATGCTGAGGCCTAACAGCAACAGCTATTAAAAAACACAGGCCTTTCCCCCTGGGGCCTTTCCCAGGGGGAAAGGCCCCAGGAGTAAAAGCCCTCAGAACAGACCATCCCAAACATTTATCTTCTCCCCAGCCACATCTCCTGGGTCTGTCTCCCAGGGATTGACAGAAGTCAGATAAATATTTAATAACCCAGTGGTTATCACTGGAAGCTTCTTCCAGAGGCAGGCAGGAACAATCAACCACCAAGCTTAGGGGGACCTGCCAAGACCTGAAAAATAAACTGCTTCTCACTTGGGTACAGCAGAGCCAAAAACGAAATTAAGCCAGCCTAGGGAAGGGGCGCTACACATGTCTGGTCATTTACTTTAACTTTTACATAATTTATTGGATTATACAGCATATAGCAGCAGCAACCCAGTATGATTGATTTCTACCCCAAAAGAAATGTGTAGTAGATAGTTTTTGCAAAACATTTTTTTTTTTAGTGTAGAAGTAATAATTAGGTATTGGAAGCAACAGAAGCATTGCAGCCAAAAATTATCGTAAGGTATATACTTTAAAATAAAAAAACTAAAGCTATCAATATCAATAAATTGCCAAACGGGCAAAACAAGTAACAGAGCATATCTTGTTATGATCTTCTATTCAGTAACACACAATAGCCGTGTACAAACCAAAATCCTCAAACTCACATTGCAGAGCTGAGGAGGTTGTTATGCCAGGATGCTTGAGAGGACGCAAGCAATTTGATTGGGACCCAAGGCAGCAATGCAAGACAGAGTGACGACTCAATTTTGTGTGAGAAAGAACAGTTATTATTAAACAGGATTTATATAGTGCCAATAGTTTGCACAGTGCTTTACAACATGAGGTCAGACAATACAGTCACAATACATTTCAATACATGAGGAATCAGAGCAGTGGCGTACCAACGGGGGTGCGGGGGGGTGGCCCGCTCCGGGTGCCACGCACTGGGGGGGGTGTCAGCCGGTGTCCTGCCCTGTGTGCTCTGTGCGAAGGCAGCTGCAGTGGCAGCCCCTTCAGTCCACGCTGCTCGTGGGGGGCGGAGCTGCGGTGGGAAGAAGGGGGCGGAGCCGCAGCGTGAAGAAGGGAAATTCGGAAAAAGAAAAACAATATTTTTCACTTTCTGCTATAAAACATTCCCCCCCCCCCCCCAAAAAAAAAGAAAAAAATGTAAACATCTAATTTTTTTTAGCAATTTAGGCCAATTTGTATTCTGCTACACATTTTTGGTAAAAAAAAATCCAAATAAGCGCATTTTGATTGGTTTGCGTGAAAGTTATCGCGTCTACAAACTAGGGGGAAGATTTATGTCATTTTTAATTCATTTATTTTTTTTACTAGTAACGGCAGCGATTTTTAGCGGGACTGCGACATTGCGGCGTACAGATCAAACCCCTAACTGACATTTTTGACACTTGGGGGACCAGTGATATTACTACAGTAATCAGTGCTAAAAATATGCACTGTTACTGTAATAATGACACTGGCAGGGAAGGGATTAACTCAGGGGCGATCAAAGAGTTAAGTGTATACCTAGGAGATGTTTTCTAACTGTGTGAGGATGTGAGGAAAGGGCTTCTGGAATCAACACAGAGACCTGTGATCCTAAATAGGAGGATCACAGGCACTCTGTGTTCATTCCAGAGAGAACAACGGTCTGCTGTGTTTACAACAGCAGACCGTCGTTCTCTCTGCACAGGGAGCGATCGCGGAAGCCCGGAGACAATTGCGGTCTCCAGCCCCATAGATCGGCTCCTCCTCTATCTAATGGGGGCACAAGGTGCGCCTTCTGCCCCTAGGAGCGCTCCCTGCAAATCGCCGTACTGGTATGGCGGTTCGTGCAGCCGAGCCAGCCTGCCGCAGTATATCTGCAGCAGGAGGTCGGCAAGTAGTTAAAGTGTTCCTAGTCAGTGAGCTTGCGCTGTTAGCCAAATCTTGATCTGCCCGTGGAACCAAAACCATCTTTTCTAAATCTACCCTGCTTTGTGAACACTCAATCTCCACCCAACTCTTAACTTCCTTATTATGCGTCCAATCTTCTATTCGCGCTGTAGAGATTGCCTAAAAGTATTTTTTAAAATCAGGTGCGGCTAACCCCCTAACCCTTTTCCCTTTGCTAATACTGCATAAGAAATTCTGGGACGCTTATGTACCCATATGTATTTTAATACCATTGCTCTCAATTTCCTGAAATAAACCTGGGGAAGGGTGATTGAGACCATTTGAAATATAAATATATAAGCTTGCGGAGAATGTTCATTTTTAATGCATTGATTTTGCCCAGCCATGAGAGGAAACATGTCTCAGGAAGTTCAACTGTTCCTTCACCCTATTAAGCATTGGAACATAATTACCCTTATACGAAGTCCCTAAAGATGTAGTTAATTTAATTCCCAAGTATCCCAATTCCTCTGTACACCAAACAAAGGGGAATTTAGGCTGTATTGCCTGCTGTTCTCTCTTTGGTATTGTAGTATTCAAAATTTCTGATTTAGCTATATTATTTTAAAGTTTGACAATTTCCTGTATCTCCCTTGTTCCTCCAGCACTATCGGTAATGTTAGCCTAGGGTTAGAAATAAAAAATAGTATATCATCCGCATATGTGGCCACCTTATACTCCCTATTCCCTACTCTCACCCCTCTAATCTAATATCTGCATTTTTACGAATTGCTGCTAACAGAGGGGATAGGTTTAAAGAAAACAACGTTGGGGAAAGGGGGCACCCTTGCCTGGTTCCATTGAATTGTTCGAAGAAGGGGGGTACAAACTGCCATTCACTCTTATTCTTGCCATTGGGTGATAATAAAAGGCAGAGATTCATCGTATCATCCTAGCACCAATGTCTCAAAGTTTCTAACATAAAGCCCCAATCGACCCTGTTGAAGGCCTTTTCGGCATCTATCGACAGTAGGGGCCCCCTTGTTTTTCACTTCATGGATCAAGAGTATTGAGTTAAGGCAGTTGTGCCTACCCTCCCAACCAGTCATAAAACCAACTTGATCATTCTGGATCCATCTTGGCAATAAAGGTTTTAATCTTTCTGCTATTTTTTGAGCGAAAATTTTTATATCTATATTTAAAAGAGAAACTGGTCTATAACTCATCGGTGCTACAGGGTCCTTCCCCTCCTTCAGAATAAGGGTTATTTTAGCAAGCAAGGACTTCTCTCTTAAGTTCTCCCCTTTTCCCAATGTTTTTAAGTATTCGCATAATTTGGGGACTAGGATTTTTTGGAACCTTTTATAATACAGAATCGAGTGCCCATCAGGACCCGGGCTCTTCATCAGGGCCATATTCTTTATCGCCCTAACCACTTCTTTCATGTGTGATCGGGACCTCTAGATCTTCTAACTAAGCTCTGGGTATGCTTGGGAGGTCAAGCTCCTGCAGATATTCCCGCATGGCCATATCTTCCTTTCCTCTCTCCCTACTTTCTTCTTTCTGTCTAACATTATAAAGGTGACTATAGTATGAGGGGAATACCCCAGCAATTTCTGGGGATGAGTGCACTATTTCCCCTTACTAGTTGTTAATTTTGGGAATATAGGATGCATTTTTCTCTTACTGCTTTTGCCAGCCATTTCCCAGATTTATTCTCCCATTGGTATTTTTCTTTCATGACTATATGAAATGTGCTTTTTGTCTCTTGTTCCATAAGTACTGCTAGCTCCCCTCTCTTCTCAATTAACTCTCGCTTCTCTGGGATACCTTTGGGTCTAGTCCATTGTTCCAGCGTGTTTTTATGCTGGATGGTTAGATGGTTCATCCTCTCCTTCTTTTCCTTTTGTTTTTGTGTCCCAATGCCTTATAATATCCCCCTTACATAAGCCATAAGCCTTATGAGACTCCCACAGGGTGGCTCGTGAGATCTCTGATGTGTCATTCAGTTTCAAAGCCACATCTCTAGATGCGACTGACGCTAATTCTAACTGCACTGCTACTGGAGCATGGTCGGAAAGTGTAATGGTCTTAATGGTCGCATCTTTAAGGGGGGCTAATAGTTGATGTTTTATTAACATATAATCAATCCTTGAGTAAGACCCATGTACTGAGGAGTAGCAAGTATAGTCTCTGAGCTCCGAATGTCTAATCCTCCAAGCATCCACCAACTGATACTCCCCCGGTAATCTCCTCATTTCGTTCTGCCTTTGTAGTGGAAGACGGGAAAAACCCGTTGATGAATCAATACGCAGGTCCAACCCCATATAAGCCTCCCTCCGCTACAATAGGCCTCCCTTCTTTAAATATCATCAGTCTTTTCAAAATTTTCCTCATGAGCTTATTTGGCTTTCTATTAGGGGAGTAAATATTTGCAAAGATACACTCCATGCTAAATAGTATACCCATAATAAACAAAAACCTCCTCTCAGGATCTGCCAGCTGCTCCTTTAGTGTAAACTATCAAATCCAATCGCCACTCCCCGTGAGTGGTTTGAAACCAAGTCACCATAAAACCACGTAGGGAAAAGGCGAGATAACACTTTGATCCCTGAGGCATGTGTCTCTTGAAGACAAACCACTCCAGCCCCATAGTGATGCAGTTCTTTAATTACCTTATGTATTTTGCTGGGGGTATTCAAGCCTCTTACATTAAATGACACTAGATTTATCAGGGCCATGGGCAGCCAAAGGAGCAGCTGTCACATCTTTTTCTTGGAGAGAAGTCCTGCTGGGGGAGGAGAGAGAGAGAGAAAAAAAAAAAACAACAACCCCATCCCATCACCCTTCCAAAGGAGGTTATCTCCTCAGAGGGCTGATCAATTGTCAAGATCTTGTTCAGTGTACGGATCTGGTGATGCACAACTAAGTGCCACCTCCTGTCCATACTTTACCAGGGGGCAATCATCCTAACGCTTTGACCCAACCCCACCCACTGGACCGACAAACTCTCCAATCCCCTCCCCCTGCTGCTGCCAACACGCTTTTTTATTTTCCGCCACAGCTTCTCATCTCCCGCTATACCAACCCCCACTGAGTCCCGCCTATAGAAGACAAAAGAAAGGAGCTTAGCAAAATGGCAAAGAGGAGGATCTGCATGAGTCTTTTAATACCAAATGTCATTGTATTCCCTCTTTCTTCTTCCCATTCTTCCCTTCCTTTCTCTCCCTCATTTTCCTACTCTCCCCTCCCACCTCCCCTTCCTCCCTCTACCCGAGACCACCATTCATCACTTAACATCATTGATGTATCTAGGATCTCTTCCTGTCCTGTAAGGAGTGGAGGTGATAGATTAAACTTACTACAAAATTCTCTCAGATCTTCTGAGCCTCCATTTTGTGCTTTAGGTCCCCCCTGAGGATTTCCTCCAGTACTTTTTGGCCAAGTTGCCCCCAGGCCGCTGGTCCTCCCAGCTGGAAGTTCTTCCGTTTTTGGACTTTGCTTTCCTGTCCCTGACCTCACTGAGGCCCCTTGTCTAGGGGTACCATGCCCCTCTTCCAACATACTAGTCACTGCTGACATGTAACGCTGGAAACCCCCCCCCCCCCAGTCTAGGGGCGGGTTGGGTCACTTTGTTAGCTTTATTTGATTTACCTCTCATCTTCAGCCTTAGACAGTCTCAGCTGAGGGATGGATGAATGGAAACATAAATACCTAAGCAGCCGTGGATAGCTAACCATTAGAGGTAAATGGCTAAGTAGCAGCATTGGACAGTTTACTGTTCAGCGAGAGCCTACAAAGGCCAAGAATAAACTCAGTCCTTTTCTTTTTTATGTCATGCAGCTCCAAATATCTTGCTTACATCAATTACCAGATAAGGGTCCTTCTCCAATATCCATTCCACAGTTCCCCAAGGAGGCACTTTAAAAAGCCCCTTTGTAGAGATACTCATATCCACTTTATGGAGTATGAAAGGGGGAACCACTGGCTAGAAGCAAGGGATGAAGCATATAGCTGAGCATATAGAGGGGAGGGCTACAAGGTGTGCAGCAATCAGATGCAGATTACAGTAACAATACAACCAAATGTTGGCAATTATAAAGGAACCATCTGTCTTCACTAGAGTCTTTACTTCTTAATCCAGATGCAGAGTCTGTCACTTTCCTCTTCTCCAAGGTACCCCCCAAGAAATGGAGCCAGGAGGAGAGTAATATGCTAGGATGGCTCAAGGGACTTCCGGATGATATCTCTCCTTCAGTGAGTTCCCTCAATCAGCCTTCTCTTACATCCCACTGAAAGCAGGCTTACCAATCACCAAGCACCAGTTCCTGGAGTAAGATTCGTCAAAACGCTATTATTCTGTCACGGCTTCCGCCGGTAGAGGCAGGAGGGGAGTCAGGAAGTCCAGGCATCAGTGGAGGCAGGAGGGGAGTCAGAGAGTCCGGGCATTGATGGAGGCATGAGGGGAGTCAAAAAGCCCAGGACACCCACCTGCTATACAATCAGACGGCCGGACGCTGTTTCCCTTCAGCGCAGTTCGCTGTACACTTGGGCGGCAGCGGGGGCTCAGATGGTGGCTTGCCTACTCCAGCGTGAGCATGAGCATTGTGTCACATCATAGCTCCTCCCCCCAGTGAGGGCTTTTTAAGTATGGGGCTGACTAGTGCATGTTTATGGAGATGGGGAAGATGCCAGAAGAGAGGGAGAGAACATGACATCACTTCTGCAGTTGGTTGTTGTTGGCCGACAAAATTCGTGTGCAGTCTTGAGAACTTTTCAACCAACAAAACAGCACCGGACAAAAGACGGCCGATCGTTCGGCCGACAATCGGTACGTGTGTACGGGGCTTAAGTCAGAAGGAAATCTGGGATAAAAAAGTCACAATGTATTTTTTCTCACTCATTATACAAGTTTGCACCACAGCTAAAAAGGCCATGCTTCAATTTCTAAAAGACTGAACAGGCATTTAGAATCAGGAAAAAATTGCCTTTTTTTTTTTTTTTTAGCACTGATGATTGAAATAGCATACAGTTTTGCACCACAGCTAAAAACACTTTTTTGAATAAGTTGCAATTTCTGAGAGCTTGAGCAGAGATTTAGAATCCTAAAGAAATAAAAATAGTAGCTTTTTTTGGATATCAGTGATGTAATAGAATACAGGTTTTCACCATAGCTAAAACCTGTTTATACAAGCTGCAATTTCTGGGAACTTAAGCATGCATTTACCATCCATATAAAACAGTTTATGGCTTTTTTTTTTGGACACCAACGAAGAACAACTAGAAAACCTTTTTTTGAACAGACTGCCACTTCTGAGAGTTTAAGCAGGCATTTAGCATCTGGGAATAAAAAAAAATGTTTCTTTTTGGACACCAATTATTTATACAGGTTGGCACCACAGCTAAAAAGGCTACAATTTATGAAGATGACAGTAATCAGATTGCAATTTGCCCCCAAAAATTGGCTTCATTTTTCAGGACTAAGGGCACATTTTACAGATTTAATACACACCTTTTCAAAACCTTTTCAGACTGGTGAGACAGGTGAACTGCACTTTACAATCTTTACAATCATTTTTTTTTCCATGCAGAAAATGGAAACTAGTGATGGGCTCAGGGATGTCCACAGCTGTACAGACCAGGAAATGCCTCACTGCCTATGATTGGCGGTTTGCAGTGTCAGCTTCCTGGTGGGATTGCTCAGGTGGGTTGGGACTAGGATCCTGAACACACCTGAGCCCCTCACTATTGGAAACACTGAAGTACTTGCCAGCACAGCTTTTATATTGTTTTCTGAGATGCCTCTATCTCTTAAGGACAGAGTGTGCAGATGTTTCCTGAAATAATTAAATTACACTGTATGTGGTATGCCATCCAGTGGAATAGGGTGGTTTCTCCCTCCACCTCTCTGCCAACTGCCTCTGGATGACTTCTTTTCTTTTGGGGTTGTGATTCTTCCTCTCTTTCCTCCTCTGCTGTATTGGGTACCCAGCTAAAGTTAGGGGCCTCATTATCACCCTCCTCTCTTCATCACTGGAGCAATCTTGGCAGTATGCTGTGACTCAAAGAACATCACCTCCAATTGGTTGTCTATGACTAGTGCCCCCCCCCCCCCTCTAGATTCCCGTTACTCTCCCCCCTCAATATCCGTCTATCCTGTCCTGCCAGACGGAGGAGACAGAAAGGCCTGTGTGGAGAGGAGAGGAGGGGAGGGAGTAGTCCTAATATGTGTACTGTACACAGCCAGGAGAAAGATTTTTACCACAGGAGGGGCAGGTCCATAATAGAGCTTAAACAAGGTACTCTACCTCTGTTAAAGATGTTTCCACAAAACAGACCCCATGTAAGGATTGATGACCACCCTTAGTGTTTATGGATGAAGGTCTGTTTGCTTGCTTGATTTGAATATTCACTACCTTATTATCCACCTGATATATTGGAAGATGATAATTTTTTATGGATAGAGATTGTACCACCTATAATTTAGTGGTCCATTTTATCTGGTAAGGAGATTCCGTGATCACATAGGGTGTGAAGTTTCCTTCCTGGTTTTCTAGTCACCCTCTCTTACTATCTGATTGAGGTTCCTTTGGGATTAGTGGTGTCATCTACCCCCCTTTTTGCTTCTGGACCTGATTAAATTTTATGGACAATTTATGATTATTAATTATGATCACTTTGATAATCATGTTTAATTGATGCTGTATTTTTTTATCATCAGCGCTGCACTGTTTGTTTATTCATTCGTTTTTGGAAGCCTGTATCGCTATTCCAAGTGCTAGCAGCTCCCCTCATCAGAGCAGTGTTCTAATTGATTCTGATAAAATATAATATACCTCAAATAACCCCAACCCTATTTTTGTGTGATTTTTACTAGCAGAAAAAAAAGTATGCCTAACATATGATATAAAGGAAAAAACCCAATAGAACTGCCAAAAAGACTGCAAAGGGGCAACAAGTAAACAGCAACTACTTTTGTTGCAGACACACAAAAAGTGGTAGTCCTAGACAAAACTGTTGGGTCTCTAAACTCTGAACACAGGGTGGAGTGGGTACATAAGAATATGTAGTCCACCACACTACAGTCCATAATAATTTAGCTCAATGTACCATGGTATAGCATGATATAGCAGCTACTAAGTGACCCTACAAACAGACTTTCAATTCCTCAAAACCAATCCAGCACACATTGACAAATGGCTGCTGGGAACTCAATATTTTATAGTGAGGGGTCTGGCATACAACAATGTCTCTGTTATTGGCTCTTCCAAGGCACTGGCCTAATTTTGAAAGCATCTAGATCAGCAAAATTATATGAATTTGGGTATGATGGTTTTTGCTTAAGGAATATTTCTTGTAAGAACTTGGCAGCACATGGACTTTTAATTGGTTAGAACAGGGGCCTCCAAACTTTCTAAACAAAGGGCCAGTTTACTGTTCTTCAAACTTTAGGGAGGCCGAACTGTGACCAGCGGGAGTTGAGAATGTCATGTGTGTCATTGAAAGTAAACAGTGTGCCCTCTTTGCTATTAGGGGGAGGAATAGTGCCCCATTGTTAGTGTCAGTGGGAGGAATAGTTCCCCATAATTCGTATTAGTGGGAGTATTACTGCCCCATCATTGGTGTCAGTGGAAGAGATAGTGTCCCATCATTGGTGTCAGTTGGAGAAATGGTGACTTTGATTTGGTAAAAATCGTAATATTAAAGTTAGGCTGGAATTAAGAAAAACAAAAACAAAACAACATAAACTGCAATAGAAGAGATTTTTTACTTATGAATCCTGTCACCTGTTGCTCAAGTCTTCACTATTGTGAAGACTTGAAGTCTTGTCTTTAAAATCTTCACATTTTTTTCAGTACCTCCAGTTAAGTACATCCAGTCTCAAACTTGTGCACATACATTACAATATAGCAGGTCCACTATTGTGTCTATATTTCAGAATGGTGATACTAAGAAAGTTCTTATTTCCCAATTTTTATTCCACCCTTCACGCCAAGTTTCAAGCATTGGTAGTTGTTCCGGCTAAAGAACAGTGGTCCAAAGATTTAGGCCCTGTAACAAAGCATCAGTGGGAGATGGTGTTGTCTGTACTCTCACAGGTTAGCTTATGCCTCACCCACAAACTCACACAGTTATTACTCCAGAAAAACTGTTTGCTTGGCATCGTAGAGAGAGAATCCCTTTTTTCCTCAATGTAACAGTGGCCCTGCCACTTTGATCCACATGATGTGGAGATGCCCAAAACTTCACAGATACTGGAAAGAGGTTCTGACTATAATAAGATCTGTTTTTAGCAGAAGATCCAGGGATATGTTTGTTGAACATGTTGGATGAGGCTACTTTACCAGAAAATACATACAGTATCTCACAAAAGTGAGTACACCCCTCACATTTTTGAAAATATTTTATTATATCTTTTCATGTGACAACAGTGAAGAAATTACCCTTTGCTACAATGTAAAGTAGTGGGTGTACAGCTTCTATCACAGTGTAAATTTGCTGTCCCCGTAAAACAACTCAACACACAGCCAATAATGTTGAAACTGTTGGCAACAAAAGTGAGTACACCTCTAAGAGAAAATGTCCGAAATTGGGCCCAATTAGCCATTTTCCCTCCCCGGTATCAGGTGACTCGTTAGTGTTACAAGATCTCAGGTGTGAATGGCGAGCAGGTGGGTTAAATTTGGTGTTATCGCTCTCACTTTCTCATACTGGTCACTGGAAGTTCAACATGGCACCTCATGGCAAAGAACTCTCTGAGAATCTAAAAAAAAAAAGAATTGTTGCTCTACATAAACATGGCCTAGGCTTTAAGAAGATTGCCAATACCCTGCAACTAAGCTGCAGCACAGTGGCCAAGACCATACAGCAGTTCAACAGGACAAGTTCCACTCAGAACAGGCCTCGCCATGGTCGAACAAAGAAAATGAGTGCACGTGCGTCATACAGTATCCAGAGGTTGTCTTTAGGAATTCGATTTATGAGTGCTGCCAGCATTACTGCAGAGGTTGAAGGGGGGGTCAGCCTGTCAGTGCTCAGACTATACTCGGCACACTGCATCAAATTGGTCTGCATGGCTGTCATCCCAGAAGGAAGCCTTTTCTAAAGATGATGCATAAGAAAGCCCACAAACAGTTTGCTAAGGACAAGCAGTCTAAGGACATGGATTACTGGAGCCTACAGTCAAGAATGGTGGTGGGAATGTCATGGTCTGGGGCTGCCTGAGTGCTGCTGGCACTGGGAAGCTACAATTCATTGAGGGAACCATGAATGCCAACATCTACTGTGACATACTGAAGCAGAGCATGATCCCCTCCCTTCAGAGACTGGACTGCAGGGCAGTATTCCAACATGATAACAACCCCAAACACACCTCCAAGACGACCACTGCCTTGGTAAAGAAGCTGAGGGTTAAGATGATGGACTGGCCAAGCATGTCTCCAGACCTAAACCCTATTGAGCATCTGTGGGGCATCCTCTAATGGAAGGTGGAGGAGAGCAAGGTCTCTAACATCCACCAGCTCAGTGATGTCATCATTAAGAAGCGGAAGAGGACTCCAGTGGCAACCTGTGTCGCTCTGGTGAGCTCCATGCCCAAGAGGGTTAAGGCAGTGCTAGGAAATAATGGTGGCCACACAAAATATTGACACTTTGGGCCCAATTCTGACATTTTCACTTAGGGGGATACTCACTTTTTTTGCCAGCAGTTTAGACATTAATGGCTGTGAGTTGAAATATTTTAAGGGGACAGCAAATTTACACTGTTATACAAGCTTTACACTCACTACTTTACATTGTAGCAAAGTGTCATTTCTTCTGTGTTATCACATGAAAAGATATAATAAAATATTTACAAAAATGTGAGGGGTGTACTCACTTTTGTGAGATACTGTATGTCCCTATCTCTTGAGTGTTATTTGAAGCTGGCAAATTAATTGCCCAAAAAATGGTTATTCCCCCTATTCCCCCACCCTGGAGGAGCTGAAAACACAAATAAATCATATTATATCTTAAGAAAAGCTAATCTACCAACACAGAAACTGGCCAAACAAATTTGAAAAAAATATGGAATAGGGGGACTTGTTACCCCGGGTTTAGCTCCAACTTCATTTTCTGAATAGATTATTGTCTTAAAAAAGGGGGTGACTGGCTGGTGTGTCCTATATTGGAGGGTACATAGGTATTAATGATGATCAGCCAGTTATTATATTGCTTATGGCTGTATGAAATAAACAGTTTGAGAGATTCATGTTGAATAATTTTATTGAAAATGTTTTCAAATAATGACAAACAAGGGAGAAAGAACAGGGAAAATCGTAACAACCACAAAGGGTAACAAAATAATATTTTGCAGCAACACAGTATGTGGAATTTAGAAGGCAAGGCACTGAGTGCGTGCTTTTGTTTTGTTTTGGTGTTTAGTATATTTATATTGGACTATCTCTTTGTTTTTGTATAAGAGTGTTTAAAGAAGGTATTTGGATAATGCATTTTTAGAAGGCTTATAATTACTGTATATTGACATTTAATTTTAACTGAGAAATTGGATTGTACGATTGTTGGTAGTATAAAAGAAATAACTAAAAACGAATAAAAATTATTGAAAAAATAAAATAAAATCTTCACATCCAACATATTTCTGGTCGTTTCTGATACCACCTTGTGGTTCAAGCACATCATGTCCTGTAGTCATGTACAAGCCGGCACATTTAACCTAAGTACGCGTCAAGTGACAAGGCATTCAACACAAGCGAAAGTTTGTCAGAAGTGAAGATTCTAGAGGTTGAAGCTCTGTCGGAGATCACAGATTGCAATGGGCAATAGGATAATCGAGTATAAACAATTTTATTGCAGGTTTTCTTTTTTTGTTTTTTTTACAGCAACATAGTTAACTTTAGCAGGCCCGGGTGTGTAGACCCTGTCATCTGACTGGATGAAAACAACTCACCTAAGAAAGTTCTACTAACTGAGTGCAGAGGAAGTCCCAATCTACTATGGTAAGGAGGGGTTCTAAAGAAGGCAGCAATGGCAAGCTGTAGAAATCGAAAACAGTTTCTTACAACCAAGGAGCAATGGAAGAAATCCCTAAAGGGTCCAGCCCGGGCTGTAGCACCAACGAAGATGGACAGAGTAATGCAACATGAAACATTTTAATTACATGATGTGAGGTCATAAATTCATGTTGACTCCACTAGTAACAATTTCAGGAAGAGAAATTGTTTGCACACTTCCTTTGCACTACAGACCTTAATTAATATTTAAGATTAATTTCTTAATTTTTTTTAATGATTTAATTGCAGTAAATCATTAAACATTCTTTAATTACAGATGCAAGTACCATTAAAAACCTTGTCCTTTCTTTGCAATAAACTGTGTGTCAAGATTTAATCACAGTAGTAATGAGAAGTATGATTAGTGTTCCCCATTAGCTAATTTAAAGCACATTTCTATTATATTAATAGATAGCTACTATGCGTCTTATTTGTTGTTATGGTAAACAGGAGAAATAGGAGCAGCAAAATCTTTCCAAATACATCTTAGCTTATTTTAGAGCTAAACGTTTTCAGAAGGTTTAGCTATCTTTGTTGGCTGAGTATTAAAAACATAGTACACCTATCATACCGCTTCATGCTAACATTCAACATGGCTGCATTTCCCAACCTTCCACCTTCAAAGTGAACCCCACTTACCTGAATCACAGCAGAGGGACTCAGAAATCAAACCAAAAATGGCAGAAATTTCACTGCACCTGTAGTTCATTGTTTACTTCCTCTGACCCAAAACTCCCCATACAAAGGTACAGATTTGGGGCTGTGTGTAAAGAGTGCAGGAGTCTGTGTATTGCACCCTTGTCACACAAAGAATTGGAGCCTGCAGAAGGGCTGAATGAGAAACACCGAATAGGTGCAATTTAGAAAAAAAAAAAAATTAACATTTTATTAATGTATACTATATAGCCAATAGTATTGGGACGCCTGCCTTTATACACCCATGAACTTTAATGGCATCCCAGTCTTAGTCCATAGGATTCAATATTGAGTTGAGCCATCCTTTGCAGCTATAACAGCTTCAACTCTTCTGAGAAGGCTGTCCACAAGGTTTAGGAGGGTGTTTATGGGAATGTTTGGCCATTCTTCCAGAAATGCATTGGTGAGGTTAGCCATTGTTGTAGGATGAGAAGGCCTAGCTGGCAGTCTTCGTTCTTATTCCTCCCCAAAGGTGTTCTATCGGGTTGAGGTCAGGACTATGTGCAGGCCAGTCAAGTTCCTCCACCCCAAACTCGCTCATTCATGTCTTTATGGACCTTGTTTTGTGCACTGTTCCAAACCATTTGGTAAAGGGGGGATTATGGTGTGGGGTTGTTTTTCAGGGGTTGGGCCTGGCCCCTTAGTTCCATTGAAGGGAAATCTTAAGACGTCAGCGTACCCAGACATGGACCTTGCTTTGTGCACTGGTCCAAATCATTTGGTGGAGGGAGGATTATGGTGTGGCGTTGTTTTTTAAGTGGCTGGGCTTGGCTCCTTAGTTCCAGTGAAGGGACCTCTTAAAGGGGTCAGTATACCAAGTAATTTTGGACAATTTCACGCTCCCAACTTTGTGGGAACAGTTTGGGGATGACCCTTTTATGTTCCAACACGACTGCGCACCTGTACACAAAGCAAGGTCCATAAAGACATGAATGAATAAGTGTGGGGTGGATGAACTTGATTGGCCTGCACAGAGTCCTGACCTCAACTCAATAGAGCACCTTTGGGATGAATTAGAGCAGAGACTGCAAACCAGGACTTGTTGTCCAACATCAGTGCCTGACCTCACAAATGCACTTCTGGAAGAATGGTCAAACATTCCCATAGACACACTCCTAAACCTTGTGGACAGCCTTCCCCTCCCCACATGTACGTGTAAAGGCAGGTGTCCCAATACTTTTGATAATACCTGTATAGTGTAAGTGTATTTATTACAAATTTGAGAAAGGTGGACTATGCCTTCAAAGTGTATGTAGAGCTATAACTTCTTTACATTCTGGAAAGGTTTAAACCACTGTCAAGTTTTGTTTTTGCTTTCTCTGTCTTTTCAAGGAGTTTCTACTTTACCTCCTGTCCAGGGCCGGATTAAGAGCATCATGGGCCTGGTGCTGAGGATTTTGGAGGGCCTTTTTTTATGGAAATAAAGTAAAAACGCAATTTTTTTTTTTTTTTTAACAGATTACTAACTGCTCATTCACACTGTATGTGAAAGAGAACCGGTGTGAATGAACCCACATTTTTTAACTTTTTTATTATTCACATTTTTTATAATTTTGTTTCACTTTTTTACATTTTCCTACAATGCTTTTGGGGTGGGGGCATGGATGGTGTCAGTAGAGCAGTGCACAGGGTCAGTAGTTTTTTTTTTTTTTTGTTTTTTGTTTATTATTTCATTTATTTATTTTACAATTTAATTTTTTTTTTCACAATGCTTTTGGGGGAGGGGGGCAGCGGAGAGTAGTGGATGGTGTCAGTAGGGCAGTATCAGTATTATTTATTTATTTTTTTTTTTTACAAATTTTATACAATTTAATTTATTATATATTTTTTTTCAAAAAGGAGGGGGGTGGTGTTGGCAGTGGAAGGTGTCAGTAGGGCAGGGGACAGTATCAATACTATTTTTATTTTTGTTGTTTACATTTTTTTTTACAATTTAAATTTTTTATTTTTTACAATTTAATTTTTTATATATTTAACCACTTGCCGACCGCCGCACGACTATCTACGTCGGCGGTCAGCCCCTCACAGGCAAACTAACGTAGGGCTACGTTGCTTGCTTGTGAGGGTCTAGGGAGCGAGCGCGCGCCCCCCGGGGCGCGCTCCCGCTCCCGCGTGGTCACGGACCCCCCCGCGCGTGTGACCAGCGGACCCGATGTCCGCCGGTCACTCGGCGATCGGCGGGGGAGAGGGAGAATGTCAGGCAGCTTGTGTAAACAAACTGCCTGTCATTCTCTTCGCTGCAAAGACACTGATAAAACGGATCTGGTATGTAGATCCGTTGATCAGTGTCTTTACAGCTAGAGCCACAGCCAATCACAGTAGAAACCACGCCCCTAGGGACACACACAGCCCCTCCCTTCCAAATAAAGTTAACCCCTTCACTACCAGTGTATTTTTACAGTAACAGTGCATATATATAGCACTGATTACTGTAGAAATGTCACTGGTAACCCCAAAAGTGTCAAAAATGTCAGTCAAGGGTCCGATCTGTCCGCCGCAATGTCGCAGTACCGCAAAAAAAATCGCAGATCGCCGCCATTACGCGTTAAAAAAAAAAACAACAAAAATGACAAAAATCTTTCCCTTTGTTAGTAAACGCGATAACTTTTGCGCAAACCAATCAAAATACGCTTTTTGCGATTTTTTTTACCAAACATAGGTAGCATAAAATAAATTGGCCGAAAATTTTTTAAAATTTTGATTTTTACATTTTTTTTTGGGGGAATTTCATATAAAAAAATGTGAAAAATATTGCTATTTTTGCAAAATTGACGCTCTTTTTTTGTTTATAGCGCGTGATCAAAAAATCGCACAGGTGATCAAATACCACCAAAAGAAAGCTCTGTTTGTGGGAAAAAAAGGACGTCAAATTCGTTTAGGTACAGCGTCGCACGACCGCGCAATTGTGCGTTAAATTCACGCAGTGCCGAATCGCAAAATACCCCCTGGTCGGAATGGGGGTAAAATCTTCCGGGGCTTAAGTGGTTAAAAAAAAAGGGGCGGGGATGTTGGGGGGTTGGCAGTGGATGGCGTCTGTAGGGCAGTGGATGGTAGTAGGGCAGTGCCATTGCCCAAATGGTCAGTGAGCCCCTGCTGGGCCTATATGAAGGTAGGGGCCTGGAGCTGTAGCTCCAATAGCCCCTATGTTAATCCAGCCCTGCTCCTGTCCAAGTGACACAACAGGAAAAAAATTGAATCTTCCCAAAGTGAGGGGAAATTACCTCTTAGCTGTCACTCAAACAGATAACGCCACTGGAAGATTTTTCTTTACCTCCTGTTGCTATGACAACTTTTAGGATTTACCCTCGCTCTCTTTATCAATGATGATGGTCATAAAGAAAGCATTTAAAAACTTGACAACATTTCTCTACTCTGTGCAAAAAAGTTTATGATGGTCGTTCACTTTAACCACTTGCCGCAAAATCATGCACATGTATGTGATTAACTGCAAGTGGTTATATCGAGGTTATATGTATTTTTTTTTTTTTTAGAGCCAGCAAAGCTCTACAAAGTAAAAGCAATCCTAGTGGCTAATTAGTCGCTAGATTGCTTTTACAGGCAGTGGAAGGGGGTTCCCCTCCCAAACCCCTGTACCTTTCCAGGCTCTCCTGTCCCAACGGGGAGTGTGGCATCTGATCCGGCAGTTGCGCTGGCTTACAATACAGGTGACTGGAGACCAGATCATCTCCGATCACATCTATGGACCAGAAGGCCGGAAGCAATGAGCATTTTCGTCACTTCTGGTTTCCCTGATGTAAGCAACTATTTTTAAACAGTAAAAGCATCTGATTACACACTTTTAAGGGCAGATGAGACATCTGGGGTCTAATAGACCCCAGATGTCTTCATAAAGAGTGCCCGTCATTGCCTATTGCTATCACAAGGGATGTTTACATTCCTTGTAACAGCAATAAAAGTGTTTAATTTTTTTTAAAGGAAAAAGTGTAAAAATAAAAATAATAAAATGAATAACAATAAAAAAGAAAAAAAAGTAAAGCGCCCCCATTCCCCTGTGCTCGTGCGCATATGTAGGTCGAGCAAGCAGATGTAAATGGTGTTCAAACCACACATGTGAGTTAGCATGACAGACAGGCACAGAATGGCAGTGGCAGCCTCTGTGTTATTTTGGTATAACACGCAAAATCATCTCTCTGACACTGTTGCTCGCAGACTCATCCCTCTGAGGTCTAGTGTCAGTCCTTTTCCAGTATGGATGATGCTCAGCATTAGCATGTTAATGAAGGGAGGGGGATAGCAAGGGGGAATGCAAAAAATAAGCAGATTAAAGGCTAAGTTCATCTTTGGAACATGTAAGGCCCCTTTCACACGGGCTTTCTGATCAGGTCCGCCTGCCCATTTTTTTTAGGTGGACCTGATCGGATGCTCAATGTACCTCTATGGAGCAGCGGATATCAGCTGGGACATGTCCGCTGACACCCGCTGATATCCGATCCGTTCCTGCCTGTGAAATCTAGATGGATGGAAACCCTATTTTCCATCCGTCTGGAGGATCGGATCAAATAGGATCGGATGAAAACAGACAGGCGGTCTGTTTTCATCTGATCTCCCATAGAGGAGAGCGGGGATCTGACAGGTCTGTGTCTGCAAAGTAAGCGGAGATGGACCTGTCATCCGCCTGCTCAGCGGGGATCGCCAGGCGGAAAGCCCGTGTGAAAGGACCCTTACGTGTTGTATCTCTATTTAGGGTGTAATATGTTTCAGTTTGTAGCCCGCTCACCCCTTTCCACTGTGACAGCAGCCAGGGGATCCCATCATCTGATGTCATATTTTAAAATATTAGCTGTGTCCAAAGGACTCCAAGCTTTTGTTTATTTTTCTGCAAACCTGAGTAAGTGGTACATTTGCCATGGCAGGAGTTGTTTGGTGTGCCAGTTTACATCTTTCACAATTTCATGTGAATGAATGCCTACAAGTGCCGTCAGCCATTGCATTAGATTTTCAATATTTTTAAATACACAGATTTCCTAAAAGAATACCTGAAAATCATGCCATATCCTTGTTCAGGTTCTGCGATGGGTTGACCCAGTTGTGCTCCTGTGATGTCACAATTGCATGGGCTTCAGATGGAATCCATAGGTCATGCCAATACTCATTGCAAGCACTTTCTGCCATTGACACCAACAGGAAGCCTACCTTGGGCCCAAAGTGTCAATATTTTGTATAATATTTTAGTGGATGTTAGAGACCTTGCGCTCCCCCACCTTTTGTTTGAGGATGCCCTGCAGATGCTCAATAGGGTTTAGGTCTGGAGACATGCTTGGCCAGTCCATCACCTTTACCCTCATCTTCTTTAGCAAGGCAGTGGTCGTCTTGGAGGTGTGTTTGGTGTCGTTATCATGTTGGGATACTGCCTTGCAGCCCAGTCCTTGAAGAGAAGGGATTATGCTCTGGTTTAGTATGTCACAGTACATGTTGACATTCATGGTTCCCTCAATAAACTGTAGCTCCCCAGTGTCGGCAGCACTCATGCAGCCCCAGACCATGACACTCCCAACACCATGCTTGACTGTAGGCAACACACACTTGTCTTTGTACTTCTCACCTGGTTGCCGCCACACATGCTTGATACCATCTGAACCAAATAAGTTTATTTTGGTCTCATCAGACCACAGGACATGGTTCCAGTAATCCATATCCTTAGTCTGCTTGTCTTCAACAAACTATTTTCTTGTGCATCATCTTTAGAAGAGGCTTCCATCTGGGATGACAGTCATGCAGAGCTATTTGATGCAGTGTGCGGTGTATGGTCTGAGCACTGACAGGCTGACCCCTCCACCCCTTCAATCTTTGCAGCAATGCTGGTAGCACTCATACATCTATTTCCCAAAGACAACCTCTGGATATGACACTGAGCACGTGCACCTAACTTCTTTGGTCAACCATGGCGAGGCCTGTTCTGAGTGGAACCTGTCCTGTTAAACCACTGTATGATCTTGGCCACTGTGCTACAGCTCAGTTTCAGGGTCTTGCCAATCTTCTTATAGCCTAGGCCATCTTTATGTAGAGAAACAATTATTTTTTCAGATCCTCAGAGAGTTCTTTGCCATGAGGTGCCATGTTGAACTTCCAGTGACCAGTATGAGAGAGTGAGAGCGATAACACCAAATTTAACACTCCTGCTCCCCATTCCCACCTGAGGCCTTGTAACATTAATGAGTCACATGACACCGGGGAGAGAAAATGGCTAATTGGGCCCAATTTGGACATTTTTATTTAGGGGTGTACTCACTTTTGTTGCCAGCGGTTTAGACATTAATTGCTCTGTGTTGAGTTATTTTGAGGGACCAGCAAACTTACACTGTTATACAAGCTGTACACTCACTACTTTACATTGTAGCAAAGTGTAATTTCTTCAGTGTTGTCACATTCAAAGATATAATAAAATATTTACAAAAATGTGAGGGGTGTACTCACTTTTGTGAGATACTGTATATCTCATCGAGAAATATGACAGGTTAATACCTGAGTATTATGCTTACTAAGGAATTGGAAATTTTTATTATATATTTTACACTGAAGCACAGTTAAACCAGTTCTGGACTGCCCCACGCAGATATACTGTGGCAGGGGGTCCCTCCTGTAATTGGTCATACTGTCATTTCATGAATTGGGTTTGGGGTGCGTGCGTGCACCGCCGGCGACCCACTCCAGCTGTGATTGTACACAGCAGGAGCCAATCAGCAGGTCCGGCGGACCTGATGTTCCCTGGCACCCCAGGTTTGTCCGTGAGAGAGGCAAAATAGTGGTCTGCCTATGTAAGCAAGGCAGACCGCTGTTCTGTGAGAGGGGAAGATGGTGATTTTGTGTTCCTGCTAAGCGGAAACATGGATCTCTGTCTTCCCGTAGTCAAAGCATCCCCCTCCCACAGTTAGAAAGCACTCCCAGGGAACACATTTGTAGTGGTTTGCCCCTTTATCCAGATGCAGGTGCAAGTCCCTTTAACTCAATTCCCCACAATCCTCTGGGCTCCCAGCATCCCCTGAGTTCCAGGACACGCCCAGGGAGTATAAATGCCAGCTCCGCCCAGCTTCCTGTGCTCAGAGAGATCCTGCCTGATGGGACAGCAGTGACTGGGCAAGTGAGCTGTCCCCAGGTGCTGGGTCCTCATTCGATCAGTCTGGTGTGTGGGCCACCAGCAGTGAGCACAAGAGCACGCAGCATCTATCCAAGCCCCAGTCACTGGAGAGGACTCTGTTACAGTCCATGTGGAGAAGTTGTCCAAGCAGTGGGTTGGTCCTATCTATGGCCCCCAGAGCCTCCTGACCGAAGTCAGCATCAGCAGTGCCAGTGTGAAGTCTGTGCCAGCAGGAAATCCCCTCAGCTCACAGTCTGCTAAATGAACGATTAATCTCTTGGAACACGTGAGAAATCTTCAGCTCTTTATCCTATCAGTAAACTGAACTCAGAGCACTCTTCTGCCATCTAGTGGCCATTAGTAGAACTGCAATATAATTGTTTTCATGTGTGTTATGCCTGTTTCTCCCTTCCTCATATTGCTGTTTTGTACTGCAAACCCCTGTCCACATGATCTCTTGTGTAATCTATGTTCTACATTGTAAAGTAAAGTAGAAATTGCACATCACCACTGGTCTGATCATTTGGCTGATACCATTACATAACACATTTAACCCTTTGATCGCCCCTGATGTTAACACCATTCCCTGCCAGTGTCATTAGTACAGTAACAGTGCATTTTTTTTTAGCACTGATCACTGTACAGTCAGTGTCAGGTTTTTTTTGCCACAATGTCGCAGTCCCGCTAAAAAATGCTGATGGCCGCCATTGCTAGTAAAAAAAAAAAAAGAAATTCCATAAATCTATTCCATAGTTTGTAGACACAATAACTTTTGTGCAGACCAATCAATATTTGCTAATTGAGATTTTTTTTTTTTACCAAAAACTTGTAGCAGAATATATATTGGCCAAAATTAATGAAGACATTTGATTTTTTTACTTTTTTAATGGATATGTTTTATAGCAAAAAGTAAAAAATATTGGGTTTTTTTTTCAAAATTGTCAGTCTTTTTTTGTTTATAGCGCAAAAAATAAGAACTGCATAGGTAATCAAATACCACAAAAAGAAAGCTCTTTTTGTAGGAAAAAAAGGACATACATTTTACTTGGGTACAGCATTGCACGACCCTGCAATTGTCAGTTAAAATAACGTAGTGCTGTATCGCAAAAAAATGGCCTGGTCATGAAGGGGGGTAAACCTTCCGGAGCTAATTCTCCCTTCAATCACAGACATAATACAGTCGTATACAGTAAACTTATAGTGTGTATCTAGAAAGTATTCATAGCACTTCACTTTTTCCACATTTTGTTATGTTACAGCCTTATTCCAAAATAGATTAAATTCATTATTTTCCTCAAAATTCTACAAACAATACCCCATAATGAAACATAAAAAGAAGTTTGTTTGAAATCTTGAAAATTTATCAAATACAAAAACAAAAAAAATCACATGTACATAAGTATTCACCTATTGCCATGACCACAGTATTGCCTTTGCCATGACAAAAATGAGCTTAGGTGCATCCTGTTTCCACTGATCAACCTTGAAATGTTTTTACAAATTTATATGAGTCCACCTGCATTAAATTCAGTTGATTGGACATGATTTAGAAAGACACACACTGTCTACATAAGGTCCTATAGTTAACAGTGCATGTCAGAGCACAAACCAAGCCATGAAGTCCAGGGAATTGTCTGTAGATCTCTGAGATAGGATTGTTTCAAGGCACAGATCTGGGAAAGAAACATTTTTGCAGCATTGAAGGTCCCAATGAGCACAGTGGCCTCCATCATCTGTAAATGGAAGAAGTTTGGAACCACCAAGACTCTTTCTAGAGCAGGCTGCTCGGCCAAACTGAGCAATCGAGGGAGAAGGGCCTTAGTCAGTGAGGTAACTAAGAACCCGATGGTCACTCTGGCAGAGCTCCAGCATTTCTCTGTGGAGAAAGGAGAAACTTCCAGAAAACAACCATCTCTGCAGGACTCCACCAATCAGGCCTGTATGGTAAAGTGGCCATACGGAAGTCACTCCTCAGTAAAAGGCAAATGATAGCTTGTCCGGAGTTAGCCAAAAGGCACCTGAAGGACTCTCAGACCATGAGAAACAAAATTCTCTGGTCTGATGAAACAAAGATTGAAATCTTTGGCCTGAATGATAAGCGTCATGTCTGGAGGAAAGCAGGCACCACTCATCATCTGGCCATTACCATCCTTACATTGAAGCATGTTGATGGCAGCTTTATGCTGTGGGGATGTTTTTCAGGGAAAGATGAATGCAGCAATGTACAGAGACAAAATAAATTGTGGAAAGAAGAAAGTGGGGCTTTACAGGCCAATGGGAGGAGAAGGATCACGACAAAACGACATTTAAAAGACATGGGAAAAAATGCACATGTAGAAAAAAGGGACAATGAAAAAAGATTATAAAACCAAAGAGTGTAAATAAGGTCACAAGATAGAAATATTTCCCAATAAGGGAGAGCTTATAGCCTGTATATCTAGATGGTATAAGCCTTGCATGTATCCTCCATTGTTAGTCGGCTTGCTGGGGACCTTCATTGACCGTGCTCCATCTGAGACCTTTATACCATCTAGTTATACAGGCTATAAGCTCTCCCTTATTGGGAAATATTTCTATATTGTGACCTTATTTACACTCTTTGGTTTTATAATCTTTTTTCATTGTCCCTTTTTTCTACATGTGCATTTTTGCCCATGTCTTTTAAAGTTGTAAAATAAAATATATTTTTTATATATCTTGGTTTTGTTGTGATCCTTCTCCTCCCATTGACCTGTAAAGCCCCACTTTCTTCTTTCCACAATTTGTTTTGAATACTATTTAGGGGTATGGGCCCTACTACACGGTACTTTTGTGCCCAATGTACAGAGACATCATTGATGTAAACCTGCTCCAGGGCGCTCTGGACCTCAGACTGGGGCGAACGTTCATCTTCCAACAGGACAGCGACCCTAAGCACACAGCCAAGATAACAAAGGAGTGGCTACGGAACAACTCTGTGAATGTCCTTGAGTGGCCCAGCCAGAGCTTAGATTTGAGCCCGATTGAACATCTCTGGAGAGATCTGAAAATGGCTGTGCATCGATGCTCTCCATCCAACCTGATGAATCTTGAGAGCTCCTGAAAAGAAGAATGGGAGAAACTGCCCAAAAATAGGTGTGCCAAGTGTGGAGCATCATACTCAAAAAGACTTGAGGTTGTAATTGGTGCCAAAGGTGCTTAAACAAAGTATTGAGCAAAGGCTTTGAGCACTTACGTACATGTAATTTTTTTTGTTTTTTATTTTTATTAAATTTGCAAAGATTTCAAACAAACTTCTTTCATGTTGTCATTATGGGGTATTGTTTGTAGAATTTTGAGGAAAATCATGAATTGAATCTATTTTTGAATAAGGCTGTAACATAACAAAATGTGGAAAAAGTGAAGCGCTGTGAATACTTTCTGGATGCACTGTATAGATCTGTGGTCAAGGGAAAGCACAATGAAAGAGTGAGTGCAAAACTAGAATTATCCTTCATCATACAGAGACAGGAAAGCAGCTGTAATACTATGCAAATATGTAACTGTGTATCTTTTACTTGTATGACTGACAGTGTCAAATTTACTTTAAAGGTATTGCTTTTGGCAACAAAGATGTTCTTTTCAGTTATATGAATAGCAATAATTAGCAAAAGAAATCATAAAAGGAAAGAGAAGGATATAAACCGTTATTTATAATGTGTTCAAATTAGCATTTGCAAAGACATTTACTAAATTCAAGCTCTCATAAAGTATATTTAGAAGCTTCCAGAGTCCAGGCATTGCTAAAACAATTTTGCCATGTCATCAGCACTTCCATTGTTCAAAGAAGCATTCAGTAGAGTAGCAAATCTGTTGATTTCTTTTACTTCTCTGCACTCTTTGTGTGGTGTAAATAGATTTTTGGATGCCTGAAATACAGAATCACAAAGCTGGAAAATAGATATCATTAGTGGATTGATATTAACTAAACTCGAATGAGTAAGTGATAGAATAAGGGAATGCAATACTTCGTAGGATTTAAATGTGACAGCCATTCATAACAAGTCTTCAGTTCCAAGAAAGTGTCACTTTAATTGCACATTTTGTAATTGCGGGCTTTCCTTCATGTATAAGCTCTGAATAGCTTAACACTACTGGATGATAATTAAATTCCTTGGTTTTGCTTAAATGGTTACTAATTTGCTCAATTTTCAGTACAGATCAATAAAGTCACAATTTGTCAGTAGATATCCAGAAAATGTTCAATTAAATGGTCAGTCCACCCAAAACAGATGTTTTGGCTTTAGCTAGATACCAACAAGTCATTCATACCCTTCCTATATCTCTCTGCTACTGTGGTAGCAGTATTGCTGCACCTAAAAGGTCATTCTGCCCAGTGATATTTCTGTTATAGGTGGAGTGTGGTGGGCTATGTCATCCACTGAAATAGTATGTGCACCTGTGCACTGATATAATCCAATCAAACATCATTTTCCATTAACTTTAGCAGGTACCACCTTATAACACTCATTATACACAACAACACATTTGTTTTAGACAATAATAATAAACAATGGTATAGTGCTTATACAAACAACAAATATTACACAATGAATTACAACAAAAAAATGTATCCACCAAATATATAAATCTGTGCAAAGAAATGTTCCACATGCATCAGTCTCTGTGTTGCTTGCAGTCTATCATTTTAAATGTTGACTTTATTTCGACCACAGCTGTGTTCACATCTCCATTCCTCCACCTTGAGTACCATGGGTGCTTCTCCCCTACTGATTGTGCTGTCACCTGATTTATTTGCACTGTGGCACTGTTAAAATCCCTGTAATGTACATAGATAACCCAGAGGGAAACATTTTTTCCTCTACAAAAGTGGAGGTTATCTTTAAGTCAATGGGAAGGCAAAGTCACTGAATGGTAAACACATCTCAACTCAAATGTTTCTCAATCACAAGCCATTTCCCTTAAAGCAGCTGAAGGCGTACTGTGTTTCCTTACTTTAGAGTCTTTTGCTCATATGCGCTAACTTAGACCAGAGGCAGATTTATGTCTAAGACAGGATTTTTCTGTCTGATGATCAAAAATTTAATATTGTTCTATAATTAAAAAATAGACTTCTTCCGTTGTTCAAATAATTTCCCCACACCTGAAATCCCATGAGCATGAGGGGCTTTCTATAATGTTCAATCCAGCCTACATACACTTCAGTGCCTGACACATGCCTCAAGAAGGGGAAGAAAGAAGGGTGGACCTGAACCTGGGACCTCTTCTGTGTCTGGCAATGACTCTTCTCACTGAGCTACTGCACAGCACCCTATCTGATCCATTGGACAACCCTACCTTTTGTCTTGATTCCTGTTAGACCTTGAACTCCTTGTTCCTCCAATGAACTTCCTGATATAAGCCTTGTCTCTGCACTTTCTGTAGCCAGATTATTGTGGTTCTTATTCTGCCTGCTGCCTCGAGTTACCTCTATTGCTACTTGGAATTGATCTTGGCTTGTGAACCCAATTACGAAACTCTTCTCCTTCATCGACCTTTGCTTGTGACCTCGACTACAAAACTTTTCTTCTGCATCGGCCTCGGCTTGTGGCCCCAACTACAAAACCCTTCTCCTGCACTGACCTTAGCTTGTGACCCCGACACTGATCATCAGTCTAACGGTTCAGACAATTCAATCTCTTACAGAACTTAGAATGGTGCTTAGCATGACGTTATTGGCCATTGGTCTCCACTCACTCCTAACAGAATAATCTTGCCAAAAGAACATGGAGACCACCGCAACTCCACGATCCCTGAGTGAACATGTTGTTTCGCTAACTGAGGCTGTTACAAAGCAAGTCCAAATGATTTAAGGCTTACAAGCACAAGTACAAGGGGAGTTACGAGGTGAAGTAATCGAACTGCGATCACAACTTGAGCAGCAACAACAACAAACAGCTATAAAGAGTTATTCTATCTAACCGCCTCCCTTTTCCTGATAAATTCAATGGGAATCCAAAACATTATAGAGGCTTCATGAATTAATGTTGACTGCACTTTCAGCTGCAATCTTCCCGATTTGCAACCCTACGCTCCAAGACAGGCTTTATTTTATCTCTGCTCGTTGATGAGGCCCTGGCATGTGCTTCTCCCTACTTGGAGCATAACCATGCTATTCTAGGAGATTTTGAGGGTTTTGTGGCAACCATGGATTTCATTTTCGATGCACCAAACCGTGGCACAACTGCTGAAGCCGTTTTACTGAACTTGCGCCAAGGGAAACCTACTGTTGGTGAATATACTGCCGAATTTCATCGGTGGGTATACTGCCACAAGCTACCTCTATTGCTACTTAGAATTGACCTTGGCTTTTGACACCAACTACGGAAACTCTTCTCCTGCATTGACCTTGGCTTGTGACCCCTACTACGAAACTCTTCTCCTGCATCAACCTCGGCTTTTGACCACGACTACGAAATTTTCCTGCACTGATCTTGGCTTCTGACTCTGACACTGATCAACGGCTCAGACAATTCAATCTCTTACATAACTGAGAACTGTGCTTAGCCTGACGTTATCGGCCATTGGTTTCCACTCACTACAGGTATTCTCCTAACAGGTACACTCTCTAAACACCAGGCTGAAATTGAAGAACAATGGGCTCTTCTGCAGCTTTGGTGCTCAGGAACAAGGTATGTGGCAGAGGCATAATAAGAAATAGCATAATTGTGATGGGACACCCAGGTGGCTCTTTTTACACCTTTGTGATCAGTATTGATTGGCCTAGGGCTTCTATTGGTACTCCTTAGCACAAGTGGCCACTATAATTGAACACTTACATGTTGCGGCCAGACAACCCGAACTACTCCAGGGTCTACATGCATGCAGGGCTACACACAGGTTTCACTTCTTCAGAAGCCACTGTTGTCCTTGGCCTGTGCTATGTAGCAAAAGAGAAGAGCTACCTTTAGTGTGTAGGTATTAAATACAGTATGTAGTTTGCCAAAACCTGGATAGCTTGGAACAATGGACAGAAAAGTAAAGTAATCAAAGTGATATTTTATTGCCAGAGGGGTAAAATGATGAATGTATTGTACAGCAAGTGAAGACATTTTTTTCTACAAACTTTTTTTATACATAGATCAAATAAGGACTACTGCAGAGCTCCACATACACATTAGAATTTTCTGTGCTATTTCTATAATTGTTGAACACTATCCTAACCCAAATGTTCAGCATGTACTGTATTTATCGGAGCATAACACGCACAGTCGTATAACATGCTCCCTAACTTTAAGAGGGAAGTTTCAGGAAAAAAAAGTACATTTTAAATAAAGAACTTTGAAGCAAAATAAGGGTCAGTGCCCATCAATGCAGCCTAAGTCGTGCCCATTTTCAGCCTCACCAGTGCCCATAAATGCAGCCTGATTAGTGCCCATCTGCAGTCTCACCATTGCAGCCACATCAGTGCCCATCTGCAGCCTCACAAATGCAGACAGATCAGTGCCCATCTGCAGCCTCATAAATATAGCCAGATCAGTGGCCATCTGCACCCTTATAAATGCACCCAGATCAGTGTCCATCTGCAGCCTCATGAATGCAGTCAGATCAGTGCCCATTTGCAGCCTCATAAATGCAAGTAGATCAGTGCCCATCTGCAGTCTCATAAATGCATCCAGATCATTGCTCGTCTGCAGCCTCATAAATGCAGCCAGATCAGTGCCCATCTGCAGCCTCATAAATGCAGCCAGGTCAGTGCCCATCTGCAGCCTCATAAATGCAGCCAGGTCAGTGCCCATCTGCAGCCTCGTAAAATGCAGCCTGATCAGTGCCAATAAAATTCAGCCTGATCAGTGCCCATCTGCAGCCTCATAAAATGCAGCCTGATCAGTGCCCATCTGCAGCCTCATAAAATGCAGCCAGATCAGTGCCCATCTGCAGCCTCATAAAATGCAGCCAAATCAGTGCCCATCTGCAGCCTCATGTCAGATTACACAGAGTGGGGATCTCGCCGTTTACTCAATGGCCTCTTTAATACAAAGTCCCATCTCCTGGCTCCTATGATAGACAGAACACTGGTCCAATGCCAGTCCAGGAGATGGGACTTCATTTTACAGAGGACACTGAGTAAACAGGAGATCCTCGTTCTAAAGTAATCTGACGCCGCTTGTCCCACCTCCTTCCCCTCCAAGGCAGCCAAACGAAAATTTTGGCGTATAACACCCACCCACTATTTGCACCCAATTTTCAGGGAGAAAAAGTGTGAGTTATACGCCAATAAATATGGTATTTAAATTTTTATAGACTGGTGCCTTAGCGCAACAAGCCTCTTCCCTTGTTATCTGCACCAGGAGCGTTTAGATCTTAGTTTTCTTTCTGTGGAAAACGAAATGAACATCCACACAAAGTAGGCACAACTTAACATCCAGTTATAAAGTAAAGTTAACATCAAAATGAAAGTTTCACAGATTGCAGTTCAAAAACTAATTTATTTAATTATTATAAAAATAAAGAAGAGACCAGGAGTACATTTAGGTAAAGTCCTAAGGCTCAAACATAGTATAGGTGTTCTACTCTCTCCTGACCAACCTCAACTTAAATTACATTATAAAGGAGGCTACCTAGTCCGGTCCCTATTCCTACCAGTAAGAGATCTGAAGCTTCTAGCCAATAGGACCAGATTTGGTCAAATATGATGCTTCTAGCCAACAGGACCAGAGTTGTTAGGTAATTTTTATGTGTGCATTCCCTGACCCACTCTGCAGGTGGAGAGTTGTGGATGCAGAGATCCATTTTTACTAACATTCCATGAATAATAGACTTGATTTTGAGAAAGCTATGGATACAAAATCATCCAGAGGAATTAAGGTAGCCTAAGCTGCAAGTAAGGCAATTTTGCTTAGGTTTGTTCTAAAGATTTTCTTATGGGCTAAGATTATTTTATCCTGTTAACTTTGGGCACTACCAAAGGAAATGTATTAGATTTAGATGTTATCTCATAGGCATTTTCTGTGTAAAATTTTGGGAATACAATCTACTCCGTGTAATATAAAAAGTTGTATCAACCTGCGTGTAAGGGACAAAGACATATGTGTTATTGATTGTAATATTTCTTTAGGTAAGATTTTAAGCATTGAATACCTAATACAGTAAATATACAAATAAATAAAAAGAATCGCAACAAATGCACCTGGAAATCTAAAGCATAATTAACATGTGTAGCAATAATTATCGTAAGCCAACATCAAAATCAAAACATTAGACCAGAAAGGTATCATGGAAATTACAAAAATGTAAGCTTTATTATAACACACAATACAAAATGTGAGAATAATACCCCCCAGAACTAAAAAGTCTTGCTTTATGAATCAAATAAAAATGACAACGTTATTTGAAACTAATAAGAATACAGTCCATATGCGTGCATGGCTGTATACCTTCAAATTTAAATAATAACATGTATCAAGCAAGCACTGAATGCCTTTGAAAATATAAAAAAAACTTCTGCCCAGGCTATTTTACCTTCCTCCCATGGAAAACTTTTCTGCTTGAAAAGGTTGTACTACGGAAACCTTGAGATATATAGAGAGAAAATAAAGCTCTAAAGCTCAGGGTTACATTGTTTTCTATGCCAGAGGAAGGCACTTTTGCCCAGTCTGCCCTTGAGTAGTGAATATATTTAGAAAATAGCAGGTGTCCGTTTTTAAGATAGTTTTTTTTTTATTTTCCAAGTCTTTTTGATAACATATGAGAGTCAATGCAAATCGTGAAAGCCTGTGTACTAAAAAAAAGTACAGGGGGGAATTAAATATGATTTTTTAGTCTGAGCAGGTTACAGAAATAAAATGTTACTCAATGCTCTACCTTTTAGTCTGCAGAAACTCTGGTATCAAATGGAATCCAGTGATTTCTAATATTGTAAGACATTGTCACTATAGATGATTGAATATGTGCTATGAGTCAATGAAGACAAGCATCTACCTTGTCACCAGGACTGTTCCTAAACTCAAAGACCAAAGTTAAGGGCCCGTGGGAAAATTATTTTCCTGACTGGTACATTTTAGGGCTAGCATGGTGCTAAATATGCTCCTATTCCTATATCCAGAAAAGTAAGCTGTGATGCAGTAGTCCCAGGTCAGGCACTTCAGGAACAGGGCTTCTAAGGATTAGTAAAGGGGCTGAGGTTGCCATTCATATCTAGTTACTCTGAGGTTCTAATCTATGCATATACACATATTCGGTATTGCATGTATTACCTGGAGGATTGACACTGCAACTGATATATCAAATTTCACATTTCAGAGTTTGCTTCTCTCTTTTATAATCATAAAACAAAGCTTTCTTTATTGTAGTGGCCCACCTTAGCATGTAGTATCAATCTTTATGTTTTAGGGACCATGCCTTAAAATTTAATGTCATGTGAAAATTAAACATCTCATACTGGTCTTCTCTGTGCAGTGGTTTTGCACAGAGCAGCCCTAATCCTCCTCCTCTGGGGTCCCCTGCTGACAGTCCTAGCTCCTCTCCTCCACCAAGTGCCTAAGCATAGCAAGCTGCTTGCTATGGGGGCACTCGTGGGGGCTTACACCCGAGACAGGGTATTTGCAACTATGCAGACACATATCCTGGCCCTGCTCTCTGCTCACAGGTTTTGACTGACAGCAGCAGGAGCCAATGGCTCCCACTGCTGTCAATCAAACCTGTGAGACACTGGAGAGGGGAGAAGAGCTGCTGCTGACGTGCACAGTGTTGGGTTGAGATCAGGCTCAGATGAGTTAGACATGTGTGGTTTGTTTCGTTCTGCATAAATATTTGGATGAATTTTTTATTATTCAGAGATTTGGATATGTCCGAATACCCAAATTACAGTATAAATAAAGTTTTCCCAATGCTCCAAATAACTAAATTAAATTCATCTGAATTTCCGAAATTTGAATTGAAATTTGAATAGAATTTTACATCGAATTCCATTCGAATTCGAACTATAAACATATTTCTGAAATTAAAGACTGTGGGTGTTTTTAGAATACCATTTCAAAATGATGCTGTTTTTGTTGAGCCAAAGCTGATTTAAAGAGTCATAGTTATTATTATTATTATAATATAGGATTTATTTAGCCCCAACAGTTTGTGCAGTGCTTTACAATGTTAGGCCAGACACTACAGTTACAATACAATTCAATACAGGGGGGATCAGAGGACCCTACTGGTAAGAGCTTACAATCTAAGAGGGAGGATCAAATGATGCAAAAGGTAATAACTGTGGGGGATGAGCTGATGAAGAAAATAAAAGTACAGTTGTTAGGTGGGGAGGGGATAGGCTTATCTGAAGAGAAACGTTTTCAGGGATCGCCTAAAAGTAGACAGAGTTGGAGATAGTCGGATAGATTGGGGTAGGGAATTCCAAAGGACGGGAGAGGCACGGGAGAAGTCAAGTAAGGCAAGTATGGGAGGAGGTGATGAGGGAGCTAGAGAACAGAAGATCTAAGGAGGAGCGGAGAGGAATGATTTAGTTGATATTTAGAGACTAGGTTAGTGAGGTAGCTGGGAGCCGAGTTGTGGATGGCTTTGTAAGTTATTGTTAGTATTTTTAATTTAATTTGTTGGGTGGGTGGGTGGATGGGAGCCAATGGAGGGACTGGCAGAGAGGGTTAGCAGATGCTGAGCGGTTTGTAAGGTGGATGAGTCTGGCAGCAGCATTTATAAATCATTTGATGAAGATTTCTTTTATTTGTTCACTTTGCCGCATTCGAATCGAAAAAAATTCAAAACTTTTCGATTCAACCAATTACGAAAACATCTGTAAATTTGAGGAAAATTCGAAAAATACATTAAACTTATTCCGAATATGAATCCTGAATATGAATTTGACTGAATCAACCAAATTTAACTAAGCTAAATAAATAGATTAACAAATCGAAACAATGCAAAACTAAACGCATTTTTTCACCATGCACATGTCTAAGTTGTGTATTTAGGAGGGAGCTGCACATAAAAGGTTTTTATACTTTAATACAGAGAATGTATTAAGGTATAAAACATTTTATCTTTGCAACCACTTTCAAGAGAATTTTTTTTTTATGTTTTTAGATATACATCTAAAAACCTTCTAAATGTAAATTAGCTTATTAATATGTATTGATGTTTTACAAAACCTTGTTTTTTGTATAACATGTTATTATACATTTTATTATACATTTTACTTGGAGTAGCCATATTTGATCCTTACATATACCTCCTGCTTTTTAGTGCTGCACAATGTTTTTGCTTAACTGCTCCATCCAATGCAAGAATTTGAGTTGGCTGACTCTTTGAAAACATATCGCTGTCTCTGTGGCTTTTTCTTACCAGTTGGAAATAGATGTCTTGGCTAATTGTAGTGAAACACTGTGAACATTCTCTGGTTGCTAATTTATTTAATGCATTGACAACGTGGATGAGCGTGCTTGTAAAAATTTGAAAGTTACATCAAAATTACTTGATAATAAATACTTCAGTTATAACTTAAATAATGTTCTCTTTGAAAATATACAATGCTTCCCTTTATTTATGTTTTTGGTGGTGTCTATGATGAATACAATTTATGAATTATTAATATTTACTGGTCCAGCCATTCTCTGCTGATGTGTTCCAGAATGTTGCGATTGTTAGATGATAACTAGCTCACATGGTGGGGGAACTTAAATAGATTGGTGATCCAAACAAACTAGCTATCTGGGCTCAAGTGTGGTCTAGTAGGATACAAAGCTCAACCAAAAGAAACTGTTCAGGAAGCACTACATAGAGTATATCAAAATATCTGTCAGGAGCACAAAGTTGGTGACAAAATTGCCTGGATTGGACATTGGGTGTATTCTGGTTCACTCTTTCCTGCACTAAAACAGTTAAAAGGGGAAGCAAAATGACACATCAGTTTAAAGGACAAGTTCACAAATATTGAAAAATCCACTGAATTATAAACTCTTTCACCCTAACCCCTCCCTTCCTGCCTTTGAAGGTCTTTACTTACCTCTTCCAATACCTGTAACCTACTACCTGTAACCTACCAAATAGGTCTGCAGAAGCAACATTCAATTCAAGTCTGAAGACGTTGGGTGCAGGCACACCAGAGGCTGGGGCCTTCAGTAGAGGTAAGTAGGAACTAAAAAGGGGGTGTCACAGTTTAGTGTACTGCAGAGAATGCAGAGAGGCCTGGGTTGATTTTTAAATACTCATAAACTTGTCCTTCAGGTATTTATACTCTGGGGTTACATTTTTCTACACCTAAAGTAATAGACTAGTACTGTGTCAGGCTGTGATCCTGGGAAATCTTTGGCTAAAGGTGTTACAGTAAACATACTTATATAAAATCAATCATTATTTTGGAGTGGAGAGAGTAAAAACTACCTTTTAAAGGAGCAGTAAACATAAGAATGGATTCTCAAGATGTGTGTGTGAAAGCATCAATGCCAGTACTGGAGCTGCCATTTAGGCTAAATAATGCTGTAAAATACTGTATGAAATTATTGATAATAACAAGTTAGCTATCATATCACTTTAATACCTTCAATTAAAATCATATTTGTTTTATTCTTGTCCCTGAACTAAAAATTCTTACTAAAACCATTGTGTACTAACATTGGTCTTTGGCAGCTAGAAAAAGAAGCACTATTGTGGTATAATGATAATCCCTGATAGCTCTTAAAGCCTGACCACAGTCAGATTTTAGGGTGAATAAATGTTAAAACCTTTAGTTGGGTTGTTTTTTTTTTCTCTACATCCTCAATGGGGAGATTTCTCCTCAATTTCTGCCCAAATGACCCAACATGCTAACACATAGGGTGTCATTGTCATCAACAAGTGAGGGAAAATCTCGCCATTGAGAGCACACACATTAGTAGAAGCTGACATAGGCCTTTTGTTTGACTGTTTATTTCTGTATTAAAGAGTTAATTTCCTTTTTTGGTTAAAGGTAAAGACTAAGGAGTTTATTTACTAAAGCTAGAGAGTGCAAAATTAGACACAATTCTGCAGAGAAACCAATCAGCTTACAGGTTTATTGCCAAAGCTTAATTGAACAAGCTAACGTTAGAAGCTGATTGGTTTCTATGCAGAAATGTGACTAATTTTGCACTCTTTATCTTTAGTAACTAAACCCCTAAGTGGAGTTCAAAAACTCCTAAAAAAAAAACAAAAAAAAAAAACGAATTACCTGGAGTTTGGCTTCCTTGTGAAAGCAGTTCTGCTCCTAAGACCTTCTACAATAATAACTAACAATATGCTCTAAAAGGCCAAACATTTGTGAAGATCTGACAATCACACCTACTTATATTAGTTTGTTGGGCATCCCATTTTAAAGTCATGGGCATTGAGGTCAGAGTTCTGTACAGGCAACAAAAGTTTTCTCCACTCAAAAACTCATCAAACCACGACTGTATGAACAGGGGCACAGCCATACTGGAAAAGTAAAGAATCTTTCTCAGACTGATTTATATTAGAAGTGCAAAATTACCTGAAATGTCTTTGCATGCTGCAGCATTAGCAGTATCCTTCATTGGAAACACATAAACTCATTGAATTGCAGGGGTGTCTACATATTTTTCGCCATGTAGGTAGTTGTGGTGGTCAGGTGTCCACAAGCTTTTGGCTATATAGTTTATACAGTAAATAAAAAATCAAAGTAAAGTAATTTAAATGTAAAGGCAGATATCTCTCCAAGAAGTATGGGTGAGGATATAGCTGGCCATTCAAGTGATTTGTCTGTGGGACCCTACATTTCTTACCCAAGCACATTAGGGCAGGCATAGCATTTTTGTCTCTAAAGTCCCATGGCAAAATATTGGCCAAAATCAGGCAGTACAGTGGATACCAGGGACATTCGGCCCATGTGTACGGGTCCTGCTTTGACAGAAGCCAATCTCACTGAAGAAATTATGGAAAACCAACTGCCGATTGGGATCCGATCAGCGCTCTCAGCCAATGGCTGTAAATGCTGACTGGTGTGTTCTGGCAGGAAGGGGGAGCGGTCCCCCAGTCAGAACACAATAGCTAAGCTGGGAGATTGCTGTACTAAAATCACAACGTTAGTACAGCGACCTCCTCCAGAGCTCAAAAAGGTTATTTGTGTACCAGGCTTAACTCTTCTATGTTAGTGAAGGATTGAGCTCCACTCACAGATAGTTTTTTTTTTTTACCGCCGCAGTATATGTACTTGCTATCACCTCTCAGAAGATCAAAAAAGCCAAAATATGGCAAGAAATCCTTGAAATTAGGAGCATCACTAATTTATTATTGGGCCATTCATGGAAATTCTTAGGTTCTTCTGTGTTTAATGCAAGATGTGATTTCAGTTGTCACATATGTCAATGGCTCAAGCAGTGATCTCAGCTATAGTTTGTTTCAGTATAGGTGCTTTCAAACAATATGAGAAATTCCTTTTCAGTAGAATCAATATACCATAAAGCATACAGTTTTAATGCACTCAGAATGTTTAGCATTTTGTCAATAATCTGGAATGGGTACTTTCAAATAAGATTCTTGTTATTTTTAATTGGAGACACCCCATCTGCAGCTTGATTTTTTACAGACAATCTCTTGTGTTAAGTGGATTTACATTTGTGATTTTGCTGATAAACATGATCACAGACAATAGACAGCCTGGCAGATGGTACTTTATCTTTTCACAATATTGGGAGAAAGTTTTAAAAAACTCTTTTAATAGTTCTGTCTACTTGAATAATTTTGAAATAATTGTGATCTGGTTGAAGAACTTCCAAAAAAATGGGCTATGGTTAAATGCAAATGAAACAAAAGCATACCCTATTATATTTCTATTAAAAATATTAATATTAATGTCTTTGTTCAAAAACTGATGCAAATCTTTAATGGCATGGAAACATTGTGTATATTTAATAAGGTTGTGCATAATACAATTTTTCTCTACCCCTAAAGGGGGATGCACACTATGAGAAAACCAGAAGAAAAATTCCGTACAAGGCACAATCGTTCGTGTTTTCATATAGTGTGTACACAAATATTTTGACATCCGATTCAGACTTTGCAAACAAAAATTTCCAAAGGGATAAACTCCAAAATGTAACACCATTTAATGTGTACTGTTTTCATATGGATTTTGAGAAAAATTAGTTAAAAAAAATTGTGCATGATCAGAAATAACAAATAAAAAGCCTTCCTCGGATTAGAATTTTCATACATTGGTTCCTTCCTCTGTTCTGGCTTGCTGTGAAACAAAGAGGAAAACTGGACTATCATTCGCCCATTTTTATCATAGCATGTACCCAGCATTAGAGTTGCAAACCACAGCATTCAATAAGAAATCATTCCTTATAGAGAACAATGGTTTTGAAAAAATTGTATTGTGGATCTCATCTCTATTACAAAGATACACAATCTTTGTTTTATAGATTAATTCTTAATACATGACAAAATATTCCACGAGTACTCTGGTTTTTCTTCAAGTACTCTGAGTTTTCTCCAAAGTACTCTGTGTTTTTCCCAGTACTCTGGGTTTTCATCATAGCAGCAGTTGCTGCCTTTTGAGCACTCTCACTGACATCTTGGATGGAGCCACAGCTCTGAACCATTCACTTGTATGTGCATATTTTAGCTTTAAAACTAACAGGATTATTTTCAACAGAGAAGAAACATTTAAAAATAGTTTTTGGCTCCTATCTGCTTAATATAAAATATTAATGTGCAAAACAATGAAAAAGAACAATCATTTTAACATTTGTATTTGTATTTTTTTTTTAGTCCCGATCAAGAAAATACATGGGACAGTAGACAGGATTCTTTACCTTTAAAGCTAAACTTATCTATGAAAGGATAACACTGTACAAAAGCTGTTGGATAAAAAAGGCTGCGGCCGTTTATTATTTATAAAACAACATTTAAAACTCATCAAAGCTTTCAACTTATAAATAATAAACCCGACCACTACGATCCAGGTTTACAATAATAATAAATAATCAATAAACATATCCAATAGACAGGCGGCATCACACCCGCCTGTCACCACCCCACAGCGCGGCCCTCTCGGCACAAGTGCCCAGATTAGTATTCAAAATGTCCAGACCCAAGTCAGACAAATGTGTGTCATCCTTTCTATAAAGACCAGGAATTCCGCCTTCCAGCTCAAGATGTCGAAAGGACGCAATTCCCATACCTCCTAGCAGCTTTTCTAAAGCCCTGTTGATACGCCTCCTGACTTTCTCTAAAGGCTTCAAGTGTGCATGTTTAAACCAAGACAACCTCGGAATAATCTCCGAGAAAACAAAAGCCGTGTGAGGTGAAAAGGATTGCAAAAAAGAAAAATCATCCCTAATCCTAAAAATTAAATCAAGCGTTTTTACGTTGCCCACATCGTTTCCCCCCAGATGAATGATGAGAACATCTGGAGGGGAAAGGAGCTGCATTAGCCTACAGACTTCAAATATAAGCTCGGACCATTTCATGCCCCTCTTGCTGAACCAGTTGACCTTAAAATGACGTGGATCCAAACCGATATTCTCCGTGTAACTGCGTCTTCTAGCTCTCGACCGGGCCCAGTGGATGAATGAATGGCCCACAATCCACACTGAGACCCTGCGTCCTAGAAATATTAAGACATAAAATTAGGTCGGATATATGACAAATAGGCATTTGATCGCCATCTACCAATATTCTTTAACAACTCAGTATCAACACCCAATCTTGCAGCTTCTGTCGCTGCCCCAATCCTAAAAGAGTGGGAAGACAGTTTCAAATGATCAAGTTTCAAAAAACGTAAGCATTTATTAAACACAGCAACAAACTGGAACTTTGTTAAAGGTTTTCCGGATTGATGAACAAAAAAGGGGCCAGTATTGGGGCACCGGATCAGCAGGAACTGTTTCATTAGGAAAACAGGACAGATACAAGAATCTTTATATACATTTAGGTGAATCCATTTGCCCACTCCCAACTGGTCGGTTTTTGAAAAGCGCAACAAAATGCTCATTGAATTATCATAAAAAAGGATATCAGACAGTAGCAAACCAGTTCTGCCATACTTCACATCCATGGCCAACTCGGAAACCCTTAGAGCAGCAAAAAACATGATGGAGAAGGCAGCTTGAAAAAGAGCAGATTCATAAAACGAAAAACATACCTTTGTAGCAGCTTCGCATAGTCGTTCCAAAATTTCTGGTGTAATAGGTTGCCTGGAATCTCTCTGCCAGGTACACTTACGGTAACCTTTCATAGCCTGCCTTATTGAAAAAAAGGATGAACATGGGGGAAAATTACGCAGTTTACCAAAGAAAGATATCCCCGCTAGGATTTTATTAATATGGGACCAAGAGTAGCGTTGCGCAAACAATTTATTCAGAAAAAACAATAAAAGATGTTCAGAAAAAGCATCAGGACATTCACCCATGTCGTTCAAATGAGATATCCACATAGACCAAGCTGACTGATATCCAGCCATGGTTGCTGGGGCCAATGAATTCGATATGTTATCTGAAACTAAATTTAAACAATATCCCAAAGGCGGGCCGGGTAATGATGACTCGTCTGATCTGCGGTTGGTAACAGCTGGAAAAAACGATCCATCTGTCGGCGAGACAAAGAATCTGCCAATGTGTTGTCCTTGCCCGCAATAAAAGTAGCTTTGATCCAAATGTTCAAAAGTAAGCACTTAGAAACTAGATACCTCAACAACTTCAGAAGAGGCGGGGACTTGGAAGACAGACAATTTATAGCGAATAACACGCCCTTATTATCTGTCCTGACCATCAAGCGCCTGTTCTGGAACTGATGACCCCATATCTCTAAAGCTACTATGATGGGAAAGAGCTCTAGAAGCACACTATTCCGGGTATATCCTAAAGAGATCCACCTAGGACACCACGAGTCAGCACACCAATGATTGCGCCAAATGGCGGCAAACCCCACTGAGCCTGCTGAGTCAGTGGATAACAGAAAATCCCTATCCAAAATAAAGTCCTCTTGCCAGACAGACTTACCATTGAAATGTATCAGGAATTGAATCCAAATTAGCATATCTTCTTTAATATCAGCTGACAGTCTGACATGGGCTGAAGGAGATTTTAAACTGGAAATTGCAGAGTAAAGCTTTCTGGCAAATAATTTGCCAAGGGGAATGACCCGAGACGCAAAGGCGAGCAAGCCCAAAAGAGACTGAACCTCCTTTAAGCAAACTTTCCTCTTGCGCATCATTGTCAAAAGGCAATGTTCCAGTTTAACCACCTTCTCTAAAGGTAACCTGAATTCCATCATGTTGGAATCAATAGTGATGCCCAAAAACTGAATGCACGTTGACGGCCATTCAGTTTTTTCATGGGCCAATGGAATGCCAAATTGTTTGCACATATTTAAGAAAGAATATAATAAATGCAAACAATCTGAAGATCTGGCTGAACCTAAAAACAAAAAATCATCTAAATAATGGACTATGTTAGCAGAATTAGATACTGAGGACACTACCCACTCTAAAAAGGATGAAAAACATTCAAAATAAAAACAAGACAAGGAGCAGCCCATGGGGAGACACCTGTCAAAAAAGAATTGGCCTAAAAAATAAAAACCTAAAGAATTGAATGCTTCAGGGTGCACCGGAAGCAAGTGAAAGGCGGACTTGATGTCCGTCTTTGCCATGAGTGCACCCCTGCCTAAACGCCTAAGTATAACCAGGGCATCATCAAATGTTGAGTATTGCACAGAAGCCAGGTCCTCGCTTATCTCATCATTTAAGGACCCGCCGAAGGGAAACGATAAGTGATGAATAAGCCTATAAGTATTCGGCTCCTTCTTCTGTACAATGCCCAGAGGAGAAATCCTGAAGTTGACAAAAGGAGGGTAAACAAAAGGGCCAGAAAACCTTCCGGCTTGTAATTCTTTATTAATCTTTTCTTTAACAACATCTTCCAAATACATAACGGACTTTAAATTAGGGACCAAAGAACAGCCCTGTCCTGAAAACCTGGGCAAAACAAAACCATCTCTAAAGCCCTCAGTTATTAAGGTGGCCTTCACCCTGTCGGGGTACCGCTGCAGCCAGGGGAGCATTGCGAGCAGGTTCACCGGTGTTGAGGCTTTTTGGAAGATTTCCTGGGTTCTGAGCGCACTGCAATTTCTTAAAACATTTGTGGACGGGGTGGGATCCTGCACAGAAGGCACATTCATGCCTATATTTGCAGGTCCCAGGCCATCGACACTGTGTTTCATTATAATTAAAGCACACTCCCTTACGAAAGGTGGAAGTGGCTGGTTGAGGCTGCTGGCCAGGAAAGGACTGTCGGTTAAGGATAGGCCGTTGAGGGAGAAACAGATCCAGCCAGAGGCTGACATCCTTAACCCCCCATTTCAGGTTCGACTGAACAGCCAACTTTTGGTGGAAAGCCACATCGTAGTTGTACCACGCTGTGCCACCAAAATTTTTAAAGGCTTCCAGAACAATGTCTAAGTGTTGAAAGAGGCCAGTACTTTTGGACGGGAATCTTTCACATAATACAGCAGAATATATAAAAAATGATTGCAACCAATTGTTGAAATTTTTTGCAACGAGGCGTTTCCTCTCCTCATCCTCTTTCTTGTCACTTTTGGACACGAAATCCCTGGCTGAGGGTAGGAGGGAGAGCATGTCTACAAAGCAACCGTTCCAAATTTTCTCCTTAACAGAATCGGACAAGTGAAATCCCAGTGGGGACATTTCACAAGTCAGAGCTTCTTTTAGACAAACTTCAGGCAAATTCTGTGCTTTAGCTAATAAAAATGAATTGGATTCAGCGGATAAAGCAGAAGAACCGTGAGAAACATTTAAATCTTGCAATATAACTGAATCAGGCACAGAAATTGTATTATTGTTGCTCGGAGCGCAATTAGCGGACTGGCCGCTAGATGGCGCCCACACGTCAACAATAGAAGCAGTCACAGGCTGTAGAACCTCTGTAGAGGAGGGAACCGAACTAGGAGGATTGATCAAACTTTTAAATTCTGTCAAAAAATTCTGCAGTACATTAGCAATATCACTTGTTGAGGACTGAGCAGACGAACCCCTGCTCCCATCCCCCTCATTTGACATCAAAGGCTCCCCCCTGCTACCACCTGTAGGGGCAGAAAATGACATGCTATGGACAACTGCGCTCACAGGGGTAAAAAGCTCACCTGCAGTGTGATCAGCTCCACTCCTGGACGGGCGCTCCTGAGTCTGCGGTTGCCGTGGAGAAGCTGCCCTGGAACGGGCCAGCCTGCCGGTGACGGGGAGGACGTCTTGACTGGCATCTCTGGCACGCGAGGCGGACTTCCCTGGACGTCTTGCCGCTGTTCGGTCCCCGGCGGGCGGTGAGAATCTCCGGCAGGGGAGTCTTCTCCTCTTCTTGGCACCGGCGTCTTCGGCGGACGGGCCCCATGTGCTGCGCCTGCGCACTTCTGACGTCACCCGATGTTCTTCATCTGGTTCCGGGGTAGACGAAGATCTTCCTCTGGCCGGGGTCACTTGTTGCGAACTTCCTCTCGCCGGGGTCAATTGCTGCGCACTTCCTCGCGCCATGGTCACGGCTTCAGTTCTCCAGCTCGGGCCGGCGACGTGCTCCAACTCCGCCGGCGGCTCAGGTAACGGATCCGGCAGCTCCGCTGTATACGGGTTAGGGATAGCGAGACACCGCTTGACCCATTCTTCTCCCCCTTCTTCACCAGCTCGCTCAATTAGTCGGCGAAGGAGGCTCATCTTGATGGACGGTCTAGAAGATACAGGAACCGCACGATCCGGGATGCTGAGGTGATCTGAGGGTCCAGCTACCTGAGAGCCCCCTTAAATAGGGCTGGGAACAGGCTCAGAAGGCGGGAAGCTGACTAGAAAAAACCGGTACCTCACACAATCTCCCCAGCTACTTGTTATCTCTAATTTGATAGGGGCTTATTCAGCCAACCATCAACTAGAAAACCTGTTACCTCCTAGTAACTATAATCTTCCTCTCTAAGCCCGCCAAAACTAATTCCTGTCATGTCTAATTTACCTGTCACTGTCCCATATAGAAAAGGGGGGCCATAGGGACCCCCTTTTCTTTCTATTCCCTTTAAATGATCCAATTCCAAATCCAATTTATGGTACTTGCTTTGTGCGCTGGTCCAAATTATTTGGTGGAGAGGAGATTATAGTGTGGGGTAATTTTTCAGGGTTTGGGCTTGGCCCCTTAGTTTCAGTGAAGGGAACTGTTAAGGCATCAGCATACAAAGACATTTTGGACAATTTCATGCTCCCAACTTTGTGGGAACAGTTTGGGGATGGCCCCTTCCTATTCCAACATGACTGTGCGCCAGTGCACAAAGCAAGGTCCATAAAGAAATGGATGAGCAAATTTAGAGTGGAGGAACTTGACTGGCCTGCACAGAGTCTTGGCCTAAACCCGATAGAACGCCTTTGGGATGAATTTGAGAAGAATCAAAACCAAGTAAACACTGCGCTGGCGAGGGGCGCTGCTAGCACTTGAAATAGCGATACAGGCTTCCAAAACACAAAACAATAACAAATAGTGCAGCGCTAATAACAATAGAAACATTGATATGACATGTTTGCAAAAAAAAGTCATTATAAAATTGATGAAACAAGAATAATAAATAAGTTCATAAAACGTCCAAACGGCAGCTTGGACCTCAGCAAGGGTAGGAGTTGCCTCCAACACGGTGATCTATTTGAGGGTCCATTGTGGCAAAGAAACAGATTGTAGCTATTGGGGAGATTTCCATAGTTGTGTAAGTGGACTTACAGGTGTAAATTTGCTGGTAAAAGGACACAAAAACTCAAAGCACCTTCTGGGGGTCTGTAGTCAGGGAGTCCCTGGTAGAGTGGTGGGCAATAACCACGGGGGCCTAACTTCATATTTAACTAAATATGCCAGAAGCTAACCACATCCCTCCCTGTGTTAAAAAATCCTCGTCTGCCGAAAGAACAGACGTTTCTTGGCCTAAGTGTATCATATTAGAATCTGAAAGTTGTAATTTAAATGCCTGTGTAGAGTGCAGGCAGGAATCCCAAGCAAATGCATCAGGGTCTGATCAGGTGATTGTTTGGCAGTCACACATGTCTCTTTAACCTCTTTAAAAAGCAATAAGAGGAGAGTGCATGCCTATATTTATGTAGCACTACCCCCACAGGGGCTGCTGGTAACTGGTTCCTCTACTCCTGCATAGCCAAAGCCCAAGCCCAGCCTGAAGGCAGAGCCCCCCTACCCAGACCCAGGGGTCCCCTTCTAGGCCACTGACAATCTTCTCAGTACTCCATCTTCCACCCGACTACCCTGGTGGCCAGACTCCATCATATTTAACCACTTGCCGACCAAACGCCACAGTTAGACTGCAGCAGGTCGTCAGGTTCCCGCAAATTGCTGTACCTGTATGGGGGTCCTCGGGAGCATTCCTGGGGGTTACACACGCTGCCCACTCTCCAGCGGGGAAGCTGATCCACGGGGTCGAGGCCGTGATTGCCGCCGGGCACCCGCGATCGTTCCCCTTGAAGAGAGAACGGAGGTCTGCTGTTGTAAACACAGCAGACCATTGTTCTCTCAGGAATCAATGCGGAGCTCCAGTGTTCCTCCTATTTAGAAACACAGGTCTCTGTATTAGGGATGATCGAACGGTTCGGGTTGACCATCGGTTTGACCCGAACATTGGTTGTTCGAAATTCGGCCGAATTCCGAACTTTTTGCGGTAAAAGTTCGAAATTCGGGTCACCCGAACCGCCCAAAATGCAATGGGACACGAAGTGGGCTTTAAAAGCCAGTGATTGGCCCAGAAACGTCAGTAAAAGCCAAAGAGGGGGCAGGAGTCTGCTAGGAACGTGATTTGAGTGTCTACGGGGACCAGAGGCCAATCAGGAGTGAATACGCCCCCCAGTATATAACATAGCCCCGCCTAACCTCCAGCAGTGTAATACAGAGGCTTTGGAAGAGAGTGGAAGCATTTGTGTTTCTCCTGCTGTGTTAAACAACGTTGCTGCATAGCCGATGGCTTGTAAAGCTCCATATCAGCAGAAGAGCAGTCAGCTTACAGAAATTACAGCGATTGTGCTGTTTGAGTAAAAAAAAAAAAAACAAAATTTAAAGGGACAGTGTCAGTTAGAAATTATCTTCTGCTGTATGGAGCTGTTCTTTTAGTGTGAGGAAAGGGATATGCAGTGTAGTTAGGGTACTATATACCACTATAGTAAGATTCAATAATCTAGTTTTTGTAGAGGATACTTTTAAGTGTCAGGGTTCCATCTAGTGAGCACGTTGCACTGCTGATATATCTACAGCAGGTATACGTGCTTGCTAGTCAGCTATTGTGCAAAATACATTTCAGCGATACACACATCTGCTATATTTAGCGACAACTTTGGGTCGCATAGCAGTGTGCGTCGTGCAGGTGATTTTCACATCGCACAGTTGATAAAGCCTCAGTGACAAGTTAACGCCTGTTCTTGTTGTAAGCGTTAAGTCCACTGCAAAAGGCTTTGCTACTCTGCGTCACACACATCTGCTTTATTTAGCGACAACTTTGGGTCGCATAGCAGTGTGCGTCTTGCAGCTGATTTTCACATCGCACAGTTGATAAAGCCTCAGTGACAACTATACATAAATTAAAATTAATCACAAAAAAAACAGATTATTTTTCTTAGAATTTCAGTAGCGCAGGGATGGTGTTACCCTCCTTTCATAAAGTGCAAATAAATAAAGTGCATAAATTGCATAAATAATCCAAAACATCCAACTAAGCAAGAACAGAGTCCTTCAAAAGTCTTTGTTTATGTAGTGCCAGAGCAATACACAGTGCCTTTAATGCAGGGTCATTGGTGTCAGTTATAGGAACCACCGTACAATGTCACCACCACCAGCAGCTCTGGCAATAAGTTTTTTTTTATTGTATGTTTAAATGCTTAAAGGTACTTTTCTTCAATAACGACACTGAAAGCAGTAAAAACATTATAGAAGCTCTAAGGCTCCTTTCACACCGATCCCTGCTGAGCAGGCGGATGACAGCTCCGTCTCTGCTCTCTGTGCGGAGAGGGAGGTGTCAGAACCCCGCTGCTCTCTATGGGGGAATCAGATGAGAGCAGACCCCCTGTCCGCTTTCATCCAATCGCATCCGATTCGATCCCCTGGATGAATGGAAAATAGCGTTTCCATGCGTCCGGATTTCCCAGGACAGGATTGGATGTGGATGGCAGCGGGTGTCAGCGGACATGTCTCCGCTGACATCCGCTGCCCCATAGGGATGCATGGAGGATCCGATCAGATCCGCCTAAAAAACTGACAGGCGGATCTGATTGGATCGTTCGTGTGAAAGGACCCTAAGGCTGGTTTCACATGGGTGGTCTCATCAGCTCTGCCTGTCAGTTTTTCAGGTGGACCTGATTGGACCAGCTGCTGCTCTCTATGGAGCGGCAGATGTCAGCAGACATGTGTCCGCTGACACCCTAACCCAGGGGTCTTAAAACTTTGGCCCTCCAGTTGTTCAGGAATTACAATTCCCATCATGCCTAGTCATGTTTGTGAATGTCAGAGCTTTACAGTGCCTCATGGGATGTGTGGTTCTGCAACAGCTAGAGGGCCATAGTTTGAGGATCCCTGCCCTAACCCTTCCACCTTCTATCCAAAACAAAAATGTTTTGGCTGGAGTTGAGCTCTGCTGGTGAGGGAGGAATTGATACAAACCAAATCTTTGCTTCAATTAGGGCTCTCCTGCTTACAGAGAAATTACTTACAGCTGTGGACAGCACAGATATGACCTTAAGGGCTCGCTCTTTCACACACAGAGTCAGTCAGACGGACTCTGTTTTTCTCAGCGGGGGATCGATCCGCCAATCCCCCGCTGAGCAGGCGAATGACAGCTGTTTCTCCGCGCTGTGTGCGGAGACACAGCTGTCAGGTCCCCATTCATCTCTGTGGGGGAATTGGATGGGAACGGACCGTCTGTCCGTTCTCATCCGATCCGCCAGACAGATGGAAAATAGGGTTTCCATCCATCCAGTTTTGACGGATCGGATCGAGACATGTCCGCTGACATCCGATGCCCCACAGGGATGCATGGGGCGACCATTCAGATCTGTCAAAAAAACTGACAGGCGGATCTGAATAGACTCCATGTGTGAAAGGGGCCTTACAGAGTACTGCTGATCATTCATTGTTCAGCCATAGGCTAAAATGAGTTCCATACACAGTCATGTTGCTTCAGTTCCTGCAAGGTCCAAGAGCTGGTTGTTGCATCTGGCAGGTGTGCCTACATCAGAAAATTGACTGAATAGTATTCCAAATCGTTTCACTGATTATATTGTTTACGGATTTATGTATTTCAGATGTATATTTATCTCTGGAGTTTGGCTTTAAACGTAGAGTTATATTTTGAGTTTCTTTTACCATTGTACTTGAAATTTCTGAGAAGCTGAACAAAAATGACTATTAGAGTGAGCTCATACTATATTGTATTTATAGTTCTCATTAGGCATTTTGCCATATGGTCCTGTAAGGTATGTTAGGCTTAGGTATGTGTCACGTTATTCGTTTCCATACTTAATTTTTGTGATATGCAGCCTTTGTTGCATAGTCATATGTGAGCAGATGTCATTGTGTACCCAAATCCAAAATAACTTTTTGAAGACTGACAACATAAGCTGTTGTTTATTTCTCCCATCTATAAAAGCTGTTTTCGAAGAATTTCTGACTGTTATTTTACTTTTCTGGTTTAGAATAGACTAAAAAATATATATATTTAAAAAAAAAAATTTTTTTTTTAGATGGGGTGGCCATAGTCCTGTCCTGTTTTGAAAAGCTAGGGTTTACATTCCCATATTACTGGTTTGTGGAGAAAAATCTCAATTGCAGACTTTTTTGCAAGGGTTCTGGGTCATGCCCCAGGGACTATGAATCAGGCAAAATAAAGTTCTTAAAAATTGTCGTTTTTGATAGAGAGCCAATTATTGAAAAAAAAAAAAAAAGAGATTTCTTTGGATTTAGTGTCTGGGTGGACTGTACCTGTGAAGTTTCAGCTCTGTAGCATGTCCAGAACCAGAATTATAGCATGCCAAACCTTCAAAAATTACTTTTTTTGCTTAACCGCGCCTTTCTTTTGCTCCTAATCAACTGCACAGCCAATGTGTATGATGGGGACATAATGCAGTGCACTGGGAACAATATTAGAGTTTTTTTTTTTAAAAAAGGTGCTGTCTCTTTAAATGTGGATATAATTAACGGGTGTATTTTCACAATGGGGCTATTATTACCAAATGTTTTCAAGAAGTCAAAAGATGTATGTAGATGCACTTTATTTCATGTAAAATGGTGCTTGGTGCACTTTAACTTGAATTCTTACAAGAAACAGACATATATGCACGGATTCCCCATATGGCGGCGGTTCCCCATCCGGAGAGGATGTTCATGGACATCTGATCAGAGCACACATAAGTGCTTACCCCATGGGCTCATATGGGAGTCCTTTAGCGGCACTGACTTGATTGATGTCAGCCAGGCATATACCATTCCTTGGCGGCTACACGCCCAAGGCTCTTCCTACTCTTCAAGGTATCAAGCTCTGACAAATCCATGACTTCCTCTCCGTTAATTACAAAAATCGTTGAGATATCTGTCTCGGTTTACAACAATCGTACAGAGTTTTTTCATATATAAGCTCCAGATGAAGCTTTGAAAAAGGCGAAACATGTTGAGCAATTGAACATATACATTAATACAACATCAGCTGGCCTAGCTGGACGGTCATTGTTCCCTCTGCAATCCGTCGGCAGGACTCTCCTGGTGTCAAATATCCTCACCCCTTTAAGGATTTGTATAATATTTCTCTATCTCTGTATGAAATTGATTCTCCAAGAACTGCTGTATAACCTGTATATGGTTGTGAGCTTGTTCGCAAGCCATATTTTATATATATATATGTAATATGTCTTTTTTCTTTTCTGTTTTCATGTGAATTGAAATAAATGGTATTTTAATTACTTCGAGTGCCAACAAAATCCTTGCTTCCCAACCTTCCATGTTCTAACTAATATTCAAGGATTTGGCATCAACAACAGATAGCTCATATGCTCAGACTGCTGCTGTCTGAAGGCATATTCTCCTCAACACTACATAGGCAGACCACGTTCTATCATTCGGGTCCCAGTGGCCATCACGGCCGCTGGACCCACTGATTGGCTGATTGGACACAGCGATAGCAATGCCCCTACATCACCTGCACAAAATCACGTACATGTACGTGATTGTGCACAGTCGAGCCGTCCTGCCGCAGTATATATGCGGTGGGCAGTCCTTGAACTGGTAAAGGTTTAGCACCGTGAAACACTTTTTGAAAGATAAATAGTGCATTTTATATGCAACTACATAGATCAAACAAAATGATGAATAAATAAGGAGGAAAGTGGGACAGAGGGACATTGTTCCAAATCAGGGACAGTCCCTTGAAATCAAGGACAGTTGAGAGCTATGCATATACAGGAGGATGACCCTAAGACAGGACATCTGTTGCTGGCAAGATCACCTGGTAAAAAAAAAAGAAAGGAAAAAAGGCCTAACTGAAACCTAAAGCAGCCACCACATCTAAGGACTGGTATGCTACAATATATTACATTTTTGTTTTTAGATTTATATGTGTAGTAAGGGATTATTGAACTAAATTGCTTAACATATGGAGCATGTAGCTGTCTGATTCAGTTTGTGGTCATAGGGATGATGTTTGTAGCTCCATATGGGTTTGATGCTAGGGGACCTGTTCTTGCTGATAGCTTTCCTGGGCATGTAAGAGCAGAAAATTTGAATTACCAGTGTCGTGTACACAAGGCTTTTGGTACTAACGTCTGTGAGCACTTAATTCTAACCTTCAACACATTCATTTCCACTTTCTGTTTGCCATCCATCAAGACTGAAGAGAGTTACCTATCCCACTAGATTAGAAAATCACACCAACCTTCCGGAGGAATATAGTAATTTATTTGACAGTAGGCGTAGTCTATATACAGTGCCAGCAGATGTGACATAAGTGACATGAAACATTGAAAGTAAGAAGATAAATAATTTATGACATACCGTCTCTTTTCAGAATCCCCAAATGTAAGCTGAAAGTTATGTTCAAAGTGAATAAAAACATACAGTGTATTTAAAATAATATAATGGCTAGTACCTACAGTGTGGTGGACCTACAATATTTTTTTCCGAGTTTAATCTGTTATTCTTAACATTTGTCTGAGCCTTCTTTCTGACCTTTGACTGTTGTTCCATCCAACATAAATGCATGGAATATGACACTATCACAACATCAAGTAAAAGAGTCCATAGATTTCAGTTTGTGTCAATAATTCTGGCTCTGTTCTTTTTTTAGTCTAATTTGAATTGTGAACTGTTCTGCAGAGGGTGAAGAGAGTTTAATATAAAGCTGGATATCAGGTAATTACACAGAACACAGTTCCAGTAAATTCACCAGTTGCTCATTGTATATTCATACAAACAAAAGGCAGCTTCTGGGATTTAGTATTATCCCAGCGGTGCTATGCCTTTCTATTTTTGTTCTTTTCTTGTTTCAACAAAATTACATATCTGGTGGTGGCCCAGTAGATAGTTACATCATAATAACCTGTTAGATTGGAATGTTAACATAGATCTCGATCACTGTGACTTTTATTGATCAGATGTCCTACTGTGTTTCTGCTACAATGCATCTTCTTTTATAGGCGTTTTTTTACAAGGTATTTTCTAGCTATTGTCTAGAAGGCAATGCGATTACTTTTTATCTTTATGCTCATGCTTTCAATGTCCAGTAGTTCTTGCTCAATGTACCCTCATAGAATGAATTGGAAATACAGAAAATGTTACCAAGGCAGGCACGATGATTACGTTTTTCAGTTTGGTTGAAGCTGGTAGGCATAAAATGTAGGTCTGAAGATACACTTTATTGTCAAAAGTATTGGGACGCCTGCCTTTACACGCACATGAACTTTAATGGCATCCCAGTCTTAGTCCGTAGGGTTCAATATTGAGTTGGCCTACCCTTTCCTGCTATATCAGCTTCAACTCTTCTGGGAAGGCTGTCCATAAGTTTTAGGAATTTGTCTATGGGAATGTTTGACCATTCTTCCAGAAGCGCATTTGCGAGGTCAGGCACTGATGTTGGACAAGAAGGTCTGGCTTGCAGTCTCCGCTCTAATTCATCCCAAGGTGTTCTATCAGGTTGAGGTCAGCCTCAAGCCTTGTGTAGCAGAATTCCGAACCATTGTGCTGGATGTGGGTCCGCCTGGGTTACCGCTAACAACAACAGCACATTTAAGCATGTTCTCCAAGTGTGAGCACTGAGACAATGACCAGTCCAGTATCTTTGGGTTTTTATGTTTATTGAGAACTTGGATGGGAGAAGGGATGAGTGGGACACTCCTTTGCCTCAACTATGCATAATTTGCTAGGAACAACTGAAAAATGCCTGTTGACTTGATGCTAGCTTGATGCTGGTCAACGCCGGCTAACGCTGGTTAATGCTGGCCTGCTGCCTGTTAACACTGAACTGACTTCTGATCACCTCCTTGTGACTCAAAGTCCTTTTGAAGCTCCCTTTGGCACTCCTTGCTGAGGTAACTACTTTATCACTGCTGCACTGCTGAAAACTTGTACACTTCAGGGCCCGCACCGGCACCCTCTCTTATACACTTATCATCAAGGCTTAGACACTGGCATCCCCTTTTCTAAGCCTTCTCTACTGGTTAGCTGGCTCCCGGATCCCTCTGACCTTCTGGAGTGGTCCCCTATCCTAGGCAGACCCCTGGGCAGTTTTCAGTACTCACGACACTGCTTTCCTGGAAACCTCTGCCCTAGCAGCTCCACTCGGTCCACAGCACAATGGATCCCTCTCTGCAGCTCAGCTCAACCTTCTGTCCTCCAGGCCGACTGCCCAGGACACTTTCCTCACACTGACAGGAGGAGAGACAACCATCACCCTCCTCCTGGGACTCTGCTTCCTGCCAAAGACCCCCTGTCATGTGCCCCCCTCAGACTTATATCCCATCCCTGGATGCATTGCGGCAGATTCTGCTCACTGGGATAGATACAAGCCCTGGTGTGCTATTGGTCAGGTTTCCTCCACTGTCCAATAAAAGCCCTCATTGGACATAGTGGGGAGACTCCCCAAACTCAACAGGCACACCTGGAAACACATGACAGCCTAGCTGAACAATCAGGTCCCCCTGATAAGCAGACAGGGCCTCCCTTATGGTTTTCCTAGCACCTACCTAGGAGGGTGCTACACTTACAAGCCAGTCAAGTTTCTCCACCCCAAACTCGCTCATCCATCTCTTTATGGACCTTGCTTTGTCCTAAAAAAGTGATTTTTTACCTAAAGGTAAGCCTATAATAAGGCTTACCTGTAGGTAAAATGAATATCTCATAAATGAGCACGGTTTAGGTGATATTCACCCTGGATGCAGCCGGTGACATCATTGGCGCATATACTCTGAAGGCTTGACATACCGTGCCCAACCTTCAGAGCTTTGTGCTGGAACTGAGCGTATGCATGGGAGTGACATCATTGCGGATCTGGCCACTCACAGCGCCGGAGCCTGTGAACCCGGAAAAAAGAGCAGGGGAAGATGTCAGCCATCTCAGTGGTGACAACGCACCGCTGGAGGGCTTCATTCTAAGTAAGTATTTCATGATGTGCTAGTATGCGATGCAATTATGCAAATGCCGTAAAGTTTTTTTTTGTTAAACTCTGCCACAGAGCATATGTCCTTTGCCTACATACTTTGTGCTTAAATGTGTCCCTCTTTCTTATCTCAGAAAATTGGAGGGTAGGGAATATTACAGATGCTTTCTGTGTGTAATTTTTCCATGCTCATTAAAAAAGCCATATTCATTAATCAACTTATTTTTTACCTTGATAGATTAGATAGTTGTCCTCTAGTGACTACTTCTTCTAGTGGGCCAGGTACCTCAACCTGTCAAAGGGTAGAAATATTAAGAGGAAACTTTGAAAGCACATGACAAGGTACAGGCCGGTAAAGTTTCTTACAGAGAAACATTTTCATAATTTGAATAATTAGAGTTGGAATTTCAGCACATACTGGCCGGGTGATAAGGTCAGTGAGAGAGGTAATTGGCTATGTAACACAGTAAGATAGTTCTGAATATGAAATTGTTTAAACTGCTAATAAAATGGAGAGCAGCTGCACTAATAAAGAAAAAGTAACGGCGATGTGTAGTCTGAGTTGGGTGTGGAGGATGTGCTTTTGCATCTTCACCATAGGGTCTTGGGACAGTACTGCAAAGACACATATATTGTATAAAGAACATATGAAAACCCATCGGGAAAGCAATAAAATGTTTTTTTTAATTTTTTATTTTAGATTTTATGTGTACAAAAAAAAAGGAAAAAACATATACAGTAGATTCAACCATGTACCTTGTAAAGTAGGACAGTGAAACAATCAAGAAAAAATTACAGGAGTAAACATTAAACAAGCTTGGTTAGTTTGAAACTGCTTTGGCAAAGCAGTGTTTCTATATGTCAAAATTCCTGGCTTTATGTGAATATCTGTGATTTGTAATGTTTTTTCTTAGTGGTGCCATATAATCCTTCCCTTTAACTGTCTGCCTTTTCCACAGTCAATAAGGGGAGGTTAAGTCATCACAAACAAACCATAGAGAAGGATTTGCAGGAACAGAGTGATTGTCATTTGAGCAAAATGGCATTAAGCATTTCGTGCTGCTAGTCACTCCACACGTTCATCACAATCACAAACTGTCAGTAATTCCTTCCTACTCTTGCTCAGGGTGCTAAGCAGGGGCATAACTACAGGGGTTGTAATTGCAACTGGGCCCCATGCTCCAGGGGGCCTGTGCGGCTCCCCTATACACCTGGGTAGGAGGGGCGGCGGGGGCAGCATGTAGAGAAATCACTGTCCTCCTTTTTCCTCCTGTAGCTGCAGGAGGAAAATGGAGGAGATTGGTTCCTCTGTATGCTGCCCCCACCACAGCTCCTATCCAGTTCACTTGTGTTCTGCTGTCTCTGGCCCCCCCCCCCCCCACACTGTGCTCCCTCCCCTCTCCTGCCGGCTGCTGCAGGGGATGTGTCACAATAGAGAACCAGGAAGGGGTCGGTAAATATGTAATTTACCAGCTCCTTCCTTTTCTGAATGGACAGAGTCATAGTCAGTGACATTGTAAAAAAATTAATAAAATGATAAAAAAAATAATACAATTAAAATACCAAAAAATAAAAACTACTGACACCAGTGGGTGAACTTCCAGGATCGCAAAGGTCACACTTGCAACCAGGCCCTGGGATTCCACCACTGTGGGGAGGCCCCAAGATGGCAGGAAGAGGGCCCACTGCAAAACATGTGAAAAGGTACTGCTGCGAGACCATAATAAAGGGCCCCACAATGAGCGTAAATGGCCCCAAGATCAGTAGGAAGAGCCCCAGGCTTGAAGGGAAGGGCCCTGGCCAGGGATCCCTTCATGGTTTCTTGCACCGGGCCCTGGGGGGTATATACATATACAGTGTATATATACATATATAGTTTTCAAGCAAAAGCAAGGAGCAGGTTTTAGATATGAATAGTTTGTGGATCTATCAATAACTACAAGGTTTGCTGCTGCTTGTCCTGTGTGTAGTACTCAACATATACAGTACATGCAATTGTGTAATAAATAACAACTGTTTCCAAAGGTGTACTTAAAATCGCAGAAGACCAGGCAAGTCCTATAGGGCCTAGAACTATTTGCACTATCAGCACTATCTGGATACAAAGTGTATTTTGAAGGCACATACTGTATAGGAGTTTATGTGCATAAAGTTAATATTTATATAATCCAAGAGCCTCTATATGATTGCTCGTTTGTATTCCAATTAGCCTTCTGTACCACTAGAATAATTATCAAGAGGTGTTACCAAGGAACCCCATCACTCATAGTTATTGGCTTGACTTTGTTGTGTTTTTTATTCTCAATGTTCTAACATAAAGGTGAAACACTTCATTCTACTGTATACATATATCTATAGAGTTTCTGACCCCAGGGACAAAATTTATTTCTCTTATAATGGGGTTGTGCAAAGTGATCCAATGTATACCAAGTAATGTCAGAGCCACAAAAGAAAAAAAAAAAGAGGCCCCATGGGGTTGTTACCCCCCCATCACCCATTTGTTTTTAAATAAATGTTACTCTTAATAGAGGGCTATAATGATTGTAAAGAACATGTCTCTTTATGGTAGAGATGGGCCGAACATCCCCTTGTTCAATTTGCAGCAGAACTCCTGAACAGGGGAAATGTTCTAACCCAAACAGTGAACCCCACTGAAGTCTATAGGAGCTGAACAGGGAAACTCAAAAGTGCCCATTATGAAGGTTTATATGTAAGTAATCGGTCATAAAATGGGTATGGGTGTCTGGGTACTGCCCTAGGAGACATGTATCAAAGCAAAAATGTTTTTTGAAAATAAACTTTTTTCAGCAGCAGTGATTTTAATTAGGCTTAAAGTGCAACAATAAAAATGAAAAATTCCTTTAAATATGGTGCCTGGGGGGTCCCCTTAGTGGGCCTGTAAAATGGTGCATCGTAGCATATATATAACATGCTGCAGCAAAAATGAAATTTCTAAAGAAAAATAAAAATTAAATTCCCATTTAAATTACTTGCGGTTAAATCCGGCTATTGATAAAATAAAGAAGAAAAAAACGGCATGGGGTCCCCCCTAAAATCTTTACCAGACCCTTATCCGGGCATGCAGCGTGGCAGGTTAGGAAAGGGGGGGGAGGATCGAGCGCAAGCCACATACACTCAACATGGGGGGGGGGGGGTTGGTGCTCTTTAACCACTTGCTTACCGCCGCAAGTACATTTACTACGGCAGTCAGCCGCTACTGGGCAAAGCGACGTAGTACTATGTCGCTCGCCCAGGAGCCTGTAGGGGGTGAGCGCGTGCCACCGGAGGCGTCCTCCCGCCCCCACTCATTCACAGGCATCCCCGCGCGTGTGACCGGCGGCTCCGTTGTCCGCCGGCCACACGTGATCTCCCGCAGGAGAGGGAGAAAGACAGACGGCTGGTGTAAACACAGCCGTCTGTCATTCTCCCTAATGTGAGTACAGAGACTATACGATCCTGCTATGTAGGATCGTATGTCTCTGTGGTTACATCACAAGCCACGCCCCCCCACAGTTGGAATCATGTGCCTAGGGATACATTTAACCCACTGATCACCAATAAAGTTAACCCCTTCCCTGCCAATGTAATTTTTACAGTAACAGTGCATATTTATAGCACTGATTACTCTAGTAATGTCACTGGTACTCCCAAAAGTGTCAAAAATGTCAGTCAGGGGTCCGATCTGTCCGCCACAATGTCGCAGTCCTGCAAAAAAAAATCGCAGATCACCGCCATTACTAGTTAAAAAAAAACAATAAAAATGACATAAATCTTTCCCGTAGTTAGTAAACGCAATAGTAAACGCAATAACCAATCAAAATATACTTTTTGTGATTTTGTTTACCAAAAATATGTAGCAGAAAACAAATTGGCCTAAAATGTTAAAAAATTTAGATTTTTACATTTTTTTTGAAAATTTCATTTAAAAAAAATGTGAAAAATATTGTTATTTTTTCAAAATTGTCGCTGTTTTTTGTTTACAGCGCAAAAAATAAACATTGCACAGGTGATCAAATACCACCAAAAGAAAGCTCTGTTTGTTGGAAAAAAGGACGTCAATTTCATTTGGGTACAGCGTCGCACCTCCGCGCAATTGTCCGTTAAAATCGCGCAGTGCCGAATTGCAAAATAGTGCCTGGTCTTTAAGCAGCCAAATCCTCCGGGGCTTAAGTGGTTAACAAAGGGGGCCCCCAAATCCCAGGCTCCACCATGTGAATGAGTATGGGGTACATAGTATCCTTACCCATTCACCAAAAAAGTGTACAAAAGTAATAAAAAGACAAGTTTTTGACAAATCCTTTATCTTAAAATAAAAAAATTGTGTCCCTCAATGTAAATTCATCGTCAATTACGCCGCCCACTGACCCAAAAAATAAATGTTAAAAAAAATGCTCCGGCTTGTGGGACAGCCTCCCACTGAATGCCTCCTCTGCACTTTAACTACCTCAATACTGGGCACTTAAACCCCCTTCCTTCCCAGACCAATTTTCAGCTTTTAGCGCTGTTGCATTTTGAATGACAATTGCGCGGTCATGCAACACTGTACCTAAACCAAATTTGTGTCATTTTTTCCCCACAAATAGAGCTTTCTTTTGGTGGTATTTGATCACCGCAAGGTTTTCTCTTTTTTGGTGCACAAATAAAAAAAGACCGAAAAGTTTGAAAAAAAAAGAGTTTTTTTTGTTTTATGTTCTAAACTTTTGTAAATAGATAATTTTTTTCCTGCACTGATGAGCACTGATGAGGCCGCACTGACAGGCACTGATGAGGAGGCACTGATGGGGTGGCACTGATAGGGTGGCACTGATGGGCACTGATAGGTAGCACTGATATGCAGCACTGATGGGCACTGATATGTGGCACTGATAGGTAGCACTGATATGCAGCATTGGTGGGCACTGATAGGCAGTGCTGATGGGCACTGATAGGCAGCACTGGTGGGCACTGATAGGCAGCACTGATGGGCACTGATCGGCGGCACTGATGGGCACTGATAGGTGGCACTGATCGGCACTGATGGGTGGCACTGATGGGCACTGATAGGCAGCACTGGTGGGCAATAATGGGCACTGGTGGGCGGAACGGATAGATGGCAATAATGGGCACTGGTGGGCAGCACTGATAGATGGCATTGGTGGGCAGCACTGATAGGGAGGGCACCACTGGCAGGCTCTCTGAGCCCTGATTGCCATCCCTGGTGGCCATGGTGGGCATCCCTGGTGGTCATGGGTGGGCATCCCTGGTGGCTCTAGTGGCAAATCCCCCCCCCCCAGGGCTGCACTGGTAATCAATGTTCTGATTACCAGCACAGACCCCCCCTGTGATCAGGGAGTAATTAGAAAAACTCACTGATCCCCTAGCTGCAAGCACAGATCGTCTTCTTCTCCTCACTGACAGGATCTGTGTGAGGAGAAGAAGAGATCAAAGCCGTTACAATGGCTGTATTTACATTACATGACGGCTGTGATAGGACACATCCGTCATGTGATCAGGAGGGCCAATCACAGGGCCCTCCTGCCAAAACTTGTTGCTGTGTGCCCGAGGGACACAGGCACATCGAGATCGTGCCGCTGCGCGTGCCAGCGGCGGCACAATCTCTCTCCTTCTGAAGGACGTTCCAGAACGTCTGATCAGAAGGACGAGACTCCCACCCGGCCGTATATGTACAGTGGCCGGGTGGGAGGTGGTTAAAAAATTCTTATATGGGTAAGGGGAGGGGCCATCTGGCTACATCACCTGGTGGCACCACCCCCTTATGACATCACAGATTGGTGCATGCTGGATTTGTGACGTCACAAGGGGTTGGGACATGATGAGGCATTGCCAGGTGGCCCTGTCCCTTACCTATATACGTAAGAAATGTCAAAGGAAGCATTCGGCAGGAGGCCATCTCAGAAGGCATAGAATTTTTTTTTTTTTCAGGTCAGCGGGCTGCGTGATTGATGATGGAATTACATCGGGTGATACTTTTTACATTTTTTTATTAATGGATTGTTTCTGTGTTTTTTGTACACTTTTATAGGGAATGGGTAGGGATTGAGGGCATGTGGCCTGGTATGGTTCAGGAAAGGGGGCGCTCACTCATCTCCCTCCCCCTCTTTCCTGACCTGCCAGGCTGCATTCCTGAATAAGGGCCTGGTATGGATATTGAGGGTACTCTACACCATTTTTTTAATTTTTTTTCTTTATATGTCAGCAGGGAAACCCATTGAAAGCTGATGACTCATCAGTTGTTAAGGACGCTGCAGCTGGCTTCCCAGCCCCACTGCTTAACAGCCAGCGTACACTGCACCCTGCTTAGGCAAAGCTTTGCTCAATCAGGGTGCAGAATGCACTGTGCAGTGCTCACTGCACTGCAAGGTGTCCGGCAGGGTAAAAACCCTGCAAATTCGAGTGTTCGGAGAACGGCTCAACAGGCAAATGTTCCGCCAAACAGGCAAATGCTCGGCCCAAACTCATGCTTATGCCAAACCATTTTTCCCATCCCTACACTATGGCTGCTTTCCTGGTTCTTTCTGTATTGTGTTTCAGGTAACAAGCTGCCTGCTGTTGCTAGGAAGCTTTGCACTGGACTGGTGACAAATCTTTTGGTGGGAAACATCTAGCCAATGAGTGTAACCCTTCACTGATATCCTCTCCTGTCTCTGGGTGGAGTCAGCATTTTACCTCAGGTCTGTCAGCTGGACTCAACCCCCCCCCCCCCCGGATTCTCCTCAGCCTTCATTCTGGATCCTTTGACCTGCTGTCCCCCTTTGTTATTTTTTCCCTTATTGCGGTACACCTTAATGTGGGTACTTTGTTGGTGGACAGTGGTTGGTACGTTGTTATTTGAATGGAATAAGTTATTGCTGCTTGAGTCTTGGTGACTGATCATGTTGGTCTGTTATCGGTTAACAACAGTTCTGTTTGATATTGGGGTCTGTCTTTATGAGGTAATGTCGCCCACATTGTGGGTGATAGTGGTTGGTAAACTGTTATTTGGTTAGTATAAAATATTACTGCTTGAGTTTTCGAAACTAAGCATGTTGGTCTGTTAATGGTGTTGGTATTAAAGGTCAAAGTTAATTTCATTATTAAAATTGATTTAAACCCCCAAAAAAAGGGCCACAGTCTAAACTTTTCCACAATCCTTGTTGTGTGTTTATTTTATTATTTAGGAATGTTCTTATGGTATGATGGGTGTTAATAAGGTGTACATTCCCGTTCAATATTATTTCCTTGGCACAAGCTCTTAAGAAATTTAAGAAAAAAAATTGGGTGGAGGAATTGGCTATTTAACCACTTAAGCCCCAGAAGATTTTACCCCCTTCCTGACCAGGGGGTATTTTGCGATTCGGCACTGCGTGACTTTAACGGACAATTGCGCGGTCGTGCGGACGCTGTACCTAAACGAATTTGACGTCCTTTTTTTCCCACAAACAGAGCTTTCTTTTGGTGGTATTTGATCACCTGTGCGATTTTTTGATCACGCGCTATAAACAAAAAAAGAGCGTCAATTTTGCAAAAATAACAATATTTTTCACATTTTTTATATGAAATTCCCCCCAAAAAAAAAAGTAAAAATCAAAATTTTTTAAAATTTTCGGCCAATTTGTTTTATGCTACCTATGTTTGGTAAAAAAAATTGCAAAAAGCGTATTTTGATTGGTTTGCGCAAAAGTTATCGCGTTTACTAACAAAGGGAAAGATTTTTGTCATTTTTGTTGTTTTTTTTTTAACGCGTAATGGCGGCGATCTGCGATTTTTTTTGCGGTACTGCGACATTGGGGCGGACAGATCGGACCCTTGACTGACATTTGTGACACTTTTGGGGTTACCAGTGACATTTCTACAGTAATCAGTGCTATACATATGCACTGTTACTGTAAAAATACACTGGTTGTGAAGGGGTTAACTTTATTTGGGAGGGAGGGGCTGTGTGTATCCCTAGGGGCGTGCTTTCTACTGTGATTGGCTGTGGCTTGAGCTGTAAGGACACTGATCAACGGATCTACATACTAGATCCGTTTGATCAGTGTCTTTACAGCGAGGAGAATGACAGGTGGCTTGTTTACACAAGCTGCCTGACATTCTCCCTCTCCCCCGCCGATCGCCGAGTGACCGGCGGACATCGGGTCCGCTGGTCACACGCGCGGGGGGGTCCGTGACCACGCGGGAGCGCGGGAGCGGGAGCGCGCCTCCGGGGGCGCGCGCTCGCTCCCTAGACCCTCACAAGCTAGTGACGTAGCCCTACGTCACTTTGCCTGTGAGGGGCTGACTGCCGACGTAGATCGGCGTTAGGCAGTCGGCAAGTGGTTAATATAAAATAGAAGTAATGCCAAGAATTATTATTGTATTATTTAATGCCTCCTTTTAACAGCATTAGGTGGTTCCTTGGGTGAACATTTTTCATTTGTAAAGCATAAGCTCCCAAGAGCTATTCCAAAATTCTGGGAGAATTAAGTTATTTCTTATTTATTTATTGCTTTTCTAGAGTTATGTGGTCTCTGGGAATCTTTTGCACAGTGTTGTGCTTAAAGCTCATGGAATCCACTCAATATTTCTGATGAAACAGAGTTCAAACACATCCAAGGACAGCTGGAATTTAATGATCTTTAACTTTTTCTGCACCTGCTACACAGCTCTGTTGAATGGCTTTTAAGGTAGAGAGTGCTTTTCCATGTTTTCCATGAAAAGCAATAAAAGGCCAAAGCGGTGCTACAGATTTATAATGCGTAGCCTATTTTTTAAATTTATAGGCTAGACTTTTCTGTTAGAAGCTTTCAGTATGCAGTAAATGTTACATCTACGTCATATAGGTGCGCCAATTCCTCGACTCGGCTCCCCAGTTGGCTTACACCACCCCACAGCGCCTGGCACCTCCACAGGAAGTGATACACGATTCCTTAGACTGCTTCCCTGGTCAGCTCCACCAACTCTGCAGCGACTGGCTATGACACCTCCAAGGCACACCTGTGCTCCCCGATCCCAGGCCATTAGGTATCTGCGCTGGACCAAGCTTCCACTTTCCACAGCATGGACACTGGCGGCCCTCCATGCTCTATCAGCTGGTCCCCTGGTTGGTGTTAACGCCTCAACACCCATAGGAACCAATGTGGTATCATTGGCTTTTTCATCTTTTTAGCTTATTATCTTTGTTCATTGAGGAAATAAACATTACTCTTTATTCATGGCATGATTGATTCTTGTGGTTCTCCCACGGTTTTACCCAGTCCATTGATCACTGTCCATCAGTTTGTCTTTTAGTAAATTTTACAGCTTGCAAATAGTGCTTTACCCTGCAACATTGGAAATGTTTCAACAGAAATTGTTACCCTCTCTCCCCTACTCTTCATAGGAGAGGCTTCATGCACTACCTGTTCCTGTGGAATTATGAATCCCTTTCACCTCTTTTCATTAAGACTACGTAACCATAGAGATAAACTTCTATAACACTGTACTTTTCGTAGTGCGAAGGAGCACAAAACAAACAGTCAGAGGTGTGGGGAGAATCTTTTGTCTGGCGCAATACTTAGAGTGTACCATCAGAGACGACAATCTCACCTGTCTCATAGTAGGAGTATAGCTGGATTGAGTTTAAAGAATAAGTAAACCCAACATTTTATATTCCTGATATCTGCCTGCTGTACCATGTACATGTATTAAAAAGTATCCTATTGAGTTTAAAGAATAAGTAAACCCAACATTTTATATTCCCGATATCTGCCTGCTGTACCATGTACATGTATTAAAAAGTATCCTATTGAGTTTAAAGAATAAGTAAACCCAACATTTTATATTCCTGATATCTGCCTGCTGTACCATGTACATGTATTAAAAAGTATCCTATTCTCTTTATATTGCTTCCTTTGTGTGAAATTCCTGGTACAACTGTCAGTACCATTGCTCTCCTATTTAAAACTGGCCATACTAGGAATGAGAACACAACGTGGTCAGTTCTCTAGCCATGCTGGGAACTCATCCTGCTATCCTCCAATGATCAGACTTGTCCTGTCACACCCCCTTTGCACAGCCTTTCACTGGGAAGATCAGTGTTCTGCTGCTTCTTCTCCCTCCAGCTCTTATGCAGCCGAGAACAGAGAGAATGTGATCACTTTTTAAAAAAAAGGGAAAACATATATTTATAATGTTTTTTTTTTTTTTACATTTATAAACAAATGATTTGCCTTTCTTTTTTTTTTCTAAATTAACGGGTTGTTTTACAAGGTGATTGTTTACAATCACTTTACATGTAAGTGTAGGCAACCAAATAAAAACACAGTGGAAACATCTGTATATAGCAACCTGCCAATATATTTCTTCTGCAATTCTGTTCAGTCAGGTTTCTAATCCAAACACCTTTCTGGACAGCATAGCCAGGTCCTAACCATTTAGTCAAAGCATAACAGCTTGATCAATGCTTTGATTTAATAGGGAAGAAGTAGTAACTCACCGATGAGTTAATCTCTGACAGGTAAACTCTAGTTGTTAGATTTAAAGCACTTTGCCTTGCAGTAAATCCAGATTGGCGTATGGCTCAATATCTTCTTTTCAGACTGAATGCTAATGTACAAGGGATTGCAAGAGTCTACTAAAAAGACAGATTGTATTTTTACTATGTAAAAATAAATTTAAGTGTTTTTAATAAATACGTAACTGGCGTCTTTTATATCTGCCTACACTTAAATTTTCATGGCATTTATTAATTAGCTCTTCCTTCTATTAACCTATTTTTCTGACCGAATGCATTTGATTACATTTTATTCCTTCTCTCTCTACAGTCTGCAACACTAAGACAGTGAAGTGTTAGTTAGATGATATAATTATGCAGATTTGATGAGCATAGTTCAGCAATGTTTGGTTGCTTCATCTTTCAGTGAACAATGACAATTTCTATTATAAATATAACCTCAAAGGTCTCTATTGACTTTGCTTCTTTGCCTTTTGGAAAGATACATTCTAAAAATGTTTAGATAACCAGAGAAATGAAATTAGATACCCAAAGGCCCGTTTCACATGATCTGATCGATCAGGTCCCCCTGTCCGTATTTCGGGCGGACCTGATCGGGCCACCCATTCTCCTCAATGGGGAGGCGGATGTCAGCGGACATGTGTCCACTGACACCCATCTGATCCAACAAGATCTGCTGAAAATAGACAAATGGCAATACGATCATAATCCGTCCAGCGGGTTGGATCAGATGGGATTGGATGAAAACGGATATGCTGACTCTGCATAAAAATGAAAGAAAAAAAATGAAAGTACAGCAACCCACAATCAAAATATGTTTGACTGGTCTAACTTTGGTAAATTACAGTCTGATTGGCTGCTTTGGGTTATTGCTCAGGATCATAACTACAATATCTTCTTTGTTGATCAAGATATATGTAGATTGAGTGACTGGGCCATCACTTTTGTACCTATACACCAAACTAAATATTTCTTTGCTTTAAAGACTACCAAAACATGATTTTGAATACAGGAAAACTGATCAGGTCTCATTTTGGAACCAGGTTATTAGTGTGTTTAAAAATATCTTTAATAAAAATCCACTTTTGTTGAGTAAAAAAAACAATCTCTTCTGGGTGATTAATGTACATTGCAGGGATCTGACAAACTTTGATGCAGATTTCTACCTGTTTTTGATCTAAAGAAAAAGCTGTTTGTTTTCTGTAGGGTGAATCTGAATAGATTTGTTTTCTAATATGGCGACTTGGTAATCTGGCTGGTAAGTCTATTGTTTTTCAACAGAACAAGCTGAATAGGAGAACAGAAATATCCTTGGTGATAAGCTGTGCCGGGACAAGGTCATCTGGAGCCCAGGACAAAAATGCCAAACTGTGCCCTCACCAAGATGTAGAGCCCAGGACAAACATGTCAAACTGTGCCCTCACCAAGATGTAGAGCCCAGGACAAACATGTCAAACTGTGCCCTCACCAAGATGTATAAGCATTGTGTGTCAGCAACCCCCCCCCAAAAAAAAAAAAAACTGAGCACTAATCTGCATGATTACCCCCCAAGAAACCCCCCCTCCTCCCAGTACAAACCCGCCCTGCTGCTGGAATCATTTCCCCAACCCATCCCCCAAATCCCTACTGCAAAAATGCCCCCTCCCCAAAACAATCACACCTCCTAGCACAAATACTCTATCCTTAAAATTTCCCCTTCAAGTACACATCCTCTCCTCCCACCCCAAACCCCCTTCCAGCACAAATTCCCTCCAATTCCCCCTCCTAGCACAAATCCCCCCTCTACCCAAATTTCCCTTCCTAGCACCAATACCCCCCATTCATCCCTACTAGCAAAAATCCCCCCCAACATCCTAGCACAATCCCCCCCCCCCAGATATCACCCCTTCTAGTACAAAATTCCTTCAAACACAAATTCCCTTCCCCCACAATCTCCTCACGGTGCTCCATCCCACCTCACGTGATTCCACAGTGCCCAGGGCAGCCTCCCCTCCTGCCCACCCCTTGTCCTGGCCCTGGTACAAAAACTATTTTTTTTCTGCTTACAGATGCTGATGCTCAAAAATGCTAATAGCCTAAAGTAGTGTGAATGCACACATAGGATAACACTATTTTGTTCCTAGGAGCAGAAAATAAAATGATAAAAACAGCTTCTATGAGCTTAAAAAACGCTAGTGCGCATGGAGCTTTAGACATTTTTTTTCCTGCAAAAAGCTGCTGGCTTCTAAGAGAGTTAAATAAATGTCTTGTGTGCATGGGTCCTTAATAGTTCACAATTGCTATATAATGGTTCAGCAGACACCCTATTCATCTACTTCAAATAATGGCATTGGAAAACTGGAGAATCATTCTGCCTGTCTCAGTGCCAGCCTGACATGGGGTGAGGGAGGTGTTTACTGCCTGCTACAAGTTGGATATTATACCCCTTTTCACCTGACCCAGATGTGAACACTGTCCAGTAGGGATGATCGAACGGTTCGGGTCGACCATCGGTTCGACCCGAACATTGGCTGTTCGAGGTTCGGCTGAATTTAGAACTTTTTGCCCAAAAAGTTCGGAATTCGACAACCAGAACTGACCAAAATGCATTGGGACAGGAAATGGGCCTTAAAAGCCCATGATTGGACCAGAACCATTAGCAAAAGCCAATTGAGGGGGCAGGAGAATGCTAGGAATGTGATTGGAGTGACTAGGGGGTCCATAGGCCAATCATTAGTGAATACGCCCCCCAGTATATAAGATAGCCCCCGCCAAATTCCTAGCATTGTTATACAGGGACATGGAAGAGAGTGGAAACAGTTCTGTGACTTCTGCTACAAAGTGCAAAGTGTCATTTAGCATTTATTAGAGTGAGGAAAGGGATATTTAGTGTAGTTAGGGTGCTTTTACACTTTAGTTAGATGCAAAAATTTAGTTTCTGTAGGGAAAGTGTTAAGTGCCAGGGTGACCGTAGTGTAGTGTAGGGTGAACTGACACTGACTGCTATGGCAGGGTGACCAAACCCTTCCATATCAGGGTGACCGCTATAGAGAAAAGCTAGTTTCTCTGAAGTCACTTTCGCTGCAGTAATATGGCTTCCCCCTGTCAGCTTGCTTTTTGGTTGCAGGCGTCTATAGGGATTTTTTGAGCACATGTTTGGAGTCAGGCATGACATCTGAACATGTGTATAGGGGGTATATATACACACCCATGTATGTATATATACACCTGCACATATATAGGTGTGAAAGGAGCAGAAAACACTACTTGCGCTAATGAAATAATTAACACCAATATAGTTACGCTCCTATCACATCTATATATGTTTAGGTGTAAAATACATATAAGTATGTGTGTATATATACCACTATACACAAGTTCAGATGTCACGCCTGACTCCAAACATGCTCAAAAAATCCCTATAGACGCCTGCAGCCAAAAAGCAAGCTGACAAAAAAAAATTATTTGGATTTAGTATCTGGGTGGTCTAAAAATTGTACCTGTGAAGTTTCAGCTCTGTAGCATGTCCAGAACCATAAAAAAAAAAGATTGTTTGTATTAGGTCACTTATAGAACAGGATAGTGGCTTCTCTCTTTTCACACCTTGCCGGTATAGTAGCAAGCGTTTTTTTGGGCATTTTTTTGGGTTCTTTGGAGCCAGGCAAAACATCTGAACTTGTGTATACGGGTATATATACACACATACTTATATGTATATATACACCTAGACAATATGGCTCCGCTCCTATAACACCTATATATGTCTAAGTGTAAAATACATATAAGTATGTGTGTATATATACCACTATACACAAGTTCAGATGTTTTGCCTGCCTCCAAAAACCCCAAAAAATGCCTGCAACAAAACACCCGGGTGTTTTTTTTTTTTTGGCGCTAGGAGCCAGGCGAAATATCTGAACTTGTGTATACGGGTATATATACACACATACTTATATGTATATATACACCTAGACAATATGGCTCCGCTCCTATAACACCTATATATGTCTAAGTGTAAAATACATATAAGTATGTGTGTATATATACCACTATACACAAGTTCAGATGTTTTGCCTGCTTCCAAAAACCCCAAAAAATGCCTGCAACAACACACCCGGGCGTTTTTTTTTTGCGCTAGGGTTTTTTTGGGTTCTTTGGAGCCAGGCAAAACATCGGAACTTGTGTATACGGGTATATATACACACATACTTATATGTATATATACACCTAGACATATATAGGTGTGATAGTAGCAGAAATATATGCTTGCGCTAATGAAATCATTTACACTAATATGGCTCCGCTCCTATAACACCTATATATGTCTAAGTGTAAAATACATATAAGTATGTGTGTATATATACCAATATACACAAGTTCAGATGTTTTGCCTGCCTCCAAAAACCCCCAAAAAATGCCTGCAACAACACACCTGGGCGTTTTTTTTGGCGCTAGCGTTTTTTTGGGCGCTAGCGTTTTTTTGGGCATTTTTTGGGGTTCTTTGGAGCCAGGCAAAACATCTGAACTTGTGTATAGTGGTATATATACACACATACTTATATGTATTTTACACTTAGACATATATAGGTGTTATAGGAGCGGAGCCATATTAGTGTAAATGATTTCATTAGCGCAAGCATATATTTCTGCTACTATCACACCTATATATGTCTATGTGTATATATACATATAAGTATGTGTGTATATATACCCGTATACACAAGTTCAGATGTTTTGCCTGCCTCAAAAGACCCCAAAAAATGCCCAACAAAAACGCTTGCTACTAAACCGGCAAGGTGTGAAAAGAGAGAAGCCACTATCCTGTTCTATAAGTGACCTAATACAAACAATCTTTTTTTTATGGTTCTGGACATGCTACAGAGCTGAAACTTCACAGGTACAATTTTTAGACCACCCAGATACTAAATCCAAAGATTTTTTTTTTTTTCAATAATTGGCTCTCTATCAAAAATGACAATTTTTAAGAACTTTTTTTGTGTGATTAATAGTCCCTGGGGTATGACCCAGAACCCTAGGCACTTTTTAGGGGCATTTATTGGGTTTGAGGGCTTCAAAATTGTGTTTTTTGATTACGGAAGTTCGGGTCCCATTGATTTCAATGGGGTTCTGAAATCCGGGCTGAACTTTCGGGAAGTTTGGATGTTCTGGCCGAACCAAACTTTTGAAAAGTTCGATCATCCCTACTGTCCAGGTCTTTTAGATAGTAGGAGGGGCTCCAGCACATACCTGAAAAAGAGTATAAAGAGTCACTAACTCTCAGAAAGCCCTTATGCATCTGTTTAGTGTTCACAAATTTGAAAAACAATAATTTATTGATAAAACACAAATAGCACACTCACTGTTAGGCTCTGTTCACATATTGGCATCTCGGATCGCAGGCATAATCGTGGCATACAAGAAGTACAAGAACTTCTTTTAGGTGACAGATGTCCAGGTATTCTGTTTGCGCGATTTTACCGCGATTCGTCAGATGACAATTGTGGTAAAATCACATAGCGCTTGAGGTGCCATTGCAAGTTACAGGAATCGCATGGGCATCCCACGATTTGCAATGATTCTAAATCGCAGCAATTCTGCCCGTGATCCGAGACGCCAATATGTGAACAGAGCCTTAGGCAGTTTGTACCCAGCTTAGATCAGTACAGAAACAAAAGCACACTAGGTTCTGGCTGTATTGGTAGTGACAGAGAGACCTCAGATCTGGCTTGCGAGTTACTGCTTACACCGCTGATATGGAGCAGCATTCTCCCCTGCTGTCTGCTCTCCTGGCTGGAACATGCATGTTCACAAATGCTACATTCACTACTGCAAATATGGATATGCTAGAGAAAACCTTGTATAAACTGGTACAAGCTAGAAGGCAGTGTGTATGTTTTTAAAAATGTGTGTACCAGGTAAAACAGGGCAGTTGTGGTCCTCCAGATTTAATACATTTTTTTTGAGACCTAAGACAGACCTTTCCCTACTTTCACTAAAAATCACATCAGCATACAGCTCTCCAAACTGGATATGAAGTCATTTTATGCTCATAGTTAAACAAACATGTTTTGCTTTGAAGTGTTACTAAACCCACAACAGTAAAATCAGTCTGTATATGCAATTAAACATGCTTGTTATACTCACTGTGGAACCTAAGGGGTTAATCTTTTGTATTCTGTATAAAGTCTGTTTGATCCTGTCTCTCTGATCCTCCTCTTCTTTCACTGTCTCCAAAAAAATAACCTTGATATTTACAGGGCCTGGGGACAGGCTGCACATGCTCAGCTTGGTGTGTATTACTAGAAAGATTTTTTTTCTTGGGAGAGTGCATGTGATCAGCACAGGGCCAATCAGCACTGTTCAGACATGTCCAGACAGAGAAAAACTCCTCCTACAAACTTTACTAGGAACTAGGAACAAAGCTGTTATATACTGCTGATGAGAGAAGTTATTTAGCAGTTTATATTTACTAAATTACTTCTAATTGCATTTCCATGTTTTGTGTACTGTGGGAGACCAGATATAGTGAATGCAGCGTCCTGGGTTTAGTAACACCTTAACTTACAGTTATTGCTTTTTCACTTGTTGAATAAGATACAGGTAATGTAGCCCTTACCCCACAGATGCAAATCGGAAGGTCTACATCACCAGTGCCTTCCTCCCCAGATGATGTACCCTATCACATGTTTCAGGATCCAGGAAGTAAAGGAAGATGGATTCATCTGCGCTTAAAGAAAATGGCCAACATGAGATGAATAGGTAAGAAAATAAACCTAAGTTGTGCAAAAAATAAAAGCCTGCAATGATCTATAAATATCTTTTGGTATATTGGCATTACTAAACATTTCTTAAAGCAGAGTTCCACCCTGGGAAAGTTTTTTTTAATAAAAATACCCCCGGGACAGTCAGGGCTAGTGCATTCCACAATGGCTAGCCTCTGATCTGTCCCGGGTTGCACTTACCTTTTAGAAGAAATACTTACCTTGAAAATGTATTGTCCAGCGCTGCCATCTCAGGTGTGGGCAGCTTGAAGCCAGCGCGATCCTCTTCTGTGTCCTCTTCCGTCTTCTTCGGTCCCACGATGCACTGCACTGGCCCCGCCGTCACTTCCGGTGCCGCAGCATCATCCAGGCACAGCTTCTGTGCATGCCCAGAAGCTGTTTAGCAAGGTATGACGGCGCCTGCACCGGAACTGACGTCGGGGCCGGTGCAGGCGCATTGATTCCTGGGAGCGATGACGTTCAGCTCCCAGGAATCATTGCAAGCCAGGAAGTGACGAATTGGCGTGGCCGCAGAAGGGAGGAAGAGGAAATAAAGTAAGTATATTTTCTTCTAAACAAGGTAAGTAAAAAAAAAAAAAATTGCGATTATCCATTTGTTTTTCAGGTGACCCGGAGCAAGAAGATGGAGGTAAGTATAATTTTAGGGTGGAACTCCACTTTAAGGTGACTTGGTAGTAATTTTTAAGATAGAGGTGAAGTTTCTCTGTAAGGCACTGTATTTATTCAAGGTTTGGAAGCAGAAGAGTAAATGTAGTCTTCAAAAAGCAAACTAAATAAATACAGGTTTTGTAGCAAAGAAAAATCAGTAGACTAAAATGTATATACAAAAATGTCCAATTGATTCAAAAAATTATATCAAAAATATTTGAGGAGAAATCCACCAAAACCTTTGTATATTTAAACTGATAAAAGAATGTAACCACAGCACAAATTTTTACAAACTGCATTTACTTTGGTGAAAAAATGCATAATTATGTTGTCTGGGGAGAGACAAAATTGTAAATAAATAAAATGTTAATTTGAGACCTAGCAGCTCTGCTATTAAAAACCTTCCTCAGGTAGGAATTATCATTTGTGAGCAAAAATGGTGCCTGTTAATATTTATTTGTATCACTTACTGTAGGTAAAATAAAAATATATGATTAGTTGGTGTTGCTTACTGCACTTTGCACATATTCATGGCACTTGCATTGTTTTGAAAATACAAGGTCCTTGGTGCATCTACAACCATGGGGAGAAAATAGGAGGCAATGGTTTCTCAAAGTGAATTATGCACCCATATTTTCTATTCATCCTTCCATCGTAAAGGTGCCCTTCTGTTTAAGATACAATGTCTCATTAGGTCACTGTCTAAAGACAGTTAAAGACTGTCTAAAGACTATTAGCATCTGGTGAAGGTTAAATACATTTGTATGATCAATAAAACCTTCTGTAGACATGACAGATTGATTAGACTGCAACATGTTGACTTAAAATAATTTTTTCATAAACATACACCCTTGTACCTCATGCATGCATGTTTATGGAATGGAGCCACTGGTGCTTGTCTTGTCAAAGATAAACACGATAATGCAGTAATACAGTGTTGAACACCCCACTTTTCGCAGCAGAACTCCCTAACAAGGGAAAAGTTTGGCCCGAACGGCAAACTCTATTGAAGTCTATAGAAGCCGAACATGAGAAATCAAAAGTCCCCATTTTGAAGGCTTATATGCAAGTAATTAGCCAAAAAAGGGTATGGGGCCTGGGTACTGCCCTGGGAGACATCTATCAATTATTTTATAAAACAGTAATTTTTAATGGAGCAGTGATTTAATTAAAGCTGAAAGTGAAACAATTAAAATGAAAAATTCCTTTAAATATAGTGCGTGGGGGTCCCCTTAGTCTGCCTGTAAAGTGGTGCATCTGTAGCATGTGTAGAACATGCTGCAGCAAAAATGACATTTCTAAAGAAGAAAAAATTAGTCAAATCACATTTAAATTGCAATTCCTGGCACCTGGCTATTTAAAAAAAATTAAGAAAAAAATTGTGTGGGGTCCCCCCCCACAGTCCATACCAGGCCCTTATCTGAGCATGCAGCCTGGCAGGCCAGGAAAGGTGGGGACAAGTGAGCGGTCCCCCTCCTGATCCATACCAGGCCACATGCCCTCAACATGGGGGGGTCCGTGCTTTGGGATGGGGGGGTTCACATGTCCTTAACATGGGGGTGGGTGCTTTGAGGACAAGGGCCTCTTCTCGACAACCTGGGCCGTAGTTGGGGGTTTGCGGGCAGCGGGCTTATGGGAATTTGAAAGCCCCCTTTAACAAGGGGACCCCCGGATCCCACCCTCCACATATAAATGAGTATGGGGTACATTGTACCCCTACTCATTCACCAAAAAAACCATCACAAATAAATAAAAAACTACAAGAGTTTTTTCGCCCGGGGGGGCGAAAATCCCACCAAACTTACAGGAAATTCAGCGAACACCCGAACGGATGTTGTCAGCACTAGTGTGGGGCGAACTGTTTGGGCCAGGCAAAAGTGCGGACCGAACAGTTCGCCCCATACTAGGGCTGACATTGCCATATGCCACAGAGAGAGGTTACTGGGATGCTGCATTGAAATTTTGCTGTGTGGCTCCTTAATGTGTAGTTGCATTTCTGTTTCCGATCTTCAGATGAATGATTAAAAAAAACTCCTACCTTGAAGAATTTTAGATCTGTTTTATTAAAAGTATTCAATGCAAAAACTGTTTATACCATTCCCATATTTATATTCCTGTCCAAACTGTCAGTACAACACATTCTCAAATGTGAATGTAAATGGAAAGTTATACTGCTGACAGCATCCAGTAAAATATTACTTTTCATGTTACAACCATTCCATATTTCTTTCACAAGAATTTTTTGGTATTTATTTAGGAGATAAACACAAATAACAGAAAGCTCCACTGTGTGGTTTTGTTTTTACTTCCAATTTGCCCTGAACAAAATAAGTGTTGGAATATGACTAGTTGCTCTGGACAACAACAACACCTCACTACTAAGTGCTGGAAGAGAACTATCTTTTCTTTTAGTAACCAATCAGATTTCAGATCTACACGTTGCACATCCTTCTTGATTCAGAAACTGCATCACCCTTCTCTGCACTGGGTACATTTGTGAATTTATCAGTGCAAAATCCACTTATATAAGTAAAGGTAAGTTGACAGATCAGATTTTAAAAGAAAGGGTTCCCTTTTCTGTACCTCAATGTATTCCAAAACATATTCCAAATTTCTGCTGTATGTGACAGAGCTAATTATAACATGTTTAGCACCCTCTTACCCCTGAGTGGTGGATGTGGTCCCTAAATTGGCTCAGTGGTCATCTCCAATTTAGAATCTGATCTTTTGTGTATGGTTGTAGAAAAAATAAGCTGGGCACCAGTTATTTTAGTATGTTTTTAATCTTTTATGGTTGAGCTCAATACCAGGAGGGAGAGATTGGGGGTGCAGGATCCCCAAAAGGCACAACTATAAGACAGATAAGTAGCAGTAATAATAGCAGCAGCAATAGGCCCTTTAAGAGCAGCCTTTTGGTATCTATTTGCCCTGGGAGAGCCATTAGACAGAGCTACAGTATCTAAGAGCAGTCACATCCTCTGAGATACAGTGGATCTCTCTATAATAAGTCTGGCTCTTTCTAAAAGCAGTGAAAGATACACAAGTCTGTGGGCAATTTTTCCTTCTAACAGTGTCCAGATAGCAGCTCTATTCTGTGACATTCTTCAGCATAAAGATACCTGTGACAAAGCAGACCCAACCGGGACATGGGCTTTTGGAGATGAATGCAGGATATCTTGCCAACTGACTGTGGGCCCTGGCTTTTGAGGGGGCTCTATTCTTGCGAAAACTTTGCCTGGGGGACCTTGGAGTGGTCTTGCTTCAGATTCAGGTCCATGTCTCCCCTAAACACACAGACTCTGGAAACCTAGGACCTGGATATAGATTTGTGCCCTAACCAGCCATGACTGTTTCACTCCCTCCTAGACTGTGAGACTCAAAGCAGATGTTATGAAAAGAGAGGATGTTGTTGGATAAACTAGTAGAGTATTGGTGTGAACTGACTCCAATCCCAGGTAATATATTGGAACAAATGTAAGAAGGGACAGTGGGACGCCACCCCATGAGGGGGAACCAGCCCCCACTGTACCTCTAGACAAAAAAAAGGGATGGTATGGAGACTGTCACAGCCAACTAGTTTGGAGCATCAAAACCGCTGTAAACAGCAATAGAACAAACAATGTAATAAAAATGTAAACTTTATTATAGTGATTAACACTCATAAATGTAAAAATGGAGCCAACTCCACACATGACATTTTAAAAAGACAAACACAGTACAATTGACATTGTTTATAACCAGATAGGATCGGTCTGACGCGTTTCGCATAGAATGGCGCTTTATCGAAGACCGTTTGTTGATCCTTGGTTAACTATCATAGAAAGAAAAAATCATAAGTTACAAAAGTTCACAGGAAAAGATAATAAACACATATGAACATTCGAGCACGTGTTTACTACAAAGCAGATGTTAATATAATCAGCTCAAAACAACCTGATGCTTGTGTGCTCCTTAGTGTGAATTCCCACTGTAAATTGAGTCACATATTGTTAATGTCTGTCAGCTGATCCTTTAGAGATTTGGACAGCTCTAGGTCTTCTTATTGGGGAACTGGTCTGGGTGGGCACTACGTCACCTAGGCTTGTCTAGGTGGCTAGTTAGCTTACTGTTTAGTTAGATTACTGTTTATGTTGGCGGTTCCTTAGCTATGTTAAATATCTTACTGTTGGCATACTGTGATCAATCTCTTATCTGATTTTGTGTGGTATATACAGTATATTCTGTGTGAGTTTACAATAAAGTGAGTTCCAGTTTGCACCTAAGCAAGTGTTGTCTAGTCCTTGGGTACAATATTAGCTAAAATACCTAGTTCCTGGTTCCGGACTGGAGGAAGCTGTATATTGATGTAAGCACCCAAGAGTAGTGCCAGGGGGTCTGTCACAATATATTTCTAGCTCAGCTTCCTTCAGGTTTTCATATTCACTCCAACATATACACTATATTATCAAAAATATTGGGACACCTACCTTTACACATCTGGGTAGCAGTGACCATAACATGTTTTAATTTAATGTTAGCTGTAAGCAACAAGCTCATACTGGAAAAATAAATACACTAAGCTTTAAGAAAGTAAATTTTCCAAGGATGAAGGCTGCTTTCCAAAAAGCATATGGAAGCATATCTGGAAGCATATTGGCATCAGTGAACACAGACCAGAAATGGGAATTCTTGAAACACTGTATGCAAATATTCCCATGGGCTATACGTTTAAAAGTCTAAAAATAAAACCTATGTGGCTCAGGGCCAAAGTTTAAAAAGCTATAAAAATAGGAAAAGAGCTTTAAAAAACATATACAAAATTAGGGGAACACTATCATTGTTTAAATGTTACAAAGAATATAATAGAATATGTAAAAAAGAAACAGATATTATCAGCAAAGGCCCGAATAGGAGTCCTGGTGAAACTACAGGGGTCTCAAAGAATGATACATCTTCCTTTGTGTCGGAGACCTGAAGACAGGATCTGTGGTGATGAGAAGAACCTTCAGCTGCTACCTAACCAGCCTGGAATGCAGTTCTAGTTATCTGGCACTGTGAATGTGAGATAGTAATAGGACAGATACTATATTTGTCACAAGGATTCATTAATGCACTCAAGAAGCTTTGGGCAACAGTAGATAAACTAGCATAGAAATACTCGCATAATTTCCTCTTCTGATCTAGTATTAGTAGGCCTCTAAGCCAGGAGGTGACATACATAAACATATATTACAGTGTGATACTAGCAGCTGGCAGTAGAGGGCAGCAGATCCCTACACTAGATTCCATTTTTCTAATATTTTTATTTGATCAGGGATTTCAAGTGTTTCAAGCCTATCCCTGGAAGTAAGAAAAAAACTCAACGCTTATAGAGGTTTGTTTTAGTGTTATAGGGTAGTTTTTTGCAGGAGCACTAACAATTGTGTTTAATAATTTATTATAACATTATGAGTAATTATATTATTAATACTGTTAATTGTTTTGAATTTCTTACTAAGCCATGATGCAGCAGGTGCTTACTGTAGTGAAAGAAGGGGAGAGCTTTTGGTTTACACAAAGGCTCCCTAAAAATATTAGTTGAGGATAACAAAAAAAGCTAAAGCCCAACTCAGGGCTTAAAGCGCAACTCAGGGCTTAACCTCCTGCCCCCTCACTGCCCCACTGCATATTCTCTTGTTTATCTTTTTTTTTTATATATATATCTACTTTTTTTACCGAACACTTCAAGCCAATTACTTGACACCCAGGGCCCGCTTTGTTTCTTATGATCATCTCCTGGTGGTGGGAAGTCCTGGATGGTACAAATAGCTGTGCTAACTTGAATATATTGTGCATATGCTTCATTATACTGTGAGTGAGGCATGCATGCTGGGCATCATTCAACCTAGAAGACTGGACACCTCTTTTGTTGAAAAAAAAAGATGTGGTGACTCCAGATTTTAGGCCTCTTTTTAATGTTATGACTTTTGAAGTCTATTTTATTTATTTTTTCGATTTGTCTGTAGTTGGGTTTTTATTCCCTGCACTGCTCCCCCTCTTTTTCCTGGCAAATTTTGTTTGCTATGAGGCCTCATGGTCTGCAGCTTTTCAAAAACTACAACCCCACTATTTATTGTCTGCAAAGTTCCACATGATTTCTAATTGTTTTGTAGGTCAAAGATGCAATTTGCTGTCACTGTATTGTCTGTGAAAAAAAATTGTAAACCTAAATACTATTTAGAACTATATTCAAATTGGAAACACATCATGTGTTTTTTTAATTAAAGTGCCTTGACAAACAATGTGATTTCTCACGGGGAAAATGGATGGTTCTAATCTTAGACGCATTATCTGATTTTTTTGTTTTTTTGTTTTTAAGCTATGTACAAATAGCTATTTGCTGATATGACTTCTCCAAACAGTCTCCAGGTATCCAGACAGACTATTTGTATGATAAATATCAGGACTTCCGAAGCAAACAAATCCATTTTTTTAAACTGTGGCTAAATTTAAATTCACAGACGCCCTTTTCATTTTAGGCATTAATGACCTTCAGTTTATTTAATGTACCTATGTTTCAGTGATAAATGAATGTGCAGCATCTTCTGATATTTAAAAGATGCTCTATGCATTAAAATGAAGCTTTGCTAAGCACAGAAATAGTAATTATCTAGATCTGGAAGTATGAATTACTGCAGGAAAAACACTTGTCCTTAATTTTGCGAGGTCATACTCATATGGCTCTGTATTCACTCATTTGTCATATTTGAGTGGATGATTCACACTCTGCATGGTGGAAATTGGTAGGACTTATAACTACAGGTGTTTAGGATGCATTTAAAGTGAGTATGTACTCAAAAAGAAGAAAATCCTGTCTAGGAACAGACCCCAAAGTGTCTAAGTATTAATTGACTGCTAAGAAGTAATAAGGGATATGGAGGACCCGAGGAGAGATTAAAAGAACTGAATGTATTCACCCTTAGATGATAAATAAGGAGGGATGTAATCACCTTTTTGGAAAGAGGCTGACATTCACCACAACTATGGGTTCAAAGACAAGCCTGCATTTTTGAGGTTTGCTGGCAAATAATACAGAATTTTTGCTGCCTGGCCTTTGATCCTAGTTCAGCTGTCTTAGAAGGGCGTTTTTGGATAAGCCAGCCCCCTCATTATAAAAGAATTAGGTTCATGGCAGCCATAATGCCAATGTGCTTTATTTGTGATAGGAGAGCATGAATGTTTAGAAATCAGTGTAGAGCTTGAAGGCACTGGCAGGTCTTTTAAAGTAGATTTAAACCCTTACTGAATGTCATATAGGTAGCAAAATGCTGTGTATCCCAAATGAGAAGTAAAGCCATAGCTCTTTTGGCCATACAAATGGCTGCACTATCATGACTTATGAATAAGCACTTGTTTGTGTGAAACATGTTAACAACACTGCTTATCCTGGTGCAGTCTTTTTGACATTTGGTGCTAATAAAAGTTGGCAATTGAAACAACATGTTCCATGGTGTGTAGCCATTTTTTTCTCTTCTTCAGTGTTTCACGGTGGCGAGCCGGAGTGAGAACTTGCATTTGAGGCTATGTGAGTACCTGCATGTGAAACTACACTCATCTGGAGTGGTGCCTTTCTTACTTGGATGACCGTGGTAACAGGCTTCATGTGTTTTTTCACAGGGTATATTTCCTATTTAGGATAGGGTCAAGATAATTAAAACAAACCATCACCTATATAAAAATAAGTTGTACCAAACCATAAAAACACAATATCCACAATAAGAATACAAGGTATTCTTTAACTGCCTCCTGGCCATCGTATATTAAAGTGGCGGTGGAGCGGGGCAGCTCTCGTTCTGGGCCAAGGTCATATGACGTCGCCCAGTCTTGCCGCACCTGCAGGGGGCGGGCAGCGCGGTGATTGTGGGCACTGTGTTCTATGGCTTGTGATCAGCTGTGTCCAACCAACTGCTTTGAAACACAACAGTGCTATCAGCAGCAAATACCTTTAAAACACCCACAATGCAGAACAGATGCAAAGGAAAGCAGATGCAAATTGGGACAATCACCTCAGCACCTTGTGAGGACATCAGCACCTTCTTGTTGCCACTTGACAAACAGGAACAGTTATGTATGATTATAGCCAAGTCTTTGGTGAATTTTTTGGACCTATGTTATCCATGTCTTTAGACTATAATTCATCAAGCCTTAAATTACATTTACTTTGTATGCCGAACAATTGTTTAGTAAAATGCATGAAATCAAGAAATGTCTCAACGATGTGTTTGGTGAGGATAATTAGCATATGAAGTGAGATGCAAACAGCACAGCCAATACCTAAGGGAAAGGGAAACCTAGCAGATGATTTAGGTCAGGAGGGAGTGGTTGTCTAGTGACAGGGGGTCTATTAGTAGTGGTGACTGGGAAGATTCCCTTGGGCACACATGCCCAGCATCTAGGCCTCCATTCCTATGGGCATTTAGGTGTTGGATTGGAACTCCTGTGGTTTAAACTTGGAACAGTGGAAAGTTGAATCCTCAAAAGTAGGGATGCACCGATACCATTTTTTAACACCAAGTATTAGTACCGATACTTTCCCTCAAGTACTCGCCGATACCAATTGCGATACCAAATTTTTTAAACTAATGAAAAATGATTGCAGTTTCTTTATAATTATAACTGTAACTCAAAAGGCATTATGAAAAAAATAAAACATTTTTATTTGCTTGTCACAAAGTTGTGAAAGCTCAAATTGCACAGAACATGTTTAAATTATTAATATAAATGTCAATGACATGTAACCATTACAAGTTCACTTCACAACCAACCAAGTGCAATACAGTTAGTTAAATAATGTTTTTTAGGCATGAGGAGGAGCAAAAACACTAGAACAATACCTTGGTCAAAAGACATTCTAAAAAAAATGTAAAAAATAAAATGTGCTTTTTTCTAGTTCAACTTCTTACAAATTTGTGAAAGAACACATTTCACAGAACAAATTATGTTCATTCCAGGATGGCAAGGATGTGTTAGCACTGCCAGTAAGGTCTCATGCACAATGCAGCTCAAGGCAGCTGCTTCTCCAGGTGTTTGAGCAGTTTTGGGCTTTTTCTCTGCCTGTTAACCCCCCTCCATGTTAGCCTATATGTCCATGGCCATGCACACTATAGGCCAGGGATGGCGAACTTTGGCACCCCAGATGTATTGGAACTAAATTTCCCATAATGCTTAACTATACTGCAGAGTGCATGAGCATCATATAAAAAAATGTAGTTCCAATGTGTCTGGGGTGCCAAGGTTCACCATCACTGTTATAGATGTTTGCAGGAGTTTAGTTGCAAGAAAGTTTACAGGCAGAAAAGAAAATCCAAAAGACAACTTTGGTTTGTTTTTTTTTCTGCCTGTAAACTCTCCTGTCACTAAACTCCTGAAAATGCCTATAGTGTGCATGGCCCTGGACACATAGGCTAGCATGACGGGGAGTTAACAGGCTGAAAAAAAAGCTCACAACTGCTAAAACACCTAGAGTAGCAGCTACTTTGAGCTGCAGAGTGCAATTGTGCATGTATGATGCCTTGAAAGCTAAAATTTCACAGAACATGAAATGTCAATGACATGTAAAAAAACATCACAAGTTCACAACCAACCAAGTGCAATACAGAAGTTACATAACTCCCAACTTTTTTTGAGATAGGAAAGAAGGACACCTATTAGCAAACGTATGTAGGCATAAGACACACACCCCTGCCACGCCCCCTTAACCACTTGCCGACTGCCTAACGCCGATCTACGTCGGCAGTCAGCCCCTCACAGGCAAAGTGACGTAGGGCTACGTCACTAGCTTGTGAGGGTCTAGGGAGCGAGCGCGCGCCCCCGGAGGCGCGCTCCCGCTCCCGCGTGGTCACGGACCCCCCCCGCGCGTGTGACCGGCGGACCCGATGTCATTCTCCTTGCTGTTAGGATACTGATCACTCGGATCTAGTATGTAGATCCGTTGATCAGTGTCCATACAGCTCAAGCCCCAGCCAATCACAGTAGAAAGCACGCCCCTAGGGATACACACAGCCCCTCCCTCCCAAATAAAGTTAACCCCTTCACTACCAGTGTATTTTTACAGTAACAGTGCATATATATAGCACTGATTACTGTAGAAATGTCACTGGTAACCCCAAAAGTGTAAAAAATGTCAGTCAAGGGTCCGATCTGTCCGCCCCAATGTCGCAGTACCGCAAAAAAAATCGCAGATCGCCGCCATTACACGTTAAAAAAAAAAACAACAAAAATGACAGAAATCTTTCCCTTTGTTAGTAAACGCGATAACTTTTGCGCAAACCAATCAAAATACGCTTTTTGCGATTTTTTTTACCAAACATAGGTGGAATAAAACAAATTGGCCGAAAAAGTAAAAAAATTTTGATTTTTAAATTTTTTTTTTGGGGAATTTCATATAAAAAAATGTGAAAAATATTGCTATTTTTGCAAAATTGACGCTCTTTTTTTGTTTATAGCGCGTGATCAAAAAATCGCACAGGTGATCAAATACCACCAAAAGAAAGCTCTGTTTGTGGGAAAAAAAGGACGCCAAATTCGTTTAGGTACAGCGTCGCACGACCGCGCAATTGTCCGTTAAAATCACGCAGTGCCGAATCGCAAAATACCCCCTGGTCGGAATGGGGGTAAAATCTTCCGGGGCTTAAGTGGTTAAAGAGGATTTATAGAAAAAAAAAATGACTAGTTAAACTCCCAAGTGTTTTTTTTTTTTTTTTTTTTTTTACCACTGCTACTCCTTTATATTGGCTTTTGAAATTTACAAATGCAGCAATTTAAAAATTGGATAAAAGGTTTAGCACTAGGAAACACTTTTTGAAAGATAAAAAGTGTATTTTATATACAACTACCAAAATGAGGGACAAATGAGGAGGACTTTATTCCAAATTGGGAACAGTCCCTCAAAATCAGGGATAGTTGGGAGCTATGTGGGTAGTTAAATAATGTTAGGCATGAGGAGCAAGAACATTACCTCAAAACTTATATTTTTTGCAAACTTTTATGAAAAAAAAAAATGTATGTGCTTGCTTCTAGTTCAACTTCTTACGAAACTCGCGAAAGAAACATTTCACGAAAAAAAATGATGTTCATTCCAGGATCCCAATGATGTTGTTAGCAGTAGGGCCTTTGTGTACAATGAAGCTCAAAGCAGCTGCTCCTACAGGCGTTTAAGCTGTTTTAAGCTTTTTCTCTGCCTTTTAAATCCCCTCCACGTTAGGCTATGTGTCCATGCATGGCCATGCACACTATAAGCGTTTTTTAGGAATTTAGTGGCAGGGCAGTTTGCAGGCAGCAAAAAAAAATCCCAAGGCTAACATGAAGGCAGGGACGATCCCAGGCGGGTTCTTAGGGTGCAGTGCGCCCAGGCGCCGCCTGGTGGGGGGCGCACTATCCTCTCCCGACCGCAAGTCTCTCACTGCAGCCTCGGAGCTGCCTGCTATATCCTTTGTAGTTGTGAGCTGAGGGGAGGGGCGACAGTGGGGGAGGCAAATTGACACCCACATTTTTTTTCTAGCAGTTTTGTGTGCAGGGCCGCTTCTATTAGTGCACATAAGTCAGGGGCGCCGGAGGTGCCCCCTCCTCATTGTCCGGGGTTAGGGACAGCAGAAGGAAAAGGGACTTCTGGACCGACAAGCTCCATGTCTCCCCCCCCCCGTCTAGGCGGGCAGATGGTGCATCCCAGTGAGCTGGGACACAAAGCAGCATCAGCAGATGGGCTGTCTTTGGAGCCTGGCCGGGGGGCGGAGACTAAAGGTCAGCTGACTCGTGAGGGCTGAATGTGGAGGGCTGGAGCTGATCTCGGCAGAGGTGTCACTGCTGCTAGTGCCAGACACCACGGAGCCAAAGTGAGTACTCATAGGCGTGCACACACTTATCATCTCATGCACATTACATACTTGCCCACAGCAGTGACTGTCCCACTACAGCTCTCAAACTCTTTTTTTCTATCTTCCCCAGAAATCTCCTGTACATTCTATCTGTTCCCTGATTTTCTTAGATTCCCTCCATCTCAGTGTCTGCTCAGAGAACCTGGAGGTGGGTTCTGCTGACACTGTGCAAGGAGGGGGTGAGCTGATGTTCTAAGAAAAGTAAATTTAGGGAGATAAGCTGGCGTTTTACATCAGCACTAATCAGGAGGATTTGATTGCAGGGAGATGAGAATGATTAAGCTATTACTACATACACCCCCCCCCCCCCCACACACACACACACACACTCTGTGTATGTCCAGATAATGTGAAGAAACTTTATGACCATTCCATTAACCCTCTGTTATCAAAGTCTAATTCCCAAACATTACCTAACCACTCAATACAAGTTAACTGTCCTCAATAAATAGAGCAGAGCACAGTGTTCACGGCATTTTACATGGTAGTGCAATTCTATGAACACTTCATATTCGGAGAAAATCTGTTATTTTGAATTTACACAGTTTAGCTTTTTTTTTGCACACAAGCGCAGGTGTGGTTTTTATGCATCACATGTAGGGTTGCCCATTCATGAGCAACATGGTAAAGAAGTCCCTTCCCCATCCCCCACCAGCACTGCCACTGATCCCACTGTCATATACTACCCTAGCCTGTCCGTATACTACCCTACCTAGCCTGTCCGTATACTACCCTATCTAGCCTGTCCGTATACTACCCTACCTAGCGTGTCTGTATACTACCCTATCTAGCCTGTCCGTATACTACCCTACCTAGCGTGTCTGTATACTACCCTATCTAGCCTGTCCGTATACTACCCTATCTAGCCTGTCCGTATACTACCCTATCTAGCCTGTCCGTATACTACCCTATCTAGCCTGTCCGTATACTACCCTACCTAGCCTGTCCGTATACTACCCTACCTAGCCTGTCCGTATACTACCCTACCTAGCCTGTCCGTATACTACCCTACCTAGCGTGTCCGTATACTACCCTATCTAGCCTGTCCGTATACTACCCTATCTAGCCTGTCCGTATACTACCCTACCTAGCCTGTCCGTATACTACCCTACCTAGCCTGTCCGTATACTACCCTACCTAGCCTGTCCGTATACTACCCTACCTAGCGTGTCCGTATACTACCCTATCTAGCCTGTCCGTATACTACCCTACCTAGCCTGTCCGTATACTACCCTACCTAGCCTGTCCGTATACTACCCTACCTAGCATGTCCGTATACTACCCTATCTAGCCTGTCCGTATACTACCCTACCTAGCCTGTCCGTATACTACCCTACCTAGCCTGTCCGTATACTACCCTACCTAGCGTGTCTGTATACTACCCTATCTAGCCTGTCCGTATACTACCCTACCTAGCGTGTCTGTATACTACCCTATCTAGCCTGTCCGTATACTACCCTATCTAGCCTGTCCGTATACTACCCTACCTAGCGTGTCCGTATACTACCCTATCTAGCCTGTCCGTATACTACCCTACCTAGCCTGTCCGTATACTACCCTACCTAGCCTGTCCGTATACTACCCTACCTAGCGTGTCCGTATACTACCCTATCTAGCCTGTCCGTATACTACCCTACCTAGCCTGTCCGTATACTACCCTACCTAGCCTGTCCGTATACTACCCTACCTAGCGTGTCCGTATACTACCCTATCTAGCCTGTCCGTATACTACCCTATCTAGCCTGTCCGTATACTACCCTACCTAGCCTGTCCGTATACTACCCTACCTAGCCTGTCCGTATACTACCCTACCTAGCGTGTCCGTATACTACCCTATCTAGCCTGTCCGTATACTACCCTACCTAGCCTGTCCGTATACTACCCTACCTAGCGTGTCCGTATACTACCCTACCTAGCGTGTCCGTATACTACCCTATCTAGCCTGTCCGTATACTACCCTATCTAGCCTGTCCGTATACTACCCTATCTAGCCTGTCCATATACTACCCTACCTAGCCTGTCCGTATACTACCCATTATGGAAGTGTATGTGTAGTGTACTACATTACATGGTCTAAGGCTCGGTTTCCACTAGTGCGACTTGCGGTGCGACTTGACACATGTCAAGTCGCACAGCAAGTCAAAAGCCATTGTTTTCAATGGGGCCCGTTTCCATTGCCGCGTCTTGAGTTGCGGCGACTTCAAAAGTAGATTGTGCACTACTTTTGAGCCGTCTTCAGTGCGACTTCCCTCTATAATGAGGGACAAGTCTCACTGAAAGCCGCAAACAACTTAAGCTACGAAGTCGCGCTAGAAGTAGCATGACTTCGTAGCCGCACTAGTGGAAACCGAGCCTGACTGTAACTTAGACTGAAGTTTAATGCATAGTAAAACGTTTTAGGCTTATGGAAGTGTATGTGTACTAATAATGCGCATTGTGCCGCACATTCACGAGCATATAGGGGGGGGGCAGCAATTTTTATTTTGCCTAGGGCGCCAAAAAACCTTGCACCAGCCCTGGAGAGGAGGAGCCATACAGAGGAAGCAGCGGCTTTGCTCTCTACTGCAGCCTCCTGCTTTCTCTGTACGGCTCCTCCTCTCACAGGCGGAGTGCATTTGATATCACTCCACCTGTGAGCCGGGACTATGGAGGCGCCGTTCTCACAGTGACAGCCGCAGCCCCGCTGAGATATCACACAAGAGCCCAGCACACCACAGAGCCCAGCACACCACAGAGCCCAGCACACCACAGAGCCCAGCATACCACAGAGCCCAACATACCATTTTTCTATTGTTTGGTGACACTCTAATGTAGTCTCTCATCGGAGATGGAGGGGACTCTTTCTATCAGAGACTCTCCAATAGGCACAGAGAGGGCCTCTGTAAGATAAACCCCCCTCCAGGTCCCATTAGAATCCGTTGTAGTCTCTAATGGGGCCTGGTGGGGGGTCTTTCTAACATAGACTTTAAAATGCACACAGAGATGACCTCTGTTCGAGAGACCCCCCTCCAGGTCCAATGATACAACCCCATTGTAGTCTCTAATGGGGCCTGGTGGAGGCTCTTTCTAACAGACTCTCTAACAGAGGCCCTCTCTGTGTTCCTTGGAGAGACCCCCTCCAGGTCCCATTAGGAAAGGGGAGGAGTTAGTACGATGACCACGCCCACACGGGGGGCGCCATAAATATTTCTGCACCCAGGCGTCTGTTACCCTAGGATCGGCCCTGCATGAAGGGGAGAGTTAACAGGCAGAGAAAATGCTAAAATCAGCTCAAACGCTTAGTGGAGCAGTTGCTTTGAGCTGCAGTGTGCAAATGTGCATGATGCCTTACAGTTGTACAGTAACATGCGGTATATGATTACTTTTCCAATTCAAAGGCAAGTTCTTTTTAGGAAACAGAAGAATCTCTGCATATTCAGTTAGAAGTTGGTTTCTGGTGTCAGTCAGAATGTGTGACGCTGCACTGAACAATCTCTCACTTTCCACACTACAGCAAGGATCTGAAAGACATTTTTGTGCTATTTGGCCCAGAGTGGGAAATCGTAGTTTATTGACTGCCCAATATCCAAGAGGTTGGTCCAAATGAGGCACAGATGTAGATATATAAGCAATTTCTTAAGAAACACTGTCCAAACCAGTACCTGGCTGTTGGTCAGGGTGAGGCATTTTGGCAGCTGGTTTCTCAAGCAACTCATGTGTAGCTGCCTGTTCAGGTATTTTTTGCATTTCCAGAAGGAAAATTTCTTTGGCTTGCCTGCCAGCATCTGCATTTGAGAAGAACCAATCTTTATACCTAGAAGAAGAAAAAACAAGGCAACAATGTCATGCAAGCAACAACTGTGCAAGCTTGCTGTGGGGGCACTGATCGATGGAGAGCAGCCATGAGTGTTGGCGGGGAACCCGGCAAGAAGGGTTGGATCGGGGCTGCTCTGTGTACATGTGTTTGCTATTTGGTAAACCAAAAAAATATCACTTTCATTTAATAAAAAGAAAACAAAATCAACAATATCAATGTAGCACCCTTGTTCTATACAGGGCTGCTAATAAATTTAGCTGTGCTAGGTGGTATGTAGCCTGGCTAAGTTGTAGTCAAATATATACACACACACACACATATATATATATATATATATATATATATATATATATATATACACATACACACATATAGGTGTGAAAAGGAGCGGAACCCCATCCCTGCGCTACTGAAATTATTTTCAGACACCCGCTTAGTTTTTGACTAAGGGTGTCCTGTGCCCTACCCCTCTCTCCCACAGTTTCCTGTTGTGAGAAATAACTTTCGTCAAGCATAAAAGTGACTAGCACCCATCTTTCCACCTTGTACACCACCCACCATGCCTAGTAACCTGCACCCTGAGGAGGAATGTCAGCCCTCCCTGTCTCTGGGGGTCACCACCAGGCCTCTGGAGGTTGGGTGGGGGAGGGGGGGGCTTTATTGGTGCCCAACATGGGGCTTAACATTATTTTTGCTGTGGTTGCCCCTAGTAACGGACTGCAACTGCACAGGACTTTCTTTTGGATTTGTGGGAAGGTGGCAAGTAATATCTTTGTGCCTCAGAAACTCTGTTTTTGTCCTTTTGAACCATATGGGAAAGAACCAAATTGTCTTTTTGCTCTTGGGAGAGTATCAGCCTGGTCTTTTGTCACTTTACGTCAGTGCTGAAGGGGTTAAAGCAGACTCCAGAAGAGTTTTGGTGTGCTGCTGAAAGAAAGAGGCGGGTGCTGAAGTTCCTGCAGAGCAGCTGGACCAATCCCTTGGCAGGGGGAGGGGTTGTTGCTCTAATGTGAAGAAGGAATCGCAGACGTATGCACAGCCATCTCTGCGACATGTGCTGCAAAATCGTTGTGGAAAAAAAGAGGTGCTGAGTACAGGGAAAATGTCTGAATTCATCCATCCCACCTCGTTTGAGTCTGATGGGAGGGTCATCGCCAGTCTTTTCAGGTTCACCACCGCTGCTGCAGTGTAAGTGTTAGTTCCCACTGCCATCATTCACTGTGAGTCTTCTGCAGCCATCACTAGCCCTGATCAGTTGGTGCCCGCAGCACCAGTCGTCCCGAGGGAAATCAGAATGCCATCATCGCTGTCAGTCGGGCTAGGCATGCCCATTCGTCCCGTGGTCGTAGGAAGAGTTGATTCCCATGCCTGAAGCTGGTAAGCCAAACCAGGATAGAGAATGTGAAGCAATAGTCATGCCTGCTTATGTATATGCTGAGATGTGCTTATTTATGCAGTGGGACTTTGTTGCTCTGGAGTCTTGAAGATGGATCAGAAGAGTTTATCATGATTACAGTCCCTTGCATACTTGTGTGGCTGTGTTTATTGTTTGAAAGTAGCCATGCAAACAGCTAAAATGTTAGTCCCTGGGATCGGGGTTCCAATGGAAAAGTTGTTGCTACCACTAGGGGTCTGTGATATATCACTCCCATTCATATTACACTTGATTTTCATGTTCTTAAAGTTCAAGGAAAAGTACCTGCTGGACTTCGGTGTGACATAGACAATGAGATGTTTAGCTAACTAGCCAGGTAGACCATGCGGTGGCAAAAGGGCAAGTCTTTTACCTACAATCTGAAACCTATCGACTAAAAATGCCTGCATGAGAACTTTCTCTGTCTCGTTGCCACCAGATGGCGTTAGCGTGCCAATCTGAGTAAGCAGTAAGTTCTATGCATCAATTATGGTTTGCCAAGTGAACCTTACTTTCAAATGTGTTGAAATGCTTTTGGAAGATTGCGTCATTCTCAAGGGAGTGGGGCCTTCTTCATAATGTTGGTATATCTCTATGTACAGCTATTTGCTACAATTGTAAAGTATATTAAAATATGCTATTGTATGATTGCATATACAGTATCTAACAAAAGTGAGTATGCCCCTCACATTTTTGTAAATATTTTATTATATCTTTTCATGTGACAGCACTGAAGAAATTACACTTTGCTACAATGTAAAGTAGTGAGCGCACCGCTTGTATAACAGTGTAATGCTGTCAGCAATTGCTGTCCCCTCAAAATAACTCAACACACAGCCATTAATGTTCAAACCGCTGGCAACAAATGTGAAATGTCCAAATTGGGCCCAAAGTGTCAATATTTTGTGTGGCCACCATTATTTTCTAGCACTGCCTTAACCCTATTGGGCATGGAGTTCACCAGAGCTTCACAGGTTGCCACTGGAGTCCTCCTCCTCTCTTTGAGGACGACATCACAGAGCTGGTGGATGTTAGAGACCTTGTGCTCCTCCACCTTCCGTTTGAGGATTCCCCACAGATCCTCAATAGGGTGTAGGTCTGGAGACATGCTTGGCCAGTCCATCATCTTTACCCTCAGCTTCTTTAGCAAGGCAGTGGTCATCTTGGAGGTTTGTTTGGGGTCGTTATCCTGTTGAAATTCTGCCCTGCATCCCAGTCTCCGAAGGGACGGGATCATGCTCAGGTTCAGTATGTCATAGTACATGTTGGCATTCATGGTTCCCTCAATGAACTGTAGCTCCCCAGTGTTGGCAGCACTCATGCAGCCCCAGACTATGACACTCCCACCACCATGCTTGACTGTAGGCAAGACACACTTGTCTTTATACTCCTCACCTGATTGCCGCCACACACGCTTGACACCATGTGAACCAAATAAGTTTATCTTGGTCTCATCAGACCACAGGACATGGTTCCAGTAATCCTTGTCCTTAGCCTGCTTGTCTTTAGCCAACTGTTTGCGGGCTTTCTTGTGCATCATCTTTAAAGGAGGCTTCCTTCTGGGATGACAGCTATGCAGACCAATTTGATACTGTGTGCAGCGTATGGTCTGAGCACTGACAGGCTGACCCTCCACCCCTTCAACCTCTGCAGCAATGCTGGCAGCATTCACACATCTATTTCCCAAAGACAACCTCTGGATATGACGCTGAGAATGTGCACTCAACTTCTTTGGTCGACCATGGTGAGGCTTGCTCTGAGTGGAACCTGACCTGTTAAACCACTGTATGGTCTTGGCCACTGTGCTGAAGCTCGATTTCAGGGTCTTGGCAAACTTCCTATAGCCTAGGCCATCTTTCTGTAGATCAACAATTCTTTTTTTCAGATCCTCATAGAGTTCTTTGCCATGAGGTGCCATGTTGAATTTCCAGTGACCAGTATGAGAGAGGGAGAGCGATGACACCAAATTAAACACACCTGCTCCCCATTCACACCTGAGACCTTGTAAAACCCTAATGACTCATATAACACCAGGGAAGGTAAATGGCTAATTGAGCCCAATTTAGACATTTTCACTTAGGGGTGACCTCATTTTTGTTGCCAGGGGTTTAGACATTAATGGCTGTGTGTTAAGTTATTTTGAGGGGAGAGCAAATTTACACTGTTATACAAGCTGTACACTCACTACTTTACATTTTAGCAAAGTGTCATTTCTTCAGTGTTGTCACATGAAAAGATATAATAAAATGTTTACAAAAATGTAAAGGGTGTACCTACTTTTGTGAGATACTGTACATTTTCATCTTCCTTGGTAGAGGAGAGACAGTACCTCCAATTTGCATAATGTTGCTTTACTCTACCTTATCGTATAGTATTAGCTAGAAAGATAGTTAGGATGTAATGTCATTTGCCTATTACATTTTCTGATCTGCTTTTGTGTGGAATGCCATATGTATTTGTAATTCAAAGTTTATCCTTTCCCTTTACCCTTCCCTATCCACATTTAGCCTGAATGTCCACTCTCAGGCTTGAGAGCATATGTTTTTTTGCAGACTCTGAGGAATTTGTCTCCTTGGCAGGGGGAGAATGTAGCACCCTTGTCCTAAACAGGGCTGCTAATAAATTTAGCTGTGCTAGGTGGTAGCTAGCCTGGCTAATTTGTAGTCTTTGTGGGTTTCCTTCTAAGCCTGATTTAGTTGCAGTTTCTCCCTTTTATCAATAGGTGGCACTGTTACCTTTGGCATTAGCGTGATGAATACAGTGAGTCTAGGTTAAGGATATATATACTTTTTTCAGCCAATCATACTGGTCGCTGAGCATGCTGGGAGAAGGTATTTATTTGGATGAAGAAAGGTGATCTGAGTCCTTTTCCACCCAGACTATGGTCTGGGTGCATGTGCGAGGAACAGCTGCTGAATTTTGTTGCTATAGGAGACAGCTTATGCTACAAGGTACAGATTGCTGGTTCCAGCCTAAAGGCTCTTTTTCTGTACTGCTGTCTACATTTTCTACATTTTTGTCTAAGGAGTTTGCCAATCTGCTAGCCTGCCACTGTATTTGACTAAGGGTGTCTTGTGCCCTACCCCTTTCTCCCACATTTTTCCTGTTGTGATAAATGTTCAAGCATAAAAGTGACTTGCGCCCATCTTTCTACCTTGTACGCCACCCACTATGCCTAGTAACCTGCACCCTAAGGAGGAATGTCGGCTCTCCCTGTCTCTGGGGCTCACCACCAGGCCTCTGGAGATTGGTGGGCGAGGGCGCTACATCTATAAAATAAGAACAAAGCATATTTTATAGCAACAATTACCTTGGTTTGAGTAAGGTAGCAATGCGGTAAAGTGGGTTTTGCCCCATGTTAGAGAAGTGTTTTCTGCAAAGCACCAAGCAATGTGTTCTTCATTGTTTTAACACTGTGGTCCTCATCCACTTCTTTCGATAAAAATCTCTAGCACAGTGACTGCAGGAATTACATCTGAGGCAAAAGAACCAGAATAACTCACCTGGCGAGTCAAGTCTTCAAAGGGAGCCAAGATGTTGATCATCCTTTCCATGAGATTCCACTGATTTGCAGTAATAGTTGCAGGCAGCTCATGTTCTGACCCATATACTCCAATGGCCCGCTTCTGCTCAATTAGAGACCGCAGCAGGTAATAATAAGTATTTTTGATCACAATAAAAAAAAAAAAGCATCAAGTTCGCATAGTAGAACATTTTTTAAGTTTAATGTATATACCTGAATGTAATTTCCCTTTTAATTTGACTATGCACAATCACACTGTTTTACAATATGTATTTTGGGATTTTTCAAACCAGCATGATTCATAGGAGATCACTTGCATAAAAAAATTATAACTTGCTGACTGCTTCAGTAAATTAAACCTCCTATGATTTACTTATCTCCTAAAGTTTTTTTTTTTTAATCATGATTTCCACTGAATTGTGTATGCACTGTAAATTTTAGAAGGGCTTGGATAAAGATAAATCTGAAAAAATGCAACTCTTTGGCAAATATTTGCAAACCACCTCCTGTAAACCAAAAATAGCTTTACATTTTTTGTCGTATGAATCAAGTAAAGACTCAAGCCCCCAGTGAGGCCAGTAAGGGGTCAATTTACTAACAATTATCACATGCAATATTTTCTTCCTAAAATATTGCCTTTGACATTAAGAATATAAATTCGTTAAAGTTAAAGTCAAACCCTAACTAAGCTTAAATCTACTCACGCCCCCATTCTTAGCCTATTTCATCTACCGTGTAAAAGGAAAGATGCCTATACTTCCCTATTCTGAAGTCGCTCTGGTCTGGTCACATAATAAGGTTCCAGCACTGGCTGCAGTTTAGAGAAGTGACAGCCGACAATGGATGCCCCATAATAAACCTATGGGTAATGTCATTGCCCATTTTCTGCAGCTGTTGTTGGCGATCTCTCCTATACATTAAAGCCGGTGCTGAATAAATCATGTGACCAGACCAGAGTGACTTCAGAATAGATAAGTATACACATCTTTCCTTTTACTTTCCTTTTAGATAGAATAGGTTTAAAATAGGGGTGGGAGTAGATTTAAACTTAGTTAGGGTTTGAGTTACTTTCCACTTTAAATACCGTAAACTCAGTAAGCATGTAAAGTAAATATTGCAAAAGAAATGTAATAATACCTTAAAGGCAATTCACAGAAAAAAAATGTAAATGATCTCATAGTCTAGCCGCTTGGTATTTATTAAATGTACAAAATTTGAATTTGTTATAAGACACATGACTTTAACATGGGGGGTACTTTGGGAGGGATGAACCGTCTTGCAAAGCACCTTGTCCCCATGTTGATGAGGACAAGGGTCTCTTACCTTCAAATCTGGCTCAGTGGGGGTCTGCGGGTGGGGAGCTTATCAGAATTTGAAAGCTCCATTTAGGAATAGGGGGGTCTGTAGATATCCCCCCTTCATATAAATGAGTAAGGGGTACATAGTCCACAGGTCCTTTATATATAAATGAGTAAGGGGTACATAGTCCACAGGTCCTTTATTAAAATACCCCTTCAAAAAAAAATCCCGCAATGTAAATCCACCTTCAAATACATCATTCAGCAATGCAGATCCACATCAATCATGATGAACAAAGCCCACCAACTTGCCAAAAGAAGAAACCTGCCAACAGCTAACACAATCTGCTCCCTGTTGCTCCCTTGCCACAAATGACTAGTCTTGGGCCCTGCTGAAAATTGTAAACAAAGGGATGGACTTTTGGTCACTATATTTGATCAATGGAATCGTGGGGGATGCCTGTCCTATTTAGTCAATGTCACCCATGATACTCCACCCTTTTAGGGTGACTACGGTGGGGACTGGGACAAGTCCTTCACATCTAGGGAGCCACATGGAGCATATCATGTCACCTGTTGGCATTTTCTTTACTTTCAGTAGGTTGGTGAATGTCTTTCACTGTGATTGATGAGGATATACATCTCTGGACAACATGTTTGATGGTGGATTTACAATATGTGGCATGTTTTTGGGGGCTTAATAAAGGATTTGTCAAAAGGTGTGTGTGTTTATTTACATTTACAGTTATTTTTTGTGAATGAGTAGCAGTACTATGTGCCCTTTCCTCATTTACAGTGATGTAGGCAAGTATCTGGGGGCCCCCTTATTATTTAAGAAGGATACTAGTATACAATATACACATTTATATACAAACAGTAAAAATATTAAATAAAACATATATACCTACAAAATAAATGTAAAAAAAAAAAATTGATAGAAAATCATTAAAGTTTTACTTTAAACACCCTTTGTATTGTCTTATTAAATAAGCATGATAAAGAAATTCATAACAGTTTTAGTTAACCAGTGGAAGGGTAATACATACAAAAAGAATCAAATGGTAGAGGATTATTTTTTAAATAACTGACACGTGGTGGTTCATTTTTGTGTTTTACATGGCTGATTAGCCGCATCAGTTGTTATAACAAGAAGGCCGACCGTCCGGTCGAAATAACGGTACCGGGGTGATGCCTTCAGCTGCAGGCATCATCCCGGTACAACCCCTTGAAGCCAAAAGCCATATATTTGCATTATGTCAGCGTCAAGGGGTTGAAATTAAGATGCTTCTGACGGGATACAGGGACAAGAACCCAGACCCAACCCACCTATAGATTAGTGTTGTGAGAAATTAATTTCTCTTTGTTTAAGCATAAAAGTGACTGCCGCCCATCTTTCTACCTTGTACACCACCCACCATGCCTAGTACCTGCAACCTAAGGAGGAATGTCGGCCCTCCCTGTCTCTGGGGGTCACCACCAGGCCTCTGGAGGTTGGTGTGGGGGCGCTACATCTATAAAATAAAAACAAAGCATATTTTATAGCAGCAACAATTACCTTGGATCGAGTAAGGTAGCGATGCAGTAAAGTGGGTTTTGCCTCATGTCAGAGAAGTGTTTCTGCAAAGCACCAAGCAATGTGTTCTTCATCGTTTTAATACAATGGTCCTCATCTGCTTCTTTCGATAAAAATCTCTAGCACAGTGACTGCAGGAATTACATCTGAGGCAAAAGAATCTGAACATCTCACATGGCGAGTCAATTCTTCAAAGGGAGCCAAGATGTTGATCATCCTTTCCATGAGATTCCACTGATTTGCAGTAATAGTTGCAGGCAGCTCATGTTCTGACACATCTACTCCAATGGCCCGCTTCTGCTCAATTAGGCTGCAGCAGGTAAAAAGTGCTCTTCCAGCGAGTCTGAACATGTTGTTGAAGTCCTTAAACAGGTTGACGAAGCTGGATCTGAATATCTTGCAGCTGAGAATATGCCAGGTTTTAATGCTTAAAGTGGACAACTATTTTGTGCCCGACTCCCACACCATCCGTAATGCTGCACTGTGATAAAAAAGCCCTCTGAGACAACCAGCTGCAGTGTATGTACCACCCATGCAGGACTCTGAAGTCCAGCATCTTCCATGCCCTTTATCATATTTCTGGCATTATTACAGACTACCACATGGACAGAACTTTTGTGACTCGCCCAAGTGTCAAGCATTTCTTCAAGTATGCTCATTATAGCTTGGCCTGTGTGAGAGCCTTTGAATTTTCTTTGCGTGGTGCATGACTTGCTGCAGAGTGAAATTGCCAATAATCCAAAGAAAGATCAAAGTACTCACAGTACTTTATCCCCTAGCATAGATGGTGGTCAAATTATGTGCATATGTGACTGGAACTACAAAAGAAATGTGAAAGGAGCAACAGAAAATACACGAGAGAGCTAATCCCAGCAAAAAAAAAAAACGCGTAAATTAGAAAGTTATTCTAGATTGAGCTGATAAAAAGCCAACTGTATGCAGAACTATATAGGAATTTGATCTGACCGTTTTGCTGTACTTTTCCAAAAGCTCAAAATAGATAGTGGTTCTGTAAAACACAAGAAAAAATGATACTCCATTTCTAGGTTTGCTAACATGTGAATTGTTTAGGTTGGCAAATGTATAATATACATTTTCTGTGAAAAGAGAATACAAAACAACATCTTTCATTATTGACAAATGTATGTGCAGAATTGGCTTCATTGTGTTATTTTGACAGAATATGTTGATAATGAAGGAGACATTGCCCAGAGTGGTTTTATGAATGGGTAAAACTGTTGGAACAATATTTCTCTTGAACAAAACAATGGTAAATGAAATTGGTTCTCTTATTAATAAGCCCAATAGTCTTGAAAAAGAAAAAAGAACCACATGTATTGTTTTTATTCATTCTTTATGAGTACAGAAACTCATTCCAAGCACAGAGCAATACGTATTACAACAATTTTTTTCCTAGGTAATCATATACTTTATCATTTTAACTTGTACATCAAAACCTAATTAAAGGCACTGCTAAACTTTCAGCATTAAAATGCAAAAGATTTATTCTGCTTTACAGTTCATCAATAACAAATCAACAGCACGACACACACACAGAGTGTATAATAATAATTTAAAAATACAGATTGAATCAATGTTCATCACACAGAAAATTCAATATGCATATAGTGTGTTGTTTGCATTTGTCCTCAGATCATAATGCGTATTTTATACTAAATCTTAATCTTATTGCCTAACTTCCAATCTTCTAAACCTCACAATCTTGAACTGTTTCCTATTTTCTGAGGATCATTAATTTTCGCAAGTCTGTTATTTCAGTTTCCAACTAAAACTAATCACTTCAGCTCCATATCACTAGCAGCAACTCTGTAACCGAATAGCCGTAACATTACAGAAAAAAAAAAATGTATATTAGTAAAACTGAATGATGAGGACAAAATAATGTAATACTTTTAGATGAAATACAGCAGTTTTCAAAAAGTTCAGGATCATTTTTTAGTAGCTCGTATAAAATGTGATGTCATATGAGTCATAAAGTAACTAATTGTCAATATAATTAATAGAAAATTTACCTTACTCAGTCCTTCAAGAAGACAATTGCAATGAAATTCAGGAGCAAAGCCTTGTACAAGATCTGAAAACACTTTATTGACAAAACTATTGGGATGAAAAAAGAAAATCAGGTGCGCTAAATTCACATGTGTCACACATCAAAACTTGGGTGTGTCACTATAATAAGTAACCAACCAACCTCTGCAGTGTGTACCTTGGTTGATGTGCACTAAGAGGGTGTATGGTATTACCAGAAACCCTGGTGCTGACAAATAAAAGGTGATGGATGAAGTAATAATTTTCAATGTGATAATAACAACATAATCAAATGGTGCTTCACAAATAATACAAAATAAAATCGAAAACTTCAGTGTGAACCACCTAAAGTGTATATACACCCCTAGGGGGTACACAAGTCCCAAAATCCCACACAAATAATACAGTCCACAGACGTGTATTGGATAAACTGTGAAGGTGCAATGGTTCCACCACCTGGATAGGGATTGGCCTCTTACCATAAGAAAGAGGTCAAGGGCGGATAATTAACCCAGTAGTGTCCTAGGGGTCCCGGGGGTCACCTTGGGATGTGCAGACAAAATTGGCCTCTTACCAGATCGCTCCAAGTATGGGCAAGTTGTCTCACTTTTCGTATTATGTCCCAATCCCGGTCCTCTATCTTCCTGGGGGTTCTCTCTATTATCCCGGATGGAGGCTTCAGCTTGTGGCAGATTTAGTTGACCTTCAAACGTTAGATCACGCCGTACCCCTTCCCTCCGCGCATGCGCGGCTTTCCTTTGTTTTTCATTTCATATCACCTATTGGCTCTAAGGTTGCTGCTTTTTTCACCTACTTTATCCAGCGCACTTTTTCTTTATACACAAAACTATTGGGATGCCTGCTTTTACACGCACATGAACTTTAATGGCATCCCAGTCTTAGTCCATAGGGTTCAATACTGAGTTGGCCCACCCTTTGCAGTTATAACAACTTCAACTCTTCTGGGAAGGCTGTCCACAAGGTTTAGGAGTGTGTCTATGGGAATGTTTGACAATTCTTCCAGAAGCACATTTGTGAGGTCAGGCACTGATGTTGGAGAGAAGGCTTGGCTCACAGTCTCCACTCTAATTTATCCCAAGAGTGTTCTGTTGGGTTGAGGTCAGGACTCTGTGCAGGCCAGTCAAGTTCCTCCACCCCAAACTCGCTCATCCATGTCTTTATTGACCTTGCTTTGAGCACTGGTGCACAGTCATGTTGGAATAGGAAGGGGCCATCCCCAAACTGTTCCCAGAAAGTTGGGAGCATGAAATTGTCCAAAATGTCTTGGTATGCTGACGCCTTAAGAGTTCCCTTAACTGGAACTAACTGGCCAAGCCCAACCCCAGAAAATCAACCACACACCAAAATCCCCCCTCCAAAATGATTTGCACCAGTGCACAAAGCAATGTCCACAAAAACATGGATGAGCGAGACCATTCTGGATATACGTATTATAGTACAACCAGATGGGTCAATGATTTCATATCTGTATAGGAAGCCTACTTCAGCCAACACTTTGTTAAACAAACATTTGAGTTAATTTACTAAGAATAAGGATAAGCAATAGTGTTAGACTCCTAACTGCACCTAACTGAAACAACTAAGGCCCCTTTCACACTTGTGCGACTTGTCCTGCGACTTGGGACTGCAAAGTCGCAATACAAGTCGTACTTTATGATTTTCCATAAGTATCGTTCATATCTGTACAACTTCAAAGTAGTCCCTGCACTACTTTGCTCCAACTTTAATGCATTTTGAGGTTTAAACATCTCAAGATTACACAGGCATTGCTTCATGTCCAGTCAAAATCGCGGAACAAAATTGCAGTAAAATCACATGACTTTAAAGCCCCGTACACACGTACCGATGGTCGGCATACAAATGTTCGTCTTTTCTCCCCGGGATGTCGGTGTCTGTTGAAAAGTGCAAAGACAGCACAAGGACAGCACAAGAATTTTGTCTGCAGACTTCAGCTGACTGCAGAAGTGATGTCATATAATGGTTAACTTTCCCTGTGTTTTTAATTTTCTGAGCATGCCCAGTCTTGCAAATCTGCGGTCTGTCGGCCGAATTCTGTACTGACAGGCGAACAATCGTCCGTTCTGGTGTCCGCAGACAAAAATTTTCATGTTTGCAAGAAAGACTTTTGTCCGCGGATTGTGCGCAGACATCTGTCGGAGGCACCATACTAACACGCGTACAATCGGCAGATCTTTCGTCCGCCGACGTTTGTATGCCGACGATCGGTACGTGTGTACGGGCCTTTAGGTTGCACAAGTGTGAAAGAAACTTGAGACTTCAATGTGGAGAATGGAGAAGCACCATCAATTAGGTGAGTCCCTATTAGTAAATGTCAAGTCAGGATAGTCGCTTTTCCATAAAAGAAAATGCTTAACGTGGTTTCCAGAGAGCATGGACTGCAGGATTTACCCAAGATTCCGTTTGTGTGTGAAAATAAACAATTGGCAAATGTGGTTGATAGTAAAGATGTTCATTTTCTTTCCTGTTTTGTAGTGCTTTTTTTTTTACATGTTCTGGCAAACTAATGCAGTTTTTAATGAATGTTATGGAGTAATGCATACTTTTTTCTAATGTTAAATTTACCTATAAAAATTATAGTTATATCTCTAGTATATGACAAACAATTTTTTATGTCTAATTTAAATGTAATTAGAGTATCTACTGATAATTATATATTCTAATTCTTGAATCATGGTACTACTATAAATTCTAGTTAATACTATAAACAGCACAGTGGCTTTGTGGTTAGCACTTCTGCTTAGCATGCATGTGGTTCAAAAAGCTTTAGGTGGACTTTAAGATGTCTCTCAATATTATATTAAAACCATAGGAGTGTACACGAGTGTGCCTGGGCACACCCTAATCAGCCCACGCAGACAGGGCTTGTGTGTTAGCTCTGTGCTTTCCACTCCGAGGAGTGCTGTCACTTCTAAGAAGCCTTCTACAGAAGCTCAGCTTCTGTATTTAGCTCCTCTGAGCGGCTGCTCTGCACCATCCTCGCCATCCCCGGGCACTGTACTGTGTGACATACAGTAGGGTGGGGAGGTGCAGATGGCATTGCTAGTGTAGGCATCCAGTCATTGTCCTGTGCAATCGCCAGCATCCTCCGCACTTCTCAAATAGGAAAATCAAATAGGAGGCCCCCCATGCGCAATAAAATATATAAATAGGCAGGCGATATTAAAATGAACTGCATATTGTGGCAGCAGTGGTGATGTGGGGGTGGGATGAGTGGCAGCGGTGGTGATGTGGGGGTGGGATGAGTGGCAGCGGTGGTGATGGGGGGTGGGATGAGTGGCAGCGGTGGCGATGTGGGGGTGGGATGAGTGGCAGTAATGGTGATGTGGGGGTGGGATGAGTGGTAACGGTGGTGATGGAAGGGTGGGATAAGTGGCAGTGGTGGTGGTGATGAGGGGTGGGATGAGTGGCAGCGGTGGAGATGAGGGGGTGGTATGAGTGGCAGCGGTAATGATGGGGTGGTGGGATGAGTGGTAACGGTGGTGATGGAAGGGTGGGATGAGTGGCAGCGGTAGTGATGGGGGGTGGGATGAGTGGTAACGATGGTGATGGAAGGGTGGGATAAGTGGCAGCAGTAGTGGTGATGAGGGATGGGATAAGTGGCAGCGGTGGTGATGGGGGGGGGGTGGGATGAGTGGCAGCGATGGTGATATGAGTGTCATTATTACAGTAACAGTGCATATTTCTAGCACTGATTACTGTAGTAATGTCACTGGTCCCCCCAAAAGTGTCAAAAATGTCAGGTAGGGGTCCGATCTGTCCGCCGCAATGTCACAGTCCCACAAAAAAATCGCAGATCACCGCCATTACTAGTAAAAAAAACAAAAAAAACAATAAAAATGACATAAATCTTTCCCGTATTTAGTAGACGCGATACCTTTTGTGCAAACCAATCAAAATACGCTTATTGCAATTTTTTTTTTTTTTTTTTACCAAAAATATGTAGCAGAAAACAAATTGGCCTAAAATGTTAAAAAATTTTGATTTTTAATTTTTTTTGGGGGGGGAATGTTATATAGCAGAAAGTGAAAATTATTTTTTTTCTTCAGAATTGTCGCTTTTTTTTTGTTTCCAGCGCAAAAAATAAAAATCACGAAGGTGATCAAATACCACCAAAAGAAAGCTCTATTTGTGGGAAAAAAAGGACATCAATTTTATTTGGGTACAGCATTGCATGACCGCACAATTGTCTGTTAAAGTAGCACAGTGCCGAATCTCAAAACAGCCTGGTCATTAAAGGGGAAAATCCTTCCGGTCCAGAAGTGGTTAAACTCACTTGGTGCCTTATGTGCATTATATCAGCCTCAGAACCTGTGTAATTAATATGTGTCCTGGATTAAAGGGATGAGGGGGCAACCCTACCATGAGCTACAAACTACTGTGTCCGTGGTTTGTGAGGGGCATGCTGCGCTCAGGGCACCCCAACAGACATGCAGCAAACCCCTTAGCTCTAGTATGCACCACAGAATATGTATTGTGGCAGGACAGCATGCCTGTATACTTTATATATATATATATATATATATATATATATATATATATATATAGGGCCATCAGGTGTTGCAGTGCTTTACAAAATGCATATATATTCATAAACTATTTGATTTTATTTACAAATTGATTGGTGTTGCTGGGATTGCAACTGGTGATTTAAAAAAAAAAAGGCTCAGGCTGACATGTTGAACACTCTTACCTATCCACCAGCTGAATTCAATGGTCCAATAAATTCAGCTTTGGAGTTGTTAAAGTGTTTTTTCTTTTTTTTGTTTGTTTGGGGGGGGGGGGTTATTTAATGCCTTGCCTGTGTGCAGAGTAAAATGTTTTTGTAGACTATTATAGCTTTATCTACAGTATTTGTATGAGTGTTAATATATTCCACTTGAGGAAAAAAAAAAAAAAGTTTTATTGATCTAAGATCCAACAAATACATACATAGTTCAATATTCTTTATTTATTTGGACAGCAGCAGCACAATTAAGTACATTCTTTTACTTGTGCAAAAATAAGCAGTATTTTTGGTGCTACATTACAATAGGCTTAGAATGGCCCTGCTCATAGGAGCTTACAATCTAAAAGGGATCATAACTTAACTTTCATAGTGGCCAGCAGGGAACAAAACGGAAAATTGTTATCAAATACTCCTGATGGACTCCATGGCAGCTTACGTGTGGGTTAGTCCTGCCTCCTCCTACCTCATAGGACCCTACTCCCATAAAATTTTACTCCGTGCCAGAGGCCATGTTCCATAAATAGCCTACTCCAGCAGATGGGAGGGGACTCCAGCTGCCATGGAGTCCATCAGGAAAGGAAAATTACGGTAAGTATTTGATGACAATTTTCCGTTTTCCTGACAGGCAGCTTACCTGTGGAAAATAACTAGCCAAACACACAAGGGTGGGAAACTGCTGGCCAAAAGAAATTTAATTTGCACCATCAACAGACAGTACTTGCAAACCAAAGTTAACAGAAGACAATGAAGCTGGCTCAATACAATAATGAGTCATGAAAGTGTTAATGGAAGACCATGAAGCTGCCTTGCATATTACTTCAGGGGCCACATGACAAGAAGCCGCCCAGGACATGGACACCCCTCTTGTCGAATGCGCGGTCACCGCTTCTGGAGGAGCCAAGCCCTTAGCCTTATATGCCCATTGAATGGTGTGAACAATCCATGCCCCTATGGATCTTGAAGAGGCCCGCAAGCCCTTGTTCTTCCCGTGGAGGAGAACAAATAGATAATCTGAACGCCTGAAGGAAGCTGTTGCATCCAGGTATAGTTTTAGAATTGCACCCACATCTAATGGATGTGTATCCGGATCATCTGACGATTTGAATGTTGGAAGGACAATCTCCTGGTTCTCGTGTAAAACAGAGACCACCTTGGGGTGTGATCCCAACATGGGGATAAGAACCACACAATCTGGAAAGAAGGTCAGGAATGGTTCTTTGCAACCCAGAGAATAGACTATTTTAGCCGAGGTGACGGCTACCAAAAAGGCTGATATCAGAGACAGATCTTTAATGGAGAGTTGCTCCGTGTGACTTCCTTTGACATCAGAAAGGAAGTTCAAGATGAGTGGAAGATCCCATTTAGGGAACCTTGGCTTCCTCTGGGGCCTGAGTCTGGACGCTCCCCGAAAGAATTGACGAACAAGGGGATGAGACGCCCAAGAAGTTCCTGTGAAGGCCGAAATAGCAGAAACTTGCGTAGTTACGTAGTGAGCTAACGGATAATGGTAGGTCCAGTCCCGACTGCAGGAAACCAAGAATATGCTAGTTATTCAGGGCATTGCATGACCCCCCTTTCTTGGTAAAAAAATCCATGAACTTGGACCAGATCCTTCCGTAAACCTTGTTAGTGTCTGCTCTTCTGGCACTTAAGAGAGTAGAAATTGCCCTACTGGGGCAACTGAACGCCTCCAGCCTTTCCCTTTTCAAAAACCATGCCTTCAGGTGCAGATGAGCCGGGCATGGGTGTAGAGTTGCTCCCTGGGACAGAAGGTCTGGCCTGATGGGTAGAGGAACTGGATCCCGAAAACTGAGGAGCATCAGCAGGGGAAACCATGGCCTGTTCGGCCAGTATGGGGCTAATGTTAGCACTTCCACATCTTCCATCCTGAGTCTCGCCAGGAACCAGAGAATGACAGGAACTGGGGGAAAGGCATATGCCCTGTAAAATCTCCACTGGTCTGTCAGAGCATACGTCCCAAAGGCTTGGGGACAACGGAACCTCACATAATACTTCGGAAGCTTGTGATTGCATGGGGATGCATATAGATTCACTTCCGGGCAAAATTCCAGGGAAGTGAGCCACTGGAAGACATCGTTGTGAAGGCTTTATTCGTTGTTGTCCAAGCGGACTCTTGAGAGGAAGTCCGCTTGAACATTCTGTACCCCCGGAAGAAACACTGCAGTGAGGTTGACCAGGTGTTTCTGGGCCCAATATAAGATTGGATCTACCTCCTTCAACAGGGAGCGACTGCGAGTGCCTCCTTGTCCCTTCACATAGGAGACCGCGGTCGTATTGTCCATCCTCAGGATCACAGAAGTCCCTTCTATTAGGTGACGGAATGCTTTCAGAGCGCAGGACGCGGCTCGCAATTCTAGAGTATTTGACACTACCCTGTGAGCTTGGAAATCCCAGCTGCCCTGGGCTATCTCCGTCTGAGAGAGGGCACCCTAACCGGTGTTGCTGGCATCCGTGGTAACTGTGATCCAAGAGATGGGCATGATGGAATGGTAATTGAGGAGATTTTTGCTCTGCAGCGACCATGGAAGGCTCTCCCGCATTGATGATGTTATGCGAATGAGATGATTTTGATCTCCTGGAAGCCACTGATGGAGAAACCCCACTTGGAAAGGCCGCATCTTCCACTGTGCCCACTTCACCATTGGAGTCGTGGCTACCATGGTCCCAACCACTCTTAGACACTGAGATGCTCGAAGGTGAGTGGCCGTCATAGCTAGGCGTACCCTGTCCCTGACTACCGGGATCTTCTCGAGGGGCAAAGAAATTGTGCCTCGACTTGTGTCGATCTGAGCTCCCAGAAATATTAACGACTGGGTAGGCTCCAGGTGGCTCTTCTCCATGTTCAGTAACCAGCCGAACTTGCGAAGAGTGGCTATTACCTGAGACCTGTGTACCAGAATTTTTTCTCGGTCTTGTGACAGCAGGAGCAGGTCGTCCAGATAATGGTGTAGACGGACACCTTTGGTCCTGATCAAAGCCACCACTACTAGTAAGACCTTTGAGAATACCCGCGCCAATGTAGTAAGCCCAAACGGGAGACAGACAAACTGTAGATGATTCTGATCTACTGCGAATCGCAGGAACTTCTGGTAATCTGCTGCCACTGGCACATGGAAATAGGCATCCTTGAGGTTGATTGACACAAGCCAGTCTGCCGGTTGTATTGCTTGATGGATGGTGAATAGGGTCTCCATCTTGAATTTCTCCTTCTTGATAAAAGAGTTCAGGTGCATGATGTCTATGACCGGTCTCCAAGCACCGCTCTTTTTCTGAACCAAGAAGAGAGGGGAATATAGACCCTGGAACTTCTCGTTGGTTGGAACTGGAACCACTGCGCCTTGAGCCACCAACAGATCTATGTAAGACAGAAGGCCTTGTCTTTTCTCTTCTGACTGTGGCAATGAGGTTGGAATGAACCTCAGTCTAGGCGGACTGCAGAATTTCCAGGAATGGCCTGTTGATACTGTCTTGACGACCCAGAAGTCGTTTATTGAGGCTGCCCAGACGTGTTGGAAGTAGCCGAGCCCCGACTTGCTCTGCCTGGGCAGGCACAACGTCAAAAAGACTTTGTTGCATCCCGACCACCAGAAGACCCTCCTCTGGGTGCTTTCTGTCCTGAAGGCTGTGGTCTTCTCCAGTTCTTTCGGAATTGATGGCCAGGCTTATATAGGTGAGCATCCCTTGCTCGATCAGCCCCTTGCCTGGGCTGAGACCTCTTCTGGTCCAGCAAGCACCTATCCTGGGGAAGGAACTGCGACTTACCACCTGTGGCACGGTTAAATGGCGCTTTCTAACTTGTTGCCGAATAGGGAGGACCCCTCGAATGGAATTCGGCACCAGGCCTGTTTTGGCGCAGGATCAGCCAACCAAGGACGTAACCAAAGAGCCCGTTTTGCAGTGACCGATGAAAGCATTAGCCACGCCACAAGGCGGACCATGTCTAGGGAGGCCTCCCCCAAAAAAGCCGCTGCCAGCCTCAGCTCATGTACTGGCGAATTTCTTGCGACTTCTTCCGACACACTTCTGAGTGTCCTTTCAGGAGGAGGAAAAAAAGGAACACGGCCTCTGGCACAGTGTAAAAATTTATGGGAGTAGGGTCCTATGAGGTAGGAGGCAGGACTAACCCACACGTAATCTGCCATAGAGACTGTCAGGAAAAGGCTAATATTAACCAGGAACACATTTATAAGGTTCAACAACCCTCACCACCTCACCCACCCTTATCCCCATCAATTATCAATTTATTAGGTGCAAGATTCTCAAACAAATTGAGGGAATCAAAAAAAAAGTACCAAAAAAGTACCAAAAAACTGTAGCATAGCTTCACCCCTAGCCATTCACCAAAAAAGTGTACAAAAAATAAAAGACAAAAGCCAGTTTTGGACAAGTCCTTGATTAAAAAATAAAAATAAAAAAATAGTGTCGCCCGATGATGAGTCGCACGCCTGCAACCGAAAATAATATATATATATATATATATATATATATATATATATATATAAAAAAAAAAAGAATCTCCTGCTTCTTCAGGAGCTTCCCACGCTATGAGCTGTTTTGAGTTTGACAGCTCTTTTATAGGGATCCGACGTCACGAGTCGCCCCACAATGCACTGCTCAGGTGCAGTGAATAAATGACATGACGTCAGTCATTCATTTTTTTGGTGAATGGGTAGGGGTACGATGTTCCTGATATCCATTCACATGGGGGGGCAGGATCTGGGGGCCCCCTTGTTAAAGGGGGCTTCCAGATTCCGATGAGCCTCCCCTCCTGCAGACCCCCACAACAACAGCCCAGGGTTGTGGGGAAGAGACCCCTGTCCCCATCAACAGGATGGGGGCCCACCCATGTTGAGGGCATGTGGCTCCATGTTGAGGGCATGTGGCCTGGTAATGTTCAGGAGGGTGGGGCGCTCGCCCCCTCCCCCATCCTGGCCAGCCAGGCTGTGTGCTCGGACAAGGGTCTGGTATGGATTTTAGGGGGAACCCCACATGTTTTTTTTTTTTTTAATTTTGGCGTGGGTTTCATCTTAAAATCCATACCAGACCCGAGGGGCCTGGTATGGATTTTGAGGGGGACCCCACGCTGTTTTTAAAAATTTTTTATCTGTATTGCTGGGAGCCGACAATACATTACAGCCGCGAGCAAGTTTAAATTACATTTTTTCCATTAGAAATGTCAGTATTGTTGCAGCAGGCTCTATACATCGTACAGATGCGCCACTTTACAGGCATATTAAGCCCCCCCCCCCCCCGGCACAATATTTAAAGGAATTTTTCATTTTTATTGTTTCACTTTAAGCATTATTAAAATCACTGAGGGAGGAGCTTCAGGGGCCACACTACGACTAACCATTGGCTGCAGCCTGCAGAGAGACTACACATGACCGGTGGAGAGCCAGAACCACATTTTTGAGGAGGGATAAGGACTGGTCAGTGGGGATCTAGGATTGAAAGATCCAGTCTCATAATGAGTTTGCATGCCCATGGGAGTGGAGGGCAATGCTATGTGGTGAGTGGCCATTTCATTGGGATTGGTGACACGGATCAGTGGTGGAGTGTGAGGTGTTTCCTTTCATCTTTCCACTGGGAGATTGTCACTTCCTCTGACTCCTACTATTCACACTACCTATGAACTATCTATGGACTAATTAGAAATACCTATTATTGAACCTTTTATCAGTGATTGTTTACACTGTGAAGTGCGCTGCTGTTTTCTTTCTGAATTTGTTTCATGTTGGAGAACAATTTTTTTGTATGACTGATAATTTAAAGCAGCAGTAAAGTTTTGTTGGTATAGTGTCATAAGCTTAGTGTATAAGTGCACTGACAAGCGCACTTAAATGTCCTCATCCAAATTATTGGATGAGGACATTTATTTCAGGGTGCCTATATTAATAATTTGTTTTTAGTTGCTTTTAAAAAAGTCCCTGACCCTTTCCAAATATATAGCAGCTGAAAAAGGTTTTTAAGGTGAATGATCTCTGAGAAAACCTACCACTAACACAAAATTTTAGATAAAAGATCAAAGTTTATTTTATTTGACTCAAGCTGAACACAGCTGAACACAGAAGGTTAAGTGGTAAGAGCATCAAGGTGTGGCATAACCTATAAACAGAACCCATACATAGGGGTACATTCCTCTACTTGGAAAATGCTATGGATTCAACTAGGGCTTGTACCAATATCGACTTTTTATTGGCGAGTACGAGTACCTATACTTTTGGTCAAGTACTCAACGATACTGAGTACCATTACCTTTGCGGTGCAATTTGAGCCCATACAAAATCAATGGGCTCAAATCGCTCTGAAAGGAATAGCATATGATTTGAACAGGAATGCAGTGCGATTCCTGCCTGAATCGCATGCGGTTTCCCGCACTGCTCCTGTGTGAACCCAGGCTTGTCATAGTAATTTTACCTTTTACCACTTACCTTCATGTTTTTATTATGATCAATCTGTGTTTACATTAAGTCAAACAGAATAAACCTTGGTCTTTTATCTAAAGTTCAGTGTTGGTGGTATATTTTCTGAGAGATCATTCACCCTAAAAATCCAAGAGCTTTGCAAATCCCCCCTTTGAACAGTAGGTGTTTATGTCATATTTAGGGGGTGTGCTGAACGATAGTCCTGAGTTAACCCTTGGCAATATGCTCTGTTAACTCTACTCTAATCCTGCCTAATCAACTCTTTCCCCCGTCTCCTGTTAACTAATGTTTTTTCTGCTGTTTTTAACCATTATTTTCTAAATTTGTTTTTATTTTAATTCATTTTTCTTTGTTTTTATTTTTTTTAACATACAATTAAAAACATTCTCAATTACAAATATGCCCCTTACTTTACTACACACATTACATATTCCCACGCACATTAGAAGTTCAAGAAATATTTTAGGCTTGATTCTCATTTTTGCACTGTTATGGTGTTTAACAAACCACACACTTGTGTTTAAATAACACACCCCGACAAACTATGAATTGGGGCTGATTTACTAAAGGCAAATAGGCTATTCACTTTGCAAGGGATTGTCCCCTTAGCTTAGTGAATAAGGTGAATCTTTAATTGATTCTATCATCCAATCACGTACAAGCATAAAGACTATTTTTTTTTTTTTTTTTTTTTCATTGCATGTGATTGGGTTTTCTTTGCAAAGTAGATTTTCACCATATTCTCTAAGCTACAGGAAAATTCCCTTGTAAAGTGCAAATTTCCTTCCAATGTGAACAACTATTTCCTTTTGATAAAGCACCTCAACACATGTTTTATCATAATACACATAATACATATGTCTTTTCATGGTGGTCCCTATATTTACAGTTGTTACACGTGCTGTATAATTAATTTCTACACTCTGTACAAGTCACATGCATAATATTTTCTATACTCTGTAAAGGTAGCTCCAGTTCCTGTTCCTGTTTTAATATACACAGAGGCTTCATATGCACTATGGACAGGGCCGCTGATAGGGTGGGCCCACCAGCCCTCTTGTAGGGGGCCCGAGCACACAGGGGGCCCACACAGAGAGGGGGATTAGTGATGGACAACAAATACAGAAATCTTCCTCCAGCACCTGAATCTGATCTGTCCCTCTCCCTGCTATCAGCTTTTATCTATTGAGAAAGAGACATTTGTCCCTCACAATTCCCCCTCCCTTGTGTGGGCCCCCCTCCCAGCACTTATCTCTGCTCAGGAGTTTATTTGTAAATTGTAACTTTGTTTCTCTCTCTCTGTCTCTCTGATCACTGAGCTCCAACTGCCCAGCCTGTATATTTTTCTCATCTCATCTTCTTTTTTATTTAACATAGTTTTTTTTTTTTTTTTTAGATTTAGCAGGAATTATGCGAGTTATGTTATATTTGTTGAAAAAAGAAAATGAGGTGAAAGACAAGATGTCTGTCAACCACAAAAGAGAACAACTAAGGGCACTGAGGAGGCAATAATTGTATATAAAAAGATAGTAAATTTATTAGGCACGTATGCCTGAAAAGAACAGGGTGATACAGGTAACAGTGCGTGACACAGCAAAAACATAAAACAGTTAAAAACCACTGCCACATATGAACTGAATAGCCATGGACTAAATGGACTAGGAAAAATGTATGCAAATAAGCCTGTGCTGACTCCTTCAGAAAAACATCCGGATGGTTCCTGTTACATAATGTCCCAATATGTGGCTAAATACAACTGGTTCCCAAAGGGATATTCAGACATTATAATGGGATGGAGCAAGGATGAATCAAACGAGGGGGAACTGTGGTGCTGATTCCTGATGGAGATCAAGATGCAAGGATATATGATGCCACAGTGCTCATGGACTGAAATACATAAGTCCGTATACCCCAAAGGTAAAAAGAGATAGATTGCAGGGTTATATCCAAAGCCAGGAATGATAATAAGGCCACAGTTCAAAACGTCCTCTGATGAAATAAATCAAAAACTTGCCGTAATGGGAATTAATAATAAGCACCCGGTGTGAAGATGAAGATGACAGTTTTATATACCTGCAGCCTGATCACTGGATCTTAAATCACAAATGCAGTTAAGGTGATCCAAGGTTTGCTATATGAAGCCAACTGATGGGTCAAAGGCACATGCCGTGTATGTCCGTACCTCCGTCTAAAGCCAAGGATCTGCTGGCCGTAGTGTCCCTTGTTTGTTCACCCCATGCACTCACTCAGCCGGTATCCTGATGCCGACGTGCAGGTCCATGAGCATCGGCCTGACGTCATGTCCGGTTCATAGAGTATGGAGGCGGGGGAACAGCCAGTAAGCCACCGTGCAGAAAACCTGGGGTTGCGGAGCAGGCAAATTCAGGATATGTAGGCACTAGATGCCAACGCTGACGCGTTTCACTGATTAAGCGTCAGTTTCTTCAGAGCTAGAGGTGGGAATGAACAGTGCTCCATTTTATAATGGCAGTAAATTACTTAATTAATTGATCACACACAGATGTGTACGTTCTAGTGGAACCAGCCGGGAATCACTACCCTCGTCTTCCACAAGATGTCAATACTTATATACAAATCCAATACAAAATGACAAACACTTACCCACCAGCATCAAAATTAAATTCCTCCATGAAAGTTGCAAAAATAACGTTATTGCCACATACGACTTAGAAACTAGCTGATCTATCTTGTATAGTCAAAAACAAACATGGAGGAATATGGAAATATGCAATTTACTAAATGCACAAACTAAAAACATTGCACAGGTAATATAACATAAAAACAGAGCACATTGCTGCTGATGCTGTGGATGCATAAGAAAAATTATGGATTTACAAAATGGGGTTCCTTGCACCTCAGGGCCTAAACATTGAATTCAGCTTACAATCCTTCTTAACCTAATGACCCTCGGGATATCACATTATGTGGCAGGGCTATAACGAGGAAGCAATAGGTGCTGAATCAATAAGGAGTTATCTATATCTGTGTTTCCTATTTTGCATTTATTCCTCTGCTTTAGTTACTCCCCTCGGTTTATTGCATTTTTTTCATCTATGCATTTTTTCATCTATGATGTTGGCTTCATTTTGGATAGTCTGTTGTACTGATCATTGAACTTTGGTCACGGAAGATAGGTAATATTTTGTTCCACCATGCACATCCCCCTAAACCCCTCTCTCCCATTGGGTGGAGAGATATATTCTTAGATCTTCATCTAATACATTGGATGGCTAATAGGTTACTCGGTACCATACTGGTATGCATGCTACTCTTTAAATCAGTGATTTTCTATATACTAGATGGCTATCAACTAGTTTATTAGACCTATATAATTATGTTTTTAGGTGATGGTAGGTGGTGCATGGTGGATATTTATATCCCATGAATCAAGGGTGGGGGTGGTCGGTTGTCCCTTCTTCCCCCTTTTTTTTTCCTCTTTTCCTTCTCCCCCCCTTTTTTCTTTCCCCCCCCTTCCCCTTCTCCCCCCCCCCCCCTTTTTCCATGGTTTATTTTTACTACATGGGATTTCTATGCCATATTATGTATAAAGAGAGGATCACTTTCCTCCAATTATATTTTTAATGGGTTTTCCTACTCCCATTGTGTGGGGATACGCCTTGTGATTGATGGGAAGTAATGTACCCATATTTTCTATTATGTGGCTTTTTGATTTCTATGCATATTTTTCCTGTGTAGTTATCTAAACCATGACAACAAATAATCAATAGAACCAACTTGTGACCCCTATATGGATGCATCCACAGCATCAGCAGCAATGTGCTCTGTTTTTATGTTATATTACCTCTGCAATGTTTTTAGTTTGTTCATTTAATAAATTGCATATTTCCATATTCCTCCATGTTTGTTTTTGACTATACAAGATAGATCAGCTAGTGTCTAAGTCGTATGTGGCAATAACGTTATTTTTGCAACTTTCATGGAGGATTTTTAATTTTGACACTGGAGGGTAGGTGTTTGACATTTTGTATTGGATTTGTATATAAGTATTGACATCTTGTGGAATACAAGGGTAGTGATTCCCGGCTGGTTCCACTAGAACGTACACATCTGTGTGTGATCAATTAATTAAGTAATTTACTGCCATTATAAAATGGAGCACTGTTCATTCCCACCTCTAGCTCTGAAGAAACTGACGTTTAGTCAGTGAAACGCGTCAGCGTTGGCGTCTAGTGCCTACATATCCTGAATTTGCCTGCTCCGCAACCCCAGGTTTTCTGCACGGTGGCTTCCTGGCTGTTCCCCCGCCTCCATACTCAATGAACCGGACATGACGTCAGGCCGATGCTCACGGACCTGCACGTCCGCATCAGGATACCGGCTGAGTGAGTGCATGGGGTGAACGAACAAGGGACACTACGGCCAGCAGATCCTTGGCTTCAGACGGAGGTACAGACATACACGGCATGTGCCTTTGACCCATCAGTTGGCTTCATATAGCAAACCTTGGATCACCTTAACTGCATTTGTGATTTAAGATCCAGTGATCAGGCTGCAGGTATATAAAACTGTCATCTTCACACCGGGTGCTTATTATTAATTCCCATTACGGCAAGTATTTGATTTATTTCATCAGAGGACGTTTTGAACTGTGGTTTTATTATCATTCCTGGCTTTGGATATAACCCTGCAACCTCTTTTTACCTTTGGGGTATACGGACTTATGTATTTCAGTCCATGAGCACTGTGGCATCATATATCCTTGCATCTTGATCTCCATCAGGAATCAGCACCACAGTTCCCCCTCGTTTGATTCATCCTTGCTCCATCCCATTATAATGTCTGAATATCCCTTTGGGAACCAGTTGTATTTAGCCACATATTGGGACATTATGTAACAGGAACCATCCGGATGTTTTTCTGAAGGAGTCAGCACAGGCTTATTTGCATACATTGTTCATAGTTCATTTAGTCCACGGCTATTCAGTTCATATGTGGCAGTGGTTTTTAACTGTTTTATGTTTTTGCTGTGTCACGCACTGTTACCTGTATCACCCTGTTCTTTTCAGGCATACGTGCCTAATAAATTTACTATCTTTTTATATACAATTATTGCCTCCTCAGTGCCCTTAGTTGTTCTCTTTTGAGGTTGACAGACATCTTGTCTTTCACCTCATTTTCTTTTTTCAATGTATTAGCTTCGTTCAACGGTTACTGAGTGAGACATACCATAACATTTATGGAATTGCTCATCCCCTTTTGAAACTACGGTATGGCCATTTTGGGAACACCATTTCTGCTTTTTGTATTATGTTATATTTGTGTCTGCTAATAGTGATTTTGTTAGAATTTTAGCTAAATATATCTTTATTATTTTCTTGGGGGGCCCTGCCAGGTAGTCTGTAAGGGGCCCCGCGATTTCTAAGAGCAGCCCTGACTATGGACTTCCAAACATGTTAAAAAAGCACTCTTTAGGTACTCTGCCTCTCAGACTACAAGACACAACCGTATTCACTAAACAAAACTTCAATGTCTTTTTTGCATTTATTCTCTTGTACAAAATGCAACATAGCTTCTTGTAAAAATAGTAGATGCCATAATAAAGCCTTAAATACTAAATAATGCCTAATCCCAAATCAGTAGTATACACTAACATACTCATATCTAGTATTCTCTGAAAAACAAAGTATAAGTCCCTAGGAAATTCCCGTTTGTTACTTTCCGGTACAGATGAATCTTTAATGAGCCAAAATCACAAAGCAAAAAAATGCAATACAAGTTACTAACTGCGGTGAGATGAAGCTACTCATTAGGGAATATAATAATTATATTTTATACACCATTTAAAGTGTCAGATAAACTTTTTCAGACACCAAATAGTCCTTTGGAAGTGGTAATGCCTGGGAGATTCAATTGTAAGAAAAATATCAATGCACTTGTAAATTGATCATGAGAATTCAAACTTTTGAAATGATTAAATCAAAATCATATCTTCAGCTAGCATGTAGGCAGGTGCTGTCTGTAATTTACACTGCAGTTGGTGCTTGACTGTAGCAATAGCAGGTGCGGAAGAAGTCGAGGGGAACTTGGTTTCCCTATGATCTCCTTGGTCACAGAGAGGCAGCTATGCAATTGGATGCTGGAGCCCCATGTGACTTCAGCGGCCATTTTGGGTCAGACAGAGTCTATTTAAGAGTCCAGCTCCTGGGCTTGGCTTGCTTTTATGTGAGTAGCTAGCTTAGGTAAAGGTCTTTCAGGGATTTTACTAGAGATAGAGAATGGTTCCAGAAGAGTAGGAGCAGTGCAGGGTCTACATCTACCTTCCAGGAAGCCTCCACTTTTGGGTGTGGACTGACCAGACTGCATTCCGCTCCTCGTAGCAGATGCTGTTGGCATTTTCCATCTAGCATCTTGTGGATCCACCTCTGACTTAGTCGTAAATGGCTCCGGTCGGGTGTGCTCCCCACTGGGCCTGTTGTACCTGTTGAACTTGTTAAATGTACGAACCACTTGACCGCTGAAAAGTCATTGTGCACACATGTCTCTGCACAGAAAATAAAATGCTGAAAGAAATCCTAAAGGTTTATATATAATATGATTATGTATATATATTTAATGATCGACTGATATCGTTTTTCCGTTGCCGATACCGAAATTGTGGCCAATGCATAGCTGTATTGGCCGATAATGGCCGATATTTTTGTACAAAGAAAATCATTTTTTTTTTTTTTTTTTTTGACAGGTACTCTTGTGGAGGGATCTGGGGGACCCCAAACCCCTCCTCTGCACTTAAAAGCATTCAAAATGCCAAGTGTGGCTGTTTTGAATTCTGTAATTTTTTTTAATCTGGCGCCAGACAGTACCCGGAAATTGATGTCACTTATGACATCACTTCCTGGTTTTTACATGGAAACCCGATCAGAGCTGAATGCGGCTTTGATCGGGTCTTCAGCGGCGAGTGGCACGGGAGACCTGGGCGAGCCGTGGAAGGCTTCCCCCTCCCGCTCCTTGTAATGACAGCCGAGCAGCTTCTCAGCCGCATCGGTTGTCATTACAAGACAGTCGACCATCAGCTATGGACGCCGGTACCGGGTGATGCCTCTAGCTGCAGGCATCACTCCGGTACAACACTTTCCCGAAATATCGGCAATATCGTTCACCTTGGTAGCCGATTCTGATAAATTGGGGAAAGTGCATATCGGCCCTCGATATATCAGCTTTGCCGATAATCGGTCGATCTCTAAAATATATATATACATGCCAATTTTTTTATAAATATTTTTAATTTCTTTTCTATATTTATAATATTGGCATGTGTATATTTTTAGATGAATGCATGGGGTCCATATTAGTTCATTCATAGTAATACTAAATGGGGCTTTATTTTCTTTTAATTTCAATTACATGTATAGCATTTGTTATTGCTGTATAAAGTCTGACTGTGCCTCGATTTAGACCCACCCACACACTATTTTGTTTGGGGGTAAAGTTTTTTCACTGTGTCTACTCTTCATCCTTGACAATCAGCCTGGTCATGCCGCCCTCAGCCAGCAGATAGAGCTTCAAGACAAGCTCTGCAGCAAACAGAAGGGGTGGATGACTGACCGTGATACTTCTGATTTTTCCTTTCCTCCTTCCCCCAGCCGATCTGACAAGAAGTTAGTGGACACCAACATGAATCCCCAGGGGACCGGGCCCGATTCCCGACCTGGCTTGCGCTTAGCACTTTGCTCTGCTCTTGGCTCTCCTCTCGGTCTCGCCTGATTCCCGACCTAGCTGGCGCTGTGCTCTGCTCAGTCTGCTGCTCTCAGTCCCTCCTCTCCTCTTCTTCTCTTGCTCTCCCCAGTCATGTCGTGTCTCCTGACTAATCCAATCCTCCAGTCTGCTCTGCACACAAGATAGCGGGCCTGGGGTGGAGATTAGAAACTGGAGATGGAGAGACCGAGGGCCTAATTCACTATAGCACCCAGTTGGTAAATAGGTGAACAAATGGTCACAAGCGATTAAGTCTATAGAAAAAAATTATAAAACTAGTCAGAAACGGTATTCACTATAGCACGTGGTGATTAAATAGTCACAAAATGGTCACAAGCGATTAAGTCTATAGAAAAAAACTACTAAAACTAGTCAGAAACAGTATTCACTATAGCACGTGGTGATTAAATAGTCACAAAATGGTCACAAGCGATTAAGTCTATAGAAAAAACTACTAAAACTAGTCAGAAACGCTATTCACTATAGCACGTGGTGATTAAATAGTCACAAAATCAAATTCACAATAGGTCATATTAATCAGTGACCATCTAAATCAGTGAACATCTAAATCAGCAGTCGTGCTAGAAGCAGGTGAATTGCACATGGAAATTATGGACATGGAATAAATCAAGAAACAAAACTCTTGCCTGATGTAATTCCACCACCTATAGGTAAATTAATGAACAATGTATATAACTCCTCCTAAAGAAAACAAATCCCCATGAAAGTCTGACACATAGGCAGCGGTAAATAACTCATAACCCCCAATGGGGATAAATATGCAGGTGAGACCACAGTCTGTTATTACAGTCCAAAAAGATAGGATGGCCAATCATCCCAAAGTGTAGCAAAAAAACATGCGCCTTCACCGCACCACATGACTCCACCTTAGGTAATGCTCACTCACCAGCTGATATCATATACTGTGCCTTTAAACCATCCATCCATACTCCACTTGACTTTCCCCAGAGATATACCCATCCACCACACACCTTCCAATGGTATACGGCAGCTGTTTCACCAGAGTGTTCACATGGATATAAAGGTCCACCGCACACCTCAGTAGCACACAGACGTCTCGCACCAAGACCGGCGCGGCCAGTCTGGGGCCACCAGAATGACTTGGATCCGTTCCGACGCCAACCTGCGGAGGAACCTGGATAACAGCTGAATCGGAGGGAAAGCATAAATCAGCTGATACTGGTGCCAAGGCACCACTAACGTGTCCGTGGCATCCACCTGAGCATCGCGGGTTCTGGCCACAAACCTTCCCACCTTTTTGTTGAGACTGGACGTGAACAGATCTATGTCCGGAGACCCCCACCGGGCACACATGAGGCAAAACACCTCCAGATACAGGTACCATTCCCCCTGGTACAGGGTCTGGCGACTCAGATAGTCCGCCTGCCAGTTATCCACACCTGGAATGTGGACTGCCGAAATCACTGGAACGTGCTTCTCGGCCCAAGATAGGATCACGGCCATCTTCCTGGCCGCTCAGGCACACATGGTGCCCCCTTGGTGATTGATGTACGCCACAGCCATGGCGTTGTCCGTCTGTACCTGAACCAGGCAACCCTGAAGCCGAGTTGACCAACGGAACAAGCACAGCAAGGAAGCCTCCTCTGCCGACCACGTCCCCTGGGTACAAAGCGTGCTCAGAACTCCACCCTATCCCGTCAGGCTGGCATCCATGGTGATCACCGTCCACAGCATAGGCCGGAAGGACTTGCCTTGAGTCAGATTTGGTGACAGGGGCCACCACAAAAGATCCGATCTTGCAAGGTGGCTCAGAGAAATCCTCCTGTCCAACGACTGAGGCGTTCTGTCCCACCTAGCAAGAATCTCTGCTTGCAGAGTTCTCGTGTGAAACTGAGCAAAAGGGATAGCCTCAAAAGCTGAAACCAGCAGACCCAGGGACCACATGCAGGCCCGCAAAGAGGAGAGATCATTGTCGCTGAGGGACCTGATCTCGCCCTGCAAGGTCCAGATCTTGTCCTCCAGGAGAAAGACTTTTGCCAGAGAGGGATCCAGTATCATCCCCAGGTATAGGAGGCGAACTGAAGGAGGCAGAGATGACTTCTGGAAGTTGACGGTCCACCCGAATTCCTGAAGTGTCTAAACCGTGAGTGACAGATCGCTTGCCAGAGTGGCACTCAAGCTCGACCTTAACAGGAGGTCGTCCAGGTAATCGAGGACTGCAATCCCCTTAAAATGCAGTGAAGCCAGCACTGGAGCCAAAACCTTGGTGAATACCCTGGGAGCCGAAGTGAGGCCGAAGGGCAACGCCACAACTGATAATGCTCCTCTGCCAGAAAAAAAACCTGTCTGCGGGGCAAGATCAAAACATGATCTTTTACCCTGAACGAATCAGTTCGTGAACCCACCAGTCCCGGATTTGGGACAACCAGGGTTCCTGAAAACAACGCAGACATCCCCCCACCCCTGAAACGGATGAGGGCGTCCTTTTCGGGCAGAGGCGGACTGGGACCCCTACCGCAACTTGCACTACCTGTGGAGCCCCTTCGGAGAAGGTGATAGCCACAAGAGAAAAACGTTTTAACATAATAATGCCAGAGAAAACAGTAAAAATCCCCCACAGTGTCAGTGTTTTCCACACGCTGCTCAGTGAAAAGGAGAGGAGCGAGGAAGTGACCTCACCCCCTAGAGGCCTATGCCTGCCCTGAGCCACAAAAAAATGGTGCCCTAATGAAAGTCAATGGGAGGAATCACAGGCAAAATGGCTGCCGCCCTTACTAGGCATTTGCCCACACCCAAGATGGCTCCCGATCGGTGCCAGAACAGGGAGCTAAAATGGCTGCTGCCCTACAATGAGCCCAGCCAGCCTGCCCTCACCCAAGATGGCGGCCGGGCTAAATGGCGCCAAATAAGGTACACAAGCACTATCTGGCCACCACAGGGAACCCCAGAGAGAACCTCTCGACGCTACAGAGCCCCCCATGCCCCCCAGGTACAGCAAGTGCACTGCACAGCGCCCTCAGCAGGGCCAGGGAGGAAGGGAAACTTACCACGCTGGCCAGAAGGGGGATATCACAGAGACCACCAGCACTGCCATCTCCTAAGAGGGGGCCCACATAACCCCCCTACAGGCCCTAGTCCCAGGGACAAGGCGGTAGTAGTACTCACCAGTCCAGAGAATGCGGGCACCGCTCTGATACGGGAGACCTCCCACCCTGAGTGGTGGTGCCGTCAGCCAAGGAGGGATGCTAGCAACACACGGTCATTCCAGAGTTGAGACACCCCCGGCGACGATGGACCTCTGCAGGCTCGTCCCCATCCTGAGGGGCACTGTCGTTGAGAGGCCAGGGTGCACCAGTGACCTGCGATGTGCGTTGGCAGGCTGGGACTCCATAAGGATCTATATTATCCAGTGTGAGGCCCGGCTCTGCTGTCGCTTGTAGTCCTCCAGGAAATTCCCTGACTAACTAGTGATAGTGAGAGAAATAAAAGGCTATTTTCAAAAGAAAAAACATTTTTTAAGAAAAAAACATAAAGGAACTGAGATGCTAGGTCCCAGCAGGGAGGAGCTAGCCTACTCCTGACGCTAGGCAGCATAAAACTGAGGAACAGTGATAACTGGATCAGGATAATGGACGGATCCCTAAAGGTGTGTCTAAGTATAGAAAGTTTTTTATTAACATTTCAAACTGCTTAGCTTGCTCCTGCAGAGGGCGCCATTATCCACTAGTGAAGGCTGACTGAACGGGCGGCGACTGTCAGAGGACGTAAGAGAAATGTAGTATTTACCACCACAGTTGCAAATCTTGCTATATGTGTTCAACTTGGACAAGAAGCAGCCTTGTGAATTGCACTCCAGCACCAATTGCAGCCTCTTACCAAGCAAAAAGCACCAAAATTAGAGATGGTCCTATAGGAGCATGGTGATAGTAGTCAGTCATAACCAGCCTTGGAACCAGATGTCATGTCACAGAAATACGTTGGGCAATGGCACCCAGAACTTCCAGGGTACATCTGCATTGATTAAGGTTTTGCCCCCCAGGAACTTAGGGCTATTTAACCACTTAAGCCCCGGAGGATTTTCCTGCTAAACGATCAGGGGGTATTTTGCGATTCGGCACTGCGTGAGTTTAACGGACAATTGCGCGGTCGTGCGACGCTGTACCTAAACTAATTTGACGTCCTTTTTTTCCCACAAACAGAGCTTTCTTTTGGTGGTATTTGATCACCCGTGCGATTTTTACTTTTTGCGCTATAAACAAAAAAAGAGCGTACATTTTGCAAAAATAACAATATTTTTCACATTTTTTTATATGAAATTCCCCAAAAAAAAATGTAAAAATCAAAATTTTTTAACATTTTCGGCCAATTTGTTTTATGCTACCTATGTTTGGTAAAAAAATCGCAAAAAGCGTATTTTGATTGATTTGCGCAAAAGTTATCGCGTTTACTAACAAAGGGAAAGATTTTTGTCATTTTTGTTGTTTTTTTTTTTAACGTGCAATGGCGGCGATCTGCGATTTTTTTTGCGGTACTGCGACATTGCGGCGGACGGATCGGACCCTTGACTGACATTTTTGACACTTTTGGGGTTACCAGTGACATTTCTACAGTAATCAGTGCTATACATATGCACTGTTACTGTAAAAATACACTGGTAGTGAAGGGGTTAACTTTATTTGGGAGGGAGGGGCTGTGTGTATCCCTAGGGGCGTGCTTTCTACTGTGATTGGCTGTGGCTTGAGCTGTAAGGACACTGATCAACGGATCTACATACTAGATCCGTGTGATCAGTGTCTTAAGGCTTCTTTCACACGGTCCGCCTCCGCAGGCGGATCCGTGTTGCTCAGCAGGGATCGATCCGCTTGCAGAGCGGAGAGGGAGGTGTCTCAGCACCCGCTGCCCTCTATGGGGGATCGGAGGAGAGCGGACCGCTTGTCCGCTCTCATCAGATCCGCTCCGCTCCGATTACTGAACGGATGGAAAAATAGGGTTTCCATCCGTCCAGATTTCAGCACAGGATCGGATGCGGATGGCAGCGAGTGTCAGCGGAGGTGACCTCCGCTGACACCCGCTGCCCCATAGAGCTGCATGGAGGATCCGATCAGATCCGCCTAAAAAACTGACAGGCGGATCTGATCGGACCGCCCGTGTGAAAGAGCCCTTACAGCGAGGAGAATGACAGGTGGCTTGTTTACACAAGCTGCCTGACATTCTCCCTCTCCCCCGCCGATCGGGTCCGCTGGTCACACGCGCGGGGGGGTCCGTGACTGCGCGGGAGCGGGAGCACGCCTCCGCGGGCGCTCGCTCCCTAGAGCCTCACAGGCGAGCGACGTAGACCTACGTCACTCTGCCTGTGAGGGGCTGACTGCCGCAGTAAATATACTGTGAGCAGTCGGCAAGCGGTTAACACCACAGAGATGGAGACTCTATGCATATGGCAGCACAGTGGCTAACTGGTTAGCCCTTCTGCCTTGCAGCACCAGAGTCATTGGTTTGAATTTCAAGCATGCCATTATCTGGTTAGAGGTTCTTCCTCTGTTGTGGTGTTATAGCTTCTTTTTCACAAGGTATTATATAGCTGATGCATTCTTTCATTTGTCAAGAGTGTGTGCTCCTGATCAGCAGGTGTGAGTACTTGAGGCATACATGAAGAGACAGAATTAATTACACTGGTGGGTGTGTCCTTTACTGGGTGGGTGTGGGTGTGCTATCAATCCAACCTATGTTATATAAAGGCCTGCACTAGTGTGGTTTGCTTTGCCTAAGAAGAGGCCAGATTATATGCAGGGGGGGGATATTGTGCATAATGTCCCACACTGGCTGTGGTTTGATGAATGTTTTGTCTGTTTGCTGTAATTGTTTTACATTTTGGGCCTCAAAAGTGGATTTTTGTGTGTCTTTGTCTTTGTCCAGTGTGACCATGCATTTCTTGTTTGTGAGCATCAGCTGACCCTTTTCTTTTGATTGTTACTTACAAATCTTACAAATCTCACGTGTTAGACAACTCCAAATGCTGATCTAGTTTCCTAAATTGTTTTTATAAAAATGAAGCTTCCTGCTCACCCTAACCAGAAATGTATGTGTGTGTAAATTTGGCGGGGTGTAGTTATTGCACTGGCTTTTGTTTTGTCAAATTTTATATCTTGTCTCTTTTTGTTTGTTTAATCCCGGACTTAAACTTTTGATGGGGGTGGGGTGGTGAGAGTTGTTATACCGTAAAATGTCTGACATGGTTAGTACCCTATTTTTGTCCCTGCTGTACACTATGAAATTTAAGGTTTCCAATTTAAGTGTTTCTTTTAGATTGTAAGCTCTTTAGAGCAGGTCCATTAGAAACCATGTTGTAAAGTGCTGTGAAAAATGTTGCAACAATAAATGCCAGTCAATTTTTTGAACAAAGTAACTGAATGAACAAAATAAAATAATGTATCTATTGTCCAAATAAAATGTAGAAGTGGTTTTGAATTTGTTTTAGTTTTTTTGGGCTTTTTTGTTAAGGTTCAATAAAATATTTTAGAAGTGGAATGTCTTGTTAACATACCTTTCAATTTATATTAAATCTACTTTGCTACAAAAATACTTTTATTCTGCACGCAATCAAGTCTTTAAATAGAGAGAAAAAACTAAACAGAGCAAGCTTTTAGCAGCTCCATGCTGATTTTCAGATTCCAATGATTTTTTTCTATGGCCTAGGTAAACTATTTATCAAATTTGGTATTCATTTTCTCTAATCACCAGTTACCCACTGCATAAACACCATTTTTTAAATAATTATTTAGCGAAATAAGCATATTGAACACATGTAAAAAGATGTTAGCACATGTGAATTTATTGCGAGTGTGCATGATTTTTCACAATGGCACACAACTGATTGCCCGGGCCGGCTCCTGGCCTGGAAATGCATCCTCGTGTGTGGAAGGACATTCGGATGCACTTGCAAGTGTTAGTGCTGCTCAGAGTTGTCAGCAAGTTAACATGGTAAGATCACTTTTTTTTTTATCATGAGGAGATGTTGCTGATTTGCAAGATAAGTGTGGGAGATGTCTTGGAGTTCCCAGGGATTAGAGGGATGTAGTGTTGGAATTTAGTGTTTGGTGATCCTCAGAACACACGTCACTTCCTGATTCTATGCACAGTAGACTTCCTGCATTTCTACATGTTCCTGTAAATACAGTGTGGAATGTGTGTATGCATTTTAGCAAGTACTCCACAAACTGTTGGCTAAAAGCAAATCCTGTATAGTCTCTACGTGCATGTACCTTAGCTAGCAATTTTCCCTACCCCATACTTACATGTCTTGTTTTTGGTTGGCTTGTCCTGGTGCTGTTCACATGTTACCCAATCAAAAGTTCATCATTCAAAGAAAATGCCTCAGATGAGTCATCTCTGGTCACATTTTACCAGTTTTCCCTGGGTGTGTCTGCAAATGCCTCACTTAAAGGCTAAGTTCACTTTTGCTGAATTCCAGCTCCTCTATGTAACAATATACCATTAATGTACCTCTGTTGCAAAACAATACATAATTTCTTTAATTGAGAGATGGCCTTACTTGTGCTTTTGCTATATTTAGTTAGAACGCTTAATCTCTTGTTAGTATGTAGATATTAGACATAGTAGCCAGTAATGCTGGCCATACGTTCAAACGCATTTTCCAAAAATGAACATTCGGCCGTACAGCAGATGATCGTGCATCATGTAATGATCAATAAATCGTTCAATGGACATAAATGAATCCTTCTTTTGTTAGTTTTTTTCACATATACCTAGTGCAAACAGTTTGGACAAGAAACACATTAACCTTTCAATTTATGGTTCATTCGGCAGAAAATTTCCAAACTTGTCCTTCATTTTTTTGGCTCAAAAACGCCACAACCGATTTGTACCCATTAACTTTCCGAAAAACGAACGAACTAGCAAAATCACCAAATTTCGGACGATTTTTCGTATAGTGTATGGCCACCATAAGACACAGGAAGGAATTATTCAGCTGACCTCCTTAGCACACACCTGTGGCTGCGTTCCCTCCTTCCAGCAGATCCCAACCACCCCAGCTAGGTGCACACTATTCTAATTAATCGGTGATCACCGTTCTCACTTAATACAGACATTTTTTGTTTTATCTGAAATTCATTTTGCATCATTAAATTCATCTGCTCATTTGGAGAGTGCTGAAAATGAGAGATCAGATAACTGCCTATATGGATGGAGCTGTAGTATTGAAAACAGAAGAAGTGTGTCCCAGGTTCTGTTATATGATAAATTGTTAATGTCTAAATGGAATGTTGACTTCTAGTTATATATGTGCTTTTATTATATATATATATATATATATATATATATATATATACATATGATTTTTTTTTTTTTTTTTTTTTTTTGAGTTATAAATCTGATCAACACAATGGCTTAATGGTTAGTGCTCTGATCTAGCAACAAGCAGGTCATGGGTTCAAATCCCACCCATGCTACCTAGCAACTCCCTAAAGTTTCGATGGTGAATGGATATGTGTGCAGGTAAAAGCATATTTGCCATCTGGGGGACACAATTTATTTCTCACTGACAGCACTTATGCATTCCTCAAAGCTAACATGCATTTGCCTTTGCAATTCTAGGGAGGTGGAAGCATGGGTGGGATTTGAACTCATGACCTAAGTGCTGCTAGCTAGTGCTAAGTATTAGGCCAATGTGCTGGATACAATTACACCCAGAATACAAAGAAGTACCATGATTACAAAATGAACATACATAAATTAGAACTCAACAATTTCATAAAATACTAATTAGACATAAAAAAGTTTGACATATATAGAGTAGAGATATAACTCTTACATGATAATATTATAAATATCAGCAAAAGAAGCAAAACAAGTCGCATCTACTATTTTTTGTCTATTTAGAAACGATATTGCATTTGTATTTTAGCGAAATATAGATTCCCTTCATCTATGTTCATTCGTTAATTTCTATGGTCATTCGTTTATCATGGTACTACTGTATATTGGTGCTCTATTGATGCTCATCTCAATGGCTTAGTGGGTAGTACTTCTACCTAGAAAGACTCTGACAATGGGTTCTAAATCCAAGCATGGTATCACCTGCTTACATTTTAAACATTCTGAAAATAGGCGAACACCTAATTGCCACTGCCACATCAGAATGGTTGTTTCCACAATTTGCATGCTCAATTGCATGCAAATGGTATATTATTTAGCAAAAATATTATTTGTGCAAATAAAGTAATCAAACACTAGTGAACACGCAGTGTTTTAGCATGGTTAGGATTTGAACTCATGACCTAAGAGCTTTTTGCTTGTGAGCGCAGACTACTAAGCCAATGTGCCAACAACAATTAGACTTGCATACGAATTTAGTATGATTAAAGAATGAACATAGATAATTAGAACTATAGTCTCCTAAAAAATAAATGTAACATGAATTAAAAAAATGAACGTATAACAGATATGTAACTGTATATGATAAATACATGTAACCTCCTGGAATAGCAGACATTACTCTGTAATAATCCTACAGAACACCATTCGTTAGCAAAAGAAGAAAACAAACTATGCACAATAATTGTAATATTTATTGGCATACATGTACACACATGATCATAACTAAATACTGCAGTGCAGTTTCATATAGGAAACTCGTTGGCAATTGCTAGTTATGGAACTGTGACTATGCCAATTGAAAATTATCTAATGCATATTCGCCTATTTGTACTCCTACTTTTCTGTTCACCTAGTTGAGGTCCCTGTTGTTTTAATTGGGAGTAATTAAATGTAGAATGACTATTTCTTCTCCTTATTCTTAGTGAATTATGCCCCAAGTGTAAAAATGTGACTTGCTGGGCGGGGGGAACGACATGGCTGGCAACTGCCGGCAGGGAAAATCCAATCCACCCCCCAGGGAGGGACCAAATTAGGCTCAATATACTAGGTGAGCCAGGGTCAGTATTTCGACCTACCCAAAAAAGCTCTTATTAACAGAAAAGAATACTGGCAGGCAGCCAGTAATGGTGGAGAACTCATTTTACAGTGTATTAAATACAACTTTATTTTTCTGACGGAAGTCCTGTTGCTTTGCAGACCTTTTTTTTTTTTGTTTTTCTAATACACCTAGCAAATAGGAACAACAGCATAGCTAGAGAGAAACTCAAAAGAAAAAATAATTATAGTTTATTTTATTTTTTATTTTTTTACTGCCAGAAAACTGGTGGGGTGCTGTCCCAGGAGCCCCTATGGATGAGCCTTACTGGTACAGTGAGTACCCAGAATATTATTGGACAGGGCACAGTAATTTGACAAAACATTTGTATTTTTTTGTTTTTTTCCTTTTTTGCTTGTATAGGTAGCAAAATCTTATCAGAAAAATGTATGCCAGTTTGCAAGAGATATCTGTACATTCAAAACAAGAATGTTAATATTCATCACTAATATGTCAGATTGCTTAAATGGGAGGGCAGCACAAGACTCCAATGGACACAGAGAAATAATTTCACAACTAATGAACTTACAAGCAAACAAATTAAGCACATGACTTCTTTAACAATCAGAAACATCCAATTACAGAAAATACCTTTCTGAAAATCTGACCTGAAAATCAATTCTGTGAACACAAAAAAATAAAACTTGCCCAGTTCTCATAATTAGTCAAATATTATTTTGTTAAAATCGGTTGATTCATTCAATTCATATTCAGGATTCGTATTTGGAATTCGTATTCGGAATTCGTTTTATGTCTTTTCAAATTTTCTTGGAATTTACTGATTTTTTTCTATTAAAAACGTTTAAATCTGTAAATTTTAAATCAATGGAATAGAAAAACATTAGATTTTTTTTTTTTTTTTAAGATACGACCGTGGCAAATTGAACAAATAAAAGAAAAATCTTCATCAAATGATTACAATTCCTCTTTAAATCATCTTTAGCTTAACAAAAACTGCATTATTTTGAAATGGTACTCTAATAACACACAGTATTTGATTTTAGAAATATGTGTACAGTTCGAATTCAACTGGAATTCGATGTAAAATTTGATTCAAATTCAATTTGAATTTCCAAAATTCAGATTTCTTTAATTTAGTTATTCGGAGCATTCAGTTAACGTCATTTATACTGCAGTTCGGGTATTCTGATATATCTGAATCTCGGAATAAATAAAAATTTGTCTAAATATTTATTCAGAATGAAACTAACCACACATGTCTATTCAGCATAACCAGTCTAGGCTCCTCCCTCACTAGGAGAATCATGCTGCAGGAGGCAGCAAGTGTGTACCAGGTTGGCACATGAGAGAGAGGGAGAAAAAGATTGAGTCTGCGCAAGATCTAAGCGAACCAAAGAAATAGCCAGGAGGTCCAGTGTTTTTCTTTGATGTGATGCTAAAGCACCCTGCGAGGGAAACTTGCTATAAAGAACTTTTGTTGAATAAACTTGGGTGGAAAACCCTTTAATGCAAGTTGGTGAGTCTTGGAAGCTCTACCCTTGGCTGCTATATTTTTACTATATATATATATATATATATATAAATATATATATATATATACATATATATATATATATATATATACTGTATATATAGTAAACCATAATGCATAAGCTATCAAGGTCAACAGTTTACTCTATTTACTGGGTGCATAAAATTAGGAATATATATATATATATATATATATATATATATATATATATATATATATATATATACTGTATATATATATATATATATGTATACAGTGAAAATCTATGCACTCTTCGCACTCTTAATTTTATGCAACGGCAAGCACAATAATGCTTACACAGAGTAAACTGATGACCTTGATAGACCTTACGCATTATGTTTTACCTAATCACTATGAAACTATGTCCAATGCATTGTTTGGACTCTAATGTCCTAAATCAATAATTATTAGGATTCAGTTCAAAGCAGATGGACTTGAAAACTGCCTTGTCATTATCTAAATGCTACACCATAGAGTTTTTAAAAACTAAAGAATGGTTGTAACGTAATGAGATTGTTTTCCTTTTAACACATATCTTCCCAGAAAGGAGCACTCATTTCTGACTGGCATGGTATCATTTTCATGAATATATATATATATATATATATATATATATATATATATATATATAAAGCATCAAGATGTCTGTCACAGTAAATATAGATCAGCTATCTTTTTTACTAAATTGTAACATCTGGCATTAATTATTTTACACATCACAGCATGCAAGTTCCTCCTGGGCTTTCCTGGCAAAGCATCCTTTGAGAATGCTTTCCATTTCAGTAGGAAATTAAGAGAAAATTATCATACAAAAATGGTACTAGCGACATTACACCAACTAATAGAGTCTTAATAATTCAGAGTTAGCAACAGTTTATTAAATAACTTGTGAGATGCTTGTTGTATTACAGAAACCAGCAACTGTTGCTATGGCTGAATTTACCGATGTAGATAAGCATCCAGTGACAGTTCTGTTGAAGCAGCAATCTACCCAATTTCATGTGCTTTAAAATTGGCCCTTACTGTTTAAAAGACACTGGACTGGGGTCAGAACATTCTGCCAGCAATATTTTTTTTTCATCAGCTCATCTCAATTTTTTTAAGGAGATAATTCACTGAACAAATTTTAGGGTCATGCTACAATAGCGAATTTTTCAGGAGCATGCAGGCAAAATGTCAAGGCATGATGATCATAAGGTTTGCTACTGACATTTATTATGTTGAACACTAGGGATGATCAAACTTTTGAAAAGTTTGGTTCGACCAGAAAACCCGAACTTCCCAAAAGTTGCCCGGATTTCAGAACCCCATTGAAATCAATGGGACCCGAACTTCGGTAATCAAAAAACACCATTTTGAAGCCCTAAAACCCAATGAATGCCCATAAAAAGTGCCTAGGGTTCTGGGTCATGCCCCAGGGACTATTAATCACACAAAAAAAGTTCTTAAAAATTGTCATTTTTGATAGAGAGACAATTATTGAAAAAATTATTGAAAAAAAAAAATAAAATGAGATTTCTTTGGATTTAGTGTCTGGGGGGTCTAAAAGGTGTACCTGTGAAGTTTCAGCTCTGTAGCATGTCCAGAACCAGAATTGCATTTGCATTTTATACACATACACGTATATAGGTGTGATAAGAGCGTAGTCCTATGCCTGTTAATTATTTCATTAGCGCAGACATAGAGTTCTGCTACTTTCGCACCTATACTTGTGTATGTGTATATATACATACATGTGTGTGTGTATATATACACCTACACAGAAGTTCAGATGTTATGCCTGCCTCCAAAGACGCCCAAAAAATGCCCAAAAAAACGCCTGCTACAAAAACACCCAGGTGTGTTGTTGCAGGCATTTTTTTGGGCATTTTTTTTGGCTTCTTTGGAGGCAGGCATAACATCTGAACTTCTGTATAGGGGTATATATACACACACACTTATATGTATATATACACATACACATATATAGGTGTGATAGGAGCGAAGTCCTATGCCTGTTAATTATTTCATTAGCGCAGACATAGGGTTCTGCTACTTTCACACCTATATATGTGTATGTGTATATATACATACGTGTGTGTGTATATATACCCCTACACAGAAATTCAGATGTTATGCCTGCCTTCAAAGACGCCCAGAAATGCCCAAAAAAACGCCTACTACAAAAACGCCCAGGTGTGTTGTTACAGGTTTTTTTTTTAGGCATTTTTATTTTGGCGTCTTTGGAGGCACGCATAACATCTGAACTTCTGTATAGGGGTATATATACTCACACACTTATATGTATATATACACATACACATATATAGGTTCGATAGGAGCATAGTCCTATGCCTGTTAATTATTTCATTAGCGCAGACATAGGGTTCTGCTACTTTCACACCTATATATGTGTATGTGTATATATACATACATGTGTGTGTGTATATATACCCCTACACAGAAGTTCAGATGTCATGCCTGCCTCCAAAGACGTCCACAAAAAAGCCCAATAAAATGCCTGCAACAAAAAGCCGGGTGTCACAGGGGTGAAGCCATATGCCTGTTCTAATGCAATTCTAACATAAACAATCTTTTTTCTATGGCTTTCTATGGCGGTCACCCTGACATGGAAGGGTTTGGTCACCCTGCCATAGCAGTCAGAGTCAGTTAACCCGACACTACACTATGGTCACCCTGACACTTAACACTTTCCCTACAGAAACTATATTTTTGAATCTAACTATAGTGGAAAATAGTACCCTAACTACACTAGATATCCCTTTCCTGACACTAATAATTGCTAAATGACACTTTGAATCAGGAGTAACAGAACTGCTTCTACTCTCTTCCACATCCCTGTATTACAATGCTAGGGATTTGACGGGGCTATCTTATATACTGGGGGGCGTATTCACTACAGATTGGACTCTGGACCCCCTAGTCACTCCAATTAAATTCCTAGCATCCTCCTGCCCCCTCAATTGGCTTTTACTGATGGTTCTGGTCCAATCATGGGCTTTTAAAGCCCAGTTCCTGTCCCATTGCATTTTGGTCGGTTCTGGTTGCCGAATTCCGAACTTTTTCAGCAAAAAGTTCGAAATTCGGCCAAATTTCGAACAGTCAATGTTCGGGTCAAACCGATGGTCGACCCGAACCATTCGATCATCCCTATTGAACACCTGATAAGTGTATCCTTTTCCAAAAAAAAAAAGGTCTATAACAAGTGAAAGTTTCTAAACCACCTTGCAGCCAATCTTTCCTTAGACATATATATTTGCAGTTAGAAACATGCTCTCAGGTCCTGAATGCATGGGCATTTGTGAATTTTAGTGTTCAAAAGCCATCCTAAGGAGCATCACATTCAGCGAACTATTATATGCACAAAAGCTTCATGGAGCTTTATGGAAGCCCATAAAGCACCCTTGAGCTGCAGCCTGGGAATACAGATCTCATTGGGATAGCTGGCTGTAATGATAATTGTGTTTTTGACAAGCTTAAAAGTGTACTCCCTCAGCAAGGTATACTGACAATCTCTTGCCATCTTCCTGCTGCAAGAGTCAACTCTCGGTAAGCCCCAGGGCGGTGTCAGAGCATACTCGGGGGATGTCATCACTCCCTCCCTCTGGTCGATTACATCAAAAGGGGGCTGGATCACTTGGGGACGAAATAAGGTGGCGCGGTCCTTAGTTATCTATGAACCGTCAGAGGGCAAAGCTGTCAGACGGCAGGAGCATTCCTCGAGTGCGAAACTCTTTCTGTTTTTCTTTTTCAGGTCAGTGGTAGCAGCGAGCATTGTGATTGACAATGGATCTACACTGGGGGATATTTTTTTATAAAGAACGTGTCAAAAACTGCCTAATGGGGAATGAGTAGGGGTACCCTCTACTCATTCACCTGGGGGGGGGGGCGGGATCTGGGGCCCCCCTTGTTAAAGTGGCCTTCCAGATTTCGATGAGCCCCCTGCCCACAGACCCTCACAACCAGTGGAACGGATGCCTGGACCTGGCCCTGGGAGGATAATGGATATAAGATGAAAGTATTGTTGTTATATAGAGTTTTCGTTGATGCTCAGCTTTTATGATGCCCTAGGACAGGGGTATTGAATTAAAATTCACAAGGTCCGGTCAGTATAATTTTCTTCTAGCAGAGGTCCGAATATCATGTTGGTACCCGTGGCGTCTTTTTGCATGTGCCAAACAGCATGTTGCCACAGCACCATGCGGCTTGGTTCTGCGCGATTTTGGATAAAAAAAAGGTCAAGGACTTCTTTCTCTATGTTTCTCACGGGTAGTTCAGCCCATTAAAATGGGTTGACCTACCCATGATGTGTGCGCCACATGCACAGATTTGAACCCATTCTTACATCAGGGTCCGAAGTCCCCACTGCACATCACAGTCCCCTCCCTCTTCACATCAAGATCTCTTTTTAATGAGTGTACTCAGGTCCCCTTTACATTACCCCCCTACACTCCTTTCACATTAATGTTCTCACACTTCCTTGTCATCGACCCCCCAACAGTATTATCCTCTGCCCCTATTTACATCATCCCCCTACATTACTGTCCTCGGTCCCCCAATCCCCCCCCACAATACAGTCCTCAGCTACCCCGCATTACTGTCTTCAGCCCCCTTCACATTACTGTGCTAATTTCCCCCCCACATTACATTTCTTAGCCCACCCACATTACAGTCCTCCCCAATTTAATGCCCCCCCACACACACACATTACAGTCCTCAGCCTCCCCCAATTTAATGTACCCCCCCCACACACACACATTACAGTCCTCAGTCCCCCCCTTTAATGTCCTCAGCTCTCTCCACATTACAATCATCAGTCCCCCCACATTACAGTCCTTAGCCCCCCACATTACAGTCCTCAGCCCCCCCACATTACAGTCCTCAGCCCCCCACTTTATTGTCCTCAGTTCCCCCCACATCACAGTCCTCAGGGCCCTCCACTTTAATGTCCTCAGTCCCCCCCACATTGCAGTCTTCAGTCCCCCACTTTAATGTCCTAACCCCCCCACATTACAGTATTTAGTCCCCCACTTTAATGTCCTCAGCTCCCCAACACATCACAGTCCCGCTTTCATGTCCCAACCCTCCCACTGTAATGTCCTCAGCCCTCCCCCCACACAAATCACAGTCCTCAGCTCTCCCACTTCACTGTCCTCAGCACACACATGCCTCATTTTCAGCTTTTCAAACTAGTGTCCTCTCTCCCTGTGACTTCACCCCCTTCCTCACTGTCTTACCTTGCTTACACAGATCGAAGATTGGAGGGAGGCACAGGCACAGCATATCTGGATGGAGGGGGGTGTTGCAAGATCGTGATTGGTTGCTAGGACCACCCTTCATCCTAGCAGCCAATCACTTGCTTGTTAACCTCGGGCAGCTCCGCCCTCCATCCAGAACTGTCCTGACTCCTGCTGTCTGCTCTGTGAGGCAGGGGAAGAAAAGGCTGCGAAATAGCGGTACTGTAGCCATCCAAATTTGGCCCGCGGTTCACCATTTAGTGATCTCCGCCCAAGGATTTAAGGGCTTTTACATTTCCTACTTGGAAAGGCACTGTTTTCCTTTCGCTCAGGGTCCTTCATTTCATGGAATTGCTGTTAGCTGTAGGAGGATAAACGTTTTATGTATTATGTACATGTTTATTGTAAAGATTGTATTCTATATAGATTGTAATGGGGAGAGGCTCAACTGATATTGATTCTAGGTCCCAGACTAGGATTTAAATGTTACTAAACCCACAACAGTAAAATCTGTCTGTAGATACAGAATAGCATGCTTGTTATACTCACTGTGTAACTTAAGTGATTAATCCCCTGCATTGTGTAAAAAGGCTGTATGATCCTGTATGAACAGATTCTCCCGCTCCTGCACGTTCACTCTGGGCAAGTTCGGATAAGACACAATAAGTGTAGTTCAGCTGCACATGCTCAGTTTGGTCTCTATTGCTGGAGAGAAAGCTTTCTGGTTTTAGCTGAGCTATTCAGGTCACATGGTATTAACATCACACATGTGGGCGTGTATACAGATCCAAAATGAAAGCCCAGTCCCTACCTCCTCCCCCATGCCCAGTAACTAAAAAAGAGCACAGTGAGTGGAATGTCACATCTTGATTGACCGATTATCCGCCTCCCATAAAAGCAGTGAAATCTCCTCCTACATGAACATTCTGGGCGGACCCTACAGAGTATCACGTAACTACGGTATACAGATCAGCTAACAAGGTATATAGCTGCAGTATTTTAAAGTAAAAGGATTATTTATAAGCTGTGGGCAGTGCAGGGGGGTTGATGAACATTTTTTTATATTACTGGATTTGGAAACACTTTAAGATTCTGAGATAACAAAAAGCTTGTTTTTTTTTAACCCTAGGTCCCTTACTATGTGTAGGTGACTCATTTACACTGCGCACAACCCAGTTAGGGTTGATTTACTAACGGGCAGATAGACTGTGCATTTTGCAAGTGCAGATGCTCTCTGCAGAGATATTTGCTCCATACCCTAATAAATGAGAGAAAGCTCTGCTGACTTCCATCATCCAATCAGGTGCAAGCACAAAAGCTGTTTTTTTCTATGCATGTGTTTGGTTATTCTTTGCAAAGTAAAGTTTCACCTCCTTCACTAAGCTCTGGATCAAATGCCCCTGCAGAGTCTAACTGCACTTGCAAAGTGCACAGTTTTTTTACAGTTAGTAAATCAACCCAATGGCCAGCAAGATTGTGGGCAGTGTAAATGGTAGGGTCACAGGCATAAATATTACCTCACTTCCAAGCATCATTAAATTAAACATTAACATGTGAATCATTGGCATAACAATCAAACTAAATTTTAGGGTCTTTCCAATGAAATTTGTCAAGTTATTGATGGTACTAATGCAGGACATTTGACAATTTTCAACATTTCAATACAACAATTTGAACAAAATACTACTTATGTATGGATAGCTAAAAATCACTGTTTATGTTTTTTTAAAATGTGTTCATTTGTTCATAAATGATTATATATATATATGTCTTAATGCAGAGTTGCTATTGAAATTTAGTTTGCTGGGCAGTAACTAGCTTGGCTATAATTATACAGTGGTAAATTGGACTTCCTCTTAATCTGGGTTTGACTGCGTTTCTCCCTTTCGTCAGTAGGTGGCACTGTTGCCTCTGACACTAGAGTGAGAATTACAGTTAAACAAACTGTTAATGTCCATGTCTCTCTCAGCCAATTACAGTGTGGCTGTGGCATTCTGGGAGACCTTATTTAAGTGAGGGGAGGTCCAATAATCGTTCTCTTCCCGCCCAGACCCCCTTCGGGGAGGGTGTGTGCTATTGTGCTGCTGCTGGCTAGGCCTGAAGCCTGGGGCCTAGTCACATGCCTGGGATTCTGCTGAGGACCTCATGGAAAAGAACATCCACAGACATCCAGTAACCTGTGTGAGTAATCTGCCTGTTTCATATGGAAGACAGCTGTCCAGCCAGTACAGACCACAAAAGAGATTGAATCTGGTGGAGAGGAGTTGCCTCCCAGATCAATCTGAAGCTTTATGGATACTGAATGAATCTCAAGGTCTGTTATCCTGTACCGCTGTCTAAGTACCTGTCTTTTTGTAATCAGAGTCTGCCAAATTGACTGTTCGCTAAGGGTGTCCTAAACCCTACCTCTCTCTCCCCCAGTTTATTCTTGTCCTGTTGAGAAGAAATAAACTATTTTGTTACTTCAGCATAAAAGTGACTGGCACCCATCGTTTCTTTTACCTGCATCACTACCCACCATGCCTGACAATCCACACCCACAGGAGGTATATAGGCCCTCTCTGCCTCTGAGGGTCATCGCTAGGCCCTAGGGGGTTCTGGGGGTCTGCTACACATATATATATATATATATATATATATATATATATATATATATATAAATAAAACAGCCTCTGAAGCAGCCGGGACACCCGGCGAAACCGGTCAAGCTCATAAATTACCCAGCTGCCTGGTCCTTTGGCCATTCAGGCTCCTATGGAACATGGGATTGTCAATGACATTGGTGACATGCAGTGAAAGCAATCTGTCATTGATGACAACTATCTGATAAGCACTATATGTTCTTTCAGAGATTTTGTCTATCCTAACAGCTGCTTAGTGTGAGAAATACTCAATGATAATATACAATACTTATGGAGGTTTGTCCCCTGTCCTAAAGGGGATGAAGACTGAGGCTTGGGACTGTGTCATAGCAGTTGTATCCGTGTGAAACAATACAGTCTACAGAAAAGTGTGTATATATTTATATATATATATATATATATATATATATATATATATATATATATATATATATATAGTATCTCACAAAAGTGAGTACACCCCTCACATTTTTAGAAATATTTTGTTATATCTTTTCATGTGACAACACAGAAGAATTAACACTTCACAAAGGACTCAACACACAGCCATTAATGTCTAAACCGCTGGCAACAAAAGTGAGTACACCCCTAAGTAGAAATGTCCAAATTGGGCCTAATTTGCCATTTTCCCTCCCTGGTGTCATGTGACTTGTTAGTGTTACAAGGTCTCAGGTGTGAATGGGTTGCAGGTGTGTTAAACTTGGTGTTATCGCTCTCACTCTTTCATACTGGTCATTGGAAGTTCAACATGACACCTCATGGCAAAAAACTTGCTGAGGATCTGAAAAAAAGAATTGTTGCTCTACATAAAGATGGCCCAGGATATAAGAAGATTGCCAAAACTCTGAAATTGAGCTGCAGCATGGTGGCCAAGACCATACAGCGGTTTAACAGGACAGGTTCCTCTCAGAACAGGCCCTGCCATGGTCGAACCAAAGAAGTTGATGCCCGTGCTCAGCATCATATCCAGAGGTTGTGTTTGGGAAACAGACGTATAAGTGCTGCCAGCATTGCTGAAGAGGTTGAAGGGGTGGGGGGGTCAGCCTGTCAGTGCTCAGACCATACGCTGCACACTGCATCAAATTGGTCTGCATGGCTGTCATCCCAGAAGGAAGCCTCTTCTAAAGATGATGCACAAGAAAGCCCGCAAACAGTTGGCTGAAGACAAGCAGACTAAGAACATGGATTACTGTAACAATGTCCTGTGGTCTGATGAGACCAAGATAAACTTATTTGGTTCAGATGGTGTCAAGTGTGTGTGGCGGCAACCAGGTTAGGAGTACAAAGACAAGTGCATCTTGCCTACAGTCAATCATGGTGGTGGGAGTGTCATGGTCTGGGGCTGCAAGAGTGCTGCCGACACTGGGGAGCTACAGTTCATTGAGGGAATCATGAATGCCAACATGTACTGTGACATATTGAAGCAGAGCATGATCCCTTCCCTTCGGAGACTGGGCCGCAGAGCAGTATTCCAACATACTAACAACCCCAAACACACCTCCAAGATGACCATTGCCTTGCTAAAGATGCTGAGGGTAAAGGTGATGGACTGGCCAAGCACGTCTCCAGACCTAAACCCTATTGAGCATCTGTGGGGCATCCTCAAATGGAAGGTGAAGGAGCGCAAGGTCTCTAACATCCACCAGCTCCATGATGTCATCATGGAGTGGAAGAGGACTCCAGTTGCAACCTGTGAAGCTCTGGTGAACTCCATGCCCAAGAGGGTTAAGGCAACGCTGGAAAATAATGGTGGCCACACAAAATATTGACACTTTGGGCCCAATTTGGACATTTTCACTTAGGGGTGTACTCACTTTTGTTGCCAGCGGTTTAGACAATAATGGCTGTGTGTTGAGTTATTTTGAAGGGACAGCAAATGTACACTGTTATAAAAGCTGCACGCTCACTACTTTACATTGTAGCAAAGTGTCATTTCTTCAGTGTTGTCACATAAAATATATAATAAAATATTTACAAAAATGTGAGGGGTGTACTCAATTTTGTGAGATACTGTGCATGCCACATACTACAAGATTGGAGTGGGTTTGTCTGTGGTATAGGAATCATGCTTCAATGTTTGATCTGAAGTATATTGAATACATGTTCCTGTGAGACTGTGTTCCATATAACTGACCTCCTCTGGACCAGGAATTTTTTTTGTGTGCATACCTACAGGACTGCATAATAAATGCACTGGTGTGAGGGAGGTGAAGAACACTATGTAGATTGTTGTGGGGACAATCTGTGTATTGTCAATCTACCTCTTCTGGACCACAAGTGACAGTGTTAATAATTTCTTCATAGTTCATTTTTCTTTGGATCATGGAGCAATAAAGTTGATTTTGGGATATGTTTAGCATGACATTACCACTTACAACCAAGTGACCATTCGCTGCTTGAATTATGTACAGTAGTCCTACTCCAAGCCTCTTCTTTACAAATATGTATGGCAGATTTTTTCTGGAAATAATAAATCTTGACAAGTATGATAAACACTTTCTAGGACAAACCTATTCGGTTCATGTGGGATGATCAAATGAAATGCAACCTTTATTTTTTATGGTATTGCAGGAAATTTATATGATGGATGGCCATGCAGCATAATATGGGATGGATTTAAGGATAGTTTAAATTATTGGCAATTAGTTCAGTAATTGCATATTTTTGACATTTATGAGCAATTTTACTGGAGCAGGATAGCTGGAATTTGTTCTTAATATGTCTTGTGATGTATGTTATCTATGTGGATTTTATATTTCTACAATAAAGGCAAGTTTTATATGCAGATGGTAGTAGCCACACATTTGCCATCCTCCTTTCTCTTTTCTATATCTCTATCTGAGTATACTACTATGTCCATAATGAAGAGGTATTTATAGAATTGATGTTTAAAATAAAATTATTATTTTTAAAATATATAGGTAGGGGTGGAGCTTATATCCATTTTGGAGTGTGAGTATGTTTTATTAGTAATTAGTGGAGTAGCTCTCCCTGTCCAATCACTGGAAGCAGTATTGATACTGTAACGGAACCGCCGACCCACACTGTACTTGTGATCTTCCATCAGTATACGGCTTCTTTGCAGTCATGTACTTATATCCCAGATTTTCCCAGCCGCCCTCATACAAAGTTAACCAACAACTTAGCTCGTACAAGTTTTGGAACCTTCTCCTTTATTGAACAGTTTCACACTCAATTTATACACACATGAGCACATCCTCCTGATCAAATTACTACACACAGGTCAGGATTTGCCTGATTACATTATCCTATGCAGATGAAATTGTATACAGAAACAGAATTAACCTGAACTAATTATCTAGCCATCTGGACAGAACAATGTGAGGTTATTAACATTTAACTATAGGACAGGCAGACTTAACACAATCCACATCCCAGCTCAATAGATAGACAATAGGACAAGTCTGCCAATGACAGTCTGAACATCTACTACATTGAAGCACATGGAATACATATCTAGGCATCACAGACTCCATTGCAACAGGCCACAGGTCTTACAGTGCAAAGTGGGATCAAATCTCCACATTTCTTGAGGGCCACCGTTGACAAATATCACTCTCCCATCTGCAGGCATCCAAACCATTCTCTCAGGGTCCCCCAAGTATCTGTCCCTCACTCCCAGTGACGGTGAACACCGTCACAGATACCTTGTAAGACTTTTGGGTATGGGTTTTTTCTTGCATCGATGGTGCTAATGCATGGCATTTGACAAACACATTTTCAACATTTCAATACAACGATTTGAACAAGATTCTACATATGTATGGCTAGCTAAATTAAAAATCTGTCTATTTGTTCATAATTGATTACATTTTATTATGCGAGAATAGGAAATGTTTATTTTTTTTTTTATTTTTTTATGCAGAACATTTAGCCTACTGACTAAATGCTGTTTATAAAGCTTAGTGCAAGGACATTATAAATAAAAAAAGCACCAGTATAGTACCACAGTGCCTGTACTTAAATCACAGGCTGAAGTAAAGAGAATACACAGTTGAATAGTGATGAAAATCTGTCTGAAAACACTGCTGGAACTTGAACAGATCAACCAGACATTTGTTTTAATTTGCCCACCACTGATAACTGCAGTGATTGAGTTTTATATATCAGACTCTTGTGTTAGGATCAGTTTTTTTTTATTCCCTACTTGACTCCCCTTCCAGATTTCCCAATTCCAATCTCTGCTTGACAATTACGTTCATCGTAGAGCTGTTCTATTGCTGCTGAGCTCTTTATTTATTTACTTACATCAGGAAAGGGTGGCAGCAGCTTTGTTCATCTTTGTAGCCTTGCAGCATAGACTTATTTCTTGCAGTGTAATGAAAAGATGTATGGCCACCTCAGAAACATTTGCTATGTTACCTGTTGTGTAAAGGTACAGCAGAATTTTCACTTGTCAAAACTGACATTTTTACCTAATATGTGGCAGGTTGAACTAACTCAAAACAGAAGTAAAAATCTAAATTGTGACTCCTGAACTCCCACTCTTCATCCAAAAATTTAAAATTGTAAGTAAAAACATAGAAGAAAAAAAAGTATATGATGTATACACAAAATACAACAAAGATGCAACATTTTATGTTGTATTTTGTATAAAAATGGCTTTGGGTTTGTTCTTCTACATCTTTACTTACAATTTTAAATGTTTGGATGAAGAGTGGGAGTTTAAGGGTCATAATCAAGCTTTTATTTCTTTTTGGGTTAGTCCATTGACATCTTACTGGAGACTCCTCCACAGTAATGGTTGTTTTGTTGGGTACCTTGACATTTTTAGGTGCCCAACTGGCAGGTTGGTAGCATTTACTTATTTTTTTCACAGAGACTGTTTTCTGCCACTAGATTTGTTCCTAACAGACTGCCAGCAATGTGCTTCAGACTACCTCAAAATGGCCACAACAATTTATCGCTATGGGATGGCTACTGAAATGAGAGTCACCCTTCAGATTGTGTGACATCAGAAGCAAAATGATCTGCAGCTGAGACTGGGAAAAAGGAGATCAGCGAGACAATTTTCTTGTGCAACACAAGAAACAACATCTTAAAGGTTAAGGTAGTCAACTCAGAAATGTGCCTAACTGCGGTGATGGCAACCGAGGAGGCTAGTTTGCCAGTAAGAGTAGACAAGAGGTTATCTCTGCAATGTTCAAAGTGAGATTGCTGGAAAATCGACCAGGTTAAGATTCTTCGGGGCCACAGTAGAACAAACAGGGGGACAACATAAGTGACACCCTGAACAAAAAGAGTAAGAGGCAAGCATTATTTGAAAAATCAATGCCAGAGCTGATATTTGACCTTTAATAGTTCTCAGGGCCTGGTGTTGATCTAGACTATCCTGGAGAAAAGTTAGGATTTGTCCCATGGAGAACTTCCTTGAGTGGAACCTCCTAGCCACAGAACACTACATGTGGATTCCAGGTACAATGGTAGACCTTTTGACAGGTGGACTTTTTTTTTTTAAAGCATAGAAATGACAGGATCAGGAAGACCCCTATTCTTTAGGACCTGGGTTCCAAGAGCCAAGTCATTAAACACTTCAAAACTGGGCACTTTCACCCCCTTCCTGCCCAGGCCAATTTTCAGCTTTCAGGGCTGTCACACTTTGAATGACTATGTAACACTGTACCGATATTACATTTTTATCTTTTTTTTTTTTTAGAAAGATAGAGCTTTCTTTTGGTGGTATTTAATCATCACTAGATTTTTTATTTTTTGCTAAAAAAATGAAAAAAGTCAGAAAATGTTGAAAAAAAAAGTTTTTCTAAGTTTCTGTTATACAATTTTGCAAATAAGTAATTTTTCTTCAACACAGATTTGTGCTGATGAGGCTGCACTGATATGCAGCAGTGATGGGCACTGATAGGAGGCACTGATAGGCAGCACTGATGGGCATTATTAGGCACTGATGGGGCTGCACTGATAATCAGGACACTGATAATCAGTGCCCTGATTATCAGTGTAAATGTGTGCTGTCAGAACTACCATTTACCGGCTCCCCTCACACAGCATGAGGAGCCGAGGATAGGCATGGCAATAACCGGCAAGTTTTTTTTACATGTGATCAGCCGTGATTAAACCTTTACTGCGATCACAGAGTGTGCCAGATGCGCACCCAATGAGCACACAGGGGGGGCATGGTTCTAGTTGGATGTCCATGGATGCCCTCCCAAAACTGGACGACCGAACAGTAGCCGTCTTTTGAACAAGAACAAGTCATGGCGGCGCAGCAGCTGGGTACACTGTACAGCAGTGTGAGAGGAGGACTGTTTGCTATGAGCGAGAGGAGCTGCTGGCTATTTGCTGCAGGCAGGAAAATGCTGTGTGCATTATGGGAGACCAGGACTACGTTTTACTGCCTTAGGTTTTGTGTCCTGTTCAGCCACCTGCTTTTACACTGCCTGCCCCAGTGTGTGCCCTGTGTGTCTTGCTAGGAGCTCTGCCAGAGATTCAGCACTTTGGGAAGTGTGCTGAGACTGCAATCGATCCTGTGTCAGCTGGGGTGGCTGTGGGAGCAACTGAAGTTTTGGCAGAGGAACAAACAAAGGAGTGGAGGTGCAGCACACTAAAACTTCCCCTGGTGAGCTCGTAGTTAGCTGAGTGTGCTGGGGCTGCTGCTAAAGCATTCAAAGGAACTGTTTGAGGTGCTGTTTTTTTTCTTGAAAGTAGAGGAAACAGAAACAGGGTATAAGATTAGGAGAATAAGAATAAGATTAAGACTGGAAGCTTGCCCATATAGACCTGTGTTGCCAAGTCTTTTCCTTAGTAATTGCTGATCACTTTTAACCAAGATGGATGAACTCAGGCTGAGGTTTACTACACACAAATTAAATAGCTGTGTGATTGTCCCCACAGAGACCTGGCTGGATGGCTCCATACCATATGAGGCCATTGAGTTGGCAGGCTGCCCTGTCTATTGAGCGGATAGGACTGCGGACTCTGGGAATACTAAGGGAGGTGATCTGTGTACATATTATAACAATAAATGGAGTACAACTATCAATATTGTCGGGACATACTGTTTACCTGATTTGGAATATCTTATGCTAAAATGCAGACCTTTTTTTATACCAAGAGACAGGGACATAACTACAGGGGTTGCAGGGGTTGCAATTGCAACCGGGCCCCCCAAGACGGCAGGAAGGGGGCCCACTGCAGAACTTGTGAAAGGGTCCCGCTGCGGGACCGTAATAAAGGGGCCCGCAATGAGAGTAAAGGGCTCCAGGATCAGTGGGAAAAGCCCCAGGTTTAAAGGGAATGGCCCCGGCCAGGGTTCCGGGGGGCCCTTCATGGTTTCTTGTACTGGGGCCCTGAAGGTTCTAGTTATGCCTCTGCCAAGAGAATTTACTAATGTTATAAGTGTGGCTGTGTACATACCTCCACATGCTAATTCTAAGCTGGCTCTGGAGGAATTATATGATGCTATTAACACTCAGCTGAATGTTCATCCAGAGGGGGTTGTGATTGTGGCTGGTGATTTCAACCATGTAGAGCTAAAAATGGTTCATCCTAAATTTTATAAGAATGTGCACTTTCCAACGAGGGAGAAGAATATTTTAGATCAGGTTTCCAGTGCAAATGTTTCCAGTGCATATAAAGCTACTTTGTTGCCACATCTTGGTCTGTCAGATCATACCTCTTTAATGATGATTCCATGTTATAAGCTTCTTGTTTGCAGAACAAAACCAGATAATAAAACTATACAGGTTTGGAGCGAGGAGTCAAAATCACTTCTGCAAGAGTGCTTTGAATCAAAGGATTGGAATGTATTTGCACAGGATGCTTCATCTGTTTTAGCTTACATTCGCTTTTTGTATGGAGATGTTCCTGGTTACAAAAACTATTAAGGTATTCCCAAATCAAAAGCCATGGTTGGATGGTAAAGTAAGGACTCAGTTTAAAGAAAGAGATGTGGCCTTTAGATCAGGTGACCCTATGGCCTATAGGAAAGCTCGGAATGAATTTAAGAAAAGCATTAAGGAGGCTAAGCGTAGATATATACAGTACATTGAATTTTATTTTGAAAATCAAAATTCTTGTAGCACATGGAAGGGTATTAAAGCAATGGTAGATTATAAATATAGCAATACACAGGTTTGTAAAGTGCTCCCTGACACCTTAAACCATTTTTTTGCTCGCTTTGAGGGCCAAAATCTGAGATGTGAAACTCATATACTGTATACTGAGGGGATGTGCAGACCAGTTAGCAGGTGTTTTTACTGATATATTTAATCTGTCACTGAAGCAGGCTGCAATACCTTCTTGTTTTAAATCTACTACTATAGTCCAAAGACCTAAAAAATCAGCAGTAACATGCTTAAATGATTATCATCCAGTTCCCCTATCTCCTATCATCATGAAATGTTTTGAAAGGCTCGTATTATCGCATCTTAAGGCAAGCATTCCTGTGGATCTGGATAAGTATCAGTTTGCTTACCGTGCAAACAGATCCACAGATGATGCAATTTCTATTGCATTGCATACTGCCTTGACACATCTTGAACACTCAAACACATATGTTAGGATGTTATTCATTGATTTTAGCTCAGCATTTAACATAGTAGTCCCTGACAAATTAGTGAAAAAGTTGAAAGCTATGGGCCTATGTCCATTGCTGTGCTCATGGATTATAGATTTCCTAACAAACAGGCCACACATCGTGAGAATAAGAGATCAGGTATCTAATACTATTATTTTAAATACAGGGGTACCACAGGGATGTGCATTAAGTCTGGCCCTGTTTACATTGTTTACGCACAACTGGACTCCCATACATGTGTCTAACACTATAGTGAAACTTGCTGATGACACCACTTTAGTGAAACTCATACAAGATAATGATGAGACAGCTTATAGGCAGGAAATTCAATATTTGGTTGAGTGGTGTGGAGAAAATGTAATATTTAATAGTGCAAAAACTAAAAAAATAATAGTGGATTATTGAAGATCAAGAAAGACCAATCATGGCCCGGTGGAAAGGGTAGACACTATATAATTTTTGGGAGTGCGTATTACAAGGGCATTGTCATGGTTTTTCAAAATACTTTTTTCTAATGAAAAAAGCGCAGCAGAGACTGTTATTCCTTCGGACATTGAAGCAGACTGGATTGCCTATAAGGCTTCTTTGCCATTTCTATCATTGTACCATTGAGAGTATTCTTCTCCACTGTGCTGTAGTGTGGTAGGCCAGCTGCAGGGCGGAGGATAAGGAGTGCCTGCTTTGTGTGGTGAAAACAGCACAGAGTATCATAGGAACAGAGCTAACGAATTTGGAAACAGCATATGCCAGTCGATTAAAAAAGCAGGCAAAAGCTATTAGTAGGGATCCAACCCACCCAGGTTACAGTGTGTTTGTCCCATTGCCATCAGGGAAAATGTATAGGACACTTAAAACACACACTAATCGCTTAAAGTATAGCTTTTTCCCTAGGGCTGTATTGTCCATAACCCCACCAGGTACAACGTTTTAGGAATTTTATGTGGAATTTTAATTTTTAAGTAACATTTTATATATTTTTTTTATCTAAACAGATATGTGGGCATATGTTAGAAGTACGCATGTGTGGTTTTATTGAGAAGTGTTTAATTGCTGTTGTAAAGAGTATCCTTATAAATATTGTTTTATGTATACATCGACAATAAAGTATGTCTTACTCTTACTTAGGAAAGTGGTTAAAGCCAACCACTGTGAAGCAGGGTGGTAAACCAGTCCTTGTGCAACAAAAGAGTTCACTGTGCGGCACTCACCATTTTGCACACACTGAGGAGAGAAGGAGATGTCTTAAGAGTGGTTGCCATAGGTGATTCCCATGCATAAATCTGTATCATTTCCATGTAGAAAATAGGGTTTTGGTGCTTTCTGTATATTTAGTCCATGCATAAGATACAAAAGAAAATCTCACTAGGGCATTTCTCATCCGCTCTTCCTTATTTAATACATAGAAAAAAACTGCATGTTTTAAAAACAGCTAAAATTCATACAAGACCTTGGGATAGAAGATCTGTGCAGTCCGGGAGGATCCATTCAGAGTCTGCCAAGAGGCTTGGGAGACCAAGCAGCTGAGAGTTCCAGAGCTGAAGATACAGCTGAATCTCTCATAGTGCTAGAATGTTGATAGGGAGATAAGCTTCTATTGGGAACCAAGTCCCTTACACTAAAAGATTGTTCAGCCCGTTGGCATGGTTGGTTGGCATCAGTCATGAAAACCTTCCAAACTAAGAAGAAGGAGGACTTCTCTGACTCTAGAGCCATAATTATGAGCCACTAGGCCAGAACCAATCTGGTGTTTGGCAATAGGTGAATGTAAAGATCCAGAGAATTAGATATTTTTGTTCCATGCAGACAGAATATTGAGCTGTAATGGTTTGGAGTGGAAATTAGCAACTTATAGGACTATCTCAAAGGAGGCTACTGCAAAGCCCAAGACCCTCATGTAGAAGAGGAGGGTAGGTTTGCTACTGGACTAAAGACTCTGAACATGTGAGTGAAACATCTGCGGTTTGATCTGGGTAAGAAAAACCCTGGATAGGGCCATGTCCACGACAGTTCATGTGACAAATTCCAATGAAGACTTCTGAAGGTTCAGGATTTACACAAACATCTTTAACCAAAGTGTAGTGGACAGTCCAAAGGGAAGAGCAATTAACTGGAAATATTTTGTGCCCACAGCAAAACATAGGAAGCAGTGATAAGTTGTAAAAATAGAGATTCAAAGTCTCCCAGATTGAGAGAAGCAATGGCTGACCTCAAAGATTCCATGCATGATTTTTGTACTTGCAGAAAGGTATTGAGAACCTGTAGATTTATGAATGGTAAATAGGTACAACCCTTTAAATCTTTCTCTAACTGGGACTAGGGCAATGACAGCTGTATTAAGGCAGCACGGAGGTCCACAAGTTTTTGCAAGGAAGACCAAAGGTTGAGCAACATGAAGTGGGGTAGGGACAGAAACAAACTTTAACTTGTAAATCATGCTTTGGACTTACTGTCGGTGTCCAAAGCAAATATCCTCAGACCAAATAGTCACATAGACCAGCAGTCACCCCCACTTTGTAAAGTAGAGGTGCCACTTCATTGCATGGCAGCTTTTGCTGGGGCAAAAAAAGAGCTCTTTCCCCCAGTGATTTCCCTAATAAAGAAGTCCAGGCATGCCCCAAAGAGATAGTCTATGTTAAAATCAAATGGTCCTTCGCATGTGAACTGAAAGGGGACCCATGTATGAAACTAGGTGCATGACATCATAAGTTCCAACTGATGAAGAACTGAGGGATTCAAAAGGATAGAACCAAGTATTTTGGAGTTTTGTAATAAGGTCTGTAGTCTGAAACCCTTGCACCAAGTCACCTGCAAGGGATAGGGTGCATGCCTCCATATTCCCTGCTCCTGTAGGAAACTCATAGATGAACTCTGGAAGAGATGGCCTTGAAGCACACTTACAACCTCTGCATTCCAATATGGCTATCATGACTAAAAATTTCTCCAGAAACTTCACCATGGAACTTCTACCTAGATAAGAAAGAGGAGGGTGCACCAGTTAGAATCAAATCCCCCCAAAGATGGAATGGACTCCAGCAGGGGGAAGGGGTCAGGGCTGTCAGTGTCAAATCTTCTAAAGGAGAAACTGACAACCTCCCATGCATTGTTAGAGGATCACAAGTCAGTGAGGCTCACAGGGGATCTGTCTTTGCACTTATAATCAACCATCCTATAAGTGAACGAAAAAAAAAAAAATAGATTTTCTGTAAAGGCGCTTACAACTGCTAAGGAGCAAATAGGGTTAATATCAATATCATCTTTAATCATATCAATCCATAGTAGGTGCAAGGAGGAATGTCCAGGACCTCCTGAGGAGCCATCCAGGTGGTGTGCTACAGAATGAAAAACAATTGTGGTACCAACTCAATGTGTTGCTGTACATACAGGGAGCATGCAACAAAACAGTAAAGTGTTGCACCACCAAAATGGTATGTCTGCTACATATTTTTAAAGTGTTGCAGTACCCAAAGAAGGGGAAAGGGAACACAGTACTATGCCAAGAAATACGAGCAAGCACCAAGTACTCATCGCAGGAGGTCCGGGTGGTTAGCAGATGCTCCCATAGGAGTCATAGTCTTTGGGGGCAGGCTTCCACCGGATGATTGCAGAGCAGCCCTAAAAAGTGCTTTTTGGCTAGCTACACACAGTATACTAGATGTCTAGAAGGTGTCATCAACAGAGTCCAATGCCCATGGCGACATTACAGGCAGGCCCCGCATATTCCTTTCAGTGGGGTATGGGCAGGGCTTTTTTTCAGCTGGAACTTGGTAGAACTCAGTTCCACCACCTTTGGCTCAGGCCCGCTGCTCCCTGCTCATCACTATCACTTTGCCAACACAGAGGTCTGACTTCCTGTGTTTTCCAAGTGCAGTATGGGGACAAAGGAGATGCCGATGCCGGGGGTGCAGTGTGAATGCGGACACCCCCACTAGATGATCTTCCTGCAAGTGAGAGAGGCAAAGTCATCTACAGTGTGAGGGGAGGTACTAGAGAAGAAGAGGTGTAAAAGTGAGATGTGGATGGGGGATGCAGAGCTAAGCAGCTGTGGAAGAAGGCTGAATTCTGCACTCTGTGTGGTGCACCACTGAACTCTGTACACAGCACACTCCCGAACTCTGCACTCTGTGTGTAGCGCACCCCTGAACTCTGTACTCAGCACACTCCCGAACTCTGCACTCTGTGTGTAGCGCACCCCTGAACTCTGTACTCAGCACACTCCCGAACTCTGCACTCTGTGTGTAGCGCACCCCTGAACTCTGTACTCAGCACACTCCCGAACTCTGCACTCTGTGTGTAGTGCACCCCTGAACTCTGTACACAGCCCACTCCCGAACTCTGCACTCTGTGTGTAACCCTTCCAAACACTGCACTCTGTACATAATGCATTTCTGGTATATGATGCCCCTTTAAGATCCTCCCACTGTTAGTGAAATTTTGACCAGTTTGGGGAGGGGGTTTTGGGGGGGTCATGGTTGAGTTCCAGCACCTTATTTTCTAAGAAAAAAAGCCCTGGGTATGGGTTTGGTCAAGGCTATGCTGTTGAGTAAGCTGACCTGGATAGCTGCAATAGGAAGCTCTTCCCATTGAAGAATCTTGCTTGTAGAAAAACATATACAATAGGTTTGCTTCTCTCAGCAAAAGTCATCTATTATTTTAGGACACTAGTAAATAACTGAGCATGATGGTAATGTGAAAGGTTGGGGTTGGGCTCATCCAACATTTCTGATTGTTTGCTAGTGCCATTCTCCTGAAGGTAGCTGCATAACCATATGCATCTAAATATCCTCCTGTGTCTCCTAGTGAACAAGTAAGGAATGCAATAATTATTTGCATATTAATTACAATTATTGGTGTCACTGTGACTCACAGGAGCTGTACCTGCATACTTTCCAAAGTCAATACCTTCAGATATCGTACAGATTTTGTGGGATGCATGCTAGAATGCATTTAAAGTCTAAATAAAACATTTTCTATCACTTAAAGCGGATTTCCGGGCACAGATGTCATTTTTTAATGAACATACTCCCGGGACAGTCAGGGCTGGCACATTCCACAATGGCTAGCCTCTGATCTGTCCCGGTTCGCACTTACCTTTTAGAAGAAATACTTACTTATAAAATTTCTTCCACAGCGTTTCCATCTTTCTTGTGGGCAGCTGAAGCCAGCGCGGTCCTCTTCTGCGTCTTCTTCCGCGTCTTCTTCTCCCAGAATGCGCCGCACCGGCCCCTTTCGTCACTTCCGGTGCGACGCCGCATTCCTAAACAGCTTCTGGGCATGCCCAGAAGCTGTTTAGCAGGGGAATGCGGCGTCACCCGGAAGTGACGAGCGGGGCCGGTGACGTCGCATTGATTCCTGGGAGCGATGACGTTTAGCTCCCAGGAATCATCGCAGCGCAGGAAGTGACGGGGTGAGCCGCGGCTCCGAGGGAGGAAGTACCCTGAGGTGAGTATTTACGATCGTCAATTACAAGGTGAGTTTTTAAAAAAAAAAAATCTAACTATCCAATTCCTTTTCAGGTTAGGCTGAACTAGCGGACGGGCACAAAAAAAAAAATATCGTTTTTGTGCCCGGAACTCCGCTTTAATTTAGCAAACCGTTGACAAATACCAACAAGAAATTGCTCCATGCTACCAAGTCATGTCAATTTAGCTTTAACAGTAATATAGCAATGGGGTAGCAAAGGCAGCAACTATACTCATGCCCTGAGGGAGCACAGCTGCAACCCTGATTCAAGATAGCTTTTCTTTTTGCTCATTGCACTACAAGAAACAACACCATGAGCTGTTGGAATCCACATTCATGCTCATATGTTGGCTATATTTTGTGAGACATTTGTATGTATTGTAGATATTATTATTAATGAGACCTCATGGGTGCCTGGATCAGATTTTGTAATGTTGCCCAGAGGGGTTTCGCTACAGTGCATCCATTTTCCACCCGGTGCTACATTATCGTCTCATTTTTTAAATAAAGACTTCTAAAGATGGCCCTTCAAGTAGGATAATATGTATTGAGTGCACATTAATAATGAAAAAATGGCTGCAGTAAAGAGCATACTCATTTCGTAACACATCTGGTCCCTGAAGAGGAATTGGAAATGTGGCAAAGCTTATAAGATGGTTGTTGTTGTTGCTGCTACTGGAGCACACAAAGGTTAGAATCTTTTGGGATAAACAGTCATTTAAGATTATTGCAATCAATAACAAGACAAGTGTGAAGTGAAACCAGTTGCTATGCCAACATTACTCCAAGACAAAGTTATACAACATACACAAAGGAATCTTAGGCATGATGTCTGCAAAAAGACTAAATCAGTTATTTCTTTGTAGTGTATAGTAAAGTGCACATACCATATATTGAAAATTATCATGCACAATAAAATAAATTTAATTTTAAAAAGGTGATGTAAGGGTCATTTTTCAGATACAAATAAACCAAGCAAGCTGGATGCATTTCTAGGTTCTCGGCAGTGCACATTTATTTTCCCAATAAGGAAAAGAAAAACCCAATCATGCTTGTCCAGTCTCTTTATCTTCCCAACTTTTGTGTATCATTCAAACAGAAACAGCTTTTGATAAAACCTTTTACACCCATGTTGGAGCCTCCTAACACCATTTTACCACCAATCAATGTGGTAGATAGAAATCAGTGGCGGCTGGTGCTTCATCAGTTGGGGGGGCGGCAGAGGGACCTGGACCTGGCTGCGGCCCCCCCCATATCACTCCAGCCTGCACCACCACATCTCCCCCCGCCAGTTTACTTACCTTGTTTCTCCGGCGGCTTCCCCCTCAGGCTCCATCATGTTCCTTCTCTGCGGCCGTCTCCTCCCCCCTTCTTGGCCAATAGCATGCCTTCTCCTTGCGGCCATTTGGGAAACAGGTCTCAGGACCAGCTTCCTGATTGGCTGGGAGGAGAATCAGTGTGGCAATAGCGAATATTAATTTGCTATTTGTCACACAACTGGGTGGGCTCAGGGCGCAGTGCTCTGTCCCCTGAGCCCACCTTTTTTTTAAGCCTATTAGAGCCTCTGGCTCTAATCAGGTGCTTAAAAAAAAAAAAACCCATTGGAATCCATGCATTCGGTGCCCTGCATGTAGATTAGGGGGCCGGATGCATTGATGGGGGGCGTCGCCCCTGTGCCCCCAATGGACAGCCACTGGTAGAAATACACAGTTATTGTATCTCCTCTACATATAGGGTTTGATTTACTAAAGGCAATCAGACTGTTCACTTTGTAAGGGAATTGTCACTAGAGTTTGGCGATTAACCACTTACGCCCCAGGAGATTTTACCCCCTTCCTGACCAGGGGGTATTTTGCGATTCGGCACTGCGTGACGTTAACGGACAATTGCGCGGTCATGCGACGCTGTATCCAAACGAATTTGGCGTCCTTTTTTCCCCACAAACAGAGCTTTCTTTTGGTGGTATTTGATGACCTGTGCGATTTTTAGATCATGCGCTATAAACAAAAAAAGAGCGTAAATTTTGCAAAAATAGCAATATTTTTCACATTTTTTTATATGAAATTCCCCCCCAAAAAAATGTAAAAATCAAAATTTTTTAACATTTTCGGCCAATTTATATGTTTGGTAAAAAAAATCGCAAAAAGCGTATTTTGATTGGTTTGCGCAAAAGTTATCGCGTTTACTAACAAAGGGAAAGATTTTTGTAATTTTTGTTGTTTTTTTTTTAACGCGTAACGGCGGCGATCTGCGATTTTTTTTGCGGTACTGCGACATTGCGGCGGACAGATCGGACCCTTGACTGACATTTTTGACACTTTTGGGGTTACCAGTGACATTTCTACAGTAATCAGTGCTATACATATGCTCTGTTACTGTAAAAATACACTGGCAGTGAAGGGGTTAACTTTTTTTGAAAGGGAGGGGCTATGTGTGTCCCTAGGGGCGTGCTTTCTACTGTGATTGGCTGTGGCTTCAGATGTATGAACAGTGATCAATATATGTAGAACCGTATGATCATTCTTCATACACAGGGGAGAATGACAGGCAGCTTGTTTACACAAGCCCCCTGACTTTCTCCCTCTCCCCCGACGATCGCAGAGTGACCGGCGGACATCGGGTCCGCCGGTCACACGCGCGGGGGAGTGCGTGACCGCGCGGGAGCGCACCTCCGGCAGCGCGCGCTCGCTCCCTAGACCCTCACAAGCTAGCGACGTAGACCTACATCGCTTTGCCTGTGAGGGGCTGACTGCCGACGTAGATCTGCGTTAGGCAGTCGGCAAGTGGTTAAGGTGAAGCTTTGCTGACTTCCATCATCCAATCATGTTCAAGCAACAATGCAGTATTTATGCTCCTTGCATGTGGCTGCGTATTCTTTGTAAAAAGTATTTGCCTTAGGTTAGATCAACCCCATAGTGAATATGCATCGCCTGCTGTGTTGTGCCTTGCTGCAGCTATCCACATATGACACCACAAGTAATTTTGCACACACGATTTCCAACTGTGTTCCAAGCAGAGTGAGCCGTATTATTACAAGTCCACAAGTACCAATACTTTATAAGTGAGCCAGTGGCCACTTTTTTTGTGCTAATCCTGTTGGGGGGTGCTTGTGATGACCATCACACACACAGGTAAAACGAATGCTGCAGCCTATCCAGATCATCCCAGCTCATGTCCAATTAGCTAGAGAAAAAAGTGTATTTAAAACTTTTACTATTAAATACACTATATTGTCAGAAGTATTCTGACACCTGCCTTTACACGCACATGAGCTTTAATGGCATCCCAGTCTTAGTCTGTAGGGTTCAATATTGAGTTGGCCCATCCATAATTTTTGCAGCTATAACAGCTTCAACTCTCCTGGGAAGGCTGTCCACAAGGTTTAGGAGAGTGTCTATGGGAATGTTTGACCATTCTTCCAGAAGAGCATGTGTGAGGTCAGGCACTGATATAGGACGAGAAGATCTGACTTGAAGTTTCCGCTCTAATTCATCCCAAAGGTGTTCTGTTGGGTTGGGTTCAGGACTCTTTGCAGGGTAGTCAAGTTCCTCCACCCCAAACTTGATTATCCATGTCTTTATGGACCTTGCTTTGTGCACTGGTGCGCAGTTATGTTGGAACAGGAAGGGGCCATCCCCAAAGTGTTCCTATAATGTTGGGAGCATGAAATTGTCCAAAATGTCTTGGTATGCTGAGAGTTAAGAGTTCCCTTCACTGGAACTAAGGGGTCAGGCCCAACCCCTGAGAAACTATCCCACACCATAATCCCCCCTCCACCAAACCATTTGGACCAGTGCACAAAGCAAGGTCCATAAAGAAGTGGATAAGCGAGTTTGAGGTGGAGAAATTTGTCTGGCCTGCACAGAGTCCTGACCTACACCCGATAGAACACATTTGGGATGAATTAGAGTAAAGACTGCAAGCAAGGCCTTCTCGTCAAACATCAGTACCTAACCTCACAAATACACTTCTGGAAGAATGGTCAAACATTCCCATAGACACACTCCTAAACCTTGTGGACAGCCTTCCCAGAAGAGTTGAAGCTGTTATAGCTGCAAAGGGTGGGCCAACTCAATAATTGAACCCTACGGACTAAGACTGGGATGTCATTAAAGTTCATGTGCATGTAAAGGCAGGCGTCCCAATGTACAATATAGTGTATTTATGTACTAATTATGATTGAACTGAGGGCAGCAGACCTTGCCACCTCATGTGATTTGATAAACAGCTGTGTTAGATGTCTCCACTCTCTGACTAGAGGACATAAATGTAGCAGTAAAGCTGCCCATGGAACATTAGGGCTAAAGATGAAAGAGAGCAAGATATACTATAGCTGTAAAGCTGGCCATGGAGCAGTAAATTCACAGAAAAGAATGGTGAATGAGAGTGTAGCTGGAAAGATGGCCATGGAGCATTGAGTAAACAGAATAAGCAGAGCTGGGAAGAGTAGAACAGGAAAGCTGACAATGAAGCAATGACACAGAATTAGGGAAGCAGGGGAGTGTGTAAAAGTTTTTTTTTAAAAAAGTTTTAAAATGTATAAAAAGGTAAAAAAACACAATAGAGCCATATTTATAAAACAGTAAATCGGACCTTGACCAAACATTCAATTCAAATGAATCTTCATGGAGCATGTCATTTAAATGACAATGACTGATTCACCACCACTGAATGTTTGGTGAAAACACATTCACTGTATTATACAATAAATATGTCCCCATTTTTTTTCTATAATGTTATGATAGTGTTTCATTGGTAACTTACTCTGGAAACTGATTGTATTTCTTTACAGCAGAATGGCAGGCAGAAAAATAAATTAGACAAACCAAACAAATTGTCATATTTTTCTCTTTCTGGCTTCTCTCCTCTGTTTCACCTCTGACTGCTACATCATATATAACCACTTTAAGACTGGAAGGATTTGCCCCCTTAATGACCAGGCCCTATTTTGCGTTTCGTCACTGCGTTACTTTAACAGACAATTACGCGGTCGTGTGACGCTGTACCCAAATAAATTGATGTCCTTTTTTTCCCACAAATAGAGCTTTCTTTTGGTGGTATTTGATCACCTGTGCGATTTTTATTTTTTGCGCTATAAACAAAAAAACTACAATATTTTTCACATTCTGCTTTATATGACATCCTCAAAAAAAAAAAAAAAGAAAAATGTAAAAATCTAATTTTTTAAACATTTTAGGCCAATTTGTTTTCTGCTACATATTTTTGGTAAAAAAAATCGCAATAAGCGTATTTTGATTGGTTTGCGCAAAAGTTATCGCGTCTACTAACTACGGGAAAGATTTATGTCATTTTTATTGTTTTTTTACTAGTAATGCCGGCAATCAGCGATTTTTTTGCGGGACTGCGACATTGCAGCGGACAGATCAGACCCCTAACTGACATTTTTGACACTTATGGGAGTACCAGTGACATTACTACAGTAATCAGTGCTAAAAATATGCACTGTTACTAATACTAAACTAAACTAAACTAACATTAATAATGACACTGGCAGGGAAGGGGTTAACCCTATGGGTGAGTAATGGGTTAAATGTGAGCCTAGGGGAGTGATTGTGTGGGGGGGCGTGGCTTGTGAAATGACCATAGAGACATATGGTCCTATATAGAAGGATCACATGAGCTCTGTGATCATTTCAGGGAGAAGAGCGGCCGGCTGTGTTTACAACAGCTGACCGTTCTTCTCTCTCAGCGGGGAGCGATCGCGGGTGTCAGGCGACAATCGGAGCCATCTGACCCCTGCATCGGCTTCCCCGCTGCTGAGTGGGGGCCGGAGCGCTCCGGCGGCGGCACACGCTCGCCCCCTAGCTTCCCTCGCGTGACCGAAGTAGACCTACGTCGGTTTGTGCAGGAGAGCCACCCTGCCGCAGTAAATAGCCAGCGGGTGGTCGGGAAGTGGATAATTGACATCTGAGGCTGTGTGCTGGAGAACTGCTCTTGAACACAGCCTCAGTGTTCTGTTTCAAATGCCCAGTCTGTCTGGTTAGTATGGTCATCTGCTCACTTGGCATTATCCACAGGCAGTTTAACTTTTTATTAAAACACAGTCGTTGAATCCAAAGCAATTTTGCTTCACCTAACTGGAACACAAAGGTTTCTTTTGAAGTGTAACAAGACAATGACTTCCCTAAGCCCTGTCTCTTGGAAGTACTAACACTGACTGAGGAAACATAAAACAAACAGGAATGGTCTAGTTAGAACTGAACTAATTAGCACTGAACATGAAAGAAGGTTAAAAATAAATCACATAAGAAAACAAATTGTAATGGTTTTAAACTGCCAATACCACATGTTAGCATACTACAGAACAGTAACAATTTGGTGCAGTTCACTATCACACAGAAAAAAATACATGTAAGTGTAACAGAATACACAGCGTTCTGTCCCTGCTATATGTTTCCCTGTGTGTAGCTCAAAATGCAGCAAAACCCTCCTATTCTGCTATAAGCCAGACTGAATGTCACTTTGACGCTTTATTCACAAAACAGGGTGTTGTGAAACTATTGAGAAAAAACAAAAACAGATACATATAATCAGTATATAAAGAATACAAAAAGACAGTGGACAAGCTAGGCTGTAGATGGTGATAAGTCATTTTTACCAGTGATGCTGTGTTTAGGGGATGCAAGCAGACGCAAGCTTTAGCCCAACATGTGCTCTGATAGCTGGTTCCTTTTTTCAGTCTCTAAGATGGAGTCTGAGTTCCCAGGATGCACCTGTCTCTCTTCCTTAGACTGAAGAATGATTAGTATTTTTGTTAAAGGTAAAAAGTTCTAGATTCTGCAAGTACATTTACCACTGGCTCCATCTAGTGGTCAAATCTGATATTGCAGACAAACAACCAAATTAATATCATCCTGGAGGCAGAACACTCAGCTTATGTAAACAAAGAGCATTGTGGCTACAAATGACATCCACTCTCTTGTACAACACTTCAGGACAAATAAAATGACAGAGCCAAGCCTGTATTCAGAAGTACCGCTACCAAAAAAAAAAAAAACTTGAGCATATGTAAATAAAAAGATTTTTGGTGTTCCAGAACCATTCATACATGTGTTGTAGCATATGGGGGCGGAATGGCAGAGTGCAGACAGAAACAGAAATATCTGATGAGTTAAAAGTGTTGGCTTCTACTTTTTTCCATTCCTGTAACTTGGCAATTAAAGTATAACAAAAGACATAACTTATTTTTAGTGTTGGATCGAGTAGAGAAAGATTAGCACACCAGTCAGGTTTTTATTGCTGTTTGTGCCCCTCCTTTAGGGAGATTCACCCTCTCTGTTTGTCCTGTTTGCTGTTATCAACAAGCCTGAAGGTGAAAGAAAATCCCAAATTTTGTGTTGTCAGCAGAACAGCAATAGAAGGGAAAGGGAAATCTTCCAATGGGGACACTAGGTCCGCTGACCCTGGTGAAGACCAGAAATCCCCTCACTGACAGGGTTTATAGTCCACGCTTACTCTATCCTAACGAAATAAAATTATTTCCCAGAGGGGAGAATATTTGTTACCAGTTTTACAGTATTTTATTAATATTAAAAATATATATGTTTTGCTAAGAGACTTTCTTTAACATTAACTTTTCTAATGTTGTTAGAAGTGCATGTTTTAGTACTAGCAAATCAGATTATTATATTCTCTTTCAATACATTTTTATTAAAAAGTTTTAAAGAATACAACATGCAACTGCAATCAGATATACAGAAAGAGGCTTGATATCAATAACATACAAGTCATATAGGCAGTCGAACATCAAATGCAGAAACCGTAGCGAGTGACAAAACATTTAGCAAGTCAAAGAATACCTTAATCATACAATCCGATTATTATTTTTAGCCAAAAAAATTCTCTTGCTTGTCATCATAAAACTTTTTAGCCCTTAATCATAGGTAGTTTAGGTGCCATAAAACGCACAGCAATAACGTGTATATGCAAAAATAAGTAAATAAATAAATAGAGAAGAAAATAATAGGTTCCCATAGAGACACCTATGCATAGAGTGGACTTTAAAGGCACAACATGAGACACATATACGAAAATATTTTATGTAAAATTTTAATGTATTAATATAAAACATGAAATGTTAAAAGGGTGGGCCCTACAGCCGAAGGCTGACCCAATCCAAAGGAGGAAAAAGAGGGAGAAATATCCTCCCTATAACAGTAGTGTATGACTTTGACTATAGACAAGAGAGATATAATAATACAAATGGTGAATACGTAAATACAAGTGCTCGTGTCTGATGGATGGTCGACGTGTTTTGCAGGTAGCTTCTTCAGGACCATTGGATTGTAGGGGTACAAACAAAGTTCTCTTAAAATAAACAGATTTCATATTAGAGATTGCACGAATCAGTTTACATATTTTTTATCCACATAGTAGTAACATAAGGTGAATATATATAGCTTACATTTCTGCGGCATTCTTCTAGTCCCTAGTGACAAAACATTTAGCACGTCAAAGAATAAGAATACCTTAATCATACAATCAGATTATTATCTTTAGCAAAAAAATTCTCTTGTTTGTCATAAAAAAAAAAAAATAATTACCAAGCCCTTAAGCATAGGTAGTTTAGGTGCCATAAGCGCCGGTTCACACTGGCGCGACGCTACTTTCAGGGGCGACCTCCGAGATCGCGGTGCGAGCAGCGCGCCGCGACCGCGGAGCGGCCGCCACAGACTTCATAACATTGAAGTCTATGGCGGTCGCCTCCTGGTCGCCCCAAAGAAGCTCCGGACCCTTTTTCTAGGTCGGAGCGACTTGTGTCGCTCCTATTAGAACGGGTCCGTAGCTTCCCTATGGGAGGCGACCTGCGGCGACCTGTGAGGCGACCAGGTCGCCTCACAGGTCGCCCTAGTGTGAACCTGGGCTAAAACGCACAGCAATAACGTGTATATGCAAAAATAAGTAAATAAATAAATAGAGAAGAAAATAATAGGTGTTCCCATATAGAAACACCTATGCATAGTGTGGACTTTAAAGGCACAACATGAGACACATATAAGAAAATATTTTATGTAAAATGTAAATGTATTAATATAAAACATAAAAAAAGGTTAAAAGGGTGGGCCCTACCGCCAAAGGCTGACCCAATCCAAAGGAGGAAAAAGAGGGAAAAATATCCTCCCTATAACAGTAGTGTATGACTTTGACTATAGACAAGAGAGATATAATAATACAAATGGTGAATACGAAATACAAATGCTCTTGTCCGATAGATGGTCGACGTGTTTCGCAGGTAGCATCTTCAGGACCAGTGGATTGTAGGGGTGCAAACAAAGTTCTCTTAAAGTAAATAGATTTCTTATTAGAGATTGCACGAATCAGTTCACATATTTTTTATCCACATAGTAGTAACATAAGGTGAATATATATGGCTTATATTTCTGCAGCATTCTTAAAGTCCCTAGCGACAAAACATTTAGCATGTCAAAGAATAAGAATACCTTAATCATACAATCCGATTATTATTTATGGCAAAAAAAATCTCTTGTTTGTCATAGAAAAAAAAAAATTCTCTAGCCCTTAGCATACATAGGTAGTTTAGGTGCCATAAAATGCATAGCAATACCTTGTATATGCAAAAATAAGTAAATAAATAAATAATTAAAAAGGCTATAGTTCCAAAGATGATATTATTTACAAGTTATTCACAAGCCATGTATGTAACTGTATAGATTCAGCCTTTTTCCGGTGGATTTGTTATTCTGTTTACATACAAATTATGCTATACCTTGGATGACAAGAGAAGTATGCTGTAATATTATGTTACCACCTCCACGGATATGTTAATCATTTATAACACTTCAGTAAAGGGTTCTACAAATATACCAGCTGATCCAGGGTTTGCCAAGCAGATCTTGTGTCATTATCCAACACTGACTGAATTCAGAGTGAAAGGTGAAAATTGCTATTACAGTTACATATTAGAGAGAGAGACCAAGGACAGCATACTGTATGTGTTATTTTAAACCATGGCAACATTGCCAAGATGTTATTAGAATTTCCAGGGTGTGATTTTCATCTTGTTTAACTAGTGCTAACTCAACATTACCATATATACAGCTTTAAAATGAACTTGTGATTTGCCCGTGTACAACAAAAAATGGGTTTACTCTTATGCTCCTCTCCCCAGCTACGCATACTGAACTCCTCTTTTCTTTGCTGCCCTATTCAGCCATTTGGAGCAAAGAAAGACAGCCACGATTAAGTTCTAAGTCAGTGTTTCTCGATCTTTTTCCAGTAAAGGCACCCTTTAAAATTATGCACCCCATTCTAAAATGTAAAAAAAAAAAAAAAATGAAACGAATAATTTTATGAAACAAGTAGGATACATACATTAGAGGTTGTTAGGACACTGGCGACTGGCCTGCACATTGCCCATTTTTGTAATGCTGCACAATGAAACCTGTGGCTTTGAGTGACACAAAAGTAGTCTTGATTCACTCACTGGCTTGTACACAATTTTTGGGCAGTTTTTAGGCATTTTGCCAAGGCACCCCTGAATAAACCAGAAGGCACCCCAGGGTGCCTGGCAAACTGGTTAAAAAAGGATGTTCTAAGTTGCTCCAGTTGGAGTATATACAAGACTGAGAACTCTCCCACCTCAAACCTGGGCCAATCACCAAGTACTGGTTACAAATATAGACGATCGAACGGTTCGGGTCGACCATCGGTTTGACCCGAACATTGGGTGTTCGAAATTCGGCCGAATTCCGAACTTTTTGCGGTAAAAGTTCAGTATTCTGCCACCAGAACCGTCCAAAATGTAAAGGGACTGGAAGTGTGCTTTAAAAGCCAGTGATTGGCCCAGAAACATCAGCAAAAGCCAATGAGGGGGCAGGAGTCTGCTAGGAACCTGTTTGGAGTGACTACGGGGACCAGAGGCCAATCAGGAGTGAATACGCCCCCCAGTATATAACATAGCCCCGCCTAACCTCTAGCACAGTAATACAGAGTCTGTGGAAGAGAGTGGAAACATTTCTCTTACTCCTGCTTTGTTACACAACGTTTGGTGCATAGCCAAGTGCTTCTAAAGCTCCATATCAGCAGAAGAGCATTCAGCTTACAGACAGTCAGTATAGTTAGAAATACAGCGATTGTGCTGTTTGTTGGAGTTATAAAAAAAAAAAAATTAAAGGGACAGTGTCAGTTAGAAATTGTCTTCTGCTGTATGGAGCTGTTCTTTTAGTGTGAGGAAAGGGATATGCAGTGTAGTTAGGGTACTATATACCACTATAGTTAGATTCAACAATCTAGTTTTTGTAGGGATAGTAAAAGTGTCAGGGTTCCGTCTAGTGAGCATGTTGCACTGCTGATATATCTACAGCAGGTATACGCGCTTGCTAGTCAGCAAAATACATTGCAGCGATACACAAATCTGCTGTAGTTAGCGACAACTTTGGATCGCATAGCAGTGTGCGTTTTGCAGGTGAATTTCACCGCGCAGATTTGCCAAAGCCTCAGTGACAACTTAACGCCTGTTCTTGTAAGCGTTAAGTCCCCTGTGCAAAAGACTTTGCTACTGTGCGTCACACACATCTGCTGTGCTGTATTCAGCGACAACTTTGGGTCGCATAACAGTGTGCGTTTTTCACTGCGCAGAGTTGCTAAAGCCTCAGTGACAACTTAACGCCTGTTCTTGTAAGCGTTAAGTCCACTGTGCAAAAGGCTTTGCAACTGTGCTTCACACACATCTGCTGTGCTGTATTCAGCGACAACTTTGGGTCGCATAGCAGTGTGCGTTTTTCACCACGCAGAGTTGCCAAAGCCTCAGTGACAACTTAACGCCTGTTCTTGTAAGCGTTAAGTCCACTGTGCAAAAGGCTTTGCTACTGTGCGTCACACACATCTGCTGTGCTGTATTTAGCGACAACTTTGGGTCGCATAGCAGTGTGCATTTTCCAATCAAAATATGCTTTTTGCGATTGTTTTTACCAAAAATATGTAGCAGAAAACAAATTAGCCTAAAATGTTAAAAAATTTTGATTTTTACATTTTTTGGGGGGAATTTCATATAAAAAAATGTGAAAAATATTGTTATTTTTTCAAAATTGTCGTTTTTTTTTGTTTATAGCGCAAAAAGTAAAAATCGCACAGGTGATCAAATACCACCAAAAGAAAGCTCTATTTGTGGGGAAAAAAGGGCATTTGGGTACAGCATTGCACGACCGTGCAATTGTCCGTTAAAGTAACGCAGTGCCAAATCGCAAAATATGGCCTGGTCAGGAATGGGGAAAAATCCTCCAGTCTTAAAGCGGTTAAAAATACGCTCAGTGAGAATTTTTTTGTCAAAGACATGTAGCTAAATACATTTTGGCCTAAATATATGACAAAAATTGAATATATTGGATATTTTTTAACTGTCAAATATAAAAAAATATTGTCATTTTTTCAAAATTGTTGCTTTTATTTATTAATACCGCAAAAAATGAAAATCGCACAGGTGATCAAATACCACCAAAAGAAAGCTCTGTTTGTGGGAAAAAAAGGACGTAAATTTTGTTTGGGTACGGCCTTGCATGACCGCGCAATTGTCAGTTAAAGTCGCACAGTGCCGAATCGCAAAATGTGGCCTGGACGTAAGACAGCAAAATCCTCCGCTGGTAAAGTAGTTAAAGAGTCGGATTAATCTTCTGGTCACGGTTGGGTTTACTTAGAGACAGGGGCAGTACTCTATAAAAGATTTACTAAAACTGGAGAGTGCAAAATCTTATGAAGCTGTGCATGGTAGCCACTCAGCTTCTAACTTCAGCTTGTTCAATTAAACTTTTACAAAAAAAAAAAATCTGGAAGCTGATTGGTTTCCTTGGAGAGCTGCACTCTCCAGTTTTAGTAAATCATCCCCAAAGTGTCTAAACTAGTAAAGCTTATATGAGATATTAGTGGTTGGGTTTACATGTACAAACGGTGCTTCGGTTCCTTAATTTGCAGTTCTGGGGTACATTTTCTTGTGTGATCTGCCTTTGTGAAAAGATCTGTATACCAAAAATCTGTTTTATCTGTCTGCAACAACCTTTCCCCATATTCCCTTTTTTTTTTTTTTAGATTATAACTTTAGGTTTGGGCTGATTAGAGTGCATCAGCCAATTGTTTGCTGACAGTCTGCCTGAGCCTCTTTTTTTGGCATTATTTGAGAAAAAGAGAAAAAAAATAGGTAAAAGAACACTGAGCTCCTAAACCACCTCACATGACATCACTCATGTACTCTGCAATGCAAAACCCCTATAGATACAATTAAAGTTTGCATATATCAGTTGGACCTATTGACCTTGAGTAAAACTTTGCTGCTGCTAGCTAGTTTTAGGCTGCAGCATTCTCTGTGGTATCTTCATTTTTTTTCAATTTAGAAACACTTTCTGCCATTACTAATAGGTAAGTGAAAAGAGTTACTATAACTTAACAGAACAATATGCAAAATTAAATATATATAACTATTTATATAGCATTCACAAAACAGTAAGTTATACAGTAGCTGCCTAAATACACTTGGGCCTTACAAAATGAGCTGCATAAACAATAAAATATATATTTTTTTACTGTTATATATTTCCCAAAAAAGGATGATTCTACCACAAGCATTGGATTGTTTAGGAAAAGTTAGCTGGTGGGTTCTCATCAGTCTCTTCTGTTCTCTCATCAAGAGAGTAATGGCAAACAGAAAATATTCATGAGCTTTGATCTTCTTGGCCTGCATGCAATCACCACAACATCATAAGCTAGATAGAAGACCTTTGCTTAAGTTACATTTGATTGGAGTTGAATATCTATGTTATTGATGCATAGCTATATCAAGATCATTTCATCAGTATACACATCTGTGGCAGCAGAAAAATGTTGCCCTGCCTAAATTGGTTGTAAACCTCTGACTAGTGTTGGGTGATCGGTTCGGACCGAGCAAAAGTTACTCCCGAAAATTTGCAGAGCCCCCATCCCAAAGCATCGCCTCCATGTTGAGGGCATGTGGCCGAGTATGGTTAAGGGGGGGGGGGGGGCGGCGCTCGCTTGTTCACCCCCCCCCCCCCCTTAACCATATTGGGGGGGATCTCCACACCATTTTTTTAACATGTTTGCATTGCCGGCAATGGTATTGTATTGCCAGCAATTTAAATGTCATTTTGATTTCTTTATATACAGTCAGGTCCATAAATATTGGGACATGGACAAAATTCTAACCTTTTTGGCTCTATACACCACCACAATGGATTTGAAATGAAACAAACAAGATGTGCTTTAACTGCAGACATTCAGCTTTAATTTGAGGGTATTTTTTATCCAAATCAGGTGAACGGTGTAGGAATTACAACAGTTTGTATATGTGCCTCCCACTTTTTAAGGGACCAAAAGTAATGTGACAATTGGCTGCTCAGCTGTTCCATGGCCAGGTGTGTGTTGTTCCCTCATTATCCCATTTACAAGGAGCAGATAAAAGGTCCAGAGTTCATTTCAAGTGTGCTATTTGCATTTGGAATCTGTTGCTGTTAACTCTCAATATGAGATCCAAAGAGCTGTCACTATCAGTGAAGCAAGCCATAATTAGGCTGAAAAAAACAAAACAAACCCATCAGAGAGATAGCAAAAACATTAGGTGTGGCCAAATCAACTGTTTGGAACATCCTTAAAAAGAAAGAACGCATCGGTGAGCTCAGCAACACCAAAAGACCCAGAAGACCACGGAAAACAACTGTGGTGGATGACCGAAGAATTCTTTCCCTGGAGAAAACACCCTTCACAACAGTTGGCCAGATCAAGAACACTATCCAGGAGGTAGGTGTATGTGTATCAAAGTCAACAATCAAGAGAAGACTTCACCAGAGTGAATACAGAGGGTTCACCACAAGATGTAAACCATTGGTGAGCCTCAAAAACAGGAAGGCCAGATTAGAGTTTGCCAAACAACATCTAACAAAGCCTTCACAGTTCTGGAAAAACATCCTATGGACAGATGAGTCCAAGATCAACTTGTACCAGAGTGATGGGAAGAGAAGAGTATGGAGAAGGAAAGGAACTGCTCATGATCCAAAGCATACCCCCTCATCAGTGAAGCATGGTGGTGGTAGTGTCATGGCGCGGGCATGTATGGCTGCCAATGGAACTGGTTCTCTTGTATTTATTGATGATGCGACTTCTGACAAAAGCAGCAGAATGAATTCTGAAGTGTTTCAGACAATATTATCTGCTCATATTCAGCCAAATGCTTCAGAACTCATTGGACGGCACTTCACAGTGCAGATGGACAATCACCCGAAGCATACTGCGAAAGCAACCAAAGAGTTTTTAAGGGAAAGAAGTGGAATGTTATGCAATGGCCAAGTCAATCACCTGACCTGAATGCGATTGAGCAAGCATTTCACTTGCTGAAGACAAAACTGAAGGGAAAATGCCCCAAGAACAAGCAGGAACTCAAGACAGTTGCAGTAGAGGCCTGGCAGAGCATCACCAGGGATGAGACCCAGTGTCTGATGATGTCTATGCGTTCCAGACTTCAGGCTGTAATTGACTGCAAAGGATTTGCAACCAAGTATTAAAAAGTGAAAGTCTGATTTATGATTGTTAATCTGTCCCATTTACTTTTGGTCCCTTAAAAAGTGGGAGGCACATATACAAACTGTTGTAATTCCTACACCGTTCACCTGATTTAGATGTAAATACCCTCAAATTAAAGCTTAAAGTCTGCAGTTAAAGCACATCTTGTTTGTTTCATTTCAAATCCATTGTGGTGGTGTATAGAGCCAAAAAGATTAGAACTGTGTCCATGTCCCAATATTTATGGACCTGACTGTATGTCAGTTTTGATGCAGCAGGTTCTATATATAGTACAGATGCGCCACTTTACAGGCAGACTAAGGGGACCCCCCAGGCAATATATTTAAAGGAATTTCTATTTTTATTGCTTTACTTTAAGCATCATTAAAATCACTGCTCCTTTACAAATGATATTTTTTAAAAAAAAAAAAAATGTTTGCATTTGTAGCAAGGTTACACATGCATAAAAGTTGACTTTTTGACATTTGGAAGGAACTCGGCTCCATCTAGTGGCCAAAATGACACATTGCAGCTGTTCTGTGATTTTCTGTGATTTCCTACATCATCCATAATTCTCTTGAAGTACCAGGGTGCACTGCTTCACCGCACAGCCTTCTGGGGGAAGCTTGATAAAGGAAGGGAGGAGCTAGGCTCACTCTCTTGGGAAAGACACAGTGAGACAAGCAGGAAGCCAGCGCTGTGGGCTGATGCTGCATGTTAGGCCGAAACTCCTGGGCCTGAAGTGACTAAGTTGCAGTGTTTCATCTCCAGCAGAGGATCCCTCCTGGAGGTCCCATCGATTTTTTGCAGAGACCAGAGTCATCCACCACCAATACCTAGCGCGGCTGGTGACAGAGGCCGGAGACTGAGACAGCAGCGGAGAGTTCCTGGGAGACAGTCCTGTTGGTGAGGGGGCACCTGCCCAAAAACTGACTCTATCTACCAAAGAAGTAACTTTAGTCAGGGTTAGCCTTAGAGTAGTAGAAGGCAATATACCGGGTGACCCAGTATATCTCCCCAGAAGATTCATAGATAAACATCTATATCCGCCTAAGAGCCATCCGAGGCCTACATCTCCCACAGAAGTTTTACCGCCAAACCTGCACAGACACCCCGCGGTGATTACTAACTGTTTGCTGCCATTCTCTCTATTGATCATCCATCCTCAATGTGGATTACAAATCGCGAGTGCACCTACGTTGCTAGCGAAGATATAGAGAAGGAACTGCGGAACCGCATGTGGGACTCAGATAGGTCTGTCTGTCTGGTACTGTGTCTAATTGAATGCTGAGCCTCATTTCCAAAAGTATAATAGTGATTCAGATGGTTGTCCTAAAGGCTCTGAGACATTTCCTGAAGTAATTAATGTGCCCTTGGGGAGTGATATCATAGTATATTTTACTGTATCGAAACTGTTTATTTGGTTTACAGTAAATAATTTTCCAGTTTAAAAGCAAGCTTGTGTGTGGTCACATTGTGTTACCCAGAAGGACTGCAGCTGGAGAGAGATAACAGGTCATTATTATTTATTGAAGTGTTATATTCCAATCTGTGTAGCCATTTGGTATTCCAGTCCTGTTCTGGGTCAGTTGTGCCTAGGGAGGGTTCGAGCCAATTCCGTGGGTTGTTAGGCGGGACGTAGACCCAATAATTTAATCAGCAGCTCCTACGGGGGTGGTGCTACACATTCATTTATAAATATCCCCCAGGGCATACCCTTTTTATTGCCAATAACTTGCATATAAGCCTTCAAAATGGGGACTTTTTTTCCAGTTCGGGCCCCATAGACTTTAATAGAGTTTGCAGCTCGGGTCTGAACTTTTTACATGTTCGGAGTTCTGGTGTGAACAGAACTGAGGGGTGTACGGCCCAACTGTACCTCTGACACTCTGAAACACAGTCACTTTTGACAAGTTTTCCTGACACGATTGGTAAAAAAAAGGTGACAGGGGAGGGAGCTCTAGCACACAGCATGTGTTTGGCAGCCTCAGCTCTGTTTCTGTGTGCTGTGTGAAGGGGGTGTGTCCCTTCCCCTCAATCAGCTCTCACATAGATCTGCAGAGGGTAACTTCAGCTCTCCACTCCTTGCTTCCTGAAACCTCAGAAAAGCTGTGTAAATTTTGTACTTTGATCAGCTGCAGATGAAAGAGGGCTGCAGCTAAACAGGTACAAATTGTGTAGGAGGATTTGTTTAATTACTGTGCATCATCTGAGTCTAGTCACTTTACTAGGTACTGTAAAAATAAGGGGTTATAATAACCACTTTAGTTCAGGGGATGTGAGTGCTTGTAAGTGTTTTACTTTGCCATCTCTGCCCGCTGTGGGCAGAGATAGCCTTACAAGGAAATTACCAACTAATACATGAAAAAGATAAAAAATGCTAATTTGTTTATAGTGTAAAATAGTTAAAAAACAACAAAATAGTAATGGAGGATGAGAAAATAGCTGGGTTTAGACCAACTTTTCGCTCTCAGCATGACCAAAGCTCAGGTTTTGCCTTTTCTATCTTGTTGAAAAGATTGTGTGCCTCTCATTCCAATCAGGTGGCCGGAGGATCCGAACCAGGAAGCAGGATGGCCGAACATGTAGGCCGTGTGAACGCTGAGCGGGCTGCACTGCGGGGGGCTTCATTCTAAGGTAAGTATTTCATAATGAGCTAGTATGCGATGCATACTAGCTCATTATGCCTTTGTCTTACAGGGTTCTTTTTTTTTTCTTTGGGTTTAAAACCTCTTTAAGCGCACCATTGGGTTCAAGCCTAAAAATATATTAACATAAAATGCTTACCTTCCCAGTTGGCTGAGAAAACAGAGAAATATGTATCACAGCAGATGTTCGTTCACTTTCATTTTTCCCATTCTTTTTTTTGTTCTTCAGTTTTGTCCTACGAGGGTCATGCATTGGGACCTATGTTCATTCCCCTTCGTTTTTCCTAATTTTATTTTTATTTTTTTCTCCTGCTTTAATACTCGCATTATAAGACACATGGGGAACTGATCACACCACCTAGCACTTGTAACAGATGGGGGTGGCTCCTGTTTTAGAAGTGTGGATTCAGTATTCCCCTAGGTTTTGAAGAAGCATGTTGTCAGTGTGAAATGCAGCAACCTTTTCATGGTCTGTGTCCTTGTCCTGGTGGCAGTTTTCTACACGTTTCAATCAATCTATTGGGCCGGCGGAGGTGTGCAACCAATTTCTTTCCCAAGTCACAGCAGACAGGCTTGAATATTATTCTTTCACAATGTGTGGTGTCCAGGATAAGTTCACAAAGGTTTTCAATCACTGATAGATAAAAATTGTAACATTAAAGTGCAGCAAGATCCAACAGTAGAGACATACCCAAAGGAAAGGACTCAGCAGATATTAATGCCAGGTATAATTTGCCATGGCTTGAGCACTGATTAATAATTTATGTCCATAGGGTACCGAGCAGAGAAACGCAATCCAGCCAGTTTGCCCAAATTAACATCAATATTTTTCAGAGTGTGCACTGCTCCTTGAATGAAACATGGTTTTAAAAACTGTATATGTCTGGTATTTAGTTAGACTCCTGATCATTAACCCAAAAAAGACACATCTCAATTGCAAATGTAAAAGAGATTTTTTTATTTTTTGTATCTGGAAATATGGTAATTCTGTGTAGCCCAAAAAAGTCATTAGCATGTGGCCACCCCTTTCCTTTGTTCTAGGACTGGGAGGTATAGACATTGCCAGAACCCATCTGCTGGTTTATATAGCACCTACAATATAAGTTTCCACCCAATTTGTCAGCCACTATTTAGCCAAACTCAGTCCAACAGCTGTTGCGTGAATATTAGGTTTATTTTCTAGCCATAGTCTATCTCAATTCCTGTGTCTGGTTTTCTGCTAACCAAATTCAGGTGTTATCTGACTTTGTTTGTATAGCACCCCCTTGTGTACATAGTGTGAATAGGTTAGGTAAATTTAGTTAAGCTTCACTGCAGCCGGTGGAGCCGGGCTTAATTGGTGTCATGTAAAGTTCAGCATGCAGGCCCTGAGGCTCCCCCTGGCTTCTGGAAGCTTCCCGAAAGTTATAGAATTTAGTTGGAGGAGGGATGGAGATAGAAACCTGAGGGACAGCTACTTCTAACCTTCAACCCCTGCAGAGATAATTTTCTGCTGATGTGGCAGTGCTGGGATCAGTATTGGAAGCACTTTACCAGTCTGTTGAAAGTAATTTCCCCTGGGAACACAGTCTAGAGCAATGTGCTAAGAGGGAAGTGTAGCCACATTGGTCCTCAAAGTTCCTCTACACTTTACACCCTTTTCACACTTTCTGTCATTACTAATATGTAAAAGAGTTACCATGACTTAACAGAACAAGATGCAAAATTATATAACTTTTTACATAGAATTAACAAAGCAGTAAGTTATTTAGTAGCTGCCTAAATACACTTAGACACTACACAATGGGCTGCATAAACAAATAAATATTTTAGTCATGTCAAACAGAAGTTAAAGAGTAATGTCAAACAAAAAATATTCATGAGCTTTGATTTTCTTGGCCTGTGTGTAATCGAAAGCTGGATAGAAGACCTTTGCTTTGGCATCCACATCAACCCTTTTTCCATCTGAAGTTACATTTGATTTGAATGCCATATCTATGTTATTGATGCAGAGCTACAGTATATCAAGATCATTCCATCAGTATACACATCGGTGGCAGCAGAAAAAAGTTACGCTGCCTAAAGTGGTTGTAAATCTCTGACATGAAATATGAACAAAGAATATCCTTCTATAGTGTGTACTTTTCTCAATCCAGAGCACTACGTATCATTTCTGTGTGCTGCCTCCTTCCTCTGGCATCTGACACTTCTGACAAGTTTTCTTGACACCAATTGGTGACAGGGGAGGGAGCTCCAGCACACAGCCTGTGTTTGGCAGCCTCAGCTCTGTCCCTTCCCCTTAATCAGCTCTCATTGAGCTCTAGAGAGTGTACCTTAAGCTCTCCACCCCTTGCTTCCTGAAACCTCAGAAATGCTACATAAATTCTGTACTTTGATCGGCTGTAGATGAGAGAGGCTGCAGCTAAACAGGCACAAATTATGTTGGAGGATTTATTTAATCTCTGTGTATCATGCTGTGAGTGCTTGTGTTTCACTTACAGCCTTGCCATCTCTGCCCGCTGTGGGCAGATGTAGCCTTAAAAGGAAATTAACAAATAATATATGAAAAAGATAAAAAAATATAGTTTGTTTATAGTGTAATTGACTTCTTGACAGTCATTAAAGCAGCCCATAGATGATTCATTATTTTTCATTCAACCAGCGGGTTGAATAAAACAAATGACTCTATTCCCTCATCCACACATTTGAGGTGGATGGGAGAATCTTCCCTCTGTGTCTTTGTATTCTGACAGTGGAGAGATTTCCTCGCCTTTAGAATACACTGATCAGCGTTGCCAGCTATAGCCAAAGGTGCTGATCGAGCGAAAAAAATCTGACAGGGTGGTTGTACAGAAGTTCATTGGTAGATCGACTTATGTACAACCAGTTTGCCCATACATGGATTGAAATTTAGCCGTCCCTGCTAAACTGGCCGAATTTTGATCCATGTAATGTTGGCTTAACTCAATATTTGAAATTTTATTGATCCACTGTAGAATATTTTTTTTCAGCACTGGATACATATGTTTTCTTTGATTGCTTTAAAAGGACAAATCTCTTCATTGACCTCCTATACAACTCTGTTGTACAGTATGTTAATTATTATTTCCTGTTCTCTGTCAATCGGACCATTGAGTGGGGTTTCCAAACTCCTTAGAATTGTTATTGTCCACATAAAAAGCTGTTTTACATCAAAGAACTGTGTGCAGATAACACCTACAGAACTCCTTGTAACCATCATCACCTAAGAGAGCCCAGTGTCTAAACTTGCGGCCTTATCCTACAAGAAACCCATTTTTTTTATTTTTATATAGGGACAAAAAAAATATAAAAATCTGGAAATACAAATATTGTTTAAAAAAACAGTGCGCAGAACCTTGGCCTCTTACTTAGGCCTGCCTGATTTTGTTTTTTTAATAAAGAGGATTTCCTAAATTTAATGGCAGCTATGGCAATAGGGGAAAAAAAATATGTGTTAGTTTGGTGCACACAACTTTACTGCCCAAGTATGTGTCCATGAGCTGCAAACAAAGGCAGCTTTGCCTGCATTAACAATAAATGTACGCTGCTAAAGCCCTGAAAATAATAATAAAGGCCATATTAAAACAATAAAATATACCTCCTCAAAATAAAAACCCTGATTTGGGAAATGCACACCTAATTGAATTAGGTTCTTCTTTAGAATAGGTCAGATGAGGCGCTAGCACTATTTCATTAAGCTGCATACAGAATAGTTTATTTAATGTCACATTTACATTTTTTTTTAGTATCCTTTATCTTAAAGTATAACTGAAGGCAAAATGTTTTTTTTTTTTTTTTTTTTAGTTTTGGATGAAGTGGAGAGAGATTACAACATCTGTCAGGGTTTTGTTTATGTCTTTGCCCCCATTAGGGAGATTCACCCTCTCTATTTGTCCTGTTTACCATTATCATTAACCACTTAAGCCCCGGAGGATTTTCCTGCTCAAAGTCCAGGGCCTATTTTTTTCCCGATTCGGCATTTAACAGTGTGATTTTAACAGACGATTGCACAGTCGTGCGGCGCTGTACCCAACTGAAATTGACGTCCGTTTTTTTCCCACAAACAGAGCTTTATTTTGGTGGTATTTGATCACCTGTGCGATTTTTACTTTTTGCGCTATAAACAAAAAAAGAGCGACAATTTTGAAAAAATAACAATATTTTTCAAATTTTTTTATACGAAATTCCCCCCCAAAAAAAGTAAAAATCAAAATTTTTTAACACTTTGGTCCAATTTGTTTTCTGCTGCATATGTTTGGTAAATAAAATCGCAAAAAGCGTATTTTGATTGGTTTGCGCAAAAGTTATTGCGTCTACTAACTACAGGAAAGATTTATGTCATTGTTATTGGTTTTTTTTTTTACTAGTAATGGTGGCGATCTACGATTTTTGTTTGCGGGACTGCGACATTGCGGCGGACAGATCAGACCATTGACTGACATTTTTGACACTTTTGGGGGTACCAGTGACATTACTACAGTAATCAGTGCTGTAAATATGCATAATTGGTGATCAGTAATGTATCCCTAGGGGCGTGATTCTAACTGTGGGGGGGCATGGCTTGTGATGTAACCACAGAGACATACGATCCTACATAGCAGGATCGTATGATCTCTGCAGTTACATCAGGGAGAATGACAGGCGGCTTTGTTTACGTTAGCCGTCTGCCTTTCTCCCTCTCCAGCGGACATCGGAGCCGCCGGTCACTCGCGCGGGGATGTTAGTGAATGAGCGGGGGCAGGAGCGCACCTCCGGCGGCAGGCGCTCACCCCCTAGAGGCTCGTAGGCGAGCGACGTAGCCCTACGTCGGTTTGCCTGTACGGGGCTGACTGCTGCAGTAAATAGTTGTGCGGCGGTCGGCAAGCGGTTAAAAGTAAAAGAAAATCCCAAATTTTGGGTTGTCCATAGAAAAGTAATAGAGGGGAAATCTTCCAATGGGGACACTAGTTCTGGTGACCTGGGAGTCCCCAAGTAATTCCCTTAATTTGCAGGGACTTACTCTCACTTCCTGTTTGGCTATGGGACAAAAGTGAAGGGAAATCTCCGCAATGGGACACAGATGACGAAAAATAATCTGACAGAGGTTATAACCCTCCTTTACTACTATTCAAAATTGAAAAAAAAACATTTTTTGCCTATAGTTCTACTTTAAGGTTTATGTGTGTCTTTGAGGTTCTTGTGTTTAGCAGAGTAAATAAGTATTATGTTATGAGAACAAGGACTTTGGCATATGTGTATATTATAGTGCAAGCAGTTTCAGACTCTTCATAAGCATGTCCCTTAAAGCCACGCTCAAAATTCCATGCATTGAAGCCACATTGTTCTGAATATTCAGCTGAATGCAGCCAGAAGGTAGTCATGCCTGTTTTGTGCCACGTAAAGTTGGGAAGGATAATCACTTTGTGCATTTCTAATACAAAAAAACCCCGTTAGCTCATTATCTGTGTATTTAAATTAAAAAAAAAACACATCACATGTTTTCGTAGCCGATATGCGGACAGAATTTGCTTGTACACATAAAGTACGTCTTTTGTTACAGCCTGTGAAATATGGAACTCCAGATCAAATTTCATTAATTACCACCAGGCTACTCAGTTTTAGTTGACACATTTAATTTACTGAACTGTTTACCTGAATGTAAAAACAGCAGTTGGGTTACTCGTGAGCTTGTCATAGTCAATAATATCACTGAGGCAGAGGAAGACTGGGCAGTGACACATGGAACAGCTGTTACATCTTGCTGTTTCAGGATATATAATTTAAACTGTAGATATCAGCTGCTAGTAATAAAATAGTATACTCCAAACATCAGGAAATTACATGTACTGTAAATACTGTATATCTACACATATGTCTTTAGCAGTCTTGAAGGAGTTTCATTTCTTAAGTTTATTTGACTCTATGGAAAATATGGCGGGATGGCTGAGACCTCCCCGTTGCAGTAGTCAGAGTGTGACATTGCGGTGAGGATGCATACTTAGCACCAGGAATTCTAAATGAGAATTATCGGAAATGCCAAATTCAAAATCCTCAAAAATATTTGCAAAACTGGGGAAAAATGTAGACTCCATCCTGAAGCCACTGGGCTGTTAAAATTTGTTGGCAAACAAGAAGTAGTTAAATCAGTGGATATAATGTGACAGCTTGAACATCTTGGCTTGAACATATACCACATTGAGAGCAGTCTGTAGAATTTCTTCTGTTCATTGAAGGACACAGCGGAGATCTTTATGTCTTGACTGTTGGGTTACAGTGCCACCTTCAGTAGTGGGGACACTAGACACATAAAATACTGTATAAGCACAGCCCTGCTGGTGGCCAAATCTCCCATCTGCTAGAGGAAGCTGTTTTTTACCTGTCTTTTGTTGAGTTGCCGTTTGTTGACCCATTGCCCATTGTTCTGACCTCTTCTGTTGTCTGGATCATGTTCTGGATCATTTTTCAGTCACTTCCTGATGTAATGTCTCCTAATCATAGCCTTTCTCCATTCACGCCTTGGTGGGACGATCCTAAGGACAGCAATCTGGCACCAGCATGCAGCAAAACACATCAGGAGCTCTGGTAAAAACATTCTGGTGCTAAGACTCTCGGGGGAGCCTGCTTAAGGCCTAAGTTCCCTGCTGGGAATATTAGTTCCCTTTGTTTTACAGGGTATATGTTTTCAATTTTCTTTGTCTTCAATCAACAGTTGACTGGGTGACAAGCTGGAATTTTTAGATCCTTGTAACCCCCTCAACGCAACCAATGATGAATGCCACATGTGGGTTTGACAGCCCTGTCAGAGTTTTAGGCAGCCTGTTATATTATGGGTGCACATGTGACTGAGTGACCTGTTGCTCTGTCACAGTGTCCTCTCAGGCAGACAGCGCCCCACTCCAGCAGGAGATGACCCATCATTGTACTAGGTACCCTCCATCATATGTATATGGTCATATACTTGTGTCTGCTGTTTACAGGACCACCCTGGATCTCATAACAGTCACTAGGGCTCTTTCCTCTCCTTCGTGCAATGCTCTGCCTTTGTTTTTCCTCATGGTGCAGGCGCTGTTTCTTTATACCAATGAGGTAAAGGCTCTAGTGGCCATGTGGGAGTGATTGAATAAAACATGTCCTTTTATATGTGGCTAAGTGGAGAGCTGAAGGGAGAAGGCCAGAGACGCATGAGGCATCTTAAAGACAAAGTACCTGGGAAATCTGCAGAGATCTTCGGCCCATATTCTAATTCACAAGGTAGTGTCCATCCTGGAAAGGTTTGCTGATGGTAGCACGGAGCATGTAAAGTTACCAATTAAAGGGGACACAAGCCTTATATGGCCTGCTATTTTAATGTAGGACATATGCATCAGGTGAGAGCGCATCTGGTGGAAAGGAAGCTCTAAGATTGGGAGGAATGGTAGTGTGCACTGATTTTGTGTGAAAGTAAAAAAGAAGCACAGCAAGTTTATTTTAAAATATTTGTTAGATTTGGGACACAAAAAAAAAGGATAGTGGCATATTTTAATCGGTATAATGTGTATGTGTTAAGCACTACGCTGTTTGATTGTGACCAGTTGTTGCTTTATGTACTAATTTATGACTAACTAAGCTGCCTCTAGCAGATAGGGGGTTTGGCTATATAATGGAAATTCTATAGGCAACTCCTATCCTAATGTTGATCAGTGGTTCCAAATGAATACGAACTACTGCCACAGAAAGCAGAAGAAAAAAGATATACTCAACATCTTTCCAAATAACTTTTAATTTTTTCAATAACCATGCTTAGATAGGTATCACAATACTATTACAATTGTAGGCAGTACATGGGCTACTTTCTTATCAGGGTCTAAAGAATGTGAAATACGTAATAGAATAGGATGATTGTGCACAAAGCATTATTAGTGCCATGTGCAGACTATGAGTGCAGTGTGTAAAACATAGAGAAAGCATATAAAATAGAGTACAGTTTTATACAGAATTTACAATTTCTTTCACAACTACCAGCAGGGGTCACCCCATGGCTGTGCTTTTTGTCTTCTGTGCCTAGTGTCCTACTCCTGAAAATGGTGACCCCATGGTCAACATCTAAAGATTTTAACTATATTCTTCAATGAATTCAAGGAAAATAATCTTATGGTACAAAAAATCATTTTTTTTCTGTTGTTTAAAATCTTATGGTAACCAGGTAAGATTGTATACTTGTACAGTCATCTATGATCCAGAGTGTGGTGGTGAAATTGTATTTGCTTTATACTACAGAGTTTGGATGACTCTTGCTTGTACTTTTTATAATAAGGTATAGTCAGGGCTGGTGCAAGGATTTTTGACACCCAAGGCGAAACCTCATTTTGCTCCCCCTTAACTCTGCCCCTGACTCCACCCCCTTTGCGCTGCCCATGCATACCTCCCAACTTTTGAACTTTAGAATGAGGGACACTTCAGCATAGAGTGCCTCAGCAAAAAGTGAGTGTGGCCAAACATGATCATGGGAGGATCCATGGTTAAACAAAACCTTCCTTGTACCTGTAAAATATGCTTTGATTGCTGTGCCACAAGCTGGAATCTCAGGGATATATATACACCTCAACATAATAATTTAGAAAAAGGTTCCAATACATCTGGTTTTATATAAACTTAAAATAGACAGAGTGCTTAGAATAGAGGATTATGAAGAACCTGGGGAACCCAGGATGGTGCCAGAGAATAAAAACAGCAGTACAAACCAACTCTTAGTAAGAGAGAGAGAATAATCACTTTGGTATAAGGAAGAAAGGAAGGGGATCACTATGGTACATGGAAGGAAGGAAGGATCATTAAGGTACATGGAAGAAAGGAAGGAGGATTTACTATGGCACATGGAAGGCAGGAAGAAAGGATCACTATGGCATATGGAAGGCAGGATGGATTACTATGGTACACGGAAGGCAGGAAGCATCACTATGACACCTGAAAGGCAGGAAGGATCACTATGGCACATGGAAGGCAGGAAAGATCACTTTGGCACATGGAAGGCAGGAAGGATCACTATGGCATATGGAAGGAAGGAAGAATCAATATGGTACATGGAAGGCAAGAAGACTATGGCACATTGAAGGCAGGAAGGTTATGGCACATTTAAGGAAGAGAGAGAGGGGAGAGTTAATTCACCTGAGGCCGCATTGTCTTCAGAGGCTCAGGGAGACATCAGTAAAGGAGCACTGGCTGCTTTGAAATTTCCCACCCACACCCCCTTCCCAGGCACAGACTGGCTGCATGCGGGGGTTGTGGGCAGGCACATGGAGGACATGGGGAGGAGGTGGGGCAGACCTAGCCTATCTCCTTCTCCCTCCTCTCATGGGATATACAGCGGGCGGGGATGTGCATCGGGTGTGGGATGTACAGAGGGGGGGGGGGGTATTAACAGCTGGCAGGGGATGTGCAGTGGGCGAGACGGCTGATGGGTGAGTGGACGGTGGAGGTGGGGGGACTGTGTTGCTTGGTACTGGCCAAGGCTCAGCATGGTGCGCACCGGACAGGGGGAGTAGTAGAGTCCAGTGCCGAAGCATGCCGGTGCCCCCGACTGATGTGCACTCTAGGCTGGCTCCCACCTTGCCAATAGGTAGCACCGGCCCTGCCTCCCCATCTGACATCGGTGTGTCCTCCCCATCTGACATCAGTGTGTCCCCCCATTCAACATCTGTGTGTCCTCCCCATCTGACATCAGTGTCCTCCCCATCCGACATCAGTGTCCTCCCCATCCAACATCAGTGTCTTCCACATCCAACATCAGTGTGTCCCCCCATCTGACATCAATCTCCTCCCATCCAACATCAGTCTCCTCCCCATCTCACATAATTTTCCTCCCTATCTGACATCAGTGTTTCCCCCCATCTGACATCAGTGTCCTCCCTATCCGACATCAGTGTCCTCCCTATCCGACATCAGTGTATCCCCCCCATCTGACATCAGTGTCCTCCCTATCTGACATCAATGTGTGCCCCATCCGACATCAGTGTCCTCCCCATCTGACATCAGTGTCCTCTCCATCTGACATCAGTATCCTCCCCATATGACATCAGTGTCCCCCCCATCCGACATCAGTGTCCTCCATATCCTACATCAGTGTCCTCCATATCCTACATCAGTGTCCTCCCTATCTGACATCAGTGTGTCTCCCCCATCCGACATCAGTGTCCTCCCCATCATTGTCCTCCCCATCCGACGTCAGTATCCTCCCCATCTAACGTCTGTGTCCTCGCCGTCTGATATCAGTGTCCGCCCCATCCAACATCAGTGTCCTCCCCATCCAACATCAGTGTCCTCGCCATCTGATATCAGTATTCCCCCCATCCGACATCAGTGTCCTCCCCATCCGACATGAGTGTCCTCCCCATCTGACATCAGTGTGTCCCTCCATCAGACATCAGTGTCCTCCCCATCCGACATCATTTTCCCCCCCATCCGACATCAGTGTCCTCCTCATTCGACATCAATGTCCGTAGCAGTATGTAGAGGAGAGGAGTAAGGGGGTCAGACATGGGGCAGAGTGCAAGGAGGAATCTTCACTCCTGCCTGTGATTATATACCAATGAAGCACAGGTCCCTCCCAGTTTGTCCCATAAAAGCAAAAAAAGGGGCAGTCTAAAGGTAGGAAAATAAATAGGTACAAGAGCGGGACCTATCTATGCAGATCTGATTGGTAGAGGTTGAGGAAAATCGTAGTCTCACTTGCACACAGCAGCGTCTTCGTTTCTGAACCCTGTAAGTTAAGTGCCTGACAGGAGAAGGGAGATAGTGTGGTGACGTCACAAGATGCAGGAGGAAGAACCACCTCCCGGCTGAGGATGTGAGATTGCTGTTGCAATCAGCTGATTGGTTGATGTGATCAGAGTGGAGGATACAATGTATCGAATGACAGGCACTGGACTCTATTCCTTAAAGGTTCTATTCCTTAAATCTGATGTCAGAGGACTGGGACCTCAGAGGCACCACCATGACAGAGAAGACCTGTAGGGGCTGGGGGAGGGTGACACCAGTTTGGCTTCCTGACCTCTGTCTGGGTTCTTCTACCAGACAAGTAAAGCAGACCTGTGTACTGATCCCTCTATGTAATCTTCTGGGGGGATGTGTATCGGATTATTATTCATCGTGAGCCCTCATGGGGCCCGGCCTCGATGATCGGTACTCCCCCCTCCAGCAGAAAACCCCACCCCATGGTCTCCTGGAAGTATCTCCGGCAGATCGGAAGGTCCTGCCGGGGTCCGCACAATGTGGTGTCTATATTTAAGAAGGGATCAAAGTCTTTACCTGGTAAGTACAGATTGATGAGCTGAACATCCATAGTTGGGAAGACACTTGAGAATTTATTAAAAGACCACATAGAAGAATTTTTGCTAGAAAATAATATTTTAAGCAATAGTCAGCAATGAATTCACGAAAGGCTGACGTCGCCAAACAAACCTAATATTGCAAAAGCATTTGACACAGTTCCCCACACACACCAAATGTGTAAGTTAAAGTGGAATTATACTGTATCTGAGCACCACAAACTAAAAACACAATTTAATTCATGTTTTAATATACAAAGCAAACTCACCCCTTTCATCCATGTTCTCTTGCTTTATTTTGCTGAGAAATCACTTTAAAAAAACACCCCTAGCATTTCTAGCTGTGGCCATTTTGAGTAAGGGCAGATGAATCATGTAGTATTTACTTCCTAGAATTCACCTGCGCTTATCTCAGGCTTAGCCCCTCCTCACCTCCTGAAGGCTTCCAGAATGTATGATATCATTTGCCTAGGCCTGGAAACCAGGATGTACAATAACTGAAGAAATGTAAAAAAAAAAAAAAAGTTTAAAACAAGTAAATATGGTATACCTTCCTATCTATTTACTAATTCTAGCAGCATAAGGAATGTTGATTGAGCGAGTGAAGTTCTGCTTTAAAGTCTACAGGCTTATGGAGTTCTCATGCAGACAGGTAAAATGGATGTAGCAGGCAAAGGTATCTTCTTATATTGTATTTTAAACCATGGGGTTTGTAGTATTGCCAAAGTTTTTATTCCCTCACTGTACTCCCTGCAAGTTCTCAGAGAGTTATTTCACTTTCTGTCTGAATCAGCCTTATTTTAAAGAGGGAGAGAGCAGAGGGCACCTATTGGCCATCATACAAAGTCACAAAAGCCATCAACCTACATAAGTAAACTGTCTGATGGCATGAGGCATACAGTGTCTACCTCCCTTTTAGAAATTTCTACATAGATTTTTATGGCAGTAAAGTCTCCTATGTGGATGATGGCTTAAGTAATTTTTTTGGATTCTATTACCCTCTCTGTCTGAAGAGGACCGACTTATTATTTTGAAAGCCCCCTATAAACTTAAAAGATCTGCAGCAGACTTTATCAGCCACCTGTGCCAAACTGATGACGCAGAAATATATAAAACCTTTGGGGAGGTTCTGCTCTCAGTCAGGGCCAGATTAACGTAGGGGCTATTGGAGCTGCAGCTCCAGGCCCCTACCTTTATATAGGCCCCAGGTTGGCCATATTCCCTGTTACCGCTCTTCTGTCACTTGTAAACACAGAAGTCTGGCTTCTATGCTCGCTTCCCCAGGCAGCTCCCTCAGAACCTCCCCACACAGCACGAAGGCCGGACAAGGAGGGACAGTTGCCGATGCACGGATGTGTTTATGGGCTTCAGAGACAGCATGCCATGTTGAATTAGGCATGCATGGCTGCACCCTTCCCACTCTGGGTGCATGCCAAGGCACGGCCCTTAAGGCCCATCAAAATCCTCAGCACCAAGCCCATGATGCTCTTAATCCGGCCCTGCTCTCAGTGCTCTGAACAGTTTTCAATACAGACTTTGACGAGGGAACATTACCACAATCCATGAATGAGGCTCCTATAATTGTAATTTTAAAACAAGGAAGGGACCCCCTGTTGCCCGACACATAGCGGCCTATTTCTCTATCAACTTCCGAGCTTAAGCTCCTAGATAAATTATTAGCAACCAGACTATCTACTATCATTAATACTTTAGTAAACCCTGATCAATTGGTGTTCATATCCTTTTTTTTTACGTGGTCAAGGCCTTCCATTGTATAGAATAGATGTACAGTATCTGTGAAAAATACTATCAAAGTTTGGCTTTGGCCTGTGTTTCTTCAGATGGCCCCAATTATTGTACTCTGCTCCTGTAGCTAGAATTCAGGTCAATGGCTGCATGTCAGACCCATTCCCTCTTTTTAGAGGGACAAAACAAGGGTGCCCACGTACTGTTTGCATTGGCCTTAGAGTGACTAGCTGCTATTAGACAGTCACCAGACGTAATAGGTTTTCGTTAGCACATAACGCAGATGATGCTTTTTATGTCCCTGATAACCGACTATAGCTATTTTTCTGGTTTTACTACAAACTGGAAAAAATCTGTGCTTTACTTATTAGACCCCATTTTAGAACAATTACTGATGGAGGAAAACCAGAATGTTTTGGTACAAATACTTAAATACTTGGGCATACAGATTTTACCAAACCTGGCAAACTATATCCCATTAAATGTAGAGCCTCTTTTACTGAAGTTCAAAAAAACTTGTGTAGCACTGCCCCCTTGAGGACTGCTGGATAACACACCTTCGGGTCCCCCTGGGTTACAGTTAGCAACATAAGCATTCACAGATTAACACTTTACTTCTTTGGCTCAGTCAATGATCAGTCCAGGGGTATGTAGTTGTTTTTGGTGTTTTATTTTAAATATAAATTTTCATTCTCCACAGCACATGTACAGTCATGACTTCCCATACTGTTCAGGAAAATTGTCCAGCTGTCATGAATTGCACGGTCAACGATTTTCTTCACAGTACATGCACAGACATGACCCCCGACACACTGATCCCTGTGTCCCGGGTCACTACTTTCCCCGTCCACACTTGCACCAATTACTGTAAAGCAGACACAGTCTTTTTGTACAATGCAGTGCATCTCCTCCTTATCAACTCTCCTGCATTTTACTTGAGCATAGATTCTGTTTCTTGTGTAATTGTCCATTTGTTGCCCATGGCAACCATCGTTACTAACTTGACTTGTCAGCACACTTTCACTGATCACTGTAAGGCAGACATTATCCTCTTCATTGACACTCCAGTACATTACTTGGGAAAACATGGCATTACTTGGCAGGATTTCTCGGCCGTTGCCTCTAGCAACCGTTGCGGTAACCCAGGAGTGCATCCCGGACAACGCCCCCAAATGTAGCACTGCCCTTGTGAGGACTGCTGGGTAACACACCTTCAGGCCCCCCTGGGTTACCGTTAGCAACATTAGCATTCACAGATTAACACTTTACTTCTTTGGCTCAGTCAATGATCAGTTTAGGGGTATGTGGTTGTTTTTGGCGTTTTATTTTAAATAGGGAATGGAGAAGGGAATAGTGGGATACTTCAAATTGAACTATTCACAATGGATGAGGACTCCTATCTGAAGATACAGCCAGGCTGCAGATGCACCTTGCCACTAGATGAATTTAGCTCAAGTCTCTGTTCAAATGACTTAGTTTGGTAGATTATTTTTGGGATACCTGCCTAGTATCCCCTTTCACTCCACAGACTGACACCCATCCTCTGACTATCCTACAACGGGGTGGCCCCCCTCAGGTCAGGCCCTTAGACATGATCTCCTGTACTCATGATACTGTTTTTCGAGTCTCCAGTGTCTCTACCACTCCAGTCAGTTCTCCTGGACCACTACACTAAACACTATCTAGATTCAATGACACACTGAGCACACTGAGCAGACCTAACTCAGAGATCCTGCTCTCTGGTAGGTAGAAAGCAAAATAGATTTCCCTGCTGCTCCTTTGATAGACAGACAGAGCCAAAAACTATACTCTCTCAGAAGCACCTAACTAGGAGGGTGCTACGCTTGCAAAACTTGATGCAAACTATCCTAGCTCCATGATTTGGATACCACAACAAGTATTTACCAAATGAAATTCCCTCTTCAGGGGTTTTATCTGGAAACAGAAACGACCCAGAATTAGACTGAAGACCTTACAACCACCAAAGGACGGGGCAGTCTGGCAATTTCAATTGCAAAATTATATTTTATTGTGGCCCAACTTTAGCACCTTAGGGGGGGGGGTGGGGCATTTTAAATATGTGGGACCCTACTCAACGATTGAGTTCCAACTTTCTCCTACAGTATCCTGTTGGAAGCTAGGCAACTCAACTCATAGCATCAATTTCACAATTTTCTTTTCCTGATTTAGCCAGATTAGTGGGGTTTGATACTTGGACAAGCTGGCAATCTTTTAATTCACCAATTATATCATAACAATGTCCTTTCATTCTTCCAAACTCTATCCAAGCAAAATCACCTGCCTAAACACACTTTTTTTTAAAATGTAACTAACTCTGCCATACCCTATAGATGCAATTCTGTACTACTCCCTTACTCCAAAATTAATCTCAAATATTAACAATGATAGCATCTGCACAATTAACCAAGGGACTCATAGGTGTTCTCTATTCTGTTCTTATGACTATCTATAGTGCTAAGGTCCAGCTGCAGTGTAGAGAGGAACGGGGACAAGACCTAGGTCTCATAGATGACAATCAATCAATCAATGGTCAGAAGCCTTGAAAGCCATCTCTGTGGTCTCCTTACCCCCCCCCCCCCTCAAAAACATATCCAACTGTTCATAGTGCATTGCACTTATCACACCCCACAGAAGCTGTATTCTTGGGGAAAAGCAGCATCTCCCAACTGTTTCAGATGTCTGAGTGACACTGACACCTTAGTTCACATGCTTTGGAGGTGACCTAAATTATTCCAGTATTGGACCTCCATAATTCAAGCAGTTAATGACCTCAATATCTCCAAAGCTCAAATTATTGATTACACATTTGCTCTTTCTGGCACGCAAACTAGTGGCCCAAAGATGGCTTTCATCTCCCCCTCCATCATTCCACAGAAGGGGTCTAAACAAATTCTATACATTGTGGTCTCCTTGGTTAGACTCTGGTGATTCCTCCATTGGTTTTACTGCTCGTCATTCCTTTTCCAATTTTAATTTGCTGTAATTTATTATACCAAGCTATCATGCACATTTTGTAAGTTTAATTTTTTTTTTTTTTTACAGTATGTTGTTACACACTACATGCTTTAATGTCTGTTAAATTTTTGTGATTGTGATGTGTACTCTAAAGATTAAGTATTGTCTTATTGTGGTTTGTACCTGGAATGCACTATAACATTCTTTCCTTACTTTTTTTGTATTTTGAAAACCAAACAAATTAATAAAAAATGTATTTAAAAGTCTACAGGCTTAGAAAACAGTTTGTAAATGGATAACAAAGCTGACTAAAAGACTGTTTTCATAGAGTAAGGATTAATACTCTGAATGGTCTAACATTGTTGGTGGTGTACCCCAGGTTTCAGTGTTGGGGCCCTTACTTTCTAACCTTATATTATCAAGTTTGGGATAAAAAGTATGATTTCAATGTTTGTAGATGACACCAAGGTAGGCAGTGGAATAACATCCTTACAGGATGTCTCCAACCTACAAGCTGACTTCAATGCACTATTTTTTCAGCAACTATGTGGCAAATGGGGTTTAATGTTGATAAATGTAAAGTTACGCACTTCAGAGCCTAAAAACATGTATGCATCATACATTCTAGGTGGAGAATAGTTAGAGGAGTCAATGGGTAAGTAGGATCTGGGTGTTCTGGTAGATTATAGACCTGTTGTTACCATGCAATGCCAAGCTGTAGTTTATAAAGCTAGAAAAATACTGTGATGGGAGTCACTTTGGGCGCAGGGTGACCAGGGAACTGGGGGGTACTGAGGGTAATGGTTTGAATTGCTCCAAATGGGACAGTTATATTCGGAAATTATGTCTTTCTTGAAATATGAAGATTTTATTTCCTGTACATTGTGAGGTCTCTGACCAGAATGTACAACTCCTAATATGGGCATTCCAGGAAGTTTAATGTGGAGACTGAGGGCCTAATTCAGTATAAGTTTGGAGTAGAGCTGCTCACTTCTCCAGAAATAACTCCAGCCTAAACTCATTGCATCCTAATTAGGTAAGTGGCTGGAGTTAAACCATCAACTAGATGCTTTAATGAATTCGGAGTTGGAGTTAACTTAGACTGAATTCGGGTTTGGAGTTAACTTAGGCTGAATTTGAGTTTGGAGTTAGCCAAATTCCCTTTGTGTTTTTCATAAAAGGAAATTTGTCTATTCTGAATCACTATAACACAGCAATGTCATTTATTATGGTTTATTTTAATTTTAAGGTATAGTTATGTATCTTATGTGTTTTAACCTTTAGATTTTCTAATAGCAGACTACACAGCTGTCTAATTAGCAGTCTTCATTCTTTATTCATCTGAAACTTTCAGGCATATCTGATTGTATTCAGCACTTTGGTGTAGTGGGCTAAGCTCACAGCCAAAGATTGCCAGGTCATGAGTTCAAGGCCCAACCATGATAACACCCTGTGTGCCATAATTTTTTTTGGCCACATAGTAATACATTGGCTACATCACCTAAAATTGCATGTCAATGGCCTTGTATATTCAAGAAGCAAACATGCATATGTGCAGGGTGCAATTATGCATTTGCCAAGTTTCAGTATTTATTTATAGCTGTCTAAAATTTAAGAAGGTGATGGCACACTTGGGATTTGAACTCATGCTCTCAGTGTTTATAGCCAGGAACACTAACCACTAAACCATTGAGCTGAGCATGATTACCCCTGGAATATTTATTCCCATGTTTCAATAGTTAACCACTTCCTTACAGGGCAGTTACACCCCTTCCTGCCCAGGCCAATTTTCAGCTTTTTATACTGTTGCATTTTGAATGACAATTGTGCGGTCATGCAACCCTGTACCTAACACAAATGTATGACAGTATTTTCATAAAAAATAGTGCTTTCTTTTGGTGGTATTTGATCACTGCAAGGTTTTTTATCTATTGGCAAAAAGAAGACCTAAATGTTTGACCCCTAAAATAATGTGTTTTTGTTTATGTAATAAAATTTGGTAAATCAATATGTTTTTTGTTGCACTGACGAGCATTGATGAGGCTGCGCTGGCAGGCACTGATGAGACACTAATATGCAGCACTGATAGATAGATAGGTGGCACTGATATGCAGCATTGATGGGCATTGATAGGTGGCACTGATGGGCAATGATTGGCACTGGTGGGCAGCACTGAAAGATGGTAATGATGGGCAGCACTGATGAGGAGGGCACTAACAGGTTCCCTGAGCACTGATTGGCATCAATGGTGGCATGGGTGGGCATCCCTGGTGGCTCTAGTGGCATCCCCCAAGGGTCTGCACTGGTAATCAATGCTCTGATTACAAGCACAGACCCCCCCCCCCCCACACACACACACACACACACTTACTTTGCATATGAATGCCATTTCTTCACAGCTGAAAGTGGCCCTCACCATGATTAGCCAGTTGATAGTGACCACTTGCTGGAATGTGTGCAAGCCAATTTGGTGTCATTTCTGGTCCAGGGCGAACGCCAATGTGCCATTTGCAATTTATTGTAAAGAGATTTTGCTTTATTTTAAAAATGGCGCACACAGACAACTAAAATGTATTGAAAATGTTTTACCTAGGCCAGTGACGGTAACCCTTAACCCCCCCCCCCAAGATGTTTTTGCCCTACATTTCCGAAAATGCTCATGTACTCTGCAGTGTAGGTGAGCATCATGGGAAATGTTACAAAACACCTGTGTTGCCAAGGTTCATCATCACTTACCTAAGCCAACTAAAAAGGTGAGTGAGCGCTGTAGCAATCTTTTATTTAGTAATCATTTTTAGTGATTTTTTTATTAAATGTTTTGGTTACATTCATCCACAGCGACTGAATGGAAATTTTGTATTATTCCTTAATTTATATATTTTTAGCTAAATATATACATGAACACTTTAATTTTTTCTTACAATTTAGCCCCCACACACACACACCTCCCCCCCCCCCCCCACACACACACACACACACACACCTCCCCCCCCCCCCCCCCACACACACACACACACACACACACACACCTCTCCCCCACACACACACACACCTCCCCCCCCACACACACACACACACCTCCCCCCCCCCCCACACACACACACACACACACCTCCCCCCCCCCCCACACACACACACACACACCTCCCCCCCCCCCACACACACACACACACACACACACACACACCCCTCCCCCCCCCCCCCACACACACACACACACACACACCTCCCCCCCCCCCACACACACACACACCTCCCCCCCCCCCACACACACACACACACCTCCACACACACACACACACACACACACACACCTCCCCCCCCCCACACACACACACACACACACCTCCCCCCCCCCCACACACACACACACACACACACACACACACACCTCCCCCCCCCCACACACACACACACACACACCTCCCCCCCCCACACACACACACCCTCCCCCCCCCCCACACACACACACACCTCCCCCCCCCCCCACACACACACACACCTCCCCCCCCCCCCCACACACACACACACACACACACACACACACCTCCCCCCCCCCCCCCCCCCACACACACACACCTCCCCCCCCCCCCACACACACACACACCTCCCCCCCCCCCCCACACACACACACACCTCCCCCCCCCCCCCCACACACACACACACCTCCCCCCCCCCCCCCCACACACACACACACACACACACACACACCTCCCCCCCCCCACACACACACACACACACACACACCTCCCCCCCCCACACACACACACCTCTCCCCCCACACACACACACACACACCTCTCCCCCCACACACACACACACACACACACACACACACACACACACACACACACACACTTCGCTGGAGTAAATGGAGAAACCCTACCCATGTTCATACTGTACTGCCATTGCACACACACAAAAAGTACAAGAAATGGATTACATTCAATAGACAAAAGATATCTGAATTACATCTAGACAAATATGAAGAAAATAAAAAAACAGGAGCTGTGTACAAATGAATAAGCTTTATTGAACATGTATAAAACATCAGTAATCACTTAAGCAAGCATGTGAAATGTGCAATGCCCCCCCCCCCCCCAAAAACCCCCAAATCAAGTAATTTTTATTCAAATTACAGTGCAAAGATACAACATATGATGGATAGATAGAGCTTACAATATCCAAAAGTCAAGCAAAATAAGTTGTAGACACCTTAGTATTAAGCATAAAACATACCCAACATACTTTTATGTTAATTGTTTGCATGAGCCTGCCTTTTCATTTAAATACCATCAAATCAGTAGAACATACAGCTACACAGAGGCATGAAAATAAAAAAAAAAACATGTATAGAGTACATAAAGACACACTTTGCAAAAACTATACCAAACAGTTAGAGCATGAAAAGTATTCATCCAACAGAATACACTTACTGCAATATGGATCTTTAGGCATGCCAGCAAACCCCCCCACCCCCAAAAGCAAATTCGGACATAAAGACCTGTGGCCCTTCCACAGGCCAAATGATATGATCTCATACATCCCTTTATATAACCTTGGTTAAACTACACCCACCCAGTATAGGAAACGCCCAGCAAAGTAATTAATTGGGTCTGTCGGTTCCTAAACCAAAATCACCAGTTCACTAATGAATGAGTGTTTGGCTGGCCGTCCATGATCCAAGTTTCTTACAAGTCAACACACATAAGAAATGCTTTCAATAATCTCAGCATGAGCACAAAGTGGCTTTTTCATTTAGACTAATGCCTCGTACACACGTACCGATCGTCGGCCGACCGATCGGCCGTCTTTTGTCTGTCTGTTGAAAACTGCAAAAGACTGCACACAAATTTTGTCGGCCAACAACAGACGACTGCAGAAGTGATGTCATGTGATGGTTAACTTTCCGTGTGTTTTTTCTTTTCTGAGCATGCTCAGTCTTGCAAATCTGCTGATTGTCGGCCGAATTCTGTACTGACTGGCGAACAATCGGCCGTTCTGGTGTTGGCCAACAAAAATTTTAATGCCTGCACGACAGATTCTGTTCGGCCGAAAATGCGATGTCGGCTGTCGGAAGCATCATACTAACAAGCCTACAATCGGCCGATCGGTCATCGGCCGAATATTTACGGCCGACAAACGGTACGTGTGTACGAGGCTTAAGGCTGGCCATACATGTTCCAATTTTCTTACAATTTTCTGTCCAATTTTCTTGAAATTTACCTTCAAGTATGTAGTACAAAGGCCTGCCTAATTAGATACAAGTGAATGTGTTTTTTTAGCTTTGACCTCACATTATGTGGTTTGTGGTAGATCTACCAGAAAATTGTACAACAAAAGTTGAACATGTATGGCCAGCTTAATGGGCCATACACACTATAATGCCTCGTACACACGTACCGATCTTCGGCCGTAAATATTCGGCCGACGACCGATCGGCCGATTGTAGGCTTGTTAGTATGATGCTTCCGACAGCGCATTTTCGGCCGAACAGAATCTGTCGTGCAGGCATTAAAATTTTTGTTGGCCAACACCAGAACGGCCGATTGTTCGCCAGTCAGTACAGAATTCGGCCGACAATCGGCTGATTTGCAAGACTGGGCATGCTCAGAAAGGAAAAAACACAGGGAAAGTTAACCATCACATGACATCACTTCTGCAGTCGTCTGTTGTTGGCCGACAAAATTCGTGTGCAGTCTTTTGCAGTTTTCAACAGACAGGACAGCCCTGGACAAAAGACAGCCGATCGTTCGGCCGACGATCAGTACGTGTGTACGGGGCTTACGATTTTCTGAAGACTTTTTCCTTTAGATTTACCAAAACCAGATAATATGAGGTCAAACCTAAACACTTTCAATTTGTATGCAATCTGGCAGGCCCTTGCACTACATAGAAAAGGTAAATCTGAAGGAAAATGTCTTCGGAAAATCTTATAGTGTGTATGGCCATATATGTTCAATTTTTGTTGTACAATTTTCTGATAGATTAACCACAAACCACATAATGTGATGTCAAAGCTAAACAACACTTTCACTTGTATCCAATTAGGCAGGCCTTTGTACTACATACTTGAAGGTAAATTTCAAGAAAATTGGACAGAAAATTGTAAGAAAATTGGATCATGTATGGCCATACACACTATAAGGTTTTCTGAAGACTTTTTCCTTCAGATTTACCTTTTCTATGTAGTGCAAGGGCCTGCCAGATTGCATACAAATTGAAAGTGTTTAGGTTTGACCTCATATTATCTGGTTTTGGTAAATCTAAAGGAAAAAATCTTCAGAAAATCTTATAGTGTGTATGGCCCATTAGTCTAAATGAAAAAGCCACTTTGTGCTCATTCTGAGATTATTGAAAGCATTTCCTATGTGTGTTGACTTGATGTAGTAATTTTTTATATTTATATCTATATATCTTTTTTTGGGTTGTTGAATTCTGAGTTCTGAGGTTGCACTGCATATGTTCAATCAATTTGCAAATTCTCAAGGCCCGTACACACGTACCGATCGTCGTCATACAAACGTCGGCGGACGAAAGATCTGCCGATTGTACGCGTGTTAGTATGGTGCCTCCGACAGCTGTCTGCGCACATTCTGCGGACAAGAGTCTTTCTTGCAAACATAAAAATTTTTGTATGCCGACACCAGAACGGACGATTGTTCGCCAGTCAGTACAGAAATCAGCCGACAGACCGCAGATTTGCAAGACTGGGCATGCTCAGAAAAGAAAAAACACAGGGAAAGTTAACCATTACATGACATCACTTCTGCAGTCAGCTGAAGTCGGCGGACAAAATTCTTGTGCTGTCTTTGCACTTTTCAACAGACATCGACATCCTGGGGAGAAAAGACGAACGTTTGTATGACGACGATCGGTACGTGTGTACGGGGCTTTAGATTTGCAAGCTCAAACACTGCTATTTTTCAGAGTGTAATGTGGCTCTATATAGGAAGCAACACTAATATGGCTCCCCACTCAACAAATATAATAATTTCACACATATACAATGTTTTATTTTTGGGGCGTTGCTTGTCATATATAACAACAGACAGTTGTAGGTAGTTCAGGGATTTGAACACCCAAATACATTGTTGCAAGGCAGCTGTGCTAACCACTTGGATATTTTGGACAGTTTATTTAATCAAGCTCAAGCTCAATACATATTTGCAACATTTTTGCAAAACACAATTTACACAAACATAATCACTTTGTTACATTTATTTCATAATATATGCCACTGATAGTTTCTTAGCCTATCAATTTAAGTTTAAAATACTAATTTTTCACAGAAATAAATGTTTTAAACACCTATATATAATTTCCAGCATGCAGGATTATTTTTAAAAATGTGTTGATTATATACAGTTTTACTAAACTAGGTTAATTATTTGGGAATTGTGGTCTCTGAGGTTTTTTTTTTTTTTTGTTTCTTGTTATCTTTATACCAAGCATACATGCACTGGCACCTTAAGAGCCCATTCACATTGAGGCGATACGACTTCGGGGGGTGACCTGTGAAGTCGCGTGCACCGCGACTTGCAGAGACTTCACATACTGGAAGTCTATGCAAGTCGCTCCGAGGTCGCCCCAAAGTAGTACAGGACCCTTTTTCTAAGTCGGAGTGACTTGTGTCGCTCCTATTAGAACGGGTCCTGTACTACTCAATGGACCGTGACATACCGCGACTTGTCAGGCTGACAAGTCGCGCTAATGTGAATGGGCTCTAAAAATTAATATAGTTTGATTAAATTAGTCCATCAAAAAATTTTAATAAATAAAAATTATTTGAGCTTGAATTGGGTCTAAATAGAATATATATATATATATATATATCATTTTTTTTTTTAAAGTAAAAATCACACATGCTTTGAAGAAAATGTCATTAGCTTTAGGTAGTTAAGTGGTTAGCACCGCTGCCTTGCAACAGTGTATTTGGGTGTTCGAATCCCTGAACTACCTACAACTGTATGTTGTTATATATGACAAGCAACACTAATACGGCTTCTCCCCAAAAATGAAACATTGTATATGTGTGAAATTAACATATTTTTGGGGTTGGTTAGATATAGGAAGTAACAATAATATATTGTTTTTTGCATATATATATATATATATATATATACATATGCAAAAAAACATATATTATTGTTACTTTCTATATCTAACCAACCCAAAAATATATTAATTTCACACATATACAATGTTTAATTTTCGGGGAGGAGCCGTGTTAGTGTTCCTTTTCATATATATATATATATATATATATATATATATATATATATATATATACACATAGGCAAATCAATAAATAAAAGACATATATATATATATATATATATATATATATATATACATATAATTATTTTTTGGGTATTTATATATATATATATATATATATGTGTGTGTTTATATATATATATATATATATATATATATATACATATATATACATACACACACATATATATATATATATATATATATATATATATATTTGTGATTCATATATATATATAGACATACATAGATATGTGCAAAAAAAAATAAAAAAAAAAAAATTAAAAAAAAAAAAAATTAAAAAAAAAAAAAAAAATTATTAGCGCCGGAATAGCGCCGTTTTACCGCGAATTTGCGGCGGTATTTGCCGCAAATTCAATAAAACTCCCACTAACGTTTTCAAAAACGTTATTTTCAGCCTAGTTTTTGGTTTGGAGCATGCTCACATGAGCTATCTGCCAGAAATTGACTCTGGAGCTATTTTTGCAATTTACACTTTTATTAATATCTTTTTTTCTACTTAACATTTTCACACAGTTTAAAAGCAGTTTAGCTCAAAATCATATAACACATCTTTCCCACACATTTTTTATTTTTTTCCTGCCATATTTTGTGATTTTGAAAAAATTAGTCCACCTTTTAGCTGGACTGTTTTTAAGTCCAGTCCTGACATTAGTTGATCTTAATGAATCTCACAGTTGGCGTTATTTTCCGCCCGCCGTTCTTTGAATACCAATTTCAGACTTAAAAATTCACCGGTTTGCAAAATCCCACCGAAATGCCAATTCTCCGTACTATGAATCAGGCCCTGACTGTCTAACAATGTTGCTTTTGTCTGAATAAGTAAATTGTGATATTCTTGTCTGAGGTGGCTTTCCATTCACCTATTGTTAAGTGTGCTAATGAACTCACCTGTTGTCTGCTAAGGGATGTATTGACACTCAGAGTAATGTGTATTGGGGGCTCGTTATGTAACCATTGTGTGATGTTGGGGGCTGGATTTGGGTCATTGTTCATGTAGTGACTGCATTACTTCTAACGTGTATATAAAGCGTGTATTCCTTTTCAATAAACAGTCTAATTCCTGCTTGACCCTAAATACAGAGCCTCGTCTCGTACTTGGGGGGGATTATTTGTATGGGTTTCTTGTTTGGCTGAATGCAATGTCCTAAACGACTGTAACCCCTTTCATACCCTGGGTGTCGTTACAATTGCCACAGCCCAGAAGGACAGCTACAACAGGACACGGGCCAATGGAAGCACAGTATGAATGGCTAAAGCGCTCTACCCTCAAGGACTTACTGGAGAACCGGGGCAGACCGGCCAACAACCGTAAGAAGAGGGATATTATCGCAGAACTAGTTGAAATAGATAGAGCTGAAAGACCCAACATAACAGAAAGGCCCAGCGTAACAAACAGGACACCCGAAGAGGCAAGTTTTGATCGGGCTGTTAACATAAGACTGGCACATTATGGTTCTAACCCTACAGCGGAGATCATAGACCGAGTTATAGCGGCTGTGGAGGTAAATTGGCTACAGCAAAGAAGTGCTGCAGCAGCAGAAGTCACAGCAGCACCAACTGAAAGGAGAAAGGTACATTTTGCTGCATTTAAAAATTTAATCGAAATGGAAGGGGAGATTGATGGGTACCTTGCCGATTTTGAACAGCAATACACGGGGGGCCCACAGAAGAATGGGTTACCATTTTGTCTGGGAAATTGTCCGGCCGGGCCAGTGAAGCATTCAGGGCCATCCCAGACGAGGATATTATGAATTATGGGCCGGTAAAAGAAGCACTTTTGGCCAGGTATGCTGTCACATTGGAGGCATACCGGAGGCGGTTCCGAGAGACTAGCAAGCAGACTTGGGAGGGGAGATAGACAGGCACTTACGGAGTTTGGCAGGACAGTTCCTCACGTAATGACCTGATTCCCCGCAGTACATACACAGATTATTCAGGCGCCTGCGTTGGCGTTCTTCCTGGGTGAGCGAAGGACGGAATAGGCCGAGCTGCATAGGTTCAGCGAAATCACCAGCAGGTCCTGAATTATCAACGGGAGCGGGACCAGGAGGACTGGGGACCCGTGGAAGCATCCATACAGGGCGTTAAACTCTGGTAGACCTCTCAGACCTGCGCTCCCTTAACCTCCGGTCGATCTGAATAGAGAGCTTAGCAAATTTAGCTTGTTGGATTGATATATTAGATCCTAAGGTACCTCATCCCTAGTCAGAATAGAAGGAGTATCGAACATTGGGGCCTAGGTTGGGATTTTAAAGGGTACTGTTTTACAACCAATACAACACAAGAAATGTGTGATCTACAATTTATCTAAAAAGTTTTACTTAATTGTTTACATAGGTTTCCCAACAACGGAACAGACAAAGATAAACAAAACAAAAATGTTACAAGACAGTATGAAAATACCATAGTAGCAAACATTAATACAATGTCATCATAAGGTCAAATCCTTGACTATGTGGGCGGACTCATCAGAGGTCACAACCAGCTTGGATGACCAGAGCCAGTGTGTAGCCCTCTAATGGATCCAAGCTCCACTACCCGACATGTTTCGCGGTGTGTACCACTTCCTCAGGGGCACAAGGGATAGAGCTTAATAATGAACAAATGGATAAAAAGAAGAAATTCATCTACATTGGCATACAGGCCGAGACATATGTGGGTGCTCCCAGTAATGAGACTGATGGATCAAAACATCCGGGGTATAGGTGCTGGATGCCAACTAACGTCCCCCTGGCGGGCATGGACGACCACAAGGTAGAGAGAGTAGCCTGGCCGAAATGTATGCCAGAGCTTGCATACTGGTCAGACGATGGGAAACGACAACTTGGACATAGGAGCCAATATGATAACCCCGGAGGGGTGACAAACCAAATTCAGGTCTTCGGGTAGACTTGTGAGTCTCTTCACCAGTCCATGTGTCAAGCCTCCATCGTCTGCATTAATGTTTGCTACTATGGTATTTTTATACTGTCTTGTAACATTTTTGTTTTGTTTATCTTTGTCTGTTCCGTTGTTGGGAAACCTATGTAAACAATAAAGTAAAACTTTTTAGATAAATTGTAGATCACACATTTCTTGTGTTGTATTGGTTGTAAAACGGTACCCTTTAAAATCCCAACCTAGGCCCCAATGTTCGATACTCCTGAATAGAGAGCTTGATAAGATCATCCAGGGAATGTGGCACTCCAACTCTGGCAAGTTCATCCTTTAGGGATTCTGAGAGTCCCATACGAAACTGGTAACGGAGAGCTGCGTTATTCCAATTTGTATGTGCACTCCAGCGTCTGAAATCAGAGACATACTCCTCGACCGCTCTGCGGCCTTGCTGGAGAGAATAAAGCGCAGTTTCTGCAGTGGCGGTACGTTGAGGGTCTTCAAAAATCTGGGCCATGTCCCCAAAGAAGGAGGATAGAGTATTAAGGGAAGCAGCCTTCTGTTCCAATAGGCGGTGGGCCCATGACTGGGGCTCACCCTGTAGCAAGGAAACCACGAATCCAACCTTTGTGGTTTACAATGAAAAGGTGCGAGGCATTAGGGCAAAGTACAGTTCACAAGCTGTGCGGAAGGCCCTAAATTTGCTGCGGTCCCCAGGGAATCTTTCTGGGGTAGGCACTCTGGGTTCTGGAGGTAACATCACAACTGATGGAGGTACAGGGCTTCCGGTGGAGGATGAGGAAGCAGCACTGGGAGCGGTGGTAGTAAAGGAAAGGGATTGGACCCATTCCTCCAGTTGAACATAACCCTCCTGCACGCTCTTCACGGCTTGTGTGAGGCCAGCCAGGTGTTGGCAAAGTTCATCCATGGGAGAGGTTCCTCTCTCAGGCTCAGACATGGCTGTCTCGTACTGTCACGTACCTGGTGGGTGGAGCCGGAATATGCTGAGGAAGGCCTCTCTTACACCTCTGACTCGGGCCCCTGGTAGTATAAACAGAAGGTGCGGGAGTACAGAGTCGCACGAGTGCCTGATGGCGTGCTGGTGCTGGTTGATGGCAAAGTAGGACGTCAGGTGGCCACAGAACTCCAGTGGAGAGAAGGAAGCGGGTGTGACTGGGAGCTTCCAGAAACTGAAAGTAAGCAGAGTTAAACAAGCCGAGTCATACACAGGAAGAGCAGATCAGATGAAATCGGTGGTGCAGATGGATGGTCAAAGTCAAGCCGAGGTCGATGCAGGCAGGTGCAAGGGGTGGTCAAGAGCAAGCCGGGTCGGTATTTCACAGGTGGAGACAGGTAGCAGAAGCAGGAACAACAGGGGAAGCTGAAGACGAGACAGCACTGAAATGTTTTATGCAGGAGGTGACCAGCGCTATGGAGTTTATAATAAATACAAAAAAAGACCTAAGGTGTAAGCTGCCAACAACCAACCCTGAAAGGGTTAAAAGTGATAAAATTGTAAGAAAGGTTGAAATCGGCGCTACCTTCAAAGTGCTAAAGTGCCAAATAAATAAATAAATAGTGTATAAAATAAAGTGCTGGTGTGTATTATTTATTTAAAGTGCTCATATTCTGAGTGATAACGGGTTAGATATTGCAACACTTATCAATCATAAGTGCTAGTGCCAGAAAAAACTTGAAAAGAAACCAAACCCGGTGCTTTTATTCAAATTAATATTGTGTATTACAGTGGTAAATCGTGGAAGTTTACATAAATAACATATACACAAAAAGTGCTTATTTTATTGGAAGAATGACTGTAAAATAATAACCTATTATTATGACGTGCTGTGATCAAAAAGTGATGTGAAACTTCACATATATATGCAAGTGAAAAAAATAAATGAAGTAGTGAGTCCTCTCTAGTAGAGAAATGAGAAAACAGGTGTTGATAAAAAGAAAAAGGAGAGCACGGGTTGCAAACACCAATGTAGCCACTAGGTGTCGCACCCGGCCAGTATACCACCTGTATATCAATAGGGACCAATATGGAATCCTGGGGTTCCCTCACCACGGTCTCTCCTCGTCCCGAGTACCTCAGAATACAAAAAGAGAGAGAGAGGGGGACCCCTTGGTGCAATGTATGGTGCCAATCTTTAAAAGGGCGAGGTAGTAACTCACGGTCAGGCTGTCCTCGATCAGTGAAGAGAAGCCGGGAAGCTTCCGCGTTCCACGGCCCAAGCTCCAAATACCGGAAGTGACGTAGTGACGTAAGACTCCACCCTACGCGTTTCGTAATACAACGTCTACTGGAGCGGCGTCAACATATCGGGCTCCCGGTGTTAAATAGCCGCACTGTCTCCTAGGTAACCAAATGGCTTCCGCCGCCATATTGGTGCTCTCAGACCTGAAGCCGGACGGAGGACACCTTTAGCCTCACTGCAATGCCGGCGATTCTGGTTCTGTAATGGAGTGGCAGCTTTCATCATTTCGGGGACAGCCAATACCGATCAAGGTGTATATGTAAACTTGCAAAACATAGGATAAAAATAAAAATAGTTTTATTTCAAAAAAATCTTTCTCCGCAAAAAAAAGGGGAGAAATAAAAGCAAAAAAGCAAAAAAACAAAAAAAACTTTATTTAAAAACATGGCGACAACGGAACTATCTTATAGCCAGACTGATAACCAATTCCATGGGATATATAACACTTCTCTCTGCAGGCCCACTCTGATATTCAGTGTGCAAAGGGGAACAGCCGAGGGGCATGTCAGAAAGGTTTTCCTAAATAACAGGGTAATCATGGATGGTTAATGATTTAAAAGTTATATAAATAAAAAATATGTAAAAAATAAAAATAAAAATAACAAAAATGAGAATCAAAAAATAAAATATAATAAAATATTTGTATTAAAATAATGTCTATTCTTTGGAGTTCTTCTGATCTGATGTTCATGTTGATGTTGCTTCGGATATTTCCTAAGTATTGAACGGGATCGACCATATTATCCAACTTACATATTTTAATCATGTTGATTTTATATTGATGCTGGATGAGAAGGCTTATTCCTTTTCCTCATTATGCTGAATAAAAATTCCACGTATTTATTTTACGTTTGTACCATGCTGCTTGGTAGAATTAAATATATAGTTCAATGGTTTTTATATTTACAATTATGTGTTGAGGTTGGACGAGAAGGCTCCTCAGAATTATAATTCTTTTGTGGTCTTTTATGATATCTTGGTTTAGTGAAAGGCAATTTACTTTTATATGTATATATATATATACACGTCTAGTGCGGGTGACCCCAAATACATATACAATCACTAGATAGAACAATTTGTTCCACTAGGAAAAAGTTTTTTTATTTATAGCAATTATTTTCCGTATGGTGATAATATACCAAAAAATTGAATTTGAGGCAAAAATGTATGTTGCTAGGAGTTTGTTTACAGGCAATGTGAAAATATACAATGAGATGCAGATATGCTTAGAGATATAAAATACAAATATCCAAAAATTGATATTAAAAACCAAAAACGATTATTGGAGTTCTCAATAGGAAAAGGATAAAAAATTAAAAAATTAGGGAAGAGGTATAAAATTTAATTAATATGGGAGGTTGGGTAAAGACTTAAAACCTCTAAAAAACTTTTAAAAGACTTTGAAAACGGGAATCTTTTAAAATCCTATTACAAACCTTTTCCTTAAACAGAAATTCTTTCAAAATAGAATTATAAAATAGGATACTAAAAGGAAGAATTTTTAAAAAGAATTCTTTGAAAAGAGTTCTTTAAAAAGGATTTAAAAAATAGGGGGGGGGGAGGGGGGGGTTTAACAAGATAAAGGATAAAATGTATATAAAATTGTGGATTAAATGTCTGTTATAAAACAATTTAGATCTATATCTACATTCAACCCATCAGGGCGAAGAGACCTCATCAGAAAAATCCACTTAGTTTCGTTTTTTGATATCATCCTTTTCTTGTTTCCTCCTCTCCAATCCCCTTTTATTTTATCAATTCCATAGAAAATTAAGCCAGACGGGTTTTTTGCATGTTTTTCTTTAAAATGTCTTGAAAGGTTGTGTTTATCGAACCCCTTTTTGATATTTTTTATATGTTCCCTAATTCTTACATATAGGGGACGAGTTGTTCTGCCTATATATTGTAGATGACAGGGGCATTCGATGACATAGGTTACGTGTGTACTATTGCAGGTGATGGTTTCCCTTATTTTATACTCTACACCTGTGGTGTGAGATTTAAATCTATCAGTCTTCCTTGGTTGATGCCTATTGTTCCTACAAGGAAGGCAATTCCGACACCTAAAAAAACCATTAATGTTTGTAGGCAATTTTATTGTTTTTGGGGGATTCACCACGTTGTGTACCACCTTGTCTCTCAGTGTAGGTGCTCTCCTGTATACAAATGATGGTTTATCAGGCAAAATTTTTTTGAGTGTCCTGTCCGCTGTAAGAATGGGCCAATATTTCTTGATTATTTTCTCCACATCTTTATGCTGCCTATTATAGCCAGTAATAAAGGCAAACTCATGTTTGTTTTGTTTGGCTTTTTTCCTCCCATTTTCTTTTATCAGATCCTTTCTGTCAGTGTTCTTTATCATGTTCTTTAAAATTTCCAGGTTTTTCTTTTTGTATCCTTTTTCCCACAAACCTTTGTATAAGGGCATCTGCTTGTGTATTAAAATCTTGAATATTACTGCAGTTTCTCCGTATGCGCAATAATTGCCCTTTCGGAATGTTGCCCAACCACTGTGGGTGGTGGCAGCTTCTAATTGGAATATATCCATTCTTATCTGTTTTTTTAAAAAAAGGTCTTACTAGCCAATCTCCCATCCTGTTTAAAAAGTTCCAAATCTAAAAAAGCCACTTTTTGATTATCCCAATTTCCTGTGAACGAAATTCCATAAGCATTTGCGCTGATTTCATCAAAAAAGTTTTGTAATGATTCCATATCTCCTCTCCATATCAGAATAATATCATCTATATATCTCTGGTAATGCTTTAAATTTGGCCTTTCCACGCTAAAAACTTGCTCCTCTTCCCATTTTTGCATGAAAATATTAGCGACACTGGGGGCATACTTTGCCCCCATAGCTACTCCTTTCGTTTGGCCATAGTATCTTCCTTTATACCAGAAGTAATTCGAATTCCTTGCCATTTTCAAACCTTCTAAAATAAAGTGCACCTGTGCATGTTTTAAATCTGTGTTTTTAAAAAGGGCCCACTCCACGCTATCCAGCCCATCTTGTTGTACTATGTTGGTATATAGCGAATTTACGTCAATGGTGACCAGGATATCTTCCTCCCTAATTTCCAACTTCTGAATATCTGATAATAGTTGCTTGCTGTCTCTGAGGTACGATTTACCTTTAGGTACCAGGGGTTGTAAGAATTTGTCCAAATACTCTCCTAATCGAGAGTGGACAGAATTAATGCCACTCACTATGGGGCGCCCTGGTGGTTTTTCTTCATTTTTATGTATTTTAGGTAAATAATATATGACTGGTGTTTTTGCAGCTTCCAAATGTAGATATTTTGCCTCTTTATTATTTAAAATGCCCAGGTCTTTTCCTTTCTTAATGTATGTTTTCAAATTTTTTTCATATTTCTTTTTGGGGTCCCCAGGAAGTTTTTTGTATGTGTCTTCCGCACTAAGGAGATGCTCCATTTCGTCCTCATAATCTTTTTGGTTTAGGATGACCAGACCCCCTCCCTTGTCAGCTGGTCTGATAACAATTCCTTTCTTCTTTTCAAGTTTTTTGATTGTGTTCCAAATGTCCTTTTCTTTTCTGTTTTTAATCTTCCAAGCTCTAATTTCCTCTTCTACCATCCTTTTAAAAACTTCTAAATTTTCATTATGGGGGTTTTTTGGGTTGAAGGTCGACTTGTTTTTAAGTGCAGTGTGCCTGAATTCAGTATTTTCTGAAGGGTTTCCTTTCCCACCTTTAATTTCAAAAAATTTTTTGATATTAATCTTGGGTATATACTTTTGCAGGTCTATGTAGGCCTCGAATTTGTCCAAATTTTTATCCGGCGCATACTTTAAGCCTAAATCCAGAAGCCTCAGTTCGTCTTCATCAAAGGTAATGCTGCTTAGGTTAAAAATTCCTTTTCCTATTGTTCTCTCCTTCTTTTTCTTAGACCCCCCTCGTTTGCCCCTTGGCCTCCGTTTCCTCCATATTCGTAGAACCTCGGGGGATCCTCTCTCCTGTGCGAATCGTATCCTCCTTGTCTTGGGGGGCCTTGATGATTTTCCCGTTGGGGCCTTTCTCTGTCTTCCCTCCAATTTATGTGTTGATTCCCTTGTGGTCTGTGGGGTCCTCTCGGGCCTCCTTGGTACTGTCCATGTCTCCAAGGTTGGTGCCAACCGTTGTTCCTCCATTGGCCTTGATGTCCTTGAGGGCCTCCTCTGGGTGGTCTTCCCCTGTTCCCCCTGGGAAAAAAACCCCTTCTAGGAGGAGGTCCTCTGTTGTTGTAATGGTCATCTGGGTATTGTCTTGGGGGAGGTCCCCTATTCTCGTAATGGTCATCTGGGTAATGTCTTAAGGGAGAGAACCTGTTGTATGTATCAATTCGATTATGGGAATTATATGGTGTTCTATTTTCCGAATATGCATTCTCTCTGTGATCAGTATAAGTTGGTCTTTGTTCCAGGGATCTTTCTCCATTTGTTCTTCCTCCGTTTGCTGGTGTTCTGGGAGTTCTGGGGGTTCTAGGGGTTGCAGGTGTTCCGACTTCCATCCAAGAATCCTCATCATCTTCTCCCATTTCAGAAGGTTCCCTGGAGTCCAAGTGGATAGGATCCACACTGGCTCCTAGCCCATTATATAGTTCATCTGATTGCCACTTATATACATCTTTATTCCTGTAGTCCAAGATGTCCCTTTTATACTTCTTCTGTTTTTTAGCTTGTATTGTCTTGTCATACTTTTGTATGGCATCCTGAAGTGCCTTCTCTTTATTCTTGTACTCTGTTGTGTCCGCATATGGTACTAGCTGTTCTTTAAGTTGTATGATAGTGCCTTCAATTTTTTTAAGTTTAAATTGTCTCCTTTTAATAAGCATCAATAGGAGTTCCTTCTCGCACTTATTAAAAAAGGCATACCATTGGTCCAGGAGGGTTGGGTCTGTGATATGATCATTGGGGGAGATATCCCACCTCAGTCTCCTAGGTGTTATTTCTTCCTTTGTATATTTTTCCAAGGTTACTATATCCCACCAGACCCGTAGCTGTTTTTCCATGTTGTGTTTTAATTGTTTAAAAGAACCCTCCATATCCTGTCTCTGTATAATGGTATCCTGATCAAAAATTTCTTCCACATTCACTGCTCTAGAGGTCATGTATTTAAAGATCTCCATTCTGCTGCTAGGTCTCGGTGAAGTCACCAAGGTGTCTTCGCAAGAAATGTTTTATGCAGGAGGTGACCAGCGCTATGGAGTTTATAATAAATACAAAAAAAGACCTAAGGTGTAAGCTGCCAACAACCAACCCTGAAAGGGTTAAAAGTGATAAAATTGTAAGAAAGGTTGAAATCGGCGCTACCTTCAAAGTGCTAATGTGCCAAATAAATAAATAAATAGTGTATAAAATAAAGTGCTGGTGTGTATTATTTATTTAAAGTGCTCATATTCTGAGTGATAACGGGTTAGATATTGCAACACTTATCAATCATAAGTGCTAGTGCCAGAAAAAACTTGAAAAGAAACCAAACCCGGTGCTTTTATTCAAATTAATATTGTGTATTACAGTGGTAAATCGTGGAAGTTTACATAAATAACATATACACAAAAGTGCTTTTCCTTAAACAGAAATTCTTTCAAAATAGAATTATAAAATAGGATACTAAAAGGAAGAATTTTTAAAAAGAATTCTTTGAAAAGAGTTCTTTAAAAAGGATTTAAAAAATAGGTGGGGGGGAGGGGGGGGTTTAACAAGATAAAGGATAAAATGTATATAAAATTGTGGATTAAATGTCTGTTATAAAACAATTTAGATCTATATCTACATTCAACCCATCAGGGCGAAGAGACCTCATCAGAAAAATCCACTTAGTTTCGTTTCTGACATGCCCCTCGGCTGTTCCCCTTTGCACACTGAATATCAGAGTGGGCCTGCAGAGAGAAGTGTTATATATCCCATGGAATTGGTTATCAGTCTGGCTATAAGATAGTTCCGTTGTCGCCATGTTTTTAAATAAAGTTTTTTTTGTTTTTTTGCTTTTTTGCTTTTATTTCTCCCCTTTTTTTTGCGGAGAAGGATTTTTTTGAAATAAAACTATTTTTATTTTTATCCTATGTTTTGCAAGTTTACATATACACCTTGATCGGTATTGGCTGTCCCCGAAATGATGAAAGCTGCCACTCCATTACAGAACCAGAATCGCCGGCATTGCAGTGAGGCTAAAGGTGTCCTCCGTCCGGCTTCAGGTCTGAGAGCACCAATATGGCGGCGGAAGCCATTTGGTTACCTAGGAGACAGTGCGGCTATTTAACACCGGGAGCCCGATATGTTGACGCCGCTCCAGTAGACGTTGTATTACGAAACGCGTAGGGTGGAGTCTTACGTCACTACGTCACTTCCGGTATTTGGAGCTTGGGCCGTGGAACGCGGAAGCTTCCCGGCTTCTCTTCACTGATCGAGGACAGCCTGACCGTGAGTTACTACCTCGCCCTTTTAAAGATTGGCACCATACATTGCACCAAGGGGTCCCCCTCTCTCTCTCTCTTTGTATTCTGAGGTACTCGGGACGAGGAGAGACCGTGGTGAGGGAACCCCAGGATTCCATATTGGTCCCTATTGATATACAGGTGGTATACTGGCCGGGTGCGACACCTAGTGGCTACATTGGTGTTTGCAACCCGTGCTCTCCTTTTTCTTTTTATCAACACCTGTTTTCTCATTTCTCTACTAGAGAGGACTCACTACTTCATTTATTTTTTTCACTTGCATATATATGTGAAGTTTCACATCACTTTTTGATCACAGCACGTCATAATAATAGGTTATTATTTTACAGTCATTCTTCCAATAAAATAAGCACTTTTTGTGTATATGTTATTTATGTAAACTTCCACGATTTACCACTGTAATACACAATATTAATTTGAATAAAAGCACCGGGTTTGGTTTCTTTTCAAGTTTTTTCTGGCACTAGCACTTATGATTGATAAGTGTTGCAATATCTAACCCGTTATCACTCAGAATATGAGCACTTTAAATAAATAATACACACCAGCACTTTATTTTATACACTATTTATTTATTTATTTGGCACATTAGCACTTTGAAGGTAGCGCCGATTTCAACCTTTCTTACAATTTTATCACTTTTAACCCTTTCAGGGTTGGTTGTTGGCAGCTTACACCTTAGGTCTTTTTTTGTATTTATTATAAACTCCATAGCGCTGGTCACCTCCTGCATAAAACATTTCTTGCGAAGACACCTTGGTGACTTCACCGAGACCTAGCAGCAGAATGGAGATCTTTAAATACATGACCTCTAGAGCAGTGAATGTGGAAGAAATTTTTGATCAGGATACCATTATACAGAGACAGGATATGGAGGGTTCTTTTAAACAATTAAAACACAACATGGAAAAACAGCTACGGGTCTGGTGGGATATAGTAACCTTGGAAAAATATACAAAGGAAGAAATAACACCTAGGAGACTGAGGTGGGATATCTCCCCCAATGATCATATCACAGACCCAACCCTCCTGGACCAATGGTATGCCTTTTTTAATAAGTGCGAGAAGGAACTCCTATTGATGCTTATTAAAAGGAGACAATTTAAACTTAAAAAAATTGAAGGCACTATCATACAACTTAAAGAACAGCTAGTACCATATGCGGACACAACAGAGTACAAGAATAAAGAGAAGGCACTTCAGGATGCCATACAAAAGTATGACAAGACAATACAAGCTAAAAAACAGAAGAAGTATAAAAGGGACATCTTGGACTACAGGAATAAAGATGTATATAAGTGGCAATCAGATGAACTATATAATGGGCTAGGAGCCAGTGTGGATCCTATCCACTTGGACTCCAGGGAACCTTCTGAAATGGGAGAAGATGATGAGGATTCTTGGATGGAAGTCGGAACACCTGCAACCCCTAGAACCCCCAGAACTCCCAGAACACCAGCAAACGGAGGAAGAACAAATGGAGAAAGATCCCTGGAACAAAGACCAACTTATACTGATCACAGAGAGAATGCATATTCGGAAAATAGAACACCATATAATTCCCATAATCGAATTGATACATACAACAGGTTCTCTCCCTTAAGACATTACCCAGATGACCATTACGAGAATAGGGGACCTCCCCCAAGACAATACCCAGATGACCATTACAACAACAGAGGACCTCCTCCTAGAAGGGGTTTTTTTCCCAGGGGGAACAGGGGAAGACCACCCAGAGGAGGCCCTCAAGGACATCAAGGCCAATGGAGGAACAACGGTTGGCACCAACCTTGGAGACATGGACAGTACCAAGGAGGCCCGAGAGGACCCCACAGACCACAAGGGAATCAACACATAAATTGGAGGGAAGACAGAGAAAGGCCCTAACGGGAAAATCATCAAGGCCCCCCAAGACAAGGAGGATACGATTCGCGCAGGAGAGAGGATCCCCCGAGGTTCTACGAATATGGAGGAAACGGAGGCCAAGGGGCAAACGAGGGGGGTCTAAGAAAAAGAAGGAGAGAACAATAGGAAAAGGAATTTTTAACCTAAGCAGCATTACCTTTGATGAAGACGAACTGAGGCTTCTGGATTTAGGCTTAAAGTATGCGCCGGATAAAAATTTGGACAAATTCGAGGCCTACATAGACCTGCAAAAGTATATACGCAAGATTAATATCAAAACATTTTTTGAAATTAAAGGTGAGAAAGGAAACCCTTCAGAAAATACTGAATTCAGGCACACTGCACTTAAAAACAAGTCGACCTTCAACCCAAAAAACCCCCATAATGAAAATTTAGAAGTTTTTAAAAGGATGGTAGAAGAGGAAATTAGAGCTTTGAAGATTAAAAACAGAAAAGAAAAGGACATTTGGAACACAATCAAAAAACTTGAAAAGAAGAAAGGAATTGTTATCAGACCAGCTGACAAGGGAGGGGGGTCTGGTCATCCTAAACCAAAAAGATTATGAGGACGAAATGGAGCATCTCCTTAGTGCGGAAGACACATACAAAAAACTTCCTGGGGACCCCAAAAAGAAATATGAAAAAAATTTGAAAACCTACATTAAGAAAGGAAAAGACCTGGGCATTTTAAATAATAAAGAGGCAAAATATCTACATTTGGAAGCTGCAAAAACACCAGTCATATATTATTTACCTAAAATACATAAAAATGAAGAAAAACCACCAGGGCGCCCCATAGTGAGTGGCATTAATTCTGTCCACTCTCGATTAGGAGAGTATTTGGACAAATTCTTACAACCCCTGGTACCTAAAGGTAAATCGTACCTCAGAGACAGCAAGCAACTATTATCAGATATTCAGAAGTTGGAAATTAGGGAGGAAGATATCCTGGTCACCATTGACGTAAATTCGCTATATACCAACATAGTACAACAAGATGGGCTGGATAGCGTGGAGTGGGCCCTTTTTAAAAACACAGATTTAAAACATGCACAGGTGCACTTTATTTTAGAAGGTTTGAAAATGACAATGAATTCGAATTACTTCTGGTATAAAGGAAGATACTATGGCCAAACGAAAGTAGTAGCTATGGGGGCAAAGTATGCCCCCAGTGTCGCTAATATTTTCATGCAAAAATGGGAAGAGGAGCAAGTTTTTAGCGTGGAAAGGCCAAATTTAAAGTATTACCAGAGATATATAGATGATATTATTCTGATATGGAGAGGAGATATGGAATCATTACAAAACTTTTTTGATGAAATCAGCGCAAATGCTTATGGAATTTCGTTCACAGGAAATTGGGATAATCAAAAAGTGGCTTTTTTAGATTTGGAACTTTTTAAACAGGATGGGAGATTGGCTAGTAAGACCTTTTTTAAAAAAACAGATAAGAATGGATATATTCCAATTAGAAGCTGCCACCACCCACAGTGGTTGGGCAACATTCCGAAAGGGCAATTATTACGCATACGGAGAAACTGCAGTAATATTCAAGATTTTAATACACAAGCAGATGCCCTTATACAAAGGTTTGTGGAAAAAGGATACAAAAAGAAAAACCTGGAAATTTTAAAGAACATGATAAAGAACACTGACAGAAAGGATCTGATAAAAGAAAATGGGAGGAAAAAAGCCAAACAAAACAAACATGAGTTTGCCTTTATTACTGGCTATAATAGGCAGCATAAAGATGTGGAGAAAATAATCAAGAAATATTGGCCCATTCTTACAGCGGACAGGACACTCAAAAAAATTTTGCCTGATAAACCATCATTTGTATACAGGAGAGCACCTACACTGAGAGACAAGGTGGTACACAACGTGGTGAATCCCCCAAAAACAATAAAATTGCCTACAAACATTAATGGTTTTTTTAGGTGTCGGAATTGCCTTCCTTGTAGGAACAATAGGCATCAACCAAGGAAGACTGATAGATTTAAATCTCACACCACAGGTGTAGATTATAAAATAAGGGAAACCATCACCTGCAATAGTACACACGTAACCTATGTCATCGAATGCCCCTGTCATCTACAATATATAGGCAGAACAACTCGTCCCCTATATGTAAGAATTAGGGAACATATAAAAAATATCAAAAAGGGGTTCGATAAACACAACCTTTCAAGACATTTTAAAGAAAAACATGCAAAAAACCCGTCTGGCTTAATTTTCTATGGAATTGATAAAATAAAAGGGGATTGGAGAGGAGGAAACAAGAAAAGGATGATATCAAAAAACGAAACTAAGTGGATTTTTCTGATGAGGTCTCTTCGCCCTGATGGGTTGAATGTAGATATAGATCTAAATTGTTTTATAACAGACATTTAATCCACAATTTTATATTCATTTTATCCTTTATCTTGTTAAACCCCCCCCCCCTATTTTTTAAATCCTTTTTAAAGAACTCTTTTCAAAGAATTCTTTTTAAAAATTCTTCCTTTTAGTATCCTATTTTATAATTCTATTTTGAAAGAATTTCTGTTTAAGGAAAAGGTTTGTAATAGGATTTTAAAAGATTCCCGTTTTCAAAGTCTTTTAAAAGTTTTTTAGAGGTTTTAAGTCTTTACCCAACCTCCCATATTAATTAAATTTTATACCTCTTCCCTAATTTTTTAATTTTTTATCTTTTTCCTATTGAGAACTCCAATAATCGTTTTTGGTTTTTAATATCAATTTTTGGATATTTGTATTTTATATCTCTAAGCATATCTGCATCTCATTGTATATTTTCACATTGCCTGTAAACAAACTCCTAGCAACATACATTTTTGCCTCAAATTCAATTTTTTGGTATATTATCACCATACGGAAAATAATTGCTATAAATAAAAAAACTTTTTCCTAGTGGAACAAATTGTTCTATCTAGTGATTGTATATGTATTTGGGGTCACCCGCACTAGACGTGTATATATATATACATATAAAAGTAAGTTGCCTTTCACTAAACCAAGATATCATAAAAGACCACAAAAGAATTATAATTCTGAGGAGCCTTCTCGTCCAACCTCAACACATAATTGTAAATATAAAAACCATTGAACTATATATTTAATTCTACCAAGCAGCATGGTACAAACGTAAAATAAATACGTGGAATTTTTATTCAGCATAATGAGGAAAAGGAATAAGCCTTCTCATCCAGCATCAATATAAAATCAACATGATTAAAATATGTAAGTTGGATAATATGGTCGATCCCGTTCAATACTTAGGAAATATCCGAAGCAACATCAACATGAACATCAGATCAGAAGAACTCCAAAGAATAGACATTATTTTAATACAAATATTTTATTATATTTTATTTTTTGATTCTCATTTTTGTTATTTTTATTTTTATTTTTTACATATTTTTTATTTATATAACTTTTAAATCATTAACCATCCATGATTACCCTGTTATTTAGGAAAACCTTTCTGACATGCCCCTCGGCTGTTCCCCTTTGCACACTGAATATCAGAGTGGGCCTGCAGAGAGAAGTGTTATATATCCCATGGAATTGGTTATCAGTCTGGCTATAAGATAGTTCCGTTGTCGCCATGTTTTTAAATAAAGTTTTTTTTGTTTTTTTGCTTTTTTGCTTTTATTTCTCCCCTTTTTTTTGCGGAGAAGGATTTTTTTGAAATAAAACTATTTTTATTTTTATCCTATGTTTTGCAAGTTTACATATACACCTTGATCGGTATTGGCTGTCCCCAAAATGATGAAAGCTGCCACTCCATTACAGAACCAGAATCGCCGGCATTGCAGTGAGGCTAAAGGTGTCCTCCGTCCGGCTTCAGGTCTGAGAGCACCAATATGGCGGCGGAAGCCATTTGGTTACCTAGGAGACAGTGCGGCTATTTAACACCGGGAGCCCGATATGTTGACGCCGCTCCAGTAGACGTTGTATTACGAAACGCGTAGGGTGGAGTCTTACGTCACTACGTCACTTCCGGTATTTGGAGCTTGGGCCGTGGAACGCGGAAGCTTCCCGGCTTCTCTTCACTGATCGAGGACAGCCTGACCGTGAGTTACTACCTCGCCCTTTTAAAGATTGGCACCATACATTGCACCAAGGGGTCCCCCTCTCTCTCTCTTTTTGTATTCTGAGGTACTCGGGACGAGGAGAGACCGTGGTGAGGGAACCCCAGGATTCCATATTGGTCCCTATTGATATACAGGTGGTATACTGGCCGGGTGCGACACCTAGTGGCTACATTGGTGTTTGCAACCCGTGCTCTCCTTTTTCTTTTTATCAACACCTGTTTTCTCATTTCTCTACTAGAGAGGACTCACTACTTCATTTATTTTTTTCACTTGCATATATATGTGAAGTTTCACATCACTTTTTGATCACAGCACGTCATAATAATAGGTTATTATTTTACAGTCATTCTTCCAATAAAATAAGCACTTTTTGTGTATATGTTATTTATGTAAACTTCCACGATTTACCACTGTAATACACAATATTAATTTGAATAAAAGCACCGGGTTTGGTTTCTTTTCAAGTTTTTTCTGGCACTAGCACTTATGATTGATAAGTGTTGCAATATCTAACCCGTTATCACTCAGAATATGAGCACTTTAAATAAATAATACACACCAGCACTTTATTTTATACACTATTTATTTATTTATTTGAGACAGCACTGAACCTGTGTGCTGATCCAGCTTAAATAGTGCTCTTTCTTGATGAGAAGGGTGGAGCCGGGATTAGCCAGTGAGTTTTAACTCATCCTCTGCCAGAGCCTTCCTGACAACCGCACGGCATCTCACTGGGTCACTGGATGCCAAGCAGTATCCAGGGAAGAGGTTCTGCAGCTGTACCTGCTGAAGCACTTCTTTGACAAGCTGTCCCCGGAAGTCAGAGAGTGGGTCCGGGACCTAAAACCTTGCACCTTGCCTGAAGCAGCTCGCTTGGCGGATGAATACACAGACGCTCGCAAACTGGATAACCCTGTAGTCCGGACCACAGCTCAGGTGGATTATCGATCAGCAGCACCCCCTCCAGCTGCCGCCTACCAACCACAGAAGTACCGCCCTACAGCACTACCTCCAGCGGCCACGTATTCTCAGCAGCCCAGGTTCAACTCCCAGGACTACTCACAACCCATCAGGTATTTTGGGTGTAAACAGCTAGGGCACAAAAAGCCAGACTGCCAGTTGTATCCAGCCAGGCAGTCCCAGTCTTGGAGAAAGCCAGCAGGGGGGAACCCCCGAACACCCATACCTGCAGCCCACTGCATTGAGGAGGTAGAACATTGGGACGTCCTGCACGAGGCTAATCCAGTACAAGCGGCTAACCGGGACAAAAGGCAGCAACACAGGCAGACTGTCTGGATTAATGGAAAGGTAGCCAATGGTCTACATGATACTGGTGCCACCATGACCCTACTACAGAAGATCCTCATCCCAGACACTGTAGCCGTAAGGGTAGCGGGAGGCACCATTTTCCAGCTACCCATTGCCCATGGTCACCTGGATTGGGGGTTGGTTTGGGACACGTGAATGTGGGGGTGATGAAGGATTTGCCAGTGGATGTACTACTGGGGAATGATTTGGCCCTCCTCGTTTCTGCTTACGCCCTGATGGGCCCCCGCTGGAGCCAACCCAGTGACTACCCGTGCCCAGACCCATGCTGCTGGAACCGGCCCGCCCGCTGCTGAGACCCCGGTAAGACTATCTTCCCCGACATGTACCTTAGATCAGGCTCCCCTAGGCTGGGATACCCCAGAGGCATTCGGGATGGAAACCCGGGAGGACCCAACCTTACACAAGTATAGGGCTAAGGCAGATGCTCAGGAAAGAGGAATAGATCGGGAGCTTTATGAATGGGTGGGGGATAGACTGTATAGGATCCCTAAGCCATCCCCGAGAAGTAAAGTCAATTTGCAGAAAAGACAGCTGGTGGTGCCTAAGAAATACCAGCTGGAGATTCTGCGAATCGGGCATGATGTACCACTAGCAGGACATCTAGGGTCCCATCGCACAGCCCATAGGATTACACAGAATTTCTTCTGGCCCAATTTTAACCAGGATGTGCGACAATACTGCAAAACGTGTGACACGTGTCAACGGGTAGGTAAGCGGGGGGACCACCCTAAGGCCGGACTTATGTCCATGCCTATTATTGGGGAGCCCTTTTACCGCATAGTCGTTGACATTGTGGGTAACTTGGCCAGGCCTAGTCCATCTGGGAAGAAGTATATTCTCACCGTGGTGGACAATGCCACCCGTTACCCAGAGGCAGTAGCTATGTCCAACATTGAAGCAGAGACAGTAGCTTATGCCCTGGTTAAGATATTTACTAGATTGGGGTTTCCTAAGGAGATTCTCTCTGACCAGGGAACCCAGTTTACCACTGTGCTCACCCAGCAGTTGTGGAAGGTGTGCAATATTAAGCCCTTGCTGAGCTCACCTTACCACCCCTAGACTAATTGTCTCTGCGAACGCTTTAACGGGACCCTCAAGCAAATGCTGAGGACCTTTTCGGATGCTTGCAGAGACTGAGAGAGATTCCTGCCTCACCTGTTATTTACATACAGAGAGGTACCCCAGGAATCTACTGGGTTCTCTCCCTTCGAGTTACTCTATGGGAGAAGGGTCTGGGGACCCCTCGATCTCATTAGAGGACACTGGGAGGGAGCTACAGAGCAGGAGGGGACCCACATAGTGCCCTATGTTCTGGAACTCAGGGACCGCATGGAGCAACTCTCTCTGATGGTAAGGGAGAATTTCCAGGCGGCCCAGGGGAGGCAGAAGAGATGGTACGATCGGGGGGCCAGACAGCGTATCTTCCAGGTTGGGCAGAAGTTCTTAGTGCTCAAGCCGGTGAAGACCAACAAGATGCAGGCATCTTGGCAGGGCCCGTATAAAGTAGTAGCCCAGGTATGTGATACTACCTATGTTATTGCCAGCTGTGCAGATGAAAGAATCCAGCGAACCTTTCATGTGAACATGCTGAAGGAGTATCAGGAACGGCAGGAGGAGGTTGCTGCAGTATGTGCCCCTGCTGCAGACGACTCAGAAAGTTTACCCCTCTCTGACTTACTAGAACCGCAGACTGACCTCACTAGCCTTGTACAGCTAGGGGACCGGTTAAGCCCCACAAAGAAGAAACAGACGTCACTCCGGCCGCCTAGTTCCGGACATCCCAAGTTGACCCGAGAAGGATCAAGCCGGGTCTGCCGGAGTGTCCCACAAGGAGGGAGCCATATGTGACGGGAGTCACTCTGGGCGCGGGGTGACCAGGAAACTGGGGGTACAGGGGATATGGTTTGGATTGCTGCAAATGGGACAGTGATATTCAAAAATTATGTCTCTCTTGAAATATGAAGATTTTATTCCCTGTACATTGTGAGGTCTCTGACCAGGAAGAACAACTCCTAATATGGGCATTCCAGGAAGTTTAATGTGGAGACCGACTGTCTAACGATGTTGCTTTTGTCTGAATAAGTAAATTGTGATATTCTTGTCTGAGGTGGCTTTCCATTCACCTATTGTTAAGTGTGCTAATGAACTCACCTGTTGTCTGCTAAGGGATGTATTGACACTCAGAGTAATGTGTATTGGGGGCTCGTTATGTAACCATTGTGTGATGTTGGAGGGCTGGATTTGGGTCATTGTTCATGTAGTGATTGCATTACTTCTAACCTGTATATAAAGCATGTATTCCTTTTCAATAAACAGTCTGATTCCTGCTTGACCCTCAATACAGAGCCTCGTCTCGTACTTGGGGGGATTATTCGTATGGGTTTCTTGTTCGGCTGAATGGAATGTCCTAAACGACTGTAACCCCTTTTCTTACCCGGGGTGTCATTACAAATACTTTCTTGCATTAAAAAAGGGTAAAATGCCAGAGAGAGCGATATAATTATTTCCCTGTTCAAATTAGTAAGGCCTCATAATAAATATGGAGTTAATTTTTTGTTACCTGTTCACAAAAAGAATATTGGAGAACTGTACAAAGTACAGCGAAGGGCAACCAAACTGATAAGAGGTATGGAGGAGCTCAGCTACGAAAAAAGATTAGAGGAACTGAATTTATTCTCTCTTGAGAAGAGGAGATTAAGAGGGAGATATTATCACCATGTATAAATACATAAGTGGCCTATATAGTGAACTTGGCATTGAGTTATTCACTTTCATGTCAATACAGAAGACAAGAGAGATTTGTATAATCTGCTCTAGATTGTTTTAAAGCAGAGCTGGATGTATTTCTATATGCTAACTGGATACTAACATTTATGGCTTATAATACCAGGGGTATTTGATCTAGGAAATATAAGACCGCCTCCTGGGTAATCAGAGAGGATTTTTTCCCCCACTGCAGAAAACCGAACAAAGCTATGTTGTTTTTTTGCCTTCCTCTTAATCAACTGTGGGTATAGGACCATGTACATCATATGAAGTTTTTCTATTAGTTTCTTTTTTTCCATTGGTTGAACTAGATGAACTTGTGTCTTTTTTCTTCCTGACTAACTATGTAACTATATCTGACAGTATCACCAAATTTGAATATACTCTCACAGTTCCAGTGACCTAAAGGTCAGAAAGTTCTAGTGGATACACCTACTGGTTCCACCAAACCCCTGAATACCAAGGATTTCTCTTCCATCCTCTTAGTCATGCCTGGGACTTAAGCATCAGTGCTCACAAAGTTAAAATGTTAGATACTGAGGATGTGATGGGCTCAGAGTGTCAAAACAATTTTTATCAACACTTAGTAATTAGACTGCAGAGATTCCAGATATGATTAAATGAAGGAAAGATTTTTAGGAGCTCAGATGTTTTGTGATACCAGGGAATACAACAGATCAAACAGAACTTTCAAAACTTTAACTCTTAGGTCGCTTGTACTTCAGTGAATATAGTCAAAGTTTGTGATGTTGGTTGTCATACTTACTTTTGCCTGACACATTTACCTATTGAGCACTGGTAAATCTACTTATAATGTTAAAAGTGTAAAAGTCAAACCTCCTTTTTTTGGTTTTGATAAACTGGGGAATGGGTAAAACCCCTGCCAATTTTTTTTCCTCTTGATGTCCCCTTTAGAGGGAGTTCACTCAATTTCCTATTCCAGACACCTAGCAGAAAGTAAGAGGAGATGTCTCTAAATCAAGAAGATATCTTTTCTTAGACAGTTGTCACCAGAAATGGTTTACTCATTGAAAGATTTTCCCTCACCTCCTGTTTCTGTGACAGCTTAAGAAAGTTGGAGTTCCCACCACATTTTGTACTGGAGAAAATAGCCAACATAACCAAGAGTGTGCCTGAATCTGCCAAACGGGGACACAGACAGCAATGAAACCAGATTTACTAACCTTTGCATACTCTTTACAAAACTACTATTAAAGTTGTATTTTATGTACACTTTAACCACTTAAGCCCCGGAAGATTTTATCCCCTTCCTGACCTGGGTTTTTTTTGGGATTCGGCACTGCGTGATTTTAACAGACAATTGCATGGTCGTGCAACGCTGTACCTAAACGAATTTGACGTCCATTTTCCCCACAAACAGAGCTTTCTTTTGGTGGTATTTGATCACCTGTGCGATTTTTACTTTTTGCGCTATAAACAAAAAAAGAGCGTAAATTTTGCAAAAATAACAATATTTTTTACATTTTTTTATATGAAATTCCCCAACAAAAAATGTAAAAAAATCAAAATTTTTTAACATTTTAGGCCAATTTGTTTCATGCTACATATGTTTGGTAAAAAAAATTGCAAAAAGCGTATTTTGATTGGTTTGCGCAAAAGTTATTGCGTTTACTAAGGGAAAGATTTCTGTAATTTTTGGTGTTTTTTTTTTTTTAACGCGTAATGGAGGCGATCTGCGATTTCTTTTTGCGGTACTGCGACATTGCGGCGGACAGATTGGACCCTTGACTGACATTTTTGACACTTTTGGGGTTACCAGTGACATTACTACAGTAATCAGTGCTATACATATGCACTGTTACTGCAAAATGACACTGGCAGGGAAGGGGTTAACTTTATTGGGGAAGGAGGGGTTAAGTGTGTCCCTAGGGGCGTGCTTCTAACTGTGATTGGACATGGCTACTGGTGTAGGAACAGTGATCAACGGTCCTACATAGTAGAACCGTATGATCACTATTCATACACAGGGGAGAATGACAGGCGGCTTGTTTACATTAGCCGCCTGCCTTTCTCCCTTCACGGCGGACTATCGCGAGTGACCGGCAGACATTGGGTCCGCCGGTCACACGCACGGACTTCCCAGGGAACGAGCCGGGGCGGGCGGGCGTGCGCTTCCGCGGGCGCGCGCTCGCCTGCTATTGGCTCACAAGCAAGTGACAGGCTAGTGACGTACCCATACGTCACTTTGCCTGGCCGGGGCTGACTGCCGCAGTATATGTACTTGCGGCGGTCGGCAACCTGTTAAGGACCTTGATTTTGTTACACCAGCATCGTCCTGCGAACTCATATAAATTTTTGTAGTTTTTAATCACTATTTACTTATTAGCTCTATCTGAATGTGACCTATAAATGTATGCAAGATAAGCAAAGACTAAAGTGGGGTACACACTAGTAGAAAATCTGCAGAAAATTCCCGTCCGAAGTAAAATCGTACAATTTTCGGCTAGTGTGTACACAACATTCAGCAGCCGATGCTTACATTTTCAACGAAAAAAAAAACGGAGGGACAAACACCAAAATTTTTATCGTCCGTCCCCAGACGACCAATTTTCGTTTAATGTGTATGCAGTACGTCCGCAAAAAATCCATTACGAAAGACCGCGCATGATCTGAAGTTGCTGACTACCTGGAAGTCTAGGAACAAATGTCCCAAAAAAAAAAAACGGACAAGAAATTTCGTGAACATTTATGCACTGTCAACTAAAAACGGTTATGAACGCTGAGCAAGAGAGAGAAAAATCGGAGGATATTTTGTCCAATTTCCATCAAGTGTGTACGGGCCTTAACCACTTGCCGACCGCCGCACGACTATCTACGTCGGCGGTCAGCCCCTCACAGGCAAACTAACGTAGGGCTACGTTGCTTGCTTGTGAGGGTCTAGGGAGCGAGCGCGCGCCCCCCGGGGCGCGCTCCCGCTCCCGCGTGGTCACGGACCCCCCCGCGCGTGTGACCAGCGGACCCGATGTCCGCCGGTCACTCGGCGATCGGCGGGGGAGAGGGAGAATGTCAGGCAGCTTGTGTAAACACACTGCCTGTCATTCTCTTCGCTGCAAAGACACTGATAAAACGGATCTGGTATGTAGATCCGTTGATCAGTGTCTTTACAGCTAGAGCCACAGCCAATCACAGTAGAAACCACGCCCCTAGGGACACACACAGCCCCTCCCTTCCAAATAAAGTTAACCCCTTCACTACCAGTGTATTTTTACAGTAACAGTGCATATATATAGCACTGATTACTGTAGAAATGTCAGTGGTAACCCCAAAAGTGTCAAAAATGTCAGTCAAGGGTCCGATCTGTCCGCCGCAATGTCGCAGTACCGCAAAAAAAATCGCAGATCGCCGCCATTACGCGTTAAAAAAAAAAACAACAAAAATGACAAAAATCTTTCCCTTTGTTAGTAAACGCGATAACTTTTGCGCAAACCAATCAAAATACGCTTTTTGCGATTTTTTTTACCAAACATAGGTAGCATAAAATAAATTGGCCGAAAATTTTTAAAAATTTTGATTTTTACATTTTTTTTTGGGGGAATTTCATATAAAAAATGTGAAAAATATTGCTATTTTTGCAAAATTGACGCTCTTTTTTTGTTTATAGCGCGTGATCAAAAAATCGCACAGGTGATCAAATACCACCAAAAGAAAGCTCTGTTTGTGGGAAAAAAAGGACGTCAAATTCGTTTAGGTACAGCGTCGCACGACCGCGCAATTGTGCGTTAAATTCACGCAGTGCCGAATCGCAAAATACCCCCTGGTCGGAATGGGGGTAAAATCTTCCGGGGCTTAAGTGGTTAATGCATTGTCTTTTGTAATGAGTACAGTACACAGAAGTGTAACAGTAGCCATATCAGCCCACGTGCATGCTAAGGGGCCTGGGGGTTGAAGAGGGACCCATTAGAGGAACTGTTGAGGCATTTTAAACGTAGAAAATCTTTGTGTATATGTGAAAATAACAAACATCCATAACTTTATTATTAAAGTGTTACTAAACCCACAACAGTAAAATCAGTCTGTATATGCAGTAAAGCATGCTTGTTATACTCACTGCATTGTGTAAAAAGGCTGTTTGATCCTGTCTTCTCTGTTCCTCTTCTTCTTCCACAGTCCCCAAACCATCTCTTGATAGAACAGAGCATAGGGGACAAGCTGCACATGCTCATTTTGGTGTGTATTGCAGGAGAGGTTTTTTTTTTTCGTGCATGTGATCAGCACAGGGCCAATCAGCACTGTCCAGACAGAGGGTCAGGGGTCCTGCAGCCTGATAGGACAGCCAGAGTAGAACAGAGAGAATGCCACACATCACATGGTGCGGTTCTGCCTTTGGCGTTCATGACCCCTCCGGAGATCCTCTCAGCACATCGGCGTGGCGCTGGGGGCATTCTGTTTGGCGGTTCTTTGGCGGGTATGAGGCACACATGTTTGGAGTTCTGGGTTCTGTTTTTAGTACTTCTCTCTTTTGTGGCATTCTCTCTCTTTTTTATGGCTCGTCTTTTCTTCTACCCAGAGCCTCTAGGGTGCCTGTTTTGGCCCCCTTTTCCCCTCATTTTTTCTCAGGGGTTTTACTCAGTCTTTTTCTGCACTCCACCACTTGGTGTACCCTTGTGGGTCTTTACTTACTTGCTTGCTCTATTGGACCACGAAGCATCAGTTACTTCTTCTGGTTTCTGGCTCTGTGTCATTTTATACTTATCACTCTCTCTTCCTACACTTACTTTTGGACTCTTTGTACATATATACTATTTCACCACACAAGCAGTACTATGGTTTTTAATTAAGTATTTACTCTCTTTATTTCTTTGTTTTTTGATAGATATCCTTTTTACGCTGCTACATGGATTACTATCTACCTTACCACCTATGCCCGCACTTCTGCTCTGTGTGGCTTGCTTTGCCTTGTCCTCCTGGTCTGTTCCCCCTCAGATACCCATGGTCATGTCTTGCCTCCAATGCCACAAACAACCTGAGCTGTATTGTACGTTTTAGGGATATGGGTGCTTGGTCTCCCCCTCCCCTCCTCCTCACAGTTTTTTTATTCAATCCATCGTCTTTGCAATCTCCTATATACATATATATTTTCTGAAGATATGCATCACACACCTACTGCTGAGGAAGTGGCAGATCCAGACCATGAAACGCGTTGAGACTGTCTGATGCAGCGTTTATATTATCATATGTTTATATACTCTACTACTTAATGGAATTATGTAATGTTGGTTTTTTATTATCTGGATTTGGGAACCACTTATCAGCTCACACACGTAGAAAAAGGGGGGGGGGTTGGGACTTTGCATGAGGCGCACGGTGGGATATGCCGTGCGTCTCCATCCCTATTCAATTGAATAAAAAAGAAGAGGTCGGGACTTTAAATGAAAGACATGACCGGGCTGGCAGGAAACAGTTCAATACATTTATTATAATATCAGAGAACAAAAAAATGGACATGGCAGAGTACAAAGTAGTAAACAGACTAGTATGCTTGGTATATAGTCCCCAGATACGGTACACACAAAAACCAATATGACAGTTTGACATGAGTAGATATAATGATAGTTTGATCATAACATCAATGAACTTGACGCGTATCGTGGACTAACTGTGCCACTTCATCAGGAGTAGATGTCAGATTCGTATCTAGGAAAGATATATATATATATATATATATATATATATATATATATATATATATATATATATATATATGTGTAAAAAAACAGCACAGTGGTGTTGTGTGAAAACTGGGCAGGGGAATAAAAAAAAAAGGGGGAAACAAGTACCCAAAATGGCAAACCTTGCATCGCAATACAGAGTAGGCACCGGTACCGGAGGTTAGGCATGGCATGGGAGCTGAGGGCACACAGGGCAGGCAGGCGAAAACGAATGCACCACATACCAAGAAATGTGGGCTAGGATAAATGAATGGTGCATGATGCATATAAGCAGCAACAGGAGATGTCTGTCAAAAAATAATAAATAAATATGTATAGTAAAAAATATATATAATTGTATATAAGTTAATGGGAATATCGGGTGCTGCTTAGTACATGCAAACGTGAATAAAATGGAAGAATGTAGGAGACTTATCAGCTCACACACATCTATAATATACTGTAACATGCAATGTTTTTTTATATTTTTTGCAACAATAAATGTGTTAATTTATTTTCCTACCAGCCTTGTCATGTATCTCATTCAAAGTCCCAACTATTTTTTATGTATAGATCAATGACAGTAGGGAGCCCCAAACAAATTTAGTTTGGGACCCGTGATCTGTAGTTTTGCCCCTGATTGTAAGCTAATCATGCATTGAAAACTTAACTACGTTTTTCATATATATAAAAAAAAAAAAAACAGCTCCTCCACCTTGCGCTCCTCCACCTTCCATTTGAGGATGTCCCACAGATGCTCAATAGATTTAGGTCTGGAGACATGCTTGACCAGTCCATCACCTTTATCCTCAGCTTCTTTAGCAAGGCAGCGGTCATCTTGGTGTTTAGGGTCGTTATCATGTTGGAATACTGCCCTGCGGCCCAGTCTCCAAAGGGAGGGGATCATGCTCGGCTTCAGTATGTCAAAGTGCATGTTGGCATCAATGAACTGTAGCTCCCCAGTGCCGACAGCACTCATGCAGCCCCAGTCCATGACACTCCCACCACCATGCTTGACTGTAGGCAAGACACACTTGTCTTTGTACTCCTCACCTGGTTGCCGCAACACACATGCTTGACACCATTTGAACCAAATAAGTTTATCTTGCTCTCATCAGCCCACAGAACATGGTTCCAGTGATCCATGTCCTTAGTCTGCTTGCCTTCAGCAAACTGTTTGTGGACTTTCTTGTGCATCATCCTTAGAAGAGGCTTACTTCTGGGATGACAGCCATGCAGACCAATTTGATGCAGTGTGCAGCATATGGTCTGAACACTGACAGGCTGACCCCCCCTCACCCCTCACCCCTTTAACTTCTATGCTAGCAGCACTCATATGTCTATTTTCCAAAGACAACCTCTGGATATGATGCTGAGCACATGCACTCAACTTCTTTGGTCGACCATGGCGAGGCCTGTTCTGAGTAGAACCTGCCCTGTTTAACTGCTGTATGGTCTTGGCTACCGTGCTGCAGCTCAGTTTCAGGGTCTTGGCAATCTTCTTATAGCTCAGGCCATCTTTATGTAGAGCAACAATTCTTTTTTAAGATCCTCAGAGAGTTCTTTGCCATGATGGTGCCATGTTGAGCTTCCAGTGACCAGTATGAGAAAGTTATAGCGATAACACCAAATTTAACACACCTGCCCCCCATTCACACCTGAGACCTTGTAATACTAATGAGTCACATGACACCGGGGAGGGAAAATGGCTAATTGGGCCCAATTTGGGCATTGTCACTTAGGCATGTACTTACTTTTGCTGCCGGCGGTTTATACATTATTGACTGTGTGTTGAGTTATTTTGAGGGGACAGCAAATTGACACTGTTATACAAGCTGTACACTCACTACTTTACATTGTAGCAAAGTGTCATTTCTTCAGTGTTGTCACATGAAAAGATATAAGAAAATATTTACAAAAATGTGAGGGGTGTACTCACGTTTGTGAGATACTGTGTGTGTATATATATATATATATATATATATATATAGTTGAATACATTTATTAATATTATATTATTAAATATTCTTAATATATAACATATTTATATATTATAAAAAAAGCAAAGAAGCCCAATTTATTGCTTACACATGAGTAAATCCCATCAGCAATGTTTCAGGCATCCCTGCCCCTTCTAAAGCTGAAAAATGACATAAGACATATTTAGAGAAATTACATATATAGAAACACAATAACCATTTGCTGAAAGGTTCAAACATAATTCACAGATTGCATCTAGTTTGGTGTGGTGTCCCACATGTCTAACATCTGTCTTCTCTTTCCCAATCATCCCCAGATGCCCATCATTGTCCTTGGGAGCCAGGCACCATAGAGTATCTCAGTGCGCAGGCACCAACTCATTGCTGGAGAACTTCCCAGTTCTCTGAGCTCCTGTTTGCTTTTTATTACATGTTTTCTGTGTCTGACTTCCTGTGTACTGTCCCTGCCTTTGTCTACTGTCTGTGCTTGCCTGCCATCCGCTCTGACCTTGGCTTGATTTCTGGATTTCCTTCTGTTTCCTGCCGTTGTACTTTTCATACATGAATGGTCTCTCTCCACTTCCTTGGCTGGGTGTACCTGGGATCCGCGAGCTGTTTCCTGCAAGTCCATCCCCACCATCAGGGACCTTGGTGAAGAAGCAGGCTGGGGCTTAGACTCGGCACTCTGGGGAACCCCGAGTTGGCGATCTACAAGGGCTCACTATCACAGACCCCTTAATGTTAACAGAGCAACAAGAGCATTTATTAAAGTTGATTTACAGCATTAGTATTAGTATTAGAACATCAACAATTGTCATGTAGCAGTTGATTTTTTTTCTTATCTAGCTAACTGGAATTCTCCAACTTGTCTGTTGGTGTGCTCATGGGTTTGTGTTGGGACCTGGAACAACTTTGCAATATCAAATTACTTCCAAAGCAATGGGCCCTAAACACATATCAACAAATCAAAACACATCATTGCACCAAAACACATGAAAAGGGTTTGGTACATTTTTGACATGTAGATGCACAGTGCAGGCTCACAGTAAATCAACAAGTGCAAGTAAATAAATCACACATAAACCAGTTTGCATCAACACCAGTGGCATATCCAGGATATGGCATGTATGTCATATGCTATAGGCACCAATTTGAAAGGTCTCTGTGCTAGTGTGGCACCAAGTGGGTGCTTGGGTGTACTATAGCACCCTCAAAAATTCTACAGGCATCCCCATTAAATTAGAACATCAAGCACCATTATTTTATTGTAAAATCTTGTATTCCTGAGTCTATTTATTGGAGCGGTACAGTTTCATTATTTCCATAGTTCAGATGGGCAGGCCTACCCCACCATGGAAATGCATGATGCTGATCCAGGACGGACAGCATCCCAAGTCACCCCCACCATTCAGAAGAGGGAGGAACCCTGATGTGAGGAGGCTCTGAGAAGACTGATGGGATGGTGCTTTAAGGGTAAGGGGTCCCTTGATGTGAAAGGTGAAAGGGGGACTGTGAAGTGAAGGGTTGGTTCCTGATTTAAAGGGGGAACTCAGATGTCAAAGGGGCTCCTGATGTGAAAAGGGGGGGTCTCTGTTGTTAAAGCTCATGCCTCACAGAGACTGCAGAGGAGAGGGACTCAACAACCCTCAAAGATAGGCAGCCTGAGCATTGCTACTGCAACCAGCCTGTGCCTGGAGTGACTGCACTGTTACAGAGGGCAGAGGTATGTTACACTACACTTACAGAGTGCTGGATTAGAAAATTAACCATTCTCTGTCATCAATGTATGCTAAATAAAAGTTATAAAATTAGATATCCATGTTTGAGTTGATATTACTGTAAAATTATCTAAAATATGGGTGTCAGGTATTTGGACAGGGGCACAATTTCAGAGCTTTTCATAACAATTAGTTTCCTTACATACACCCCAATCACCACAAGAAGAAACACATTTAAAGTGCACTGTAACACATGTTTTACTGTGAATAAACCTGGCACAGATGCTATCTGTATACATAGAGTTCACAGACACCAGCTTGCTATCATTAAGGCATAGCTCCTAACTGTCCCTGATTTCAAGGGACTATCCCTGATTTGGAACAAAATCCCTCTGTCGCTCTTTCCTCCTCATTTGTCTCTCATTTTGGCCTGATCTATTTAGCTGTATATAAAAGGCACTATTTATCTTTCAAAATGTGTTTCCCAGTGCTAAACCTTTCATCCAATTCCTAAATTGCTACATTTGTAAACTTCAAAAGCCAATATAAAGGAATAGTACCGGTAAAAAAAAAAAAAACACTTGTCCCTTTAACTAAACTTTTTTTTGTATAATTCTCCTTTAAGGGGGCATGGCAGGGGGTGTGTCCTATGCCAACATACTTTAGCTAATAGGTGTCCCTCATTCCTATCTCAAAAAGTTGGGAGGTATGATTGAGGCCATCTATATTAGAACATGTAAACCAAATACGCAACAAAAAAACCCCGCCATATGCCCTTGGGAGCAGCTGAAAAAACATCCAGTGTGCATGAGGCCAATAGTGCCCTTACATCCTGAAGTGGGCAAATGTTTAACTTTTTTAAGAACAAAACTTAAGAGGAAGTGGGACTTTCATAGGGGTGCTGCCTCTTAAATAATCACTAGGGAATCATACAAATACTATTAAAAGCACTATTTTTTTTTGACATAGCACAATCACATTTTGAAAGTTAAACGTTTTTTCAAACTTATAATTAAAATTTGCATTTATACATTCATATACCAACTAAAAGTAGAATACACCACAAAACAACCATCCCAAATGTGTAACACATAACCATTACATGTTTTATAATCTAATATGACATTGAAACCTGTAGTGGAAAAAGGTATTGATTCTGGACATGGTCCGAACGTGATGCAATTCACATTCTGCTTTGTCAGGAGGTGACGGCCTTTTGTGGTACAGTCATGTGAGCGCAGTCTCTCAGCAGAGAAGAGGGCAATGGGGCATCATCCACCAGAAAAGTGGGGATGGCCATATAAACCAGGGGTGCAGGCTTCCCCCTATAGACTAGTCATATAGTGTGGAATTTCCTTGACTTATTTATGGTGGTGCCAGTGCTGTACTGATTCTGTTTCTGTAAAAATAAACAAGAAGGTGCAAAGGCCTAGTGCAAAAAAAGAAAAAATGTATCAAAATTTCCAAACGCCAAAAACATACTCGCAAATAGACTCATAAGCTAGTGTTGTCAACAGTCACACTATAACATGATCCAGCAGTGCACCAAGCCCAAACCATTTCTTCAATTCGCAAGCTTACATGCTCTCTTTCTCAGAGCTAACCCAATCCAGGGCTCTGAGGAAGGGATGCATCTCCCAAAATATGAGAACTTGCCAATTGAATTGATGTTTGGGTTTGGTGACACCACTCCACTGCTGGACCATCTTACAGTGTGACTGTTGACAACTCTAGCTTATGAGTCTATTTGTGAGTATGTTGGCATTTGGAAATTTTAATTAAGTGGGTTTTTTTTGGTAATGCACTGGGCTCTTGTGCCCTCCTGTTTATTTTTTCAGTTTTCTGTTGTGATTCCCCAGTCTGAGGTGGGCAGCATTGGTAGAGTGTATTTATTGAAAATGTTTCTGGAGACTACCTGGATTGCAGTCCATGTCTATGTTCCTGGAGCGCTGGATTGTATAAACATACTATTATCCAATTCTGTTTCTGCTAAAATATTTCTGGTTCTGTATCTCTACAGACACTTTATCAGTGGTATTAGTCTGGTACTGACTGTGTCTCTGCTAAGATGCTTCTGATTGTCATCATGGTACTACTTGTGTCTCCTTGGAAATGCTTCCAATTGCTTTCTCCTTGGAAATGCTTCTGATTGAACCTGTGTGCCATTTTATTTTCTTTGGACACATAACCAGTAATATATTTATGTGTGTGTGGGGGATGGGAGTTTTCAATCAAAAATATCATCATTGGGGGAGGGGGTTGGCATAAGGTATCCAGTCTAGGAGGAGAAAAAAATATAAATTTATTATGATATTTATGTAATTTCTCTTTCATACCTGCATATAGAAATGTTCTCCAGACAGACATTTTAGGGTATTTAAATAGGAATCTTTCACATTTAAAATAATTTCTACAACAGCTGTTACAAGCAACTGTCACATAATTGTTGCTGGATTGGGTTATATTATTTTTCATTTAACAGCTGTTTAAGTTTCTCTTTTTTAACTTAAAACGGTGTACATCCCATGGAATTAGCATTGTACCTGTGTGTCATTTTTTTAGCTACATATTAAAATACACCAAGAGACCATCTGTGTGTTCTAGTACATTTTATTTTTGTATGAATTAAAATTTGTTTGCCAGAGAGTGTGTCTTTTTACTAGCTGTGGTACTACAGCGGTAAACAACAATGTCATTAATATTCAGATTTTCAGGGTTTTAAAAGCTTATCATTTATTTTCTAATTGTGTATATTGGTAAATAATATGTTTGACTTTATATACAGTATTTAAATGATGACAAGGAGAAGCTGACATTTATCCTATGGGAATCTTACGATATAGGTTAGATATTGGATAAAAAAGATCTCTTCAACATTTTCTACACTCATAAAACAGAAAAACAAAAACTACCTGTACATGTAGCACAAAACAGGGAAAGATGTATTGTCCATACAGTCCGTAGCAGAAAGAAAAAGGATTTGCATCAATGGTTTTAGGGGAGCTTGTTAGCCGGAGTTTGTTAGACAATATATTTTAGTAAATAGTATTATGAAGAAGGAGGAATCAAGTCAGGTATGTTTTTTAAAAGCACAAATCGGCGTTATAATTTTTCCAAACTTTGAATATGCCCTGGGCCATTGTTAAAGTGCATGTAAAGCCAGACAGTTTTTCTCCCCATTTTGGATAGCATAGGGCATGGTTAAGACCTGTGTCATTTTTTTTTTCACTTTCTGCTCAGGATATACAACACAAAGTAATTTCCCTATAGCAAGGTGAAATATCCCTTTAGACAGTTATCATTGGAACATTTACCCCATTGGAAGTTTTCTCCTTTCTTTTCCTGTGACTACCCAAAAATGTTATATTTCTCATCACTTCTTGTGCTGGTGACATGGTTACAAAGACCAATAGTGAGGGTAGTTCTCCCCAATAGGAAGATGGTCAGCAACAAAAGCCAGAGCGGGCTGAAGCCCATTGTCAGCTGATGTCACAGAGCCGGTCCAGGCTCGGGAAGGATCATGACAATATCGTGACATGAGCTCAGGGAGGGAGGGTTGGGCAGAGCAGTGAGCTTCTGACTGAAAGTCAGCAGCTCTCTGCTCAGGGAGCACTGTGAAACTGAGCGATTGGCAGTGTTTGATCACTCGGTTCTCAGTGTTGGAGCCGGTGGAGGATAGACCGATACCGCAACCAGCTAAAAAAATCAAACAAAGCCCATACCTTTCTTTTAAGCATGCTGTTTTGATGGAAAAATTTGTTCAGGTAACTGCAGTTTAAGAGGAAATTTTACTTGACTTTTAGAGAGATTTCCAATCGCTTCACTTCCTTTTGTGCTTCCAGTACAGCAACTGAGTAGGGATGATCGAACGGTTCGGGTCGACCATCGGTTCGACCCGAACATTGACTGTTCAAAATTCGGCCGAATTTCAAACTTTTTGCTGAAAAAGTTCGGAATTCGGCAACCAGAACCGACCAAAATGCAATGGGACAGGAACTGGGCTTTAAAAGCCTATGATTGGACCAGAACCATCAGTAAAAGCCAATTGAGGGGGCAGGAGGATGCTAGGAATGTGATTGGAGTGACTAGGGGGTCCAGAGGCCAATCAGTAGTGAATATGCCCCCCAGTATATAAGATAGCCCCGCCAAATCTCTAGCACTTTTATACTGGGGCTGTGGAAGAGAGTGAAAGCAGTTCTGTTATTCCTGCTTCAAAGTGTCATTTAGCAATTATTAGTGTGAGGAAAGGGATATCTAGTGTAGTTAGGGTACTATTTTCCACTATAGTTAGATTTAATAATCTAGTTTCTGTAGGGAAAGTGTTAAGTGTCAGGGGACTGTAGTGTAGGGTTAACGGACTCTGACTGCTATGGCAGGGTGACCAAACCCTTCCATTTCAGGGTGACCGCCATAGAAAAAAGATTGTTTCTATTAGAATTGCAATAGAACAGGATAGTGGCTTCGCTCCTTTCACACCTGGCCGTTTTGTTGCAGGCGTTTTATTGGGCTTTTTTGTGGACGTGTTTGGAGGCAGGCATGACATCTGAACTTCTGTGTAGGGGTATATATACACACACACACATGTATGTATATATACACACACATATATAGGTGTGAAAGTAGCAGAACCCTATGGCTGCGCTAATGAAATTATTAACAGCCATAGGACTTCGCTCCTTTCACACCTATATGTGTGTATGTGTATAAATACATATAAGTGTGTGTGTATATATACCCCTATACACAAGTTCAGATGTTATGCCTGCCTCCAAAGACACCCAAAAAATGCCCCAAAAAAACGCCTGCAACAACACACCTAGGCATTTTTGTAGCAGGCGTTTTTTTGGGCATTTTTCTAACGGTTCGGGTCGACCATCGGTTCGGCCCGAACATTGGGTGTTCGAGGTTCGGCCGAATTTAGAACTTTTTGCCCAAAAATGGGAAATGCCCGGAAATGGGCCTTAAAAGCCTGTGATTGGACCAGAACCATTAGCAAAAGCCAACTGAGGGGGCAGAAGAATGTTAGGAATGTGATTGGAGTGACTAGGGGGTCCATAGTCCAATCATTAGTGAATACGCCCCCCAGTATATAAGATAGCCCCACCCAAATTCCTAGCATTGTTATACAGGACATGGAAGAGAGTGGAAGCAGTTCTGTTAATTTTACTTTAAAAGTGTCATTTAGCATTTATTAGTGTGAGGACAGGGATATCTAGTGTAGTTAGAGTGCTCCTTTACACTTTAGTTAGCTTCAAAAATTTAGTTTCTGTAGGGAAAGTATGAAGTGTCAGGGTGACCGTAATGTAGTGTAGGGTTAACTGACTGCTATGGCAGGGTGACCGAACCCTTCCATATCAGGGTGACCGTAATGTAGTGTAGGGTGAACTGACAGTGACTGCTATGGCAGGGTGACAAAACCCTTGCATAGCAGGGTGACCGCTATAGAGAAAAGCTAGTTTCTCTGAAGTCACTTTCGTTTCTGTAATATGGCTTCGCCGCCGCCAGCATTTTTGGCTGCAGGCGTTGCTAGTGCTTTTTTGAGCACATGTTTGGAGTCAGACATGACATCTGAACATGTGTATAGGGTGTATATATACACACCCATGTCTGTATATATACACCTGCACATATATAGGTGTGAAAGGAGCAGAAAAAACTACTTGTGCTAATGAAATAATTAACACCAATATATTTCTGCTCCTATCACACCTATATATGTCTAGGTGTGTATATACATATAAGTATGTGTGTATATACACCACTATACACAAGTTCAGATGTTTTGCCTGCCTCCAAAGAACCCAAAAAAATGCCCAAAAAACGCTAGCGTCAAAAAAAAAAAAACGCCCAGGTGTGTTGTTGCTGGCATTTTTTGGGGGTTTTTTGGAGGCAGGCAAAACATCTGAACTTGTGTATAGTGTACCTGTGAAGTTTCAGCTCTGTAGCATGTCCAGAACCAGAAAAAAAGATCATTTTTCATTAGAGCAGGGATGGTGGGACCCTACTTTTACACCTATATGATCTTTTTTTTATGGTTCTGGACATGCTGTCCAGAACCCCACAAAAAAATCATATAAGTGTAAAAGTGGGGTCCCACCATCCCTGCTCTACTGAAAAATGATCTTTTTTTTTTGGTTCTGGACATGCTACAGAGCTGAAACTTCACAGGTACACTTGTTAGACCCCCCCCCCCCCCCAGATACTAAATTCAAAATCAAAAAATATCTTTTTTATTTTTTTTTCAATAATTGGCTTTTTTTATCAAAAATTAAAATTTTTAAGAACTTTTTTTTGTGTGATTAATAGTCCCTGGGGCACTTTTAGGGGCATTTATTGGGTTTTAGGGCTTTAAAATGGTGTTTTTTGATTACCAAAGTTCGGGTCCATTGATTTCAATGGGGTTCTGAAATCCGGGCCGAACTTTCGGGTAGTTCAGATGTTCTGGCCGAACCAAACTTTTCAAAAGTTCGATCATCCCTACCCATAATCACTCAGAAGAGCTTGAGACACTCAGAGATGAAAATATAACCCTCCAATCACGCCTGAAGGACTTTCAGAACAGGGCCAGGTGATCATACATTCGTATTTGAGGCCTCCCTGAATCCATAATAAATGCACAGTCTACAATCTATTCCAAGAATTAGCTCCTGCTATACCAATTGGTCATCTGGAGATGGACAGAGTCCACCGTGCCCTGATCCCCCGTCAACCAGAAGACCCACCAGGGGCTATCATAGCGAAACTACATTTCTTTTGCACTAAGGAACAACTTCTGGCTGCTGCCTATAACAAAGAATCACTTGTATTCCAGGGTCATAATTACCAGCTTTTTCAAGACCTCTTCCCACTCACCATCTCTAAGAGGAGAGTCTTGAAACCACATCTTCAAGTTCTGCAGCAGCACCACATCACCTATAGGTGGGGCTTTCCATTCTCAGTCAGCTTCTGATACCAAAGCCGCGATTACACATGCAGATCCCTTGAAGACCTCAAAGCAACCCTGTGACAACTCCATCTTTCACCCTCTGATGCACCACATGAAAACCCTTCTCGCCGTTGATTAGCCTCTTGCTCACCCCAGAAGTCTCTAAACACCCCAAGAGCACATGATCCAGCCAATTACCACAAACGTGGGCATTTTGTCTCCCCAGTTCCGCAACACCTACTATAGATTCAATGGATGGAATCTATTCTGATCTATATGGAGATTGTTACACTTGATATCTGCTTACCGCAGCTCTTGACCCCTACCGGCTGGAGACCGGTCCCTTTTTGTATGACACATCCCTTGGTAACCTGGATACTATGAACCCACTCACTCACTGCTCATTCATATATACATAAATCGGCCTATGTACTTTACAGCTACACTATACTTATTATTCTGAGCAGGAAGCTGAAAGGTGAAAAGTGGCCTGAGCAGGAAAGGGCTAAAAGTGCCCAGTAGGGAAATGATTAATTCTGATGGCTACTGCTTTGGACAAACAATACTGATGCTGGCTTTATGTGTTGCTTTGCAGCAAGGCTTCCCGCCAGGTTTTTTTTTTTATTTATTTTGTGGGTATATTGTTTTTTTTTTTTATATGTACCTTGATAGAGACTCTATTAAGTTAAGCTGTTTTTTTTTTTTTTTTTTGCTGCATTGTTTTTCTTTTAAAAAGTGGTCTTTTGTTTTAGAGGTGGTATTTTGAAGTTTTTTTTTTGTTATTGGTACATATATAACGCTGTCAATTTACACATCGCTTTACATATATTGTACATTAACCTCAGTCCCTGCCCTTGAGGAGATTACAATCTAAGGTCTCTAACTCACATTCATACATACAGTACACATATTAGAGCCAATTTAGACAAGAGTCATTTAACCTACTAGCATGTCTTTGGAGTGTGGGAGGAAATCAGCATACTCAGAGAAAACCCACGCAGGCACAGGGAGAACATGCAAATTCCAGGCAGGAAGTGCAGTGGATGGGATTCGAACCGACAACTCTAGTGCTGCAAGGGGAAGTGCTAACCACTTAGCCACTGTGCTGCCCCATGCTTTTTTCATGGAGCTGACCTTTGTTCACAGCGCATTGCTACATTGCTTGAAAGAAAAAAAAAATCAAAATTCAGAACTAATAACAGTGTACGCCTAAAACACCTTAAATTATTTCAGTCCCATTCACTGTACCCTCCTATCCCCACAGAAAAAAAAGTTAAGCATACATTGGTAAGACTTATCTTCCCTATCAATGTCCTACTGCTAGTCAATTATGCACTCCTGTACTTTCTGCAGTATGTTGAACCCTGGCTGTGCTTCTCTAGTAAATTTGGGCTTAGCCTTGCTCATTAAAGATGTCCTCCTGCTGGACAATTTTGTACTGCTGTGGTCTCCTAATTCCTGTAGTATAACATCTGTCTGTACTTTTGCCTCTAGTATAATTTGGCAAATTCTCCCTAAATAAAAAGGTCCTGCTGCCAGTTTTACATTACAATATTCCTTAATTCTTGAGAGCTTGATAGAAGTTATCCAGCAGCTGGGGAGTTTTGCATCAGCGAGCACAGAGAAAAAGTCAGCAAATTACTAGCCAATTTCTATCTGCCATTCAAAACAGGCTTCTAACTGCCTGATGAAAAAGTATGCATCACTGCTACAAAATGAAAATATTCAGATAAGGGTGTTTCACTGTTTGTTAACCAAGCTTATTGTAAAAGAACAAAAAAAAATGCTGCCAAATATGCACTGCCAATGCACATTGTTGCTAAGACTTTCTATAAAATATGAATATTGTACTGTTCTGTAACATCATGCACAGCTCTAAGGAATTCCCCAACCATGGTTTTTTAACATCTAAACCCAAGGGAAAATCCAAGGACATACTTATAACTCAGGAGAGAAGATGAGAGCAGAAAAATATAAGCATAACGTGTATGTCAACCTTATCAGTAATCAATTTTGATAATTCATTCATTTTTCAATAAACATTTTCTTTTTCAGTAGCATTCAAATTGAGCAAAAAATTGGTAATCCTGCCAGTCTCATTTGTGTGCATCCAGCAGAGATCCCTGTAAGTAATGGCTGACTGGGCAGATGACCATTAATAGCTCTGGCTGCTGCTGACTAGTCACTGAAGTGTACAGAGCTCAGCAGCTGCAGCTAGTCGCTCACAGGTGTCAGAAACAGCTGATGTCACTCATGTCATACTGTTGCTGTCATTCGCACTGATGCTAGTCACCCATGTAAATGTAACCTTGTCCACCATTGCTGGGGCCATCCCAAGCTGCTAAAAAATTCTGTTTATTGCTGATGTTGTCTCTATTTTAGAAATTTCCCCTCAATTACTATTACATGGGTCTATAAAATGTTTTCACACTTTTACCCAAGATTCACGGATTTCTACAGTTGGATTCAACTATAAAAATGCATGAATATTGTTTGAGACATTCACAAATATATTGTGTTAATTGAGAGAAAATCCTTTCTTATTGAGAAAAGAAGACAGTGTAACACCTCCTTGCCCCTGAGCAGGGTGGGTGACCCCCTGGTGGCTTGGCGGGGTAGCATTTTGGTTCTGGTCCTTGGCGTATGGTAGGGTGAAAAATTAGTTGGGTAATTTTAGTTTATTTATCCTTTAATTCTTATCTCCACAATAGAAGTGAATTTTTAGGGGTACAGGATACTAGAAAATAGCACACAAATGAAGGACAGATATTGTAAAGTAGTACTAGACCATTAAAGAGCGGCCTCTTGATAAATGCCTTTGGAAGAAAAACAGCCAGACTAGTCTATTATCATGTAAGAACAATCACATTCTTTTTTTAGTTGTAGTGGATAAGCCGCTTTGGAAGCAATCAAAACTACTTTCAGCTGTGAGCAATGAATGTTTCTTACAATGTCCAGATGGTAGCTTCTAACCCAGATCCTCTGTGACACTCTTCAGCAAGAATATCCTTTTTAAGGCCCAGCTTCCTTCAGTAAATTATTCCAGTTTTGGTTCAAATTTAACGGCCTTCTTCCCAGCTCTTCTGGGATTGGCTGTGTCAGATAAATATTCATAACCAAGGGATCTGACCCTTCTATACTGCTTACTGGAACCTTCTTCCAGCAAAAGGTCCAACCTGCTGAGCCCATAAATGGTACATAACAGTTCAGGCTGTTACGGTCCAAATAAAATATTACACTTATTTAGGGACATACTTAAATGGGCAAAGTCTCAACACTCTCTCTCTCTTCAAAAACTGACTTTGTCTTTATAGACTAAAAATCCAAAAAAATGTGGTTGCTCCCAAGACCTTGGTATTTAAGGTCTGAAAGTGGATAGGTATAGGTGAATAAGATAAAATAAACATGCACAATGTCATATGAATGCAAAATATAGTGCAAATTGAGGCTGTCACAGGGTGAAGACAGCCATGCAGTGACAGGTACTCTTACAACAAGGGCAACTTAATTAGAAATGGCATTTCAATGCACTGGCATTGCATTACATTTGTGGCAATTAAAATTTGATAGCCTAAGTGTCCACCCCTGTATTATAACTTTTTTGGCACCTAGTGGCAAACATTATATAGTCCAGAAAATATAAAGTACCTACAACTAATAGAACTGTTGCTGAAGTGCAGTTAGTTTTGACAAGGAGACATTTTCTTCTATTATGAAATAAAGCAAAAAGGAAAATATCCTATCCTAAAGTAAAACAAAATGCAACTGAAACAACAGGTTAAACAGTCCACATAGATTGCTGTGACTAAGCTCCCTGTTATAAAAAACTGTTTTACAAAGACCAAAAAAAAAAATCAACTGCTGCAAATTGTCCTTCTTTTGGAAGGAAAAAGGAAAAGTCCAGCCATCTGTAACAAATGCAGAGGATCCCCTCTGTAGAGTCTGGTTGAAGAAATCAAATACTGAAATAAACTCAATTTCCTAGTTGAATTTGGCAAACTAAAACATGCAGACAGTCGGCAGATTGGTAAATGTGGGCCGGAACAGTTGTAGAGTGGAGGTCTGGAGCTTGGATTATTCTTCCTTCTACATCAAAGATGATAATGAATCATTGTCCTTTCCTGTGCCCAACCTTTTTTGACGATCACCTTGTCCTTGAAAATGTATGTACCCAAACTCCAGTTCCACCTACATACCAGGAACTTTTCCCAATACATAGTAGAATACTGGTTATGATATTCAAATCCTTCTTCCAGTGCAATTACCTTATTTGCAATTCTCTTATTTTTGTTTAAGTGAGGTATCTTTATTATACTGTCACAGGCAAGCTTGGAACCTGATCTGGTATTTGCGGCTCCCCAGATCAGTAGCAAGGCTGTTTTGTGACTTGTAGTTTCACAAATATGCAAAGCATCTCACCTGATGATTAATATAACTTGCTTCATGGCCACTTCCTGTCTAGCCTCCCAATCTACCTCTCTTCTTAAACTGTGCTGCCTGAGCAACAGATTGTGTTCCTAGCTGCAGGCCCCTGTTCAAGTACCTGTTCATGTAACATAGCAACGGTACACAATTGTTTTTTTTTAAAAAATTCATAAATCTTTATTAATACATAGTAAAAACAAAAAGTATATCACTCTAATAGATTGAACAGTCAATACATAGTGACAGGATTAGTACAAATACAGATAGAAAATGCTGGAGCTACGCGTTTCGCATTATGCGCTTCCTCAGGGTCCAGCAAAGGAAAGTATGTAAACAGAGATTCAGTCTTTAATAATCTAAAGGTACATAAAACAGTTATTAGATTTGTGAATATACACATATGTCTTATAACATTTTTATTATTCTCAGTTTGTTATTTGCAGCTATCAATTGTATGTCTTAACCTTGAACACATCAGTTTTACTCTAATTATTTAACAATTATATAAGTAGATCAAAGGATAGATTTTCCATAAATATAGCTGGTTAGTATATTGGTTCCTATATTATAGATTCCTTTAGATAAAAAGGAGGAAGAGAAAAACCATTTCTGTTTAACAAACTCTTTTATGCTTTGCTTGTCAGAAAGACAAGGAACTAAATCCCACACACTGAAAAGGAAGAGTAGAAAAGGGTGGGAAAGAGGGAAAAGAGAAAAGGGATGAATATGAGAGAACAATGATAGAAAAGGGGGGAAATGATGTAGAGTGTGAATTACCACGTAGCCCACAGGGGGGGCAGTGATAAGGATAGGCTAGTTCACCCGAGTATAGTAACTCAGGGGACAGTCCATCCATAGAGGAGGCATGGAGGAGACCAAAAAAGATAAATGGTATATATAAAGAGGTATATTCACTTTATTATAAACTAAAAATATGACATATAATATGTGAATATACCTCTTTATATATACCATTTATCTTTTTTGGTCTCCTCCATGCCTCCTCTATGGATGGACTGTCCCCTGAGTTACTATACTCGGGTGAACTAGCCTATCCTTATCACTGCCCCCCCTGTGGGCTACGTGGTAATTCACACTCTACATCATTTCCCCCCTTTTCTATCATTGTTCTCTCATATTCATCCCTTTTCTCTTTTCCCTCTTTCCCACCCTTTTCTACTCTTCCTTTTCAGTGTGTGGGATTTAGTTCCTTGTCTTCCTGACAAGCAAAGCATAAAAGAGTTTGTTAAACAGAAATGGTTTTTCTCTTCCTCCTTTTTATCTAAAGGAATCTATAATATAGGAACCAATATACTAACCAGCTATATTTATGGAAAATCTATCCTTTGATCTACTTATATAATTGTTAAATAATTAGAGTAAAACTGATGTGTTCAAGGTTAAGACATACAATTGATAGCTGCAAATAACAAACTGAGAATAATAAAAATGTTATAAGACATATGTGTATATTCACAAATCTAATAACTGTTTTATGTACCTTTAGATTATTAAAGACTGAATCTCTGTTTACATACTTTCCTTTGCTGGACCCTGAGGAAGCGCATAATGCGAAACGCGTAGCTCCAGCATTTTCTATCTGTATTTGTACTAATCCTGTCACTATGTATTGACTGTTCAATCTATTAGAGTGATATACTTTTTGTTTTTACTATGTATTAATAAAGATTTATGAATTTTTTAAATAAAAAAAAACAATTGTGTACCGTTGCTATGTTACATGAACAGGTGCATACTTTGACTGTTTGTAGAGGCACATTTAAACCCCCTTTTCTTCTTGTAGGGACTTAGTCTTGACCCTTCTATAGGGACAGGTCTATGCCCTTGCTGGAATTCTTTCCATTGTTTGCATATGGGGGCAGGTGCCATTATAATCTCTGATTAAAAAGACCCCAATCCCCCTTCCATCCATACTGTCTGTTGTTCTTCGAGGGGAGTCAAATCCCCAACTCCTCTGGAAGGGGGATCTATTTAAGGGTCGCTCTATTTAATCAAATATATTAAATTAGTCATTAACAAGCCAAATCTATGCATATGTTTAATGTAATACTTTTGAGAGTATAATTCGCATAAAAGTAATATGTATGATATACTGAACTAGATATTACAATAGTGTTTGTTAAAGAATATCTACTGAATTTGAATCCCACAACGCTTTTTCTCCTCCCACCATCTCACATCCCCTAACCTCCCCCCTCTTTTCCCCTCTTTTCTTTTCCCTTCCTCCCCCCTTTTTTTTTTTTTTTTTTTTATTATTTGTGTGTCTGGGTCTGTCCTTTTGTCTCTCTGACAGTGACTGAAATGGCTGACTATCTGGGAAATCTCTGGTCCAATTACATGCTACAAATACAGACTGAAATTCGCGGCTCAAATAAGGAGGACTCCGAAATCTCGCAAATCACAACTCGTTTAAGACAACTTCTAATACGTAAGACAACTTTCTTCTGGCATGCCACTTATTTCCAACAATATATAGACACCAAATTTATACCTATTGGGTTACGTATACAAATATTTCCAACAATTCACTCAGTTTCAACAGAATTAAAAAATAAATGGGAAGATAATCTCACACAATGCTCAATTGAAATGATGAAGATTCTAAAAAGCTATTACGAGGCAGAAGCACTCATTTTAGACAAAGAAATAGTAGAAATTGTAAACCAACTAGCGGCATTCCAAAATAAACCCATTTTTAAGGAAAAAAATCTTGAAATTAAACATGCAGTGGAAAAATTTAGTGGAGAAATTATTAAAAGAAAAGACAAAAAAATGAATCGTGACCAAATGGCATTTAGGACAGGAAGAGCCTATAAATGGGAAAGGAATACTAATAAAACATATAGGTCTAGACCACAAAATGAACAGAATAGAGAGGATGGCAACTGGTCTGATTCATCAGCTGCATCCTCCACATCTTCCAACTTTTGGAATGCTCGCCAAGAGAGATCTAATAGAATTAGACAGGAAAAAAGGAAAGATGATGAAAGGGATACCCCTATGGGAACACAGCATAATTTTCAGACTACACAAACAGCCAAGGCTTTAAAACTTGGACCCAAAACTCAAAATCAATCACCATCAAACCCAATGGCAAGTGGATCCAGCACATCATCAGCAAATGCCCAAGGAACACACTGTGGAACTATCCCAAAAAGAAATTCCCCTAATACTCAGGACAATGCTTTTTTAGAACAAATGACACTAGGACTTCTAGGCCCTCTAAAAATATCCACAACAGAAGAGAAAAACTAAACCAAGAAACAAATTCTCTACAAGTCATTAACATCTCTGGTGTTCAATTAAATGAAGAGGAAATTAAAATACTTGGTCTAGGGCTTAATTTCTGTCCGGCAAAAGACATAGACCGTTTTGAATTTATAAAAGATGTTAATCTTTTTGCACGAAAGCTTAATTTTAGGTCCCTAATTGAGGGCCCTAAAATCAAGCAAAAAGAAGCCCCCATGGGTGGTCTTCTTCAAACCTGGCGTGATTGGTCCAAAAAGGATTATAAGATGCTTAAAATCCTGACCGAGCTTGAGGATGAGTCGGGTCCGACTACACCCGGACCCAGCCCACCCTCGACCTCGGTAGGAACAACACAACAATCAGTACAAACTTTCAAAAAAAAGTCTAAACGTTTCCCGAGTCAAACCAATCCTAAAGTTGATCTTTTTATCCATATGGTAACAAAGGATATTAAACAAATGAACATACGAAAAAACTCTAGTAACCTGTCCGAAACTGAATACCAGGCTCTACGTAACTTACAAGAACGCAAAGATATTGTGATTAAGTCTGCGGACAAAGGCGGAAATGTTGTCATTCTAAATCAAGTACAATACACAGAAATGTGCAACAATATTCTTGATAATAGAGCCTGGTATTCAAGAGTAAGCAGTTTACAGTTACTTAAAAATCAAAGAGAATTCCTAAAACTCCTAGATCAATACCACCAGTGGGGAATTATAACCAAGGATTTGATGGAATTTTTGATTATTAAAGAACCCACAACGCCCACATTTTATGCACTTCCAAAAATGCATAAAAATCACACCAATCCCCCCGGTCGTCCCATAGTCTCGGGCATCAATAGTCTTACACAGAATGCTAGTTCGTACGTAGATGCATACCTTCGCCCACATGTAGAGTCTTTACCCTCGTATCTAAAAGATACTATGCATATGCTATTAACGATTGAAAATATACAGATCGAAGAGGAGACCTATCTGGTATCTATAGATGTTGAGTCCCTATACTCAAATATTCCACACTCTCGAGGTGTGGAAGTTATTGAATCCTTTTTGGATGAGAGAGGACTTGACCATAGAAGGTTAAATAAGTTTGTTTCTGACTTATTATTTTTTATCTTGACACATAACGTGTTTGTGTTTGATGGTTCCCACTACCTCCAGGTGCAGGGGGTGGCGATGGGGACCAAATGTGCCCCATCTTATGCCAACCTGTACCTGGGGGGGTGGGAACGATGGCTTTTTGCCCAAGAATCTATATCAGTATATCTGGCATATATAGAGATCTGGAAAAGATATATCGACGACATATTCATCCTATGGTCGGGTCCTCTCGACACCCTAAAGGAATTCATAGATATTCTGAATGTAAATGACTTCAACTTGCACTTTACCTATGTTTTTGATAGATCTAGGATTCCTTTTTTAGATCTCGAGATCTATAGAAGCATGGATAATACACTTTCAACCACACTCTATAGAAAACCAACTGCAACAAATGCGTTATTACATGCAGATAGCAGTCACCCAAGACATGTAATTCAAGGAATACCAATAGGACAGTATTATAGGATTCGTAGAAACTGTTCGGAAGAGACTGAATTTGAAAAAGAAGCTTTAGAATTACAAAAAAGATTCCTACAGAGGGGTTATAGCAGGAAAAGCACTAAAAAAGCATACAAAAAAGCAAAAGACAGCCCTAGAGACCTTCTCCTTTTTCAAGGAGAATGTCAAAACTCTCAAAACTCAACTAAAATGATCACGAGATATTGTTCTCAATCCAACCAACTAAAAAGTATTATAGCCAAACATTGGCATCTCTTGGCAGAGGATAAAATCCTCAGTAACTTTGTGGATACTAGACCGAGTGTGATTTTTAGGAGAAATAAATCTATTCGAGATGTGGTGACTGCCAGCCACTACCAGAGAGACAAAAGGGCAGACCCCTGTATCAAACTACCCCAAGGTACTTTTCCTTGTGGACTATGTGGTTATTGTAAATTCATCGCTAGCAAGCCTCAACAAACGTTGCCAAATGGACGCCCATTTGTTCTCAAACATTTTGTGACATGCCAAACTATAGGTATTGTCTATATTTGGAAATGTGAATGTCCCGCTTTTTATGTGGGCAAAACCAAACGACATTTCTGGGAGAGAATCAAGGACCATGTATCATACATAAGGGGTGGAGACTTAGAAAGTCCCATAGCAAGACACATAGCTCAAACGCATAGATATAAATGTCCAAAATTCAAATTTTTCGCCCTAGATAGGATCCATCCTGGACCCAGAGGGGGACCTTTTGACAACTTAATTCTACAAAGGGAAGCACGTTGGATTTTCTCTTTAAATGCTTGCACCCTCCCAGGACTGAATGAACACCTGAGCTTTGCCCCCTTTTTGGCAGACTAATACCCTCTTAGACTCTCCAATATGATATTGAAGAGATTAACTCATTTGGATTTACTTTTTTATATAATTTTCAAGTTAAACAAAAATAATTTTTAAAAAAATTTTTTTTTTTTTTTTTTTTTTCTCTTTCCTCTCCCCCCCCTTTTCCTTTTCCCCCCCCCCTTTTTTTCATTGCTGTAGGTCTGTTTACCGCGTGGTCCATTGTCCTGCATATCGGTTGCCAAATTATATATTCTGTTTCTTCTTCTTCTTATAAACCTTAACTATTCACTGCTCCACATGACCAGACCATATAAGCAAATTTGCTAATGTCATTTCTGAGTAAAACCGTTTGTTGGTACATTTATGGATAATTTCTCCTCTTATATGGCTTAAATGCAGGTTTGAATTGATTCAAATAGGGAATAAATAGTTATATTCAGATGTTTTTCATACATGCCATATTGAATGTTAAGATATGTTCCTGCTTTTGATGCACGTATAATATTACCATTTTTGACAGTGTTAATCAGCTTCTATTGGCTTTAATTTGTCTGAATGGTGGATTACGTTATGGCAGATCGTCACTTCCGGTCCCGGAACCGGAAGTGATGCTCACTTCCGGTATGCGGGAACATCCTCCCGCGGCGTCTACACGTGGACGCTATGGCGGGCGGATGTGGGGGGCGTGAGACCGGGAGGAGGAGGAGACCAGATACAGAGTGGTTAGTATATATACCGGACAGCTTAGTAAGCTCACACTTACAGGCTGCCTAGGCTGAGTGTCATACTCCCCGTGGGTTTTCTGAATTGCTTCAGATGGTAAGTGTTTTAATTATAGACTCAGCTCCTCACTTTTTCTTTTTGTCAGGCTTAGCCCTTTACCAACGGTCCATTATCTTTATATATCTTTTCAGATTCGGGGCTGGATCCAATTTGTCTAAAGCATCCAGTGACTCTCTCATACTTAGTTTTTATACTTCCAGCACCACACTGATCCCCAAGTTTTAAAGGGGACTCTCTATTTAACCCTTTCTCACTTAATATTGGTGCACATTTTTGAAGGGGATTCCAATGTCTAACCCCCTTTCTACTTAAATAGATGTACGTCTTGCTTGACGTTTACACCACTTAACACATACATTTTAGAGAATGAGTCCCTGGTAAGTACCTATTCTTACAAATCACCATCCCCCTTATTAAAATAATCAAATAAGGAGTAACCATACATACATATAAATTCATTTTTTTCTTTCTGCTGATTTTAGGGGCTTCTGGCTCCCCCTTTCATACAACATGATTTTAAATTAAACAAGTATATTCAACTCTATTCATTGTGACGTCTAAATTGGGGTAAGACAATTTAATGCCTTAGTATGTCATATTTTTAGTTTATAATAAAGTGAATATACCTCTTTATATATACCATTTATCTTTTTTGGTCTCCTCCATGCCTCCTCTATGGATGGACTGTCCCCTGAGTTACTATACTCGGGTGAACTAGCCTATCCTTATCACTGCCCCCCCTGTGGGCTACGTGGTAATTCACACTCTACATCATTTCCCCCCTTTTCTATCATTGTTCTCTCATATTCATCCCTTTTCTCTTTTCCCTCTTTCCCACCCTTTTCTACTCTTCCTTTTCAGTGTGTGGGATTTAGTTCCTTGTCTTTCTGACAAGCAAAGCATAAAAGAGTTTGTTAAACAGAAATGGTTTTTCTCTTCCTCCTTTTTATCTAAAGGAATCTATAATATAGGAACCAATATACTAACCAGCTATATTTATGGAAAATCTATCCTTTGATCTACTTATATAATTGTTAAATAATTAGAGTAAAACTGATGTGTTCAAGGTTAAGACATACAATTGATAGCTGCAAATAACAAACTGAGAATAATAAAAATGTTATAAGACATATGTGTATATTCACAAATCTAATAACTGTTTTATGTACCTTTAGATTATTAAAGACTGAATCTCTGTTTACATACTTTCCTTTGCTGGACCCTGAGGAAGCGCATAATGCGAAACGCGTAGCTCCAGCATTTTCTATCTGTATTTGTACTAATCCTGTCACTATGTATTGACTGTTCAATCTATTAGAGTGATATACTTTTTGTTTTTACTATGTATTAATAAAGATTTATGAATTTTTTAAAAAAAAACAATTGTGTACCGTTGCTATGTTACATGAACAGGTGCATACTTTGACTGTTTGTAGAGGCACATTTAAACCCCCTTTTCTTCTTGTAGGGACTTAGTCTTGACCCTTCTATAGGGACAGGTCTATGCCCTTGCTGGAATTCTTTCCATTGTTTGCATATGGGGGCAGGTGCCATTATAATCTCTGATTAAAAAGACCCCAATCCCCCTTCCATCCATACTGTCTGTTGCCCCTGTTCAAGTGTTTCCGAGTAACTCTGACTTCTGAGTGACCCTGAGTTGCAGTTTCTAGTTTTTTTAAGTCATTTATGTCACTGTATGTCACAGCATTGTAATCCCAGTGTCTCCAGCAATCCTTGCATCTGGATGCCTCCAGTAAATTTGGTATTCTCTCACTCCTGTGTTCCTAGAACCTCAGTGCTGCAAGAGACCCTCACTCCTGTGTTCCTAGCATCCTTGGTGACCTTAGTACATTCCTCGTGACCCCTGCACTTTGTGCCTCTGATGACCTCTGTGTCCCCCAGTGTCTTCAAGTCAAGTGCCCCTGAGGTCTGGTTTCCCTAAGTTACTGTGTTCCCATCTCTTTCGCTATCGAACCCAGCCCTTTATCTATCCACACATGTTTGCTACTTGCTCTGACCTTTGGCCTGTATGTCGGCTCAGAGAAGTGGTTGTATCGAGGTGATGCCTGCAGCTAGAGGCATCATCCTGGTACCATTTTTCAGAGCCGGCTTTCAGGTGATAATGGCTGATGTGGCTCGGGAGCCCTCGGCTGTTAGCCCAGTCAGCGGAAAGGGACGCCACCGGGAGACCCGAGCAACCAGCCGGCACATTCGCTGGCTGGTTGGAGTCCCGATCAAAGCCGAATTCGGCTTTGATCGGGTCTCTGATGTAGTAACCCGGAAGCGGCGTGGTGGCGTCACGTCCGGGTTACCCCGATCCCGCCATAAAGAGTACCTGTCACTTCCTGTTACTGTCACAAGCGATGTTTACATTGCTTGTGACCGCAACAAAAGTGATCAGATTTTTTATTTTTTTTTTAACTCTGCTAAAATTAAAAAAATGTGATAAAATAAACAGGAAATAAAAAAGAAATGTAATGCATCCTCATCGCTGTGAGTTTGCGCACGAAAGAAAATGCATACAGAAGTCGCGCCCGCAAATGAAATTTGAGGTATTGCCGCGATCACCAAAGCGAGAGTAATAATTCTGAAAAAAGAGCTACTCAGTAACTCTAAACTGGTAACCGTTAAAAAATGTTTAAAACGTCACCCATGGAGATTTTTATTGACCGTAGTTTGTCGCCACAAAAAATATTGCAAAGAATGCCATTTTATTCTCCACAGTCTTTGCTAAAAAAAATATATGTAATGTTTGGGGGTTCTACGTAATTTTCTAGCTAAAAATACAGATTTTAACTTGTAAACAACATGTGTCAGAAATGAGCTTGGTCCAGAAGTGGTTAAGGAACACTGCAGAATGTTTCCAAAGTCTTCAGAACGGGAAAAGCAGTGTGAAAACAAATAATCTGGAGAAAACTGTCTAAAAGGGGATATCCCCTTCCATTGGAGAATTCTCCTCCTACTTCCTTCTGAAACTCCTAGATGGGTGACAGAAAGTGAAATCTCCCCAGCAGGACACAGACAGAAAAATAATTAGATGGGGGTCTTACCCTTTTCCTTCTGTCTCCAAAGCAAAAAAGTTTTGGCTTTGTATACGCTTATATGCCAGATGGCTCAGGCTTTCCTGAGAGTGCCCCACCACAGCTATCCTCTCTTCTCCACTGCAATACAAAAGTGCAGTTGGGAGAAGAAGGAGAATATGAAGGAGCACACATAAAAAAGGAAAGCTTAGGTTGGCTAGGAATTATGGAAAATGTTCTGTGGGTTGAACCGCAGATAGCCCAAGAGGGAGCCAGGCCAGAGAGAGATGCAAAGGAAGTCCTGTGTATGTATAGGGTTCAGAAAGGGGCTTCATTACACAGAGAGGGACTGTTTAGCAGAGAGCCACAGAGAGACAAGGCAGGAGCCAGGAGGTGCTGCTGTGTTCTGAGACGGGAAAAAGCCACCAGATAAGAAAGGCTATGTTGTGTTCTGCAGGAAGGAGAGAACCCCAGAGGAGAATGGACTGCTGGCTGACACAGCTTCAGTGATGAGGGCCAATTTGGCTACCTTGTGCTAGACTTACTGGCTACCCTGTGACTTTGCTGTCATTAGGATAATCCAGCCAGGTCACTATAAAGAGTTTCCCTATGGATTAAAAATGCTGTTTATTTGAGAATTAATGCTCCAATAAAAGTGTAAAGGCCCCACTGCTGTCTGACTTTATACTTGTTCTTCCACTGGCCAGTGATATACATAAGACCTAAAAACAATAGATAGACCATACCATTAATACTTCTCTTGGTGTTCTCTTTCAGAGTTATTTTTTACTGTTTTATTACACTGTTGTCCACTGAATCGTTCTGTTCTTATCTGCCAAGTGCATTTGGCAAGGCCTTTTACAGGGACTAAGCGAGAGCAAAAATCATAGCCTCTGTCTTAAGCATTGTTTGTTTTCATGTGCAATATTGGATTAGCCTTGTTGTTGCTGTAGCTATTTAAGCTTCACATGGCAGGGCTTATCTTGGGCCTAATAAAAACTTTTGCACTTTTATTGCTGTGTCGGTGAATGTTGGGTTCAGTCTATGGTGGGTCACCACAGAGAGCAGTAGTAGGACCCAATATTTCAGCAGCTCCCTAGGGAGCTAGTCACAACTGCCTTGTCCCTGTTATGCATTTTCCCTCATTTTCATTCTGGTAAAACCATTGCCACCAGGACAAAAAGTGAGGGTAAATCACTCTAATAAAATACCAGATAGCAGTAAAAACCTGAAAAGGTTCTAATCTTTCTAAATTGTATCCAAAACGAAGCAAATACATGTAGGTGGATCCCAACTTCATTGCCGTGATCTTGCCCGAGCCTGGACTGGCTCTGTGACATCAGCTGGCAGTCGGCTTGAGCCCGCTGTTAGCTGAAAACGGGCCACAGGAGTGCAGAACGAACTGTACTCCTGTGATCCACAGAAGTACAGCCAAATGGGTTTTGGCTGTACTTCTCCTTTAATGTTTGTGAGTAAATATGTTGGTACAAAATAACTGAGCAAAAGACATATTTATATTAGTTGCAATAAAATGCAATTCAGGAAATCTAAAAATGTGAAACCTTTACAATTCAAATCCAATATTCAATGACCTTTAAACTACTGTAATTGCAGATGCATTTTCCTTTAGCAAGGAAAGCCTTACTTGATAACAGAATTTCAAGCCAACAAAGCCTAAAACCCCAATTTAATAAAATACACTCTTGTGCTGTACATAAAAGCATGTGTTAAAGAGATTGAGATCTTACTTCTTGTGCAGTAAATTGAGATTCTATTTTCATTTACATCAATCGCAGTCACTGCAGATGCCTTACTCTTTGATTTTTCTAATAAGATAACAGATAATTTGCAAATATTCTAAAACCTTTTTGATAGACATTTATCTCCAAATTAATGTACCATGTGCCAATAAAAAGAACAGTAGAAAACGATGTGGAATAATCTCTTTTACTGTACTTTTTATGCACATATCAGTAAATGCACCTTCTAAGTTTTTATTCTTGTTAAACAGATCAGTCATTCACTACTAACAGTTTAATAATTACAGTGTGAGTCAGAGCCCAAGCTGAGCATAGTAAAATACAGTGTATACTCCAAATATACGTCAAGCTGGGGTAATATAACCGTAATACTAAATGTGAAACATACTCTTATGAACTGAAATGAATACAGGAATGAGAAACGCAGAGAAAACTTAATGACTTTGCAAGAATTACATAAGATGAATGAATGAGAAGATAATGAAAATAATATGCACTGTACCCAGCTTAGCTTGATAAATAAGACAAGGAGCCAAGGGTAGAACCCTTTAGGACCAATTAGAATGAATCTTTCAGTTAAAGAGGAAGTAAAGCTTCCTTTGTACCCTTTACCTATAGGTAAGCCTATAATAAGGCTTACCTATAGGTACTGTAAATATCTCCTAAACATGCACCATTTAGCAGATATTTACTTTGCATGCAGCCAATGACATCACTGGTGCATGCACTCTGAAGGAATGGCCCCCCGTACTGTTCCTTCAGAGCCCTGTGCCGTGAACGGCAGCTCCTGCGCGCATGCGCGGGAGTGATGTCATCGAGGCTCCGACCAATCAGATGGCCGGAGAAGATGTGAACCCAGAAGTAAGACGGCTGAACATGTCGGCCGTGTCACTGGTGAGCAGGCAGTGCTGCAGGGGCTTCGTTATAAGGTATTTCATAATGAGTTAGTATATGTGATGCATACTAGCTCAGTCATTATGCCTTTGTCTTTTGGGGTTTTTTTTTCTGAGGTTTACAACCTCTTTAAATGGCTTCAGTAAAAAATAAATCTGATAAAAGGGTTACTGCACTTTATGCTTTAGCTTTGTGGCAGGCTATGTTTTAATGAATATGCACATGTGTAATACTAAGCTAAATAGCCACTTTCTGACCGCAATACATGTATAAAAATATATATATGTTGCAAGTGCTTACCGGGGTTATAGCTAAAGCTATGGGAACCAAACAACGAACCCCATTAAACTCTATAGGACTCAAACTGAAAAAAAAATCCCCATTTTGAAGGCTTATATGCATGTTACTGGGTATAAAAAGGGTATTAGGAGCCGGGTACTGCCCTGGGGGGGGGCATGTATCAATGAAAAAAAGTTTTTTAAAAAAGATACATTTTTAAATGAGCAGTGATTTACTGATGCTTAAAGTGAAACAATAAAAATGAAAAATTAAATATTGTGTCGGGGGGGGGGGTGTCCCGTCCCCTTAGTCTGTCTGTAAGGGGGGTGTTCCCTTAGTCTGCCTGTAAAGTGGCGCATCTGTACTGTGTATAGAACCTAGTGCACCAAAAATTACATTTATAAAGCCATAAAAAATGACATTTTCCCTGCAAGCCTTCTTTATTTTATAAACAACAGCTTCGGGAGCCAGTCTGTATGATGAGGCCACAATTTAGTGCTCTTGGAACAAGATAAATACTGGTGTCTGTTTTGCATACTTTAGATAGAAGTTACAGGTTCAGAAAAATTGGGCTCTGGATGTTAGTGGTACCTTCATACCATAACCCTGTAGAGGTACTCTTGATGAAAGCAAGAATTGGCCTTGCTGTCAAAAATTGAGCTGATATGCCCCGGTAAAACAGGTGTGGAAAAATTGGGCATTGGATGTCGGTGGTGCTTTCACATCATAACCCTATAGAGCTACTCTTTATGAAAGCAAGAATTGGCTTTGCTGTCAAAAATTTAAATTGAATGCACCTGTCGAACAGGTTCGTAAAAATTGATCCTTGTGTGGGATTGGGGATTGTGTTACTGCTGCATGCATTGTCACGGCTCACCATCCTTGTTGCCTCCCCAAATGGTGACAGTACAGTGCATGTATCCTTTATCAGCAGCCATTAGTGTGGAGAAAAAAAGGCTGAGCTGCCCTGAGCTTGTTGTTGTGCCATACTCACACAGGTACTTGTTGACTGCCCTCTGCTGCATGTGCAGCCACTGCAACATTGTCAAAGTTGAGTTACACCTGGTAGGCATGTAACAATTTAGGTGGTTTATGGGCAGGTGGAATTCCCGCTGAACTTTAGCAAACCGAACACTGGTTGTGTATGACTACCTGAAATGGCTACAGACTCTTCTTGCCTGCTTTAGCAGATCTTCCAAGCCTGGGTACCTGTTTAAGAAACGCTGCAGAACCAAATTGAGTACTTGTCAACTTTCCCTGTCGAAGGGTGGACAGAAGGTTAGTGGAATTATCGCACACCACAATTCCTGGCTCAAGCTGGCATGACGTGAACCACCTCTGGGTCTGCAAATTCTGCAAATTCACGGAAAGGGGCAGAATCCACCAGACGGAAAGGCAGTTGTAAAGCCAGCAGCTTTGACAAGCTGAAATTTAGACATTGGGCATTTGCCATGCTTCATTTGCTAGAGGCAAAGTTTGCAAATTACAACAGAGTGATCGGCTGCACATGTGCTAAAAAAGGCCCAGACAGCTGAGCTGTGGGAAGTGGGCAGGGAGATAACAGTTCAACAATGTAATGGACTAGGGTGGCCGCTCTCTACTCTTCTATGTTAGCTGCCTGGTTGGGGTTGTGTCTCACCCTCACTTTCCTCCTCTATTCTATCTGGCACTCAAGTCGCATCAGTGAACTTATTGGCCTCACGTCAATGTACTTATGTTCAGCCCAAACCGTTCACCAAACACTAGTTCACAACACACATGTCAGGTATCGCTGTGAATGTCAAAATGAGAACAATAATTCTAGCACTACATCTCCTCTGTATCTCAAAACAGGCACCTGTAATTTTTTTTTAAAGCGTTGCCTATGGATGTTGTTCAGTATTGTAGTTTGTTGTGTGACATGTTAGATATCTATTTACTCGGTGTAACATCATCTTTTATATCTTACCAAAAATTGGGTTATATACTGTGTTTTTTTGCATTAAAATTCTATAAAAATTATTTTTCCTGGAAAAAAACTGCTGCGCAAATATCGTGCGATATAAAAAATTGCAACAATCAGCATTTTATTCTCTAGGGTCTCTGATTAAAAAAAAAAAAATGTAATGTTTGGGAGTTCTAAATAATCTTCTAGCTTGGTCTTTGAGTTTAGAATGTTTGCCTTCCCAGACACTGCAGCCTAAATTTATTTATAGGATTTCAGCAACAGAGGAAGTGCTGTCAATCCAGAAAGGAGTGGGCAGGACTAGGTGTGATACCGCCAACAGCCACAGCCTGTGCAACATTTACCTAGCGTGAAACCAAAGCAAGCACAAGAAGAACATGCAAACTTCAGTCACAGCGGGAGTCGGGCCAGGGGAGGAGTGGCGGTGATCACCGCCGCTCTTCCCCAATCGTCTGGGAATCGAGTCTGGAGATCCGCCCGCTTGTGTAAACAAAGCGGGCGGATCTCCTAAGTGACAGGCAGGGTCAGATTGCAGGGTTCAGCATGGCTGAACCGGCGATCTGTCCCTGTGTCACTCAGTCACCTCCCCCCACACGTTATTTTTTCAAAATTTTCGCTCTTTGTTTATAGCGCAAAAAGTAAAAATCGCACAGGTGATCAAATACCACCAAAAGAAAGCTCTGTTTGTGGGGAAAAAAAGGACGTAAATTTCATTTGGGTAAGGCATTGCATGACTGCGCAATTGTCAGTTAAAGTCGCACAGTGCCGAATCGCAAAAAGTGGCCTGGACGTAAGACAACAAAATCCTCCGGTGGTAAAGTGATTAATTCAATCAGCTTTTTTTGATGCATTGTATTTGAAAATTGAATTTCCTAATTTAGGGCAAAGTAAGCATGTCAACGCTTACATGTAAAAATGATACAAACTGATAAAATCAATAGAATCCAAAATTGCTCCAAATGTCTCTCAGACAATTAATAATAAGATTATTATAGAGTATTTATATAGCGCCAACGGTAGCAGTGCTTTACAATATAAGGAAGACAGTACAGTTACAATTAAATTCAAAACAAGAGAGCTGGGGAGAGTCCTGCTTGAGAGAGCCTACAGTCTAGTAGAAAGGAGCAAGTGGTACAAAAAGGACTGATGGTTGTATTATTATTCTTGTTGCAAAAGTCAGGGCTGAGTAGTTGTATTATTATTCTTGTTGCAAAAGTCGGGGCTGAGAACAAGGGCGGGGGAGAATATTATAAGCTCAGTTTTAAAAAAAATTTGTTTGAGGAAATGGTGTGATGTCCAAACTGATATATCAGTTAGTAAGTTGGTAATGCAAGAGGAGATTGAAGGGGTGAGGTGGGGAATAGAAAGATATATTTTTTCGGTTTTTTCATTATAGAGATGAAATTGGAAGCCGTTGGAGGTTATCAAGTGACCAGGGGAGTGGGCATTGATAGAGAAAGGAAGGGGTCAGAGGACAGAGCCTTGGGGGATCCCTACAGAAAGAGGAAATGGAGAGGAGGAGACAAAGATATAGGCACCTCTAAAGGAATGCTGTAAATACATATATAAGTGAATACGGAGTTGGATCAATCGCTTTTCAGCTCCCTCCAGACTGGGTAATCCTTAGAGGCACTACAAAAAACACTGGCATAGTGTAAGAACTTCAATAAATTGTATTTAAATACATATCAAACCCACAAAAATACTTTGTGTGAATGCATATTGCATAAAAACCAAAGTCTCTCAAATCAATAAACACAGGTCATCGACTGCTAAACCCCCAAATCCAACATAGTCACTGGTTCAAGAGACTTTAGATTTTATGGATTTTTTGAGATGTGCATTTACACCAAATACTTTTATAATTTAATATACGTATGTACTTTAATAAGATTTACTGAGGAACTTACACTATGCCAATGCACTTTCTGTTCATTTTGTAATTCCAATTTAGGGGTCTTAATGCATCAAAAATACTTTTTTTATGGGGACTTTACATTGTACATTCAATTTAGATTATTCAAACCATAGGGATACATGTAAAAGAGTATGTAAAATAAATTTTGTTTTACTGGAAAGTAGGTTTCAAAAAGCCTACCACATTAGGCCTTTCAGAATATATTTAAAATTAAACACTAATTTTAAAAAAATAAATAAATAAACAACGCATCAGGCCAGTCATTTACATCACAAACCTTTTAGCAGACTTAAATGCAGAACTCTTGCTTGTTCTTGCTCTGGGATAAAACAGGAGGGGAAAATCATTACTAAAAAAATATATTTAAAAAAAAAAAATTAAAACAATCAATTACATAACAGTGATTTTTAGTATCACAGCAACTCGTAGAAATCTGCCGACTTTCAGCTAAGATTCTCTTTTTTGTTAAGCCTAAATAAATCCTCTGCACGAAAGGGCTTCTTTTCAGCAAAATAAACATTAAATGACTTCTCTTCAGTAAAACAAACATTGTCATAACTCTAACTTCCTTCAGTGCTATTGAATGTCTAACAAGGTATTGGGGCTCACTCACCAGCCAGGAGAATGATGTTTGGGGTCAGCCATGTCTTGCAGAAAGCATGACTTCAAGGCTACCTAGGGCTGAGAGATTGCAAACAACTGTCCTTTGTCAACACTAGTCCAACAGCCTGTCACTGTCTCTCAGGTAGTGCCTTACATTTATTTATGTATGCATTCTTTTTATATTTGCCTTATTTTTTTTTCCAGTATCATTGTAATTTCTTTATAACAATATAACCGTGATCATTCTTGTTAAACCATTCTTTGAATTATGTTAGATTCCCTTGACTCCAAATAGCAAAAGTACAACATGCATCTATGAGTCATTGACCTTGATACATTTAATGCATACATACATACAGCGTATTATTATGTGAAGAATTTAACATGACACTCACATCATAGGGAGTTAGAATCAGCATTGTGTATGTTCTGTGAAGTTTCGGAGCTCATTGCACACTTAACATTCTTCTATCGCTGAAAAATCTAGGATGTAGGGCCTTTCTCACTTTTTACAAGCCATCAGCATGTTTCCCTAATTGATGATGGTAGTCTGGATCCATCACTAGATATTTAAAAGGTCATTAAGACAGATTAACCTTTCCAAGTGCATGACAACTTCAAATAACACGGAATTAGTCAGAGAGATAATTACAATTAAACTGCACAGTGCACTTTTAATGATCACTCACATTCTCACGATTATTCCATTGTTGCGGAACAACCCAAAACTTCCAAAGTATGCTGTGTTTTATTTATTTTTTTATTTTTAAACAAATCATCAGTGGGGCTAATTTATTAAAATGACACATAGAAGAGCAGTGGGAAATCTCTATGAGGAGAATAGGTATGCTTGTAGGGCTGGCTCAACCCTTACTGACCTAAAGAGTTCACTAATGTTTCATGTGTGTGTTATGGAATGTTTGCAGCATACAGTTCACAAGTATCTGTCAGGGTCCGGACTGGTAGCAGGAGCGGTGCAGGGAGTGGATCCGCTGTGTCAGTGAGGGATTGGCGTGGACCGTACCGGAGGATCGGTTCTAAGTAGTTACTGGTTTTCACCAGAGCCCGCCGCAAGGCGGGATGGGCTTGCTGCGGCGGTAACTACCAGGTCGTGTCCTCTGGTAGCGGCTCAACCTCACCGACTGCTGATATAGGCGTAGTACAAAAGGGACAGGCAGAGGCGTAGTCAGATGTAGCAAAGGTCAGGGCAGGCAGCACAGGTTCAGAGGCGATAGTCGTTAGCAAAGGGTTCAGCAACGGGCAAAGGATTACACAAATAACGCTTTCACTAAGGCAACAAGGCAACAAAGATCCGGCAATGGCTGGAAGGGGCAGGTCACTTATATAGGAAACAGGAAACAGGAAACAGGTCACAGGAAACAGGTCACAGGAAACAGGTCACAGGAAACAGGTCACAGGAAACAGGAAACAGGAAACAGGTCACAGGTCACAGGAAACAGGAAACAGGTCACAGGAAACAGGAAGGGAGGTTTGGACCAGGCACCAATTACTGGTGCACAGGCCCCTTAAATTTCAAACGACCTGCGCGCGCGCGCCCTGTGGTGCAGGGGCGCGCACTCCGGGAACCATGTGAGCGGGGAGCGGAGGAGGGAGCCGGAGCGGGCACAGGTGAGTGGATCTGGAATGAACGCTGCGAGCGCTCCGGTCCAGAAGCAGGGACCGGATCGCTCAGCGTTACAGTATCCTGGTTATTGTGGGATATCTCCGGGATTTTGGAAGCTGAATCTTAGTGTCCATGTCCAAATGTTGTCCTGCAGTACTCAGCACACTTGGTGCTAGTACAAAGTGGCAATGGGGTCCCAGGTGCTGGAACGTTCTTTGTGTTCCAGCACCTGGAACTGTGGTACTGTCAGGTGGAGTGATCTTCACCCAACAGTAAAACTACAGTATCCGCCTAATATGCTGAGGAGAGAGGCAGTGCTATGGGAGCATGTGCTCAGGTAAGGAAAACCGCTAACCATCAATAAAATGGGGAATGGTAGGGCGGAGTTAATTATCACTGCCCTGTCCACCAAAGAAAGGTGGGATTCGTTGTTACTGCCACTGACCCCCATGAAAGGGTGGGAGGTTAATTTTTGCTTCCCTTGACCATCAATTTAAGAGGATCTAGAATATTACTGCCACTGCTCATCAATGCTTGGCAAGTATTATTCCCTTTATTGACAACACCCTCTTGTGGAATGTGAGTGGTGCTCTATTCAAGCCAAACTTTTCCTCTCGTTCCCTTCAAGGCATCCCTCCTAATTTTTTATAAATGTTGGCAAATATGTAGGCATAAAAATCCAAATAATATTGTGTTTCTGCTCTCTATTCCAATAACACTTGAATAAGGCCATTTTTGGAGTTTCTCCAGTTTTGAGGTACAGCCACATTCACGTACTGTATAAGCGAGCTCACTATGTAGTCATTGCCAGAACTTTGGAAGATTTCTGCCCAAAGATATAAAAACTAGAACAGGCCACAGCTATCATTGTGAAGCTGGATGAAGAAAAGAAGGCTAGAGAGGGCAAACTATTGCACTTTAAAGCAGAATTAAATCCACTAATTTAATTGTTTCCTTAAAAAAAAGCTCAAGGTAGAAAACTTCATTAAATGTTATTCAATCCATAATCAAACATATCTATGGTGTTTTCTACAGTGTTTTCATTTACATCTCACCTACTTGCACATGTGCAGTGTATGCAGCATACAAGGCAAGCCTCTGGTAATAATTGTCACAGTTGCCAGTTAAGTCAACTCTCAGCTCTATCAAATCCTCAATAGCTGGTTTCATAGCAGCACCATGGCAACTGCAGAACTCAATACAGGTTAAGGTGACACTGTCCTTGGCGGATAGAAAGATAGGAGGGTTTAAGTCTGCTTTAAAATATGGTGAACTTATTCTATTTGCAGTACCATCCCTGTCCTAAACTAGTTTACCCTGCCCAGAGACTTACCCCCCCGTACCCCCAGAGTCTCTGCCCAGAGACTTACCTCCGGTTTCCGTTTACATCCAGTGCTGCATGTTGCCCTGCCACAGCAACATCGTTATTAATGTTACTATTTGTGTCTTTAGCATGTTCCTCAGTTTGCCCCCTCATGTTTTGCCTCTATTTAACCATTCCTAGCTAGATTCACCCTGTTCCACACATTCAATTTATAACTGCAGAGACAGAGCTTGGGAAGGTATTGTCTTCTTACACTTTAACAACTTCTGGACCGGAAGGTTTCACTCCCTTAATGACCAGGCAATGTTTTGCGATACTGCACTGCGTTAATTTAACTGACAATTGCGCTGTCATGCGACGCTGTACCCAAATCATTTATGTCCTTCTTCCCCACAAATAGAGCTTTCTTTTGGTGGCATTTGATCATCTCTGCGTTTTTTATTTTTTTTTGCGCTTTAAACAAAAAAAAGAGCAACAATTTTGAAAAAAAAAAAAAAAAAACAACAATATTTTTTACTTTCTGCTATAAAACACAGCCAATAAAAAAACATTTAAAAAAAATAAACATTTTTCATCAATTTAGGCCAGTTTGCTTGCTAACTGTGTGGGGGACGGACTTACTGGATGAACACAGAGTTCCGTGTTCCTGCTTAGCAGGAACAAAAGATCCCTGTGTTCATCCCTGAAAGAACGTCCATCTGCCTTTTTTACATAGGCAGATTGCTGTTTTGCCTCTCCTGGGGATGATACCGGGTTGCCACCGGACCCCTTGATTGACATCCCCGCTAGCCAATCATGGCACAATCTAGCCATCTAGTGGCTTTTGAACAAAATGACGCACAGGTACGTCGATTCGTGCAATAGAGCCACACTGCCGCAGTATATATACGGCGGGCAGGCGGCAAGTGGTTAAAAGACTAGAAAATCATCCTCTGTGTTGCAACTGCTCTGGATTCCAGTCCTGTATCCTAAGCATGTATTACACTGTATTGCACTGTATATTGGCATTTGTAACTGAACACGTCTTTAAAGTCCCTGCAGAGCCCGCACAGGGGATTTCTTTAGATTGCTATGGGTGTGTGGCCTGAGAAGACAGCCACATCTATTGGATCTACAGTTCAAGTGCAGCAAGGAAAGCAAAGTCTTGCAGCACAAGCTGTACACATAAGCCAGCCAGGGTAAGTATGCATCTGAGGGGGGAGCTAGTGGAAGTTAGACGGGGGTGGGGGAGGATAAGTTCACTGTTTTTAGGCTTATGCATCTGTGGTAATTTTATTATAAAAAAATTATACAAGAATATAGACCCTTTAAACTGTACTTTTCAGTGGTTGCATGTGCAGTTGTATATATACTGTACAGAATATATATGGATATGAGTTCCTAAAAAAATTAAAATTTCATTTTTTAAACATAGCAATTTAAATGTTTAATAACAACCATGTTATACTTACCTGCTCTGTGCAATGATTTTTCTCAGAGCAGCCCCAACCATCCTCTTCTGGGGTACCCCGTGGGCACTCTTGGCTCCTCCCCCACCAAATGCCCATCATAGCAAGACACTTGCTATGGGGGCACTCATGCAGGCTCGTTCCTGAGCTGGCTCTAAAAATGGCCTCGACACCACTCCCTCCTCACTGGCTGTGGCTGATAGCCAATGGCTCCCGCTTCTGTGTCTAAGCCTATGAGGAGGGAGAGAGCCGCTGCTCTAATGCACATCCCTTGATCGAGATCAGGCTTTGGGGGGGGGAGCTGCACTTTAATAATATATAAAATTTAACGGCAAGTTGACTTACAAATTAAAGGGAAAGGGGGATGCAATTGCTGTGTTTGGTTCGCTATAAGATGCATGCATTTCAAACTCCAAATTATTTTAATTGTTATGGGGTAGGGTAGTGACTCAGGAAGTATTGAAGCCAAAGCATAAGCCTTACAACTGAGCAACTGGCATTTTCCACAAGAGGTCTGCATAGCAGCCTACATTTATCTCTTATTTTCTATAAAATTTTCTATAAAATGAAAGACAGCAGAAGTGCTCAGTAAGAATTCAACTTTCAACAGATTAGAGTGGGTAGACAGATTCCAGCTTTTTTCTAATTGATTGGTTACATTTTCATGTAAATTCCATTTACTACTCTGGCAATAAACCAACAAACACCATCATGGGGTACCTACAAGTTATTACATAAACAATCAAATATTCTTCATATACAACAATGGCAACATTGGCACTGGCTGGTCAAGAAAGACAATCAACAGAAAAAAAAATGATTGTCAGGTATATAGCAATTGTAAAATATAATTTTCATGTCATCACAATAATATTGAATATTAAATTAATAAAGTATATGTAGATGTAACACTTTTATTTTATTTTTGGATAGCACAGTGGTTAGATTTTCACTTTTTTTTTTTTTTTTTTTATTGTTGCATGAGTCCACTTTGGGTAAATTCAGCCCTCTACTTGTCTTGGTGACCATTTGTCCTGTGAAACTGAATGTAAATTACATTTGTGTGAAATGTTATTAGGTCATTTTCTCAATCATTGATATATCTTTATGCCTATCTGCCTTTGTTTCTATGTACCTGAGATTTCAGGTGTTTGTTACCTGTGGAGATCTCTTTAAAACTCAATAAAAACATATACTTGAAAAAAAAAAAAAAAGTATCATTCAATAATACAGAATAAAGAGAACCAGAAAAATACTGTTATATGGCCACTAGATAGAGTTGATCATTACAGGAAATAAATATTTAATAGAATTTATTATGATCTTCATTTTTTTTTTTTTTTTTTTACGTGGCTGTAATGCAGCATTTTCCTGATTTACTCTATTCTTTATGAATGAGTAACATTCAACCTGGAGAGGAAATAACCTAATAACATTTGATTTCCCCCTATTAACACAGAACACGTGTACATGCATCTTCACAGGAGGAGTAGATTTGTTGATTTTTTATAAATACATCTTTTCCCAATTTAAAATTAAATATTATATCATTTTAATGCACAAGTGATTCTTAAACTAACATAGTTATCTATAAATTTGTATTTTGTCACATTTCATGTATTTTTTTTTTGTTTAATAAATGTTTATTGAAACCAAATAAAACAAGTACAGATTAAACATTCCTTGGTACAAAGCAAGAGCAGTAGGCAAATAATGAGAGAAAAATCAGGCAAATACACATCAAATCGAGATGTATCAAACTTTGAAGGAGAGCGGCAGGTAAGACTGATACTGCAGAACGTATAATGTGTAACAACAGAAGCTCTCTTATAAAGGTGTGCCATATGTAAAAGGGACTAATCAAAATTGGCACATTAAAAGATAGATATCAAAAAAGAAGAGAGGTAAAGGAAGAGAAATAGAGAAAAGAGAATAAGGCCATTTCATGTATTTAGTATGATCCTGCTTTTATTAGGTTATAGAGGTTGCAGGGCACCTACTATAATATCATTACCATGACAATGAAATTATGTGCCTCTTTATTAGGTCCAAAAGATCCCTTTACTAGCTCATTGAGCAGATCAGTCTATAGGTCCTATCCCTAGTGATTTGATGATCAATAGCAATGACTATGTGCACATTGCAGTAACCCAAAGAAACCAATTGAATTGCAGCTAAATGGGGTCAAGCTCGGTAAAAAGTAAAATCGTATTGATTGCTACTGCACTTTGCACATCATTATAACACATTGCAGTTCCTTATTACATAAGCCTGATAATGTTCATAAAGGGTCATAAAACCTCTGTAGATATGAGAAGCAGTTAACTTTTTTATATATACCTTTGTCTAAAAGCCATTTTGATTAATGTCCCTCTCAATGCTATCCTGACTTTCCAAAATACAAGCACAGGGCATACTATTCATAGAAGTGTCATAAGAGGCTGACTCATGACATTTACTACTAGAAAGTCATTTTATACTAGCTTTCTGCTTGAGAGTACAAAGTGCTACACTTAGAACAAATATAAATTTGCACAGTAAGGCATTAGAAAAGTATATACAGATATCAATTACAAAGTAGTTTAACAGAAGATAAAATTAGTCTGGATAGCTAACAGTAATATGAAGATCCATTATGTGTTTAACTCCTTAGCCGCTTGACGTGGAATGAACAGCGAAGTACAGTACTGAGAAAAAAAAAAAGTCCATGCACACTGGGCTTTAAAAAGCACCAGTTATTTTGGCAGAAAAAAAACGATCATGCTGTATAGAGAATTTTTTGTACAGGAGTTTAGGTGCATTTAGGAGCGTTTAGCATTTTTTCTTCCTGAAAACTTCTCTCAAAAATGCAATCCAGAAGGATTTTTTTTTGCCTCTAAACCAGTGGGGGCTGGTGCTCCATGGGCCAGGGGGGTGGCAGACGGACCACATCATACCCCCCCGGACCACACCACCCCCCCCCCCGATCGCCGGCTCACTCACCCTGAACATGTAGAGGGCAGGCAGCTGCATCTCCTCCCTCCTCCTCCTTGGCCAGTGGCATGGCTTCTCCTTTTGGCCAATCGGGAAACAGGTCTCAGGACCTGCTTCCTGATTGGCCAGGAGGAGGAACTGTGTGACAATAACGAATATTAATTTGCTATTGTCACACAACTGGGTGGGCTCAGGGCGCAGTGCTCTGCGCCTCAAGCCCACCCTTTTTTTGAAGCCTATTATAGCCTCTGGCTCCAATCACGTGCTTAAAAAAATAAATAAATAAAACCCCATTGGAATCCATGCGTCTGGCGCCCTGTATGTAGATTAGGGGTCCGGACACATGGATGGGGGGCGGCGCCCCTGCGCCCCCAATGGACGGGCCGCCACTGCTCTAAACGCTGATCTTAAAATTTGCATCTAAATCTGCGAATGTGCATAGACACATGGGATAAAGATCCGTACACATAATAAGAAAAAAAGCGATCAGCCAATTATCTGATCGTTAGTATACTGCTTTTGATAGTCGATTCTGACTTTTCCGACAACAAAAACTAAAGGTGCAGGCTAGAACATTTTTATTGTAAGTGAAGACAATGTCCAATTTTCATTTAATGTGTGCAGTAATTGTATGGAAATAATCAAATAGGAAAAATGCATATGCATAGAATAGAACAACCCTACACTTCCTCTTCTACCACGCTAGTATGTAGCTACGTTTGCCTACGTTTACCTTTGTCGGCCTAGAATTTTCATACAAGTCAATACTATTCCAGCTACATCATAATGTGCACTTTTGTGGAAAATCGAACGATCGGTTGTCCGTTTTTCTCATCGTGTGTACGAGGCTTAAAATGTGCCTTCTTATACAGGCGAAATGCAAAACCCCTGTAAAAGCAGCGTTTTTTAAGCCCAGTGTGCATGGACCCTAAAAGATATTAGCTGTCATTAGGATCAAACACGAGAGTTAATATGCTAAGGTAGTAGTGGTTGTTCACTTGGTTTAGTAAATACATTTAAAACAGTATTTATTTTAAATACCCCCCCTCAAAAAACAAAAAAAATAAATAAATAAAACTGTCTTTCGTCTTGCACCTAATTGGATCATTTATATAAACACTGCTTACTCATTAACTAAAAATAGATGATAGGGGCGTGGTTTAGACATGGCGGAGTAGAGCTGCACGCGTGCTGAGCTCCCGAGAACCCCTCCGACCCGCCGACATACACGAAGCCATATACGGAGCCAATAAGTGCTATCTAGCGGGAGATGACCTTAACCAAGAAGAGGAGAACCAGAGGCTCAATAAAAAAAATTAACCTACCCAAACCCGAAGCTGAGATCCTACAGTTCTTTCCGGTGACAACCCCTCTAGGATCCAAGATGGCCGCGCCTCGTGGACGGCAAGCTACCGCAGCAGATGCAGCCAGCGGGAGCACTCAGAGAGGTGAGAGTGCGGGCCCGACCCATCCCACTTCAATGGGAACATCAGGAGTGAACGTTGACATCCCGGATGGATATGGTAAGGAGGAGGGTGTGCTGTCCCTGCGGATGGATGCAGAACTAAGAGCACTGCTACAGGCATTACCTACCAAAGCGGACATCGCGGATATGATAGCCCGGCTAGAGGAAAAACAGCAAGCAGCCGTAAAGGAGGTGAGAGGAGAGATTCAAGAGGTGGTGCAGAGAGTGACGGTAAATGAGAGTGCCCTCTCTATCCTGGAAAGTCGGGTAAGATCTTTGGAGACTCATAATAAATTACATGTAGAAGCAGAAATAGCCCTACAACTCCGTATAGAAGAACTAGAGGACAGAAGTCGACGAAATAACCTAAGATTAAGAGGTATTCCAGAGGCTACAGATACAGAGAACTTAGAAGCGATTGTAAAAAATATCTTCCAAAAGGCCCTCGGAGACCAGTACCCTACTAGACTACAGGTGGATAGAGTCCACCGTGCCCTGGGTCCCCGAGCTACTGATCCTGATAGACCTAGAGACGTTGTCTGTAGGATTCATCATTATGTGGATAAAGAATTAATAGTCCGGATGGCCTGGGAAAAGGGTACAGTGGACTTAGAGGGGGTATGTATCAAAATACTCCCAGACCTATCCAGGGCTACATTGCAAAGACGAGCGATACTCAGACCCTTATTGGACAAAGCTAGGCAATTGGGCCTGAAATATAGATGGGGTTTCCCATTGTCCGTTACGTTTCGCAATGCCCAAAGCTCCTTTACTTTAAGAACATTAAATGATCTTCCAAATTTATATATATTTATGGGAACAGATCCTATTCAAGTACCGAATTGGTTAACTTTTTCTCCCAGTGATAGAAGGAACAGAGAAGTAGTGCCTCCAGAGAAGAAGCAATAGGAATATCGATAGTTGCTGGAGATGCTTATGGAAGGGGACTAATAGATCAGAGGAGAAGATAAAGAAAGAAGAGAACTGAAAGTCTTCCTCCCCGTTTTTTTTTTTTTTTTTTTTGGATCCTTATTGCAAAGGGGAGATAACTGTATGAAGACAAATATATATATTTTATTTTTTTTTTCCTCTCTGTTTTCTCTTTTGTTGCTTTTTTTTCTTTCTTTTTTTATGATTGGAGAGAGGGTGAGCGATTGGATGCCAGGTCTCCGGCCCCTTCCTCCCCCCCTCTTTTTTTTGTGGCTACATTACCTACTTGAGGTGGTGAAACAGTGGCTAAGGGGGTGAGAGGTGGCAAACAGAGGGAACGATAAAGATAATATGGGAGGAGGTGTGGATCTGCAAAGCTCGCCCATCGTATTAATAAGGAGGTCTATCCCCCTATGTTTCTGGGGGTTGCCCTTTTTTTTTTTTTTTTTTTTTCTCACTGAGGTAGTTTTCCTGTAATTTTTTTTTTTTTTTTCTTCTATGAGCTTTAAGATAGCTCTCGTACTTGAGAAGAGGGAGGAAGTGCCCTCCCTCCTTATATAATGTTTTTTATTTTTTGCTCTTTTCGAATGATGTTGCACTTGGGTGTTAGACACGGAAAAGGGGGGCTCTCTTTTCTTGTTCTTTTTCCGCCCCCTTCCCCTTTTTTTTTTTTTATTTATATACACTAAACGATGGATGCGCGTGCAGAGATACACCTAGATACAGTGAGGAGGTTTGGCGCTCCTTAATTACTATACCACTATTATATCCTAGTATAATAAGAGGAACCTGAGTATGGATGTCACCCACCTTTTCTCCAAAATGTTGGTACGATACGTTATTTGTTTATTAATTATGGACAACGTGTTTTTTTTTTTTTTTTTGCTCGTTTAGTGTTTGCTTATGTTTGTAAATGCCGGGGATTGGCGCTTGATGGTCAGATATATTGGAGGGGGGGGTGGCATGAGGACTTACCTAAGTAGGATTTATACAAATAAAGATATACATGGGGATGGTAAGGGCCTACCCCCTGTTCTTTGGGGATTATCCTTTAAACCTTTCTTTACAATAATAGGTCGTTCCTCTCCCACCCCCCCCCTTCTCTGTTCCCCCCCCCTTTTTTTTTTTTTTTTTTTGTGGCTACATTACCTACTTGAGGTGGTGGAACAGTGGCTAAGGGGGTGAGGGGGTGGGGAAGACATGAGAGGTTGCAAACAGAGGGAACGGTAACGATAATAGGGGAGGAGGTGTGGATCTGCAAAGCCCGCCCATCGTAATAATAAGGGGGTTTATACCCCTCTGTTGCTGGGGGTTGCCCCTTTTTTTTTTTTTTTTTTTTTTTCTCACTGAGGTGGGGTTTTTTTTTTTTTTTTTTTTTTGAGCTTTAAGATAGCTCTCGTACTTGAGAAGAGAGAGGAAGTGACCTCCCTCCTTATATAATGTTTTCTCTTTTTTGCTCTTTTTGAATGATGTTGCACTTGGGTGTTAGACACGGGAAAGGGGGGCACTTTTTTTACTGTTTTTTTTTTTTTCCCGCCCCCCTTTCCTTCCTTTTTTTTTATGTTTTCCTTTTTTATTTATATACACTAAACGATGGATGCGCGTACAGAGATATGCCTAGATACAGTGAGGGGTTTTGGCGCTCCTTAATTATTATACCACTATTATATCATAGTGTAACAAGAGGAGCCTGAGTATGGACGTCGCCCACCTTTTCTCCAAAATGTTGGTATGATACGCTATTTGATTATTAATTATGGACAATGTGTTTGCCGGATATGGTTGGGAACGGAGATGAAGGGGTGGGGTTTAAAGATATAAATTTAAGAGTGGTTTTATTCCCTCCCCTTCTCCTCCCTTCTCCCTTTCCCAACCCCCTTTTTTTTTTTTTTTTTGTTGCTTATGTTTGTAAACGCCGGGGATTGGCGCTTGATGGTCAGATATATTGGAGGGGGGGTGGCATGAGGACTTAACTAAGTAGGACTGATACAAATAAAGACATACAGGGGGATGGTAAGGGCCTACCCCCTGTTCTTTGGGGATTGTCCTTTAAACTTTTTTTTACAATAATAGGTCGCACCTCTCCCACCCCCCCTTCTCTACCCCCCCCCCTTCCTTTTTTTTTTTTTTTTTGTCCCTACTCTTCTTTCTTGGGACAATAGGATCATGATCTCTGTCGGCGTGGTTGGGGGGGGGGCTCGGGAGAGCGGGATTGTACCTTGCTTCTTATTCTTACTTATTTGTTACTACGCCTGATCTATACCGCCCTCCCAATTAGGTCAGTACATTGAGGGGTGACTTAGAGTCACATAGTGTACATGGGAAGTTTCCCAATTAGTGGTAGAGCGATAGGCTCTGAAGGGGGAGAAGGGTAGCGCCACCCTTCTTGTTTTAGGAGGGTTAGTTTGTCCCCCTTCTCTTTTTTTTTTTTTTTTTTCTCCCTCTCTCTTTCTCTCCTTTCCTCTCTCCTTTTTCCCCTCTCCCCTTCATCAAGATGGGGGACCTCATAATTTTTTCTTTAAATACCAGAGGTCTTAATATACCGGAAAAAAGGAGGATGTTGTTTAATGACCTTAAGAGACATAGAGTAGATGTTGCTTTCCTTCAAGAAACACATTTTAAAAAAGATAAAGCTCCTAAATTTACGAATAGACTCTACAATGTAGTTTACCATTCTATGAATACTGAAACTAAAACAAAAGGAGTAACTATCTTACTCTCATCCAGAATACCTTGGTCCCTGAAGGAGATTATGACGGATACGGAAGGACGATATCTTTTCATCAAGGGGAAAATAGCAGATACATTAATAACATTTGCAACAGTGTACGCACCAAATGACAGTCAGGCCAGGTTTTTTAAGAGAGTGTCCAAACTACTTATGGAATTTAAGGAAGGGCAGCTTATACTAGGGGGAGATTTCAATGTACCATTACTCCCGAGACTTGATACATCCACGGGAAGTTCGGCCATACTGCCAGCTGCAAACAAAAGTATAGCACAAACGTTTTTCAATGCCCAATGGATAGACGTGTGGCGAGTATTACATCCTGTAGATCGAGACTATACATTTTTTTCTGCACCCCATAAGTCCTATTCAAGGATAGATTACTTCTTAGTCCCGCATAACCAGCTACATGCGGTTAAATCGGCGATAATTGGGGACAGAATATGGTCAGACCACGCGCCGGTACTGCTCACTTATTCTGTGTCAGAATATGCTGCCTCTCGTCAGAGTTTTTGGAGACTGAATGAGGGCCTTTTACAGATTCCTGAAGTCCTAACGGACATCTCAGTGGGTCTTCAGGAGTATTTTCATATGAATGATGTGGAGGACTGCGAGATCAGGAATCTGTGGGAGGCCCATAAATCGGTCCTGAGAGGGCTGTTTATTAAACATGGGTCCAGACTCAAAAAGGAACGAGAGAAACAGTCAATACAGCTCCTGGATAGGCTTAGACAACTAGAAGCCCAATATAAGCATTCTACGTCCCCGAGTTTGGAGTCTGAACTTGTACATGTAAGGCAGCAATTAGCGGACCTTCTTTTGTTTAGAGCAAAGGCTGCTCTACAGAGAAGTAGAAGCCGTGGATATGAGCTTGGGGACAAATGTGGGGAGTTACTTGCACGTTCGGTTAAAGACCCTAATATGTCAACGTATGTCCCTAGCATTATTACATCACAAGGGCAGAAAGTGATCCCCCCAAAGAAAATAGTGAGAGAATTCGGCCTATTTTACGAAACGTTGTATTCCTTGGTGGAGGTCCCGGCCCCTGACTCAGAGATGGAAGATTATATCGGAAAATCTCATATACCTACACTTTCTGCCGAAATAAGAGAACAATTGGAAGAACCAATTTCCTTGATAGAGGTTCAACAGACTATCAACACCATGAAACTAAGGAAGGCCCCTGGCCCAGATGGTTATACACTCCAATACTTTCGGACCTTCCTCCCTATCTTGGGTCCGTATCTGGTTAGATTCTTTAACGCGCCAAGAGAAAATCCGAATATGCTTAGAGATACCTTAGCGGCACACATAACTGTGATCCTGAAAGAAGGAAAAGACCCCACAAGCTGTGGAAGCTATAGACCCATTTCCCTACTCAATACGGATCTAAAAATCTTCTCAAAAATCTTAGCTACCCGATTGTTTCCACACTTACTCGATCTTATTCACCTTGACCAAGTGGGATTTGTTCTAGGACGAGAGGCTAGAGACAATACCACCAAAATACTAAATCTGATCCATGTAGCGGACACCTCTCGAACATCAAGCGTCTTTATCAATACAGACGCAGAAAAAGCCTTTGATAGGGTAAACTGGCGATTTATGTTTTCGGTCCTTAAGCATATAGGCCTGGGTGGTAATATGCAAAGATGGATCGCCAGCATTTATTCAAACCCCACTGCACAGGTCAAGGTGAATGGATTCTTATCGGACTCCTTCGCTATTAATAACGGTACAAGACAAGGGTGTCCCCTGTCTCCTCTTTTATTTGCACTCACGTTGGAACCCCTTCTCTGTACAATTCGACAAAATCCAGATATACAGGGATTACAAGTGGGTGAGGGTCAGTATAAGATCTCTGCTTATGCGGATGACCTTATGTTTTCCCTGATAAATCCAACCATATCAGTGCCGAACTTACTACAGGAATTAACCAGATACGGATCTTTGACGAATTTTAAAATTAATTATAGTAAATCAGAGGCGATGGGGGTGGGCTCGGCTGCGTCATCTTTTCGAACGTTACAAGCAAACTTTGGCTTCCGATGGACCAATAGAGCTCTACGTTACCTTGGTACTTACATTCCATCTTGTTTAGCTAGGACGTATGAGTTGAACTTTCCTCCTTTGATAGCGGAGACACGTGTGCTGTTGGAAAAATGGTACTCGGGCCTCCACTCGTGGTTCGGTAGGTGTAACCTAATAAAGATGAACATCTTGCCTAAACATGTCTATCTGATTAGAGCTCTACCGATTAAACTACCTGCCCGATATTTTCACTTGATCCATGCTCTTTTTATCAAATTTGTTTGGGCAAAGAAAAAACCTCGCCTGGCGCGGAAGCAATTAACTTGGCCAAAAAAGTACGGAGGCTTAGCCCTCCCGGACTTGCAAAAATATTTTCAGGCAGCCCACTTGAGTAGGGTGGTAGATTGGTGTAGACATCAAACATTTAAATTATGGACTAATGTAGAGCAAGCACAAACAAATATTCCCCTCAGAGGAGCACTTTGGTGTTATGCAGATTTACCTTCACAACTGAGACTACATCCTCTTATAGACACTACGCTGCGTATAGGCCACCTGGTTAATAGGAGATACTCTATCATTCCCCCCAGTTCTCCACTGCTCCCGGTGATTGGCAACCCTCGATTTAAACCTGGATTCTCATCTCCAGACTTATGCGCGCTAGGTAAAACCGGGGGAGCTCGAGTTGAGCAATTTTTGATAGCAGGTAATTGGCCGACATTAACGACTTTAATGAACCAGGAGGGCGACTTTAAGTTAACCTTCTGGTCGGCTATACAATTGCACCACTTTCTGAGTGCCCTGTCAAATCCGACAGAATACTCAAGGAGTCTGTCTAAATTTGAGGGATACTGTCGAGGAGAAGGAGTGTTAATACACACGCTCTCCCTACTATACAACCTATTAATATCACCACCGGACAACCCTGACCTGTCTTGGTTGACTAAATGGGCAAATGATCTAAACTGCATCTTCACAGCATCACAAAAACAGAAGATGCTCTCGCTGGTTTTTGAAACATCTATTTGTACTAAAACTCAGGAGACTAATTTTAAGATATTGACCAGATGGTATTATACACCCTATAAACTCCATAAGATATTTCCAGGTACATCAGCGAATTGCTGGAGATGTGGAGGAGAAGATGCAGGCATGTTTCATATTTTTTGGTCTTGCCCGAAACTTTTGAGATATTGGACTGAGGTGAAAACCCTTGTCCAAAAATTTACGGAATACACTATTTATGAAGATCCTGCTTTTTTCTTGTTTCATCTGTCAGATATTCCCACACAGAGATATGTGAAGTCAGTGGTGAGACATTTGGTAAACGGGGCAAAGGCCTGTATCCCCGCGTTATGGAAAAACCCGCATCCCCCGACAATAAGAGATTGGCTACACAGGGTAGAGGCGATTAACAGAATGGAAGACTTAGTATTGACATCACAGTGTAAACGTGGGTTATATATGGAGACCTGGGAGCTTTGGAATACTTTTATTTTGTTAGAAGAGGGGACTAGGCTGCTGCAGACATAGATGGAGAGAGAGAGGTGATCTGGGGGCTTGGGGAGGTGTAGGGGAGGAGGGGGAGACCTTAGGGAGGGATTTGGAGAGGGGGAGTCTTCCCTCTGTTTGTCTTTACCCCTTTCCTCCCTCCCCTTCTTTTTTTGTTTTTTTTTTTTTTTTTTGTTTTTTTTTTTTTTTTTTTTTTTTTTTTTTTGTTTGGGTGTTTTGGCGCTTGTTATTTGGTTTGTGTCTAGAGACTGAGATTAGATCAGCCTAATGTTTGAAGCGATCACAGATGATGGGAAAGATATATAGATCTAATAATTTAAGAGATCTCTTTGAAGAGACATACAGTTGATGTGATAAGACTGGAATGACCTCTTATGTATGTAACAGTCGCAACTCTGTATAATTGGTTTGTATTGTAATATTGTTTTTTTGTGTTTGAAAATAAAATAAAAGATATATTTGAAAAAAAAAAAAAAAATAGATGATAAAACAGCAACGAAAGCGCAACTCCGCAAATATTGATAAGCTCCATGTAAATGACAAGCCAAAGTCTGCAAGGGGTTAGTATCAATTTCATGGGCAATTTCAAAGTCCTATTAGAGTAGATAGCCAGTGGCTGGAAAAGCAGGACAAACTTCTGTAGCAGGTACCGCTCAACCTGCCTGCAGGCCCCACAGCTCTTGACGATGGCCGCTGTTACTGACGCAAACAATGACAGGCTCCTTGCAGGGAGAGCGTGCCTGTCAGCAGCTGTGGGGGAATTTCCCTGTCCCTCTCCTCCCCTCACTGTGCAGTGAGTGAGAGACACACTCGGAGTCAATGGCAAGGAACCAAGGACTCCAGCACAGGAGGAACAAAGCATCATGGGACATGTAGTCCCCAACACAGGCTATGCTACTGTAATTTATGAAGGAAAAACTACACATCCCAACAGCCCACAGGGATAAGAGGAGGAATCTTACACCTAGAGGCTCATCCATACATAGCTCATACATACAGCGCTCCCAGAAGAAGTGCAAAGTCCCTTGGTCCATTGGAACCTTCATCTGTATCTATAGACTATCAACAGGATAAAGGAATGGATGAGGCAACTGGATGGATGGATGGATGAACAGGAGAAGGGACTGAGACTGGAATCTCTGCAGCTCCCGCAGAAGATCTGGGTAGGATCCCCTCAATGTGGAAGAAAACGAAAAGCAGGGCGCTGAGGTCAGTATAAAAAAAAAAAAAAAAAACACTTTACTAAAATAAGCATCACACTTACATAGAAGTTAGTCCCATCAGTGGGAGGCTGTAGGCATCACTGGGTAAAAAAGAGACAGAGGATGACAGGGAGTCAGCCAGCTCTAAGTATGGATATTAGCAGCGGTGTTCTAGGTTGCACAAGAGGATGACAGCTGTCAAAATGCCTGGTGGATGTTAGGAGAGGGGGTGTGCATGTTGCGTTTCTAGGGACTTGCGGGTGTGCCGTTCCTCCTACAGATCCAGATCCTCTCAGACGGGACATCCTGCCTAAGAGGGCTTTCCCAGGTGCATCTCCAGGCACACCTTTACAGACGGTGTGAAGCGTTTCCGGTTGTGAGGAAGCCAGCCGGGCTACCTGAAGAACATGTCTACCAGGATATCTCCCTTTTGGGCCTTGATTGCAGGATTTGGTGAGTGGGCACAAGACACTGTAGGCAGACAGCGTTGCTTTCTTTATCTGCGACTTCACCAATAGAACCTGTGTTACACTTACACCCTGCTGCACAGACAGAGCATTCATCTTGCTCACCAGAATACGGCCAGCATACGGTACATCAACCTTGTCTGTCAGGATACCGCTAAATACAATTTGCTCATTCTGTCAAACAGGACACCAAGTGCACCAATGCAGGGCCTTGTGAAGATATCCAACATTTTAATTGCAAGAACTTTCCTGTTTCTCCTATATCTAGCAGAGACTCAGTGGTTATAGTCATACTCATTAAGGAGGATCTTGAATGTTAAGCCTAGGATTTACAATTTATATTATTGCCTGTTGTATCACTTGTTTATTGCCTGGGCCTCTGATTTCAGGATTTAAAGTGGTTGTAAAGTCTGAAGGTTTTTTATATTATGCATTAAGATCACAAGCCTTCTGTGTGCAGCAGAGAGAGGGGACGGGGCTGAATGGCAGCTCTCTGTCTGAATGGATGCATGGAGCTGCAGCTCAGCTTGGGTGCTCCCAGAGCAAGCTGCTTGCTGTGGAGGCACTCAACAGGAGAGAGGAGCCAGGCGTATGAAAGAGGGACCAGAGAAGAGGAGGATCTGGGCCACTCTGTGCAAAAACAACTGCACAGAGCAGGAAAGTATAACATGTTTGTTATTTTAACAGAAAAAAAAAATGAGACTTTACAATAATTTTAAGGGGAATAAGCGGACTGTTAACAAGCCAGTCCGCTTCCCATCATGAGTGAACACATAGGCTACATTAGAGCTATTTAAGTTGTTTCAGCTGTGATATTTGAAATCCACACGTAGTTTGCGCTATACTGTTATAAATCAGAGTCTTGTTGTTTTCGGACTACTGGGTTACTCTGTACTGTTTGTTGATAGTGCAACGTTTCCCGGTAAACCGACTTTCCGGTTCACCACAGTTTGTGTCTATTCCCGTGCTTGCATTTACACTGTTTACTAGGTGTGCCGGAAAGGCTGGGATTGTCCTTGGGGTTGAGAGGCAAAGAGCAGAACCAAATATACTCAAGCGGCTCCTGTGGGTGTAGAGCTACACCAATCTGGAAATCCCATTTTAAATGCATTAAAAGCAAAAAAAAAAAATCACTCCCATGTGCATAGTGTAACATATCACTATTAATGAGGCACATGGGTTAATAAAACAATCTAACCCTAAGGCGCCATAGCGGGTCCAGCAGGATGACAAAATCCATCTCCACCCTACATTGTTCCTTTTAGGAATGTCTCCATCAAGAGCAAGCTGGTACTGCTTGTCCACATTTACTAAGCTCAAGCAACATTCGCTTTACAAGTGAACAGTCTGTATACTTTAACTACTTCTGGACCAGGCCTTTTTCTGACACTTGTTGTTTACAAGTTAAAATCAGGTTTTTTTTGCTATAAAATTACTTAGAATGCCCAAACATTATATATATATATATATATATATATATATATATATATATATATATATATATATATATATATATATACAGTGGGTACGGAAAGTATTCAGACCCCCTTAAATTTTTCACTCTTTGTTATATTGCAGCCATTTGCTAAAATCATTTAAGTTCATTCTTCTTCCTCATGAATGTACACATAGCACCCCATACTGACAGAAAAACACAGAATTGTTGACACTGTTGCAGATTTATTAAAAAAGAAAAACTGAAATATCATATGGTCCTAAGTATTCAGACCCTTTGCTGTGACACTCATATATTTAACTCAGGTGCTTTCCATTTCTTCTGATCATCCTTGAGATGGTTCTACACCTTCATTTGAGTCCAGCTGTGTTTGATTATTATGATTGGACTTGATTAGGAAAGCCACACACCTGTCTATATAAGACCTTCCAGATCACAATGCATGTCAGAGCAAATGAGAATCATGAGGTCAAAGGAACTGCCTGAAGAGCTCAGAGACAGAATTGTGGCAAGGCACAGATCTGGCCAAGGTTACAAAAAGATTTCTGCTGCACTTAAGGTTCCTAAGAGCACAGTGGCCTCCATAATCCTCAAATGGAAGACGTTTGGGACGACCAGAACCCTTCCTAGAGCTGGCCATCCGGCCAAACTGAGCTATCGGGGGAGAAGAGCCTTGGTGAGAGAGGTAAAGAAGAACCCAAAGATCACTGTGGCTGAGCTCCAGAGATGCAGTCAGGAGATGGGAGAAAGTTGTAGAAAGTCAACCATCACTGCAGCCCTCCACCAGTCGGGGCTTTATGGCAGAGTGGCCCGACGGAAGCCTCTCCTCAGTGTAAGACACATGAAAGCCGCATGGAGTTTGCTAAAAAACACCTAAAACTCCAAGATGGTGAGAAATAAGATTCTCTGGTCTGATGAGACCAAAATATAACTTTTTGGCCTTAATTCTAAGCGGTATGTGTGGAGAAAACCAGGCACTGCTCATCACCTGTCCAATACAGTCCCAACAGTGAAGCATGGTGGTGGAAGCATCATGCTGTGGGGGTGTTTTTCAGCTGCAGGGACAGGACGACTGGTTGCAATCGAGGGAAAGATGAATGCGGCCAAGTACAGGGATATCCTGGACAAAAACCTTCTCCAGAGTGCTCTGGACCTCAGACTGGGCCGAAGGTTTACCTTCCAACAAGACAATGACCCTAAGCACACAGCTAAAATAACGAAGGAGTGGCTTCACAACAACTCCGTGACTGTTCTTGAATGGCCCAGCCAGAGCCCTGACTTAAACCCAATTGAGCATCTCTGGAGAGACCTAAAAATGGCTGTCCACCAACGTTTACCATCCAACCTGACAGAACTGGAGAGGATCTGCAAGGAGGAATGGCAGATGATTCCCAAATCCAGGTGTGAAAGACTTGTTGCATCTTTCCCAAAAAGACTCCTGGCTGTATTAGATCAAAAGGGGGCTTCTACTAAATACTGAGATAAGGGTCTGAATACTTAGGATCATGTGATATTTCAGTTTTTCTTTTTTAATAAATCTGCAACAATGTCAACAATTCTGTGTTTTTCTGTCAGTATGGGGTGCTATGTGTACATTCATGAGGAAGAAGAATGAACTTAAATGATTTTAGCAAATGACTGCAATATAACAAAGAGTGAAAAATTTAAGGGGGTCTGAATACTTCCCGTACCCACTGTATATATATATATATATATTTTTTTTAGCAGAGACCTTAGAAAATGAAATGGAGATTGTTGCAATATTTTTTATCACACCGTATTTCTGCAGCGGTCTTACAAACACAATTTTTGGGGAAAAAAATCACTTTTTTGAATTAAAAAATAAGAAAACAGTATTGTTAGCCCAATTTTTTCTATAATGTGAAAGATAATGTCACGCCGAGTAAATAGATACTCAACATGTCATACTTAAAAATTGCGCACCTGCGCGGAATGACGACAAACATTGGTATTTAAAAATCCCCATAGGCAATAATTTAAAAATGTCTACAGGTTATCAGTTTGGAGTTATAGAGGAGGTCCAGGGCTCAAATTATTGCTCTCGCTCTAACGATCGTGGCGATATCTCACATGTGTGGTTTGAACACCGTTTACATATGTGGGCGCGACTTGCGTATGCTTTCTGCACGTGAGCTAACGGGGACGGGGCGCTTTAATTTTTTATTTATTTTCCTATTTATTTTATCTTTTATTTTTACACAGTTTTTTTTTTTAAATGTTGATCACTTTTATTCCTATTACAAGGAATGTAAACATCCCTTGTAATAGAAATAAGCATTACAGGACCTCTTTATTGTGAGATCTGGGGTCAAAAAGACCCTGCTGCTGCTGCTGCCCATGAGGGTGATTCCATGGTGAATCCGCCACTGGGGCCACCCTTCTGTTCGAGCCGACCACCCGCAGTTTAAAAAAAATACTGGGGTTATGGCAGCTATCTGCTGCCCTAACCCTGGTATTTAACGTCAAAGTACCGACGTGTAACTGCAGCGGGCGGTCCAGAAGTGGTTAAGAAAACCAAACCCAACAAGATGATTGGTCTTAGGATAAAATTTGTTTTTCTTAAATGTCCAGACAGATTTTTTTTTTAGTGTTGAATGAGATGGGTAAGAAAAGCTATCCGTTTTCCCCACTGGGGAGATTTTGCTTCACTCCCTGTTCTTATAACCCCTGTCTCTACAATGGGAAATAAGGGAAATCTCTCAAACAGAAACTCAGACATCGTTAAAAGCCTGAGAAAAATATTTTAACCCTTCCTTGTTTTAAAAAAGTGTTTTTATTGCTATTTGTGACAGGTGATTTCACTGCAGTAGACACAGGCACCAACAAAAAAAAAAAGAAACATGACTGAGGACCCACATTATTGATAGAGAAAGCCATACATCATTTCAAAAGCCTACAGAGTAATTTAAACTCCCTAATAATATGTTTTTTGTTATCTCCAGCTACACCATGCATTTATTTACACAGATTAAGGCTTGACAAATGTGATTTTAGACAATTTGTTGGCTACTACCTTGACTAGACATTTCTCTAAGCAACTGATATTTGATCTACAGTATGTACTTCTTCACAAGCTTGCTTGGTACAAGTATTTGTGGAAATATTTGTGGAAATAAGAATTGGGTTCCATGGATAATGAGGATTGGGGGGAGGTTCTGAAAAATAATAGACAGATCTCTCTTTAAAATTCAGATTTTTACTAATCCTTATAATTCTCAATTGCACCTACCCTACACTAATCAGACGTGCTAAATGTAAACCATTTATTAATCCTTTGGGCAGTGTCAGTGGGCTTATGGTACTTTTTCTTCTGATTTGGATCTGTACTCATTTACAAGTATATTGGAAACAGATAGTAACATTCCCATGTAATGTTAAGGGTTACGGCTACATAAACTTTGTTTGCCAGTACTGCTTGAGAGTTTAAGGCTATTTGGATACTCTTGTACCTTTCTTCATGAAATGTGATTAGCTGCCAAAAATATTTAAATGCCAAAAAAGTTATTGTTAAAATTCTGGATACCAGCACTGGTACCTGCTTTGCAGCAGTGGAAACGGAGCGTAATAAAATGCCTTCATAGAAGAAACTGCTTTATAAACATAGAGGATGCCCAAATAAATTCCAAATAAATAAGGGGAGCTGTGGCAGGTTGAATTGATTACTTGTTGCCCTTTTGATGTGCAGGATATTTCTTCCTAATATGCTAAACATTTGTGTCCAGTGGGGTGGCGGTATGGCTTTTTTGAGTTCCTTCGTGTGGCTGCATGAAGGGATATTGCATTACTATTGGTTCAAATAAAAAGGTAGTGAGATATTGTTCATGTACAGTTGAATAGAAAGGGTGAACTGAACACAAAGCACTGTTTGGTTTAAAGCAACTTTAATTAATAATAGTTATTTAGCAGTGATTTTTTTTCCTTTTGGAAAAAAAAAAATTTGAATTGGATATGTAATACCTTTGTCTTTCTTTGTATTGGACAATGTGAAGCCTGCATTCCATTCTTCTATGCATGGTATTCTCCTTAACCTATGATAGCATTGTTTGGTGTCTTTGATCCTTTTATGTATCATTCTTTGAAACTATTATGACTATGTGCCTATATATCTGTTTAATAATAATACAGTATATATATATATATATATATATATATATATATATATATATATATACACACACACACACACACACATACATATATATATTTTTTTTATTTATTTATTTATAGGTGCATCTCATAAATTTAAATGTCATCAAAAAGTTTATTTACTTCAGTAATTCAATTCAAAAAGTGAAACTCATATATTTTATATAGATACGTTACACACAGAGTGATATATTTCAAGCATTCTCTCCTTTTAATTTTGATGATTATGGCTTACAGTTAGGTGGTTAATCCGGCTGAAAAAAGGCCCAAATCCATCTAGTTCAACCAATGAGCGAGTGAAAATCCAAAGTTCTGTATCCTAAAAAGAATTTGAATATTACATAAGTCCAATAAAAAAAAAAAGATTTTTAATACAGAAATGTTGGTTTACTGAAAAGTATGTCCATGTACAGTATAGTATGCACTCAATACTTGGTCAGGGCTCCTTTTGCAGGAATTACTGCATCCATGCAGCGTGGCATGAAGGCGATCAGCCTATGGCACTGCTGAGGTGTTATGGAAGCCCAGGTTTTTTTGATAGTGGCTTTCAGCTCATCTAAATTGTTGGGTCTGCTGTCTCTCATCTTCCTCTTGACATACACTATATATGTCTATACACTATATTGTCAAAAGTATTGGGACGCCTGCCTTTTCATGCAAATGAACTTTAATGGCATCCCAGTCTTAGACAGGAGGGTTGAATTGGCCCACCAAAATCATTTGGTGGAGGGGGGATTATGATGTGGGGCAGTCTCTGCTTTATTTCATCCCAAAGGTGTTCTAACGGATTAAGGTCAGGACCTTGTGCAGGCTAGTTAAGTTTCTCCACCCCAAACACGCTCATCCATGTCTTCATGTATCCTTGATTTGTGCACTGGACCAAATCATTTGGTGGGGGGGGGGGGGGTATATGATGTGGGGGTTGTTTCTCAGGGGTTGGGCTTGGCCCCCTAGTTCCAGTGAAGGGAACTTTTAAGGCGTCTGCATACCAAGACATTTTGAACAATTTCATGCTTCCAACTTTGTGGGAACAGTTTGGGGATGGCCCCTTCCTGTTGCAACATGACTGCAAAACAGTGCACAAAGCAATGTCCATAAAGACATGGATGAGCAAGTTTGGGGTGGAGGAACTTGACTGGCCTGCACAGAGACCTGACGATGAGATGAATTAGAGTGAGACTGCGAGCCAGGCCTTCTCGTCTACACCAGTGCCTGACCTCACAAATGTGTTTCTGGAAGAATGGTCAAACATTTCAATAGGCACACTCCTAAACTTTGTGGACAGCCTTCCCAGAAGAGTTGAAGCTGTTAAAGCTGCAAAGGGTGGGCCAACTCAATATTGAACCCTACAGACTAAGACTGGGATGCCGTTAAAGTTCATGTGCATGTAAAGGCAGGCGTCCCAATACTTTTGGTAATATAGTAAAAAAGTTTGGAATGGAATGAGACATTACATAATTGCAAATTCCCAGTCCTGTTATTCCTGATGAATTAAAGTTGAACAAATTGCCAAGATATATAAGCACACCATCCATGCTAGGAGTCATCTTGTCTGTTGGGATTTGTATTTTACATGTTGGTGTAGTATGCAGAGGGCTATCTGTTCGTGGTTTAGGACCAGGCTTAGATAATTTATATAAAATTATACTTTTTTGTACTTTGTGAAAATACTTGTGTGGACTTACCAGATATGAGGACTCTTGGTCCCAATTACCTTTTGTATTTTTCATTTTAATTTCCCCATGTATTTCCTGTCTTTTCTTGTCCTTGCTGCACACCTTTTGCTGTTATGCACCTTAAGGCCCCTTTCACACACTCCGTCCGTTCCCCCGCTGAGCAGGAGGATGACAGATGTTCTCCGTACGGAGACACAGCTGTCAGTTCCCCATGCATCTCTATGGGGGAAATCAGATGGGAACGGACCGATCTGATCCGCTGGACGGATGGAAAATAGGGTTTATTTACATCCGTCCAGATTCGACGGATCGGATGTCAGCGGACATGTCTCCGCTGACATCCGATGCCCCATAGGGATGCATTGGGGGACCGTTCAGATCCGCCAAAAAAAACAGACAGGCGGATCTGAACGGTCTGTCTGTGTAAAAGAGCCCTTACGTTGTTCTCTGTGGTGCCCCAGAGATCCAGTTTGGGCTCTATAGGATTGCAGGTGGGCTGGACTTTCTCTTTCTTCCCTCAAGAAACAAGAACACTAGCTATGTAGTCTAGTACAATTACCTGTTACCAGCAGACAATTTACCAATAGGAAATGTTATATTTTGTGCAACGCTTGTATGTTGTACCCGTGTTTACAACAGCACCACTGTACACACAAGTATAGTAGTGCACAGTCATTCATGTAAATGACGAGCTGTCCCACCCCACCCAAAAAAAAAAATGACAAGCTGTGTGCTGCACCTGGGATGCCTGAATGGAGGAAATATGTCAGGTTGTAAATGATAGGGCTCAGACAGCCTGTGTGCAAGAGTCCTTAACCACTTGCCGACCGGTCACGTTGACCGTACTGCGGCAAAGTGGTTCGTTATCGTCCAGCGACGTAGTACTATGTCGCTGGACTCCTCCCCCTGTAGGCGGCGCTCGCGCGCCGCCGGAGGCGCGCTCCCGCTGTTTTCATTCACAGCGGGAGTCGGGCCAGGGGAGGAGCGGCGGCGATCGCCGCTGCTCTTCCCCGATCGTCGGGGAATCTAGTTTGGAGATCCGCCCGCCTGTGTAAACAGTGCAGGCAGATCTCCTAAGTGACAGGGAGTGACAGATTGCAGTGTTCAGCATAGCTGAACATGCGATCTGTCCCTGACTCACTCAGTCACCTCCCCCCACACACGTCAGTAAGCACCAGGCATACATTAACCCCTCCCTCTCCAATAAAATTAACCCCTTCTCTGCCAGTGTCATTTTTACAGTAACAGTGCATATATATAGCACTGATACTGCAGTAATGTCACTGGTAACCCCAAAAGTGTCAAAAATATCAGTCAAGGGTCCGATCTGTCCGCTGCAATGTCGCAGTCCCGCAAAAAAAATCGCCGCCATTGCTCGTTAAAAAAAAAAAACCACCAAAAATGACAGAAATCTTTCCCTTAGTTAGATAACGCAATAACTTTTGCGCAAACCAATCAAAATACGCTTATTGTGATTTTTTTCACCAAACATAGGTAGCAGAAAACAAATTGGCCAAAAATGTAAAAAAATTTTGATTTTTAAATTTTTTTGGGGGGGAATTTCATATAAAAAAATGTTAAAAATATTGTTATTTTTTCAAAATAAACGCTCTTTTTTTGTTTATAGCGCAAAAAGTACACAGGTGATCAAATACCACCAAAAGAAAGCTCTGTTTGTGGGAAAAAAAGGACGTAAATTTAGTTTGGGTACGGCGTCACACTAAGACAGCAAAATCCTCCGGTGGTAAAGTGGTTAAAGTGTAATTCCAGTAAAATTCTAACTTATGCCCCGTACACGTGTTCCGATAATCGTACGATAAAACTCGCTTTCGACCTGATCGCATGATAATCTGATCGTTAGTACACAGCTTTAGACAGCCGATCACGACAGTTGGTCCAACAAAATCCGAAGGGACAAACTGGAAAACTTCTGTTGCACGATAGTCCCCTCTAACGACAATCATTTCATCAGTACACAATGCATCCGCTAAAAATCAATCGACAAAGACTGCGCATGATCAGAAACACTAAAATAGCACGGAAAAAGCCTGGCTGCCATTGTTTTTGTTTTGCACCATCTGATACGTAGCTAAGCAACCAGGAAGCTTTTCTCAAATCGTATGACAAAAATCATACAGTTTGTACGCATTGTTGAATTCCATGTTATTATCATTCAACAAAATGCGAACGATAAGTCATCCGATTATCTGAACGTGTGTATGGGGCATTAATTGCAAAATTGGGGATAGCCCCTTAATAGAAGAGAGGCAAGACCAGGTGATAAGGTCTGCCCTACTCGAGGTAAAGAGGAAGGAAATCTTCCCAGAAAAAATACAGCAGAAAGAAAGAACAGAATGGAGCATGTGAGGGCAAATGGGATTTTATATGGTACTTAGCTCTAATTTAATAAAGTAATATATGGAATAATAAAGAATGTATAAAAACTTTATAAATTTTATTCCAAAATTTTAAAATAACAGACAAAAAGAATATTAGACATACAATAAACTATGTAAAAATTATCAATACAGGAGTACATGTGAAGGATCTTGTGCATTTAATATATCCGATATAAATACCGGATCAACCCGACATGTTTCGCAGTTTTCCTTTACTGCTTCTTCAGGGGTATATATTAATTGTATTGTAACATTCAGTTTTCCTGAGTATTCCTGCATAACAATAATCGTATTAGTATACATGACATAATTTACAATTTAATTAGAAACCTTTATAAGGAACACATGATGTCTTAAGGTGCACCCACCAAAAGGCCCCAGGGAGTCCCAGTAGGTGTCGGAAGAAGGGGAAGAACACCACAAACTTAATGTGTGAGGCTGTCTGGACGACCTTTTCTATATGGCCTTCCTATACAGCCACACACACATATATATAAATCTTGTTACATACAATATCCCAGGTCTATTATGGCCTGTTATGCATGTTAAGTCTTTATTTGACTGTCATTGTGGTCTATATGCATATTAATTATCTTGTTTATTGCAAGGTGTTGTCATTGTTTTATAATATCTACTAATGTGTATATCCTTTATGGCAAGTGTATTATGTATGTAGGTGAACCACGATGTCTCTGTCCCTTTTTGTCCCCTTGTCTCACAATGTGGGTGTTGGAGATGGGTGTCCGCCCAATATGTCCCCGACGGGTGTGTGGTCTCCGGACAATGTGGCCAATTCGTTGATCGCACTGCGGCTGCTAACGGTCGTGCCATTTATGACCGCCCATGAATGCAGCACTGTGTATGCCCCTCCTTGTAGAGGCGTGCACAGTTGGAGACCTGACCCGGCTATGTCGCGTCATTTCTGGTGCCTTGGACGGAGTTCCGGCGCCCGTACGCACGTCGTTCGGACTGGTGTTGTGCGTCATTTCCAGCGTCCGGCCCGAGATTCCGGGTTTGACGTCACACGCCGGGTTGAGGCCGCAGTATAAATGGCAGCACATGGATGCCTCCCCACATTACGGGAGATATTCCCATGCGATTGACACACTGGGTAAGTTCACCATGACTTTCCATGCATTGGACATTAGCCTTCTGAGACCTGAATGTTGAATGGCTATGGATGCCTTCTTCTTTTTTGCTAAATTTATGCATTATTCTTTATCCAGATCGTGTCTAGTGCCATACTTGATTGTACTTCAGTTCAATCTGAAAACCCACTGCTCCGAGCTAGGGTGGTCTAACCCAAAGGTCGGGGACATACAGAGGACCATCTTGTTTCTCTTCCCCTGCCCCTCTTCCTTCCCTGTAGAGGTTTGGCAGCATATATCTATACACCAACAACTCATTATTGTATGAGGTATGTCATATATATGTAGTAATTGGGGGTGGACATTAGTGACTCCCTCCTTGCAGGCCTTATGGAAGCATTTATTTGAATACCATCCTTCATCCTATATAAGTATAATCTAAGGTGTATGCCATGACTGAACACCTGGGAATATCAGACATTTGTGTGTCCTTTTCCATATAAGACCGTGTCCTTGGCTTTGCATATCTCTGGGTATGTCTACTAACTCCTAGCACATCTTATGATGTATCTATGAGTATAGTTATTACCATTTTCAATACTGCTCTACTCTCACGTACCCTCCTATTTTCAAATCTCTCAACACCCCTTTCTTAAGCTGGTTCCTTAGGGGCTGATTGACTCTTTCGGTCTTTTATATATGTACAAACTGCCATTGCATGCTGCACTTTGCCTCCACACTCGTCGGTGAGATGTACGTTTGTGGTGTTCTTCCCCTTCTTCCGACACCTACTGGGACTCCCTGGGGCCTTTTGGTGGGTGCACCTTAAGACATCATGTGTTCCTTATAAAGGTTTCTAATTAAATTGTAAATTATGTCATGTATACTAATACGATTATTGTTATGCAGGAATACTCAGGAAAACTGAATGTTACAATACAATTAATATATACCCCTGAAGAAGCAGTAAAGGAAAACTGCGAAACATGTCGGGTTGATCCGGTATTTATATCGGATATATTAAATGCACAAGATCCCTCACATGTACTCCGGTATTGATAATTTTTACATCGTTTATTGTATGTCTAATATTCTTTTTGTCTGTTATTTTAAAATTTTGGAATAAAATTTATAGTTTTTATACATTCTTTATTATTCCATATATTACTTTATTAAATTAGAGCTAAGTACCATATAAAATCCCATTTGCCCTCACATGCTCCATTCTGTTCTTTCTTTCTGCTGTATTTTTTCTGGGAAGATTTCCTCCCTCTTTACCTCGAGTAGGGCAGACCTTATCACCTGGTCTTGCATCTCTTCTATTAAGGGGCTATTCCCAATTTTGCAATTAATGACTTTAAAGGATGTCGGTACATTTGACTAGGTACTATTGAAAAACACTTTCATTCACTAGTGTGTATGGGGCATAAGACTAAACCTACTCCCATATGCATTCTAGGACTATTCTATCTACCATTCATTATGACTATTCTTACGTATTCTGAAGCTTTTCCAGTCCTGTCACATGATTGGGTCCCAGTGCTGGCTTTAGTATAGAGGAGGAACAGCCAACAACTGATGCCCAATAGTAAGCCTATAGACCCTATCATGTGACCGTCTTCAGAATAGGTAAGAATACGCATCTTTTCTTTTACAGATGAGATTGAATAGTCTTAGAATGGGGGTGAAAGCAGGTTTAGATTTAGTTGGATATTGCATGTAAGTACACTTTAAATGTTATATCTGCAGTGAAAGGTTAATGGGTAGACACTCTTTAGCAACCTTTGCTTAGCATACTGGACAATTCACAAGATTAAAACTTGAGACTTGTTTGTAATTTGAGGTCTATATCATTTCAATTTTATTATTTCAGTTTTTTTTTTTAAATCTGTTAGAATTAAAATATTTTTTTTTTTCTACAACCCATGCATTGGCATTACCTATATATAATAATTTGAAGAGCTCAATATTTACTGAAAGCCTATCATCAGCTTTAAATTTTTTAAAGAGCCTTTACCCTACACACAAAAAAGCAGCTCTCACTGCAATACTCACCCTGTGGCCAGTGCTGTCTCCTTCGAACACACTAAGCTATTCAAGGATGATCCTCATCGTGTTGACTGATACTTCGAGCACAGCCCTTAAGCTGCCCTAAGCTGAAACTAGGATGCTGCAGTTAATTGTGCTTTATCTCTGTTGCCTGCTGCATTCAGGACAGCCACTACAGGAAGAAGAGGACCTGTGATGCTCAGACAGAAGTACAAAAAAATACAAGTTGCAGGGGAAGGAAGGAATGGTGTCTCCAAGGGCATTTGGTGTCCACTGGGCATTAAACACATAGTCATTTCTAGACCCAAGCACCCAGGGTATTCACTTACAGAGGTTGTAAACCTCAGAAAAAAAAAATTGAAAAACAAAAAAACCTGAAAGGCAAAGACTTATTGAGCTAGTATGCATCGCTTACTAGCCCATTATGAAATACTTACTTTAGAACGAAGCCCCCGCAGGACCAATCGCTCACCGGTGACATGGCCGACATGTTCAGCCGTCTTATTTCCGGGTTCGCGTTCTCCAGCCATCTGATTGGAGGCTATATGGTCTCTGCTCACCTCTATGGCCATCCGCTCAAACCATCAGATCATTTCCTGGGCTCGCCGGTAAAGCGGTAACCCAGAGAAACACTGGCGCTGCTTCTGAAACTGATCCAGCAGCTAAATAGCAGCTCGGACTGTTTTTAATGAGAAAGACAATCGCCGGTTGAAAAAAAATAATACAGAGGTTATGGCTGACAACATATATATATTTTTATACATGTATTGCGGTCAGCAAGTGTCTATTTAGCTTAGCATTACACATGGGCATATTCATTAAAGCATAGCCTGGCACAAAGCCAGAGTACAAAGTGCAGTAACCCTTTAAATCAGATTTATTTTTTACTGAAGCCATTTAAAGAGGTTGTAAACTTCAGAAAAAAAAACTGAAAGACAAAAGGCATATTGAGCTAGTATGCATCGCATACAAACTTATTATGAGATACTTACCTTAGAACGAAGCCCCCGCAGCGCTGCCCACTCACTGGTGACACTGCCGACATGTTCAGCCGTCTTACTTCTGGGTTCCCATACTCAAGCCATCTGATTGGCCAGATCCACGATGATGTCACTCCCGCACATGCGCGCAGGAGCCACCGTGCATGGCACTTCAGAGCGCATGCGCCATTGATGTCACAGGCTGCATGCAAAATAAAAAATCTCCTAAACGGTGCATGTGTAGGAGATATTTACAGTACCTATAGGTAAGCCTTATCATGGGGGAAGCTTTACTTCCTTTTAAAGAACTTCCCTTGATCTTCTTTCTAACAATTTTTTTTAACAGGTTTGATACTTTTTGTATCTTATTCATCCATTTTCACATCCACCAGGAATTACATTTTCTCCCATAATTCTTATGTCAGCTAGACCTGTACCTCTCAGTTCATATTTCTTTTTTGCTTAAAAGATTAATGCCTTTTGGCTAACAATGGGATTATTCATTCAATACACGTTAGAAACACCATGTAATATGTCTACTTTAGGTCTCATACACAGGTCTAGTGTAAAATCCTCAGTGCTTTCCCGGACCAACCTACAGCCACCCATGCAAGTGTACTTGTGTAAACACTGATGACTTCTGCATCAGTGTTTACCTGCGCATGCTTGTTTGGCCTATTTTTCCAAAGGAAAAGTGGCGCATTCTAGAAAATATGCCATAAACGTGGATACCCATGGATGCAGAAGCCATCTGTGTTTACATGAGTACAGCAATGTACAGTCATTCACTTGTAAGGGCGACTGTACAGGACACATGCGGCTCCCCAGGTGCAGGAAAGTCTTATAGATTTTACTCTAGTGGAATTTGCAGCATCTAGACATTTAAGTGCATGAGGCCTCAGAATTGCTTAATTATCCATTTCTTTAAAGCACAACTCCATATATCAGATAAAATATATCCCCCCTTATTCCTCCTGCTAATCTCTTTTTATGATAGCAAGAAACTCCCAAAAAATATGTCAAAAATGAATTACAAGCTGTGGTCACATGACTTTTCTATTTTTCTTCTTTCCACATTCTCCTTTGTAGGTGGACAGAAAGCAGCAGCGAGCATGTCCCATAAGACATTCTGCCTTGTACAGCTCACTGAGACAGCATAAAGAATGGCCTTTAGCAGTGTTGAGCAGGAAATTACATCAACATTGTAGAACAAAAGGGGGGCATGTTCGCAATTAGAACTCATGGGCCCCATACAACCTGTCTGGAAGCCCCCCCCCAAGCAGCCTACCTACCAGGTCTTCCCCACCATACATCCTGCCTTACAGGGCCTGTTACAGAAGGGCCACCTCTACCCCCCTATTTGTGGATGCAGTGGTGTATTTTGGTTTTGTGCTGCCCTAGGCAAGACTAAAATTGGGTGCCACCTCCTTCTCCTATGTAAATTTACCCCACCCCTTCCTGTTTAACGGATCAGCTCTACAGGTAGATACAACAGGAAATGGCCACGTGTAGCAGAGCCAGCAGTTTACCTAAGCCTCTAGAAAGGAGAAATATTTCTGAAGGTCACTGCATGCAGGTAAATGTGCAGTCATGGTAAAAAAAAAAAAAAAAACAGCACTCAGGGTGCATCATGTTAGTGCAGATAAATATTTCATTTAAAATTGGAGTTCCACTTTAAGTTGTGAAGATACATTTGGTATTAATTTTAGCCCTGTCATCATATTTCTAAAATTACAGTTTCAGTTATGAATGTTTAAGACCAATTAATTTTTCCAGGAAAGAAAAGATTATACTAGATATAAAAGATTACATACTGAATCAGACCCAGATCTGATCCAAAGAGGATTGTTTTTAATACCAGTGAAAGGCATTGTCAAGTATTAAAGTAAACCTGTCATGAAACAAAAACAGAGACTGCTGATTCTAATCAAAATCTAAAAATGCTACTTGTTTGGGTTGTCTGAAATTGTCGTGTTGTATATTTACATACAGTATATATAAAAATAATACTTTTGAAAAACAGAAAATAGGTGTAGCGCTAACCCCCTAGAGGGCCGCTAGATTTTTGGGTCCCCCTATTCCTGCATAGCCAGGCGGCACATTTTTCCAACTTTCGTACAGAGTCAGTAACCATTGCATGGGCTTGTTTTTGTTGTTTTATTGAAGGAATACAACTTAGACGAGGATTAGGGAACATGGGATGCCCAACTTGACTTGGTAGAACAACTTTGAGGACAAACTTTCCTCATTATGTACACAAAAATGCAAATCCTGGATTGTACTCCTTCCGGATTGACATCAATCTCTGAAGAATTATCCCCTTGGTGAAATGAACACAGTCCCAAACTTACAGGGGTTCTATGTTCCCTGCATGCAACTCTTAAAGTCCCAAAACTTGAAAATACCAGCCCACCTGGCTGCCTTAAAAAACATCCCAGAAAAAGGGATTTAAGTTAGCTGTGAAACTGTCCCTGCATATGCATGCTGGATATTGCCTCTAGAAGCCTTCTCCTTTGTAGGCCCTGGGGGTGTAGAGGTACTCACACTGTCCCTTGAATCCTGCTGCCTTGGATAAGACTGCTGTTCAGGCCTCCTGCTACACAGATATTTCCACGCTAGACAGGGTGTCTCCTGGATGAGACTGAAGGGTAGTGGAGATCCCCCTCTTCAGCATCAGCCCTTCCTCAGCTCCAATCTGGAGGCAGAGCCCCCTCCCCCCCCCCCAGCCCCAGAGTCCCCTCCCAGGTCCCACAACTTGACCACAGCACTCCATCTTCCACCTGAAAAAACAACAACCCTGCTGGCCAGGCTCTTCAATATTATTGGGCCTGTCTGGGGATTTGGTCAAAACTCCCATCAATATTCAGACACTGCCTCCTTGCCTCCACCCACTAGTTTCTAGAAGTTTACATGGACCTCCAGAAACAGCGGAAGGCGATAGAGGCCTGGTCTGCAGAGCCTTCCAGCCTGACCTTAAACCAAAGCCACAGACAATTCCAGACTTACTTAACTACTGTGAGTCAGCACAATTTTACCTATCTGCAGGGTACACTAGAGGGTGCTACATAAGTTATTTTTAATGTGAATTTTATTAAAGATTATTTTTTACTTTAAGAAGTGGACATGCAGTAAGGAATATATATCAATCCTTATTACATAAATGACAATGGGTTCGTAATATCCCTGGAATCAAAAAGAAAACAGTTTTCTAACAAATTCAAGACTGAACATTCAAAAGTTTACTCTCAACTTTTACAACAATATACAGAGAGCAATGTGGTGCACCCCCTTCCCCTCCTTCATATCCATTCAGTTTACTATGGATCATAATGTGGTAACCCTAAAGTGGACTGGTGCCCAAACTGTGGATAATAAACTATTAACATTTTTATAACAAGCATTAACATATCTATAAAACAAGCCCTCACTCATCTATCTAGCTTCTTTTAATGTTAAATTATTAATTCTTAAAATGATTGAAAAAGTCTTGTTTTTTTTTTCTATTAAAATAACAAACATGTTATACTTAACTCCTCTGTGCAGTTGGTTTTGTACAGAGCAGCCTGGATCCTCCCCTTCTCGGGTCCCTGGCTGGAGCTCCTGGCCCCTCCCTCCTGTTTAGTGCACCCACAGCAGGCAGCTTGCTTTGGGGGCACCCGACCCAAGCTGCAGCTCCGTGTATCCATTCAGACACAGAGCTTTGGTTTGGCCCTGCTCCTCTCTCTCCTGATTGGCTAACTGAGTTTTGTTCACGGCAGTGGGAGCCATTGGCATCACTGCTGTGTCTTATCCAACCAGGACACCCAAGGCACTTGTGGACATTGCTGGATAGAGATAGGGCTCAGGTAAGTATTAGGGGGACCCTGGGGGGGGGGGGGCTGCTGCACACAGAAGACTTTTTATCCTCATGCATAGGATGCATGAAGATAGAAAAACCTTCTGCCTTTACAACCACTTTAATGATCCTCAAACATTACAAAAAAGGCTTGGGTTTTGATTGGTTTCTAACAACTTGCCCATTCTCTGAAAAGCCATCCACGGTGGAGTCTTTTTAAAATACAGCTAAGCAGCCACTGTCAGGCATTCAGGGGGCAATCCTGCTGCCTCCTAAATTGATGTTTTTTTTGTTTTTTTATTTTTACTTTTTTTTTTTTTTTTCATTGAGACTAAGGTGACTAACAATTGCAGCCCATTGACTTGAATGGCGTGGTGCTGCCTGTCAACTCAACATGCTGCATTAAATTGGCTGAAGATGGAACACAAATGATTGCAGCTGTGACATGTGAACATCTTCCTTTGGCTGTATTGTAGGCTTTATATGGGCAGTCAGAGCTGGCAAAATCATGGCTTAAACACCTGTTTTCCTGCTCCCCGGCCTCCTATGTGACAGAGGCCTTAGAACTCCTGCTGGGGGGGGCTGGCAGGCTTCCAAACTGCTCTTATAGAAAACACACTGCCTTATAGAAAACACACTGTGTTGTAACTTTGAAATTATTTTCTCCACAATAATTATAGATACATAGGTGAATGAGGGCTTGTTTTAAAATGTTTTTATTGCTTGCTCAGAATCTATAAATGCTTTAATATGCATAATGTTGGAACAGGTTCAAGTATAGAGTGTACTGACAGGAGAGGCGTTGGATCATCTTTACTGCAAAGCTACACCTAGGAATGGACACTATGTTCCCCCTGTACTTTTTCATGCAGAATTTTATAACACATGATTAAGCACAGGAGATGTATACGGAAGTGTCCCTCTAATGAAGGATGTGATCAGATGTACCATAGCAAGATAGAGGCATCTGCCCAGGGATGGGAAGTGCACACATGGGACAGGAACTGTTCCTGCCTCTGAATTATCTGCCTCTGCCCTGTACTGTGTATGAATGAGCTGTCAAATTGATAGCTCAGTCCTGCAGAATACAGTCCTGCAGATAAAATTGTGATTCTCCCTGTGTAACCAGCAACACACTGCCCTGCTGTCAGTATGTGCAAAGCACAGGCAGCCTGCCTGTTAAAGAGCTCTGATGATTACACAGGGAGAACTGAGTATGACAGCTCAGGATTTGCTCTGCCATCATTTAAAAATGAAAGCTACTATTGTAGCATTCAACTATGAATTCTTGTTATTTGTAAATAAAGAAAAACAAAAGAGAAACAAACAGTTAACCCATATTAACTCGAAGCATAATTCGATTTTATTAACTTCTTTATTTTCCCTTCTCTTGGAATTTTTTTTTTGCCATTTTTTAAAAACTGTTATATATATATATATATATATATATATATATATATATACATACATAAACTTTTTAAAGCTGAACTCCAGAAATTCTGTCACTTTTTTAAATCATGCAAAAAAGGGAGAAAGACTGGTGCCATGGAAGTTGGCTAAAACATCCTTTTATTATTGCAGGTCAAAAAATCCAATGCGTTTTGGCCATCATGCCTTAATCACAAACAACCAACTAGCTAGCATAATCCAAAAAAAGGGGTGGTGGCAAATATCAAAACAAATAATACTAAAGAGCATTATAAGCATACAATTTGTATATAAAAACATGTATCACAAAAACTAAAAAGGAACAGCATCAAATATACTAAAGAAGTATACTAAAAAAGTAAATACCTCCTGATTGGCCTTGTGCCATGGACTGTCATTATTATTTGTATTACCCAATTGCTTATTGAATTATTTGTGTTCACTATTCATATACTGTATACTTTTTTTGTTTTTCATATAGTTGAACACTTGATATATTACCATCTTCTATATTGGGGTTTGCACCATCTGTTTATTTTTAAATTTCTATTTTCTGTGTATTAGATGGTCAGCCTGGTTTTTACTTTTTTTAAATGTGCCAGCATATTATGAGATAAGTTCATTGTGGTGCATGCCACCTTGTGAATTTATTCCTTTAAATTACACCTGGCAGTTTTACGGAGCTCCAGAAGGATAATAATCCCTATAGTTTTGGAGCCCCAACACTGGACCTTCTATATCCCAGCTGCTGTGCCTGCCCCTCCCTTCTGCTACACATTTACAGAAGCCTTTATATTATATGGATGCATTTACATAATACAAAGGCTTCTGTGAATTTGCCGCAGTGAGGAGCGGCGGGCAAAGGTGCTGTGTGTGAGAACACAGGATCTCTCCTTTCAGAGTCCAGGATTGTATCCCCTGGGAATGCTATAAAACTGTCAAATGTTAATTTAATTGGCATGCACCTCATTAGGCTTAACTCATAATGTGCCTGCACATTTATCAAAGTGGCCAAATTCTTAGAGTTCATCTTTAAATTAGTGTTCCTTTCTGTGTGTAAAATGAAATGCTTTGTGCAATCAATCTGCAGCTGCTTGCTAACATACACAAACCTAACAGACAGATCACACAGCCCTACAGCAATAACAGTTTTTTTTTTTTTTTTTTTCAGTGGTTGTAAAGTCAAAAGGTTTTTATCTTAATGCATTCTATGTATGCATTAGGATAAAAAGCCTTCTGTGTGCAGCAGCCCCGCTAATACTTACCTGAGTCCATCTCTACAGTCAGCATTAACAAAAATAAAGAGGTGCTTTTAATTTGCAGCAGCACTACCAATTAGTGATTAGGTAACAGATGCAATACACAATAGGCAAAAAGGAAAATCAAACAATAGTCAATGTTCAAATGGCAAAGAGTCACTGGATAAGTGAAACTCTTGTTGCCTAGAATGGTGTAACAAGTGAATTACTTAAAAATGTGAATTACTTAAAAAATGAGTGAATTACTTAAAAAATAAGTTGTAAATTACATAAAAAATATTTTATTGTGAAGAAGTAGCCACAATCTGTTCACAAGAAATGACAACTAATAAATGGTGCAAAAAAGTTCATAAATAGTCCAGTGCTCCACAAATCAATGGGGTTGATTTACTAAAACTAGGGAGTGCAAAATCTGGTGCAGCTCTGCATAGAAACCAATCAGCTTCCAGGTTTGTTTGACAAAGCTTAATTGAATAAGCTGAGGTTAGAAACTGATTGGCTACCATGCACAGAAGCCCCAGATTTTGCACTCTCCAGTTTTGGTAAATCAACCCCAATGCGTTTAGTGAAAAGATGATTCTCCAACTTTCCCACATGCAAATACAACAAACTGTAGTGCAGCTGAAATCATCCACAATGGAAAGTGTGTCACCGCTGTGCTCTATATGTCAAAATTGGCTGCTTACCAAATCAAATGATCCCACCAAAAGATCATATGGGTGTGAGTGGAAGTGTCTCTGAAGACAAGTGGTCAGCAAGCTCCAGGGAATGTATCCGGCTTATGGTGCTCCTTAACCACTTTACCACCGGAGGATTTTGCTGTCTTACGTCTGGGCCACTTTTTGTGATTCGGCACTGTGCGAATTTAACTGACAATTGCGCGGTCATGCAACGCCGTACCCAAACGAAATTGATGTCCTTTTTTTCCCACAAACAGAGCTTTCTTTTGGAGGTATTTGATCACCTCTGCGATTTTTACTTTTTGCGCTATAAACAAAAAAAGAGCGACAATTTTGAAAAAATAACAATATTTTTCACATTTTTTATATGAAATTCCCCCCCAAAAAAATGTAAAAATCAAATTTTTTATCATTTTAGGCCAATTTGTTTTCTGCTACATATTTTTGGTAAAAAAAAAAATCGCAATAAGCGTATTTCGATTGGTTTGCACAAAAGTTATTGCGTTTACTAACTAAGGGAAAGATTTCTGTGGTTTTTGGTGTTTTTTTTTTTTAACGAGTAATGGCGGCGATCTGCGATTTTTTTTTTTTGCGGGACTGCGACATTGTGGCGGACAGATCGAACCCTTGACTGACATTTTTGACACTTTTGGGGTTACCAGTGACATTTCTATAGTAATCAGTGCTATAAATATGCACTGTTACTGTAAAAATGACACTGGCAAGGAAGGGGTTAATTTTATTGGAGAGGGAGGGGTTAATGTATGCCTTGCGCTTACTGACATGTGTGGGGGGAGGTGACTATGTGACACAAGGACAGATCACAGGTTCAGCTATGCTGAACCCTGCAATCTGACCCTGCCTGTCACTTAGGAGATCCGCCCGCTTTGTTTACACAAGCGGGCGGATCTCCACACTCGATTCCCCGACGATCGGGGAAGAGCGGCGGCGATCACCGCTGCTCCTCCCCTGGCCTGACTCCCGCTGTGACTGAATACAGCGGGAGCGAGCCTCCGGCGGCGCCAAACTATAACGAACCACTTTGCCGCAGTAGAGCTCTAGTGAGCAGTGGCAAAGTGGTTAAAGAGGACATCAGAGTGGCCCAGGGGGCAATTGCCCCCCTGCACCCTGGCCCAATCCTTCCCTAACACAGCCCATGCAAACTGACTGATCTTTCACTATTATGATTGAACAAGCAGCACTGTTGAGGTTATGTGATTGAGCTGCAGGTTCAATGTATGTTTACTAACAGTTGTAAGCTCTATCATACAGCCCTACAGCACTGATTGTTTGTTTAATCATAATAAGGGTGATGAGATGCCCCTGGTTTCAGGGTATAGTCCCCAATTTTAAGGGGCTGTCCCTGGGAAAAAGTATCTCTGACTGTGTCCCTGATTTCTTTTTAGCTTTATTAGTGTTGTCCCTGGCCTGGGCGGCTTCAGAGTAATCTATCTTAGAAACATTTCTATGTTTAGCCTGAAGCAGGAGGAGGGAGGGGAGAAGTGTATCTGCTCCGAGCTGTGTCTGGGGTTATTGATGATGTCACATGCTGATATCAGGGACAGAACAGTGAGTAAGTGGTTAGCCCTGCCACCTTGCAGCACTGGGGTCGTTGAATCAAATCCCAACCATGGAACTACCTGCGTGGAGTCTTCATGTTCTCCCTGTGCCTGTGTGGCTTTCCTCCCACACTCTAAAGACATGCTGGTAGGTAAATTGGCTCTAGTATGGGTATATATACATGTAAACTAGTGACCTTAGATTATAAGCTCCTTAAAGACAGAGACTGATGTGAATATATAATATACAAGTAAAGAAATGCATAACGTGTCAGTGCTATATAAATACCTGTAATAAAAAAAAAAAAAATATCCCATGGTCTACCAGGTCTCTCTCCTTTCAGCTTGTGCAGACATTTTTCCAAGAGGTAAGCATATGGAATATTTGCCCCCTTGCTCTTTGTGATGGTGACTTGCAGTGCACATCTGGTCCTGGAGTCAATCAGTCAACACTACACAAGGGTCCAGGGCCAGAACAGCTGAGTTGGTCAGCTTCCAGAAGGAGTAGCTGCCCTGTGCACAGAGTTGTAATGGGGGAAGTTGTCAGTGCTAGTTAAATCAGTAAGGGCTGAATGCAGTTTTAACCACTTCTGGAACGGAAGGATTTACCCCCTTAATGACCAGGCCATTTTTTGCGATTCGGCACTGCATTACTTTAACTGAAAATTTTGTGGTCGTGCGAGACTGTACCCAAATAAAATTGATGTCCTTTTTTCCCCACAAACAGAGGTTTCTTTTGGTGGTATTTGATCACCTCTGCGATTTTTATTTTTTGCGGCATAAACAAAAACATTTGCGAAAATTCAGAAAAAAAAAAATATTTTTACTTTCTGCTATAAACCACATCAAATAAAAAAAAAAAATATAAAAATCAAATATTTTCATAATTTTAAGCTTATTTGTATTCTGCTATGTATTTTTGGTAAAACAAAATCCCAATAAGTGTATATTGATTGGTTTGCACAAAAGTTATCGTGTCTACAAACTAGGGAAAGATTTATGTCATTTTTATTTATTTATTTGTTTTTACTAGTAATTGCAGCGATCAGCTATTTTTAGCGGTACTGCGACATTGCGGCGGACAGATCGGGCCCCTAACTGACATTTTTGACACTTTTGGGGGGACCAGTGACATTACTACAGTAATCGGTGCTAAAAATATGCACTGTTACTGTAATAATGACACTGGCAGGGAAGGGGTTAACACCAGGGGCGATCAAAGGGTTAAATGTGTCCCTAGGGGATGCTTCCTAACTGTGGGGGGGGGGTGGGCTTGCTGCATGAACACAGAGACCTGTGTTCTTAAATAAGATAAAGTGTTTACAACGGCAAACCTCTGTTCTGCCTCCACGGGAGAGCGATCGCTGGTGCCCGGCAGCAATCACGGCTGCCGGACCCGCTGATCGGCTCCCCCTGTGGCCAATGGGCGCACGTACAGGTACGTAACTTCAAAGGACAGAGCCAACCTGCCGCAGTAAAACTATGCCCACTGGTCGGCAAGCCATTAATATGCATCCAAAACGTATGCACAGTGTTTTCCATGGATTCCAATGGTCCTAGTACACACCTGTGCAGTCAGTTCCAGTGCAGTTAACAAAAGTAGAACCTGCTGCATTTTTTCTGTATGAATTACATCTAGAATGCATCAAGACACATGTAGACACACCAGAAAGCATGTCAATGCGTCAAATATGCACCCGAATGCACATTATCCTGAGATTTTTCAAGTGCCAATATAAAAAAAGGAAGAAAAAAAAAACACACTGGAATGCACTGCAATCCAAAGCGCATCCAAACTGCCTGTAAATGCAAATGCAAAAACGCATCCAGAATGCAGAAATTGTGGTGTGCACCAGCCGTAACGGTGTACACCAGGCATGTCCAACCTGCGGCCCGGAACCTCAGGCAATGCGGCCCACTGCCCCCTGACAATTTTTTTTTGCTGGGGAGGAAGGAAGTCAGGTCGGGGGCACGGCCACAGCAGCTTCCAACTAACGGTAGGCTGCCTCAGAGGGGTAAAGGGGGGCATGTGCAGTGTTTCTAAATCCTACCACCATGACCACTTCAAATCACTGAAGTGGTCATGGTGGTTAGAGTGTTCCTTTATTATCGCTCCGAAAAAGTAAACCTCTGTATACTGATTCCATTTCATTTGATCATCCTCTAGTTGTGTTAAATTAGTGCGGGGGGCGCGGCGGCATTTTATTACTTATATACCTTAACTATAGTATATATTTAATATGCGGCCCGAGAAAATTTCTCTACACTCAATGTGGCCCAGAGAAGCCAAAAGTTTGGACACCCATGGTGTACACCAATGGAACTTTGTGACATTACTTTACTGAAATGGTTTGTGACCGGAGAGCCCTCTGCTGGCAGCCACCAGGAAATGCAGCCCAGAATATGACCTCTCACATGAAAGTGTTGATGATAATGGCATCAGATGAAGTATGTCACCTCTCCACAGGGCCGCTGGTAGTTGGGGACCACCGGTCCTCCTGTAGGGCACACAGGGGGCCTGGACAGCAGGAGGATCGCTGAAACAGAGAAGGAATGATGACAGAACAATGCCCTCCTCGTCTCTCACCCAGCAACTGAAAGCTGGTTTCTTACTCTCTCTCTCCTGCCGGCTTTAAGGCTACTGGGTGAGAGACAGGGAGGGCCCGGGCCCGCCTTTCCTTGGATGATGGGCCCAGGCCCGCCCTTCCTTGGATGATGGGCCCAGGCCTGCCCTTCCTTGGATGATGGGCCCAGGCCCGCCCTTCCTTGGATGATGAGCCTAGCCGCCACTGAGCTCCTACCCCACCCACACTTACAGCTGGGACAAGGAGATAGGAGGCTGGAGCAGAGAAAGAAGAAGAGGCAGACAGAAGAAAAAGCCAGGAGAATGTGCACTGTGTTGTGCTCTCACCTACTGTCAGAAGAGCATTCCTCTATACAGCACATGGGACCGGATCGCTGTTACTGTAGATCACATCGCATTGCACTGTACACATACACTGCCCCTATCCACATTTCCTGCTACCGGGAAAAGAGCAGCCCTTGGAGGAGAAAGGGGGCAGCAATCACACTGTGTGTATGTACAGTGAAATGTAACCTACAGTAAGAGCAATCCGGTCTCCTGTGCTGTATGAACAAGCGCTCTTCTGACAGGAGGGAGAGCACAAAAAAACGCACCTCCTCCTGGCTTTGTAGTGGCTCCCCCTGCTAGTTGGGAGAGGGGGGTGGGCGGCTATCTGTGTTGGGAAGTGTAATGGGGATTTGGAGAGGGGGAATATGTTTTAAGAGGTAGGGTTTGGGGGGGGGGGGGAATTGAACCAGGAGAGAGGATGTTTGTGCTAAGAGGGGGCTGGGGAATGACTGCTGGGGGGGATTTAGGTAGGGAGGTAATATTGTGCTGGGAATAGTTATTTAGAAGGGGTTGAGGAGGGAATTTGTCCTAGGTGGGAGATTGAAAAAAAGATTTGTGCTGTGAGGGGAGAGGGGAGGGGGGTGGGGGAATTTGGGCTAATAGGAGGGATTAGGCGGGGTTTGTGCTGGCAGGGGGGATTTGGGGGGAGAAGATTTGTGCTAGGATAGAAAGTTTTAGAAGAAAGAGGATATGTACTAGGCGGGTGTTTCTTTTTTTTTTTTTGGTGAGGGAGATTTGTGCCAGGAGGGTGGATTCAGGTGGGATTTGAGCTAGGGGAGGAAAAGATTTGTGCTGGGAGGGGGGATTGGAACTGGGAGTTGGTGGAATATGTGCATTTTTGTGTGGAGAGAATTTTGGCTTAAAGATTAAATTTATGTTTTTTATATATGGCAGAATGTTTGTGTTCACTAATAATGATTTTCATGTATTTTTTGTGAAAATATAATTTTGATATTTTCACACGGTGGGGGGCCCTATCAGGTGGGCTGTAAGGGGCCCCATGATTTCTAATAGCGGCCCTGCCTCTCCGACACCCACCTTTCTCTCTTTGCACAGGCAGATTCCTCCCTATCCTGCAAGTATATAGTGCTGGTATGGTGAGGTGCTACCACTGGAGATGAGGGAACTCACCTCACCAGCAGCTGGTGGACTGTGAGGACCCACCAGCAATGACTTGCCAAGGTCTGGTGTGTACATTTCAGGGAGCAGGGAATTTGTGCTGGCGGTGACTTGTCAAAGGGAAGGATTGTACTGGGAGGAGGGAGCAAGTAAGGTGCGGGCTCAGTGCTAGCTGTACCTCCTCCCACATGAACCCCCATAAATTGGACTTTAGACTGAGTTGGATCTACAGTCAGCATTAACAAAAATAAAGAGGTTCTTTTAATCTATAGCAGTGCTGCCTATTAGTGATTAGGTAACAGATGCAATAAACAATGGGCAAAAAGGATAATCAAACAATAGTGAATGTTCAATGGCAAAGAGTCACTAGATAAGTGTTGCCTAGAACAGTGTAACAAGTGAATTACATCAAATTTTTTTTTTTTTTTGTAAATAAGTAGCCACGATCTGTTCACAAAAAATGACAACTAATAAATGGTGCAAAAAGTTCATATATAGTCCAGTGCTCCCAGGGCCGGTGCAGGGATTTTTGACACCCTTGGCGAAACCTAATTTTGCCGCCCCCCCCCCCGGCTTAGTGGCAGCGGTGGTGGGGGGATGGGATGAGTGGCAGTGGTGGTGGTGATTAGTGGCAGCTGTGGTGGTGAGGGGATGGGATCAGTGGCAGCGGTGGTGGTGGGATGTAATAATGGCAGCAGTAGTGGGGGATGGGGGGAATGGGAGGAGTGGCAGCAGTGGAGGCAGGGATGGGATCAGCAGTGATGGGATGGGTGGCAGCAGTGGTGGGGGGATGGGATGAGTTGCAGCAGTGGTGGGATGGGATCAGTGGCAGCGGTGGTGGGATGGGTGACAGCGGTGATGGGATGGGATGAGCGGCAGTGATGATGGGATGGGATGAGCGGCAGCGGTGGTGGTATGGGTGACAGTGGTGATGAGATGGGATGAGTAGCAGCGGTGGTGGGATGGGATGAGTGGCAGTGGTGATGAAATGGGATGAGTGGCAGCAGTGGTGGGATGGGATGGAATGAGTGGCGGCGGTGGTGGGGTGGGATGAGTGGCGGTGGGGGGAAATGGGATGAGTGGCAGGGGTGGTGGGATGGGATAGGATGAGTGGCCAGGGTGGTGGGATGGGATGAGTGGCAGTGGTGATGAGATCAGTGACAGCTGTGGTTGGATGGGATGGGATGAGTGGCAGTGGTGATGAGATGGGATGAGTGGCAGCAGGGATGGGATGCGATGAGTGGCAGCAGGGATGGGATGGGATAGGTGGCAGCAGGGATAGGATGCGATGAGTGGCAGCAGGGATGGGATGAGTGGCAGAAGGGATGGGATGGGATAGGTGGCAGCAGGGATGGGATGAGTGGCAGCAGGGATGGGATGAGTGGCAGCAGGGATGGGATGCGATGAGTGGCAGCAGGGATGGGATGCCATGAGTGGCAGCAGGGATGGGATGGGATGAGTCAGCAGGGATGGGATGCGATGAGTGGCAGCAGGAATGGGATGGGATGAGTGGCAGCAGGAATGGGATGGGATGAGTGGCAGCAGGGATAGGATGGGATGAGTGGCAGCAGGGATAGGATGGGATGGGATGAGTGGCAGCAGGGATGGGATGGGATGAATGGCAGCAGGGATGGGATGAGTCAGCAGGGATGGGATGAGAGGCAGTAGGGATGGGATGGGATGAGTCAGCAGGGATGGGAGGAGCGGCAGTAGGGATGGGATGGGATGAGTCAGCAGGGATGAGATGGGACGAGTGGCAGTAGGGAAGGGATGAGTCAGCAGGGATGAGATGATTGGCAGTAGGGATGGGATGAGTCAGCAGGGATGGGATGAGTCAGCAGGGATGGGATGAGATGAGTGGCTGATGGGATGAGTCAGCAGGGATGGGATGAGATGGGATGAGTGGCAGAAGGGATGGAATGGGATGAGTCAGCAGGGATGAGATGGGATAAGTGGTAAAAGGGATGGGATGAGTGGCAGTAGGGATGGGATGAGTCAGTAGGGATGGGATGATTGGCTGTAGGGATGGGATGAGTGGCAGTAGGGATGGGATGGGATGAGTCAGCAGGGATGAGATGGGATGAGTGACAAAAGGGATGGGATAAGTCAGCAGGGATGGGATGAGTGGCAGTAGGGATGGGATGAGTCAGCAGGGATGGGATGGGATGAGTGGTAGTAGGGATGGGATGGGATGAGTCAGCAGGGCAGAGGACTGTGAGAAATTGGGTTCAAAACTGCTCTGCCTAATTTCTTACAGTCAGGACAGTGCTACATGAAAAACCAGATACCATCTTAATATTTGCCAGCTTTTTTACTTCTATCTAAAAGTTTAAAGATAGAAGTAAAAAAGCTGACAAAGATCAAGATTGTATCTGGTTATTCATGTCCAGTGGCTGCATTAAAAAAAACACATTTTTAGAGACATTTTTGTTTTTACCTCCATATTGCTCTCTGCCCCAGAATAACCAGGCGATCATCCCTAAGGATGGCTGCACCATCCCCGCCTCCCAGTCACAGGCAGGATCCCCCCTTGGCTGGCCACGCCCTCTCACAAGTCCGGATCAGTAACGCTGAAGGGGGCGGGCCAGCTCCTCGGCATCAATCAGAGCCCTAAACTGCTAAACTGCTAAACAGCTCTGCAGCTGGGAGAGCCAGAGGAGGGATCTGTTACTGCATTAGATAGTTCCCATCCCGCGCCCCTGCACGTAGGGGACATTCCCTCTCATGCTCCGGACCTCCGGTACACTCCTGCAGACCGGCCACACGGATGGCGGCTCTAGACCAGAGGTGACATCCATCGGGATGAGGAGGCAACAGGCCATGGCTGCGCGCTGTAGGCGGCTGCCTAGTTCGCCTAGCTGTAGCGCCGGCCCTGAGTGCTCCACAAATCAATGGAGTTGATTTACTAAAACTAGGGAGTGCAAAATCTGGTGCAGCTCTGCATAGAAACCAATCAGCTTCCAGGTTTGTTTGTCAAAGCTTAATTGAACAAGCTGAGGTTAGAAACTGATTGGCTACCATGCACAGCTGCCCCAGATTTTGCACTCTCCAGTTTGGGTAAATCAACCTCAGTGTGTTTAGTGAAAGGATGATGCTCCAACTTTCCCAAATGCAAATACAACAAACTGTTTGTAGTGCAACTGAAATCATCCACATTGGAAAGTGTGTCGCCGCTGTGCTCTATATGTCAAAATTGGCTGCTTACCAAATCAAATGATCCCACGAAGAGATCATATGGGTGTGAGTGGAAGTGCCTCTGAAGACAAGTGGTCAGCAAGCTCCAGGGAATGTATCCAGGCTTATGATGCCCCTTAATCTCGTTAATTGCATCATGTGGTTATATAAGATAATGGAAGACGCTCATAGTGCATTAATGCGTATAAAGCTGGTTTATTAAATAAAAATTGCACTTACATCAAGGACAAAGAATTAGAGCAATATGGGATAAAATCTTGCACGCCCACCTGCAGTGTAGTCTCTGCTAATTGATGTCATTTTGCTAGCTCCATCCAATGCATTTCCTCTCAGAAGGCATCGACATGGATGAAGGCTCATGTTCTTCTTTAACTGATCTTAAAATCTATGTAAAGTAGATTTTGGTGATGTTGCATAGGTCCATTAAGAGGGACGCCTAAAAAAAAAAAAAAGAGAGACCAAAGGCCAACATGTCTATAGGGGGGTCATAGGTTTGAAGCATTGCCACTGCTGTGCTTTTTCCAAACACAGATCCCCAAAGAACCTATGACCTTGCTTTAATAGCAGAAATACATATAATGTCAAGTAATATATGAGCAGACCTACAAGTCAAGCCAAGTAAAAAAAAAAAAAATGGTGCTAATGTTTAATGTTAAATGTACAGTGCCCTTACCAGGCTAATCCCTCACTGCAAATTGATAATCATTCTAGTATTTCCCTCAAAAGCTAATTTGAACCTTTTTACTATGCTTCATGTTACACCCATTTTTAGGGTGTAACATGGAACATGGTGCCATTCAGCAGCCTCCCCCTCCCCCTCCCCTCTTACCTGAATCACAGAGTGCTTTTCCTTGCAGCATTCTGTAGATTTCTTGATTTGACTTGGATGTAAAAGGCTCCGCCCACACAGCCATGCCATCCAATGACAGAATTATTCACAATTAATTTACAGGCTCTATGAATAATAAAAAAAAATGACATGCCCCATCTGCCATTACGGCAGAGGGAATCACAGAGCAGCCAGAATCTGGAGCAGCGGAGCATGTAAACCAATCAGCTTCTATCTTCTGTTTGTTCAGTAGGGCTACATTCACAAGGCATTTTAGCAGGAGCTAGAGGTGGCTGCTGACAGGATTCTCTTGTAAATGCTGCATGCACACACTAGGGTTGTTTTACTAAAACTGAAGAGTGCAAATTATGGTGCAGCGTGCATGGTAGCCAATCAGCTTCTTGTTTAATTAAAGTGATCCTAAAGGCAGAAGGATTTCAATCTTAATACATTCTATGCATTATGATTAAAAAAATCTGTGTGCAGAAGCCCCCCTAATACCTACCTGAGCTCCATCTCGATCCAGCGATGTTTCCTGAGAGCCTCGGCTGTCGGGGGGCTCTGCCTTAATGAGTGAGACACACAGCAGGCACCATTGGCTCCTGCTACTGACAATCAAAGTTAGAGAGACAATGAGAAAGGAGAAGGGGCAGGGCTGAGCCATGGCTTCGTGTCTGAATAGACACACAGAGCAGCAGCTTGGCTCAGGTGCTCCAATAGCAAGTTGCTTGTTGTGGGGGGACTTGGCAGGAGGGAGGGACCAGGAGCATCGATGAGGGACCCGAGAAGAGGAGGATCTGGGCTGCCCTGTGCAAAACCAACTGCACAGAGCAGGTAAGTATGACATGTTTGTAATTTTTAAACAAAAAAAAAGGAGATTTTAATATCACTTCAAGCTTTCACAACCTGGAAGGTGATTGGTTTCTATGCAGAGCTGCACCCGATTTTGCACTCTCCAGCTTTAATAAATCAACCCCAATGTGTCCGGCATCAGCTGTCAGCGGCTGTTATCAGATATGTACAAATCAATAGTTGGTGCCACTGCGCTTTGCATATAAACGCTCATCTGAGCGATTACATGCAAAAAAAACCTCTGACTGACACTGGACTCAGACAGTTTACATCCAGGCTCAGCATTTCTGCAGAGTTTTTGATGCACAAAAACTGGGTAAAGGTAATCTGCCAGTTTGTATGCAGCCATAGCACAGAGATGCTGCATCCAGAGGCTGTGTTAAGCGCAAACTGTCCCCTGCTAAACTTCAGTGTGAATGTCACCTCAGCAGCGCTGGGGCAAGGCCCTCTAATGGGCCATACACACTATAAGATTTTCTGAAGACCTTTTCATTTAGATTTACCAAAACCATATAATATGAGGTCAAACCTAAACACTTTCAATTTGTATGCAATCTGGCAGGCCCTTGCACTACATAGAAAAGGTAAATCTGAAGGAAAAAGTCTTCAGAAAATATTATAGTGTGTATGGCCCTTAACCACTCGCCGACCGCTGCAAGTAGATATACTGCGGCGGTCAGCCCCTCACAGGCAAAGTGACGTATATACAGTATATATACACTAGCCTGTGAGGCTCTGGGGAGCGAGTGCGCGCCGCCGGAAGCGCGCTCCCACGCGGTCACGGACCCCCCGCGCGTGTGACCGGCGGACCCGATGTCCGCCGGTCACTCTGCGATCGTCGGTGGAGAGGGAGAAAGGCAGGCGGCTAGTGTAAACAAGCCGCCTGTCATTCTCCCCTGTGTAGAAACACTGATCATACGGTTCTACTATGTAGGACCGTTGATCATTGTTCCTACAGCTCAAGCCACAGCCAATCACAGTTAGAATCACGCCCCTAGGGACACACACAGCCCCTCCCTCTCAAATAAAGTTAACCCCTTCACTACCAGTGTATTTTTACAGTAACAGTGCATATGTATAGCACTGATTACTGCAGTAATGTCACTGGTAACCCCAAAAGTGTCAAAAATGTCAGTCAAGGGTCCGATCTGTCCGCCCCAATGTCGCAGTACCGCAAAAAAAATTGCAGATCGCCGCCATTACGCGTTAAAAAAAAACAACAAAAATGACAAAAATCTTTCCCTTTTCTAGTAAACGCGATAACTTTTGTGCAAACCAATCAAAATACGCTTTTTGCGATTTTTTTTTTTTACCAAACATATGTAGCATAAAACAAATTGGCCGAAAATGTTAAAAAATTTTGATTTTACATTTTTTTGGGGGGGAATTTCATATAAAAAATGTGAAAAATATTGTTATTTTTGCAAAATTGACGCTCTTTTTTTGTTTATAGCGCATGATCAAAAAATCGCACAGGTGATCAAATACCACCAAAAGAAAGCTCTGTTTGTGGGAAAAAAAGGACGTCAAATTCGTTTAGGTACGGCGTCGCACAACCGCGCAATTGTCCGTTAAATTTACGCAGTGCCGAATCGCAAAATACCCCCTGGTCAGGAAGGGGGTAAAATCTTCCGGGGCTTACGTGGTTAAGACCCAGGGCAAACATGCCACACTGCATCCCCTCCCCAAGATATATGAGCAATGAGCATTATGTGTTAGAATCCCCCCCCCCCCACCCCCAAAAAAATAATTGAGCACTAATCTGCATGTTTAACCCCCGTAGCATAACTTTCCCCTCCTCAAAGGACAAACCTGACCCCCTGCTGAAATCCCCCCTCCTATATGGGAGGATTTAAAAAGTTATGGGAACTGTGGGTCCTTTTTAGGTCCTCGGATATATATAAGAGTTTACAGAACGATGGAGCAGGTTTGGCCCTGTAGGAGGTCCCTTCCTTTTTTTTTTTTCTTTTGGGGTTTTGCAGTCTTTGTTTCTGGTTTAGATTTGTTTATGTGAGGTTTTTGGTGTTTTGTAAGCTTTTCTTTTTCTGTATTGACTAATAATGAATAAAATTATATTGTTAAAAAAAAGAAATCCCCCCTCCCAGAACAAATCTCTGCCTCCCCCTCCCAGCTAAAATCCTCTCTCTCCCCAAGTCTCCCCAGCACAACCACTCAGCACAAATCCCCTCCACCTCTACTATATCACCTCTTCTAGCACAAGCAACCCAAATCCCTTTTCCTTGCATACATTCTCTTCCCCTTCCCAACACAAATCCCCCCCAAATTACCTTTCCTAGCACACCCCACCCCCTCAAAAAAAATTCCCCTCCTAGAACATTTCTTACCCCCTGCTGCTGCTGCCCCTCAAATCCCCCCCTCCCCATCTCACATGATACTAGAGTGCCTAGGGTAGTCGCCCCCTCCTGCCTACCCCTTATCCCAGCCCTGAGCTTTAGAATTTGAAAATGGAAGATAGAAGCTGACTGGTTGCCATGCACAGCTGCTGCTCTAGGTTGTCTTTGCTCCAGTCTCCCTCATAGTTCTCAATGGTACACAATTGTGATGACATCTCAGGACTCATAGACCATTTTTATTTCCTCCAGCCACATAAATGAACATCCATGCCTCTGTGTAGACCTGTGGCTGGAGGAACAGTCTGCAGGAGTCTGCACATCGCACTAATCGCTGTTGTGATGCTTTGCACACTCTGATTCATAACAAAAAAACAAATAAATGCACATTTATCTTTTTTTTGCAATTGGGTGCATGTACTATTTTTACAAAAAGTGGTTAAAACAGTCCATCCTGCACACTGGAGGTTAGATGGTTCAGCTCTCCCTGCCTTAAATGAAACTATTGCACAATTTAGCAAGGCTGTTTTCCAACCTGGAGGAATTATTTATGCCAGACAGGTTCCTGCAATGTGACTGGTAAGAAAGCAGCCAGGCAAAAGCAGAGAGAGGGAGAGAGAAAGAAAAAAAGAAAGGGGGGGGGGATTGCTACAGAGAAGAAGGTTCTGATGGCTTCTAAGAGATGATTAGCTGGAAAGAGGGTCATGCCTGAAAATCAGAAACCCTCCAGAGAGATGACACTGGTATAGAGTCACCATCACACCCACCCACCCACATCAGCAGCACCCAACCCATCCTCAGTGCTGAATGTTGCTGAGCAGATCCACAGTCTGACTGTGCTGGGTGTGTGTGTGTGTGTGTCTGTGTGTGATCAGCTTGTTCATTGTCTGCCTAGTCCACACACACACACACATATATATACACTCACCGGTGTCTCTCCTCCCTTGGGCTGCAGCAGGAGGGGCACTGGCTGCTGGGAGAAGCCTGCGATCCTCAGGATGGATAGAGAGCAGTGACAGCTCGGGTCATCGCCTGCGATCTGTCACAACACATCGGAGATCTAGGAGACCACAAGCAGCATGTTGTCGCTGTCATCCTCCCCTTCCAGCGGCGTCAGGTAGTTCCTCCAGGTAAGAGATCTTCCAGTTCTTCTAATGACGCCTGTTGCGCTTAAGATGCTTGTTGCCTTCCAGCAGCTGTGTGCGATTCGCATCCCCCTTCCCCATGCTGCGTGTTGGTGGTGCTGATGCTGAGTGATCGCTGTCACTATGGAGCGCCTTCCATCGGTATTCAACTACCGTCAACTTTGATGGAGGAGTTCTGTCCTGTGCCCATCAATAAGCCTCCATGGAAAAGTGCTTCTAAGGCGTCATAGCTGCTCTATCATCAGGATGATGATCCCTATTGCTTCTGCTAGATGTGATCGTTTTTTTCAGTATTCCTGCTGTGTATGAAGGGGCTTAGGATCACTTTTATTATAGATCACCTATTCTGTACCTATAAGAAAGGACATGGCTTCTATATCTGAACCTGAACCCTGTAATCAAACCAATCAATCAATCAATCAATCAATCAAATCAGTTCTAAGATGAACCATCTGCTGTGTATGAAGGGGCTTAGGATCACTTTTATTATAGATCACCTATTCTGTACCTATAAGAAAGGACATGGCTTCTATATCTGAACCTGGACCCTGTAATCAAACCAATCAATCAATCTATGAATTCAGTTCTAAGATGAACCGTCTGCTGTGTATGAAGGGGCTTAGGATCACTTTTATTTTAGATCACCTATTCTGTACCTATAAGAAAGGACATTGCTTCTATATCTGAACCTGGACCCTGTAATCAAACCAATCAATCAATCAATTCAGTTCCAAGATGAACCGTCTGCTGTGTCCTCTAATAATGTTGGGAAAGAGCTTGCATAATATCCCTGCTTGTTATTATATTGCATGCTATTCCAGGGTATAAGCCCCAGCTTTACTGATGGACATGATCTCTCTTATTGTGAATGTAGGGAAGGAGTCCTGATAATGTTGATGGAGAAGGTATTCCTTGATCTATCTTATAGGCTAGTAATGAACCCAACTGTTCTAGTCCCAGTGATGTCCTTCTCTGGAGGTAAAAATTAGATCATAGGACCCAACTGTTCTAGTCCCAGTGATGTCCTTCTCTGGAGGTAAAAATTAGATCATAGGACCCAACTGTTCTAGTCCCAGTGATGTCCTTCTCTTGAGGTAAAAACTTGATCATAGGACCCAACTGTTCTAGTCCCAGTGATGTCCTTCTCTCGAGGTAGATATGAGATCATAGGACCCAACTGTTCTAGTCCCAGTGATGTCCTTCTCTGAAGGTAAAAATTAGATCATAGGACCCAACGGTTCTAGTCCCAGTGATGTCCTTCTCTGGAGGTAAAAATTAGATCATAGGACCCAACTGTTCTAGTCCCAGTGATGTCCTTCTCTGGAGGTAAAAAATAGATCATAGGACCCAACTGTTCTAGTCCCAGTGATGTCCTTCTCTGGAGGTAAAAAATAGATCATAGGACCCAACTGTTCTAGTCCCAGTGATGTCCTTTTCTGGAGGTAAAAATTAAATCCTAGGACCCAGCTGTTCTAGTCCCAGTGATGTCCTTTTCTGGAGGTAAAAATTAAATCCTAGGACCCAGCTGTTCTAGTCCCAGTGATGTCCTTCTCTGGAGGTAGATATGAGATCATAGGACCCAACTGTTCTAGTCCCAGTGATGTCCTTCTCTGAAGGTAAAAATTAGATCATAGGACCCAACTGTTCTAGTCCCAGTGATGTCCTTCTCTGGAGGTAAAAATTAGATCATAGGACCCAACTGTTCTAGTCCCAGTGATGTCCTTCTCTGGAGGTAAAAATTAGATCATAGGACCCAACTGTTCTAGTCCCACTGATGTCCTTCTCTGGAGGTAAATATGAGATCATAGTTTATCCCCCCCCCCCCCACCAAACAAAATGAGCCCTCTTTTACTTTTATGGTCACTTTGCCGGAAAAGCCACCATCCATATTTGCTTCTAGGAATACATTTTATTCCAGAGTTTTCAACAGCTGAATGTGTAAAGATCACAATAACCATGCTTAAAATGAGATCATAGTTTATTCCCCATCCCCACCCCCCAAACACAATAATCCCTATTTTAGATTTCTGATCGCTTTGTCTTGGCTACTTGTTAAAACTCGCCGTCTGTTTTTGCTTCTAGGAATTTGTTTGATTTTATTCCAGAGTTTTCAACAGCTGAGAGTTGATAAATCACAATGACCTGCTCATTAACCCTACTATTAAACATCCCCTGTATAATTGAATGGCTAGAAATTGATATTGGCTTTTTATCATTCCGGTCCTCTAGCTAGAATGAGGCTCCTTTCTTTTGTGTTGACTCTTCAATAATACCTTTACTTGGCATGTTTGCTTTCAGTTTTGAACATGAGACTCATTGTCTGTATGATTCTGGGTCTGGTATAACTTATTTGCCATGAAACGAGTACAGAGTGGGCCAGAAGCACGCTGTGCAGCCTGGGGTTTGTTTAATTTTTTTCCCCCTTTAATTCACCAGAGTAGCAGAATTATTGATTCAAATCTGGAATGCCAGGGTATGAGATTACGGTTTTGTTCTAGAAGTCTGGGAAATACTAGAACTGAGAATTTTATTGTTCAGCTTATCTGCTTATCTATCATGTCTATGTGACTAATTCATTTCCTATCCAGGTCTGGGAGTTCTATGCAATATGCATTCATAATGGTCACGTGGTGTGACCATAGTAGTATACCCTATACACATTCATAAAAAAATATGCTTGCTCTGAAAAACAAACACATAAGATCCAATGTATATGTAACCTAGTTCCATTGCTGTTTGTCAGTCCAGATCAGTTTTCCATGGAATCACAGAGTACGTGGAGCATGCTGTTTATAAGGAGAGGGATATAATGAGGTTATTTATGAATACAGCTGGTGATCCCTGAGACAAGTGCCAAGCCTGGGCACTGTGCCCCTTGTCCAGTCCTTGAGCTTGAGAATTTTCCCCTATGCTATTTCATATGCTGTGGATGTCTTCACACCACAGTGGTGGTAACAATAAAATAAGCAGAGTTTGTTAGAAGCAGCAGGCATAGATAGATAGAGGAAAGCATGCAATGTAGATCTTTGCAGCCTGTGGATTCCTCCCAGTACTGCGTGCACACCCTTTGTAATGTAGCCACAATACATTCTAATTATTCCACAGTCATGTTGGATTGAACTGCCTGCAAACAGTATGATAAGTGCTGTTTATTATGCTGGGTGCTGTGCAGTCAGACTGTATACATCTCAGGATTTATAACAAGGTAGCTTAGACAAGCAGAACACAAGGTGGAAGTAGGGAAAGAGTCAATTAAATTAGTTTTAATTGGAAATAAAAGAATAAAGCCTCTAGTGATATTAATTTCTTCTGAATATGTTTCATGAAATGGCAGTGTTGCATCTTTTAGTTTGTTAATAATTTGTGCATGTTACATGCTATGTCACCTATATAGTAACTTATCTATGCTAAACAAATGTACTTATTGTCATTACTGCAAGTAGCCGTGTACACCATAAGAAATCATTTGTCTGGCAATTCTGGGCTGCTAAAGTATGGAACTATGGTTTCTTGTTGACTGACATGTTTTACCACATTACTTGTACTTGTACTATAGTATAATACAAAAGGACGGAGTTGTATAGAGTGTATCTCTGAAATTACAGAGCTCTCGCCTAGGCGGGATGAGTGAGGGCTTGGAAAAACCAATAGGGTGGGACTTTAAAGGTACCAATAGAAATAGCGTATTCACAAGAGAGTTAAAAATATTTAAGCTTTATTCATTAGAGTAAAAACTCATCAGCTTGCCAAGAGCTTGATGAATACAAAAAACAAAAAATAAACAAACATCAAAAAACAAACATGATTGGTAGAATAGATCACATAAATAGATGCAACCATGTATACATGACCATATAACGAGAGTATATAGGTGGCTACTCGAAGTGAACACTCCAATGCTCGTCCACTAGAGCAGCGCCCAGCGCCCAACATGTTTCGCTGGAGGCTTCTTCAGGGGCGTTTAGTAAATTACATCAATGGTCGTGATACTACATAAGATATGAAAGAAAAAGAATATTGCAAGTATTTAAGGTTTATCACAATATTGATTAGATAAACATCACATCATGCGGGTCCCAGGAAGAAAACCCCACCTGTTGAACATATAGTCCAAAAAAACAGAGGACAGCCCCAGGACATCATGCACGAAAGGAAATGGCAGGAGACGCATAGAAAGGACGGATTTGTTGTGTTGTTGTGTTAAATAAAATATATATATATATATGTATATATATATATATATATATATATATATATATATATATATATATCTTCACAGGTGAGGTGAACAGCACTCAGTGTTCTTTCACTACGAGCAATCAGGCCATCCCAGAGGCCATATATAGAAAAACAAATCCAAGGACTGTGCTGCACTTAAAGATGTATTGAAGAAAATTCACATACAAACTTGTATATCGTTCCATGAATAACCTGAGGAAGGGCGCAAGATTTATTGCCTGAAACTGTACAACGTTATGTGAATTTTCTTCAATACATTTTTTAAGTGCAACAATCCTTGGATTTATGTGTGTATATGTGTATATATATATATATATATATATATATATATAAATAAATAAGAAGTCAGGGGCCTTTGAATTTCATTCATTACCAGGTTAAACATCTATTAAACCCCTCATATCCCCCCTTTTTTTTCCTTTTTTCTCTTTTTTTCACTTCCTATTTTCTCTTCCTTGTTTTCTATTATGTAAAACTCAATAAACTTAACTGTTAAAAAAAAAAAACATCTATTCCACACAAGGATTAGCAAGGAGCACACATTAGATGTCTCAGTGCTATCTAAGGTATTGGAACCTTGCCCTCAGTTAAGAGCCATGTGCTAAGTAGCCTATGTATTAGCAACCAATTAGGTTGTTGGTTTGTATCAATTACTGTACTTTGAACATCATCTTTCCTCTTTATATTGTCAAACAATAATAAAAAATAAAAAAACAACAACCTGACTGTCATTGCCCTTTCTCTCTAGGCACAAGTAATTGTTATTCTTACTAACATGCATGGCATTTTTTTAAAAACAAGGAGACATATTTCCAAAAATAAATCAAGAAATGCCAATGTTAGCCTACACCCATGGGGGTGTAATTTTGTGATCCAGAGAACAATCCAAGCCAGTATTGCTTAAAAATTGGCATGGGATTAAAATGAAATCGTTATTTTACTGGGACAATAGGCTATTGCTATAATTTCATATAAAATGTGTGCAATCTTCTTTTTTTTTTTTTTTTGAAGATTGGTAATTTAAAAAAAAAAATAAGATTAATTATTTATTTTGAATGAACCAAGAACAAAAAAGCGAATCCATACAAATATAAAGTACACTAAGCAACTCGTTCCCTAAAGCTAAAAAACGGATTTTACATAGAGCTTTGTTCTGTCTGTTTACTGGGTCTCTAATGACGCATATCTGATTTACTGTACTGAAGCATCAAAAAGTTAAAGTAAATGTTAAAGCATTACAAAGCACATAGGTCAGATCAAAGAGCAGAGCAAAAAAGAAATCCCCTTTCCCTGATTTAATATAGAGTTTGTGACAAAAAAAAAAAGAAAAACAACATTTTAACTAATGATAGCAAGTACTGTACATTACCATTGATAATTTGTATAGTTTTCATACAATATATACGATCTTCATTATATTCATATGAAAGTCTTTTTCAAGTCATATTATTAGGCTTTGTATATATTATACTCCAATAAGTCTTACCTGTGGCTAGGCTTTAAAACAAGCTCCCATAAACCTCTGTAGCAGCAGTAACTGTGAAGCAAATCATCCTCAAAGTTCATAACAGAGACACTGTAGGCAAGTGAAAAACGTGCGATTATTGTTTCTGCTGTGATCCTCAAGGGTGAATTTCTCCATGGATAATGCAGCTACAGAGGTCAGCAAGGGCTTGTTTTAAAGCTTAATTGCTGGCTGTTAAGAATATGTAAATGCTTGAAAGTCCAAGTCTTACTATAGTTCACTTGAACTGATTTCAATGTATTTAGAGCCTAAAACTGAACACAGAACAGAGAAACATGATGTTGTTTCAAAGTAGCTATCATTTTTTCCCTCTTAGCTTCCTTTGTAATACCCATGCCTTCTCCCCAACCAGTAATCAGCCACCACTATTTAATAGAATGAGGTGCCCTTTGCTCCTTTTCCTGTTGCTTTTAACCACTAGCTTCTATGCAGGCCATGGTTAGGGACCTGGTGGTGAATCCATGCCCCCAATCTTGATAATAATATGTAACGGACCCTTAACCCACACTGTACTTGTGGACTTCCATCAGTATACCGCTTCTTACAGTCTTGAACATATATACCAGATTTTCCCAGCCGCCCTACATACAAAGCTAGCCGACAACTTGGCTTGTACTGGAATCTACTCATTTATTGAACAGTTTCACACTCAATTTATACACACATGAGTACATCCCCCTCCTGATCAAATTACCCCATCAGGTCAGGGGTTGCCTGATTACATTATCATATGCAGATGGAATTGTATACAGAAATAGAATTAACATATCTAAAGAACAACCAACACAAACAGTATACTATTTCCATTCAACTTCAATTTGTTTGCATATTTCCATTCAACAACTAACAGATGACAATTATTCAATCAACCTGAGCCAATTAACTATCAGACGGCCGTCCTCGCTCCTGAAATACAATACACATTATCATAATACACATCTAAGCATTGCTTTGAGTATTTAGGAGTCATGGACTTCATGGCAACAGGCTATAGGTCTCACAGTGTAAAGTGGGATCAAATCTTCATATTTCTTGTGAGATATTATTGATAAATATTACTCTCCCATTTGAAGTTATCTAAACCATATGCTCAGTGTCCATTAAGTATCTGCCTTTCACTCCCAGTGACGGTGAGTACTACCGTCACATACTACTTCCAATGAGCAGTGTACTTTTAAGTTGTCATCTTCTAGTGTATGATGAGTCATTAGAGACCATGCGACCTGAAGTTTCTGGAGTTTTATAAGGAATAAAGGTGGTTACGGCATTTTTTATTATTTAATATCAATAAATTAATGAATAATGGATAGGGGTCTTTGAGATATATTGAACAAAATGAGAATAATAAATATAAAATAAAACAATGTTTCAGCAGAACATAAAACAGGAGTTTGCATAAATATATACAGTTACCTCATAAACCAATTAAAGTGTATTAAAAGCAAACACTTTTTTCCCTGTTTGTTTTGGATAGAGAGAAGGGAAGGATTACGCCCACTGCCAGATGCAGCAGGAAGTCAAAGGAAATCTCCCCAAAGTGAGAGGAGTGCACTTCTTAGACAGTTCTCATCAGAACATTTGTCTTCTTAGGAAGATTTTACCTCTTGTCCTGATGGCAATTTAAAAATTAGGGTTCGCATTACTGCTAAGGGGATTTACCTTCACATCCTGTCTTGGAGATGCAACAGGAAGTGAAAGGAAATCTCCCAAAGTGATGAGCATTCACTTCTTAGTCAGTTGTGATTACTTTTTGTCTCAATCACACTAGGCCTAGGACAAAGTGAATCTGCCAACAGGAACATTGTAAAATAAACTTGGCATAGGGCCTAACCCTTCACCACTCTATCCATAACTTATAAAAATGTTTGCCTTTATATACATGTTAATGTTGTGATGTGGATTCACTTAAATGTAGTTTGTTTGTTGCAAACATGTAGTATTTTTGTTTGTTTTCTGGGTAACATGTATGACACATTTCAGTTTACTAATGCCTGGGATTCAGGTTTACTTATGTCACATTTCTATTTTGAGAAAAGTGTCTGCTGGGACATTGCAGTAACACACTACAGTACAAGTATAGTATTGGTAATGTGATTAGCAAGGTTTGTTGACTTTCAGATTTAGACCAGTGATATTTATATGTTTTGGACATCTTTCTGCACTAGGTTCTCAACTTTATGCTACCCTATTACCCCTTCAAGGAAGGAGAATCCTACCCATCCTCAATTAACTTTATAGTTAGATTTTCTCCATTTGACCTCTTAGGCTAATTTAGCAAAGTTATTGGATTTCATGTTATATAGTCTGGTTGAAAAAAAGACAAAAAGTCCATCTAGTTCAGCCAAAAAAAAAAAAAAAATAACTAATCTTGTGGTCACAGTTGGTCCAGGTGAAAGCATAGCCCAATTTGCTCCTGGGAGGGAAAAAAAATGTTCTTTTATTTACGATAATGTAGTATAATTTAGTTAACAATATATATATTTTTTATCTGAAATCCAGTTTTAGTGTTATTATTACATGATTTGATTTGAGAAATGTGGGATGAAGTCTAAAGCCAAGAAGGAATGAGAAAATTCAGGGAACTAGTGAAGGCAACCAGTAACCTACTAATGCACTATAGCACAGGTGTCAAACACAAGGCCCGGGAACCGAATCAGGCCCTTCAGGTCATTTCATGTGGCCTTCACACCTCTCTTGCAGCTGTGGCAATCCTCTTGTTTCTTCCCCCACCTTGTCCCAGCAGTCAGCAGCAGAAAGGAGGACAGAACTCCTGCTCCAGGTCCTGAACTTCTTCGTGCAGGTGCAGAGAGGCTTGTCTCTGGCCACCCCTCCCCATCTCTGCAGTCAGAGGAGCACATCAATCCTCCTGCAGATCCTTCACCTCTATGTGCGGCCACAGCATCCCCTTGTCCACATCTTCCCCTGGTCTCAGAATTCAGCAGATCCCAGCAGCTGACTCCAGTTAGTCTGGTCCTCCTCCAGACCCTGCATTTCTGCTTCCCAGCTCCACCCCTAGCTTCTTCCAATTAGCAACACACGATAAGGGGGGTGTACTGAAATGTAAGGGAGGGTGGGTGACTCCTGACTTCTGATATAATGCAGGGGGATGCTCTGGACATCTATTTTTACAAATACAACTAACCCTTTGAGGGAAATCATAATGCTGAAGTGGCCCGCAATGAAATTGACTTTGACACCCCTGCACTATAGCCAGGGCCGCTGATAGGGGGGGACCACTGGTCCTCTTGTAGGGGTCCTGAGCACAAAGGGGGGCCCATACAGGGAGGGGGATTAGTGATGGACAACTAATACAGAAATCTTCCTTTCAGCAGCTGAAAGCCGATCTCTCTCCCTCTCCCTGCTACCAGCTTTCATCTGCTGAGAAAGGTACAGTTGTCCCTCACTAATCCCCCTCCCTGTGCCGGCCTCCCCTCCCAGCACTGGCTCAAATGTTATCTCTGCTCCTGAGTTTGTTATCTCTGTAAATTTGTTCCACTCCCTTTTTTTTTTAGATTAAGCAGGAATTATGTGAGTTATGTTGCATTTGCATCTGCTAATAATGATTTTATTGTAATTTTACTAAATATATCTTTCATATTTTCTTGGGGGGGGGGGGGCTCTGTCAGGTAGTCTGCACAGGGCCCCGCAATTTCTATCAGCAGCCCTGTTAGCATGTGGCAGCTAATCTCAGAAAGTTTACCCAGTTTTCTTTATTCTGGACTCATTGTAACAAAATGCATACACATCACACACAGAGAACCTTACAGGGCCAATAGGATGGCAGTAGGAATGCACTTTTTCAAGCCTCAGTAGTGTCTTCTATCTATGCTCCCATATTCGCCAATTACATACAAACCTACAAGGACATGTTGAAACAGTTGCTATGAGGACAGTCTTCACAATGCTATTTTTGCATCAGACTTTATGTATGTAAAAGGCAGAAAGATAGGTGCCAAGATCACCTGATTACTAAGCAAAGAAACTAGGATGGCTGGTGCAGGCTTGAATGAAAAGCTGAAGTACTGAGCATGGACAAATAGCTGTAAATACATATTCCTAACCCCTTCCCACCAACAGTATACATACACTTGGCCCTTTGGAAGAGGGTCTTTATCCATAAGGCCACATAGATGTGTACCTGCCTTTGTGCTGGGAGCGTGCTGCACAGTGCGCTTCCAGCACATAGACCGGGCACTTGCTGAGAGCCTGGGAACTCATACTAACAATCGAAACCCAGGACTTCTGGTTCCAGGTCACCTGAATGCTGTGATAACCTCTGATTGGCTATCACAGTGATCAGTCACTATGCAGCCTGCCCATGTGTTTTCTTTCTCCCCTGAATAGGGAGAGAAAGATACATTGTATCTTTGCAGGGGAGAAAGATGTAAACAAATAAAAGTGTGTAAAACAAATAATTAAAAAAAATAGAGAAAAAATAGCTAGATCAAGGTTTGTTCTAGGTCAATGTTAGGGATAGTGTTAGAGTCAAGGTCAGGGCCAAAGTTCGTGGTCAAATGTCAGAATAAGGGGTAGGATTTAAAAAAAAAAAAAAAAATACAGCAAAACCTTGAATTGTGAGTAACTTGGTCTGTTAGTGTTTTACAATACGAACAATTTTTTTTAATAAATTCTAACTTGATAAACGAGCGATGTCTTGCAATACGAGTGGCAACTGAGTATAAAAGGCACCTCTATGTGAAGCAATATGGTTTCCATTTATTGAAGGAACAACATTTACCAACTCACATGGTTGATGATTAAAACAGGCACATCTAAGTATGCAGGCATTCAAGGTAAAGCTGTCCACATAGACCAGGCATGTCCAAAGTCCGGCCCACGGGCCAAATGCAGCCCCCGGGCTGCTTTAATACGGCCCCACAGGTCATTTGGAAAAATACATTGGCATCATTCGTGACTTTTTTTGCTGCCATCATTAATCATCATTGGTGGGTTCATATAGCGCTTATATGTGGTTAATCCTTGTGTGACTGATTAGGGAGCACGCATGCTCCGGATTGAGATGAATACATTGTAAAATCTCAGTTAACGTCAGTTGGTCTAAATCAGTTATCAATATATTTGAACACAACATGTATACTTATATATGTACTTATATGTGTTATGTTCCTGTTCATATTTTTTTTTACTTAAAAGTTGACAGACAACCTTTATTACCAATAATATGTAATGTACTTTACAATGTTCCTGACATATTTCAGCTTCCTGGATTTTTTTTTCATCTGGCCTTCAGATATGAAAGGCAGAGCGATTTAACATTCGTTTAGATTTGTCATCCATGTGATGAAAGCAAAAGTATGCCATTTGCAATAAACTTTGCATAAAATAGTTAGTTTGTATTTAATTTGAATGGTACAAAGAATGTCAGGTAAAATGGTCGGCCCTCACTCATGTTCAGTTCATCAAATCTGGCCCTCGTTGGAAAAAGTTTGGACACCCCTGACATAGACTATCCTCCGCTCCGCTCCGCTGGCTCTCACTGCCGTCAGTCTGCAGTCACGACCGGGAAAACTACCCTGCAGTAGAGCAATCTTAAAGCGAGGCTTGAAGCAATCGTGGAGCGCAGTGTGGAAGGGATGACGTAGATAGAGGGGTGGAGGATAGTTTATGTGGACAGCTTTACCCCGGATGCCTGCATACTTAGATGTGCCTATTTTAATCATCAACCATGTGAGTTGCTAAATGTTGTACCTTCATTAAATGTAACTTTTTTGCTACACTTAGAGGCGCCTCTCTTCGGTTTTATACAGTACTCCTTAGCTCCTGCTGAATTCTGCTTTATGCATTCCCTATTGACACAGTTTTTTTTTTTTTTTTTTTTTACTGTATTTTGTATTACTGTAATCATTTTTATATGAATATATAGCTGTGGAACAAATCATCTGAGTTTCCATTATTTCTTATGGGGAAATTCACTTTGATATAAGAGTGCTGTGGATTACAAGCATGCTTCTGAAAGGAATTATGCTCACAATCCAAGGTTTACCAGTATTTTTAAAATTAGTATCAGTGTAAATTATAGCGCTTTTCCACTGCATGGAACCAAACGGTTCGGCTCGCTTATGTGCTTTTCCACTGCTGGTACCGCATGGTATGGTGTAGGAACGGTTCGGTACGGTACGGCGGCGCTTTTCCACTGCATGGAACCGAACAGTACGGCTCTCAAAAAAGTACCACCTCGATTGTGGTTCCAAGAGGTACCATACCCGGTACCATATCCCACAATCCTTTGCATGCAGTCACTACTAGCCACTGATTGGTCAGAGAATCCCACCCACCCCGTTGTTATCCCACCCACTTAACTTTAGTACTACTTTAGTGGAAAAGCAAACCATACCGTACCATACCGAACCGTTCCAACACCGTACCATGCGGTACCAGCAGTGGAAAAGCAAACCGAGCCAAGCAGGGCCGAGTAGAGCCGAGCCGGTACTTGCAGTGGAAAAGTGCCATTAGTGTCAGGTATGATAAAAACAAAACAAAATGCGCACTATTGTTTCTGCTATGGGTACAAACAACCAATAACATACACATATGTGATATTGCTGCAATCACCACAAGCAGGATAATTTGTTTTAGGGGTTTTTTTGGTTGATCTTTTGGATTTTATCTAAATTGTGTAATGTCTGAAGAAGGTACCGTAAAAATCCCTTTGCCCCAACCTTCCAAACGTTTTTTTCTGTGATGAGCCATTAATGAAACAGCTACGATTCATTGTACTGATCATAAACCACACAAGACTTGGGATTTTTGTACTCTTCACCCACTCCTAGACTTTTAGGTCAATCTTCTCGTCCATGCTATGAGCATCTAACTATCAAGACATCAAAATTCCCTTATTGCTTTAACATGCCTCGTGGGTGCTTAATTCTGTGCATCGTTCTGATGTACAGAAAATGCTATGGCAGCATTTATATTTACAAAGGAAAAAAGTGTTTAAAATTCCAGGCTTATTTAAAAAAGTGGTTGCTATGTATTTTGGGGGACCTGTGTCCTATGTGCTGTCACTATGAAGCATAGTGAGTTTTTAAATTGTCGTTTCCTGCAATAATTTTTGGAAAAATAGGGAAAATAAATAAATTAGATTTTATTGCACAAAGTTATCATTTTAACAAGTTATTTCTCACTCATGGCATAAACATACTTACAATTACAACCCAAAACACATTCTTCTACTCAAGTACCTTAAAACCACATGTGTGAGACTTTTTTTTCTGCATAGACACATAGAGGGACCAAGAATCCAAGGAGCATCTTCACGTTTTCAAGGAGCATATAAAATTGCATCTGATTTCCTGACTAGGGATGGGCTCTGTGTTTGAGTCAAACTTACGTTTGACTCGAACATCAGATGTTCGTGTGTTCGCAGAACACACAAACAAATGGGGCGATCGGCGGGAAATTTGCCCACCGATGAGCACCCCATAACACACTGCACTTTAGGTCTGGTACAGATTTTAAGGTGAACTCCATGCCAAAATGTAAAAAAAAAAAATGCCATGGGGTCCCCCCCAAAATCCATACTTGACCCTTATCCAAGCATGCAGTCTTTCCTGGCAGGCAAGGAAGGGGGGGGGCAAGCAAGCGAGCGCCCCCCCCCTCCTGAAACATACCAGGCCACTTACCCTCAACCCAGGGTTGTCGGCGTCTGCAGGTGGGGGGCTTATCAGAATCTGGAAGTCCCCTTTAACAAGGGGGCCCCCAGATCCCAACCCCCATGTGAATGGATATCAGTTACACAGTACCCTTACCCATTCACCAAAAAAGTGTTAAAAATAAAAAACCACAAAGCACAGTTTTTGACAAGTCCTTTATTAAAAAGAAAAAAAAAATAGTGTCCTTCGATGTAAATCCATCGTCAATCATGACGCCCACCAGACCCAAAAAATTAAAAAAAAATTAAAAAAGGCTTCAACCTGAAAACCACCGCCCAGGGTTGTTGGGATGAGGTATGGAGTTTGGGAAGGAAAAGCTGCTCAGGTGAGACTGAATGAACCGGTGCTGATCAGATCCGCCATCCAGAGACAGTGCAAGCAAAAGAAGTGTGACCGCAATCGGATACATGAAATCAAAATAGTTCTTTATTCCTCATCCAATGTGGTTATGAGTAATCGATTATCTATATCGTAAAACGCGTCAACCTGACATGTCTCTCAATGCACTGTCTGTATGGATTCGATGAAGAATAAAGAACTATTTTGATTTCATATATCCGAGTGCGGTCCAACTTCTTTTGCTTGCATTGTTGGGAAGAGGCCCTTGTCCCCATCAACATGCTTTGGGGTGCCTGGAGCTGACAATACATTACAGCTGCGAGCCAATTTAAATGACATTTTTTCCTTTAGAAATGTCAGTATTGCAGCAGGCTACATACCTTGTACAGATGCGTCACTTTACAGGCACATTAAGGGAACCCCCCAGGCATGATATTTAAAGGAATTTTTTATTTTTTTTGTTTCACGTTAGGCATCATTAAAATCACTGCTCCTTTAAAACAAATAGTTTTAAAAAAATTATTTGGCATTGATACATGTCCTCCAGGGCAGTACCCAAGTCCCCATACATTTTTTTTTATGGCAATAACTTGCATATAAGCCTTTAAAATTATGACTTTTGATTTTTCATGTTCGTGTCCTATAGACTTTTATAGAGTTCGCATGTTCTCTAGAACTTTTTCCCTGTTCGAAATGTTCTGGTGTGAACCGAACAGGGGGGCGTTCGGCCCATCCCTGTTCCTGACTACCTATAACATTTCCTTAGGCCGTAAAGTTTTAGGACAGGAAAAACACCCACCGTATGAGCACATTTTGCAAAGTAAATCCTCTAATGTATTTAATTAGCAACATAGTGAGTCTTTTGAACTCTCTTGTGGCATTTTTGAAAAGCAGACACCCCAAGGTATTTGTAAGAAGCGTAGTGAATATTTGGAATAAAATATAGTGTAGCATCACCCAATCTGATAAGCTGAGCAAGTCTAGCCTACTGGCACATGACTGATCCCCAGTAATGCTATGTACAATGGCCAGGAAGTACAGGACGCTGACCAAAGAGTGAAAAAATGTATTCCTTTAGTTCCAAGAGTCCAGTTGTTGGAAAGGAATGGCTGGGATTGGTGTCTTGCAGGAACGTAGTCATTGGGATGTGCAGATGAGGCAGAGGCAGCACTGCACTGGTGTGGCAGAGATCAGGCACACTGTTGCTGGCTGCACTGGCTCTGATGATACTGTACAGATGTGGCTGATAAACTTATAATTAGTGCTCCAGCACAAATTGTTTTAACTGGAAGGCCAAAATTCTACTGTGGACTAAGCCTGTGGGCTAGGCCTTCTCTCCAACATCCAACAACATCCTCAAAAGGAAAAGAGTACCCATGCGAGGGTCTGTATGAGCTTCAAATTCTATGAAATTGAACAATTAGTGTATAACTATGGGTATGTAATGATACTGCTATCAAAGGTGTGTAGAGCCCATGACGAATGTGACAGGGGAGAGACAAAAAAGAGGCGTGACTTATTTTTTTTGTAGACCTCTACAGATTTGTACCTCAGCTAGCAGGAGAGCAATGGGAATGGTGCTGTCCCTGTTTGGTTGACTGGCGCTGGCAGAGAGGCAGCTTATAAACCTCTTTGCGCCTAAGGGAATTGGGTGTCCCACCCCTAGGAAGCTCTAGAACGGATTGAGGCCCACCTTACCCATATTTTGGCGAGACGCCCCTGTGTGGAGTTATCCTTTCTGGTGAGTGCATTATATAGCAGAGGAAACACGAGCACTCCAATCTCACCTGGTATTTCAATTATCTGGGACCAGCATGCTCATGGACTCTCTCACCTGGCTTATATATATACATATATACATGCAGTGATTCAGAGAGTTTTATAATTCATTCCTGTTAGATTACCTCTGTGATTCACCACTGTCATATTTATTTATTTAATTATTTGTGGTTCACCACATCACCATTTGCACTTGGTCACTTTATCATTGCACCTTTGTGTGATTTTTTGTGATATATCTGTTCACTGTTTTACTTATTTATTTATGATTGGCATATACAGTCACTTATGATTGCACTTTGATAGATTCACCTATATCTAATCATTCATGATATTTTTATTGGTGTTCGCTGGCCATTTTTTGATAGTTGTGATAGTCATATGCACCTTTATATATTTTTGGACTTTATAGTCATATTCAGACACTTTTACTCATTTATCTTTCACTAGATTTTTAACACCTTCTTTTTATATATTGGCTCTTATCTCCCTAGGCAGCGCCACTATCCCTCTCATTTCCACTATTATTCCATATAACCTTTGGTTATATTTTGAGGGAGGCTGCAGCCGTTTTTACTAGCCTTAGCGCTTAGCCCTTTCTTCCTTTTTTTCATGAGCAACTTTGCAAAGTGCACATTGCAGTCTATTTGCCTTTGGTAAATCAACCCCAGTAGTACATATAGAGAGTATGGCAACTTGCTGATAAGATCCACAAGCAGTGGCAATTCACCAAGAAAGCTCAGAAGTAGTTTATTTCAGCCTGGTACATTACAAATCATGTTTTCCTTGTTTTCCTAACCCCTTGCCGACCGCCCGCCGCAGTATTGTTTTGTTTTATAATTGTTGCTATTTTTTTTGTTGATAGCGCAAAAAATATAAATCGCAGAGGTGATCAAATACCACCAAAAGAAAGCTCTATTTGTGGGAAAAAAAGGACATCGACGGGACACTACACGACACGATCGCACAATTTTCCATTAAAATAACGCAGCGTCAAATAGCAAATAAAATGGCCTGGTCATTAAGAGGGCAAACCCTTCCAGTCCAGAACTGGTTAAAGGTGAAAAGACATTTTTATCTCAAAGCTCAGCAAAGCTGAAGCAGAAACTAACTAGAGAATGAAGAAACTGGGAGTGTCTAACTTGTAGCGGGTGCCGGTGACGTACCAAATACAATAAATGATAAAATATAAGAGAGACCACTGTGGAAACTACAGAAATAACACTTTTCTCGATCTGTCTCATTTCAGAAATGATCAGCTTATTGGGGGTACCATTATGTCGCTCAAAATAAGAGAACGGCTGATTGTTATGCTTAGGAAGAGTTGTCTAAAATTAGAAAACACACATTCACTGCCCATCTTTCTTTACTTCACTTATTTTTATTGAACTATGTTGTCTGACTTGATAACCTCATTATAATACTATGATAATAAGGATCTAACGGTACATTATTGTAGGCATAAATTAGATGCATTAGTGTTCCAGTTTGAATTATGTCATAGCTTTGTGGTCGAAAAAAGCAATTTGCCTATTTGGTATAGGGAGCTGATTTTGAAAACACATGACCTATACAGTGAAAACAGTTGATGTTACCACGCATGACTGAAGTCTTGCTGTTCTTTGTTATTAGTCTAAATATATTGTATATTGAGCTAAATATATTCTGACTGGCTTCACTGGACCCTTGTGAGTGGAGTGTTTCATGGAAGGCAATGCTGCCATTAAAATAACAAAACAGGGGTGTTGTTAATGAAGCATGCAGGCATATATCTGAATTATGATGGGGAATATAAATGCACGCAATTTTCATCTCTGGGCTCTGTAGCTATTTTTAGTACTGCAAAGGACTTTACGCCATTATACATCAGTTTCCAGAATTGCTTTGAACGCATTAAATTTTAAATAGTTGATATATAAGTCAATTGACAAAGAATGGTAATTACCAGTATAAAAATTATTTGCAAGCAAAAGCAAAACTCTAAGGCAGAGCAGAAGCAGAACTGTTGAATATATCATATTTGATTAGTCACTCTTGTGTTTTACACATACAATTTGTTTTTTAATCAGATTTACTAATTCATGCTTTATTTTTTCTACTTTCTGGATCATCACCTTGTCAACTGAACAGAAATGACAATGCTGATTTATTGGCCTAAAAGCATCCCGGGGGTAGACAGGTGATAAAGAGGGCTGCATTGCCTGACTGTGCAGTGTGGCAGATATGTGTAAATCACAAAATTGGCTGTACAGAACTGAAAATCCTTTAGTAAGTATAGCAGTAAAATCATGCCTCCCTACATTTTGAGATAGGAAGGAGGGATGCCTAGTAGAAAAAGTATGTAGGCATAGGAAAGTATGTAGGCATAGGATACAACACTGCCATGCCCCCTTAAAGAAGAATTATACAAAAAAATGATAAGTTAAACCCACAAGCTTTTTTTTTTTTTACCACTACTATTCCTTTATACTGGCTTTTTAAATGTATTTAAATGCAGCAATTTAGAAATTGGATGAAAGGTTCAGCACTGGGGAACCTTTTTTGAAAGATAAAATGTGCTTTTTATATATAACTATATTAGGAATGCACCGCTACCATTTTTTTTTTATGAGCACAAGTGCCAATACTTTTTTTTAGTACTTGGCTATTTTGTTTACACTTCAGCTGTCAGCAATGGTACAAAGCATTGAAAAGTTATTTACAAATTAACTAAATTTATTATTTTAAATTTTGCACTTTTTTTAATTTGAAACGTGTGAATATATAAATGCAGCAATTTAGAAAGTGGATAAAAGGTTTAGCACTGGGAAACCTTTTTTGAAAAAGTTATTTACAAATGAAATACATTTATTTTATTTTTTTTTTAATTTTGTACTTTTTTCAATGCGAACCGTGTAAATATATGTTAAAAATGTAAAAATATTACCAAAAAAAGCACAATAAAAAAACAAAAAAAGTTTTCATTATTAATAGTTTATAAAATAGCAGTGAACAAAAAAGAAATCCGCAGGAAAATAATATTAAATTAAGAAGGAGAATAAGGAGTTAATTAAGGCTGATTAGAGTAAATAAAGGGTTAAGAAGGCTTTAAAATAGAGTAACATTTAATATAAAACAAAAAAAAAAAAGCAACTTTAAACTGACTTTATCTACAGATCGAAGTTCATCCCTTTGATCTGTAGATGAAGAAACAGAAGGATACAAAAAGAAACAATGTTTCAGAGGCTAAACAATGCTCCAGCTGCTGGGTCTTGGTTTACACTGCAGCTGTCAACAGGGGAACCCCACTGTAGCTGAATGAGTCACCAGTTGTTAAGGACGTGGCAACCCTGCACCTTACCAACCGATATTTGCCAGCTCAGTGTGAGAATCCCACTGACAGCTAAAAGAACTGAGCCTGACGGTATCGGTGTCAGTGTGTTAGATGTTTGCACTGAGGTTATTTTAAGTTTTAGGGATTTTGACTGTCTCAACTTGTCCACAATGTCAGTATAATATAGACATACCTATGCTCTTTGGAGTCAGAATGTTTTCTCATTTGTTAAGAGGGGTCAGATGTTGGGTAATTTAGGATTAGTATATGTGAATAAGGGGGCCTTGAAGCAGTTATAGAAGTATTAGATAATACTAAATGTAATATTCAAAACACTCCAATGGTTTTCATGGCTTAATCTCAATTCTCTGCCCTTCAGACCACTTTTACTATTCCACCACCTTTTACTAGAGACATTTCTAACAACATTTTAAATAGTTAAAGCGGAAGTACAGCCTAATACCTTAAATTCTCCCCTGCAATCATTAATGTGCGCTGAGTTCAGCCTCAAAATGAAAAAATCTGGGGGCATGGCTTGCGAGTGCCGAAGATGGATGTCTAAGCCTTGAGCTCCACGAGCTGACCGAAGAAACATACAGCCACAGCAGGGATCCCTGCCCTATATGATCAGCCAGACAGGGCCCTCACACTTAGGAGACCAGTACCCACAATGTCCAGCAAAAGGAAAGAAGAACGGTGGCCACAGAAGCTTACAGCTTTCTACATGCAGCCGACAGTGACAAGTGGGAGAAGGCAAAATGGTGCCGCCCCTCCATCCTCAAGGCCACCCCCTGCCTACACAAATCTCCCTGATGCAGACGTGGGAGAACAGCGGAATAGCACCTCTCTCACCCAGCAGCTCAGCTCCACACAGCCCAGCCTCTAGCAGCCCAGCTGAGGCATGGATGAGGATGGACCCATCTAAAACGACTGACAGCCTGGTGAGTGACACAACCAGCCTAGCACAAGCAGAGCCCACATTCCAATCCTCTATAGCTGCATTCCCAACCTCAGGACAGCCAGTCCTAGACAGAACAATGAAGGATATGCTCATGTCCCTGCAAACATCACTCCTGACAAACAAAGTCGCATGACAAGTCACAGCCTATTGATTTCAATGGCTCCCATTCCCATTTATGCGACTTTGAAAATCGGCAACTTTGAAAAGGTATCCGCACTACTTTAATGCAAATTTTGATGCAAATTTGATCCAGAGAGTGTAAATTTGGATAAAAGTCGTACTCTAAAACGTAATAGTGGAAATGTAGACTAAAGCTTTGTTTGCACTAGTGGGACTTGTCAGGCGACACACAAAGTCGCACGACAAGTCACAGCCCATTGACTTCAATGGTACCCATTCCTATCTATGCACTATTTTGATGTAACTTTGATCCAGAAAGTGTAAAGTTGGATCAAAGCTGCACTCAGTCGCATTAAAGTTGCACTCTCGCCTAATGGCTACATTTCCACTAGTGTGACTCTTAAGTTGTGTGATTTAGAGTGCGACTTTGAGTGCAGCTTTGATCCAATTTTACACTCTCTGAAACAAAGTCATATCAAAATAGTGCAGGCACCTTTTCAAAGTCGCTGATTTTAAAAAGTGGCATAGATGGGAACGGGTGCCATTGAAATCAATGGGTATCTGACTTGTCATGCGGCTTTATGTGTCCAAAGCCGCATGACAAGTCGCACTAGTGGAAACGGAGCCTAAAACTACTCACATGTAATGAGCGATATAAATCGATCTGTATCCTTCTAAACTATAAAAAATGTTCCTTTGTACCTTATTTCTTTCATATATTGTGCCGGTAACGTCCCCCCCCCCCCCCTCCTCCCTCTCTCTTAGAAGAAACTTCTAACGGATAGGAGGAATGGGAGTGGGGCTAAGCAAAGACCGACAACCTTTTCAGGAAGCTAAAGACAGCTTACAAAATTCAGATAAAAGGAGATAGCCGTGTAGGTGAAGAACAGGAAGAAGCTGATTTTCTAGTTTAGATAGGACTTTCTAAGCTACACAATCAGCTAGCCAGAAAATGAATAATATCAAAGATAAAGATATTTAACATACTATTATTAGGAAAAATTTCATTTTTGACTGGAGTTTCCCTTTAAAATAAAATATATGTATGTCTTCTGTGAATAATGGAAATGTTAATTTGTTTTAGTGTTGAAAGCTCAAAGAAATCTGATACACCACCATGGAGTCACCACCTATGAGGTCTTACAACAAACCTAGGCTTGGGGAATCTATGCAGTTTTTTTGCCTTCATTACCATTTTTATTTCGGGAAGTTCCAGCAAAATCATTATATGTCAGTCTTATTGCAGCTAGATTTCACAACAGCAAGAGAAAATACATTCGGTGTTCCCTTAAAGACATGCTTTGTAGAGGCTTTCCTCTGAAGTGATTTAACACTTCTGCTAGGTGTCATGGCAGGTACACAGGATTTTACAGCCACTGTTGGTGCTGTTTAACAGACATTTTTCTAATTCAGTGTAAAGAGTAAGTGATGAAGAAGAACAGAAAAATGTTTATCATGTTTGTAGTGTGCTGAAGATGATAAAAATAATTAACCACTTGCTGACCAGCCACCGCCTACATATGGCAACTGGTCGGCAGAATCCCGCAAATCGCCGTACCTGTATGGCGGTTCGCGGGAGCAATCTGGCGGCCATTTGCCAGTGCGGAAGCTGAGCCACGGGGCGGGCACCTGCGATCGCTCCCACTGGAGAGAGAGCGGCGGTCTACTGTTGTAAACACGGCAGACCGTTCTTCTCTCCTTAGTCATCACAGGGTCCTGTGTTCCTCCTATTTAAAAAACACCCCCTACGGATACATTTAACCCTTTTGATCGCCCCTGGGTTAACCACTTCCCTTCCAGTGTCATTAGTACAGTAACAGTGCATATTTTTAGCACTGAATACTGTAGTAATGTCACTGGTCCCCCCAAAAGTGTCAAAATTTGTCAGTTAGGTGTCTGATCTGTCTGCCGCAATGTCGCAGTCCTTCTAAAAATCATTGATCGCCGATATTACTAGTAAAAAATAAAAAAAATAAAAATGACATAAATCTTTCCCCTAGTTTGTAGACGCAATAACTTTTGCGCAAACCAATCAAAATACGCTTATTGAGATTTTTTTCCCAAAAATATGTAGCAGAATACAAATTGGCCTAAAATGATGAAACAATTGTTTTTTTTTTCATTTCTTTTATTGCGAATGTTATATAGCAGATAGTGAAAGAGTGTTTTTTTTTTTTTTTTCAGAATTGTCGCTCTTTTTTTGTCTATAGCGTAAAATAAAAAAAAAATTGCACAGGTGATCAAATACCACCAAAAGAAAGCTCTATTTGTGGGGAAAAAGGACATCAATTTTATTTGGGTACAGCATCACATGATTGTGCAATTGTAAATTAAAGGAACTCAGTGCCGAATCGCAAAAAATGGCCTGGTCATTATGGGGGAAGATCTTCCGGTCCAGAAGTGATTAAAGGATATTTAACCCTAAAAAAAGTTTAATATGCAGCAGCTTACTATTCCTTAGATAGAGAGCCTGCATTGGTTTTTAACATCTTAAAGTGATGCTATAGTCTAGTTTTTTTTTTTTTTTATCTTTAAAAATAACTAACATGTTTTGTTTGCCTGCTCTGTGCAGTTGGTTTTACATAGAGCAGCCCAGATTATCCTCTTCTCGGCTCCCTCGTCGGCTCTCCTGGCCTCTCCTTCCTGTTGAGTGCCCCCACAGCAAGCAGCTTGCTATGAGGGAAATCAAGTCGAGCCGCAACTCCCTATGTCCATTCAGACACGAGCTGTGGTTCATTCCCGCCTCCCTCTCTCCTGATTGGCCAACTGACTTTGATTGACAGCAGCAAGAGCCAATAGCACCACTGCTGTGTCTTAGCCATTTAGAAAGGAGAGTCCCGGATGGCCGAGGCACTCGTCGACATCACTAGATTGAGAAGAGGCTCAAGTAAGTTTTAGGGGGCTGAGGGGGGCTGCTGCACACTAAAAGTTTTTTTATTTTAATACATAGAATGCAATTAGATAAAATACCTTCTGCCTTTAGAACCACTTTAGGAAAGCACTTACTGATCTTGCTAGAAATTTGGTGCCCCCAGATCCTGACCCCCCTATGTTAATGGGTATCGGGTACATAGTACCCCTATCCATTCACCAAAAAAGTGTCAAAAAGTAAAAACCACAGGAAACCGTTTTTGAAAAGTTCTTTATTATCCCCCTTAGCGGTATCCCCGAGCGTGACTCGGGGTGGAATTTTTATGCTAGGATCGGTATCCCTGAGTCACGCTCGGGGTAGATGTGCAGAGCCTGCAGCGGGGTTCCTTACCTTCTCCTGGCGATCCAGCGATGATCTCCCATTGCTGTGATTGCCAGCCGAGATCCCCCCGGCTCGTCCGTCGGTCTGATTACTTCCTGGTTCCGTTCCCTGCAGCAGCAATGGTGCATGGGAGCGGAACTGGGAGGGAAATTCAAATGTTGCACAAAACAGAAACACATAACATTTATATTATATATATAAATATATATATATATATATATACACATACACATATATATATATATATATATATATATATATATATATATATATATATATATACACACATATAGATATATAATATATATATAATATATAACGCATGAATTATAATCTAATCAATAATATAATGTTACTATATAGTATAATATATATATATATATATATATATATGTATATATATATATATATATATATATATGTATATGTATATATATATATATATATATATATATATAATAAAATTATATTATTGATTAGATTATAATTCATGCGTTTGTGTTTCAAATTTATCACATCTGGGATGTCTACTAGAGTCTTGTTTTGGTCAGGTTTAAGTCAGTAATTATTAAGAATTGTAGGCCTATAATACATAACGCCAAATTTCCATGCAAAAAATTGTACCGCTTTTGGGACATAATTCCTGACATAATCATACCGCCAGGGAGGTTAAAAAATAAAAAAATAGTGTCCCACGATGTAAATCCATCGTCAATCACGACGCCCGCCGGACCCGAAACATACAAAAAAATAAAAAATGTTTCCGCCTCTTGGGAGGCATCCCGCTGAATGCCTTCTCTTCGCTTTGACAATTCTGATATAGGCAAGGGGCAGGGCCATCAGCTACGCCACTCGGTGGCATTGCCCTTTCTGATGTCACTTGACCTTTTTTGACCTGCCAGGCTGCATGCTCGGGTAAGGGTCTGATATGGATTTCGTGGGGGACCCTATGCCGTTTTTACATTTAAATTACAGCTGCAAGCAAGTTTAAAGTACATTTTTTTCCTTTAGAAATGTTAGTATTGCTGCAGCAGGCTCCATACATTGTACAGATACGCCACTTTACAGGCACATTAAGAGGACCCCCAGGCACGCTATTTAAAGGAATTTTTCATTTTTATTGTTTTACTTTAAGCATCAATTAAAATCACTACTCCTTTAAAAAATATTGTTTAAAAAAAAAAAAAAAACATTTTTGCATTGATACATGTCCCCCAGACCAGTACCCAGGTTCCCATATACTTTTTATGGCACTTGCATATTTATCCTCTAAAATTAGGACTTTAGATTTTTCATGTTCGTGTCCCATAGACGTTAATAGAGTTTGCATGTTCGCTAGAACTTTTTCCCTGTTCGAAATGTTATGGTGTGAACCAAACAGGGTGGTGTTCGGCCCATCCCTACTAACTATATATTCATTTTTCTATCTATACTGACCTATGTATCTATATATATATATATATATATATATATATTATTTTTATATGCTTTCAACCTGACTGAAGTGCAAAGTCAGGTAAATTAAAGCAAAAGTGTACTTGTGTGCAACCTGTAACATAATGTGAAAGTAGGGGGATACAAATGAGCGTTGTCTTCTGAAATGAATTTTCTACTTAAGCAGAGATTCACCTCACTTCATCTCACCTTACACTGTAATAAATCAGACCCAAATAAGTTCAACTTTGCTCTAATTTTTTACTTTCCTCTATGGCTAAGCCAGGTACAGGCCTGTGTTCAGGAGGAGATATGTCTTTTGCTTTAACTGTTTGAATTCAGCAGTGGTGCAGATATTTTTTTTTACTTTTGTTCATAGACAGTGGAGTCCTTTGAAGGTCTGTGCACCCATGGCCAAGTGCATAATATATGAGCCTGGAGCAGTACCTGCGGAAGATTGTCATTTATTAGTTGGAAATCTGGCAATTAATATTTATTCTTCAGTTTCCTTTTCTCATTGTTATTATCATCACCAGTTCACCATTTTTACTGCCCCCAAATGTTTTCTTATCAGATGAATCTTATAGTCATTAGTAGTGTATTGGCATAAATTGCACTGTATATACTGTACTCTAGAAGAAGGGAGGGGGTAAACAATCTCTTAGTTCGATAAAGTTATTTGATGGGTACTAAACATTGAATGTTGATTATGGGGTTGATTTACTAAAATTGGAGAGTGCAAAATCTGGTACAGCTCTGCATGGCAGCCAATCAGCTTCTAACTTCAGCTTGTTTAATTAAAGTAGAAAGATAGGAAAAACTTTTTGGATAGAGCAAGGGAGTGTTTTTAACCCCATCAGATTTTTTTTTCCCCTTGGGTCTCCCAGCTTACCAGAACTGGTGTTCACATTGGAAGATTTCCCCTCTATTACTTTTTTGGGGGCAACCCAAAATTTGGGATTTTCATTTACTTTCATTTTCAATAATAATGGTAAACAGGACGAATAGAGTGGGTGAATCTCCCTAACGGAAGTGCAGACAGCATTCAAAACTGACAGCAGTTCTAATTCCTCTGCTCTCTATCCAAAACTAATGAAAAAGATTTGCCTTTAGTTACACTTTAAACTTTGACAAAAAAAAAAATGGAAGGTCAAGTTGGTGTTGTTATTCACTTTAGGGTCAACACAGAGGACAAGGGGGCACTCTTTACAAATGGAGGAAATACGGGAAGGCTTTGAAAATATGGAATAGGCTTCCTCAAGATTCTGGCGAGCTCAGTAGTTTGTTTTAAGAAAGGCCTGGATTATTTCCTAGATACACATACTATAACTGGATACTAATATTTATAGGTAAAGTTGATCCAGGGACAATCCGATTACCTCTTGGGGGATTGGGAAGGATTTCTTTCTCCTGCTGAATCATGTTTTTGTTGTTTTTTTTTTCTGGATCAACTGTGGGTATAGGATTGTATATATATAGGATTGTATATGTTTTTTTCCCTTCTATTGGTTAACCTAGATGGACTATCTTGGGTATCTTTTTTCAACAAGACTATGCAACAATATGATTGGTTTCTATGCAGAGCTGCACCAGATTTTGCAATCACCAGTTTTAGTAAATCCACCCCTATGTCTTTCTTCACCCTTGGAGCTACAGAATTGGTGACCAAGAAGCACCTGGGCATAATGAGGTTATTAAAGGATTTGAGAATGTTCACAGAAAAAATTGTGTGAATATTCACTTCAGTTATTCATTGATGTGCAAATAAAAAAAGTAAACAGGGATTTTCTTTTCACACTCAATAATTGGAGCAAATCTTTACACATTTTACTGTGTGAACATTCTCAGATCTTTTAGTCGAAGTGGTAGATGCTTGCATACAGTTACAGTAAATGCTTAAAGGTATAAATATGTGCTGGGATTAACAATCTAATTGGTGTAGTCTCCATTGTTAGCCTTATGATGTTAAGAAAAGAGACGCTTTTTTTATATGTGATTGACAGCGTGTCTTTAGCCCTCACATCACACTTTGTTATCTGGCTTTTAAGTAAACCTAAGGGTTCCACATAACTTGGGAGAACCAGCATTTCACAGTGGACTGCAATGCCGTCACCCCTGACTCCTCTAACTGATAGAAGATTTTGATTCTTTTGTAGCAATGAGTTTAAGGATCAAGGTTTATATTCTTTGCCTAAAGCTTTCATTGTTGTAATCTACTACTACTGATCCTCCTGTGAACTGTTATGTTTTTCATCCGAGACAGATAAAATGTTTATTATGAAGTTTTTGGACATTTGTAAAACACAACATTTTTTATTAGTAACTGTTTTTGGGATTACATGAGAAAAAGTGGCATCAAATGTATTAATTAATGTAAAGGAAATAAACAATATTTCATTGTAGAAACTACTAATAATTAATATTGCAGTTGTCCCACAGGTCTTTAATAGCATTTGCATTTATGCATTTATGTAGAGTCCGCCTTCAGGGGAACCTTTTTTTTTTTTTTTTAATTCTTTATTTACAAGTATTCAAGTCATACAAGAATAATGGGGGCCTGCAGACTCCAAAACAACAAGCGTAGTAAGCATAGTGGACAGCTACTCACACACCATAGAAGAGATTTATCCTCTTCACCCAGGCACCCTTGACCTCTGGCAAACATAGATCTTTTCAATATGGACGGAAAAAGGCTAAGAGAGAAAAGAAAAGGAGAGAAAGAGAGGAAGGGTAGGGTCAGGGAAGGGGGAAGAAAAAAAAAGGGAGGGGTGGGGGTAAATAAAAGAAATAAAAGTATGTGCACAGCCCAAGTAAAACCCGGCTCAAGGAATTCTGTTGGGGGTAGAAGGCATCATTAAAAAGAGAAGGGCCAATGGTGTCACAGTTGGGAACCCAAAATATCCTGATATTCAGATATATACCTGAAACCAGTCCAATAAAGCCATGTTTTATGGATCTGTTCCACTCTATGGTGTGCCACAGCCAAGAAATCTTCTATCAGTTGAACTTCATTGATCTTGGCAAACCAAGTCTTAATGGGACGGGTGTGGTTTGTTTCCAGAATAGTGGGATACACGCCTTTGCAGCGTTGAGTAAGTGAAAAAATAGGGGACATTTATAGTGCTTCAGCAACATATGGGTCAAGTGCAGTAAGAAGTCAGCCGCATCATTCGGCATCTGCACATCAGTAAACTTCAGAATCCAGTGTTTGACTTGTATCAAGAAAACTTTAAGCCCCTTACACTACCAGAAAATGGGGAGCATAGGGCCCACCTCCTGTTGACACCATCAGCATAGCAGGGAGCTCCCAGGAAACAATTGATGTAAGGCTTTGGGGACGTTATACCATCTAGTCAGGATTTGTTATCCAATCTCTTGAATCTTGCAAGAGATGAACGCCTTATGAGTCATCTGTAAAATCCTGTCTCTCTGCTAATCAGAAAAGGTAATACCCAGATCACGCTTCCAATTGAGAAGGTACTCTGGAGGTGACAAACACTGCAAATAAGATAATATATGATGGTGAAAGTCTATGTGAGATCGCCTCCTCTGATAGACAAAGATTTTCAAACTCTTTAGGAGTTAGAAGAGATAGGACTCTACCTCAATGATGGGTTAGAAATTTGGGAAGTTGCAGCACCTTCCACAGAGGGAGAGGAGGATTAAGTATTGCTTGGATTTCAGTTAAGGAGCATCATTGACATGGGAGAAATATTCACCAGAAAAACGCTGATGCACTAAAGCAACAGCGTTTACAAAAGTGTGGCCATGGGAAGCCATTAGTAAATGCAACAAATAATATCAGCACAAGCAAATAAAGATGCAAATATCAAAGCAGCTGACACCAAGGTAAAATATATAAAACCCCAATCATAAGACAATAGAAAAAAGTGCAGCGCTAAAATGTTTAAAAATAAAATAAAAAGTAATCAATGAATGAAATAAGTCCTTAAAAAAGACACAATAAATAAATAAATAAATAACACGGGGGGAAAAAAGGGGAAAGCCCAAGATAAGACTCCAAATGAAAGTGCTCAGTGCTCCATTTGTTAAGGTGCTCACAATCGGTGCAATCCTTCACCAGTGGTACTAGCCTCTCACCTGAAGGCTGTGAAAAAACAGCCTCAATCAGCTCTCAGTATGGCAATAGCTCCCGACCGGGTCATCAACCATATAGGATATCCCTTTGTCTCAGGTGCAAGTCACAGTAATTCCCCGTAAAGAATAAAGGGCAGATCATAGTGTATTACGTTTAAACATATACGTTTATTGTAATAGAAAGACAGCCTCTTACTTGGTCAGTAGTAAAAATGAGCAGTTTGTGTACAGCTGAATGCAGAGCCACGCTCTGCCGACAGGGACTGCGGGTGACGTCACAATCTCCTCCCCCTTCCGCACGCGTTATGTCCGTGGGCGGGACTTCTTCAGCCTTTCACTTGTATGGCAGGCTGTATATGGCACCTGTGGCTCCCATGGCATGTATTTTATTTTCATATGCATGAGGGCTAACTGATGACAGTCAGCAGAGGCAGAGGGCACAGGAAGCTATCAGCTCAAAAAATTTCTGTCTTTTCAAACAGATATAACACAGACATTTGCTTTTGACATGGGATTGTGATTGTGAAATGTTTTGCAGAATTTGGAATGCAGCGTTTTGAAGTGGACTTTATGCTGTGGTATAGTTTGGCACATGACTGATGTTGGCAGACAATATCAAAACAGTGCTTACAGGTATAGGGAGTGTGACAAGATCTTCACCAGTTGGATGTGGTGGATAATGATCTCTCAATCCGCCTCTTCACTTCATCCACTTCATACCTGGAGTTTAGCTTTAACTGTCCAATCACTAGCTAGGAGTGAGGAGGGGACATAGCTATATTGCTTAATTACAGCACATAAAAGCCAAGTCACCAGACGGGCTGTGCTGTTGGGCAGAACTGTGTAAATCTCAAGATTGGATGGCTAGAAATACAAATCCTTTTCCAGGTTAAAGAGCATCCATATATGTATTCAGTCTTTGTGAAAACCTAGACGTGCACTTATTGGTAGGAAGTGATTTTTTTGCTGCACTAGCTATGTTTTGCTGCTAAGATCTCAGTAAACGTTTTAGATCTATCACCATTAATGTGCTGGCCATTAATGATCTATCACCATTAATGTGTTTTTATTTATGGGATTAATAAATGACTGCCAAACTACCCAAACCCCATGATGGTTTGACATGGGCACTGTGATTATCTTAATCCAAACTACCGCCATAGCTACTACACTATTTTTCCATAATATTTCTTCATTCCCATAAAAAAAGTCCTTTTTTGTTAAATTATAGCTCAAATCAAATCAATCCCGTGCAATGTTTTAAAAATAAATTAAATAACACTAAGGAAATGAGCTTGATTTTACATGAAAATGCTTGCTCTAACTTTAAATGTAATAAACCATTTTTGCATTGCTAATTCAGTTTTTTGAATATTTTTATGTGCAAATTGTTGCTAAATACCCTACAGCAATACAAGTTACTATAATTTATTGGAAATATTTAATAATGCTTTTTCTCTGGCTCTATTTACTCTGCCCACAGCACAAATATAGAACAGTATGATAATATGTTTCAGAATATATTACCTTAGTTAATTGAAGGTGAAAAGATTATGCTTTGTGAAAAATCTGCTTTTTAACTGCGCCATTTTGTGCATTTAAATAATTAAAAGGATTTATAATAATTTAGCAGTTGTTATTAAAATAAAGCATTTAAACCAACAGGCTTTCATTAATGCCCCCCCTGCCAGCAGCACATTTTTACCTTTCTTTTCTCCCCTGACATTCTGTTCAGCCACTAGGGGCATACTCTTATGTGACAGCATTAGTGCCTGGCGATTGGCCAGCACTATCACATGGAAGTGAGGAGAAAGTCCCTATATGGTGAGAGTTTTGACTAGAGTTTAAAGCTTTTATGGGGCTTATTTTCTCTTTAGCAGTGAGTGAATGGATTGGCAGAGAAGTGAAGGAAATGTAAATATATGGTGCAGGAGAGCGAGGGTTGCAATGACCTTTTAGTTTGTCCATAGGTTTGCTTTTAAGGCTCCATGTACACGGGACGTTGTTAAAAGTCCCTTTGAATGCTGCAATTTTTAGGACGTTTGAAACATCCGTTCGGTCGCGTTTGTACCCGCGTTTAGCGGGCGTTTAGCGGGCGTTTGCGTTTAGAACCGTTCCTAGAGGTCAAAAAAATTATTCCCCTTTAAAATGGAAAAACGCGAATGCTAAACGCGGGTCATCGTGTTCGGACGCGTTCGGACGCATTCAGTCACGTTTTTGCGTTTGAAACGCCGGAAAACACACGTTCGAAAGCAAATAATTGCGTTCTAAAAAAAGTCCCTGAACGCAACTGCCTGCAAATGACTGTAAATGACCTGGTGTACATGGACAGATAAGATAAAATGTAGATGGGTTCAGGGGCTTTTAAAAAAAAAAAAGCCCAACTGCTCCTAAACGGAGATTTCCAGCGTCCCGTGTACATGGAGCCTTAGCCCAAATTTAGCCAAATCCCTGCTATCCCTGATCCTGTTAATCTCACCACACATGTTACAATCTCATTACACAACCTCCTTTAGATCTACCAACAAATGTGTACTGCAAAAGCCTGTCTGATTAGACCCAAATTGATGGAAAATTTTGAGTAGTCCTTCACGTTTGATAGTTTTGGTAGATCTAAAGTTGATTGTACAGAGATTGTATGGCCAGAAAGCCTTAAGCCTGGTACACGCTAAAAAAAATTAAGGTACAGATAGGAAGGTTTGCCATGCAGTTATTATTATTTTGAATATTTTTTTTATTACATTGTATTCCAAAACCGGTGCAAATACAAGATAAGGGGAAATGAGTAATTATAACCGTTTAAAGTGTGAAACTTTATTCAGTATTTGAGTAATCGCTTAGCTACACCTATAACACATGATAAATCGAAAACAGCATTGAATCAGAGTGGACATAAATGGCACAGTAATTATAAGCAATGTTCCCAGTTTTGACCATCAGTTGTAGTTATCTTTTCTGAACCCCTAGGGAGCAATATTATGTGGACCTGATCCTTTTATATGCTTCAAAGTACTACGTGTACAGGGCTGTCACCACCATCAGCTGTCACAAATTGTCTCACTTCTCATGTGATTCATTTCATTCTTGCAAATAGAAAGTAGGGGAAGTATTCTTTGTTTTCAATGAGCATATATTTTGGGTCATTTAATCTATGTTTATGTTATTTTTTAAATGTGAATTTCACACTTTTCTGTTTCTATTTTTCTTTTTTTTACCTATTTTACATGCAAAGAGCGAACAACAGTATTGCCCATACAGGGCAATACTGTAAAACAGTCAGGGATAATAGTAGAGAAAGTAATGTAAACCAAGCATGATGCGGGTAAGCAATAAGTAATTAAAAACCAATATAAAGATGGAGTAAATAGCACAGAAAAAGGAAAAAAGGAAGGGAGTGCATAACTCATCTAGGGCTCCCAGATCTTGGGATCAAATGTTGGCTGTAAGTCAGTAAGGCTACTGGAGGAAATCTTATTAAAAAGCAAGGAATTCACACATATTCTAACTTCCAGTGGTTAAATATAGATTTCTTCTAAGCTTTGACTATGACATGTTTTGCCGCTATGAAAATGAAAAGTAGCAAGTTTTTGATGGAAATTAGTGAGACCCAGAAATAAATGGTGTAAGAGGGCAACCCCCAGGTTCTTTGTGACTTTCACATATTTACCGTATTTTTTGCCGTATAAGATGCTCTGGAATATAAGACGCACCCAATTTTAAAGGAGGAAAATCTAGAAAAAAAAGATTCTAAACCAAATACTGTAGTATTAAGAACTATCTTTAATCTCATTAACAGTCAGTAAAGTCAGTAAACAGTGAAAGTAACACCGGCATCAAATCAAGTAGGAGCGGGGTGGAGCAGAGCACGGACAGCACACAGTAAACATTGGCCGGAGGAGGCGGAAATTAAGGAGCAGGAGGGGCAGATGTGCGGACATTTCAGGGCAGCATAGATTGATACAGTGCCCGGGAGATATGCACAGAAGCGGCACGATTGTGCCCACACTGCCCAGCAAGGAGTGATACTGCCAGGGGAGACATGAGGAGGCACAGCCCGCACTGATAGAGGGAAAGGTACCAGTAAGCTCAGCAGAACGTTGACATAGTGCCCAGGCAGCACGTGGTTAGACTGTCGGGAGGGGGGGACAAGGCGCACTATAGGAGGGAGAGGGAAGCCCGAACACACACAGCCTGGCCATGCAGGGAGGGTCAGAGAAGTCTCCACAGCCCGCAGTACATGCAAGCAAGCACCACACAAAGTTAGGGGCAGTTTTAATGCAGGCAAAATTTGTTGTCTAAGACGCACCAACTTTTCCCCCCCCAGTTTTGGGGAAGAAAAAGTGCATCTTATACGGCGAAAAATACGGTAAATGATTGGATTTCCACTTCCATGTTTCCTCTATCAACTTAAATAGCCATCCTATATTGAAAAAGGGGCCTTGCCCCAAAACTTTGGCCATATTCTTAATATGAATAAATAAAAGCTACATTCTATATTGAAGATAGTGTTGTTGGAAAAGGCATGGACTTTAAGGCCCCTTTCACACACACCTGTCCGTTTTTTTTCCGGATCTGAACGGTCCCCCCATGCATCTCTATGGGGGATCGGATGTCAGCGGAGACATGTCCGCTGACATCCGATCCGTCAAATCTGGACGGATGGAAACCCTATTTTCCATCCTTCCAGCGGATTGGATGGGATGGGATCGGATGAAAACGGACCGACGGTCCGTTCCCATCCGATTTCCCCCATAGAGCACACAGAGCGGAGACACAGCTGTTATCCTCCTGCTCAGTGGGGGATCGGCGGCTCAATCCCCGCTGAGAAAAACGGAATCCGTCCGACGGACGGATAGTGTGAAAGGGGCCTAAGACATAAGGGTAAGTCAGCCCAACAAGAGGGAGGATCAATCATATATATGCTTAGAATTGGTGCCGATAAAGCGTCCGGTTACAATGTCTCCACCTTCCCTGGATGGGGAACTGCCACCAAGCAAAACATGTAGAGCATTCTGGCTGTATGAAATATCTGCACATTTGACATCGCATCAATCGACCTTATGGACAACAACATATATCCCTGTCATCGTCTGTGAGATCTGGATGATGTGATGTATGCTTATATTACTGCATTTGATTACTCTGTATATCCATATATCAATATTCTTTGATGGTGGTTTAATGTATTAACGCCTTTATTGAGGCAAAGTATTTATGTTGTTATGTCCTTTTTTTAATTGTAAATCAATAAAATTGTTATATTTTACTTACCTTGTGCCGTTAAAGTCCATGCCTTTTCCAACAACACTATCTTCAACTATTTAGGATGTGGCACTTTATTACATTTTTTTGGGCTCAGTAAACTGCTATCTGGTAGCGCACACTAAAATCTACATTCTATATTGGGTGATAGATGTTGCTAGCATGATGTTTTGGTGGTGCCACCCATCATATCACTACAATACCCTATGATAGACCAAGGGGATCACCCTGCATAGTGTATGATTGATGAATTATTTTCATTGAAAACAATAAGCTTTTTCTCTGGATGATAGCTTATCTCAACATTTTTAAAAGAAAATAAATATAGCAAATAATTAAATATAGCATATTCAATTGTTACAAAAGCTATACTGTAATTTAACATTATTTAAAAATATATATATATATTTTTTTTAATCTGCAGTGTTGCAATTTTCTGTAAAATGCAATACAATATGGCAACCCAGAGATCTTTAGTTGGTGTACAGACAAAAGATATGTACAGAGCTCAGTGTGTAGATGTCCAAAGGACCATCCGCCACATCCCTATTATAGAGGACACAAAAGAAGAGAGAGGAAGCCCCTAGGTGGGACTTTATAGGCAGACAGAGAATAAAGTATCAATATAGTAAAACATTTGTTTGTTTGTTTTTCACTTTTTTATGTCACTTTTTACTATGTGAAATAAAAAAAATGTTTTTACTATATTGATACTTTATTCTCTGTCTGCCTATAAAGTCCCACCTGGGGGCTTCCTCTCTCTTCTTTTGTGTCTTAGTGGGTGTACAGAAGTTCACAAGAAATGTAATTTCCTGATTGTGTTATTAGCACACTTATTTTCCCAGAAGTCTTCACTAAGAATTGAGTCAGATTTAGGCATCCTCTGCGAAAGAAATGTAAGATTTGATGAGATATTCCCAAAGGGACCCTTTAGACCTTGCAACTTTCTTTATTAGAACACTGCAAGTGCATAGACTGAATAATAACTCCTATTCAGATGAAAAAGTCACTCCTATTCAGATTCACTCTACACACAACAATCAGCTGATTTTTTCAGAGCAGAAAGAGGTAGGAATCTGCAAAAATAATAATCCATGCAGTGGACAATGATCCCCCAGAGGGGATTTTTTTTCTCAACAAAACTTTAAACAAAGGCAGATAAAAATCCATTCCACTCTCTCTAATGGTTACTCTACAAATCTGCATTTCATTAAAAAAATATTTAACAGAAAGCATGTAAAATGTAAAACCACCATGTCATTTCCTCTATTCATGTGGAAGTTTGCTACTTCTTCTTCTATCCTTGAAGTCATTGCAAGACTGAGATATAAAACCAAAATATTATTTATTTTGAACACTGCAATAATAAGTTAATATATGTGCTAACTGCAAACTTTCTATACTTTCCTCAAATAAGTAAATTGACTTGATCTGTCTATACTCTATTGGAAAATCTTTTTTTCCCCAAAAAATAACAATTTCACTTTTAATATAGCGTAAAAACGGTTTAAGAAGACTCTCAGACCTTTTAGACCAGCCTTTCTCAGCTAGGGTTTTCTGGAACTTTAGGGATTCTTCTGAAGGGCTAGGGGTTTGCAGTGGTGAAATGATCACTCATCTACACCAACCACCAATACAAGCGACACTTTTCGACTAGCCACCAATGGCTTGTCACTGACCACTGTTATTGAATACTACCCTTTTCACTGTATGATTTATTTTCTGTTATTATTATTCATTTCATTTGAAGATTATTAAAGAAAAAAAAATTGACTTTAACAGCACGAGTGTAGAAAATGATCTACCCTGGGTGTCAAATACCCTAGGACACCGTATTCCTTATTATTTTATTTTAAACTTTTCACAATTGAGCACTCTATAATACATGAACTGCAGGCATATTCATTGTTTTAGCAGTGGTTCCCCAAGACCTAATAAATAATTCAACTGTTACTTTGTGGTAGAAAGGTCGTGAAGGGCTGTTCTTAACAAACCAAAATACCCAACAAGCAAAGCTCAGGGTCTTATCATAATTAGTTTAATAAAATGTAAAAAAAAATGTGAAAAGGCTCACACTTTGTGATACATAGAGCTCCCAACTAAACACTCTAGGGAAAATTAGCTACAGCGAAGCAATATAATATGGATCATTTTATCTTCTGTAATGATCAATACATCATTAGGATTAGCTAAAAATAAATCTGAACCACTTATATGATACTTTTGCGTAATTAAATTAACACGTATGGCTTTTATGTGTAACTGTAGTAAAAAAAAAAAAAAAATGACACAATAACCTCTGGTAGTTCTCAAGATAAGCCTGGGGTTCTTCAGTGTTAATGAGCTATAGTATATGAATCAGTAAGGTAGAAGGAAGACACAGCTATATGTGCTATATGGGGTAATCAGCTTGTTTATTCTGGACAGCATATGCATAGGCAGCTTGGGAACCCTATACTGGAACAACCCGGAAGGAATTTTTATGTTGGGAAAGGAGATTTTATCACAAACAAACATTTTTTATGTCTTTAGTAACATTACATACATTGGCCTAAACTAGAAAAGCTAAATTATTTAGTAAAGTTTGGTCTTAAGAAGATTGTTTGGATTTTCAGTACAGTATATGACCACTATTTTGTATTTTCTAGTGATTGTAAAGTCTTGTGTTTTTTTTTTTTTAAACAAACGTGTTGTACCTACCTGCTCTGTGCAGTGGATGTGCACAGGGCAGCCCGGATCCTCCTCTTCTCGAGTCCCTTTTATGTGCTCCTAGCCCCTCCCTCCTGTTGAGTGCCCCCACAGCAAGCTGTTTGCCATGGGAGCACCTGAGCCAGGCTGCAGATGCAGAGTGTCCTTTTTAAAATTACACTTTACCATATCCTTATTCTCCAAAAATAATCCAAACACATCCACTACTTAATGGCCCTATTAACTAGTTGTCATTAAATTGTTTCTTATTGTGCTTCTTTTGCCTCCTCACACCCTCGCTTCCTTTCTTTGGAATAAGCAGCGAACATTAGTTGTGGTTTTGGACACTGTATGCACATTACAAATCCCATAGTCCATATTCCATTTTGGAACAAGCAAGAGAGGGTGACCAACCCACCCTCTAACACAAGGGTTCTCAACCTGAGGCCCTCCAGCTGTTTCCGAACTACAAGTCCCATGAGGCATTGCAAGGCTGACGGTTCCAACAGCTGGAGGGTCACAGGTTGAGCCTCCACGCTTTAACAGGAAGTCAGATCCCAGCAGCAAACTTGCAAAGGTTGATAGATAAAATCTAGCAACTTGTAGACTCAAATATTGAAAATATTTATTGGCTACATAAGTACATCCAGTAAAACAATACTAATGTGTTTTAGCCGCTGTGGCCTTACTTATAGCAATGGATGCCACAGCTGCCAAAATGCGTTAGCATTGTTTTACTGGATATAATTGTGTAGCCAATAAAGAGTTTCAACGTTTGAGTTCACCGAGTTGCCAGATTTTATCTGTCAATGTTACAAGCCCTTGGGACATTGTTCCACCCACTGACACTACAATGGGGCACTATTTCTCCTGCTGACACCAACAATGGGGCACTATTTATCCCGCTGACACCAACAATGGGGCACTATTCCTTCCATTGATACCAATAATGGGGCACTATTTCTCCCACTGACATGAGGCACTATTCCTCCCACTGACATGAGGCACTATTGAGGCACTATTCCTCCCACTTACACTACTGATGGGGCACTATTCCTCCCATTGATACCAATAAAGGGGCACTATTCCTCCCACTGACATCAATGATGACACACTTTTTTTTTCTCTCACTCAAAACCACAGTTCAGCCCCTAAACAGTGTAATGGATGGTGAATTGGCCCTATGTTTAAATGTTTAAAAAGTCTGGAGATCCCTAATGTAGGGCTTTACACAGTATACATAACCATTCACATAAATCATTGCCCCATAGAAAATTACAAAATACGTACACTGTAGAACCAGTTTTGATCCAAAGCTATTTCATTTAACAATATGTTTTTTTTTTTTGGGTGTAGCCGATTGTAAGATGCTGCAGGAAATGCTATATATATGCTTATATTTATTCACAAAATTGCCAATGTGAACATTCAAACTGTTCCATCACAAACGGAGAACTGGTAACATCTACAGGCAGAAAGGACGACCCACTGTTGTTATAACCAGATACTGGTTTCTTACCCACATTCCATGTAGACAAGGCATGAATATACTTATCTATACAGCAAAAATGCAACTTAGGGGTTACAATCCCTCCATCATGTCTTCCAAGTTTCTGGGGGTATGAGTTGTCTTCTAGATAGGAGCTGAATTTGTGATTAGCTGAAAATTCCACGCAAATGACACTATGGGGGTTATTTACTAAAGCTAGAATGTGCAAAATCTGGTGCAGTTCTGCATAGAAACCAATCAGCTTCCAGGTGTTATTGCCAAAGCTTAGCTGAACAAGCAGAAGCTGATTGGCTACCATGCACAGCTGCACCAGAATCTGAGTGCACCAGTTTTAGTAAATCTACACCTATGCCTCTTTGTTCTAGATGCTATTAAAATGGGCCCATCATTAACCACTTGCCAACCTGCTCATTGTAAAAATACATCATTTGTTTGACGGTAAATACCGAGGGTTATGGCAGCAGATAGGTGATTCTTTTTAAGATAAAAGTGGTCCAGTGGGCATATTTGGCAGCTGAATCACTTTTGGAAGCGGCAATAAAAATTCGTTTTTTGAACAGTTCTATTTAATTTTCCAGCAAAAAAACCTATTTTAAATTTTTAAACAAAAATTAAAAGGCCTGGTCAGCAAGTGGCTTTTCACACTAATTACCACCAAATATAACCATTAACTGGAATACAAAAGGTATCTTTTTTGCCATGAAAAAAAAAAATGTTTCCCAGCTTTCAACCTAGGCAACTTGAATCACATGGTTTCTGACTGCCAATCAACATCACAAACAGTATACTGCTTTTATTCAGCAATGATAATATTAAAAGAGTTGCTACTATGCACACATTTATTGACAAACTCTACAAACAATATAAACAACATTTCTAATACATTAGTGTGCCTTGATAGGATTCTTGACAATAAATTTATATTTTTTATACACCACTCACATTTTGTAAATATTTTATTACTGCAGTATTCCAATATGATAACGACCCCAAACACACCTCCAAGATGACCACAGCCTTGCTAAAGAGGGTAAAGCTGATGGACTGGCCAAGCCTGTCTTCAAAACCCTATTGAGCATCTGTGGGGCATCCTCAAATGGAAGGTAGAGGAGCACAAGGTCTCTAACATCCACCAGCTCTGTGATGTCGTCATGGAGGAGTGGAAGAGGACTCCAGTGGCAACCTGTGAAGCTCTGGTGAACTCAATGCCCAAGAGGGTTAAGGCAGTGCTGGAAAATAATGGTGGCCAGACAAAATAATGACACTTTGGACCCAATTTGGACATTTTCACTTAGGGGAGTACTCACTTTTGTTGCTAGCGGTTTAGACATTAATGGCTGTGTGTTGAGTTATTTTGAGGGGACAGCAAATTTACACTGTTATACAAGCTGTACACTCACTACTTTACATTGTAGCAAAGTGTCATTTCTTCAGTGTTGTCACATGTAAAGATATAATAAAATATTTACAAAAACGTGAGGGGTGTACTCACTTTTGTGAGATACTGTATGCTCTATATTTAAAAACCCGGGGTGAGATTTACTTAGACTGGAGCACACAGAATATGGTGCAGCTTTGCATAGCCACCAGTCAGCTTCCAGGTTTTATTGTTAAAGCTTCATTGAACAAGCTAAATTTAGACACTGATTGGTTACCATGCACAGCTGGATCAGAAACTCTGTGTGCACCAGTTTTATTAAATCTCCCTCACTATGTACAATGGCCATGCCATTCAGCCATATCAGCCACATTCTTTCTGGTCGCTGGTCAGAGATAACGGTGTAGTGTGACTCCCCTAGTATTGCCATCAGAATTATTTTGATGTATTTCTGTTAGTCAGATTATAAAATAGTTTCTTATGTCTGTTTCTAGGTACAGTCTCAGGTTTAGATTTGTGCTTAGAAAATGTGTTCCCCAAAATGTTCCTGATGTTCGGTTTTATACCTTAAAATCAATTTCTTCCTCCTATCTGTACTGTATTTATTATGTTTTGGGAATCTCACTGTGCATTCTCGGCAGAAAGCTTTAAATTGAGTTTTGTTAAGAAAGATGTACACTGTAACAGGTACCTTGCTACATTCTCATATTCCTACTAAATTAATAGACAACTTTATCAGAAACATCACAAGTGTAGACAATACCACTCATACAGCGAAGGAAAATTTTATTTGATCCACTGCTGATTTTGTACATTTGCCCACTGATAAAGAAATGATTTGTCTATAATTTTAACAGTAGATTTATTTTAACAGTGAGAGCCAGAACAACAACAAAAATATATAAAAGAAAAATGCATTTCAAAAAAGTTATAAATTGATTTTATTTTTAATCAGTGAAATAAGTATTTGATCCCCTATCAAACAGCAAGATTTCTGGCTCCCAGGTGTCTTCAATACAGGTAACGAGCTGAGATTAGGAGCACTCTCTTAAAGGGAGTGCTCCTAATCCCAGCTTGTTACCTGCATAAAAGACACCTGTCCACAGAAGCAATCAATCAAACAGATTCCAATTTCTCCACCATGGCCAAGACCAAATAGCTGTCCAAGGATGTCAGGGACAAGATTGTAGACCTACACAAGGCTGGAAATAGGCTACAAGACCATCGCCAAACAGCTTAGTGAGAGGGTGACAACAGTTGGTGCAATTATTCGCTAATAGAAGAAACACAAAATAACTGTAAATCTCCCTCGATCTGGAGCTCCATGCAAGATCCCACCTCGTAGCATTTCAATGATTATGAAAACAGCGAGGAATCAGCCCAGAAGTACACAGAAGAATATTGTCAATGATCTCAAGGCAGCTGGGACCAAAGTCACAAAGAAAAAAACTAGTAACACACTATACTGTGAAGAACAGAAATCCTGCAGCGCTTACAAGGTCCCCCTGCTCAACAAAGCACACATACAGGCCCGTCTGAAGTTTGCTAATGAACATCTGAATGATTTAGAGGAGAACTGGGTGAAAGTGTTGGTCAGATGAGACAAAATCAAGCTCTTTAGCATTAACTCAACTCGCCATGTTTGGCGGAGGAGGAATGCTGCCTATGACTCCAAGAACACCATCACCACTGTCAAACATGGAGGTGGAAACATTATGCTTTGGGGGTGTTTTTTTGTTAAGGGGACAAGACAACTTCATCGCATCAAAGAGACTATAAACGGGGCCATGTCTTGTAAAATCTTGGGTGAAAACCTCCTTCCCCCAGCTAGGGCATTGAAAAGGGGTCGGTGATGGGTATTCCAGCATGACAATGACCCAAAACACATAGAAAATATGTGGAGGGAGCTGAAGGTTCGAGTTACCAAACATCTGCCTCAAAACCTTAATGATTTGGAGAGGATCTGCAAAGAGGAGTGGGACAAAATTCCTCCTGAGATGTGTGCAAACCTGGTGGCCAACTACAAGAAACCTCTGACCTCTGTGATTTCCAACAAGGGTTTTGCCACCAAGTACTAAGTCATGTTTTTTCGAAGGGGTCAAATACTTATTTCACTCAATAAAATGCAAATCAATTTATAACTTTTATGAAATGCGTTTTTCTGGAAATTTTTGTTTTGATATTCTGTCTCTCACTGTTAAAATAAACCTACCACTAAAATTATAGACTGCTCATTTCTTTATCAGTGGGAAAACGTACAAAATCAGCAGGGGATCAAATACTGTTTTCCCTCACTGTACATTAAACATTTTAGTTTTGTGGAGGCATATGATACATTTCTGCAGTAGGTAAACTTTTTGTGTTTATGATTATTTTTAAAAGTTTTATACCTAATTATTTTTAGAATGTAAGCAGCAAAAACTTAGTAGAGCTGTCTTAAAACAAAAGGTAATTTCAAGTCAGATTTTTGGCACAGATTCAAATATAAGGGATTTATTCTTTTTTTTTTTTTAGAATAGTGAATGGAGCCACACAAAACATTCTTTCATGCCCCTGTGACCAACTTTAAATCTAGAAGTCTTGGTTTATAGAACAGATTCGGGTTATTTTATAATGCCTTAAAAAAAAGAAACAAAACAAAAACCCAAGAATTTCTGAAACAACTGATGGTTTTCACGTGGCTCCTCCTAGATCTTTCTGAATTATTTAATATCCATTATGCCTTTCCAAAATTATGCCTAAAAAATGCAGTATTTTTGGGCATACATGTGTTTTTGTTTTTTTTACTGATGTGAATGCATACCATTTTTTTCAATGTGATGTGCATTCACCGTGATTTTAGAATGTTATTGGTAATGTTCCAAATGTAAAGGGTGGAGAAAAATGAAACATAGAACTCTGCGCTATCATGGGATATATAAAAAGGGTGTACCAACATGGCGAGCACGCTAGATCCGGCCGTAAGCAGGAAGGGATGTAGGAACAAATAACAGGAAGTGATCTAGCAGAGAGGACTAGGAGATTTTGGGTGCAGTAGGAGGAGATTAGGATATAAGAGAGAGCCAGTCATGGGCACCCCAAGCGTCTGAAGGCGCCCAGTGGGAGGGGCGAAACTTGTCAAGCTGGGGCGAGATAGTGAAGCAAATCTGACAGCTGGAACGCACACTGCGGTGGCGATCCTTGGTTATATACATGCTCAAACGTTTTTACTACAGTAAGTGTATTTGTTTTTAAATATTCAATAAATAAACAGTATCACGCTGTGAATGTCTCTCTCTTCATTGGATTGCTTACCACCACTATGCTTGTAACCGAAGGAAGGAGCTAGATTCATCCACTTGTTAAGGACAATACCATGCTGTTTTGAAACTTACTGTTGGTGGGTGGGCACCAAGGAGGGAACCACGGAGTGGCACCTGAATCTTTACAAGAAAGATTCACTAACACTGGCTCATTGTTTGCACTGATGGACTTTTTACTTATTATTGATTGCACTTTTATGTATTATTGATTGCACTGGCACTGTATATTTAACTATTTAGCACATTTGATTAGTAAGTGGAAGCAGCGCTAGGTTTTAATTCCTTTTTTGTCATTGTTTTCAAAGTGCCTGTACACACAGATGGGTAAACATGTGGTGTACAATGATCAGTAAAAAAAATAAATAAATAGAAATCTGTGTTGCCGGCCAGTATTTTATGCAACTATGCATGTACGCGCAAATATGTGCAAAGTACCGTATTTTCACGACTATAAGGCGCACCGGATTATAAGGCGCAGTATCAGTGAATGGTAAATTTTCAAAATATTTTCATATATAAGGCGCACCGGATTATAAGGCGCACATTTTTTTTTTGGAACATTGATCCGCGCAAGGTTTACTGGCAGGTGTCATCATGAACCCTCGGATGACAGTTCTGGCGGATACTTTATGCCAGGCATCCACTATCCACTGGCACACAGTGGCATTACTGGCCCGGCGTTGCCTCCCGGTCTTCGTGAAGGAGTGCTCTCCTTCCATCATCCAGTTTTCCCACGTGATTCGCAGTTTCACCTTGAAGGAACGATTGACACTTATGTCCAGTGGTTGCACCCCTTTGGTCAAACCATCCATTAACGGTAAATTTTCAAACTATTTTCATATATAAGGCGCACCGGATTATAAGGCGCACTGCCAGTTTTTGATCAAATTTTAGGATTTTCAGTGCGCCTTATAGTCCGAAAAATACGGTAAATGCAAGAAATTTCAGCCAAGAATACTGATGTTCAAATATCAGCACCATGTGCAAGTAACCTTACCAGAGCAATAAAGGAAAAGAATAGGTGAAGCCAGTCTGTTTCTAGATAGAGAAAAGAAGAGGGGACTAAAAAAAAAAATAAAGGAAAAGGTAAAGAAGAAGGATACTAGAGGAAAATAAAAGAATCAGAAAACAAAAGAAAAGGGAGAAAGGGAAATAGAAGGAATTAGAAGTAAACTCCGGCCAATGTAATTAAGTGTTCCAAAAATGTTCAAAGGAATCTTTCATGAAAGAGGTGAGCTTCTCCATTAATTTGTTGTTATTATTCCACATAAACATTTTTTAGGAAGGGTATCTATGTTGCCTTCCACAGAGTCAGGATGCAAAAAACATGCAATAATACTAAATGGGGTAGTCCTGGCAAGTCTTCCATAATTATGCAGCTTTGACTGATTGTTTTGAGGTCATTTATGTCTCTCTCTGCTGGCTACTAAATTTGCTTGTGATGGGTTTATTGACACACAATAGTGGTGAAAAAATGGTATCCCTGTGCTGTAAGCTACATAGTAATACTTACTGATAATAATGGGTCAAATTTTCAGCATAGCATGGTGATACTGTAGGGAAATAACCCTTTCCTATTTTCAAGCTGTATGTAAACCTCCCATAGATACAGCATTCATGAACCAAATAGCTTGGTTCTCAATCATGAGATCATATAGCATTGCTTAGACATACTGTACCTCCCAGCTTTATAAGATGGATAAGCAGAGGTCTTCGGCCCTCCAGTTGTTCAAGAACTACAATTCCCATCATGCCTAGTTATGTCTGTGAATGTCAGACTTTTACAATGTCTCATGGGATATGTAGTTCTGCAACAGCTGGAGGGCCGTAGTTTGAGGATCCCTGGATAAGAGGGTCACTTCTTAGTACAATGTTTATGGGTAAAGGACTCGCCAGTCTGGCTCCCTTTATGTGATCCACAAATAATTAAAAAATAAAAAAAAAGAAAGAAAAGCAATTAATTATACCCACCAGTGATTTTTTTTTTTTACACCACTTTTTTCTTTATATTAGGTTTTTAAAATCACAAATGCAAACACTTAGATGTTGGATGAAAGGTTTACAATTATATAATAATTATCGTTTTTGTACATTTTCATTTGGAATATTAGTTTGATTACATTTTTTTTTTACAGAGGTTTTTTTACATCAGACTAAAAAAAAGGGACAACTCAGGAGGGAAGAGGGACAGAGAGATTTGACTCAAAAAGAGGTGCACTCTCTTTTGGAGGAACAAAACTAGACAATCTCTTCTCTTAAAAGAGGTTTTAAGGCCATACTTCTCTTGTTGGTCACAGGAGTGCACTTAATTGTGCTTTCCTGTGAGCCAGAATCAACCAACAATGGGCCAAAGCCTCTTGTTGGCTGACATCACAGCCGCTTTAGCTGCTACCCATATTGTTGGGATCTACCCAGATGCCTGATCAGCAGCTGGTTTAGCTTTTCAGCACACTGTCTCCCCAGCCCAGCACTCCAGTGAGCATTGGAGGGGCAGAGCACAGAGTTCTCCGCTCCGAGAAGACCTTGAACTGAGTGATCAGTGGTCATGTGAACGCTCAGTTCTTGGGCTTAGAGTGGATGGAGGACAGCTGCCGCATCAGACCGATGCTTCAGCTTGACAATGAGTAAAGCCTCGTACACACGCAACGAATTTCCGCCGACCGGTCGTCCGTCTTTTGTCCAGAGTGGTGTCTGTTGGTTGGAATGTGCTCTAGACTGCACACAAATTTTCCCGTACGACAGAATTCTACTTCAGAAGTGATGTCATGTGTTGGATTGCTTTCTATGTGTTCTTTCATCTCTGAGCATGCCTAGTCTTGCTCATAAGATTTTTCCCCGTCGAAATCTGTACTAACGAGACGAAAATCGGACGTGTGTTGACAGTCGACAAAAATTATATAGCCTGCACACCAGAATTCTTTCGGCCGAAAAGTCGGAGTCAGTTGTCGGAAGCACCATACTAACAATCCGAAAATCGGCAGATCGGTCGATGGACGAAATTTCCTGGCTGAATTTCTTCTCGTGTGTACGGGGCTTTAGTGTGTTTATTTTTCTATCAACCCCAAACTTCTCCTTTAAATTGAAAGGAAATCTGTCTATCCCTAGCTTTTCCCTTTCATAAGTGACCGACCTGGAACAAGCATGTACATCATAAGTAAAATTAGTATTTCATTCCATGATTTTTTAAGTGTCAGAAATTCTTTATATTATTAGATCAGTATGACAGCCAGACAATTAGCATTTTCAGAAGGAGAACTCAATGGCAGAGTTCATTTTGTCTCATTATACTGTGTGTTTTCTTTCAATTTTAGACCAGAAAAATCTGAATTCTTATTGCAACTCATTTCTTTAAATAATTTAATTTAGCCTTCTTATACATACGCTAAGTGGTGTTTTCTTTTTTTGGGGTGACACTATATATACAGTATGTCTACTGCAACTGTCCTCTTTTCCTTATTTACTATTTTACTTTATTGTCACCAAAGATATAAGTAAACAATTATACAAATGTATACAACAAACATGTGCTTTTTTCAAGCATAATGCTTAGCTGATAGCCACCGATATGTGGAAGTTATTATAAACAATATTTGTTTCTGATCATCCTTTTAAAATAAATTGGACGTTGGGGAAATGCATTTGATCCCATTTTATATATTGTTCTGTCTACTGTTGTTTAGTTGGAATGTAATCACTGTATTGGGGCACCTGTTATTTTTATTAATGGTTCTTGTGAGGCAGGCGGGAGGGTTAATCAATAAGATCAGTGGTACATTTACATTTGTTTTTCTACAGTAGAAAGCATTTCCCGGAATATATGCTGGATTAGAAATAGGATCTGCATTCTATTTAATAATCATAGTTAAATAATGCTTAAAAATTCTAATAAATTATCAAGCAACATTTATTACAGCAAAATATTTTAACAATGGGAATTATTAATATAGATTGTATACATTATTCCTTTTACAATGTAATGGTATTATATACAGTATGTACTAATAAAACAAAATCCAATTATATGCTAGATATGGCAACTCCAATCAAGCGCTCCAACCCCCCTCCCAAAGGCCGAAGAAGCTTTCAGTGCTGAAGTGCATACTGGTGCAGATTCATAAAGAATGGGGAAAAAAGTGGAGCAGATAGCAACCAATCAGGCCTCAGTGTTCATTTCCCATCAAAATTAACCAAGAATTTGTATTGACTACTATAAGCAGTAATATAGTTGAGTGTCATATCTCAAAGATCTGTTGGCTTATTTAACAAGGTGAATCGATCTGTGCAAGTTGCATTAGCCCATGGCAAAAAAACAGCATTTGCTATTATTAAGTGGTGTGACTTCACTGAAATCTGATTGGTTAGTATGGGTGTTAGAACTGCCCATGCAACTTCCCCCCTGAATAAAACTGCTAGCTCTGTTATTTTTTTCCAGCATCTACAGATGGCCATAGATAAAAGTTTTTACTCAATATGGAATTCATAATAGGAGTAAAAAATAGCCACATAAAAAGCCAATTTTCATGCAATTTCAACCGCCTTACAATCACAACACAGATCAAACCAACCCACAATAATCACTGCCAGCCATATAATATAAATAAATTGGTGGTGGTAGGTAACTTGATCTATTTTACTTTTTTTTATTAATTGAAAATATTGGCTGAAATTTCTGGAGATTTGCCAGCATTAGAGTGTTGAGTAAAAGAAGCCTCAGTTTTTGGATTTCTTTTCTGTTGTACCTTTTTTTCTGAAACATTGTTATACTTGGTTCTCTTCTATTTGCCACAGTGTTGATATTGCTTGTAAATAAATTTATTCTTTGTATGTAGTTTAAAACCTAAGAGCCCATTCAGACAGGGGCGACACGACTTGCTGGGGCGACCTGTGAAGTCGCGGTGCACAGCATGCACGCGACCTCGGCGCGACTTTCACGGACTTCATATAATTGAAGTCAAGGCAAGTCGCCTCCAGGTCACCCCAAAGTAGTACAGGACCCTTTTTCTAAGTCAGAGCGACTTGTGTCGCTCCTATTAGAATGGGTCCTGTACTACTGTATGGCGAGCGAGCGACCGCGACTTGTCAGGCGACCAAGTCGCCTAACAAGTCGCGCTAGTGTGAATGGACCGTAAGTGTAGGCAGAAAAAAAAAAAACAGTAAAAGGGATGAAACTTGGAGACAGCTGTCATTGTTGAAAACCTCTGTTCTCTGCCCCCCTTCCATACCCCACAGCCATAATCTTCTGGTGTTGTGTGGGTTATTAGAGCTGAGGGACATGTCACCATCACAGATCAAGAGTGCCCGGCTATGCCCACCCTTTCTGCCCTCCTCCTCCATTTATAGAAACTGTACTATAGCTTCTATGAAGGAAAGCTACCTATGAATGAATGAAAGTTTCTACCTTATCCATTCATAGAACACTTTTTATTCATGGAAGCTATAGTACAGTTTCTATGAAGAGAGGAGAGGGTGGTAAGGGCAGGCATAGTGGGCACTCTTGATGAAGGCCTATGATGGGTTTCACAGCCCCTGAATATTACAGCTGTGGAGTATGGAAATGTGGAAGAGGACAGAGTATTTCAACTATGACAACAGGCACCAGCCTGCCAATTAAATGAAAGTACCATTGTAGGGGAAACCCAAAAACTTTTGGGTTTCAGTAACATTTTAACTGCTGAAGCCAAGTTGAAAAATAGATGTATTTATTATACAAGCATGTAGGTAGAAATAAATGCTTGGAGAGCAGCACTTTACATGGTGTTGGTTTCAAAAAGATCCTATGTTTGAACACAGCTGCTTACTTCCCTTTTTAAAAGTAATTTGCTGCTGTATACATTTTTATGTTTGCTTATTTCTATCATACATACTGGGGGAAATTTATAAAGGGTTTGGTAGAAACCCTTCAGAATTTCATATGAATGTTGCACCGAACTTGTGGTGCTTACACCTGAATTATGTGCCTGTCAGGGTCACAAAAGAAGCAGCTTACATCTGATTTACATTTTAGCCCCATCATGAGGCAAACCAAATGACAGACATGACACAAGGAGCCAGGAAAGCTGCTCAGACAGAGGCCTGTGTGGAATAGCAGAATACCAAAACACACAATACAGGTGTATCTCATAAAAATTTGAATATCATCAAAAAAAGATAATTTATTTCAGGAATTCAATTTAAAAAGTGAAACGTGTATTTTATATAGAGGTGTTACACACAGAGTGATATATTTAAAGCATTTCTTTATTTTAATTTTGATGATTATGGCTTACAGCTAGTGAAAACCCAAAATTCAGTATCTCAGAAAATTAGAATATAACATAAGACCAATAAAAAAAAAAAAGGGATTTTTAATACTGAAGTGTTTGCTTACTTAAAGTAATGTCAATGTACAGTATTGTATGCACTCAATACTTGGTTGGGGCTCCTTTTTCTTGAATTACTGCATTAATGCAGCGTGGCATGGAGGCGATCAGCCTGTGAACTGCTGAGGTGTTATGGAAGCCCAGGTTACTTTGATAGTGGCCTGCGGCTCGTCTGCATTGTTGAGTCTGGTGTTTCCCATCTTCCTATTGACAACACCCTACAGATTTTCTATGGGATTTAATTCAGGCAAGTTTGCTGGCTAATCAAGCACAGTGATACCATGATCATTAAAACAGATATTGGTATTTTTGGCACTGTGGGCAGGTGCCAAGTCCTGCTAGAAAATGAAATCAGCATCTCCATAAAGCTGGTCAGTGGAGGGAAGCATGAAGTGCTCTAGAATTTCCTGGTAGAGGGCTGCGCTGACTTTGGACTTGATAAAACACAGTGGGCCAACACCAGCAGATGACATGGCTCCTTAAATCATTACTGATTGTGGAAACTTCACACTGGACCTCCTGCAACTTGGATTCTGTGCCTCTCCACTCTTCCTCCAGACTCTGGGACCTTAATTTCCAAATGAAATGCAAAATTTTCACAGTCCTTGACGATTTGGGGAGCCATGGCATCTGCTGGTGTTGTTCCACCATGTTTTATCAAGTCCAAAGTCAGCACAGAAATGCTGGAAATATATCACTCTGTGTGTAACACATTTATATAAAATATATGAGTTTCACTTTTTGAATTAAATTACTGAAAAAAATTAACTTTTAATGATATTCTATTTTTTTGAGAATACACCTGTATATGTGCTAGCATGTTGGGGTGCCATTTTTTTTCAATTGCACAACAACACACTAAAACAAAACACCTGTGTAGTAGAACTCAGCACAGGTCATGAACTGCCATGCATTGGGGTGCACTGAGTCCCAAAAAGTATTGCAGGTTACATTTTTAGTAAACAGGCATAAAAACTCGTCCCACAGGAAATGCCTCTATGAGTTACCAGTCAATCCTCTTATGGACTCAGTATTATCACCAGTAGCACATGAAAGAAGAAAAAACTCCTCATGGTGCAGTATGTATGAAACACAGGTAATGCAAGGGTGTTTAGGAAGCAAACGTTGCCGGTCACCCTTGCAGCGTTCTCCTTCCTCTGCTGTGAAGACTAGGAGATCATCTGGCTACAGCTACCACACTGTCCACTCGCAAGTCCCCTTCAGATAATGACCCTTGATGCCTGGTTTTATCTACCTAAATGTGAGTGTTTTATTGGCTTTCCTTCATTAAAACATTACCTGTGTTTCATACATACTGCACCATGAGGAGTTTTTTCTTCTTTCATGTGCTACTGGTGATAATACTGAGTCCATAAGAGGATTTACTGGTAACTCATAGAGGCATTTCCTGTGGGACGAGTTTTTATGCCTGTTTACATAGTGAGAAAGGAGACAAGTTCCTGTTTAAAGCGTCCAGAGATCCCTGTAATGGGGATCATCCATTTCCGGTAAGAGGCCACTTATACTGGTGTCTGGTGGAGGCTACTTCTTCTGAGTTTCATCACCCTTACCTTGGACCTCTTATTGGACTCCTTTTTCCTATGGACTTTTGTTTTAGTATCAAAACTATTACTACTGATTGATTTTTGTGATCACCATATTGAGCGCTGCATACCCTGTTTCTATATTTGTCTGAGGTTGCGGTACAACAACTTTTTTATGCTAGCAGCTGATATTGTGATCTAATTTCCCGATTTAACCACTTGCCGACTGCCTAACGCCGATCTAAGTCGGCAGTCAGCCCCTCACAGGCAAAGTGACGTAGGGCTACGTCACTAGCTTGTGAGGGTCTAGGGAGCGAGCGCGCGCCCCCGCAGGCGCGCTCCCGCTCCCGCGTGGTCACGGACCCCCCCGCGCGTGTGACCAGCGGACCCGATGTCCGCCGGTCACTCGGCGATCGGCGGGGGAGAGGGAGAATGTCAGGCAGCGTGTGTAAACAAGCCACCTGTCATTCTCCTCGCTGTAAAGACACTGATCACACGGATCTAGTATGTAGATCCGTTGATCAGTGTCCTTACAGCTCAAGCCACAGCCAATCACAGTAGAAAGCACGCCCCTAGGGATACACACAGCCCCTCCCTCCCAAATAAAGTTAACCCCTTCACTACCAGTGTATTTTTACAGTAACAGTGCATATGTATAGCACTGATTACTGTAGAAATGTCACTGGTAACCCCAAAAGTGTCACAAATGTCAGTCAAGGGTCCGATCTGTCCGCCCCAATGTCGCAGTACCGCAAAAAAAAATCGCAGATCGCCGCCATTACGCGTTAAAAAAAAAAACAACAAAAATGACAAAAATCTTTCCCTTTGTTAGTAAACGCGATAACTTTTGCGCAAACCAATCAAAATACGCTTTTTGCGATTTTTTTTTACCAAACATAGGTAGCATAAAACAAATTGGCCGAAAATGTTAAAAAATTTAGATTTTTACATTTTTTTGGGGGGGAATTTCATATAAAAAAATGTGAAAAATATTGCTATTTTTGCAAAATTGACGCTCTTTTTTTGTTTATAGCGCGTGATCAAAAAATCGCACAGGTGATCAAATACCACCAAAAGAAAGCTCTGTTTGTGGGAAAAAAAGGATGCCAAATTTGTTTAGGTACAGCGTCGCACGACCGCGCAGTTGTCCGTTAAAGTCACGCAGTGCCGAATCGCAAAATACCCCCTGGTCGGAATGGGGGTAAAATCTTCCGGGGCTTAAGTGGTTAATCAAGCGCAGTATAATTTGTTTTTACATTTTTAGTAAGTTGTGCTGCTTTGTTAGCAAATTCAAATAAATAGGATACTTTAACGCAAAGAAAATGTAACATTTTGGTGAAGCAGTAAAAAAAATAAAACACACATTTTCTGTCTTTGGGGTATTTAAAGCACACTTTCTGTGTGCTATTGGGAGAGAAACCATCTATACATGACTGTTTCTGCTCAGTCACTTGGGCTCAATTAGATATCTATACAGATCTGCAGTATATGTAACATTTAACCTGCTGGACCCTGGGGACAGATGCACCATTTGGCCATTTGGCAGTCATAATTCTGCTATGCCATTATAAGCTTAGTATTGGGTAGCAAATGCCATATACTTCTGGTCTGTTACTATACAAAAGCAGCAGTCACATATAACAGAGCTTAACTGCAAGTGGAAAATCAAATCTTATTCAGTGATGATATTCCTGAGTAGAACGGTTTTGGGAACAATGTATATGTTATTATAAAATGTAAAAAGTATGAATCAGACACAAACACCTACAGGTTTTTTGGCCAACTACAGGTTCTCTTATATGCAAGGAGATGTGGATGGTTGTACAGATTGATTTGCGTCTGCACTGATCGATTGTGAACTTACCTATTGCAGTGTTGTGTGTTTCAAACTCTCTGCGCCTGTTACTGCTATGTGACAAAAGCTTTTATATTGAACAGTTCCTGTTGCTAAATACTTCAAGTACAAAGTAGTTAAAGCGGTAGTAAACCACAGTTGAAGAAAAAAAAAATCCCCTGCAAGGCAATATGCATCACATACTAGCACATTATGAGAGACTTACCTCATAACAGAGCCCTCCGTGCTGTCACCAATGAGAGGGCTTCCATCTTCCACTGGTCTTCCTTCTGGGTTTGCAGCCTTTGGCTACATGAGTGGCCTGGGGCGTGATGACGTCACCGTTTTTGGCACATGCTCTGAAGGTCCGGCAATGTTTGCCAAACCTTCGGAGCATATGCTCCGGTGACTTCACCGGCTGCATGCACTCTCAATATCTCCTAAACAGTGCAAGTTTAGGAGATATTCACAGTATCTACAGGTTAGCCTTATTATAGGCTTACCTGTAGGCAGGGCTATTTTTCTCAAAGAATAGGTGCAGGTCTTTCTGAGTCATCACTTGTCTCCACCCCCTACCCACCTCCGAGCACCATTCTTTGGTTTCACCCTTTACCTAGAGAATACAGAGAAGTGTAATTTTTTGGCACAAAGTAGTTTGTATGGAATTTGCTAATGAAAGGCAATAAAATAGGTCCCCTGAAACCACAACAATAGATCCCCCACAGCAACAATAAATATCCCCAGCAACAATAGTTTACCCAGCAACAATAGACCCCCCCCAGCAACAATAAATCTCCCCAGCAAAAATAAACTCCCTACAAAAAATACCCCCAGCAACAATAGATCCTCAACAGAAACTATAGATCTTCCAGTATCCTCAGTAACCAGGATCAATAGACTCCAACAGCTAGCAACAATAGACCCCTCCCTCAACATTAGATCTCACCCATCAACAATTAACCCCCCAGAAACAATAGACCCCACCAGCAGCATTAGAGCTCCCCAACATCAATAGATTCCCAGCACATCCCAGCACCCTTGGCATATACATTCAGCTAGCAGTCTAAGTCTAAGTGCCAGTAGACAGTCTAAGTGCCAGTAGACTGACAGTAATTGTCATTGGGTTCAATTACCTCTACAGTTAACCCTTTGCAAACACAAACAGTAGTTGCCACTGTATGTTCAAATATAAACAAGATCTTTAAGAAATGTCTTAAAAAAAAAAAAAAGAAATGTCTTTAACAAGGATTCTTACATTTCTTACAGCATTCAGAGATTTAGCTTAACAATTTAAAATGTAATTTTAAGAATGAAAAGAAAAAAAAAGTCGAATAAAATTTTTCCAGAAGAAAAATATTACAAAATAGACATTAAGCAACACTGAAATAAAAGGGATTAAAACGCAAAATTACATTTTCTTTGAGTCCTGTGCAGAGTAGTTTGATCTGATAGAGTTATAGACTCTCATAAATGACTCATCATTTCTTTATAATTCTGATGTTAATCAAGAGCTCAGGCCACCAATAATAGTAATTTTTTCTGAAGCCTATAGAGGAGCATATGTGTGAAACACAAGGCCTGCAGGGCCACATCTGTCCCACCCACCACCATTTAATGTCCCTCACACCTCATATGCTGCTGCAGCACCACCTCTGCCCCCACCTTGTCTCAGCGGTCATCAGCAGAGAGGAGGACAGACCTCTTCCACCTGACCCTGCCCTTTAGTCATTGAAAGGCTCGACTCTCTCCCCCCGTCTTAGCAGTCGTCAGCAGAGAGGAGAACATAACTCCTTCTACAGATGCCTCTCTGTGCGACCAAAGCACCTACTCATCTCTGCCTCCCCTAGTCTCAGCATTTAGCAGACTCCAGCCCCCCTCTGGTCCCCCTCCAGACACTTTACTTTCTACTTCCCAGCTACACCCCAGCTTACTGGCAGCCGCAGCACTGTGATGTAAGAGAGGCTGGGGGCTCTTGACATCTGATGTACAGTAATGGGGTGGGGTGCTCTGGACATCTGCTTTTAATTATTATGAGAATAATACAATTCTATGCTAGTTGAAATTGAGGGTAGCAGACTTCTGGTATCATCCACAAGAAACTTTTATCGGAGATTGCTCAGACAAAACACCATGGCAGGTACAACCAACCTTTCAAGGGCAAGCATAATGCTGATGTCTCTGAGCCAAACCCACCCAATAAAAAGAGCTGAGGGGTTTGATAAAGGAGTGCTGAAGTGTTTATTATACAGTCAGGTCCATAAATATTGGGACATTGACACAATTCTAATATTTTTGGCTCTATACACCACCACAATGGATTTTAAATGAAACAAACAAGATGTGCTTTAACTGCAGACTTTCAGCTTTAATTTGAGGGTATTTACATCCAAATCAAGTGAAAGGTGTAGGAATTACAACAGTTTGTATATGTGCCACCCACTTTTAAGGGACCAAAAGTAATGGGACAATTGGCTGCTCAGCTGTTCCATGACCAGGTGTGTGTTATTCCCTCATTATCCCATTTAGAAGGAGCAGATAAAAGGTCCAGAGTTAATTTCAAGTGTGCTATTTGCATTTGGAATCTGTTTCTGTCAACTCTCAATATGAGATCCAAAGATCTGTCACTATCAGTGAAGCAAGCCATTGTTAGGCTGAAAAAACAAAACAAACCCATCAGAGACATAGCAAAAACATTAGGTGTGGCTAAATAAAGTGTTTGGAACATCCTTAAAAAGAAAGAACGCACCGGTGAGCTCAGCAACACCAAAAGACCCGGAAGACCATGGAAAACAACTGTGGTGGATGACAGAAGAACTCTTTCCCTGTTGAAGAAAACACCCTTCAAAACAGTTGGCCAGATCAAGAACACTCTCCAGGAGGTAGGTGTATGTGTGTCAAAGTCAACAATCAAGAGAAGACTTCACCAGAGTGAATACAGAGGGTTCACCACAAGATGTAAACCATTGGTGAGCCTCAAAAACAGGAAGGCCAGATTAGAGCTTGCCAAACACCATCTAAAAAAGCATTCACAGTTCTGGAACAACATCCTATGGACAGATGAAACCAAGATTAACTTGTACCAGAGTGATGGGAAGAGAAGAGTATGGAGAAGGAAAGGAACTGCTCATGATCCAAAGCATACCACCTCATCAGTGAAGCATGGTGGTGGTAGTGTCATTGCGTGGGCATGTATGGCTGTCAATGGAACTGGTTCTCTTGTATTTATTGATGATGTGACTGCTGACAAAAGTAGCAGGATGAATTCTGAAGTGTTTCGGGCAATATTATCTGCTCATATTCAGCCAAATGCTTCAGAACTCATTGGACGGCGCTTCACAGTGCAGATGGACAATGACCCGAAGCATACTGCGAAAGCAACCAAAGAGTTTTTTAAGGGAAAGAAGTGGAAAGTTATGCAATGGCCAAGTCAATCACCTGACCTGAAGCCGATTGAGCATGCATTTCACTTGCTGAAGACAAAACTGAAGGGAAAATGCCCCAAGAACAAGCAGGAACTGAAGACAGTTGCAGTAGAGGCCTGGCAGAGCATCACCAGGGATGAAACCCAGCATCTGGTGATGTCTATGCGTTCCAGACTTCAGGCTGTAATTGACTGCAAAGGATTTGCAATCAAGTATTAAAAAGTGAAAGTTTGATTTATGATTGTTAATCTGTCCCATTACTTTTGGTCCCTTAAAAAGTGGGAGGCACATATACAAACTGTTGTAATTCCTACACCGTTCACCTGATTTGGATGTAAATACCCTCAAATTAAAGCTGAAAGTCTGCAGTTAAAGCACACCTTGTTTGTTTCATTTCAAATCTATTGTGGTGGTGTATAGAGCCAAAAAGATTAGAATTGTGTCTATGTCCCAATATTTATGGACCTGACTGTACTTTAGCCTATGCCTTACCTCCAATTATTCAACCATTGTTCATATTTTTAAATGACAAAGTTTTATGTAGCACCCCTCTGACACCCCAAAGACAGAATAGTACCTCCAGAGGCAGGGGCAGGCTAGTAGTATTCCTGACTCTATCCAGTTCAGTCTTCTGAGTCCCTCAGAGGTAGTTTCTGGTCACCCTTCTCTCTCTACCTTCCCCATTCATGCTACTCCCATCACTACCTTCTTACCCAGTTCCTCTTTAGTCTATATCCCACATCACATTGTTCTTATACCCCCCGCACACCTCATATACTTCCCATGCCCTTTCCTTTCTGATGCCAGCTCTAACCCCGTTGCTGTTTATAAAACATGAAATCAAAACCTTTTGGAAAATTGTGCGGTCCCATTCAAATGCAGTTTGGTTTTTTGGAGATGAAAGCCAGAGTCCTTTTTTGTATCTTATATTTGATCCTTTGAACTTTCCTTCTTGTTTTTTTTTTTGTTCTACTTTTTTTTCAGCTTTATCTTTTAATCATACTATTGATTTTCGAACTTGAGTCCACGGTGTACTGATGTAATGGCACATGTGCATAGTTATAAAGGCCAGCATATATAATCAACTACAACAAAACTAAGCTGTCTCTGGTACCGTTTAGGAGATTATAATAATCTTTCACACATAACTGACCAATTGATGCTTGCTGACATTCAAAGCATGCTAGCTAAAACCTGAGCTTGGTAAAAAAATTCATTTTTATCATCTTCCTTCAGCTGCTTCCTGATAACTGCCTTCAATTTGGCATGCTGTGCTGAGCATTAAAGCTACACTTCTTATCAGATGTAACAAGGTTTGCTGAATTTATTTCCTTGTGACATCAAGTTACTGCACATTATCTCTTTGCACATCAGCATATTATAATGGGACAAAAACACATTCACCTAAATACCTGGATAGATTGGCGTGCTGGCTCTCCCCGCTGTTCTGGGCACCATGGTAATAAACCTGATTAGCTACGTTTGTGGACATGTTATTAACCCACCGGAAACCACACAACACCCCCTGTGAACAGCAACCCTTCCATCAATTCTGCCTGAGCAAAGCTTGCAAATATTTCATAATAAATGGATGCATTATCCATTTTTCACTTTTCTGTTACATCTTACATCATACTTGTGCTATCTTATTCTTTTTATCTTTGCAAGTAAAGGGGATTCTCTCTGTTACTAAGCTGCAGATGTCACCCTCGTTCATTCCATCCAGGTGACACCTGCATGTTTCGCAACCTATCATTGACAATAACATCCTACTAAACAATGTAGATGGTCTTCTTTCAGGACTAAATATGTGTTTTTGCTTTAAATCTAAGAATACAACATAAAAATAGTTTTGGTTGTTTCAACCGTTTCAGCTTATTTTTTTTAAAAATCCTCTTAAAGGGGAATTAAGAACAAAACGTGTTATAATGCGGCTTACGTCTTAGATGTAATAGCTGCATTCATTTTTTTAAGCTTTCTTTCTTTTATTTTCACCTGGTGAACTAGCCATTAGGTTTGTAGTTTTTACAAAAGAAAAAGCTGTCCTTCAGATATAGCAGTTGGAGGGTTGAGACAAACCATTTCACAGGGGTGTTTACAATGGTGAGCTTTTATTCATTATATTAAACCTTTATCCCAAAAGGAACAAATATGCTGCTGTACCTGCTTATAAAGTGCTAGCTGGAGTTTGGCTTCAGTTTGTTAAGTGTATCTAAATCTGCTAGTTCTTCTAATACTACCCTCTCCCCAGACTGCAATGCTGCTGTCCAAAGGTGTCTCTGTTGCTCTTTTTTTGAGACTGTGGGCACCAAAAGACAGGATGTGTGTTACTGGCCAGATCACCGGGTGAACACAAAGGGGAAAACAAACGACCAGATTGCCGCCTGACACCCGCGATCGTTCCCCCCCGCTGAGAGAGAAGTACGGTCAGCTGTTGTAAACACATCTAAGCGTTCTTCTCCCTGGAATGATCATAGAGCCTCTGCGATCCTTCTACTGTATATAGGATTACAGGATTCTATGGTCATTACACAAGCCACGTCCCCCCACAGTTAGAATCACTCCCCTAGGCTCACATTTAACTCCTTGATCACCCACAATGTTAACCCCTTCCCTGTCAGTGTCATTATTACCGTAACAGTGCATATTTTTAGAACTGATTACTGTAGTGATGTCACTGGTCCCCCCCAAAAGTGTCATTTAGGGGTCCGATCTGTCCGCCGCAATGTCACAGTCCCACAAAAAAAAAATCACAGATCACCACCATTACTTGTAAAACAATAAAAATTACATAAATCCTGCCCGTAGTTAGTAGACGCAATAACTTTTGTGCACACCAATCAATATATACGCTTATTGCGATTTTTTTTTAACAAAAATATGTAGCAGAAAACAAATTGGCCTAAAATGTTAAAAAATATTGATTTTTACATTTTTTTTTTTTTTTGGTATGTTATATAGCATATTTATATTTTTTCGGAATTGTCGCTCTTTTTTTGTGTATAGTGGAAAAAATAAAAATAAAAAAATAGGTGATCAAATACCACCAAAAGAAAGCTCTATTTATGGGAAAAAAAAGGACGTACATTTTGTTTGGGTACAGCGTCGCACGACTGCGCAATTGTCAGTTAAAGTCGCGCAGTGCCAAGTTGAAAAAAGTGGCCTGGTCATTAAGGGGGAAAATCCTTCCGGTCTTAAAGTGGTTAAAGTGAAACTGCACTGCTTCTTATCACCACAAACCAAAAATGCTATTTACTTCATTTGTAAAAAATTATTTAATTATTCAAAGCAATTTCCCCGATACATCCATGTCTCCATGCTTTATTTTGCTGAGAAATCATTTTGAAAAACCCGCTCTAGCATTTCTGGTCATGGCCAACTTGAGTAAGGGCAGATGATTCATGTATAATATGTTTCATGGTATCCACCTGCCCTTAGCTCAGTCAAAGGCTGAGCTGGAAACGATTCCTCTCCTGAAGACTCCTGGGATGTATGACATCATTTTCCTAGGCATAGAAACCAGGAAGGAACTAAAGAAATGTAAAAAAATAGTTTAAAACAAGTAAACATTATATACTTTCCTATCTGCTTACTAATGCTAGCAGCATCAGGATTACAAATGTTAATTGAGAGAGTAAAGTTCCACTTTAAAGAGATTGTAAAGTTATTTTTTTATGGCCACTTGAGCTCTGGAAACTTTCATGATCAGGGCATTTTTTTTGCTATTCAGCAATGCCCTATTTTAACTGGCAATTGCACGGTCATGCAATACTGTATGCAAATGAAAATGTTATAAAAATATATATATACTGTATATATATATATATATATATATATATATATATATTCTACTTTGTCATAAAACATAACCAATAAGATCAAATTCCGTCATAAATTCAGGCCAACATATATAAAAAAATAGTGTATATTAATTGGTTGTGTGAAAGTTATAACGTCTACAAAATAAGGTATATACTGTATACAGTATTTGAAAACAGTACAAATACTCGCTTTTTGCAAAGTAGACAGTCTGTGGCATTTAGTCAGAGGCATGGAGAGGTTTTTTTGCCAAAAATTTTTTGAAAATGAAGAAATTGTATACGTTTATTTTTTCACTTTTTTTTTTTTTACATACTGTCACATGTGCAGTTCAGCACCATCAAATGACTGATGTGGTGGTAATCAGGGTCACTGACTGGTGACAGTATTTTAAATAATAAATAGGTATATAACATTTTTTTAATACATTTAATTTTTTTTTTTTTTAAATATTCATTTTTTACTATTTTGTTTTTTAACATACTTTCATCAGAATACTACTCTGGGTGGGAGGGGGGGGGGGGGGTTGCTCATTGTAACAGAAGAGTTTTCAACTGTCATGAATGGGTTATAATCATGGCGGCTGTGATCACTAGTGATCTGTGATTGGCTACAGCTAATCACATGGTACAGGGTGCTGTGATTAGCCCAGGTACCATGTGGTAGCTGTGGGCCTTTCACAGCATAGGAAACATAGCTATTATAAATTAATTCATTCATAACAGCTTTGTTGACATTAAGCTGCACAGAGATTGCATTAGGGTAAAAAAACCTTTAGCCTTTACAACCACTTTAATAGGAATGCTGATGATAAAATAAACAGTCTGTGAAAAAGATATGGTGACATACTTGGCAATCACTTGGGTTCCTGTAATTCTAAAGCTTTTTGGAACATCAGTTCTAAACAATCACCTTTTTTAAGCAACAAAATTGTGTATATAAATGCAGCAACCTCTCCATGAACAGCAGTAGCGATTGATAATAGGTATGCCACCAGTGGCAATCCCCACTCTACAAGACTGACACCCACCTTCAAACTTGGACCTCAGTTAACATATATCAGTTAGGTCAACCATGATTACATTGCCTTAATGCAAATTGACATAATCGCTATGCAACTTCCCTGGCTTCCCAGCATATACTTCCAAAGCACTCAGTGGGAAGAAGATATAAAAATCATTTAAAAAGGATTCCTCATGATCACTTTCCCTCACATGTGAACCTAAAGGAAACTATGCTAGGACTTCAAAATATGTAATGACTAATGCTAGCTGGCACAATACGCTAATACATGGTGTACACAAACTAAAACAACAGTACAGCCTTAGAGAAATCACATTAGTGCTCCATTCAAATACTAAAAATGTACATAGTACAAAAATAAGAAATTATGTAAAACATATAAGTGGTTAAATGAAGAGTCTGAAGGTAGGTTAAGCAATCTTCTCTGTATGTAAAAAGAGGAGAGCAGATGGAACTCCCAACAGACTCTAAGTTTCCCAGCAATAAGACCACAGTGTTTGAAAAGGTGGCGGTTACCAACATCAGATGACCCCCAATAAAGAGTTGTCGGACAGTGCTTAGTTTGTACTCATCGAGACCTCCAACTTCCCTCAGTATAGGAAAGATGTCATATAAGGAAAAATAAACACTCTCCATAGTGTAGACCAGTAGAGTATGTGATATTTAATAAAGAAAATGCACTTACAATAGATAGGTGGTATGCAAACACATTGTATCACATGTACAGTTTGTCAGAAACCAAGATGGCCACCACTAGTTCATGCAGTGTCACGTGTTCCACGTCGGGGTAAGGCAACCTACAACAATAATAAACAATACAATTATTATACAGTAAATAATGTATCAATCATTGTATGTTTTCAGGTGGGAGCACATAAACATATACAATGTTAACATTAGTAAAGTTGAAACATCTCCCAATAAAACTTCATGGAGGCAATGCAGACAAACAATATGCAAAAAATAAACAAAGAATATTATATAATAAATAACAGGAGTGAAATATTAATCTTGTATAAGATAAGGGAGAGGTCAGGCATATTAAACCAGTTTTACCTGATGAAAAGCCTTCCAGAAATTATATAAAGGTTATGGTCTCATTAAGGCCAGGGGGAACTGTGACTCTTAATCTGTAAATCCACTTTTGTTCTAAATGGAGAAAATTTTTGTTCCAGTTTGCGAGCAGGGGGGCGGGGGAAGCTGTCCCTGCCAGGAGAAGACAGTGATTATTGCTAGAAGCTATATAAGCTACTAGCGATAATTGCAGATAATTGCAGCTAATAACCCGGCATGCTGGTTGTACCCAAGCTGATCAATCAATCAACTTGGTACATTCAGCCTGCCCATACTACCCAGCTGAATCAGCTGAGATTTGAACTGTGTATGGCCTGCCTTAGAATGCCCAATCTGAGGTCATGTCACTAATAGACTTTTATTATACTCATTTAAACTAGCTGTTTTTCACAAATTCATGTGCTACAGCTAAATTCTGAGATTGCAGATTTATCTGCCCTGAACACTGGAAAGCAGCAAGTACTGCGGTCCCTTTCATATGGTTGTGTTAATCTCATTTATGTAATGCTCACTCAGAATTTAATTACTATCTCTAAATGAGTACTTGTTTCTTTTTAATGTAGGCCTCCAGCTAAAATGTTTTCCTAAGTTTTGAATAGAAATGGGAAGAGTTTTCTTTATGGGGCTATCTTCGCTTTTTTGGGGGAATAGATCTCACACCCTTCTGTGTCACCAGGACAGGACAGGACAGGAAGTAAGATAGGTTGACTAGATATTGAAAATGTAATCAAGGGACAACCTGCAGACGAAGCCCACTTTTATTAAGGTGGGGCAACGGCAGAGCAGGGGGTAGGGATAAAAGTGGTATGCAAATTGTGCCACACCAAATATTGGGTGTGGCCAAACTGTGCTAACAGTGGGAGGGGCTTAAAGGGGTATTGTTTACTAACACCTGAGCCTTTTTTAAATTCTCGAACTTCTCTTTCAAAGTCCAGAAGGCATTTGGAAATAAGATGAAATGTATATTTTACAAAATATACGACCCGTGACTCCCAGAGTGAATGGTAGGTAGTACCTAAGCTAGTGAGGAAAGTCAGGTTTCACACTATTGGGGGTAGAACAGAGTTTCTCTTAACAGAGTTAGTCTTAAACTATAGCACCAAATATTATACGAAAATAGCATAGTGTTCAGTGTGAACAGAAGGGAGGAGGTAGACCTAGGTGACCACAAAAAACTACTTAGGTGGGCAGGACGCAGGAGTGCAAATTTAATTTGTGTCCATTGGGCTGGAGGAGTTCTCTCTGACCAGCCAATAATCTGATGCAGGTGGGCTGCATAACAGTATCTACAGTATCTAGACTGTTAGGGGACAGAGAGAGCTCCTTGACATTTTGAGCTTGGACAATGTTGTGGCCTATCCTGGAACTTTTCCAGTGCCAAATAAACTTGTACATATCTTGTTGCATTGCCAATAAAAAGACTGACCCTTAACAGGGAGTGTGGAAAAGAGATTTAACAATTTTGGCAATATATTTATAAAAAAAAAAAAAAAAGCATCATTCCTTTTCAAGAAATAGCCAAGGAGTCCCATTTCAAAAGGTTCTGACAGATCGTTGTAAACAAAGGTAGAAAGTTATGGGTTTATATGGGTCCTATATACTGTGGGTTTTCTTTTTTGTCAAACGTCACTCATTAATATTTAAGGCCAGGAAACTTAAAACTTAAACTTTAAAAATTAATCTTAATAAAATATATGTCCCAATGGCTCATGTGCTCATGGGATCACACGCAGCATTTATTCTTAAACAATCCTCAGACATGCAAATAACCACACAACTAGACTTCTTAATGGCAAAATTTTGGCCACGGCCTTTATTAACTGGTTTGAATATACACTTTATTAAAACTTCAACTTCATACTCATAACGATATGACTTATAACTTTTGACTTCCATACAAATTTTCAACTCAGCTATTAGAGCTCGAGCTGAATAACCATATCACAATATTATTACACTGTCCCCCTTTTCTTACGAAAAGGTGACCCACCACATTAATAAGGCCGCAACAAGGGGAGGGGGGGTTGGGTGAGCTCTGCAGCTTGTGTCATCCCGCGAAGTCTGGCGCCAATTCCAGTCAGCACCTATTATTTATAGACCCCAAAGGGGTTTCCAGAAGCTTCTAGCAGCTTCCGAAGCCCCCTACCTATCAGGTATAAGCCCCCCCATGGGACCACGCCCTCACCTGCTAGGGGGAGCCTTGAAACCCTCAGGCTGCGGTGATCCCATGAGGAAAAGGGGGGCCTTGAAACCTATTTCCCCCTTTTCCCAACATTAAAATAGGCATATAGCTGTAACATTTAATTTAGTAGGCAATGTTCATGATCATTTATATTTCTGCACTAATGAATATTATATGCATTTTTCATGCCCTATCATATTTTTTCACATCAGATTGCTATATACTCCCATAATGCACCTGTGCCAAACTTTCTGCAATTATATGAACTTTTATCAACCTAACAAAAATATACTACTCATCTATCACATCCATGACTGTTGTACAAATGTATAGAGAAAAAATAATTGGACTTTACTGGCAATGAACGGGATCACATGAATATTCATTTTAAAATGTAACACTTTATTTACATAGTTAAATACTGTACATAAGGCTACAGGCCGTTGAATACAAGGTATGGCACATCATAGACTAACAAGTCCAACTGCTAGACTCAAAGGCCATTAACAATTATTAGGGAGTAATATGATAATCATTTTTGCCTGTGGCCATCAAGGTAAATAATTCTTCTCTGTGAGGGCTAGAGGTGAAGATTTAATTCTGGTTTATGATCAGGTTTTTATGTTGTTTTTATAGTATGTTGATAATATGTTAATTATTATTTGAGGTAATGTTAGAGAAAGTGGTGTATTGTTTGCGTTTGTAGTTTGACTTTTTGTTAATATAATCTGTGTTATTTATTCTATGTTGTATTTTATTTGTATGGATGGTTTTATTTGTAGTGTAGTTTTAATTTGTTTTATTTGGTGCTAATGGCTATTAGTCATTTTGTTGTGTCTTTGTATCTTGTTCTGTTCATTATTGTTATCTTACGTTGTCTTTGATAGGCGTGTCTGTATTGCAACAATTTCCAAATTTCCCTTGGGATTAATAAAGTATTCTGTATTTTGTATTCTGCAATTACAAATTTCTCATATCAATATATAATGTGGCCATGAGTACTCATGAGTCAATGCATTTCCCATTTCCGCTTCCTCAGGATGCATGAGAATTAAGCAGTATGTCAATCTAATTCATGACCTATGTTGACACAGGCAATAAACAAAAATGGTTCCAATTTCATTTTTTCTGTGTATAGCACCTAACACATACAGAATTCATTCTATGCCTAAAAGCACTTGCGTGTGTGAGCTCAAATCTGAACTATAGGCACTTATACATAAATGAATGCAATTATTTAATCATTACCACATCATGAAATGTACTTTTTGAAATGTAAGTAGTTTAAGTACCTGAATTTGACCTTACATCAACTTCTTGCAGCTCCTGCACAGCAGGGCTGAGAAACATCCACCAGCAGCGGGAGGGGTCATTCCCTGCTTCTGAAAGTGGTTCAGCGGCTAATTAGCTGCTCTAACCGCTTTCATGGGAAAGACAATCACCTTCTGAAAAAAAAATAATACCTGGGTTATGGCTGATAGCTTCAGCCATAACCTCAGTAAACCACTTGCAAGCCTCAATGTATATATAGACGTATTGCAGTCTGCAAGTGGATAATGTCCATGACCCCCCCTCCACATGCACATAAACACATGCACACAAACTTCCCTGTAAAAATTGCTGACCTTCAATGATTTAAAAAAAAAAAACATGTAAAGTAAAAAGTTTGATTTTTTACTTACCTTATCCCCAAAGCTGGGCGTGATGTCAGAAGTCTGTTGCAAAAGTGCCTTCTTGCAAGATTTGGCCTGTTTTTTATTGCCAAGAATCTCACTGAAGGAGTGTGACGTCAGCCTTGTCTAGGCATTGCAGGCAGAAGACGGGGGTTAGTTAGGAATGAAATCTACCTTTTTTCTTTACAAGTACACTTTGAAACTACCAAAGGCCTGTGATTTTTTTTTTAAGAAGAAAGAGGCCTGGACATTACAAGCAAAATAAACATTTTTACTGCAAGGTCACTTTTAATAATCAATATTTTAATACTTTCCTTTATATTTGTAGCACTGCCCCCTTATGAGCTGCTGGTATTCCACACTTTCTGGATTCCCCTGGGTTACCCCTAGCAACTGCATGCAAAAATCTTATCACTTCACGTTCTTGGCTCAGTCAATGATCAGTCTAGGGATTGTTGTTTTTGTTGTTTTATTTTATGTTGGGATAGGAGAATAGATGAGTGGGATACTCAAATGGTTGAACTATTCACAATTCTGAGGACTCTACCTTGAGAATGCGGCAAGGCTGCTACTTCATCCTGTCACTAGATGAATCTGAGGTAAATGTTCCTGTTTGTATTTCTCTTCAGGGCACTCACCTAGCACCCTCCTTCTCTCTACTAGCCGACACACGTCCACTGACTGCACTCCACGGAGTGGTCCCTTCCTGGGCAGACCCCTGGGCAAGATCCTCTGTACTCACGATACTGCTTTCCAGATTCTCGCAGTGCCCCAACTCCTCAGTCAGCTCTACTGGACCTCTGGGTTCAGCTTTACACTGCTGGTTCACCAGGCCGACTGCCTGTGACCATCACCATCCACTTCAGAAGAGGAGGCAGACGCCACCCTCCTTCTGGGACTCTGCTTCCCACCAAAAGACCTCTACTTCATGTGCCCCTGGCTTTATATACCCCACCCCACAATGCACCGAGACAACTGTCTGTGTCAATCCCTGGGGCTGTAACAAAGCCTGTGTGTCATTGGCCAGGTTTCCTCCACTGTCCAATGTGCCTCCCCATTGGGCACAGTGGGGACACTCCCTCAGACCATATGATTCACACACTGAGCAGACCTAACTCACAGATCCTGCTGTTAAACAGAGAGCTGGAAAAAAAACCAATAGAAATGACATAAACCTTTCCCGTAGTTAGTAGATGCGATAACTTTTGCGCAAACCAATCAAAATCCGCTTATTGCGATTTTTTTACCAAAAAAATGCAGCAGAAAACAAATTGGCCTAATATGTTAAAAAAATTTTGATTTTTAATTTTTTTTATTTTGGGAATGTTATATAGCAGAATGTGAAAAATATTGTTTTTTCTTTTTTTTTTCAGAATTGTCGCTCTTTTTTTGTTTATAGATCAAAAAATAAAAATCGCAGAGGTAATCAAATACCACCAAAAGAAAGCTATATTTGTGGGAAAAGAAGGACGTCAATTTTATGTAGGTACAGTGTCGCATGACCACGCAACTGTCCACTGGTGGGAACTGGTAGGTGGCACTGGTAGGCACAGATGCCCCTCTCCTCTTTGGGACCGATGTCCCTCTGACAGCAGCGGTGATCTGCACTTTTTTCTCCTCTCACTGACAGTTTACACCACATGATTAGCTGTCCAGGGCCCCTTACTCCGATCTGTGATCAGCCGAGTCTCATGGACTCGCTGATCACAGAGCGAGCCGCGCACGCTCCGCAGGGAGCTTGCAGGCAGCTCATGCACGGGAGGACGTACAAGGATGCCGTCCCGGCAATTAAAGTCCGCGCTGTAGCTGTCTTTCGGCTATAGCGCGGACAGGAAGTGGTTAAAATAATACGTAATAATCCTGCCATTAAGGTACTTCCTGTTATACTGTTATAGCACGTATGTCAAACACAAGGCCCATGGGCCGATTGAGGCCCTCCAGGCCTTGTCATGTGGCCCTCACACCAAGTTTTGCAGTCAGTACTCCATTCCACCACCTCCGGCTCTCGGCTTCTGCTCCCACTCCCCCCTGACACTTGTATATACAGAAGCCTTCTGTGTTTACAAGTGACAGCTTTGCCCTCAGCGGCTCCCGGATCTAGGCCAGGGCCAGGTAGGTGAAAGAGATGCGGGGAAGCTTCATGCGGGGGGGATGGTTTGGGGTTAAAAACTTAGTGCACCCCTAAACCCTGCACTCCATACACAGCACCCCCCTAAATGCTGCACTCTGTACATAGCACACCCCTTGACCCTACACTCTGTACGTAATGCCCTCCTGAACCCTGCACTCTGTAGGTAGTGGACTCCTTAACCTTGTACTTTGTACATAGCGTAGACTTGGACTCTGCACGTAATCATTATTATTATTATTATTATAATACAGGATTTATATAGCGCCAATAGTTGTAATGCACTCCTAAACCTTGCACTCTGTACATAGCGCACCCCAGATACAACCGGCCCTTTGAGGGCAACCCTACTGCTGATGCAGCTTGAGATGAAATTGAGTTTGACACCCCTGTGTTAGAGGGAAACAACACTAACTGCAATTGTTCTCATGGCTGTCACCTCTGCCAACATAGAATGCAAAATCTTGAAATCCAACAAAGGATAAAAAGAGAAAAAAATATATATATATCAGGGTTTTTATTTTAAGTATACAGTATAATATGTAGTCATATATTCAAAAGGAAAACAAAAATCTACCATTATAGCATTCTAACTGCTCATTTTCTATGTTCTGTAGTTAAGACAAGCCTGCCATTTCTTTATCAGTTGTGATTCATCTTTGTCGGTCAAATCTTGTACTTAAAGAAAATCTCAGAAAAATGTCTAGATACGGACAGCCATGCATCGGTGATAGGACATGACATGATAAATTACTGAACCCTACATCCCTTATCTAAGAACAATGCTACTATACTACTAAAGTATTAATCAGTTATCTTTATTTGTTTATCAGTTGGAAGATGTGATGCACATTGGTCAGTCACATCTTGTACTAAAAGAAAATCCTCAAAAAATGTTTACAGGCAGACTGCCATGCATCAGAGATAGGACACAAAATGAACCCTGCGTGTCTTTCCTGAAAACAAGTTATACTGTTGGTATGTTTATACAAAAAAAAAAAAAAAAAAAATATATATATATATATATATATATATGTAATGCTTTTTAAGAGGGTATTGCTTAGTATAAATATTACATTTTTAATATTTAATACATTTGCTAATTTCCTTGTGACCCAAAGTGTATACAGATGGAATTTAAACTGTATAGATCAGTATACAGATGGAATTTGAACTAGTATGCATATATGGGGAATTTTACCATAAATCTGCCCTAACACACACAAGGAAGGAATCCAACCTCAAAATACAGCTTAGTGCCATAGCTCACAACTGTCCCTGATTTTGAGGGACTCTCCCTGATTTCAAGGGACTGCCCCTGATTTGGAACAAAATCCCTCTGTCTCTCCTACCTCCTCATTTGTCCCTCATTTTCGTCTGATCTATATAGTTATATAAAACACACTATTTATTTTTCAAAAAGTGTTTCTCAGTGCTAAACCTTTCATCAATTTTCTAAATTGCTGCATTCATAAAAGCCAATACGGAGAATAGTAGTGGTAAGAAAAAAAAAACATTTGTGGGTTTAAATAACCTTTTTTTTTTTATAATTCTACTTTTAGGGGGCGTGGCGTGGGTAGTGTCCTATGCCTACATACTTTTGCTAATAGGTGTCCCTTGTTCCCATCTTAAATGGTTTGGAGATATGTTGGTGCTAAGGGACACTGTTCTTTTCTTCACCTCCATACTACACTTGGTACAAATGTACATTTCTACTGGATTAATCAGTGGGGGAGGGACACCTTTATGGTTTAAGGGAAAAAATTTACTTTTAGTTAAGGTGCCCTTTAAAGCTTTTCTACTTACTGTAACCAGAATAACCCTCATTTATTCATTTGGGCTGAATCTTGACTGTTCTGGATGGCTGGGCTGCCATGAGTACTGACCAGCCATAGGAATTAATGAGACAATGGTTTGCTTGCCTAGGAAAAGCAGGGTCCAAGAGGGTATGCAGCATTAGACAGGGCTACACAGAGAAGACCCAAAAGCAAACGTATTATATTGCAGCTTACCTATTCTTAGATTTGGTGGTTGCATTCGTTTTCTATTTTAGGCTTTCTTTCTTATATTTTCATCTGGTGATTTAGCCCATAAGTCTGTTGTTTTCCAAAGGAACAAGCTGTACTGCAGATGTGGCAGTTAGAGTGTTCAGACAAACCATTTACCACTGACAGGGTGCTTTATTCTAAAGAAAAAAATGCTGTAACTGCTTGTGTAACTGCAGTGTGAGCTTTGAGTTTGGCTTCAATTTGTTAGTGTATCCAAATCTGCTATTACATCTAACATCCTTCTCCCAGACTGTCAATGCTGCTGTCCAGAGGTTCCCCTGTGCTTCTTCATTCAGAGTAGGGGCACTCTAATACAGGAGGTAGGTTACTGGCCAGAACACTAGGTGAAAGCAGAGGAGAAAGAAACTTGAAACAAGAAAATTAATGCAGCCACCACTTCTAATGATTAGTAAACTGCAATATATTAAAATTTTGGCTTTTGGTTTATTACCCCTTAAAGCTGTGTACTGCTGTATGGGTTACACTGACAGGAAGGGAGGGGGGCTTTAAGGGATAACTTTGCTAAAACCACTTAAACGCTGGTATCTTTCAGGTATAAAGCATGTTTATTTTAATGTTTTTAAAAAGTTTCTTTGAAAAAGGGGGGTGGAAAAGCAGCTTGTGGAATGTCCAATATTAATAGCCCAACTCCAGGCAAATTTGAGAAATAAATTCCCTAAAATCCAATCTTTCAAAACTGAGGTCATAAAATTTCCTTCTTGCTCCCTCCCACAATTTTTCTATCAAAATCAATTACACAACAAATTTCCCTAAGTGTAATAGTGGACTCTGACATCCCTTTTAGCCCTATATCCAATCACTGTTCATATCTTGCCTCCTTCACCTCCGTAACATTTATGAATTACACCTCATCCTACCAATGACACCACTATGCTTCCAAATCATGGTTTTCAGTCTATTATTAATGCTGTTGCCAGACTAATCCACCCTACCAACCACTCAGTGTGCTTGCCATCCCTCTCCGCCAATCCATCCACTGACTTCTGATCATCCAACAAATAAAATTCTAAATAAAAACAACTCACAAAGACATTCACAACTCTGCCCCCAGCTACAGTACCAGCCTCCAGGACTTCTCTAGAGCCTTTGCCATGGTCTGCCAACCCTTATTATAGCTTGTATGGCTATCTCCTATTCTGTCTGGATTTAGGCAATCCCAAAACCTTATCTCTTCAGGAAAGTCTTTTCCGCCTATTCCCAATAACTTTTGGATTGTAAGCTCTCATAAGCAGGGTCCTCCTTACCCTCTTGTCTTCAATTGTCTTGAGGCTGTACTGTCTCCCTTTATTATGAAGTGCTGCACAAATTGTATAAATCCTGTGTAATAATAATAATAATAATACAATAAATAAATAGTCACCCAATAGTAAATTCTTCCTAATCCTAAGGCTACATCTGCTCAGTCTTCCAAATTTCTTTCTGACATGGAACCCAGAAGACTGGGGACATCCTGTGGGTAGAACCTCTGCTGAGGGATGTCACCATAATACATTGCATTGAGGACCACCCACCCCCAGGAGAAGGTGTGAAGAGATCTGAGTATACAAAAAAGCAAAAATCACACAGCTAATTGGCAAACACAAAGATTTGTAATATAGTAACAGAAATTGCTCTCCAGCTGGCACTTATTAAGGTATGAACTATAACAGAAATATAGTAATACCGCCACTGAACTAGACATACCATGGTTTGTTCTTGATGGGTGGAAACTGAAAACTTTTGACTCAAAGTGGTTGTAAAGGAAAAAAAAAAGTTTTTTTACCTTAATACATTATCTGCGTTAAAGTGGTTCTAAAGGTTGAAGGTTGCTTACCTTCATGGATTCAATGCATGAAGGTAATAAACCGTCAGTATACTTACCCATGCCTGATCGTGATCTAGTGATGTGCAAGAGAGCAGCTGCTCTACCAGGTCCCTGTCTCCTCATTGACTAAGAGACAGCAATGTGCCAATCACAGCCCAGGAGGAGGGAGTGGGGTTGGAGCTGATTCCTGTTCTGCATGTCGGCGCTCGAGAGCGAGGACACACAGATTGGGGCTCAAGAGGGAGGACACACAGAACAGGGCTTGCATAGCACGCACGACTGCCCCCATAGCAAGCAGCGTGCTATGGGACACTCAGAGAAGAAGAGGAGCCAGCAACAACAGTGGAGGACACGAGAAGAGGAGGTATGTATAAGGTGTTTGTTATTTTTTGTTTTTTTGTTTTTAAATGTAACCTTTAATTTCACTTTAAGATAAAAAAAACTTTCAATAGTACCTCCCCTTAGCTCCTCCTAAATACTTACCTGAGCCTGATTTTGGTCCAACACTGCATGTCTGCAGTAGCTCTTTTTATTGGTTTAACTAACTAGATTGACTTGTGTCTTTTATCAACCAGAATATCAATGTAACTATGTAGCTCTTCTCCCCTCTCTCATAGGCTTGGTTTAGAGCAGCGGGAGCCATTGGCTCTCGCTGCTCTCAGTCAAATCCTGTGAGCCGAGAGCAGGGGGCAGGGCGGAGCCGCACTGTTTGTCAAAATAGATACAAACAGACCGGCATGGGATGAAGCTTGCACAAGTGCTCCCATAGCAAGGAGATTTGAGGGTGCTCTGTGCAAAACCATTGCACAGAGCAGGTAAGCATAACATGTTTGTTATTTAAAAAAAAAACAAAAAAAAAAAAACAAAAGCCTTACAATCCCTTTAGGGCAACTGCAAAGTTGAATTGTTAGCATCTATTATGGAGTCTTGCTGTATACCTGAAATACTTGTAGATTAAAATAGAGTACGCCTTATAAAGGTAATGTAGCTATTAATGTTAACTATAATGTAGCTATTCTGCTTACCTCAGCAAAGAGTAATGGGACATACAGTCAATCTTCAATCGCAACTGTTTTTACAATTCGGTTATGTTACAATTCGGTTCATAGCATACACTTGGCAAGCTAAACATCAAGGAAAGAATACATTTTCGATCAATACATTTACCAATACCATTAAATAAATCATATTTAGCTGAATTTGTGGATATAGTTCTAATTAAATGTTTAATTTGAGCTTTTTGTTTTATTTATCTGAGCACCCACTTTAGTAATGTTGCTTCCTTTCTACTGTTTATATTCTGTTATTGTTGCATTTAGTTTGAACCAAAGTATTAAAAATGCATGTGCTGCCATTTGAACCGACCTATGAAACACAGAAAATCTAAGAATAATCTCATTTTTTGTTAGGAGATTTATCTGAGTTTACATTTCCTTTTTTTTTTTATCTGGTAAGCCTACAATCGTACCTTACATACGTCAACCGAGAGAGTGTTTTTACATTTTATCTAGTGACCCCAACCATGTTTGTCCTTTTGCTTTTCATGTTCGTTTGCTATTAATCTAAGGATATGTCATACACAGATGATGTACATATGTATAGATTTTGTATACCTATATCCATTTTTAAAAAAAACTAAAATTTTTTATAAACATACTGACAACAGACAGTATACATAATGTAATCAAATCAGTTTTAGATATATTGCAAAGATATTGATCTTATCTGCAAAGATTTACATTTAGGTAATGAGATGTAGGTTATATTGAATTCCCTTTCCTAATGTAAGTAATTGATGTTAGTATAAAAATAGAATATGTTGCAAATGTGTTCTGCATTTCCAGTAATTGTCTAATTTTTTAGAGGTGCTTATATTCCAGTTTGCTCTTTGGTGACAGTATTGCATACTGCAGTTGATGTGTGCTGTTTACATCATACATTGATGACTTTCACCATACTGGAAGGACTTTAAAATCGCTGGTTATCTTCAAGATGCAGTTTTCTAGCACAAAAGTCTGAATCAAGCATGATTCCTGCCCAAACAATGTATGTAGCTAATAGTGTCCTAGGAATTACTGGGGGAGATTTACTAAAACTGGAGCACTCAGAATCTGGTGCAGCTGTGCATGGTAGCAAATCAGATTCTTACTTCTTTAGCTTGTTAAATTAAGCTTTGAGCTGCACCAGATTTTGCACGCTTCAGTTTTAGAAAATCCCATACCCCCCTTACTCCACCTATATGGGGATAAACTACATTACTAGAAGTATTGGGACATTATTAGCATCCCAGTCTTAGTCTGTAGGGTTCAATATTTAGTTGGCCCACCCTTGGCAGCTATAACAGTTTCAACTCTTTTGGGAAGTCTGTCCACAAGGTTTAGGAGTGTGTCCATGGGAACAAGGCCAAGCACTGATGTGGACGAGAAGGCCTGGCTCGCAGTCTCCTCTCTAATTCATCTCAAAGGTGTTATATCGGGTTGAGGTCAGGACTCTTTGCAGGCCAGTCAAGTTCCTCCACCCCAAACGCACTCATCCATATCTTTATGGACCTTGCTTTGTGCACTGGTCCAAATCATTTGGTGGAGATGGGATTATGGTGTAAGTTGTTTTTCAGGGGTTGGGCTTGGCCCATTAGTTCCAGTAAAGGTAACTCTTCAGGCCTCAACATACCAAGACATATTGATAAATTTCATTTTCTCAACTTTATGGGAACAGTTGGGGATTGCCCCTTCCTGTTCCAACATGTCTGCACACTAGTACACAAAAAAGGTCCATAAAGACATGGATGAATGAGTTTGGGGTGGAGGAACTTGATTCACCTGCACAGAGTCCCGACCTCAACCAGATAGAACAATTTGAAATAAATTAGAGCGGAGACTGTGAGCCAGTGCCTAACCTCACAAATATGCTTCTGGAATTCCTATAGACACACTCCTAACCCTTGTGGACAGCCTTCCAAGAAGAGTTGAAGCTGTTATACCTGCAAAGGGTTGGCCAACTCAATATTGAACCCTACAGACTAAGACCGGGATGCCATTAAAATTCATGTGCGTGTAAAGGCAGACGTCCCAATACTTTTAATATTATAGTGTAGATCTCAGTGAGAATGTTTGATCACCTGTGACAAGACCTGTCCTTTTCAGCCATGTTGGCTCTCATGCAATGTTATTGACCCACCTGGTATTTAGGTATTGACAAGGAAACATCATAGGAGTAACTATGTTCTGCGTCACTTGTGAGCATTCAAATGCAGAGAAGTTGGAGTCCCGCTGTTCATAAAGCATCTGTTACATGTATGAGCCCCTTGATGGTTTCCCACTGGTTGCCCAGACCCAAAGCTAGATTTCCTTGTTTCATTTGGTTTGTGGCAAAAAAACGATGGAAAGGGGTTACTGTGACGAGGTGACTCTAAAATGCTGTTGCTGAAGTGATCTAGTAAATTGATCACAAGTGTGTGCTAACAGGACCAAGATTTGATTTACAATATAGTAGCCAAAATAACCAGCCACTCATAGTTGATTTTAATAAAAGCAAATAGATGGTTAACTTTGCAAGGGAAGTTGCACTTTGAATGGGAATTTTTCCTCAGAGCTTAGTGAATGTGGTGAAGTCTCACTTTGCAAAGAATACCAAACCATATGCAAGGAAAATAAAAAACAGCATTTTGCTTGCATATGATTGGACGATAGAGATCGGCATAGCCTCTCCTCATTCACTAAGCTTGGGGCACATTTCCTTGCAAAGTGCAACTCCCCTTGCAAAGTAAATTGTCTTTTTGCCTTCAGTAAATCAACCCTATAGTCGTTGTGTATCATTCTACTTTCTGTCTAGTTGTAATTTGGGCCCTAGGGGTTTTTCACTGTGACTGGATGGATGGTCCATTGTTGCAAGACACCAGAAAACACAGGAAAATTTAGAGCAGACTAATGATTTCAATTATCGCCCGCTTGATACAAAACCCATCTGGTCTCTATTTATTACAGAAGGGAGAACCACATTTAGTCTAATTGAAAGTAGTTTAGTAAATATTTTCAAAACTGAACTTAATAACACAATGGGCCTGTAGTTAGTGCAGAGGGAGTGGTCCTTACCAGGTTTGTAATGTATGAACGTTGCATATCGTGAGGTATAGGATATTTATTAAGTAAGTCGTTAAAGAGTTGTACCATTTGTGGGAGAAGAATCGGGGAGAAAAGTCATGTAATATTCAAAAACAAGATCATTTGACCTGAGGGCCTTATGCTTGGGTAGTGATTTAATCAATTTCCTCCCCCGTAATAGGTACATTAAGTGAGTGGAGGGCCGAAACTGAGAGTTTAAGAATGCCACTCAGTAAGAGGTATTGTTGTATGTGATTTTGAAGGCCCCGAGTGGATAGGTTGTGAGGGATAGTGGTATCATTATATAAAGAACTTTTTCTACTCTGCCTAGGGACAATTCTTTAAGAGTAGTTTTCAAACTAACTATCTCCTTAACTATCTTTTGGAATTTAGAAATTTGTAGTTAAGGGCTTGTAGTTTTTGTTCAGCCTGTTGTCTAGAAACCTTAGCATTTCTCTTTAAAGTGGTTGTAAAATCAGAAGGTTTTTCTTAATGCGTTCTGTGCATTAGGATAAAAAAAAAACAGCCCCCCTAATACTTACCTGAGCCCATCTTGATCCAGCGATGTTGCAGAAGTGTCTCTGCTGTTCGGGACTCTCCCTCCTCATTGGCTCAGATGGCAGCGTGGTGCCATTGGCTCATGCTGCTTTCAATCAAAGTCAGTGAGCAAATGAGGATTTAGAGTGGGTGGGGCTGAACCACGACTCTGTGTCTGAATAGACACACAGAGCAGTGGCTCAGCACGGGTGCCTCCATAGCAAGCTGCTTGCTGTGGGGGCACTCAGCAGGAGGGAGGAGCAATGAGTGTCGGCAAGGGGCCTGAGAAGAAGAGGATCAGTGCTGCTCTGTGCAAAACCACTGCACAGAGAAGGTAAGTATAACATGTTTGTTATTTTTAAAGAAAAAAAACGGAGACTTTAGTGTCACTTTAAGGCTGAGGAGAGGGATATAAATTTTACTCTAAAAACTATTTTGTGTGCATCCCACAAGGCGTTGTTAGATATATCTGGAGTGTTTTTCAGCAAAATAGTGATGGAGGGAGGATTCCAACTCCATTTTTGATAGGAGATGCTTAAGTAAAAAGTCATTAAGTTGCCAGTGGCATAAATCATGTTTAATAACATCCAAGGAAAGTGTGAGGAGAATAAGTGCATGGTCCGACCAGTAAATAGGTAAGATTTCGGACCAAGCATCAAAAAGTGCTTATCTTCTAGACACTTGCAAAACAGTTGAGACTTTTTCTATATATGGGACTGAAAGTTGCAATTGCTGACTACATGTTAATCAAATGTAGTAGAATATGGTAGATTATAGACCCCCCCCCCCTCCCCTTTGATTAGGTACTTATGTTCTAAACGGAAGAGGCAGCTATAGACCCCAAAGAGAAAGGCATTTTGATTAACATAGCATAACTTAATATCAATGGATTTCCATTAGCCTTTAAGAATGATGTAGTGGCCCTGTGAGCCCAAATAATTGTTTAGGCAAGTAAACAGAGAGTGTTTTTTTAATAGGAATGGCCACTCCTGCCTTTTTACTCTTGTTGGAAGCTTGAAAAATGTGAGTGTAGTATTTAGTTGTGAATGCTTGCAAGCCTCTCTTCTCTAAATGTGTTTCTTGTGCAAAAATGATGTCTGCACCAGACTGCTGGAACTTCCAGTGTGCCAGATATCTTTTGTAGTTGGAGTTCAGGCCATTAATGTTTAAAGACTGGATCCTAACTATATTTATATTGAGATATTTGAGGTACGATACTAATATAAAATGTCAAGTGGAAATCATTGCCTTTGTAGAGTATTAGGAGTCCTCCAAGGCCTTGCTACTGAGGTGGATTGATGGGTGGAGAGACGGCAACCCAAAGAGAAATGTAAAGACAGAAGATGTTAAAAACAAACAAAAAGGAGATCATTAACCAATGAGCCACCAGGAAGGTAACTGAATATGCATATAACAGTGTATAATAAAAAGTCCCTTTAGGTCCCTAAATACCTTTAATATCAAATTACTGAATGTGGAAGTATGAGTCGGTTCCACAGAAAAGGAACTTGGAGTTACTAAATTTGAGGGGGGAGATCAGACCAGTAGACAAGCTAGTTTAAAAGCTCATAGCAAGTGAACCCCTCCTATATGTAGTGTAGAAGGGGGGATAGCTCATAAAAGTGCGTATAGCTAATATGGAGAAGAAAAGATGTAAAAAGATGATAACCTGAGTAAGGCGAAAGAGGCACCCAAGTGGAGTCTACAAACGGGTAAGATGCTGGAGGCTCATAAGAACTTTTCAACGTTCAATGAGAAGTGCATTTAAGAGCCAGTTCCTGCCACATGCAAAAAGAGAAATGTAAGCACTTTTGCCAATTGTTGAAGATTGGATAATAAGGGAACTAAGACGAAAAAAAAAATGGAAGCTCAGCTTTCCTATTTAAGGAGGTCACCCAGCTGAAGGGACAAATCAAGGTACACCTTTGCCACAGGTAGGGAAAACATAAAAAATTAAATCCATCCTCCATTGTTTCAACTCTATTAGCCAAAGGTGGAAGGCATTTTGTAGAGCTTTGATTTCAGTATGACATGTTTCTTTGACAGCTTATATTAGCTGTAAAGTCCTTTTTAGCTGGGACAGATTGAAGATATTGTTTCCAAGTGGTAAAGTCATCCGATGTAAGGGTGGACGAGGGACATGTTTGAGTTCCCATGGTTATTCCTGCCTGAGCTGAAGAGTGAGCTAAGTTTAGGCCATTAAATGATGGTGGGTCTCAGGGCTCATACCAGGCATTAGGATGCGAGGGAGAATGAGGATCTGCCAATTGCTCCAAGATGTTAGTAGGATTAAAGTTAGCATCAGATAGGCTAGCAGAGCTTTGAGGTGTATGCCGTGTTAAACTAAAGTCCTGTGACCTCTGCAACCTCTGTGGTTTAGAGGAGCTGTGTGCAGAATGATAGTTAGCTCTAGAAACATGAGTGACTGGCTCCCGGTTCTTAGACGTAGACCGTATGCAGGATGGCAAAAAGGGAGGTATAAAAGTGGGACTGCCTATATCCACACTGACATTTTTAAAGTTTACTGGCTGCTCCTGTCTTATGTCCTTCATGCTTGTAATGGAGAATGCAAATGCAGTGTGCCCTCGGATGGAGGCTAGGGTGTAACACTGTGACTCCAAGAGTAGGGGCAGTGAAGCACTGCTAGCCCAAGCCAGGCCTGGCTCCTGTGTGATGAGCTGTCCCCCGCTGTCTTGCCACTCACCTCCTGCCTTTCTGACAGGGGAGGCGGTACTGCCGTTGAGAGAAGCTGGTCCCTGGAAAGTTTTCCATCCTCCGCCTCTGGGAATGGCTGGGACTAGGGAGGAGAGAGCTAAAGAGGACAGTTCAATGGCATTTTGTCTTTGTCATGCTGTGCCCGGTCCGTAGGGGTTTCAAAGTATGTTCAGACCATTTGTGAAGATGCCAGGGGAAGTTGAGAGGTTCCCCTTGGTTTTGGGTGGTGAGTGCACCTAGGCTTGCCCATCAGAAGGTAGTAGGTTCCCCTAATTTAGCCAAAATTCTGCAGATTTAAAGGAAGTTGTGTTCTCAAGCATCCATGTGGCTCAGCTTCTGGACACACCCAACTGATGACTTGTAACTTGCAAACATTTCCATTTGTACCTACAATTGTAAAAGAAAATGCATGGTTAGTTTTGAAAATGTAAATTCTGGACAGTGGTATGCAGCCCTTGCAGAGGTAAAAGGAATGCGCTGGTAATCAGCACAAATACTGCTGGCTTCTAATATACAATTGTCCTGCCTTGAATGCTCCACTGTGCTATGGGCTAAATAAATAATCAAAGTCAATGTATGGTAATTCCATGACAGTTTACAAGGAGCAAGGAGCAAGCCAGTACCTTGACAGCTTCTTAAGTAATTCCTTTGCTCTTTAAAACTTATTTGGATTACAAGGATTGTGGATAATAATGGAGTCTGTGTTCCTTTGAAAGGGTTCCAAACATTCAGGGAATCTTTAAGATGAGAGGTGTAAACCTATCACAGATTATTTGCTCTGGAATACAAAGTGACTCAGAACAAAGTTGTACTTCCTTGCTGATTGCTAGACCTCTTTAAAAAGGCTTCAGCTTCTGATTATGGTACTTTAGGTCTGTTGGTCCATGTAACATTGCAGAAAAGTGCTCACATTTCTGCTGGTAATAAACAATATTTGGGTTCAAATGGGAACATGAGTGGCTGGGATGAAAGTCCAGGAGAGTTCCTGTACTTAGCAAGAACATGCAGATGTAAATATGTATCCATAGTGATTCTGTAGTGCACAGAATCACTGGCCACGTGGTACCCTGGTAAATAGGCAACAGTGATGGGCACTTAATGAATGTTTAAACTACATTTCTGCACAAGTTTGCTTTAAAGTCCTTGTTCACGGCAGCAAAGGATTTTATAAGAATGTGCAGCATATCTCATTTCATGTATTTTTAATAGGTTAACAACACAGGTGATTAGAATGAACCTGTCATGAAATGTTTCCTTTGTCAGGCATTAAAAGCACATTCCCATTAAAATAGTTAAATGAAGAACACTTAAATCACAGAACAGAAAACCTGATTTAGATTATCACGATGAAAGAGGCAACAGTGCTAGTAGCCTATAAGATAAGACAGATGAATGTTTGAATTACATGATATGATGGTGGAGCAGGAAGTCTGGAAATCTGATAGTGAGAAATTAATTGAAATGTCAGAACCATGCTGCTTGGGACTGAAGAAAAATGTGCCATAGATGAAAGAGTATTAACAGTGCAAGCAAACAGAGGCGTAATTTATGTGGGAAAGTATAAATTGGAAACGTGGCAGTTTCGGAGCCCTTTTGAAATATATATAAGTAAAGCAGAATGAAAGCTTTTAGTCCTGGCAAGTAAGGTCAGTAATGCAAGAATGTGAACATCCAAGTACATCTCATCTTGCACATGAATATATTACTTTCTTCATTATGAAGTTAAACTCTAAGAATGTGTGCACCTTTGCTCAGCTAGGGTCAGATGTCTGATGACATTATTACTTTGGATCTGCAAAGTCAATGTTGCCACCTAAATTAAAAAAAAAGAAAATGCTGAATCTGAATCTGACAAATTTCCAGTTATTTAGGGTTTATGGTCCCCTGTTGTCCCTCTGGTTTCACCTGATGGCCTCTATGATCACTCACTACTGTGTCCTGTTGTGGCGTACCCCATTCATACTTATTGGGGGTTGGGGGAGGAGGTGAATCGTGTTAGTCTACTCTGGCTTTTTGTTGAGCTTACAAACTCTTATTCAACAAAAGGCATAAGAAGGTAAGTGTTGCCATGGAGGACATGTACAAGTGGCGACATTTAAAATAAAAATAAATGTATCGCTATCTGCACAGAACTGTCAGCTCTCCCTAACATCTCCAACACATATTGAAAATATTGTTGTTGCAAGCCCACCTATTTTGTAGAAAGGGGGTATGTGACTCAACTGAACAAGCACAAAAGTTATGCACTGCACTATAGGTTGTTCCTTATTTCTGGAGGCAACCCTGCAAAATGTTTGGCCATGGTTTTGCAATTCACAATTCCCAGGGGTTTACTGCACAACCATGATAGCAGAATCCCCAAATCTCATCCATATTCAACAGCCTTCAGTCTTATCTTATTAGTAGGCTTTTTATTTATATACATAATGTGTTATGTTTATAGTAATGATAAGGTTTATGTCATTCATACATGAAAAAATATTGCACTCCAAATATTTTTTCTGTGTGATCCTGAAGCAATCACACTCAAACCAAATATAGACCTTAAACATAGTTGCCAACATGTGAAAAAAATTTCCAGGGACACTTTGCAGCACAGCTATCAATTACTTACCACACCCACTTCCCTGAAGCTCCGCCCACTCCACATAATTAATCTCCATCTACTTATCATCAGATTATAGGGTCTACTCAATAAAAAGAGAATTACAGGAAATTGAAAAGGGAATTTTAAACTTGAGGCCAAAGTAGCAGAGTTGGAATAATTCTCCCATATCAGCTGCACTACTTCTGCCTAAAGCTTAAAATTCTCATCACAATTCCCTGCAATTCTAAAGTGTCAAATCTGCTCAGGTGTGACCATACAAAAAATGTAATATGTAAATATAAATAAAGTGCAAAAATGTAACTAAGTACATTAAGTAAGTAAGTGCAAAGTGTAAATAAGTACATTGCCGGGACAATGTAAATTACCCAGGAAAGGCTCCGATTTGCCGGGAGTGTCCCGGCAAAAACAGGACAGTTGGCAAGTATGCCTTAAAGTATAACTAAAGGCAACATTTTTTTTTTTTTTTAGTTTTGGACAAAGGGGATTAGAACTCTTGTCAGTGTTGTTTGCTGTCTGTGCCCCCGTTAGAGAGATCCCCCCTCTCCATTTGTCCTGTTTACTGTTATCCTTGAAAGTGAAAGTAAAAGAAAATCCCAAATGTTGGGTTGTCCCCGGAAAAGTAACAGTGAGGAATTCTTCCAAAGGAGACACTAGTTCGAGTGACCTAGGGGTCTCCAAGAAATTCCGTTAATTTGCAGAGATTTCTTCTCACTTCCTGTTTGGCTATAGGACAGAAAGTGAAGGGAAATCTCCGGAATGGGACACAAACGACGAAAACAAAATCTGCCAAGAGTTCTCCCTTGCTCTATCCAAAATTATAAAAAAAAATAAAAATGTTTTGCCTATAGTTCTACTTTTCCTCCTGTTCATACTCTTTCATCTTTGGCACATTTCCATGAAGATTTCTAAAAACAGTTACTCTAGGAGTCATGCCATTTGTAAGCTCTGTGTACAGTGGTGTCATCTTCCTAATCAGGTGGAAAAACTGGGGGCATGTAGGAAAATAGTTATTTGGGGCGAAGTGACAGATTTTGTTTACTTTTTAGTTGAAAAAAATCTTCATGTATTATGCACTTATCATAACCAAAAATCTAATTAAGGGTTATCTAATATATGCCAATATATTATTATCAACATTGCAGTCTACAAAAATGTTGTGCTTAGTATAGCTTACCACCTTTTGTTATGTTTGGTTGAACTTCTTGAACTATTTAGATACCTTGATGCATACATTTTCAGGCTGGTTGAAAATATTTTTGATATACCTATACATTTATCACAATCTATACTACCAAAAGATTACAATAAAAACCTGTTCAATACGCAACTCTAAGATACCCCTGAGCACTGAGATTTCAGTTATTGGGATTGTGATAAACCACTCAAAAAGGAATGTAAGGAATGTAAAAGTTCGGAGGAATCACCAGTACCTCATATACTATACTATCAAAAAAATACCCAAAAACCTGGTTAAGACTCAACTCCAAGATACCCATATGTAAGAATATTTTGTATATCCAGATCATCCAGCAAAACCAATCATGTAATAAAAACATGAACATTTTATTGTAAATATAATAACTAAAATTATATGTTTTTTTTTACTACATGAATGGTTTTGCTGGATGATCTAGATATACAAGATATTGGAGTTGAGTCTTAACCAGGTTTTTTGGTATTTTTTTGGCAGTATAATATATGACAGTGGTCCTCAACCCTGGCCTACAGGGCCCACCAACAGGCCAGATTTTAGGTATTACCTTGGGGAGATGCAGACTAGAGTACTGCAATCACTGAGCAGCAGTACTCTATCACCTGGGATGTATTTCAGTTATCTTGAAAATCTGGCCTGTTAGTGGGCCCTGTAGGCCAGGGTTGAGGACCACTGATATATGAGGTACCAGTGACTCCTCCGAGCTTTTACACGTCCTTACAGTATGGGACTTTGAGGATTCCTTTTTGAGTGGTTTATCACAATCCCAATAACTGAGACCTCAGTGGTCAGGGCTGAGTGTTGTGAAGCTGTCACAAATGTAACAGCTTCCCACACAGGGCTCTATCCCGATCCAATTAAGTTGTCAGCTAGGAGATTTACCAGCCAAAAGCTGAATGTAAACAAAAGGGTTGTGGATGCTGGCAGTTGCAGCTATGAAATTCACCCACTGACATGCACTGCAATCAAAAGCAAGGCAGACTGCTTAAGCAGGGTGTACATGTGCATTTATTTTTGTTCAACCAGCGGGTTGAAAAAAGTGACAGATCCCCACATCAACGCAAGTGATGTTAATGCCGGTATCTCTCCAGCTTTTGTCTTGTATGGTGACAGCGGAGGAAACTCCCCATCCCCGTCTAAATACGCAGATCAGCGCTGTAGCTATTGGTTGCAAACGCTGATCAAATTCTGGTTTTCCAGCATGACAGACAGCAGTACACCTGAACCAAAAATCGTCTGGTTCCTGCTGAACCGGGTGATATTTGGTCCATGGATACCCTTTCTCTAAAAAAACTCCTCAACCATACGAGTAATGGTGCAGTGGACAGGAAGGGAGCGCACCAATATGGGCACTTCCAACCTCATTGTTGGCCTCCAAAGATTAATTAGCCTCTTTCTGACAGGTATATGAATCTGGGGAAAGCACAAACAATTTCAATGTGGAGAAATTCTAAAGGGTGTTTATGACACTCTTTATGAATTCCCCCATAGTGGTTTTGTAAACTAAATGCCATTTAGGTTGGAATTACATCAAGTTCATTCATGGCTTTTGGATGGATGGGTTTCAGTAGATTTAAGTTGTTTTATTGCTTATGGTTTCCACTGCTGTAGAATACATTTTTATTCAGAATTGTCAGTGGTGTTTTAAGAATGTCTTTTGTGAATATATTTATCAAAGTACCTAACGATACCTGGTAAACAATTCAGACCTTTTTTTTGTCCTGAGGCATGGGCTAATTTCAAATTGCTGCATTTTTTTTTGTCAGGACTTCTCATCTACTGAAGTTATTTGCCCTAAGCCTATGCATTTTTTTTTATCAAGTACTGGTTTATTCTTTTTTGAATTAAATTTGAACAACATTTTATCATTCTCCTGTTTGATTGAGGTAGTGATGATAATGTCATCCGATTCTATGTGTTCATGCTTTCAATGGCTTCAGAAACCTTCATCTGCTTTTACTTATCTCCATGAATTACTTCTCCACTTTTTTTTTGTAAACTTTGCTGGCAGATTTTTTTTTTTTTTAATTTACCCAGTAGCAATATCCATCTAAATAGACTGACAGATAAGTAGACATTTATATAATCGAAGATAATTAGGAATAGATTTTTACATATTATACAATTTAAGTTAAATTAGGGAAAAAATTCTATATTTTAATTTCTTTGTTTAATAAAGATTGTAGTTTATTTTCTGTGAGAGCTACCATAGTTTATTATTTTAATCTTTAGTGTTTATGCGACTTTTATTTTTACATACTGTCCTACTTTTTACACCTTTGTCTTTTTCCAGTACTGCATTTCACAGGTTTGTAGATTCCCCCTCTAATAACAGTTAGAATCAGCCAAACTCAGCCAAATAAAGAGCATAAAGTTGAATTAGAAAAGCAAAATTGAAAGTAGGGGAAGAAGAGATTGGACTTTATAGGCACCAATATAAAATAGTATATTCTTTATTAGAAAATTTACAAAAAACACATATATAATAAACCACAAAAAAAGGGGACATATAAAAAGAGCAACATGTCATATACGTCGATAATTGCAGTATGGCGGCAGAGCCTACAAAAAGTAGTGCAAATCACATAGCCTTATCAGATATTGGTTATTATACAGTGTTCACAAGCGATACAAGGATGACCTGTGTTCATGAGGCGGCCCTGGAGATGGGATAGCCGTCTCCAAAGGGTCGTCTGTATATAGTAGACGCAGATGTTAGGTTGAATCCCAGCTGCTCTACATGTTTCGCTTAACCTATTAAGCTTCTTCTGGAGCATATGGTAAAGACAAACATCTGAGAAAGATATTACAGGTGAGAGAACTTTATGATGAGTCAGGCCATAAAGGCTAGAAAGAGTAGTAACGAGGGGGATCGGTGCGCTGTAGTTGGAGCAAGGAGCCAAGTAGAAACGTCCAAACTATCATAGGATATAGAGCTTGGAATAGCATAAATATAAAGCAAGGTATTGGCTTATTATTATGGAGGGTATGGTCCCATAAGGAGATAATGTGTGGCGACCGAGTGGGGAGAAAAGCCCCGGCCCACAGACCCAAATCACGGACCAGTGAGGTAAAAAGCTCACATGCCTATAGACCAAAAGTATGTTAAGGCTGTGGATACTGACACTACAGCGACCGTGTATACACCCCCCCCGGATGGGGATACCGCCATTAGAAAAGCAATCAGAACCATTTTACAGCATTACTAAGCAGAAAGTTTTTAACCACTTCATCTCCTGTACCTGTATACTCCCATGGATGGGAGCAATTTTTACATCTCCACTTTGGGCCTGTGTAAGATAACAAAGTAATAAATACATTTTGTTTTTTGGGTACAAACTTGTTTTTTTTATGTCACTTTTCCAATTCATATAAAACAAATACATGGGATCCCCAAAATCAGTACCAGCCCCTCTTAATCTGTTATTGATTTTAAGGAAGAACCCCATGTACAAAAACAAAACAAAATTACATGGGGCCCCTCAAGAACCAAACCAGATTCTTCCAATTTGGTGTGGATTTTGAAAAGGTCCTTTAACCTCACTGGCGTTATGATTATGTCAGGAATTTTGTACCAAAAGTGGTACATTTTTGTTGCATGGAAATTTGGTGTTATGTAATGTAGGCCTACAATTCTTAGTAATTACGAATTAGCTGCCAGCACAAATATGCAGGAATAATAACATGCTTCCATATGGGAGAAGCTGACCATCAGATCCAGTGGCTTACTCCAAGACTATTATAACGGTGCCTGTTTGACCTTCTAGGATTGGAGGTCCACGGCAAGGGGTAAGAGGCAGTGTGAATGGGTTTTGTTATGGCTCCTTTAAGAATACACCCTCTTCCTTTCACAACGTCTACTAGCAACTAATTTTGAATGATATCTGCATAGTAATGAACGAATTTATTTACTAGTGCTGCACTTCTTTGTACTATAGATATCGGTATACTGACATGCAAAAAATAGTAGGCTAGCTTTCTGACATTTCAAGATTGTTTGTAGTCTTCTACATCCTTTGGTGGTGTGGTTAAAAAAAAAATTGCAGTTTCAATAGGATTGGGCATTAAATTAACTATCAGCATCTAGTTTAAACCTGTGTATTGTATTTCAAAAGTTGCTGGCTCCGAATGCACTCTTATATTGTAAAACGCCGAAAGAAAGTTGACTTATTTTGGCTTTTTCTGTGTTCTCCAGGTCTTTGAACTCTTTAGAAAAAGTATTTTCTATTCACTTTTGCAATGTTTTTTTAAATGCTTGGCATTGTTTTGGTGTGCTCATTTACTCTATGTTTGCAGTTACTGGCTTGTGCATTGGTTGTTTTTAAGCCATGCTTTTTACTGCTTTGTCTCCAGTTTTGATTATCATAAGCTTACAATGTTTCTTTCAAGGTAGGACTGATAATGCAGTACACAATTTTATGTCTAACTTAAAATGACAATAGCAAAATAGCAGAGTGTCATCTTTGACCTTTATTAAAGTATCCATTTGTTCCTTGTTATAGAGGTAATGTAAGTATCACCATGTTTATTAACAGAAGAAGGCTTTCATACTCAAATTATGTTTATATCATATGAGATGTTTGTTGTTGCTGTATACATTAATAATAATGTGAGAATATCACGATGAACCTTTGGATTACATTCTATATAAGGGCCCAAAGGGATTTAGGTATGTCTTTTGGAATAATGTTACACATCAGTGTTTTAATGTTAGTATAAATAAAATGGAGAAAAAATAAGTGGGCTATAATTCTTGATGACAGATTAAAATTATTTCTCTACTGTGAATATTAACGAGTATTGGTAGAAATCACAGCAGAGAAGCAGTGTTTGCATATATCTTGTGAAAAACTGAAAGCTCACCTGGGAATATCATCAAAATGAACTATTAAATGTAGGAAATAATGCAAAAAATTTAAAAGAAACCAAGAAACATATTGATGAATGGAAAGGCAACCAAATCAGCAGTTTTGGTGTTGAATGAATAGGTAGGCAATTGACTGACTGGTAGTAGAGGAGGACAGGAAAAAATGAATTGTAATCTCAGATGTATTGAAGCTAAGCACATGTATAGTAGAAGGGACACTATCAACTAAGCTAATGAACAATAGAACAAGCTGCACTTATTCTTTAACCACTTAAGCCCCGGAGGATTTGGCTGCTAAACGACCAGGGGGTATTTTGCGATTCGACACTGCGTGACTTTAACGGACAATTGCGCGGTCGTGCGACGCTGTACCTAAACAAATTTGACGTCCTTTTTTTCCCACAAACAGAGCTTTCTTTTGGTGGTATTTGATCACCTGTGCGCTTTTTACTTTTTGCGCTATAAACAAAAAAAGAGCGTAAATTTTGCAAAAATAACAATATTTTTCACATTTTTTTATATGAAATTCCCCCAAAAAAATGTAAAAATCAAAATTTTTTAACATTTTCGGCCAATTTGTTTTATGCTACATATGTTTGGTAAAAAAAATCGCAAAAAGCGTATTTTTATTGGTTTGCGAAAAAATTATCGCGTTTACTAAATAAGGGAAAGATTTTTGTCATTTTTGTTGTTTTTTTTTTTAACGCGTAATGGCGGCGATCTGCGATTTTTTTGTTGCGGTACTGCGACATTGCGGCGGACAGATCGGACCCTTGACTGACATTTTTGACACTTTTGGGGTTACCATTGACATTTCTACAGTAATCAGTGCTATACATATGCACTGTTACTGTAAAAATACACTGGTAGCAAAGGGGTTAACTTTATTTGAGAGGGAGGGGCTGTGTGTGTCCCTAGGGGCGTGATTCTTACTGTGATTGGCTGTGACTTGAGGTGTAAGGACACTGATCAACGGTTCTACATAGTAGAACCGTGTGATCAGTGTTTTTACACCGAGGAGAATGACAGGCAGCTTGTTTACACAAGCTGCCTGACTTTCTCCCTCTCCCCCGACGATCGCCGAGTGACCGGCGGACATCGGGTTCGCCGGTCACACGCGCGGGAGGGTACATGACCGCGCGGGAGCGCGCCTCCGGCGGCGCGCGCTCGCTCCCCAGACCCTTCCAGGCTAGTGACGTTAATTAACGTCACTTTGCCTGTGAGGGGCTGACCGCCGCAGTAAATTTACTTGTGGCGGTCGGCAAGCGGTTAAATACTTCATTTTTACCAGATTTGTCATCTGAAAAGAAGTATTTAAAAAAAAATTATAATGTTTTAATATCTTTATGGGGCATGTACTTAAAAAAACATATATATATATATATATATATATATATATATGTGTGTGTGTGTGTGTGTGTATATATATATATATATATATATATATATATATATATATATATGTAATATTTGAGGACAATGTGTATGTGACATCTAGGTTTCTCAAAAATAGATTTATTAAATATACATAATAAAGGGCGCCATAATTTGTGTCTGTTATGGGGAAAAAACAAATAGTTTTCTTGGATCTTAGGGCTGGGTCTTGGAACCCAGAGGCTTTGTAGAGTTTTGAGTAGGCTAAAGCCTCCAATCTTAGTTCCACATCGTACCTGTTAGCTAGACCCTATTAATTAGTCCAAGCTGTGAGAGCCTGCTGCTAGGTGAAAATGCTGACTGTTGACAGAATACTAAAGAGTACATGTGCTGTCTGTTTGTTTTAGGAAGACCGATAGGAAACACTCTGTTTAGTTTAGTTAGTGGATCAGACATTTCTTTTGTTTTATGCCATGTTTTTGCTGTACAAAGCTCTCTTTTAATTGTACTCCATCCATTTACTGACAAATCTGCTTTGACTGTTTCTGGGTATCCCTGTCTTGGCTTGGCCTAATGCTGCCAATACCACTTGAGCCTTTCCTTTTGCAATATACAGTATATATCAATGAGGTATAACATGCATTACACACTGGGGAACAATTTGTTCTTGCTGTTTCCAGCTCTGGAATCTGTAATGGTAGGCTCTGGTAATATGAAATCTTTCTAATGCTGTAAAAGTCACTTGTAGCCAAGATACTGATTTATTTACATCATAGATAACATAGATATACTAAGAAATGTTTTGCAGCCTAGTAGTAGCCTGTTCATTTATATGAAACTTAGTCAAGTCAGGTCTCTGAACAATAGGAATCTGTTATATGCTGTGCTAAAGTTATTTTCCTAACAAGGGAACGCTGAGCACTAGCCAACCCTAATACTTAGGAAACTGGAAGCTTTTCTTGTAAATACCATCAATTTTTAAGGGGGGTTGAAAAAAAAACTATATTTAAAGTAGAAAAGAGCTTTTATGTGAAAATCAAATAAATGGGTAAATGATATAGGAATGTAGTATGGTAGTATCACAGTTTGTATTTTCCCTGAAATGTTTAGATCAGAACTATAATGGATTTGTACACATCTTAATAGTTTTGCTTGTTGTTGGAATAACTGGAAATGCTACATGTTACTGTAACTGCTTTAAGATAAGAGATGATAAATGAAAGGCCTATCAAGAGAGAGACCTATCAAGCATATATCAAGCAGTGTAAAAAAAAAAAAATGAGTAGAGATAACGAAATTGGTCTGTGTGAAGATTTAGGTTTGACATGCCTTATTCAGAGCTAGAATATCTAAAATGTAAAAGAAAGTGTGGTCTTCCCAAACCTTAGCAGACTGCACTATAGGATTATGGGCTCAGAGCTGAATAGTTAAAAGGATAAAGAGAATGGGGACCTCCTGTTATAACAATACAGCCTGTATTCCATTCTGTACCATGCAGGTGTTGTAATGGGGAAATGATCAAGAACTGGATCTGGTTAATCTCACATTATCTCATTATCATTATCATTATTATTATTATTATTATTATTATTATTATTATTATTATTATCACATCTCATTATCCTGTGTGCAATTATGGAAATGTATTTATATAAAAAAAAATGAGTGAGAAGATGTATAACAAAAACCAGTGGAAAGAAACCCCCATAAAAACAGGCAGATAAAAATTGTACGATGACTGTTTATCATTTCATGGTACAGTTGCTTGACCTTCCAAAGCAGACATGATCTCTAGCTTCTGTCTGGAAAAGAGTTGTAAAAGATAGTTCAAGTTAGCCTTGAAATGTATTGCTATATGCCATACCTCCATTTCAACCTTCCCCCCATTACAAATGGCAAGCTTGTAAAGATTGGTATAACCTTGCCAGTAGTAGTGACAATAGAACTTCATTTTTATTGCTGCACCATCTAATTACTTTGTCACAGTTATAGATCACATAATTCATTTGGGTTTCATAGTCATTTGGGTACTTAGTGGTGGTTTTGAGTAAAATTAAAGTCTCACATTCATTTTTATTAGCCAATATCGATTACCTGCTAGGTACTGTACATTTGCCAATATGCTCATCATTCAAAAAAAAATTTTTTCACTTAGCCTACCATGTCTAATCTACTGTAACTATGGCTTAATCAGGCAGTGCTTATAATTTTGCCATTCTACCATCTAATTTCCCATGTTTGTAACTTAAACCCTATTATACTTGGATATAAAAACAACATAACTTTAAGTCATGGTAAAATAACACAATGTCTCAAAAATATGTCTTGTTTTAGGTGGTCCCAGAAGTATGTCAGTTATACCTTGCTCTATTAACTTAAACTTGCCAAAATTGTTAGATCCAGATTTTTGCTCCGACCATCCTACCTTTCCTAAAGACACCCTCCCTACACCTGGTAAAGACAAAACAACTATATTTGAGGGATAGGGAACATACAGTGATAACATATAAAATTCCTGTGTAATACAGACAGTATTTACTGGAAATCTTCTTAAAATAAATTAAAGGAAATATAAGAAAAATATAGAGAAAAGGATAAGACAATCTAGAAGGCTCTTATATTGTGGGAGAATATGTTATTACAGCAAAATCAGTATGTTTAGGGGAAAAGAGTTAAACAAAATTAAATTTTATTTCCCACTGAGTTATAATTTCAAAAATTTTAGAGATCTAACACATTTATGTGTTTCTTTTGTAAAGCTAGAACATTAACAATAAGGTGCCTGATGTGTATAAAATATTTAGCTTTTTTTAGGAATACAGCAAATTGACCAGTTTTGCTTACTTGGATATCTAACTTTTTAACTGCATTTCTTACAGGGCTGGAATCCTAAAGGGCTTAAAAAATATTGCACTAAACTTTGGCCAAAATGGCTTTTATGATTATTATTGTTCGGGATAAACTGTATGTAGCATCAACAGTTTGTACAGCGCTTTACAACATAAGGCAGACAGTACAGCTAGAATACAATTTAATACAAGAGGAATCAGAGGACCCTGCTCATTAGAGCTTACAATCTAAAAGGGAGGTTAAGTGATATAAAAGGTAATAACTGTGGGGGATTAGCTGACTGAGAAAAAAAGTACAATTGTTAGGAGGAGTTAGCATAAGCTTCTCTAAAGAGAAGGATTTTCAGGGATCGCTTAAATGTGAACCGAGTAGGAGATAGTCAGAAAGATTGGGGTGGAGAGTACCAGAGGATGGGAGAGGCTCTGGAGAAGGCCTGGAGGCAAGCATAGGAGGAGGTGATTAGAGAGCTAGAAAGCAGGTGGCCGAAGAATGAAAATAACGATTTGGTTGGTATTTTGATACAATGTTAGTTAGGTAGCCAGGGGCAGAGTTGTGGATGACTTTGTAAGTAGTTGTTAGTATTTTGAATTTTATTTGTTGGGTGAGAAGAAGCCAATAGAGGGATTGGCAGAGAGAGGTAGCAGACACTGAATAGTTTGTAAGGTGGATAAGTTTAGCAGCAGCATTCGACGAGAGATAACCAGGGAGTGAATTGGAAGCATTGTGGTGTCCTTGATTAGGAAGGGACATATTTTGGAGATGTTGTGATGGTTGAAGCAGCAAGATTTGGACAGTAATCGGATTGTGGACTGAAAGGGGAGTTCAGGGTCCAAGGTTACACCTAGCACCTTGGCATGCATTGATGGAATGATAGTTGTGTCATTGATCTTGACAGAGAAATTAGGGGAAGCGGAACATGGGGTAGGAAATATCTTTTGGATAGACTGAATTTGAGGAAGTGGTGTGACATTCAGACTGATATGTCGGTCAGTAAATTAGTGATGCATGAAGAGACTGATGTAGTGATCTGAGGGGTAGAAATCTAGATTTGGGTGTCATCATCATCATAGAAATAGTATTGAAAGCCATGAGAGGCTATCATCTGACCCAAGGAGGAGAGGTAGATTGACAATAAGAGAGGTCCAAGAACAGAACCTTGGGGGACCCTGACGGAAAAAGGAAGAGAAGAGGAGGAAGCAGAATTGTAAATTATGCTAAAGGTGCATTGGGATAGGTAAGATAAGATAACCAATGAAGAGTACAGTCACAGAATCCAAAGGAGTGGCGATTTTAAGGACCAGGGGGTGGTCAACTGTATCAAAGGCAGCAGAGAGGTCCAAGAATAAGAGCACAGAATAGCCACCATTGGTTTTAGCCATTAGTAAATAATTTGTGAGTTTTAGGAGAGCAATTTCCATAGAATGTCTTAGGCAAAATCCAGACTGAAGGGGAATAGGAAGGTTGTAAATGAGAGTGATAAAACTGGTCTGTTTGGCAATGTGGAGGCAGGAATTGTATTTTTGTAGGGTAAATTTATGTTGGATGAGACTTTCTGAGACTTAAGCTGGCCATACATGTATAGAATTTCAGCCATTTGCAGACTGAACGATTATTCGTCAGTCAAAAGCAAATTGTCCACTAACTGATAGAATAACTTGTTTACATGATCGTTTCGATGATCGTAGTGATCGTTTGATAACTATAAAAACATATATAAATAATACAAGACTGAATATCCTTTTCATTTGAATTATACTATACACGTATACACTTTAGTTGAAATGGTAAACGTTTTTGCTTTGGATCCATCAACATTAGCCGGGCCCATGATGGAAATCGTCGGTAAAGTTGGGTCCACTAACGGCACGAATGTCGAACGATCTTTCCAAAAACAACCATTCTATACGTGTATGGCCAGCATTAGTCTTATGCCACACACTCAGGAATGTGGCTATGTTTTTGAGAGTTCTGGGTACATCTGTTTGCCAAAGTTGGACCGGTTGGGGCCTGTGTGTGTTGAGAGGTCAAGTGTGTCCAGAAAGGAGGACAGCGAACTATTGTAGACAGAAGAGGGGGCAGGACAGGTTGAGATTTTGTCATAGAGGTGATCAGTAACAGAATAGAGAGGAGAAAGGTTAAAGGTTGCAAGGAGTTCATAGATAAGAGAATACAAGGTCAAGGCTGTTGCTATCAGAGTAAGTAGAAGCATATATTCATTGCTATAGGTCAAAAAAGCAGGTTAGACTTAGCAGTTTAGAAGTAGCAGCAGTGTTAGTTTTAAAAGGGATATTGAAGTCGTTGAGAATGATTGTGGGAATTTCAGACGAAAGTATGGTAGCCAGGTAGAGAAATAAATCATAAGTGCTAGTTTCAACTACAGATTTTTTGGTAGCAACATAGTGGAGCTTTTGTAAGCCCCAGTGGGTCCAACATTTATTTTAGCCGGTTAACTTTCTTCCTAAAAACCAGCTTATAGACACTTTTAGGAGCTTCAAATGGATGAGATCCAGTACTGTGCTGAAAGAGACAAAGAATTGGTATTGTAAGGTGTCTGGATAAGGTTTCACTTTGGTGTTACATTGCAAAGTTGAAGTCCCTTTCAAATGATTAAGGACATATTAATTACAGCAAGGTGCATACTAAACACATTGGTATGAAATTATAGTTAGTTTTTAGCCTTGGTTCACACTGATGCGGTGCGATTGGAATCAGTTTTGCAGTGTGATAGGAAGGAGCAGCGCCAGTGAGAGTTGATGTGATTCTAATGCGTTTTTCATGCGATTTGGATACAGCTGCAATTTCTGTTCTGGTCTCTCTCTCTCTCTCTCTCTCTCTCTCTCTCTCTCTCTCTCCTTTGGTCCAGGGATGAAAGTTGAGGATCACAGCAAACACTTGCAGAAACCATACTGCAATCCCCTTACTTTAGGACAGATTTGTGATCTCCAAGTCTATTAAGCTACCAATCACAGCACACTGCACTAAACCCACACAGTGAGTTTAGTGCAGAAACTCGCATCAGATTTGCACTGCATATGAAGTTTATTGCATTTCAATGTATATGCCTGACAAAAGTGATTGCCATGTAATTGTTGTATCGAGATGATACTTTCTTTCTTTTATGTTTGTTATGCATTTACCTCAATAAAAATTATTAAAAAAAAAAAAAAAAAGATTTGCACTGCATATATATGTGAACGGCCTCCATAGAAACCGTTATTTCACTTGTCATGCAATGCCATAGATTCTGGAATTCATCAGAAATTGCATTAGTGTGAACCAGGGTTCAATGGATTTTAGCACTCATTGAATAGATGACATTCAGGCTTTGACTGTCAGTTCTGGAATTTGCCTTGAATCATTGGTGTGTTTGAGTGTATCAGTGGTATGGGGTGGACTGTGATGGGCTCCTGAGCTTACTAATTCCTTTAATAAAAACTGTAGCATTCAACGGTGTATAAACACTTCCTGCATTTATCTACAAGGGATGTCCAGTTGTGAAAGTACATTAAACCCAAAAACAAACATTCATTATATTGCAGCTTACCAATTCTTAGATGTGATGGCTGTATTTGTTTTCTTGTTTAGGCTTTCTTTCTTTTGTTTTCATCGAGTGATTTAGCCAGTAAGTCTGTTGTTTTTGGAAAGAATAAGCTTTCAATCAGAATATATTAGTTTTCAGGGAAGAGACAGACCATTTACCACTGACAGTTGTGCTTAGAACGATCACCTTTTATTTACTCACATCAAATCTTTATCCCAAAAGGAAAAAATTGTTTGCTGTAACCGATTATAAAGTGTAAACAAATTTGCTTCAATTTGTTAGTGTATCTAAATCTGCCAGTAAATTTAACACTCCTCTCCCTCTGTGCTCATTCATCCAGAGTGGAGGCACTTTAATACAGGATGTGTTTTACTGGCCAGAACACTAGGTGAAAACAAAGGGGAAAAAGCCTAAAAAAGAAAACTAGTGTAGTCATCATATCCAATGATTGGTAAGCTGCATTATAATACAATTTTGGTCGTGGGTTTAACCACTTTAAGACCTGAAGGATTTGCCCCCCTTAATGACCAGGCCGTATTTTGCGATTCGGCACTGCGTTAATTTAATGGACAACTGCACGGTCGTGCGACACTGTCCCAAATAAAATTGACGTCCTTTTTTTCCCACAAATAGAGCTTTCTTTTGGTGGTATTTGATCACCTCTGCAATTTTTATTTTTTGTGCTACAAACAGAAAAAGAGCAACAATTTTGAAAAAAAAAAACACAATATTTTTCACATTCCGCTATATGACATTCTCAAAAAAAATGTAAAAATCTAAATTTTTTAACATTTTAGGCCAATTTGTTTTTTGCTACATATTTCTGGTAAAAAATCGCAATAAGCGTTTTTTTATTGGTTTTGCGCAAAGGTTATCATGTCTACTAACTACAAGAAAGATTTATGTCATTTTTATTGTTTTTTTTTTTTTTTCTTTTTACTAGTAATGGCGGCGATCTGCGATTTTTTGCAGGACTGCAACATTGCAGTGGACAGATCAGACCCCTAACTGACATTTTTGACACTTTTGGGGGTACCAGTGACATTTCTACAGTAATCAGTGCTAAAAATATGCACTGTTACTGTAATAATGACACTGACAGGGAAGGGGGTTAACCCTGTTGGTGATCAAGGAGTTAAATGTAAGCCTAGGGGAGTGATTCTAACTGTGGGGGGCGTGTCTTCTGAAATGACCATAGATACATGTGATCCTATATAGAAGGATCACAGCGGCTCTATGGTCATTGCAGGGAGAAGAACGGTCGGCTGTGTTTACAACAGCTGCCCTTCCTTCTCTCTCAGTGGGGAACAATCAGAGCCACCTGACACACTCATCGACTTCCCCGTTGCCGAGTGGGGGTGAGAGCGTGCCACCAGTGGCACGCGCTCGCCCCCTAGCTTCTCATGTGCGACCGATGTAGACTTACGTTGGTTTGCACAGGAGAGCCACCCTGCCACAGTAAAAAGGTGGCGGGTGGTCGGGATGTGGTTAATATTGCTTTTATTGTTATTTTTGCATTAAGCTAATAAACAAATTCCCAAAAACAAAGAATATGTGCAAAATGCATTAGTCCACAGCAAATAAATAAATAAATAAATAAAAAATGTCAGTTTTCTGTGATCAGATTAGTTTAGACGATTTTTGATAGGTTGTTTTTTGAAAGCTGCACATTACAATTGCTCCATACTTTACTAAATAAACTCAATAAACTTACTGTAATTTATGACCATATTTTGTAGTCTTCAATTAATGAATGTTAATAAAGGTAAATAAATGGCAGTCTCATTTACAAGTGACACAGCTCTTATATCACCTGTCTGGATTAAGATCATAGGCTAGGGGGTGTACTATTTTAGCCAAATGGGGTTGGGTGTGATCATTACTGATCAGGTAGATGTTTACCTGTACCTTATATGTATGGGTGGTTCCTGCGCTATCTGAGGATATGTATTTTTCCCTTCTTACTGCTGCACCACAGTACTGGTACCAGGAACCAGTTAATACAATGTATACAGTTTAGGTGGGTGATGCGCTTCAGAAGTGGATATAAAGTATACTTTATATCCACTTCTGAAGCGCATCACCCACCTAAACTGTTTACCTGTACCATTACCCATTCATATTTGATTACTTGTCTGTAGTTTAATGAAATATTGCTTGATTGCTTGAATCTATAGGCTACAGTATGGACGGGGTGGCTCTCTAGCTGTCCACATCACTTCTAAAGAAGCCCAAGACTGTTGAAGCCATGACTTTGTGTAAATGTGTATGATTATTCCTTGGCATTCTAAAGCCTGGTACACGCAATCAGATTATCAGACAAATTTCCGTCCGTTCTTTTGTCGCCTGCTTGTCATATATCAAATGTGAAGAGGTTACTTTCAAACAAAAACTCTCGTATGACAGAATTCAACTTCAGAAATGATTTCATGTGTTGAATTGTTTTGTATGTATTCTTTCATTTCCGAGCATGCATAATCTAGCCCTTACAATTTTTTTTAATGAAAACTATACTAATTACACATAAATCGGACGCTGTGTACACGTACGATAAGACTTTGATAGCCTGCACATGAAGTTTTTGTCATCCAAAAATTCGTAATCTGCTGTCGAAAGCACTATACTATTGATCCGAAAATCAGCAGATCGTTCATCAGATGAAATTTGACTTCAGATTTTCTTATCATGTGTACGGACCTTAAGGGTTAAATGTGGCCACATGATCATAAGTTAAGAAATACAAGCTGAACTTAGTAAAAATGGGTGAAGCATTAGAAAACAAATGCATCCCAGCCTATATTCTTAAAGACCTGCAAAACATTTTTTTTAAGTTTGTATCTTTATTTTTTCTTAACTTACTGTTAATGTACTGAGCCACTGACCTGGAGCAAGCATGCACTCGGTGAAGTTTGATATTGTGAACCCCCAGATAGTGAAGTCAAGATTAGATTGAAATATCCAGAGTCCAAAACTTTAAAAACAAGCCAGCAATGGTGACTACAATATTTCTTTTCTCAAAAATTAGAAGCATGCACTAACAGGTGCCTGCATATACCTTCCAGAGCAGTTTGGGAGTCTCAGAACCTAGGGTTCTCACTGTACAAATATCAGCTTCTGGCTATAAGAGCCGGTTCACATTCATGCGGCTGCGGCGTTTGCATGTAATGTCGGAGCGCACTGCTCCTTCATTACATGCGATCGGCTGTGCAGTGCGAGTTTAGCCATACACTTTGTATGGCTAAATTCGCACCGCACCCGCAGCAAACACGCACAGGACCCTTTTTTGCAGCCACATCAGGATCGGATCGCACAGCGGTTCACACTTGTGCGATCCGATCCTGTGCGAACTGCAAGATCGCACTGCGATATGCGATCAAACTGGGGGTGTCGTTAAGATTACATTGACACCCCGAGCGTATCGCATATGGCAGTGTGAACTGCCGGGGGTGCGTTTGCGATGCGGGAACAGGCTGCGAATTCGCAGCCTTCCCGCATCGCATAAGTGTGAACCAGGGCTAGAACCTATGAGAATTTTTGTGATACTGAACTGAACCTAAACACCTGAGGTTCTCCAAGTAGGTGATTAAAACTCCATAACATGGGATATTATCAGAAGAGTCTGCTCAAAATGGGAATATCTCAGACCATGTACGTATAACAAGATTTATCCGGGCTTTCTCTGTGAAAAAATTCTCACAAAAACAATCTCAGCAGTCCGGCCTGAGCATAGACTGCGATCCCTGAGCAAGAAAATGATTATAATCATTCTGATCTAAATGGATTTGTACTTGAAGCCAAGTTTTTCAGGTTTACTCTTGGTGCTGTACTTATTCTTGCCTTATGCAGAAAATTATACTCTTTAATGGTGCCTTTGTTAAATGCTTTTTTTATGTGCTTATGCAAAAATCTAAATAAACACCTATTACAAAAAAAAAAAGCGTAAAGCGTAACTCCACTTTTGTTGAGAAAAAACATTCCCCTCTGTACATTACAAGGATTTTAACAAACTTTGTTGCAGATTCCTACCTTTTGTTATTCTGAAGAAATCCTTGTTTGTTCCTCTGTACCTCTGTGCTGAGTGGGTCAAATGGGAGTGGTTTCGTAATTATCAATCACCTGTGGCAGCTGCAGGCTTCTAATGAGAAAAACTGCTGGGCCTGCATCCCTTTAGATGTGTATCTATTAGAAGTATCTCACCAAAAATGACATTTTTGTTGCAAGGGATGCCAGAAATCTGACTTGTATCTTAGGCAGACATCTGGGAAAATTGGTGAGCCAATCACACAAGCAGGAAATGATGTTTCTGGGGTGTGGTCAGTACACATTCTGTGTACAGAACACCTCCGGGTAGCCAAATTGCATTGCATTTTCAGAAAATTACAACAGCTGCAGATTAAAAAAGAAAGGTAATTTTTAATAACACTCAATTACAATATGATTTGTGTCGAAATTGTATATGCTATATTGTTTTTTCTTTTATTTGCTGATTTTTTTTCTGGCCAGGTTTGCAAGATAACTGAAATCCATCACAGGTGATATATTTTGCTGCTCAGTGATTGCAGTATTCTGCATCTCCCCAAGGTGATACTTAAAATCCGGCATGTTAAGCCTCGTACACACGCAACAATTGTTGGCCGTGAATTTTCAGCCAACGTCTGATTGGCCGATTGTCGGCTTGTTAGTATGATGCTTCCGACAACCGACTGCGACTTTTTGGCCGAAAAAAATCTGGTGTGCAGACTATAAATTTTTTGTTGGCCGTCAACAGAAGGGCCGATTGTTCCTCAGTCAGTACAGATTTCGTCAGACAAACATCAGATGAGCAAGACTGGGCATGCTCAGAGAAGAAAAAACACACAGAAAGTAAACCAGCACATGGCATCACTTCTGAAGTTGGTTGTTGTTGGCCGAAAAAATTAGTGTGCAGTCTAGAGCACATTTCAACCAACACAACAACACTGGACAAAAGACGGCTGATCGGTCGGCCAACAATCGTTGCGTGTGTACGAGGCTTTAGTTGGTCCTGAGGACTGGAGTTGAGAACCACTGCTTTACATGAACAAGCTGAAGTTAGAAGCTGATTGGCTACCATGCACAGCTGCACCAGATTTTGCACTCTTCAGTTTTAATAAATCCAACCCTTTGTTTCTTGATACTTACAATTGTTAAGCACACATATATTTTCATATACAGTCTTCACCTGTTTATGGCACATGCGGTATTGATTATCACAAGAAGGTGGTGATCATATATGATAAAAGGAACTATTACCCTTACTAAATTAACCTCCATGTCCAAACAAGGGATGAGGCATTTAGTTGCAGGCGTATCATACGACAGACATCCTTTCTTTAGTGGACATCATCCAAGATTCTTCTCCTTTAATGAAAAGCATATTTTCCATCTTTGCTTAAAACCAAGCAGATGAAAGCAGGAAAGCTACACAGGTCTGCAGATTTTAATTAGTTGCTGGCCCTGCTGAGAATACCAAGGTAACTAAGCTGTTTCCACATGTCTTTGGCTTAACAAGGTAGTGTTTGGGCAAAGACTAACTACATTGTCCCTTTAATCCATTATACATTAGAATATGCCACAGAACTGCAATTCAGTGGTAAACTTTGAACTGCATACATCTTTTATCAACTACACTTATAGCAAAATATTTATGTAATTAGGAAACAGATTTTTTTTCCCCAAAAACAAGTGTTTACATCTATATTCAATGTATTTATAGCTTATATATTTCATGCATACTCTTTTGGGAACACGTATCCTTTCTTGCAAATTTCAACACTTTTGTACATTACAATAATTAAATGGATAATTCACTTAGAATTATTTAATAGCTAATACTTTGCACCTGTCACAAATGCAAGTGAATCCCAGAGCGGATCTCCGCTTTTGAGCAGAACATTTTTAAACCTGGGAATTATTTATAAGTTCCGCTCACTTGAAGTTAATACACTGAATTTGCTTGCTGGTTTTATTGATCGGGTCCTTGCTGCGGTTACTAACAACTTTTAAAGTCAAAGACAATGAAATTGACAAAATGTATTTTTAAGATGAAAAAAAAAAAAGAGAGAATGAGACAAGTTTTGGTCTTTCTCTACATACAGGGTTATTATTTCGATAGTTCTTATAGACTAAGTGCTATTTCAGCTGAAAAGCATCTCTCACCTTGACATTTCTTTCTTTAGCAGCTAACTTCTCCACTAAGAAAATCCTTATAGTATCTGCTATTCACATCTCCTGAATGTCTCTGAAACTAAGAATATAAAATTGTAGCCATTTCAAGCACTATTGTAATATGTAGTCATTTCAAGCACTATTACCACTCATTCCCCACTGCAGCCTAACAACCTAACTCACAAATACTGGAAAATCAGAGAGGTTGCAAAGCAAAAAAAAAAAAAAAACTATAGGTGCTTAAATCCAGAAACCTTAATCGTTTACTGTATTGTTACCAGTTCTTAGTTTCCATTTTTAGGCTAAGTACATTTTCTGCAAGCATAGACAGATGTGCACAGCTGCCATGGGGTTGCATCAAATCTCCAGGGTTTGCAGTTAATGAACTTTTGGCTCCGCCAGAAAAAAAGCAACAGCCCATTGTACAGTACATAGCCTTTGAGTCTTATCAGCTTAGTCACAAAAGCCAATAATCTAAAAACAAATGGATAACCCAGCCACTCACTATAAAAGGGTGGGTTTTGTTATTCGTCCCTTCAGATTATTGGTTTTTCTAACAACTGTATTCTCAGTATGTGGTCTTCTTAGGAAGAGTTGACAAGTCTGAACGGGAAAAGAAGCTGTGCTATATTTTGCTTTACATTTCGCAATATTCCCCCATGGATTGACCAGATTCTCATGCTCATGTTTAGATTGCCTTCTGAGGTTGCGTATTCACGTACAAATGGCCAGAACTGAATAACAAAATCAGCCCTTATGGACCTCAATGAGGTTTGCTGAAACTGTAAACGTATGTGCAGATTCTGTTTGCAAACTTAAAGAAGAAGTAAAGTTCCCTCTGTAACTTTTATCTATAGGTAAGCCTATAATATAGGCTTACCTATAGGTACTGTGAATATCTCCTAAACGTGCACTGTGCACTTTGCATGCAGCCAGTGACTTCACTAGCTCATGTGCTCTGAAGGAATGGCCGCCCGTGCCATTACTTCAGAACCCTGTGCCATGAACGTTTCTGCGCACATGCACGGGAGTGACTTCATCACGGCTCCGGCAAATCAATCGGCCGGAGGATGCATACCCAGAAGGAAAAGGGGTGAACATGTCGGCCGTCTCAGCAGTGAGTAGGCGCCGATGGAAGGGCCTCATTCTAAGGTAAGTATTTCATTATGAGGTAGTTTTCGATTCATACTAGCTCATTATGCCTTTTGTCTTTCAGGTTTTTATTATTATTTATTTTATTTTTTTGTTGGAGGTTTACAAATCCTTTAACCCGGTATATTTGATCTTCTCTACTTGTAACTTGTGCACTTAGCTAAAATATTAAACAGTGTTATTAGCTTTGTCACTTCACCTCTGGGAACTACAAAACGACCCTCCCTATTTTACCAGGATAAAGAGAGTAGGATGTGTTTGATGTCCAAATCAAGAGAGCAGCAAAGGGTGACAATGCTGCTCCCCAGAGTCCCCATACAGTGAGTAAGTGTTGCTACCTTAGGAGAGAAAGTGTATTGCTGGAAGATTTACCAAGCAGATTTACCAAGTGTAAATTAGGGGAGAAAAACTGAAAAAGAAAAAGTAATGCAGATAATTAAACAAATAATTAAAAATGAAAGTAATAATAATGTACCACCCTTCCTTCCATATTGAATCGTGAAAGTGGGTACCTTTTCTGAAAGGTACCAGATCCCACTTCTGCAATTCTTGCCTAGGCAGGAATTACAGAAGCTTGGCCTGTCCCCCTCTTTTGCAGAACATCCTAGGCCATGTCACATGTCTAACAGTACAGCGCAATCTTTATAGTTGGTGAGGTTGAAAAAAGACACAAGTCCAAACACAATGGGGAGCCGGCTGGGAAACAGCAGGAAGTCACAGCCAGCTCCCACAGCCAAGATGGTGGCACCGGGGAATCTGAAGATCAGAGAATAACCGGCCTAGTTGTAGACAGCACTGGACTCCTAAGCTACAGAGTGTCTGTCAAATACCTTGCACAGTTAAACCTTTAATGACCAAAGCATTAAAATCAACCATGGTTGCAGTCACATATTTCATAGACTAAAAGTGCCTTGAATGCAGCCCCATCTTTCTGAAGTTTAATAACCGTGGTCATTAATGGCCGGTGACTACTCAGCATGAAGTTTGAATCTTTCACTGCAGACTGAAGGGCTGAAGGAAGGCAAACAACTCAGCTTCACTCTGGGCTCAGCTGCATACCAGAGCCTGCTGTTACTTGGCTCACACATGTCACTCCTTCTGTCAGGTGGACATTCAGTCCAAAAAGTCAAATCATAGGTAAGATCATTATATTAAAATAACTATCAAGGAATGTTAACTGACAGAAAACCAAATCATATTTCATTTTAGTTTTCTTGGGATACCAGTTAAAATACAAAATGTATCAACTTGCATTAAATTGGATAAGTTTAGTTTCTTCTTATGGCTAATTGTGTCCCTTATTAAATTGAAAACATCCCTGTACATAGAAGGTGCTCAATGTGTGTGCTTTGGTGGCTCTTATATTCTTATATTTTTCTTGTAAATTCTTTTACTTTTTTTAGTAAAACCAGCTGATACCAATGGTATGAGGAAATTTAAAAGTAGTTCATCTCTGTGTGGTGCCTCATTCTCAGGATGCTTGTTCATACAACCTTTGCCTCCAGTTTAGCTGAAAGGCAACAAGACAGCCTGCTGACAGCTTGACAAAGTCATTCTTAGCAAAATATAGACAGTGTATCGCTGAGGCCACAGTTTAGAATAAACATTGCTTGTCTGCTATATTGAGATAGGATTAAAGTGACAGTTTACCTTTTGCATAAAAAAATAGTTAATGCAGCAACATTGATCACAAAATCAGGGTGCATGTACTAATGTTTTGCAATGAAGCCTGCAGAGCTTTGCACCTGTAAACAGTTCATTGCGGTGCACAGGCTCTTTCAAAGACTTCCCAGCCTCTGGTTTATACAGAGGTACCAAGCTGCTGGAGGAAGTGCAGCTCAGACTACAGGAGGTTGCGGAGGGGAAGTAAAAGAAAGGAGGGATCACTGGTGCTGTCCTGCAGTGGCCAAGACTTGTTTATTTCTCTGGGTTGGATGATGCGGCTGTGTGGGCAGAGCTGCCCTAAATAAAAACAAAACAAAAAAAAAAACATATTCCTACAGGGAGAAGAACCCCTTGATTCAGGTAAATGAAGGGAGGGGTGGTGTGAGGGTGGGAGATTGGGGAATACAATTATCCTTCATGTTACATCCTAAATATAGCAGTAACAGGAAACATGGGAGTAACAGGAAACATGGGAGTAACATGAACCATGGTCACAAACACGGACTTAGCTTTAGACATTTTCAACATTTTAGCTTGCAAAAAGTAGGCAGGTATGCTGAAGCATGGATGAAAAACAACATATTGGGTCCTTCCTGGGAAATACAAAAAGTAAACAAGGTATATCATTATCCCTGTGTCTGTGTTTCCTTCTAAAAGCTTTCTGGCAGTTGACTGGTAAAAGTCACATAACAGAGGCTCAGTTAAAATTTGCGGGGACTTGCCTGCTATATGTAGCCTTTATCCTCTGTGCTTTGCTCATGAAGATATGCTTTTTTTTAACACTGCACTTTTCTAAAAAAGTGACCAACATATGGGACGCTTTCACACTGCTCTGCAAGAGTGCAGCCCAGTGCACCCACATTTTTTTTGTGCGGGTTACCCACACTTTCCCATAGACTTTTATTCAGTTGGACATTTTTGGTGAGTTTTTTAAAAGCACACCAAAGATGCAGCATCAGGACTTTTGGTGCACTTTCAGAAAACTTATCAAAAATGCCCGTATAGGCTGTCACCCCTCACTACAACCCTGCTGGGGGTCAAAGTTATTCACAACAATACTTAGAGAGAATCAAGAGATGGCACCCCCCCCCCCCCCCCCTTCATTTTGTTTTCTCCCTGTCTCTACCCCCTAGCACATCATCTCTAGCTTGGCCACTATATGAGTACCACCACCAAAACCTAACTTCCACCAGACATGAACGAGACATGTGGGACGTACAGACCTGGAACATCCCCTCCTATACTCTAATAGACCCTCCCGCCGAATATTAGTAAGCATGTAAGTGGCTCAGGCTCTTCCATTGTCACCACTTTCTTAGATAGCAGATTTTGAAAGCTGTAGGCCTATTCAATCCTTCATTCTCACATGGAGATTTTGAATGCATACTCTAACCTGCTAGAATGTATCTCTTTCATATTTCAGATTCAGATTTCCTAGTGAATGGGATGTGCTCATCCCTTTTTTATAATGGTTGAAGCAGGACCAACCTGCGTTCATGTGCTGCTTTACCATGGAATTCATTGTAAGACTGATGTCTATACTTAATGTATGTTCTATTTATTTTCAAATAAAAATTGTTTGGAAAAAAACGAGTACCCCCAGCCCCCAGAAAAATCACAGGCACACTGTGCTGCATCCAAAGTTGAAACAGTCAGATACGTAGAACAGCAAAACCTATTTTCTATTGCAAAGGTGCATTTATGAAAGAGCAACTATCCTGTTTTTGAGAAAAAAAATATTTCCAGGCCAATTTTCAAAATTGCAATGATTTTTTAGAAAATGTTATTACAGATTCCTTCTCCTTCTGCTTTATGGATACTGAGGTGATCAGTCCTAGGAGTTACAATAAGAAAAACTTCTAGGAACATCAGTCAGTCATTCAGATGTGCAGCAAATGTCATTTTTGCAGATGTTCTGTGCGAAAAACTCCTTAGGATGCTGGCGGATAATGTACTGGGGGACACTTTGGCTTATAGAAAAAAATAAAGCCCCTTCATACCTGTGTTTTGCCGTTGCATGTAGTAAACCACACATTAATACACATTTGGTGGTGCGGTAAATTGAGGTGCCATCTGTCCATGTACCATATACCATGCATTGTGGTGTGCTGCAATAAAAACGGGGTCATATCCATTTTACTTTGCATGCCATTATTAAAAAATAATGGATCAACTTAGCACAGAATACCTTAGCACCTGTGCATGAAGAATGGGCCCCAATAAATGCTTGCAAGTGTTTCAAGTTCTGGCAGGACAGAACCCAGCTATCAAAGTCTGTTGTTATAGAGCTTCTACATTTGCCAGTAAAAAAAGTCCTTCTAAGGGCTCGTCTACCAACCGCTCCCTCTTAAGCTGCAAAGACAGCAGCTTGGGGTGGACACTTGTCATGCCTGTGATGGTATGCTTCACGGCTGCAGTAGAAGGTAAACCCCAGGAGGAATGGGGCTGCCCGGCAACCATGTGCAATGCATGTGTTTGTGGCAAGGTAATGTGGCATTTAGGGGGTTTTAAACAGGTGGTGAGGAGGTGATATATTATCTCCTCATTGTCTGTCAAAAATCTATGAAAAGCAATCCAGGCACAGAATGCTTTTCAGGGGAGCGGTAGTCCTTGCTGCAGGTGTAAACAAGCCCTTAGGAAATTTTTTTTTTTTAATTCTGAAATGATATATAACATACTGTATGTGATATTTTAAAGTATTCTTATATTACAGAATTCTTCAGTATTACAGAGTAGATTGTGGGTGGAAGAAACACTGTGATCAAGAAAATGGATGATGCATGTCATTCTATTTCTTTTTTGTCTTTAGAAAGTAACTTTGATACAATATAATGCTTCAAGGTTAGCTCAAGCAATGCAGGTCTAGCTGATTGGTAGTTGTTTAGTAATATATAATAGATAGAAAACTTTATAATGAATGAATTTTGTCTTAAATACATATTAGTTAGAAAAACATATCTTAGAAATATATAGCTATTCTTAAATTGTATAACATGAGCTGTTTCCTAGTGATGTCCTAGTCAATACTGCAGTTATAATAGGTTGAAATTGCCTAAGGCAGATCTACCAGCCGTGAGAAAGGGAAAGAAGCCAAAGCATTCAGAATTGGAAAATTGTATTTTTTACAGCATGATTTCTTTGTGAACTCATGCAAACATTTTGCCATTTACATCTTGCTGATTCAACGTTATTTACTTGTTTGAGTTTACAAAAATTAGCAAGTGGAATAAAATAGGTATGAACCCTTTATCTTATTTCAGTAAGGCTTAGGGAATTTCAAAGCTGAAAACACAATTTGTTGTAGTAGAATATTCCTTTACAATAATACTTAAAGAGACCCTGTAAATGGATTAAAAAAAATAAACTACCGGTAGCCTGTAAAATAAGTGACGTCAATCTTCATGCCAATGCAGAGCAATGGCCTCTGCTGGTAAGCAACACTTCTATGCCTGGTGCCCTGCTGTGTATTGTGGTTCAACTTTCCAGCCTTTACCTCACTACAGAACATAGGGAGGGGCAGCACAAGGAGCTGATCTGTCTTTTTTGCCTTTACATGTACTAACTGGAGTTATACTGACAAGAAGGTAAAGTGGAGTGAGCAGGGCTGATGATGTATTTTTTTGTTGCTGCTTGTTTATTGTGGGTTTGGAGCTGATACCATTGCATTCCTTAAAGGAAATGTAAACTCAATTAAAAAATGTAAATAAAATAACAAACAGGCTAATACTTATCTGTTCTGTGCAATAGAATTGCAGGTAAACCTCTTCCTCTCGGGTCCCCTGGTGGTGCATCTGGCTCCTCCTCTTCTTGGTGTGCCACCATAGGAAGCCGCTTCTTATTGTGGCACATTGGCGGGCTTGATCCCAAGCCATGCTGCCTGTGTACATAGACACAGACAGTGCTGCCTGGCCCTGCCCCTGCCCCTGCTCTCTTATTACAGGTTTGACTGACAGCAGCAGAGCCAATGGCTCCTGCTGCCTCAGCAAAGCCTGTGAGAATGAAAAGTGAGGAGAGAGCCACTGCAGGTGGGCACAGTGCTGTATCAAGTGAGGATTAAGTAAGTATTGGAGGGGAGGGGGGTTAGAAGCACAGCAATGCCATATCTGAGATCAGAGGTCAGTACTATACCAGCAGACCACATATACAGTATATATATTTTTTTTTTTATACCCCAACAACTCCACTGTACAACAAAAAGCTTAACTGTTGGTTTAATTAAATCAATTTATTTAAAGCACTGTAGTACAAATAAGACAATAAACACAATCTTAAACCATAAAACCATTTAGAGTCAACATCCCCAATGCACCAGACAGAATGTAATCTAAAAAATAATATACGCTTTGGCAAAGGATTGAATTAAAAGAACTACATACTAATATTCAAAAAAGCACAATATAACATCAAAAATAATGTTCCAAATAATGTTAATAAATAGAGCACCTATTCAGGCAGAGACAAGGTCTTTTAAGACTTGTGATAAATATATACAAAATGGTTAGAATATGTGTGGTTAAATACAGACTTTTATGCCAAATATTATACAAATAAGACATAAAAAAAGAACATAGACTATAGCATAAAAAAAAAAAAAAAATACCTACATAATCCTCTTTAATAACCCACTATCTATAAAAAACAATTTGACAACGCCTCAGTAAAGCCCCGTACACACGTACCGATGGTCGGCTTACAAACGTTCCTCTTTTCTCCCCGGGATGTCGGTGTCTGCTGAAAAGTGCAAAGACAGCACAAGGACAGCACAAGAATTTTGTCCGCCGACTGCAGAAGTGATGTCATGTAATGGTTAACTTTCCCTGTGTTTTCTATTTTCTGAGCATGCCCAGTCTTGCAAATCTGCGGTCTGTCGGCCGAATTGTGTACTGACAGGCGAACAATCGTCCGTTCTGGTGTCGGCATACAAATATTTTCATGTTTGCAAGAAAGACTTTTGTCCGCGGATTGTGCGCAGACATCTGTCGGAGGCACCATACTAACACGCGTACAATTGGCAGATCCTTCGTCCACCGACGTTTGTATGCCGACGATCGGTACGTGTGTACGGGCCTTAAGATTCAAAATCAACACAAAACTATGAAAGTACCCCAAAAGAAGAAGCAACTAAACAAATATAATAAAAATTTGTAAAAAAAAAGTGAATACCTAGGGCCACCTAATACCAAGATTACTCAATTTCTATAGTTAATTCACAAGATTGTATTTGCAATTAGCTCTACATATATTGTGGTTCTAGGCCACTTCACAGGGAGTTAGACATATACATAATAATGGAGCACTTTATAAGTGAACATACCCAACATACTGTACCTTAAAGGTGCTTCAAAATCTCCAGCATCCATGTTCATCCATATGTTCACCCCCAATCATGTAAATAAAGTGCAAATGTGGTCCACGGTGTCAATATGGAACCATAAAGAACTAATATTGAAACATATATGATTATTTGAGCATTGGTATAAATTATATTGCCACAATTCATTGTCAAACCTTACACTATTTTTGCAAGGCATTCTTTTTATTGATTATTGATTAGGCTTGTGTTTTATCTCATTTGTACTAAAGTGTAATAAGTGCAATAAAACTATTTATTGAGCAAGCAGTGTAGCTTGTTCACTAGAGGTTTTAGTGTATACACATTGTAGTATTTGGTACATTCAGGCCAGCATTTAATGGTGATATGGTTCAGTTAGATACATTTTTATTTTAGAAACTTTGGTCTACAAAACTCAAAGCAGGTAAAGATGAGGACTGGGGGATAATACACTTCTATATATAATTAGATTGCATATAAATATATTGGAATCTTTTTGTAACAACTTTCAATTTTTTCACACTAGCACTTGATGTTTGGGAAGTAAGATGTTTGGTATAGCATAGACTAAATGTGTTTTCTGCTTGCAAAGAACATATAACAAAAACATAAATGGTATCAGCTTTACTGATAAGTACGGCTAAATGTAGGCTGGTTGTCTCCTGTGTTGGAAATGTGGTTTTTACATTTTGGTAAAATCCCAAGCATTTTGATGAGGAGAAGAGGTAAATAAACAAGTCAACTTAGATGTCAAGTACAGCAAAATGCAGATGGACTAACTGGCTTTCTTTTCTTTTGATGATTTGCAAATGGATTGGTAGGGTGGCGTGGGAATATCAGATTGCAAATAACAAGCCAAGTGTTAACTTTTCTAAGGTCAACAAAATGCAGGCTTTCCTTTCCTCTGCTGGTACTTTGGCAAATGGATTGGCACTAGGTTTTCTTGTTGTGTTTTCTTGTTTTCTGGTTGTGTTTATTGTGATGCTGAAAAAAAGTGCCAGCTTTGCAAGGAGGAGAAACAATATGCAGAATGTCTGTCTCCTCTTTAGGCAGTTTGTGTCTAGCTCATGTCGGAGGCAGAATGTTTTTTTTTTTTTTGCCTAGGTCAGATGGCACTGTTAAGCTGGCCATTCACAGAGTTAATTTTGGGTGTTTCCCAAGCTGCCATTGTGGCCCTATTGGAACCCTCCTGCCTGACATTCTTCAGTCTGAAATTTGAAGGGCAGGTCAGAAAATCATTGGTGGAACGGCATCTGTATCGAATCAGATATGGGAGAAATTTGTCAGAATGATCCCCCAGGCAAAGTAGCACATCCCCACCATCCCTTTAAATTACATTGATTAGTCCTTTCCAGCCAGCAAAAGCTGGCCTTTTAAAGTTTGTAACATTGGAGTTGGTACATGGACTTCACAGTTATGTGATTACTGTCACAGTGATCATGTGATTGGAAGTCCATCCCACCTGTTTACAATCAGATGCAGTAAACGCAAGCTGTTGGTGACAGTTCGGTCACAGTTTTGGGTATGCCAAAACAGTGGAGCCGGCTGTAGTCATACTTTATATGTGGCAGCCCAGATTTAAGGCCTTCGCCTTACTGCCACATATATGGGCAAGGGTTGAGGTCTGCAGTAGGCACAGAAAATCTGCCTGATCTGCATTGTCTGTACTGGAATGGCCTCATCAGGCACCAACTACCTATAAGTTCATCTGCCTTTGTTAAGTGACAGGCAGGTACACAGCTTTGACCCTGATTTACTGAAAAAGCAGGAAGGTTGTGCCTGGGCCTCTGGACATTTAGGCACCCACCTAGGTAGCTTTGTGGATGATCCGGATCTACTATAAGTCTGAGAGCAGTAATAGTCCACAAACATTCTAAATGTAATTGAGGCCAGACTGCTGTATTGTTAAAGGTCCTGTAAACACCAACACCACTACCACACCTTTGTAAAAGCAAAACGGCATTAACTGTGGTAGCTTAGATTACAAAATAAAACCTACAATTTGTCTCACATGGGTCAGCAAAATCCACAACAAACTTTGGTTAATTCACTTTTTCCTAGGCATAGTGCATTTCTAGCTCTGGAAAATCTGTAGCAGAATTATTAATAATTTATTTTACTTTAAAAAAAAATGCAAGGCAAGACGGTTTAGTGTGTATGGTAAGTAATCAGATAAAGGAAATGTTATGTATCAACTGGGAAATATGTCCCTTTGTGACAAACTTTAAAACTTTTGCAGTTCAGGTGACTTCAGGCAATAAAATAACACAACGTCTCCAAAGAATATGACAAAACCACTCTACTCTTACTAACACAGACTGAATTCAGATTCTTGGCAAAAACGAGTGAAAAAGCAGTAGTTAAGAAATGCAATTAGGTTACATTTATAAAAGTAGTTATATTCACCCTTTATGATACGCAAAAGAAGTGTATAGCCGATTGTCAGTGCTCTTGTGTTCTGCATTCATCTTTACTTGTGCCTTCAGTTCCCACAATCAAAGCCGTTGGTAAAGTTCATGAATAATTTTGGCCATATACTGGGTATTATTTGGAGCTTTATGATGAAGATTACAAGAGTGAATAATTAGAATTGAATATTACTGAGCTAAGAAAAAACTTGTATATGCATATAGTTACCCAACTAATCATTTCTTTGCAATGTCAAAACTGCTTCCTTTTTTTAACATTTTTATGAATGCATTTTTTCCACCTACTGACTATGTTTTTCTTCTTAAATGCTTGAATAAGAAAACACTGAAAATTAAATCTATAGGCAGGCATGTGAATTGGTGGTGCACATGAGGTTACCTCTGTCCTAGTGGTCAGGAGGGGGAATACTTTCTATGATATGTGAATATAATTGAATTACTTGGAAGATATACCTGGGGATTGCCTGCCTCATACTGACAGTGATTGATGTCAAGTAGGTTTCATCATCACTGGTATAGAATATGAGAGGGACTCTCCCAATATAAGTGCATTGAGCTACATGTGTACTGTGACACTTGAGAAGTTTAATGGAACGCCTTTTTGGATCCACATAATTGTAGCCATTTCAGCTTTAGCCTCCCTACTCTGTCACCTTGGGTGATCTGCCCCTCAACGCATGTGTTTGTCTTGGTCTCTGCTGCAGTGGGAAATATCGGTCTGTTCTGGTCTCTCTGACCCTGAGGAAGCCTTGCTGCGAAACGCGTCAGCTTGCTGGGGACCCTAGACCATGCTACATAGAGAGCATACCATCTTTTGATATAGTATCGGCATTCCCTTATGGGAATATATTTCTACACATGCGTTTTCTTTTTATATGTCTTAATTGGATATACGTCTATTTGATATATATTTTTATTATATGCGTTTTTTTGTTCAATAAAGATGTATTTTTTACTATAATTGTGTGATACGGGCGGAGCTACGTACGCCACACGTCACTTCCGGTTTAGTGGTTCGGAGCCGTGGAACGCGGAAGCAGAAGTATCCCGGCGTCCATTTTTTGAAGCTGAAGTGATCGGTCCGAATGTGAGTTATCTTATACTTGCTACTGTACTATAATTGTATACTACGTCATTGGGGTCCCTATTTCTGCTTGAGCACCACAGATCTGTCATATCGGAGGGAGGCAGCTCCCAGAGTGGCTCACTTTAGCCTGAAGGAACCCCGGACCCATAGGAATACCCCTCTCTGTGGCTATTTACTATACACCTGGCCCAGAAGAGGGAAATAGGGTGAGAGTGTTACCTATTGGTATCACAGTTTCAGACATTTCTATCTCACTTTTAATATCACCTACTCACGGTTTTATACACCACTTGCAAGTTGTTTTTATATTTCTTTTATCTATTGTCAGTGACATATTTTAAAACACTATTGTTCACCGCTATTGTATATCCTTTGTGTTTCACTGGCACTGCCATCAGGCATTAAATGATTTATGACACTTGTGTGCACCTTTTTATTTTTTGATTGTATATATATGAGCAGTCGTTTATAATATTTATTCTGCACTGAGCACTTTATTCCTAAGGGGTGTATATCAATCCACCCCTTCCAATAGTCTCTTTAGCACTTCACTCATCACTGAGACTTTTTCTTTTGTGCACACATAATTTGTGTGGGGGTTTTTTACTTTATTTGGAATAACTGCTCAAACAGGTAGCGCCTTATACAAACATCTCTCCCTTCTTCCTGTGTGATACCTTTGATCCTCCGCTTCCCATTGGCCTATAAAAGCCCCATCTTTTTTTCTGGTATTTGATCCACTGAAAATTAAAATAACGACCCAACTAAAAACTGCCATCTTAGGCCCCAGGCTATGCTGTGTTTCCAAAACTCAGGGCCTGTATAATTTTTTTTTTTTTTAATTACCATACAGATAATTATATACCAACACTAAATCACCGACTGTTTCCAAATTTTACAGGCTGTAAATCTTGAAAAATGTTGTAAAATAGAAAAAATGTATTTTCTTTACTGTACTGTTGGCACATGCATTGCATGAGATTTGATAATCTTGACATTTGCTGCTCTGACTTCAGGTAGCTGAGCTTTCTAACATTGTGAGCAACTTACTTGATATGCGTAACCCCAAGTGCTAACATCACGTGTTATGTCACGAAAGTCCTGGGCATAATATTAGGTATATGTAATTTCACAGAAGACTGTAAGAGACTGCAAACAGTAACAACATGGTGGCCATCTGCACAAAGCCAACAAATCCCTGTTGCATGAATGGGAATGAAATGGGTGAAAGATGTCTTCAGCTTCTGTTCTCCACCTGTAAAGAACTCCTCAGACACAATTCATCCTTTTCAGAACTTAATCATAAAGGTCCTTGGGGGGCATTTGAAAGGTACTATTTTCATTGTTTTAGACTGCAGAAATATTACAGAAGACTGTCAGAGACTACAGACATATCAGAGGAGATGGACAGAGACTGTGAGCATGCTACAAGTGCTGAATCAGACAGGGAACATGCTGCAGGAGAGAGTCAGAGACTGGGACCATGTTAAAGGAAACCGCTGAAGAAACAACTCCTTTACAAATGAATTCCCCCTCTCGTATTACTGTTTGCTAGACCAAGAAGGGAAGTTAAAACTGCTTGTCCTGCAGAAGTCAGGAAAGCAAAATATTTTCTGTATCTATTTTTGAGATACTAGCAGCAGAACAACTCATTCACTATGGTATTATCTCTCCCACACTGGCAATAAACCAGTAAACTGGTCATGATTGACTTTTAAAGGTTGGAATATCTTATGACTTTGTGACAGATGAGGCCAAATTTTAATCTGCACATTACAATGACAAATTGATCCATGGGATGTGGGTGGGTTGAATCTTCTGATGAATATTCCCAACCCTGCACTATTCCCCCAGGGCCATTAAAATGTTTTACGCTCTTGTTAGTGTGTTCTTCATTTATTAAAGTGTATATACCATATCGCCAATACTCTTTTTTGTTTTTGGATAGCACAAAGTAGGATTAGAACCCCTGTGTTTTTATTGCGGTCTGTGTCTCTGTTGGATAGATTCATTCCTTTTGTTTTAGTGACCATTATTACTAAGACAAAAAGTGATGGAAAAGCCCAAACTTTGAGTTGTCACCAGAATTAGAGGTGAGGGTAAGACTTTCAGTAGGAACATCTGTACACAAAACTTACTAATATCTGCAAAGAGGGGGGTAGCACCAGAATTGTAGTGATGTGGCTGCTGATATAAATACAATAGCAGTTGTTTAAAGAAGATTTCCAGGTATTAATATTTTATAAATAGTTAAAGCATAGACTAATGTAACTATGTTAAAACTCAAAAAGTGCAGCGTTGAAAATATTTAACAATCATATGTGAAAAGAATATATATATCTATTGTTATCATGCATATGATTGTATAGTGTTCATCAAAAGTCCCGTAAAGATCAGAGAGTCCACAAGATTGAAAAAACGTTACGTCAAATCGAAGAAAAATCCTCTAAAAGTGACACTTCCCAGGGTAGCAACACAAAAGTATAACGTGACTCCAGTGCTCTTCCATACAAAGGGACTCCAGTGCTCTTCCATATAATGGATCTCCAGTGGTCTTCCTTCACCAATATGCACTCCACAGAATGCCACTGATAAACAGCATTAAAGATCAATCTACTCTAAAGGAATTCCCAACAGCCATTTGATTAGCCCTCCAAATAGAAAGTGCTCAATCAAGGGGAATCCTAGCCAAAAAATGTTTGTCACACGGAGCCCAAGAAATGGTATATAATGTAGTAGATTTATTTAAAGTTTTGGCAATTAAAACAGCATAAACAGTTCCATAAGGTATACACCAAAGTGAAAAACAAACACGGCCGGAAGTGATGGATGTCGACCCAAGCCTCAGATACGGCAGCATGACGTCAGCATGTAAAGCCCCCCAACGCATTTCATGCGCATGCATGTCTTCAGGGAATACCCCTACTTAGGGATATTTTTTGTGCTAGCAGCTCTGCCTCCAAAGCGCTCACTGATTTCTCACTATTATATCTGCAATGTAACTATGTACATACCATATCTAGCCGATGCCCCTGGAAGCTGGAAATCACTGAAGTAGAAACCGCTACTCTTGTGATCTCCACTCGTCTTCAGGTCCTGTGCTGAGCAGCTGGCCTTCTGCATTCATAAATACAGGAAATTGGTCACCTGGCAGGGCTCCGTTCAGAGAATTCTTTGCATTGGTTAAATTAATGCAAAACGTTCTCTGAGTCGATGAGGCAGGGAGAGAGTGATGTCACCCCCATGCCATTCTACCTAATCCAATCACAGAACGCTTTGCATTCATTCAGAGGATAAAAAGCGTTACCTGAATGGCAACCATGCTGAGTGGCTGACCTTATGCTTCCTGTAAACTGGACCAATATAATTATGTATAAATATGCATTCTATACTGCTGCTAAAAAACCACAGTAGCACCTGCTGTCTTTTATGATTGCTAGTGACTTCACTGCACATGACAAGCCGTCACTGAGAAAATAAAGCACACTGAAGCTTGTTATCACACTGAAGAATTTATATAGTAAATACAGTACTTCTTACGCTGTAACATCATACATGTTGACAATAAACAGGTTATTTTCAGTGACTGCTTATGCAAATCTTTGAAATACTTTACACATTTTAATATATTAACAGTAATATAAGAGATATTACTTTAGATTTTTCTTGAGGAAAAAAATGTAACCTAACTTAAAGTGAAACTAAATGCAAAACTTTTTTGTAGTTTTGAATAAGGTGGAGAGAGGGATTAGAACACTTGTCAGTTTTTATTGCTGTCTGTGCCCCCGTTAACCTCCCTGGCGGTATGATTATGTCAGGAATTATATACCAAAATCGGTACAATTTTTTTCATGGAAATTTGGCTTTATGTATTATAGGCCTACAATTCTTAGTAATTACTGACTTAAACCTGACCAAAACAAGACTCTAGTAGACATCCCAGATGTGATAAATTTGAAACACAAACGCATGAATTATAATCGAATCAATAATATAATTTTATTATATAATTCATGCGTTATATATTATATATATATATATATATATATATGTGTGTGTATATATATATATATATATATATACACGTGTGTGTATATAGGTATATGTATATATATATATATATATATATATATGTGTGTGTGTATATATATATATATATATATATATACATATATACATATATATATAAAATGTGTTATGTGTTTGTGTTTTGTGCAACGTTTTTTGAATTTCCCTCCCTAGTTACGCTCCCATGCGGCGGGACTCTTGGCTGGCGGTCACAGCAATGAGAGATCATCGCTGGATCGCCGGGAGAAGGTAAGAGACACCGCTGCGCTCTCTGCACATTCACCCCGAGCGTGACTCGGGGATACCGATCCTAACCTAAAAAATCCACCCGAGTCACGCTCGGGATTACCGCCAGGGGGGTTAAGGAGATTCACCCTCTCCATTTGTCCTTTTTACCATTATCATTAAAAGTGAAAGTAAATGAAAATCCCAAATTTTGGGTTGTCCCCAGAAAAGTAATAGTAATAGGGCAATCTTCCAATGGGAACACTACTTCTGGTGACCTGGGGGTCCTCAAACAAATTCCCTTGGTTTGCAGGGATTTCCTCTCATTTTCTGTCTGGCTATGGGACAAGAACTAACAGGAAATCTCATAATAGGACACAGATGGTGAAACAAAATCTGAAGGTTATAACCCTTCCTTTTGCTACCGAAAAAAAAAATTAATTCTACTTTAGGCCAATTTTTTAAATTTGTTTTATTTTTGGATGAATTATAGAAGGCTTACAATTTTTTCTCAGGATTTTATTAATGTCTATAACCCCATTAGGCAGATTATTCCTTACTTCATTTCCTTTACAGAAGGCACTGAGAGCCGGTTCACATAGGCGCGACCCGACTTGCCGTGGCGACCTGTGAAGTCGCGGTGCGCAGCTCGCACCGCGACCTCGGAGCAGCATGCACGGACTTCATATCATTGAAGTCAATGCAGGTCGCTCCAGGTCGCCCCAAAGTAGCTCAGGACCCTTTTTCTTAGTCGGAGCGACTTGTGTCGCTCCTATTAGAACGGGTCCTGTGCTAATCTATGGCAGGCGACCCGCGGCGACTTGTCAGGCGACCAGGTCGCCTGACAAGTCGCCCCAGTGTGAACCGGCTCTAAATGTGACAAAAAGCCCTAATGTTTTCCTGCACAGTCTAAAACAAAATCAAATGTTTTGGCTTAGATTGGTCTTTAAAGTGAACCTGAACTAAAATAGTGAAGATTTGCTATCTTATATTAAATATTTAGACATGTTTTAAGGGATAAGTTAGCCAAGGGGTACTTTGTATGGGAATTGGTGAGAAAGAATCCTCTAATTCGACCCAATCTTTTTAATCATGCCTAAACAGTACCCTAAACAACGTACCAACAATTTGCTGGGGGCACATGCTGGTGGTGGGTTTCTTTAAATAAGTGGCACTTCCCCTCTTCATCATCTGAACATCTCTTCTCTCTCTTCACAGGTAAACCTGTATTTATTTTTCTGCTATTCCCATCCACGTTAAACTGAACATTGACTGACTGCTTAACCACTTGCCGACCAGTCACGTTGATTGTACTGCGGCAAAGTGGCTCGTTATCGTCTGGCAACGTAGACCTACGTCACCAGACATTCCCCTCTCTCGGCAGCGCACGCGTGCCGCCGGAGGCTCGCTCCAGCTGTATTCAGTTACAGCGGGAGTCGGGCCAGGGGAGGAGCGGTGGTGATCATCGCTGCTCTTCCCCGATCGTCGGGGATATAGTGTGGAAATCCGCCCTCTTGTGTAAACAAAGCTGGCGGATCTCCTAAGTGACAGGCAGGGTCAGATTGCAGGGTTCAGCTTAGCTGAACATGCGATCTGTCCCTGTGTCACTCAGTCACCTCCCCCCACACACGTCAGTAAGCACCAGGCTTACATTAACCCCTCCCCTGTCCTTATTACAGTAACCGTGCATATTTTTAGCACTGATTACTGTAGAAATGTCACTGGTACCCCCAAAAGTGTCAAAAATGTCAGTTAGGGGTCCGATCTGTCTGCCGCAATGTTGCAGTCCCGCAAAAAAAATCGCAGATCGCCGCCATTACTCGGTAAAAAAAAAAACACCAAAAATGACAGAAATCTTACCCTTAGTTAGTAAACACAATAACTTTTGCGCAAACCAATCAAAATACGCTTATTGCGATTTTTTTTACCAAACATATGTAGCAGAAAACAACTTGGCCTAAAATGATAAAAAATTTTGATTTTTACATTTTTTTTTGGGGGGGGGGGATTTCATATAAAAAAATTTGAAAAATATTGTTATTTTTTTCAAAATTGTCGCCCTTTTTTGTTTATAGCGCAAAAAGTAAAAATCGCACAGGTGATCAAATACCACCAAAAGAAAGCTCTATTTGTGGGGGAAAAAAAAGACATAAATTTAATTTGGGTGCAGTGTTGCACAACCACGTAATTGTCCATTAAAATAAAGCAGTGCAGAATCGCAAAATATGGCCTGGTCAGGAATGGGGTAAAACCTTCCGGTCATAAATCGGTTAAAATACGCTCATTGAGAATTTTTTTGTCAAAGACATGTAGCTAAATACATTTTGGCCTAAATATATGACAAAAATTGAATATATTGGATATATTGTCAAAGTAGAAAAATATTATTTTTTCAAAATTGTCGCTTTTTTTAATTAATATCACAAAAAATGAAAATCGCACAGGTGATCAAATACCACCAAAAGAAAGCTCTGTTTGTGGGAAAAAAGGACGTAAATTTGGTTTGGGTACGGCGTTGCATGACCGCGCAATTGTCAGTTAAAGTCGCACAGTCCCAAATCGCAAAAAGTGGCCTAGACGTAAGACAGCAAAATCCTCCGGTGGTAAAGTGGTTAAATGTTTCTTTGGTAAACCTGCATTTATATTTCTGCTATTCCCATCCACCGTAAACTGAACATAGACTGACTGCTTACATGTCTCTTTAGTAAACATTGCACTTGCAGTATTTTACTGCTGTTTCACATCTATGTGTGAGCACCTGTAGCCTGCTAGAGAAAGGAATACAGAAGTATTACAGATTATTACTCAAGTCTTAGCAGTTAACCTTTGCAATTCTAGGGTTAAGGTACAACAATGATATATTTTTTTAAAAAAGAACATGGTATCCAGCTTAAAGCTGGCCAAATACCGTTTCTTATTGGTTCAGCCAGCCATTGTTCGACTTCTGTTGAGCAGGAACAAAATGAATCACTATTAAGCCACCCCCTGCTAAATTGGTCAAATTTCAATCAGTGTATGGCCATGTCAGTGCTTTAGTCATGCCACTACTGTGCTGCTCAGTGTTCCACTTGCTGGAGAGAAAGCATTACTTGAGGATTTGTAGTGCAAGGATCTCACTCCTTATGCAATATTTATCCTGTGGATCTGTGTTTTCTAAAGTTTTCTTGCTGATCATCCAACACTAGTCATTAGGGTAACACTGACACAAGAAAGCAAAACCCTGCCTCTACCAAGCCACCTCCATGCATAGATACAGTGCAGAGTAAGGCGTAGTAAGTCAGTAATAGATTAAAGATCAGCTGCAGGAAGATCATAGGCAATACCGTTGACTAGTCATTTTACTTTTTTTGAGGCACAGCTTCAGGTCCTCTAATGGGAGAGATGTAAAGGCTTCCATTGCTGACCTAGAAATTCAAGCTGCTTAGATGATCAGTTCTCGAATCATTGACCCCAAAACATTTTTTCACATTGACAGTTTTCAGTTGTCACATGTTTAGTGCAGCAAATGTGATTCGAATGTAGTGTAGATGGAAGCTTATGACAGCCACGCAAATAGCATTTTCAGAAAGATCAGCAGTGGCAGCCTGTGTTATGAATAGGTGTTCTTTACGAAATCACTAACAAGCTGAAATACATTTTAGTACTGAAATTTAGAGGCGTGGAAAAGTTCCGAATCCAACTATAAAAAAAATGCATTAAATAAATTCCTGCAATCTTAGAAACTTGAAAATGGATTTTGAAATCACTTATGCTAACTGTTAGTATCTGCTAATTCTCACAGAATTGTGATATTACTATAATTAACACTTAGAGGTTTCACTCTGCTAAGACTAAAATTAGGATGCAGAATATACAGGGAATTAAAATGAAATAATTATCTCTGAAATGGCCATAAAATATAACCCCAGTGCAATTTAAAAAAAAAAAAAACAATATAACTATTCCTGTGAAAATATCTGTACAGTTTATGGTGTCAGAATGACTTTCCTAGCAAGCGAAGACTCAAATTGTGGTATGTCGGCACGCATCGATGTCCACAATGCAAGAGGATCTGTCCATGCTGTGACTATGCAATGAAAGGTGACCACAGTACAGCTTCCTTTACTGATTAGCAGCTCTCAGATCTGCTCCATGTGAATTTTGCTGTTAGCATATTGAGGCTGAGCAAAAATCCTGTGATCGGTGCTTAAAGATAAAATAGGTATAAAAAAGATAATGTTAATCTGCATGATAGTGAGTTTGCTTTTTCAAGTTGCGTTATTTGATTATATTACCCACTTCAATACAGGGCACTTTTACCCCTTTTCTGCCCTGGCCAGTTTTCAGCATTCAGCACTATCACAGTTTTAATGATAATTGTGCAGTCATGCAACACTGTACCCACATTTTTATAATTTTGTTAACACAACTAGAGCTTTTTGTTGTTGGTATTTAATCAACACTGAGTTTTTTTATTTTTTTTGCTAAATAAACAAAATAAAGACAGAAAATTTATAAAAAATGTTTTTCTTCATTTCTGTAAAGAAATTTTGCAAATGAATATTTGCTCTTCAAAAATGTAGACCAAATTGTATTCTGCTACATTTCCTTGGTGATAGCCCTAATCAGTGTATATTATTTAGTCTGTAAGAAGGTTGTAAAGTCCACAAACTATGGTGTATATATATATATATGAAAATTGATCAATCCTGATGTACTGACGGCTCATTTCTTGAGGCCCACAAATGTCGGGACAGTACAAATATGCTCCAAATGACCCCTTTTTGGACAGTCCAAGGTATTTAGTAAGAGGCATGGTGAGTTTTTTGAAGTTGTAATTTTTTTGTCATAGTTGTTTAGAAAATAGAAAAATAAAAATTCACAATTTGGCGGTGATCAAGGACACTGTCTCCTGAAAATTAATATTTTATTTTACAATTTTTTTACAAATTTTTATTACTTTTTTTTTTTGACGATTGTTTTTAACACAGTGGGACTTGAGCAATAGAATGTCACCATAGTAGCATTGTACTACTCTGGGGAAATGATCAGGATTTTGTTTGTTTGCTTTTTTTACACATTATGATTGCTTATACTGTTGCAGTGAATTGCATTGCTATAAGCAACCATTTTCCCTAATAAAATCTATTCATTCAGGTTATTTTGTTGTGATTAACTGTGATTAGGTAGGTAGGGGCACTCAGAGTAGGGAGAAGTGGACAGCGCCTGCTGGGGACCACCAATGAGCAGGTAAGAGACCGCCCTGTGCAATATCGTTGCACAAGGCAGGTAAGTATACCATCTTTTTATTTTAATAAAAAAAAATATTAGCATTTAATATCACTTTAAGCCTCTTGATTTACCAGACTTGGATGGCATGACTCCTATGCATGCATGCATGGTTACTTTGTCCCAGCACAGAAAGACAGTACATTATACTGTGCACGCACAGCAAAGTGTACACTTATAGAAGAAAATTGCTGATGGGCAAGTAGTTACATCTAGGGCAGAAGAGACATGCACAGTCTCTTATGTCATTAAAAAAAGCCTGCATGTCAGCCCTTTTTACCAAAGCAGCCTTGGTTCCACTTTTAAAAATCCTTATTTTAGAACAACATTGATTCTCTTCTGTTTGAACATCTTCATAATTAAAAGGTTCCTATCTGGCATCATTCCATATTTAATGGATAGCTTAACAAACATCACATCCTCTTGAGCTTTATTTACACTAGCCCTCAACTTAGCTGCAGCACAATCTGGCATTTCCCTTCTCTCTGCAATAAGTCAGTTTAGCGCTGACTACACCCTTGCATTGTGTCCCCCTAGACTTGAATGGGGCCATTACTGTACATGTAGAACTGATTGGGCACCTTTATAGTCATTCCAATCAATCTTAAAAGATATCTGGTCCCCGAAAGTAAAACTGTAAACAGACTCCTGGTTGCTATATCTGCCTGGAGTCTACTGGTAGCAGCAAAAATGTTGAAGGCACATTGTGAGTGGATTTAAAGGGGTTGTATCCTCATGAAAAGAACAAAAAAAAAAAAAAACCCTGCAGGACAAGGGCATAATGAGCTAGTATGCATCTCATACTAGCTCATTATGAAATACTTACCTTAGAATGAAGTCCCGACATGGTCGTCTGGACAACGCTGAGGGTGCTGTCATGTTCCCTCTGCGTCTCTTCCGGGTTCGGCAGCTCCGGCGCTGTGAGTGGCTGGAGCCACAATGGTGTCACTCCCGGATCCACGATGACGTCATTTTCCGGCAAGGAGCCGGACCTTCAGAGTGAATGCGCCGCTGACGTCAGCGGCTGCATGCAGATTGAATATGTCCTAAACTGTGCAGGTTTATGAGATATTAATTGTACCTACAGGTAAGCCTTATTATAGGCTTACCTCTAGGTAAAAATCAACTAAAGTATACTACCACTTTAAAATGAATTATGAAAAGGAAAAACAATAAAAGCATGAAAAGTAGGAATTTAGAAGAAAAGAAAGAACTTCGATTTTTCTGTGCTTTTACCTGAATTTTTTTTTTTTTTTTTTTAGTATGTGAGTTTCTTTGAAGGCTCTCAGCACACTGTAATGTAACCACGCATAGCCAAACCTTAGTTTGGTTTATGTTGTTCTCCCTGTTGGGTGGTAGAGCAGACTAGTGTCTCTTTTGTGTTCACTCCTTACTTATCATGATGTAATCTCACATGCACCTGTAACAAATCAGTATGCTAACAATATAGAAATTATTATAGCTAAAACAATTCACAGTCCTAGGACAAAGAAGGACATCTGTCAGCCCTCTTTTCATAAATGGTGTGCAATGTATTATTTGCTTAGCAACATATATTACAAAAGGTAAATTTTGGTACTCTTGCAAACAACAAAAATGTGGGTACTCTTGCAAACAACATAGTATAAACTAGGGTTACATTCCTGAATATTAGCATGACACCTGATGTACTTAGATAATAAATAAAACATAATAAGGTCATTGATTGAAGCAAATGGCCTCCATAAGTGTTTGTCACAAATGTGTCATGTGCAATGACAAATAGCATTTTGCTAAAATAGATTATATGAGAGAACTTTAATTAAAATGAGCAACATGTTCATTACTCATTATTAATTAAATAATCTTCTCCACAAAACAGCTTGACTACAAACAACATATTTATGGCTGTTCTGTTGTGCCAAAATCAACATACATACAGTTTCATGGGCATAAATCAAAATCCAAAGCAATGTCCACTTTGAAGACCATAAACACAGTTAAATGTACTTCTAGTCAACTTTAAATTCTTCTTCCCAAGAGGCATTGCAAAATAAAAAAATAAAAAGTTAAGAATGAAAGGTGACATTGCAAAGCACTTTTCAAATATTTCTCGTTGACAGCAAAAGATTGCAAGGACATCTTGTTGTGCTGTATGATAGAAGTGATGCCCATGCAGTGATGACAGCGCTTTGATTAAATATTGGAGGATGTTTTCAAAACAGCTTGGCCTAGAATTTAATCTAGAAAAATAATTATAACGTAAAGGTTAAAAAGCATGATGATGATGAAGATATTGTATTAAGTTGTAAAGAGCTACGTAAACTGTTGGCACTGTATAATAATAATAATACACTGCCTAACCAAAAAAAGTAGCCACCAAAAAAAGGTCACGCACTCTAATATTTTGTTGGCTTTGATTACGGCACGCATTCGCTGTGTTATTGTTTCGATAAGCTTCTGCAATATCATACGATTTATTTCCATCAAGTGTTGCATTAATTTTTTACCAAGGTCTTGTATTGATGATGGGAGAGTCAGACCACTGCTCAAAGCCTTCTCCAGCACATCCCAAAGATTCTCAAAGGGGTTAAGTTCTGAACTCTGTGGTGGCCAATCCATGTGTGAAAACGATGACTCCTGGCCTTGTCATCTTTGAATAGGCTCGTGCCCTCAGGGAAGAAAAAATCCATTCATGGAATAACCTGGTCATTCAGTATATTCAGGTAGTCAGCTGACCTCATTCTTTGAGCACATGCTTCCACATTCTTTCTGGACGCTGACGAGCAGGTGAAGGGACGGTGAGAGCCTTGGCTGCCTATCTGCAGTAGATATTTGTTTCTTTTGAGTGCCTTTACATTTATTATCCTTGTGAGTGTATTGAATGAGGGATTGGGGGGTCTTATCATCAATAAATATATGTTTGGACTACTACCCTATGAGCCCTTTTCTCTCCAATATGCTTGCATTTGCATTTACACTCTGGAGGATCATGTATGCTGACACTGCATAAGGCTTTATGCCTAAATATCCGGATTTGGGAGATATCGGTTCCTGAGGCGGTGGTACTATACAGGCTACACGAGATCCCAACCGAGTGAGGACATTTATCTAGAGGCTCTTTTATATCATTTGTCCGGTGAGTGAGCAATACCTAAGGGGTCACATGGTGTGGTGGAAGTTGTCCGTGCTTACCTTCACTTCATGGATTTGGATTTTCTTCTTTGTGTGGACTGTTCTGTGGACTCACCGGTGTGGATTCCTTGATTGGTCACACTATTTATAGTGCTGCTTGTGTGTTAGACTTTTCGTCCGGATGGACTTATGAGGTGATTGACACATTTATATATGTTTTTTTTTTTATTTATTTATGAAGCAGCAGCTTCTTCATATGATATATGTAATATTTATGGTTGCATTTTGCACATTTCTCTAAAGCACAGGGTGATTGAGATAATTTTATAATTTATATTTTATTTTTTTCCCAGTCATTGTTTGAATATCCAATTGGATAGTTACTGCATGCTTAGTTTAGTTAGGTGCTTAGTTAATTCCAGGTGGCGACTTTTTTTTTTTTTGGCCAGGCAGTGTAGTAATTATTAATAATATAATCATTATGTGTTTTGTCTGTATAGGGTTCTACTATATAATATAGGATAAAAAAATTTGGTGGAGACTGCCTTAGGTTCTGTGAGCACTGCTGGTCCACTATTCAACTTTAGGCCCCATTTATACACACAGGCCAAATGTCGGGAGACATTTGCCGGTGTAACGTGAGAATTACCTACCCCGTGAGAAAAACCTACCCCTCGTCACTTCTGGCCAGGAACAGCTGAGCAGCGCAGCAGTGCGCATGCTCACAGCCCCGGATACCTAATGGAAGAGCTGAGGATCAGACTAGTGCGCATGCGCACTAGTCTGAAACGATCTCGGTGTCCGTTAAAAAAACCTACCGACGCGGCGGTGACATAAAATAGCTGTGCTGCACTATGAGTCATCTCCGCTCCTGTCCCGGTCACTTCCCTGATCTTGGCTAGTAAATATAAAAGCGGCTGGCGGCTCCGTGATTTATCTTTTCATACAGCCGCCGCCGCTTTTATATTTAGTAGCCGAGAGCAGGGAAGTGACAGGGACAGGAGCGGGCATGACTCATAGTGCAGCACAGCTGTTTTAATGTAACTGCTCGCGTTACACAGACTGCCGTGAACCGGAAGTGACGGGGGTAGGTTTTTCTCACGGGTAGGTAATTCTCACGGAACACCGGTTCAAACAAAAACGTCCGGCATTCAAGCCGTGTGTATGTTGACAGAAGGCATCCGTTTGGCCGGCTTCTGTCGGACAAGCAAACCAACAGCCGACCGACTCCCGATCAGCGCTCTCAGCCAATGGCTGAGAGCGCTGATCGGGGTGTTCTGGCAGGGACTGTCCCCCTGTCAGAACATAACAGCTCAGCGGGGGAGACTGCTGAGCTTTTGGGTTTAGGGTGGAGCTGAACGTTTTTTTTTTTTTGCGCAACCCACTGGGTTGCATGAAAAAAAAACTGTTATTGTGTACCAGGCTGAAGTTTGGTGCTTTCACTCTGAATGGCACCTTAGTGCACCTAATTAGCACACCACAGTGCAAAGATGAGTGCCTTCTCTGTTTTGTGGTTTACTGCACTGAAATAAATTGTGCAAGCCCATAAAATTTGTGTTGTGGTGCTTTGTCTTAACATAAATGATAACTTGCAAAATATTGGGTGTTAATATGTGTACAGTGATACACCTCCATGGATCAGACCAGTGTGATTAGGCTTTTAGAAGCTACTCCTCTGAAATGCTTTATGCTTGTGCACTGCCAAGACCTTATTTCATGCATTATAGTATTTAGGCTAAATGGGCAAAATGCTGCAGGGGCAATTTGTGGCTAGAAGGTGGACCAGTTATTAACAGACTGGACCAGACAGCAATACTGAGCAACAGGACTGTTTGAGGGTAGTCAAAGGATGAAATATTGACACAGTAAGGAGTGCCACTAGTGGAAAATGCCAGGGGCAATCAAATGTGAGCATCAAAAACAAGTACAAGAAGCAAACTGGTTTTCAGTATTTACATTGTAAACAAAGCAGGCAAAGTTTAAATCCCCATTCAGACTGGGGCGACACGACTTGGTGGGGCGACCTGTGAAGTCGCGGTGCACAGCGTGCACCACAACCTCGGCGCGACTTGCACAGACTTCATATAATTGAAGTCAATGCAAGTCGCCTCCAGGTCGCCCCATAGTAGTACAGGACCCTTTTTCTAAGTCGGAGCAACTTGTGTCGCTCCTATTAGAATGGGTCCTGTACTATTCAATGGCGAGCGACCCACCGCGACTTGTCAGGCGACCAAGTCGCCTGACAAGTCGCGCTAGTGTGAATGGACCCTTAGAAAGTTCAGGACATGGAAAGTTAGCTGCAAAGTAAGAGCAAAGATTTACACCCATGTGGCAACAAACTATGAAAAGCAACTAGAGATTAAAACAGATTCCTCTAAAAAAAAGGGAGTCTAGCCAACCAGGATGGGCACTAAAATACACTTATGCGTGGATGTACATGCCAATGACCTTCTGGGTTCACAGCACCTCCTGGGAGAATAAAGAGAAAACCAGTGAATGATCCAACTGGGAGTAAACCATAAAGCACACTAGAAAAGTATTACTATTGGAAAAAAAAAATCAGTATATTCCCTTGTATGTATTCCCTACAGGTGGTGGCACATATATGTTATACAGCCTGCTGCTATCTTCTCGTTTGGCTATACAATTTATTCCCAAAGTTTGCTAACCTTTTAAAACTCATTAACTGCACTAAGTATATGAAATAAACATGCTTAGTAATATGAAATATTTATTGAAGTTCTACAAATTAGACATTTCTAAAACTCCTGTAGGAGATGTATAATGCAGTAGGTAGAAAACATACTGTACATGCTAAGTACAAGTTAAAAAAGCTGTTGTCATCAGCAACATTTAAGGATGATGTGGTTTATAAAACACTCTGGTCAATAATCTAAATGTCGGTTCAGTTCTCTGAATGGCTGCTTGGTAAGTGCCTACAGCAGGCTGCAGTAGATCTATGAAATAGCATAATGACTTTTTCATAGCAGCTCATACAAGCTATTTTCCTGGATGCCTAATCAGCATTATGGCTTACACATTGAACATATGTTGGAGGAAATCAACCTAATTTTTAATATTGTTAATAACTTTTTTTTTCCTTTTATGTTGAACTATAAAATTATGATTATAGTACGACACTAATTTTATTTTGCAAGGAAAGGCTTTTCAATAATATTTGATATCTTCAAATGTTATGGCTTTCTCAGTTTTAAATGCTTCACTGCAGATCAATTTGATTCTGCAACTATAAATTGTATAGGAGAATATCTCCAAGGTGTGGAAGGTAATTGCACTTTCATCATATTTTTGTACCTTAGAGGTAGAAGCGATAAGTGTTATTTTTTATTGGTGTAGCAGACTCAGCTTGTTGAAGGAAGCATATATTCAAATAAGTGTTGGCCTACATTTCTTAAAAGGTAATAAAAAGTTCCTAAATAAAAAGAAAAAAGCATTTTCTCAACTCTAGTTTAAAGTACTATGAACCCTAAAATAAAACTGATTTGTAAATGGGAGTGTTCAGTATTTCAGAGAGACCATGCAAGTGTCAGGCTTTCTACAACATAATAGCAAAAGACAAGCTATAATGAAAAAGCATGCATCACATATGAGGGTATCATAGCAATATTTACACTATATTACCAAAAGTATTGGGATGCCTGCCTTTACACGCACATTAATTTTAATGGCATCCCCGTCTTAGTCCGTAGTGTTAAAAATTGAGTTGGCCCACCTTTTGCAGCTATAACAGCTTCTGGGAAGGCTATCCACAAGTTTTAGGAGTGTTTCTATAGGAATTTTTTACCTTTCTTACGGAAGTGCATTTGTGAGGTCAGGCACTGCTGCTGGAGAGAAGGCCTAGCTTGCAGTCTGCACTCTAATTTATCCCAAAGTGTCAAGAAAAGAGAACCCCTGAGGAGTGGGACTTTGAACGGCAAGAACCAGGACTTGAGTAAGTAGTATATAAATTTATTAGACAATAGTCATAGGATACAAAAATGGTTTGACAAGGACATAAAACACATATATCATAAAAACATGGTCATAAATACGTCTTTGATTCAGAGATTGTCTGAGATGTCTGGACAGGACTAGACGCGTTTCGGTCAGTTTGCCTTTCTCGATAGTCCAAGAAACACCAGAGCTCAGACTGAAAGCATGAAAGGTAAAAAATCAGTATGATAAGCGTAACAATTGATTTTCAGTACATTACAATATTGAATAATTAATACATATTATATAAAGCAGATTTACACAGTGTCTGTTATGTTTAGATGTAGAGAAGAACTGAAGTACCTCTATAGCTACATACCAGATATGCAGATACTCTGTGGGTTCAAGGACGGAAGACCATGTAGACAGATTTGAAATCTTAGCGGGTTATAAAACCTTCGTTTATCTTTGAGCATAAGCGGTATGTACCGACTTGGCTATGTCTGTATTGATAGACCTCGAAGAGTACGTCATGCGTGCCAGGGCTTCAATAAGGAAACTCCTTAATTTTCAAAAAGATTATAATAAGGATCAGTGTATTAACTTCACAAGCGACAGTGGGTAAACCCCCCCGATCAGAATTCCCACGAGGATCTCAAAATATGGGTCCACAATGAGGGGCATCTGGGTTGGATAAATGAGGAGAAGGGAGAAGAAAAAAATAAGTAAAGAATATGAATAGTAAAATGTGTTGAAAAATGGGAGAAGTCTATAGTATAATCATGGTAGTGACCATAACTACCTGTCAGGTTGAGGTTTCATAGGAAAATATCCAAGATAGTCAGTATAGTGCTGGGCTTGTCCAGCACTGAGTCCCTATAGACAAAATGTCAAGGGTAAAGAGAGAAAGAAAATTGTTTGATTGAAACACAGCCAACCGGGTAGATTAGTTGTAAGGAAAAGGGAAGGAATGAGAAAAAAACGCCATTCCAAAAAGTATACCAAAAAGATGAGGTAAGTGAGAGCCTTAAACCACGGAAGGGGAAGAGGATAAATCATGCAGCATAATAAGGGGGAACCAAGGTGCAGGTAAGGAGGTAGGGATAAAGAGACATCCAGTGCAAATGATATGAATGATCATGCAGTATAGAGGACTATCAACCCAGCCAGTGGGGAAGTGTAATTGAAGATAAGAGGTATCGGTGCGCAGAGAAGGAATGGGGTGTCCTGTGTTAGAATAGGAGAACCTGCCTCAATAGCCCGGTCAAGATGAGTAATGGCGGTGCACTCTGAATAGAGCACCCACGCCATTAAATACGCCGGCGCATGTGCCGGAGCCTGCATCTCGGCTCCTCCCCTGGTGCCTGTGTGGACCAATTGAGGTCCCCCGTGTCCGGAACGCACAAACGCCGCCCACAGCACATTGGCCGCGGCGTGCATTCCGGGCACGCCGGCGCACAACATCCTGTCCTTCCCGCCCGCCATACTGCGCCATACTGAACCAATTTGTGCATGACACAGGACCAATCAATGTGATAATAGAAAGCAAAGTAGCACAGATCAGAGCAACATCAGTATGCATGAGATAATAGGTTGATGGTTGGGCAATAAACATACAAATTAAATATAGGTATCTTATCGAGGAAAAAGAATAAAGAATCGAGTAGATCAGGATGACCTAGTATGCACATATATGCAGAGTTCAATCTCAAGCACAATAAGACCACATATGATTATCTAGAAAACGGATGATTATATTATCTACCAGGTAATGGATGCACCCAACTATATGAAGTCTATACTGGTGGAGCATATTTCCCCAATAAAGTGCCACTATGTTTGTTATAAGTGACGCAGACCTATTAATGGCCACATGTATGATACTAAGATGTTGGGTCTTATTTTGCAACTAAGGAACTAAGGGCTAGAAAAGTTATTTATGGTTCCCAGCCACCTGACGAAAAGCCCTCTAGAAAGGGTTTGAAACTAATACTTTCATTGAGTCCTGGTGGGATGGTAGCCCTAAGGTTGTGGATCCATCTAGATTCCCTCTGTAAGAGGGTTTTATCCCAATCCCCTCCTCTGCTGCTGGGGTGCACCCTGTCGAGGATGACAAAAGAAAACCGTGGAAAAATACCGCTGTGTGTGCTTAAGACATGTCTCCCTAAAGGGAGATCAGGATTTCGTTGGCGCATGCATGTGACATGTCGTTGAGCTCGTTTCTGGAATTCATTTTTTGTCTTCCCGACATAGAAGCACCCACAGCAGCAGAGGAGGAGATAGACCACTCCTATCGTTTGGCAGTTGGAAAAATGCAAGGGTCTATAGGGTAGCCCATTGGGTAGAAGTACATTGGGATCAGTACAAATGTACTGGCATATACTACAACCCCCACATTTAAACGTCCCCAGACGTTTACAAGGATCTTGGCGGAATTCGCCAGTGTACTCACTTTTGACTAATTTGTCCTTGAGTGATCTGGCCTTGCGATAAGTTATCGCAGGTTTGTCAGTAACGATAGGGTTAAGATGTGGGTCACATGTGAGTAAATGCCAGTACTTGTTTAAGATGTTGTAGATTCGATCATGTTGTTTCGTGTATGGTGTTATTATGCGTGCCTGGTGCTGGATCTGATTGCTGTTGCGTGTGGTCTTTGCTGATTTTTTGAAAATAAGATCTTGCCTCTGTTGAGATCTGGCCCTGCGGTATGCCTTTTTAAGGCAGGTTTGTGTGTAGCCCCTGATGGTAAGTCTAGATCTAAGTTTGTCGGCTTCTAATTTGAAAGTGGATTCCTCAGAGCAGTTGCGCCGTAAGCGCAGATACTGCCCATAAGGAATAGATCTTACTAACGGAGCTGGGTGTGCACTGGTGGCGTAAAGTACAGTATTAGCAGCTGTAGGTTTCCTGAATAGGGTGGTAGTGATATGTCCTTGTAGATTTTTGTTGATTGTAATGTCAAGAAAATCGATAGAGTCAGTGTTATAATTCAAAGTGAAAGTAAGATTGAAACTGTTATTGTTCATGCAATGAACACAGTCCAGAAGTAACTCCTTACTTCCTGTCCAGAAGATGAGGACATCGTCGATGTACCTATGCCATGCCAATATGTGCTGGGTATATTTTGAATGTCGTTCCTCCGAAAGGAAAGAACGTTCCCATTCCCCCAGGTACAGATTGACGTACGATGGGGCACAACATGTCCCCATCGCAACGCCCTGTACCTGGAGAAAAATGGGAACCATCAAACGAGAATACATTACGAGTAAGAATGTATTCGAGTGATTGTAAAATGAATTTCTGAGTAGATGGGGGGTCCGAATTGGATTGTGTGAGGGCATGTGCGATTGTGCGGATGCCCTGCTGGTGGGGGATGGAGCTGTAAAGTGCTTCAACATCGATGGCCACCAGCAGGGCATCCGCAGGGATCGACATGCCCTCCAAAAGTTGTAAAAGGTGTATAGTGTCCTTTACAAAGGAGGGAAGTATTTGTACGAAGGGGTACAATTTGCTGTCCACAAATCTGCTCAAGTTTTCTGAAATGCTTCCTCTACCAGAGACGATAGGTCGTCCTGGGGGATCGTTTTTATTTTTGTGGACTTTGGGCAGGCTGTAGAACGTGGGGATGGTAGGAAATTTAATTCTGAGGTAGTCCCAGGTAGTTTTATCAATACAGCCTGTCGAAAACCCATCGTCTACAATGGCATAAAATTCTGCGAAATATTTTTCAATAGTGGTTCTGGATATTTTTTGGTACCAATTGGAGTTATTAAGGATCTTCCAGCACATATTGGCATATTGTTGATTTTGCATAATGACGATGTTGCCCCCCTTATCGGAGGGCTTAATGGTCAATTGTAATTGTTTCACAAGGGCAGTAAGCGCCTGACTTTCTTCCAGGCTGAGGTTGGAAGCCCTAGTCTGCGGGGAAAGTTTGATTTTTTCGATTTCTTGAGATACCAACATGACAAAAGCTGCCAGATTAGTGTTGGTGTTCAGAGCTGGGAATTTGTCTGACTTTTTTTGAAATCGGGTTGGTAAACTTGATTGGGAATGTTCATTTAATAGTGACTCTAAATCAATCCTATCAATTAGGTCAAGTCCATCGTGTTCTTCTAATAGGGCGATGAGTGTATCTAACGCTTCCGCTTCTAATTTTTTTGTTTTTGGTTGTAGTAACTTAGGGTTGTGTTTTTGAGCGTGTTGACTTTGTAAAATAATTTTTCGGGCGAACAAATTAAGATCCTTTTTGAAGGTGAATTTGTCTATATCGGTAGTAGGGCAAAAAGTTAGACCTTTTCGCAATAAGGATATCTGAGCTGATGATAATGTATAATCTGAAAGGTTGATAATGTCACTATCGCCTTTAGGAGGTACATCAGTGTGGTAAGTAGGAATAACGGCGTTTCATGAGAAATCCTCAATCGCCGTGTTATCCGCCGCCATGGCATGAGTAGTGTCCGTGATGGCTATGTGTTTGGTTTCTAATGTATTTTTAACTGGCAAGTTAGTGTGAGCTAATCGTCGTGTGTCCAACGATAGATTGGGCAAAGGTGGAGGCCCTGAGGGAGTTGGAGGACGTTTGCTCGCATTTATATTGTCATCTTGAGGAAAAGATCTCTTTGTTTTAATTTTTTGCCCCTATTGTGGGTTGGCAATGATGATGATGAAAGCGATGAGTTTATAGACGAATTAGATTCTAAGTTGTAATCAGCTCTGGTTAAATCCCGTCTTTTAGGGCGGGGTTGTGTTTGTCGTTGGTTCCATTTGTAGGCCTTTTTATCGCGGAAGGCTATTCTGTCCCTACAGAGCTTCTGTTCCTTTTTACTAATATTGAGTTTAATATTTTTATCCAATTGGTTTCTAATATTATTCTCTAGGCTTATAAATTTGGGAGTATCTAGGTGTGTTTCCAATTGTTCGTAAAGTTTCTCAATGACAAGATCTAATCCTTTAATGCGTTTATGATATTCTTCGATGAGAAGACACATCATATTTTTTGAACACAATTGTAGGTTGGCCTCCCATTTGGATTTGAAGATCTCATCGAGATCGTCGATGGTTGGAAAGATTTGGACCCTTAGACCAAGGAGGTTAAGGTTTTCTCTATTGTATGTTTCGAAGTTGTCAATGTGAAGGTAAAGGTTCGTTTTCTTTTCGACCGCTTTCTTTAATTCAAAAATCAAAGATTCGATTTTTGTGTCCTGAGCTTCTTTTTTACTGTGTTCTCTATAGAACAATAGGAGATTGTCAAAGCCTGTGCCTCTAAACACAATGTTGTTTAAATGATATGATGGATATATGGGGTATGGGGAAATATGCAGAATATTTTTTTGAAGAAGATGATTATTGTGTAAATATGTAGTTTGTAAGTTAGAGTGTTGCTGATGTACTTAGACTTGATTACCCATAGGGTCGATACAACGTATTAATGGTATGAATATCAAGGGCCAATAGGTAACATGGAGTCTAATGACCCCTAAGTGGTATACACAACAGAGGAGATCTAAAAATGGATGTTTGTCTAAATTGGTACCTAGCATAAGATGAACTAGTGTAAGGTGGAAAGGGGGATATGCTGAACCGGTGTCTCACCCATTTGTTCCCACCTCTAAGGGTGGAGCTCTGTGGGAAAGAAAGATGTTTATAATAATACTTTGGGAAGGAGTAGATGATAATATACCTGTAAGGGAAATGGAATGAAGGTTTTATCACGTTACCCTAATAGACCCCTGGCCGTGGAGGTCCCTCTAGGCGTGAAGCAAGAAGGGGGGCGTCCAAGGTCCTGAGTACTTCGGGTAAACGAGCACACGATAAGATATACTTATCTAACAAGGGAAAGTAGCATTAAGAGTTAATTGCTCAAAAAAGTTTTACTAATAATACTATAAACATATAAATAAAAAATAGTCAAGTATGAAAACACAGAGACCGAATGGAACGGGGAAGTGGGTATTTGCCACCCAAATTATCGGAAAGATTTATTTGGAGTCTGTGTTTAAACCTGGGATCTTGCCAACATCCCTATTGAATAGTGTCAAGAAAAGAGAACCCCTGAGGAGTGGGACTTTGAACGGCAAGAACCAGGACTTGAGTAAGTAGTATATAAATTTATTAGACAATAGTCATAGGATACAAAAATGGTTTGACAAGGACATAAAACACATATATCATAAAAACATGGTCATAAATACGTCTTTGATTCAGAGATTGTCTGAGATGTCTGGACAGGACTAGACGCGTTTCGGTCAGTTTGCCTTTCTCGATAGTCCAAGAAACACCAGAGCTCAGACTGAAAGCATGAAAGGTAAAAAACCAGTATGATAAGCGTAACAATTGATTTTCAGTACATTACAATATTGAATAATTAATACGTATTATATAAAGCAGATTTACACAGTGTCTGTTATGTTTAGATGTAGAGAAGAACTGAAGTACCTCTATAGCTACATACCAGATATGCAGATACTCTGTGGGTTCAAGGACGGAAGACCATGTAGACAGATTTAAAATCTTAGCGGGTTATAAAACCTTCGTTTATCTTTGAGCATAAGCGGTATGTACCGACTTGGCTATGTCTGTATTGATAGACCTCGAAGAGTACGTCATGCGTGCCAGGGCTTCAATAAGGAAACTCCTTAATTTTCAAAAAGATTATAATAAGGATCGGTGTATTAACTTCACAAGCGACAGTGGGTAAACCCTCCCGATCAGAATTCCCACGAGGATCTCAAAATATGGGTCCACAATGAGGGGCATCTGGGTTGGATAAATGAGGAGAAGGGAGAAGAAAAAAATAAGTAAAGAATATGAATAGTAAAATGTGTTGAAAAATGGGAGAAGTCTGTAGTATAATCATGGTAGTGACCATAACTCTAGTTTAAAGTACTATGAACCCTAAAATAAAACTGATTTGTAAATGGGAGTGTTCAGTATTTCAGAGAGACCATGCAAGTGTCAGGCTTTCTACAACATAATAGCAAAAGACAAGCTATAATGAAAAAGCATGCATCACATATGAGGGTATCATAGCAATATTTACACTGTATTACCAAAAGTATTGGGATGCCTGCCTTTACACGCACATTAATTTTAATGGCATCCCCGTCTTAGTCCGTGTTAAAAATTGAGTTGGCCCACCTTTTGCAGCTATAACAGCTTCTGGGAAGGCTATCCACAAGTTTTAGGAGTGTTTCTATAGGAATTTTTTACCTTTCTTACAGAAGTGCATTTGTGAGGTCAGGCACTGCTGCTGGAGAGAAGGCCTAGCTTGCAGTCTGCACTCTAATTTATCCCAAAGGTGTTCTATTGGGTTGAGGTCAGGACTCTGTGCAGGCCAGTCAAGTTCCTCCTCCCCAAACTCGCTCATCTATGTCTTTATGGACCTTTTCTTGTGGACTGGTCCAAGTCATTTGGTGGAGGGGGGATTATGGTGTGGGGTTTTCTTTCAGGGGTTGGGCTTGGCCCCTTAGTTCCAGTGAAGGGAACTCCTAAGGCATCAGCATACCAAATTATTTTGGACAATTTCATGCTCCCAACTTTGTGGGAACAGTTTGGGAATGGCCCCTTCCTGTTCCAAAATGACTGGGCACCTGTGCATAAAGCATGGTCAATAAAAACACGGATGAGCGAGTTCGGGGTGGAGGAACTTGAATGGCATGCGCCTCAACCTGATAGAACACCTTTGGGATGAATTTGTGCAGAGACAAAGAGTCATGCCTTCTCGTCCACATCATTGCCTGACCTCACAAATGCGCTTCTGGAAGATCGAATGTGCTTCTGGAAGAATGGCCAAACATTCCCATAGACACACTCCTAAACCTTGTGGACAGCCTTTCCAAGAAGAGTTGAAGCTTTTGAAGCTGTTATAGCTGCAAAGGGTGGGCAAACCCAAAATTTAACCCTATGGACTAAGTCTGGGATGCCATTAAAGTTCATGTGCGTGTAAAAGCAGGTGTCCCAATACTTTTGGTTTTATATTGGTTATATAGTATATGTACATGAGGTTAGGTATATATGCTCATTACATATGCAGGCTCAGCTTTGATTTCAGTAATATTGTGTTTGGCTCTAACACTTTATTGTGTTTGGCTCCAACACTGGCAGCCTAAGGCCCCTTTCACACATACAGTCCGTTCAGTTCATCAGTTCAGTCACGTCAAATGTATCAGTTTTTCATCCGTTTTTCATCCATTTTTCATCCGTTTTTCATCAGTTGTCGTCCATTTTTCGTCAGTTGTTATCCGTTTTTCATCCGTTTTTCATCAGTTTTTATCCGTTTTTCATCCGTTTTTCATCCGTTTTTCATCCGTTGTCATCAGTTGACATCAGTTTTTCATCCGTTGTCATCAGTTGACATCAGTTTTTCATCCGTTGTCATCCGTTGTCATCAGTTGACATCAGTTTTTCATCCGTTGTCATCAGTTGACATCAGTTTTTCATCCGTTGTCATCCGATCCGTTTTTTTGACGGATGAAAAATAGGGCATTCATCCGTTCAAAAAAACGGACATTGACGGAAGTGGATGAAAACGGATGTTAACTGATGATCATCAGTTGTCATCCGTTTTTACATAGAGATGCATTGATGTCCGTTTTTCATCCGTCAACGGATGGATGAAAAACGGACAAACGGACAGCATGTGTGAAAGGGGCCTTATTCAGTCAAATGTTTAAAGTGTTAAAATGGCAAGTTAACATGCGCACCCTTATAGGTTAACCTACACAGCTGTACAGCCTTATCATTCATTCACAGAGATGAATGCACTACAAGTCCTGCCTGCCACTGCAGCAGATGGCTTGTAGCTTTTAATGGACTGTGAGGACTCTACTAAGTACCCTCATAGTCCACTGACACTTCCTGCAGCTTTCAAGCAGAAAGCCTGTACAGAGGTAAAGACAGAAAGCTGGAGGATGTGTCTGCAGGAGCCTGACATTGCACCAGTGATCCACTGATCACAGGTGTAATACTTTGCAGGCTCCTATAGAAAAAAATAATAAATACACATTTTTTTTTATCTGCAAAAATATGTGCATTTATTTTATTATTTATTTTTTTTTTTTATGGTGAACTTAGCCTTTAACCTTTCAGCACTAAGCAAAATTAATGAATATGGTTGCATAAAACATATGCATTAATGGAAATTATAATGCTTTTGTGGCAATTCATTTTTTTTTTTTTTAAGATTACAAGTTCAAATGTGGTATCTTTTTCATTTTATTCATATAGAATTCAGGTACAATAATTTTCTCACTTGGTAAAGGCTTGTAAAACTGCAGAATGAGCCTACCCAACAATACCCCTTATCCCGGTCATTTACCCCACTAATATTTCCAAGCCAGTCTAAATATGCAGTTTAATGTAAATCCTCCTTTTCTTTATTACATGTGACTGTTAATTGCTAGCTTTAGATTTTTTCTTTCCAGGAGCCTTTAGGAAAGTGAGATTAGCAGTTACACATTCTGAAATGTGGTTTTTTTTAAAAAAAAAAAAAAATATTACTCTATTGGTCTATAACCAGGGAAAGAGGTGTGGGTGAGCAGGCACCTTATTTTATTAGCATTTAACAGACCAGGGGATATTTTTACTAACACTGCCCTCCTTACCGATTTTACTAGCCTGACCTGTAAAATATTGTGCTGGTGGTAAGCATTGGCTAGAAGAAGATGCTAGAGTACTGGTCAATACTGTCCACTTTAATGGAAACATGTAATGTACAGATTACGGTTATTTAGGTTTACAAAATGCTTCAGAGTCAGCCCAAAAAAAAAAAACAATGTGGATAAAAAAGGAAGATGTTGAGGAATCTCCCAGTAAAGATAAGCCCTGCCTCTACCAATTTATGTTATAATTCCTGTTTCAGCAACACCATGTCAAATGACTTGTGTGTGAGGAGGAAGGGATGTGTGTATGGCGACCAGTTGGTGAAAATACATCGAAGATAGGTGAGGTAGCTGATGTTTTTGAGTTTATTTGGGGTAAGGAGTCAGCTAACTGTAAAACATAAAGCATTAGCTAATCAGTTAGGAATGCTTCCTGGAAAAGAAATAAATTCTCCCCATGAGAAAGTGTATCTGGGACATGGAGGGTAGATGACTTAAGCTAGTCATATGCAGTAAAAAATATCATTTAAAATGTCTGCTTTCAAAATAATCATTAATTTAAAATAGTTAATTGAAACAAATAGACAATCTTTTCTACCGTAGTGTTAAGAAAAATCAAAGGTGAAGAAGAAGGAGGGGAGCATTTTTCTCATTTCTTATCTAAATTAATGAAATGCTTACTTTTAATGTGATCCCCAGTGGGGGAAAATCATAGTTTGTGTAATGCATACAAGCTAAAAAAAGTTTCATGCAAAATTTGTTCTTTTAAATGATTATGTGCAGGGGTCAAGTCCTGGGAAAAAAAAGTGTGGGAACTCACCCAAGATTACCACCCCCCCACCTCAAAAATAAAAAAAAGCGTGTGCTCGTGAATATATACCTTTTTGAGGAGCGAGGGCCACTTTAGCAACTTGGTAACCGGTCGCGGAGTGACCAGATCAGATGACAGGTCCGTGTCAGCATATGCAGAGCAGACACGGACAGCCCGCTCTACTTTATGGGCCATCCAATGTGAGTGATATATTTCAAGCATTTTGTTCTTTTAATTTTGATGATTATGGCTTACAGCTAGTAAAATAAAACAAAACTCAGTATCTCAGAAACTTAGAATAATACATAAGACCAATAAAAAAAAAAAAGTTTTTATATTCAGAAATATTGGCTTACTGAAACATACAGTCAGGTCCATAAATATTGGGACATCAACACAATTCTAATATTTTTGGCTCTATACAGCACCACAGTGCATTTAAAATGAAACAAACATGATGTGCTTTAGCTGCAGACTTTCAACTTTAATTTGAGTGTAATTACATCCAAATCAGGTGAACAGTGTAGGAATTACAATAGTTTGTATATGGGCCTCCCACTTTTTAAGGGACCAAAAGTGATGGGACAGATTAACAATCATAAATCAAAATTTCACTTTTTTAATATTTGGTTGCAAATCCTTTGCAGTCAATTACAGCCTGAAGTCTGGAACGCATAGACATCACCAGACGCTGGGTTTCATCCCTGGTGATGCTCTGCCAGGCCTCTACTGCAACTGTCTTCAGTTCCTGCTTGTTCTTGGGGCATTTTCCCTTCAGTTTTGTCTTCAGCAAGCGAAATGCATGCTCAATCAGATTCAGGTTAGGTGATTAACTTGGCCATTGCATAACATTCCACTTCTTTCCCTTAAACAACTCTCTGGTTGCTTTCGCAGTATGCTTCGGGTCATTGTCCATCTGCACTGTGAAGCGCCGTCCAATGAGTTCTGAAGCATTTAGCTGAATATGAGCAGATAATATTGCCCAAAACACTTCAGTATTCATCCTGCTGCTTTTGTCAGCAGTCACATCATCAATAACTACAAGAGAACCAGTTCCATTGGCAGTCATACATGCCCACGCCATGACACTACCACCACCATGCTTCACTGATGAGATGATATGATTTGGATCATGAGCAGTTCCTTTCCTTCTCCATACTCTTCTCTTAGCATCACTCTGGTACAAGTTGATCTCTTGGTCTCATCTGTACATAAGATGTTGTTCCAGAACTGTGAAGGCTTTTTTAGATGTTGTTTGGGAAACTCTAATCTGGCCTTTCTGTTTTTGAGGCTCACCAATGGTTTACATCTTGTGGTGAACCCTCTGTATTCACTCTGGTGAAGTCTTCTCTTGATTGTTGACTTTGACACACATACACCTACCTCCTGGAGAGTGTTCTTGATCCTGGGCAACTGTTGTGAAGGGTGTTTTCTTCACCAGGGAAAGAATTCTTCGGTCATCCACCACAGTTGTTTTCTGTGGTCTTTCGGGTCTTTTGATGTTGCTAAGCTCACCGGTGCGTTCTTTCTTTTTAAGGATGTTCCAAACAGTTGATTTGGCCACACCTAATGTTTTTGCTATCTCTCTGATGGGTTTGTTTTTTTTTTCAGCCTAATGATGGCTTGCTTCACTGATAGTGACAGCTCTTTGGATCTCATATTGAGAGTTGACACCAACAGATTCCAAATGCAAATAGCACACTTGAAATTAACTCTGGACCTTTTTATCTGCTCCTTGTAAATGAGATAATGAGGGAATAACACACACCAGGCCATGGAACAGCTGAGCAGCCAATTGTCCCATTACTTTTGGTCCCTTAAAAAGTGGGGGGCACATATACAAACCGTTGTAATTCCTACACCTTTCACCTCATTTGGATGTACATACCCTCAAATTAAAGCTGAAAGTCTGCAGTTAAAGCACATCTTGTTTGTTTCATTTCTAATCCATTGTGGTGGTGTATAGAGCCAAAAAGATTAGAATTGTGTCAATGTCCCAATATTTATGGACCTGACTGTATGTCCATGTACAGTATAGTATGCACTCAATGATTATGAGGCACATTGTATCCCTACTCTTTCACCGAAAAAGTGTAAAAAAAGGAATAAAAACACATACACAGTTTTTGTGGGTATCCTACTTTTTTTTTAAGGTTCCCCTTAAAATTTATACTAGACCCAAAATGGTTTGAAAGCTTGCAGCCGGGAATATATATACAGATACATACAGTATATATATATATATATATATATATATATATATACACACACACACATATATACATATATGCATCTCATAAAATAGGATATCATCAAAAAGTGAATTTACTTCAGTAATTCAATTCAAAAAGTTATACTCATATAATTTATTTAGATGCATTACACACAGAGTGATATATTTCAAGCATTTCTTTCTTATAATTTTGATGATTATGGCTTACAGTCAGTAAAAACCCAAGTTTCAGTATCTCAGACATTTAGAATATTACATAAGACCAATAGAAAAAGAGTTTTAAATACAAAAATGTTGGCTTACTGAAAAGTATGTTCATGTACAGTATAGTACACACTTGATACTTGGTCAGGGCTCCTTTTGCATGGATTACTGCATCAATGCGGCGTGGCATGAACACAATCAGCCTGTGGCACTGCTCAGGTGTTATGGAAGCCCAGGTTGCTTTGATAGAGGCTTTCAGCTCATCTGCATTGTTGGGTCTGATGTCTCTCTTCCTCTTAACAATACCCCACAGATTCTCAATGGGGTTTATGTCAGGCGGGTTTGCTGGTCAATTAAGCACAGTGATACCAGGATCAATAAACTAGGTATTGGTACTTTTAGCCGTGTGGGCAAGCTGCCAAGTCCTGCCGGAAAATGAAATCAGCATCTCCATAAAGCTGGTCCGCAGAGGGAAGCATGAAGTGCTCTAGATTTTCCTGGTAGAGGGCTGAGCAAACTTTGGACTTGATAAAACACAGTGGACCAACACCAGCAGATGACATGGCTCCCTAAATCATCACTGACTGAAAACTTCACATTGGACCTCTTAGTTGGACCAACTTAGATTCTGTGCCTTTCCACTCTTCCTCCAGACTCTGGGACCTCGGTTTCCAAATGAAATGCTACATTTTCACAGTCAATGATGACTTGGGGAGCCATGTCATCTGCTGGTGTTGGTCCACTGTGTTTTATCAAGGGTCTGTTTTGGATTTTGGATGGTACCTCATGCCATTTTTGCCATGGGATTCCCCTTGAAATTCATGTCAGACCCAAAGACACAGCAAACAAAAAAAAAATGTGTATACAGCACTGTATACAGCACTAAATGTAATGTAATGCTGTTAAACACTACTACACTACACCATAATCACACTTCACTATACTCACGCTACACTATAATCACACTACACTGACACTACACTATACTCACACTATAATCAAACTGCACTGACACTCTACACTAGTCACAATAACACAAACTAGCTATCACTGAGCCCTGCTCTATCTTTCTCCAACAACACACTGCAAAAGGTTCAGATGCAAAGAAACCTTTTATAGTGTGGGGTGGGACTCTGAGCACTGAGCCATGATTGGGCAAAGTAATCATGACTCCAATCAGGGCTCTGAAGTGCTCTTGTGACTTGATTGTGCAAAGCCTTGCACCTGACCAGCGGTCACATGCATTGTTTTAGCCAATTAGTGCCCTAGAATGCACTATGTGGTGGGTAGTGCATCGTGGAGCGCCCAGCGGGTGAACATCCCGCTGAGCACCCCCCGCAAATTCAGGTGTCCATGAAACGGGTGAACAGGCGATGTTTGGTCTGAACTTTTGCTCGGTTTGAACTGTTCGCCCCACTCTACTGTGCAATAGGGAGTGGAGCAGTATATGAGTGGAAAACTTCCTAATGGATACACAGCAGCACAAATCAAGTGAAGGTAACTCTTGCTCAAAGGAAGTTTTGGCTGTAGTTTAATTTTATAGTAGTTTTGAACAACCTATATTTTAGAACCTTTCTCATATAATTATAAAAAAAGCAGACATTATACCTACTTTTGCTTAGTATCAGAAATTATTTTTCTTATCTTTTTTACCTTTTTTTTTTACAAGGGTAAAAAGTTCTGTCATGTGACCATGCATTTCTTTCTCCTGATATTAAGGGGTGGGGGTGAGTGGGAGGGTTTTTTACAGAACACTGTGCAGACACACAGTGTGCCTATATTCCATAGTACTGTATGTTCAGCCTAGGGCAAAATGTAGGCTGTAATTCCAATATTCAGTGCCATGCAATATACTTACTTGATCAAAAATGGATATATTATGTGCAAAACATTAGTGTAATTATATACCATTTCAAATGCATTGAATGAAAGTAGTGTTACAAACACACAAGAAACACCCAGACTTGATTTAATGGTGGCCTGGAAAAAGTTTTTTTCCACATTTTCTACATTTATAGCAATTTGAAATGGTATATACCGTAATTACACTAAAGTTTTGCACATGGTATGTTCATTTTTAATCAAATAAATAGCGTATATTGCAAGGTACTGTATATTGGCATTGCTGGTTTTGATGTATGTGGGAACCCATTTAGGGATTATTTACATTTGTTTCGAATTTAATGCACATTAAAGCACCAATGCTTCAACATGTTTTTTTATGTGTTTTTGATGCCTATGTGATGCTTCAATGATGCTTTTGCTATGCTTTAGTGATGCTTCGGTGATGCTTTTTTGAAGCTTTAATAAACATTGGCAAATGCCCTGTGTCTATTGATTTTATATTTGTTTTAAAGGGGTTTATTAGAAGCCCAGCTCAGTAGTACTCCTACTCACCAGATCCCCAGCTTCTTGGTAACCTCTTTCAGCAGATCCCCAACTTATTAGTATCCTCATTCAGCATATCCCCAGCTTATTAGTACCCTCGTTCAGCAGATCCTCAGCTTATTAGTACCCTCATTCAGCAGATCTCCTGCTCAATAGTACTTCCAGCTCTGCTGACCCCACTCAGTAGTAACCCTTAGCTCTGCTGATCCCCCACTCAGTAGTAACCCTTAGCCCTGTTGATCCTCTGCTTTGCTGATCCTCCTCTCTCTCTGGGCCCCACTCACCTCCTGCTATATTGCTCCCATGCTGCTTCCCACATATGACATCTGCTAGTTTCTCCTGCTCTGGTACCCTAGCTCTGCTTATCCTCTTTGTAAGCCAAGTGAACCAGGATTCTCTTCATCTACGCCAGACCCATATTCTAGATGAGGGTCCCACATATGAAAAAATTACGTGGGCTTCCCCCCTAATTCACTTCAGGCAATTCAGGTAAAAGAATGCACCTCTTCAAACCATATCAGGCCACATGCCCTCAACATGGGGGTACATTGCCGGGGTATCCACCTGGCTAAACACCTTGTCCCTGTGTTATTGAGGACAAGGACGCGCCCTAGTGGATGAGGGGGTCTGCGGGTGGGGGCTTATCAGAATCTGGAAGCCTTCTTTAAGAACAAGGGGGCACTCAGATATTTTCCCCTCATGTGAAGTAAGGAAGATATCATACCCCTTCTCATTTACAAAAAAATGTAAAGCGAAAAGAAAGGCAGACACAGTTTTTGGCACGCTCCTTTAAAAAAAAAAAAAAAAAAAAGTCCCATGATGTAAATACATGGTCAATTGTGTTGTGCAGCAATGTAGATCCACATCAGTCATGATGCCCAATGCCGTCTACCCGTCAACATGCCCAAAAAAAAACTTGCTGACACAAATCAGTTTCCCTTCCACTGAATGACAGATCTGGGGGATGACAACTGTTATAAACAAGGGGTGGGGTCTCCTGGGTGATGTCAATGACCATATATGGACATAACTGTATTTGGTTTGATGTCAACAATCCCAGTGTTGTGGGGAGCAGTGTTAATTTTGGCAGCAAATTTCAATTTAGTTTTAGTCTTAGTCTTAGGACTAAAATGGCATTTTAGTTTTAGTCCCATTTTAGTCTTCTGCAAGTGTTTTAGTTTTAGTCCTATTTAGTCGACTAAAATTCCAGTATATTTTATTCGACTAAAACGCCCTACATTTTAGTCGACCAAAACTCATTTTAGTCATCTATAATCAAATGGGTGTAGTTCAATTGTAATTTGTAATGCATTATTTAAGCATTTCTCTACAATTTCCAAACTCATTATATACTACTGCTGGTCCTGGAGTGAAAAATCTAATATGTTATTATTTATGCTTTGAGCATGCACCAGTGTTAATTTTTGGCAGCAAATTTTGATTTAGTTTTAGTTATAGTCTTTTGACTAAAATGCCATTTTAGTTTTAGTCGTATTTTAGTCTTAAGACTAAAATGCCATTTTAGTTTTAGTCGTATTTTAGTCATCTGAATTGTGTTAGTCGACGAAAACGTTTTAGTCGGTTTTAGTCGACGAAATTAACACTGGTGGGGAGGAGGCCTTTGCCCTCATCAACATGGAGACAAGACTCTTTGCTCCCCCATGGCAAAGTATCCTCCCAAGTTGATGGCATGTGGCCTTGTGGGGTGAGACTATAAAAATCAGACTTGCACAGAGATGGGTTTTAGTAAGCCAAGGACCATTTTGGTAATTATTGAGCCTATAGTAGTTCCCGTTTTGTTTTGATTAACATTTTAAGAAATAGAAACATGGAAAAAAAAAAGATCAAATAGTCTGGTTTTTTTTATTTATTTACTTATTTTTTATGTTTTTTTTTTTTCTCAGTGTAGATCTATGATTGTCCCAAGCACGTTTGAATGTGCTCAGTGGTGACTTATTCATTACCTCTACTGGAATTCTTTTCCAAGCATCAATTTCTCTTTCAATAAAATAATACTTTCTAAGATTAGTTTTAAACTTTTATCTTGCTAGTTTGAGGTCAAGTCCCTGCATTTTTATCTTAATTTCATATTAATGAAAGGTATGCTTTGACTTGCTTAGATTCATGTTGTTAGTCTTGAGCAGCAGATATATTTTGGACAAATGTACAAGATGTAACAGTCTCTTTCAGTGTCAAGTAAGCCTTGTGGGCATTTGCTTTGAGTATTTGGATGTATTTGTAATACTTTCATAATTTTTGACAGATCAGTAAGATGTTTACTCTCTTCCTCATGAAGTGTTATTCAATAAGAGCGTGGATGAAAAAAAAACTTCAGATATTTTCATCAGTTAACATAATATACAGGGCTATGAAATTCTAGAATTTGATAGGAAGTTGATCCAAGGATTAATCTGATCCCCAGTACAGGGTCGAAGGAAAGGGGGAAAAAGGAAGGATTTTGTTTTTCAATCATCTTACAGCAAATTGGCCTATAATTGTAGGGGTTGTTTTTCAAACACCTACAACTCACACTAAACACACACAGAGGCTAAATTTGATGAATTTGTATCTTTTTTTCAACCTTATCTACTAAGTAATTATGTTTTCAATTTATCAATCTGGTTTTGATGAATCTTTGAGCAACTCATCATCCCTACCTTTTCTGGTTGCTATTGCATCTAGCTTATTCCAGAAAAACACATGTTGAAAGACAATGATTATTTCCCATAATGTCAGTAGTCAAAGCCAAAGTAATCTTGTAGAATGTTTTAGGCCTTATTTTACTTTAGTATCTCAGTTGGATTCTATTGCTGGATATGCGTGTTATGTGCTTTACATTTCACACCAAACATGTCATTCTTGTCCATTACAGTTGATATGGAAATTGACCCTAGGCCATTTTGAGCTGTCAAGAATTGTGTTTACAGTGAGAAATTTAGCAATTATTTTACAATATGTGCCCATAATATTCCACTATTGCAGTAGATTTTTTTTTTTTAGATGGATGAAAATGCATGATTTTTAAACATACTTAAAAACATTTATAAAAGACATCTGAATGACTCTTAACCACTTAAGCCCCGGAAGATTTTACCTCCTTCCTGACCAGGGGGTATTTTGCGATTCGGCACTGCGTGACTTTAACGGACAATTGCGCGGTCATGCAACGCTGTACCTAAACGAATTTGACGTCCTTTTTTCCCCACAAACAGAGCTTTCTTTTGGTGGTATTTGATCACCTGTGCGATTTTTTGATCATGCGCTATAAACAAAAAAAGAGCGTCAATTTTGCAAAAATAACAATATTTTTCACATTTTTTTATATGAAATTCCCCCCCAAAAAAATGTAAAAATCAAAATTTTTTAACATTTTCGGCCAATTTGTTTTATGCTACATATGTTTGGTAAAAAAAATCGCAAAAAGCGTATTTTGATTGGTTTTCGCAAAAGTTATCGCGTTTACTAACAAAGGGAAAGATTTTTGTAATTTTTGTTGTTTTTTTTAACGCGTAATGGCGGCGAACTGCGATTTTTTTTGCGGTACTGCGGCATTACGGCGGACAGATCGGACCCTTAACTGACATTTTTGACACTTTTGGGGTTACCAGTGACATTTCTACAGTAATCAGAGCTATACATATGCACTGTTACTGTAAAATTACACTGGCAGTGAAGGGGTTAACTTTATTTGAGAGGGAGGGGCTGTGTGTGTCCCTAGTGGAGTGATTCTAACTGTGATTGGCTGTGGCTAGAGCTGTAGGAACAATGATCAACGGTCCTACATAGTAGAACCGTATGATCATTGTTTCTACACAGCGGAGAATGACAGGCGGCTTGTTTACACTAGCCGACTGCCTTTCTCCCTCTCCCCCGACGATCGCCGAGTGACCGGCGGACCCGATGTCACGCGCGGGGGGTCTGTGACCGCGCGGGATCGGGAGCGCGCCACCCGTGGCGCGCGCTTGCTCCCAAAGCCTCACAGGCTAGTGACGTATATATACGTCACTTTGCCTGTGAGGGGCTGACCGCCGCAGTATATGTACTTGCGGCGGTCGCCAAGTGGTTAATGACTTCTGAATGTCCACAAAGATTGGCATCAATTCACAAAACAGTATTTTCAACTTTAAGATCAGAGGTAAAACAGCTCATAGCGGTTTTCAAAATTTGTTTTTTGAATTTACTAAAAATGCTACTAAATAAGGAATGCGTTATTTCCTTGAAATTTGCAGTATTTATCTCATGAAACTGTTCGGTATTTTATCTCATGTGATGTCATATCCAGTGGGATAGATTCAGTGGGGTGAGATTAGAACACCTAAAATTACTGGATGAGCCCTCTGCACACTTCTATACCCTTTCAAGAAAAATTTGCAATAAAAAAATAGGGATATTTAGTTCACACATATATTGTAATACATGTTTTGGCTGGCCAATTACATAAAAGTAATCCCTCTTTAGCCAGTCCTACTCTTATTTGCCACTGGAAAGCTACTGTGGACACAATGCCAACCTGGGGCAAAAAGACGCAAAAAGACACAAAAGGGGGGGGGGAGATCTAACGGTTTAGTTCTGGCCACTGACCTACAATATAATAGAAACAAGATATACCCGTGCTCAGATCCGATCCCAATAGCCTGTACATGCATATAATCTACTATGGGGCGGGGGTGGGGGCCATGATGGGGTAGGACCACTTTAACACTAAAAGTACTGGATGAACCCTCTACACACTGCTATAGCCTTTTAAGCACACTTTACAATAAACAAGATAGGGATATTTATTTTAGAACATCTGTCAGTTTTTATTGCTGTCTGTGTCCCCATTAGGGAGATCCATTTCCTCTTTTTGTACTGGTTCTCCTTATTACTAAAAAGTGAAAGGAAAAGAAACTCCCACATTTTGGGTTGACATCAAACATTAATAGTGTGGAAATCTCCCCAATGGGACACAGATGGCAAACATGAAGCTGACAGGGGTTCTAATCCTCCATTATTCTATCCAAAATAAAAATAAAGTTGTGTCTTTAGTTAACCTCCCTGGTGGTATGATTATGTCAGGAATTTTTTACCAAAAGCGGTACAATTTTTTGCATGGAAATTTGGTGTTATGTATTGTAGGCCTACAATTCTTAGTAATTACTTACTTATACTTGACTATATCTATATATATATATATATATATGTATGTACAGTAAAACTGCAGGCAAGGGCACTGGGGGGCAAACTAAGGTCAATTTATTTTATTTAGTAATGTAATCCAATAGGATTACAATATATCAGTGTGTTTGTTTGTTCCACCCCCCCCCCCGCGGCGCTCATAGGGAACGGAAGTTGGGGCACACAGCATCAGGCGGAAGATCCGGCCGCTGTACACTGTTGGAACACATCGCGGGAACCTGGGGACAAGGTAAGTAACCTCTTCCAGGATCCAGCGACTTCTCCCTGGCAGAACCCCGAGTGTGCCTCGGGGTGGAATTTCAGTGCCATTAGCAGTAACCCCGAGCCACACTTGATTGGGTACTCTTTGCAAATTGAAGCTTTACCTCATGTTCTAAGCTTTGGAGAAACTGCACATGCACAGTCTATTTGCCTTAAGTAAATGAACCCCAATGTTTTTGTGTTTTAGCCATATTTAGGTTTCTATGCATTTCTGTTGAGAGACTACTCTAAATTGGCTATTATATTTTTGCCTGTACTGAATTGACTTTAACACGCTTTTATGAGGTCTTTCTTGAGCGTTTTTGTTTTTTTAGGTAAATATAGCAAAAAGGGAAAGCGAATTGACATTTACAGCATCGCATGCGATATTTGGGAAAAATGTGGCAGATTACGTAAATACCGCATGCGATCTGCTTTAATGAAAGGAGCCCATTCTACTTTACTGAGCATGTAATTTTTGGTAATTATTGTATCCCGTAGTATTTAGACTAGTGATCGACCAATATCGTTCTTTCGTTGCCGATACCGATATTTTGGCCAATACACATCGGTATTGGCCGATATTTTTGTACATTTAAAAAATGATTTTTTTTTGACAGGTACTGTTGTGGAGGGAGGGATCTGGGGGTCTAAAAGACCCCAAACCCCTCCTCTGCACTTAAAAGCACTCAAAACGCTAAGTTTGGCTGTTTTGAATGCTGTCATCTGGCACCAGACAGTACCCGGAAATGATGTCACTCATGACATCACTTCCTGGTTTTTGCATGGAGACCCGATCAGAGCCGAATGTGGTTTTGATCGGGTCTTTGACGTCCATGCAGGCTGGTTGCCCGGGTCTCCCGTCCCACCGGGGGGCGAGCCACGGAAGGCAGCGGGAGGGGGGGGACGTTCCCTCCCGCTCCTTGTAATGACAGCAGAGCGGCTTCTCAGCATCACTCTGGTACATGCACTTTCCCGAAATATCTGCTATATCGGTTACCTCAGGGGCCGATTCTGATATATCAGGAAAAGTGCATATCTGCCCTCAATATATCAGCTCGATTGATCCCTAATTTAGACTATTTATTAAATGATCTGAATACAATATTTTTTAAATGAGGTTATTCTGGGTTTATTTTGAACCAGATTTTGAAAAATGGCTTTGGAATTGTGTCTCTAGCCTTAAGAGGATACTTCTTGCACATTTTTCCAAAGAAAAATGAACACAGGCTTTTTCAGCCTGTTAAAATAGGTCTTGCGGGCATTTGGCGGTATTTGTAATACTTTCATCATTTTAGACAGATCACAGTAAGATATTTACTCTCTTTTCCAGGAGGTTATTCACTGGGTGCTCTGGATTTATTTTAATCAACATTGATCTGCGTGTTATTTTTATAAAATATCTGACATGTTAAGAAATAGGGGTGAAAGGGGTGCTATGACTTCATTGGAATTGTGTTGTTTGCTTTGTTTTTTTTTTTTTTCAGTGGAATGTTTCCTTTAGTACTTCTGTGACACCAGTGTGGGGGGTCACGTTCCAGTCCTGATGCAACAACATTCTCTATTATGGTATCAAAGGAGTAGTAGGAAAATCTGTTATTGTGATTATCAGAATTATGACTGTAACAAACATCGTATATACCTGCAGTCTTGAGTAGGGTTGAGGTTTGGGTTTAGACTAAAGTTGAATTTGGTCTGAACATTGCTTGAATGGGGCGTTTGCCTGCCTGCTGACCCAAACCTCCAGCTGCAACACAAAGGGAGTTGTATTACTACTACTTATAAATGTGACAACTTCCCACTTATGGCAACCGACTTCCTGGCCACCACTGATGCATACTCACCTGGCCATTCAGCTATTAGCAGAGGATTTTGACTGATAGCCGAATCCTTAACAAAGGGGTGGGGATGCCTAACACATCTGACCGAATATGGCCACGGCTATGTGGTTAGTGACATCAGGGCACCATCCTGGCCCCTTTTCTAACAAATCAGGTGTCAGCTGGACAATTGTCATTAGGTAAGTGATGGGAGTGGATATGTCAGTAGGTCAGCGTGCTTTTTGCTTCGGCTGGTCAGTGGTCTCCTTTTATCATGATTGATAGTGATCTACTTTGCTGGACAAATGTGGTTGATGATGGATTTACATCATGGGACTTTTTTTTAATAAAAACTTTTTAAAGTGTGTGGTGTGTTCATGTGCTGTTTACATTTTTTTGTGAATGAATGGGTGTACAAAGTACCCCTTACTCATTCACATAGTGGGGAGGTATTTGGGGTACCCCTCATTTTTAGAGGGGACTTTAAAATCCAATAAGCCCCCACCTGCAGACGCCCAAAACCACTGGGTCAGGTTTGTGGGAAAGGAAGCCCTTATCTTAATCAACATAAGGACAATGCGGTTTTCCAGAATTCCCCTTGGCAAGGCCCCCTTTCCAATATTGAAGGCATGTGGCCTGATATGGTTAAAGGGGCATGTATTCCCATCCTTCTCTTTGCTGACCAGCCATGCTGCATGTGTTTTTTGTGTAAGTAACCCCCTAAAATGCATACTAGATCCTTATCAAGGATAAGGTTTTGGTATTCATTTTGGGTGGCAGGACCCAACAATATTTTTTTTGCCAATTTTGTAGTAAGATTTAGTGCAGCAAAAGTGACCATTAAACACTTTTGTCAGTAATTTTTGTTTCCTTTTTGGTTTATTTTTATTTATTTATTTATTTTTTAAAACAGTGAGGTTTATTGAAACATTTGGTACAATACAAAAATAAACCGTGCATTGAAACTTTGACCATGTTCATAATATACAGAAATCCAAAAATAAAAATACTCACAGTGATTAACGCTTAGGAACAGTACAGACACAGTAAGAAGGGGTAACAGTCAGTTACTCTCATTCGGCCCAACACTCAAGCAGGCAATTTTGATTATTGAAGACGGTCAGCAAGGGGCAGTTACTCATAACACTACTGAACCGTATCAGGACAGTGCACCCATTTGTCCCAAATCTTATTAAACTTTTGAGGGCACCCCCTGTGTTTATATAGAAGTTTATGAAAGGGGATGACATTATTAATTTCCTTAATCCAAAGCCCTAAAGTAGGGGGAGTGGGTCTCATCCACCGTCTGGCTATCAATTTACGTGCTATAAACAAGGTTTCCTAAAGAAATATGACAGTGGATTTGGGCATCTCTCCGTCCGGATAGACCCCCAGGAGACACTCCTTAGGGGAGAGTTGTAGAGGAGACCCCATTTTGTCATGGAGAAAAGTGACTATCTGTTGCCATAGGGCCTGCAATTGGGGACAGCTCCACAGTAGATGAAAGAAGGAAGCATCAGGGTCTCCGCACATAGGGCAAGAGGGGGCCAGGTCTGGGTTATATTTGGACAGTCTAAGGGGGGTGAGATAAGCCTGGTGTATTATAAAGGTCTGGGTCAGGCGATCCGACAGTTTCGGCGACACTCTGCGACACGTCTCCAGGGCATCCTCCCACTCCTCGTCCTCCATGGCCCCTACACTACGCTCCCAACGGGTCTTAAGTGCATACGCCAAAGTGGTTGAAGAAGGTGTGTGGAGTTCAGAGTAGAATATGGAAATGAGGTGACTGGGTTCTGTACTTTTAACAATCTCAAGGGTGGTAATCGACTCCAACTCAGGTGGACCGTCAGGGAATTGAGATCTATAAGCATGGGAAAGCTGCAAGTATCTGTAGTGCATGGGGCCCCGAAGAGCAAACTGGTCTCGCAGGGTCTCATAAGAACGCAGACCAGCGGTCGTGGAGATATGGCTAAGGAGAAAAATACCTCTCCCACTCCATACGGACAGATCGGGGATGGAAAGAAACTCTTGTAATGCACCATTATGCCACAGGGGGGTGAGGGTGTGGAATGGGGGACACCGAAGCCTGGACGCTACCACCTCCCAGATCTGACAATAGTGGTATAAAAGAGATCTGGGGCACAGGGGCTCCGGCGAGCCCCTAACGCCCCTAAGGATAACTAGGAGGGGATCCCCAAGAGGTTGAGCCCACCCAGGGCAGAGTAGGGTCAAGAAGCGCTCCCTATCTGTTTTATCTATATGAAAGAACTGAGACAACTGAGCTGCCAGATAGTACAGATTAAAATCCGGCAGGGCCAGCCCCCCTAGATTTGTAGGATTCTTGAGCTTGCGCCAGGAGATTTTGTGCCGGTTAGCACCCCAAACAAAGGCCTTAAGGAGCGATTCCATCTGCTTAAACAGCTTGAGCGGTAGATAAATAGGAGAGTGCCATACAACATAAAGAACTTTAGGAAGGAGAACCATTTTAATTAAGTTGACTCTACCCATCACTCCCAGTGGTAGTTTGGACCATACTTGAATTTTAGCCTTAAGCAGAGGGAACAAGGGTTGAACATTATCCGGGACATAATCTGCTGAGCTAGCCGTCACTTGAATCCCCAAGTATTTAATGCGGGATACACATTGTAAGACCGGGTTTGCGGGGGCGGTCGCCAGCGGGCTCTCGTCGAGTGGGAGAATTTGCGATTTATCCCAGTTTATCTGGAAACCGGAGAACCGTCCGTACCGTTCAATTAAAGAAAGGGCTGTGAGCAGGGATTCCCGAGAGTCCTCCAAATACAGCAATGTGTCATCAGCATACATGCTGATTTTCTCTACTAGTGACCCCCTACGTAGGCCACGAATCCCAGGGTGCGCTCTAATGGCCATCGCCAGGGGCTCCGCGGCCAGGGCATACAGTAAGGGGGAGAGGGGGCACCCTTGTCGAGTGCCGCGGGATAAAGGGAATGCGGTCGACTGCCAGCCATTGGCCAGGACCCTAGCTACCGGGGCGCTATATAGGATTTTGACCCACTTAATAAAGTTAGGTCCAAAGCCATACCGGTCCAGGCAGGCCCATAGAAAAGGCCATTCCACCGAATCGAATGCTTTAGCCGTGTCCAAGGAGACCACCACCCTGCTTCCCATTCCGTCGTGCTGCGCTTGGAGATTCATGAATAACCGGCGAAGGTTAAACGAGGTGTTCCTCCCAGGCATGAACCCGGCCTGGTCCGAGTGTATGAGCGAAAGGATCACCTGGTTAAGACGGAGGGATAAAAATTTTGCGAGGATTTTAGTATCAACTGGGAGCAGAGAGAAGGGGGCGGTAAGATTCTGGGGCATGCAAGTCCTTGCCCGGCACGATCAACGCCTCCCGCATAGAAGGGGGCAGGACAGTATCCTCAAACAGGGATTGAAACAAGGCCAGCAATTTAGGATAAAGGAGTTCCGAATACTGGGAAAAGAACTCAATTGGGAGGCCATCCAGGCCTGGGGCCTTAGATCTAAGGAACTTGGACACGGCTGCTGCAATCTCCCCTTCAGAAATGGGTGCCTCGAGGATCGCCAACTGGTCGGGTGTCAGAGTGGGGAAGTCAATAGTCTCCAAAAAGTCATGCATGTCAGTACAGTCAGCAGGGGTCCTAGAGGTATAAAGTGCACTAAAAAATGATCGGAAACATTGTGTCACCGCAGCAGGATCGGCGATCTCATTACCTAGGTCATCTTTTAAAGTTATAACCACTGGGGGCCTATCCTCACAATGGACTAAGTATGCGAGCAGTTTCCCCGCCCGCTCCCCATGAGCAAACAGATTTTGTTTCTGGAAAAACATCTTGGATTTCGCTTTTTCATATTCAAGTTGGGAAAGGACTTTAGAGGTCAATTTATACTGGGATTCATTTGCCGGAGTCGAGTCCGCCATAAAGGCCCGTTCAGCCCCAGTCAAATTTGTCGTTGCCCTGGAAATCTCCTCGGCAGCCCGCGCCTTAACAGCCTTGATTTTGGAGATCAGAGTGGATCTAGCAGACAATTTAAATGCCTCCCACACCGCAGCCGGGGAGGCAGTGCCCTCATTATCAGAAAAGAATCGTGTCCAGGCCCCCTCGATGTCATCCCCATCAGACATCAAGGGAAGCCAAGCAGGATTCAGACGCCAGGCCGGAGGAGGTCTATTGCAGGGCAAGGACAACAGAATCCAAAAGGGGCAGTGATCAGACAGAGTCCGTGGGGCGAAGCCCGCCGCCAGCAACCTGGGAAGCAGGGTCAGAGACAACAATATCATATCAATGCGTGACATAGAGTGGTGTGCAGCCGAGAAGCAGGAGTATGCACGCTGGGTGGGGTATTTACTGCGCCAGGAGTCGGCCAAACCAAAGCCCTCCAACAACCGGGAGAACCTGGTCGGGGACGACCCCGGTGGCGCCTGAGAGGCGTTACCGGACCTGTCCAGGCCCGTGTCCAACACATTGTTAAAGTCGCCCAACCAGATCACCGGGGCCCCCGGGCATTGTGTCATAAACGCCAATCCCTCCATTATGATCATAGTAGAGTAAGGGGGGGGGGGGCACATAGAAAGCCATCAGCAACATCAACTCCCCATAGACTGACGTTTTGAGAAAAACATATCTACCCATTGGGTCGACCTGAAATCCCAGGAGTTGGAAATGTACCGATTTGGCCACCAGAAGCGCCACACCTCTGGAGTGTGAACTATACACTGAGTGCTGTACCCAGCCAACCCAAGGCCGTTTAAGAGACTGTTGCACGCGGCCCTCCAAGTGCGTCTCCACCAGCACTATAATATCAGCCCGGACACGGCGTAAAACATTAAAGACAGCCATCCGTTTAATCTTATCGCGCATACCCCTGACATTCCACGTCAATAATTTCAATGCGGCCATGGCAGGGGTAATACGGAACGTGGAGCAAGGGCCCCTAGGATCTCAGGCGACAAGACCGCAGAACCATCAATCACACGGCCATATACTGACATTAATAATCGACTGCAAAAAAACAGGCAGTTATTACTTGAGGTCAATGTGCATAATACATAAACAGTATAGAGATTGTACCAAATATAAACTGTAAACAGTGGCAATACCCCATTCCCCCCACCCTGCCCTGCACCAACCCCAACTTGTGTGGGCATGTTCCCAAACAAGCGCCCTAACCAAAGCAGGCCCTCATGCAACCGGAGGGGAACAGAACCGGAGAGCCGGGGACCCCCAGGGCAGTTAGCAAAAACATAGCAAAACACAGATAGGATAAGCAAGGGGACCCGGGGGCCCAGGTCCACCAAAAGTCGCAGGGGGCAACAGGGGGGTAGGGCGCTAACACTCGCCTGAGCGGGTGTAGGGGGCGAAAACCAACAGGTGTATCGCTGGGTAGCAAAGCCTATGGGCAGATGGAAAGCCATAGGAAGAGAAAAAAAAGAAACAGTTCCATCCATGGAGCCAGGACGCTCCGCCGGTATATCACAGAAGAAGCAGGCCAAGGAAGTGAGGGGGGAGGGGAAGGAGAGGGGTGCAATGTCTTGAGTTCCGCAGGATCTACAAAACCCCTCCACCCCAGCAGCAGTGGAAGATAAGGCACAGGCAATCAGGGAGAAAGTATCATGAAGTCGTCAGGGCAAGGTGGTCAGGCTCTGGTTTCCAACCGTTCCAGCCAGGAGATGGCGGTTTCCGGATCCTCAAAGAAGTGGGCTCGGTCTTCTCCCTCCACTCTAAGACGAGCTGGGTACAACATAGAGTACTTGATATTCTTGATGCGCAATCTGCGTTTGACCTCCAGAAAGCTCTTGCGGCGCCTCTGGACCTCTGCAGAGAAGTCTGGAAAGATCGCCACTTTGTGATTTCCAAGTGGAATGTTCCCCTTAACTCTGGCCAGGCGCAATATGGCATCCCTGTACCGATAGTTCAGGAATTTAGCGATGAATGTGCGAGGGGGTGCTCCCTGAGGGGGGGGAAGCCCTGAGAGGCGATGTGCACGTTCTACTACAAAAGTGGGTGAGAAGGATTCTCTGCCATATGTCTGAATGAGCAGTTGCTCCAAATAGGATGAGGGGTCTGCACCTTCAGAGCCCTCCGGGAGGCCAATAAACCGCAGGTTACAGCGGCGCAGCCTATTCTCCATGTCATCCTGTTTTTGGAGGATAAGATTCACTTGATGCTGCAGCCTGTCTGAGGAGTTTTGTAAGGGGGGGAGGGAGTCTTCCACCTCACTAAGCCTGTGTTCAGTCTCACCAACTCTGTCCCTCAGCTTCTGCATATCTTGGCGCATTAAAGATATATCTACCTTCACCTCCTCGATTTTAGATGTAAGCATGGTCTGGCAAGTAGTAATCGCCTCCAATACCCTGGATGTAGCAGGGCTCTCAGCCGCCTCCTCCTCGAGCGACGGGCCGGCGCCATCTTGGATCGGGGCCTCCTTCTCCAGTCTCCGGAATGCAGCTAGTTTTGCCGCAGCTTCGGAGCCTTTCTTCGGCGGAGACATGTGGAGGTTGGTGCCACGGATGTGTGGGAGGTAAAGGGAGGATTAACGTGCCCGGAGGGCTGCAGGATCAGCGGTATAGGAGATCGGTCCGGCGGAGCTCCTCTCACACACGTCATCTTACATGCTGCGCCAGGCCACGCCCCTTTATTTATTTATTTTAAAAATGGCATGGGAACTCAAAATGTAGCCCAAATACATTTGGGATGGGTCAAATACAATTTTTAACAAAGAAAAACAAGCTGGCATGGAAATGTAATTTACTGGAACATAAATGTATTTATTTTTTGTAAATGTCAAATTTGCTGTGGTAAGATGTATACACTGTATTGTTATGTCACAGAGGCAGTTTGAAGGCATTCCCCAGCATGTTTATTTTTATTTTTTCAAGAAATTGTGAATTTGTAGCCTTTAATTATTTTTAAGTTGCTCCCCACCAAATGGCATTTGTTTTTGCATTGGTACATGTCCCACAGGACAGTGCCCAGCTCCTTATACCCTTTGTTTGAAAATGCCATGCTAATTGGCTCTGAAAATTATCAGAACGGATTTAATGATTCAACTCCCAACAATAGAGTTTGGATTAATATTCATACCATTAGCACAGTTTGGCAAACCTCCTGCAAACTGAGCCCTTGTACATTCAGCTTGTCCCTAGTTTTGAGAAAAATGAGGAGGAAAAATATAACAGGCTTTTTCAGTATCAAATAGGCCTTGTGGGCATTGGCCTTAAGTATTTGGAAAAAAAACTTTTAGATATCTTCCTCAGTCAACACAATAGACAGGGTAACAAGAATACTTAAATATGATAGGAGGTTCATCCAGGTATTTATCTGATCTCTGGTATGGGATTGGGGGGAGAGGGGGAAAAAAATAACTTTTTAACTTAATGGACGTGTGTCTTTTTTGAGCCTTATCTGCTATGAAACTATGTTTTACGTTTATCGTTCATTGCTACATTTTCTGGTTGCTCTTTCATAATTTTTCTTGTATCAGTTCTGTGGCCTATTTTTTCCATAGTATTTTAATTATATTATATTGCTAGATATGGGTGATACTGTATGTGCTTTACATTCCACACCAAACATGTCATTCTTGCCCATCACAATTGATATGGAAATTGACCCCAGGCCATTTTGAGCTGTCAAGAGTTGTGTTTAGAATGAGAAGTTTAGCAATTATTGTCAGTATGTACCCATCATATTTCATATTGCTGTACACAGTACTTTTGCAGTATAGTTTTTTAGAATGGGCAAAAATCCATGATTTTTTTTTTATTCATATCCACTTATAATTGACATATTGTACCATATTTATAAAAGTCATTGGCTCTTGATGTCCACAAAGCTTGGCACTGTTACTAAACATGTAATGCAGGTGAACTTTTAAGTGTGCCGTATCAGCTATCACTAGGGCCTAGAATAAATGGATTTACATGTGCATGAAATATACTGTTTACACCTATGTTGCTTGCCTTAAAAATGGATATTAAATGCATTTTAGCTACTATTAAAAGAAAAAAAAGTGAAAAGTTTATACACGAATGTATGTTTTTTTTTAACCACTTAAGCCCCGGAAGATTTTACCCCCTTCCTGACCAGGGCCTATTTTGCGATTTGGCACTGTGTTATTTTAACGGACAATTGCGCGGTCGTACAACGCTGTACCTAAACGAATTTGACGTCCTTTTTTTCCTACAAACAGAGCTTTCTTTTGGTAGTATTTGATCACCTGTGCGATTTTTTGATCATGCACTATAAACAAAAAAAGAGCGTCAATTTTGCAAAAATAACAATATTTTTTAAATTTTTTTAGATGAAATTCCCCCCCAAAAAAATGTAAAAATCTAAATTTTTTAACATTTTAGGCCAATTTGTTTTATGCTACATATGTTTGGTAAAAAAATCGCAAAAAGCGTATTTTGATTGGTTTGCGCAAAAGTTATTACTAACTAAGGGAAAGATTTTTGTCATTTTTGTTGTTTTTTTTTTTTTAAAGAGTAATGGCGGCGATCTGAGATTTGTTTTGCGGGACTGCGACATTGGGGCGGACAGATCGGACCGTTGACTGACATATTTGACACTTTTGGGGTTACCAGTGACATTACTACAGTAATCAGTGCTATACATATGCACTGTTACTGTAAAAATGACACTGGCAGGGAAGAAGTTAACTTTATTTGAGAAGGAGGGGTTAAGTGTGTCCCTAGGGGTGTGCTTCTAACTGTGATCGGATGTGGCTTGAGGTGTAAGAACAGAGATCAACTGTCCTACATAGCAGATCCGTATGATCTCAATTCTTATGCAGGGGAGAATGACAGGCGGCTGTGTTTACATTAGCTGCCTGTCTTTCTCCCGCTGTAACAGACAATCGCGAGTGCCCGGTGGACATCGGGTCCGCCAGGCACATGCGCGGGGGGGGGGTCCGTGAGCGAGCAGGAGCGCACCTCCAGCCACGCGCGCTCGCTTCCTAGAGCCTCACAGGCTAGAGACGTAGACCTACATCGCTTTGCCTGTGAGGGGCTGACTGCCGACGTAAATCGGCGTTAGGCAGTCGGCAAGTGGTTAAATTCAAATTTACTTTTACATAATTGATAAATCCCTTTCCCACATTATCACTTTTATTCCTTGTAAATAAGGATATATATATATATATATATATATATATATATATATACAGGGTTTGATTATTAAAAGCACAGAGACTGTTCACTAAGCAAAGTAAATATTTAGCTGTCAGCTTTGAATCATGTGCAAGGTTTATAAAAAAAAAAAAAAACAGGATTTTCGCTTGCACATGATTGGATGATTGAAGTGAACTCTAATTTTCTAAGCTAAGTGAACATAGAGTGAACGTGTGCTTTTCCTTTAGTGAATATATCTCTTCATCTACTGGCTTGTGTAGAGATTTATAGAATTCGCCAATAAATGAAAAAAGTAAAGTTTATCTTACTAATATTTACCCTACCCTTTGCAGAATCTTAAAAAATAATATCCCTGCCAGAATCACACAATACAAACACACACGCACGCATACATACGCACTGGGGCCAACTCATTAAAATGATAAAATAAGAAAATGAGCAAACAATTGGAATTATTGCCCAAAGGTGTCCACTGAGAGTACTTTTTTTGTATCCCTGTTATTTTCTCTAATGTATTTAATGAGCCAAAGTAGGGAAAATTAGGGTGGAACTGACTAGTCTAGTTGGATTGCTGAAGAAAGTCAGAACCCCTGGTGATGCATGTAAAATTAAATAAAACACGAAGACTTAAAAAAAATATTGTTAATGGAACAAGCAAGACAAGGACGCTCTCCACTTAGGCAGAACAATAATGAACATAGGTAATGTGTAAATGGTTAAGAGAAAAGTACCTTTTTAAATTGCCAACACATTCTTATGGGCCATACACACTATAAGATTTTCTGAAGACTTTTTCCTTTAGATTTACAGAAACCTTATAATATGAAGTCAAACCTAAACACTTTCAATTTGTATGCAATCTGACAGGCCCTTGCACTACATAGAAAAGGTAAATCTGAAGGAAAAAGTCTTCAGAAAATCTTATAGTGTGTATGGCCCTTTAAGCTGACCATACATTATACAATTGACTTCTTTAATTTCCTTTAGATTTACCTTCAACTATGTAGTGCAAGGACCTGCCTGATTGCATACAATTTGAAAGTATTTTAATATGACCTCATATTATACGCTTTCGGTAAATTTAAAGGAAAATTGTACAAGTGAATTGTATAATGTATGGCTGCCTCAGACTAGGAACATGTAGTTGCAAGGCATCAGTTGCCTTCACTGGAACATCTAAGAGGCAATGGAAGCAAGTTTTTGTGTGACTTTAGTTATGAAATCAAGCAATCAAGCAATCAAGCACAGGCCTGGAGCATATGTTCAAAGCAATCACACTGTATGCAATCACCCCAGTTTTTTTTTAGCTCATTCAATTCAAGGGGAGGATGTGATTAGTTACAAGTTATGTTATAATCATGTGATTTTGCACAATTTCTATTTAGAGCTTTTCAGAACACAGACAAAATATTGGGTCAAAGTTCTCTCAGATACAGTAAGCTTTCTTTAAAAAGTTGTACTTTTTCAGACATAGATCCCAAACAATCACAGCCATTAAAAAAAGTTTGCTTAGTTTTATTACTTTGTTCAATATTATGTCCACAGATTGTGGACCACATTGCCCTGCTTAAAATATAGAAAATATTGTTTGATGGCAGGAAAACCTTGATCAAGATAATGAAACCATAAATAATTGTGCTGCACTAAAAACAGTGCACTATTTACTGCAGCAGGAAACAGGATGCAATATTTAAGATAGATTTCTTATGTTAGATACCTAAGCACCTTCTGTATTGTTTTTTTATCAGAAGACATGTTTCAGAAGACCATGACATACTTCCTCTCCTAAGTATATTTACAGTATTTCCAGTAACAAAAGCGACCCTGGAAAACTAGTACTTAAAGTAAAAACAATTAGAAAATGGCAAGCCCTAAACGGCCATAGATGGTTCGAATCTCAGCTGGTTTAGCAGGGACTGGCCGAGATTCAAACCATCTACAGTGCCTTGCGAAAGTATTCGGCCCCCTTGAACTTTGCAACCTTTTGCCACATTTCAGGCTTCAAACATAAAGATATAAAACTGTAATTTTTTGTGAAGAATCAACAACAAGTGGGACACAATCATGAAGTGGAACGAAATTTATTGGATATTTCAAACTTTGTTAACAACTAAAAAACTGAAAAATTGGGCGTGCAAAATTATTCAGCCCCTTTACTTTCAGTGCAGCAAACTCTCTCCAGAAGTTCAGTGAGGATCTCTGAATGATCCAATGTTGACCTAAATGACTAATGATGATAAATAGAATCCACCTGTGTGTAATCAAGTCTCCGTATAAATGCACCTGCACTGTGATAGTCTTAGAGGTCCGTTTAAAGTGCAGAGAGCATCATGAAGAACAAGGAACACACCAGGCAGGTCCGAGATACTGTTGTGGAGAAGTTTAAAGCTGGATTTGGATACAAAAAGATTTCCCAAGCTTTAAACATCCCAAGGAGCACTGTGCAAGCGATAATACTGAAATGGAAGGAGTATCAAACCACTGCAAATCTACGAAGACCTGGCCGTCCTTCTAAACTTTCAGCTCATACAAGGAGAAGACTGATCAGAGATGCAGCCAAGAGGCCCATGATCACTCTGGATGAACTGCAGAGATCTACAGCTGAGGTGGGAGACTCTGTCCATAGGACAACAATCAGTCGTATACTGCACAAATCTGGCCTTTATGGAAGAGTGGCAAGAAGAAAGCCATTTCTTAAAGATATCCGTAAAAAGTGTCTTTTAAAGTTTTCCACAAGCCACCTGGGAGACACACCAAACATGGGGAAGAAGGTGCTCTGGTCAGATGAAACCGAAATCGAACTTTTTGGCAACAATGCAAAACGCTATGTTTGGCGTAAAAGCAACACAGCTCATCACCCTGAACACACCATCCCTTCTGTCAAACATGGTGGTGGCAGCATCATGGTTTGGGCCTGCTTTTCTTCAGCAGGGACAGGGAAGATGGTTAAAATTGATGGGAAGATGGATGGAGCCAAATACAGGACCATTCTGGAAGAAAACCTGATGGAGTCTGCAAAAGACCTGAGACTGGGACGGAGATTTGTCTTCCAACAAGACAATGATCCAAAACATAAAGCAAAATCTACAATGGAATGGTTCACAAATAAACATATCCAGTTGTTAGAATGGCCAAGTCAAAGTCCAGACCTGAATCCAATCGAGAATCTGTGGAAAGAACTGAAAACAAACGCTCTCCATCCAACCTCACTGAGCTCGAGCTGTTTTGCAAGGAGGAATGGGCAAAAATGTCAGTCTCTCGATGTGCAAAACTGATAGAGACATATCCCAAGTGACTTACAGCTGTAATTGCAGCAAAAGGTAGCGCTACAAAGTATTAATTTAAGGGGGCTGAATAATTTTGCACGCCCAATTTTTCAGTTTTTTATTTGTTAAAGTTTGAAATATCCAATACATTTCGTTCCACTTCATGATTGTGTCCCACTTGTTGTTGATTCTTCACAAAAAAATTACAGTTTTATATCTTTATGTTTGAAGCCTGAAATGTGGCAAAAGGTCGAAAAGTTCAAGGGGGCCGAATACTTTCGCAAGGCACTGTATAGGCTTGCTGAAATATCCAAGTGGATTCATCAATCGGCTTGGGTACAACCAGCATGTCGGATTTTCAGCATGCGAATAAGGCCAGCAGCTATAGCTGCTAGCAATAACCATTGTATTCTTCTGGCAGGGCTTTCTCCTTGTGCTCCTCTGCTGGGAGAACACAAAGGCTCAGTGGGAGGGATTCCTCCATCAACACTGTGTTGTTGGAGGAATAAAGTGAGTTTCTTTCCTGAAACCCGTAGTTGCAGGTACATAAATAACACCATCTATGGTCTGCTAAGAAGTAGAGAACCAAAGACCTCATGGCTTGTATGAGTAAGAGAGAGTGGTACTCTAATATTTACCTGGAGGTTAGTAAAGTCACGTATAATGTAGTACTCTCAGTATAGCCTATATTCGCCAGTCTTCTGGGAAAATAAGGAGCTTCAGCCTCAGATGGGGATCGGGGTTAAATAATTAACCAGGTTACTGATTCCTTAGATTTACCCTTGGGAACTAAGGAAAGAAAAAAAAGGGTAAGTTACACTTTATGTGCTTTCTTGCTGGTATTTCTTTTTATCCTCTTTTTCAGAGTTTTTTCTTTTGATTAATGCAGCACAAAACAGAGCTTCTGTACTCCAATCCAGTACGTATACATTGTTTTCAAGGGGTGCTTATGGTGCTTATTGTCAGAAATGTAAATAAATCAGCAGCTTAAACCTGATAAGATATACAGTATATATATTGATTTAGAACTTTAGAACAGAAAGCCCAAACATAACTTTAATAAGCAGTTTCGTTAGCATTACAAATTGTAAAGAGTCAACTGGGGACCAGGAGTGATCACATTATACATCATAAAACTAAGCATGATAATTGATCATATAAGGCTCAATCCCACTATCAATTAATATCCCAATAAGGTGTTCTAGAAGGCTGGTTGTCAGTAAAGTATCCCATACTGAGCAACCAATATTTGGAGGACTTATCTAATTACCTAGTAAAAGGGGATTTCTGGTTCCAAAGTAACAGGTGGATCCCAAGAAGTAGCATTTTTCTAATATTTATCTGCATACTAGGAGCTATAGATTGGGTGATCTGTTTGTATGTTATTTAAATATTTTCTATTCCAATCATTACCTCTGACAGAATTCACACTCATTTATATGAAGTATCGTATTATCTTTAATAAACATTTAAACCTTTTGATTTTACAATGGCAGATTTCTGAATGACACTTAGCAACACCTACATATGAATGTTATATATCTGCTGGTAACATTGCTGCCAGATTAATTCTGAGGACATGGCCTTATATCACCCTCCATCAAGTTAAAAATATTTGACAAGGCATTATTATCTCATCAATTATTTATAAGGTGGAAAGGCTTTATGTAGAAATAAATAATGTTGTAAGACAGCGCAAGCATGTCTGAGAGTTCAGAAAAAAAAGTTTTACTTTCTAAGAATGTGATATGGTTATTGGATTTTATACTAAAACGAAAGCATCGGTAAGTGATTTACAATTTCAGTTAAATCCTAATTTAGAAAGTTGTCACTGTAACAGGAATCCTCTTAGGAAGACATCTTTACTATTCCATTTCTGGTTACAGCTCAAATTTTTTCTTTTACTTTCAGTCTTGGTCACAATGATCATCAGCCCAAAGATGGAGACTCTCCCCAGTGTGGACACATAAATAAAACCCCAACAAAGCTGCTAACCCTTCTCCACTTTATTAAAAAAATAAAACAATTGCCTTTCGATACTCCTTAAGTCAAATGTGTCAAACACAAGGCCTGTTGGCTAATTTGTCCCCACAGGTTGTTTAATGTGACCCTCAAACCTCTTCTATAGCTGCCGTACAACCCAAATCTCTGTCCCCACCTTGTCTCAGCAGTCAGAAGCAGAGAGGAGGATAGAACTCCTCTGTCAGATCCTGTGCTTCTTTGATTAGCAGCCACTGAGATGTTTGTCTCTGTACCCTCAACCCCCCCCATCTTAGCTGTCAGCAGCAGAGAGGAATACAGAACTCCTCCTACAGATCCTGTGCCTCTCTTTGCGGCTGCCACACCTCTTTATCTCCTACTCCCCTGGTCTCAGCGTTCAGCAAACCCTGGCAGCTGACTCCAGCCCTCCTCTCAGCCTCCTCCATAACCTGCACTTTCTACTTCCCAGCTCCGCCCCATATTCTTCCTTGTGCAAAAGCACAAGGAAATGTGGGTGCACTGTGAAGTAGAGGAGGGTTGGGGGACTCTTGACTTCTGACAGTGGAGGAACTCTTGACATCTGATGTAAGGGGGGTGAGGTGCTCTGGACATCTGCTTATAATTATTATGAGAATAATACAATTCTATGCCAGTTGAAAAGGAAGATCGCACTCCACTGGTATCATCCACAAGTAACTTTCTTGGAGACTGCTCAGACGGAACACCATGGCAGAACCATGTTCTGTCTAGGCAATCTCCAAGAAAGTTTCTTGTGGATGATACTAGCAGTTTGTGACCCTCCTTTTTAAACATCATCATTTGCTACTGAAGTGGGAATGGGCTCTGTGATGGTCTGCACCTGCCCTTCACAGCTTAAGTCTTAAGTTATTGCTAAAACCAATAATAATCGAATGCAGATGCAATTATTTAATATGATAAAATTAGATACATTTATATATTCTTCAAGATACAAATTGCCCTTTAAGGGCAGGCATAATGTTGATGCGCCCCGCGATATAATTTAATTTAACTTCCCTGCTTTAAGTGATCTGGTGAACTACTCACCTCTGGTTAGTGGATACATTGCAATACTAGTTTACAGTGAACTTTTCTTTCAAATAAAGCCATTTTTATGGCTTTTAAAAAAAACGACAGCGTGTTGCCATTAGGATTTTATGTATCAAGCTGTACTATCCCTATAAAGCATTCAATATGGTTTCTTTACAGTCTTTGTGCAATCTCCATTAGATCTACCAAAATGATGTAGTTGAAACCCTACTTAAACAATTCATTCTATCCATGTCAAGTTAGGCTGGCTCTCAACATAGTTGGCAGATTTAAAGAGATTGTACAACCAGACTGCAATGTGTATGGTCTGCTTTAGAGATAACGATGCACACTTCATGATGTCTTGTTCCTACATGAAAAGCCAATGCAAAAGAGCTAACATGTAAAATAGCCCCAAAAATATTAGAAAAATTCCCATTTTGAGTCTAGACACATCACTACTAGTTGGCATACATTTATACCCTGGAGTGTGTGCTGGTGATCAAACCACATGTTTTTGTGAATTGGCTAGACTTACCATGTCATAGTTGTGTACATCCCCAATAGATGCTATTTTAGCCTTGCAGATTAATCTACTAAGCTATGAACAAATCTATGCCTATGAGTTGGCTTACCTTTGGAAAACAGTGAACTCACTGGGGTTGATTAACTAAAAGTGGAGAGTGAAAAATCTTGTACAGCTCTGCATAGAAACCAATCAGATTCTAGGTTTTCCTGACAAAGCTTAATTGAACAAGCTGAAGTTAGAAGCTGATTGGCTATCATGCACAGCTGCACCAGATTTTGCACTCTCCAGTTTTAGTAAATCAACCCCACTGTATAGTTAATATTGGATTACATCTGTTAGTGAATGAAGGTGAAATACAAAGACCAATCTATATATTTATAGTATAACAAACAAAAATATGTACAATTTTTGGATGTGAAAGTATAAGTCACACCAATAATGTAATAATACATAGACTGTCCCTGATTTCGAGAGACTGTCCCTCATTTAGAACAAAGTCCCTCTTTCCTCCTCATTTATCTCTATTTTGGACTGATCTATATAGTTGTATATAAATTGCACTACTTATCTATCAAAAAGTGTTTCCCAGTACTAAACCTTTCATCCAATCTCTAAATTGCTGCATTTGTAAATGTCAAAAGCCATTGTAAAGGAATAGCAGTGGTTAAAAAAAAGCACTTGTGGGTTCAACCAATCATTTTTTGTACAATTCTCCTTTAAGGAAGGAGTGGCAGGTGGTGTGTTCTATGCGTACATAGTTTTGCTAATAGATAATAACTCAAAAATGTGGAATCACTAAATATACCGTTTTTTTCTATAAAATTGCAACATGGTTTTGTAGCAATGAAATGCTGCATTTTATTTTTATTTTTGTTTTTATGTATCTATATTTAACCCCTTCAGCCCTGGAAGATTTTACCCCCTAATGACCAGGCCATTTTTTGCGATACGGCACTGCATTATTTTAACTGACAACTGCGCGGTCATGCAACGCTGTAAATAAAATTGATGTCCTTTTTTCCCCACAAATAGAGCTTTCTTTTGGTGGTATTTGAACACCTCAGCGTTTTTTTTTTTTTTCTATAAACAAAAAAAAGAGTGACAATTTTGAAAAAAAGCAATATTTTTGACTTTCTGCTCTAAAACACATTCAATAAAAAAAAATGTAAAAAATCAAATTTCTTTGTCAATTTAGGCCAATTTGTATTCTGCTACATATTTCTGGTAAAAAAAATCCCAATAAGCGTATACTGATTAGTTTGCGCTAAAGTTTTTGCGTCTAAAAACTATGGTACATTTTTATGGCATTTTTATTTATTTATTTATTTTTACTTGTAATGGTGGCCATCAGCTTTTTTTTTAGCGGGACTGCGACATTGCAGAAGACAAATTGGACACCTAACTGACACTTTTGACACTTTTTTGGGGACTAGTGACATTATTACAGTGATCGGTGCGAAAAATATGCACTGCCAATGTACTATTGATACTGGCAGGGAAGGGGTTAACATCAGGGATGATCAAAGGGTTAAATCTGTCCTTAGGGGGTGCTTGTTAACTGTGGGGGGGATAGTCTGACTGGGGGAAGACAGAGTTCCCTGTTCCTGTTTTAGTAGAAATACAAGATCACTAAGATGTTTATCCCTGTCAGAATGGCGATTTGCCTTGATTACATAGGCAGACCGCTATTTTGCTTCTCTCAGAAAAGATTAGCGTGTCCCGCGGACATCGTGTCCGCCGGACCCGCTGATTGTCTCTGGCTGTGTCCAATCAGAGCAGGAGAGGGCACGCGCACCTTAGACCAGGAAGAAGATGTGACGTACAGGTACGTCCTTTCGCGCAGTCGGGCCGCCTTGCCACAGTAAATGTGCGGTGGGCAGTCCGGAAGCGGTTAAGGGAAAGTGGAGTTTCTTTTAAATGTGTGGACAGACCCATGTTAATTTCCTTGAAGTCCACGGTGAGGAAAAAAAAAAAGACATCTATGAGATTGGGACAGAATGTACACTCTCCCCTTGGGTGTACAGAATGACTAGGCTTGTCCTGTCAATGTTAGAAACTTTGTATCATCTTGTCTAGCACGATGCCATATGTATGAATCTAAAAATGCCTCTGTCTGTATTTCAGTCCCCAGTACTGAGTAACGGCATTCCCCTCATTGATCTCATAAGCAAATTTAGATCACATAGAAATAAGACAGCACAACTGGGACTATTTTTAAATTGTGCACAATGACCACTACGATATCAAGGATTAAAAAGCTATTTAAATTGGAACACTTACAAAACTCCTTGAAACATGAGATTGTAGTCTCTGTACATAGTAATTGCAGTTCTCTGAGTTAAATTTCATTTTGAAATGTTGTGACTCAGTAAGCAGCGGAATGGTTTAAATTCCTGTATCCACAAAGCTAAATAAATCATTTAGTACTGTACAATGTAACTTTACAGAAATGACTACATAGTTCACAGCATTGGAGTTCTTTATCTAAATGGACAAAACGCCTTTCTTTTAAAAATGTAATAATAGTTTTAATATTTTTTTTATGTCACTAAGCTGCCAATGTGTTCTATGGTGCTGTACGTTCTTAGACAGGAGCTATACAAATTAGATTAATACAAGGACTATCAACACTATTCAAGGAGCTTACAAAGTAAAAAAAGAGTAGGCACGGTGGCACTACTGTAGATAACGGTGTACTGTTAGTAGAATAAGAATACTGAACAGTGGGAATAACTAGGGATTTATGTTTCGCGAAATAGCATGTGAAGCATTTCCATTTTTTTTTTCTTTTTTCAACCATAAAAGATGAACAGTTGTTATCTGCAAGTTTGAATTTAGGTTTGTATTAATATAAATATGTTTTCATGCAGTGCCAGACAAGCATAACTACAGGGGATTGGGTTAGAGCTCCCTTTAAAGCCATAGCTCTTCCTATGGACGGCTCCTTACCATGCTGCGACTCTTCCAAAATGTAGATATTAATCACCCATGTCTGTTAGATGTGTGATGAGTGATGTTAAACCTTGCCAATGATTATACCCTTACCTCTGCAGTTATAGATTAGCCCCAGGCAATCAGAAATTCCTCCAACAACTTGCTATCCAAGCATTGCGATCCATTTTTCTATATTATCCTGATGGCAGGTCTGATGATTCCTCTTAATTCCTGATGTCAAACAGCTCTTATCCTTTGAGATCCTGTGCCTGCAGTTTGTCCACTACTGCTGCATGCTGGCCCCAGCATGTCAATCTGTCATGTATAGAATATTTCTGTGTTCACCATATCCCCCCTATATTTTAGTAACCTGATAGGGTCTATCTACAAAAAATAGACCTAGCAGTCCCAGTATATTTTAAGTATTACTTTTCCTCTTCGGTTGCTTTGGGTTATTTGTATGTAATAAATGTCTGCAGCAAAGATTTAATTCTCTGCTTCACTGAAAAGCCCGGTGCACAGTTTAGCTACCATGGTCCTGGTGACCAACTCAAGACTATCTGCAGGGGAGGACTGGGAAGGGGGGCAGGGTGGCAATTGCCCCCTGGGCCACTCTGATGCCGGGTAAAAAGTCTGCACTCAGGGCTGGATTAATGTAGGGGCCAGACACTGTATACAGCTGCCGGTCGCCGCTACACAATGTTATATTTGAAGAGCTGCAGCAGAGCGGTATGAGTATGCAGAGTACCCTCCTGCACCCAGCCAGCACAATACTAACACAGTCACTTCCCTGTCAGGCAAAGTGATCTCTGCCCGACAGGAGCTTCCTAGGCCCCGCCTGGCATGATGTCATGTATTTTTGTTAAACCTCCTTTGTTGCTATTAACCTTAAATTATGTTACCACATTGCATCATGTTTGTCCTGCTTCATAACATCAATATCTGTTATAAAACCAGGTTGGCATGGATGGTGAACTGATTTGATGGCCCAATGGGCCACTTGACTGGACTTGCCCCCCAGGCCTAATGCTGCCAGCCCTCCCCTGACTATCTGGGCCTGACTTGATGGCTGATTAATGTTGGTTGCAACAATTAATTGCTATCGTTCTCAGGAGCACCTACCTGTGTAGCATAACTCCTACCTCCTTCCTTCTCTATTGTAAAATAACACTCAGCCAGGGCAGAGGGTGATCAGCTCTTGCTTGCACAGCTGATAGCGCTCCAATGCTCCAATGATAATGGGTGGAATCACAGTTGCTGTGACACATCTTTCCCTCTCTGACATTTTATAAAGGTAACTGTTAATGGTATGATTCATTCATAGTCTTAAAACTAACCAATGAAGGTTCTAGGAGAAAGACCTCCTTTTTGATGAAAACGAGGAACGTTATTGCAAAGAATATTTTAGTAGGGAACACCACTTTAATTATGTACATACAGTAAATGTCAAACAACGTAACTACCACAACTGACTATTGTATTTTAAAGCCCCACTCTGGAATTGTTTTTAAAGGCACCAAGATTTACATGGCTGTAACCCAATGAGGTTGTTTAACTAAAGCAAATGTACCATGCACTTCAAGTGCATTTGCTCTAGATCTGAGGGGAAGCTCTGAAATGAGGGGAATCCCTGCTCATTTCTATCATCCAATCATGTACAAGCAAAAATTCTGTTTTTATTTTCATTGCATGTGATTGAGTAGTCTTTGCAAAGTGAAGCTTTACCTAATTTACTAAGCTCTGGACCAAATGTACTTGCAGTGCACAGTATATTTACCTTTCGTAAATCAACCCCAATGTTTGCATAGCAAACGTAGGTCATGGCCACCCATGCATCATATTGTTGACTAATAATAACTCATTACCATGAATAATAATAGTTTCCTGACTGCTATGCTTTCTGCCAGAGCACTCTGGCGGGCTCTCCATTTTGGTTATCTCTGCCCTAATTGCAAATTTGCAATTTTGTTGGTGGAAAAGTGCACTAGGTAAAAGGAGCAAGTGTACTTGCAGTGCACAATATATTTGCCTTTTGTAAATCAATCTCAATGTCTGCATAGCAAATGTAGGCCATGGCCATCCATGCCTCATATTTTTGACTAATAGTAACCCATTAACATGAATAATAATAGTTTCTTGACTGCTATCCTTTCTCTGGCTGGCTATCCATTTTTGTTATCTCTGCTTAATTTGCAAATTTGCAATTTTGTTGGTGGAAAAGTGTGCTAGGTAAAAGGCAGTAGGAGCTTACCTACTCAGGGTCTAAACTGCTTCCACAGTTAGCCAATAGCTTGTCTACTGTGTTTAAAAAATAAGGTGTGCAAACAAACAAAAAGAGTCTCCAGCAGCAACCGAAACTCTAACCTAGGTAGAGTGAAACAGTGTAATATGCAATAAATAGGTGCGCTAGATGTAAACAGTGTATGTTAACCAAAAAGAAAACACTGTGATAACAATGTGTTACCTGATAAAATGGTCCATAATACAAAAATTATGATGAACAGTGCACAATGCAAACATATATTTGATATAAACAATAAAATTGATAAGTCCAAACAAAAGGCAGGCTGTGGTCTTCTTAAAGGTGAAAAGTGAAAAAAGAGGATGTGCAAACACAGAATCCCTCTTGGCACCCACGTGTAGAAGATAGGGAGGTAATGCCCTTGCCAACTTCAAAGATGTCATACACTTGAAAAGATGACAACAGCCAGTGGGATAAAACAGAGAAAGATCCCAACCTTTCACTCTTCCACCCGATGTGAAGTATATAGAGACTCTTACCAGAGGAAAGTATATCACAAATCAGATGGGAAATGATGTTGTTCTCCAGAATTTCAGGCAGTATGCTTCCTTGCAAATCCTGCTCTAACTCTTGCTACTGTGGGGAGGTATGCTTCTTCCTTAAACTCCTCACACACAGCCGCAGACAAATATCCACATAGAAGAGTAAAGAACGGGCAATAGTGCATTACCTCTTAAAACAGCTTTATTTTAAAGGTAGAACACTTACATTAAATTTGAATTTGAAAGGCGAATATAATCTCAGTCGTGGCCGATCTGCAGCGCGGACCACGGGTGGTGACAGCGCAGGCTTCTCCCCCCGACGCATTTCCCCTGATAAGGCATCCACTGGGAATGGAGAAGGGGAAGCTTGTCTACTGTTAATGCGATCAGTTTTAGCTGTATTAGTATAGAGGGCAAACAGTCTTTTTTAACCTCATCACTACAAGCCTTAAGCCGGGTACACAATGGCCAAAAGTCTAGAGACATTTAGCGGTTCAAAAAATAAAAAAACGCGGCCAACATTTGGCCCGTGGGCATTTGGCTGTTTGGTCGGCTTCTGTCAGACGTGCATGCTGGAAAACCAGCAGCCAACTGACTTCCGATCAATGCTCTCAGCCAATGGCAGAGAGTACCGATAGGAGTGTTATGGCGGGGGGTGGGTCCCCCCCTCTCAGAACACAATAGCTCAGCAGGGGGGATTGCTCTACTAGCTTCACATAGTTAACATAGCGGCTCCGACTGGAGTTGACAGTTTTTTTCGTTCAACCCGAAAAAAAAAACTAATAGTTTGTACCAGGTTTTAGCTTTCTTGTGCATCTATAACGTTAGATTTTGCTAATGTAATACGAAGGTTGATTAGTTGAAGAGAATAGGAAGCACAATTGGATCATGCTTTGCTGGGTTTTTTTTTTTTTTGCCTTCCTCTGGATCAACTGCGGGGATTGGATTGTGTATATGGGATTGTATGGTTGGGTTTTTCAATACTGTTTTTTTTTGGTTGAACCAGATGGACTTGTGTCTTTTTTCAACCTGACTATGTAACTATGTAAATATGAAGGTGACACCAGCTTTCTGGAGAGAAAAATCTGAATGATTTATTGATCCCAAAGGGCAGTTATTGCGACACAGCCACACTCAACAAAGACAACACAAGATCACACCAATTAACAGAACAAGACACAATGACACAACAAAATTACCAATAACAACAATTAGCATCCATTAAAAAAGTAAAATCTGTACTCTAATAAACTATCCATACAAATAAAATACAACGAAGAATAATGTAAATTGTGTTATTTACAGTATTCTATGTTGTAATTTAAATGTATGAATGGATTAAAAATGTAACAAAAAAAATCAAACTATAAAAATGCAAATAATACACCACTTTCTCTAGCGTTACCCCAAATAATAATTGACATAATACAAACTTACTATAAAATCTACAAAAAAATTATGATCATAAGCCAGATTTAAATCTTTACCTCTTAACTTGGTGGCCACAGGCAAAAATGATGTCCTGGCAAAAGGCAATATCTGAGGCACTATTGTGAGCTCTAATACACACCAGAATGATCCATGATTCTGATGTGACAGCAGGGTCTTAGACACTGCTGTAGTAGGTGCATAAACCTCTAGGTGCCCACAGCAGTTATTTTTCAGTAAAAGTTCTTTAAATATTGACTGGTCCAAAACAAATAGGCAATAAAAGGAAGACTGAGTAACAATCAAATTCTTGTATACTTGTTCTGAGTCACAATTCCAATATTTTAAAGCTAATGAATCAGAAAAACACCCAGGCAACTAGAATAGTCAAAAGAGATCAGCAATGACAGATCACATATTTATCTTAAAACAGAATTCTTTCAAAAACTATCCTAGTGAAATATGTTTTAATGACATGATTTAAATGAATTGCTGTTTTAATCATATATATAATAATTTATATGTTTGCCATTTTTGTTGCCAAGGTGGCCCATTCTGTGACAGTTCAGTCTTTTGCAGAATGGCTCACTGATCCAATTGTTGCATGTCTGAAAAATTGAACAGCTGCAGTGAATGAAAATGGAAGCTGAAAAAGTGTAAGAATATGTAGGGTTGCTATGGAGATGTTTCCATGATTGGTTAGGGATGATTTGAAAAGGTGTTTTAGTCAAGGTCAAAATCAACATTTCCTGTAAAATACTTCGCTGAATTCTTCACACTAATCTGTCAGTTTTAGCTCTCAGTTAAACATTTTGATGTCTACAATGTAGAGTTCTGTGCTAGGAATATATTAATATGGAGAGTGCCATTAGCAGTGTGAAGGTTACTTTATTACTGTGCCACAGTGTTTGAGAAGTTTTCCATTTTAAGAGTCAGGTCAGTTCCAGATGTATGGAAACTCTAAAGCAGACTAACATCATTTTGCACAGAACACAACAAGCCAGACTGCTTTCCTGATATAGAAGTAAATGGGTTCAGAATTCACATCACTTTTCTGGTGGCAATTCCCTTTAAAACTACCTGCATCTAACTCAGGGAAGCATTTGTGCCAGTTTTGGTACTATTTCTGACACAGGTGAAAATTCAGGTAGTTCCTATAACCACCAATTTAATAACCTATGGCAGTGACATATTTTGAAAGAATCATCATCACTTCACAGATTATGAAGCTAGTGATAATAAAGGCCAGCCCTGAGCTGGCATACAGAGCAGGCCAGTGCTCAGAGTAGGGCATGTCTGTGCTGGAAAGCTGAATGTGACAGTTCCCCATCAAGTTCCCCTTACCTTTGATTGGCAGTGGGCAGCACTGGGCATATTTGAAAGCCATTATTGGACTGAATAGTGGCTATGGATACGTCTACTGCCTGGCTTTGTCAACCAAAAGCAATGCAGACCCAGTTCCCTATCAGGCCAACCACCCAACCCTCTACCAAATTCCAGTGTGAGGGGCACAGTAGCTGGAAAAGAAGTGCACTGAGAAAGAGGTGTCCAGTATGGACCTCAGTGTCAGGCTCCAGATTCATGTACCTGTTTCTGACAGGTATCTGAATCCGGTGCAAACACCAACACTTTTGATGTAGAGGCCTGACAGAATTCTTAAAGGTGTCTGCAAAAACATTTTTAAATTCCCCTCTGCCTTGTTTAAAGAAAAACTTCACCCTAAAAGAGAAGTTCTGCATTATGTCCCCCCCCCCCCCCACCACCACCACCTTTGGAACATTTTTTTTTCTTTTTGGGGAGTGAGTTCCTAGTTTTGACAGATGCTTGCTCCCCACATCAGCTGTAATTGCCTAGGTGATCCAAGCAGAGGTTTGACCCTGCAACCTTTAAGGACAGGTCATATATCCCAGGAGGCTGGGGGACCATTCACACAGCCCAGTGCAGCTCAGGCATGCAGTGTGGGGAGCTTACTGTGAAGCCACAAGGAGTCATAGCCGCCTTCCTACACTAAACATGCCATTGTAGGGGCCCTGAAGACTGAAGAAGAACCGGCCCAGGTGATGACCGGTAAGGACACTCTCATCAAAGAGGAAGTCAGGGAAAATCAGGCCCCAATATCAGGGAAGCTAAATTAAAATGGGACACAGATAACATAAAATATAAGCAGACATTTTGTGGAGCCTTCAAATATGCTGGACTTTTTCTTTTAAAAGTTGGAGTATAGGTTCACTTGAATTGCAAATGGCCCCGCATTATATATGGCAGTAGAGGAGAGGGCTCGCTGCTAGGAGAAAAATAAATAAGGCAAGAATATCACCCTAATTATCATTCTCTGAGCAAAATAAGTGGGGACTCACTGCAAGACAACAAAAATTCAAACACAAACAATAAATTATATATTTTTCTCCCTTTTGGTCTGTAAAATATACCATTGGAAATACTTAGTTCAAAAAAGGAATGATCAGCCTAGAGTAGTAATGCAGCTCTTTCATCTCTTCCATACAGTACAGTTAGTGAATGCTGTCACCTTTAGTACAGGAAATGATTATCTTACTAATAGTGATAAGCTGAACATACCTGGGTTCAGTTCAGGGCAGATTCGACTAACATTACTAAAGTTCAGGTTCCTAATCTCAACCCAATTGAAGTCAATAGGAGCTGAATAACTGTGATGGCCATTTCCTAGGGTAATAGGCTGGGGCATCTGCACTTTCCTTGGTAACATGTGCAAATGCAAAAAAAAAAAAAATGTTTAAATCTATTTGGCGGAGAGACGCAATTTTACTAATGCTTTAAGTGAAATATTTAAATGCAAAATGACATTAAATAACATGTCTGGGATATGCCCTGAGAAGTAGTGCATGTACAAAACTCTACAGCGCACAGAAGCATGGACATCTGGATCCCATCTACATGATGTCAAATGAGTCTCCACAGTAATCTTTAACTGTTTTGCTCCACTGGTGCAACCCTCCTTAGACACAGGGATCTTGACAGAAAACTGTAAAAACAAATAGAAGAGCACAAACGCCAAGAGCATTATCAAAAATTTTTATTAAAACTAAAAGGCAAAAAACATACTCACCCATGTATTAGAATGCAAGCAAATAAAGCCACTGTATTCAGATCCAGCAGTAGGGCGGTACCAGCTGGCATAAACCTGGCCCAACAGGCTTACATGTTTAGGGTGGCACGCCCCCTTCTTCTCAATGACTCTGAAGAAGGTGGTACATCTCTCAAAATGTGTAAGCTATCTGTGAGTAAGATTTTGGCATTTGGTTCCAATACGTTTTCACTAATGCACTAGGCTTTTTTTCCCCTTTTTTTGCAGTTTTCTGTGAAGTGGTGCATTTGTATAGTGTACAACCTACTGCAGCAAAACTCCAATTTACAAAGAAAAAAGTGTGTTTAAGTTGCTGGCAAAATGGCAGCTTCCAGCTGTTAAGTTCTGTTTGTAAACAAAGCAGCTGGGGATTCCATTCATACCAGATATACCAGACCCTTATCCTAGATGAGGGTCTAATATAAATGCTAATGAGGGACCCACACACACAAAAACTAGTGCAGGGATTCCCCATTCATACAAGGCCCATCAGGTCTCTACAAAAAAAAAAAAAAAAAAAAAACTAGACCTCTTTGGTCTAGTATGAATTTTAATGGGGAAACCCATGTAAAAATCAAGAAAAAAAATCTTGCAGTTTTGCATTAGGGTCTATCCATTGACAAGGGAAGAAGGAAGCTGTCATATATAGTAGCTGGAGGAAAACCTGCTACTATACATGTTATTAGTGTCCTAGCAAAAGGGATGAAGATCCAGTGTTCAGAAAAACACCTGAACAAGCAAAGTTCAAGCCACCTCTATGTTCAGACTAAACTGGGAGCTTGCCTCTGCTTACAAAACCCCATCATTGTGATCTGTTTCAATCTTTTTTTTAATTGTTTTAGTAAACAAGGAAAAAAGAAGATCACTTAGTAGAACAGCGAACAATCCTTGCACGCTCCGAGCGCGTAACATAGGAAACATACAAATGTGGGGTTCAGTAGAGATCATTTAAGACCATAACACGCAGATTAGGTCTAATATGAGGGTCCCAGGAATCTTCCATTGGTTGTCTAGGTAATCAACTCTATGTATCAGAGACCTGCAGATATGTTAGCCAGGGGGACCATATTTTCTCGAATAGGGTTTGTTTGTCTAGTAGAAAGCTCACTATTTTTTCAATCAGCATGATCCACGTAAGTTTACATTTCATCAGTGCTATGTCTATAAAAGGACTTTTCCACGCTGACGCAATAGGGATTTTGGCCACCAGGAACATGAAGTATATTAACGTCTGGGTATGTCTAGGTAAATTTTCCACTGGCTTATTAAGTAGGGCGGTACTAGCGTCTTTAATGATGTTAACCATTGTGCCCGAAAATATGAATGAGTGGACCCTCATCCAAAAGCGGCCAACCTTAGGGCACGTCCACCATACATGCATTGGTGTGCCTACCTGGCCACAACCCCTGAAGCAGGAGGCAGAGGTTCCCGGAAACATTTTGGACAGGTGCTGTGGCACTAAATACCATCTGGTGTGTACCTTGTATCCCGCCTTGATCAAGGCAACATTAATTATGTCTTTATGGATTTGTGAGCTCCGTTTGCACCAATCCTCTGCCTCAAGGGCCATGCCCAGATCCTTCTCCCATGCAGTCTGATATGATAATCTTGTCAAATTGTTAATAAAGCATGGAGATGCCTCCCCGGAGAGCAGCATCCTGCACGCACCTGTTTTTAAACATAGTGCACAGTGTGAGGTCAGAACCGTCTTTTTGTAGTTATTTGAGAAAGTGTTGAATTTGTTGTAGATGGAAGATCCGCGTGGGGGGCATCTCCAAGCTGCCCATGAAGTACGAGGGAGGACATATTCCCCTATGGTCCAGATAGTCACCTATATGATACAATCGCTTGTTCACCCACCAACCAAATCTATTGGTTTGTACACCAGGGGGGAACAGGGGGTTGCCAAGGAGTGGAGCCACTGGGGTATGTGCCGAACTTAAAGGCCATCTTCTGCAACTCATATCCCATATATGCAGTGAGTGAGAGAGTGATGGGCTCAAAATAGCTTTGTGGTATTTTGGAAAAGACCAAAGGATGAGATCTATTTCAAATGGAGAGCAAGCCTGAGCCTCCAGTGGGACCCAATCAGGATTATAGTGACGGCTGTGAAGTGGACATAATTGGGCTAGTTGTGCAGCTATGTAATATTTCTGAAACTCAGGCACTCACAGGCCTCATAGGTATTGTGATTGGGCTTAAAGCTGAGGGTCTAAAATAAATGCTAATCAGGAATCCCACACAAAAAAAAGGATATGGGCATTCCCCATAATTCATACAAGGCCCTTCAGGTCTCCACGCAAAAAAAATCCCCAAAAAACAGACCCCTTGGGTCTAATATGAATTTTAGGGGGGGAAACCCACGTAAAAATCAAGAAAAAAGGGAAGAAGGAAGCTGTCATATATAGTAGCAAAGTTCAGGCCAAACCTATGTTCGCACCAAACTGAGGTTACAAAACCCCATTATTTTGATTGGGCCTTTTTTAGGCAGTTAAGATCTCGGGGCTGAGAGTCAGTTACATTGGTTTCTTAGCGCTGTTATAACAGTCGATTCACTAAAATGTAAATTGGTTATTTTGCCCATGTTCCTTAAGCTGGCCATAGATGGGTCAGTTTTTTCGTCTAACCAGTGGGTTGAAAGAAAAGAACCTGACTAGATTCCCCCATCTACACATTCAATGTGGATGGGGGAACCCTCTACTCTGAGCTATTGTATTCTGACAGTGAGCAGACTCATTCACCGTTATAATACACAGATCAGCCCTGCAGGCTAAAACAAGAAAATACCAGATGGGCGGCTGTGCAGATCAGTAGATCAACTTTTGTACAACCCCCCTGTCCATACATGGATTGAAATTCAGCCAGCCCTTGCTAACTCAGCCAAATATTGATCCTTGTATGGCCTTTAAAGGATGAATTCACCTTTGGGAAAATGTTACATGTCCCACCGGTTTTAGGGTGGAACATGTAACATGTTGCTCATCCTGCAGCAGCTCCCCAATACCCCCCCCCCCCCCCGCCATGACAGCAGACCAGACTAGGTAGTTCAATTCTCAATACCTAAGCATAAAGTATGAATTGCATTCGATACTACTAAGCAGTACACTTGCAGCAGATTTTATACAGGGATAAACAGGAAAATGTTAAAGTATAACTAAAAGCAAAACTTTGTTATTCGTTTTGGACAGAGTGGAGAGGGATTAGAACACCTATCTTTAATTTTTTTTTGTTTTTTAATTGCTGTCTGTGGCCCCATTAGGTAGGTTTACTTTTGTCCTGTTTACCATTATCATTGAAAGTGAAAAAGTTTGGTTTTCTCGGCTCAGAGGGAGGGAGGGGGTGTGTGCCATTCCGGGGCACCTGGGCAACAGGTGATAGAAGGATCGCTGGGCGCATCTGGTACCTGGATACATTCGGACATATGATTGGCAAATATAGTATCTATGTTTGAATGAGGAATACCCTGCTTGTTCCTTTTTAGCACGTTTTATTGTCATGGAACCATGGAAGCTTATGTTTTCGGTACAATATGCTTTCTATGATTTTCTCTTGTTTAAAACTTATAACTCAATAAAAATCATTGAAAATTCAAGTGAAAAAGTTGTTGCCAGAAAAGTATTAGAGGGGAAATCTTCCAATGGGGGCACTTGTTCTTGTGACCTGGGGGACCCCAAGGGATTTCCTTAATTTGCAGGAATTTCCTTGTATACCTGTTGGGCTATGGGGCAAGGTAAATGTCTCCTATAGGATACAGATGGCTAAAACAAAAAAAAATAAAAAATCTTACATTGGATTATAACCCTCCCTTAATGTAGAATTATAGGTAAAACTTTTTTTTTTGTACACATTAAGGCTGGACTCCAGGATAAGCAATTTTTATCTAAATACGGGTATGTATACTTATATGAATTTTTGACTGTACAGGATCTTCCTGTAATGAAGAGCAGTCACTGCTACATTGTCTCCTGCTTTCTCTCCTTTATGTATATAGTATGTAAAACAGTTTTTAACATTTTTGTGGGAGCAGCTGGATATAGCTATTTGCTGTAATGAATTTAAACTCTAAGTTCACTTCAAAAAGCACATCTTACAGGTGTTGCATTGTGGGGGCTGGCAATCCATATACAGTATATATTTGCACTGACCAAGTCCCTGCTGGTGCTGTTACTGCAAATCCCCCTGAGAACATACACAATGAAATGTAAAATAGCAAAAACAAGATATATATGCATTCTGTGCTATCTCTGCTGTCCAGACAGGTCATATAGTCACAAATCCGGGATTACTACAAGAAATGATGCAAGCAATATTTTCTATCTGCTCTGGGCGTTGTGTGGCATGGCATGGGATGTATATCAATATATCTTTATGCTGCACTTTGCCACTAATGGTCTTCACAAGTTGTTTCCTTTTTTAAGCACAGCTGGAGTAAATGCTCATTTATGTGAACTTAGAAAGAAAAACGCTCTATATCTGATCGTTTTACACTGTTTGAAGGAATGTTTTTTATAGATCCTTTTTTATCTGGTTGCAGGCATTTCATAAGCATGTTCAAACCCAGGCAGACTTCTTGTTCCATTTCAAAAAAAGATCTAACATTTGGATATCCTCATTAATAGCACAGAGCATCAGAAGCCATAATGAGGTTTCCTTCTGAATTTTGAAAACTTTATTTATTATTGCTTTGCATTTATGTAGCACAGACAGGTTCTGAGTTATTTATTTACCTATTAGTTCATGGCATATGAGCAGCACAATGATAATTTCCATTCTTCTGAGTAAAGGAAACTGCCCTTAAAAGTCATGTCCATTTAGGACTGATATTACAGTTCTGCATGATTGCTGGCAGGCTGAATATCATACTCCTATTAAATCTCACACTGACTCCAGTAAACAAATGATGGTATAATCCTTCCGGAAGAATTCTTGAAAAAATAATTAGGGGATTAAGCTAAAATGGAGTAGTATCTCTGTAATGACTATGTGAAAGTGAAAATAAAATAAAAAAGTAAAGATTTTCTATCTTATAGGGAACATCTTAACTGTGTCTAATTAGTTCCCCTGAAAATCTATCTTCTGTCCTGACATCATCATCATAAAACCTAGACACAGCTGTGTCCTAAGCCTCATAGTTGTATATCTCCAGTGTGAGATCATCCAAGGCACTGCTGCCTCTGACTTCTAGCCTAATGAGATTTAGTAATATATAAAATATTTCCCTGTGCAGCTACCCATCACCACCAATAACCTGCTTGTAGAGCTAGCTAACACCAAAAAAGCATTTGCGAGCTTGCATCAAAGAACTAAGAAGTACTGCTGCATGTGTCCCACTCTGATGACTCACTCTGAGGGTGCTGGCTGGGAAGAGCCCACCCCAAGTGCCTCATACTAACACAACCCAACAGTTAAAATAGTAAAAGAAGCCTCGGCCTGACTCCGTCCAGGCCACACACCCTGACAAGTTTCCCCCCAGCCCATGAGGCTTGGTTATGGCAGTCCATGACTAAGTCTTGTGGGCGGAGCCAAACAAATGTGGGGGGTGGCCTGGACGGAGCTAGGCTGAGGCTGTAAAACTACTGTTGAGTTGTGTTGGTGTGTGGAGCTTGGGACTTTTCTTTTCTACACCAAAAAGCATATCACATATACCTCAATACTAATTTATATAATAAAGAAGTGTAGTGCTCCACTTTTTATAGTGATGAAATCATACAGTATGCACCAAAAAAATGACTGATAAATCTCTCAAGTAAAAACATTTACATCAAATAAGTCGCAATAATATTCGTGATCCAAAATTAGTGAAAAAAACACTTCAAATGGCACTTAAAAGTGCCACAAACTAATGTGCTCCAATAATATGTGATTATAAGCTCTTAAAAGTTCATTTAAATGTCTGCAGAAATCATTGTTCAGCTATGTTTAAATGCAAGAATTGAGACATGTTCCTAAATGTAGTGATGCCACATCCCATAGTAAATACGAAGAAAAATAACGGGGGAAGGAATAGCCCCCAATGATAGTAGGACTTTGTAGGCACCCACTGGTTAATCTCATAGAAAATGTACAATCATAAACAGTGTAATTACATAAAAAAATAATTAATTAATAAAATGGTTCATAAAAACCATCACAAAGATGAGTGTGCATAACAAAGCAACAACATGCTCCTGAACCAGAAGAGCCCATATGTGGTTGACAAGTGGTGGGGGCCTGTATCTGAAGACCATAAAAATGGCTGTCCTCCTGAGCACAGATCAGAAGGGTTCTAATGTGCAAATATATGCCCAAGGAATCGCTACGCTTTTCGCTACACAGCTTCTTCAGGTGATTCCATTGGAGCTAGGAGACATAGCAAAATAAATATACATTTTTCTAGTGTAAAAATAACTTGTCTACAACACACAATGCGTTACATAGTTAAATATAAAAATATTCTAAACAGTGATTGTACATGCTGCATATCAAATTACATTTTCAATTTTAATTTAAATTCCTTTCAACATCAATATATACTTTAATTGCGGGTTTGAGGGAGAGACAGAGCACACCCAGGATGCAAAAAAAAAAAAAAAGGGAGGGGAAGGGGGGGAAGGAAAAAAGGGAAGGGAGGGGAAATGGAGAGGAAAGGGAGCGGGGGGAGGGAGCTTTGCTTATCTAATGCTCTCCATTCAGTGTCACCCTGTGATCACTATAAATGTGCATAAAATGTGCTTCCTATCAGGATTTGACCCCTATATATAAAGAAGTTCAGTCAACGCTTGTCATGATATAGAAATTTTAGCAGGGCTCTCTGTCACACTGTTCTTATAGCATTCCAGCCTATGCACAAAACCCTCCTTTTAGAGAGACATCTCCGTTCTTGATAATGCAGCCTTGACTACATACAGCAATTCCTCAAAAATACATAAGAGGACCATCTAATGCTCTCCGTATAAAATAACGTTTATTGACTTCAAAAATAATACTTGTAAAACCGCTTGTAATGGCACCTGTGCATTCACTTCACCGCCTGGTCTCTTTGCAATCAATGCAGCCATTTAGTTCACCCAATGGCCTAGCCAAAAACTCCTCTGTGATAAACTTCACTTTCCTAACACTTATACTTTCTACTTCTTATTAAAACTGAAGAAGAGACTTGGTTAAGCTTCGGAACGTCTTCGACGTTAGAAAAAATCCCAGGTAAATGTGACTAACTACTACTAGATATGCCTTGTTTCCATCAGCTTACCTTATTTATGTAGCCCCTATTGGCAACCTGTCAATTAATTTTTACCACGTTTCAACAAAGGTGAAATTGTGTTTCTAGATTGACTTCACCCATGAAGGGGAGCTGGAAGATCTTTTCTAAAGGTGCCATTGTTGTTTTAATTTAGAATTTGATGTGTTGTTGCTGATCTATGTTTCATACTTTTATTTATTCCACTTTAACCTTCCACCTTTCTAAATTTTAAGGGGCAGCCATGTTTTTTTCACAACATATGAACACTCTGCTCCCTGTTTTTTAGTGCTTCCCAGTGGTTGTGCTCTTCTGGCCCTTCTCACTATTCAAGTCTATGAAAAACAATGCACCCTCTCTCTGATTTTTATTTTATATCGATAGTTGTTAAAGCTGGATTCCAGTCAATAATAATTAAGATGAATACATAGGATAACAAGATAAAATTAATAAGATAACAAGACAAAATGAAAGGTCCATTAAAAGATAACATAACAAAACCAACTTTTGCTGCCATATTCAGCTTCAATCCTGTACTTTTTTAACACTAGATGTCTTCAGTCTGATAGCGAGCATCATTCAACCGACTTCAAACTTCTTCCTTCCTCCAAATCATCACGGACTGTGGAAAATTTTGCATTTCATTTGGGAATCAAGGTCCCAAAGTCTGGAGGAAGGGTGGAGAGGCAAATAATCCAAGTTGTAGATATAGGAAACAAACAAGGCGTGTAGGCCTAGCACATTATCCTCTAAACATGTTTTATTAAATGGTATAACTCAGAGGTGAATGTACCCACAAACCAATGCTTGCATCATAGCTTAGACATAACATCATCTCCTTAAGTCCATATAAGTAAATTCACAATGCACGTAGACACATCGGCTAAGACGTTTCAAGGTTACTCTCTTCTTTAGAGCCTGGATGGCTATTGGTATAGCTGAGGGACTCTGATGGTCCAACTCCGTGCCTCTCAGCCTGGTGCTGTCACTTTGTAGATTCTCCTCTTATGTCTGAGTGACGGACATGCGACCTCAGACATCAGAGGAGAATCTGCAAAAGTGACAGCACCAGGCTGAGAGGCACAGAATTGGACCATAAGAGTCCCTCAGCTATACCAATAGCCATCCAGACAAGGCTCTGAAGAAGAGGGTAACCTTGAAATGCATTAGCCAATGTGTCTACGAGCAATGTGAATTTTCATATATGGACTTAAGCAGATGATGTTATGTCTAAGCTATGATGCAAGCATTGGTTTGTGGGTACATTAACCTTTGTTTTCTACCATTTATTAAAACATGTTTTGAGGATAATGTGCTAGGTCTACGCGCCTTTATTGTTTCCGATACCTACAGTCATATTAGATGTCCCCAGTCTTTTGAGGGCAGCAAGGAGCACATTATCCACATGCAGTAATATGTCAAGATAGGAGTTTGACACCACCTTGAGACTAATTGCACAGCGCAGGAGAGTGAACATAGGGACATTTTACGAAGTACAGAATTCAAGTTGCATGAGGTCCAGTATGAAGTTTCCACAGTCTGTGATGATTTGGGGAGCCGTGTCTACTGCCGGTGTTGGTCCACTCTGTCCAAAGTCAGTGCAGGCCTCTACCAGGAAATTCTAGAGCACTTCATGCTTTCCTCTGCTGATCAGCTTTATCAATGGTGATTTCATTTTCCAGCAGGACTTGGAGCGTGACCAAACTGCCAAAAGTACCAATACCTGGTTTATTAATCATGGTAACACTGTGCTTGAATGGCCGAGCAAACTCGTCTGACCTAAACTCCATAGAAAATCTGTGGGGTATTGTCAAGAGGAAGATGAGAGACACTAGACCCAATAATGCAGACTAGCTAATGGCTGCTATCGAAGCAACCTGGACTTCCATAACACCTCAGCACTGCTCAGGCTGATTGCTTCCATGCCACACTGCATTGATGCAGTAATTTGTGCAAAAGGAGCCCTGATCAAGTATTGATTGCATACTATACTCTACATGAACATACTTTTCAGTAAGCCAACTTTTCTGTATTAAAAATAATTTCCTGAGATACTGAACTTTGGGTTTTCACTAGCTGTAAGCCATATTCATCAAAATGAAACGAAAGAAATGCTTAAAATATATCACTTTGTGTGTAACGAATCTATATAAAATATATGAGTTTCACTTTTTGAATTGCTGAAATAGGTAAATTTTTTGATGATATTCTAATTTTATCAGATGCACCTGCATATGTAGAGACACACATGTGTTTTTGAGCTTAAGGCCCCTTTCACACGGGCTGAGCAGGCGGATGACAGCTCCATCTCCGCTCTGTGTGCAGAGACAGAGCTGTCAGATCCCCCCTGTCCTCAAAAGGTAGATCGGATGAGAACGGACCACCTGTCCATTCTCATCCTATCCCATCTGATCCGATCCTCCAGACGGTTGGAAAATAAGGGTTTCCATGCGTCCGGATTTCACGTAAAGGATTGGATAGCAGCGGGGGTGTCAGCAGAGATGTCTCCGCTGACACCCACTGCCCCATAGGGATGCATGGAGCATCTGATCAGGTCCGCCTGAAAAACTGACAGGCGGATCGGATCAGATCACCCGTGTGAAAGGGGCCTTAGGGTGCATACTCTAATGCAGAAGGCTATGCACACCTATGCTATCAGAATACCTCTTGTCAACACATGAACTGATTTGCTCCATGTGATTACTTCCACTCACACTCCAGCCCTGTAATACACGGACTGCATTTTAAGAATTCAGAGCTGTATTAATTTGTGTCTTTTATATTTGTCTAGAGTTCCATTTTAATACTGGAACAAATATGTGGAAAGAGGAACATGAAGGTCACATAAAAATAAAATATACACTGTAAACATATCTGAAAATATGTGGTTACTAAAATACAGTTTAAAGAAAAACAGGTTCCAAATTCAAGGTCAGTGATATTAAATATACTGTATATATCACTATGATTTTTGAGCCTGTATAAAACAAGAAAAGCCACATTAGAATACTTATAAGATTAATAACACAATAGTTTGTAATCTACAATCTGTGTTCATGTGATAATCTACTGTTATATTAAAAGAGTGGGGACAGTATAGGTATGTCACATCAGCGAGGACAAAAAAAATAATATAGGATAATGTGGCAAATCCCTGCAAATGAAAAGGGATATTCAATTTGTTCCTGCAAGCTAGTATGGAGTCATCGCTTCCATATTCACAGATGCAAAGAAGCCATAGACTACCTAATGTTGGTTGGATATTGGATTGTAGTTTTCAGACGTGGGATTATACTGAAATAAATCAAAGACAAATAGGACATAATTTGTAGTTATTTACAGAGATTTGCCTGGTTAAGAAGGATAATAAAAACACATCTGTTGGCATGTGTGTTTTATGTTTGTATCCTGTCCCTGTGGCCCATAGTTACTAAGCTTTGTTAGCCTAAAATATTGCTTGTAAATATTCTTGATTGGTTTAATGTCTTAATCTAATTAAAAAAGAACTATGAGAAACTACACATGAACTCTAGTATGCATCTCTTAAAATACCAAATGAAGAAAAGCCAGCTCTCCAGGATAAAAAGCTGTTTGTTATGTATAATGCAAAAGAACCTATAATAATACCCACACAACTAAAAAAAATGTGGGGGTCCTTTTATATAACAAATTTGCTGGATGAATGTCACATTTGCCCAGTCATCACAAATTCTGACCATATTTTGCTTAACTACTTCAGCAGCAGACCATTTTACCCCCTTCATTTTTTGCTATTCAGTACTTTGCTACTTTAACTGGTAATTGCATGGTCATGCAACGGTGTACCTAAACAAAGTTATATAATTTTTTTCCACAAATAAAGCTTTTTTTTTTTGGTGATATTTGTTTACCATTTGGTTTTTTAGTTTTTATTTTTTTATTGTATAAACAAAAGTAAGACCGAAAATTTTGAAAAAAATATTATATAATAGTAGTTTATATTATATAATAATAGTATAAATATTATAAAAATAATATTAATATGTTTTACTTTCTGATATAAAACACATCCAAAAAAAGTAAGAAAAAATCTAAATTCTTCATAAATTTAGGCCGAAATATATTCTGCTACATGTCTTTGGTAAAAAAAAATTCCAATAAGTGTATATTGATTGTTTCGCGTGAAAGTTACAGTGTCTACAAATGATGGTGTATATACTGAAATTTTTATTTATTTATTTTTTTATACTAGTTATGGCGGTGATCAATATGACACTAACTGATGCTGGGGGGAAACTGACTAACTCACATTGACATCACCAGTGACACTAATACAGTGATCAGTGTTAGTAATATACACTGTCACTGCACTAATGACACTGGCTGGGAAGGGGTTAACATTTGGGAGCAATCAAGGGATTTCCTGTATGCCTAACAATGTTTATTGTGTGTACTGTTTACTTTTTTACTAAGCGCTGTGTCTGTTTTTACACATTGCTGCTGTCTGTACAGAGCCATGTGCTATTTACCAACACAGGGCTCTCTTCATTCATTCACTCAGTGGGTCCTGGACATAAATCATTGGCCGGGGCCCACTGGTCGGCATGTGCTGTAGCGAATGGCACAAAAAGTGCACAAGTGATCAAATAGATCATGTTTCTGGTGTTACAGTTCATACACTTGTGGATATCAAACTCCTTACCACTCATTGTTAAACTAAATTTCTCACTCCTAATAATTATAGGGCAACAGGGACATTTTATCCCTCCACACCTGTAATTTCAATTAAATTGCAGCCAATTCTGGCCTTCTGCAGGAGAAGAAGAGAAATGGCTTGGTGCAAAATAGCTCCCTCCTATTTTCTCCCTACTCCCTACAATTGTCTAATCTTTGTTAAATTCTAAATTGAAAGCAGCTGAAAAAAAATTGTCCAAAGATGAGTCTAATTTTGCCCCACATCTTTCAAAAAATATTGCCTCGGTGTGGTTCATTGCACTGTCTATGTCCTGTCTAGAATATCCACGCTGACAAAAATATTTACACATCAAGGAAGCCTCCTTTTCAAACTCATAAATAAAAGAGAGAGAACAGAGCAGCGCCACCTGAGTGTAGTATTAAAACAATACTTTATTGGCATAAAAGGTAATGCACTCACATGAGTGATAGGAAAGCAGGCTTTACAGCAAGTCATCCGATCCACTGCAGGGGAGCCAGGAGAGGTGTAGACAGCCCTGGGTCCTGGCTGTGTCAGTGGCTTCTGGCACTTCCTGGTGTCCTGTCGGTGTCACAGCTTCTCCCTCATCACATCTGGTGGAAGCGGGGTGGTGCTAGCGTTCGAGGCATGCATGCCCCTTCATCAGGCATGACGACATGCTGTAAAGCCTGCTTTCCTATCACTCATGTGAGTGCATTACCTTTTATGCCAATAAAGTATTATTTTAATACTACACTCAGGTGGCGCTGCTCTGTTCTCTCTCTTTTATTTATCTGCCATGCACAGAGTCGGCGGCCACCCAGCCATCCATCTCTACATAGACTCTACTCCGTGGACTTTGTATCTATGGACTTTGTATCTATATACACCTGAAACATTTATCATTATTGTGTTTTTTATCAATATTTTTTGATTCTTTATATCTGCTTTTATATCTATTGTTTACATTAATTTTTATAATTTTCCCCTCACACTGTGGGTTTAATAGCGCTGGTCCAGCATCTGTCATATCCTTTTCAAACTGCCCTACAGCTATCGCTCTAATTGTATGTCTTTCATCTATCCAAGACTCAGAAGTGGGTAGATGACCTTATGGGTAGACCCACAATGTTTGGCTTAGGCTCCTTAAATGAGAGAATGAGTCAATGGGTTGAATATCAATTTACAGCCCTTGGTGGGTGATCTTCCCATTTTTTTACAAGACACAAAGCCGCTTATGAGTACCGTATAAGATTTATATGGGGGAGGGATTACATCTGGGTAGCGTGTGACATATTGAGTCTCTACTCATCCATTCCCCACATTCTGGGACTTAGAGCTGTCTCCTTTTTTTAGATTATTACAGTGGCTACTCCTGTGTCCACAAAGAGTTTGTTTTGGAATGTTTGATTTAATCTATTAGCACATCATTTTTTTGTGTTTCCATCATCAAACATGAACACAAACAAGTTCAGCCTTGTGGTTCTCTCTAACAGTGCCGCTGCTCAGGCCTGTTGCCTTAGTCCTTCAAACCATCAAACACAGCACCTGAATGCTCATGTATACATTCTGTACCTCAGCTCTCTTCCAGGTCCTGGCTGCTTTGTCACCATCTGATCCTGCACTGTTCAGACATACATTGTTTGGTTGTCCTATGCAGCCTCTCTATCTCCTGGGGAAGCATTAGGGTCCTCCTGACCCCTATGCAGAGACCTTATGTCTTTCAGGTGGAACCCTGACTTGTTAGATCCTAGATTATAAAGGCTGTGAACACCTACATACTCAGCCTGCTGATTACTGGCTAGATCTGGACACTGATTTGGAGACTCCTTCCTTCCCAATGCACTTTGGAGTCTCCAACATCAAGACCCTAAGTCAAGATGGAAAAAACACCCTTGTCTGCTCAGAACTGTTATTCTGGGGCCCTGCACTCTGCATTTGTGCAAACTCTGTGTCACTTCACTTTCTCCAAGTTTCCACAGTTGCAATGCCTCACACTGTCACAATGGGTTGGTGGGAAAGCGCCCACATCTTTGGAGATAGAAACCCCTTTCACCCCCAGATTAAATGTTTTTGTTGATATCTTGCAGATTTTTTGAGATTTGATTTCAGTATGTATGGATCACGATTTTTCCTTAGGGAAGTTTCTTCCCTTTTTGAACGATAACTATCTAAACTTGAAACTTATTGGACACATGGATGGCCGCTTGAGCTCTTTTCTAGATTTGACATTATTTGAACATGAAGGGAGAGTCATTACTGGACTGTATTGGAAGCACCTGTCTGGGAACAGCATCTTGAGGGCAGTATCTAGTCACCCGACACATAAAATGAGAGGGATAATGTTTTTTTCAGCTGCTTTCAGTTTAAAGTTTAACAAAGTTAAGAAAATAGTAATGAAATATCTTCCAGTACTATACAACAATAAGGTATATGAACAGATTTTAGCAGGTGAGATTAGAACAATCTCCAAGCGAGCGCCACTTTAGGGAGATATCTTTCACCTAGCTTTTCCTCTTCTACTCATGCACAAGGTCAGAATTGGCTACAATTTAGGTGAAATTACAGGTGTGGAGGGGTCAAATGGGTATGTTGCCCTAGAATTATTGGGAGTGAGAAATTGAAATCAACAATGAGTGGTAAGGAGTTTGATATCTACACGTTTATCAACTGTAACAAGAAAAACATGATCGATAGATAGAAAATAAGCACTCCCCTAATGTGACTCTGCATTTTAATAAGTGTCATGGAGGCGATCCTTCAGCCATAAGCATATGGGGTATAGAAAAAGTTGTCTGCCCAAAGGGAGAAGGGAATGCATTTAGACTTTTTAATGTAAACGTGGGGTCCATTGGATATTTCCATCTTAAAACAAGAATTACTCAGGATATCAATTTTGAGTGGGATATGCAGTATATTTATTAAATACTTGATTTTTTTTTTTTTTTAATTTACATTCTTTTACATTTTTTAATTGTATATAATTTAATATCAGAAATGAATGAAGAGCATGTTTTTGATTTTATATATATATATATATATATATATATATATATATATATATATATATATATATTGAGGTATAATCTTGAGATGCTGTCAAGGGAGATTGGATGGAGAACTTAGTTGTCGATTGTCTTGTATTGTAAACTGTTATGATTTTAAAAAATACATGGGGATTTGTGGTTAGATTTTTTGTATTATGTATGTTGATATACAGTATATTGATCTAGCTTTGTAACCTGGTTTCTGCCTTCCAGAGGCATTTTTACTCTTACTCTTTACTTTACTTGTTTCCATTTGATTTTTAGTTTACTCCTTGGTTATATGTTTATTTTCTTTTATTTGTAGGTTAGATGTAGTGTAGCTAAGTTTTACCATGGAACGGTGGAGAGTACTTATTGGTCTTTTTACTGCAGTTGCATATTGATCAAAGGAAGTTATATGAATAGGGTTTCAGTGTTGGACTGATCAGTTATGATTAGGAGCTAAAGCATGAATAGTGTCAATCTGTTCCTTCCTTACCCTACTGTTTTTGTACTTGTTTGTTGTCACACAAAGCAATAAAAGTGTAAAAAGGTGTGCAGCTGTCTGGAGTATTTCTTCTATAACAGAATATGCAGTTGATGAGCTGGGCTGGCACCCATAGGGAGCAGTGAAGTGGTGTGAGAGACTGCAGGAGAGGCACAGACACCTGGAGGAGTCATTATGTTCATAGATTCACCCTCTCTATTTATCCTGGTGACCATTTTCATCAAGTCAGAAAATTAAAGGAAGTCCAACATGCTACAGTTGTCACCAAAACAATGGGAAGTAATAGGTTACCTGTTCTAATGACTACTTTCTACTGTTTCTAGGAGGTAGACTCAACTAATCCTTAGAGATTTCATCTCACTTCCTGTTGCATCTCTGGTACAAGAAACAAGTAGAAATTTCCCCAGAGGGCCCTGTGTGCAGGGTCGTGTGTTAAAAATTTCTACTCTGTGATTTCCATAGAGTGAGATTGGTGCAGTTAGGCACAGTTATTTGTATAGTATATTATATATTTGGTGTATAATTCATTTCTAGAAATGCAATTTTTTTATATTAGAATATACAGTATATTGTATACAGAAAGACATCTATAATCACAGATATACTGATAAAAACCCCCTGTGATTTTGTAACTAAACCTAGCAATTGTAATCTCAGTTGGACTGATGGTTACTAATGGAGAAAAGGAAAACCTATGTATTACCAATAACAGCCAATCACATTCCAGCTAAATGAGATAAATGAGAATCTGCAAATTGCAATTATTTGATTCCCCTGAACATATATTTAGGATAATCAAGAAGTGATGAGTCATTAACTACAGCTGTCATTTCTTTGTGAAGATTGGAAAATGACAGCCAACATCTGATTGCTTAATTTAAAGAAACACTTCTGTTATCTTTATTCATCAGCCCCACATACAGTGCAAAGATTGGACATATACCATGCAGTGAGCTCAATGCCTACATACTGCACAAGTAGCCAGAAAATAGCAAATCATTTAATATGACCATTTAAAGGGCTTTAAAACACTGTAGGAGTTATATTATGCTGAATTTATCTCAGGAATGCAACTACAAGCTGGCCTCTTTAATGAGCAATTCATGTTTCTAATTGTTATTCAAATTTAGGATAAGCTATTTCACACTCCATTACTTCATCTGAACCAGAAGTTGAATCTTATTTATTCTGTAAAGACATGCCTGAATAAATTAACTCAACCATCTTCCTATTGTATTTCATATAGACCATGATGCTTCTGTTTGAGCTTAGGTTCTGTTATGGCCAAATACAGCTTATGCAGTCACCTGCACCCAATAAAAAGTAGACTGCTACAGGTCTTTGATAGTGTTGCTACTATATACATGATGTGCAAACCTGTATCAAATGACTGTAGGAGTAGCAGGACACAGAACTTCTATAGAGCTCCGGGAAAGTGAGGACCTAAACAGACTTTTGTTCTTTATAGCAGTCTTCTACTATGGCACCCATGCTCATATATAGTCTCTCAGAATTTTTTAGTACTGCAGCGTACAGTAAGAACCTCTAATCCTTAAAGTGCACCTGTTCTTTGCCCATGAAGAGCAAAGTAAAAGGTTGACCCAAATAATGACCCCACCAACAGATTATATTTACCTTCCTTTCACCCTCCCCACTGTCCCTTTTAGCCACTTGGAGCAAAGTTACGCATCTGGTACTTCTGTGTTTGGGTAGTATGTGGCTCATTAGCCTTCCTCTCACATGTAAGTGCTTGCACTTGGTGATTGGCCATTTATGCTGCTAGTGCTGTAATTCCTGTGTAATTTACAGGTTGTATCTCACAAAAGGGCTACAGCCAGGCATTCATAAATTGATTTTTGCTTCAGCATTGACTGGGCAAATTTGGATCCACTTATGGGCAGGGTGATTGTACAGAAGTCGATCTACTGATCAACCGTCCCAGTGGATTTTTGCTGCTTGATCAGCACTGCCGGCTATAGCCAGCAGCACTGATCAGTGTATTCTGATGACGGTGAAGTCTTCCTGCTGTCAGAGTATTAAAGCTCAGTGGATAGGATTCCTACATTCAGCTAAAATGTGTGGACGGGGAAATCGAGGCAGTATTCTTGTTTCAACCCGCAAACGCTGGCGTACTGCTTCTGCTTGAAATATGGCACCCACCAATCATTGGTAAAGAACACAGAACGATGATCTGCCAATGTAAACAAGGCAGATCGCCGTTTTGACAAGGGGGAAGGGATGGAATCTGTATGCCTACAAAGCAGGGACTAGAATTAATTTCTTCCCCTGGTAAAAACAGCACATAGTATACACCAAAACACTAGCTAGGCACACATTTAACCCTTTGATTGCCCTAGATGTTTAACCCCCCTACCCAGCCAGTGTCATTAGTACAGTGACAGCGTATATTTTTAGCACTGATAATTGTATCAGTGTCACTGGTTCCCAAAAGTGTCAATAAGTGTCTGATTGTCCACCGCAATATTGCAGTCCGGCTATAAGTAGCTGATCACCGCCATTACTAGTAAAAAAATAAATAAAAATTTCAGTATATATCCCATAGTTTGTAGATGCTATAAAGTTCATGCAAACCAATCAATATAGGCTTATTGGGATTTTTTCCCCCAACAACACATAGCAGAATACATATTGGCCTAAATTTACAAAGAAAATAGATTTTTTTTACATTTTTTTTTATTAGATATGTTTTTAAATTGTCTGTCTTTTTCGTTTATAGTGCAAAAAAGAAAAAAAAGCAATGGTGATCAAACACCATCAAAAGAAAGCTCTATTTATGGGGAAATAATAAGGCAAAATGTATTTGGGTACAGCGTTGCATGACCGAGAAATTGTCAGTTAAAGTAACGCAGTGCCGTTTCGCAAAAAGTGGCCTGGTCATGAAGGGGGGTAAATCTTCCAGAGGTGGTTGAAGCAACAACATACACAATAATATCGTTGTTAAAGTAAATGGAAAATGGCAATATTCACTTAAACAAAACAGTGGCAAAAAATAAAGTATACACTTGGTAAAAGCATTTGTGTGCTGGGTGCACAAAGTGTCAGGGCTACAGCAGCAGTCACGTTGCTCCGGCCATCTCTTAGATTTCTATGCTCACAAAGCTCTTCTCTGCTGTCTAGTGATATTGGCACTTTTCCCAGAGCTGAAACTGTGGAGAGCTGAATTGATCTTGGGTGCCATCCATTTGAGTTCTATCTGATGCTGACTTGCTGTGTTTGGGAGAGTAGAGAAGTATGCTGCTGTAACCTCTTATAATGTGGAGGTTTACGCTTTAGTAAGTAGCTTACTGATTGCTGTCTCTCAATCAGAGGTGCTATCTTTGAATCACAGCATTGGTGGGATAGTAGTGGATAGACTCTAAGCCTACGTTGCTTATGAACATTTATGTGTGTTTTCATTATCTTTGAGAATCATTATACTGTAGGTGTTAAACAAGGGTATTTTATAATGCACTATAGCACTTTGGTGATTTATGGGCATATACGAGTTTTATGTATGTATTATGTGAAATGGTGAACATAATAATTTTTTATAATGCTCTGAATTTATTGAATTATGAATTTATTGGCACATAAGCACTTTGTTGTATTGCACACAATTACACGTTATGATAGATTTACTGTTAAAACATGTAAATGAAAACTTAATGGAAAACAAAGTCCATAAATTCCATAGATGAGTGCATGAAAGCCACTTATTAATGGAAAAAGGAAGGAAATCCAACACCAAAGAACTTCCTAACTAATAATTCTTGCAGAAACCACGTGCTCTAGTGGAGATGTCTCCTTACCGAAACTCTTGACCCCCAATTAAGAGAGGTCAAACAGGCATAGACCAAACTGGAAGCTCAGGTTAGAACGATATCTCCAATGGTAACTAGCACCAGGTCAGACGCACTCGGTCCCAAGATAATGATATATCTAAATAATTCCACTCCTCCTGAGTTCCTCCGCAAGGATAGTTGAGGATATTCCAGCAACACATGCAATGTTGAATTAGGTGAATAGACACAATAGATGTCTCAAGGCAAAAACCATCCCCCTCCCCAAGCGGATATGGGGGGAAGGTAGAAAATATGTATGGCCTTATAAAGCTTGAGACACTACAAATGGAGTAGCGTGAACGATGGAGTATAGAGATAGAGGAGACCATTAGAAGGAACACAGCCAAAAGCCGTCAAAAAATCCCATATGATATGTCCAGGGATGGATAAGCGTATGGAAGTTATCCCCAAATCAGGATGTATTATTCTACTTGATTACACTGCTCTGTATGTTTCACGTTTCCTCCAAAGGAGGCTTCTGTAAGACTCTATAATCTGATAAATAGGCAAGATTAATTATGCAGAGTGGGTGGAGCTTCAGGGAAGTGGGTGTGGTAATTGATAGTTGTGCTGCAAAGTGTCCCTGGAATTTTTTTTTAAATGTTGGCAACTATGAATGTATCCATTGTTGAAGTCATTTAGGAAGATAATTGCCACCAATCATGATGACTGATGGGTAATCTGTATGCTTTGCACTTCCACTTGCACTCACTAAATGACTAATTCCTTGCTGTAATATCCTGGGTGACCTCATTGACCAAACTTTTTGACATGACCTGACCTGAAGCTGCTAGTTTAGTTCATTGAGACTCTGCTGATATGAATACTCCAGAGCTCTACTACTGTGTCTTCAGGTCAAGGAAATTGAGGACTTGCTTCTTTTTCTACTGACAGATACATTTTTATTTTACTTTAGGACACCCCTCACCATACACGTCTACTATTTTCTGAAACATCTGAAACTAGGGTGTAGGTTATTGCCCTAGCAGAGATAGTGTTGTTTTTGTTGTACCCTTTTCATCTCATGTTTTTTATATCTATACATTAAGCTCAGCAGCTGTAGTTCAGTAATATAGAAGCTCAGGTTGACATCATGTATTTATTTTGCATTGCCTGTAAAAGATGTTTTAAAAATATATTTAGTTATATCTTATGCAGACAGCATCAGTGTCTGACACCTCTGCATGTTTTGGAAGGACAAGCACAAGCTCATCTGTATGCAGCTCTGCACACATGTAGAAGGCAAAATCGCAGAAAGAGATAAAAACAAAATACCCAATACTTCTGATTATGAAAGAACATGTAACCCCTTTCGTGTGACAGTGCAAGCACTTTATGATTGGCCCAAGGCCATCACAAGGGACTGAGAAGGTTCCTCCAACTCCAACTGGAGTTGTTCCTTATTTTTAGAAGCTTAAAGCAGTAGTAAAGCGCTAACCTTTTTTTTTTTAAACTGCAAGGCGATGTCATAATGTTTATGGGAAACTTACCTAAGAAGGAAGCCCTCAAGTGGTGCAATGTCACCACTGAAGGAGCTTCCATCTTCACCTGGACTTCCTTCTGGGTTTGAGGACTCTGTGTGAGTGGCCAAAGCCGCGATGACATCACTCGCATGCATGCACGTGGTAGCCGCCGTTTATGGCACTGGACTCTGAAGAAATTACACAGTTATGCCGTTCCTTCAGAGCGAATTCACCAGTGACATCACCGGCTGCATCTACAGTAATTATCTCTGAAACGGTGCACATTTAGGAGATATTTACAGTACCTATAGGTAAGCCTTATTATAGGCTTACCTATAGGTAAAATTAATGCATGGGAGTTTACTCCCACTTTAATGGAGCCATGTGGAGCCTGACTGTTAAATGTGCATATTTTTACTGCCCCCAAACACAAGTGTAAATGGAACCTACAATTAAGCATCCTACTAAGTGTATGGAAATCTGACAAGCCAGCTGTAGGCTGTCATATGGAAATTATTGGACTGATTGCTTCCACACACCTTGTGAGTGCCAGTCCTCCCCCATGCACATGCCCCTGCCATGAATCCAGGGCATAGTGCACCCATTGGCAGATCCAGGACCAGCATAACAGATGCTACCAGGTAGAGAGGAGGAAGATCAGCAAACATCATTCACTGATTTCCTCGTACTGCTAATGACCCAGAAGTGCTGTGTAAAAAGCCACATCCAGGTTTAGTGTCACTTTCCCCAGCCATTATGGCTGGGGTAGAAAGTAATGGAGTGCAATCTGCACTCCATTAGCTTTATTGGAGGACAGGTGAGAGATCAGGTTTCTTTTAGTCCTTGTCACCCAAAAAATCATCACATACTGGACCTCTTAGTCCCCTATGTGATGAAAAAAAAAATGTACAAAAAAATTGTTACATCCAAAAGCTTATAAACTCCCCCCCCAAAAAACTTGTGAGCCCCATCCTTCCCATGTTTCATTAGTGTTGCGCTAATACCATGTGTAAAAAATTAAAAAACGGCTCTGGCAGTAAAAGGGCATAATAAATGTGGCTTAAAACTTGAGGAACATCTATTAGGCCTTAAAATTATCTGTAGCAATCTCATTGGTAGAGTTGAGCTTCTATGTGTTCAGATTCTAGTCTAAATACACCTAAGGAATAGGGATGATCGAACTTTTGAAAAGTTAGGTTCGGCCAGAACATCCGAACTTCCCGAAAGTTCGGCCCGGATTTCAGAACCCCATTGAAATCAATGGGACCCTAACTTCGGTAATCAAAAAACACAATTTTTAAGCCATAAAACCCAATAAATGCCCCTAAAAAGTGCCTAGGGTTCTGGGTCATGCCCCATTAACTATTAATCACACAAAAAAAAGTTCTTAAAAATTGTCATTTTTGATAAAAAAAGGCAATTATTGAAAAAACTTAAAAAAAAAAAAAGAGATTTTTTGATTTTGACTTTGGATTTAGTATCTGGGGGGGTCTAAAAGGTGTACCTGTGAAGTTTCAGCTCTGTAGCATGTCCAGAACCATAACAAAAAAGATTGTTTGTATTAGTGCAATTATAGATCTGGAGTATGGCTTCTCGCTTTTCACAGCACCTTGCCGGTTTAATAACAGGCATTTTTTTGGGTTCTTTGCAGTCAGGAAAAACATCTGAACTTGTGTATAGTGGTACTGTGCACAAGTTCAGATGTTTTGCCTGCCTCCAAAAACCCCCAAAAAATGCCTGCAACAACACACCTGGGCGTTTTTTTTGGCGCTAGCGGTTTTTTGGGCATTTTTTTGGGTTCTTTTGAGGTAGGCAAAACTTATATGTATATACACACCTAGACATATATAGGTGTGATAGTAGCAGAAATATATGCTTGCGCTAATGAAATCATTTACACTAATATATTTCTGCTACTATCACACCTATATATGGCTAGGTGTGTATATACATATAAGTATGTGTGTATATACACCACTATACACAAGTTCAGATGTTTTGCCTGCCTCAAAAGAACCCAAAAAAATGCCCAAAAAACGCTAGCGTAAAAAAAAAAAACGCCCAGGTGTGTTGTTGCTGGCATTTTTGGGGGGTTTTTGGAGGCAGGCAAAACATCTGAACTTGTGCACAGTACCACTATACACAAGTTCAGATGTTTTTTCTGACTCCAAAGAACCCACAAAAATGCCTGCTATTAAACCGGCAAGGTGCTGTGAAAAGCGAGAAGCCATACTCCAGATCTATAATTTCACTAATACAAACAATCTTTTTTTTTTATGGTTCTGGACATGCTACATAGCTGAAACTTCACAGGTACACCTTTTAGACCCCCCAGATACTAAATCCAAAGTCAAAATCAAAAAATCTCTCTTTTTTTAAAATTTTTTCAATAATTGGCTTTTTTATCAAAAATTACAATTTGTTAAGAACTTTTTTTGTGTGATTTTGTGTCTGGGGGGTCTAAAAGGTGTACCTTTTTAGGATACAAAAAGGATTGTTTGTATTAGTGCAATTATAGATCTGGAGTATGGCTTCTCACTTTTCACACCTTGCCGGTTTAATAGCAGGCATTTTTTTGGGTTCTTTGGAGTCAGAAAAAAACATCTGAACTTGTGTATAGTGGTACTGTGCACAAGTTCAGATGTTTTGCCTGCCTCCAAAAACCCCCAAAAAATGCCTGCAACAACACACCTGGGCATTTTTTTTTTTGACGCTAGTGTTTTTTGGGCATTTTTTTGGGTTCTTTTGAGGCAGGCAAAACATCTGACCTTGTGTATAGTGGTGTATATACACACATACTTATATGTATATACACACCTAGCCATATATAGGTGTGATAGTAGAAGAAATATATGAGTGTAAATTATTTCATTAGCGCAAGCATATATTTCTGCTACTATAACACCTATATATGTCTAGGTGTATATATACAGACATGGTTGTGTATATATTCCCCCTATACACATGTTCAGATGTCATGTCTGACATCAAACATGTCCTCAAAAAAGCACTGGCAGTGGCAACCCCTGCAGCATAAAAAATGCTGGCTGGTGAGAAGCCATATCCCTGTGCCGAAGCAACTCAGAGAAATGATCATTTCTCTATAGCGGTCACCCTGCTTTGGAAGGGTTTTGTCACCCTTCCATAGCAGTCACTGTCAGTTAACCCTACACTACACTACGGTCCCCTTACACTTAACACTTTCCCTACAGAAACTGAATAAATTAAAGCTAACTAAAGTGTAAAAGAGCACTCTAACTACACTAGATATCCCTTTCCTCACACTAATAAATGCTAAATGACACTTTGTAACACTTTGTAACAGAAGTAAAAGAACAGCATTCCACTCTCTTCCATGTCCCGTATAAGAATGCTAGGAATTTGGCGGGGGCTATCTTATATACTGGGGGGCGTATTCACTAATGATTGGACTATGGACCCCCTAGTCACTCCAATCACATTCCTAGCATTCTCCTGCCCACTCAATTTGCTTTTGCCTATGGTTCTGGTCCAATCACAGGCATTTAAAGCCCATTTCCTGTCCCATTGCATTTTGGTCGGTTCTGGTTGCCGAATTCAGAACTTTTTGGGCAAAAAGTTCTAAATTCGGCCGAACCTCGAACACCCAATGTTCGGGCCGAACCGATGGTCGACCCGAACCGTTCGATCATCCCTACTAAGGAAGCTAGGAAGCTTTCACTGCACACTGACAATCATAAGCATTTGACTTAACAGGCTTAGATGTGGAACTGGCTCCCTTAGAATCGTCCTAAGATCACCCCTCTGGCCAACAGACAATGAGGTACGCTCAGAACTAGATTCTCTTACCAGAGATCAGGGTGGTCTCTATGAACGTCAGCTGCCATACGAAGAACCCCCCCCCCCCCCTGCATTGCGCACCTTAGTTTAAAGGGGTTGTACAGTCAGAAGGTTTTTTTATCTTAATTCATTCTATGCATTAAGATAAAAAGCCTTCTTTGTACAGCAGTTCCCCCCAGACCCTCTAATACTTACCTGAGCCCCCTCTCTATCCAGCGATGTCCACAAGTGCCTCTGCCTCCTGATTGACTGAGACACAGCAGCGGCGCCATTGGCTCCCGCCGCTGTCAATCAAACTCAGTTAGCCGATCAGGAGAGTGAGGGGGCAGGGTTGAATGGCAGCTCCATGTCTGAATAGGGTGCTCCCATAGCAAGCTGCTTGGTGTGGGGGCACTCTGCAGTAGGAAGGGACCAGGAGAGCTGAAGAGGGACCCGAGAAGAGGAGGCTCAGGGTTGCTCTATGATAAGTATAATATGTTTGTTATTTTAATAGAAAAAAAAAAAAAAACCTTAAACCTAGATCTCCCTCTTACAGGGACGGGATCACAATTATCTTTTGATATTTATGTTCCCTCTTTTGGTACATCTCTGTTTTTGAAGTTCAATTGTTATGAACTTTGTACTTTTATGTACGTTTATTTTGTAAACACTAGGTATACTCCAAAATTACTTTCAATAAAAATGTTGTGAAAATAAGCATCTGAGGCATTCCCTGGCCCACATTCACACTTATACACTCTGCTTAGTGGGGAATGCCTCAGCTGCTTATAATTGGCAGGGCACTGAAACAAGGATGGGGGGGGGGGGTTGCTGTCAGTTACACTGTACAGGGCCCTATGTCTTCTGTCAGCATCCTTGTCACACAATGTCCATTGGCTTACAAATGGAAGTGATCGGGTGGCTGTGTAGTTGCAGGATCACTTCCACAGACCCCTTGAAACTGAGGCACCCGCACAACTTCCCCTAGATTATCACTAATTTTATCTAGTTAGTAAGAATTTAGAAGTTTCTCACTTCTGGTTTCTGCTGTCACTTTCCCTGGCTGCAGGATGGAAGCTAATGGAGCATGATCTGTGATCCGTTAGCTTCAGTGGAGTGTAGATGAGACACCAGTGGTCTAATAGACCCCTGATGTTTCTTTAAAGATGACCTGTCATTCCTAAATATGATATCACATACGGGAAACACACTTGTTAGGGCTGCCTATGTATGAAAACATTTATTGTGGTGTGCAGTCTACATTTGTTGCTGACAGAGACAAAACTTCCTTTTGTACGAAGTACATTACTCCATACATGTGCAAAAATAATGTGCACCAAAGCATTGCATATTTATATGTATCCCCCCATTTTCTAAAGCTGCCAATACATTTTGGCAATCCTTTTTATTAAAGAAGTCAGACAAGCCTAAATTAGAGTAGAGGAGGTTCTGGGGCTAGCAGTTTCTTCAGAACAAAGGTGTTTGTGCCACATCATCTAAAGGCATGTCACGTCAGTCTATTACAAAGGCACATCACAGGCATTTGTCTGCAAGTGCTGCTAATGCAATGCATTTCTCCTTCTCTTCTGATAATACCATCATGGTCTTTAAACTGGCTAAGAGGAGTCGGGGAAATTATTTGATCACATAGTCTCTGGCCTTCTGCAGAAAAAAAAATCTGGGTCATGCACCGGCATTCCTCCTTTCACTTATTAAGATTGATGTAGATTCTGCTTGGGGTGGGGTGAGATTGTTGAGAACAGTTTTATCCTTAGTAACACTGAACAATTGGGTCTTTCATGCTGAAATTCCTGGGCAGAGATCCTAGGACTTTTAGATCCCTTGTACGAGGGTACAATGGACAACCTCCTGCCACTACTACAAAGGGAGCCAAAAATGAGGAGGTGCTGTATAAGAACATTTCTGCTGTTACTTCCAATGCTACTTCCAATGGCAAGTGTGTGGCCTATTCCAGCGATTGTGAAAGCATTCTGTCTTGTCTGCTTGTGGGTACGTTTTGTATTTGCGGTTTCACTTGTATCGTGTCGATGTGAAGAATCCACTGTGGGGGAGAAATTCTGTATCGAGTGGTTCCAGTGAGAGTGGCAGTTCATCTATCCCATTGGTGGATTTTATATGGTTGGACCCTTACTGGAGCTGATGTGCTGGATACAGGCAAAGTAGTCCTTAACTACTTACTGTGCATCTCCCATCCCTCTCTGGTAAGAGGCTGTATGTGGTGGAGGGCTTCACAAGTTGTCCGTCTTTATCATGCACCAGGGTGGAAGTTTGATACCCATTTTTCCATCATGAACTGTGTATATACCAAGGCTGAACTTTAGCTGAGAGGGGACTTCCAGTTATTGTCTTTGTAGCCACAATATATATTGAATGTTCTCTTATTCAGCGCGACTCCTATTTTTATTATACTCATTATACATTCCAGCTGTATGAGTTCGCTGCTCATAAGGGCGCGGGTTTTATTTAATTTAATTTTAATATTCCAGCGATCAGGCATGACCTCATCTGCAAAACTTTTAATATTTGCTCCTTATTCCTGTATTGTGCATCACACTTTTTCAGAATTTTCTGTTGCTCGGACACTGTTACTGCATTTTGATCTCAGGTGGTAAATTTATGTTGTTTTCTGCAGGGCAAATCCTTCACTGTGCAGGCAGTCCCCGAGTTACATACATCCAACTTATATATCACTCGCACTTACAAATGGAGGGAGACAACAGGAAGTGAGGGGAAATCTACCCCTAGGAAAGGTAGTTCACTCCTGTAAGAGTTATCATGGGAAAAACGTATATCCACCGAATCCTTGTTTGTGCCACATCATCTAAAGGCATGTCACGTCAGTCTATTACAAAGGCACATCACAGGCATTTGTCTGCAAGTGCTGCTAATGCAATGCATTTCTCCTTCTCTTCTGATAATACCATCATGGTCTTTTAAACTGGCTAAGAGGAGTCGGGGAAATTATTTGATCACATAGTCTCTGGCCTTCTGCAGAAAAAAAAATCTGGGTCATGCACCGGTATTCCTCCTTTCACTTATTAACCACTTTACGACTGCTCACAGTAATATTACTGCGGCAGAGTGGCTCGTTATCGTCTGACGACGTAGTACTACGTCGTCAGACACTCCCCCTTCTGGGCGGCGCTTGCGCGCCGCCGGAGGCTCGCTCCCGCTGTTTTCATTCACAGCGGGAGTCGGGCCAGGGGAGGAGCAGCGGCGATCGCCGCTGCTCTTACCCGATCGTCGGGGATCGAGTCTGGAGATCCGCCCGCTGTGTGTAAACACAGCGGGCGGATCTCCATAGTGACAGGGAGTGACAGATCGGACTGTTCAGCATAGCTGGACATCCGATCTGTCCATGACTCACTCAGTCACCTCCCCCCCACACATCAGTAAGCACCAGGCATACATTAACCCCTCCCTCTCCAATAAAATTAACCCCTTCCCTGCCAGTGTCATTTTTACAGTAACAGTGCATATATATAGCACTGATTACTGCAGTAATGTCACTGGTACCCCCAAAAGTGTCAAAAATGTCAGTCAAGGGTCCGATATGTCCGCCGCAATGTCGCAGTCCCGCAAAAAAAATCGCAGATCGCCGCCATTACGCGTTAAAAAAAAACCCACCAAAAATGACAGAAATCTTTCCCTTTGTTAGTAAACGCAATAACTTTTGCGCAAACCAATCAAAATACGCTTATTGCGATTTTTTTTACCAAACATAGGTAGCAGAAAACAAATTGGCCAAAAATTTTTTAAAAAATTGGTTTTTACATCTTTTTTGGGGGGAATTTCATATAAAAAATGTTAAAAATATTGTTATTTTTTCAAAATAAACGCTCTTTTTTTGTTTATAGCGCAAAAAGTAAAAATCGCCCAGGTGATCAAATACCACCAAAAGAAAGCTCTGTTTGTGGGAAAAAAAGGACGTAAATTTCGTTTGGGTACGGCGTCGCACGACCGCGCAATTGTCAGTTGAAGTCGCACAGCGCCGAATCGCAAAAAGTGGCCTGGACGGAAGACAGCAAAATCCTCCGGTGGTAAAGTGGTTAAGAATGATGTCGATTCTGCTTGGGGTAGGGTGAGATTGTTAAGAACAGTTTTATCCTTAGTAACACTGAACAATTGGGTCTTTCATGCTGAAATTCCTGGGCAGAGATCCTAGGACTATTAGATCCCTTGTACGAGGGTACAATGGACAACCTCCTGCCACTACTACAAAGGGAGCCAAAAATGAGGAGGTGCTGTATAAGAACATTTCTGCTGTTACTTCCAATGCTACTTCCAATGGCAAGTGTGTGGCCTATTCCAGTGATCAGGCATGACCTCATCTGCAAAACTTTTAATATTTGCTCCTTATTCCTGTATTGTGCATCACACTTTTTCAGAATTTTCTGTTGCTCGGACACTGTTACTGCATTTTGATCTCAGGTGTTAAATTTATGTTGTTTTCTGCAGGGCAAATCCTTCACTGTGCAGGCAGTCCCCGAGTTACATACATCCAACTTATATATCACTCGCACTTACAAATGGAGGGAGACAACAGGAATTGAGAGGAAATCTACCCCTAGGAAAGGTAGTTCACTCCTGTAAGAGTTATCATTGGAAAAACGTATATCCACCGAATCCTTGTTTCATTGACAACCCAAAATTTTCAAAATCCAGTTTTCACAGGGACAGAAAGTAAGGTGAAATATTCTAAACAGGGGCACAGCCAGCAAAACAAACATTACAGGGTCGTTAACCCTTCCCTATGCTATCCAAAAAATGTTTTTGCTGGAGGTACACCTAAAAAAATTACCTAAATTCAACCTAAAAAGAAACCTACAGAACCTATCTTGTTTGTAACTCCGGAATTGCCTGTACCTAGGTTTGTGGCCAGTTCTGGTGCTCAGGCTTTATAAAGGTGTCACACACTGTGTCAGAATATCAAACTCGACTACAAAAATTCCAATGTTTGCTTCAGGATAAATCCTGCAATGTGTTTCAAAGTTTGTGACCTATTTCAGTGCTCTAACACTGGAAAAATTTCACATAATGTTTTGAAGGCTTGAACTCAGCTATTATGTGTTGTGCTTCAAATTTTGCAGTCTGTTTTGGTGTCTCACAATGTAAAGGTGCCTCACAATGTTTCTGGAGCTTGCCACATTTCTAATGTTTGCTGCATCTTAAACCCTGTGCTGTGTCTCAAATTTGCAGCCTATTCTGGTGCTCTGATTCTGTCTCGCCGCTCAAACGTTTTTTCGCATTTTTTTTTCTCAGATAATACATTCTAATTTCTATACTAAGAAAAATCCTGCCTAGCCCTGCTTTTATTATTTGTGACCTAACCATGTTGCTAAAAGTGAAGAAATGTCATCAGCACACCAAGGATTCCTTAAAAGAGTCCAAAAATGTATTCTGTGGTCACATAATATACAGCAATGTTTCCGAGCCACGCAGGGCCCCTTCCTCAGGCAAGTGCTACCTGACAAAGGGCCCTGGATGGCTCCAAAACAATGCTGTATATTATGTGACCACGGAATAAATTTTTGGACCCTTTCGAGAATCCTTGTTGTGCTGATCACATTTCTTCACTTTGAGTATAATCGGTTTCCAACATATGGTCATTACAGCACCCAGCATCATTGAACAGCCAGGTATCTTGGCTATGTGTGTGGGAAAAATTGCATTTGGATCTGACCATGTTGCTGACACACACTATCCAGCCACTGTACAAATTTTTTGACTATTGTCTCTCAGATAATACATTGTGTTTTTTATTTCAAGATAAAACCTGCATCGTCTCTCCCTCTCAAATTGTAACCTAGCCAAATTGCTTACATACTGCTCACTCATTGTTCCATTTTTCTGGCTATTGGCTCTCAAATAATACTCTGTAATTTAAATTTCAAGATAAAACCTGTCATGATCTTTCCTCTTGTATTACAAGATTATGTGATTATTGTCTTTCCTTTCACATAATACATAGTAATTTCTATTTCAAGACAAAACTCGCGTTCTTTCTCCAAATTAAATTGTGGCCCAACCAAGCTGCTTGCAGACCGTCTAGCCACTGTAAAAAAAATGTATGTCTGTTGTTTTTTCAGATAATACACTGTAATTTTAAATGTCAAAACCTGCCTCATTTCTCCCTCTCAAACTGCATCATAACCAAGCTGTTTACATACTGTGTATACACTGTACATTTGTGGCTATTGTCTTTCGTGTAAAACACTCTAGTTTTTATGGAAATATAAAATCTGCATTGTAGCTCTCCATTTTCTGCCTGCCAATTTATACTACTTAAATGGCTGCCCTATGTGTGTTTGTCATGGGAAACAATCTCAGGGACCAAATTTTGGCCTTGTACCAGGCGCAACTTTAAGCAGGATGAATGGCACCCAAACACACGTCATGTGTTTAGCCATATTTGGAATCATGGGCATAATCCCGCCAAAGTGTGCACAGGGCCTAAGAATTCTGGATATCGGGAAGTCTTTTTTTTAATATAAGCTTAGTTTACAAAGGTTTAGCACAATAATAACCATAATCTTTGTTTTATACATGTAACTGCAATTTTCAAACCTCTTTTTAAAAATAGGTAGACCTCATCCAGGTGAATTTAGTCATATGTCTCCCACTAAAAATTCTAAATTATGTCTGCCGCTGACATGTCTGTGTGTGTTTAGGGAGACTTACAGGAGGTGAAAGATATAGTGGAAAGACTTCAGTAGTGTGGTGATTCTTATTCATAGTTTAGTCTAATCAGTTGTTGGGAAAACGACACAGTGATATGTAAATCACAAAAGTGGCTTAACAGCACTACAGATCTTTTGACATGCAAAATAACTCATACATAAGCATTTTACATTTCATCCATAAATTCCATCCATAAAAATTTCCATGTGGCTGTGACAAACAAAAAAAAGTAGAATTTTTTTTCTCAGTCATTGTGCTTAAACCTGTAGCATTTAAAGCGTAACTCCAGTTTTGTTGGAAAAAAAGCATTCCCCAATGGGTGCTATATTTACATTGCAGGGGTTTCCACAAACTTTGTTGCAGATTCCCACCTTTTGTTATTCTAAAGAAATCCCTGTTTGTTTCTCCGTGCTCATGTGGGAAAGTGTATCTAATGGGAATGGTTTCACAATTACCAATCAGCTGTGCACCTGCAGGACACTAACGAGAAAAGCTGATGGGCCTGCATCCCTTTAGATGTATTCCTATTGGGAGTATCTCACCCAAAATGACATTTTTGTTGCAGGGGATGCCTGAAATCTGACTTGCATCTTAGTGCAGAGTTCTGGGAAAATAAGTGAGCAAATCCCACAAGCAGGAAATTATGTTTCTGGGGGGCATACTGTACACATTCTGTGTACAGAATACCTCCAGGTAGCCATATTGCCTTGCATTTTCAAAAAATTATAGCAGATGTAGAATGAAAAGGAAAGGTAATTTTTAATAATATTCAATTACAATATTCCTTGTATCTCAATTGTATACGCTATATTATTTTTCTTTTTTTTCTATTTTTTTCACCCACAAAAGTTTAGTTACCCTTTAAATTAATCAGTCTTGTACTTCCTCTATGGTGTACAATAAAGGCAACATTAAAGTGGACCACCATTTATATAACATTGGATGACAACATGCATGGGTCTCTTTTGCCTCTACTGGTTTCCCAGGAGTGCACTACAATTCTTCTGCAGCAAGTATTAAAATAGTTGACTAATAATAAACATGCAACTTTTACAAATAAAAGGTTTGCTAAATTCAGTTAGTCCCCGTTCACACTAAGGCGACCTGTGAGGCGACCTGGTCGCCTCACAGGTCGCCGTAGGTCGCCTTCCATAGGGAAGCTGCGGACCCGTTCTAATAGGAGCGACACAAGTCGGGTGATCGGGTGACTGTGTAGTTGCAGGATCACTTCCACAGACCCCTTGAAACTGAGGTACCCGCACAACTTCCCCTAGAGGATCACTAATTTTATCTAGTTAGTAAGAATTTAGAAGTGACAAGGAGTTTCTCACTTCTGGTTTCTGCTGTCACTTTCCCTGGCTGCAGGAAGGAAGCTAATGGAGCATGATCTGTGATCCGTTAGCTTCAGTGAAGTGTAGATGAGACATCAGTGGTCTAATAGACCCCTGATGTTTCTTTAAAGATGACCTGTCATTCCTAAATATGATACGGGAAATATACTTGTTAGGGCTGCCATACGGGAAACACACTTGTTAGGGCTGCCTATGTATGAAAACATTTATTGTGGTGTGCAGTCTACATTTGTTGCTGACAGAGACAAAACTTCCTTTTGTACGAAGTACATTACTCCATACATGTGCAAAAATAATGTGCACCAAAGCATTGCATATTTATATGTATCCCACCATTTTCTAAAGCTGCCAATACATTTTGGCAATCCTTTTTATTAAAGAAGTCAGACAAGCCTAAATTAGAGTAGAGGAGGTTCTGGGGCTAGCAGTTTCTTCAGAACAAAGGTGTTTGTGCCACATCATCTAAAGGCATGTCACGTCAGTCTATTACAAAGGCACATCACAGGCATTTGTCTGCAAGTGCTGCTAATGCAATGCATTTCTCCTTCTCTTCTGATAATACCATCATGGTCTTTAAACTGGCTAAGAGGAGTCGGGGAAATTATTTTATCACATAGTCTCTGGCCTTCTGCAGAAAAAAAAATCTGGGTCATGCACCGGCATTCCTCCTTTCACTTATTAAGAATAATGTAGATTCTGCTTGGGGTTGGGTGAGATTGTTGAGAACAGTTTTATCCTTAGTAACACTGAACAATTGGGTCTTTCATGCTGAAATTCCTGGGCAGAGATCCTAGGACTTTTAGATCCCTTGTACGAGGGTACAATGGACAACCTCCTGCCACTACTACAAAGGGAGCCAAAAATGAGGAGGTGCTGTATAAGAACATTTCTGCTGTTACTTCCAATGCTACTTCCAATGGCAAGTGTGTGGCCTATTCCAGCAATTGTGAAAGCATTCTGTCTTGTCTGCTTGTGGGTACGTTTTGTATTTGCGGTTTCACTTGTATCGTGTCGATGTGAAGAATCCACTGTGGGGGAGAAATTCTGTATCGAGTGGTTCCAGTGAGAGTGGCAGTTCATCTATCCCATTGGTGGATTTTATATGGTTGGACCCTTACTGGAGCTGATGTGCTGGATACAGGCAAAGTAGTCCTTAACTACTTACTGTGCATCTCCCATCCCTCTCTGGTAAGAGGCTGTATGTGGTGGAGGGCTTCACAAATTGTCCGTCTTTATCATGCACCAGGGTGGAAGTTTGATACCTATTTTTCCATCATGAACTGTGTATATACCAAGGCTGAACTTTAGCTGAGAGGGGACTTCCAGTTATTGTCTTTGTAGCCACAATATATATTGAATGTTCTCTTATTCAGCGCGACTCCTATTTTTATTATACTCATTATACATTCCAGCTGTATGAGTTCGCTGCTCATAAGGGCGCGGGTTTTATTTAATTTTAATATTCCAGCGATCAGGCATGACCTCATCTGCAAAACTTTTAATATTTGCTCCTTATTCCTGTATTGTGCATCACACTTTTTCAGAATTTTCTGTTGCTCGGACACTGTTACTGCATTTTGATCTCAGGTGGTAAATTTATGTTGTTTTCTGCAGGGCAAATCCTTCACTGTGCAGGCAGTCCCCGAGTTACATACATCCAACTTATATATCACTCACACTTACAAATGGAGGGAGACAACAGGAAGTGAGAGGAAATCTACCCCTAGGAAAGGTAGTTCACTCCTGTAAGAGTTATCATGGGAAAAACGTATATCCACCGAATCCTTGTTTCCATGACAACCCAAAATTTTCAAAATCCAGTTTTCACAGGGACAGAAAGTAAGGTGAAATATTCTGAACAGGGGCACAGCCAGCAAAACAAACATTACAGGGGCGTTAACCCTTCCCTATGCTATCCAAAAAATGTTTTGGCTGGAGGTACACCTAAAAAATTTACCTATTTCAACTTACATACAAATTCAACCTAAAAAGAACCTACAGAACCTATCTTGTTTGTAACTCCGGAATTGTCTGTACCTAGGTTTGTGGCCAGTTCTGGTGCTCAGGCTTTATAAAGGTGTCACACACTGTGTCAGAATATCAAACTCGACTACAAAAATTCCAATGTTTGCTTCAGGATAAATCCTGCAATGTGTTTCAAAGTTTGTGACCTATTTCAGTGCTCTAACACTGGAAAAATTTCACATAATGTTTTGAAGGCTTGAACTCAGCTATTATGTGTTGTGCTTCAAAGTTTGCAGTCTGTTTTGGTGTCTCACAATGTAAAGGTGCCTCACAATGTTTCTGGAGCTTGCCAAATTTCTAATGTTTGCTGCATCTTAAACCCTGTGCTGGGTCTCAAATTTGCAGCCTATTCTGGTGCTCTGATTCTGTCTCGCCGCTCAAACGTTTTTTTGCATTTTTTTTTCTCAGATAATACATTCTAATTTCTATACTAAGAAAAATCCTGCTTAGCCCTGCTTTTATTATTTGTGACCTAACCATGTTGCTAAAAGTGAAGAAATGTCATCAGCACACCAAGGATTCCTTAAAAGAGTCCAAAAATGTATTCTGTGGTCACATAATATACAGCAATGTTTCCGAGCCACGCAGGGCCCCTTCCTCAGGCAAGTGCTACCTGACAAAGGGCCCTGGATGGCTCCAAAACAATGCTGTATATTATGTGACCACGGAATAAATTTTTGGACCCTTTCGAGAATCCTTGTTGTGCTGATCACATTTCTTCACTTTGAGTATAATCGGTTTCCAACATATGGTTATTACAGCACCCAGCATCATTGAACAGCCAGGTATCTTGGATATGTGTGTGGGAAAAATTGCATTTGGATCTGACCATGTTGCTGACACACACTATCCAGCCACTGTACAAATTTTTTGACTATTGTCTCTCAGATAATACATTGTGTTTTTTATTTCAAGATAAAACCTGCATCGTCTCTCCCTCTCAAATTGTAACCTAGCCAAATTGCTTACATACTGCTCACTCATTGTTCCATTTTTCTGGCTATTGGCTCTCAAATAATACTCTGTAATTTAAATTTCAAGATAAAACCTGTCATGATCTTTCCTCTTGTATTACAAGATTATGTGATTATTGTCTTTCCTTTCACATAATACATAGTAATTTCTATTTCAAGACAAAACTCGCGTTCTTTCTCCAAATTAAATTGTGGCCCAACCAAGCTGCTTGCAGACCGTCTAGCCACTGTAAAAAAAATGTATGTCTGTTGTTTTTTCAGATAATACACTGTAATTTTAAATGTCAAAACCTGCCTCATTTCTCCCTCTCAAACTGCATCATAACCAAGCTGTTTACATACTGTGTATACACTGTACATTTGTGGCTTTTGTCTTTCATGTAAAACACTCTAGTTTTTATGGAAATATAAAATCTGCATTGTATCTCTCCATTTTCTGCCTGCCAATTTATACTACTTAAATGGCTGCCCTATGTGTGTTTGTCATGGGAAACAATCTCAGGGACCAAATTTTGGCCTTGTACCAGGCGCAATTTTAAGCAGGATGAATGGCACACACGTCATGTGTTTAGCCATATTTGGAATCATGGGCATAATCCCGCCAAAGTGTGCACAGGGCCTAAGAATTCTGGATATCGGGAAGTCTTTTTTTTAATATAAGCTTAGTTTACAAAGGTTTAGCACATTAATAACCATAATCTTTGTTTTATACATGTGACTGCAATTTTCAAACCTCTTTTTAAAAATAGGTATCCTCATCCAGGTGAATTTAGTCATATGTCTCCCACTAAAAATTCTAAATTATGTCTGCCGCTGACATGTCTGTGTGTGTTTAGGGAGACTTACAGGAGGTGAAAGATATAGTGGAAAGACTTCAGTAGTGGGGTGATTCTTATTCATAGTTTAGTCTAATCAGTTGTTGGGAAAATGACACAGTGATATGTAAATCACAAAAGTGGCTTAACAGCACTACAGATCTTTTGACATGCAAAATAACTCATACATAAGCATTTTACATTTCATCCATAAATTCCATCCATAAAAATTTCCATGTGGCTGTGACAAACAAAAAAAAGTAGAATTTTTTTTCTCAGTCATTGTGCTTAAACCTGTAGCATTTAAAGCGTAACTCCAGTTTTGTTGGAAAAAAAGCATTCCCCAATGGGTGCTATATTTACATTGCAGGGGTTTCCACAAACTTTGTTGCAGATTCCCACCTTTTGTTATTCTAAAGAAATCCCTGTTTGTTTCTCCGTGCTCATGTGGGAAAGTGTATCTAATGGGAATGGTTTCACAATTACCAATCAGCTGTGCACCTGCAGGACACTAACGAGAAAAGCTGATGGGCCTGCATCCCTTTAGATGTATTCCTATTGGGAGTATCTCACCCAAAATGACATTTTTGTTGCAGGGGATGCCTGAAATCTGACTTGCATCTTAGTGCAGAGTTCTGGGAAAATAAATGAGCAAATCCCACAAGCAGGAAATTATGTTTCTGGGGGGCATACTGTACACATTCTGTGTACAGAATACCTCCAGGTAGCCATATTGCCTTGCATTTTCAAAAAATTATAGCAGATGTAGAATGAAAAGGAAAGGTAATTTTTAATAATATTCAATGACAATATTCCTTGTATCTCAATTGTATACGCTATATTATTTTTCTTTTTTTTCTATTTTTTTCACCCACAAAAGTTTAGTTACCCTTTAAATTAATCAGTCTTGTACTTCCTCTATGGTGTACAATAAAGGCAACAGTAAAGTGGACCACCATTTATATAACATTGGATGACAACATGCATGGGTCTCTTTTGCCTCTACTGGTTTCCCAGGAGTGCACTACAATTCTTCTGCAGCAAGTATTAAAATAGTTGACTAATAATAAACATGCAACTTTTACAAATAAAAGGTTTGCTAAATTCAGTTAGTCCCCGTTCACACTAAGGCGACCTGGTCGCCTCACAGGTCGCCGTAGGTCGCCTTCCATAGGGAAGCTGCGGACCCGTTCTAATAGGAGCGACACAAGTCGGGTGATCGGGTGACTGTGTAGTTGCAGGATCACTTCCACAGACCCCTTGAAACTGAGGCACCCGCACAACTTCCCCTAGAGGATCACTAATTTTATCTAGTTAGTAAGAATTTAGAAGTGACAAGGAGTTTCTCACTTCTGGTTTCTGCTGTCACTTTCCCTGGCTGCAGGAAGGAAGCTAATGGAGCATGATCTGTGATCCGTTAGCTTCAGTGAAGTGTAGATGAGACATCAGTGGTCTAATAGACCCCTGATGTTTCTTTAAAGATGACCTGTCATTCCTAAATATGATATCACATACGGGAAACACACTTGTTAGGGCTGCCTATGTATGAAAACATTTATCGTGGTGTGCAGTCTACATTTGTTGCTGACAGAGACAAAACTTCCTTTTGTACGAAGTACATTACTCCATACATGTGCACCAAAGCATTGCATATTTATATGTATCCCCCCATTTTCTAAAGCTGCCAATACATTTTGGCAATCCTTTTTATTAAAGAAGTCAGACAAGCCTAAATTAGAGTAGAGGAGGTTCTGGGGCTAGCAGTTTCTTCAGAACAAAGGTGTTTGTGCCACACCATCTAAAGGCATGTCACGTCAGTCTATTACAAAGGCACATCACAGGCATTTGTCTGCAAGTGCTGCTAATGCAATGCATTTCTCCTTCTCTTCTGATAATACCATTATGGTCTTTAAACTGGCTAAGAGGAGTCGGGGAAATTATTTGATCACATAGTCTCTGGCCTTCTGCAGAAAAAAAAAATCTGGGTCATGCACCGGCATTCCTCCTTTCACTTATTAAGAATGATGTCGATTCTGCTTGGGGTTGGGTGAGATTGTTGAGAACAGTTTTATCCTTAGTAACACTGAACAATTGGGTCTTTCATGCTGAAATTCCTGGGCAGAGATCCTAGGACTTTTAGATCCCTTGTACGAGGGTACAATGGACAACCTCCTGCCACTACTACAAAGGGAGCCAAAAATGAGGAGGTGCTGTATAAGAACATTTCTGCTGTTACTTCCAATGCTACTTCCAATGGCAAGTGTGTGGCCTATTCCAGCAATTGTGAAAGCATTCTGTCTTGTCTGCTTGTGGGTACGTTTTGTATTTGCGGTTTCACTTGTATCGTGTCGATGTGAAGAATCCACTGTGGGGGAGAAATTCTGTATCGAGTGGTTCCAGTGAGAGTGGCAGTTCATCTATCCCATTGGTGGATTTTATATGGTTGGACCCTTACTGGAGCTGATGTGCTGGATACAGGCAAAGTAGTCCTTAACTACTTACTGTGCATCTCCCATCCCTCTCTGGTAAGAGGCTGTATGTGGTGGAGGGCTTCACAAATTGTCCGTCTTTATCATGCACCAGGGTGGAAGTTTGATACCCATTTTTCCATCATGAACTGTGTATATACCAAGGCTGAACTTTAGCTGAGAGGGGACTTCCAGTTATTGTCTTTGTAGCCACAATATATATTGAATGTTCTCTTATTCAGCGCGACTCCTATTTTTATTATACTCATTATACATTCCAGCTGTATGAGTTCGCTGCTCATAAGGGCGCGGGTTTTATTTAATTTAATTTTAATATTCCAGCGATCAGGCATGACCTCATCTGCAAAACTTTTAATATTTGCTCCTTATTCCTGTATTGTGCATCACACTTTTTCAGAATTTTCTGTTGCTCGGACACTGTTACTGGATTTTGATCTCAGGTGGTAAATTTATGTTGTTGTCTGCAGGGCAAATCCTTCACTGTGCAGGCAGTCCCCGAGTTACATACATCCAACTTATATATCACTCGCACTTACAAATGGAGGGAGACAACAGGAAGTGAGAGGAAATCTACCCCTAGGAAAGGTAGTTCACTCCTGTAAGAGTTATCATGGGAAAAACGTATATCCACCGAATCCTTGTTTCCATGACAACCCAAAATTTTCAAAATCCAGTTTTCACAGGGACAGAAAGTAAGGTGAAATATTCTGAACAGGGGCACAGCCAGCAAAACAAACATTACAGGGACGTTAACCCTTCCCTATGCTATCCATCTATCGCCGTAGGTTGCCTTCCATAGGGAAACTGCGGACCCGTTCTAATAGGAGCGACACAAGTTGCTCCGACTTAGAAAAAGGGTCCGGAGCTTCTTTGGGGCGACCCGGAGCGACCGTCATAGACTTCAATGTTATGAAGTCCATGCCGGCCGCTCCGAGGTCGCGGCGCGCTGCTCGCACCGCGACCTCGGAGGTCGTCCCCCCAAGTCGGATCGCCCCAGTGTGAACGGGGCCTTAATCTTTAGAGGATAGTTTTAAATGAAGTATCTCATTTACTATTGGTTTTTATTTATTTATGTATTTATTTATTTATTTTTTTTTTTTGCACTCCCAACAGATGTGATACAGGTACAGAATACAACCACGCTATAAATTTTAGAAAAACAAATGCGTTTTCTGTTTGAAGCCTTAGGCTTCAGTGCAGCTGTACTGGATGCATTGTAAATATTTCCCTTTTATACTGATTGCTTTTTGTGTTGAATTCACAAATTCAATACCATAGGCTTAAAAAGACTACATTTGAAAAGTGTCACCTGTGTTACAGGCTACGCTGAAACAGGAAAGCAACTATTTATGTGGACATTTGTGCAGCAGTGTTTTCTCATAGATATGAGTAGAAAAGAGACAATGGAGTATGGATAAGGATGTCAAGGGATGTTGCTTGCTTGATAAAATGCCCAGGGCATCCCTCAGAGGAAAAGTCTGCAACGTGCTAGGCTCACTGCAGCAAATAACGAGCCTTGCCAAAGAGAGCATGGTTTTAGAAGGCATAGTTAAAAAGTGCCTGAGCCTCTAAGTTTACACACTCCAGCTACCACAATGTATTTTCTGCTTTGTCAGAACAGAAGTAACACCATAATGGTCTTAACAGCAAAGAATATCTTCAAAATCAACACTGACTAAAGTGAGTCTTAGATTTTCTTTTTTTTTATAAAAAAAAGTGTACATCGTGATACAAATAAGAGTTTAGTTTCACCAATAACTCTTTAGGACCATTTGTGTCATCTCTTTGAGACCAGTATTGTCTTTTCTTTAGTATTACAGTAGCCTGTTCCAGCTGTAGTCGTAAAAGAGTACTCAGTAAAACACATCTCTTTCTTCCACTTAGTTGTTGTCAACAACCTAACACAAGGAACATCATCCGTTCCTGAGCTGCTTTGTGAAACCTCAATTAGTACAAGTCTGGATTTTGGAATAACTGTGCCTACCTACCGTGGTATCTGTCTATAAAGTGCACACTGCTCCTCCTCAGGCCACATGCTCTATCTTTTCACAATGTTGCCTGTAACCATGCCTTGTTACTACCCCATCTGTTGACTCCAACAACATGGCCGCCAAAACCAATATCTTGGGGACACATTTATTCACTCCATTACCCCTCCAGCCTGAGCTTCTTTGTGAAATCTCTATTAGTACAAACTGGAAAAATTGTAAAAAAAATAGCGCTTGCTAAAAATGAATAACAAATAAAGGGCTTCACGTGCTTAAAAAAATGTGCTAGATGAAATATGTCAGCATTTAAAAAATATAGGTGCAAAAAATTTAGTAAATAAATAAATAAATGTGCAAAAGGTGCAATGTGCTCAAGACAATAGATAATTCAATTCATAAATAAATTCATACAGTAATAAAGTTCATAGAATGTCAAAAAAGACTGTGCAAAAGTGCTCAAAAAGAAGCTCAAATGCCTTATTTTCTTAGTGCTGGAAGGTGCTCGTCCGTGTAAAGGTGCCACTCTGCCCTCTTGCACCCCTACTCACTGGAATTGAAGACCCTCTCTGGATCAAATGTAGCCTTAATGGTGAGTATGAGTATTAGAACAAGTCTGGCTTTTAGAATAACTGTGCCTACCTACCGTGATATCTGTCTCTAAAGTGCACACTTCTCCTCCTCGGGCCACATGCTCTATCTTTTCACAATGTTGCCTGTAACCATGCCTTGTTACTACGCCATCTGTTGGCTCCTACAACATGGCCGCCAAAGCCAATATCTTGGGGACACATTTAATTCACTCTATTATTCCTCCAGCCTCCTAAGGGAAGTTTTTTTTTTTTTTCAAATATGAAATTTTTATTCAGGAATATTCATACAAAAAACAAAATACAAACATTACTTCAAAGTGAAATTTACAACATTTTTTAACACGTAATTTAATCTTCCTCTTCCACTTTTTACCTCTTATATTCCTACATTTTTTCTCTCTTCCCTCCCTCCCTCCCTCCCTATCAAAACCCAAAAAAAAAAAAAAAAAAAAAAGGGAAAACCCCCATAAGTTTTTCTCTCCTCCTCTCTCTCCTCCCCTCACCCCTCCATCCATAGCCAATGTTCAAGTGATCAAAGCAATCAATAAGTTTTTCCAGATTACTTTATCCTATTGTAAGTTGTTTCCCTTCTTCCGAGATTATGAATTGACTCCACTCCTCCCATATTTTCTTATATCTTCCCTGCCTATTCTGAGAGGATGCAATCATTTCCTCCATTCTCCTTATTTCCTCTACTCTATTTACCCATTCTCCTATCGAGGGGGGGTGTGCTTTTTTCCAATTACTCGGTATACATGCCTTTGCTGCATTTATCAAAAATGGGACGATCGAGTTTTCGTAACTCTTTGTCGGTATATCCGACAAGTGCAGCAGAAAAAGGGCTGGTTTTTCCTCTATTCTATTTTCAGTAAATTTCTGGATTACCTCCTTTACTCTTCCCCAAAAGGGTTTAACTTCTGTGCATGTCCAGAGAATATGGACTAGCGTACCTATTTCTTTTTTACATCTCCAGCATTCACTGGTTTCTCTTGGATACCAATTATGCAATTTCTCAGGAGTAATATACCATCTCATCATGAACTTATAGTTCATCTCTTGAGTCTTGGTACATCTTGCTGGTTTAAAAGTTAGTCTCACTATTCTCTGCACCTGCCCTTCTGTTAACTCAAACTCTAAATCCTTCTCCCACTTTCCCACCCACTGAGGTTTAACTTGCTCTTCTGGTTCCATCAGTAAATCGTAGGAGATTGACAGTGTACGTAGTAGTTTCCCTGGTTCTACACATAGCTTTTCAAATTTTGTTAATGCTCTACCATACTTCTCTGAGTCCTGTATGGAGTCCAGGAAATGATGTAGTTGCGCTGCTTGCCAGAAAGATAAGCTATATGCACCATCTCTCTCCAGCAATTCACTGATCGAAACTCAGTTATTTTGTATAAGAAATGATGAAGCCTGTTCCTGTTTCTTTTCTCTCAGCTGTATAAAGCTTCTGGAGTCTAAGCCCGGAGTAAACTGCGGATTCCCTAATATTGGAAATAAAGGTGATTCCTTCTTCGTTAGTTTACTATATATGCTCGGATGCGAGCATATCCGCAGTGTATTTCCTATTATTGGGTGATTTTTCAACTCCTTAGGCAACCACTGGTAGACCCATATCGCCCTCTTTAAGTCTATTTCTGTTTGAGTCTGTTCAATTTGTACCCAAAGTTTATTTTCTGAATGATGCCACCAATCCAATATCCTGCTCATATGTGCTGCAAGATAATAGACTCGGACATCTGGTACAGCCAGACCCCCATTCTTTTTCGGTAGGGTTAAAGTTCTACGTGCTATGCGGGGTCTTTTATGGGCCCATATATACTTTACAAAAAGAGAGTGTATTGTCTTGAAAAACGCGCTTGGTATCTTAACTGGCAAGGCACGTAATAGATATAAAAATTTAGGTAGTACTATCATTTTTAATAAGTTGCATTTACCGAACCAAGAATGTAGCCCGCCATTCCACTGTTTAAGTAGTTTCCTAGTCATTTCCAAAAGTGGTAAAAAATTAAGGTCAAACACCTGTATTAACCTTGCTGGTATATAAGTCCCCAGGTATCTCACTGCGTCCTTCTTCCATTTAAAGCCAAAACTGTCTCTTAATAGGTTAATTTGAGCTATAGATAATCCTACGCCCATTGCTTCTGATTTTCCATAGTTAATCTTTAAATAGGACAGGTTATTAAATTTTCTAAATTCCTGTAGGAGATTTGGCAGTGAGATACCCGGTTTAGTCAGGGAAAATAATAAATCATCTGCGTAAGCAGCTACTTTATATTGCACTTCTTTTACCTCTATCCCTTCAATATCCTGATTCAGTCTGACCCTGCACAGAAACGGTTCCACCGTTAAGGCAAACAGGAGGGGTGACAGGGGACATCCCTGTCTAGTACCATTCCTTATTGGGAAAGCTTCTGATAATAACCCATTGGCCTTTACTCTAGCTATCGGTTCCGTGTACACCCTAGTAATCTTCTCTAGCATATTTTTTCCTAATCCGATGTGTCTGAGTACGGAAAACAGAAACGGCCATCCCACTCTATCAAATGCCTTCTCTGCATCCGTACTCAGCACAACATAAGGGATCTTTTTTTCTTTTGCTACTTGCATCAAATTGAGGATTCTTGTTGTATTGTCTTTTGCCTCTCTAGATGGCATAAAGCCTACCTGATCTAGGTGTATTAATTTTGGAAGGAATTCTGCCAATCTACTTGCCAAGATTTTAGTCAGTACTTTTAAATCCACATTTAATAGGGATATTGGCCTATAGCTGCCACATGCCGCTGGGTCCTTACCCTTTTTTAATATTAACGAGATATGAGCTGTAAGTGTATCTCTCGCTAGTTTCCCTTCTGGACCTGATGCATTATACAGCTTTGCCATATACGGTCCCAAGATATGGAACAGTACCCGGTAATATTGTACCGTTAGGCCGTCTGGGCCAGGCGCCTTCCCGGGATTCATGGCTCCAATTGCCTGTTTTATTTCCTCTAGTGTAATCTCGGCTTCCAGACTTTCCCGGTCCTCCTCTGAGAGTTTAGGCATCTGTGACTGTACCAGATACTGATCCATATCTTGCTGTTGAGGGGGTGCCTCCTGTAGATTATATAGAGAAGTATAGTATATCTCAAATTCTTTCAATATTTGTTTTGGCAAAGTCTTTTTAATTCCCTCTCTTGATGTGATAGATGGTATATAAGCTCTTGTCCTCTGCTCACGCACAGTTCTAGCCAGTACTTTCCCGCATTTATCTCCCGCCTCATAGTTTAATTTGCGGCATCTTTGTAATGCAGCTTTTGCTTTATACTGTAACAGGTCTGTTATCTGTTTCCTGACTAATTTTAACTCAACCAAGGTTACATCTATTGGTCTTTGTTTATGTTCTATCTCTAGTTCTCTAAGTTTTCCCAATAGCTGTGATAATTGCTCATTCCTTTCTTTTTTAATACGTGCTCCATGTTTTATAAGGAGTCCTCTCACAACTACCTTATGTGCCTCCCAGAGTATTCCTATCTTACAGTCTGGTTGTTCATTTATTTCAAAAAAACTTTTCATTTCTTTCTCAACTTCCCTTAATATCTCTTCCTTTTGTAGCAGACTTTCGTTTAGCCTCCAGAAGCTCCTCCCTTGTGCAGAATTCACCACCAAATTATACAGCAAGGATATAGGTGCGTGGTCTGACCATGTGATACTACCTATACTTGTTTTTTGAACTGATTGTAATTGTGCATGTGGTATAAGAAAAAAATCAATTCTAGAATAAGTCTTATGCGGCGTAGAAAAAAAGGTGTATTCTTTTTCAGAGGGGTGTTGTAACCGCCATGCATCTATAAGTTGAGCTTTATATATTGTCTTTAAAATTTTTTTATTCCTTCCCGCTGAAAAAGTCGATGTCCCTGTAGATATATCCAATGCTGGTGTTAATGGGCAATTAAAGTCTCCTCCCATAATTAACTGTCCCTCTGAAAACCTCATAGATTTCTCTATTACTTTAGCTATGAACCTTTCCTGTCTTTTGTTGGGCGCATAAATTGTTGCTATTGTTATTTGTATTTCTCCTATTATCCCCTTCACAAACAGAAATCTTCCTTCCGGGTCTTGCATTTTATCTTGGAAAGTCCAAGGGACAGAGTTTGCAATAAGTATGGAGACTCCTCTTGCTTTAGATTGTGTATAAGTGGAATGATATGCATAAGGGAAATTTCTGTTTTTAAGAAAGGGTAGTTTATCCGTCCTGAAATGCGTTTCTTGGATCAGTGCTATACTAGTATGTAACTGCTTTAGGTCAGATAATAGCATATGTCTTTTTTCTGGTACATTGAGTCCCTTGACATTATATGATACCACCTTTATATTTTCCATCCTTAGCTCGTGACGCAAAAACGAGCAAAAGGAGGAAGAGAGAGAGAGAGAGAGAGAGAAGAGAGAGAGAAAAAAAAAAAAAAAAAAAAACCCCTCCGCTTTCCCTAAACCCCCACCCCTCCCTTTACCCCCCTTCCTACGGGTTTGAGGGGGACGATCTCCACAAGAGAGCGGCCCTCTCCCCCGTAGTTTCGGATAATAACAAAACTTATCCTTATTTCACACGGTCACTTTCGTGCCACTTGTGTGACTCTATAGATAGGGTCGTGCCCTGAAGTGATTCTCTGTGGACTCTCCTCCACCTCCTCCCGCCGTTTTTTATGTGCTTATTCTATCCTTTTTTTATTCTAAGATTTACCGGAGTTTCCTTTTCCCCTCATATTCTTCAGTTTCCCCCAGTAAATAGAGGCCTTCCTTTCTCATTAAATTACCAAAGGACATTAAAATGTCTAACTTATGGCCCTGGGGATAGGTGGGGGGGTAGCAGGTTTGAGAGTAACCTCCCTCTTCCCTTCTCTCCCTTCCCCAACCATCCCTCCCCCCGATCCCCTGAGCGTCATTCATCACATAATAAACATCACAACATTTTAAAATTCACTAATTCAATCCCCTCCTTCTTTCCTCCCCCCCAATTGTTAATCTATCAATCCCCCATAAGTTTAGTAATTAGAAGAATAGCTTCCATCATAGTTTCAAAATAAAAAAAAAAAAAAAAAAAAAAAAAAAAAAAAGGGGGGGGGGGAACCCCTCCCCAAAATTAGTGATTAGAGGAATAACTTCCATCATAGTTCAAAATTGTGTAAAAAAAAAAAAAAAAAAAAAAAAAAAGGGGGAGGGGGGGACCCCTCCCCAAAATCCCCCAAAAATTAGTGATTAGAGGAATAACTTCCATCATAGTTTCAAAGTTATGTGAAAATCCCAAGATCCCCCGTAAAATTAGTGATTAGAGGAATAACTTCCATCAAGAATTTAAAAAATTGTGTAAAAAAAAAAAAAAAAAAAAAAGGGGGGGAGATTATTAACCCTTAATTCCCATAAGGGGACCTCACTACAATCTCTTAATAGTTAAGTCTCTTTATCTTCTTTCTTCTCTTGATAGTATCTCTGATCTTTTCTCCCTTTGTTGAAGGTATGTTGACGGTTTTTCGCTGGGCAATCGGTTCAGCCAATTCACTATTTGAATAGGATCTGTTTCAATAAACCGGAAAAATGCCGTCTTGTCCTGATATGTCCTAAGGTTAAAATACTGTCCGTTCCTACGGAATGTTACAGAGAATGGGAACCCCCACCTGTATGTACATCCTGCTTTTCTTGCCAGATCTAATAGCGGTTTCAAAAGAGTTCTTCTTCTCAATGTTCCTCTGGCGATGTCTGCATATATCCTAACTATCCCTCCTTCCACTTTTATATCCTGGGATTCCCATGCCAGTCTTAAAATCCCTTCTTTATGTACGTAGTGAAATAGTCTGCAGATCACATCCCTTGGGCTTCTCTCATCCTTATTTCTGGGGCCAGTGGTTCTATGTATTCTTTCTATCTCTAGTTGTTCCGGATATTTGTCCTTCATGATCTGTTTAAAAATATCTTCCGCTACTTCTAATAATCTCTCTTTTCCCACCGTTTCAGGTATGCCTCTTATGCGCAGGTTATTACGTCTATTTCTGTTTTCTATCTCCTCCAACTGTAATTGTATCTTCTCATCTATCTCCCTTTGTATGTCTCTTGTTAATTCCAATGATGTTACTCTCTCTTCAATATCTTTTCTGGCCTTTGATTCCTCTACTAGAGCTTGCGAAATATTTTGTATATCTTTCTTAATTTCCTGCATTTCTCTCTGATGTGCTTCCTCTATTTTATGCACCATCTGTTCTATGTCTATTTTAGTTGGTAGAGCTTGTAGCATAGCTTTTAACTCCGCGCTGCACTCCAAGCTCTGTGTATAATTACAAGATATTTCATTCTCCCTTTGTCTCGTCTCCGGACTTTCCAGATAATTCTCCGAGGTAGGAGAAGTAGTCATAGAGCTCGGCACATCCCCTGACTCTGGGCTTGTTAGGGCACTGTTTCCACATCTTGCCATTTTTACTTCCCTTGGCGTTTTATGATTATTAGCAAAATATTTATCTATTTCTCCTTCTGGTTTATTTATCTTGACTTTTATCGTGTTTTTCTTTCCTTTCCTTTTTTTAGTTAATGTCATGCTTTCCTTTTTAGTTCAATAACCAGTTCTCTCCCAGTTTCCAATAATTCCTCTAGTAGACTTTATTTCAGTAACACCAAGAGGCAAACAGGTATCCGGCACAGAGGGGATGTAGTCCCTTTTTCTTCCTCTTTACCTGCTATGGATATCACAGTCTATGGCCATCCCACAAGCAATGGAAATAGGTAGATATAGGTAGAAAAAGAACAAAAAGGTATTATCTCACCCACGTTCGAAGCTGTCCTCTTTCGGTAGGTATACAGTCCTTTTTCTCTGGGGGAAACCCTTCACATTAAGGAGCTTTAAAATAATATAATGACCTGCAATAGGTATCTTGTGCTTGTTCGGGCCGGCTTTTCAAACCGGGTATCCCACCTCCTTTTCTCTACAGTGCGGGAGCTCAAGAGGTTGATGTCCTATTTCCTCCTTCTACTCTCCTTGTCTTCTCCACACCGTTACCCCGGCGCGCTCCAGCAGCAAGGAGCTTGGCGGCGGAGACACCCAGCGGGAGGTCCAGGACACGGTCCCCTACCCGGTCAGGCCGCCCACGCTCCGAACGGCGGGATCTAGCCGGGTTCCACCTCTCTCTCCACGCACGGGGCAGCTGCTCCTCTCTCCCCTCCCGAGGCACGAGCTGCTCAGATGTCGGCGGTTGGATCACAGCCAAGTTCCGGCTCTCTAGCTCCGCTGTTTTAGGGCGTCCTCGCGGCGTCTCTGTCAGCTCCGGCGGGAGAGGTGTTCAGCGAGGAGATACACAGCCCACACTCACATCCTCACTTCCGGGCACGCTCAGTGGGCCCTAAGGGAAGTTTTTTAGCATCCTTACTAATGCTTTAATTGTTCACAAATAATAAAACCTAACAATAAATACTTTACATCCAGCTATTATCTAGCATATTCATTCATCAACCGATGATAAAAAAGATGTACCTGCAAAAGTCTGCTGTTCTTTAAACCTAATGAATACAGATGTGCATGTCAGTTTAATGTTAGCAAGTGAATACCATACATGCATGTCAGTGCATAGCTGAAAAGTGAATAAGATCATCAGTGAGGCGATAGCAAGAGAAAAGGTGCACATTGGCACAGTAGTGGTGAGTGAATAAGAACATATGGTTGCAATAGCAACAATTCTGCTGCTCAAAAGTGACCTTAAGGGGTGTTTTTTTTTTTTGTACATCTCTTGTAAATGTAGCACAATTCCCAGCCGTTTTGCTGGATATGGGTCTCCCTGGGTTACCGCTAGCAACAACAGCACATTTGAGCATGTTCTCCAAGTGTGAGCACTGAGACAATGACTAGTCCAGTATCTTTGGGTTTTTTGTATTTATTTGGTAATTTGGATGGTCGAAGGGGTGAGTGGGATACTCCTTGAACTAAACTAGGCACATTTGGCGGAGACACTTGAATATTGCTGTTTGGCGCTGATTTGATGCTGGCTGAATGCCTATCAATGCTGACTTGACGCTGGTTTACGCTGGCTGGATGCCTGTTAAAGCTGAATTGACTTGGGACTGCTTTCTGACTAAAGAAGTCCTCTTCTAGCTCCCCTAAGCACTCCTGCTGTGGTAGCCACTTGAATACACTGCTGCACTGCTGAACACTTCAGGGCCCGCACCGGCGCCCCCCTTTCTCTCTCTAATCTGCAGGGCTTAGATACTGGCACCCCCTTTCTAAGCCACTACTACTGGCTAGCTGGCTCCTGGATGCCTTTGACCTTCTGGAGTTGTCCCCTCTCTCAAGCAGACCCCTGGGCAGTTTTGAGTACTCACAACACGCTTTTCCAGGAAACTTCTGCCCAGCAGCTCCAATCAGTCCACAGCACTCTGGATCCTTCCTGTAGCCCAGCTTAGCCTCCGGTTCTCTAGGCCGACCGCCCAGGACACCCCCCCCCCCCTTGCTCTAACAGGAGGAGAGACAGCTATCAGCCTCCTCCTGGGACTTTGCTTCCCGCCAAAGACACTCTGTCACATGCTCCCCTCAGACTTATATTGGATCCCAGGGTGCATTGCTGCAAACTCCACCCACTGAAACAGCTATAAGCCCTGGTGTGTTATTGGCCAGGTTTCCTCCACTGTCCAATAAGAGCCCTCATTGGATACAGTGGGGAGAGTGGGGAGACTCCCCAGACTCAACAGACCACACCTGGAAACATATGACAGCCTAACTGAATGATCAGGCCCCCCTGATAAGCAGACAGGGCCAATATATACTTTTCCTAGCACCTACCTAGGAGGGTGCTACATTAACAAGAAAGTGTACTGATGAAAAACTTGGGTTGATTGCCCACATCCCCCAAATATCAAAAATCAGATATGAACGCCCTAGAGGTGGGACTTTATAGGACATAGGATAATACAATATTGATAAATAAAAAGTAGAAAATTGTTTATTCACATGTATGCATAACAAACACAGTTGATAAAATCGCCATGCACCATACAAAGAAAAGGTTGAAGTTGTACATAAATAACCCACAATCTGTTGGATAACAGAGTAGGAGCATCCAACACGTTTTGAGATATCTGAAGGTTTTCTCTTCATCAGGGGTGAAGGGTTATGGGTACAGTGGTATCTATAATTCAAAATATACATATATCTCATTAATGAACTACAGTGCATCAAAAGTTCTATTTGAGAACATCAAAAAGATACATACTGACCTGTAATAAATGTACAACCAAGTCAAAACCCGCATTTAGTTAAAAACCATACATAGGACTGATTTATTCTGGCACTCATACACAGGGAGCCACCCAAGGGGAAGGCCTGAATCATCATATGATTTATCTCTTGTAAAGTACACCAGATTCTGGAACAATACATTTACAATTTTTTCTTAGCAAAGCCAAAGTGATGCTTGTGGAGCTATGCAATTCAGCTTTGTGGGGTTGGCATTTTGTATTCCCTATTTGTATTTGTTTATACGCGTGTTTTATTTAATTTCGTTTGCTTCATTGGTAAGATGGTGAATAACGTGCTGTTTGCTGAAATTAAACCATATGATGATGTGACCTTAAGAACTCAATCTACCCACTGCGCCAGATTAATATAAAACATGCAGTGCTTTCATGCACTGTATTTTCATAGAACCTGACAATGCATTTTAAGCTTTGAGAAGCTTAAATCCCAAGTTACTGAAAGCTTGTTTGATATCTAATCTAACTTCATACCAATGAACTGCATGTTACAGTCAGCATATGAAAAGAGCACGGAAATGCGCCTATGCGGAATATTCCTACAAATCATCTAATCTTAGTAGACTGTAAGAAGTGAGCAGTACATAAAATAAGTTCATTATTTGTGTAGCAACATTCCCAGCAGATTGGCAGTGTCATCAAATACATATTCGAGACTCATTATCATGAAAGTAGATTGAAGGTCTACAGAGCACAATAGATTTTATCCTGTCTTATAGCGTTAAGATTATAATGTATTATATTATACCTAAAATACAGCAAAATTGAAAATTAAGAACACACAGTAGAGTCTAGCATTCAAAGTCCTCAGTTTGACATTAATAAGTTAATAAGCAATTATTACATTGAACTGAGAGGAATTGTATTCCCCTACCCATTTGTAACTTTTTTAACCACTTTTGGACTGGAAGGTTTACCCCTAATGACCAGGCCATTTTTTTGCAATTCGGCAACGCGTTATTTTAACTGACAATTGCGCGGTTGTGCGATGCTGTACCCAAATAAAATGCATGTAATTTTTTTCCCACAAATAAAGCTTTCTTTTGGTGGTATTTGGTCACCACTGTGATTTTTATTTTTTGCGCTATAAACAAAAAAAGCAACAATTCTGAAAAAAAACAAAAAAAACAATATTTTTCATTGTTTTAGGCCAATTTGTATTCTGCAACATGTTGCTGGTAAAAAAAGAAATCCCAAAAAGTGTAAATTGATTGGTTTGAGCAAAAGTTATCGTGTCTACAAACTAGGGGAAAGATTTATGTCATTTTTATTAATTTTTTTACTAGTAATGGCGGCGATCAGCGATTTTTAGCAGGACTGCGACATTGCGGCGAAAATGCCTTGGCAAAATGCCTACAAATTGCCTCATAATTGTATACAAGCCAGCAGATGAATGAAGCCTGCCTTTTAGTTACACAAAGCCACAGGTTTTTATTGTGCACCATTACAACCTTCTAGCTGCCGGCATTCTAACAACCAATGACCCTCCCCTGCCCCTCTCTGTCAGCATTGGGGTCACATTAGCTGAGCGATGGAGAAAAACTGAGGGAGAAGTGAAACATTGGAATACTAGTCACTACTAGGGATGATCAAACGGTTCGGGTCGACCATCGGTTCGACCCGAACAATGGGTGTTCGAAATTCGGCCGAATTCCGAACTTTTTGCAGTAATTACATAGTTACATAGTTAGTGAGGTTGAAAAAAGACATCAGTCCATCCAGTTCAACCCAGAATTCCAGTTGCAGAATTCGGCCACCAGAACCGCCCAAAATGCAATGGGACAGGAACTGGGCTTTAAAAGCTTGTGATTGGCCCAGAAACATCAGTAAAACCCAATTGAGGGGATAGGAGTCTGCTAGGAATGTGATTGGAGTGACTACGGGGTCCAGAGGCCAATCAGTAGTGAATACGCCCCCCCCCCAGTATATAACATAGCACCGCCAAACCTCTAGCACTGTAATACTGGGGCTGTGGAAGAGAGTGGAAGCATTTGTGTTTCTCCTGCTGCTTGTAAAGCTCCAGTGTCATTTTGCAATTATTAGTGTGAGGAAAGGGATATGCCGTGTAGTTAGGGTACTATATACCACTATAGTTAGATTCAAAAATCTAGTTTTTGTAGGGATAGTATTAAGTGTCAGGGTGACCGTAGTGTAGTTTAGGGTGACCTGACTCTGCCATGTCAGGATGACCATAGTGTAGTCTAGGGTGAACTGACTCTGCCATGTCAGGGTGACCGTAGTGTAGTTTAGGGTGAACTGACTCTGCCATGTCAGGGTGACCGAAATCTGCAGATTCTGGGTTAGGGGTATACATATATATATATATATATATATATACCCCTATACAGAAGTTAAAAAAACGCCCAAAAAACGCCTGAAACAAAAACGCCCAGGTGTGAAAGGAGGGTAACACCATCCCTGCGCTACTGAAATTCTAAGAAAAATAATCAGTTTTTTTCTGGTTCTGGACATGCTACTGAGCTGAAACTTCACAGGTACACTTTTTAGACCCCCCCAGACACTAAATCCAAAGAAATCTCTCTTTTTTTTTTTTCAATAATTTTTTCAAAAATTGTCTCTCTGTCAAAAACGACAATGTTTAAGAACTTTTTTCTGCCTGATTCATAGTTCCTGGGGCATGACCCAGAACCCTAGGCACTTTTTAGGGGCATTTATTGGGTTTTAGGGCTTCAAAATGGTGTTTTTTGATTCCAGAAGTTCGGGTCCCATTGATTTCAATGGGGTTCTGGAATCTGAACCAAACTTTTGGGAAATTCGGGTGTTCTGGTCAAACCGAACTTTTCAAAAGTTCAATCATCCCTAGTCACTACCAGTGTGCAAAAGTGTATTGGATTTTGAAGAAAAAAATCACCTCTAACGTTGGGTGTCCTATGTGTGTGGACGTTGATGTATTTTGTAAAACTATTAGAAAAGTTTATTACATTTTTGTCTTTCCGTAATTTTAAAGGGTGCCTTGAGATTGTCCATATTTCTAAAGGGTGCCTTGACTGAAAAAAGATTGAGAAGCAATGACTTAATTGACATTATTGACAATTTTGGGACCAGTGACATTGCTACAGTAATCAGTGCAAAAAATATGAATTGACACTGGCGGGGAAGGGGTTAACACCAGGGGCAATCAAAGGGTTAAATGTGTCCCTGGGGGGTGCTTTCTAACTGTGTGGGGGATGTACTTATGAAATGAACACAGGGACCTGTGTTCCTAAATAAGAGGAACAAAGGAGCCCTGTGTTCATTGTTGACAGAACATTGGTCTGCCATGTTTACAATGGCAGACCGCCGTTCTGTCTTCATGGGGAGCGATCGTGGGTACCTGGCAGCAATCACGGCCGCTGACACCGCAGTTCAGCTTTCTCTGTGGTAAATGGGCGCGCGCGTGCCCCCACTCGCGGTCCCGCAATGTGATGTACAGTTACGTCGTTTCGCAGAACACTGCCGACCTGCCGCAGTATATGTACTGAATATGTAGTTAAATTCAAGGAAGATATAACAATAATGCAATTTTTGTGTTACAGCTGGGGGCTGTATCTGAAGTTCTGAGGGCAATAAATCAAAACTGCTTAAAAAAGCTAAACAAACAATGCTTACTGTGCAAAAGGGATAGTGATTAACAATCTTTAAAGTTCCTCCTGTGCATCTGATATCAGATTTTCTAGACTGTAGACATTACATTGCTGTGTCAGCATCAATTTCTCCAACCATTATTTAATGCAGGTTGTGTGTTATCTTTACATGCAGATTTTCTTTATTTCATTTTCTTCAACAACCTCCCTACTGGGGTCCTCTTCCCACTCCAACTTCCCTACCGGGGTTCCCTTTCTACCCTCAGGCCTATAGCTGCCATGTAATCTGTTGTGGCTGTAGTTAGGCCACTGAATGATGCATTTTTTTTTGTCATTTTTTAAAAATGTCTTTATGTACATTTATTTTCCCAATAAACTAGTGAACTGGGTATGGTAAATATTATTTTCATCTTTCCATCAATTGAATCTTCTGCCCTTGTTGTTTTAACTTTGGATAGTAAAACATTTTTTTCTGCCAGTAAATACCTAATACAGCCCACTTCCTCCTTTTTGTCTGGTGATTAGCCTAGGCTAATGACATCGTGCACAGCTCTCTCTCTCACTCTCATGAGAGTTTGCCAGCATGGGGGGAGGGGTGAGTCACAGGAGAGCCAATAAGAGCTGAAAAGCTGGAGGGGGCTGGGTGAGGGTGGAGATAACAGGAGACTGCAGAGATCCATGAGGAGAAATGTGCAGGCAAACAGTGGTGCAGTTGTGTGAGTATGTCTGTCTTAATATATATATATAGATAGATAGATAGATAGATAGATAGATAGATAGATAGATAGATAGATAGATAGATAGATAGATAGATAGATAGATAGATAGATAGATAGATAGATAGATAGATAGATAGATAGATAGATAGATAGATAGATAGATAGATAGATAGATAGATAGATAGATAGATATAGATATATAGATATATTATGTGTTTGTGTCTGTGTATATATATATATATATATATATATATATATATTTATATATATATATGTGTGTGTGTGTGTGTGTGTGTGTGTGTAAATCCAGGAAGTGAACAGGCAGCAACTTCAGCTGCCCACGGTTAAAATGGCTTCAGTCAGACTTAGTGGCAGGAGATTTCTGCAGCATATTTGGCAAGTACAGAATCACAGTATATATAAAATAATATGAAAAGTGGTTGAAGGGAAACTTCAGAATGGCAAAGATGTTTTTTTATTACAAATTTATGTGAGGAGACTGCAGGTCCTCTTTAAGTATCGCCTATAGATGTATTAGGAAATTGCAATGAACTGTTAGAAATGCAGCAATTAAAAGGATGAAAAAAAGTAAAAAGGACTGTGTATATTAAAATAATCCAGTCATTAGAAACAGAATTGCCCAAATTTGATTCCCAACTAAAACAATTACAAAATGTACTTTTATACATGTTGTAGACAGTAAGTAAATGGAGAGCAGTTTAACCACTAGATTGCATCCGTCCAGAGGCTATCAATCAGGATCAGCAAAGGCAAAATGGTTACAATATGAGGTTTATTGCACTGTAATTATGTGGTGCAGTGGTTTGAGTGTATCTCTCTGTCTGAATATATATGTGTGTGTGTCTGTGTGTGTGTATATGTGTATGAATATATATGTATGTGTATATATATATATATATATATATATACAATGTTGGGGTAGTTACTCAAAAAATGTAACTAGTTACTAGTTACTAGTTACTTCTGTAAATTGTAATGAGATTACTTTACTAGTTACTGCATTTGAAAAGTAACTTCACTACTTATTACTTTACTTTCCTCTTTCTTAATTGACCGTGTAGAAGAAGATACATGACACTCTTTCTGCATAGAGTTTACTGTATAAACACAGGCTTTGGGAAACATGAGAACAAAACCTGAAAAAACTGAATAAAACATAAAGTGCAACAAAAAGTCATAAACTTCATCCCTCTCTATTCTTTGAAATAACGATTGCATCGCACGGCTTGGGTAACGCAGGAAAGCGCGTTCCTATAGCTTAGTAAAGTAGTGTAGTTACCAATATTAGTATTGTAACTAGTTACTTTACTTAGTTACCAAAAAAGTAATGTAGTTACTGTAATTAGTTACTTTGTAACTAGTTACCCCCAACACTATATATATATATATATATATATATATATATATATATATATATATATATGTGTGTGTGTGTGTGCCTGTGTAAATCCAGGAAGTAAACAGGCTGCAGCTTCAGCTGCCCACAGTTAAAATGGCTGCAGCCAGACTTAGTGGAGGGAGATTTCTGCAGCATATTTGGCAAGTACAGAATCACAGTATATATAAAATAATGTGCAAAGTGGTTGGAGGGATACTTTAGAATGGAAAAGATGTTTTATTACAAATTATGTGAGCAGACTGCAGTTCATCTATATGTATCACCTATAGACCTATTAGGAAATTGCAATGAACTGTTAGAAATGCAGCAATTAAAAGGATAAATAAAAAGTAAAAAGAACTGTGTATAATAAAATATTTCAGTCATTAGAAACAGAATTGCAAAATTTGATTCCCAACTAAAACAATTACAAAATGTACTTTTATACATGCTGTTGTAGACAGTAAGTAAATGGAGAGCAGTTTGACCACTAGATTGCATCCCTCCGGAGGCTATCAATCAGGATAACAGCAAAGGCAAAAATGGTTACAATATGATGTTTATTGCACTGTAATTGTGTAATTACAATGGCAAGCATTCTGCTGATTGCTCCTTATTTCTCAAGCAATTAGCACACTAAAAAGACACAAAACACCATCCATAACTAAATGATTTACTGTCATTTCTCTGGAAGCAACGTTTGTGCAATGTGTGCTGTAATATTAATATTTTAGTGTAACCATTTAGTCATTTAGTTCTTCTTCAATTCATGAGTTTATAAGAACAGGCAGAAGGTGACACAAGTGCTAAAAAATATATATTCTATATATTGGCTCAGCTTATTACAGCTAAATTATATAAATACATACCTATTACTTTACCTTTATACTGTATTTTATGTTTTTTGCCGTTTATGAAAACTAGTAAACATATGCATAATGCACGTCAAATTTTAAATAAGTCCGATTGAGTGTAAATGGTTTGCTTTGCAAATATAACACAAGCATCCTTGTACACTTCTTGCAGTCAATTCCCAGCTGTACAACCCTAGAATAGATGTGAGCAGGAATTTTCTACTAAGAACACAGGCTTTAGTGCAGTGTCAGCCAACATGCAAATACCCACTTTATATAAAGCAGAAAGTCGATGGCTGGCCCAGCCCTTGCCTCCAATACCTAGCTACTGGACCGACCCTATCTGAATCAAGCAACTTTATAGCCAACAGTTATATGGGGAGGTGGCGGGTCAGTCATTGACTTTGAAAATGCAAAGTTGTTATGCACATATCAGAGATTGGGTGATCCACAATTAAAAGGTAAATGTCTGGATTTCGCCGGCAACACTCCACAGAAACTTCTCTCCTAAAACTTACAAATTACTTACTAACAGCTAAAACCAATGGTCACTACTCAATACTCTTACTTTTGGACCTCTCTGCTGCCTTTAATACTGTTGACCACCCCCTCCTTCTCAAAAAACTCAGTTTGCTCGGTCTCCGTGGCTGTGCTCTCCATTGGTTTGAATCTTACCTATCTCACCACACTTTCAGTGTCACTGACAATTCCACTTACTCCCCTGCAACCCCTCTTACTGTTGGGGTCCCCCAAGGTTCTGTCCTTGGACCGCTACTATTTTCAATCTATACCTCCTCCCTGGGTCAGCTAACAGCCTCCCATGGCTTCCACTACCACTTCTATGCTGATGACACCCAAATCTACCTCTCTACTCCTCAACTCACCCCATCAGTCTCCTCCCTCATCACTGATCTACTAACAGACATATCAGCCTGGATGTCTTATCACTTCCTCAAACTAAATCTATCTAAAACTGAGCTCATAATATTTCCTCCTCCACGTGCCCCTTCCCCGGAATTCTCTGTCAAAATCAATGGAACAACAATCAGTCCTTCCACACATGCCAGGGTGCTAGGGGTAACCCTGGACTCTGCACTGTCCTTTCAGGCTCACATACAATCCCTGTCCAAATCATGCCGCCTTACCCTCCGCAACATCGCTAGAATACGGCCCTTTTTAACCAATGACACCACCAAGCTTTTAATTCACGCCCTGGTTTTCTCTCGCCTCGACTATTGCAACTCCCTCCTCATTGGATTACCCTTACATAGATTATCCCCCTTCAATCCATAATGAATGCTGCTGCAAGACTTATCCACCTTACCAATCGTTCAGTGTCCTCCACCCCTCTCTGCCAATCCCTTCACTGGCTTCCACTCACCCAATGAATAAAATTCAAAGTGCTAACAATAGTTTACAAAGCTATCCACAATGCTGCCCCCAGCTACATCACTAACCTGATCTCAAAATATCAACCAAGCCGCTCTCTTCAGTCCTCCCAAGACCTCCTGCTCTCTAGCTCCCTTGTCACCTTTTCCCATGCGCGCCTCCAGGATTTCTCCAGAGCTTCTCCCATTCTTTGGAACTCTCTACCCCAATCTGTCTGACTGTCCCCTAATCTATCCATCTTTAGATGATCCCTGAAAACCCTTCTCTTTAAAGAAGCCTACCCGGCTACTAACTAATAACACTGTTTCACTTGCTCCATCAGCTCATCCCCCACAGCTATAGCCTTTTGTATCAATTGACCCTCCCTTTTAGATTGTAAGCTCTAACGAGCAGGGCCCTCTGATTCCTTTTGTTCCAAATTGTATTGTAACTGTAATGTCTGCCTTCATTTTGTTAAGCGCTGTGCAAACTGTTGGCGCTATATAAATCCTGTATTATAATAATAATAATAATAATAATAAATGTAGGATCCTATGGACTCCTGCTTTTCATTAGAGCGGATCTGGGCATTTTTTAGAACCTGCAGTGTAAACATAAATCAAGTCCTAAGAGGTATGTTTGTAATTACTGTACTCTTTACATGTTCATCCAGGGTGGATAGTATGGCTCTTGCTACACTTCCAGCTCAGCATCTGGAGAGCTATAGCTCTCATACACTGAAGCCACACTGTTGTTGTTTATGTGCCTCCACTCTCCCTTTGCCTATTCACAGAACAGTTTGCATTCTCTGAACTATTCACAGAATACACAGTGTTCTGTCAATGGGCAAGGGTAGAGAGGGGTGGTCAAAAAACACTGCGGTGTCCATGCATAAGAGCCCCAACTGGCACTATACTTTCGGCCTCAATGAATATGTAAATTATACAAAATTCAAACATACATAAAGTAGCATGCACCTTTTAAAACTGAAGTAAACCTTCCTATCCTTTACAACCAAGAAAGTTGCCATCATAGCCTCTGTTTGATCTGCAGCTGCCATGGTTCTGCACATGTGACTATTAAACATACACAACACCATACAATCATACACTATATTGTCAAAAGTATTGGGATGCCTGGCGTTACACGCACATGAACTTTCATGGCAATCTGGTCTTAGTCCATAGGGTTCAATATTGAGTTGGCCCACACTTTGCAGCTATAACAGCTTTAACTCTTCTGGGAAGGCTGTCCACAAGGTTTAGGAGTGTGTCTATGGAAATGTTTGAAGTGCATTTGTGAGGTCAGGCACTGGTGTTGGAAAGAAGGCCTGGCTCGCAGTCTCCATCCTAATTCATCCCAAAGGTGTTCTGTCAGTTGAGGTCAGGACTCTGTTATATAGTTACATAGTTAGTGAGGTTGAAAAAAGGCACCAATCCATCCAGTTCACCAGTTTAACCATGAGGGTGTATCCAGTGACATGTTATTACCTTTAACATTACAGTCTAGGTTACTGTGTTCTGCTCAATTCTTTTGTGGAGACTGAGGAGAAGAATTTATTTAGCACCTTTGCCTTCACTCTGTCCTTTGTAGCCAGGTTCCCTTTGTCGCCCTTTATGGGGCAAATATGTTCTGAGCTGGCCTCACTTTCCTACTATTTATATGTTTAAAGAATTTCTTGGTTTTGTTTTACTCTCTTCCACTATGTGCCTTTCGTGTTCTATCTTAGCCGCCTTGATTGCGTTCTTACATTTCTTATTACGTTCTTTATAATGTTGGAATGCTGACAATGACCTTTCAGCCTTGTATTTTTTAAAGGTCTTTTCTTTCGTTTTTATTAGAATTTTTACGTTGGAGCTTAGTCACCCAGGGTTTATTTTGCCTCTTTTAAAGGTATTCCCCATTGGAATGTTCTGGCTAATACCGTTATTTAGTATGTTCTTAACCTCCCTGGCGGTATGATTATGTCAGGAATTACATACCAAAAGCGGTACAATTTTTTTCATGGAAATTTGGCGTTATGTATTATAGGCCTACAATTCTTAGTAATTACTGACTTAAACCTGACCAAAACAAGACTCTAGTAGACATCCCAGATGTGATAAATTTGAAACACAAACAGGTGAATTATAATTGAATCAATAATATTATTTTATTATTTAATATATAATATATATAATAAAATTATATTATTGATTAGATTATAATTCATGCATTATATATTATATATAGATATATGTGTGTGTGTGTGTATATATATATATATATATATATATATATACACACATATATACACATATATATATATATATATATATATATATATATATATATATATATATATATATATATATATATAATATATAACGCATGAATTATAATTGAATCAATAATATAATTTTATATATATATATATGTGTGTGTGCATATATATATATATATATATATATATATATATATATATATATATACACACATATATATATATGCATATATATATATATATATATATATACCGGTATATATATATATATATATACACGCATATATATATATATATATATATATATATATATATATGCATATATATATATAATATAAAATGTGTTTTGTGTTTTGTGCAACGTTTTTTTTTTTATTTCCCTCCCTAGTTCCGCTCCCATGCAGCATTGCTGCTGCAGGGAACGAAACTAGGAAGTGATCACACCGACGGAGGGACGGAGGAGCGGCGAGACTCTCGGCTGGCGGTCACAGCAATGAGAGATCATCGCTGGATCGCCAGGATAAGGTAAGAGAACACCGCTGCGCTCTCTGCAATCCACCCCGAGCGTGACTCGGGGTTACCGCTCCTGATATGAAAAATCAACCCCAAGTCACGCTCGGGATTACCGCCAAGGTGGTTAAAGCACTCCCATTTTTCCTCTGTGTTCTTTGTTGCTAGGATTCTATTCCATTTTATATAGTCTAACAAAGAGCACAGTTTAGGGAAGTTGGCTCTTTTGAAATTCATTGTCTTTGTATTACCCTTGTGTTTCCTATTTCTGTGGTTTATACTGAAACTAATTGACCTATGGTCACTGTTTCCTAAGTTGCCCCATATTTCTACATCCGTGATCAGGGTGTATTGTTAGTAATCAGTAGGTCTAGTAATGCATTGTTTCTTGTTGGTGCGTTCACCATCTGAAGGATGGATTTGTCCTGCAAAACATTTAGAGCCTTCTGCCCATTCTTTATCTGGATAAAAAAAATCCCCCATTATAAAGACATTTCCCATCCTTGCAGCCATTCCAAGCTGTGATAGGAGGTCCATCTCCCCCTCCTCCCAGTGGTTGGGGGCCTATAGCATACACCAAATATTACTTTCCCCATAGTACCTTCCCCTTGGAGCTCTACCCATAGGGATTCTACCTTCTCCCTAGCTCCAATCATGATATTGTCAATCATATTCACTTGCACATCATTCTTGATATACAGGCTTACCCCCTCCCCCTTTTTACCCTCTCTCTCTGCTATAAAGGGAATACCCCTGAATGGTTGCCAGACAATTATGAGAGCTGTCAAATCAAGTCTCCTAAATTCCCACAAAATGGAAATCCTCCTCATACATAAGCAGCTCCAGTTCTCCTTTCTTGTTAGCCAGACTTCTAGCATTGGCATACGAACCTCATAATACTATATCCTCGTTAGATGTTATGAGGCTGCACTTTCCATTTGTCAGCCTACCTACCTTGGCTTTTGGATCTCTGGTCACCCTACTGCTAATGCCCCCAATAATACCCGCTGAACCTTGCTCTCCACTGGCTAGCTTTACATCTGAACTCTACCCATCACCTAGTTTAAAAGCCCCTCTAACTTTTCGGCCATCTTCCCTCCCAGTATGGCTGCACCCTCCCCATTTAGGTGCAGTCCAACTGTACTAAAAAGCCGGTAGCCGACTGAGAAGTTTGCCCAGTTCTCCAGGAACCCGAACACCTCCTTTCTACACCGGCTCCGCAGCCACTTGTTTACTTTGCTTATCTCCCGCTGCCTCTCTGGCGTGGCTCAGGTACAGGTAGTATTTCTGAGAACACTACTGTACCTTGGAAGTCCAACTCCTTTATTTAGCTCCTAAGTCCCTGAAATCATTTTTTAGGACTCTCCATCTCCCTCTAACTTTGTCATTGGTACCCACGTGTACCATGACAGCTGGGTCCTCCCCAGCCCCACCCAATAATCTGTTCACCAGATCCGTGATGTGCTGAACCTGAGCGCCCGGTAAAACAACATACAATTCAGCATCTATGGTTTTTTTGACAGATTGCTCTCTCTGTCCTTCTAATAATTGAGTCCTCTACCACCATAATCTGTCTGAATGTGCACAGAGTCTGAATCTGTCAGACTTTTGTGCAGGCCAGTCAAGTTCCTCCACCCCAAACTCGATTATCCATGTCTTTATGGACCTTGCTTTATGCACTGGTCCAAATCACTTGGTGGAGGGGGGATTATGGGGCAGGGTTGTCTCTCAGAGGTTGGGCTGGGCCCCTTAGTTCCAATAAAGGGAACAAATAAGGTGTCAGCATACCAAGACATTTTGGACAATACCATGCTCCCAACATTGCGGGAACAGTTTGGGGATGACCCCTTCCTGCTCCAACATGAGTGCGCACTGGTGGACAAAGCAAGGTCCATAAAGACATAGATGAGTGAGTTTGGGGGGGGGAGAAACATACCTGGCCTGCACAGAGTCCTGACCTCAACCCAATAGAACACCTTTGGGAGGAATTAGAGTAGAGACTGCGAGCCAGGCCTTCTCGTCCAACATCAGCGCCTGACCTCACGAATGCGCTTCTGGAAGAATGGTCAAACATTCCTATAGACACACTCGTAAACATTGTGGAAAGCCTTCCCAGAAGAGTTGAAGCTGTTATAGCTGCAAAGGCTGGGCCAACTCAATATTAAACCCTACGGACTAAGACTGGGATTCCATTAAAGTTCATGTGCGTGTAAAGACAGGCAGCGCAATACTTTTGACAATCTAGTGTATTTACTACATCTTTACTATACACATGCACATTTCCACATGAATTATCACTTTAAACACGCTCCTATCTTCCTGTTTGAACTGACACCACAGGGCTTGATTTATTAACCACTTAAGCCCCGGAGGATTTGGCTGCTCAAAGACCAGGCCCTATTTTGCGATTCGGCACTGTGTGACTTTAACGGACAATTGCATGGTCATGCAACGCCGTACCCAAATGAAATTGATGTCTTTTTTTTCCCACAAACAGAGCTTTCTTTTGGTGATATTTCATCACCTCTGCGATTTTTATTTTTTGCGCTATAAACAAAAAAAGAGCTACAATTTTGAAAAAATAACAATATTTTTCACATTTTTTTTTATATGAAATTCTCAAAAAAACATTTTAGGCCAATTTGTTTTCTGCTACATATTTTTGGTAAAAAAATTGCAATAAGCGTATTTTGATTTGTTTGCGCAAAAGTTATTGTGTTTACTAACTAAGGGAAAGATTTATGAAATTTTTATTGTTTTTTTTTTTAAACTAGTAATGGCGGCGTTCTGCAGTTTTTTTTTGCAGGACTGCGACATTGTGGCAGGCAGATCGGACCCCTGACTGACATTTTTGACACTTTTGGGGGTACCAGTGACATTACTACAGTAATCAGTGCTATACAAATGCACTGTTACTGTAAAAATGACACTGGCAGGAAACGGGTTAACTTTATTGGTGATCAAGGGGTTAAGTGTGTCCCTAGGGGCATGATTCTAACTGTTAGGGGGTGTGGCTAGTGAAGTAATCACAGAGACATATGATCCTACATAGCAGGATCGCATAGCCTCTGTCATTACTTCAGGGAGAATGACAGACGGCTGTGTTTACATCAGCTGTCTGTCTTTCTCCCTCTCCTGAGGGAGATCGCGAGTGGCCGGCGGACATCGGAGCCGCCGGTCACACGCGCTGGCTAGGCAGGGAACGAGTGGGGGTGGGAGCGCGCCGCCGGCGGCGCACTCTTGCCCCCTACAGGCTCGTGGGCGAGCGACGTACCCCTACGTCACTTCGCCTGTAGGGGGCTGACTGCCGCAGTAAACAGTCATGCGGCGGTTGGCAAGTGGTTAAAGACAAATAGACTGTGCACTTTGCACAGTGCAGTTGCTCCAGAGCTTAGTAAATTAGGTAAATCTTCCCTCTGCAAATAATACCCAATCATCAGGAATTTTTTTTTAAAAAAAAGAGCATTTTTGCTTGCACGTTTAATGATGATGCTAGTCAGCAGAGCTTCTGCTCATTTACTAAGCTCTGGAGCAACTGCATTTGCAGAGTGCAACTGCACTTTGCAAAGTGCACAGTCTATTTGCCATTTGTAAATCATCCCCAAAGTGTCTTATAAACTGTGAAATGCTATGCATGTGGTATCAGCCCTGCCTACATTATTTCTGATTGATTACAAAGGAAACATCCCTCACTTCACCGCTTCTCACCTTTCCTCAATAGTAGTGGGAGATATGTCCACCTGTGCTTTATAGCCATGTAGGGTGAATGAAAGAAATCTGAGTTGGTATGGTCAGCTTATCTTAAGCTTAAGGCCCCTTTCACATGGGCTTTCCAATCAGGTCCGCCTGTCAGTTTTTCAGGTGGACCTGATCAGATGCTCCATTCACCCCTATGGAGCAGCGGATGTCAGCGGTGACATGTCTGCTGACACCCGCTGCTATCCGATCCGATCCTGTCAGTGAAATCCAGATGGATGGAAACCCTATTTTCCATCCGTCTGGAGGATCGGATCAGATAGGATCGGATGAAATTGGACAGGTGGTCCATTTTCATCCGATCTCCCATAGAGGAGAGTGGGGATCTGACAGGTCTGTCTCTGCAAAGTAAGCTGAAATTAACCTGTCATCTGCCTTCTTAGCGGGATTGGCGGATCGATCCCCACCGAGCAAAACTAAGTCCGCTGGGCGGAAAGCCCATGTGAAACGACCCTTAAAGCGGTAGTATACCACTTTTTGTGACTTTTAACTACAGGTAAGCCTATAATAAGGCTTACCTGTAGGTACAATTAATATCTCCTAAACCTGCACGGTTTAGGAGATATTTGCACTGCATGCAGCCGCTGACTCAAGCGGCGCATGTGCTCTGAAGGTCCGGCGGACCTTCAGAGTTCCTTGCCGGGAAGTGCCAGAAAATGACTCCCTGGCGCATGCGCGGGAGTGACGTCATCGCAGCTCCGGCCACTCACAGCGCCAGAGCCGCCGAACCCGGAAGAGACACCGAGGGATCATGTCAGCTCCCACAGCGGTGTCCGGGGGTCCGTCGCGGGGCTTCGTTCTAAGGTAAGTATTTGATAATGAGCTAGTATGCGATGCATACTAGCTCATTATGCCTTTGTCTTGCAGGGTTTTTTTTTTTTTTAGTATACTACCGCTTTAATGCTCTCTGCCATGATTTCTGTTAAACAGGAAGTGAAGAAATATCTCCCTAAAGGGGGCTATGACAGCAATAAAAACCAGATGAAAGATATAAACTTCCCCAACCTACTACAATACACTTCTTCATTTCCTCCAGTTGAGGATATCACCCACTACTTCTTGTTTTAATTGACTGAAGAATAAGGAATTCTCCTCAGCAGGGAACAAGGCAGCTACAGAAGGTCAGCAGAGGTTCTAACCCTTCCCTACGTTATCCAAAACCTAAAAAGAAGGACTTTACTGGATTTTACTTTACTTTATGTATTCAATGATGATTGGCTATTACTATTCATCTTTATTTCTCCAGTCTTGGTGCATTGTTTCATTTTTCTTTTTTTTTTTGTTCCACAAAAAGTTTCTATTGAGATAAAACATCATAGAGCATTCACAAGGAATATCCTGTAGGATGGAACCCAAAGGTGGGCCTCCTGCACGGAAAAAGTGGGGGAATGGGATGTTTCTGATGCTCTTATGTAAACAGTACAGACATATAGTCAAATATTAAAGTAAAGCAGAAGATGTAGATAGAATAAAAAGATATATCCTTTATTAACACATATAAATCACATATAAAATTTACAAAATTGTATACGGCATATATACATATCTCCAGATGCCTGTTAAAGACAAAAGAACAAAAGAGCAGATCCAACTTCAATTTGTGCCATGCACATGTGCTGGGGAACTGAAACTTGGACCCAAAGACCCCTACGCGTTTCGACTAAGTAGTCTTCCTCAGGGGGAAAGGTGGTCCAGAGTTCCTCAGAACATATATCTAAACATACAATGTAGAGAAGAGATTCACATTAACTGACATATTAAATATCAAAATTATGTAGAAAGGCCATTATGTATTGTACACTTACATTCAGTATTGGTAATTGCACTTAGAAGGTCTGCACATGTAGCATATTCTGCAGGTCTCCCCTCAGGGACCCCCAAGAAAGGAAAGAGCCCGATCCAAGTCAGGGGACCACAAGGGGCAGGAGCAATGAAGGGCCGAAGCCGAACCTGATGGAGACATGGCGGGGTGGCAGGTAGGAGGGGAAAGGGGAAGAAAAAGAGATAGAGTGAAAAGAAAAAGAAGAGGAAAAACGAAAAAGAAAATTGAATAAGAAGAAAGGGAAAAAAAAAATGTATATTAGACTATACAGAAGGAGAGAAAAATATTCAAAAGAATCCAAATTTATTTTTCAAAAATAGTCCAAAGAAATATATATATGTATATATATATATATAGATTGGAAAAGGAAAAAAAAATATATATATATATATAAATGTAAAGGACTTGTAAGTCCAAGTACCTGCTTCAGTTGTCAATCAATAGTCCCCCGAGCACAAAAAAGGACAAGGGGATGACTATGTAGAGAGGCCAAACAAAAAAATATATTAAAAAGCAAGAGGAGGAAAAATCACTCCTCAAGAGCAAGAAACAACGATCTCCAAACTAAAAAAAAAAAAAAAAAAAAAAAAAAAAAGGAGGGGAGGAGATAGAGTGAAAGGAGAAGTAGATGCAAAGAGGAGGTGAGACAACAAGGAAAAAATGTATAGTGTGTGTTAAGAATTGCCAAGATGTGCATGAATGAATAGAACAAAAGACCAAGAATAAAACATACCTGCTTTTGGAACTCGACAAACGTACCTCCCCACAGAAAGTAGGGAATGAGCACCTGAGCCGAGAAGTCAGGTATATAAGGGAAAGAAAGACCCACCTCTCGCTCCCATGTACCAATCCCACCATGCCGCCACCAAGGTGAACGCCTACAGCCATCGCCCACTGGTGGAGAGAAACCCCACCTGCCCCCCGTAGCAGACATCCCCCAGACCGCCCCGAGCCAAGGCGGTCATGTGTTGCCGATAACGGGACTAGCTGGTCTCCGATGGAGTCCCCATCATGGCGGAGGTACACATCCGGCCCGACAGGCCGGAAGTGACCTCATCACAGGAGCCGGAAATAGTCCGGCGGCCATCTTGGAACGGGGCAAACCAGGGGAAAGAATGCCACGCCGACACAGTATCCGGTGTACGACCACCGGAAAGGAAGGACCCAACCCCAAAGGGGGGAACCTCCTAGCCCCGACACCTCCCAAAGGAGGGCGGGGCCACATGTGCCGGGCGGTCCCTAGAAAGGAGGAGGAACTCCCAAAAAGAAGATCCGAGAGCGGGAGAGTGCAGACATGCGCAGTCCATGATCTAATACTAAGAAAATCATGCAGAAGAATCTGGATGAACAGGGAAAAGAAAATAAATAAAACAAAAAGATAAAAATGAAAAGGAAAATAATACATAATGAATGAATGTACAAATTACAATGAACATAAACAAGAACAAAAAAAAAAAGTGGGACACTTGCAATGGACACATGGGAAAATATGAAAAAAAAAAAAAAAAAAGGAGAAAGGATGTATTTCAAAAATAACTAAAAATACATAGGTGAGGATAAATAAATATAAAGGAAAGAGAGAAAAAAGGGAAACATGGTCATTGTGAGATTACATGAGATGTTCAGATCGACCAGATACAAAACCGTCTAAAAAGGGTTTAAAGCTGACAATTTCATTCAGCCCAGGAAATATGTTAGCCTTTAAAGAGTGTATCCATCGCGCTTCTTTTTGTAGGAGCGACTTATTCCAGTCGCCCCCCCTTTCAATTTGTTCAGGTGTCATAGCCTCAAGAGCCCAAAAGGTAAATTTAGGCATATGGTAGCCATGGTTGTTAGCAATATGTTTACCTATAGTGGTGTATGGGTCCCCTATCTCCGCAGAAGTCACATGTTCTTTTATCCTTCTCCAAAATTCCCTTTTTGTCTTGCCTATGTAGAAGGCTTCACATGGGCAATTTAGAAGGTAGACAATGCCTATTGAGAGGCAATTGACATGATGTTTCAAACTGTGTTTTTGACCGTTGGGTAATATGTGAGATCTGGAACTTAGGAGAAAGGGGCACCATTGACATCCACCACAGGGGTATGTTCCCTTGGCCTTCCCCATATCTTCCACCAAGATGGAGGAGGAAAAGGAACTTGAAACTAATTTATCTTTCAAAGATATAGGTCTTCTGAACATTATTAGTGGCTTGGGGGGTAACAGTTGTGCAATTTTTTTTGTCAGCTTGCAAGAGATGCCAAAAATTAGAAAGATGCTTACGAATAATATTATGTTGAGAATTGTAAGTAGTGATAAAACGCAAAGATTGCTTAATGGTCATGTTGTCCATTGCCCTATTTTTTAAAAGAGAGGATCTATCCTTGGAAGCCGCCTTATTGTAGGCCTTACGCAGACAGTTTTTTGAATAACCCCTATGTAATAGGCGGTTTCGTAGTTGAAAAGCTGCCTGTCTGAATTTGTCATTGTCACTACAAATACGACGCAGCCTCAGAAACTGTGAGTAAGGTATAGACTGAATGAGAGGTTTGGGATGGAAACTGTCCGCTCTCAGGATAGTGTTGCCTGCCGACGGTTTTCTAAACAGATCACTGGTCAGAAAGCCATCGGGGGCAACTTCTATCATTACATCCTAAAAAGATATTTTATCCAAACTATATGACATGGTGAATGTCATGTCATATAGTTTGGATAAAATATCTTTTTTGGATGTAATGATAGAAGTTGCCCCCGATGGCTTTCTGACCAGTGATCTGTTCAGAAAACCGTCGGCAGGCAACACTATCCTGAGAGCGGACAGTTTCCATCCCAAACCTCTCATTCAGTCTATACCTTACTCACAGTTTCTGAGGCTGCGTCGTATTTGTAGTGACAATGACAAATTCAGACAGGCAGCTTTTCAACTACGAAACCGCCTATTACATAGGGGTTATTCAAAAAACTGTCTGCGTAAGGCCTACAATAAGGCGGCGTCCAAGGATAGATCCTCTCTTTTAAAAAATAGGGCAATGGACAACATGACCATTAAGCAACCTTTGCGTTTTATCACTACTTACAATTCTCAACATAATATTATTCGTAAGCATCTTTCTAATTTTTGGCATCTCTTGCAAGCTGACAAAAAAATTGCACAACTGTTACCCCCCAAGCCACTAATAACGTTCAGAAGACCTATATCTTTGAAAGATAAATTAGTTTCAAGTTCCTTTTCCTCCTCCATCTCGGTGGAAGATATGGGGAAGGCCAAGGGAACATACCCCTGTGGTGGATGTCAATGGTGCCCCTTTCTCCTAAGTTCCAGATCTCACATATTACCCAACGGTCAAAAACACAGTTTGAAACATCATGTCAATTGCCTCTCAATTGGCATTGTCTACCTTCTAAATTGCCCATGTGGAGCCTTCTACATAGGCAAGACAAAAAGGGAATTTTGGAGAAGGATAAAAGAACATGTGACTTCTGCGGAGACAGGGGACCCATACACCACTATAGGTAAACATATTGCTAACAACCATGGCTACCATATGCCTAAATTTACCTTTTGGGCTCTTGAGGCTATGACACCTGAACAAATTGAAAGGGGGGGCGACTGGAATAAGTCGCTCCTACAAAAAGAAGCGCGATGGATACACTCTTTAAAGGCTAACATATTTCCTGGGCTGAATGAAATTGTCAGCTTTAAACCCTTTTTAGACGGTTTTGTATCTGGTCGATCTGAACATCTCATGTAATCTCACAATGACCATGTTTCCCTTTTTTCTCTCTTTCCTTTATATTTATTTATCCTCACCTATGTATTTTTAGTTATTTTTGAAATACATCCTTTCTCCTTTTTTTTTTTTTTTTTTTTTTTTTCATATTTTCCCATGTGTCCATTGCAAGTGTCCCACTTTTTTTTTTTTTTTTTGTTCTTGTTTATGTTCATTGTAATTTGTACATTCATTCATTATGTATTATTTTCCTTTTCATTTTTATCTTTTTGTTTTATTTATTTTCTTTTCCCTGTTCATCCAGATTCTTCTGCATGATTTTCTTAGTATTAGATCATGGACTGCGCATGTCTGCACTCTCCCGCTCTCGGATCTTCTTTTTGGGAGTTCCTCCTCCTTTCTAGGGACCGCCCGGCACATGTGGCCCCACCCTCCTTTGGGAGGTGTCGGGGCTAGGAGGTTCCCCCCTTTGGGGTTGGGTCCTTCCTTTCCGGTGGTCGTACACCGGATACTGTGTCGGCGTGGCATTCTTTCCCCTGGTTTGCCCCGTTCCAAGATGGCCGCCGGACTATTTCCGGCTCCTGTGATGAGGTCACTTCCGGCCTGTCGGGCCGGATGTGTACCTCCGCCATGATGGGGACTCCATCGGAGACCAGCTAGTCCCGTTATCGGCAACACATGACCGCCTTGGCTCGGGGCGGTCTGGGGGATGTCTGCTACGGGGGGCAGGTGGGGTTTCTCTCCACCAGTGGGCGATGGCTGTAGGCGTTCACCTTGGTGGCGGCATGGTGGGATTGGTACATGGGAGCGAGAGGTGGGTCTTTCTTTCCCTTATATATCTGACTTCTCGGCTCAGGTGCTCATTCCCTACTTTCTGTGGGGAGGTACGTTTGTCGAGTTCCAAAAGCAGGTATGTTTTATTCTTGGTCTTTTGTTCTATTAATTCATGCACATCTTGGCAATTCTTAACACACACTATACATTTTTTCCTTGTTGTCTCACCTCCTCTTTGCATCTACTTCTCCTTTCACTCTATCTCCTCCCCTCCTTTTTTTTTTTTTTTTTTTTTTTTTTTTTAGTTTGGAGATCGTTGTTTCTTGCTCTTGAGGAGTGATTTTTCCTCCTCTTGCTTTTTAATATATTTTTTTGTTTGGCCTCTCTACATAGTCATCCCCTTGTCCTTTTTTGTGCTCGGGGGACTATTGATTGACAACTGAAGCAGGTACTTGGACTTACAAGTCCTTTACATTTATATATATATATTTTTTTTTTCCTTTTCCAATCTATATATATATATACATATATATATTTCTTTGGACTATTTTTGAAAAATAAATTTGGATTCTTTTGAATATTTTTCTCTCCTTCTGTATAGTCTAATATACATTTTTTTTTTCCCTTTCTTCTTATTCAATTTTCTTTTTCGTTTTTCCTCTTCTTTTTCTTTTCACTCTATCTCTTTTTCTTCCCCTTTCCCCTCCTACCTGCCACCCCGCCATGTCTCCATCAGGTTCGGCTTCGGCCCTTCATTGCTCCTGCCCCTTGTGGTCCCCTGACTTGGATCGGGCTCTTTCCTTTCTTGGGGGTCCCTGAGGGGAGACCTGCAGAATATGCTACATGTGCAGACCTTCTAAGTGCAATTACCAATACTGAATGTAAGTGTACAATACATAATGGCCTTTCTACATAATTTTGATATTTAATATGTCAGTTAATGTGAATCTCTTCTCTACATTGTATGTTTAGATATATGTTCTGAGGAACTCTGGACCACCTTTCCCCCTGAGGAAGACTACTTAGTCGAAACGCGTAGGGGTCTTTGGGTCCAAGTTTCAGTTCCCCAGCACATGTGCATGGCACAAATTGAAGTTGGATCTGCTCTTTTGTTCTTTTGTCTTTAACAGGCATCTGGAGATATGTATATATGCCGTATACAATTTTGTAAATTTTATATGTGATTTATATGTGTTAATAAAGGATATATCTTTTTATTCTATCTACATCTTCTGCTTTACTTTAATATTTGACTATATGTCTGTACTGTTTACATAAGAGCATCAGAAACATCCCATTCCCCCACTTTTTCCGTGCAGGAGGCCCACCTTTGGGTTCCATCCTACAGGATATTCCTTGTGAAACAATTTCGGGATGGATGCACCCCCACTACTTATACCTTTTTACTGAGCTTTTCTTCATCATAGAGCATTACAATTGTTTCATTTTTCTGTACTTAATATGTTTGACAAATAGAAAAGAAACTCCTAGACAGACTATAGTCATACATTAATTGCAAAGGAAGATGAAGGTGAAACTATATTTAAAACAAACAAAGAAGATTTAGGTATATTGTAACAATGGGCATTATACTTGATTTTTAACTGTTTGTGCTTGGAACATACTGCCATACAAACATAGAAAAGCAAGTATAAAACACAGGGAAGGTTGCTATTACATGTAATCAGGAAGAAAGCCAACATATACCATCCAACCTTTTTCTTTGTAATGATTAGCCCTGTCTTCAGTGTCTGTCGGCTATGTGTTCTTCTATTCAAGGAGATAATAAAGCAATGTTCTACTACTTTCCGATATTTCTGAACAGTGCATAGAATCATTGAAATACAGCTGGGAGGTCTATTTCCACCAGTAATCATACATAATAATTCCATTTTTTGTGCGTTTATTCAGAAAGCAGAATATACTGTGAACAGAAATGTACATACTGCACTTTCCTCCTTCAGCTTTTCTTATGTAATTGGTATTCCTGAAGATGTAATTTGAAATGCTGTACCCAGAGAGCTGACTTAAAGGAAATGTATACGTTTTTTTTTTTTTTTGGATTCTTCATATGTGTGAAGAAGAATTCCAGGTAAGGCATTTTTTTACATAGTTACATTGGCCCAGCTTAGATGCAACTATGCATATACCATTCCCTCTAGAAGCTGGAGATCACTATAGTAGGCACCACTACTTCAGTGATCTGCTTTAGCCTCTGGATCAGCTGAGCAGCTACCCTTATTCTTGGAAGTCGGCCGCTCAGAATGGGCTTTATTCACATTCTTTTTCTGCATTGAATTCAAAGCATTACTTGGCCACTGTGAGCGGCCGGAATATCATGTGATCGCTATGATTGGTCATAGTGATCACATGAATAGATGGCTTCCATTCATGACTGCTTTGCTTACTGTTGTGATGCTGTAATTGGCCCATTGCTATCACTTGGTTCCTGGGCCAATCGCAACACCCTGTACCATGTAATTAGCTGTAGCCAATCACAAACCACAAGCTGTCATGAATGACAGCCAAAACATTTGCTTATAACAGTAACCATTACTGTTATAAGCAATAAAATAAAATTCCTAATAACCCCACCCACAGAGTGGCACAGTATCACTATGGTGACACTAAATTACTCTGGTGACAGGATGTAAAAAAAAAAAGAAATCTTAAAAAATGATTGACAATGTACTGCACTGATGACAGTAGTTGAAATCAAAATTGTGAAAAAAAAAACACATTTTATTGAATTTCTTCATTTTTCAAAATATTTGTTACAAAAAATGACAACTTGCCGTGCCTTTTACTAAATACCTTGGACTGTCTGCTTTCCAAAAAGGGGTCATTTGGTGGGGTATTAGTACTGTACTGTCCTGGCATTTTAAGGCCAAAATAAATTAAATGTACCATTAGTACATAAGGATTGATTAACCACTTGCTTATTGAGCACATATACCCCATTCCTGCCCAGGTCAAATTTCAGCTATCAGTGCTGTCACTCTTTGAATGACAATTGTGGGTCATGCTTCACTATACCCATATGATTTTTTTTCCCCACAAATAGAGTTTCTTTTGGCGGTATTTAATCACCACTGGGATTTTTATTTTTTTTGCTAAACAAAACAAAAAAAAAAACAATTTTGAAAAAAAAAAAACATATTGATAGTTTGGTATAAAATTGTGCAAACAGGTAATTTTTCTCCTTCATTGATGTGCGCTAATGAGACTACACTGATGGGCACTGATAGGATGCACTTATGGACACTGATAGACACTGATAGACTGCACTAATGGGCACTGATAAGTGGCACAGATGGGCACTGATGAGGCAGCACTGTTGAGCACAGATCAAGAGGCACTGATGAGGCTGCATTGATAGGTGGCACTGATGGGCACAGATCAGAAGGCACTGATGAGGCTGCGTTGATAGGTAGAACTGATGGGCAAAGAGCATGAGGCACTAATGAGGCTGCACTGATAGGTGGCACTGATGGGTACTGATAGGTAGCAATGATGGGTGGCACTGATGGGCATTGAAGGGCACTAATACGTGGCACTGAAGGGCAATGAGAGGTGGTACTGATGGTCACCAAAAGGTGGCACTGATGGGAACTGATAGGCACTGAGAAGGAGCACTGATAGGCAGCACTATTAGGTGGCACTGATGATGAGGCACTGATGGGCACTAATAGGTGGCACTGGTGGGCACTGGTAGATGGCACTGGTGGGCACTTGTTAGCAGTATTGATGGGCACTGGTAGGTGGCAATGATGGGCACTGGTTGGCAGTATTGGTGGGCATTGGTTAGCAGCACTGGCGGTCACTGTGTGGGACCGATTTCCCTTTTACAGAAGCCAGTAATGGGCTTAATTTTTTGCTCCTCACGCTGTCAGGAAGAAAAAAAAAGCCAATTGCCGACTTCTGTTTACATGATGTGATCACTGATCAGCAATCATCGGCTGACAGCTGATCATGTGGTAAAAGGCCAGGATCAACCCTTTACTCTGATCTGGGATCAGCTTACTCCCAAGGACTTGGTGATTACAGAGCGCGCCGCAGGGGGAGCTCGGGCAGCGAGAGAACGGGAGGACGTTTATGTACGCCCTCCTGGCAATTTAAGCCTTCGCTGTAGCTGTCTTTTGGCTATAGCGTGGGCACCAAGTGGTTAATTTTCAAAAATATATACCATGGGTTGTAGACACTATAACTTTCACACAAACCAGTTAATATACAATTATTGGGATTTTTATTTACCAAAGATATGTAGCAGAATACATTTTTGCTTAAATTTAAGAAGAACCGCCGACTGCTGAATACCTAGTCTGGACCTATGTAGGCTTCACACCCCTGTCTCCCGGCCGGAGTCTGGGGGAGTGCACCTTCATTCCTCTACTCAATCCCCTGTTACCTCTATTCTCCGATCCCCTTTCCTTGCTTAGCCTAATCTCCCTACTCCCTCCTTACATTCCTGTCCCCCCCACCCACTGTTTCTGGACGCCCCTGGCGTCTGCTTCCCACCATTGATTGTCCTTGTCCCCCCTTTACCTTTCCTCACCCCCATGTCCCCCTGCTTAGCGTGGAGCAGTTTTCTCACATTGGTGGATGGCCGCCCTCCGGTACCGGACACAGTTAGCTCCCTCTGGGGGTGTCCATTCCGGAGGTGTGCCATCTAGGATTGTAACATTATTGCACCCCTACTGCTCCTTCTCATATCTTTCCAGGCTGATGGGACAGAGTCCGCCCCTCCCCTTCAATTGGTTATGTATTGTATGTCTCCTTCTACCCATGTGAGAGCTCTTAGACCAATTGCTTGCTTGTTTTGGCCCGTGTAGCTAGGGCATTTGCCCGTGCTGCATCGGCACCCCTATGTCCTGTACTGTACCGAGGTGTCGCCCGTATACAGTACGCCTTGTCCTATCATGATAGGTTCTGGTTTGTTTATCTGCTATATAATTAGGACTCCGGTACTTGGATACGGTTTATGTTGCTCTCTGACTTATGTTAATTTTTATTCTGTATCAGCTGACTTTGCCACTTTGCCATTACTTGTCATTGTTCATTTTCCTTTTGTTTCAATAAAACGTTTATTCAAAAAAAAAAATTAAGAAGAAATGTGATTTTATTATATATAGTTTATAACAGAAAGTAGAAAATATCTTTTTTTTTTTTTTTTTTTTAAATAATTTTAATTTATAGCAAAAAAAAAAAAATCCAGTGGTAGTGAAATACCACCAAAATAAAGCTCTATTTTTCAAAAAAAATAATAATAATAAATATAATTTGAGTACAGTGTTGCATGACTGAGAAATAACCAATTAAATTAGCACAGTGCTGAATTGAATAGTAAAAAATGCTCTGGTCATGAAAGGGGGTAAAACCTTCCAGAGGTCAAGTGGTTAAAATGTATTTCTACTTTTGCGGTCGAATTTGAGAACAACCCCTCCCCAACATTTTATTTCATTTCCTCATTTTCCCAAAAAATTGTGACAAAAAAATTACAACTTTAAAAACTTGCCATGCCTCTTACTTAATACCTTGGACTGTCTGCTTTCCAAATAGGGGTCATTTAGTGGGGTATTTGTACTGTACTGTCTTGGCATTTTAGGGCTAAAGAAATTAAATGTACCGTCATTACATCAGGATTGTTTACTTTTTAAATACATAGATCATAGTTTGTAGACACTATACATTTCACACAAACCAATTAATAAACAGTTATTGTGATTTTTATTTACCAAAGACATGTAGTAGCATACATTTTTGCCTAAGTTTATGAAGAAATGTGATTTTATTGGATATGTTTTTATAACAGAAAGTAGAAAATATATATATTTTTTTAATTATTTAATTTATATAGCAAAAACAATAAATAAATATAGTGGTGGTGAAATACCACCAAAAGAAAGCTCTATTTTTCTGAAAAAATAATAAATATAATTTAAGCACAGTGTTGCATGAGTGAGAAATTACCAGGTAATTTAGCACATTGCTGAATTGAATAGTAAAAAATGCTCTGGTCACGAAGGGGGTAAAACCTTCCAGAGGTTAAGTGGTTAAAATGTATTTCCATTTTTGCAGTCAAATTTGAGAACTTGGACTGTCTACTTTCCAAATAGGGGTCATTTAGTGGGGTATTTGTACTGTACTGACTTGGCATTTTAGGGCTAAAGAAATGAAATGTACTGTCATTACATCAGGATTGTTTACTTTTTAAATACATATATCCAGTGCTTTAAGTGGCCCAAAAGAGGTGCCGATACTCTATTATAACCTATAAATTTTGTCGCCCCCCCACCCCACATCAGGGTCCCCACAGAGCACCCCCCCGGGCCTGGGCTGGGACTCCGGAGCAGGGGGACTCACTGGTCGTGACTGGTCTGGCTCTGGAGTGGGAAATATTCTTGGGGGGGCAATTGAGGGCGCAGATGTCCAAAATGAGAGTAGTGGTACGCTAAGGCGCACGGAGAGGTGGTGGTATGCTCAAGAGCCATATTTAGAAGTGGCGGTACTGAGTACCAGTGCATACCAGCCCACTTAAAGCACTGCATATATAGATAGATTGTAGACACTATACATTTCACACAAGCCAATTAATATACAATTATTGGGATTTTTTATTTACATGTAGTAGCATACATTTTGCCTAAGTTTATGAAGAAATGTGACTTTATTGGATATGTTTTTAAACAGAAAGTAGAAAAATATAATTTTTTTTTAAGAATTAAATTTATATAGAAAAAAAATAAAGGAATAAATCCAGTGGTGGTAGAATACCAAAAGAAAGCTCTATTTTTCTGAAAAAAATAAAGAAATATCATTTAAGTACAGTGTTGCATGACTGAGCAATAACCATTAAAATTAGCACAGGGCTGAATTGATTAGTAAAAAATGCTCTGGCCATGAAGGGGTTAAACCTGCCAGAGGTCAAGTGGTTAAAATGTATTTCCACTTTTGCATTCAATTTTGAGAACAATCCCTCCCCAACATTTTATTTAATTTCCTCATTTTCCAAAAAAAAAAAAATTGTAACAAAAAAAAACATAAAGTAGAAAATATCATTTTTTTTTAATAATTTTAATTTATATAGCAAAAAAATCCAGTGGTGTTAAAACACCACCAAAAGAAAGCTCTATTTGTCTTAACTACCTAAATTAGCACAGTGCTGAATCGAATAGTAAAAAATGTTCTGGTCATAAAGGGATAAAGGGGGTAAAACCTTCCGGAGGTCAAGTATTTAAAGTATATTTCTACTTTTGCAATCAAATTTGAGAACACCCCCACCCCAATATGTTTGTTTGTGTGTTTCCATTCACACACCATCCCTACATCTTTTATTTTTATAATTCTAGTTGTTTCTTTGAAGCAGGATTATACACAGGACTGAAAGTTATTATGAAGAATTTGACAGGGACATCAGTTTACAGCAGATAATGAGATTTTTTTTGCTGTGTGCCATGCTATCTGAAGGGGTACCTGCTACAAATATAAAGTAGGTGTTATCGCAATTTGGCTGCAAAAGGGTAACAACATTTCAAATATGTTCTCTAAAAAACTTCGAGGCATTCCAGAAACAGAAGTATTTATCTTGAGATTATATGAAAATTCAATTACACCAAGATTGATTTCATTTGTCTTATTATTTGTCTTTTTAAAGGAAATTTTTACATGCGAGATTATGGAGGCTTCATTGCTGAACTCTCCATTGAACATGCAGGATCGGAAGCAGGTCAACTGCAGGTAAAAACGCACCTGTCAAAAATTCTAAATAGCCGCATGCCGGGCTCATGTGGCCGGTTCAATAAAAACCGACCCGTGTGTATGCCAGCTGGTCCGAAAGAAGCCGGCCGTTTGGCTGGCTTCTGTCGGACGAGTGGCTGAGAGCGCTGATTAGAGTGTTCTGGCAGGGGAGTCGTCCCCCTGGGAAAGCACAACAGCTCAGCGGGGGAGATCGCTGTACTAATGTCGGATCGTTAGTACAGCAGCTCAGATCGGGGCTGTCAGTTTTTTTTTTTTCATTCAACCCGCTGGGTTAAACTGAGAAATACTCATATTGTGTACCAGGCTTAACCACTTTACCCCCGGAAGATTTTACCCCCTTCCTGACCAGGCCCTATTTTGCGATTCGGCACTGCGTGAATTTAACGGACAATTGCGCGGTCGTGCGACGCTGTACCTAAACGAATTTGACGTCCTTTTTTTCCCACAAACAGAGCTTTCTTTTGGTGGTATTTGATCACCTGTGCGATTTTTTGATAATGCGCTATAAACAAAAAAAGAGCGTCAATTTTGCAAAAATAACAATATTTTTCAAATTTTTTTATATGAAATTCCCCAAAAAAAATGTAAAAATCAAAATTTTTTTAACATTTTCGGCCAATTTGTTTTATGCTACATATGTTTGGTAAAAAAAATCGCAAAAAGCGTATTTTGATTGGTTTGCGCAAAAGTTATCGTGTTTACTAACAAAGGGAAAGATTTTTGTCATTGTTGTTTTTTTTTTAACGAGTAATGGTGGCGATCTGCGTTTTTTTTTGCGGGACTGCGACATTGCAGCAGACAGATCGGACCCTTGACTGACATTTTTGACACTTTTGGGGTTGCCAGTGACATTACAACAGTAATCAGTGCTATACATATGCACTGTTACTGTAAAATTACACTGGCAGTGAAGGGATTAACTTTATTTGAGAGGGAGGGGTTGTGTGTGTCCCTAGGGGCGTGTTTCTAACTGTGATTGGCTGTGGCTTGAGGTGTAGGAACAGTGATCAACGGTCCTACATAGTAGAACCGTACGATCACTATTCTTACACAGGGGAGAATGACAGGCGACTTGTTTACATCAGTCGCCTGCCTTTCTCCCGCTGTCACGGACGATCAGAGTGCCCGGCGGACATCGTGTCCACCGGGCACACGCGCGGGGGAGTCCGTGACCGAGCGGGAGCGCGCCTCCGGCGGCGCGCGCTCGCTCCCCAGAGCCTCACAGGCTAGTGACGTACCCATACGTCACTTTGCCTGTGAGGGTCAGACCACCGCAATATATGTACTTGCGGCGGTCGGCAAGTGGTTAAAGTGATTGTAAAATCTCTTTTTGTTTATATAAAAATAACAAACATGTTATACTTACCTCCTCTGTGCAGTTGGTTTTGCACAGAGCAGCCTGGATCCTCCTCTTATCGGGTCCCTCCATCCTGTCAAGTGCCCCCACAGCAAGTAGTTTGCTATGGGGGCACCCGAGCCAAGACGCAGCTTTGTATATCCATTCAGACACGGAAAGTCTCAGCCAATCGTATGGTATATTGATTTGCCTTCTATCACGCATATGTATTTGCACTTGATTTCACAGCACTGTATGATTCAGATTAGTATGAATTAATTAATTTACTATTCATTTATTTATTTGCAATATTGCCCAGTTTTCACCCACCTACACAAGAATGTTGGCACCAGTCACTTTATATATTCCGATTTGCGCTGTGTGTCCTTTTTTGTCAATCGGGAGGGAGAGTTTCAGATGGCCGAGGCACTCGTGGACATCGCTGGTTCAAGAGGGGGCTCAGGTAAGTATTGGGGGGTGCTGGGGGGGGGGGGCTGCTGCACACATAAGGCTTTTTATCTTAATGCATAGAATGCATTAGGATAAAAAAACCTTCTGCCTTTATAAACACTTTTAAGAAGTATCTTGAACTGATTCCATTAACACAAAGCCTGTTTAACCTCTTCAGCTCCAGAAGGTTTACCCCCCTTCATGACCAGGCCATTTTTTTTTTGCGATACGGCACTACATTACTATAACTGACAATATGCGGTCATGCAACGCAGTATACAGATAATGTCCTTTTCTTTCCCTATAAATAGAGCTTTCTTTTGGTGGTATTTGATCACCTCTGCGGTTTTTATTTTTTTTGCGCTATAAAAAAAAGCAATATTTTTTTACTTTCTGCTATAAAACACATCCAAAAAAAAAAAAATTTAAAAAATCTATATTCTTCTGAAATTTAGGCCAATTTGTATTCTGCTACATATTTTTGGTAAAAAAAAATCCCAATAAGCGTATATTGATTGGTTTGCGCAAAAGGTATAGCGTCTACAAACTATGGGATATTTTTATTTACTTAGTAGTAATGGGGGCGATCAGCGACTTATAGCGGGACTGCGACATTGCAGTGGACAAATCAGACACTGAGTGACACTTTTGACCAGTGACACTAATACAGTGATCAGTACTAAATAATATGCACTGTAACTGTACTAACAATGCTGGCAGGGAAGGGGTTAACATCAGGGGCAATCTAAGGGTTCAGTGTGTTCCCTGGGAGTGCTTTCTAACTGTGTGTGTGTGTGGGGGGGGGGGGGTGCTTGTGCTATAAGAAGACATAGATCCATGTTCATGCTTAGCATAAACACAAGATCTCTGTCTTCTTCTGTCACATAACAGCGATGTGCCATGTTTAACCACTTCAGCTCCGGAAAGGTTTTAGCCCCTTAATGACCAGGCCATTTTTTGCGATTCGGCACTGCGTTATTAATGAAAAATTGCGTGGTCGTGCGACGCTGTACCCAAATTCAATTGATGTCCTTTTTTCCCCATAAATAGAGCTTTCTTTTGGTGGTCTTTGATCACCTGTGCGATTTTTCGATTTTGTGCTATAAACAAAAAAAGAGCAACAATTTTGAAAAAAAACTATATTTTTTACTTTCTGCTATAAAACTTTCCCAATAAAAAAAAAATTAAAAAATACATTTTTTTTAATCAGTTTAGGCCAATTTGTATTCTGCTACATATTTTTGGTAAAAAAAAATTCCAAAAAGCGTATTTTAATTGGTTTGCGCAAAAGTTATAGCGTTTACAAACTATGGGATAGATTTTTGTACTTTTTTGTTTTTATTAGTAATGGCGGCGATTTTTAGCGGGACTGCGGCATTGCGACGGACAGATCGGACTACTAACTGACATTCTTTGACACTTTTTGGGGACCAGTGACATTACTACAGTAATCAGTGCTAAATGTTATGCACTGTTACTGTATAAATGACACTGGCAGGGAAGGGATTAACACTGGGGGTGTATGCCTAATAATGCTTACTCACTGTAGGGGGGTGGGCTCTGTGACAGGCACAGAGAGATTGGGGTTTCAGCTTAGCTGAAAACTCCTGATCTCTTTCTGCCTGTGTGACTTCTGTCAGTTTCTCTGACAATTGCGAGAGGCCGGCGGCGATCGCCGCTGCTGCATGTCCCGTGGCCTGCCTCCCACTGTGTCTAATCACAGTGGTAGCGCCGCCAAGACCGCGTACACAAAATCACGTAGATATACGCGATTTTGCACAGCTGAGCCACCCTTCCACAGTATATCTGCAGTAGGCAGTCGGCAGCTGGTTAATAGGCAGACCACCGTTCTGTCTGCTTCGATGTCTGCCGGACCCGCTGATTGGCTCCCACTTTGTCCAGTCACAGCATGAGCTGGTCGATGGCGGCGTGCGCTCCAGACCCAGGAAACGACATAATATACAGGTATGTGATTTCGTGCTAAAGGGTCGCATTATATATCCGTGGGGCGGTCCAGGAAGCGGTTAAACAGTTCCTTGGGCAATTGGTTGCTCCAGAACCTATTTCGATAAAATACAATGATATTTTATAAAACCAAGATTTTCCAGCTTTTTAAATTGTGGATTTCTTTTCCAATTATAATTCCAGATTTTTGCACTACAGTGCAAGGCGAGGATAAGGGGGCAGGGTGAGGTAGGGAGGAAACAGTTCATCAAAGATTAGTAGAAGCACCACACTTTCCAATTTACTGTACATTGGGCAAAGTTAATCATAATTAAAATTTTGTATGTGATTGTAATCCATCTAACATTTAATTGCTTCCACTGAAGCATGTGAGTAAAACCTGCTGGATGTTTGCTCTGTGTAGTTTACCCATCTGTTTGACAAATAAAAGTCCTAAAATACAGTCAGATTTAAGAGAACATGAACAGCCTTGTCCTAGCATAGACATCACTTGATCAAATGGCGATGATGATGAAATGGTGATTACTGCTCAATACTGGTAGAATATTATTCGAAATATTTAGATGTTTAATTTTTATATATATATATGTATATATATATATATATATATATATATATATATATATATATATATATATATATACATATATATATATATATATATATATATATATATATATATATATATACAGTGGGGATCGAAAGTTTGGGCACCCCAGGTAAAAATTTGTATTAATGTGCATAAAGAAGCCAAGGAAAGTTGGAAAAATCTCCAAAAGGCATCAAATTACAGACTAGACATTCTTATAATATGTCAACAAAAGTTAGATTTTATTTCAATCATTTACACTTTCAAAAAAACAGAAAACAAAAAAATGGCGTCTGCAAAAGTTTGGGCACCCTGCAGAATTTATAGCATGCACTGCCCCCTTTGCAAGGCTGAGACCTGCCAGTGTCATGGATTGTTCTCAATCATCGTCTGGGAAGACCAGGTGATGTCAATCTCAAAGGTTTTAAATGCCCAGACTCGTCTGAACTTGCCCCAACAATCAGCACCATAGGATCTTCTAAGCAGCTGTCTAGAAAACTGAAACTGAAAATAGTTGACGCTTGCAAAGCTGGAGAAGGCTATAAGAAGATAGCAAAGCGTTTTCAGATGTCAATATCCTTTGTTCGGAATGTAATTAAGAAATGGCAGTCATCAGGAACAGTGTAAGTTAAAGCAAGATCTGGAAGACCAAGAAAAATATCAGACAGAACAGCTCGCAGGATTGTGAGAAAAACAATTTAAAACCCACGCTTGACTGCACGATCCCTCCATAAAGATCTGGCAGACACTGGAGTTGTGGTACACTATTCCACTATAAATAGATACTTGTACAAATATGGTCTTCATGGAAGAGTCATCAGAGGAAAACCTCTTCTACGTCCTCACCACAAAAATCAGCGTTTGAACTTTGCAAATGAACATATAGACAAGCCTGATGCATTTTGGAAACAAGTTCTGTGGACCGATGAGGTTAAAATTGAACTTTTTGGCCGGAATGAGCAAAGGTACGTTTGGAGAAGAAGGGGCACAGAATTTCATGAAAAGAACCTCTGTCCAACTGTTAAGCATGGGGGTGGATCAATCATGCTTTGGGGTTGTATTGGGGGGTGGGATAATGATCCTAAACACACCTCAAAATCCACAGGGGATTACTTCAAGAGGCGTAAACGGAAGGTTTTGCCATGGCCTTCACAATCTCCTGACCTCAACATAATTGAAAATCTATGGATAGACCTTAAAAGAGCAGTACGTTACAGACAGCCCAGAAATCTCAAAGAACTGGAAGACTTTTGTAAGGAAACATGGGCAAAGATACCACAAACAAGAATTGAAAGACTCTTGGCTGGCTACAAAAAGCGTTTACAAGCTGTGATACTTGCCAAAGGGGGCAGTACAAGATATTAACTCTGCAGGGTGCCCAAACGTTTGCAGACGCCATTTATTTGTTTTCTTTTTTTTTTTAAATAGTTTTTATTGGGTTTTCAAAGAAAAGAATAAGTACAAACATTGAAAGAAATTACGTCAATTGCATGAATATAACAGCATTCAACACTGGACGTGAACTCACATCCACAAATTTACATACTTCTATTTGAGAAAGTATCAAAATATTGCATCAACATATTGTTGAACAGGTATAATCTCTTCAATATACATAACAAATTGCAGACCACCTCAGCCCCCCGGCCCGGTCAGACCCCACGCAGCCCCCAATTGGGAACATAATCAGCCACGTAGGGCCGGCCAGGTCCAGGATTCTCTGCGAGGCGGTTGATAACACAAAGAAAAGATAAAAAGGGTAGGAGAAGGAGAAAAGGAAGAAAAACATTATATGGAACAGGTGAGGCACTAGAATGTGAAATAATTCCCTTAGGAAGCTCTATAGGCCTCCCACAACTGCCATCTAGCTTTGAAAGTTTGGAACGTTAAATTTGAACTTGACAGAATGCTTTCGTATTCATGAGATTCATCTACCAGTTGAATAACCTCACGAAGAGAGGGTGATACATTGCTCTTCCAGTGGCGAGCTACAACCAGTCTTGCAGCATATAAGATATGCTGCACAACTATTCTGCAGTTAGGTGGAAACCAATCCAGCCCAATACCCAGCAGCGCCAGTTCAGGGTTTAGTTTATTCAGGACACCTGTGACCTCGGCTATCAACCTATGCACCGAAGACCAATAACTCCTCAGAGACATGCATGTCCAGAGCGTATGGAATAGTGTCCCAACCTGTCCACAGTCTCGCCAGCACATATTAGAGTAAGAGCTGTGGAACTTTGCTACAATGTATGGGGTTCTGTACCATCTCAAGTGTATTTTCATCGCTCCCTCTCTAAAGTTAGCACACCTAGTCAATGAGTAGTTCAGTCTAAATGCCTTTAGCCACTGTGCGTCAGTAAACGTCCTGTTCAGGTCCCTTTCCCATTTCAGTTGATAGTTCGATTTAGTAAAGTGCAGGCGTTCCTGCATGGCATTGTAGAACACACCAATTCCATGTTTGGATGAGGGTGCAGTGAAGCAGTACTCGTAAACTTGCCTAGGGAAAGGGATACATTTTTTTGTTATTTTGAAAGTGTAAATGATGGAAATAAAATCTAACTTTTGTTGACATATTATAAGAATGTCTAATCTGTAATTTGATGCCTTTTGGAGATTTTTCCATCTTTCCTTGGCTTCTTTATTCACATTAATAAATTTTTTTACCTGGGGTGCCCAAACTTTCGATCCCCACTGTATATATATATATATATATATATATATATATATATATATATATATATATATATATATATTGCTGTTAAAATGACAAATAGCGCTTTTTTTTTTTTTTTTGCTGTATTATAGCAATAAAGTCTAAGCGACTGATACAGAAGTACAGTATGTTGAATTGCTTTTAATAATCTAAAATGATGCGTATACAAACTACTTACAGTTACAGAAAACAAATACAATACATAAAGAGAGATACAAATAGGCATACACAGACACCCAGGAACAATCCAAGCAGGTTTTTCCTACACTTTCATTTAGCAAGGCAGTAAACAAACAGTGCAAGCAGGCTTTGTATAGCAAGTCCATAGGGTAAAATAAATCTAAATATATGCTTATCTAACCACTAACTAAACTCAGGGAACAAGGTGTCTACTCATAGGTTTGCTAAAACAAACAAATAGCCCTTATAACATAGTGTTCTGTCAACAGTCAGCTTTTTCACACAGCAGCAGGCTTCCATATAAGAGAAAGCAAGTGAGAGAGCGAGAGAGTCCTAACCATACATTATATCATTTTCATGTTCTATTTCCTTTAGATTTACCTTCAGCTATGTAGTGCAAGGGCCTGCCTGATCACATGCAAATTGAAAGTGTTTTGGTTTGACCTCATATTACTGTATATGGTTTTGGACAATCTAAAAGAAAATTGTACAAGAAAAATGTATAATGTATGACCAGCCTTAGCATCAGTCAGCTTGTATATCTAAAATCCTATGCAGAGCTGAAATGAATAATGGGGTCTGTTTCACAAACCCTGGAGTCCCTTCCCATATGTAGCAAACCCAGAAAGAGAAACCCAGGTGACAGATACGTACATTGTACACCATCCACAATCCTGCCAGCCAGTACCTTACAACATATATTTATTATCTATGCTGATTGCTGATAGCCACAAGCCCCTCCAAACCTAAATTTGTAAAGCTTTCTTAGGGATATGCAAACTGTGGCCCATCATGCCTCTGCCTCTGGGTGTCATGCTTGTGGCTGTCAGGATCTTGCTATGCCTCATGGGACTTGTAGTTCTGCAATAGCTGGAGGGCCACAGTTTGCATATCCCTTCACTATATTGTCGAAAGTATAGGGACCCCTGCGTTTACACGCACATAAACTTTAATGGCATCCCAGTCTTAGTCCGTAGGGTTTAATATTGAGTTGTCTCATCCTTTGCAGCTATAACAGCTTCAACTCTTCTGGGAAGGCTGTCCACAAGGTTTAGAAATGTGTCTATGGAAAGGTTTGACTATTCTTCCATAAGTGCATTTGTGAGGTCAAGCACTGATTTTGGCTCGCAGTCTGCGCACAAATTCATTCCAAAGGTGTTCTATCGGGTTGAGGTCAGGACTCTGTGCAGGTCAGCCAAGTTCCTTCACCTCAAACTCACTCATCCATGTCTTTATGAACCTTGCTTTAGGCACTGGCGAGCAGTCATGTTGAAACAGGAAGGGGCCATTCCCAAACTGTTCCCACAAAGTTGGGAGCATGAAATTGTCCAAAATGTCTTGGTATGCTGGCACCTTAAGAGTTCCCTTCACTGGAGCTAAGGGGCCAAGCTCAACCCCTGAAAAACAACCCCACACCATACTCCCCACTCCATCAAATGATTTGGACCAGTGCACAAAGCAAGGTCCATAAAGACATGGATGAGCGAGTTTGGGGTGGAGGAACTTGACTGGGAGCCAGGCCTTCTCTTCTAGCATCAGTACCTGACCTCACAAATGCGCCTCTTGAAGAATCGTCAAAACATTCTCATAGGCACACTCCTAAACCTTGTGCCCAGAAGAGTTAAAGCTGGTATAGCTGCATAGGGTGGGCCAACTCAATATTGAACCCTATGGACTAAGACTGGGATGCCATTAAAGTACATGTGTGTGTAAAGGCGTCCCAATACTTTTGACAATAAAGTGCAGGGATATGCAAACTGTGGCCCTCCAGCTGTTTCAGAACTACAGGTCCCATGAGGCATAGCAAGACTCTGACAGCAACAAGCATGACACCCAGAGGCAGAGGCATGATGGGACTTGTTTTAGTGTATGTATAGTCTGTAAGCCCTGACTTTTTGTCAGAAGTGTGGACATTTGTAAAAATGTGTGCGGGGGTTGTTGAAGCCAACCTCTATTTACTCAGGTTTAACCGAATATGAAAATCCTTGCAGCCTCCAATAGTTGATTATATGTGTGGGTTGGTTGGAGCAAACCTCTATTGACTCTGATTTAACAGATTATAAGAAAATCACTACAGTCTTCAATCATTTTGCACTCTTTTGTACATTATAACCACCTGTTTTGCTCCATTAGGCATATTTCAAATTTGTTGAGGTAATGATGTGAAAAGCAGTTTGCTACACCCTAAAATGTTCCTGCCCTGGGCTGTGGCCTACACTATGTCACATTTACATGTATCTTGTCTATTGTCATACTAGCTCCTAAATAGCACTGAGTCATTTGGAATCCATATATATTATCTAAGTAAGTTGTTTAACACAGTAAAAGAGATACTTTAGTTCCAATTTATTAAGTCTGTATAAAGAGGATTGATGTGCTTAACACCTGTGATTTCCCCTATCACCAGTTTATAGCATTCAGAAAGATGATGACAGATGACTCAAGATTATTTTCCATGGGTTATTGCACTTTACATTATTAAATACAGACAACAGTGTGACTTGCCAATTGATGCATGTAGCAAGTGGTTTGATACCACTTTAGTTTTTTTAAAGCAGTATTAAACCAAAAAGCAAACATGTATTATACTGCAGCTTACCAATTCTTAGATGTGATGGCTTTCTATCCTTTATTTTTACCTGGTGATCTTGCCAGTAACTCTGTTGTTTTTAAAAAGAACAACCCCTCTTCCAGATGTATCAGTTACAGGGATGAGATACACTATTTATTACTGACAAGGGTGCTTACAATGAGAAGCTTTTAACTATTTATGTAAAACCTTTATCTCAAAAGGAAAAAAGAACTGTTGCTTGTGCAACTTCAGTGTGAGCTAGAGATTAGCCTACATTTTATAGTGTATCTAAATCCCCTAGAACATCTAACACTGCCCCCCCCCCCCCCAGGTTGTCAATACTGCTGCCAGTTGTGCTCCCTGTGCTCCTTAATCCAGAGTGGGGGCATACAGGAGGTGTGTTACTGGCCAAATCATCAGGGGAAAGCAGAGAGGAAAAAAAAAGAAAATGAATGCAGCCACCACATCTAATGATTGGTAAGCTTCAATATATTATCATTTTTAGTTTTGGATTTAACCACCTCCCATTCGCTGTATTGACAATTGATGGGTGCAAGGTGGCTCCCTTGTTCTGGGGTGACGTCATATGAGGTTGTCCCCCTCTCACAGTGCTTGTGCACCCACAGGGTCGTGTTTTGCAGCATGCTGTGTCCCTGCAACACTGCGCATTCCTGATCTCGGTAAAGAGATCTGCCTTGCAGGAGGAGCCACTGCTGGAAAGTCAGCTAAACTCGGTGGATGTGGGCGGAATTTCCATCCGCGGGCCGCCAATCCGAATGCAGGAAGGGAGCTGAGACAACACTTCTGCCATTGGGTGTAGCTGAGGAGCAGACACATGTGTGAAGGAGCAAGATGGCGCATGCCGGAGTGAGCCGAAGTGCAGAGGCTATCCCACATGTTGGCAGAGAACCTGCAGAGTGGACTAAATTGCAGAATCTGAACCTGTTGGTCCAGCTCTTAAAAACAGTCCAGCTCTTAAAGAGGCAGAGGGGCGTCAATGGGCCCAGAAGTTGAGGTCCTCGGGTTTGTCCAGTAAGGTGGAGGTAGGGACCATTGATGTGGGGTCACCCAGTTTTAAATATCGTTATGGATCCCTGGAAGAGGGAATCGATGACTGGGGATCAGAAGTGGAGGCTGAGTGGGACTTGGGAACTGAAGGAAGAAGTCCTGCTAGTTCCAGTTCACTTAGTGAAGAGACAGAGGCAGCGGTCACTCGGATGAAGTGTGCAAGGAATCTCAAGGCCTACACCACTAGGGTCCCAGAACTATCCCCAAAGCGCACTTATGCCGGGCACAGAACGACACCTACCCCAAAGTGATCGCAAAAGTGGAGACCCCTTATACCCCACCTGGGAGAGGAGACAGGCAGAAACTTCCCAGGTTCTCTCGTTTTTAACGACTTGTCCAAAGGAAAATGGCCATGGAATACAGATACGATCATCCATACGCTCCCCGGGAGATAATGGAAGAAATCGAGAGCAAGAGGGGGACTTGGTGTGAAGAGGCTGTTTGGGACTTCCTATACGTCCCTAAGCCAAATCGGAAGCAATCCAGGCCTCAGTTCTGGGACACCTTCCTGTCTATTAGGGCAAACTGGAATCTGGGGCGGTCAATATACATTGACCGAATGGAGGTCAACCACCCAGATGGAAAAGGTCAAGCCTGGGCCATCAGCATCCTGAGTCCTGGAGGCAAGATCGTTTCCTTCCCTTATCCTGATCATTACTATTGAGCTATGTTGAGTTCTTGGTCCAACAGGAAGAGTTTGAGTTACAAAGGGACTAGTGACCTGGAAGAGTTCTAATGTTACAAAGTTTCTGTTAGGGCTAGAGGCCCTCTTGCCAAATCCCCATTCCCTTCTATCCTTGCAATAGAAGATGGGGATCATCGAAAATGCCGAACATTTTCATCACCTGGGAAAAAGAACCGTCACAGAGAATTTCTCCTTTTAAAGCCAGGAGCTGCTACCTGCAGGTGGTAAACCCCTATTTCACAGAGACACCTTGCTAAGGGACACTTTGTGAAGATCTTATGGGCCATGGGCCATTATTACTGCTAAAAGAAGTACTGAGAAAGGACACTTTGCGAAGATGCTTTATTTAACCACTTCTGGACCAGAAGATTTTCCCCCTTAATGACCAGGCCATATTTTGCGATTCGGCACTGCGTTACTGTAATGGAGAATTGCGCGGTCATGCAACGCTGAACCCTAAATAAAATTGATGTCCTTTTTTTCCCATAAATAGAGCTTTCTTTTGGTGGTATTTGATCACCTGTGCGATTTTTATTTTTTTGCTCTATAAACAAAAAAAGAGAGACAATTCTGAAAAAAAAAAAACAATATTTTTCACATTCTGCTATATAACATTCCCAAAAATAGAATTTAAAAATCAAAATTTTTAACATTTTAGGCCAATTTGTTTTCTGCTACATATTTTTGGTAAAAAAATTGCAATACGCGTATTTTGATTGGTTTGCGCAACAGTTATTGCGTCTACTAACTACAGGAAATATTTATGTCATTTTTATTGTTTTTTCTTTTTACTAGTAATGGCGGCGATCTGCGATTTTTTGTGGGACTGCAACATTGCGATGGGCAGATCAGACCCCTTACTCACATTTTTGACACTTTTGGGGGGACCAGTGACATTACTACAGTAATCAGTGCTAAAAATATGCACTGTTACTGTAATAATGACACTGGCAGGGAAGGGGTTAACAGTGTGGGTGATCAAGGGGTTAAATGTATACTCCAAAAAAGATATGTGCTATGCAGCACCCCCCCAGGCTCTGAGGAAGAGGCACGGCCTCGAAACGCGTCAGCCCTCTGCTTCCAGTAAAGACGTTGGACCTCTGCTATGAGGCGGCTTTATGGAATTGATGTGTCTGAATTTCACGAATGTTTGTGAGTAGCTGATTTTAACTTTTATCTAATAAACTCGCTGAGGATAATGCGCTAGGCTGGTGCGCCCTTTCTTTGTTTTTGTATTACAGTTAAATGTATACCTAGGGGCGTGTTTCTAACTGTGGGGGGCGTGGCTTGTGGAATGACCATAGAGACCTGTGATCCTATATAGAAGGATCACAGGGGCTCTGTGATCATTCCAGGGAGAAGAATGGTCAGCTGTGTTTACAACAGCCGGGAATGATCGCGGGTGTCAGGCGGCAATCGGAGCCGAATGCTCCGTGCATCAGCTTCCCCGCTGACCACCGGCTCACCCCCTAGCTGCAGGCGCGACCAACGTACCCCTACGTCGGTTTTGCCTGGGAGAGCCACACTGCTGCAGTATATAGGCGGCGTGTAGTCAGCAACCGGTTAAAGGCCATTTTGCGAAGGGCCAGAGTAAAGTTGGAAGGAGCTATGTGCAAGTTGCTACCTTGTGAGAGAAGGGTAGTGGCTTATTGTGTCTTCAGAGAGAGGGGTGCCAGAGCCAGGATTCCTTGGAGAGTTCTTATGGACACTCACAAGTAGGCAAGCTTTGCTAAGTCTCCAGCAATAATAGCCTGCCGCCAGAAGAAGATGTGTTGCCTCAGTGTTGCAGAGAGAAGAACACTGTGAACACCAGTTGGGTTGATGTCCAAACTTGTGGGTCTGACATTCTGTGGGTGAGAAGGTCGCCTCTGCGGAGAGGGCAGTCTCACTGTGAGTACATAGGATGTAGGGTTACTACATGCTCACCCTTTTACTTTAATGTAGGGGATCCTCATGTCTTTACAAGGTTGCCTATTGTTTATTTTATGTATATATGTACAAATGTTATTTTTTTAGCATAGTTAGTCAGTATGTCTAACCTCTTCCTGTCAGACAGATTTTGTTTGGCGGGGGGTGTTTGACACTTGGTAAAACTCTGTGTAAATTTGTACATTTTGTACATCAGATATCTATAATTTTTCATGTAACTTAATGAATCTACTGAACACATATGGGGTATGCCCCACGGCCCTGTACATGTTATTTCCTTTTTCCCCCTTTCCAAGTTTGTGAGATACTCCACATACATTTTTGTACAGGTATTTTTGTGGGGGTGGATGCACAGAGCCAGTAAAGACATGGCTCAATTCGGCAGGGGTTGATGTAGCACCCTCCTAAGTAGGTGCTAAAAAAGAGAATATAGTTTTTGGATCTTTCTTGCTTACCAAAGAGATTGCAAGGTAAATTTATGTTGCTCTCTGCCTACTAGAGAGCAGGATCTCCTAGTGAGGTCTGCTCATGGTGCTCAGGTGCAGCTCAGTTTGTCTGAAGTGTTTCACACTGGTCCAATAGGGAGTCATTATGGAAAGTGGGAGGAAACCTGACAAATGAGTGCACAGGCATTTAGTAGAGCCCTGGTGATTGGCAGAGGAAATAGCCTCAGTGCATGCTGGATTACTGTATAAATGCGAAGGGCACATGTGCCCGGGGTCTTTCAGCTGGAGAATGGGGTCCTGAAGGGAGGGGGTGGCTGCCTCTCCTCTGTAGAAGCTTCCATGCGGCCTCAGGTGGTCGACCCGAGGGCTGGAGAGTCAGAGAGGAGGTGAACCCAGATGTTCTGCAGAGCTGACTGGAAGGGAGACACTGGAGAGGATCAGATTCTGCCTACAATAAGTGCAGATCTGTGTCATTGGGCCTGTTCTGAGAGGGCCACCCCTTCTGTGGAAGAGTCAGTGGAGGAGTGTCAGTCAAGGGGATGCTACAGAGTGCCCTGAAGATAAAGTAGTTGCAACAAGGCTGCTGCTAGAGAGAGCAAGAGGACTTTATTCTTTCAATCAAGTGGCAGTATGGTTAAAGCAGTGTGTCTTCCACAAATAACCTGGTGAGGCCAAGTGAGAGTTGTCCTTATCAACTGTAAATAGTTCAAGTTGGAGTATCCTACTATTCCCTTCTCCTATCCAAGTTCCACAATGAATTTTAAAACCAAAACCCCTGGACTGTTTATTGAGTAACGAGCAACTGGGAGTAAGGATGGATGACTGAACTGTGCCTAGGTGGCTGTCTGCAGGTAATCAGAGGAGGCCCAAGAAGTCAACACACAGCAAGCCCTACGGGGACAGTGCTACACACCTAAAATGAACTAATCGTACTTTTGGTGCCATAATTGGTAAAAACACATTTCGCTGTATGAAAATGAGTGTCAAACAGAGAAAACTGCAGTGCACAGTAAAAAACGTGCAAACTGCAACACACCAGAATGTCCCGTTACTTTGTGTAGGGCAACCCATTGAAATAATAAGTTGTCCTATGTGTGTCATAGGAAAAATGAGCCAAAAATCATGTGTTCTTACTATGCTAGGTGTGAATGGGGCCATAAAGTGAATTTGGTATGCTTGCCAAAGAACAATGAGGCTCCGTTCACATCTGCGCATTTCTAAACGCATGGCAAACCTCACACAAAATGCATGCTTTGCTGGGGTTTTGGGAACACACTTCAAGCACGTTGTGCTTACAGTGTTATCTGAATCTCAAATGCGGCTAGCAGGCAAGAAACGTGCTGCGAACACCAAAAATTGCGGTAAAAAACGTCCCACGCTTTGCTCCAAAAAAAAGATCTGAAGCTTCAAAACGTCCATAATATGTGCTTATCTCTCACTTTTCTCGTCCAAGGAAGCTTGGGATTTTCACCTTTCTTTTTGAAATTTTGAAAAATGCTTTCTGCTTCTATCACTTCCTGTAGATCACATCCCATCATGCAGTGCCTTAGTGCATCACAGAATAGGCGTGTATTATCACTCTGGACCACACCTTACAGCATGGGAATCCTCTTTTGTGCACCAAAATCCAGAGATTACCTTGTAAAAATAGCATTTCTTGTATTTAGACAATGATTGTTAAAGTGGTTCTAAAGGTTCTAAAGGCAGAAGGTTTTTAATCTTAAAGTGATTGTAAAGTCTCGTGCTTTTATAAAAATAACAAACATGTTATACCCACCTCCTCTGTGCAGGCGGTTTTGCACAAGGCAGCCTGATTCCTCCCCTTCTTGGGTCCCTCTTAACTGCTCCTGGCCCCTCCCTCCTGTCAAGTGCCCCCACAGCAAGCAGCTTGCTATGAGGGCATCCGAGCTGAGCTGCAGCCCTATGTGTCCATTCAGACACGTAGCTGCCGTTCGGCCCTGCCCCCTCTCTCTCCTGATTGGCTAACTGACTTTAATTAACAGTAGTGGGAGCCTATGGTGCCACTGCCGTGTCTCAGCCAATTTAGGAGGGAGAGTCCCAGATGGCTGAGGGACTCGTGGACATCACTGGATAGAGATGGGGCTCGGGTAAGTATTAGTTGGGTGCTGGGGAGCCGGCCACACACAGAAGGCTTTTAATCTTAATGCATAGAATGCATCAAGATAAAAAAAATCCTCTGACTTTACAACTTCTTTAATGCATTCTATGCATTAGGATAATAAAAAAAAAACCTGTGTGCAGCAGCCCCCTCAACCCCCTTAATGCTTATCCAAGCCCCATCTTAATCCTGCAATGTTGAACCAGAACCTTGGCTGCCCGGGACTCTCCCTCCTGATTGTCTGAGAGACAACAGTGGGCACCATTGGCTCCCGCTGCTGTCAATCAAAGTCAGTGAGCCAGTGAGGAGAGGGGGCAGGGCTGAGCCACGGCTCCATATCTAAATGGACACACAGAGCAACCGCTCGGCTCAGGTGCCCCCATAGCAAGCTGCTAGCTGTGGGGGCACTCAGCAAGAGGGAGGAAACAGGAGCATCTGAGAGGGACCCGAGAAGAGGAGGGCTGCTCTGTGCAAAACCACTGCACAGAAGAGGTAAGTATAACATGTTTGTTATTTTTAAACAAAAAAAACACAAGACTTTAATATCCTTTTAAGCAAAGATTTCAGCACTAAAGGTCTAAACCCAAGGCATCAGACAAGAGATGTAAAGCATGCAAAGGATTCCCAGAGCTCCACGGGTTAGCTGGTGAGAATATAGCAGTTTTTTTTCTGCTTTTAGGTTTTTTCTCTCTCTTTAAACCTGAAACAGAGCCACGGAGAAGAAGAAACATTGCTAGAGAAGCATCACTACTTTGACTCATTCATTCACAGACTGCAATGAGAACTGGTAATTGTAAAAAAGATCCTAAAGGGACACCTACTGGCCAGATATACTGTAAGCAAACAATATAACTAAAAGCAATATTACACAGTAAACTAATATATATATATATATATATATATATATATATATATACTGTATTATTATTAAACAGACATTTAGGCACACACTCATAATAGTTTCAAAGAATGATACATAAAAGGATAAGACACCAAACAATGCGATCATAGGTTAAGGAGAATACCATGCATAAAAGAATGAAAAGAATGAAACGCAGGATTCACATTATCCAATACAAAGAAAGACAAAGGTATTTCTAAGCTCACGTTTTTCACAGCATAGCACACATGTAAGCATATGTATAATGGGAACGTGTGTGCTGGCATGCATTTTAAACTTTTTTTTTTCCTCCATGCAATTAGAATATATTATATTAACATGAGCTGCAGTGCATTATAGCCTGTCGAGGTGCACTGCAGGAAAATACTCCTTTTTTTTTTTTTTTTTTTGTGAGTATAACTCAAAAGAAATAAAAGAAATTGCCTTGTTCCTTTGGGAATACATGAGGCAAAACAGCCCAATGCAGCCTAATCTGATTGTACAATCTTCTTTAGATCTACCTTCAATGGTGTAGTACAAGAGTCTGTCTGATTGGATACAAATTAAGTATTGCCTAAGTTAGTCCTCATAGTTTAAAGTTTTGGTAAATCTAAAGGACATTGTATAGGAGTTGTAAAACTAGATTGTCTAGTGTTTTGCCAGCTTTTAAAAGATTTATTTCATATAACCAAGGCAGTTATAAGACCTAACATATAAACATAGATCATACAGTGCATGCAATGTTTTTTTTTTTTTATAGTACCTACCTTTACAAATCATGAAATAGATGTTGTGTTCTTTCCATTTGATCGTTCACAATTTCTTTTGTTTTATTATGTGGCCTTCCAAATGACTCAGAAACTTGTCAGTGTTAACAAATAAGAAATATTTCTAAAGCACGGGGGAGATTAAAATCATTCATCTATGCTGCTTTTCCTTAGTATGGTGTACATGATAAAAACATGAAATCCTACAAGCATATAGTTAGCTTCAGTGCACCTGTCTGCCACTGTTAGTGTATTTGACTGTTTCCTACTTCCAGGGTGGTTATCTGCAGACAGAATATGTGTCTTTTGTTATTTTTGTTTCGGTCAAGGCCAATCTTTAAAACTGTAAAATGTTAAAGGTGAATTGTAGTTACAAAGTTAGCATCTATTGATTTCTCTTGAAACATATCTTGGCAGAAATGCAATGTTCTTGTCACTTTCTGTGAGCTGCACCAAGAATTATCTTGCTTCCTAGCTATCTTCTGTAAACTACCAATTGCCCTGCCCATTATGTAATGGAGATTAAGAATATGGGCTTGCTTGTAAAGCCCATATCAGAAGAGCAGGTTAGGGTGACAACTGAGGCTCTCTCCATAGATACAGTGGATGAGTGATGTAGCCACCCAGGAACAAGAAGTGAACCCGGAAAAAAAAATCAAATGCAAAAAAGAATAAAGCAAAATAAGCATTAAAAAGGAATCAAATGCAGCCACTACACCAAGGACTAGTAACCTAGGATTCATTACATTTTTGGTTTTGGGTTTAGATAAACTTAAGGCCTGGTTCACACTAGTGTCATTTCAGATGCAATTTCAATCACATAGAATAGCATGACAATGAAAATTGCATTGTTTTCAATGAAGCATATTCACATTGGTGCAACTCAGCACGGCATGATTTTGGAAAAGGGTCTTGTACTACTTTGGTATAATTCAAGCTCAATTTTGGCCACATAGATTGTACTAGTGTGAACCAGTCACAATTTCTCACTGACTGCCCTGCATTTTCCAAAAACTTGTGGCAAAAAAAAAAAAAATGCTATTTAGAAAATACATTGGAGTGTTTGCTTTCCAAAATGTGGTTATTTTGTGAAAAACAAATGTTAAAAAATATTCAGCGCTGAACTTATTAACACCATAAATAGGACCAGCAGCTATGCACTCAAGGGCAATCTCTCCAAAACACCTCCTGAAACATATTAAAGAATCGTGCAGCGCAATCCTAACGGCCTGCGGCCGTCTCTCACTCTTCCCGGTTGGCTGATGTGATGCACGCTCGCTTGCAAGCTCTGCAGATAAGTGCAAAATGATCTGCTTAAACGTGAGTGTAATGGCTTTTGAAATAAAGTACTAGTATATTATATACAGAGAGCATTCGATCGTTTGTTCTTCTCTCTTACACATCACGTTAATACTGGTCTGAAGATTTGCCTGTGCATTGGAGGTGTGTTCACTTAGTACCGATAATGAAGGAAGTGTGATGATGCTTATACAATTTCCTTTGGGTTGACATGCTGGTTGACCCTGTAGGGTCTCAAAGATAAGGTGAGTGGCAGTGATAACAGGTGGTGGGATTGCGTGAGCACCCGTGTGGACACAAGAATCGCATGAATTTGCCTTAGGACCACTTATCACTGGAGACATATATCTGCTTACATGGACACCTGATATCTTTGGGACTATATATTAAAACTTTTTCACCATTAGGATTGCGCTGCACTATTCTTTAATAATAATGTGGTTATTTTGTGGTTGTTTCTCCTGCCCTGGAACTTCAGGGACTAAAGAAATATGATATGGAGTCATGAAAATAGATGTATAATTTATGCTCCATTAAAACCCAAGAGTAAGTTTGTTGTTTTTCAAAAGAACAAGCACTCTTCCAGGTGTATCAGTTTACAGAGATGAGGCAAACCATTAAACACTGGCAGTAGTGCTTACAACTATCAGCTTATTTGTTTATGTAAAACCTTTATCCTAAAAGGAGAAAAACTGTTTTCTGTGACTTATTATAATATGTTAGCATGGAGTTTGGCTCAATTTGTTAGTGTATTTAAATCTGCCACTACATTGTACCCCCTCCCCTCCCTTCAAACTGATAATGCTGCTGTCTGCTTTACCTGCTGCGCTTATTCATCCAGAGTAGAGGCACTCTAACACAGGAGGTATGTTGCTGGTCAGATCAGCAGGTGAAAACAGAGGGGAAAAAGCCTATAAAAGAAAACAAATGTAACCACCACATATAATGATTGGTAAGCTGCAATGTGTTACATTTTTGGGTTTATTACTGTGTAGCACCCTTTTGTGTGCATAGTTTTGTAGTGTAGATAGATTGGGTGTGAGTCTGAGGGTTTACTTTAGGTCAGGCTGGAGGGCTCTGCAGGTCAGGCCTTTGGTACTTCCCACTGGTTCTAAAAGCTTGGAGAAGTTTCTAGAAGCTATTGGGCGGAGGCCAGAAGGGGCTGATCTGAATATTTATTGGAATCTGGACAATACCCAGGCAGGAGGCCTAGCAGGGTGGCTGAACCAGCCCATAAATATTGGGGAGCCTGGCCAGCAGGGGAGTCGGGTAGGAGATGGATGGTTGAAGTGCTGCTATGTAGCCTTGGAGGGGGCTCTTGAGGAGGGGGGCTCTGCCTCCAGGCTGGAGGTTGGAGGAAGAAGAAAGGATGACAGAGGGAGTTCCACTGTCCTGCAGTCCACCGGGGAAGGACAGCCTGCAAAGCCTGAAATGGAACCAGCCAAGCAGAAGACCTGAAAGCAGTTCTATCCATAGCTGCAGGACAAGGACAGAGTGAGTACTTCTACACCCCCATGGCATTTATGGGAGAAGTCTGCTAGATGCAAGTTCTTGGCAAGTCTTCTTTATTGCTTACCCAATTCCTTGCCTTGGGATCAAATACCATAGCCAGGTTGGCTGGTATTTTACATTAAGGGGACCAAGAGCTTAGGAGCTTTGCTAAAAATTTACACAGGGGACACCAAACTCCTAGGAGGGGATTACTTTTCTGAAGAAGTTGCTGTTCCGGGGGGAATACAGTCAAGTATCTGTCATTTGCAATGTGCTAGAGAAGGAAGTTTTCCTCATTTTGTTATTCTGCGAGTCAAGTTGGACCTCCCACAACCCCTTTTACCCTATCCAAGGTAAAATCCCTACTAAATCATAAAAACCAAGCCCATGTTTTATTTTGTCTGGATGCAAGTTGGAAAATGTGTGTTGCTTGGCTGTGCAGGCTTTTGGATAAACCAAAACTCAGCAGCTCCTTCGGGGGGTAGTCTATATTATGTGAGGGCTCATCCAGGGTTTCCCTACAGCAACCTGCATGGCCCTGGCTCATAGCAACTGGAAACTATCAAGCCAAAGGACGGTAATCTGCTGCCAAGTTGTTACAGGAGTCAGATGGGAAAGTGAAGTTATGCTGTGCTGATGGGACTGTACCTGTTGCTTTTTGTTGAAGTGCCATCTCATCTTATTTCCAATTGTAGACAGTTATTTCCAAAATCAGTGCCTCTGAGATCATTCGGAATGTATTGGCAATGCATTTGACCTGCAGCTGAGCTTCTCTGGAGCTGCATTTGTCCTGCTTCAAGTGGATTTTGCATTTCTAGAAATTGCATGGGCTGTTCAAACCAGCTCCTAGAGAGTTTGCCTACACATTGTTTTGTTTATTCACTCCACCACATATTTCCCCACTTTTATCTATAAATGTTAAGACTTGATGAGGGTACCACCCTTTGACCCCAAGATGTGTTGTCTATCAGGCTGGATTATTGGATTAAACTTATATTTGGGATGTTGCACTCAAATCTTGTCTCGTTGTCATTGATATGATGAAGTCTGTCATTGACATTAACACAGGATATGTGTTGGTGGAGCACTGGACTCCAGGGTAGTAGGATCTCAGAATTAGAGTCCAACTTTTAAGCTGGTCATTCACTAAGTCAAATTCAGCCAGTTCCTAATGAATCAGATAAAATTAGTTCAGTCGGGCATCCCTGTTGGCACCCCTCCACCCCACAAGGGCTGGCAGAAAATTGTCATCTGAACAGCCCCTGAATCTAATCAAATGCAGGCATTATTTGGGCATTTTGACAGCTGGTGGTGCCAGCTGTCAGAATACAATAACTACAGTGGAAGATTCCTTCATCATCATTGTTTATCAAGAATTGAGGAATCTGTTAGATGTCCTTTGTTCAGCCTGCAGGCTGATCGAAAGTAATATTTTGGGTTATGGTCAGTTAGAGGCATCTCTCTGTCACCCAAGGTTTCCTGGTCTCTGAAGTAGTCTAGAGAGCATAAAAAGAAATGAGAGCGCCAAAAAAATGTGATCAAGTTTTTAGTAAGAATGTCCAGTAAGAATTTAACTCCATACAATACATTTATACAGCACGGGTGCATTAAGTGAATTGCAAAATATGACATCATCCTGTACCTACCTACTAGTAGTCAATTAAAAAATATATATTTTTGAATTTTTTGCCTGTATAGAATGCAATTACTATTTGATGGATTGTTTTTTGTGTTCTTTAGTTTATTTTATAGGTGAAAGTATTACAAATATCACATTACTATACTGCATCAAACTTATATTTACACACACTGTATGTCTTAGATATACAGTTATAAATATTTGAGAGATATGTATTCTTTGGGTATATTTTGGTATATCATAATTGGTAAACAAACAGATTTATACCTGACATGCACATTTTACATGCAAGGCAGCTGTCAAATGTTTTTAACGCTGTATGTAACATTATAGTATTTGTTACTAAACTATTAGGCTATACTAGCTAGATACGTGAACGGGTCTGCTTGGCTTGCCATTGCAGTGGGGTACTGCAAATCAAAATGGCAGTTTGGCAGTAAAAAAAAGGCAAAAAATAAAAATTCATAAGGCAGCATCCTGAATGCCTGCAAATCTTCTTTCACATTCCTGTGAAAAGCAAATAACCAGGAATTGCTTTTCAGGGGGGCGGTAAACACTACTGGTAGTGTGAAAGGATCCTCATATTGTTTATCCCAATGCCCGTAACTGACACTTTTGCTGGATAGTTTGGCCTGTAAAAGGAAGTGAAAAAAAATTACAGATAAGGAGAAGGATAATAACACTATTTTACAAGTGGGACTTAGAAAAGTAAAAAAAGCAATGGTAACATAAAGAGTGTATCTTATATAGTATGTTATTTTTTTTTTTAATTTTGCCCATGGTTTTACCTTTATCTCTTCAGCAGATTTATGAACTGATTCTTAATGTATTTACATTTCTTGCATCATCATTACTGAATTGGATTTTCTGTAAATAGATGTTTAGTCACCCTTGTAGTACCAATGGTTGCTAGTAGGTGGCAGTATTCCAAGGCTCTCAGTTATTCCAGCTATCATTGATGAACATTGGGTTATATGACAGGTTTTCGAAAGGAGAAAGAAAAATGCATATGCAAATATTGATCAGAGTGCATTGAACTGTGGAACTAATGTGTCTGTCTAATATCTTTGGAGCACATGGTGAAGAAACATAAAGAAGAACATTACTGTCATCACTGGAATTTAATTAACTAGAACAAACATTTGGAAGCTTCATAAATCCATATGGCTTCCTCGTGACCAAACACAATATTTCCGCATGCTGTAAATGCAAGCAGAACATAACCCTGCAACACTGGATTCTTGTGCTTCGTTCCTTTTTATAATACAACATACCAGGCTTTGTGAAAGCAATATTGTCACCTATGAAGCAAGATTACTAGGATATAGAGCAATGGAGACAATGCAAAAATCTATTTTTATTTTCATGCTAATACTAACTACTACTACAGCCTGAAAATGTGAGTTGGATATCTATTGTATTTTCTGCCCTAATAAAGCTATACATACAGAGAGCACTAGATTTTTCCCTATTTTTTATCTCGCATTGGAGAAATCGCTAAGCACAGTGAGTGTGGAGGCTCACATTTCACAGGATACTGGCTGATTATCATCCACAAGATTATATCCCTTTCTGGGAACAGCTTGTTCTGATCCACTGATAACACAGGGGTCAGAACGTGAGATGAGCGGCCAATTCTATGTGGTGGAGGATTTTTGATTTCTGAAGCTTTACTCTCAAGCTCCAGGACTTTCTGGCTTTTGTAGTCCACATCCAACATTTTTGCACAAAGACTCTTTTTTTTGCACTGGACTTTCGTATATTTAATTCTATATTTATTTGAGGTTTTGGGATTTTTGCATAAGTTTGAATATTCTAATTGGTTTTTTATATATTTACCTTGCGCGATTTTAAGGAACAATATTTTTTATGCATTATTTATATTCATATGAATTGTGATTTTTGTATATCTATGTATGGCACTTCCTCACTTTATTTGCACTTACTAATGTTGCATATTTAACATTAATTTTTTTTTTTAAGTGGCGCTGCACTTCTCTTTACTATCGATTAACCATTATTGATCTTAGAGGTGCAGTAGAAGCATTTATAGTGCTAGTAGCTGCTTTATTTCACTTGACACTTAATAATAATTTTTTGCACTTTAATTAGCACTAAGCACATTATTTTTACTCTTTTTATTTTAAATTAATTGTGATTTCACGGCACAATAATTTCAGTTTATATATCCTTTGTGTTGCGTTGATTTTACTCTCATATCTAGTTTTCCAGCATGCTTGTTCAACAGAAGTCGGTTGTGAGATTGGCTTCTATCAAACAAGGACCTGTACACATGGACCAAATGTCGGCTGATTTTGCCCAATATTTGGCCCATGTGTATGGGTCTTAAGTGAGTCATTACATATACCCTCTATCTATTTTACATTTTATCAATTTTTGACCCAAGTTTCTAAATGCATTCATGTGTGTGTTAGGGGTTTTAGAAAAAGTAGGTTCTGGTATTGTATGACAGCAGAGGAGCTGGTAAATTATTGAGAAAACAAGTTTTATGATATATAGATTCAAGTTGATTTAAACCTACTTGTATACCATATATGTTTTTACAGACTTATTTTTACATTCTTTTTAGTATCTCCTCCAGCCCTTTTCAGCCACCTTCTGTCTACATGAATGTACTCTAGCCTCATTTTCAAGTGATTTCTCAGACATAGCTTCCTGATAGGCACCACAGTGGACACTGATTATGAAGTGTTTTTGTTTGGAGTCAAAGTTACATAGTTTGTGAGGTTGAAAAAAGACATCAGTCCATCCAGTTCAACCTATGATGTGTGTGTGTGTTTGCTGTTAACCGTAATTTGTATACCCCTTTATGTTGTGGTCTTTAAGGTGCCCATCTAATAGTTTTTTGAAACGATCAATGATCCTCGCTGATACCATTGCTTGTGGAAGAGAATTCCACGTCCTTACCGCTCTGACAGTAAAGAACCCCTAACGTATTTTAAGGTTAAACCGTTTTTCCTCTAGTTTTAGTGAGTGGCCCCGTGTTTTATTGTATTCCCTTTCTCTGAAAAGTTTGTCCCTTATGCTATAGTCATCATCAGTACAGTATTTTTACATTGATGTCATATCCCCTCTCAAGCGTCTCTTCTCCAGAGAGAATAAGTTCAACGCTTGTAGTCTTTCCTCATAGCTGATGTCCTCCATTCCCCTAATTATCTTTGTTGCCCTTCTCTGGAGTCTATATATAAAACAATCTTTGTATGAATGTCAGAAGTCTTTGTCCAAGCTGAACAAAATGTCACAGTATATTTTCTAAGGGATTCTTGTATCTTTAGCTCAATGTAGTGGTCACTCAGATTACGGTATAGTTTCCTGATCTACCTCAATAAGAAAACTATACCACATTTTGGCCCTTGATGGAGCTGATTATACAGGAATCAGTCACTTCAGGGGTGTACATGACAGGGTAACAACACAGAGGCTAATTTGGGAGAGGATGTCATCCCATAACAGAAACTGCAAGAACAGGGAAGTTTGTAGCAGGATCACCAGGTAATATTTCAGTGAAAGCTACAGATTTACAAAGATTGAAAACCTTTTTTGAAAATACAGCAGAAAGTTAAAATTTAAACGTGATTTTAATAATGGGTTAAGCTCTGTTTTAAGCACCTATTGCAGATTATTATAAAAGAAATAAAGCAGTTGTGGTCATAGTTGTGCTTGCAGAATAAAGGTTTTAGTATTGAAAATAGCTTTATCATTTATATTGTAGAGTCCTCTATTGACTTTATAATTGGGGCCTCATGATTTACTGTTATGCTACTGTCTGATACATGACTTAATATTTACAAAGACTGTGTGACCACCATATCTGAACATATTGGAAATGTTTTTAAGAAAACCTGAATTGCAATAATTCCCTTTAGATTGAAAAAAGGAAATAGACCTTTAAATGCACGAGTGAGCTGTAGGCTAGGCAATAGGAAGCTTATATCTTCTGTTCCCTAGGCTGTATTTAAAGATTATCCTGTGCTACATGACAACACTCCATTCCAGCCTAAATAAATGTTACATTATTATTAAAAATATTATAAAATTAAAACCAGAGTGTGCTATTGAAGGCAACGTGTTATCTGATTTAAACGCAGAACTACCATTGTATTGTACTGTTTTAATTCCTCAGATCTTGCACCATTTTTTTGCCCATCTCTGCACTCATTCTATTTTATCAATATTATGCAAGTGAGGTCTGCAGAAATGGACAAAGTAGGGTTATTTACTAAAACTGCAAGGTACAAAATCTGGTGCAGCTCTGCATACAAACCAATCAGCTTCCAGGTTTTATTGTAAAAGCTTAATTGAACAGCTGAAGTTAGAAGCTGATTGCCTACCACGCATAGCTGCACCAGTTTTAGTAAATATCCCTCAGTATTCTAAATGGTAGTGAAGCTCTATATTTTAGAATTAAGGCCTCCTTTCTCCTGCTGGTAATCCCTCTAGTGAGTAGAAATTGGCCTAATACCCCCTGAAAAGTTCTAACCCGAACGGCAAACCCCATTGAACTCTATGGGAGTCGAACACGAAAAATCAAAAGTGCCCTTTTTGAAGGCTTATTCGCAAGTAATTGGCCAAAAAAGGGGTATGAGGGTTGGGGAACTGCCCTAAAGGATGTGTATCAATGCAAAAAATGTTTTTAAAAACTCATTTTTTTCAAGAGCAGTGATTTTAATGATGCTTAAAGTGCAACAGTAAAAATGAAAAATTCCTTTAAATATAGTCTGCATGGAAAGTGGTGCATCTGTAGCATGCATAGAACATGCTGCAGCAAAGATTGAATTTCTAAAGAAAAAAAAATAGTTAAATCACATTTAAATTGACTATTAAAAGAAAAAAACTGGGCGATACCAAGCCCTTCGGCCGCTCGCTAGTTCCTCCCCTTTCCTGACCTGCCAGACTGCATGCTCAGATAAGGGTTTGATATGGATTTTTGGGTGGACCACACACTGTTTTTTTTTTTTTTTTTATGTTTTTTTCCTTTTTTTTATCGCCAATTCTTTTTTTTGTTTTTATTATTCAGTTGTCAGTGGGGAAGCCCGTTGGCAGCTGACTACTCAACGGTTCTTAAGGACGCCGTAGCCAGCTTGCCAGCCCCGATCCCCAGCAACCAACTTTTACCGCTCCCTGATTGGGCAAAGCTTTGCGCAATCAAGGTACAGAATGCATTGTGCAGTGTGTGGTGCATTGCAGGGCATCTGGCGGGGTGATCACCCCAAACTGATGCCTGAACTGATGCTCGGGCCAAACCGTTCACTACACTCTACTGGTGAGGCACCCCAGAATTGTATCTGCTTTCCCCACTGCCTGTTACACTATGTGCTCCTTTTGCAATCAACTTAAACAGCCTTTCTCAACCTTTTTTACAACAGAGGAGCCTTGAAAATGTTTTTAAGGTCTAAGGAAACCCTCCTAAAGCAAATTCATTGGTGGTCAGTGGGGAATATGCTCCTTACATTGCTAGTCAGATTAATGAATGGCATACTTACAGTAGTTGTCCCATTGCCTTTACAGACAGCTAAAATGGTCTATGGTGTTATGCCACTGGCTCTGCCAAGTGGCCTTGGTTGTAGAATTTTGCAAGCATTATTAAATGAGAGGTCAATCAGCCACAACTCAAGGTACTTCTAGCAGGCTTTGCAGGAACATTAGGATTCCACAGAACTCTGGTTGAGAATGATTGATCAATGAGCTCCCCCAAATCTTTTCCTTTTCTAGATTTTAAAGGTTAGTCTATAGAAATAAAATATAACAGGAAGTAAGTAGACATTTTAATTGATATTTAAAATATGAGTCTCAGATGGTTGGAATGCCCACCTTTTATGCTTTACACCAGTGGTGAGAACACCTTGCTAAAATTGCTGGATCTATATTCTATTAAATCCATTGCAAAACTAAGCAAGGGAGTTATAACCCTTCTGGTGTATTCTTTGTAATGTAAAATGTGTGAACAAGGAGATATATTCAAGAGTGAGAGATAGAATATCTCATAATGGCTGTGGCAGAAGAGTGGAATTGCAGACTTGGGTGCAGAGATCTTACTTCCAAAGTCTCCAGATGATCTGAAAAACCACTGGGTGACTCAACTAATCAGTGTACAACCAGAACTGGTACATTTAATTTACAGGGCAAGTAAACGAAAACGAATGTGAAATTGTGAAGCTCTAAAGAATAAGGTTACTTTTCAGTTTGTGCTGGGACCAGAGGCATGGCTTGAGGAATGGTTAAAGAGACCCTGTCACCAAACCATCTTTTTCAACAAATAAATTATCATAAGATTAGGTGAATTTACTGTCACTTATGAATATACATTATTTTGGCTGTAAAAGCACTGAGACTGCTGTTGGTCACGGTCATCTTAGGTGTCCCAATCCAAGGAGACTCAGAACTCTTGTTCAAGTGAAAATATATAATATTTACAGTTGCTTCTCTCCAAGCTGCTACATAAAAGTTATGTAGGGAGGTGATGGGATAGGGTGGAAAAGCTGTGCCAGCACAGACAGTAATTAGACACTCCCAGAAGAGGAGAGGGCTATGATGTGGAAGGGGCTGTCCTAGGGAACTGAATCCTTTTGGAATAGAATAATTCTCTAGCAAGTTAAAACGCACATTACAAGTAAATAAAAAGTTATTTATGTGAAGAAAAACACTGTACAATTAAAATATTTGATTATCTGTGCTTTTACCAGTAATTTTTGGTGACATTCCAGATGGTTTACTAAAACTGGAGAGCGCAAAATCTGGTGCAGCTCTGCATAGAAACCAATTGGCTTTGAGGTTTTTTAATTCATAATAAACAAGCTGAAGTTGGAAGCTGATTGGCCTCCAGCTCTCCCAGTTTTAGTAAATGGATCTCGCTGTCTCTTTCACTATGTAGCTGCCAAAAGCTATATATTTGCATTAATTTTTCCTCTTTATTGTATGCAAGAATAAGAATAACAATTATATTTATCAGTCCTTTTTTCTGTGTTTCAGATACTTCTCGTGAGCTGATGTTCACCCCAGTTACCCTTTCTGTGAAATATAAAACAATGAAGGTGTGGATTTGCTCTGGGGCATCCTTTACTGCTTCTTTTGGGTAAATGAGGAGTAGTCATGTTATTATGCTGACATCTAAGCATGAATTTGGTAGACCTGTGGCTAACACGATCTCTCTCCATGTGTCTACTCCTACAAAGCTTTGTTCTGATGATACTGTGTTTTCATTCTGCCAGTATGTGTCCCAAAGGCTGCCTTTGCTCTCTTCACGGAGGCTTAAATGTCAGCTGTAGTAATGCCAATCTCAAGGAAATACCTAGAGACATTCCCCCTGAAACTGTTTTACTCTATCTAGACTCCAATCAGATAACCTCTATTCCTAATGAGATTTTCAAAGATCTCCATCAACTGAAAGTTCTCAACCTATCCAAAAACGCTATCGAATTTATAGATGAACGTTCTTTTAAAGGCGTTGCAGAAACCTTGCAGACACTGGACTTGTCAGATAACCAGATTGTAAGTGTTCATAAAAATGCTTTTAATAACTTGAAGGCCAGGGCCCGGATTGCCAACAACCCTTGGCATTGTGACTGTACTTTACAGCAAGTTCTTAGGAGCATGGCATCAAACCATGAGACTGCCAGCAATGTCATCTGCAAAACATCTGTACTGGACGAACATGCAGGAAGGGCATTTCTGACTAATGCTAATGATGCTGACCTTTGTAATCTTCACAAACGGACAACAGACTATGCCATGTTGGTCACTATGTTTGGCTGGTTCACCATGGTGATTTCCTATGTGGTATACTATGTAAGGCAAAACCAAGAGGATGCAAGAAGACATCTAGAATACTTGAAGTCCCTGCCGAGCAGGCAAAAAAAACCTGATGAAGCTGATGACATTAGCACTGTGGTATAGTACTTAAGGCAGGTTTAGGCATATTATGGTTCTGCCAGAGATTTACAGAAAGACTTTAAATCAAATTTTGGTAATAGAATGGCACTCATTAGAACAAATTAGGTTTAGTTCTAATGTTTGTTGTAAACCTTTTTGCCTTTTTAAACAATTTACAGTAGCTAAATTTTTCTGCCACTGTTGAGCAAACAATACAAGATAACCTTCATTTGAATGATGGTATTCCAATCAACATTACTAGTATGTATTCATTACTTAGAATGCATTTCACTATTTAATAACAAAATATTTATTTTTTTAATTTCAAAATAAAAGCTTAACTTTGAACTGTGCAACACATAGTAATCTTAATCTATTGTTCTTTAGAACACGATGAATGACTGGGTTGACTTAGTTATTTTTATAGGTTAGTAATCATTATGCAAAATTGGTATTGGTTTAATACAAATATACCATGGGCTGGAGCAGTGTAGGCAGAAATAAATATAACATATGATTTTTATGATAAGATTTTTTTCTTCCCGGCTTAACTATATAATTATCAACTGGACAATTTATTACTGGTGTGTAGAGCTTTATAGAAAGTGCATTATAGACTGGCATGCTGTATCATTATGGGTGGTTACAGAAATGTGTGTACAAAGATGCAAAGCACCCGATTAGTGGTTCCTAATGTGGAGATTAAATTCTGTCTAGCCTGCCTCCCTAAAGATTATTCATATTAGTGACTCTTTTCCTCTTAGTACACTTATCCACCTGGCATAACAATTCCTTCTGGCCCCTGCAAATCTAAGTATCTAAGTTAGGAATCTATTGCCTCTTCATGGTAGAGGTGGAGTCTTGATTCTGGGTAAAAAGGCTCCAAAAAGTCTGTATCAGTTGCGTAAGATCACTAACAATTATAAGTATATGCAGAAGTATGTTTATATTTCCATACTATAGATGACAATGCACCAAAAAGCATTGTAAGAGGAGTTGTTCCTTATGGGAGTTAAAGGATGACAATCACAGTATAAGCTAAAGGAGTTAAAGGATGACAATCACAGTATAAGCTATTTATTTCTTCCTGTGGTACAATGATATATTTTATATTAAAGACCTAACCATAATTTGAATTCCTTCCAAGCTTCTTGCCTGCAGTAAGGATTCTTTCTAGCTAGCTAGTACACAATCAGGCAAGTGAGTGGTTGGCCTATTCTATGCGCTTTTTTTTTTTTCTTTCAGTTGATCATGCTGCGATAACACTACTCAAGTGTCAGAAATTAATATGCACATTTCTTGTTTTAAATCTGCTATGACACTGCCATTGGTCACAGGAACAGGTCTGAGATTTAAGAACTGTGGGGGTTATTTACTAAAACTGGAGTGTGAAAAATCTGGTGCAATTCTGCATAGAAACCAATCAACTTCCATGTTCCATGTTTTATTGCCAAAGCTGAACAAGGTAAAGTTAGAAGCTGATTGGCTACAATGCACAGCTGCACCAGATTCAGCGTACTCCAGTTTTAGTAAATCTCCCCCATGTGTGTGCAACTTATTGACTGGAATAAGTGGGCTTGCTCACTCACCTGTCTTTGCACCAGCTTGAAAGCGTCTTCCTTTAAGGTCCTTTCACAAAGTGGTGTGCTCGGCAGACTCCATTTTTCTCAGCGGGAATCGATCCGCCGATCCCCGCTGAGCAGGCGGATAACAGCTCCATCTCCGCTTACTTTGCAGAGATGGAGCTGTCAGAGCCCCGCTCTCCTCTATGGGAGATCGAATGAAAACAGGCCGCCTATCCGTTTTCATCCAATCTTATCCGATCCGATCCTCCAGACGGATGGAAAATAGGGTTTTCATCCGTACGGATTTCACGGACAGGATCGGATCGGATAGCAGGGGGTGTCAGCAGACATGTCACCGCTGACATATGCTGCTCCATAGACGTAAATGGAGCATCCGATCAGGTCCACCTGAAAAAATGACAGGCGGACCTGATCAGAAAGCCCATGTGAAAGGGGCCTTAAGCTAGCTGGGGATCCAAATTAGTATGGTGCCAATGGTCCACTCTAAGAAAGCACCAAAGGGCACCTTTTATCTATTACAGTTATCATTTTTCTTAGAGCAAAGCTGGAAAATGCCATCTTCTAGGAAGTAAAGCAATGTATTGTAAATCCATTGGTATAGTTTATTCCAGACTTCAGTGCTATCACTTTGTGATTACTACTATTACCAAAGAGTCATAAGAAAATGTGCTGGTAAGATAAATAGAACATACAATTAGATATTCAATTAATGCTAAGTATAGAAATATGTCATTGTGCCTCAGGAAGAATATTTATTTCATGATAGTTGCCCATTAAGGCCACATTCATTTGACCAGCCAAGGGTGGTTACCAGCGAGAATCAATGTTTTCCTGCTGACAGAGCTAAATGACAGAGCTAAATGCTGAATGCACACAGTGTGTGTGAAAAGCCAGGACCACCAGTGGTGGCTATCAGATCTCTACTCTGTACAAATCAATTCTTGGTGTCATGGCTGTTTGCATGTAACAATTCGTCCAAACAGTTACATGCAAACTGAGCCTCTGACCAATCCCAGACACAGATAGTTTGCATCCAGGGACAGCCTTTTCAATGGCATATCTGGTTGCACATAAATTGGCTACTGCTAATTGGTCAGTTTGTATGTGCCTAAAGCACAGATTGCAGCTGCATCCAGAGGCAGGATTTAGCTACCTCTGAACACAGCAAACTATCCACTCTCAGCCGTCTGTGTGAATGAGTCCTATGATGTGCCTCTTGCCCAAGGTGGCCCTTTAACAAATAAAATAGGTGGTCTCATGTTTTGACTAAGAACTGACCGTGTTTTGTATAGACATTGATAAATTCACCCATAACATTACCAGCTAAAAGTGAGTGAAGCACTGTAGACAGCTGTAACATAAAATAATTTAATCATTGCTCCACACGATTCCTAAATTACGATGGCAATGGATTGCTCTGATTATGAACGATTCCTAGAAAGTCAGCCAAAATTCAAAGCATAAGTTGACCTGCAAGCATCGTCTGATAGGATGCAGTCACTGTTCGACTGATAATTTCCCTCCCTGCTCAGTCACTGCAGCTGCTGAATACAATAGCTCACAGTGGAGGTTCCTGTTTAGAAGACTTCTCTTTAGGAGACTCCTACTCTGTTTAGCATGGATAGGGGAATTCATTTATTTTCTCTTGTTTAGCCTGTGGGCTGACCAAAAGAAAATTGAGGTGTGTATGAATAGCTTGATTCATCAAGGTGTGTAAGGTGAAAATATGTGTTTGTGCTGCTCTCTAATAGAAATCATTCAGAATTCACTGTACAATGAAAGTTTGAATCTTTAGATGCCTTGGGGTAATACATTCTGATACAGTTCTTCCTGTTGACACTGTTAGTAACAAAATCCCAGTTTACCTGCATAGATTAGTGTAAAAGGTGTGACTACACAGGTCACATGCACTCTTTCCTTCGAACAAAGAGATCTCAGTTACTGAAAAGTTTAGTCCACATCAAGACAATCAGGGGTGGATTTACTAAAGGCAAATAGATTGTGCACTTTGCAAAGTGCATTTGCTCCAGAGCTTAGTAAATTAAGTAAGGCTTCCCTTTGCAAAGAGTACCCAATCACATGCAAGGTAAATAAAAATAAAACAGAATTAAGCTTGCACAAGATTGGATAATGGAAGTCAGCAGAGCATCTGCTTATTTAGTAAGTTCTGGAACAACTGCCCTTGCAGAGTGCAACTGCACCTTGAAAAGTGCAGTCTTTTTGCCTTTACTAAATCAACCCCTCAGTGTCATGCATGAAAGTACCAGGACTTTCCAAGACCACAAGTCCGCATTAGTCCAGACCCAGAAATGAAATGTTGCAGGTCATTTTACTTGTGGCCGTACCATCGCACAGCTTTGCAATGGCAGCCCCTGGCTTGCTATAGTAACGTTACCCTAGTGGAGCATGCCAAAATGTTGGCTGACATTTTAATAATGTGCTGGAGTAAAACAGGAATGAGGTCCTACTCCCCATTGAGTCTCACCCTCTTTTACCAGCTTTGACATGTCTTGTGCAAAAAGCTGCCTGAACATTACACAATTATTAGGATGATTTGTATTAGCAGACAAGTCATACACATACAACAATAAAATATGATATGTGAATATATTTGAGACAGGTATGCAGAGTCAAGTGCAATGCATTTAATGTAGAAATGAATTGGAAAGGAAAAACTCTTAGTAATATATTTAGCTTTACACATATTTTATATACTGCCCTAAAAATTGCTAAAAGAAAACATCACCGGTGTCTTAAGCCACATAATATCTAAAAATCACAAAATAGTGAGAAAGCCTACTAGTATGTTCTCCCCAGCAGGAAAGATATGATATTTGGGGAACAATTTCTAATGTGCCCTTCACATGCTATGTGTACTAAAACTTATTAAAATTAATTAACTAAAAATTATAGTAATGCAAGTTTCATGCATTTTTATCAATAAAAAATCTTAACATAATGTTTTGTGTTGTAATTCTTCCTTTAACTTTTATTACACTTGATGTTTCTTTCCATACTTGTACTGGATGTGGTGTCATTTTATTTGTAGTCATTTATAAATCTAAAACATTGTAGATACTGAAATGATCAATACAACATTTGGAGGTTGGTATAATCTAACAAAATATTTTCTAAAGTATCTAAATGTTGAAAAGGTATTTTTTTGGTTAAAAAGAGATGAATCTTATTTAAAGAATTGTCACAAGAAGATATGTATACCCCTTAAGGTGAGTGTCTCATCACAGGATCCACGGAAAAATCCCTGGTCTGGCTCATTACACTCCGGCAAATCATGCAGTGAAGGAAATTAATCCTCACACCCAAACTGCAGCACCTTTTTTTAATATTTTAATAGTAGCAGGGGCAGTGGCGTCGGCAGGGGGGGGCTGACAGGGGCTATAGCCCCGAGTTGGCCCCCAAAAAGCCCCGAGTCTCATATTCCTTTTTAAAATGATTAGCCCCGAATCATTCCCAAGGCGTGGGGTTGGTCGGGGCTAAATACTCAGCATATAATGTCCATCCAGTGATTGGTGGGGCAGCCGCAAAAGGCTGGAGCTGTCAAAACGAAGAATTGATGTCGGGGTAGGCGGGGCCGAAATGTGGGGCTCTGCCCCCTTGTTCGGTTTCCCTTTTGCAGGCAGCCTGAGAGCCAGGGACTCAAAAGAGCTCCACCATGGCACCGCCTCCTTGACCCCGCCCCCCTGAAGAGACGAGATAGAGCTGTGTAATGTTAGAAAAGCATACACGCTCCTGCTGCGAGTTGCTTTGTGTCCTGTGACAGGGAGGTCGGCTGCACCAGTCACAGGGCTGAGTGTCTCTGTCTTCCATACACTGCACAGCCCCCTCCAGAAATGCTCTGCCTCCTCCCGCCCCTCTCTCAATGTTTGAATTGACAGTCACATCCTAAGCCTGAAGCCTGCATTGCCTTTTCAAGTAAGTGAACTGTCACCACTCACCAGCCTCTCATCCTCCCCCCTTCCTGCTCTCTCCCAAATTCCTCTTCCTTCCCCTATTTCCTTATCTGAAGCTAAGGAGTTCTATTTCAGCATTGTGTGCAGTGATCTGCCCCTATGTAGTGTGATTTGGCTGCAGTGCTGATGTCCCCACAGTCTTCCTGCATGTTTCCCACAGTCCCATAGAATTCTATTAGGCTGTACATTTAACTGCTTGCTTACCAGCCATGCAGTTTTAGGGCTCTTTCACACGGTCCGCCTCCGTAGGCGGATCCGTATTGCTCAGCGGGGATCGATCCACGATCCCCGCTGAGCCGGCGGATGACAGCTCCGTCTCCGCTTGCAGAGCGGAGAGGGAGGTGTCTCAGCACCCGCTGCCCTCTATGGGGGATCAGATGAGAGCGGACCGCTTGTCCGCTCTCATCAGATCCGATCCGATTACTGAACGGATGGAAAATAGGGTTTCCATCCGTCCAGATTTCACGGACAGGATCGGATACGGATGGCAGCAGGTGTCAGCGGAGATGTCTCGCTGCCCCATAGAGCTGCATGGAGGATCCGATCAGATCCGCCTAAAAAACTGACAGGCGGATCTGATCTGATCGCCCGTGTGAAAGAGCCCTTATACTATTACACAAAACGGCGTACCTGTATGTAGTTTCGTGTAATAGACAGCAGGGACATGTGCCAATTGGCCAGAGGGGAAGCCAATCAGCAGGTACTTCGGACGCGATGTGTGCCAGAAACCCACAATCGCTCCCCATGGAGACAGAACTGCGGGCTGCCTATGTAAACAAGGCAGTACGCTATTCTGTCAGTAATGAACACAAGGATCCTGTGTTCCTGCTATTTAGGAACACAGGTTTCTGTGTTCATCTAGTGAGTCCATCCCCCACACAGTTAGAAAGCACTCCCTGGGGACACACTTAACCCTTTGATTGCCCCTGGTGTTAACCCCTTCCCTGCCAGTGTCATTATTACAGTAACAGTACATATTTTTTAGCACTTATTACTGTAGTAATGTCACTGGTCCCCCCAAAAGTGTCAAAAATGTCAGTTAGGGGTCCGATCTGTCTGCCGCAATGTCGTAGTCCTGCAAAAAAACGCAGATCACCGCCATTACTAGTAAAAATAAATAAATAAAAATGACAAATCTATCCCCTAGTCTGTAGATGCGATAACTGTTGCACAAACCAATCAATATATACTTATTGGGATTGTTTTTAACAAAAATATGTAGCAGAATACATATTGGCCTAAAATGATGAAAAAATTCTATTTTTTTATTTTTTTTTATTGGGAATGTTTTATAGCAGAAAGTAAAAATATTGTTTTTTTTTCAGAATGGTCGTTTATAACGCAAAAAAAAAAAAATTCATCAGAGGTGATCAAATACCACCAAAAGAAAGCTCTATTTGTGGGGACAAAAAGGACATCAATTTTATTTGGGTACAGCGCCGCACAACCATGCAATTGTCAGGTAAAGTAGCGCAGTGCCATATCACAAAAAGTGACCTGGTCCTCAAGGGGGTAAAACTGTCCTTAAGTCTTTAAAATGAAGAAAAAGAGCTTTGATGCACTTTATAAAAAGAACAGCAGGAAAAACGCACAACCTAAAATAAATCTATAGGACAGCAGCTAAGGAAAACTGTGAGTACACCAGCACTGCAGCCAAACTACAGCGCACCATGTGAACCCAAAGGATTTTATGCATTTGCAGCAGGCACTGCCACTCTACTGAAAAGATCCATGCTCAGGTCACTTTTCAGAGGCATTTGACAGGCAGTAAGGAGGGGATATCACTTTTCCTCACTGCCTGGTTTAACCTCCAAAATGTTAACCTCCCCAGGCAATGACGTGGTTCACTTCCAACTGCACCTTATTTCCATAATTTTCTGTAGGTATTAGATGTGCTCTTGCCTTATTTTGTGCACATATAATACATAAAGAGAGTTCTGGATATTTTAAGGTGGAGTTCAAAGTGAAATTCTACACCTAAGTGGAGCATATAACAGAAGATTTGGGGATTTTGTTAGAGGGGTTGTAAAGGTTTGAATTGTTTTTAATAAAAATAACAAACATGTTATACTTACCTGCCCCTGTAATAGTTTTGCACAGAACAGCCCAGCTCCACCGGCGCTCCTTCATTGGGTGCCACCATGGAGAGCCGCTTTTCGTGGGGGTACACCGTGCTGGCGCGCTCCCAAGTCCCACTGCTGCATCCATTGACACAGACAGTTGGACTCAGCCCTGCCCCCCACTACCATTTCACTGGATTTGATTGACAGCAGTGGGAGCCAATGGTTTCCACTGCTATCAATCTATCCAATGAGGACAGAGACAGCGGCTGGAGCCGCTGGGCTTGTGCACATCACTGTCCATAAATTTCACTTTGGTAGGCTGGCAACACTGGCCTTCAGTAATACTGAAGCACTGCACGTGACTGTCCTCTAACTTTTTTCCCAGTGGGGCCAGCTGGCTAGGTCAGCAATAGTGCTGGCAGAGGGGAAGTGATACCCCCCCCTATCATTTCCTCCCAGCATCCTATGTAGCTGCGCAGGAGGGAAGAGACCCAGAGGTCGAGGCTGCAGCAGGCTAATTAGCACCTAATCAGTAAGGTAAGATCCTCTCTTTTATTTGTTTGCTTTATAATGTCTGGGATGGGAGCCGAGTCACTGTACAATGGGCCTCCGGGTTTTATTTGCCCCCCTGGGCCAAAAGTTGCCAGTCCTCCCCTGCTCTCAAACTTGAGGCCTGGAGCCAGAGGACAGGCTGACTGGGGGCACAAAAGTGTGATACAAGACGGGCAAGAGGCGCAGGCTACTGCGGGAGCTGCTGGAAGTGAAAGAAAATCAAGAAGACAGACTGGCATCATGGCATGGAAGGTACTGTCTGTCATCATACACAGACCTGGCCTGCAGATCTGCAAACAGACACTCTGGGACAATGGGGAGGGACTGCAGCTAGGAACAGGGCTAGGGGTCTCTGACATCTCCCCCTCACTTCCCTCTCTCAGCCCTCCCTCTCCCAGCCCCCCTCCCCCCCACTCTCAGCCTCCCTCCCCCCCTCTCCCAGCCCCCCCCCACTCTCAGCCCCCCTCTCACAGCCTCCCTCCCCCCCTCTCTGTCAGCCCTCCCCTCTCTGTCAGCCCTATCTTGCCCTCACCCCCCCTCTCAGCCCTCCCTCTCTTGCTCTCTCTCTCTCTCAGCAGTACCCACCAACATTACACGGCAGCAGAAACCGGCAGCATTACCCCCCAGCACTACCCACCAGCGGTAATCACCAGCACTACCTGCCAGCAGTAACCGCCAGCACTACCCACCAGCTTTACCCACCAGCATTACTCACCACCAGTACCCAAAAGCACTACCCGCCAGCAGTCTGCAAAATAAGTAGAGAGGTATGTGCATTAGCGTGTGTAAATTGTTGCAATATGTTTTTTAATAACTAGTTGTGTTTTTTCATAATATGTCATGTCCTTGTTCATACATGTATGAATAAGGACATGACATTTTCTGGCTGCCTAAGTCATATGTGCTAGGGGTGCAACTAGCACATAACTAACTATCCCAGCATGTGCAGTGTTTCTGACTCCTCCCACCATGACCACTTCAAATCACTGAAGTGGTCATGGTGGTTAGAGTGTTCCTTTAATATCTCTCAGAAGAAGTAAACTTCTGTATACTGATTCCATTTTATTTGATCATCCTCTAGTGGTGTTAAATAAGTGCAGGGGGGGGGGGGGGGCTCCATGTCTGACCCTCTCTTCTCTTCTCCTCCTCTCCTCTCTTCTCCTCTCCTCTCCATGTCTGACCCTCTCTTCTCTTCTCCTCTCCTCTCCATGTCTGACCCTCTCCTCTCTTCTCCTCTCCATGTCTGATTCTTTCCTCTCCATGTCTGACCCTCTCCTCTCCATGTCTGACCCTCTCCTCTCCTCTCCTCTCCATGTCTGACCCTTTCCTCTCCATGTCTGACCCTTTCCTCTCCATGTCTGACCCTCTCCTCTCCATGTCTGACCCTCTCCTCTCCATATCTGACCCTCTCCTCTCCATGTCTGACCCTCTCCTCTCTTCTCCTCTCCATGTCTGACCCTCTCCTCTCCATGTCTGACCCTCTCCTCTCCATGTCTGACCCTCTCCTCCCTTCTCCTCTCCTCTCCATGTCTGACCCTCTCCTCCCTTCTCCTCTCCTCTCCATGTCTGACCCTCTCCTCTCCTCTCCATGTCTGACCCTCTCCTCTCCATGTCTGACCCTCTCCTCTCCTCTCCATGTCTGACCCTCTCCTCTCCATGTTTGACCCTCTCCTCTCCATGTTTGACCCTCTCCTCTCCACTCCATGTCTGACCCTCTCCTCTCCATGTCTGACCCTCTCCTCCCTTCTCCTCTCCTCTCCATGTCTGACCCTCTCCTCCCTTCTCCTCTCCTCTCCATGTCTGACCCTCTCCTCTCCATGTCTGACCCTCTCCTCTCTTCTCTTCTCCTCTCCATGTCTGACCCTCTCCTCTCTTCTCCTCTCCATGTCTGATTCTTTCCTCTCCATGTCTGACCCTTTCCTCTCCATGTCTGACCCTTTCCTCTCCATGTCTGACCCTCTCCTCTCCATGTCTGACCCTCTCCTCTCCATGTCTGACCCTCTCCTCTCCATGTCTGACCCTCTCCTCTCCATGTCTGACCCTCTCCTCTCCTTTTCTGACCCTCTCCTCTCCATGTCTGACCCTCTCCTCCCTTCTCCTCTCCTCTCCATGTCTGACCCTCTCCTCCCTTCTCCATGTCTGACCCTCTCCTCTCCTCTCCATGTCTGACCCTCTCCTCTCCATGTCTGACCCTCTCCTCTCCTCTCCATGTTTGACCCTCTCCTCTCCATGTTTGACCCTCTCCTCTCCACTCCATGTCTGACCCTCTCCTCTCCATGTCTGACCCTCTCCTCCCTTCTCCTCTCCTCTCCATGTCTGACCCTCTCCTCCCTTCTCCTCTCCTCTCCATGTCTGACCCTCTCCTCTCCATGTCTGACCCTCTCCTCCCTTCTCCTCTCCTCTCCATGTCTGACCCTCTCCTCTCCATGTCTGACCCTCTCCTCTCCTCTCCATGTCTGACCCTCTCCTCTCCATGTCTGACCCTCTCCTCTCCATGTCTGACCCTCTCCTCTCCTCTCCATGTCTGACCCTCTCCTCTCCTCTCCATGTCTGACCCTCTCCTCTCCATGTCTGACCCTCTCCTCTCCATGTCTGACCCTCTCCTCCCTTCTCCTCTCCTCTTCTCTCCTCTCCATGTCTGACCCTCTCCTCTCCATGTCTGACCCTCTCCTCTCCATGTCTGACCCTCTCCTCTCCATGTTTGACCCTCTCCTCTCCACTCCATGTCTGACCCTCTCCTCTCCATGTCTGACCCTCTCCTCCCTTCTCCTCTCCTCTCCATGTCTGACCCTCTCCTCCCTTCTCCTCTCCTCTCCATGTCTGACCCTCTCCTCTCCATGTCTGACCCTCTCCTCTCCATGTCTGACCCTCTCCTCCCTTCTCCTCTCCTCTCCATGTCTGACCCTCTCCTCTCCATGTCTGACCCTCTCCTCTCCATGTCTGACCCTCTCCTCTCCTCTCCATGTCTGACCCTCTCCTCTCCATGTCTGACCCTCTCCTCTCCATGTCTGACCCTCTCCTCCCATCTCCTCTCCATGTCTGACCCCCTGTACTCCTCTCCATACCACCCCTTGACTGAGGGGGGCATTGGGTGGAGCTTGGGCGTTACTTTTAAATGTGGGAGGAGCTTGGGTGGGACTTCCTTTAAAATGTGGGCGGGGTTATCAAATTTACCTTCGGGCTGAAGCCCCTGGTCTTTTTCCCACCTAGCAACGCCCCTGAGCAGGGGTCATTTCTACCATGTTGTGTGCTAAAGAAAGTGAAACGTGTCAAAGTTCGCCCCTTCTACTGTTCACTAAATAAAAAAAGATGCTGCAGCCCAGAGTGCAGTAATTGATTTAGGTTCTTCTTTTTTGGTCATGTTCCAGGCCACCTGTTGATTGCAGTTGAGTGCATTGCTACAATGGTGGAGGATCTGATCTTTAAAGAGCTGGAGTTGCCTATTAACCTGCTGAGTGCTGTTGATTTATGTCTCCCATGGCAGACCATTAGTGGAAGATATATTTAAGCTTATGCAACCTTTCGTAATAGAGGGTCCATACTCTGTGGTAAGAGTACATCTTGACCTTTGATGTGGGTGACTCCACATGGTGAAGGGATCTATTTTTGAATTCAGAACAAGAGTTTTCTCCTTTTTCTGTTACACCATTTTGGACTATATGATTGTTGTTTCACATTTGAATTACACAGGATTCACATGGACAGTGTGTTTTGGTGGAACATATTTATCGCATTATCTTCTTTGATGTCTGCATTACGTAAAGCAGAGTTGTGCTTTGATGATTTGCCAGGGTAAGCAAGCGTTTGAGATTGTTCAACAAAAATACTAATGTATATCAGTCAGAATAGGTGTGGGCTAAAACCGAAATAATGTACCATTTTGAGATTGTTCAACAAAAATACTAATGACCTTTTTTGATAATCAGTGAGCAAAAGCACTAAGTGCAAAAAAAGTGCCTCGTTACAACCAACAACAGTTCATTATAGTTAGACCAGGACAAAACCAATACAGATAGACTTTTGAAGATGCTGCACTTTGTACTAGAGTCTTGCTCCTTCCACTGTTTCTTTTAAATGAGCCCATAAATGTGCTGCCTACCTATTATGCAATAGATTAAAAATGCTGGTGCAACAGGGTTTGTAATTTCAAGGATAATACAAGGACACAAGCTATATGGTGTTTGAATGAAGATACAGTAGGTAAAGTAAAGTTGAATATTCCAAATTTTTTCAACTTTTGTGAAAAGTAAACTAATGGAAGGTAATCATCATTCTTCAGTAAGTTTAATATCATAATCTACACATAATATTTAATATGTTCCTATAAAAATCCTTTCAAAATATGGATCTTTTGACAGTGATCAGAACACTTGTGGGGTGCAACAAACCAGTAGGCCTATCAACAAAACTCACTATCAGCTTGAATCAAAAGGGTTTAGCCAATGGGCAATTCTGCTGCATAAGAGGCAGGGTGTCTGCTGTTCACAAACAGAAAATATGACACCAAACACAAAAAAATGTAACTTTTGGTTGTCACTACTTCTATTAAGGAATTACTATCAAATAATATCTCAACCATCAGCCAGTTTCTATAAAAAAAAATGATATATACCTGGTAAAATCAACTAAAACACAATACCAACAGATAATACCAAGCTATGACAATTAATAATGTAGGTGGCCAATTTGCACACTAAGTTTGTACATTTAGGGTTCCAGCTAGTCTCAATCAGTATGCAGTTATTTGTCATTTTATGTCATCTCACTGTAAAATAGTGCTTGGAGCATGAGCAGAGGTTTCATCCAATCCCCTCCCAGGGACCTTGCATACCACAATATTTGGGCGGCACAGCGGTGTAGTGGTTAGCATTTTCACCTAGCAGCAAGAGGGTCGCTGGTTCGAATCCCAACCACGACACTACCTGCCTGGAGTTTGCATGTTCTCCCTGTCAGGGCCGGTTTTAGACAAAGTGTGGCCCTGGGCAAACCTAAAAGTGGGGCCCCAAATTTTTTTATATTCTACCAAAAATATAGGCGCATTTAATCAATTTAGCCAAATAAAACATACAACTACATGAAAATATGCTTTAATTAAATAACATTAAATAGAATAAATAAAATATAACAAAATCAATGCAACTATGAATTTTTCATCGAGAAAAAATCCAGTGTAGACAGTGTAGACAAGGCTTTAAGGCCACAGGCAGCACAGCGCTGCGCAGCGCATTGTATCCGCCCGCCGGCACATAGCGCAGCGGAGGCATCGTGACACTGACAGGGGGCGGCTGGGGGCCCTTTGGAAGATGAAGCCGGCTCCTGACAGTGATGGGGCCCCTTTGTAAAATGGAGCCCGCTGCTGACAGTGACACGGGGCCAGGGCCGGACTGGGTATGAAAACCAGCCCTGGAAAAAATTACATACCAGCCCCATAGCATTGCGTCGTCATACCAGCACAACGTTGATTTCTTGTTCATAAAAGGTAAAATCATGCAGTGCGTGCCCCTTTCAATGCAGACTGACCACAGCGTGCCCCCTTTCAATGCAGACTGACCACAGCGTGCCCCCTTTCAATGCAGACTGACCACAGCGTGCCCCCTTTCAATGCAGAGTGACCACAGCGTGCCCCATTTCAATGCAGAGTGACCACAGCGTGCCCCATTTCAATGCAGAGTGACCACAGCGTGCCCCCTTTTAATGCAGAGAGACCACAGCGTGCCCCCTTTTACTGCAGAGAGACCACAGCGTGCCCCTTTTTAATGCAGACTGACCACAGCGTGCCCCCTTTTAATGCAGAAAGCCAGTGCACTTATCTGCAGCGGTTCTCCTCGAGTCCTTCCGCCTCCTCCTCGACCAATGGCATGAGTTCGCCTTTCGGCCAATCAGGGAGCGGGTCTCGGACCCGCTTCCTGATTGGCCAGGAGGAGGATCCGTGTGACAATAGCGCCCTGTGGGCCGCAGGGAGAGAGGTCAGGAGTAGAGGAAAGGAGATGAGAACAGGGGGGTCAGGAGGAGAGGAGAGAACAGAGGAGCAGAGAGGAGAACAGGGGGTCAGGAGGAGAGGAGAGAACAGAGGAGCAGAGAGGAGAATAGGGGGTCAGGAGGAGAGGAGAACAGGGGGTCAGGAGGAGAGGAGAACGGAGAGGAGAGAACAGAGGAGAGGAGAACAGGGGGTCAGGAGGAGAGGAGAACGGAGAGGAGAGAACAGAGGAGAGGAAAACAGGGGGCTAGGAGGAGAGGTGTTATGAGGCAGGTGGAAGCCTGTCGTGCAGAGAAGGCTTACCGTTGCCGGTGGGCGGAGCTTGGTTGGAAACCCGAGGTGAGTAGCACAGGCTAACCTGAGGTGCGGGGTCTAAGCATCCACCGGTCTTCACCAGGGCCTCTGAAGGTGAGGATGGATTTGGCTGCAGGTGGATACCAGGTCGCGGTCCCCAGGGTCGCCCCACCAGGGGGTAACCGGTCAAGGTCCGAAGGTGGATGAGCCGACAAGGAGAATCCAGAAGAGTAGTCAAAACGAGCCAGGATCAGGACAGGCAGCAAACAAGCGAAGTCAGGGACGAGCCAAGGGTCAACAGGTATCAGACAGGAAATCAACAGGAAGCAGGTTCAGAACACAGGAAGCTGAAGACAACACAGCAATGTGCAGTGCTGTTGAGCTGTTTAAATAAGGCAGCCTGTTTGCCAATTATTGCAATTAGTCTGCTCTGGATTAACCCTTCAGGTTGCAGACAGCACATCATGACACACATCAGTGTGCTCAGGAAGCATTCCTAACATTGCCCCCCCCTTAAGGGCAACCTCCGGGTGCCCAACAAACTGCTTTTCTGAGGATGGGCAAGAAAAAACGCCTGGATTAAATCTGCAGCATGGATGTTCCGCTCCGGTTCCCAGGAATTTTCTTCCGGCCCATAGCCTTTCCACTTGATCAGGTACTGAAGCTGGTTACCTCTCTTCCGACAGTCAAGTATGGCCTCCACTTCATACTCCACATCTCCATCAATAATCACAGGTTCGGGAGGTCCAGAATTTCTGCCAGGGAAGGCATCAGGAACCATGGGCTTTAAGAGGGTGACATGGAATACAGGATGGATCCGCAGGGTATCAGGTAAGGATAGTTCGTAAGCAACGGCATTGAGTCTCCTTTTAACTGAAAATGGACCGATAAATTTGGGAGCCAACTTCTTGGACGGGCAGGCCAAGCGGAGGTTAGCTGTGGACAGCAAAACCCGATCACCGGGCTGGAGGATTAACTCTCCCCTCTTTTTCTCGTCAAAGGTTTTCTTGGACGCTGCCTGAGCCTTGGTCAACGTTTCCCGCAGAAGTTTGTTATTGCTGGTGACAAAGTTGAAAATGTCCTGGACTGCGGGAACTCCAGATTCAGAGGAGATGTCAGGCAGGAAGGAGGGATGGAACCCGTAATTGGCAAAGAAGGGGGATTGCCCGGTGACGGAATGTTTGGAATTATTATATGCGAATTCCGCAAATGGCAATAAGGTTACCCAGTCATCCTGGACAAAGGTAGTGAAGCAACGGAGGTATTGCTCCAGGGTCTGGTTTGTCCTCTCGGTTTGACCGTTGGTTTGTGGATGGTAGGATGAGGACATAGCCAGGTCGATCTTCAGGAGCCCACATAATGCCTTCCAGAAACGGGACGTGAATTGCACCCCTCTGTCAGAGATGATACTGGTAGGTACACCATGTAGTCTTACTACCTCCTTGAGAAAGATGTCTGCGGTCTCTTTCGCGGTGGGAGTACCCTTGAGGGGTAAAAAGTGGGCCATCTTGGAAAGCCGGTCTACGACCACAAAGATGGCAGAGCACCCTGCTGAAAGAGGCAGTTCCACGATGAAGTCCATGGCGATTGTCTGCCAGGGCCTGTCAGGAATTGGGAGTGGTCTGAGAAGCCCCCAAGCCTTGCTTCTTGCGGTCTTACTCCGGGAGCAAGTGGTGCAGGAAAGGACATAGTGTCTGCAGTTCTTTTCCATCTCGGGCCACCAAAAGGTGCGCTGCAGAAGGTCAAGAGTTCTTTGGATGCCAAAATGACCGGCTAGAAGATGATCATGACAGGCACCCAGAACTGCCACTCGGACGTCCTCTGGAACAAAAATCTTTTCCCCGGCCCATAACAAGCCATCCCTGCGTGACAGGAGAGTTCCCGGTGGGTCAGAAATTTTAGCCGAGGCTTGTTCGAGATGGGACCTCAGACCTGTGAGAAGAAGCAGAAAGTTCTTTTCAGACAGAATGGTGTCAGGTACTGGGACCTCTTTAGGGTTGTCAAACATCCGAGACAGGGCGTCTGGTTTGACATTTTTGGATCCAGGTCGGTAGGTGATGTGGAACGAAAACCTAGAGAAGAACAGTGCCCATCGTGCCTGACGGGGTCGCAGACGTTTGGCAGATCTCAGGTACTCAAGGTTTTTATGGTCCGTGAAAATGAGAATAGGGTGTGCCGCACCCTCAAGCAGATATCGCCATTCTTCCAGGGCGGCTTTAATAGCCAAAAGTTCCCGGTCTCCCACATCATAATTCCTCTCCGCCGTGGAGAGTTTTCGGGAAAAGAAAGCTATTGGGTGCATCAGGTCCTTGACCCCCTGTCTTTGGGAGATGACTGCCCCAATAGCGACTTCTGAGGCATCTACCTCAAGGAGGTAGGGTAAGGTGGGATCTGGATGGCTCAGGATAGGAGCAGATGTAAAGAGCTTCTTTAAAATCATGAAAGCGGACTGGGCCTCAGGAGTCCAAGAATAACGGACATCTTTCTTGGTGAGCTGGGTGATAGGGGAGATGATGTTGGAGAATCCCCTTATGAACCTCCTATAAAAATTGGCAAAGCCGACAAAGCGCTGCACTCCTTTCTTATCAGATGGCGGAGGCCAATCCAGAATAGCAGAAACTTTCTGGGGGTCCATCTTTATTCCTTCCGTGGAAATTATTAGCCCCAAAAATGAAATGCTGCTTTGCTCGAAGTCGCATTTTTCAGCCTTGGCATATAGACCATGCTGGCGGAGGCGGCTGAGAACATTTCGGACATGCTCGCGGTGTTGTTCCAGGGATGCGGAAAAGATCAAAATGTCATCCAGGTATACAATGACAAAGATGTCCAACCAATCCCTGAAGATGTCGTTCACAAAATGTTGGAACGTAGCTGGAGCATTACAGAGGCCGAACGGCATCACTAGATACTCAAAATGTCCGAACCGGGTGCGGAAAGCCGTCTTCCACTCGTCCCCCTCTCGGATGCGGACTAGGTTATAGGCCCCACGAAGGTCCAATTTTGTGAACAGGGCAGCGGACCTGAGTCTCTGAAAAAGCTCGGGAACCAGAGGAAGGGGGTAGCGGTTCTTAATAGTGATCTTGTTTAGATCCCTGTAGTCAATACAAGGTCGGAGAGAGTGATCTTTTTTTTCCACGAAGAAAATACCTGCTCCCGCCGGAGAAGTGGATGGGCGGATGAACCCTTTCTTTAGGTTTTCGTCCACATAATCCTTCAGCACGTCAAGTTCCCGTTCAGATAAGGGATAGATCCGGCCGAACGGAATCGCAGCCCCAGGCAGTAATTCGATGGGACAGTCATACGGACGATGCGGGGGCAACGTCTCGGCGCCCCGTTTACTGAACACGTCCAGAAAGTCGTGGTAGGCCTGGGGCACGACGGAGCGTAGTTCAGGCTCAGACTCAAGACAGAGTAGGGCTTTGGAAGCTTGGAGCGGCATGGGTAGGCAGGAGTTTCTGCAATATGATGACGGGAATTGGATGGCTCCTGTGGTCCAATCGATCTGCGGGTTGTGGGCCTGCAACCACGGCAACCCCAGGATAACGGGAAATAAGGGAGATGCAATAATGTCCAGACTTATCATCTCCTTGTGGCCAGACGAGGAGACCATGGGAAGAGGAGGGGTTTCCTGGGTCACAGGTCCGGATTTAATGTGGGATCCGTCAGCCAGAAAGATGGTGAGGCCTTGGGTCTTCGGCTGGAGAGGTATGCCGTGTTGAGCAGCGAAGGTGCGATCAATAAAGCAGCTGCAGGCTCCTGAATCAATGATCGCTGTAACCGGGACGGGACCTTCCGAGAGCTGCAATGACACAGGGAAAGCTAGGTGAGAGGTATTGGTAACAGATGCCACACAACTGGGTGGAGGAACAGAACGAAACTTGCAGAGTTTTGCAGGGCAGGAATGCACATAATGGCCGGCTTCTCCACAATAGAGACAGAGGTTACCCATTTGCCGACGACACCTCTCTTCTGGAGACAGGGCTGGTCGCATGACTCCGAGTTGCATGGGCTCAGGCATATCTGGAGTGGCACCAGTAGGAGCAGGACAGACAGGGACTGGTCCAGTCGGGGAAAAACGTGCAGGAGTAGTCACCCGTGGCAGCATCCAGGTTGGCCGAAACTGTTGTGGAGGCCGCTCTGCCCGGCGCTCCCGTAGCCGGCGGTCGATCCGAATGACCTGGGAAATCAGATCTTCCATGGTGTCAGGTATACCCACTCGGGCTAGTTCATCCTTCAGTCCTTCAGATAAGCCCAGGCGGAACTGGTAGCGCAGTGCCGCCTCGTTCCAGGAGGTATCGGAACTCAGGCAGCGGAAGTCGGTGACGTAGTCCTCGACGGGCCTGCGACCCTGCTGGAGAACGTGAAGTGCAGCTTCTGCGGTGGAGGACCGCTGCGGATCATCATAAAGTTGAGCCATGGCCGTAAAAAATGATGATAATGAGTCCAGATGGGGACTGCTCTCCTCTAGAAGCCGATGGGCCCAGGATTGAGGCTCGCCTAAGAGCAAAGAAACAACAAACCCCACCTTGGTGACCTCCAGTGAAAAGGTTCGGGGCTGCAAGGAGAAGTACAATTGGCAGGCATTACGGAAGGCTCGGAATTTACCCCGGTCTCCGGAGAATTTTTCGGGGTTCGGAACACGGGGTTCCGGTGGCAACATCACTACCGTGGGACTAGGAGCAGATCCTGTGGACGCTGCAGAGGTGGACGGAGCTGATAACACTGGAGGGTTCCCCGGGAGAGTGGCGGATTGTAATCGTCCCTCTAGCTGTGTGTAACCATCCTGGAGGGTCTTCACGGCTTGTGACAGGGCTGCGAGGTGCTGGCAAATTTCCTCCAACGGTGAGGCCTCTCTTGCAGGCTCCGACATGGCTGTGTTGTACTGTTATGAGGCAGGTGGAAGCCTGTCGTGCAGAGAAGGCTTACCGTTGCCGGTGGGCGGAGCTTGGTTGGAAACCCGAGGTGAGTAGCACAGGCTAACCTGAGGTGCGGGGTCTAAGCATCCACCGGTCTTCACCAGGGCCTCTGAAGGTGAGGATGGATTTGGCTGCAGGTGGATACCAGGTCGCGGTCCCCAGGGTCGCCCCACCAGGGGGTAACCGGTCAAGGTCCGAAGGTGGATGAGCCGACAAGGAGAATCCAGAAGAGTAGTCAAAACGAGCCAGGATCAGGACAGGCAGCAAACAAGCGAAGTCAGGGACGAGCCAAGGGTCAACAGGTATCAGACAGGAAATCAACAGGAAGCAGGTTCAGAACACAGGAAGCTGAAGACAACACAGCAATGTGCAGTGCTGTTGAGCTGTTTAAATAAGGCAGCCTGTTTGCCAATTATTGCAATTAGTCTGCTCTGGATTAACCCTTCAGGTTGCAGACAGCACATCATGACACACATCAGTGTGCTCAGGAAGCATTCCTAACAAGAGGAGAACGGAGAGGAGAGAACAGAGGAGAGGAGAGAACAGAGGAGAGGAGAACAGGGGGTTAGGAGGAGAGGAGAGAGAACAGAGGAGAGGTGAGGTCAGACATGGGGTGGTACACCAATGAAGCACAGACCCTCCCAGTTTGACCCATAAAAGCAAAAAGGGGCTTGATAAAAAAAAGTAGTAAAAGAAATAAGTGTAAAAAAGGATAACCGCGCTATGTGAAAGAAAATGAAGCAGCAGCTTCAAGTGTGACAACACCAAACAATAAATAAAACAAACCAAGCTACGCTAAACGATATAACATTTTTTTTTCATCACATACACACGTGTGGTCATAGCACTGTTATATCGTTTAGCGCAGCTTGGTTTATTTAAAGTAAAATAAATAAGTAGAAGGGTGGGACCTGTCTTGGGGGATCTGATTGTTCAGTAGAGAAGGAGGCTCCGTTCCTGAACTCCGTTATGTAAGCGCCTGACAGGAGAAGGGAGAGAGTGTGGTGAGGTCACAAGATGCAGGACGAAGAACCACCTCACAGGCTGAGGATATGAGATTGGTCCCGCCCCCTGCCAGCTTCCTTCCTGACCAGAGGCTGTGACCCCCCATATATACAGCTAGAGACCCCCACCCCTCCATATACAGCCAGAGACACCCCCCATATACAGACAGACACCCCCCCATATACAGACATATCCCCCCCATATACAGACAGAGACACCCCCCCCCCCCATATACAGACAGAGACACCCCCCTCCCATTTACAGACATATCCCCCCATATACAGACAGAGACACCCCCCCCCATATACAGACAGAGACACCCCCCTCGCATTTACAGACATATCCCCCCATATACAGAAAGAGACACCCCCCCCATATACAGACAGAGACACCCCCCCTCCCATTTACAGACATATCCCCCATATACAGACAGAGCCACCCCCCATATACAAACAGAGACACCCCCATTTACAGACATATCCCCCCATATACAGACAGAGACACCCCCCCATATACAGACAGAGACCCCCCCCATTTACAGACATATCCCCCCATATACAGACAGAGCCACCCCCCCCCCATATACAGACAGAGCCACCCCCCCATATACAGACAGAGCCACCCCCCCCATATACAGAGCCCCCCCCCCATATACAGACATATCCCCCCATATACAGAGCCCCCCCATATACAGACATATCCCCCCATATACAGACAGAGCCACCCTCCCCCCATATACAGACAGAGACATCCCCCCATATACAGACAGAGACATCCCCCCCATATACAGACAGAGACACCCCCCTATATACAGACAGAGACACCCCCCTATATACAGACAGAGCCATCCCCCCATATACAGACAGAGACACCCCCCTATATACAGACAGAGACACCCCCCTATATACAGACAGAGCCATCCCCCCCATATACAGACAGAGCCACCCCCCCATATACAGACAGAGCCACCCATATACAGAGCCCCCCCCATATACAGACATATCCCCCCATATACAGACAGAGCCACCCTCCCCCCATATACAGACAGAGACATCCCCCATATACAGACAGAGACATCCCCCCCATATACAGACAGAGACACCCCCCTATATACAGACAGAGACACCCCCCTATATACAGACAGAGACATCCCCCCTATATACAGACAGAGACACCCCCCTATATACAGACAGAGACATCCCCCCATATACAGAGACACCCCCCATATACAGACAGAGACACCCCCCTATATACAGACAGACACCCCCCATATACAGAGACACCCCCCATATACAGACAGAGACACCCCCCTATATACAGACAGACACCCCCCCATATACAGAGACACCCCCCTATATACAGACAGAGACACCCCCCTATATACAGACAGAGACACCCCCCCATATACAGAGACACCCCCCCATATACAGACAGAGACACCCCCCTATATACAGACAGAGACACCCCCCCATATACAACAGAGACACCCCCTATATACAGACAGAGACATCCCCCCGATATACAGAGAGAGACATCCCCCTATATACAGACAGAGACACCCCCCCATATACAGACAGAGACATCCCCCTATATACAGACAGAGACATCCCCCTATATACAGACAGACATCCCCCCATATACAGACAGAGACATCCCCCTATATACAGACAGACATCCCCCCATATACAGACAGAGACATCCCCCTATATACAGACAGACATCCCCCCATATACAGACAGAGACATCCCCCTATATACAGACAGACATCCCCCCATATACAGACAGAGCCACCCCCACCCCCCCATATACAGACAGAGCCACCCCCCCCATATAAAGACATATCCCCACCCCCCCATATACAGACAGAGACACCCCCCCCCTATATACAGACAGAGCCACCCCCCCCCCAATATACAGACAGAGCCACCCCTTGAGACAGTCCTAATCAGAGATTCCAAACCTTTAAGCAGATAAAAGCCCAAGAACACACCTGTCTTGCAGAGCAGCTACATGGGATGTGACCACTTCCTGTCTACTTCCTGTACTTCTCTGTACGATGTGACCAAAGAGTCACATGGTCTGCTGACATCACCAGGGTCCTTCTACTGGGCAGTAACTAGCTGCTACCTCGGTCTATAAGGTAAATGGAAAAGGGGGCGGAGCCCCGCATATCGGCCCCGCCCACCCCGACATCAGTTCTCCATTTTGACAGCTCCACTCTCTTACTTTGCAGCCGCCCCAACTAATCACTGTCGCTCTCCACCCGCCTCCCTCCCCAGCTCTCCTACAGTGATCCCCTGTGATTCCTCCACTGCCATGCACCGGCCCAGGATCGGGGTGGCAACAGGGCAACCCTCTGGCTCCGCTACTGCTCCATCTGAAAGCGGCCCCAGGCATCCCGATTGGCCAGTCCGGCCCTGCACGGGGCCCGGGGCCCCTGGACATTCGGGGCCCTGGGCAGTTGCCCAGGTTGCCCCCCCTAACGCCGGCCCTGCTCCCTGTGCATGCGTGGGTTTCCTTTGGGTACTCCGGTTTACTCCAAAGACATGCTGGTAGGTTAATTGGATCCTGTATAAAAAATTGGCCCTACTGTGTATGTATGTGAGTTAGGGACCTTAGATTGTAAGCTTCTTGAGGGCAGGGACTGATGTGAATGTACAATGTATATGTAAAGCGCTGCGTAAATTGACAATGCTATATAAGTACCTGAAATAATAATAATAAATAATATTATTCCAGGTTGTTATATAGTGCTGTCAATTTTACACAGCGTTTACATCTATATTATACATTCTGTACACATCTGTCCCTGCCCTAAAAGAGCTTGCAATCTAATGTCCCTAACTAACATTCATACATACTGGGGCACATTTAGACAGGATCCAATCCAGGATCCAAGAGCCAATTAGCCTACCAGCAAGTCTTTGGAGTGTGGGTGGAAACCTGAGTACTGAAGAAACCCATGCAGGCTCCAGGAGAACATGCAAACTCCAGGCAGGTAGTGCCATGGCTATTATTCAACCCGACGACTCTAGTGCTGTCAAAGGCATTTTTTAAGTACTTTCTTGGTATATCTATATTTACTTTTTTTTGCCTCATTTTAAAAATCATCTTCCTCTGAACAGTTTCTTTTGATTCTTAGGCAGTCCATGTAGGACATGTTTAGGGTGATAACTATCAGCTCCTAATATATGATGTCTTGCTGTTTTCTTTCAAGACAATTGTGTTGTCAAACATTTTCCTTACTTAAGGCCTTAGTTCAATTCAAGAATGTTATACATTTTTTGTTAAAAGAAAAAATGAACAGCACAGACCACATTCTGTTTCAATATGTTTATTACATTTCACATAAGAGTAACATATTTTCATTATTATTAAAGTGATTGTAAAGTAAAGTCTTGTTTTTTTTTCTATTAAAATAACAAACATGTCATACTTACCTGCCCTGTGTATTGGTTTTGCACAGAGCCGCCCTGTTGAGTGCCCCCGCAGCAAGCAGCTTGCTATGGGGGCACCCTTTCCGAGCTGCATCTCTGTGTATCCATTCAGATACGGTACTGCCTTTTCGGCCCCATCCCTTCTCTCTCCTGATTGGCTAACTGAGTTTGATTGACAGCAGCGGGACCCAATGGCGCTGCAGCTGTGTCTCAGCCATCCAGGAGAGAGAGCCCTGGATGGCTGAGGCATTTGTGGACATCGCTGGATACAGAGGGGGGCTGCTGCACACAGAAGTTTTTTTATCCTAATGCACAGAATGCATTGAGATAAAACAAAAATGACTTTACAACTCCTTTAAGGATTAAACACTGGTCTATAGTAAAGAATTATCAGCATAACTACAATCAATAAAAGTGAACCAGCTTAGGTTACAAAGGAAGGAAAAGGAATTTTATGAATACGGTGGCTGAAAAACTTTGAGGTTACATTTATGTAAAAAGACAATGTGAGCGGATTATGAGAGAAGAGGTAGGAGAAAGAACACATATAATACATAAAAAAAGCAGCAAAGTAAAAAATAAGGGGTAGTAAAAGTAAAGTAAAGAAAATGGGTCTTCTAAGCTCAACATGCAAAAAGAGTACTGAAATAACAAGTTGCTTGGGTCACAAGTAGGGTTGAGCGGACACCTAGATGTCCGTGTTCGACGGGTTCGGCCGAACTTTAAAAAAAAGTCCGGGTCCGTGTCCCGGACTTTTACCGAACTTTTCCCGGACACCGAACCCCATTGAAGTCAATGGGGACCCGAACTTTAAGGCACTAAAATGGCTCTAAAACACCAAAGGAAAGGGCTAGAGTGCTGCAAATGGCAGCAAAACGTAATTAAGAGCATGGCAAGTGCTCTGCAAACAAATGTGGATAGGGAAATAACTTAAAACAACAAAAAAAAACAGAAAAATAAAACAATGTTCTTCTTCATCTCTGAAGGACGAGGCCCATATGGAGTAGGAGGGAGGTTGAGGTGGTGGTGGATGTGGCGGTGACATAGGCGTGCGCACAGGGTGTGCTGGGTGTGCCTGGGCACACCCTAATCACCTAGGGCACATAGCATTGCCAGTGAGGAGATGGGAAAGATCTCCCTGGGACCTGCTCTGCTCTATTTCTCCTTGCCTACAGGTACATGGCCCCGATACATTACTCTCCCTGCTGGCAAACACATGCATGTGTATTTCAACTTTGGGGTGCACACCTTAATGCAATAGGCTGCGCACACCTATGGGCGGTGTAGGTGGAAGCGGCGGTGGAGGAGGACCAGGGCCGGATTAACAGCATCATGGGCTTGGTGCTGAGGATTTTGAAGGGCCTTAAGGGCCGTGCCTTGCCATGCACCCAGAGGAGGAAGGGTGCAGCCATGCATGCCTAATTCAACATGGGATGCTGTCTCTGAAGCCCATAAACACATCCATGCATCGCCAACTGTCCCTCCTTGTCCGGCCTTCACGCTGTGTGGGGAGGTTCTGAGGGTGCTGCCTGGGGAAGCGAGCATAGAAGCCAGACTTCTGTGTTTACAAGTGACAGAAGAGCGGTAACAGTGAATATGGCCAACCCGGGGCCTATATAAAAGGTAGGGGCCTGGAGCTGCAGCTCCAATAGCCCCTACATTAATCTGGCCCTGAGGAGGAGGACGAGGTAGCCAACACTGCTTCTTTTCAAAAATTTTAAATGAGGGTACACCCCAAAAGAGTGAGAAAGAGCAAAAATGGAACAATGGGTGGGTAAGGTCGGTATCCATTGCTATTCTGCATAAGGTACGGAAAAGTCCCGTGGGATCCATGCCTGGTTCATTTTAATGAACGTGAGCTTGTCCACATTGTCTCTGGACAGGCGGCTGCGCTTGTCTGTTATAACGCCCCCAGCCGTGCTAAATACCCGTTCAGATAATACACTGGCTGCAGGGCACGCCAGCACCTCCAAGGCGTAAAGGGCAAGCTCAGGCCATGTGCCCAATTTGGAGACCCAGAAGTTGAAGGGGGCAGACCCGTCATTCACTACATGTAGGCGTGTGCACACATACTGCTCCACCATGTTGGTAAAATGCTGCCTCCTGCTAAGACGTTCCATCTGAGCTGCTGGTGCTGCTGTTTGTTGTGGCGTGCTGACAAAGCTTTTCCACATTTCGGCCATGCTAACCCTGCCTTCTGAGGTGCTGGCGGTGCCCTGGTTGCGTTGGCGACCTCCTCCTCCTCTGCCTTGTGCTTCCACTGTGGCCCCGCTGTCAGATGGGAATGCCAGCAGCAACAACTTGGAAAGGTGGATCTCTCTCACACGTACCAACACAGACTATCCCCCAATTTAACTGATCCCCAAAGGTTTTTGATTAAATAGCGGAATAGAAAATATGATCCAAAAAAAGTGTATGTATATCACACGTACACAACCACACTGGGCCCCAATTACTATTGTTTGTACCCCTAAAAGGCTAGGAGTAGGGGGAGTATGGAACAGGCAGCACCCTCAAACCTTCAGAAGTATGAGATGAACCCCAACAACTTGGAAAGGTGGATCTCTCTCACACGTACCAACACAGACTATCCCCCAATTTAACTGATCCCCAAAGGTTTTTGATTAAATAGCGGAATAGAAAATATGATCCAAAAAAAGTGTATGTATATCACACGTACACAACCACACTAGGCCCCAATTACTATTGTTTGTACCCCTAAAAGGCTAGATGAGGAGTAGGGGGAGTATGGAACAGGCAGCACCCTCAAACCTTCAGAAGTATGAGATGAACCCCAACAACTTGGAAAGGTGGATCTCTCTCACACGTACCAACACAGACTATCCCCCAATTTAACTGATCCCCAAAGGTTTTTGATTAAATAGCGGAATAGAAAATATGATCCAAAAAAAGTGTATGTATATCACACGTACACAACCACACTAGGCCCCAATTACTATTGTTTGTACCCCTAAAAGGCTAGATGAGGAGTAGGGGGGGTATGGAACAGGCAGCACCCTCAAACCTTCAGAAGTATGAGATGAACCCCAACAACTTGGAAAGGTGGATCTCTCTCACACGTACCAACACAGACTATCCCCCAATTTAACTGATCCCCAAAGGTTTTTGATTAAATAGCGGAATAGAAAATATGATCCAAAAAAAGTGTATGTATATCACACGTACACAACCACACTAGGCCCCAATTACTATTGTTTGTACCCCTAAAAGGCTAGATGAGGAGTAGGGGGGGTATGGAACAGGCAGCACCCTCAAACCTTCAGAAGTATGAGATGAACCCCAACAACTTGGAAAGGTGGATCTCTCTCACACGTACCAACACAGACTATCCCCCAATTTAACTGATCCCCAAAGGTTTTTGATTAAATAGCGGAATAGAAAATATGATCCAAAAAAAGTGTATGTATATCACACGTACACAACCACACTAGGCCCCAATTACTATTGTTTGTACCCCTAAAAGGCTAGGAGTAGGGGGAGTATGGAACAGGCAGCACCCTCAAACCTTCAGAAGTATGAGATGAACCCCAACAACTTGGAAAGGTGGATCTCTCTCACACGTACCAACACAGACTATCCCCCAATTTAACTGATCCCCAAAGGTTTTTGATTAAATAGCGGAATAGAAAATATGATCCAAAAAAAGTGTATGTATATCACACGTACACAACCACACTGGGCCCCAATTACTATTGTTTGTACCCCTAAAAGGCTAGATGAGGAGTAGGGGGAGTATGGAACAGGCAGCACCCTCAAACCTTCAGAAGTATGAGATGAACCCCAACAACTTGGAAAGGTGGATCTCTCTCACACGTACCAACACAGACTATCCCCCAATTTAACTGATCCCCAAAGGTTTTTGATTAAATAGCGGAATAGAAAATATGATCCAAAAAAAGTGTATGTATATCACACGTACACAACCACACTGGGCCCCAATTACTATTGTTTGTACCCCTAAAAGGCTAGATGAGGAGTAGGGGGAGTATGGAACAGGCAGCACCCTCAAACCTTCAGAAGTATGAGATGAACCCCAACAACTTGGAAAGGTGGATCTCTCTCACACGTACCAACACAGACTATCCCCCAATTTAACTGATCCCCAAAGGTTTTTGATTAAATAGCGGAATAGAAAATATGATCCAAAAAAAGTGTATGTATATCACACGTACACAACCACACTAGGCCCCAATTACTATTGTTTGTACCCCTAAAAGGCTAGATGAGGAGTAGGGGGGGTATGGAACAGGCAGCACCCTCAAACCTTCAGAAGTATGAGATGAACCCCAACAACTTGGAAAGGTGGATCTCTCTCACACGTACCAACACAGACTATCCCCCAATTTAACTGATCCCCAAAGGTTTTTGATTAAATAGCGGAATAGAAAATATGATCCAAAAAAAGTGTATGTATATCACACGTACACAACCACACTAGGCCCCAATTACTATTGTTTGTACCCCTAAAAGGCTAGATGAGGAGTAGGGGGAGTATGGAACAGGCAGCACCCTCAAATCTTCAGAAGTATGAGATTGTGTTCACTGTACCCCACAAAGATTGAGTTCACTGCACCCCACAATGATTGTGTTCACTGCACCCCACAAAGATTGTGTTCACTGCACCTCACAAAGATTGTGTTCACTGTACCCCCCAAAGATTGTGTTCACTGCACCCCACAAAGATTCTGTTCACTGTACCCCACAAAGATTGTGTTCACTGCACCCTAAAAGGATGTTGTTCACTGCACCCCACAAAGATTGTGTTCACTGCACCCTAAAAGGATGTTGTTCACTGCACCCCAAAAAGATTGTGTTCACTGTACCCCCCCAAAGATTGTGTTCACTGCACCCCACAAAGATTGTGTTCACTGCACCCCAAAAAGATTGTGTTCACTGTACCCCCCAAAGATTGTGTTCACTGCACCCCAAAAAGATTGTGTTCACTGTACCCCCCAAAGATTGTGTTCACTGCACCCCACAAAGATTCTGTTCACTGTACCCCACAAAGATTGTGTTCACTGCACCCCAAAAAGATTGTGTTCACTGTACCCCCCCAAAGATTGTGTTCACTGCACCCCACAAAGATTCTGTTCACTGCACCCCACAAAGGATTTTGTTCACTGCACCCCAAAAAGATTGTGTTCACTGCACCCCAAAAAGGATTTTGATCACTGCACCCCAAAAAGGATGTTGTTCACTGCACCCCAAAAATGATTTTGTTCACTCCACCCCAAAAAGATTGTGTTCACTGCACCCCACAAAGATTGTGTTCACTGCACCCCAAAAAGATTGTGTTCACTGTACCCCCCAAAGATTGTGTTCACTGCACCCCACAAAGATTCTGTTCACTGTACCCCACAAAGATTGTGTTCACTGCACCCCAAAAAAGATTGTGTTCACTGCACCCCAAAAAGGATGTTGTTCACTGCACCCCAAAAAGGATGTTGTTCACTCCACCCCAAAAAGATTGTGTTCACTGCACCCCACAAAGATTGTGTTCACTGCACCCCAAAAAGATTGTGTTCACTGCACCCCAAAAATGATTTTGTTCACTGCACCCCAAAAAGGATTTTGTTCACTGCACCCCAAAAAGGATGTTGTTCACTCCACCCCAAAAAGATTGTGTTCACTGCACCCCAAAAAGATTGTGTTCACTGCACCCCACAAAGGATTTTGTTCACTGCACCCCAAAAAGATTGTGTTCACTGCACCCCAAAAAGGATGTTGTTCACTGCACCCCAAAAAGGATTTTGTTCACTGCACCCCAAAAAGATTGTGTTCACTGCACCCCACAAAGGATTTTGTTCACTGCACCCCACAAAGATTGTGTTCACTGCACACCAAAAAGGATTGTGTTCACTGCACCCCAAAAAGATTTTGTTCACTGCACCCCAAAAAGATTGTGTTCACTGCAGCCCAAAAAGATTGTGTTCACTGCAGCCCAAAAAGATTGTGTTCACTGCAGCCCAAAAAGATTGTGTTCACTGCAGCTCACACACAGAAAAATGGATGTGGATCACTGACACCTGCCTATCTCCAATCCCACACCACACAGCAATATCGATTGTAGTTTGTAGAACACAGTTTCCCTAAAATTCAGCAGACTCTGTCCCTAACAGGATTGAGAAGAGATCGTAGATCAGGATTGAGTGCAGATTCACCCCACCCCCCACACAGCAATATCGATTGTAGTTTGTAGAAGACACTGACCCTATAATTCAGCAGACTCTATCCCTAAAATGCCTACAACTCGCCCTGCCTAAACACTCCGACCTGTCCCTCAATTCTATCCAGACACAAATGGTTTTTTCCTGCCTATCTGTCCCTAATCAGCAGCCAGCACATTGATGTGTGCTCTGTCCCTTAGCTAAGCAGCAGAATGACGCTGCTGCGGCGGCTGCCTCGAACTTATAAAGACTTGGTCACATGCTTCAGACGGCCAATCACAGCTACTAAGACATTTGCAGGCATGGCTGGGATGGCTTAAGGCACACCAGTTAAACGATTGTTGATTGGCTGTTGAAAGCCCGCCATGAAAAGAGCGCCAAAGCATGCAAAACCCGGAAATAAAACGACCGAACACGGATTTTTACCCGAACATACAGTAAAGTGTCCGTGTCCGTGTTCGGGTAAAAAAAATCCAATTATTCGGTACGAACACGAATAATACAGTCCGTGTTCGCTCAACACTAGTCACAAGAGCAGTTGACCCACAGGGAAAAAAGGTGGTAACTTTCTACCCTGAAACTTCCATCAAATCTGATATATCAGAGACTGTCAATTATCATTTTTTTTTTAAATTAAAAAACAATATCTGGGCTCCCTAAATAGCAAGAGATGTTTATGTCTGTTCTCCAAAATGCTTGTTAGCCATTCAATAACCATGATTTTGTTTAGTGGAACAGACTGTTGTTTCCAACTTCTAACACCAGCCGAGCTGCAAGTAGGATAAGGTGTGTTCATTTTTGATAGGGTTTAGTTAGTGTATCAGTTTTACTATGTAAAAGAGCCTGCCAAGGATTTTAAGGATATCTTTATGAAATAGTTCTTTAAGGCGGTGAAAAACATTCACCAAGAAAGACACTGCAAATAGTGGAACAGCTGCAGAAACATTTCTTGAAATATCTAGGATTCAGATGCAACATTTAGATGCAACATTTTACTAAGAACCATCTCACTATTACTTTATATGCCACCTCAGTGTTAGTGATATTTTAGAAATAGAATACATTATTTACACTGATAATCAGTGCCCTGGTCATCAGTGCTCTGGTTATCAGTGCAGCCCCATCAGTGCCCATCAGTGCAGCTTATTAGTGTCCATCAGTGCAGCTTCTTAGTGCCCATCAGTGCCACCTATCAGTACCCATCAGTGCAGATTATTAGTGCCCATTAGTGCCGTCTCATCAGTGTCCATCAGTGCACATCAGTGCATGCTCATCTGTGCAAATTAGTAGAGCCTTATCAGTGCCCATCAGTGCAGCCTCATCACTGCCCATCAATTCAGCCTCATCAGTGCTCATCCATGCAGCCCCATCACCGCACATCAGTGAAGAAGAAAAAATTCTTCTTTGCAGAATTTTATAGCAGAAACTAAAAAAAACTTTGTTTTTTTCCCATTTCTGTGGTCTTTTCTGTTTATTTAGCAAAAAATACACTGTCCGACCAAAAAAAAAAAAAAAAGTCGCCACCTGGAATTAACTAAGCAACTAACTAAACTAAGCATGTATTGGATAGTTACTGCATGTGCCCAAAGAATGGGGTTAGCTGACTACCTGAATATACTGAATGACCAGGTTATTCCATCAATTGATTTTGTCTTCCCTGATGGCACGGGCCTAGTCCAAGATGACAATGCCAGGATTCATCGGGCTCAAATTGTGAAAGAGTGGTTCAGGGAGCATGAGACATAATTTTCACACATGGATTGGCCACCACAGAGTCCAGAACTTAAAGCGGAGTTCCGGGCACAGAAAAAAATTTTCAGTAAACATACCCCGGGGACAGTCAGGGCTAGTACATTCCACAATGGCTAGCCTCTGATCTGTCCCGGTTCGCATTTACCTGCAAGAAGAAATACTCACTTATAAAATTTCTTCCACAGCGTTGCCATCTCTCTTGTGGGCAGCTGAAGCCGGAGCGATCCTCTTCCGCGTCTTCTTCCGCATCCTCTTCTCCCAGAATGCGCCTGCACCGGCCCCTCTCGTCACTTCCGGTGCGGCGCCGCATTCCTCCACAGCTTCTGGGCATGCCCAGAAGCTGTTTAGCAGGGAATGCGGCGTCGCCCCGGAAGTGACGAGCGGGGCCGGCGCCATCGCATTGATTCCTGGGAGCGATGACGTTTAGCTCCCAGGAATCAGTGCAAGCCAGGAAGTGACGGAGGAGCCGCGGCACTGAGGGAGGAAGTGCAGAATAGGTGAGTATATTCGATCTACAATTACAAGGTGAGTACAAAAAAAAACAACCTAACTATCCAATTCTGTTTCAGGTGAAGGAGAACAAGCGGACGGGCACAAAAAAAAAAGATCGATTTTGTGCGCGGAACTCCGCTTTAACCCTATTGAGAATCTTTGGGATGTGCTGGAGAAGGTTTTGTGCAGTGGTCCGACTCTCCCATCATTTGGTGAAAAATGAATGCAACACTGGATGGAAATAAATCTTGTGATATTGCAGAAACTGATCAAAACAATGCCACAGTGAATGTATGTCATAATCAAAGCTAAAGGCGGTCCAACTAAATATTATAGTGTGTGACCTTTTGTTTTGGTGACGCCTGTTTTTTTTGGCTGGGCAGTGTAAAAACCCCAGTGGCGAATAAATACCACTAAAAGAAAGCTCTATCTAATAAAATGATAAAAAATGTCATGTGGGTATAGTGTTGCATGCGCTGAAAGTGGAAAAGTGGTTAAAGTTGATTTGAAATAAAATTCAAGTATAGGCAGGGACCTTATCCTAGCACCAGGGCATTTGTTAGTATATTTCCAAACCAAGGATACCAAGATTTACCAGTCATTATCCTTAAAAGTCCATAAATCAATGTCAATAGTCAGTGTTAGGCTTCATTCTAGATCTACACAGTGGTAGTACACAATAACAGTGTTTTTGCTACCATTAAGCTCTTATCACCTTCAAAGTCAAGATTAAGTACATCTAATGTCAAAATATATTTATTTTTAAGAAGGTATGATAGAGTTAAATCCATGTCATTTTTTACAATATTTTTTGCTTTTTGTGTCACATTTGGGAGATTTCCCCTTTCTTCCCGTCATGGGAATACAATAGGAATTCTCTCTACTATCTACTTGAAAAGGTATTGCAAATTAAAGATGTCTATTTTTCTTATCCAATGACAACTGTACTTATTTCAATTTTTCTGTCACTCTCTGTCTTGTCAGGGCCAGATTTTAACTTTTTTTTTCCTTTAGGCCAGCTACCCCTCAACACACATATAGGATATGGAAAAATAATTTTGCAATACTTACATTATTAAAAACAAAGGAATACAATCACACAAGCAGAAACATTTCTGCATAGAGAACATAAGTATTGGACTGACACAATTAAAAGCGTGTCCACAGAGACACGTTGAGTGCTATACTGATGCATCAAGAAATATCAGCAGAGACAAAACCAGTAACATACCGATAGTGCCAGAAACATGCCAGTAGACCCAAAAATAATAATACTGACATAGTGCCATAAATATGGCCACAGACAAAATCAGTGCTGTACTGACACAGCCAGAAACATTCCCACAGATACAATCAATACCATGCAATTACAGTCATAAACCTGCCAGCAGAGACACAATCTGTGCTATACTGAAACAACCAAGAACATATCCGCAGAGACTCGGTCTGTACAGTATGGGCACACAGCCAGAAACATGATAACATAGACACAGTCAGTACAATACTGACACACCAAGAAGCATATGCACACAGACATAAGCAGTATTCTATTCATACAGAGAGAAACATGCTTCCTGGATGCCTGGAACACCATATCTGAGGTCTACTTTTAGAGGCGCAGCCGTGTTGGCAATCTATATAGTAATTTAAAGTGTTACTAAACCCACAACAGTAAAATCAGTCTGTATATGCAGTAAAGAATCCTTGTTATACTCACTGTTGAACCTAAGGGGTTATTACTCCACATTGTGGTCAGACAGTGCAAACATCAGTTCTGGAATTGGTGTCAGAGGGTATAAAAATAAACCATATTTGCCAAAGAATTAAAACTGACACTGTGAAGAGATTATGAAGAGTGCACTTGTGAGAATGCCAAAGAGTGGGCATGAATTTAGTTTGTGTTGATTTGTGGTGTATGGCTGGAAGTAAAATACAGTAAATATTAATGTCAGTGGAAGCAATAATAATGCTCAGCATTGGTGTCAGTGCTAGCATTGATAACCCCCAGAATGTGTAAGGGCCAGCTATAACCCCTAGCAATAGCCCCCAACAAAAGTAAGGCTAAAGATTTAACCTCAAGCATGTATCAGGGCAAGCAATGATAAATCCCAGTGATAACCCCCAGCCTGTATCAAGGCCAGCAATAATAACCCCCAGCAAGTGTTTGGGTCAGAAATGATAGTACTTTATTTATTATAGCAATAACATCCTGTAAATATCAGGACAAACAATAGCATAGAAGAGTGATGCTTATTTATGCAACTATCTGCTTTGCACCTTTCTTGCACTGATCAGCTCTGCACCCACTACTTCCACGCCCTTCTTGTACTGCTCACCTATGCAACCCACCTGCACCACTCAGCTTTGCAGTACTCTGCTCTGCACTCCTCTTGCACTGCTCAGCTCTCCTTACATGCGCACCCCTAGCTCAGTTCTAAACTCAGCCTTGCTCAGCACAGCTCTGCACCAAGTCTTGCTCAGCTCTTGACCCTGCCTGACTTTTCTAACATGAGCCAGGGCCAGCACTAGCAGAACAGGAAGAGGTGGTAGATTCACTACCCCGTATAACAACAGAAACAGGAGCATGATCCGACCACAAAATGGAATGGACAGAGGAAGAAGAAACCTGTTGTAAAAGAGTTCTATCGACTATTATATATACATCAATACGGGAATATATATGATGTCTGGTGGAGTAAAACGAATAGTCCCGCTCACCAGCGTGTTGACACCGCCAGACATCATAGAGATCGTTGCCATGCCAAACAGAGTGCAGAAGAGGAGCAGGGTGTTTTTAGTTTTAGATGTGGAATCCAAGGAGGGATCTGAAATTGCACAGGAGCAAAGAGCCTCCACAAAGGGAGTGCAATTTGCGTAGAAGTTTTCTGATAAAATGAACCTGCCCAGTATTTGGGGCATAAAGACTAACAACGGTAAAGGTTTGCTGTTCAATTTGCAATTAAGTATTAAATAACGGCCCTCTGGATCTGCATATTGATCTTTCAGTGTGAAGGCTGCAGAGTTTTTGATTGCTATGCCCACACCACTGTGTTTAGTAGCAGCGGAGGCCAAAAATATATGATGAAACAGTCTGTGAAAAAATGTAGGAGTGGCTGAGGATTGGAAATGCGATTCCTGGAAACATAAAATGTCAGCTTCAAGCCTAAGAGCATCCTTCCATAGTGCCGACCTTTTATCCGGGTGATTTAACCCATTAACATTGTAGGAGACAACTTTAATTACCATAGTCCCGGAGTGAGAAAATGATTAGATACTACCTCATCTCCCCGTTTCTTCAAAACGTCCTGGGAGAAGGAAAAATAACATCTGCGGTAGATCATCCGGAAGGCAAGACCAGCGGAAACAGAAGAGCTGTAGGCCGTGGAAAATAAAGTCCATGACGAATCCTGAAAAAAGACAAATGGAAAAAGGGAACAGTCAGCAATAGGCATCAAGAAGGGAGGAGGGAAAGCCAACAGTAGAAACAAATGTAAAAAAAGGGATCCAAAAGGGGATTCGTAAGAAGACACGCTGCACACTAGTTGCAGGGGGTAAATTGTGGGATGGAGTTCCTGGGTGCTTCATACAGGGGAATAAGGTGAGGTGGAGTTGCAAGAGGTGAGCCTTGGAGATAGCCATCATTTGTGGTTCTTTTTCTTACGATGGGAGACCAGCTGCCAGATGGGGGGACTGATGGGAAGTAAATATCTACGTTTCATCATGGTGTACTGCGACAGATCCGCAAAAGCCTGAATAGAGGCGTATGTAGCAGAATTGCAGGAATTTTTGCGGAATTCCCCCATAAATTCCCCCTAATGTGGTAAAAATGGACCCTCAGCAAAACATCTCTGGGCACACTATGCTCTAGAAAGGAGGGCCTGGGCAAATGGTGGATTCTATCAATGATAACGTCAGAGGGAGCAGCTGATGGTAGAAACTCAGTGATAAGATCCACAGCATATTGGTGCAGACGGTCAGGGCCTACAGTCTCCGGGACCCCACGCAGCTTGATGTTGTTCCTGCGTGAGCGGTCCTCTAGATCAGCGACTTTAGCTTTGAGCCAGTCAACATCCATCAATATGTTCATTATGGGAACCCACAAGAGCATTGTAAGAAGTAGCGAATTCCCCAATTTTATGCTCCACATGATCAACTCTGTCACTGAATTCAGACAGCTCCTTCCGGAAGCCTTGCACACAGGACAACATGAAAGATATAAAACTTCCGCGCTAGTGACTATTTGGATGGGTGAACACTCAGTGTATAAATTAATATGTGATTATATATATGAAATATATATATAAAAAAGGGGAATGTAATCTAAAAATAGGCTGCAGCCTCCCTGAATGACAGTCCGAAGACTATACCATAGATGTGAAAGAAAGGAGGGATGATGGCGCTGCCTACAATAAAAACTAATATAAGATGTGGTAAAGTGATCTGGTGTTGTGTCTTCACTGGCTGAAGATATAAAGTGCCTTAGTGCTAACAAAGGTATATGCAAGTATTTACCTAAAGATTACCAGTACAAAAATACAATCATTGACATCAAATGGTGCAAATCTGCAAGTGCAATATATTAAAGTGCCTCCAAAAGGAATTAAAGTGACTGGTGCAAAAATTGATGATATCTGTGATAAATATCAAACATAAGCAATAAGCCACAAATCGCATTGACCAATAGTAAGTACATGCAATGATAAGGTGCTTTAAAGGAAAGTGCTATAGTGTGTGGAAAGCCCCAGTGTTACCATATACGATGGTATAGGGGTAATATAAGGTGCCAACAGTAAACAATCTACAATATGCACAGCTCAAAAGTCCAATATGGTAAAACAGTCTATATGTCACATGCAGTGACCACAGGTAAGTAAATATTCACAAATTGATGTGGGTGACAACACTCTGGTGAATAATTGATGAGGAGTGACCCCGTGGTGGGTGGTAAGGTGCTAGGTGATCCCTCCGGTAGAAAGGCACACTTGCCAGAGACACCCACCCCACACAGGGGTATAAAGCGGGTGTTTAAAGTGATCCAACGGCCCAACAGTATCCTCCTGTGCCTGGATGGGGGCGTCTACCGGAAACCTGGCTGGTCCTAGTGTGGGTATTCACTGGATTGGTTCCCTGTGTGTTTCCTGATAGCGGATGTAATCCGAAGTACCCCCCGATTTCACTCCCGATGGTATGCCAGATAGTGTGCCAGAGAATAAATAAGGGACATAGTGTAATGCCGTAAGGTATTTTATTTCCCATAAAGACTAGAGAGGTACTCACATTTGAGCAGGTAAATCGAGCGTGTAGGTGGATCAGAGCGCTTGCAGTCCAAGCCTCGATCTCGTGTGGAAAAGCCGGAAGTGACTCGACACGCTGTACGCGTTTCGTAGTTAATACGTCATAGGCTGCTGATGACGCGTACAGCGTGTCGAGTCACTTCCGGCTTTTCCAAACGAGATCGAGGCTTGGACTGCAAGCGCTCTGATCCACCTACACGCTCGATTTACCTGCTCAAATGTGAGTACCTCTCTATGCTTTATGGGAAATAAAATACCTTACGGCATTACACTATGTCCCTTATTTATTCTCTGGCACACTATCTGGCATACCATCGGGAGTGAAATCGGGGGGTACCTCGGATTACATCCGCTATCAGGAAACACACAGGGAACCAATCCAGTGAATACCCACACTAGGACCAGCCAGGTTTCCGGTAGACGCCCCCATCCAGGCACAGGAGGATACCGTTGGGCCGTTGGATCACTTTAAACACCCGCTTTATACCCCTGTGTGGGGTGGGTGTCTCTGGTAAGTGTGCCTTTCTACCGGAGGGATCACCCAGCACCTTACCACCCACCACGGGGTCACTCCTCATCAATTATTCACCAGAGTGTTGTCACCCACATCAATTTGTGAATATTTACTTACCTGTGGTCACTGCATGTGACATATAGACTGTTTTACCATATTGGACTTTTGAGCTGTGCATATTGTAGATTGTTTACTGTTGGCACCTTATATTACCCCTATACCATCGTATATGGTAACACTGGGGCTTTCCACACACTATAGCACTTTCCTTTAAAGCACCTTATCATTGCATGAACTTACTATTGGTCAATGCGATTTGTGGCTTATTGCTTATGTTTGATATTTATCACAGATATCATCAATTTTTGCACCAGTCACTTTAATTCCTTTTGGAGGCACTTTAATATATTGCACTTGCACATTTTCACCATTTGATGTCAATTATTGTATTTTTGTACTGGTAATCTTTAGGTAAATACTTGCATATACCTTTGTTAGCACTACGGCACTTTATATCTTCAGCCAGTGAAGACACAACACCAGATCACTTTACCACATCTTATATTAGTTTTTATTGTAGGCAGCGCCATCATCCCTCCTTTCTTTCACACAGGACAACATATCAGTATGAAGAGATGAGCGGAGAGAGACTAGCATCTCCTTCATTGTAGTGTCCGATATAGGCTGGTTAGTGGTGGGGAAGGAGTTAATAGAGGCTGTAAATTCACTGGTATCAGCTAGGGAGAGATGGCCCTTAGCTGAGTCTGTGACAGGGGAATCCTGATCCCTCCTAGGTCTAGACTTGGCTGGGCTGCCTGACACAGGCGTGGAGGCTTGGTGAGAGGATTTGGAGGGTCCATGTTTAGATTTGGATGGGGTGCTGGGTCCCTGCGAGGGTGATGAGGACGCTGCTGAAAGCAAGGGAGAGCGGCCGCCGAAGCCATTTTGGGCATTCTCCCGCACGGCCGGCGGGAAGAAGTATTGTTATTTACGGGGGTTTGTGGCTTCTTTCTATTTGCGCGGCATGGCGGGGGAGAAGCAGAGAGTCTGTGGAGTGACAGGGGACCCGGCAGGGCTGGCTGGCTCACCTCAGGATTGTAGATTCCCACCATTGCAGAGCTCCTCAGTCACGCTGCCAGCTCGTCCGTGCGGTAGCTACGCCCCCCCAGCACTAGCAGAACAGGGACAGTATAGAATGTATATTGATGGAAGGGAGCTGCCTTTGCTTAACATACCTTTAACCTGAAACAGGTCCATTTGGTGACCGAAGGCTAGCTTCTTTCTTATAGCACAAGTTCTCCCATCTACTGTACTTACCTGTTCTGCTTTCCTCCGGATTGCAAACTCTCTTGTTCAGTATATAAATCCACCAAGGTTGCCTGCCAGTACTATTAAAAGGATTAGGGGTAGGATTACTCCATAGACCCCCTGACAAGTCTTTGTGGCATTATTTTTTTATTAAAGCTTACTCTGAAAGTGAAATTCTGACTTTGTATTTAGTGCCTTCTATGGGTGCTATGGGGGTTATAGCAGAATTTTTGGTGGTGCTAGAGCAGATGCAAGCTACCCCCTGGCCTCACCACTGTCTCTGCTGCAAATCCTAGGCTATCCCTGACTACAATAACCTGGTAGGAATGTTTTAAAAATGTGCCTGTAGGGATGAGTTTTTGGGAGAGGAGACTTAAAGGTTTCTTCAAACCAAAAGCATCTACCTAAGCATAGCACTCATATATAGAGTTGAGCGGACACCTGGATGTCCGTGTTCGGCGGGTTAGGCCGAACTTTACCCGGACACCGAACCCCATTGAAGTCAATGGGGACCTGAACTTTCAGGCACTAAAATGGCTCTAAAACACCAATGGAAAGGGCTAGAGTGCTGCAAATGGCAGCAAAATGTATTTAAGAGCATGGCAAGTGCTCTTAAAAAAATCCCCTTTAAATTTGTAATTTTTAAATAGCAGATTAGAACAGCAATCTGTAGTAAAATATAGCTGAACGCTGCACACAACAGACTGATAAAAATAGATTTTTTTTTCTCCCTCCTCCTCCTCAGTGGGCTCAAGTGAGGGCAAAAAGAGTGTTCACTGCACCACCCCCCACACAGAAAAATCGATGTAGACTGTCCCTGCCTAATCTCTCCAGCCTGTCCCTAAAATGCTCAAATAACTGTCCCTGCCTACACTACGACCTGTCCCTGCATTTTTTTCGGGCACAATTTTTCACTGTCTATCCCTAATCAGCAGCAGCCAGCACGTATGATGTGTGCTCTCTCCCTAAACTACAGCAGAATGATGCGCCGCGCTGTGGATCTCGAAGTTATAAAGACATGGGTCACATGCTTCAGATGGCCAATCACAGCTACTAATACATTAGTAGGCATGGCTGTGATGGCGCACACCAGTTAAACGCTTGTTGATTGGCTGTTGAAAGCCCGCCATTAAAAGCGCGCCATTACATACAAAACAGGAAATACAATTACCGAACGCGGATTTTAAACCCGAACATACAGTAAAGTTTTCAGGTCCGTGTTCGGGTAACAAAAATCCAATTATTCGGTACGAACCCGAATAGTACAGTCCGTGTTCGCTCAACACTACTCATATATGATCATCTGGTGAACTTTTGCTCCTAACAGTGTTGATTACATTATTAAGTGAAGTCCAACGTCCTAGTATAGCAATAAAGATTGGTAATTATAGTAATTTAATTAAAATTTGTTGTGGAGTTGTTCTAGTATATCAGTTACTGTTGGTATTTTGTACCCTTTGACCCTCTTTAAGTGTACTAATTGAAGTGATACACATTTATACATGCAAAGCCGCCTGACTGCAACTATAACAGACTAAATACAAATATATATTATGAAAATGATTCCAAAGAAATTAATAAACATGATAAACAGTGGACTGACTGTCAAGTAGTATACTATAAGTATAATCCCTTATTGTTACATCTAGATGGATTCTTTGCTATAATTTTAGGATAAAGACTGTAATCCATGATATGCTGCAATTCTTCAGCATACTTGATAAGCTTCTGTTTGAATAAAGAATAACAAGTATTCGACATGGACAGCAGATTTAAAGAATAACTGCAAGCCATTATTATAAGGGGAGGTGATAGGTCAATACATATTCATAATTGCATACATTTTTCTATGTTTTTCATTTGTAAGTTTTCTATGCTTTTGAGGGATTATTATTATTATTATTCTTAGTTCAGCATAAAAGGTGCAGCATATAAATATATGAGCATTCTGTGATCATTTTATGTTTTAGCTAACCAACATTACAAAGCATTAAAAACAATTTGAACACAAAACACAGGACTTTCAATTACCAAAGCAAAGATGTCAGCACATTATGTCAGATAAAGTTTATATTCTTTTTCATTACTGGAAAAATACGTATCAAAAGGTCAGCCACATGTTGTACTTAAAGTGTTTGTAAAGCTTTGATTTTTTAAAACAAAAAATAACAAACATATCTATACTTACCAGCTCTCTGCAAGGGTTTTGCACAGAGCAACCCTGATCCTCCTCTTTTGGGGTCCCCTGCTGGTTTTCCTGGCTCCTCCCCTTCATCAGATGCACCCATGGAAAGCTGGTGCTGCATCCATTGATTCGGCCTTACCCCCTCTCCCCTGTCAAAGGAGAGAGTAGCTGGAACCGCTGTGCTCATGCACATTGCTGGATCAGGTCGGGCTCAGCTAAGAAAAAGGGGGGGTCTAGGGGGGAAGCTGCAGCAAAGAAGGTTTTTCACCCTAATGCATAGAATGCATTAAGGTGAAAAACCTTGAGCCTCTACAACCACTTAAAATGTGTCCTTTTTTTTCTGGTCAAATTTGTTTATTGGTTTTAAGTAAAATGAAATAAACAAGAGCATTGAGATACAAGGAATGGTACATACAGTATCCTAAAATTATAGAAATTTTCCCCATCGTGGCACAAAGTGAGCATACAAAGCTACATGTAACAAGAGCAAGCATTTCAGAAGATGGGAAAATGAACATATTTCTACTATGGAGGAGGCCAACCGAGTGGGTACCTCAATGAGAAAATAAGTCTGACAGACGGTCAGGCTGCCCGGTTCTCAGCTGACAGCTGAATGTAAAAAAAAATGTATTAAAAAAAAAGAAAGAATTGGGGGGTCCCCCCCAAATCCATATCAGGCCCTTATCCAAGCATGCAGCCCAGCAGGTTTCCTCCTGAACAATACCAGGCCACATGCCCTCAACATGGGGGGGTGATTTGGGGTAGGGGGGCTATGCCCCCCTGCCCCAAAGCCTTCTGTCCCCAGGTTGATGGGGAAAATGGGCCTCTTCCCCACAACTGTTGGCTGTGGTTGTGGGGGTCTGCAGGTAGAGGTTTATCAAAATCTGGAAGCCCCCTTTAATAAGAATGGCCCCAGATCCCACCCCCCTAAATTGAACCAGTATGGGAGTAAAAAAAAAAAAAAAGCTCTACTCGTGGCGAATGCTCCTGACGTATGCCTGCCCCCCCCCCCCCCCGTGTGACATTTCTTAAATAGCTAAGGGGCAGGGCCACGCGGCGATGTCACCTGGTGGCACCGCCCCCTGTGACATCGACGGCACAGCATTGACCAGACGATGATGACTATTGGATTTTAATCCATGGATGCCAAATCTTAAACTTCTTCCAGACCAGGTGTTTTCTGGCACTTTTTGTTTACATGTATCAATCAGTATTTTTTGCTAGAAAATTACTTAGAACCCCTAAACATTATATATTTTTTTAAAGCAGAAGCCCTAGAAAATACATTTTTTTGAGTCACGCGGTACTTGTGCAGCGGTTTTTCAAATGCAATTTTTTGGGAAAAAATACACTTTTTTAAATTTTAATGCAAAAAATGCAATACCTAAACCAATTTCCTTGTAAAATATAGCCTTGTGCTATAATTACTGCCCATGATCTGATGTTCACGGTGATATCTCATGTGTAGGATGATCGCTGTTTGCATGTTTGCGGGACCAAATCGCATGTTCGCTTTTGTGTGCAAGCACAAAAAGACAGGGAACTTTGATTTTTTTTTTTTTAATTATTAATGTATTATTATTATCGTTTTTTTTTGTTTTTTGTTTTTAGTTTTACTCTGTTGCTTTCATTATTTTTTATTTTTTGTTGATAACTTTTATTTCTGTCACAAGGAATGTAAACATCCTTGCGGCAGCAATAGGCATGTGACAGGTCCTCTTTATGGAGTAATCTTGGGCCTATAAGACCCCAGATCCCTCCTCTGCCCTTAAAAGCATTAAAAATACCAAGATCAGTGTTTCTAAATGCTTTTTAAAAAATGGCATTGATAGTTTCCGAGTAAACTGGAAGTGATATCATGTTATTTCTTCCGGGTTTCTATTACAAACAGCCGATCAAAGCCAATCCCGGCTATGCTGTCCAGCCAGCCAGGGGAGAATCTGACTGGTCACTCGGGTCTATGGACGGGAGAGCCCAAGAGAGCTGGGGAAGGTGGGGGGGGGGGGGGACATCCACTTCTGATGCTTATAATAGCAATTGGCTGGCTACTCTGATTGCTATTAGAAGAGAGCCGACTGCCGGATCTTAAAAATGGCACTGGGCATCATCCTGGTATAACCACTAAAACTCCAGTGAAGAACGGGTACATCGCTGGGCGAGAAGTGGTTACATTTCCTTTTTTTATACTAAATTATCAAACACAATATCTTGGCTCAAACCCCACCATGTTAAAATTGACATCACATTTGAAAGAATCAGTCTATTATATATCATCTGTAAAATACAAAGTATCCAAAACATAGGAGAAAACCTTGTGGGAATGACTTGATGAACAAAACTTGGTTGGATTCTTAAACCAACAGTTCATTTCTTTAGTAGGGGAAAAGAGGTTGACAATCTAAAATTGCTTAGATAAATCACATATGAACTGTAAGTCACATTGTATACTGTATATATACATGATACATTAAAGTGGTTGTAAAGGCACAAGGTTTTTTCCCTTCATGCTTTTTATGCTTAAAGGTAAAAAAACCTTCTGTGTGCAGCGTCTCCCCCAACCCCCTCTCCCCTAAGACTTACCTGAGCCCCCTCTCGATCCAGTGATGTCCACGTGAGTCTTGCCTCTCTGGGGACTCTCCTGATTGGCTTTTGGCAGCAGCGGGAGCCATTGGCTCCCATTGCTGTCAATCACAGCCAGTCAGCAAGGCAGGAGACGGAGCGGGCCAGGCCGAGCCGTGGATCCATGTGTGAATGGACACACAGAGCCACGGGTCAGTAACGTGCCTGCTTGGATGCCCCCACAGCAAGCTGCTTGCTGTGGGGGCACCCGGCAGGAGCCAGGAGCACTGACTTGGGACCCAAGAAGAGGAGGATCCGGGCTGCTATGTGCAAAACCACTGCACAGAGCAGGTAAGTATATCACGTTTGTTAATATTTTTGTTTTTTTTAAACTCAAGGCTTTACTATCACTTTAACTACTTGCCTACTGGGCACTTATTCCCCCTCCCTGCCCGGGCCAATTTTCAGCTTTCAGTGCTCTCACACTTTGAATGACAATTACAGTCATGCAACACTCATCCACTCAGATATTTTTGTCTGGGATATCTAATTGGGCAAATTTCTGTGAGAAAAAATTAAGGAATGGTCAAATTTAATATAGTTTATCATATGCTGGGTCATTTCAGGGAGAGCACTGGGTGTCTAATGGAGGAACCATATGATCATTTCATATCTTGTTTTTGGCATAATGGATGAATAAATGGGCATGTGATGGATGGGGTGGGTGGACCAGTAAGACCGTAACTCATTTTCCCATATTAAGGCCCAAAAATATTTTAAATTACTCCACTGTTAACATTTCCCATTCATAGAGATGGGCATAATATGAAGTTGGGTTGTTGGCAATAAATTGTTGGGTGTAGAGGTTGCACTGGTCCACAATTGAATGTAATAGGTCATTGATTAAAACTAAATTTAAAAAGTCAATGGCTTCAACATTTTCTTTGTTGGCCATCACATAATGCTGGGCTGTAAAATGGGGATGTTAGCTGCTCCTGAGATAGGGGAAGCCATATAGGGTTTTACAGTGCATATGGTAGATTGGCATTGATCCTAACCCTTTGGGGCTGACGTGACACCCCACTAGTACCTGACCCTTCTTGCAGAGGTACCCTGTTCCTGGTGGATGCCACTGCACTACTCGTGGATGCCACTGCACTACTTGTGGTAGCCTGCTCCTTGTTAGAATGCCTTCATTTGGTGGGCACACTTTCTTCCTCCTCTGATTCTGTTAGTGTTCCACTAATTAACACTTGCTCCTAATCAGAATCAAAAACAGAATCTGACACAGAGAGCTCCCTGCTGCTCTCAACGACCATGCTTAGAATCTGGCATGCTTCTCTTTAGCAACTTTTTTTTCTTTCTATGGTTTCTATAAATTGTTGTTCTAAAATTTTCACACACAATTTGTTTGAATTTTATTTTAAAGGGCTACACCCACCACCACACCACCTAGGTGCTAAAGCCCCGTACACACGTACCCATTGTCGGCCGTAAATATTCGGCCGCCGAACGATCGGCCGATTGTCGGCTTGTTAGTATGATGCTTCCGACAACCGACAGCGCATTTTCGGCCGAACAGAATCGGGTGTGCAGGCATTAAAATTTTTGTTGGCCAACACCAGAACGGCCGTTTGTTCGCCAGTCAGTACAGATTTCGGCCGACAGACAGCAGATTTGCAAGACTGGGCATGCTCAGAAAAGAAAAAAGACAAGGAAAGTTAAACATGACATCACTTCTGCAGTCGGCTGTTGTTGGCCGACAAAATTTGTGTGCAGTCTTTTGCAGTTTTCAACAGACACGACAGCCCTGGACAAAAGACGGCCGATCGTTCGGCCGACGATCAGTACGTGTGTACGGGGCTTTAGTTACAGTTATGGCAGTCTAAGGGCTTGTAGTGTTTACAGCCTTGATGCAGTGATATCTTGTCTTATCTTGCCCGCACCTGTGCAGTAAGTTCGAATAAACATGTATGGACAGCAGAACCCAATTCATGTCTATGGGAAGTTATGCTATAGGTACAGGATGTGTTAACCTAAACTATAGCACAAATTTAAAAAAAATGAAAGAAACTAAAAGTAAAATATATCTACGAACTAATAAATCAGAAGTTACAAAGAGGACTAAGTCAAGGAAATGTGCACCTTTTTTCTCTTCTTTTTCCTAAATTTCCTGTCTTTGTAAGTAAAGTAATTTTACTTTGAAAGTTTGTTTCCTAATTCCTAGGTTTTGTATGCTTCAGCTACCTAAAATTGGAACAACATCTAAACACTCAAACAATAAAATATTTTGAGAATGCATTATTATTTATAACTATTACCATAAAAATCAAAAAGATATTAGTATGCAAAACATTTCTAGTCAATGCTGTGTTGTGATAGATCAATTGCACATTCTTCTCTAAAAGTTCACCCATAATGTATTATGTATTATGCTTTTAAAATGAAATATATTATACATTGTGCTGCCTAATCTATGAACTCTTCAGAATTTTAAAAGCCAAGGATAAAAACGTTATTAATAATTTTCCAGACATAAAAATTGTAGCCTTTAGATTATTACATAATGTTTATTGGGGATTTTAAAAAATGACAAACGAGTTAGATATAGTAATAGTAGTATATATTTTATTCAGTTATCACTGTGCATTCAATATATTAATCCAAACAAAACATTTTGATGATTAATACTGTTATATATTACATTTCAGATATTACAATTTATATTTATACAGTGAAAATACAGCCACCAAACTACTTTTGTAGGCAAAGAATGTTACTGCTCACATGATGGTACTGAACACATGCACCCAATGTTAAGTAATGAACAACAATTGTATAGAAATTATACTTAGCCCTTAGCAGATTTAGTCAGAGTGCACAAGAAAGTTTATACATTAGTCCACTACTTGAAACAATATATGGTAAGGTGCCTGAGGTCCTAAACCAATCAATCTTGCAACATGCAGAATTGCTGCATGAAGATGGATTTGTACAGTCTCTTGTAGAAAAAACAGGCCAGCACAAAAGGAAGCACTGTCCAAAAAACGAAATGTTTTATAACAAGAATTGAAGTACAACATTACTAGGATACAAATATCTCAGTTTTGCACTATGTGGAGCATTTTTCCTTGTTTGACCCATGTAGGTACAGCTTGCAATGAGTGACCCCTTTCTACTGCTAGCCAGGTCTCTATAGGGGTGCATCATTTTTGAGAGTCAACACAATATTGTCAGGGGGAGGAGCTTCTGATGTTCACAATTGCAACACTACACCCAGTTTGTACAATAGGGGCTGACTCTGCATCAGGACACCCCCAGACACCTGTCTCTTGTTAGGCACAAAAATCTCAGCCAGTGTGCTCTCTCCTCTTACATTCATCATGGGCTCTACCACCAAAGTGCCTACTATTAATTTAGATTTCTATCCATTTAAGACAGCCACTCAAAAACCCTGTGCTGTCCTGTGGTGATATGAAGCAAAAAAGCAAAACAAGGAGTGCAGCTATACGGAGTATTCTTTTTGTCAGCATACGCGGTTGGCAAGCTTGGCTGATGATCTTGTAAAGTTATTATATAATGTGAGCGACAGCAGAAGAAGCACAAGCACATGGAGCAGTGGTTTCTTCATACACCCATAAACCCATTCCTTCTATAGTCCTGTGAAGATATTAAGAGAAGGGAATGGATGCACCAAAAAGAGAAGAAAATAAAAATGAAACATTACTACTATGAAAAACTACTATTGCTAAAAACAATGGTAACTGTATGCTGTTAATGCATGTTACATACTTTCAAATTTAGTCAAGTTGCGAAAGCCACATCCATTTAGTTCAACCAAAGAAAATAATTAAAATTCCTATTCCCTCAATACCCTAGACTTTTCAAACCTTGCTTTGAAAAGTCTACGGTCCCTTCATAAAGCATGAACTAATTTGATCAAATAGGGAAAAGATTTCTCCTTGGTTCCCTAAAGCAACTGGACCCGCTTTAGATAAAAAAAAAAAATATATTTGACATTATTATTTATATAATAAATAGCCAATTTAATTTTGTGCATTTAGAAACACACCCATCCTTTTTTAAAATGATCTTCAGAGTTGTTTAGAACTAACTCCCCTGGAAGTCTATTCCAACAAGATATTAAAAGCCTTTTCTACTAGGTAAAGTTTTCCTTTGCCATTTGCAATGAAATTAAAGTAAAAAATAAAAAATAAAATAATATTCAGCACTGAACAGACCAACTAAATAAACCTACTACGATTGGCAGCTGAACACTAAAGGACAATCACATAAAAAGCCTCTACTAGATTTAAATACAGAAAGTGCAGCGCAATCATATATAGTAATACTTATTACTAAAAATGACCCGAATATATAAAATAAATAAATAAAATATCTTGTAGATAAAAGGTCAATACATCAAGTCAAAATATAGCTCAAAGCTAACGTTCAAAATAAAAGAGTTCCAACGTTAATTGAATCCAAAGACATAGAAGTGTGGAGGGATTCCTCAGTGGATGAAAACAGGGTGCTGGCAAGATTGCATATAAGGTGACTTCTCTAGTGCAGCTAAACTCCCATCACCCAGGCATTATCTGCCTCTCACCTCCAGACAAAGACCCTGCAGGGCCAAACAGCATGTACTCAGGCTATGAAAAGAAGCAGCTCCAGTCCTCATCTCATATCCTCTTTGGATAGCTTTATCTGGGATTTAATTACAAGCCATATCCACATTTATATGTAAGGAGAGAGGGAGGAAACATCTAGTGCTCTCTGTATGTTTTTAAAGGCTTTGATGAAGTAAAAATGCACTTACAATGATGAAGCCAAACACGAGCATAACATAAGCAGAAAGTGTACAACTGTTGCATCAGGTGTACCAAGATGGTCACGGGTGTCACGTGATCTCCCCCTTACGCGTTACGTCCTGTATGGGTGGGACTTCATCGGGGGGGTGAAAGAAAACATGCACAGACCTGGCTTATATGGACAATGCACTGCCTCTTCATTAATTGCAGCATCTATGGATGTCATAGGAACGCAGCTCCTTCTCGAATCAACAGGGGAAGTAATTAATCGGCGGTTTTAATCCCCTTACTGGCTATCCTACTGTCACTCTCTTGAGTACATTCACAGTAAACTCTATGAAAAAATATACGAATAAATATGATAAGACCCTAAGCATATCTTAAATATTAGGAAACAGACACTTTAAAAAGACAGAGATAAGAGAAGACATCCTCATATCTCTTACGTCTAATAACCCTCACTCCTTTCCATTAGCACTCTTGGATCCATTATATACAGGATATTATTATTATTAGTCTTCTTTTTGAGAGGCAGATAATGCCTGGGTGATGGGAGCTTAGCTGCACTAGAGAAGTCATCTTATTTGCATTCTTGTCAGCACCCTGTTTTCATCCACTGAGGAATCCCTCAACACTCCTATGTCTTTGGCTTCAATTAACGCTGGAACTCTTATTTTGAACTTTAGCTTTGAGCTATAAATTGGACTTGATGTATTGACCTTTTATCTACAAGATATTTTATTTATTTATTTTAAATAAGGGTCATTTTTAGTAATAAGTATTACTTCATATATGATTGTGCTGCACTTTCTGTATTTAATGAAATTAAATTGAACAACTTTCCACCAAGTTTACCATATTGAGCATTTATATAGGGTGATCATATCCCCCTTTCTTTGGCTTTGGCTTTTTTTCACATTTACGCATAAAAAGACCATTTGTACAGCACAGTACAAGTACAAGCGACCCTGCCAAGGATATTTAAACACTTCCAGCAAGTGTTCCAGTTTGTTCGAGCCCTTCGCATTGTTACTTCAACTGGACAGCTGGGTCTGCATGCAAATGTAAGAAAAAAGACAAAAAAAGGCATGTGAAGTAAAAAAAAAGGGTTATAAGCTTGGTGGTGCTTGTACTATTATATGCAGTTATCAAACTAAAAGTTTTTGGTGATAGCAGTCTTAAAATATAAAAAAAAAATTCAGAGTAAACATAATAGTTATTGTTCCATTATTTGGCTCTTGGGTTGGGATGGTTGTGAGGTATGTGTATTTTTAGTGGGTATGTATTCTCTAGACATTTTTGTTCTTCTTTCTTTTTTTGATATTTAAAGATTGCAGACTATACATTTCATGACAAATGGAAAAAAAGACACGGCAAACCACAGAACAAGGATCTGCAAGCATTAAAATCGATTTTGACAGTTCAAGAAAGAAAAAAATATGACTCACACTGGTGAGCATGGGAAGATCTAAATGGTTGTACAACCCAGTTCCTTACAGTAAAAACAAAGAAAAAGCAAGCTCTGAGCATGTTTAGGCTCTTCTACATTGTCTCTTTGTGCTCTGCAGGGTCTAAACTGAAATGAAAACAAACAGGATACAGAATATACAAAAATTTCCTTTAGTAACCTATATTACTACATTTTTTTGCTGCTGATATACATATTGATGATTTAAAATCAAAGTGAGTTCAGGACAATATTAAAAATATCAGGCACATCCCTACATAATAAATAGGTATAATAAATAGGTATTTGTGAAGAATAATGCATACAAGTTAAGCAAAAAATGGAATTCACTGATTCACTAGGCAACTGCACTGTATCTACAGAGTTTACGTTGTTAACCTAGGAAAGGTGTAGCCCACCAAGAGAACTGGAACATGGTTCCCAGTAAAAACTGACTGAGATTCAGTTGGGTTCTAAAGTGGAAGTACACTATATTAATAAACTTCTGTGATTTAATCGCTTTTAGTATTTTTAATATACCATAAAAAGCATTTTGCTACATCTTTTCAATTAGTGCAAAAACCTGTTGATAACTTTCAGTACACTCTGCCTGTGCTGCACTGTTATCAGTTAGTATGGTCAGTTAGCAAGGTTTACATCCAATTTAGAGCCCAACTGAATCTCAGTCAGTTTTTACTGTATAGCAGTAGGGCAGTATACTGTGTATAGTAGTAAGAATGCATTCAATTTTTGTTTTCTTTGAATAATTTGTGCTGCAGTAAGGGTTAAAATACCCTGTGATGCAGCACTCTGGAGAGTCACACTGCTGCTTTCACACAAAACGCAATTACCCAGGTCCAACACGCTCCCATAAGTACTACTGCAATCAAAAGCACTACTTAGGAAGCAGTGTTCAGGGGTAGTGTTGGACCTCTGGAAAACTGGGCCTCTGCACTGTGCGAAAGCAGCGGTCAGACTATCCACAGCACTGAAGCATTTTAACCACTTCTGTACTGGGCCTTTTTCTGACACTTCTGGTTTACAAGTAAAAATCATTTTTTTTGCTAGAAAATAACTTAGAACCTCCAAACAATATATATATATATATATATATATATATATATATATATATATATATTTTAGCAGAGACCCTAGAAAATAAAATGGAGATTGTTGCAATATTTTTTATCACACCGTATTTGCGCAACCATCTCACAAACGCAATGTATTGGGAAAAATGCACTTTTTTAATTAAAAAATAAGAAAACAGTAAAGTTAGCCCAATTTTTTTCTATAATGTGAAAGATAATGTTACGCCAAGTAAATACATACCCAACATGTCATGCTTCAAAATTGTGCACGCTTGCAGAATGGCGACAAACATTGGTACTCAAAAATCCCCATAGGCGACACTTTAAAAACGTCTACAGGTTACCAGTTTAGAGTTACAGAGGAGGTCTAGGGCTTAAATTATTGCTCTGGCTCTAATGATTGTGGCGATACCCTTACATGTGTGGTTTGAACACCTCTTACATATGTGGGCACGCGAGATAACGGGGACGGGGCGCTTTAATTTTTTTTTCTTCCTATTTATATTATTTTTACACTGTTTTCTTTTTTTTTAATGTTTTGATCATTTTTTTTCCTATTATAAGGAATGTAAACATTCCTTGTAATAGAAATAAGCATTACAGGACCTCTTTAATGTGAGATCTGTGGTCAAAAAGACCTCAGATTTCACATCTACACTAAAAAAGAAAAGAAATATATATATATATTTTTTTTTTCATCTTGAAGCTCCTGAGGAAGTGCATGACGTGAAACGGCCGTCGAGCAGAGATACATGCCTGAGGTCCTTATATGCCATTCTAATATTTAGTTTGGTGGCTCTCAATGTAAGTGCATACATCTATTTGTCATATTGCAGTGTATGGACCTTTATTAGAGCTATTATACAGCTGCATTGTTTCACCACTAATGTACCATTAGTGGATTCAGTTGTTTTATAAATGATACTTTTAAATAAATGATACACTATGAGGAAAATCTTTTCTCCTATGTCTTATGATTACCACATCTGACTGATTGGAACACCTGGTGGGAGGACACCCTTTCTGTGAGCAAGAAAAGAAAGGTGTGGGAGCTGGGCATATATCAAGGAGAAAAATGAGTTCAGGCACCCTCGTCCCTTTAACTTCAAGAAGACAAAACAAGAGGATACCCCCTATTTTGGGACTATAACGGATGCCAACTCATATTTAAAATTTTCAAAATTTTATTAAACACATATTAAACAGATTAGACAATGAAACATAATTAAAAAATGTGACAGTACTTCAAATGTACAAAGGGTTTTATAAAAACATGGGTGACTGAATGAATGTGGTTCAAACACTATGTAGCAGTGACATAAAAGAACCTGGACGTCTGGTCCTGAGAACCCGACGCGTTTCAATTAAGTCTTCCTCAGGGGTCTTTAGACCAGGAAATTCCAATTAGCAATATTCTATAATAGAAAAAACATATTTATTTAGAGTTCATTATATCTAGTCTTATATATTCTCTTGTACCTCAAGCATAATATTAGTTTGATATTTTTAGATACACATACCATGTCTTGCATCATAATTAGGGTTGAGCGGACACCTAGATGTCCGTGTTCGACGGGTTCGGCCGAACTTTAAAAAAAAGTCCGGGTCCGTGTCCCGGACTTTTACCGAACTTTTCCCGGACACCGAACCCCATTGAAGTCAATGGGGACCCGAACTTTAAGGCACTAAAATGGCTCTAAAACACCAAAGGAAAGGGCTAGAGTGCTGCAAATGGCAGCAAAACGTAATTAAGAGCATGGCAAGTGCTCTGCAAACAAATGTGGATAGGGAAATAACTTAAAACAACAAAAAAAAACAGAAAAATAAAACAATGTTCTTCTTCATCTCTGAAGGACGAGGCCCATATGGAGTAGGAGGGAGGTTGAGGTGGTGGTGGATGTGGCGGTGACATAGGCGTGCGCACAGGGTGTGCTGGGTGTGCCTGGGCACACCCTAATCACCTAGGGCACATAGCATTGCCAGTGAGGAGATGGGAAAGATCTCCCTGGGACCTGCTCTGCTCTATTTCTCCTTGCCTACAGGTACATGGCCCCGATACATTACTCTCCCTGCTGGCAAACACATGCATGTGTATTTCAACTTTGGGGTGCACACCTTAATGCAATAGGCTGCGCACACCTATGGGCGGTGTAGGTGGAAGCGGCGGTGGAGGAGGACCAGGGCCGGATTAACAGCATCATGGGCTTGGTGCTGAGGATTTTGAAGGGCCTTAGGGCCGTGCCTTGCCATGCACCCAGAGGAGGAAGGGTGCAGCCATGCATGCCTAATTCAACATGGGATGCTGTCTCTGAAGCCCATAAACACATCCATGCATCGCCAACTGTCCCTCCTTGTCCGGCCTTCACGCTGTGTGGGGAGGTTCTGAGGGTGCTGCCTGGGGAAGCGAGCATAGAAGCCAGACTTCTGTGTTTACAAGTGACAGAAGAGCGGTAACAGTGAATATGGCCAACCCGGGGCCTATATAAAAGGTAGGGGCCTGGAGCTGCAGCTCCAATAGACCCTACATTAATCTGGCCCTGAGGAGGAGGACGAGGTAGCCAACACTGCTTCTTTTCACAAATTTTAAATGAGGGTACACCCCAAAAGAGTGAGAAAGAGCAAAAATGGAACAATGGGTGGGTAAGGTCGGTATCCATTGCTATTCTGCATAAGGTACGGAAAAGTCCCGTGGGATCCATGCCTGGTTCATTTTAATGAACGTGAGCTTGTCCACATTGTCTCTGGACAGGCGGCTGCGCTTGTCTGTTATAACGCCCCCAGCCGTGCTAAATACCCGTTCAGATAATACACTGGCTGCAGGGCACGCCAGCACCTCCAAGGCGTAAAGGGCAAGCTCAGGCCATGTGCCCAATTTGGAGACCCAGAAGTTGAAGGGGGCAGACCCGTCATTCACTACATGTAGGCGTGTGCACACATACTGCTCCACCATGTTGGTAAAATGCTGCCTCCTGCTAAGACGTTCCATCTGAGCTGCTGGTGCTGCTGTTTGTTGTGGCGTGCTGACAAAGCTTTTCCACATTTCGGCCATGCTAACCCTGCCTTCTGAGGTGCTGGCGGTGCCCTGGTTGCGTTGGCGACCTCCTCCTCCTCCTCCTCTGCCTTGTGCTTCCACTGTGGCCCCGCTGTCAGATGGGAATGCCAGCAGCATGGCGTCTACCAGCGTGCGCTTGTACTCGCGCATCTTGCGATCGCGCTCCAGTGAGTGAATTAAGGACGGTACGTTGTCCTTGTAACGGGGATCCAGCAGCGTGGCCACCCAGTAATCAGCACAAGTTAGAATGTGGGCAACTCGGCGGTCGTTGTGGAGACACTGCAGCATGTAATCGCTCATGTGTGCCAGGCTGCCCAGAGGCAACGAAAGGCTGTCCTCTGTGGGAGGTGTATGGTCCGTGTCCTCTGTATCCCCCCAGCCACGCACCAGTGATGGCCATGAGCTGGCCTGGGTGCCACCCTGCTGTGAACATGGTTCCATCTCCTCCTCCAGCTCCTCCTCCTCCTCATCCTCCTCATCCTCCAGAACTGTGCCCCTGCTGGACAATTGCGTCCCTGGCGTTTGCGTGTGCAGGAACCCACCCTCGGAGCCCCTTGCGAATGACTGCCCTGAAAGCCTTGGAAATGTTACCTCTTCATCCTCCTCCTCCTCCTCATCCTGTGCCACATCCTCTTCCATCATCGCCCGAATTGTTTTTTCAAGGAGGCATAGAAGTGGGATAGTTAAGCTGAGAACGGCGTCATTGCCACTGGCCATGTTGGTGGAGTACTCAAAACAGCGCAACAAGGCACACAGGTCTCGCATGGAGGCCCAGTTATTGGTGGTGAAGTGGTGCTGTTCCGCAGAGCGACTCACGCGTGCGTGCTGCAGCTGAAACTCCACTATGGCCTGCTGCTGCTCGCACAGTCTTTCCAGCATGTGCAAGGTGGAGTTCCACCTTGTGGGCACGTCACATATGAGGCGGTGAGCGGGAAGGCCGAAGTTACGCTGCAGCGCTGCCAGGCGAGCAGCAGCAGGGTGAGAACGCCGAAAGTGCGCACAAACGGCCCGCACTTTCTGCAGCAGCTCTGACATATCGGGGTAGTTTTTAAGGAACCTCTGCACCACCAAATTCAGCACATGCGCCAGGCAAGGGATGTGCGTCAAACCGGCTAGGCCCAGAGCTGCTATGAGATTTCGCCCGTTATCGCACACCACCAGGCCGGGCTTGAGGCTCGCTGGCAGCAACCACTCATTTGTCTGCTGTTCCATGCTCCTCCACAACTCCTGCGCGGTGTGTGGTTTGTCCCCCAAACAGGCAAGTTGTAAAACTGCCTGCTGTCGTTTACCCCTGGCCGTGCTGAAGTTGGTGGTGAAGGTGTTACGCTGTCCGGATGAGGAGGCGGTAGAGGATGAGGAAGCGGAGTAGGAGGAGTTAGGAACAGGAGGCAAACTGAAGCGCCCTGCAATCCTCGGTGGTGGAAGGACATGCGCCAAATTGCTATCCGCCTCAGGCCCATCCGCCACTGCATTTACCCAGTGTGCCGTTAGGGAGATATAACGCCCCTGACCGTGCTTACTGGTCCACGTATCCGTAGTTAGGTGGACCTTGGCACAGATGGCGTTGCGCAGTGCACACCTGATTTTTTCCCCCACTTGGTTGTGCAGGGAAGGGATGGCTTGCCTGGAAAAGTAGTGGCGGCTGGGCACGACGTACTGTGGGACAGCCACCGACATAAGGTTTTTAAAACTGTGCGTCTCCACCAGACGGAATGACAGCATTTCAAAGGCCAATAATTTTGAAATGCTGGCATTCAGGGCCAGGGATCGCGGGTGGGTAGGGGGGTACTTCCTCTTCCTCTCAAGTGTTTGGGAGATGGAAAGCTGAACGCTTCCACGGGACATTGTGGAGATGGTTGTTGGTGACCCAGGTGGTGGTGTTGCTGACAGATCGTCTGTTTGCGGGGTGGCAGGTGCCGGTATCACTACAGATGTGGCTGGAGCGGCCGAGACTGCAGCAGAAGAGGAAGCAGGATGAGCCAGAGACGTTTCTTGGTTTTGAAGGTGTGTACTCCACTGCAGCTCGTGCTTTGCACTTAGATGCCTGATCATGCAGGTTGTGCTCAGGTTGAGAAGGTTCATGCCTCGCTTCAAGCTCTGATTGCACAGGGTGCAAACCACTCGTGTCCTGTCATCAGCACATTTTCTAAAGAACTTCCACGCTAGAGAACTCCTTTGAGCTGACTTTGGTGCGCTCGTTCCCTTGCTGCGTTGGGCAGTAGCGGGCGTAGTGTCTAGGGCACGGCCGCTCCGCTTCTGCACCCTGCTCCCTCTTCTGCTGTGCTGGTGGCTCTGTGCGACCACCGCCTCTTCCTCCAAACTACTCAGTTCACCTGCATGACGTTCATTCCATGTGGGGTCGAGGACCTCATCGTCCTCCACATCATCTTCCACCCAGTCTTCACCCCTGCCCTCCTTGTCGGTCTCCACAATGCTGAACGCCGCAGCAGTTGGCACCTGCGTTTCGTCATCATCGGAGACGTGCTGCGATGATCCTTGCATGTACTCATCTTGAGGAATAAGTGGTTGGGCATCGCTGCACTCAATCTCTTCCACTTCTGGGGCAGGGCTAGGTGGATGGCCCTGGGAAACCCTGCTGACAGAGTCCTCAAAAAGAATAAGAGACTGCTGTATGGCTTGGGGCTCAGACTGCTGGCCTGATTTGCAAGGGGGTGAGGTGAAAGACGGTTGGACATTGGCTGCAGGTGCCAACTCTGACCTTTCTGCAGTAGACTGGGTGGGAGACAATGTGAAGGAACTGGAGGCACTGTCAGCAGCAAACCAATCTACTATCGCCTCAACTTGTTCTGGCCTCATCACTTCTAGGGGCGTTTGATGCCCTACCAAATACTGATGCAGGTTCTGTCGCCTACTCACACTTGAGGAAGGTGTTTCACTTGTGCGTGTAGCTGGCACAGATCGACCATGTCCTCTCCTTGCAACAGGAGCTCTACCAGCAGCACCACGACCCAGGCCACGGCCCTTATTTGACGGTCTCCTCATATTTCTGTAATTTAAGATCTTGCCCTAGAAAGGTTTTTATTGAATAGCGGAATAGAAAATATGATCCAAAAAAAGTGTATGTATATCACACGTACACAACCACACTAGGCCCCAATTACTATTGTTTGTACCCCTAAAAGGCTAGATGAGGAGTAGGGGGAGTATGGAACAGGCAGCACCCTCAAACCTTCAGAAGTATGAGATGAACCCCAACAACTTGGAAAGGTGGATCTCTCTCACACGTACCGACACAGACTATCCCGCAATTCAATTGATCCTCAAAGGTTTTTATTGAATAGCGGAATAGGAAATATGATCAAAAAAAGTGTATGTATCTCGCACGTACACAACCACACTAGGCCCCAATTACTATTGTTTGTACCCCTAAAAGGCTAGATGAGGAGTAGGGGGGGTATGGAACAGGCAGCACCCTCAAACCTTCAGAAGTATGAGATGAACCCCAACAACTTGGAAAGGTGGATCTCTCTCACACGTACCGACACAGACTATCCCGCAATTCAATTGATCCTCAAAGGTTTTTATTGAATAGCGGAATAGGAAATATGATCAAAAAAAGTGTATGTATCTCGCACGTACACAACCACACTAGGCCCCAATTACTATTGTTTGTACCCCTAAAAGGCTAGATGAGGAGTAGGGGGGGTATGGAACAGGCAGCACCCTCAAACCTTCAGAAGTATGAGATGAACCCCAACAACTTGGAAAGGTGGATCTCTCTCACACGTACCGACACAGACTATCCCGCAATTCAATTGATCCTCAAAGGTTTTTATTGAATAGCGGAATAGGAAATATGATCAAAAAAAGTGTATGTATCTCGCACGTACACAACCACACTAGGCCCCAATTACTATTGTTTGTACCCCTAAAAGGCTAGATGAGGAGTAGGGGGGGTATGGAACAGGCAGCACCCTCAAACCTTCAGAAGTATGAGATGAACCCCAACAACTTGGAAAGGTGGATCTCTCTCACACGTACCGACACAGACTATCCCGCAATTCAATTGATCCTCAAAGGTTTTTATTGAATAGCGGAATAGGAAATATGATCAAAAAAAGTGTATGTATCTCGCACGTACACAACCACACTAGGCCCCAATTACTATTGTTTGTACCCCTAAAAGGCTAGATGAGGAGTAGGGGGGGTATGGAACAGGCAGCACCCTCAAACCTTCAGAAGTATGAGATGAACCCCAACAACTTGGAAAGGTGGATCTCTCTCACACGTACCGACACAGACTATCCCGCAATTCAATTGATCCTCAAAGGTTTTTATTGAATAGCGGAATAGGAAATATGATCAAAAAAAGTGTATGTATCTCGCACGTACACAACCACACTAGGCCCCAATTACTATTGTTTGTACCCCTAAAAGGCTAGATGAGGAGTAGGGGGGGTATGGAACAGGCAGCACCCTCAAACCTTCAGAAGTATGAGATGAACCCCAACAACTTGGAAAGGTGGATCTCTCTCACACGTACCGACACAGACTATCCCGCAATTCAATTGATCCTCAAAGGTTTTTATTGAATAGCGGAATAGGAAATATGATCAAAAAAAGTGTATGTATCTCGCACGTACACAACCACACTAGGCCCCAATTACTATTGTTTGTACCCCTAAAAGGCTAGATGAGGAGTAGGGGGGGTATGGAACAGGCAGCACCCTCAAACCTTCAGAAGTATGAGATGAACCCCAACAACTTGGAAAGGTGGATCTCTCTCACACGTACCGACACAGACTATCCCGCAATTCAATTGATCCTCAAAGGTTTTTATTGAATAGCGGAATAGGAAATATGATCAAAAAAAGTGTATGTATCTCGCACGTACACAACCACACTAGGCCCCAATTACTATTGTTTGTACCCCTAAAAGGCTAGATGAGGAGTAGGGGGGGTATGGAACAGGCAGCACCCTCAAACCTTCAGAAGTATGAGATGAACCCCAACAACTTGGAAAGGTGGATCTCTCTCACACGTACCAACACAGACTATCCCCCAATTTAACTGATCCCCAAAGGTTTTTGATTAAATAGCGGAATAGAAAATATGATCCCAAAAAAGTGTATGTATATCACACGTACACAACCACACTAGGCCCCAATTACTATTGTTTGTACCCCTAAAAGGCTAGGAGTAGGGGGAGTATGGAACAGGCAGCACCCTCAAACCTTCAGAAGTATGAGATGAACCCCAACAACTTGGAAAGGTGGATCTCTCTCACACGTACCAACACAGACTATCCCCCAATTTAACTGATCCCCAGAGGTTTTTGATTAAATAGCGGAATAGAAAATATGATCCCAAAAAAGTGTATGTATATCACACGTACACAACCACACTAGGCCCCAATTACTATTGTTTGTACCCCTAAAAGGCTAGGAGTAGGGGGAGTATGGAACAGGCAGCACCCTCAAACCTTCAGAAGTATGAGATGAACCCCAACAACTTGGAAAGGTGGATCTCTCTCACACGTACCAACACAGACTATCCCCCAATTTAACTGATCCCCAGAGGTTTTTGATTAAATAGCGGAATAGAAAATATGATCCCAAAAAAGTGTATGTATATCACACGTACACAACCACACTAGGCCCCAATTACTATTGTTTGTACCCCTAAAAGGCTAGGAGTAGGGGGAGTATGGAACAGGCAGCACCCTCAAACCTTCAGAAGTATGAGATGAACCCCAACAACTTGGAAAGGTGGATCTCTCTCACACGTACCAACACAGACTATCCCCCAATTTAACTGATCCCCAGAGGTTTTTGATTAAATAGCGGAATAGAAAATATGATCCCAAAAAAGTGTATGTATATCACACGTACACAACCACACTAGGCCCCAATTACTATTGTTTGTACCCCTAAAAGGCTAGGAGTAGGGGGAGTATGGAACAGGCAGCACCCTCAAACCTTCAGAAGTATGAGATGAACCCCAACAACTTGGAAAGGTGGATCTCTCTCACACGTACCAACACAGACTATCCCCCAATTTAACTGATCCCCAAAGGTTTTTGATTAAATAGCGGAATAGAAAATATGATCCCAAAAAAGTGTATGTATATCACACGTACACAACCACACTAGGCCCCAATTACTATTGTTTGTACCCCTAAAAGGCTAGGAGTAGGGGGAGTATGGAACAGGCAGCACCCTCAAACCTTCAGAAGTATGAGATGAACCCCAACAACTTGGAAAGGTGGATCTCTCTCACACGTACCAACACAGACTATCCCCCAATTTAACTGATCCCCAAAGGTTTTTGATTAAATAGCGGAATAGAAAATATGATCCCAAAAAAGTGTATGTATATCACACGTACACAACCACACTAGGCCCCAATTACTATTGTTTGTACCCCTAAAAGGCTAGGAGTAGGGGGAGTATGGAACAGGCAGCACCCTCAAACCTTCAGAAGTATGAGATGAACCCCAACAACTTGGAAAGGTGGATCTCTCTCACACGTACCAACACAGACTATCCCCCAATTTAACTGATCCCCAAAGGTTTTTGATTAAATAGCGGAATAGAAAATATGATCCCAAAAAAGTGTATGTATATCACACGTACACAACCACACTAGGCCCCAATTACTATTGTTTGTACCCCTAAAAGGCTAGGAGTAGGGGGAGTATGGAACAGGCAGCACCCTCAAACCTTCAGAAGTATGAGATGAACCCCAACAACTTGGAAAGGTGGATCTCTCTCACACGTACCAACACAGACTATCCCCCAATTTAACTGATCCCCAAAGGTTTTTGATTAAATAGCGGAATAGAAAATATGATCCCAAAAAAGTGTATGTATATCACACGTACACAACCACACTAGGCCCCAATTACTATTGTTTGTACCCCTAAAAGGCTAGATGAGGAGTAGGGGGAGTATGGAACAGGCAGCACCCTCAAACCTTCAGTATGAGATTGTGTTCACTGTACCCCACAAAGATTGAGTTCACTGCACCCCACAATGATTGTGTTCACTGCACCCCACAAAGATTGTGTTCACTGCACCTCACAAAGATTGTGTTCACTGTACCCCCCAAAGATTGTGTTCACTGCACCCCACAAAGATTCTGTTCACTGTACCCCACAAAGATTGTGTTCACTGCACCCCAAAAAGATTGTGTTCACTGCACCCCAAAAAGGATGTTGTTCACTGCACCCCAAAAAGGATGTTGTTCACTCCACCCCAAAAAGATTGTGTTCACTGCACCCCACAAAGATTGTGTTCACTGCACCCCAAAAAGATTGTGTTCACTGCACCCCAAAAATGATTTTGTTCACTGCACCCCAAAAAGGATTTTGTTCACTGCACCCCAAAAAGGATGTTGTTCACTCCACCCCAAAAAGATTGTGTTCACTGCACCCCAAAAAGATTGTGTTCACTGCACCCCACAAAGGATTTTGTTCACTGCACCCCAAAAAGATTGTGTTCACTGCACCCCAAAAAGGATGTTGTTCACTGCACCCCAAAAAGGATTTTGTTCACTGCACCCCAAAAAGATTGTGTTCACTGCACCCCACAAAGGATTTTGTTCACTGCACCCCACAAAGATTGTGTTCACTGCACACCAAAAAGGATTGTGTTCACTGCACCCCAAAAAGATTTTGTTCACTGCACCCCAAAAAGATTGTGTTCACTGCAGCCCAAAAAGATTGTGTTCACTGCAGCCCAAAAAGATTGTGTTCACTGCAGCCCAAAAAGATTGTGTTCACTGCAGCCCAAAAAGATTGTGTTCACTGCAGCCAGCCCAAAAAGATTGTGTTCACTGCAGCTCACACACAGAAAAATGGATGTGGATCACTGACACCTGCCTATCTCCAATCCCACACCACACAGCAATATCGATTGTAGTTTGTAGAACACAGTTTCCCTAAAATTCAGCAGACTCTGTCCCTAACAGGATTGAGAAGAGATCGTAGATCAGGATTGAGTGCAGATTCACCCCACCCCCCACACAGCAATATCGATTGTAGTTTGTAGAACACAGTTTCCCTAAAATTCAGCAGACTCTGTCCCTAACAGGATTGAGAAGAGATCGTAGATCAGGATTGAGTGCAGATTCACCCCACCCCCCACACAGCAATATCGATTGTAGTTTGTAGAACACAGTTTCCCTAAAATTCAGCAGACTCTGTCCCTAACAGGATTGAGAAGAGATCGTAGATCAGGATTGAGTGCAGATTCACCCCACCCCCCACACAGCAATATCGATTGTAGTTTGTAGAAGACACTGACCCTATATAATTCAGCAGACTCTATCCCTAAAATGCCTACAACTCGCCCTGCCTAAACACTCCGACCTGTCCCTCAATTCTATCCGGACACAAATGGTTTTTTCCTGCCTATCTTTCCCTAATCAGCAGCCAGCACGTTGATGTGTGCTCTGTCCCTGAATCTAAGCAGCATAATGACGCCGCTGCGGCTGCCTCGAACTTATAAAGACTTGGTCACATGCTTCAGACGGCCAATCACAGCTACTGAGACATTTGCAGGCATGGCTGGGATGGCTTAAGGCACACCAGTTAAACGATTGTTGATTGGCTGTTGAAAGCCCGCCATGAAAAGAGCGCCAAAGCATGCAAAACCCGGAAATAAAACGACCGAACACGGATTTTTACCCGAACATACAGTAAAGTGTCCGTGTCCGTGTTCGGGTACAAAAAATCCAATTATTCGGTACGAACACGAATAATACAGTCCGTGTTCGCTCAACACTAATCATAATTTCTAACCACAGGATCGCCTTTATTAAAAAACTTTTGATGGTCAACTCCACATGCATCACCATATGACCGGTATAACTCTGCAGATCCCGCACAGAAAGGTCACCCTCCCCCACACACCACTGATGGTCAGGTGTAAAACGGCACACCTGTGGGTGTGGGTGTGGATATAGAGGGAGGGAGGGGGGGGAAGGAGTAGAAGAGGGGGAGGACTGGAACCTCCTAGTAACACCACATGAGGTCCAAAAGAAGAGCAATATCTCTGTATTCTGATCTCAACTCGTGATTCTGAAAAGTTAGATGACAAAACTGTGTATAAGTTATGTGTCATAATAGAGTTTCTGCAAATGCAAAAAAGCTAGCAAGACAATTTTACCAAAATGATTCCCCTGGCATATTGTATTTTACCAAGGTATACCCTTTGTCTTTTTGTGTCTACTCTAGATTGTTAATACATAGTTGAAAAAGAGGGGGAAGAAGACCAACCTTTAGGATGGCAGGTTGTGACACATGGAGGGCCCGCACTTTTTCAATAGTCAGTCCGATGAAAGACAGGTAGAAGGTACCATCTATGTATAAATATAAAACATAGATGTACATCATATGGTCTATTTTAGATGGCAGGTATTTCCATCAGGAATTTTTCAAAGGAGAAAGTGGAAGCTTTTTTACCTCTCAGGGATCAGCAGCTGTTGAACGTGTGAGTTATCCTCCCGAATCACTGAGAACGCCAGTCTATTTATGTTAGTAAGTTAATTGGAGATCAGAATCAGCTGTGTCGCTCATGGGCCCCCCGGGTGGGCGGTGCCGAGGGCGGCCCCACACGCAGGCGTGCTGACCAATGGGGTTCTATTGCCATGACAGGTCCGGTAACAACATCCGGGCCATCGTCATGGCAACCCCACGCCTGACTTGCATGGAGTCCCGATCGGCATCCCTCTCCCGCCGACGCACAAGATCGGGAGGTGATGGACATGCCGATCACTTGTCCCATAGAGCCACTCATCTTCCAGCACTGATTGTGCCCGAGTGAGCGGCCCCCGTGCGCTGGGTGGTGTAGTGGAAATCCACCCCTCCCGACCCGACATAGCTCCACCCCCTTACCTTTACATCCGCTCATTGGAGGGTGACAGAAGTGCGGACAGAGACATCCGGCGCATACAAGTCCCCTAAAGCATGCGGGGCCTCTCCATCTATAATACAAATATATACAAATATGTACAAAGGAGAAGAAATCAGGTTCAAAAAGTTTGCATAGAAATGGCATAACATAACTTTAATAACGCTACACATATATTGCAAGGCAAATCAGTAAAATACAGTTTCATAATTTGTCGACATAATGATGTTACAGTATCGGATACAATACAAGTATATGTAGTTGTTGTCAACATTAAAACACATATTTTTTTTCCTAATACATCGTAATCCTAATGTGATATCGGTGCCCACAAACACATCAGTTCGTGAGAAGAGAGCAATCCCATAAATGTCCTTAGCGGGAGCATGAGCAGTGATTTGCAATCTCATAGCCAGGAGATGTACTGAGAATGAAAATGCATATCTACTTATGTAACGGACCGTTTCAGCAGATATGCCCCTTTCTGAGAGACAGGCACAGCTACTTGCAGGACACCATACTCCCGAACTGGATACAAAATAGCACTCCAACCTCGAACCTCACGAATAGCTGCTAGCAGACGAACAGGAAAAGCATACATCAGCTTACACTCCTAGCAATCAGTCTCCAACAGAATACAGTGAATCCCCCCAATAACGAGACAAAGTTCCGAGTTGAGGGTAAAACAGGAACAACATCAATATTTATTGGAAGAACACAGCACACTTTTATACAGAAATTGGAACATCCTTCCCCCAACAACCGCTTTCCCATTGGTCAATTGCACAGTACCTGCAGTTCCCATTCAGGTCCTCTTTTAGCCATGCAAATGAGGAATTGAAAATGAGTCAACAGGGATTGGTCAGATAGCTTTGACCAATGCAAGGAGACAGAAGCCCCAGGGGGCAATCAATGTACACAATAGTCAGACACAGAACAATGGTTCCCTAACGAGCCCTCAATACACATTACTCTGAGTGTCAATACCTCCCTTAGCAGACAACAGATGAGGTCATTAGCACGCCTGACAATAGGTGAATGGAGAGCCACCTCAGACAGTCCGTCTCCTCAGAACTTCCTGGAATGACCATATTAGGAGTTGACTTCCTGTTCCTTACAGTTTACAGGAATAAGTTTTAGCTTCCAGGATAGAGGCAAGACTCCATTAGCCACATTGGTTAAAGAAACACAAAAAGATACAAAAATGCATAGCTCCCAGTCTACTGAACAGAACCCCCACTTTCAACCCATCCTCAGATAGCCTGGATCTGAGCGCTCAACATATCCAAACAGCGCTCAGATGCCACAAACATAGTCAAATTGCCATGGGGTTTACGTTTGGCATAGGCTGATGAGAGGGTCCATAGTCACCTTGCAGGAGGCGAGCAACCAGGCTTCTCCAATGCCCAGTGGCGAGATTGGTCTCGTCACATTTCTCCCCTTTTCAAAACGGACTAACAGGGTATCTGACCTTCTCCCGGTCAGTGCCCTTGTTAGTCCAGCAGCCCACCCACAAAACAGAAACAGCTTTTTTCGCTTTTATAATGGTTTTCTTTCATTCGACCATTGTTAAATACAATGGAACCCTTATTACAGAATGAAGAATGTATATTGGTCTTAAACTGACATATTGTTTTTATTTTACCTTAGGTGTTTTTACTTGACTTGGATATTTTTTATATAATATTTTTAACCCCATAGATGATAGCCTAAACAGCTCCTCGAAAGACGAAATAGATACTGTTGTTATGTTCGGGTACTATCTATAATACTGTCCATGCGCCTGGACCTCACAGATAGAGTTACATATAGATATTTGTTTTTTGTTTTTGTTTTTTTGATGATGAGATGGAATTTCTTGATTTAAGTATCGAGGGAGATTTTTTTAGGGGGATTTTTTTGGGGGAGATGTAATGGTAATTATATTATATTGTATTAGGTCATTTCCCATTCGGATTTACCTGAGACAAAACCATCTAGAAAAGGCTTATATGAGATCATCTTGTTTAAGCCAGGAGGAGATGTAGCCCTTAATCTATAGATCCATCTCTGTTCTTTTTGGAGGAGAATTTTGTTCCAATCCCCGCCCCTAATACCTATGTGTACCCTATCCAAGATTAGAAAGGTGATTCTCGGGAATCTACCATTATGTATTTGAATCACGTGTCTTCCTAATGGGAGCTCTGGGTTTTTGGTTTTCATCGAATGGATGTGCTTATATGCCCTTTGCCAGAACTCGAGCTTAGTTTTTCCTATGTAGAATGCAGAACATTCGCACATTAACATATATATCACTCCATTCGTTTTGCAATTGGCAAAATGTCGTGGGCGATATATTTCTCCGTTTGGTAACACAACTTGTTTGGAAACATTCATAAACTGGCAATACTGGCATCCTCCACATTTAAATCTGCCTCGATATTTGCACGGGTCCTTTGAAAGCCCCATCTTAAATTCACTTGCAACTAGGACATCTTTGATCGATGTAGCCCGTTTGAAAGTGAAACAGGGTCTTTTGGAAATAAATGGACTGACACTGGGGTCCATCTTTAAAAGATGCCAGTATTTTTTTACGATTCGTTGCACTTCTCTTTGTTGACTTGAAAATCGTGTGATGATGCGTGGGAATGGGTTTGCTTCTTCTTTTTTATTTTGGGTTTGAAATAAGAGATCCTGTCTCTTTTTGCCATTAGCTTTATTGTATGCTTTTCTCAGGCAGGATTTTGAATATCCTCTATCAAGCAATCTATTTCGTAGATTGTTGGCTTCTTTTTTAAAATCTACATCACTGGAACAGTTTCTTTTAATTCTTAGATATTGACTAAAAGGAATAGAATTGATGAGTGGCTTTGGATGGAAACTACTAGCATGTAGCACAGAATTGCCTGCAGTTGGCTTTCTGTACAAGCTGCTGCGTATATAGCCATCTGAATCTTTATAAATTTGAATATCCAAAAATGTAATTGAATTGAGGTCTCAGTTTGCTGTAAATTTTAAATTGAAGGAATTATTGTTTAGACTTGTAAGAAACTGATCTAGTTCGGCCAGATCGCTATCCCAGATCATCAAAACATCATCGATGTAACGCAACCAGATGATGGCGTGATCCATACCACCACTTCTGGTGTCCCCAGAGTTCAACGAGCATTCCCACTCCCCCAGGTACAGGTTTGCGTATGATGGGGCACATTCTGTCCCCATCGCAACGCCCTGCACCTTGAGGTTGTGGGAACCGTTGAACGTGAAATAGTTGTGATGGAGTATGAAGTTAAGGGAGTCTAACAGGAAGTTGTTTTGAGGCCAATCATATCGGCTGTTCTGAGAAAGTATATGCTTGATACATGCTAGGCCTTTATCATGGGGGATGGAACTGTAGAACGCCTCGACATCGATGGCCACCAAATAAGCTTTAAGAGGGATCTGTATCCCTTCAATATTTTGAAGTAGATGGATCGTGTCTTTAACATAGCTTAGTAGGCCCATCACATATGGGTGCATGAAACCATCTAGGTATTGACTCAGATTTTCAGTCAGTGACCCGTTTCCTGAAACAATGGGACGTCCTGTCGGCTGTGAAATACTTTTATGTAGTTTTGGAAGGGCGTAAAAAGTGGGGGTGCGTGGAATTTTCTTACGCACAAATTCCCAATCACTTTTATTAATTATTTTCTGGGTGAAAGAAGTATCCACTAAGTTATGGAACTCGGTGTAATATGACTTGATTTTTGACGAAGTTATCGGTCTATACCACTGTGTGTTGTTCAATATTGTAACGCTCCTGCGTTTTTAGTATAGGCTGGATTTGCAGCTGCAAAATCTCCACTCAGTAGTCATGTAGAGATGTGTTGAATACCAGATCCAACTCTCCAGGACTCATCACCGTGGGCCTGTCAGCTTCAACATATAGATATATACACACTCAATGAGATGTTCCTGGAGTGATAGTATGTATATAATAGTATGAAGGTGATGTGCTGAAGGGACAGATGTGAACAGTGACAAGGATGGTAATCACTTGATAGGGTTTGTATAGGAGAGTTCAAGATGGTATTAGGAATGCAGATAGGTTAGTATCGAGTATGCTAACAGGTGGTGAGGACAGCAGATGACAAATACAGGATAGACTAACCCAGTGCAAGGATAGATAGTAGTAGACAGGAGAGCCAGCAATCTATGCAGCAGTGCAGATGATAGATGGTAGTAGGCTGAAGAGCTAGCAATCTATGTAACAGTGCAGATGATAGGATAGTATAGATAGGTAGCAACAGTCCTTAATGTGCATAGGTAGACAGTGCAATAAGGTTATGGAGGGTTCCCCTGCGGGGTACTTATCACTTGTAATGTTAGTAGTTTAGAGAGGTCCAGTAGATGAGGAATGATCCGGTAGCGAGATACAGGGATCAGCAGCGAGGCTCCGGTCTGCTCCAGGCAAAGGGAATGGCTGGAGGTTCCGATTGAGAGACAGGCTTGAAAGCATGTGGGTAACAAGGCAGGTTGAACGAACAATGTGAGTGAGACCGCCGGCGGTTGAAATAGCCGCTCTGTGGCGCTCAGCAGTGACATCATCGTTCTTAAAGGTATATGCGTACCACCTGAAGAGAAAGGTGGGATGCATTACAGAGAAAAGTGGTGATTAAGGGTACCGGAGGTACCAGAATCTTACAGTACCCCCCCCCTTAAGGCCGGCTCCGGAAGGCCTATAGGACAGGTTTCTCTGGGTGTTTCGAGTGAAAGTTCCGTATAAGTCTAGGCGCATGAATATCAGAGGTATCTAGCCAGGTGTCGTCTTGGGGTCCATAGTTCTTCCATCTTATGAGATACTGGAGTCTTCCTCTATGGATGCGAGAATCCAAAATTTCCTTGATCTCATACTCTTCTTCTTCAACTTGTATTGGAGGTGGAGGCAAGATGGTAGGCCTTATTCCTTGGTTAGGAACATGGGGCTTCAGTAGCGACACATGGAAGATGGGATGGATCTTGAGATCTGCTGGTAGGGTGAGCTGTATTGCAGCTTTTCCGATAAGTTTTTTAATTGGGAAGGGTCCCAAAAATAAAGGTCCAAGCTTCTTGCTAGGGATTTTTAATCTGAAGTACTTTGTCGATAGCCAAACAAGGTCCCCAATAGCATACTGAGGAGAAGGTCTTCTACGAAGGTCGTAGTACTTTTTTTGTTGACTGTGAGCGTGTGATATAGTGGTATTGAGTAAGCCCAAAGAGTCTTTTATTTGGGTAAGGTAATCCGAGGCTACTGGGTTACTCGATGGCAGGATGCATGGTGGAAGAAGAGTGGGATGAAACCCATAGTTCAAGTAGAACGGACTTTGCTTCGTGGTACTGTGGATTGCGTTGTTGTAAGCAAATTCTGCTAGAGGGAGGAGATCCACCCAATTATCCTGCAATTAGATGTGTAGCAATGTAGATATTGCTCAATGCACTGGTTGACTCTTTCAGTCTGTCCGTTGGTCTGAGGATGGTAGGGAGAAGTGAGCTTTCGCTCAATGCGTAAAATTTGACAAAGTGCTTGCCAAAATTTAGAGATGAATTGTGAACCACGGTCGGACAAAAGAGTTTTTGGAATTCCATGCAACTTAAACACATGTTTCATCAGTAGTTCTGCTGTTTGTTTAGATGAAGGTAGTCTACGGATAGCAATGAAATGTGCCATCTTTGTCAAGTGGTCTACTGACACTAGGATGGTATTAAATCCTTTAGAGGGTGGTAGTTCTACTATGAAATCTAAGGATACAACTTCACATGGAACCTGGGGTATTGGTAGACTACAAAGTAGTCCAGATGGTTTTGTAGTGTCAATTTTGGACCTTGCACAGATGTCACATGAAGAAACAAATTTTTGTACAGACATCTTCATATCAGGCCACCAAAACTGCCTGGTGAGCAAATTAAAGGTTTTCGTTATACCCATATGTCCTGCCATGGGCACATCATGCGATAACTCCAAAATCTTGGTGCTCATAGTAGGGGGTATGTAGAGTTTGTCATTGTAATAGAGGAAGCCTTCTGCATCAGTACTTAGTTGTGGTGGAGGTGAATCCATTCTTATACTGTGCAAAATCTCTTCCTTCAAGGAACGGACAACACCAACAATGCGTTCATAGGGTATTATGGGAATGGAAGGGATTTCAGCGCAGTTATCTTCGGTTAATCATGATAGCGCATCCGCTTTTTTATTTTTGTCTGCAGGCGTGTAGGTCACTAGGAAATTAAATCTTAAAAAGAATAATGACCATCGTACCTGCCGGTGGGAGAGAGTCTTGTTAGTCTGGAGGTATTGAAGGTTTTTATGATCTGTATATATGAGTATTGGTAACTGGGTACCTTCGAGCAGATGTCGCCAATTCTCCAGTGCCAGTTTTATGGCAAGCAACTCCTTTTCACCCACTGGGTAATTCACCTATGGGCTGCTTAGTGATTTTGAAAAGAAAGCAACTGGGTGAAGTGATGAAGTGTTTGTTGGTCGTTGGGAGAGAACTGCTCCTACTGCCATATTTGACGCGTCTACCTCTAGAATATATTGGAGGGTGGGTCTGGATGGCGTAGTATGGGAGCAGAAGTAAAGCTTGATTTTAACAAGCAGAAAGCTTGATTTGCTTCTTCTGACCGTTTGAATGGTTTTTTTATACTTGTCAGTTGTGTGAGAGGTCTAACAATAGCGGAAAAGTTCTTGATGAACTTCCTATAGAAGTTCGAGAATCCAAGGAATCGCTGTAGGGCCTTACGAGTTGTTGGTATAGGCCAGTCTTGAATACAGGATATCTTACTCATATCCATCTTAATTCCAGTTTTGGATATGAAGTATCCTAGAAATAATATTTCTTCTTTATGAAATAGACATTTTTTTAATTTCACATATAGTCTGTGTGAGAGCAGTCTGGACAACACAAGTCTTACATGTTTTATGTGTTCAGGCATAGATCGAGAATAAATAGGTATATCGTCTAGGTATACTACAACACAGACATCAAGTAAGTCTCTAAAAATGTCGTTTATGAATCTTTGGAAAGCTGCGGGAGCATTACATAGCCCGAATGGCATCACAATGTATTCGAATAGTCCGTATCTGGTTCTGAATGCTGTTTTCCACTCATCCCCGTCACGGATTCGGATTAGGTTGTATGCCCCTTTCAGGTCTAATTTGGTGAAATAAGTAGCCCCACGCACCTGTTCAATAAGTTCAGGGATGAGCGGCAAAGGATAGTGATCCTTTATCGTAATCGTGTTTAATTGCCTATAATCGATAATAGGCCTGAGACTGGAATCCTTATTGCGGACAAAGAAAAGTCCTGCAGCAGTGGAAGAAGTAGAGGGTCTAATGAATCCTTTTGTCAAATTCTCATCCAAGTATTCCTTGAGATGAGAAAGTTCATCCTGTGAAAGGGGATAAACATGACCGAAAGGCAATTTGCTGTTAGGGAGTAGATCGATAGTGCAATCGTAATCCCTATGGGGAGGCAACACTTGAGCATTTTTCTCAAGGAAAACTTCGGACAGATCCTGATAGCATAGTGGTGCAATTTCATCAGACACCACAGACAGAATCTTCCCATAAGATGGGAGGTTACACGTATTCTCACAATAGTGAGAAGGGAAAACCAAAGTCCGTTTTTTCCAATCTATGATTGGTTGGTGTGTGTGTAACCAGGGAAGTCCCAAAATAATAGGAAAATGGGGTGAGGATAGTATGTCAAAGGTGATGGTCTCCACATGTGATTCGTTGGTAGTGGCAAGGAGTGCCTGAGTCTGGTTGGTGATTGGACCAGAAGACAGTGGAATACCATTAATGAAACTAACAAAAACAGGCTTAGATTTTGAAATAATAGGTATTTTATTTAAGGTAACAAAGCGTGTATCAATATAGTTTCCACAAGATCCAGTGTCGACCATAGCCTTGGTGGTGATCCTAGTTTGGTCCCACTGTAATATTAAATGAACAAAAAGATAGGGGTTAGAGAAGGAAGTCGTTAATCCTCCCAGCAAGACATGTGAACGCTCACCCTCTTTTTTGCGGACAAGGGGACAGGTGTTTATCAAATGATCCGAGGATGCGCAGTACATGCAGAGATTTCAGGATTTTCTTCTAGTTCGTTCAGTAGTCGTTAAAGGTGGGCGTATGGTTCCTACATCCATGGGAGTAGGGTCAACGGCCGAAATCTGAGAAGGACTAGACAATGGCATTCCCATCTTTTCAGCCCTTCTTTCTTGCAGTCGTCTGTCGATGTTGATACTAAGTTGTATCAAGGCCTCCAAGGTGCCAGGTAAATCCGCTCGGGCGAGCTCGTCTTTAACAGCTTCCGATAACCCGAGTCTGAATTGAGTTCGCAAAGATGTGTCATTCCACCCTGAATCAAGGGTCCATCTTTTGAACTCAGATACAAAGTCTTCTACAGGTCTCCTTCCTTGTTTTAAGGCCCTCAACTGAATATCAGCAGTACTCTGCCTATTGGGGTCATCGTATAAACTAGCGAGTTCCGCTAGGAATAAGGAATAGGTGTTGAGAATCTGATCGTTACTCTCAAAGAGAGAGTCTGCCCAGGCCTGTGGATCACCCGTCAGGTATGAAATAACGGTACAGACTTTTATTTGATCAGTGGGGTATGTACGAGGTTTTAACAAAAAAAGCAATTCACATGCGTTTTTGAATTCACAAAATTTTTTCCGATCACCTGTAAACACTAGAGGAGGGTTTATTTTAGGTTCAGGAGGCTGAATAGCAGTAAGCCGTGAGAGCTGGGTTACCTGCTGTGTCAGAGTCTGATTTTTTTCTTGTACGTCAGTCAGAGCAAGTATTAACGCTTTTACTTGTTGTGTTAATTGTGTCACTTGAGTGGGTAATTCTGCTGAATCCATTTTTAAGGTTCGTTCAATCTGTAACGCTCCTGCGTTTTTAGTATAGGCTGGATTTGCAGCTGCAAAATCTCCACTCAGTAGTCATGTAGAGATGTGTTGAATACCAGATCCAACTCTCCAGGACTCATCACCATGGGCCTGTCAGTTTCAACATTCAGATATATACACACTCAATGAGATGTTCCTGGAGTGATAGTATGTATATGATAGTATGAAGGTGATGTGCTGAAGGGACAGGTGTGAACAGTGACAAGGATGGTAATCACTTGATAGGGTTTGTATAGGAGAGTTCAAGATGGTATTAGGAATGCAGATAGGTTAGTATTGAGTATGCTAACAGGTGGTGAGGACAGCAGATGACAAATACAGGATAGACTAACCCAGTGCAAGGATAGATAGTAGTAGACAGGAGAGCCAGCAATCTATGCAGCAGTGCAGATGATAGATGGTAGTAGGCTGAAGAGCTAGCAATCTATGTAACAGTGCAGATGATAGGATAGTATAGATAGGTAGCAACAGTCCTTAATGTGCATAGGTAGACAGTGCAATAAGGTTATGGAGGGTTCCCCTGCGGGGTACTTATCACTTGTAATGTTAGTAGTTTAGAGAGGTCCAGTAGATGAGGAATGATCCGGTAGCGAGATACAGGGATCAGCAGCGAGGCTCCGGTCTGCTCCAGGCAAAGGGAATGGCTGGAGGTTCCGATCGAGAGACAGGCTTGAAAGCATGTGGGTAACAAGGCAGGTTGAACGAACAATGTGAGTGAGACCGCCGGCGGTTGAAATAGCCGCTCTGCGGCGCTCAGCAGTGACATCATCGTTCTTAAAGGTATATGCGTACCACCTGAAGAGAAAGGTGGGACGCATTACAGAGAAAAGTGGTGATTAAGGGTACCGGAGGTACCAGAATCTTACAAATATCTTCATACACATATTGATATAGTCCTCATTGTCCATAAGGACAATGTTTCCGCCTTTGTCCGATTGTTTAATTACCACACTAGTATTGTCTGATAGGTTCCGTAGGGCTTTTGTTCTTCCTGAGTCATATTACCTACTGATTTTTTTGGTTTAATATTCTTTATTTCATTTGTGGTAAAATGAATAAACGCAAGGACATTAGGGTTTGTATTTAATGCGGGGAAAAAATCTGATTTCTTTTTATTTTTGGCCAACAATGTCGAGGGTTTCACGCTCTGCTCCTTTTCACCTATTAGCAATTTATCAAGGTCCACCTGATCAATAAGATCAGGGGGATCATTTTCATCAAGTAGGCTTACCAGAATGTCAACTGCCTCTTCTTCTTTTTTGTCTCATTGTATATTGGGTTCTTCACGTTTTTTTGTGTACATCTGTTTCAGTATCAACTTTCTAGCGAACAGTTGTAAATCTTTGATCACCTCGAAATTATCAATATCCTCACTAGGACAGAAGCTCAAACCCTTCATCAACTAGAGGAGGGTTTATTTTAGGTTCAGGAGGCTGAATAGCAGTAAGCTGTGAGAGCTGGGTTACCTGCTGTGTCAGAGTCTGATTTTTTTCTTGTACGTCAGTCAGAGCAAGTATTAACGCTTTTACTTGTTGTGTTAATTGTGTCACTTGAGTGGGTAATTCTGCTGAATCCATTTTTAAGGTTCGTTCAATCTGTAACGCTCCTGCGTTTTTAGTATAGGCTGGATTTGCAGCTGCAAAATCTCCACTCAGTAGTCATGTAGAGATGTGTTGAATACCAGATCCAACTCTCCAGGACTCATCACCGTGGGCCTGTCAGCTTCAACATACAGATATATACACACTCAATGAGATGTTCCTGGAGTGATAGTATGTATATGATAGTATGAAGGTGATGTGCTGAAGGGACAGGTGTGAACAGTGACAAGGATGGTAATCACTTGATAGGGTTTGTATAGGAGAGTTCAAGATGGTATTAGGAATGCAGATAGGTTAGTATCGAGTATGCTAACAGGTGGTGAGGACAGCAGATGACAAATACAGGATAGACTAACCCAGTGCAAGGATAGATAGTAGTAGACAGGAGAGCCAGCAATCTATGCAGCAGTGCAGATGATAGATGGTAGTAGGCTGAAGAGCTAGCAATCTATGTAACAGTGCAGATGATAGGATAGTATAGATAGGTAGCAACAGTCCTTAATGTGCATAGGTAGACAGTGCAATAAGGTTATGGAGGGTTCCCCTGCGGGGTACTTATCACTTGTAATGTTAGTAGTTTAGAGAGGTCCAGTAGATGAGGAATGATCCGGTAGCGAGATACAGGGATCAGCAGCGAGGCTCCGGTCTGCTCCAGGCAAAGGGAATTGCTGGAGGTTTCCGATCGAGAGACAGGCTTGAAAGCATGTGGGTAACAAGGCAGGTTGAACGAACAATGTGAGTGAGACCGCCGGCGGTTGAAATAGCCGCTCTGCGGCGCTCAGCAGTGACATCATCGTTCTTAAAGGTATATGCGTACCACCTGAAGAGAAAGGTGGGACGCATTACAGAGAAAAGTGGTGATTAAGGGTACCGGAGGTACCAGAATCTTACAAATATCTTCATACACATATTGATATAGTCCTCATTGTCCATAAGGACAATGTTTCCGCCTTTGTCCGATTGTTTAATTACCACACTAGTATTGTCTGATAGGTTCCGTAGGGCTTTTTGTTCTTCCTGAGTCATATTACCTACTGATTTTTTTGGTTTACTATTCTTTATTTCATTTGTGGTAAAATTAATAAACGCAAGGACATTAGGGTTTGTATTTAATGCAGGGAAAAAATCTGATTTCTTTTTATTTTTGGCCAACAATGTCGAGGGTTTCACGCTCTGCTCCTTTTCACCTATTAGCAATTTATCAAGGTCCACCTGATCAATAAGATCAGGGGGATCATTTTAATCAAGTAGGCTTACCAGAATGTCAACTGCCTCTTCTTCTTTTTTGTCTCATTGTATATTGGGTTCTTCACGTTTTTTTGTGTACATCTGTTTCAGTATCAACTTTCTAGCGAACAGTTGTAAATCTTTGATCACCTCGAAATTATCAATATCCTCACTAGGACAGAAGCTCAAACCCTTTATCAACACACGCCTTTCACAATCATTAAGAGTGCAACTTGATAAGTTTACAATGTTAAGAGTAGAGTTAATCTCACCTTTTCCCAATTCTGTTAGCTGGACTGTGGGGGGTCCATGGGAGGACAGGAAAAAGAAGAAGAAGAACTTTGGATCTGTGTAATATTTTCATTCCCAAGTGTTGAAATGTGACCATTCGGGCCACGTGATTCTCCCCGAGTTGGGGCAGGTGCAGAAGAGGAAGAAGACCCCAAATCACCCATAGATTTACCTGTCACCAGTGGAGTTCTCAAAGCAGACAGTGAATAAGTGTTTTTTTCAGTGACTCCTTTTTTTATGCGAGTTTTCAAATGGGCCCTCAGCTTGAGGGCTACGTTTCTTTTTTCTCCCGTGTTTAGTGCGTGTAGGAAGGTCAGACCTATTCGAAAAAGAAAAGTTAGAAGATGCATCAGATAGAGAAGAATAGTCCTCCTGTTTATGGTCCCCTTTAGGATGTTTTTGAGGGTATCTTTTTCTTGGATTTTTAGTCAAATTCCAAGTATACGCTCTTTCTTCATGAAAGGCTTGTTGAATCTATCTAGATGTTCATTCAGGTCTTTCTCTAGTCTTAGAAAAGAAGGGTGGGTTTTATATTTTAGAAGCTGTTCATTTATTGTTTCTAATTCTTTATCAATTTTTTTTGAGTTTTTTCTGATATTGGTCTGTTAATAGTGACATCATACCCAGGGAACATTTTAGAAGATTATCCTCCCATTCTTTTTTGAAGACAGAATCTGGGTTATCAAGGGTGGGAAATATCTGTACTCTAAGTCCAAAAGGTGCTATGTTATTTAAATTATATTGTTTAAAAGAATGTATATGCCAATAATATGCCGACTTCTTTTCCAGAAGTTTTTTTAGGTTGAAAAAAATTGTATTTACTTCAGATTCCTTTTTTTCTTTATTTGAAAAATCAAGGTAAGCCTGGGAGACAAAGGTCTCCCATTCTTTCCCTGTGTATTTGGTCATTCTTCAATATTATTTAAAATATTGGACAAAAAACTCCTTATTGGCCCACCAGCCACCAGGAGATGGGGGGTTTGGGTGTCTTCCACCCGACTAAATCTCTAGAAAAGAAAGGTGTGGGAGTTGGGCATATATCAAGGAGAAAAATTAGTTCAGGCACCCTTGTCCCTTTAACTTCAAGAAGACAAAACAAGAGGATACCCCCTATTTTGGGACTGTAATGGATGCCAACTCATATTGTGTTGCTAGCTTTTTTGCATTTGCAGAAACTCTATTATGACACATAACTTATACACAGTTTTGTCATCTAACTTTTCAGAATCACGAGTTGAGACCAGAATACAGAGATATTGCTTTTCTTTTGGACCTCATGTGGTGTTACTAGGAGGTTCCAGTCCTACCCCTCTTCTACTCCTTCCCCCCCCTCCCTCCCTCTATATCCACACCCACAGGTGTGCCATTTTACACCTGACCATCAGTGGTGTGTGGGGGAGGGTGACCTTTCTGTGCGGGATCTGCAGAGTTATTCCGGTCATATGGTGATGCATGTGGAGTTGACCATCAAAAGTGTTTTAATAAAGGCGACCCTGTGGTTAGAAATTATGATGCAAGACATGGTATGTGTATCTAAAAATATCGAACTAATATTATGCTTGAGGTACAAGAGAATATATAAGACTAGATATAATGAACTCTAAATAAATATGTTTTTTCTATTGTAGAATATTGCTAATTGGAATTTCCTGGTCTAAAGACCCCTGAGGAAGACTTAATTGAAACGCGTCGGGTTCTCAGGACCAGACGTCCAGGTTCTTTTATGTCACTGCTACATAGTGTTTGAACCACATTCATTCAGACGCCCATGTTTTTATAAAACCCTTTGTACATTTGAAGTACTCTCACATTTTTCAATTATGTTTCATTGTCTAATCTGTTTAAATATGTGTTTAAGCCACGGGAGAGATACTTTATGGGTTCTATGGGTAAACCAATACTGTAGAGGAGCCAGACGGGATGCATGGTAATAGTCCTCAAGGCTTGGTAGTCCCAACCCACCAACTGATTTATGTCGTATCATATGTAAATATGCGCATCTTGCTCGTTTCCCCTGCCAAATAAAGGTGCGCAGGAGTTTGTTGAGTGAATTAATATAGTGTTTAGGAATGTGAATCGGAAGAGCGCGAAAGATGTATAGAATCTTAGGAAGGCACGTCGTTTTAAATGCAGCTATTCTTCCAGCCCAAGATAATTCTGTCTTCTTTAATTTATTAGTGTCATTGGAAATAGAAGTTAACAATGATCGCATATTGAATGTCTGTAGCCCTGAGGTCGGAAACGTCAAAACTATACCCAGATATTGCAAAACTTGGGGGGTCCATGTGTAGGGTAGCTTTTGCTTAAGTTGAGTAAATGCGTGGCCCTGTATTCCCATGTTTAAGATGACTGATTTATCAAAGTTAACCTTATAGTAGGAAATATTGCTAAATGTTTGCAAAATATCATGGATGGCAGGTAGGGACACGGTGGGGTTTGTCAAACTCAAAATTATATCATCAGCAAAAAGCGTGATGGTATGTTGTAAGTGCTGAGATTTAAAGCCGGAAACCCTAGAGTTTTGTCTTAACGTATCCGCCAAGGGTTCGATCAATAAATTAAATATCAGGGGGGGAGAGTGGGCAACCCTGGCGCGTGCCATTTAGTATTGGAAAAGTTTTAGATAGGGTGCCCGCGGAGAGCACTCTAGCGGTTGGAGAGGTATATAAACTCATAATAGACGAAAGAATCGGTCCAGTGAAACCAAACTTTTCCAATACTGCACTCATATACCCCCAATGGACGCGATCAAACGCCTTCTCTGCATTTATAGATAAGAGCAGAGAAGGCGTTTTAGTGCGCTCAGCCTGATGGAGCAGATTGATGACTCGCCTTGTAGCGTCAGGGGCCTGTCTCCCCTTGACGAACCCCATCTGGTCCTCCTTTATCAAGGTAGACAAAATTAATGCGATCCTATTAGCTATAGGTTTAGCGTATAACTTAATATCATTGTTCAGGAGAGATATCGGCCTGTAGCTAGCGGGATCAGTAGGAGATTTACCCACTTTGGGGATTGTAACGATATTAGCCTGTAACATTTCAGTGGGTAATGTACCCAACTTAACCGTGTTTGAAAAAAGGTTCAAAAGATGGGGTGCAAGTTGCTCTTGCATGGACCTGAGATATTCATTTGTGAATCCATCAGGGCCTGGAGACTTGTTTAAAGGCATAGTTGCAAGTGTATCCATCAGTTCTTTAATAGTGAATGGTCTATTTAGTTGTGTTAGTGTATCAGTCGTCAAGGTCGGAAAATTAAGGTTATGTAGGAAATGGATGCGTCTGTCGGTTGAGGGGTGTCTTTGTCCAACTTAAGACTATATAAAGTGCTGTAGTAATCAGCGAACGCATCCGCTATTTCTTGTGGATGTAAATGTTTGTTACCCGTATGTGGATGCACAATGCCTTCAATCCTCGTTTTAACTCTCATCGTCTTAATCCTAGATGACAAAAATTTACCTGCTTTATTATGTGCAGAGTAATACTGCATATGGAGATGTGCTAGCATGTTTTCGTGACGTTCCAACAAGAGTCTTCTAAGGTCAGCACGGAGGGAACCCAGTCTAGAAGCATTGGATGGAGAAGGGGACTTTTTATTCGCAGTATCCAAAACTTGGATATCGCGAATAAGATCTTCCATTTTGCGATTGAATCTCCTCTTCAGCTTAGCCCCCAACTGAATGAGGAGTCCCCTCGCAAAGGCCTTATGTGTAATCCACAGCATGGCCGGATCTATATCCGGAGTATTATTGATAGAAAAAAATTCTTCCAGCTGGGCTTTCAGAAATTTAAGGGACTCTGGATCTGATAGGATAGAATTGTTACATCGCCACAGAAATGTAGTATGGGAAACAGGGCGATGGGACAATGACATGTGAATTGCGGCATGGTCTGACCATGTTATTGGAGAAATAGATGTATGGGTGACATACGATAGTGTTTGTATGTCAACTAAAAACATGTCAATTCTACTGTAGGAGTTATGGCTCACGGAGAAGTAGGAATAATCCCTCTCCTCCGCGTGCTGATAACGCCACACATCATGGAGCCCCTCAGAATGGATAAATGTAGCTAAAGAAGGAGCCGAAGATCTTCTTTTAGAGGAAGTGTCCATACCGTAATTTGCCACCATATTAAAATCTCCGCAGACAATTAATCTCCCTGATTTAAGTTTATTAATTTTTACCCACAGTTTGCGGAAAAACCTCATTTGATGCGTGTTGGGGGCGTACACATTTACTATGGTGTATAGAAGCCGCGATAGAAGCCGCACTATCTAATTCACAAGATTTATATACATTACTTTTGGCAGACATGTGGAAACCTATAACAATTCAGACCCTCCCGCTAACAACAAGAGCTTCTTTACAGTCTTGGCGTTACCTAACCGCCCAATTACAGTTACAACCACAGCAAAATAATATACCAGTCCCCATACCCCTATCAACAATGAGCATTTTGCTTCCTTGTGTTCACATTAATAAATTGGTGGCAACAGGTATTGACACAGTCATGCAATTGTATCAACATAACATTATTAAATCTTTTGCAGCTCTCCAACGAGAATATTCGCTCACCCACCAGGCTGTCTTTGCTTATATTAGCATAGTGAGCTTCATATCTAAACACCCACTCCCTAAACTTGAAATTCCTCAACCACTTGGGAAATATCTTACAGATCCAAATTCCAAGCTTAAAGGGATATCGCTATTTTATAATCAATTACAGCAGAAACTTATCCTTTTTAAATCATCTTATATGATGAAATGGGAAAGAGACCTCAGTTCGTCCTTCTCCAATGAACAATGGAGATGGGCGATACGCATGTCTTATAAAGCAACACAATGTGTTACACATTGGGAACAATTTCAGAAAATAATCACTAGATGGTATCTGACCCCCTACCGCCTGTCCACAATATACCCTAAATATGATTCATTGTGTTGGCGTAAGTGTGACCAAACTGGCACAATTTTTCATATATTCTGGTCCTGTAAAGGCCTCATTAGTTTTTGGAGGAAAATCTTTGAAATACTTTCTGAAGTTTCGGGTATATTGATCAAACCCGAACCCGCAATAGCGCTACTATTTTTGGGTATTGAAAATATACCATTTGATATCAGAACGGTGTTCATACATATATTGATAGCAGCCAAAACGGTTATCGCTAGATGTTGGAAACAACCTATAGCCCCTTCCCATATAGATGTAATAAGTTTAGTTAACCAACACTTTTCTTTGGAAAAGGCATATGCCTATTCTGTGTTCCATAGCAACAAATTCCATAGTGCTTGGCTCCTATGGCAACAAAGCCCCTACTTTCATAGTGTCTAATGGAATACTAACGCCAGTTTATGGCGTGACTCAAGGCATGATGGTATTTCCCTAGGTATTCCCTAGGTACTTCCTGGGTATTTCCTAGGTATTTGCCAGGTATTCTCCTAGGTCTTGAACGTATATAGTACTGAATCTTTACATTTCTTGTTCTTGCTAGATATAATGTCATAATGTAGTGTAATCTACTAACATATTTATATATTTCTTTTTTTTTTTTTTTTCTAATTATTTTTATTTTTAATTTATTATGCTTTTTATATGTTTGTCTTCCTTTTGTGAAAAATCAAATAAAAATTAATTGAAGTAAATATGTGTTTAATAAAATTTTGAAGATTTTAAATATGAGTTGGCATCCGTTATAGTCCCAAAATAGGGGGTATCCTCTTGTTTTGCTTTCTGTGAGCAAGGATTGCATTCAGGCTGATCAGCTAGATCTTGTACAGGAAAGGATATTTATGCCCAACGTATGTGCTGTCCTATAATATAGACAGCATATTTGTCTGGTAAGTTTGCATTTCTTATACTGGTGGAGGATCACACTGTGGTGAAACTTTAATCAACACAGACACTGGAAATCATCGTGTTTTTTATGGACTTGATTTGTATATTCATTTATATAGTTTTCACTCACGTGTTTTGATTTATTATATCACTATAGGTCACAACTTTCAGAGCTACAACCATATTTTATATTTTGTAGGTGTTTGTATATTCACACTGTTTGCATGCTGCTTTTTGTTTTTGGAAATTAAGGTGCTTTTATCATTAAAAAAAATGGGTTCTTCAAATCGGTTGCTAGGAAGCGACGTATGACGTCGCTCCGGTCCTCCAAGTCCATAGAGTCAAGTGAGGGCCATCTTGCCCTCACTCGACTTCTTGCCTGAGAAGACAGCAAACAGGATCATTTTCCTCGCTATCGGCGGGTCCGGTAAGCAGGGAAAACGACTCAGCCGCTGGGACCACCCTTATGTTAAAGCAGACTGCCCGCAGTTTAAAAAAATACTGAGGCTATCTGCTGCCATAACCCCGGTATTTAACGTCAGTACCGACGTAAAACTGAGGCGGACGGTCCAGAAGTGGTTAAGGTATTTTGACGTTATGTACTGTACATACTAAAAAAAAAAGTAAAGCTACATACACAATTTTTTATACTATTTGCAGCTTGACAGTAATACATTGTGAGGGTTTAATTGAGCATTAAAATCTTATTTCCACTATATGCTAGTTATGTGTACCCATTAACACGGCTTACCTAAAAATATATATATATATAAATATATATATATATATATATATATATTTTTTTTTTTAGTTGTTTCTTTGAAGCAGTTCTTTAGGAAAATTGCAAGCTATTCAGAGCAAATTAAAAGTGAAAATGGAGAGGTACAATGTGGGGACAGACTCAGCTACCCCCTCATCAACATACAAAGCAGAGCACAGATATTTAACTTTTATTAGGATAGACAGCGTTCAAATCTAGTTTACAAATGAGAATTGGTCCCCTCCTTAACATTACATAACAGGGGAAAAACATTTCTGGGCTTTCAGAAAATAGCAAGTAAAATGTAAGCATCATTTTTATGCTATATGAATAAGAACTTGTATCATATCCCAACAGTTATCCCAACTGGCTGAAAAGTGGAAATACACTTTAAGCAAGCTAGACTTAATATTGGAGAATACAGACATATTTTAATGCAAAAATAGATATCTTGTCTTGGGAAACAGAAAAAAAAAATTGCTAACCGTGAAGCTCTTTAAATTCTTCCATAAAAAAAAGCACCATCTTGCTTGTCACAAAATATCACCTACTTTTGGGAGGAAAAACTGAGCCATCCCAGATTTGCCCTAAATTCTCACTTTAACACCAGAAACACATTGGTGAGTTTTGTATGTGTATTGCATGTGTGAACTTGGCACATTGTTGTTTACACTAAAAATTTCTGAGTGTGTGCTAAAAAATAGCTGTTTTGTGAAACATGCTAAAACAAGATGTACAAATTAATGTCATTCTTGTTATTAAGCTAATTCACTACTACCTTCTCTCTCTTGTTATAGAAAATGTCCCACAGTTGTCTAAACATTGTCTGTTTCCTCATGGGAGACTTCATTTTTCTCCATGAGACACAAAAAGAGACACACAGAGAGAGAATGTTTCCAAAGTGACAGATAATGATTAGGGATGATCGAACTTTTGAAAAGTTCGGTTCGACCAGAACACCCGAACTTCACGAAAGTTCGGTTCGGATTTCAGAACCCCATTGAAATCAATGGGACCCGAACTTCGGTAATCAAAAAACACCATTTTGAAGCCCCAAAACCCAATAAATGCCCCTAAAAAGTGCCTAGGGTTCTGGGTCATGCCCCATTAACTATTAATCACACAAAAAAAAGTTCTTAAAAATTGTCATTTTTGATAAAAAAGCCAATTATTGAAAAATTAAAAAAAAAAAAAAAGAGATTTTTTGATTTTTACTTTGGATTTAGTATCTGGGGGGGTCTAAAAGGTGTGCATGTGAAGTTTCAGCTCTGTAGCATGTCCAGAACCATGAAAAAAAAGAGATAATTTTTCAGTAGAACAGGGATGTGGTTCGGGAGCCTCCTTTAACTTTAACAACTATATGATCTTTTTTTCTGGTTCTGGACATGCTACAGAGCTGAAACTTCACAGGTACACCTTTTAGACCCCCCAGACACAAAATCACACAAAAAAAGTTCTTAAAAATTGTCATTTTTGATAAAAAAGCCAATGATTGAAAAATTATAAAAAAAAAAAAAAAAAAAAAAGAGATTTTTTTATTTTTACTTTGGATTTCAGATCTCGGGGGTCTAAAAAGTGTACATGTGAAGTTTCAGCTCTGTAGCATGTCCAGAACCATAAAAAAAAAAGATCGTTTGTATTAGAAAACTTTAAGCACAGGAATATGGCTTCTCTGCTGTAACACCTTGCCGGTTTAATAGCAGGCATTTTTTTGGGTTCTTTGCAGTCAGGAAAAACATCTGAACTTGTGTATAGTGGTACTGTGCACAAGTTCTGATGTTTTGCCTGCCTCCAAAACCCCCCAAAAAATGCCAGCAAAAACACACCTGGGCATTTTTTTTTTGACGCTAGCGTTTTTTTTGGCATTTTTTGGGGTTCTTTTGAGGCAGGCAAAACATCTGAACATGTGTATAGGGGGTATATATAGACATATATGTCTGAATATATACCCCTAGACATATATAGGTGTGATAGTAGCAGAAATAAATGCTTGCGTTAATGAAATCATTTACAGTAATATATTTCTGCTACTATCACACCTATATATGTCTAGGGGTATATATTCAGACATATATGCCTATATATACCCCCTATACACATGTTCAGATGTTTTGCCTGCCTCAAAAGAACCCCAAAAAATGCCAAAAAAAAACGCTAGCGTCAAAAAAAAAAAAATGCCCAGGTGTGTTTTTGCTGGCATTTTTTGGGGGGTTTTGGAGGCAGGCAAAACATCAGAACTTGTGCACAGTACCACTATACACAAGTTCAGATGTTTTGCCTGCCTCAAAAGAACCCCAAAAAATGCCAAAAAAAACGCTAGCGTCAAAAAAAAAATGCCCAGGTGTGTTTTTGCTGGCATTTTTTGGGGGGTTTTGGAGGCAGGCAAAACATCAGAACTTGTGCACAGTACCACTATACACAAGTTCAGATGTTTTTCCTGACTGCAAAGAACCCAAAAAAATGCCTGCTATTAAACCGGCAAGGTGTTACAGCAGAGAAGCCATATTCCTGTGCTTAAAGTTTTCTAATACAAACAATCTTTTTTTTTATGGTTCTGGACATGCTACAGAGCTGAAACTTCACATGTACACTTTTTAGACCCCCCAGATCTGAAATCCAAAGTAAAAATAAAAAAATCTCTTTTTTTTTTTTTTTATAATTTTTCAATCATTGGCTTTTTTATCAAAAATGACAATTTTTAAGAACTTTTTTGTGTGATTTTGTGTCTGGGGGGTCTAAAAGGTGTACCTGTGAAGTTTCAGCTCTGTAGCATGTCCAGAACCCCAAAAAAAGATCATATAAGTGTAAAAGAGGGGTCCCACCATCCCTGCTCTACTGAAAAATGATCTTTTTTCTGGTTCTGGACATGCTACAGAGCTGAAACTTCACAGGTACACTTTTTAGACCCCCCAGACACTAAATCCAAAAAAAGTCATGCCTGCCTCCAAAAATGCCCGATAAATGCAAGAAAAAGCGCCGTAGAGAAGCCGTATACCTGTTCTAATAAAAATTATAAGAAAATGCTAATTTTTGGGGGGTTCTGGACATGCTACAGAGCTGAAACTTCACATGTACACTTTTTAGACCCCCCAGATACTAAATCCAAAGTAAAAATCAAAAAATCTCTTTTTATTTTTTTTATTTTTTTTTTTATAATTTTTCAATCATTGGCTTTTTTATCAAAAATGACAATTTTTAAGAACTTTTTTTTGTGTGATTTTGTGTCTGGGGGGTCTAAAAGGTGTACCTGTGAAGTTTCAGCTCTGTAGCATGTCCAGAACCATAAAAAAAAAGATTGTTTGTATTAGAAAACTTTAAGCACAGGAATATGGCTTCTCTGCTGTAACACCTTGCCGGTTTAATAGCAGGCATTTTTTTGGGTTCTTTGCAGTCAGGAAAAACATCTGAACTTGTGTATAGTGGTACTGTGCACAAGTTCTGATGTTTTGCCTGCCTCCAAAACCCCCCAAAAAATGCCAGCAAAAACACACCTGGGCATTTTTTTTTTTGACGCTAGCGTTTTTTTGGCATTTTTTGGGGTTCTTTTGAGGCAGGCAAAACATCTGAACATGTGTATAGGGGGTATATATAGGCATATATGTCTGAATATATACCCCTAGACATATATAGGTGTGATAGTAGCAGAAATATATTACTGTAAATGATTTCATTAGCGCAAGCATTTATTTCTGCTACTATCACACCTATATATGTCTAGGGGTATATATTCAGACATATATGTCTATATATCCCCCCTATACACATGTTCAGATGTCATGTCTGACATCAAACATGTCCTCAAAGAAGCACTGGCAGTGGCAGCCCCTGCAGCATAAAAAATGCTTGCTGGTGAGAAGCCACATACCTGTCCCGAAGCAACTCAGAGAAATGATCATTTCTCTATAGCGGTCACCCTGCTATGGAAGGGTTTTGTCACCCTGCCATAGCAGTCACTGTCAGTTAACCCTACACTACACTACGGTCCCCTGACACTTAACACTTTCCCTACAGAAACTAAATTTTTGAAGCTAACTTAAGTGTAAAGGAGCACTCTAACTACACTAGATATCCCTTTCCTCACACTAAAAATAGCTAAATGACACTTTTAAAGTAAAATTAACAGAACTGCTTCCACTCTCTTCCATGTCCAGTATAACAATGCTGGGAATATGGCGGGGGCGATCTTATATACTGGGGGGCGTATTCACTAATGATTGGTCTAGGGACCCCCTAGTCACTCCAATCACATTCCTAGCATTCTCCTGCCCCCTCAATTGGCTTTTGCTAATGGTTCTGGTCCAATCACGGGCTTTTAAAGCCCATTTCCTGAAGCATTGCATTTTGGGCGGTTCTGGTTGCCGAATTCCGAACTTTTTGGGCAAAAAGTTCTAAATTCGGCCGAACCTCGAACACCCAATGTTCGGGCCGAACCGATGGTGGACCCGAACCGTTCGATCATCCCTAATAATGATATCTTAGAGATTAGTGATTTGAAGATGTGTCCCTTTAGAATATTTCCCTATCTCATGTTCTGGTGGCAAATTTAAAATGTGGATTTCCACTAATTAGAAAGTGAGTGACAGTGATCACTGGGACAGACAGAGCAAATCTCATGAACATGGACAGCAATAAACACGTTGAAGTTGAAACCCTCTGTTCCTATATTCAAAATGAAACAAAAGGGTCTTGGCTGGAGCTCCACCTTAAAAGAAAAACTATTTGCAGTACCTGGAATTGCATAGCAATCACTTTTATGTCTGATCAATGAAATATACATTCTGACTGGCTGCAAGTTGTTCTCCATTGTCTTACTAAAAATATAATTAAATGTCTAGTGTTTAGCTTGTTTAAAATATTTCCCCTGTAAAGATTCAATGACTGAAACAAAGAAAGAAGAATCACCACAACACAACATCCTTATATCATTAAAGAGTACTTAAAAAAAAACATATTTAGTATATCTCCGAAATATATGCATATTTTCCTGTGTTTTACCCCATAAAACACTCAGCAAGTGCTGATAACTAATGCTGGGTATACACTAGTAGAATTCTGAATGAAAATTTGCCTGAAAATCCTTGAGAAAATTTGTACGAAAATTCTCAAACCATTTAAATTAATTGAAAAGGTAGCTCAAGATTTAACCTGCTTTTAACTTCAGTTTTGGAATAATGGACTTTACTTAACGAAAACCACATACTGTACATGATTAGAAAATGTTCATTCAAGAAACATTTTACATCAAATCCTTCAAATTTTCTTGTCAAATGAACATCGATTTGACACACTATTACTTTTAAAGATGAACAAACTTTCGTACAATATTCGAACACAAAAATATGTTAAATGAAATTCCACCAGTGTATATGCAGCTTAAAGCTGGCCATACAGTGGCCATATTCTTTTTTCCCTTTTTTTGATCAGCCAGAATAAAAAACAGAATAGCTTATAGAAAAAACAATGGATTGCCCAACCACACATTCGAGAAGGAAGGGAAAATCTTTCCCACTGCTCTATTTATATTCTGACAGCAGTCCCAATCAGGAGGATTAGATCACTAGATCGACTCCTCTAAAATGGGAAAAGCCATAGATGGATTGAAATTAGTCCGATCCCTGCTGAACTGGCCACATTTCGATCCATCTATGGCCAGCTTATCTCCTGTCCCAGATCAGATGAGCCTCAATCAGTTAAAAAAATAAACCTAAGATCAGCCTCAATCCGCACATTTTTAGCACTGATTACTGTAGTAATGTCACTGGTCCCCCCAAAAGTGTCAAAAATGTCAGTCAGGGGTCCAATCTGTCCACCGCAATGTCGCAGTACTGCAAAAAATCGCAGATCGCCGCCATTACTAGTAAAAAAAAAAACAAATGACATAAATCTTTCCCGTAGTTAGTAGACACGATAACTTTTGTGCAAACCAATCAAAATACACTTATTGCATTTTTTTTAACCAAAAATATGTAGCAGAAAACAAATTGGCCTAAAATGTTAAAAAATTTAGATTTTCTTTTTGGGGAATGCTATATAGCAGAATGTGAAAAATATTGTTTTTTTTTTTTTTTTTTTTTCAGAATTGTCGCATTTTTTTGTTTAAAGCGCAAAAAATAAGAAATTGCACAGGTGATCAAATACCACCAAAAGAAAGCTCTATTTGTGGAAAAAAAAGGACATCAATTTTATTTAGGTACAGTGTCACACGACCCCGCAATTGTCCGTTAAAGTAATGCAGTGCCGAATCGCAAAATATGGTCTGGTCATTAACCACTTAAGCCCCGGAGGATTTGGCTGCTTAAAGACCAGGGGGTTTTTTGCGATTTTTTACTGCGTGACTTTAACGGACAATTGCGCGGTCGTGCGACGCTGTACCTAAACGAATTTGACATCCTTTTTTTTCCCAAAAACAGAGCTTTCTTTTGGTGGTATTTGATCACCTGTGCGATTTTTACTTTTTGCGCTATAAACAAAAAACAGAGCATAAATTTTGCAAAAATAACAATATTTTTCACATTTTTTTATATGAAATTCCCCCAAAAAAATGTCAAAATCAAAATTTTTAACATTTTTGGCCAATTTGTTTTCTGCTACATGTTTGGTAAAAAAAAATCGCAAAAAGCGTATTTTGATTGGTTTGCGCAAAAGATATTGCGTTTACTAACTAAGGGAAAGATTTCTGTCATTTTTGGTGTTTTTTTTTTAACGCGTAATGGCGGCGATCTGCAATTTTTTTTGCGGTACTGCGACATTGCGGCAGGCAGATCAGACCCTTGACTGACATTTTTGACACTTTTGGGGTTAACAGTGACATTACTGCAGTAATCAGTGCTATACATATGCACTGTTACTGCAAAATGACACTGGCAGGGAAGGGGTTAACTTTATTGGGGAGGGAGGGGTTAAGTGTGTCCCTAGGGGCGTGCTTTCTACTGTGATTGGCTGTGGTTACTAGTGTAGGAACAGTGATCAACGGTCCTACATAGTAGAACCGTCTGAACACTGTTTATATACAGGGGAGAATGACAGGCGGCTTGTTTACATCAGCCGCCTGACTTTCTCCCTCTGTACCAACGATCGACGAGTGACCGGCGGAAATCGGGTCCGCCGGTCACACGCACTAACTTCCCTGTGAACGAGCCGCAGTGGGCCCGCCCGCTATTGGCTCACAAGGAAGTGACAGGCAAGTGACGTACCGGTACGTCACTCTGCCTGGCCAGGGCTGACCGCCGCAGTATATAGTCGTGCGGCGGTCGGCAACCGGTTAAGGGGGCAAATCCTTCCGGTCCAGAAGTGGTTAATATTGCTGAAAAACATTTTAGAACACTCTGGAGGTCTTGGACTTCCTTATTTCAAAGGCTTCTAAGCACCTTCTTTACTAATGCATATCTTTTATTTTTGCATTACCAGCACCAATATTGGCAACCACACAGGAGTGTGTGCATGCAGGCTTTCACAACACAGCACTCCGGTAGCTTTAACTGACATCAAGGCCTTTCAGCTGAATCACAGGGATGAATGGGTCAAGCTTTAACTGACAGTCTAGTGAGTTGTCAATTACAGCATGTGGTGCTATATTTGAAGAGTATAAAGGTCATTTCAACAGATAAGTGGGGTCTGTAATCAGTTTTTGCTCTACATGATGGGTGATTAACCTGTGTCCCTCCAGCTGTTGCAGAACTACAAGTCCCATGAGGCATGAAAAGCTGACAGTTACAAGCATGACTCCCAAAGGTAAAGGCGTGATGGGAGGGCCACAGGTTGAGTACCCATGCTCTACATATTTGGGGCCAAATGGAGGACCTTACAATACTCAAGTGAGCCAGTCCCCCCCTGCCTGTTCACAATTGCTCTGGATGCATGCGGCTATAATTTCAGCATACAGGGATTAGGCTGTCTGCTGTAAATTGAGCTGTGCATGTGCAGCTCAGTTTACATGCCGTGGGGATGCTGCTGAGATTGGATTATGTAATAAGAACAAGGTGGTTTTACAAATATTCATTTCCCCATTATGTTATTCAACTATCACCATCTGCCTTAACACATTCCAAACTTACCTATGTGGGCATAAATGCTTGGTTTTGTTACTGACACTCATTAGAGCTGAGGAAATAATATAGATAGAAAGGTCAATATAAAAAAGTCTAAATTAAAAGTAATTAACTACTACTAGCTAATGCAGATGCATTGTGATAGCCCACAAGTAGAACCATTTTATTGCTCCAGCACCACTATTATAATTCTCCAATAGTACACTTTTATCCCTCCAGTAGTATATGCTGATTTCTAGCGAAGCCCCTGTCCGGCATGCTAACATCACATATAGCGGTTACTTAGTGTATTAAGCAGAGCAAAGAACAATGATGATCAATGTGCCCCACCCCAAAATTAATCATTATTAAAGCCTGATGAGTGAAAGAGGAGTTATCATTGCTTCCATAATTTATTGCACTGTGGTGTGCTTTATTTCTTCTTTTTATTACATAAAAACCTGATACCGATAACACTTTCAAAATACTTAATGCAGAAATTAAACTACTAACAAGACAAAATGTGGCAGCTTTCAGGAAGGTCTTTTTTTATATAAGTGGACACGTATATCTGTTTCATAAACTGTGATATGAAAACTTCTTGTTTTTTGCTTAATGATCACTGAGGTAAATGATACCACAGCAAACAAAGATTAAACCAACTGCACTGAATGAACTTTCTCTGATTTCTTGTGGAAAATATATCTCTAGCCAATTATTTTTAACTGCAGATAACTTCCTCTAAGATTCTGCCTGCAATGAGCTCAAAATGGATCTTGATTATTCTAACCCAGAGTGCACAGTTACCCCTAAACTCATAGTGCTCTATCATGCAAACCTTGATTCTGTAGACAAAAGTCAAAGGTTGACCTCCCACTTTGTGGTCACACAGCTCCGATTGAATGGAAGGGTTGCTTTAACAAATGTTTCTTTCAGCTTTCTTTTTGCATTTCTGTGATCAAATTAGAAAATAAAAGTAAAACAAGGAAATAGAAAAAAAAAAAGAAAAATTTATGAAAAAGAAAACAAAAATGCATAAAATGGCCCACAGGCACATAAAACATAAGTAGGGCGGCACCGCCAGGACATGATGCTCATTAAGAAACTCCCAGCCACGAGAGCTGGTCTCCTCAAAAATGGTGGTGGAGACCAAATAACCAGTGCCAATCCCAGACCTCTAGCAGCAGCTCTGGAACCACTACAACAGCACAGAGGGCTCAAAATGAACCAGGCAGGAGACTCCCTGCATTCAGGCCACACCACACCATCCATCCAGAGCCCTGCCAAGTCAAAACCCAGATGGGACTCAGCTGAAGACCCAGAGAATGAACCATTGATGAAGGTGAGCAACACCCAGTCCAAAACACACGACCTGACCCTATTGCAACATTTCCCACATCTGGACAGCCCGTTTCTTATACCACTTTAAAGGAGATGTTAATATCTCTACACACATCTATACAACCTGGCATTCTATCCTCCCTGAACCAATGCCAATTGGAACTACATGAGTTAGGAGGAAGAGTGCGTCACGATAAAGACAAAATGTGCAAGGTCACTACCTCATTTAACGCCCTAGTCGATTTGCATGCAACTCATCAATATGACCTGAAGTTCCTGAAGGCTAAGGTGGCTGACCTTGAGAATAGGTCATACGGCAACAATTTAAAAATCAGGGGCATGCCTGAAATGGTTCAGACCCCTCAAATACCCCATTTTGTGCGGGAACTATTTAAAGCAATGGTTCCTAATCTTACATCAGAGGATCTCACCATATAAAGGATCCACCGCATCCCATCCTTTCTCCCTCCAGAGGTACCTCGTGATATCCTGATGTGGATTCACTTTTTCCAAGTGAAAGAAAAAAATCTAGAAGCTTTTCGCCGCAATGACCAGCTGCCAGCGTAGGCCACTAATATTCAGGTCCTACCAGATTTTTCCCAATATGCTCTGCAATTCTGACATGATCTGAACTCTATCACTAAGGCACTGTGGAACAATAAACCCATCTACAAATGGAAGTATCCAGCCAAGCTAAGTGTGACCTATCAAGGGAAATCACATATACAGTGCCTTGCGAAAGTATTTGGCCCCCTTGAACTTTGCGACCTTTTGCCACATTTCAGGCTTCAAACATAAAGATATAAAACTGTAATTTTTTGTGAAGAATCAACAACAAGTGGGACACAATCATGAAGTGAAACAAAATTTATTGGATATTTCAAAGTTTTTTTAACAAATAAAAAACTGAAAACTTGGGCGTGCATAATTATTCAGCCCCCTTAAGTTAATACTTTGTAGCGCCACCTTTTGCTGCGATTACAGCTGTAAGTCACTTGGGGTATGTCTCTATCAGTTTTGCACATCGAGAGACTGAAATTTTTGCCCATTCCTCCTTGCAAAACAGCTCGAGCTCAGGAAGGTTGGATGGAGAGCGTTTGTGAACAGCAGTTTTCAGTTCTTTCCACAGATTCTCAATTGAATTCAGGTCTGGACTTTGACTTGGCCATTCTAACACCTGGATATGTTTATTTATGAACCATTTCATTGTATATTTTGCTTTATTTTTTGGATCATTGTCTTGTTGGAAGACAAATCTCCGTCCCAGTCTCAGGTCTTTTGCAGACTCCATCAGGTTTTCTTCCAGAATGGTCCTGTATTTGGCTCCATCCATCTTCCCATCAATTTTAACCATCTTCCCTATCCCTGTTGAAGAAAAGCAGGCCCAAACCATGATGCTGCCACCACCATGTTTGACAGTGGGGATGGTGTGTTCAGGGTGATGAGCTGTGTTGCTTTTACGCCAAACATAACGTTTTGTATTGTTGCCAAAAAGTTTGATTTTGGTTTCATCTGACCAGAGCACGTTCTTCCACATGTTTGGTGTGTCTCCCAGGTGGCTTGTGGCAAACTTTAAACGACACTTTTTATGGATATCTTTAAGAAATGGCTTTCTTCTTGCCCCTCTTCCATAAAGGCCAGATTTGTGCAGTATACGACTGATTGTTGTCCTATGGACAGAGTGTCCCACCTCAGCTGTAGATCTCCGCAGTTCATGCAGAGTGATCATGGGCCTCTTGGTTGCATCTCTGATCAGTCTTCTCCTTGTATGAGCTGAAAGTTTAGAGGGACGGCCAGGTCTTCGTAGATTTGCAGTGGTCTAATACTCCTTCTATTACAATATTATCGCTTGCACAGTGCTCCTTGGGATGTTTAAAGCTTGGGAAATCTTTGTGTATCCAAATCCGGCTTTAAACTTCTCCACAACAGTATCTCGGACCTGCCTGGTGTGTTCCTTGTTCTTCATGATGCTCTCTGCGCTTTAAACGGACCTCTGAGTCTATCACAGTGCAGGTGCATTTATACGGAGACTTGATTACATACAGGTGGATTCTATTTATCATCATTAGTCATTTAGGTCAACATTGGATCATTCAGAGATCCTCACTGAACTTCTGGAGAGAGTTTGCTGCACTGAAAGTAAAAAGGGGCTGAATAATTTTGCACGCCCAATTTTTCAGTTTTTTATTTGTTAACAAAGTTTGAAATATCCGATAAATTTTGTTCCACTTCATGATTGTGTCCCACTTGTTGTTGATTCTTCACAAAAAATTACAGTTTTATATCTTTATGTTTGAAGCCTGAAATGTGGCAAAAGGTCGCAAAGTTCAAGGGGGCCGAATACTTTCGCAAGGCACTGTAATTAACTCCCTAGATGAGGGCCCTAATCTTCTCAAACAATCGGGAATTGTAACTGAGATACAAGCTACGTCCACTAGCTCCTCACACCAAATGCCTAAACATGTTCAACCCGACTGGCAAGTATTGTCCAGGAAGCCCTTACCTCCTCTATGAAACACCTAGAGACAACATCTCTACGCCCTTGTCCAGTTCAAGAGAGGAATCCTGAAGCTAGATGGAGTACCTTCCACCGTACCATAAACCCTGCAAACATTTGCAGTGGATACTGCCCATTTGGTTCTATACAGACCTTTTTTTTTTACTTGTTTTTTCTCATTTTCTTATGTGACAGTTTCTAGTTTCTCCTAGTTATCCTGCCTACTTGACTTCAAAAGCTCTTTGGGGAGTTGACCCCACTGGAGCTACACTCCTTATTCTGTTCTGTCTCCTTACACCATCCTGGTTGTATGACCTAGACTGCACTTCATTCATCCTCATTCTTCATAAGTAATCTTCTATATATGGAACAATCTCTCCAATCAACACCTCCTGACCCTCTTCTCCTGTCATCCACAGTTGTTCACACTCTTTAAAGCTTCTTATCCTTGATCACCAGTATCGCTCTCCACATCAACTTAAGATCATGTCCCTAAATGTCCGAGGCCTCAACCACCCTGCAAAACACTACTCTCTATGGACGGAAGCCATCTCCAACAAAGCTGACCTCATCGCCATTCAGGAAACCCATTTCGACAAAGACTCCACATCTAACTGCTCCCACAAGAACTACTCGCATATTTTTCTAGCATCGACTCAAGCCAAGAAGAGAGGAGTCATGATGGCGGTAAGAGATCCTTTTCCCTATCCAGAGCTCATTTTTACCAATAATACCTGTACGTATACTTTGGTTAATGTATATGTCCCCAACTCACACCAACTGAAATTTCTGCGTACTTCAGGGCTATCTTGTTGTGTGTGGGGATTTTATTCTTGTAGCAGACCCCATCGTGGATGCTTCCTAACGGTCGAAATCCCAGCCACTTTCCCTGGGAAATTTTATTTATGTGGAGGACATACATGATGTGTGGTGCTGCCAAAACGCAAATTAATGGAATTTCACATATTTTTCCCCGCGACAGAACTCGTACACACGCATTGATATGTTTCTGGCTGATAAATTACTTTTACAGAAGGTGTCCTCGTCTACCATATCCAATACTACATGGTCTGACCATGCGGCCATATATATGTCTTTAGCAGAGGTTGACACATGCTCACCTATGTTTTTATGGCGTTGCAACAACTCTATAATTCAAAAAACAGAATTCCAAAAAACTATTGCTAACCAAATGAAAGAGTTCTTTTCGCACAATAGCCTTCCAGAGACCAACCTGTTTATTTTGTGGAACGCCCACAAAGCCTTTGTAAGAGGCCTACTAATCTAATTTTAGACTTAGGTGTTCACACTGAAACTCGGAAACACCTTTCATCTCAACTACCATATTCTTGGGCCGATCATGTTATCACATATCTGGGAATCACTTTAACCTGCATTACCTCTAAACTGGCAGATGCCAACCTTAAACCTTTAATTCAGACAACAATTCTCCAAAACTGAGATGTCTTGGGCCGGAAGGCTTGCTGCATTTAAAATGAAAGTCCTCCCAAAAATGTTGTATATTTTTCGTACAGTCCTGATCCCAGTACCCTCACACTATCTTACATCATTAAAATCAATACTGAAAACCTTCCTTTGGAAAAGTAAATGAGCCAGGTGTTCGCACCACCAACTTATTAAACAAAGATGAGTAGATGAATTCGGACTACCAAATATAGTCAATTACTTCCACGCCTCACAGCTCCCACCCCTACGCCACTGGATCCAAAGCCCCACAGATATCCTATTGATATTTAATCTCTACTTACACACTCTGATAAGCTTTACTATATTTTATTGGCAGACTCCTGGAAACCTCTAAATATTAAATCCCTCCCTCCACCTATCCGCACATCTGTGCTAGCATGGAGAAAGTTAACTTCCCAATCCCCCCCAGAGCCCCCTTGCACACTGCATCTGCCTCCCCCTAAGAACATTGTTACTCCTTATTCCCTGTATATCTCTTCAGCAATGGGAAAAAGAAGGTATCCACTTGGTAGAATATCTCTACCAAACTAACTGACTAAAACCTTTGACTCCTTACAAGCAGAGTTTGACCTCCCTAGATCGGCCTCTTATTCATACACAAGAATATCTAGCTTCCTATCCAAACACCCTCCTCCCTGCCTGAAAATACCTGGTAAAGTCTGGCAATTCCTTTCCCCTCTAACCTCCACCCAAAAGGTAATTTACCTCTTTTACAATTCTTTACAATTTAAGATGACCTTCTCCAAAATACCCCCTTTGCTTAAGTGGGAAGAGGATCTTCACACATCTTTCCCTTAAACCCAATGGACAACAGTCATCTGTTGCAGCTACTCATTGACATATTGTGTAGCCCACTGGGAACAGTCACAAAGGCTGCTCACTCCATGGTTCCCAACACCATACCAAATGTCAAATTTCTCCAAAACACACTCCCCTCTTTGCTAGAGGTATTGCGGACAAGTGACCAATCTCATGCATATTTTTTGGTCATGCAAAAACCTCACCAGCTTTTTGAGGAAACCTTTTACCATTCTTTCAGAGACCATGGGCGTATTAACTAACCCTAATCCTGTTCTCGCAATCCTACACTTGGGCATAGACAGCTTTCATCACAGTCTAAGAACTGTTGTATTACACATTATGGTGGCAGCAAAAACAGTGATAGCTAGGCACTGGACTAATAATTTGGCACCCAACCCCTCAGAAGTTGTAAATTTCACTAATATGCAATTTTCACACTAAAAAAAGAATTCATATATGATATAAAAGTGTGATATATTTAACAAAATGTGGAAACCATGTATGGATAGTAAATACTATGTTGATGTCTTTTGATATAACACATTGTATTGTAATTGTGATTGTTTCTGTGATTTCACTAGTAAGTACGCCAGACTTTTTCTGTTCTCCTTTTTTATTGCAACTGCAACTCTATAGTTCTTTTGTTGTATGTGTAAGTTGGAAATACCAATAAAACTATTGATCAAAAAAAAAAAAAACATAAATACATAAAACAATGTGAATAGAATATGTTTTATACAAACTTTCAAGTGGTGGTATGTTTAATCTTTGCTCTACCAATGAGCCTGCAAGCTGCTGCCACTTAGCACTTCCACGTGTGTCAGTATGTCCCCAGCTGTGGTTAGACATATGTGTTTCATTTAGATTCCTTTTTTCAGATGAAAGTTTCATTATCAGAGATTCAAATGTATACGACACTCTAGATGGACATGGTCATGAACGTCAAGGAATCCCAAAAAAATGTATATCAGCCTTAGCGAATGCATTCATTTCCTTTGTTTTATTCGGATGATGTCACATGATATGATAGTAGTTTGGACCCATGGAGAAATTAATTCAGTTTTCAAATGTGTTTAAAAATTAGGTTTCGGATAATGAATGGATCCAAATTTTATTCTATTTGTTAGTTCGGATGCACACACCGTCAGTTGATATTTTCGGGTCAATCATTTCTCTTTGTAGGTTCCGATTTTGTAAGGTGTCAGTCTGTTTATTTACTATTTCACTATTTTGTGACTGAGAAACTGTGGGGAGTATGTACCCCTCAGTCAATCACATGGAAGGTGGAACGGTATCTGGAGGCCCTCCTAATCTTCCAGACTCTGATTTCTAATAAGCACCCCCCACAGCTTTCTAACACCCAAAGACCAGGTTTTGTGGTCAAGAAACCCTCATCTACATGGGAGAAAGGTGGTCCTTCACCGGCAAATTCACTGTATTCCCTTTTTTTGTGGGGTTCCCCCTTTACCTGTTCTGGACCAGAAGGATTTGCCCCCTTAATGATCAGGCCATTTTTTACGATTCGGCACTACGTTACTTTAACGTACAATTACACGGTCGTGCAACGCTGTACCTAAATAAAATTTATTTCCTTTTTTTCCTTTTTTTCTTTCTTTTGGTGGTATGTGATCACCTGTGGGATTTTTTATTTTTTTCGCTATAAACAAAAAAAGAGCGATAATTCTGAAAAAAAAAAAAACAGGTAATTTTTAATAACATTCAATTACAATATGACTTGTGTCGCAATTGTATATGCTATATTATTTTTTCTTTGTTATTTTTTCCCCCCAAAAAAGTATTTGTTATTTTTTTCCCATTGAAACAAGCAGAAAGTAAAAAATATTGTTTTCCTTCTCATTCTGCAGCTCTGTAATTTTCTGTAAAATGCAATGCAATATGGCTACCTAGAGTTGTTCTGTACACAGAATGTGTACTGACCACACCCCAGAAACATCATTTCCTGCTTGTTTTATTGACTCATCAATTTTCTCAGAAGTCTGCCTAGGATACAAATCAGATTCCAGACATCCCCTGCAACATAAATGTCCTTTTTGGTGGGATACTCCCAATAGGAGCACGTTTAAAGGAATGAAGGCCACGCAGATTTCCTCATCAGTGCTCTGCAGCTGCACAGCTGATTGATAATTATGAAACCACTCCCATGAGAACTATTCAGCCCAGGGGCACAGAGGAACAAACAGTGGTTTCTTGAGAATAGGAAAAGGTATGAATCTTCAGCAAAGGTTGTTATAATCCTTGCAATGTACACAGAGGGGAATGTTTTTTTTTTCTCAACAAAAGTGGAGTTACGCTTTAAGGGCTGATTTTAACATTAAGAGTACAGCTTTTTTTTTAAATTTTTATTATACTGCTGATGCATATTGTTATGTGTCTTAAATGTTTTCACGCAGGCTTGTAAAGTTACCAAATGGTCCAATTTTTAAAACAAGCAGTCTTAGCATAGTAGAACGAAAGTTACAATTTAAGAATATTGGATTTATATACTGCATGTACTGCAATTTTCATGCATTAATTAATTGTGGATATGGCATTATATACAGGCTGGACTGTAAAAGCCTTGAGCAGGAACCTGTCAAGGGAGAATAAACCAATTCTCTTTCTGCTTACTATAAATTTGGGGTAATCCATTTCTAGGCATTTGGAATGACCAAGTTACAATAATTTATTTTATACACCTTACTTAAAACACAAGAGCGGTGACATATTTCAGTTGATGTTAGTATTGTCAGCACATCGGTGCTCTGCTTTTGGAACTGTTCAACAGCTATAATCAGAAAAATGTTTTACTGAATTTAAAATTAAATTGCTGAGTGTCTAACAGCTACATAAAGCTGCAATTGTTCTTCACTCACAATTAATCTAACTAAATAGGTTTTCATTTACTGTATCTGTAATTTTGCTTCTCTGTTTCATTACATTTTAATGGTCTATCACATCTTATTCACATAGGGAGTAAAGTGAAACAAAAAACAAATTTTAAAGAAAGATTCTACCATGCCCAAGGCTGTTTAAAGACATCAATGATAGCTGAATGTTTGCAGACAGCATAACCCACAACTTTTTTTCCCTGTAAATGCACACATTAATAGCAGCACTTTTATGTCTGCACCAACTATGGAGAACAGACCCTTCCCTGAAAATTTCCAACCATACTTCCGCCACTGCTGCTGCTCTGTTTATCTGTGTTGGCGTTTCTAAAGCTACATTCCCATGGTGTCCTAAAACATAAATGTACCCAGTCTAAAATGAGTTTAAGTGTTCTAAACCAACTTCTAATGCATAAGATATTGCAATCTTGTTACTAGTAATGAATCTGCTTGGCTTTGAATCAAACACAAAATGTACAAAAAATATGTAAATTAAAAACTTTATTGTGAATTCCATTGAAGTCCATCTATATATACCGTGTAGAGGTCCGTCGCCCAAACGGGACTAGCCACGCTTGGTCTGTCCGTAATAAAGACTCTGAAGGGAAGTTAGTCTGGATTCCTCATCCTGACCACTACTGCTGAGGATGTAGGACCCCACCCTTGTGGAGATACTGTTGAAAGGCTGGTTAGCCTGAGAGTTCCTTACAGAAGAAGAGGGGCTGAAGAGCCTAAAGTTCAAGTGTAAAAAGTTCAAGTTGTTGTTGCCTGTTGCTAGGGCCAAAGCCCTATTCACAAATATACCTTTCCCTTCTGTCCTTGCAAAAGGGATTGGGAAGTCAGCAAAAACTGCTACCACTGGGTAGTACCATCAAAAGGAGGGCAGACCCTCTAACACATAATGGATTTTCTGTTCAAGAGGACCTACTGTAAGTAGTTACTTAAAGTCATGCTTCAGTCATCATCAGAAGTCAGTTACACTACAAGTTCTATTAAGATCCTTTGGGCCATCGGGCCAGGATCAATTAATGGAACAAGTTAACGGACACTTTGCAGCGAGATCTGGGCCATCGGGCTACAGAAAAGAGTACAGAAGAAGAGGATTCCCTTTGCAAAGATACTTTGTTCAAAGGACACTATGCAAAGATCCTGTTGGGCCAGTGGACCAGTTGGAGAAACCTTGTGCAAGTTACTACCTCAGGAGAGCGGGTAGTGGCATGAAGTCTCTTCAGAGAAGGGGATGCCAGAGTGAGGGGCCCCTTGAAGAGAACCATAACACTCACAAGTTGGACAAGTTTGCTCAGGCTCCAGCAAAATAGCTTGTCACAGAGAAAAGACATGTTGCCTCGGTGTTAGAGAAGGAGAGGACACTGTGAACACCAGTCAGGTGGACTCCGTATGTCTTGGTTCTGAACTTGTGGGTCTGACTGTGATAGGAGGAGAGTCAGTGCCCTAATGCTGGGAAGGGACTGTGCCTATCATCTAGTCACTGAGCACATTACATAGAGATTAGATAGAAAGTTAGCTTGGCAGGGTTTAATTGTTGTTGCCTGTTCCAGGAGTAACCGTGAAACGCCGAGTCAAGTGGGTCTGAGGGGGACAGGAATGAAAGAAGATCTCTATGTGAAAATCGCCTCTGGGTAGAGGACAGTCTCACTGATGTTAGTAGTTATGCAGTAACTCATGCTTAACCAAAATTCCTTTGCAGGCTTGCTTTGGATTTATGGGTCTGGCCAGGCCCTCCATCATTTCATGCAATGTACATATTGTATCTAGTTAGCTAGACAGGATAATGTTTTTATTACCTGTTCAAGCTGATTTTTGTTTGGCAGGGGTTGCATTGACTTAAATGCACATACTGTGTGTAAATAACCTTGTGAATATTTGTACAGCAGAGATATATATATTTTTTCACATAATTTATTGTGTCTACCGGCCACATATGCGGTATGCCCCATGGCCTTGTACATTTGTTATTTCCATTTTCCCCCTTTCCAGGTTTGTGGGATACACCATGGAAATTTTTGCTGAAAGAATTTTGGAGGAGCGGCTGCCCAGAGCCAGTGAGGACATGGCACGGTTTGGCGCGGGTGAGTGTAGGTAGGTGCTAGTGAGAGAGTATAGTTTTTGGCTCTGTCTGCCTATCAGAGGAGCAGCAGGGATATCTATATTGCTTTCTGTATACCAGAGAGCAGGATCTGTGAGTTTGGTCTGCTCAGTGTGTGATTCATTGAGTTTAGATAGTTTTTCCACACTGTTCCAATAGGGAGGCATGTTGGACAATGAAAGGAAACCTTACCAATGGACTCTCGCCACCATGTTCTTTATGATGTCATTTGGAGGCTGCCAGCTCTTCTTGCCTCCCGATGATGCCCCGCTAGGTCCACCCCTCTCCTTCCTTTGTGAATGAAAGACTATGTCTCCTGGGATATGACACATGCATTAGTCCCTAGGTGTTGTGGCTGCATTTGTATTCTTTATTCTGACATTTTTCTATATTTACATCTGGTGATCCTGCCAGTAACACAATTCCTATCCAGTAACACAATTCCAATCCTGGGTGAAAATCAGCACTTATTTTTTTTTTTTTTTTTGTGGAGGAGCTTTATTTTCACCTTAGGAAAGAAAGTGTGTTAGGACTAGAAAACACCTCCCTATCTCCTTATGTCCATTGCACAGTGGGGATTTTTTTTGCAATTCACAGAATATAGCTGGGAATGCATATAAATCCTCATGCATGCATTTTCTGAAAATATAACAATAAATTTGCCTGACTATTCAGAATCAAATTAGTTACAGGTTTCTCTGTGGGAATCACAACTGATAAATCAATGTGAGAACTGTGCATCAATCTTTCGACTCACAGAACCCACCAAGCCCTAAAACTAAACTTTTATTCATACACAGTTAAAATAACATATGTTGGCAAACATTTAAAAATGATGAACCTGCAGGTGGATGCAGGGGATAAAAAAATCTGGTAGGAATATTCAAATTAGGTTTTGCATGAAGAGAAACATTCTCTTACTTATGTCCAAAAATTAGACATACTAATGAGTGCCTCTCACAACAAACTATTTTTCAATTTTACCCTGCATCCCCTGATAATATAAAGCACCCCAACCCGAAAACTCAACATGTTTCACCCATAAAAGGGCTTCATCAGGAGTGAAAAAAGTGTCATTTAAAAAAAAAAAACTACTCAAACACAAAGCAACATGTGTTTTTCAGTGGGGAAGCACTGCGGGAGGGATTCCCAACCCAGGATTGAAGGAAAAAAAACTGCACAATGTATAACCTCTCAGGTATTTATGTGTGTTCCCAGTCCTGTCTAACCATAAAGTGCCTAATATGTATCTCTATTCATTATTTGTGCAGAAACATGATATTTAAATCACAATACATAATACTTTTTAAAAAAAATGAAAGTGCAATAAGTGTAAAAAATGTGCATGCACAATAAGTCCTTTAAAGTTCTGCCTATCTTATTCTTCCAGTGCCAGTATGTTTCAACAAGTGGCATTGTGCTCCCCTTCTTATGTGCCATTACTCACAGTCTAGTGATGGTTTAAACGCCTGTGTTTCAAGAATAATCCTCCAGTGGCAAAAAATGTTTTAGTCTTTCTTTTGTGACTCTGGCAGGTAGGTCCAAGAACCTCATATGAGTGTAGGGAGATAGAATCAGGAGAAATCCATAGTGTATTTCCATTTTTATTGTTAAAAAAACATATAAAAGCCAATTGCGCACTTACAAAACTCTCTACTTGCATGTGAGCATGTAATAACGCCGTTCTGGAATTCAAAAGTTGTGATTTGCATTCCAAAGAGCGGACGTGACGTAACCGGAAGCATCAACCTGCTTAATGCATTTCACTCCACCCAGGAAGCGTCCTCAGAAGCTGGGGGATTCTGGTATCTGATTCTATATTTATATGGTTAGCACCTCCTACTAAACCCATCACTACTTCCTCCTTTACTTATTACACCCATACTTACTCCTTCCTGTTTGCTCAATTATTTCCCTCCCATCTGCAGTCCCTTCCTCCCCACACTGTGTGACTACATTGTATGGATTTTCTTTTGTGTCACTATTAGTTATTTCTATGACTCTACCTTTCTATCTTTTTCCCACTTACTTTGTATGTAGAGCAGCATCACATATCTCCACATTCACATAATTAGAGTCATAATTATCATAATCAATGTGCAAAAATATAAACAGCAATGAAAACAAAAATAAAATTAAAAAAAAAAAATATTAAATATATTTAAAAATAATTTATTATAAAAACTTTGTTTAAAAAAAAAATGTTGACACTGTATGTTACTATCAGTTTTCCCTTTCTCCCTTTCCTTTTTCTTTTTATCTTTCCCATTCTTCCTCTCTTTCCTTCCCCCTTCCCTTTTATATCAATAAAAACATTAATGTACATATGAATATGCATGTGAGTCTTAGAACTTTTCCCTGTAAAAATATACAAAACCTATTCTTGTTTATCCATTGTTCTTACTCCTACTACTCTTACTACTTTTTTTCTATACTATACTACTTTTAGATGCTCATAGATGTTTTATTTCGTGATTCCTATTATGAATTTTGGTTTCTATTCCCTTATAATTGTGTATGAAACAATTTATATCTATTTCAACGTTTAGACCCACAGGCATCATATTATTGAGCCTGTGGACCCAAAATGTTTCATTTTGTGAAATGGCCTATTTTTTAGGAACCCCCCACCAATGATTATCAATTCTATCTATTGCACACATTTTCAGGTCTTTCGGATCTTTATTGTGATGTTTCCTAATATGTTCTGACATTTAAACTCTTTTTAAAATTGTTTATGTGTTCTCTTAATCTGACTCTCAATCCTCGGATAGTTCTACCCACGTACTGTAATCCTCACGTACATTCTAATAGATAGGTGACATTCTTGGTACAGCACGCAATACATTTTTTAATCTCAAATGTCTCTCCCATATTATCAGATTTAAACTGTGTGATTTTTCTGTTGTTATTTTTGCATGTCCTACATGCCATGCATCTTCAGCATTTGTAAAAACCAATCTGATCTAAAACTGTAACGGTTTTGAGTGGTGGGTCCGGGATGCTTTTGATCTACCTCACAGCTTGAGTAAACATTTATGTGTTCTAAACAAAGCTATGTAGCTCCACACCCATAATGTTGACCATATAATATTTCAATCAGTAAACAATTTACAGATTTTAATTGGCATACTGATGCAAAGCTAAAGGACAATAATTAAAAAAGGCTGTCGATCCACCGCTTACAGATGTAAGCAAATACTTTGTTTTGAATTAGCAGTTAGCACTAACGTGATAACCTACAAATGTTTTCCAACTTCAAATGCATTATAGAAAGACAATTTAAAGTACAGCCACACAAGTTAATGTATGAATGAAGCCTCACACTGGTGTTTTGAAAATCTAAAATCAACTTCATTGTTCCAGCACATCAGAGAACAGGCCACTTCACACCAGCACCTCTTTATGACACACATTATCCCCTACTGGTGCATAGCCCCTACTTGGGTTCCAGGATGAAGCACGCATCAGAAAGAGCTGCTGGTGTGGAGCATTCTCTGATTACCTGGAGCAATAAAGTTGACTTTAGCTTTCCAAAACAGCGATGTGTGGAGTCATACACTAACTTGTGTAGGAGGAAATGGATACCAGAAAATACGAACACCCACAACTGGTATGTTTTTAGCAGCAAGACTTTAGAGGATTACCGAAGGCAGCCACATTTCAGAACTACACAACGGGATATGAAATATGTGAATATGACACTTGTAAATGGCTTCTCAAAAATATATCTAATATACCATAATAGCTTTAAATTGACATTAGAATGCTGAATTATTATGTGTGTTGTTGAGAAGCATACATGACTACATATAGGTATGTATTTATTGCATTTTGTAAACACCAGCCATGTTCTACTTTACTTACTAATTTACAAATAGATGTATGTTCAATAAAGTTGATTAAAAAAGTAAAGAAAATAGAGTGGAATCTTAACAGTAATCTGCAGTTACGTTTACCAAAACTAAACTAGATCACTATCAATTCGATTGAATGTCATCAAAATCAGTCTTGTGAATGTAGAATGACAATACATTTTTTGGGTCCTGAGTCACAATCTTGAATGTGATCAGTTTTAAAAGTAGTTTAATAGTATATTGATTAGACAGTAATATTGAGTGATCAAATTGCCCTGTGTAGAGTGTAACTGTTTAAGGCTTCTTTCACACTTGTGCGACTTGCACTGTGACGTGGGACTGCAAAGTCGCATGACAAGTTGTACTCCATGATTTCAGATGAGTACCGTTCATATCTGTGCGACTTCAAGTTATAACAAATTCAAAGTAGTCCCTGCACTACTTTGGTCCGACTTTGATGCGTTTTAAGGTCCAAAGATTGCACAGGCATTGCTTCAAGGCCAGTCAAAATCGTGGCAAAATCACAGGAAAACTGTGGTGCAAAAGCGCATAACTTTTAGGTCCCACAAGTGTGAAAGGGGCCTTACTAGGGGCCATGTGACCCACAGGAAAACCATAAAAAAACATATTCTGTTGGGAATTATACACAAAATATGTTGTCTCCTATGTGCAAAGCAGTATAGTATGCTAAACCTACCTACCAGCCAAAGCTCCCTTCCTGTTTTATCAACAAAGTCTACAACCACATTTAAAATAAGCTTTTTTAAATCCCATGCAGACCTAGATAGCTCCATTCTGAGTTATTGTGCACCCCCTAGTACTGTATAAGGGAGTGCCATCCTTTTCTTTTGGGATGCATTTGCACAGTGTGTATTCTCTCCTGTCACTGCCACTGACCACATCATGGGCAACAGCAGAGAGTACACACTAAACATTTGCAACCCAAAAGAACAGGACGGCGCTCTAATGGCAAAAAGGGTGCTCATCATAAAGGAGGCTCTATTCCTACAATAACTTATCACAGAGCTATTACTGGCAGCAGAGGATTTGTAGATACTTGTAGTGTTCTTTTTGGTAAGCTGAATCTACACCTTAATTCAGTGGTCTCCAAACTGCAGGCCTTTGCTTGCCTTTATCTAGTCCTTGCGACACTTTTCCTCCCACTGATACAGGACACTATTCTTCCCACTGACACCAACAATGGGGCATCATTTCTGCTATTAACCTCAGAAATGGGGTACTATTTTTCCCAGTGACACCAACGATAAGGTACTATTCCTCAAACTGACACAGACGATGGGGCACTATTCCTCTCACTGATACCAACAATGGGGCACTATTCCTCCCACTGACACCAAGGATGGGGCACTATTCCTCCCACTGACACCAAGGATGGGGCACTATTCCTCCCACTGACACTAACAATGGGGCACTATTCCTCCCACTGATACCAACAATGGGGCACTATTCCTCCCACTGACACCAAGGATGGGGCACTATTCCTCCCACTGACACCAACAATGGGGCACTATTTTCCCCACTGATGTCAATGATGGGGCACTATTCCTCCCTCTGACACCAATATTGGGCCACTATGCCTCCCACTGACACCAACGATGACATGCTATTCCTCACACTGACACCAATGATGGGGCACTATTCCTCCACACTAATGCCAATGATGGGGCACTATTATTTCCACCAATACCGATGATAGGGCGCTATTCTTACCAATGACACCAACGTTGGGGCACTACAGTATTCCTTCCACTGACATCAACAAAGGGGTACTGTTCCTCTCACTGATACCAACAATTGGGCATTATTCCTTCCACTGACACCAAAGAAGGGGCACTATTCCTCCTACATACACCAACAATGGGATACTATTCCTCAAACTAACACCAAAGATGCATTCTTTACTCCCGCTGATGTCAGGACTTTTTCTACTCACACTGGTCACAGTCCGGGCACTGTATGGACTGAAGGGATTAAACCGGCCCTTTTTTTAGAAAGTTTGGAGACCCCTGCCTTAACCTGAAACCCTATTTTAGCTGTTCATGAAAACTATGGGGGTAGTTGGTTTACATCATCTTGCCATCTACTTTAAATGGATGGATGAGTTCAGCAGACATTTTGTAAATAGCAAAAAGGGTTTTATGACCGTTGGCATCTATAATCATAAAAATTGGCTAAACACATTGAAGTTTTATTAATGGTTCTTTGTTCCACAGCTTTCAATTGCACACTTGTTTTCTCACACCTTTTCGCTTGCAGGTGTATAATGAAAAGGCTGGTTATTGAATCGTGACAATTACTAAGAATTGAATGCAAATAAAAATGCAACTTTAAGCATCAGGTTAATTATAATACTGCCAAAGTGATTCAGGAAAAATGACAACTGTGTTAAGGGCATAACATCTTGAAGTGGAATTAAACCCAAAACTAATAATGCCATGTATTGCAGCTTACCAATCATTAGATGCGCTGGCTGCATTCGTTTTATTTTTCAGGCTTTTTTCATCTGTTTTTCAATGGTGATATGGCCTGTAACACCCTCCCTGCATTAAAGTGCCCCCCCTCTGGATGAATGAGTATAGGGGCACCTTTGGACAGCAGCATTGTCCGTCTGGGAAGTGTTAGATGTACCAGCACAATTGAATACAGTAACAAATTGAAGCTGAACTCCAGCTAATACTTTCTAATCAGTTACAGCAAACAGTTGTTTTTTCTTTCAGGATAAAGGTTTTGCATAAATAAATAAAAGCTGATCAATGTGCCAGTGGTTAATATGTTTGCTTGGGCTTAATACAGCTTTAAAGTATAAGGGGCATGATTATAACACAGTGAATGTGACATTCACCAGCCATTAAAGTGATTGTAAAGTCTCCTTTTTTTCTATTAAAATAACAAGCATGTGATACTTACAGTACCTTCTCTGTGCGGTGGTTTTGCACATGGATCCTCCTCTTCTCGAGTCCCTGGCTGGTGCTCCTGGCCCCTCCTATCTATTGAGTGCTCCCACAGCAAGCAGCTTGCTATAGGGGCACCTGAACCAAGCCACAGCTCTGTGTATCCATTCAGACAATGAGCTGCGGTTTGCCCCCCCCCCCTCTCTTCATTGGCTAACTGAGTTGATTGAGCAGAAGCCAATGGCACCTCTGTTGTGTCCCAGCCAATCAGGGCAATCGAGGCATTTGTGGACATCGCTGGATCGAGAGGGGGCTCAGGTAAGTATTGGGGGGGCTGAGGGGGGCTGCTGAAAACAGAAGGCTTTTTATCTTAAAGTGGAACTTCTGCTCATCTGATTCCTCCACCCCTCAGATACCACATTTGGCACCTTTCAGGGGGGAGGGAGGAACAAGTACCTGTTTTTACAGGTACACTTCACCACTTCCAGGAAACATCGTTGCGGCGCCATCCCTCGAAAGTTCCGTCCCCTTTCTCCTTCCCCCGCTGCCGAGCCAATGAAAATGTGCAGCGCGCTTCGCACATGCGCAGTAGGGAACCGGCTGTGAAGTGGAAAGGCTTCATTGCCGGTTTCACTTAGAATGAATGGCCTCAGCAGCACCTGGCAGACGATCCAAAAATTGGCTGGGGTGCTGACATTGCGGGCTCCCTTGACAGGTAAGTGTCTATATATTAAAAGTCAGCAGCTACAGTATTTGTAGCTTCTGACTTTTATTTATTTTTTTTCCACAGCTAGAACACTGCTCCAGGGCATAGAATGCATTAGGATAGAAAAACCATCTGCCTTTACAACCACTTTAACTGAAGGTGAATCTTCCTAGTGAATATATTTGATTGATATATTTACCACCAATGTGAATTTTGGTGTTGAATAAAATAGGGGATGGTAAAACCCCTGTCAGGTTTTTGAGGAAATTTTACTTTCTGTCCTGAAAACACAATGGGAAGTGAATGGAAATTGCTCCTTGGTGGGTGAAATCCCCCCTCACTTAGCTGTAAATTTAGCAGATGTCTCAATAAGAAAGAAGAAAAGAAAGATTATTTCCTATTTACATTCTAGCAACAATGCAAATTTTTGGAATTTCCCTCTTTTTCAGTCCTGACAATATCCATCAAGATAAACAAAGACAGCTGGGATATACACAGAAATAATAATAAAAAGAATAATAGGGGGGTCTAATCCTTCCTTGATCTATCAAAAAGAAAAGCAAAAAAAAAAAAATGGGCTATAGAAAAAAAGTACTTTAACCTTAAAGCGGAGTTCCGGCCACAAAATCGACATAGTCGATTTTGGGCCATCCGCTTGCTTTTGGTCACCTGCAAAAGAAATGGATAGTTACAATTTTCTTTGTTTACTTACCTTTTTATTGAATAAAAATATACTCACCTTTCTTTCACTTCCTCCCTCTGCGGCCGCGGCCCGCGCCGACACTTCCGGTTTGCGATGATTCCTGGGAGCTGAACGTCATCGCTCCCAGGAATCACTGCGCCTCCACCGGCCCCGCTCATCACTTCCGGTGGGGCGCCGCATTCCCTGCTAAACAGCTCCTGGGCATGCCCAAAAGCTGTGGAGGAATGCGGCGCCGCTCCGGAAGTGACGAGCGGGGCCGGTGCCGGCGCATTCTGGGAGAAGAGGACACGGAAGAGGACGCAGAAGAGGATCGCGCTGGCTTGAGCTGCCCACATCCGAGATGGCAACGCTGGAGAAGAAATTTTAAAAGGTATTTCTTCTAAAAGGTAAGTGCAACCCGGGACAGTACATAGGCTATCCATTGTGGAATGTACTAGCCCTGACTGTCCCGGGGGTATTTCTATTGAAAAAAAATTTTTGTGGCCGGAACTCCGCTTTAAGGCAGCACTTCACTTACTCAAATAACACTGACTATTTTTAATCCTAATGCTGCTAGACTTAGTAAATAGATAGAAAAGTATACTATAAATACTTTTTTTTTTACTTTTTTTTAAACAATTCTTTAGTTGATTCCTGGTTTCCAGGCATATACAAATGATGTCATACATCCTAGGAGTCTTCAGGAGGGAAGGAGGGGTTTTCTCAGCTAAGCGCTCTCTCATGTCGGTTAGGTCAAGTTACGGGAAGATGGCTTCCAGAAAGTAAATGCTACATGAATCATCTTCCCTCACTCAAGTTGGTCACAGCCAGAAGTGCTAGAGAGTGTTTTTCAACGTGATTTCTTAGCAAAATAAAGCACGGAGACATGGATGGATGACTGAGTTTACTTAAAAGTCTTGCTTTTTTTTCCCAGATAAAAATAACAAACATGTTATACTTACCTCCTCTGTGCAGTTGGTTTTGCACAGAGCAGCCCAGATCCTCCTCTTCTCTATCCCTCTTCGATGCTCCTGGCCCCTCCATTCTGATGAATGCCCCCACAGCAAGCAGCTTGCAATGGGAGCACCCGAGCCAAGCCGTTGCTCTGTGTGTCCATTCAGACACGGAGCTGCGGCTCGGCCTTGACCCTTTTTCTCCTCATTGGCTCACATACTTTTATTGACAGCAGTAGGAGCCAATGCCGCTGCACTGTTGTCCCAGTTAATAAGGAGGGGAGTCCCGGACAGCCGAGTCTGCAACATCACTGGATCTAGGTGGACCTCAGGAAGGTATGAGGAGGGCTGGAGGGGGGAGGGCTGCTGCACACAGGTTTTTTTTTTTTTTTTTCTTTAATGCATAGAATGCTTTATAACCATTTTAAATAATATAAATTAATTAAATGGTGTTTTTGGTTTCTGATGCTCCATTTTTTTTTTTTTTAATAGTTTTGGATAGTGTGAAAGTGACATATTATGTTATATGTGAAGAGATACACTGTTAAGTGACATCACTTTTATTCATGTAACTTAGTAAATATTATTATTTTTTTATTGAAAACAACTGTGTAGTATTGGTAGTTTAAGATGGCACCCTAAGTGCCGGTTCACATATGTGCAGCTTGCGAGTAGGGATGATCGAACTTTTGAAAAGTTCGGTTCGACCAGAACACCCAAACTTCCCGAAAGTTCGGCCCGGATTTCAGAACCCCATTGAAATCAATGGGACCCGAACTTGGGTAATCAAAAAACACAATTTTGAAGCCCTAAAACCCAATAAATGCCCCTAAAAATTGCCTAGGGTTCTGGGTCATGCCCCAGGGACTATTAATCACACAAAAAAAGTTCTTAAAAATTGTCATTTTTGATGGAGAGCCAATTATTAAAGAAAAAAAAAAAAAATTTCTTTGGATTTAGTGTCGGGGGGGGGGGGGTCTAAAAAGTGTACCTGTGAAGTTTCAGCTCTGTAGCATGTCCAGAACCAGAAAAAAAAAGATTGTTTGTATTAGGTCACTTAAAATAGCGGAGCCATATCCCTGTTCTACAGGGATATGGCTCCGCTATTTTCACACCTTGCCGGTTTAGTAGCAAGCGTTTTTTTGGGCATTTTTTGGGGTCTTTGGAGGCAGGCAAAACATCTGAACTTGTGTATAGGGGTATATATACACACATACTTATATGTATATATACACCTAGACATATATAGGTGTGATAGTAGGAGAAATCTATGCTTGCGCTAATTAAATAATTAACACTAATATGGCTCCGCTCCTATCACACCTATATATGTGTAAGTGTAAAAATACATATAAGTATGTGTGTATATATACCCCTATACACAAGTTCAGATGTTTTGCCTGCCTCCAAAGACGCAAAAAAAAAATGCCCAAAAAAATGCTAGCGCCAAAAAAAAAAACGCCCAGGTGTGTTGTTGCAGGCATTTTTTGGGGGTCTTTGGAGGCAGGCAAAACATCTGAACTTCTGTATAGGGGTATATATACACACATGTTATATGTATTTATACACTTACACATATATAGGTGTGATAGGAGAGAAGCCATATGGGTGTTAATTTTTTAATTAGCGCAAGCAAATATTTCTGCTACTATCACACCTATATATGTCTAGGTGTAAATATACATATAAGTATGTGTGCATATATACCCCTATACACAAGTTCAGATGTTTTGCCTGCCTCCAAAGACCCCAAAAAATGCCCAAAAAAAAGCCAGCTACAAAAACGCCCAGGTGTGTTTTTCCAGCAGGCGGTTTTTTTTTTGGGCATTTAATTGGGGTCTTTGGAGGCAGGCAAAACATCTGAACTTGTGTATAGGGGTATATGTACACACATGTTATATGTATTTTTACACTTACACATATATAGGTGTGATAGGAGTGGAGCCATATTAGTGTTAATTATTTAATTAGCGCAAGCATATATTTCTGCTACTATCACACTATATATGTCTAGGTGTATATATACATATAATTATGTGTGTATATATACCCCTATACACAAGTTCAGATGTCATGCCTGACTCCAAACATGTCCTCAAAAAAGCCCTGTAAACGCCTGCAGCCAAAAAGCAGGCTGACAGGCGAGAAGCCATATCCCTGTTCTGTAAGTGACCTAATAGAAACGAACTTGTTTCTATTGCGGTTACCCTGACATGGAAGGGTTTGGTCACCCTGCCATAGCAGTCAGAGTCAGTTCACCCTACACTACATTACGGTCACCCTGGCACTTAACACTTTCCCTACAGAAACTAAATTTTTGCATCTAACTAAAGTGTAAAAAAGCACTCTAACTACACTAGATATCCCTTTCCTCACACTAATAATTGCTAAATGACACTTTGAAGCAGGAGTAACAGAACTGCTTCCACTCTCTTCCATGTCCCTGTATTGCAATGCTAGGAATTTGGTGGGGCTATCTTATATACTGGGGGGTGTATTCACTAATGATTGGCCTGTGGACCCCCTAGTCGCTCCAATCACATTCCTAGCATTCTCCTGCCCCCTCAATTGGCTTTTACTAATGGTTCTGGTCCAATCACGGGCTTTTAAAGCCCATTTCCTGTCCTATTGCATTTTGGTCGGTTCTGGCTGCCGAATTCCGAACTTTTTCAGCAAAAAGTTCGGAATTCGGCCGAACCTCGAACAGCCAATGTTCGGGTCGAACCGATGGTCGACCTGAACCGTTCGATCATCCCTACTTGCGAGATCGCATGTAATTCACAGTGCACTGCTCCTTCATTACATGCGATCTCCTGTGCAGATACGAAATCAGCCATACACTTTGTATGGCTAAATTCGCACTGTATCTGCAGCAAACACGCACAGGACCCTTTTTTTCAGCCGCATCAGAATCGGATCGCACAGTGGTTCACACTTGTGCGATCCGATCCTGTGCGTACTGTCAGATCGCACTGCGATATGCGATCAAACTGGGGGTGTCGTTAACATTTAATTGACATCCCCTGCGTATAGCATATGGCAGTGTGAACTGCCAGATGTGCGTTTGCGATGCGGGAACAGGCTGTGAATTTGCAGCCTTCCCGCATCGCACAAGTGTGAATTGGCACTAAAAGTTTCCAAATTATGTTGTTTTTTTTTACATGCTAATAATATCAATAATATCCCAATAATAATAAAAGGGTTAAGTGGGAAAAGTATCTACATGCAGGATCAACAAGTAAAAAAACTGTTACTGGGTGACTTATAAAATCAGAGACTGGCATTGTAAGGGATCAACCGGCACCCCGGACTGGGTACCTCCGTTGACGGATGCTCCTAGTGCTTCCCAAGGGCTCCAAGCACTCCACCAGACACCATAACCACATCAGACCCCACAAACCGCCGCTGCTTGGTTGGGGTCTCACCGTCTCCTACCCACCCTGGACCTACGATAAAGCTCCAGGTTCCCGTGGGTGAACCTCTCTTTCCCAGAGAGTGAAGCAGGAACAAGCTCTTACACAAGCTCTTACAAGAACTTAGTGATTATCCAAGGGAGTATGAAGAGCATAGCAATCCCTTGTAGCAGCTTCCCCCAATGAGAGACAGGACTCTAGATTGAGGGTGAAATAAAACTCTAACTTTAATGGTACAGCTGCTCTTTTATACAGTTTTCCCCCACAAGGTTACCGCCCAGGTGGACCTTGTTGGGGACAGGACATGATGTTCACAATCCAATGAAAAAAGAGTTTCACACTCCCATACAGTGTACACAATCCCTCCCCTCTGGCTGCTTACAGTATCATATGCAGATGAAAGTGTATACAGTAACATAATTAACCTAAACTAATTATCTAGCCATCTGGACAGTACGATGTGAGGTCATTAACATTTAACAATGGGAAAGGCACAACCCACATTCCATTTCAATACACAAACAATAGGGAAGTCTGCCAATGACAGTCTGTGTGTCTCTCTCACAGACAAGCACACAAAATACACATTATCTCCCAGTGTAAAGTGGGAATAAATCTTCATATTTTTTATGAAGATATTGCTGACAAATATTACTGTCCCGTCTGAAGCAATTCAAACTTAAGTATCTGTTTTTTCACTTCCAGTGACGGTAAATACCGTCACAGGCCTGTTAATGTTAGTGATACACTGCATTACATATGTCATTTTTTTTTATTTTTCCCACAGGTTAACTTTGACTGGGGTATACCAATAATAACAACCTTTGAGTAACATTGTATTGCTTGGTTTAAGATATTCCATCCCCACTCAAGCTTCATACATACAGCTATAAAGTGTTATGTCATACATACTAACAATAAACCTTTCAGCTGAATTATTTTATTTGTGCCCATAGCCATTGCTTTTCTAAGTTTTACGGCACTTTGACAATTTGTCTGGCAAGTTGTTTTTCTGTTGATATGCACAGTTGTTCAGCTACTTCCTGATTCATGGCATGCTGATGTTTCTTGTGAAGACTATTCAAGATTTGTTGGTATGACTTGTTGTTTATTGTACCTTTAATCATAGATAGATATTTCAGTACCTGACGTCAAACCCCAACAAGTTACTGAGGTATGTAATTTTGGGAGCTGTCATATCCTTTTTTTTTTCAACAGACAGTCATGAATAAAAAGTAAATAAAACCCAAAAATCTCTATCTGTGCAAAAAAAAATGGGAATTAAAAATTACTTTTTGGCTCACTTTTGCTTTCTCATGAAAAATTATCTGATGCCTCATAGTGTATTTCAGCTCCGATTAGGTTAAAACAAAAAGATAATTTATTCTAAGAATAATGTGACCCTTAGAAATCCTTCTCCCCGATAAGCAAGAGAACACTCAAATGCTTTTACCTAGCATCTGACTAGGAGGGTGCTACACTTACATGAGAACTGAAATGAAAAAGATAGCCCAATCAGAGGTGTGCATTTGCTTTTTTAATCTACAGCAGAAAAATAACATAATGAATCTAAAGAGACTCTTTGCCCAATTTTGCCCAGCCAACCTACTTATACTGACCTTCCCCACTGCTCTGTTCTTCCACGAGTTAAACCTTGTGTGAACTCGTGTTGGATGGTGTCAGAGCTTATACAGGGTTGATGATATCACCCTCTCATGGGAGAGTGTTTGGGTCTGGAGATTGACGCTCAACCCCAAGCATTGCATGCTGTGAAGAGGTCAAATGATCTCTCATGCTTTGAAAAATGGTTTGCAACAGTTCAGATGGCGTACTTAGGGAGCATGAGTAAGGCGAGCTTGGGGGTGCTACTAAGAGACTTTTCTACTTTGTCATGAATGGATCAAGTGGCCAATACTCTTTAAATCACTTCAATTGATAATGTGTTCTGAAGTGTTCACACTCTTTTCTAAGACAAATGTCTTTATTGAACAAAGAGCACTAGTTCCTAAGGTCCCAAAGCTGCAATTTGATCTCATCTTGCACTGGTCTGACTGATCTTTTAATAAATATGTCTACATGCATATTAGGATCTACTAAAACATGTAGTGTATTAAAGGTCAGTATGTTATATATTTGCTGCATCTACATGTAAATTGTACTGCATTTTACTTCAGGCTTTAATAAAATGAAGACAGCGCTATCAATTAATCTAAAACTACATACCCAAATTAAAAAGAAACACTTCAGTCTATAGGACAAAACATGTGGTATGATGTCATCACACTGACTGTATCTGCTGCTCTCCATAATTGATCTGGCAACGAAGCCTCTGTTATCTTGACCGTGTAGAGAAATTGTACTGCAGAGTGTTCAGCTGATGCATTGAGAATGCAATACATTATAGACACTAACAAATTTGAGCTGTTCGCATTTTTGCTTTTATAACTTTTATTAACTGAATTACACTATAGATCATCTCTGTTATATTTATATTTATGTTGCTGAACCACTGGCTTTGGAATATACGGGAAGTCCTGAGTACCCTAGAGTGATCAAAATAGGTGAGCAGGATATGCTGAAATCAGATTAGGTTGGAAGTGCATTATGGAAAATACCATACGTTAATGGAAGGAGAATTTGATTATTGTTTTATGTGACCTGCTTATGAGTTAAAGGTCATATGTTTTGCTCAGTGATGACCAATAGCTATACATTAATGTGCAAAGTGGAGGAATGCAAAGAGGATTCAAATTTTTTGGACTACTGAATAGCATGATTGGACACAGACTTTGTTATTTATGCATGTCATTTTTAAGATTATTTTTTTGTAGTGCTGTCCTATTATTAAAACAATATATTGATACAATATATGGTAAGGGTGTGCTGCCTCACAGTGATATTTGTCTTTCTTTTTTTTTGGGGGGGGGGGGGGTTGTTATTATTTTGCAGAACATTGGGATTAGGTATTATTTTTGGGATTTGAGATGTGGATTCCAGTTAGCTGAGGTAGTGGTCCCCAGAACTGTGCTATGAAGATAATGTCCTTACTGAAAACGTTAAAATAGAACATGGATCATACAACATGAACATGAGCAGCAGCAAAAAACAAATGACAGATCAACAGAATTTAGCATCAAGAGAAAACTGATTTTTTTTTTAGACTATATTTATTTTGAACTTGAAGCAGTGCAGTCTGTTGCACTTACCTATACAGCACTTGGCTTTTTACATGAATGAATAAATATTGTTTGGATTAGCAAATATGATGTGCAGCTCTTTCTGGAAATATGTGAGATAGAGAGAGTGAAAGAAAGAAACACTGTATAGAATGATTGAGAACACATTAGAAAGCAATAAAATGTCATATTTAGCAGAAAATTTCCATACTGGTTGGGTTTTAAGATATGTATGGAAAAAGGTTTGTCAACCGTGCATCTAAGACAGACTAACTAATGGCTATACGGTATATCAGATGTTACATTATCAAAAATATCTGAGAGATATATAGATATGTAAGGTAAACGTCAGCTCAAAAGACCACGATTAAAATTAAAGGCACTAAACAAAACACGGAAAAGGTTTTTTCATCAAAGTAAATTGCGCACAACTGCAGTAGATACAACATTCACAACAAGAGAAGTGGATAGGCCAAATATGAGGTACAAAATACAGACATCACTGTATTCATTTTTGGGGTTGTTGGCCCATGTTTCTTAAAAAAAAAAAAAAAGAAATAAAATGAAGACACTATAATGTCTTTATATGAATAAATTTGCTGTGCGGATGTCTTAAGCATTAACATAACTGTCACAAAGATTCTCTGTATGTTGTCTAATATATTTATTTCCTATGATCATCAGCTCCATCTATTGGCCATAGTACGTTATTAACTTTATTCAGGTATTTTAGGAAAATAGTGCATTATGATTACTAGATGGTGCTGACCATCATAAGAAATACAAACGATGGGCAAAAAGCTGTGCTAATGTTTGAGAAATGTGTGCAGTGAAGTCTCTATAATTAGTTTGTATAAGTTAATTAAATCTGATCAATCATGTATGTATGTGAAATGGATCAGCCAATCTAAATAATCTTTAATCTTTTGCAAGCCAAGTAGCCCTTTTTTTCATAATTTGGAAAATATTGTGTAAATTATAATAACTTAGGTATTCAAAAATCATAGATGGTTTTAATTCTCTTATGCAAAACACTTATTTCTGTTTAGCTATTTTTTTTTTATAAAAAGTCTTTCCAGAAACTTTATCCTATAGATTTGGTTAAAATTTGGCTACACTTTAGGGATGTAGTATATATTCAAATGAAACCATGTTCTCTAAGACAGCACCCACTTTTCTAAATTGCAATCAATCACTGCAAAACTATGGCAACTTGTGGAGTTGATTTATAATGAAAAGGGGATAATGCTATCCTCTCTCCATTATGGTCCACTTCACATATTGGGGCCTACATTTTACAGCTCTTTCATAAAACGTTGGTTGTGATGTTTAGCTTGTAGAGCCACATGGAATTTTCTCTACTTTCTTAGCAGAGAGAGCACCTGGACTGTAGGAGACCTGGTAATTTGACAGGTCATTTGACTGGACTTTCCTCCTGACTTTTTTTTTTTAACCACTTAAGCCCCGGAAGATTTTACCCCCTTCCTGACCAGGGGGTATTTTGCGATTCGGCACTGTGTGACTTTAACGGACAATTGCGCGGTCATGCGACGCCGTACCTAAACGAATTTGACGTCCTTTTTTTCCCACAAACAGAGCTTTCTTTTGGTGGTATTTGATCACCTGTGCGATTTTTTTGATAATGCGCTATAAACAAAAAAAGAGCGTCAATTTTGCAAAAATAACAATATTTTTCACATTTTTTTATATGAAATTCCCCCCCCAAAAAATGAAAAAATCAAAATGTTTTAACATTTTTGGCCAATTTGTTTTATGCTACATATGTTTGGTAAAAAAAATCGCAAAAAGCGTATTTTGATTGGTTTGCGCAAAAGTTATCGCGTTTACTAACAAAGGGAAAGATTTTTGTAATTTTTGTTGTTTTTTTTTTTAACGCGTAATGGCGGCGATCTGCGATTTTTTTTGCGGTATTGCGACATTGCGGCGGACAGATCAGACCCTTGACTGACATTTTTGACACTTTTGGGGTTACCAGTGACATTACTGCAGTAATCAGTGCTATACATATGCACTGTTACTGTAAAAATACACTGGTAGTGAAGGGGTTAAATTTATTTGAGAGGGAGGGGCTGTGTGTGTCCCTAGGGGCGTGATTCTAACTGTGATTGGCTGTGGCTTGAGCTGTAGGAACACTGATCAACGGTCCTATATAGTAGAACTGTATGATCAGTGTTTCTACACAGGGGAGAATGACAGGCGGCTTGTTTACACTAGCCACCTGAATTTCTCCCTCTCCCCCGACGATCACTGAGTGACCGGCAGACATCGGGTCCGCCGTTCACATGCATGGGGGGGTCCGTGACCGCGCGGGAGCGGGAGCGCGCCTCTGGCGGCGCGCTCTAGCTCCCCAGAGCCTCACAGGCTAGTGACGTTTATATACGTCACTTTGCCTGTGAGGGGCTGACCGCCACAGTATATCTAATTGCGGCGGTCGGCAAGTGGTTAATTGGTTTTTATTAACGTAATTTTGCAAAGTACAACACGAAGTACAAGTAGTACAAAAGGTACAAAAAGTACAAATTTAGAACGCATACATTGGTAAAGCTATCCCCGTAAAGCACAAATGTGGAAATAGAACACTGTTAGAGGTTCACCTACAGCAGGGATCCTTAAACTACAGCCCTCCAGCTGTTGCAGAACTACACATCCCATGAGGCATTGTAAAACTCTGACATTCACAGACATGACTAGACATGATGGTAATTGTAGTTCCCGAAAAACTGGAGGGACATAGTTTGAAGACCCCTGACCTACAGGAACACGGTTGGTTTCATTGGGATATTGAAGCTAAGGGGGGGGGGGGGGGACATTGAGGTTATAAAGGAAGGGTACATACTAGAAAAGTGATATTCACATAGTAAAAATTACACAAAAACAGGTGAAGTATAGATTAGGGTATAAACAAAAATAACAGGGAAATAGACATTTGTTTGACTCATACAGAAGCAAAGAGGAATTCATGTTGGTGAGAAATTGTTATCAGAAGGGGGTAAGTCAATTTGCTTTAAACAATTCTTTGCATAGTTTCTGTTGTACGTCAACATTTTTATTGGTATCACATTTACTAGCCAGTAGAGATTCATATGTACAGTATCTCACAAAAGTGAGTATACCCCTCACATTTTTGTAAATATTTTATTATATCTTTTCATGTGACAACACTGAAGAAATGACACTTTGCTAACATGTAAAGTAGTTAGTGTACAGCTTGTATAACAATGTAAATTTGCTGTCCCCTCAAAATAACTCAACACATAGCCATTAATGTCTAAACCGCTGGCAAAAAAAGTGAGTACACACCTAAGTGAAAATGTGCAAATTGGGCCCAAAGTGTTAATATTTTGTGTGGCCACCATTATTTTCTAGGACTGCCTTAACCCTCTTGGACATGGGAGTTCACCAGAGCTTTACAGGTTTCTGCTGGAGTCCTCTTCCATTCCTCCATGACGACGTCATGGAGCTGGTGGATGTCACATGAAAAGAAATCATAAAACATTTACAAAAATGTGAGGGGTGTACTCACTTTTGTTAGATACTGTATATAGTGGGATTGGGTAATCTCAAGCACTTGGGAGCCATTAGGTACCTTATCTGATTTCCAGTATTTTGTTATCAATGTTCTAGCTACAAGTGGAATATGTGTAACCACAGTGTGGAAGTCTGAGGGGAAATTCTCAATGCCTATGTTTAGCGCTGCCAAACTGGGGTTAGGAGATCCCTGTGATGTTCAAGATACATCGAAATATGCTGTACCAAAAACTGGTCAGATGTTTACAGGACCAGAACATATGTACTGCTCCACAATCTCTCCAGCAGAATGGGGGATTAGTCTGGCTGAATTTAGACATCATGTAGGGCATAAAGTACCTCCTTAGGGCTATTTTTTGAGAAAGTTTCCAGTAGTTCACTCATTTTGAGGCCTTGTATATTGTTTTGAGTGCCCATTGCCACTGGGAATTAGTAAAGGGCTTACCTAAGTCGGATTCCCATTTTAGATAAGGAGGGGATTTGATAAAGGTAAGTTTTTGTTGGAAGAGGTTGTAGAAGAAGGATTAATAAGGTCTGGGGGCATACATTTACAGAGACTCAGTTGCGCCATTTATATGTTTCTATCCATAAAAGCTCAATGGATACCAAGATGCAAGAAAACAGCTATAAGTTGTTAACTAGATGGTATAGGGTACCGACAGCCCTGACTAGGATTTTTCCGCCACTCTCGGACTCTTGCTGGCGGGGAGTGTGGGCTTAGTGGCTCCTTCCTTCATATTTGGTGGGAGTGCCCTGGGCTCCGCCCCTTCTGGCAAGATATTCGAGAACAAAATACGGTCATCTTGGATATAGAAATAGAGGACTCCCCGCTGTTTTTCTTGTTACATGTGCCACCCATTCCTCTGCGCCACTATCGAAAGTCGGTTTTACCTCATCTGCTAAACGCGGCCAGGCGCTTGATCCCGGTGTACGGGAAGTCAGCTCGGGTCCCGGTACGATCCGAGTGGATTCGCCTGGTCAACAGCATTATGGCAGCGGAAGAATGGGTTGCGAAATGCAGGGACCGCTATGAGCAATTTCATAGTATCTGGAACACCTGGACTCACTACACCTCAGCTAAGGTTTCCGAGCAGACGTGTAGATGGGCTCCGGAAATGCCATTTACTTCCAATTACTGGACCCTAGGCCTATACTGGACGAGTCCTTATAGTCTAAGCAAATTGAATATCATTACATCCCATATTACTATCTTTGTATCTTAGTGTATAGTAGATCTATAGGGGGGAACATTTGGTATACTCTGCTATTTCCTGCTGGTGACATTCTATGACGTTCTATTATCCGTTTTACTTTTGGTGTTGTTGTTTTTTTTGTGTGTGTGTGTGTTCTTAAGTAGTACTCTTTTATCTGGCTGGTTTGTCTAACTTAGAGGAACCAAGCTATATTAAGGCGGAGGTTACCTTAGGTGTGCCATTGTATTTTTCTCTATATGCTTAGTATGTGGGCTTATATTTAATGGCTACCCTATGCACTGTTTTCCTAATGTGATTAAATTGGTTAGTGTCTTAGGTGCCTTGTTGGTAGGGCCATAGGTTTAATTTTTTTTTTTTTTTTTTGCTTTGCCCTGCACACCCAGCTTATTTGGTTGTATCAATAGAGATTTATGTTTTGTTTTTTTTGTAATCTGTGTTATTTATTTTTATGTAGGAAAAGAATGAAAATAAATAAATAAAGATTAAAAAAAAAAAAAAAAAGAAGAAGGTGTGGGGGACTTGTGTAGAATTGGCATACTGTATCTGGGAGACATAGATGATGGATTTTTATGGATTTCAGAAGGTGGGTAACCTGGTCTTTTTTATAGCAGTCTGTGGGCAATAGGTTGCACTAAACAATTTGAGAGTATTATTGTTGTACAGGTTGGCAATCCAAGTGATGCCTTTGGTATGCCAGTCTAGGCTTGTGATGTTTGGGATAGCGTTTGCAAGGATAGTAATAGGTATAGGGACATTTGTTTTTTTAGGGAGTAGAGGTGATTATTTGCAGAGGTCTCTCCAAGCCAAAAGAGAGGCTTGAATAGTGAGTGTGAGGTGTTATATGGGGAATGGTTTCCACACATCAAGGAGTAAAAGAGCATGTAAGTACAAAGTTGGGCTTAGGACCTGTTTGATGCCACTCCATAGGATGTCTGGGGAGAAGTAATTTAGCTTTTTAGTTGGGTGAGGATGGTGGCACAAAAGTAATCTTGAATATCAATTAGTCCCATGCCCCTGGCAAGTCTATGTTTGATCAGCAGAGCTCTAGCCTCCTGACTTTTTGACAGAACTTTCATTTATTTTTATTGATCTCCATTGGCTTCAGGAGTGCAGAAAATATTTTTAAAGCACATTGCTTTGCTTTATAAATGTGCATGTGCCGTGGTTCAGACATACTGCTCCCCACCAAAAAAAAAAAAGCCTTTTGTGTGGTACCCTTTTTTTTTACCCCTCTGAAAACTATCCTTACCATAAACGGCCAGTTGGTTGTGTTAGACTCCCAGGCCAAAAGTCCCCAGTCACCCAAAAGTGCTGGATGCTGAAGATTTTCAACAGGCTTATCCCTTCACCAGAGCAGAAATCTACGGTGCAGGTGTTGGGACCAGTAAGTAAAATTATTTTTCCTTACAGGCAGCCTTTATTTAATATTTTTATTTAGCAAAATAATCACTTTAAGCAGTCATTGGCAACAAGCATATTGGTGGACTGATTGAGTTATCCTGTCAGACTGATTGAACCTCTGATTGTTCCAACATTTTCCAAAATGTAACTGTTTTTCTACAGTCAGGATATTAAAACTGTTCTGATAGCTTTGTTGGAATAATTTCATTAAAAAAGATCATTTGCTGTTTAAGTTTCAGGAGCTTTCCTTCCAAGCTCAGTATACTAAAAGCTACAGATATTGATGAGGGAATAAGGGTGTTGTTATCCCAAAATGCGGCAGCAAGCCAAAGTAGAACAAATTGCACCCATTTAGAGAAATGTGGACTTTTTTTATACAGACTATGTACAGATTTGTAGATTAACCACCAATGTGAATATTCTGTTTGACTCATTCTCCTCCAACATCCCAGTTTTTAAGCTCTTGAAGTAAGATATCAGCCACAGAGAAAAAATAAAGATATCAGCCACTGAGGGAGCTTTGATTTTAATGAGTTGACTGACTTCTAGACTTGCATTGTGAGCAGAAGCAGTAAATCATTGGCTTTGTGTTGTACTACTAAACAGAAATCAGAGCCTGAGTATGTAATGATCAAATATGGCTCATCCTAGGACTTGATATACCAATAGCACATGCCTACAGGTGGTATTGGCTTTTCATTGTGTAATTATTTGTAGATAGTTTTCATAAAATGAAATGAGTCTTTAGCAATATCTTTGTCTACTGTCGATTTTACAGTAAGAAATGTTGATTTATTTTTCTTTAAATTTCTTATTTAAGTTATAAACACATCTGAATGTTGTCTTTTGATCTTAAAAGAAAATGTTTCCTCTATTGTTACTGTATTTCTGTACGAAACACCTGTTCTTTACATTTAGGCTGTTAACTATTTACTTTAAAATATTGCTACTATATGTTTGCTAAGATGTTATGTTGAAATGTACATCCACTTCTTTGGAATATGAGTGGTCTAAGTAATAGTAATGTTGGAGAAAATACTGTGCAAGGCAACACCCACAGCTTATGGAACCTCCCTAGGATCTTAAAATTATCACCCCAAATGATTCAAGAAGTTTCTTAAAAGTTGTCCAAACAGTGATATAAATGGCAAAGATGGTATGTCCCATTGTCCAGCACCTATGACTGGAGGAAAAATCAGCCCCTGTTTTGCCAGTTGGGACAGAAGGGAAAGAGATAAGGAGGCCAAAATAAGACTGGGAAAACAAGGAAATGTCCTGTGTGATACAGATGATCTGCTTAAGGCAAGTGAAAACATGTATATAAAAAGTTGTTATGGGGGGGTGTTAATTTTATCCTGGAGTTGGGCTTTAAAGTGATATCAAAATATGCCAGGTAACAAGTGCATTACTGAGGCACCAGACACTTAAGACCTTTAGATGTATTTGTGCAGAGTAGTAACTCATTGTAACCAATCTGATTTCACTCACAGGAAGTCAGGTCAGGTCAGTGAAAGAAAAATGAGTTCCTATGAGTTGCTGGGTTCTGCACCTTGCTGTTTGTTTTATAGAATAAACCTGATTGCACATAAGAAGTAAGTATAATTTAAACTGTCTGGGCTTTTCCACTACAACAAAAATCAATCACTATTTCTTTCTTCACAACAAAGTAAATTCAATGGCATTCTTTGAAATTCTTACTTTAATTAAAGAAAGTTAAACAAAAGGATAGCTAATTAATTTAAACAGGAAAAAAGTCCTATTTCAGGTAAGAAAACATAAGACTATAGCTAGAATCTGAAAAACTGGTACAAATGAATTTACACTGATAAGGTGCTCAAATTACATTCAGCTAACAAATGAAATCAACACAAAAGTTAAATTGCTTCTACGACATTGAATACTAAATTCATGCTTAGAGCAGCTTTTTCAAATTAAACTTCTCTAATTCCTCTCAGGTTTAAATCCTATTCTTCTACAGAAAAGAGTGTAGGCAAAATAATTGCCATCAGCTAATTTACGACTGTCTTAATTCTGTTATGGATGGTTTTTCAAAGCACTGTTCAATACAGGAAGATATTTTAGTATATCCCGCAGTGATCTGCAATTTGTTAATTTTTTTCCCCTTTTAAATTTTAAGACAGAAGTGAGACTTCTTGTTTGGGATTTAAGTTAACAAAAAAAAAAAGTATAATATATGTGGTATTTAATTTACTAACAAGTGCTATTAGATTTTAAATCATAAAAAAATGATCTTTCAACTCACTAAATCCTTTACTGCATGGATCAGCAGCTGAATTTGTCATACTTGTTGTTTTATTGCATTTTTCAGTATTTTAGGAGTGAACTGCATATGCATAATGATTATTTCACACATTGTGTCTCTTTAAAAACTGGTTGTGGGATCCTTTCCACCTTTCCAACCCCCACCCCATTGGAGCACCCTCAGCACCCTTTTCAAAAAAAAAAGAAAAGAAAAACGTACTTTTTTCCAGGTCTGATCTGGTGTCATTACATATCCTTTGGGGCTTTAATAGTTACATAGTTAGTCAGGTTGAAAAAAGACATAAGTCCATCTAGCTCAACCAATAATAAAAAAACAACACAACTATACAATTCCATATACACAATCCTTTACCCAGATTTGATCCAAAGGAATGCGAAAAACCCCAGCATGATCCAATTTGCTACAGCAGGGGAAAAAATTCCTTCCTGATCCCCCAGGAGGCAATCTGTCAAATTTGGACTAGTGTCGGGTAAAAAGAGAGTAAAGGAGTCAGGGCTGCTTTTTTATTTCTAGGAGCTGTGAGGATTGGGGATCCATAAATGTACTTTTTGCCCAAGATGCAATTGGACTTTAATATAGCACTTGCAATAACTGTGACGTTTAATGGGTTAAGGAGAGCAGGATGAGGTGCCTTTCAATAAAGTGATAAAATAATGCCTCACAAGATAAAGTAGTGATTGATATAAAAATGATGCTTCCAACTATTAAAGTATATGTAAGCTCTAACAATGAACTTCACTTATTTGTTCTACAAAGTAGTCTGGTCCTTTAAATATACCCCAAAGTGGTATTAAACCCAAAAGCAAACATTTTTTTTTTTTTTTGCAGCTTACCAATTCTTAAATGTGATGGCAGTTTCCTTGTTTAGGCTTTTTGTATTTTATTTTCATCTGGCGATCTGGCCAGTAACTTTGTTGTTTTTCAACATAACAAGTTCTCCTTAAAATGTATTAGTTAAGAGTGTTCAGACAAGGGTGCTTATAATTCTAGACTTTTATTTATTCAAATAAAATCTGTATCCCAAAAGAAAATACACTATTTGCTGTATAGAATGTGAGCTGGAGTTTGGTTTCAATTTGCTAGGTTATATAAAACTACTAGTCCATCTAACACTCCCCCCCCCCCATATTAACAATGCTGCTGTCTGCTGTGCCCTCCCACCCATGTTCCCTCATCTGGAGTAGGGGACACTCTTATATAGAAGAAGTGTTACTGGCTAGATCACAAGATAAAAAGAGAGGGAAAAAAGCCTTAAAAAAAAAAAAAAAATGAATGCAGCCACCACAACTAAGGATTGGTAAGCTGCAATATAATACATTTTTGGGTTTGCATTTAAAATATACATGAACCTTGTCAAACAGCCCATTCAGTTTAATATATAAAGGCAAAACATTTGGGTAAAGATCCCCTTTACTGACATCCGTCCACTGATTCTTCTAGCTGCAGGGGTGGCCCCCCCTCAGGTCAGGCCCCTTGACACAGATCTGTACTCACTGTACTGCAGAATCAGATCCTTTAGCACCTACTTAGGAGGGTGCTACATCTATATAAGAATTATAAATACCCTTTTTCTTTTTCTATAAGTGATCACATAACCTTTGTTCTTAGCTGCATAAGGGGATTGGAGAGGTGGGGGTGGAGAATTAGCAGTACACTAATTTTTGCAGTGAATGGCTGTACATGGAGGAAGGGGGTGTCAGCACAAGTCTTGGCCATTGGAGGACAGATAGCGTGTGCACCCAGGACAGCCAGAAAACTGACCATGAGAAATATGAAAATGTTGTGGTAACATTGTCTTAATCACTGCTTTAAAAGTGTCCTATTATATCCGTTTAAAATAAGTAAAAATACCTTTTTATTTTACCTAAATTATTTTAGGCAGATAACTGACAAGGTGCCCTCTGCTGTACTGTTATCAGTTAGCATTGTTCCCAGTTCTTTCTGAGAACTACTTAACACTTCTCTTCCTATGCAATGGAGAAGAAGAGGGGGTGTTCTGCAGGTCTAAAACACTTCCTGTCTTACAGTCACAACACTGTCCAGTACAGCTAGTGGGTATTGTCACACTAGGATGGCACGTGTGTTACTGGCAGGATCAAAGGGTGAACCTGAAAACAGGAAACAAATGCAGTCAAAACATCTAAGAATATGCTTTAAAGCCCAGACCCAGGCTCATCCTTTGTCCAAAGCTTACATACTGGATGTTGTCCATAATCGGCAGTTCCTTTTGGTTTCACAGACTGCTTCATCCACTCAATTTCTTCCCCTGATCCAGGATGGCCTCCTGACTTTCAGACTATATTACGGCCAGAATTATCTGCTTCCTTTTTCGCTAGCATGATTGTCATAATCATATCCCCTTGTAATACAGGGGATGACATCTTGTTTCCCACACAATTGCCAGAGCCCTTTGCTATGATGACGTCTTGGTACATCCACATATTGTTCCTCTTCCCACCCCCCAACAACAATAAAACCACTGTGCAGCTTGGGAAATGTTATACCAGACTTCTTCCCAGGGCTTTACTGAGAGAGAATGAGAGGAAGAGGGTTATGCTTTAGTTTTGCTGCTACAATGGGTTCAAGGCAAATCCTGCAATTTCGAGGTTCGTAGTGAATTTCACCAGTCCAAATTTCTTGCAACCATAATGTACCACATTAGCTTTGAACTTAGATTGGCAGATTTAATCGGGTCAGTGATGGTATTTTTATGTGCATGCACCCTCATTATACTGTAAAAGAATAGGCCTCCAGCAAACATTTGTCAGTGTGTGTTGGAATAGTTTAGGGACAGCTGTGCGTAGGGATAGTTTGTTTCTATACAGTGCTATACTGTGCTATATTGCACTATATTACTGTATTATTACTGTGTGGTGGACTGAACATTCTTGAGTACATACCCTCTCCTCCCCATATTCATCCTTTTTGAGAACAAACAGTCCTTTTTAGGACTGGCTTTTGGTGTGTGTTGGATGTTTATCTTTAGAGCCCAAAATTAATTTCCTTGTGGGGTGCTGCTGTGTGGCATCCACTAATATCACACTGAGCAGTGATGCTGCTCAAGTGGGTGACAGCACTGAGAGTGAGACAGTGATAAATCTTGCAGATCACCTATTAACTATCACACTAGGGTCAGTCAGTAGGTAAGTAAACAAAGTGATCATGTGATCACTGCCCACCTCTGATGTTGTGGGAAGCTTACAGAGGATTGACTATATATAGCCCCTGCTAAATCAGTCTGGGGAGCCCACAGTGACTATTGTGCTTAAACAATACGCTTTTATCTCTATTTCAAGATAAAACCTGTCTTATTTTCTTCCTCCTCTATTGCAGTCTAACCAAGCTGCTTACATATTGGCCATCGACTGAACAATATTTGTGGTTATTGTGTCCTAAATTATACACTCTAAATTATTTTTTAAAGTAAAACCTACCTTATCTCTCCTTCTTATATTGTGCCCTAACAAATTTTCTTACATGCTGCCCAACCACGGAACAATATTACATAGTTACAAAGTAAAGACATCAGGCCATCCAGTTCATCCTGTACAGGTGTGTGTGTGTGCCAGTGGCCTGCTCATTTCCCATAACCCTGAATGTTGTGATCTGTGAGATGCACGTCCAAGAGTCTCTTAAAAGTAGCCATACTCCCCGCAGCTACCACTAATTTTGGAAGAGAGTTCCACATTCTCGCCACCCTTACAGTGAAGAACCCCTTATGTAGCTTAAGGTTAACCCGCCTCTCCTCTAATCTCATCGTGTGGCCACGTGTCTTCTTGCACTCCTTGGGACTAAATCGTTTTCTACCCATGCTTGGATTGCCATTGATTTATTTGTAGATTGCTATTATGTCCCCTCTCAGGCGTCTCCTCTCCAACGAGAATAAATTAAGCACTTGTAATCGCTCCTAATAATTTAGGTCCTCTAATCCCCTAATTAGTTTAGTTGCCCTTCTTTGAACTCTTTCCAGTTCCAGCACTTCCTTTCTGAGGACTGGCGACCAGAACTGGACAGAAAACTCCAGATGTAGTCGGACCATGGTTTTATAAAGTGGAAGGATTACATTTGTGACTAGTATCTCTAAAATAATACATTCTTATGTTTATTTTAACATAAAACCTACCTTGTCTCTTCCGCTTACATTGAGACCTAACAAAACTGCTTAAATACTGTACAGTCACTATAATTATATGTGGTTTCTGTCTCTTAAATAATACACTTCCACTTCAATTTCAAGATAAAAACTGTCTTGTCTCTCTCTCTCTCTTTAATTGCAGCCTAATATCAGAGTTTTTATGAATAAAACAATTATATTTTTAATATTTTCTCTAGTGCCCTTCAGAGACGATCTGTTTTCCCAAAAAAAGCAGTTTGTTCTGCAAAGGAAGTGTATACAGAACAAATTAAAGCAAGGACACCTCTCACTGCAATGAACAATGGGAAAGATGACTGCACAAACAAAATAAACAAGTGGTACACAAATCTTTTGGTCTAGCTGAGATTTTATTGTTATGGCAATGAGGAAGATCAACAAGTTTGAGAGAAGACAATACTAATCACTAAGTTTCTGTGTTCAAAGCTGACCCAAAATCAACATTCTTGGACATTTTAAACAATGTTAACTTTAAAAATGCTAAATTTAAAAATATGTGGACACTCTTCAATGTATATCGATACACAAAAGACTCAGTCATGAATATTATTATGTTTATAGGTGATTGCAACCTTTATAGTAAGAAAGTTTTGCATTTCATCATTTCATAAGCTGAAAATATGACACTGTTGAGACTAACACTCCTGCCACTTCCAAACTTCTCAGTCTAACCTCCTCCTTTGACCTGAAGCAATAGATACATGCTTCTGCTCACTCTGAAGGCAATATCCTTGACCTTGTTTTCTCCCACCTATGCACTCCGCACAACCTTTCAAACAATCCTTTCCCTCTCTCTGATCACTACCTTATTAGTTTCACTCTCTCCCTCTCCTCCACCTCCTCTTCCTCCAGCTAGCTTACAGTTACCCGCAGAAACCTACTGTAACGCTCCAGCGTTTCTTATATGGTGTGGATTTTCAGCTGCAGAAATATTTCCACGTCAGTAGTCATGTAAGAGATATGCTGAGATACCATTCCCAACCTCAATGACTCATCATGTGTGGAAGGTCTTATTTCAGCCAGTAAATACACACAATTAGCAAGCTGGTTCCTAGAGTGACTTTATGTATGTGGTAACACAATGATGAAGGTTGAGGGATAGGTTGAGTGGAGGTGGTAGGTGATAGACACTTGAAGGTGAGACAGTAGCAGATGGATGCAGGAAGGTTTAGCAATGTTGTATGATAGCAGATGATAGAATAGCAGGTGGACATACAAAAGAGATCAACCCAGTGCAGAAAAGTAGCAGTAGTCTCAAGAGCTAGCAATCTAGTTTATGCAGATGTGATAAACAGTCTTTACTATGCAGAGCTAGATAGTGTAAGCTTAATATAAGTTTATAGAGAATTCCCCTGCAGGGTACTTAGCACTATTAGCGATACAGCCGAAGGGTGGTTCAGGAGAGGCGGATGATCCAGTAGCAGGATACAGGGATCAGCGCAGCGAGGTTCCGTCAGCGAAGTAAGCTTGCAAGCATGGAAGCTTCAAGCAAGGTTAGCATCCAGGTAAGGGTGTTTGAACGAACACATGTGAGTGAGAACCGGCGCTTTAAATAGCCATCTAGTCCGGCGCTGGGTGATGACAGCTCCAGTCTTAAAGGTGTATGAGCACCTTTCCAAAAGTAAATGGTGGGGCGCATACACTTGTGGAAAGTGTAATTTAGGGTACCAAAGGTACCGGAACATTACACCTACGCCATCTCAACCCTTCTCTTCCCTACTCTGCTACCAACCACCTCTATGACAAAATTGCACCCCTGTCCTGCACCAACCTAGCCACTTCTGTCTACAACGCTTCACTTTTAGCCTCCCTGGACACACTGGCCCCCCTCACTACCCACCAAATTAGGCCCCGACCCCTTCAACCTTGGCAAACAGATAACACTAGAAGTCTGAAAAAACATAGCCGTGCTCTTTAGCGCCTATGGCATAAGACTAGGTCTCAGAAAGATTTCAACCAATATAATTCTGCCCTCCAAAAATAAAATTCCAGTCTCCACACTGCAGAAGATTGATACAATTCGTAAGGAGATCATTGCTGTTCAGATACTTTCCATGCTTTACACTTCATGCCCACAGGTGCGATCACTACTTCCCTCATTCAACCCCACCACTATAGATGAGGTTGCTAAACTACTTGCTAACGCCCACTTAACCACCTGCCCTCTGGATCCTGTTCCCTTGCAAATGCTACGTTCACCCTCTGGCCCTATTCTACACTCTCTAACCCACATCTTCAATCTCTCCCTCTCTTCTGGCATCTTCCCCAACTCTCTGAAACATGCACTAGTCAGCCCCATACTTAAAAAGCCCTCAATGGACCCAACCAATCTTAACAACCTACGCCCTATTTCCTTGCTCCCCTTTTTATCTAAACTCCTTGAACGTCCGGTCTACAACTGACTGTGCGACCACCTTGCCGAGAATAGCCTCCTTGATCCCCTTCAGTCTGGATTTCGGCCTCAACACTCCTCTGAAACTGCTCTCCTAAAACTGACAAACGATCTACTAACGGCCAAAACCAATGGACACTATTCTGTACTCCTACTCCTGGACCTTTCTGCTGCCTTTGATATGGTTGACCATTCCCTCCTCCTCAAAAAACTCCATGCCTTTGGTCTCCGTGACTGTACTCTTCACTGGTTATCTTCCTACTTATCCAACCGCACCTTTAGCGTTATGTACAATTCTACTTCCTCCTCTCCTTTTCCCTTCTCTGTTGGGGTCCCCCGAGGCTCTGTTCTTGGACCCCTCCTATTTTCAATCTACACCTCCTCTCTGGGTCAGCTGATAGCCTCCCACGGCTTCTAATACCATCTCTATGCTGACAATACCCAAATCTCTTTATCCACCCCTCAGCTCTCTCCCTCGGTCTCTTCACGTATCACTAATTTACTATCAGATATATCAGTCTGGATGTCACACCACTTCCTCAAACTCAATCCATCCAAAACCAAACTTATAATTTTTCCTCCACCACGTGCACTCATCCACCTTACCAATCACTCAGTGTCCACTGCTCCTCTCTGTTAAGCCCTCCACTGGCTTCCGCTCACCCAACAAATTTAATTCAAAATACTAACAACATCTTACAAAGCCATCCACATCTTAGCCCCGAGCTACATCACTAGCCTAGTCTCAAAATACCAACCTAATCGCTCTCTTCGTTCCTCTAAAAACCTCCTGCTCTCTAGCTCCCTCGTCACATCTTCCCATGCTCGCCTCCAGGACTTTTCCAGAGCCTCTCCAATCCTATGGAACTCCTTATCCTTATTTGTCCAATTAGCTCCTACTTTATTAGCTTTTAGGTGATCTCTGAAAACCCTCCTCTTCAGAGAAGCCTATCCTACCCACACCTAACAACTATAACATGTTCTCCATCAGACCATCCCCCACGGTTATTGCCTTTTGTTTCACTTTACCCTCCCTTCTAGATTGTAAGCTCTAACGAGCAGGGCCCTCTAATTCCTCCTGTATTGAATTGTATTGTAGCTGTATTGTCTTCCCTCACATTGTAAAGCGCTTGCGCAAACTGTTGGCGCTATATAAATCCTGTATAAAATAATAATAATAAAATAATTTCATTTTAAGCAACAAAAAGGAATATCACTGTTTTCATATATATATATATCTATATACAGTATACAGGGCTCAAAATTTCAAGTCCTGAGCTACTAGCCAGGCCTTAAGGGTTACTTGCCACTACTTGCCCCACCTAACCCCTACCCTGCCCCGCCCCTAAATGCGCCCTCAAAAAATTATTTTATAAAATTACACTGTTAAATGTTTTTGCATGACTGCAGAAGTTGCACAAATAAATATTAATAACAACAGTGTGATTGTATGTGCGTTTTACCTGGATTTTAGGTGCACTTCTATTGAATTCTATTACACAGTGCGTTTTCTGAAGCCGCATCAAAGATGCAGCATGCAAGACTTTAAAGCTCTTTCATGAAAACGCACTTTGTAATAGAAATTCAATATAAATTCACCTAAAATCCAGGTAAAACGCACATACAATTACACTGGCCAAACCACAGTTCTCCAGTTATTAGGGATAAGAGAGTGAATTGGGGGGTCTGGGTTGTAATAATATATGTTAATGAAGAGCAGAGAGAAGGGCTGTAGAGAAAGTGCTAAGGCTGTATTTTGGGACAGGACAGGACAGGGTCAGCTAAATGGCTGCTTGGAATGCTCAGAGCTGGGACCAGAGGCTGCAGGACATACAGTACAGATTTATGGAGAGGACAGCTGAAAGATAGAAGTATATGAAGGGTTAATGTGAACAGAGGACTTACGATTGTGCAGGGAAGATAAAGACAAGTGCGAGGAGATGGACAAAGTGAAAGTAACCTGGCCGAGTAGAACAAACCAACAGGGGAGGGGGGGGGGGAGCTTGGAAGGAGAGAAGTGATTAACGGCTGCAGGAGAGATAAGTGGCTGGAACGGAGGAGTCCAGAAATCATGCATTGTGCTGCTGCAATAACAGGAGGGAGAATGACATTCACTCCTGTCAGGCAGGTGAAGACAGAAGCTCCTAGTGCGCCCCCCCCCTCATCACAGATATGGACACTGTCCACCCCTGCACGTCCAGACAGTGTTCTGTTTCTTCCTCTCCTTGCTCGCATTCAATCATTTTTCACTCACAAAATGCGAGCAGGCGAGTGAAAAATTTGAGGGCTGCAGTATATATATATATGTATATATACATATATATATATATATATATATATATATATATATATATATATATATATATAAAATACTATATGAATAGATGAAAATGTGACTAGGATGAAATATCCTATTAACCACTTTAATACAGGGAACTTTCACCCCCTTCCTGCCCAGGCCGATTTTCAGCTTTCAGCGCTGTGTGGTCATGCAATGCTGTACCCAAATCTAGTTTTTACAATTTTTCTCATACAAATAGAGCATTCTTTTGGTGGTATTTAATCATGGGCACTGATGGGCAGCACTGATTACTTGTCCTTAACTTCCCTTCAAGGAGAAGCTGCTGATCGGCTCTCCTCACCACACACAGTGTGAGGCGAGGAGCACCGATAAATGGCACTTCCACATTTCCATGTGACCGGCTATGATTGGACACAGCCGATCACATATGTAAAGAGCAGCATAATTGGCTCTTTACCAAGATCAGGGTCTTGCCGTTTCCAAGGAACACAGCGCGGCCACAATCACCGCGCTGCGTGCCTCCAGGAGCGCGATAGGGCACCGTCATAAGATGGGGCACCGTCATAAGATGTCATCCCAGAACGATAGCCACACCGTCTTTTGATGGTGGGTGGGCAACAAGTGGCTAAGCTTACTATAGCAATGTTTGTTTGTGCAGAATCATTATTTTATATATGTGTTGGTTAAAATGTATGCCTTAATTAAGTAGTGGTTTTAATATGCAAAATATTTAATACTTTTATGTGTATCATCAATATTATGGACTATTATTAATTATGGACTAAAATGTTTACCTCTTTCTAGTTGTAAAAAATTCTATTTAAAGGCTGCTACCACAAATTAGAAAATCACCAGACCCTCCATGGTCTTCTATATATTTTAGATAAACCAACATATTTGTAGCTGTGTAGGAACAGATTAATTTATTATATAAGGGTAATTATTAGGAAATGTATATCTCAGATAAACTTTGGGATGAATTAGAGTGGAGACTGCGAGCCAGGCCTTCTCGCCCAACATCAGTGCCTGACCTCACAAATGTGCTTTTGGAAAAATTGTCAAACATTCCCATAGACACACTTCTAAACCTTGTGGACAGCCTTCCCAGAAGAGTTGAAGCTGTTATAGCTGCTAAGGGTGGGCCAACTCAAAATTAAACCCTACTGGCTGAGCATGGGATGCCATTAAAGTTCATATATGTGTAACGGTGGGAATCCAAATACTTTTGACAATAAAGTGCATGTGATGCTAAAATACAATTTTGCTGATAATGTCTGGTAAAATCGTATTGTTCTGTTATGTCACATACAGCTTAAAGACATCTCCCATACATGTAAATTAAAGAATTGGTGATTTTTAATGTCACCCTTGAAGTCACTTTAACCACTCTACGACCGCTCACAGTAATACTACTGCGGCAGAGTGGTTCGTTATCGTCCAGCCACGTAGTATTAACGTGATTGGACACTCCCCCTTCTGGGCGGCGCTTGCGCGCCGCCGGAGGCTCGCTCCCGCTGTTTTCATTTACAGCGGGAGTCGGGCCAGGGGAGGAGCAGCGGCGATCGCCGCTGCTCTTACCCGATCGTCGGGGATCGAGTCTGGAGATCCGCCCGCTGTGTGTAAACACAGCGGGCGGATCTCCATAGTGACAGGGAGTGACAGATCGGACTGTTCAGCATAGCTGGACATCCGATCTGTCCATGACTCACACAGTCACCTCCCCCCCCTACACGTCAGTAAGCACCAGGCATACATTAACCCCTCCCTCTCCAATAAAATTAACCCCTTCCCTGCCAGTGTCATTTTTACAGTAACAGTGCATATATATAGCACTGATTACTGCAGTAATGTCACTGGTACCCCCAAAAGTGTCAAAAATGTCAGTCAGGGGTCCGGTCTGTCCGCCGCAATGTCGCAGTCCCGCAAAAAAAATCGCAGATCGCCGCCATTACGCGTTAAAAAAAAAACACCAAAAATGACAGAAATCTTTCCCTTTGTTAGTAAACGCAATAACTTTTGCGCAAACCAATCAAAATACGCTTATTGCGATTTTTTTTACCAAACATATGTAGCATAAAACAAATTGGCCAAAAATTTTTAAAAAAATTGGTTTTTACATCTTTTTTGGGGGGAATTTCATATAAAAAAATGTTAAAAATATTGTTATTTTTTCAAAATAAACGCTCTTTTTTTGTTTATAGCGCAAAAAGTAAAAATCGCACAGGTGATCAAATACCACCAAAAGAAAGCTCTGTTTGTGGGAAAAAAAGGACGTAAATTTCGTTTGGGTACGGCGTCGCACGACCGCGCAATTGTCAGTTGAAATCGCACAGCGCCGAATCGCAAAAAGTGGCCTGGACGGAAGACAGCAAAATCCTCCGGTGGTAAAGTGGTTAAAAGGATCCTTTCCTTGCTGTACGATATTTTCAGATTTTTGTCCCCCATGACAGTGCCCAATTCTCTGTGCCCTGTTTTGACAATAACTTGCCTATTAGCTTTTAAAATCATTTGGAACAGGGGGGGGAGGAAGGCGGGACTTTAAATGAAACGCATGGTGGGACTGGCCATGCGATTCCATCCCTAAATTCATATAGAAAAATATGGAGGGGTTGGGACTTTAATTGAGAGACATGACCATGACAGGGTTATGGAGTAAAATATACATTTATTTCATACATAATGGTATACAAATAGCATAAAGCATAAAATTGCTGTACAAAGTTAGACATATGGTATAAACACAGCTGGAGTAGTATAGAAGAGTACATAATCCCCAGAACAGCCTCAAAGGAACCAACACAACAATTGACAACCCTAGGAGTATTTGAGTAAAGTCGTGACATCCATAAACTGACGCGTTTCGTGGCCTAATGCCGCCACTTCTTCAGAGTAGATGCATGATCCATATCTAAAAGTAGAAAGTATACATGTAAGGTGTTGCAAAGTAGGATGGTAGATGGAAGCTGAAAGGGGGAAGGGAAGGGAGGAATAGCCCCCATAATCCCAGCTTACATGGTAGCCGTGGCGACGACTGGTGATGGAGGCGGAGAGGACCCAGGTGTCTCCCCCGGGAGCTGAGGACGCTATAGGTCCGCGGCAAGAGCAGAAGTAGTCACACACCGGAAAATTGTCCGGTTTGTGACTATGTCAGGACCCGGACTTGAACCTGGGACCTCCATGGTGTCTGGCAATGACTCTACTCGCTGAGCTACCTGGAATGCTGGACAGCTCCCTGGACAAATCCTTGAATGATCCTGCTGTGAATCTTTATTGCCTTGAACCTTGAACCCTTTGCTCCTCCCATGAACTTCCTGTTATAAGCCATGTCTTTGCACTTCCTGGTCGCCAGAATATTGTGCCTTCAACAGCCGATATCTCGCTTGTCTCTCCTGCTGCCGTCTGTATCCTTGCTACTATCCGTTATCGACACTTGGCTTGTTCCTCGACTACTCTTCTGTTTGATCCCAACCTGCAACTACTGGTTACCGACCTTTGGCTACTCCTTGACTACGCTTCAGCTTAATCCCTATCTGCTACTGGACTCTGACTTGCTCACCTCCTGGTGGGGCGATCTTGAGGACCGCGACCTGGTGCTAACACGCAGCAAAATCCATCTCCACCTTCAGGAGCGCTGGTGAAGACCGGTTAGTACTTAGACTCCGCACCTCAGGTGAGCCTGCGTCATCTGCCTGGGTGACCTGTCAGTGTTCCTATCCTGCTGGTTCCTGTGTGCCCTGCGACTGCTATAGCTACTGGTCTTCGAGCCTGACCCCGGATCGTGACAGAATATTCTGGCCAAAAACATGGAGGCCGCTATAGCAAGCATCGTGACTCCTCTTAGGCAACAAATTGCTGAGCTGCAAGAATTTGGTGTTACCTGTCAAGAAAAAGTTAATAAACTAGAAAGTCTATTGGAAAGACAACAGAAGGAGATTCATGCTCTGCAGAGACTACTACTGGACCGAGGTGATACTATCACACATATGCCTCAGCCTTTACCATCCAAGTTTAATGGAGACCGCCATCATTACAGAGGTTTCCTAAATCAGTGTCGTTTATATTTCCAAACACACCCTGCTGCATTTCCTTCTGAGAAGAGAAAGGTAACCTTGATTCTCGAACTTCTGACTGGAGAAGCTCTAGCTTGGGCCTCCCCATATATTGAGCAGGACAGTGCCATTTTAAATAATCTGCAGACCTTTTTGACCGCAATGGATCAGGTTTTTGATGATCCCAACCGCTGTGCTACTGCTGAAGCAAAGCTGCATAGTCTGAGGCAGGGAAGGCGCTCTGTCGCTGAGTACACAGTAGAATTCAGATGTTGGGTTGCAGATTCTACTTGGAACCCTGCTGCGCAAAAGAGTCAGTTCCGCCGAGGGCTTTCTGAACAGGTAAAGGATGAGCTCGCTAGAGTTGATACTCCTGATGATCTTGATGCCTTCATCCAATTATGTATCAGAATTGATCAGAGACTTACAGAAAGGAGGAAGGAGAGGCTGGGAATGTTTGCAAGTAAGAGTGGCATGCGTTTCTCTGCTACTCCATTTGTTCAGCAGGATTTCAAAGTTGCTCCTAATTCTAACACTCCTGAGCCAATGCAGGTAGATGCAATTAAGAGATCCATTTCCATTCAGGAGAAAGAAAGAAGACGTTCTGAGAACCTATGTCTTTACTGTGGAGATTCTGGTCATTATGCAATTAACTGCCCTAACAAGGTTAGAAGAACAATTGCATCGATTGATGTGATCACGCCTGAACAAATAAACTCCATTAGCCAGTCCATCTCCCCGTTGGTCCAGGAAGAAAATAAAGTAAATTCTTCACTACCTCATTTTGTCCTCCCTATTAAACTTATCTCTGAGGGCATTGAGATTCCTTGCTCTGCTATGCTGGACTCTGGTGCAGGGGGGAACTTCATGGACATAGACTTTGCCAAAAACAATATGATTCAGACAAGAAATAAATTAGCCCCAGTCGATATGGAGACAGTGGATGGTTCACCCTTAACTTCTGGACCTGTTACCCATGAAACAGTCCCTTTGGTTCTCCAATTTGAGGCTAACCATCGTGAGACCATCAGTTTTCAGCTGATTACGTCACCTAAATTTCCTGTGATCCTGGGCATCCCTTGGTTTTCCACCCATAATCCCTCAATCAATTGGGAAGCACGCGTTATAAATTTTACATCCCCCCATTGTGAGGAATACTGTAGAGAGCCTTGTCCAATTAGTTCTCCACAGATTAAGGAAACACAGTTGGATTTGGTTACAGCACAGTCATATCCTAAACTGCCTCCACAATACCATGAGTTTCAGGATGTCTGTGATAAGAAGAACGCCGACCAGTTACCTCCTCATCGCCCATATGATTGCCCCATTGAGCTACTCCCAGGTGCAGAAATACCTTTCGGCCGCCTATTCAATTTATCAGAACCTGAATTAAAGGTGCTCAGGGAGTGGCTTGATGAGAATTTAGAGAAGGGGTTTATTAGACACTCAACATCCCCTGCTGGAGCAGCCTTGTTCTTTGTTGAAAAGAAAGACTCTACCTTACGTCCATGCATTGATTACAGGCACATGAATAAAGTTACTATTAAAAACCGTTATCCTCTCCCGTTGATCTCTGAAATGTTGGAAAGACTTCGTTCTGCCAAGATTTTTACAAAGCTTGACTTGCGGGGGGCTTATAACCTTGTTCGTATCCGCCAAGGAGATGAATGGAAAACTGCCTTTAGAACCAGATACGGACACTTCGAGTCCTTGGTTATGCCTTTTGGTCTTTGTAATGCCCCTGCAACCTTTCAACACTTCATCAACGATGTTTTTCGAGATCTGTTGGACCAATTTCTAGTTGCTTATTTGGATGACATCCTCATTTTTTCCAATAACCTAGAGGAGCATCGCAAGCATGTTTGCACTGTCCTTGAAAGATTGAGGCAGAATCGACTTTATATCAAATTGGAAAAATGTGAGTTTGAACAAACCCAGATCCAGTTTCTGGGGTATATTATTTCACCAGATGGAGTAAGCATGGATCCTGAGAAGATTAGAGCAGTAGTAGATTGGCCTGTCCCTGGAAACGTTAAGGAAATTCAAAGATTCATCGGGTTTGCCAATTTCTACAGGAAATTCATAAGAAATTTCTCTAAGGTGATAGCTCCGATTACACAGCTGACAAAGAAAGGGGTGCCCTTTGTGTGGTCATCTAATGCTCAGGCTGCTTTTGATAAGTTAAAGACTCTGTTCACTTCTGCACCAGTATTGGTACATCCCAATCCTGAGCTACCTTTTGTAGTGGAAGTGGATGCTTCTGACTCTGCTGTAGGAGCTATCCTTTCTCAACGAAGCGGTGAAAAGATGCAGCTTCATCCTTGTGCTTACTTTTCTCGTTTAATGTCTTCAGCTGAGAGGAATTATGACATAGGGAATAAGGAGTTACTGGCAATTAAGGAAGCCTTTTCCGAATGGAGGCATTTGCTGGAAGGTACTAAGCATCCTGTGACCGTTCTCACTGATCACAGAAATTTAGAATTCATTTGTTCGGCCAAAAGATTGTCTTCTAGACAAGCACGTTGGTCGCTGTTCTTTTCTAGATTTAATTTTATTATCTCATATAGACCTGGGTCAAGAAATGGTAAGGCTGATGCCTTATCACGGATGTTATCGGGGCCTTCCCAGGAGAACCATGCTGAATGCACTATCCTGCCTCAAAAGAACTTCCTAGGTGTCACAAGTTCAAAGGCATTCTTGAGTCTCCTCAAAGAAGGTTACGAGAATGACTCACTCCTCAATAATCCTCCTATGGACATCAGTCTTGAGTTCAAGAATGGCTTTTGGATTAAAACGCATCGCCTCTATGTACCTGAGTCTGCTCGGGTTGAAGTCCTCCGGTTGAGTCATGACTCAAAACTTGCTGGACATTTTGGAGTTTCTAAAACAGAGGAACTTTTATCACGCTCCTTTTGGTGGCCTGGGTACAAGAAAGATGTTAAAAGGTATGTAGCCTCGTGCCTGACCTGTGCACGCAATAAGACACCCCGAGCTTCTCCTTTGGGGTTGCTCCAACCACTCCCTATCCCATCAAGACCATGGGGGTCAATTTCTATGGACTTTGTGGTTGATTTACCCCCCTCAAAAGGAATGACCACTATCTTGGTGGTCGTTGACCGCCTCACCAAGATGGCTCACTTTATACCAGTTAAGGGGGTACCCTCTTCGGAACAAACTGCAGAGTTGATGGTTCAAGAAGTCTTCAGACTACATGGAATTCCTGAAGACGTTGTGTCAGATCGAGGAGTACAGTTTACTTCAAAGTTTTGGAAAAGCTTTTGCTCAGCTTTAGGAGTAGCAATCAACCTGTCTTCTGCTTTTCATCCTCAGTCTAATGGTCAGACTGAGAGGACCAATCAAACTTTAGAACAGTACCTTCGATGTTTTGTTAGTTATCTTCAGGACGACTGGGTGGACTATCTTCCCACGGCAGAGTTTTCTTACAACAATTCTAGACATAGCTCAACCTCTCAAAGCCCGTTTTTCTTAAACAATGCTTATCATCCAGTTTTTATTCCTGATCTCCCTATCTCAACTCCAATTCCTGCTGTAGCCAACAGATTAACTATGTTGCAAGAGATTCAGGAGAAATTAATTGAGACTTTGAAGGAGGCTCAGGAATCTTACAAGAAGGCTGCTGATAGACATCGCCGATCACTTCCTACCTTTCAAGTGGGTGACAAGGTTTGGTTATCAACCAAAAATTTGAAGGTCCATGTTCCATCTGCAAAGTTGGGACAAAAGTTTGTGGGACCTTTCCAAATTTCTGCTCAGGTCAACCCAGTCACTTTCCGTTTAAAACTTCCCGACAGTATGAGAATTCACCCGGTTTTTCACATATCACTGCTCAAGCCATTTAAGGAAAATCCCTTTCCTGGAAGAATTCTTCCGCCTCCTCCACCTGTTGAAGTACAGGGTGAAGAAGAATTTGTAGTGGAGAGAATTCTTGATTCCAGGATCTTTAGGAATAAATTACAATATCTGGTTCAATGGGAAGGATATGGACCAGAAGAAAATTCCTGGGAGCCAGAAGAAAATGTTCATGCCCCTAGATTAACAAGGGAGTTCCACCAGAGGTTTCCTCTTAAACCTGGTCCTAAGACGTCCAGCGGACGTCCTGGGAGGAGGGGAGTACTGTCAGGACCCGGACTTGAACCTGGGACCTCCATGGTGTCTGGCAATGACTCTACTCGCTGAGCTACCTGGAATGCTGGACAGCTCCCTGGACAAATCCTTGAATGATCCTGCTGTGAATCTTTATTGCCTTGAACCTTGAACCCTTTGCTCCTCCCATGAACTTCCTGTTATAAGCCATGTCTTTGCACTTCCTGGTCGCCAGAATATTGTGCCTTCAACAGCCGATATCTCGCTTGTCTCTCCTGCTGCCGTCTGTATCCTTGCTACTATCCGTTATCGACACTTGGCTTGTTCCTCGACTACTCTCCTGTTTGATCCCAACCTGCAACTACTGGTTACCGACCTTTGGCTACTCCTTGACTACGCTTCAGCTTAATCCCTATCTGCTACTGGACTCTGACTTGCTCACCTCCTGGTGGGGCGATCTTGAGGACCGCGACCTGGTGCTAACACGCAGCAAAATCCATCTCCACCTTCAGGAGCGCTGGTGAAGACCGGTTAGTACTTAGACTCCGCACCTCAGGTGAGCCTGCGTCATCTGCCTGGGTGACCTGTCAGTGTTCCTATCCTGCTGGTTCCTGTGTGCCCTGCGACTGCTATAGCTACTGGTCTTCGAGCCTGACCCCGGATCGTGACAGACTACTTCTGCTCTTGCCGCAGACCTATAGCGTCCTCAGCTCCCGGGGGAGACACCTGGGTCCTCTCCGCCTCCATCACCAGTCGTCGCCACGGCTACCATGTAAGCTGGGATTATGGGGGCTATTCCTCCCTTCCCTTCCCCCTTTCAGCTTCCATCTACCATCCTACTTTGCAACACCTTACATGTATACTTTCTACTTTTAGATATGGATCATGCATCTACTCTGAAGAAGTGGCGGCATTAGGCCACGAAACGCGTCAGTTTATGGATGTCACGACTTTACTCAAATACTCCTAGGGTTGTCAATTGTTGTGTTGGTTCCTTTGAGGCTGTTCTGGGGATTATGTACTCTTCTATACTACTCCAGCTGTGTTTATACCATATGTCTAACTTTGTACAGCAATTTTATGCTTTATGCTATTTGTATACCATTATGTATGAAATAAATGTATATTTTACTCCATAACCCTGTCATGGTCATGTCTCTCAATTAAAGTCCCAACCCCTCCATATTTTTCTATTAGCTTTTAAAATGTACAGAATTTAGTATTAAGATTCACCCCTCAAAGAATTCAAACTGGGGTTGGGACATATGTTTGGGTTTTGCAGATTTCATGCAGAATTTCACGAGCCATCTCACGAATCAAACCCGAGCAGGTTTGCTCATCCCTACAGAGAACTACAAGGTACTGCACTAGTCACATGACTACAATTGTAAATTGATTTTAAATTATGTGAAAGCCAGTCACCAGGTAGAAGTGATGGGGTGGTTTGGGGCTAAAAGAAGTGTTGAAGCTAGAGTTATTTTATTTTAATCTTTATTTCCCACACACATGATTGAGTAATCTAAAGGGAATACAGTTTCATTGTGTTAACTTAGCTAAATGGCCCCCTCTTTTTTTCTGCATATCCTTTGTAATTATATTTACACGTAGTAACATAAGCTATATTTTCTAATTAAATAAATAGGTTCTACTTTGCAGTGCTTTGTAGGTATTAGGTTGATTTTCTAAAGGCCTAAAGGATTTTGATTGTGTAAGGTGAATCTTAATCAATGAAGTGAAATGATCAGGACCGGATCTAGCCTGTCTGATTGGGGGTGCAGTAAAAAAAATGTCAGGGGACATAGGATGTGAGGTAGGCAGCGCAATGTATAAGAGTCAGTAAACCAGAGGATAAGGTCGGCAGTTTGTAGGGCAGTGTACAGAGCCCATTCGTTTTTAGAGCAGTGTAGAGTGGGTTATCAAGGCAAATAACAGAGGTTAGCATGGCAGAGGACTGGAGTCAACAGGACAGAGCATAGGGGTCAGCAGGGCAGGGTACAGGGGTCAGCAGGATGGAAGACAAGAGATCTCCTACCCACACAGCACATAACTGGGATCAGTATCCCTCCACACAGAGTGTAGCTGGCTATTGAGCTGCCAACCTGATCAGGGAATTTTACAGGTCAGAACTACAACATTACAGCCAGCTACACATTGTGCAGATTGAGGCTGTGTCTGTAAGGGAATTTGATCTCAGCTTTGTGTTAAGTGGGAAGGAGATCTATTAAGTGCCTTTGTGCAGTGTGGGCAGTGCCGGACAAGGTCATCTAGCATTTAAGGTGAAGGTGACGAGTTGCATCCCCTCAATGTGTAAGTATCATGTCTCAGCAGAAATCCCTCCCCCCACCGCCCAAAAAAAAAAACAGCACTAATCTACACACTCAGCCGTAAACATAAATTCCCTCTGAATGCCCAAATTCTCCCCAAACAAAAATGCAAAAATTCCCCATCCTCACACTCCAAAATTCTCCTCCCAGCACAAATCATTGCCCCAATCCTACCTTCCAGCTCAAAACCTTCCCTAAATCCCCACAAATCTCCCTTGCCCAAATAAATCACCCCTCCTAGCACACATCCTCTTTTATTCCAAATCTCCAGTCCTAGCATAAATTCTCTCCCCAAATTCCCCCTGTTAGCACAAATCATTTTCCCAAATTCCCCCTCTTAGCACAAATCATTTTCCCAAATCCCCCCTACTAGTACAAAATCTCTCCCCAAACTGCCCCCTGTTGATAGCTGAAATGTCATTGGTTGTTAAGGACACAGCGGCACTGCTCCTTACCAACCAATAATTTCTGCCATTCTTTTCTTTACATTTCAGCTTTTAGCGGAGAAATCCTGCTGACAGCTGAAAGAACCGAACCAGAAGGTATCGGTTTTGGGTATTGGTACATTTTCACGAGTACTGATACCCATGCAAATGCCTGGTATCGGTGTGACTCTAATATATAGTATTAGCAGTGACTACCAAGGTAAATTACGAGTGGCCTGGGTGGACCACCCCTGAAACAGGATTAGAAGGAGGTTACAGCTGTCACAGAATACCCCAAAGATCAGTGGTGAGTGCAATAGCTGCAACTCTGACCCACGTTCTTGTCACTACTTGCTACTGACCTCTGCATTTCTCCTCAGTTCTGAATTTTTCATTAATTAGCACAGACTCCTGCTCTCTGCATTACTTACTACTGACCCCTAAAGTATGCGTTAGTTACTCTTGGCGCCTGAACTCTGCATTACTTCATACTAACCCCTAAACTCTGCATCACAAACTACTGATCCCTGCTCTATGCAGGGCCATCTTTAATATTGATTGGACCCTGGGCAAAATTTTCTTGCGCCCTCTTGAGTCAACTATTTTTGGCCAGTGCAGCCTCAAAAGGCAACTGCTTTAGGCCCCACAACAATGACTGGGCCCGGGGCAGCTTCCCCCTTTGCCCTGTGTTAAATATGGCCCGGCCTCTATGAATTACTTACTACTGACCCCTGCACTTGCATTACTTATTCCCCTGAATTCTGCATTACTTACTAATAACCCCTAAACTCTGTGTCACATACTACTGACCCCAATGACTGTTATTTGCCCTCCCTACCACCGATAAAGCTTTTTAGATCTGTTAGAGCTTTCCCCCCTTAATGACCAGGCCATTTTTTGCGATACGGCACTGCATTAATTTAACTGATAATTGTGCAGTCATGCGACACTGTACCCAAATAAAATTGATGTCCTTTTTTTCCCACAAATAGGGCTTTCTTTTGGTGGTATTTGATCACCTCTGCCATTTTATTTTTTGCGCTATAAAACAAAAAAGCGATCATTTTAAAAAAAAAACACACAATATTTTTTAATTTCTGCTTTAAATCTCAGCCGATAAAAAATAAAAATAAAATAAAAAATATATATATTTTATCATTTTAGGCCAATATGTATTCTGCTAAATATTATTGGTAAAAAAAATTCACAATAAGTGTATATTGATTGGTTTGCACAAAATTTATCGTGTCTACAAACTAGGGGATAGATTTATGGCTTTTTTTTCAATTTTTTTTTTTACTAGTAATGGCAGAGATCAGTGATTTTTAGCGGCACTGTGATATTGGGGCGGACAGATTGGACACCCACCTGACATTTTTGACACTTTGAGGGGACCAGTGACATTACTACAGTAATCAGTGCTAAAAAGATGCACTGTTACTGTACTGCTGGCGGTCGGCAAGTGGATAAAGAACAACAGGCTCCAGTATATACCACTGACCATGACTCAATGTTTGTAGTAACTTTTGCAGATTTGAAAGTTTACTTGGTGTTTGTAATTTATTGAAAAAGAAGAAATCATTTCTCTCAATGCAGAAGCTTTGTTAAACAAAATTATTTCTGTTTATATTTTTCTCATCTCGTCCTTTTCACACCATTAATGAATATTTTAATGTAAGAGATCTACTAAGGTATTCCATGTTTTTTACAGCAGCAGGCATCCAGCTGGTCCTGTGCTCAAATATGTATAAATATAAAAAATTAGCTGATGTTTTAAATCATGTGTCATGGTGTGTGTGCTGCCTACTAAAATGAAACAAAGACTAACAAATATAAACTCACGATGTATTCTTACATTCTGTACCTCCATTTTGTAGTCACTTGTGTAGTGAACTTTTTTCAAAGATATTATTATACAGTTATATGTCTTGCATGAATTTTATGAATATGGGGTTATGAAATGTGATTTGAATTTTTACATATTTTGATGCACTTTATATAGAATTTCCAGAATGCTGGTTAGCAATTTTTTTTTTTTTTAGTTTTTGCACGTTGGAATTCACAATATAGTTTATTGATTTATTTATTTATTTATTTATAGATTGCATATGCACTTTTTATAATTGCATACATCATCTACAATTCTGACATTTATTGCACTGTGCACTTTTAAAATAAATATTTGGTTTTACAGTACATATTTCCGTTATTCACATTATATTGCACTTTTTTGCACGGTGCACTTTCCCACTAAGTATTTGGTTCAATATTTGTTGGTAATATATTTTGTTATATTGAAAATCCAGTCATTTTGCCAGTATTGTTTGCACAACTACTGACATCCTGCACTGCACTTTTTTACACAATTCATTGTTGCATCCAGCATTTTCTAATATATGGGATTTATTTACATATATATATATATATATATATATATATATATATATATATATATACACATACTATATCATATTATTTTTACTTTAAGTGTTATTTACAATTATTTTTAAAAATTCTTTCACATTCTCTTTTCATTGAACGAATTTATTTTGAAAACAGAAAATTTAATCAGACCACAAATCAGAGACAATAGATTTACCATTTAGGGGAATATTAAGGTCTTGTGCTGATTGTTATTTCTACTCAAAAGATTCCCTGTGGTTTTAGTAGTGCAGTTGTCCACAGAGGAGATTATTGGTCCAGGCAGCAGGCAGGAATACTGTCCGTAGTCAGTTCAGGCAGCAGGCAGAGACATTGTCAGCACAGCCAGCAGGCAGAGACATTGTCAGCACAGCCAAAGCATTGACCTAGACAGCAGGCAGGGATGCGGTCAGCGACAGAGAAATTAATCATCCAGGTAGGTCATTATTACTGTCCGTCGTCAGTACAGGCAACAGTCACAGATATTTGTCAGCACAGCCAAAGCATTGGTCCAAGCAGCAGGCAGAGATGTGGTCAACAACAGCCAAAGGAATTATCCAGGGAGCAGGCAGAGACATGGTCAGCACAGCCAAAGTATTGGTCCTGGCAGGAGGCAGGAACATGTTCCATAGTTCGTACAGGTAGCAGGCAGAGCTGTGGTCATTTGAGGCAGCAGGCAGGGGCATGATCAATTAACAGGCCAGGTTAAGTTGGCAGCAGGCAGAAATATCAGGCTTATGGCCTCAGTTAGGTAAGACCTGGGCACAAATCTCCTTGAAGTTTCTGGTCTCCAGACCCTAATCTAGGAAATACAAAACCTGTAGAAAACAAAAAACATATTTTTTTCCACTCTAAAAAAACATTCTGGAGCCCCTGACATATGCGAGACCCTTGCGTTATCTTGAATCTAACTACTACAGTAGCAGGGAAAAAGGTCAGTCCAAGCAGCAGGCAAAAACATGGTCAATTAACAGGCCAAGGTCAGTTCAGGTGAAACATGGTCGATAGTTCCATTGGCAAGCAGAGGCATCGACAAAAAATAGACAAGAGACAGTTCCGGAGCAGGCAGAGGTATGGTCAATTTAGGTGGCAGGCAAAGGCATGGTCGAATAACAGGCTAGGATCAATTCAGGAGTAGACAGAGGCATGAGGAATATGAAGACAAATGGCAGAAAGTGAGTATTATGGTCACCATTCCTCACTAATGTGTGGACGTGTGTCTTCTTACACTCCTGGGGACTGAATAGCTTACTCCCTATGCTATTATATCTATCACCATCTATCAAGATATTTGTATATCGCTATAATATCTCCTCTCAAGTGTCTCTTCTCCAGGGAGAATACGTTTAATGTTCGTAGTGGTTCCTCATAACTGAGATCTTCCAGCCCCCTTATTAGCTTGGTCGCCCTTCTCTGGACTCTGGAGATTAAATAAATAACATTGATTATCTCAATACAATGGCATCTGAAAGTTGGTGGTATATATTAGGCAGCAAGTAAATACGTATGTTGTCCATGCAGTTGATGTGTTGAAAGCGGAAAAACTGGTATTTCAGTTTGTTGTCTTTGGGGCTGCGTAGCCGCAGACCAAACAGAGTTTTTTTTGTTGATCCATGTCCACAGTCAAAAGGGCCTACAATGGGCATATGAGCCTTAGAACTGGACCATAGAGCAGTGGGAGAAGATGGCCTAGTCTGAATAATAACAATAATAACATTTTTTTTTTTTACATCATATGGATATCAGGATGTCTGTACTTCACTTGCCTGTGGAAGAGATGGCATCAGAATGCAGTATAAGAAGAAGGCATGCTGGCAAAGGCAGTATGATGCTTCAGGCAATTTTCTGCTGAAAAATCTTGCATCCTACCATTCATGATATTACTTGACATGTGAAATAAAATTGAGTATCAGCGCTGCTCAATAAATATATCCTAAAATTAAAGCGATAATACTATAAACAATTAATGTATCAACGGTAATAAATGTAATACGTGCTGGTTAGTGCAAAAGTTAATCATTAAAGTGATAAAGCTGTAAATAAATTAATTACTATCCCAACAATAATACAATATTGTTACAATCAATAAATATCATATCCTATAAACTCATATCATATACAAAATATTGTGCATCACAATAGAATTCAACTTAAAGTGTCCAGTGCTTAAGTGATTAAATACTGTAAATCAACACATAAAAGTGCTCAGTGCCAGTCTCTATAATCATAAATAAATAAATCTTCATAAAAAAGTGCTCAGTGCTTGTCTTGTAACCATAAGACATCCAAAGTGCCGATGTTTCTATGGTGCAACCAGGTGCTCCCCTCTCTGTCCCCTACTCACCAAACAGATACTGTAAAACAGCCTTATAAGATAATCCTCACTGGTTCGGGTCATAGGTGATCACCAAATAGCAGCACCATACATCATTATTGATAAAGCACTCTCCAATTCAGATCATCTAGGATCGATTCCCCATGTGGGATTAACAAAGAGAGAGAATAGCCTTCATTGTGCAGTATATTTTAACTTTTATTTACACGCTAAAACGGGTTACACTTACAGTGTTCAGAAGAAAAAACATTTTGGTGATTAGCGCAAGTATAGTGTTCTGCTACTTTCACACCTATATATGTGTATGGGTATGTATACATATAAGTGTGTGTGTATATATACCCCTATACAGAAGTTCAGATGTTTTGCCTGTCTCCAAAAAAATGCCCAAAAAAAGTCTGCGCCAAAAAAAAAAAAAAAACGCCCAGGTGTGTTATTGCAGGGTTTTTTTCCGTCATTTTTTTGAGTTCTTTGGAGGCAGGCATGACATCTGAACTTCTGTATAGCGGTATATATACACACACACTTATATGTATATATACCCATACACATATATAGGTGTGAAAGTAGCAGAACACTATACTTGCTCTAATGAAATAATTAACACCAACATGGCTCCGCTCCTATCACACCTATATACAGTGGGTACGGAAAGTATTCAGACCCCCTTAAATTTTTCACTCTTTGTTATATTGCAGCCATTTGCTAAAATCATTTAAGTTCATTCTTCTTCCTCATGAATGTACACATAGCACCCCATACTGACAGAAAAACACAGAATTGTTGACATTGTTGCAGATTTATTAAAAAAGAAAAACTGAAATATCACATGGTCCTAAGTATTCAGACCCTTTGCTCAGTAGTTAGTAGAAGCCCCCTTTTGATCTAATACAGCCAGGAGTCTTTTTGGGAAAGATGCAACAAGTCTTTCACACCTGGATTTGGGGATCCTCTGCCATTCCTCCTTGCAGATCCTCTCCAGTTCTGTCAGGTTGGATGGTAAACGTTGGTGGACAGCCATTTTTAGGTCTCTCCAGAGATGCTCAATTGGGTTTAAGTCAGGGCTCTGGCTGGGCCATTCAAGAACAGTCACGGAGTTGTTGTGAAGCCACTCCTTCATTATTTTAGCTGTGTGCTTAGGGCCATTGTCTTGTTGGAAGGTAAACCTTCGGCCCAGTCTGAGGTCCAGAGCACTCTGGAGAAGGTTTTTGTCCAGGATATCCCTGTACTTGGCCGCATTCATCTTTCCCTCGATTGCAACCAGTCGTCCTGTCCCTGCAGCTGAAAAACACCCCCACAGCATGATGCTGCAACCACCATGCTTCACTGTTGGGACTGTATTGGACAGGTGATGAGCAGTGCCTGTTTTTCTCCACACATACCGCTTAGAATTAAGGCCAAAAAGTTCTATTTTGGTCTCATCAGACCAGAGAATCTTATTTCTCACCATCTTGGAGTCCTTCAGGTGTTTTTTAGCAAACTTCATGTGGGCTTTCATGTGTCTTACACTGAGGAGAGGCTTCCGTCGGGCCACTCTGCCATAAAGCCCCGACTGGTGGAGGGCTGCAGTGATGGTTGACTTTCTACAACTTTCTCCCATCTCCTGACTGCATCTCTGGAGCTCAGCCACAGTGATCTTTGGGTTCTTCTTTACCTCTCTCACCAAGGCTCTTCTCCCCCGATAGCTCAGTTTGGCCGGACGGCCAGCTCTAGGAAGGGTTCTGGTCGTCCCAAACGTCTTCCATTTGAGGATTAGGGAGGCCACTGTGCTCTTAGGAACCTTAAGTGCAGCAGAAATCTTTTTGTAACCTTGGCCAGATCTGTGCCTTGCCACAATTATGTCTCTGAGCTCTTCAGGCAGTTCCTTTGACCTCATGATTCTCATTTGCTCTGACATGCATTGTGATCTGGAAGGTCTTATATAGACAGATGTGTGGCTTTCCTAATCAAGTCCAATCAGTATAATCAAACACAGCTGGACTCAAATGAAGGTGTAGAACCATCTCAAGGATGATCAGAAGAAATGGAAAGCACCTGAGTTAAATATATGAGTGTCACAGCAAAGGGTCTGAATACTTAGGACCATGTGATATTTCAGTTTTTCTTTTTTAATAAATCTGCAACAATGTCAACAATGCTGTGCTTTTCTGTCAGTATGGGGTGCTATGTGTACATTCATGAGGAAGAAGAATGAACTTAAATGATTTTAGCAAATGGCTGCAATATAACAAAGAGTGAAAGATTTAAGGGGGTCTGAATACTTTCTGTACCCACTGTATGTGTAAGTGTAAAATACATATAAGTGTGTGTGTATATATACCCCTATACAGAAGTTCAGATGTTTTGCCTGCCTCCAAAGACCCCAAAAAAATGCCCAAAAAAAACGCACCTGGGCGTTTTTTTTTTGGCGGAGGCGTTTTTTTGGGCATTTTCTGGGTTCTTTGGAGGCAGGCAAAACATCTGAACTTGTGTATAGGGGTATATATACACACACACTTATATGTATTTTACACATACACATATATAGGTGTGATAGGAGCCGAGACATATTGGTGTTAATTATTTCATTAGCGCAAGTATAGTGTTCTGCTACTTTCACACCTATATATGTGTATGAGTATATATACATATAAGTGTGTGTGTATATATACCCCTACACAGAAGTTCTGATGTTATGCCTGCCTCCAATAACCCCCAAAAAATGCCCAAAAAAACACTTGCTACAAAACCGGCAAGGTGTGATAATAGCGGAGCCATATCCCTGTTCTATAAGTGACCTAATACAAACAATCTTTTTTTTTCTGGTTCTGGACATGCTACAGAGCTGAAACTTCACAGGTACACTTTTTAAACCCCACGGGCACTAAATCCAAAGTCAAAATCAAAAAATCTCTTTTTTTTTTTTCAATAATTGGCTCTCTATCAAAAATGACAATTTTTAAGAACTTTTTTTGTGTGATTAATAGTCCCTGGGGCATGACCCAGAACCCTAGGCACTTTTTAGGGGCATTTATTGGGTTTTAGGGCTTCAAAATGGTGTTTTTTGATTACCGAAGTTCGGGTCCCATTGATTTCAATGGGGTTCTTAAATCCGGGCCGAACTTTTGGGAAGCTCGGGTGTTCTGGTCGAACCAAACTTTTCAAAATTTCGATCATCCCTACTAACAAGCACATATTACAATTATTACCGTTGATACATTAATAGTTTATAGTATTATCACTTTAATTTTAGGATATATTTATTGAGCAGCGCTGATACTCAGTTTTATTTCACTATTTAAAAGGCAACCCCCCTTTTTTATCAGCAGCAGCCATCTATTTTATTATATATTTATTATTTTCCTAAGCGCTGGCACTTTACATTTATCACTTGACATGTACCACCTACCTAAACATTATTGCTTGCCAAGTACACCCCTTCATGGAAACAGTATCCCCCAATGGCAGTGGCCTCTTTCAGCAGGATAATGCACCCTGCCACACTGCAAAAATAGTTCAGGAATGGAAGACAACAATGTGTTTTTGCTGGCTTTGGCCTCCAAATTCTCCAGATCTTAATCCATCAAGCATCTGTGGGAGGTGTTGCAAAAACATGTCCGATCCATGGAGGCCCTACCTCGCAACTTACAGGGATGAAAAAAACCTGCTACTGATGGCTTGTTGCCAGAGACCACTGCATACTTTCAAAGGTTTAGTGGCGTCTTTGCCTTGATAGGTGGAGGCTGTTTTGGTGGCAGAGGTACTGTTTTGGTAGAAAAAGGGGGACCTTCTCAATACTAGGTGAGTGGTCATAAAGATATGGCTGATCAGTGTATATGTTCACTGTTTTATGTGCGCAATTAATTTGTCATTTTTTACAGCCATTCTTGCTATTAACACACCTCTGCCACAATGCACAGCCATGCAGATGGCACACCTATTTCCAGGTTTAATAATGCAGGTCTTGTGTCAGCTCTCCAACTCCAGCCTGCTTATAGGATTAATTAATCAGTTTTATAACTTTTCTTAGTAAGCAATGAACTAACCCAGGAATAGTAATACTAATCTTGCTAGTATGATACTACGTCTAGCCAGTCTGTGGTAGGAGAAGGGTAGCACAACACAGTTAGCCCATGGGAAAAGGAGTATATATTTTGCCCTGATTCCAAGATGCTGTTTTTGGGAGGAGAAACTACAGCCAGGAAAAATTGCTGCTCTCAAAAGGTATTAGAGGTCAGTCTCCGAATGACCTCTCAGTTGAAACAGACCATCTTCTCAGTCACTCCATAGAACATTGTGTTTGAGAGTCTCCATGGCCTTAAAAACACCTTGAGGTCTTGACAAATTGAAGCAAACAAATATCCTTTTTGGTCTCTAATTCTGCACTAAAGTAGCTGCAGCAGATAAAGCTGATACATATCAGGATGTCTGCTAAATTATCTGTTCAAAAGAGACAATTAGAACAAAGACCTGAACAAGAGAAAATATTGAATTGCTCCTTAATCTTAGTCAATGCACCCCAACACACCTTCCCAGCATACTTGCATTGCAGGGCAGTGCAATGCACTACTGTGCATTGGTGTATGCTATGCTGCCAAAAAATGCTGTGAATTTTGATGCTTTAGGCAGCACATTGAAATGAATAGGCTGCCTTATCGCAAAACATGATAATGCGATTATATGTGTGTGCATTAACACAGTGCAACAGTTTTGACCTAGACAACTTTCTTTTGCCTTATTATATTTAATAAAAATAATTTGGTTTTAACTTTTTGGAATTTTTCAGGGGAGATCTTTGAGGAAATCAAAAGTTTCAGAATCATCTGTTTGGGTGCAGAGAAAAACAAAAATGGGCTTTTCCAGCATTAAAGGAGTAGTCTGAAGCAAAGTGTTTCTGGGGGAAATAGAGCATTACACAAAGTTATAACACATTCAAATATACTCACGTTTTCCTTATGGTCTTCTTCCCGGTCTTCTCCTCGTTTTTCTCTCCAGCCGGAAGCTGGGTCTTCTGATGACGCTCGACTTCTTTCTTCTTCATCCGCTGCCATCTTCGCCCGGTGACTCATCGATCCCAGGATTCACTGCGGGCTGCGCCGGCCTCCACGCCCGGAGTCGAATACTCCCCCTGACCTAATTTATGCATATATGCGCTGAGCTGAGCTGTCATTGGCTCAGCTCAGCAAACGCCGATTGGAGCGCTGTCCTCCAATCAGCGGTTACGTACCACGCATGCACACGTCCGACCGTAGAAAAATCTACGGATAGTAAATTTCTACAGAAGTCCATTGTACGCTTGCGTACTATGTACGCTTATTCACAGCACGTCTTGCTCCTTTCTCCCAGCGTAGGGAGACAGTATCTTATTATACTGCCAACCTTGTGGGGGTAATTATACTGCCAACCTTGTGGGGGTAATTATACTGCCAACCTTGTGGGTTGAATAATACTGCCAACCTTGTGGGGGGAATAATACTGCCAAACTTGTGGGGGGAATTATACTGGCAACCTTGTGGGGGGAATTATACTGTCACTTGTAGTTTTTACTTAGATCTATGCAGCATCTCAATAAATAAAGAAATATATATATAGATATAGTGAAATGCTGCATATATCTAAGTAAAAACTATAAGTCACAGCATGCCAATACAGTATTTTTATGTACGGGAAAGCTGTGACTTGTAGTTCTGGATAAGGGATGGTTGGGGGACTAACATGGAAAGGGTGTATGTGTATTGTACTTTATTTTACCATTATGGGATGGTGATTGGTGCACAACTTCCGATCCTTCGGCCCGCTGCTGCTCCGGCACTACAACCTCTAGCGATGTAAGCTTTACGTGCTTACATCGCTAGATGACGCGTGCGTGCGCACGCACGCAGCGGCGGCCGAAAGCTCATTGGAGCTCGGCAAGCCAATAGAAGAGGACGTATTTTACGAGACGGGGATAGGGAAATAGGTGCGAGAGGAGGGGGCGTGTAATATTATAATTTAGGGAGGGGGCCGAGCGGAGGAGTCACAGGGGGAGGGCAGGAGATTACCGGAAGAGATGAGCGGGCATGCTGGGAGAGGTAGTTTTATCATGGCGGCCATAGAAGAAAACCCGGAAGTGCTGAAAACTTCGGGAGGGAATAAAAGAATAACCGCTGGGCCGATTTTCTTGAAAGTGGCGACATTGAAAAGGTATTTCAATTGGCTAAATTCTGACATTTTGTGGAATGGGGCTTCAGACTACTCCTTTAAATTCACATGCAATTTTTGAGAACTGTCCTTATATTTCATTTTGAAAATATTAGTAAGATTACAATACTAAAATTAGTAAGATTGGGGGCTAAGAATATGCATGCATCATACATACCAGGGGAAGTACAACTGAGGGAATCAATGGTGAAGAAGGTTCTTGGGGTTGTGATAGATCATAGGCTTATTAATAGCATGCAATGCCAAGCTGCGGTTTCCAAAGTGAGCAAAGTCTTTTCATGTATTAAGAGAGGTATGGACTCCAGAGAGAGAGAGATATAATTTTGCCCCTGTTCAAATCATTAATAATACCTCATATGGAATATGCAGTTCAGTTTCGGGCACCAGTTTTCAAAAAGGTTATCGGGGAACTGGAGAAAGTGCAGAGAAGGGCAACCAAACTGATAAGAGGCATGGAGGAGCTCAGCTATAAGGAAGGATTAGAGGAACAGAATGTTTTCTCTCTTGAGAAGAGGAGATTAAGGGGGGATATGATCAACATGTATAAATACATAAGGGGTCCATAAAGTGAACTTGGTGTTTAGTTATTCACTTTAAGGTCATCACAGAGGACAATGGGGCACTCTTTATGTCTGGAGGAAAACAAATTTAATCTCCAAATACGGAGCTAAAAAAAGGTTTCTTCACAGTAAGAGCCGTGAAAACATGGAATGAAACCAGAGGTGGTTCTGCCCAGCTCAGTGGAAAGGCCAGGATTCTTTCCTAAATAAACATAATTTAACTGGGTCCTCACATTTGTAGGTAAAGTTGATCCAGGGAATATCTGATTGCCTCTCAGGAAGAAATATTTTCCCTGCAGGAGCAAATGGGATTATGCTTTGCTGGGGTTTTTCACCTTTCTCTGGATCATCCGTGGGTATAGGATTGGGTATATGGGATTGTATAGCTGTTTTTTTTTTTTTTTTTAATTGGTTGAACTAGATGGACTTGTGTCTTTTTTCAACCTGACTAACTGTGTAATGCAATGTTGAACATTGCAAACATAAACTCATATTGTTTCCTAGTCTAGTAAAACACCTTTGTAGGTTTTGCTGGCAGTAAAATCTTAGTAGCTGTATTGCCATTTATTTTTATTCACAATAAGGTCAAAATAATCTTAAAAAATATGGTTTTGCAGCAGCACTTTTCAAAAGAACTTTAGCATTGCTGTAAAATGACAAATCTCTGCTTTAAGTTTTTAGTTTCTTTTGATTGATAACGCCATCAATTCGTTGTTAAGTACTGCTCACACAAATGAAAGATATTGCTTATATCAACAAAACAGTGATTGGACCATCCTACGTACACCTCTGCAACAACATGAAAAAAAAGAAAAGAAAAAGGAAGAATATAATACACTTAATATAAAAGTGCACTGCAAGATTTTTTTTCTGTGGAAGGATTTATTGTTGCTAGGTCACTTTGTATCAGAAAGATAAAAAAAATGAGCCTCCGGGATGGCGTTTAGAATTGGAGAGATACATCAACGTTTTTTGCTCATGACTGCACAGTGATAAAATGGTAATAAAAATATCTGATGCTACGCAATTAAATAAAACATGATTACATGGACATTTATCGTGCTGAAAACTTCAATGAAGAAAACATAAACATTTTGATCTCAGAGATGGTAAAAAAAAGCAGTGTAATTTGAAGAAAAGGTTTCCTAAATCCCTAATACATTAATCAATGCATAGGCAGTGTAAGTATGAAATAAAGAGAAACTTATTTTGCAAATTGATTTCACTCTTTTACAATGAAAGATAAGAGTACTCAGCATATGTCATTTGCATACAAATTAAAGAAAACTACGTACCTGATTCATGCACAGAAAAAGACAATTATGTATTCAGCATAGTTCTATGTTCTATTCAATATTATAGCTCTGATTTCATTTTAATGAGAAAGTTGTATGTTTATTTTTGAATATCCATTTGGTATATTCATCTGCATCTTTATGCTACATTTTTTATCATGCAGCCCTAGATGCCATCAAGCCTTAGAAGACAGTCATGTCCATTAACATTGTTAATACACAACAATGCTAAAGTGTGTCTAAGAAACAGAATTATCAGTGAGGGATTTCTGTAGTTTAGTACTGTTCTACTTAAGCTTCCTGCCGACTAACATGCAGGAAAACACAAATGGCCATGGCTAGGGCTCATTTATGTTCATGTCACTTATTTTGGTCTCTTACACTTTAAGCTGTAATTGTTGCAAGTTGCTCCATAAATGTATAAACTTATTAATAAATAGATGCAGTCGCTGAATTAGCTAATGCAAACTTGTCAGATTGGCGGTACTTTCAGAACATAAGCACAGCTTAGGTACACAGCTGGGGCCTGAGATGGTAGAAATATTTTTATAATACTAAGCATCTTTAATTACTGGAGAGAAAAAGCTATAGTATGAAATCATAACACTCTAAAAACTTTAATGAGATATCTAGATATATGAAGTCTATGAAATATGCCTGAAATAATGCCTCTTGCTAGGCATACCATGGCAATGACAATCCTATTCGTACACCTTTGTATATAGTATGAGTACCCAGTGATTGTGTTTTAAAGTGGTTGTAAAGTCACATGTATTAATTACTTTGATTCTCTCTGTTTTAGGTCCCTGTTCAATACAGTGTGTGTGTTTTCCTAAAGATATAATGCTAAATACTTTCTTTGCAGAGCCCTGCTGTGCTGTCATGTGACCTCCCTCTGCCTCCCTTCTCCAGTAAGTACAGTGGGAGAGGCAGAGTTTCCCTCTGGTGAATGCAAGCTAGCAGAGGGAGGTCACGAGTCTGCACAGCAGAGCTCTGTAAAGAAGGTATTTAGCATTATAATTTTAGGAAAACACACACACACTGTACTGAACAAGGACCTAACACAGAGAGGATCAAAGTCATTAATACATGTTTCTTTACTCTACCAGCACAGGAGCAGCTGCAGGGAATTACACAGGTATGAGAGGAAAGGAAAGGAGAGGAGAGGAGAGAAGAGGGGAGGAGAGGAGAGGAAAAGGAGATTAGCTCTCACACATATTACAGAACTGAATCAGGTATTGTACAACATAGAAAGGGACAATTGACATTGCAAAAGCATTGTGCTATATCTTGTGCCTTAAAGGGACAGAAGCATGTTGTTTTTTTTTTTTTGTAGGGTTACAACTACTTGTCGCCTTAATTTTTTTGACATACCAGAATCACCAAACTATTATTTATACATTCAATATCAAAAAGCAATTTCTTTGAAATCAAGAAGTAAACCCAATCTACAACTTAAACATATGTCAGTATTATTTAAAAATTGGTGACTGGTTAGACTTTAGATTTTAAAGTTTATTACTATTATAAATATTTAAAATGTTTTCATTATGTCAATGAATTATGGTTATGGTATAGAATTATTTTACTTTGCGATCTCAAAGAAATTGTCATTTGATGTAGAACTATATACAATTATTTGAATTTGCATGGTGGATCTGGTTTATTAGCTTTTGGAAAGATAGCCATTTAAAGAGGAGGGCGATAATGCATTAGGTTTTTTTTTTTTTTTTTTTTTTTTTATAAACTGCTTTATATTATTGTTTCCACATTTAATTATTGTATCTCTTTTGCATGCTGGAGTCAGAGTTTAGTATCCTTTATTAAACTGACCTTGTGCAGGAAGGCTAACTTGTCCTCTCACTTTATTAATCCTTCTGCATCATCTGTATAACACTTTCATGCAGAACACTATACTATTTACATTTAATTGAGCCATTTTCCTTTATCAAACACTACGTATCCCCCTATTTTGGTACCATGTAATTTATACAAGATCATATTTGGCCTAAATGAAAACCTTTCTGCCATGGTGCTTAGACATGATAATAGATGTGAAATTATATTACAAAAGAAAGAAACCTGGCCCCTCACTATCAATGCAAAGTGATCATTTTATTGATGTTTCCTTAGTGTATAGTATGAAACAACTTACAGCTATGATGTTTTATGCACAATGGAAGACCTTGTTTCTTTCTTTTGGAATACAGTTTTATATTTGGAAAGAACTATATAGCATACTATTCAATGTGAAGTAACTCAACCCACCACCACCCATAATCCCTGTGCAAGTTCTGTGTTAAAGCTTACATGGGGTAATTACCCTCTCCCCCGCCCCATGTCACAGTATTCAAGTCTTAGGATTGGCCTCTCAAGACTGAGCACTCTATTATGAAAGGAATAGGATAATTTCACATAATACCCAATACCCAGGAGTACCAGACATATTCTAGGGCTCTGACAAATACACAGAGTTGCAGGTGGTGTTATTAGGTGATCACTTTAACCAAGGAGGTCAATTGCAACATGATATTTTTCCTTTGTTATTGTCGAAGGACATAAGATGCTTATTAGATTAGATGCTTAGATGCTGACTTTGATTTTGGACAATTACTTTGCCTGTCAAATGAACACAACAGATTGCAGTAGGTTGTTTTGTGAAACTGGAGTAGAAAGGATAATTCGTTACCTGGAACATAATATTTTGGCTAATGAACTACTCTTTTTTGCTTCTAAATTAGTTTTACAGTTTAGATATTGCTTAGATTCCAGCAAATTATAATTTTTATTTCTTTTGTGTATGGCTATGGCCAAACGTGGTCTGCGATTTTGTAGAAAATTATGGGAAATGAACCATTTCCAATTGAGAGTTAAAGATTTTAGCTGTGCTTCAGTGGGTTTCAGTACTTAATTTAAACTGGATTAATTTTCAATAAATGTTATAAAATTAGTAAATAAATATACCCATGTTGGTTTCTGCAATGTTTTCATTTACATTCTTCTTGCCAGCACATGTGCAGTGTATGCTATTTTCATGGCATGCCTTTGGTGAAAACACAATTGCCAATGTGCCTATGTCAGCTCTCAACCAATCTTTCAAGCCCTCACATGGCTGGTGTAATAGCTAATCATGTGTTCATCACCATGAAAACTGCAGATCTAATTGGAGGCTAAGATGGTAATGTCCTTGCTGAATAGTAGGGTTTAGCTCCAAAAAAACCATCAGAATTTCTAACTGCCATTGTTTTTCAAAGATGACATGAACAAAGGAAAATAAGTGTTCAATCCATTTTCATATTAAAGTGGTTCTAAAGGCAGAAGTTTTTTTTTTATCTTAATGAATTCTATGCATTAAAATAAAAAACCTTCTGTGTGCAGCAGCCCCCCTCAGCCCTATAATACTTACCTGAGCCCCCATTGCACCCCCTGCATGCCATTGGCTCTTGTGGCTGTAAATCAAAGTCAGTGATCCAATGAGAAGAAAGGGAGGCAGGGCAGGGCGCACAGAGCAGTGACTCGGCTCGGGTGTGTCCACAGCAAGCTGCTTGCTATGGGGGCACTCGGCAGGAGGGAGGGGCCATAAGCGCCAGTGAGGGACCCAAGAAGAGGAGGACCACTGCACAGAGCAGGTAAGTATTAAATTCTTGTTATTTTTAAACAAAAAAAATTAGTATCACTTTAAGTGGAGGTTTCGATGAATTTTGGGGAGAAGGGAGTGTGGAAAACAGTTGGACATTGAAAGGGGTTGGAGAAAACAGCTGACCAGGTGCCGAAAGAGAGAAATAAGTTGTCAAATGTATGCTCTGAGCAACAGTAAGGACTTCCATTGAACAAGTGACCTCACCTTAATCATACATTGGGAATTAGAAATTTCTATTGACTGAATTCCATGGTGTACTGTAAAATGGAACTGTGGGCAACATCCAAAAATAGTGTATGTTTCAATCTTTTGCTAGTATTGACACAGTGGAGTTTGTATATTCCTCTCATAACATAGTTGTTTTACCTGTTGATCCTCCTAGTAGATCTATTGTTTTTATATTTTTTTTTAACAGATTGGCAGCACTGTTTTTCTTTCAAATTATTTTTATTGAGCAGTTTTCCATAACAATGTCAAGAACAACAGAAGAATACAAACAGTTACAGAAAATCATAGAACACATTTCCTTCTGGTACACAGGTCAGTAGATAACATAAACCATACAATTTTTCTCTATATAACTAGTTGGTCTTCAACGGTATAACTCGAAACATAGTTAGCACTTATCCTCAAAGTGACTGTAAACCAATAGGCTGAACTCAACCCCAATGTCCCATACGCCAATACTACCTCGTCACCCCATTTGGGATTAAACTGTGGTGAGGATATGCCGTGTCAAGGGTGGCCGTTCCCAAAATTGTCCATTGATTAGGATAGTGCCTACTAATCTATAGCTGAAAATGTTATAACAGATTTCAGACAATAAGAAGAGGGGACTTGGGGAAAGGGGTAGGGAAGGGACCCAGGCACTACTTTACTATAGTACACACAGGAGCAGATATATCAGATACAGCGTTTTTCCCAAGCTTGCCAGGATTCTTGGAATTTCAGGAACCTAGAGTTCTTTAGGGCCCGTGGTTTTTCATAGTGCCACTGTATATTCACCCTAGCAATAACTCATTCTAGAGTTGGGGGACAAGGAGATTTCCAGTAGCTGGTGAGGGTGATTCTGCTAGCAAAAAGTATTGAGCCACTATCACTCTATTCTTCATGGGATATGAATCCAATCCCACACAGAGGAGAGCTAGTTCCGGAGTCAATAGTTTATGTACACCTGTAACTTCCTGTATCAAGGCCCTTACCAAGCTCCAGAAATTTTAAATCTGTGGGCAGGACCATAGTATATGCAGTAAAGTATCAACTTGGCCACAAAGTCTCTAGCAATAAGGGTCAGCATATTTGTATATTTTAGATAATTTGTAAGGGGACATATACCAGCCCTGGAGGATTTTTTGGTGCGTGTCCCAGTGATCACTACGTTTGGACACCTGGTAGCTAGATTGAATGGCTTTTTGCCATTGTGATGGAGAAAATTATTTTCGTAGCTGTGTTTCCCATTTAAGCATTGTTTGAGACTTGGCTACTAAGTGAGCACCCAGTAGGGTCCTGTAGAAGGAGATACCCCTAACTGTTTTGGGTAATTGTCCCCAACTATTTGTGGAAATGGACACTGTGGTTTTGAGTTTGTTGGTTGAATGGAAGTGGCCTATGTGTAGGGTTTTATATTTGTCTTGTGGGACGCTACTTTGCAATAACGCCTCAGTGAAGTTAATTCCCCTGCGCTGGCAGTCCTTTGATGTAAAGTAAGGAATGAGCCATTCGTAGGTAATGACGCGGATATTAATAGCGGAAGTCCCTCCAGCGCATCGGCTATTATTAAGGAGGTACCGCCATGCCTGTAGTGTAGGGGCGATTGTGGGGTGCTTTATTTTATTAATAGTGTGTGGAGACAGGACAGATGCAATCAAAATGGGCATAAAGTCTGGATGTTGGAGAGATGCTTGTTCTATATTTACCCAAAGCTTATCTTCCAGTTTTTGCAACCAGGACGACAGCTGGTCTAATAGAGAAGCCCTGTGGTATGTCACAAGGTCCGGCAAGCTGGCTCATCCACAGTATCTCATTTTTTGTAATGAGGTAAGAGCTACTCTAGGGTGTTTGCTTTGCCACACAAATTCTCTAATAATAGAATAACCTTTGACAAAGAAGGAGTCTGGGATTCGTATTGGAAGAGTCCTAAACATATAAAGGATTTTTGGTAATACTTGCATCTTAATAGCCGCTATTTTACCTAACCAGGAAAGGTGAACTTTCGCCATCCCATGGAGTTCCTCACGTATGGTGTTGAGAAGTGGTGGAAAATTGGCTTCATATGTTGAACTGACCGGAAATGCTAGTTGCGCCCCCAAATAAGTTATTGATTTCGCCCCCTAGGAGTACGGAAATTTTGTTTGCAGACGGCTGGTTTGGGCTGTGGGTATACCCATATTTAGGATCTGACACTTATTTGTATTAATTTTATAATAGGACACCTTTCCAAAATTCGATATCAACTGTTGCAAGTTAGGGAGTGAAGTATGGGGGTTAGTGATGGACAATATTATATCGTCTGCGAATAATCCTATCTTATGTTCATATTTACCTACTGTAAATCCCTGGATGTGTGGGTGTGCTCTAATGGCCTCCGCGAATGGTTCAATGGCCATTGTAAATACAATGGGGGAGAGTGGGCAGCCTTGTCTTGTCCCAAATTAAAGGGGGAGGACAGTGCACCAGACGTATATACTCTAGTCGATGGGCCTTTATACAAAGACATAATTGCCTTATGAATAGTTCCTCTAAGGCCAAATTGCATGAGGACCTGTGACAGGTATTCCCAATGGATCCTGTCGAACGCCTTCTCCATGTCCAAACCAAGGAGGAGGGAAGGCGTCCGACAGGTCTCCGCATGGTGAATCAGACTTAACATCCGCCTCGGGCAGCACTGTTTTTCAAAGTGACGTTACTGTAGCATTGTCACCCTATGGGAGGATAGTCTTACATGGACATGTAGCTTTAAGTAGGAGTCAAACAAACTTCAGCTAACACATTTTATTCATCAACTTGTTATTCGCTTTGTAGAAAACGTTGGAACAATATGAAAAATAAGCTTACCTGATAAGAATCATTGTCTATATTATGTGCTTTAACAAACTACTGTATCTGCCACTTTAGCTGGATAGTTTTTCCTGTTAAAAGAAGTGGAAAAATAACAGTAATAAAAATGTACTGTTAGGGTCAACAGGTAATAAAACAAGGTCACAAAGAGCACTTCTATGAGCACTTCTATGTAAATGCTAGTGAAAGACTGCATCATATTTGTAATGTATTAATCTTCTTTTGTGTGAGTCAATGATTATTGCTTTATTAGTTATTAAAACATGGTATAAATAGTTATGTTTGACTGTATGCATCACCATTTTTGTACAGTTTATATTACCCAATTTAAACTTTCTTCTAATTGCTACTTTTTCCTTGGATTTCTCTAGGTTTAGGTGATGTTTTGCATGCTTTTTGGGTACAGATATACTGTATGATATAGAGTATTTTGTAGAAAAGGAATAACGATTTTTTTGGCTTTCTTTTCCCTGCAATAGGTGTTTTGAATCTCCTGATTTAAGGGAATCCTGCAAATCCCAATTGCTGGATTTGTAAATCGCACTCCACAATTAGGATGACTTGGAAAGCAGGTATTCAGGTTTTTTGAAAATTCTCCTGCAAAGCATCAGATTGGCCTATACCTCTAACTAACTGCATGGTAGCTAACTCATGGATCTACCTTCTATTCTATATGGGCTAATATCTGTGAGTTTTTAGATACATTGGCTACCTAGTCTTTAGACTTATTCCAACCTTGTTTGATATGAATTATTGGCCATTTTTTTTTCTTCTAGACTTTTGGATAGCCTTAGACTTTTCCTTATTTTTAATTTTTTTTGTACCTTATTTAATCATTTTTAATTTTCCATGAGTTCTTTAAAATGTTATTTGTTCATAAGTTTCTTAAGAACTTGCAGCTGATATAAACACAATTATTCATATCTTCCAGTGGTTGATTTAGTGAATACCACAGAATGTGCTTTGCTGGGACACACAGCAGAGCTGAATGCTTTGTATTAGTGTAACCCTTTCTCCATATAGTACTTACAGCTTTGTCTGTCCTCTCCCTTGAGAAATCTGTCGAAGCACAATGTGAATTCATGAACCGTGCTTTTTTTTATAGCAGTTTGGCAGGCTATTACATTGGCAGTAAACAGTGAGGCATTGTTTGATGTGAAAAATAGAAAAATGATACAGCATCTGTACGTTAACACGCAACAGCAAAAAAAACAAAAAAAACAAACAAACCAAGAACATCAATCTAGTCAATAGTATGACAGCAAGCAGCCAGCATTATTCTGAAGAGAACATTTCTAGTGATGTTTTTCACTTTGTTCCATGCTATCTTCAAGTTTTAATAAGAATTCTTTTTCCCCAAAATAATATATTTACTTAAGGGAAAAAAAAGACCTCATTAGGTTGTGCTGTGATAACTAAGCCGTGCAATCCGGCAGCTCTGAAATATGCAAATGGGTTGCATTAATTTTCTTGATGCAGTTGTTGAAGAAGACTGCATAAATATTCTAAACATCTCGTCTTTGAGCGTAAACTAGCCGTTTTGATCACCGGGGTAAATATGAAATACTTTAATTATCACTTGTAAAAGTTTGTCAGCAAATTGGATGAAAGAACATCGCTGATATCTAAGTGTCCTTTGAAGAGACATCAGAAAACTTGCTGCCAGTGGCCTTGGATGAAACATCACATGACCCATTCCATGTCAGTGTACTATATACACCTGTTGCAGAAAGACTGATATTTGTAGACCTATACCCAGATGGCAAAAGACTGTAGCTTGAGGACAGGGGTATGTCATGGATACACTTAAAAAGAATGCAGAAAAACAATTATTTGCATGGCGCATGCTTAAGCATGATTAGCATCTGCTGACCAGCGCTATACCCCCTCTGTAGACCAGTTGTCTCTGTGTGAGGTCATCGTGCTATACAGTCCTCTTAAGTGTGAAGAGATCCAAACATGCATGTCAACTAGGTCACAACATATACAACTGAAGAAGAAAGATTCCTTCTTATCTGTAGTGAAAATAGAATAATGCATTTATGTAGTGTTTAAAATATGGAAAATACAATAAGAGGGATTGGTGCAACAATGTGTTACCCCAAAGAAAAGATTGCGGACTTTAAAGGCACATTCATGGATAGGCAGAAAGGTTTGTTTAAAACATTAACATTTTATTAGAAAAATCCATTAAAAAAGAGCCAAACATTATATATACACATATGACAGCACATTAAAAGCAAAGCAACTGATGGAGAAAAAAACTCCATATAGATTTATAGTGGATATACAAACATTGCATGCTATTTGTTTGAAGAGGTAAGTATGTTTACTGGTCTGGAAAGGTCAACGCGTTTCGCATTACGCTTCTTCAGGACCACAGACAATTGTATACTCTCTCCTATGGTGCAAGGGAATTGTGTCATCCACGCCAAATTAGCGGCTAGTGAGGGCGGGGAGGGAACCCACCTATGAATTTAGTTAATCTCAAGAAGACAGCAAGGCGGCAGATGGCATTAGCACTGAGAAGTAAGAAATCCAAGCCTAACTTATGAGTTGTATAGATTGAGGAACACCTAGAAGGCTGTTAGATCCTCCACTGTATCAAAACAAGGAGCGAATAGCTCTGGTATCCTGAGGTAGAGATACCAGCCAACAGCTTGTATGTAATAGGCTACATAGGGTAACTCTTAACCCTGGATATAGCTGGGCCAGTGTTAACAAGCTGGGAGGATAGTCAGACCAAACTTCAGGAAGGGAAGCAGTTCTCAATCAAGGATATAACCTCAGAGAGCTCAATTGTCCATGGAATGGGATTGAAAAGTGCCTTGCCATCTGTGATCCGCCATGGTGTATGGCCTGCAGACGTTTTTTTGAAGTCAAAGCACAGATATGTTGGTGAACACGGCTAATGGTTTGACACAGAAAGACAGCACATCTCTTGACCCAATGTGAGTCTCTTATCCCTATATGTCTGCCCCCCAGGCATTACTGCTGTAAGTCTTTGGGGGCTTGTGTGAAACTTGTCCACCCCCTGCTGTATATGTGATTTGAATTACTAATTACTAGAATGTATAGTTGTGTATTTAAATATGTACAAATGGAAATAGATGTTTGTGTGTAAAAATTATTTTTGTATTCAACAGAATGTGACAACCTTTATTAATGGTCTTGAGGAAGCTACCTATTGTAGCGAAATGAGGTGACCAGCAGAGGAGACCCAATATACAGACACCTTAAATGGTTCATGTAACCTGTATTATATTGCTGTCTAAGAGGTGGTATTTCAAATTGCAATGTCACATGTATCGTTTTTAAGTTGTCTGTTTTTTTTACACTATGTAAGCGCCTTTTAATGGTATGTACCAATAAAACTTTTTAATACTTTTATAAACACAATTCTCAATTTCATCTAAAGTGCCAGTAAAGTTCACCAGCTGTAAGACTTGTTCTTGCATTTTTTCGCATATGATACTTTGACACATTTTACAGTGGCAGTTGCTTAGTCATAAGGTTTAATTTAACCATTAGTGTGTAAGGGATTTTTTGCCCAGAGTTTAGCTTTAAATTCTATATATTATGTTAAAAAGAAATCAGTGATGGTCTGCTACCTTAAAATACCCTTGATGTTCTTTGTAGGACATTTCTCCAATGTGCCTTTTTTCTACATTAGTCTTCCATCTAACCATTCTCATCTGTTCCTACATAGCCTACAGGAGATGAAGGAGAAAAGATATTTGATCAGCATCCACAGACTGCACACACAAGTATAATGAATACATTATGCAGCTCTTGCCCTTCAAACCTGACTGCCCTCTGAAAACCCATGTTCTAATGAAGGTGTAATAGTACTCAAATCTTGGCCTGTCTCTCTAGTGATCCAGATCATTAAAAACAGGATCCATAACAGAACAGAGAGAATGATTGCCTTCTTATATAACGTACCTCCCTTGTTGATAAAACCAGTGATGTATTGCTTTATCACTGCTTCCTTATTGGGAAACAAGAGTCTAAGACATTTTGGCCAGTAAGAGAAAAACACCATAGGAACAAGTGGGTAAATAACTAAGAAGTAAAATAAAGGTAGACACCACTAATGAGTATTCCCCGCTTTGTTTCTTGAGTTTGTTGTGGCAAGTAATGGAGTTTTGACTGTTCCCATCCACCCTTGGATGTTTCCACTCCTATTTTTACAATTCCATTTCCATAAAAATTTCAGTGCAGCGATGACAGAGATGCAGACCCCAGAATACAAGAGCAGATATCTCACCAACTAAGCTGTGAGGGGTTTGTACAAATCCACTAAGTCATTTGCTCTGCCATCATCTACTGAAAACTAAAATTTAAATTACTAATATCAATATAACGAAGGAAAAAACAGAAGAAAATGTTTGCTGTATTATCATTTAAATTATATTAGGGGGTACCCTTTAATACAATTACCATGTGTCAGTTGACAAATATTTACCATTCTGAAATTAAATGTTTCAGTTAATTAAAAAAAAAAAACAAATGACACAAAATGTACATAGTGTACCTAAAATGTTTTTCAGCTCAAGTACATTGTTAAAGAAATGAAGAAGGTCAGTATTCAAGGACATCTAGCTAGTGTGAAAGAAATACTCCCCAGCACATGGTAGAGTGAAATCGGCATTGATTCTGATGTTCCCATTACATAACAGTTCTATTTAAATCTTTGCAGCTCATGCCTTGTTTTTTCAGATTTTGCTTGATTATTTGTAATACCTGGTGCTGCTCTGTTTTGACATGTCATCCCTTTGTATCACATCCACAGTTGTACTTTGTCAACAAATGTACATTTAAAGGGAACACCAGTCAAAATGTAAAGAAGCCTTCCCGTCTCTGCTTTTGGTTTTTTGAAGTAGTGTTTTAATGTAGATCCATCATCAATAACACCGCCCGTCGCACAGCCGGACCCAAAAAAGAAAAAAAAAACTCTGTCTATGACGAAGGCTGACCCCTGACTGCTCTGCTACAGTTCCATTTGGAACCACCTTACAACATCACCTGGTGGCACCGCCCCATGTGATGTCAAGAATCAGTGCATGCTGGGTCGGTGATATCACAAGGGGGTGGTGCCGCCAGGTGACATAGCCAGGTGGCCTTGCCCCTTACCTAGTTAAGAACCATCAAACAGCAGAGCAAGCAGTCGGGGGTTAGCCTTTGTCGCAGGCGGAACTTTTTTTTTCAGTTTTTCAGGTCTAAAACTGTGTGTGTGTGTGTGTGTGTGTGTGTTTTATTTCTTTTTGACACTTTTATTTTGGTGAATGAGTAGGGGTATAATGTACCCCATACTCATTCACATAGGAGGGGATCTGGGCCAGGATCTGGGGAGCCCCTTTGTTAAAGCAAGATTCTGATAAGCCCCCTGCCTGCAAACTCCCACAGCCCAGGTTTGGGGGGAAGGGGACCTTGACCCCATCAACAAGGGGACAAGGTGCTTTGGGGTTGGGGGTCAGAGCCCCCCTGCCCTATAGCACAGCCCATGTTAAGGGCATGCAGCCTGGTATCATTCATGAGGGGAGGGGGCGCCCGCTAGTTAGCCACTCTTTCCTGGCCTGCCAGGCTGCATGCTCAGATAAGGGTCTGGTGTGTATTCGGGGGGACCCCAAGCCATTTTATAAAAATATTTTGGGGTAGGGGTTCCCCTCAAAATCCTTTCCAGACCTAAGGGTCTGGTATAGATTTATTTTGGGGGGGGTGGGCATGCCACTTTTTTTTAATTTTGGCGTTGGGTTTCTCTTAAAATTCATACCAGACCCAAAGGGATGCCATTTTTTAAAAATGTATTTCACATGGTATTGCCGGCAATGTTTTTGCAGTGAAGCCCATTGACAGCTGATGATTCATCTGTTGTTAAGGATGCAATAGCCGGCTTCCCGGCCTGCTACCTAACAATCAGCTATTCACTGTGCCCTCTTTGGGCAAAGCCTTGCACCTGATCGGTAGTCAGGTGCATTGCTTCAGCCAATTAGGGCTTAGAATGCACTGTGCAGTGCACAGTGCATTGTGGGGCTTTTGGCAATGAACATCTCGCCGAGCGCCGCACAAATTCGGGTGTTCTTGAACAGCAAACAAACAATGTTTGGGAGAAACTTATGCTTGGTCCAAACTGCTCGCCCAACAATATGTGTTGACAGCATGGGGATTCAGTGGCTGTTTTACATAGTGTGCACCTGTCACATACCGAGCTGGAGGCTGAAGTGACGAGATAGCTCCCAGGGCCAGACTGAGAATAAAATTTAGACCTGGAAATAATTTCATACCAGCCCCATAGCATTATTATTCCAGCCCAACAGCATAACGCCATTATTTTCTTGTTCATAAAAGAAAAATAAACATGCATTTTAAAGCACATTTGAAGGGTGTACAGTATTACAGTATACTGTATATAGATATAGATAAGACAGATATGAAAGCACATAGGGCTTGATATATATGAGCAAATTCGGGTTAAAAGTGGTAAAAGTGCGGACACGGTACAGGAGGTAGTCATAGGCTATGTGGACATGGTACAGGAGATGTCAGAGGCTGTGGACATGGTACAGGAGGACTTGGCAGAGACTGCGGGCATGGTACAGGATTTGCAGGAGATGCAGGGGCTGCGGGCATGGTGCAGGAGATGCAGGGGCTGTGGACATGGTACAGGAGATGCAGGGGCTGTAGACATGGTACAGGAGATGTCAGAGGCTGTGGACATGGTACAGGAGGACATGTCAAAGACTGCGGGCATGGTGCAGTAAATGCAGGGGCTGAGGGCATGGTACAGGAGATGCAGGGGCTGTGGGCATGGTACAAGAGATGCAGGGGCTGTGGGAATGGTACAGGAGATGCAGGGGCTGCTGACATGGTGTAGGAGATGCAGAGGCTGCCGGCATGGTGCAGGAGATGCAGGGGATGCGGGCATGGTGCAGGGGATGCAGGGGCTGCGGGCATGTTGCAGGGGCTGCGGGCATGGTGCAGGAGATGCAGGGGCTGCGGGTATGGTGCAGGGGTTGCAGACATGGTACAGGAGATGCAGGGCTGTGGGTGGGCATAGTACAGGAGATGCAGGCTTTCCGGCATTGTGCAGGTGCTGCAGGCATGGTACAAGAGATGCAGGGTTGTGGGCATAGTACAGGAGATTCAGTGCTGCGGGCATGGTAGAGGAGAATCTCCTGTACCATGCCCACAGCACTGCATCTCCTGAGGAGTCTCACTTACCTTTAGTTGAGGCGCCTTACATTTAAAAGTGGCGCTGCCCGGTGCCAATACACATGCGCGTTTGCCTGGGAATAGCCGAACGTGTACGGGCTTTCCCGAGCGGCGGCAGCGCATGCACAGTACGCATTTCGGGCTGGCCGCGGCCATTTTTTTTTTACAGGTCCTAAGCAGCCCCAGGTCAGGGGGAACTTCTTGACCTATCAGGAAATTTTCCGGTATCCCGGTAGGCCAGTCTGACCCTAATAGCTCCTCTTGCAGCTGAGTGCAAAGTAGCCCTGAAGGTGGTGACAGAGGATGCTATGCCCAAAGATGCACAGGTTGCCTTAAGATGAAGCTGCCTGATGATTCCAGATGTGAGGACGACCAAGAGCAGAGAAGTGATCACAGTAGATGACAGATGGGTGAAGCAGAAAGCAAGGTCACAAGCCAAGCCGGGGGTCAAACACAGGAAGTCAGTCAGGAGCAGTGGCAGAAGCGTGATCGAGATCAAGCCGGGATCAAACACAGGAAGTCAATCAGGAATAAGGCAGGAGCGGGTCCGTGGAGCAAGCCGGATTCAGAGCCAAAGGAGAAGCCAGAGCAGGTCAGGGGCAAGCGGGCTCAATAACAGGTAATCAAGCAGAAGCAGAAGCACAAGGCACAGCAGCACAGGATAAAAGGCTGACAGAAATCCAGCAATTTGTGAGAGCAACTGGTGTCCTTATATAGGGCAGTGAATAGCGGCAATTAGCATGCTTTGCGTGCGCCGGTTCGCACATGCAGATTCGCCATTGCGTGCCGTTCGCTAATGTCCATGTGCCAATTAGTGCAGCCATATTGGACATTGGCGTATTTGCCAGGTCTTCTCAGGATTCTTCCCTGACAGAACCCCACAACCTTCTCTTTCATAGCAGAGATAAGGATAGAAGGAGAAAGTAGCATCCAAGTTGCACTGCATAATATCACTGAAAGTCAGATCAAAATATATGGGCTTGTGTGCATGGGCTTGTTTGCATCAGATATGTTTTTTATTCACATACATCAGTGGCAAAAGCAATTTGAAGCCATTAAAAGGAGGCCAAATGCAGGTCAGAAAGCACCTGTGAAAAAAGTCAAAAGCATCTCACTCTGAATACAAAAGGAATAAACCCAAAGACATTTACCTCTCAACACAAGCCCTATATGTTAGAGTGCAGAACAAAGTATATTGTGTCAGCATTTCTGCCTGCTTCTTTGCTCCAAACAGACTGTTACAGATATCCTTCCAGCTCTACTTGGTAGAGAGCTCTCTCCAGTAATCCAAGTACTTAGTCTGCTTGTCTTCAGGAAACAGTTTGCGAGCTTTTTGTGCATCATCTTTAGAAGAGGCTTCCTTCTGGGAAGACAGCCATGCACACCAATTTGATGCAGTGTGCGGTGTATGGTCTGAGCACTAACAGGCTGACGCTCCACCCCTTCAACCTCTGCAGCAATAATGGCAGCACTCTTATGTCTATTTCCCAAAGACAACCTCTGGATATGAAGCTGAGCCTGTGCACTCAACTTCTCTGGTCGACCATGGCGAGGCCTTTTCTGAGCAGAACCTGTCCTGGAAAACCACTGTTTGGTCTTGGCCACTGTGTTGCAGCTCAGTTTCAGGGTCTTGGCAATCTTCTTATAGCCTAGGTCATCTTTATGTAGAGCAACAATTCTTTTTTTCAGATCCTCAGAGAGTTCTTTGCCATGCGGTTCCATGTTGAACTTCCAGTGACCAGTATGAGAGAGTGAGAATGAGAAAACCAAAATTAAAACACCTGCTACCCATTCACACGTGAGACCTTGTAACACTAATGAGTCACTTGACACTGAGGAGGGAAAATGGATAACTGTGCCAAAATTGGACATTTTCAGTTAGGGGTGTACTCACTTTTGTTGCCAGCTGTTTAGACATTAATGACTGTGTGTTGAGTTATTTTCAGGGGACAGCAAATTTACACTGTTATACAAGCAGTACACTCACTTCTTTACATTGTAATTTACAAAGTGTAATTTCTTTGGTGTTGTTAAAAAGATATAATAAAATATTTAAAAAAAATGTGAGGGGTGTACTCACTTTTGTGAGATACTGTATCTCTCCAAGAGGAGCGTGTTCCCCATATGGTTCACCCATGTTTTGACCGATGGGGAAGTCATAGATTTCCAACCTAAATGAATGACCTTCCTGGCCTGAAATAGGGCCCTTGAGAAAGCCCCTCTTGTCGTTTCCTCAGGTATCACCTCTTCCAGGATTCCGTGAAACAGTGAATAGGATTCAAGGGAACATTCACCTGGAAGATTCCATTGAGAGTGGAGAGGCCCTCACTCCAATAGCGAAGTAGCTGTTAAATAAATAAATAATTTTGATTCAATCCTTTAAGCATTTTTTTGTTACTATATTAATGTACCTATTCAAATAGACATAGAGGAATATAAAAACGACCTCCTCTATACCCATAGTAAGCCCAAATGGAGGAATCTACACATATTATCACTTGTTTCTCCCAGAATCATACCCAAGTGGAAGGAATTCTATCACGTCACCGGCAATAGTGGCTAAATATATTGGGTAAAGGCCTCAAATAACATATAATAGGGCCAAGTCGCTACGTGACCGTTTTACCCATAGTCACTTACAGGTTAAGACCCCAAGTTTATCTTGGGGCCAACACAAAAAAGGTACATCAAAATGTCATAGATGTAACTATTGTAACTGGATTTGGGTCAGTAGCAGTATACATCTACCTAATGGTCAAACATGGTCCCCTCGAGAGCCAATCCATTGCCAAACAATAGGGGTTGGTTACTACATGGAGTGCCTATTCCAGGCATTTTATGTAGGAAAAACAAAAAGACCTTTCCACAAACGTATACGTGACTATGTATATGAAATTAAAAAGCGGCTTAATGGAGTCAGCTATTAGTCGTTATATTGTTTATACCATAATTTCAATTTAAATCACATGAGGTTCTTTGCTTTGGAGCATGTGAAGGAGTTTCCGAGGGGGAGGGGATATGGACAAACAACTGTTGCAGTTGGAAACACAATGGATTTTTGTATCCTGTTGGGGTACAAAAGTCGAAGGGGGGGGGGGTGTAAATACAGTATATCATCATTATCATTAGATACTTATTTTGGTGAATATTCCGGTAATTCCCATCTTTATGACAACATGGTTTCCATCAGTGGATAGTGTGTTGTTTTTTTTTTGTACATTTATGTTGTAAGGGACCATAGCAGTATTTGTTTGTGGGTACCTGGATTTTAAATTTTGGCGATTGTGGCTGCCATGTATATATCACCTGGCTGAGTTCTTTAAGGACCCTCTGGTATAAGACATCTGGTCCCTGTGACTTATTTATTTAAGTTTTTCAAGTCTAGTTCTGAGTCTGTCTTCTGTTAACCATGAGGGTGCTTCCTGTGACATGTTAGTAACTATAACATTACAGTCTAGGTTACTGTATCCCCCCCAATTCTTTTGTGAAGACTGAGGAGAAGAATTTATTTAGCACCCTCGCCTTCTCTCTGTCCTTTGTAGCCAGATTCCCTTCGTTGTCCTTTATGGGGCCAATGTGTTCTGGCCTCACTTTCATACTATTTATATACTTAAAGAATTTCTTGTTTCTTTTTTACTCTCTTCCGCTATGTGCCTTTTGTGTTCTGTTTTAGCTGCTTTGACTGCGTTCTTATATTACTTATTGCATTCTTTATAATGGTGGAATGCTGCCAATGACCCCTCAGCCTTGTATTTTTGAAAGCCTTTGCTTTAGTTTTTATATGCATTTTTATGTTGGAGTTTAGTCACCCAGGGTTTATTTTAGCTCTTTTAAATGTATTCCCCGTTGGAATGCACTGACAATACCTTTATTTAGTATGTTCTTAAAGCACTCCTATTTTTCCTCCGTGTTCTTTGTTCCTAAGATTTTATCCCATTTTATATCATGTAACAAAGAGCGCAGTTTAGGGAAGTTGGCTCTTTTGAAATTCAGTGTCCTTGTATTAACCTTGTGTTTCCTACTTCTATGATTTATACTGAAACTAATTGACCTGTGGTCACTGTTTCCTAAGTTGCCCCGTATTTCTACATCCATGATCAGGTCTGTATTGTTAGTAATCAGTAGGTCTAGTAACGCATTGTTTCTTGTCAGTGCGTTCACCATCTGACCCATGAAATTGTCCTGCAAAACATTTAGGAAATGCCGAGCCTTAGATAAATGTGATGTTCCTTCTGCCCAGCCTATATCTGGATAATTAAAATCCCCCATTATAATGACATTTCCCATCATTGCTGCCATTCCAAGCTGTGATAGGAGGCCTGCCTCCCCCTCCTAGGTTGGGGGGCCTATAGCATACGACCAATATCACTTTCCCCATAGTACCTTCCATAGTACCCATAGGAATTCTACCTCCTCCCTAGCTCCATTCGTGATATTGTCCCTCATATTCATTTGCACATTGCTCTTGATATACAGTCATACTCCTCCCCCTTTTTTACCCTTTCCATCTCTACGATAAAGGGAATACTTCTGAATGGTTGCCAGCCAATCATGAGAGCTGTCAAACCAAGTCTCCGAAATTCCCACAAAATCAAAATCCTCCTCATACATTAGCAGCTCCAGTTCTCCCATCTTGTTGACCAGATTTCTAGCGTTGGCATACAAACCTCGTAATTTTGTATTAAATGAATTAAATTTTTGCATACTATATCCTCATTAGATGTTATGAGGCTGCACTTTCGATTTGTCAGCCTACCTACCTTGGGTTTTGGATCTCTGGTTACCCTACCGCTAATGCTACCAATAATGCCTGCTGAACCTTTCTTCCCGCTGGCTAATTCTACATCTGGACACTCCCCCCCCCCATCATCTAGTTTAAAAGCCCCTGTAACTTTTCGGCCATCTTCTCTCCCAGTATGGCTGCACCCTCCCCGTTTAGGTACAGTCCATCCCTACTAAAGAGCTAACTAATAGGGATGATCGAACTTTTGAAAAGTTCGGTTCGACCAGAACACCCGAACTTCACGAAAGTTCGGTTCGGATTTCAGAACCCCATTGAAATCAATGGGACCCGAACTTCTGTAATCAAAAAACACCATTTTTAAGCCCTAAAACCCAATAAATGCCCCTAAAAAGTGCCTAGGGTTCTGGGTCATGCCCCAGGGACTATTAATCACACAAAAAAAGTTCTTAAAAATTGTCGTTTTTGATAGATTGAAAAAATTAAAAAAAAAAAAAAGAAAGAGATTTATTTGGATTTAGTGTCTGGGGGTTCTAAAAGGTGTACCTGTGAAGTTTCAGCTCTGTAGCATGTCCAGAACCAGAATTACAGCATACCAAACCTTCAAAAATGACTTTTTTGCTTAACCGCACCTTTCTTTTGCTCCTAATCAACGGCTCAGCCAATGTGTATGATGGGGACATAATGCAGTGCACTGGGAACAAGATTAGAGTTTTTTTTGGAAAAAGGTGCTGTCTCTTTAAATGTGCATATAATTAACGGGTGTATTTCCACAATGGGGCTTTTATTACCAAATGTTTCAAGAAGTCCAAAGATGTATGTAATTGCACTTTATTTCATGTAAAATGGTGTTTGGTGCACTTTAACTTGAAATCTCACAAGAAACAGACATATATGCACGGATACATTGAGGGTTAGGGGTAGGGGCCACAATGTAGTGCAGAGTGAACAAGATTAGAGATGTTTTGGATGAATACTGTTGTCTCTTGACTTTGAATAGAAGTAAAGGATGCTTAAAAATTGGGCATTTGGTGGTGCGGACGATGCCTTGACACCATATCCCTATGAAAGTGCTGGTAATGAAAGCAATAATTGCCTTTGTAAGGAAAAAAATTACAATGATATGCATCTGTGTGACAGGTGCGCAAAAATTGTTGTTTGGGTGTTGGCGGAGCCATACCACTGTAAGCCCAAAGAGCTGGTGTTGAAGAAGGCGTAAAAATTATGAAGGTGTGCACATGTGGAACAGGTGCGCAAACATGGTAGTTTTGGTGTTGGCGGAGCCTCCCCACCATAACCCCAAAGAGCTGGCTTTGAAGGAGGCCCAAAAATTGTAAAGGTGTGCACCTGTGGAACAGGTTCGCAAACATGGTAGTTTTTGTTTAGCATAGCCTCCCCACCTTAACCCCAAAGAGCTGGTGTTGAAGGAGGCCCAAAAATTGTAAAGGTGTGCACCTGTGGAACAGGTGCGCAAACATTGTAGTTTTTGTTTTAGCATAGCCTCCCCACCTTAACCCCAAAGAGCTGGTGTTGAAGGAGGCCCAAAAATTGTAAAGGTGTGCACCTGTGGAACAGGTGCGCAAACATTGTAGTTTTTGTTTTAGCATAGCCTCCCCACCTTAACCCCAAAGAGCTGGCGTTGAAGGAGGCCCAAAAATTGTAAAGGTGTGCACCTGTGGAACAGGTGCGCAAACATTGTAGTTTTTGTTTTAGCATAGCCTCCCCACCTTAACCCCAAAGAGCTGGTGTTGAAGGAGGCCCAAAAATTGTAAAGGTGTGCCCCTGTGGAACAGGTGCGCAAACATTGTCGTTTTTGTTTTAGCATAGCCTCCCCACCTTAACCCCAAAGAGCTGGCATTGAAGGAGGCCCAAAAATTGTAAAGGTGTGCACCTGTGGAACAGGTGCGCAAACATTGTAGTTTTTGTTTTAGCATAGCCTCCCCACCTTAACCCCAAAGAGCTGGTGTTGAAGGAGGCCCAAAAATTGTAAAGGTGTGCCCCTGTGGAACAGGTGCGCAAACATTGTAGTTTTTGTTTTAGCATAGCCTCCCCACCTTAACCCCAAAGAGCTGGTGTTGAAGGAGGCCCAAAAATTGTAAAGGTGTGCACCTGTGGAACAGGTGCGCAAACATTGTCGTTTTTGTCATAACCAAAATGAGGTTCTGTGAACGTAAAGAGAATGAGAGGAGGGTTTGAGGGTGGCACCATGGTCCAGGCTTAAACTGAGGCTCAACTGCCACATCACAACGATAGCCTAGTCTACAAGGTCTGCATCAGGTGCATCAAAGCTTGATATCCACGACTGATTCATCTTAATGAATGTCAAACGGTCGACTGAGTCGGTGGAGAGTCTAGTTCGATGGTCTGTGACGAATCCTCCTGCTGCGCTGAATGCCCGTTCCGATAGGACACTGGAAGCAGGGCAGGCCGACAACTCCATGGCATACTGGGCCAGTTCTGGCCAGTGGTCTAATCTTAAGACCCAGTATGCCAGTGGATCGGATTCGTCACATGAAAAGCCCTCTGTGTCACTTTGTGCCCTCACGTAATCGTCCACCATGTGATGCAGACGGTGTCGATGCGATGTGGCAGCTGAGAGGCCTGGGCGGTGAGGACTAAAAAAAGACCGAAAGGCATCCGTCAACCGCACGCCTTCTCCAACGCTCCTCTCGTGACCACCAGTAGAATCCATGGTAGGTTGTCCCCGCCCCTGCACCCTACGGGAGTCGGGGAACATGTTCACCAGATTCCTCTTGAGACTGTCCTCAAGGGATTTGATCCTGTGGACTCTCTGGGTGGATGGGAAAAGCTCCGAGACTTTACACTTGTACCGGGGGTCAAGTAGGGTGGCCAACCAATAGTGGTTAGTCTCTTTAATGGCCTTGATTCTGGGGTCCTTTTGCAGGCTCTGGAGCATGATGTTTCCCATGCGTCGCAAATTAGCGAAGGCCTGAGAAGCTGACTCCTCGGGGTCACTCATAACGACATTATCTTCAACGGGCTCCTCCTCCTCCCAGCCACGTACTACTCCAAAGTGTCCCGAGGGAGTCAAACTAGGCCTTGCAGATTGCCGCATGTCTTCCTCCTCCTCCTCCTCAAACCCTGCAAAAGTTCCCGCAGAATCGTCCTCCTCCTCCTCTTCCACCCCTGGATCCTGCTCGGGCCTCTGGGAGCTAGGCATAATGGGGTCAGGATTCTCAGGATAAAGGGGGCCTTGAGAGGCAAGGAAGTCCTCCTCTTCCTCCTGCTGCTCTGCCTCCAGTGCCCTGTCCATAATGCCACGCAGAGTGTGCTCCAACAAAAACAGTACCGGTAGGGTGTCACTGATGCATGCGCTGTCCCGGCTGACCATCCTTGTGGCCTCCTCAAATGGCGAGAGGACAGCGCATGCATCCTTAATCAAAAGCCACTGCCGTGGTGAAAAGAAGCCCAGGCGCGCAGAGCCAGTGCTGGTGCCATACTCGCATAGGTATTCATTGAGGGCCCTCTGCTGCGTGTACAGGCGCTGCAGCATAGCCAAGGTGGAGTTCCAGCGGGTGGGCATGTCACAGATGAGGCGGTGTACCGGCAGGTGAAACTCGCGCTGCACTTCGGCCAAACGTGCAGTGGCACTGTACGACCGCCTGAAGTGACTGCACACCCTTCTTGCCATCCTTAGCACATCCTGCATTCCCGGGTACGAGTTCAAAAACCGCTGTACCACGAGATTCAGGACATGCGCCAGGCATGGCACATGGGTTAACTTTCCCTGACGAAGGGCGGCCAGGAGGTTTGACCCATTATCAGTAACCACCATCCCTGGCTGCAGCTGGCGTGGTGTCAACCACCTCTGGGCCTGTGCCTGCAGAGCCCCAAGAATCTGAGGGGCAGTGTGCTGCCTGTCCCCTAGACACACAAGCTGCAGCACTGCGTGACACCTTTTGGCCTGAGACATAGAATAGCCCTTTGAACGTTTACGTGGTACCTCATCATATTCAAAGGACCATTCTGCAGAGGAGGGCATGGAGGAGGTAGAGGAGGAGGAGCAGGAGGGGGTAGAAGTGATCGATCTACCCGGATCAGCGACACCACCAGCTGTTTGCAGACGTGGGGGCAACACTGGCTGCAGCACCGAGCCCTGGCTACAATCCCTTCCACTGGCAAGCAGTGTCACCCAGTGAGCAGTGACAGAAATGTACCGTCCCTGCCCATGTTTGCTTGACCAAGTGTCAGCCGTCAAGTGTATCTTACGGCTGACTGACTTGGCCAGGGACGACACTACATTGCCTTCCACATGTTGGTATAGGGATGGCAGGGCCTTACGGGAAAAGTAATGCCGACTTGGCACCTGCCACTGTGGAACTGCACATTTTGCGAAGTCACGGAAGGGAGCAGACTCTACCAGGTTAAATGGTAATAGTTGCAGAGCCAGTAGTTTAGCCAAACTACTGTTTAGACGCTGGGCATGTGGGTGGCGGGGAGTATACATTTTTTTTCGTTCCAGCATGTGTGGAATCGAAATTTGGCGTCTAGATGTTACAGCTGGTGGTGTGCTGGAGGTAGATGCGACACTGCCTGCTATATCATCATCCCTGCCAGTGGAGGCTGCCAACAGGTGACGAGTGACTATAGCAGGGCCAGGAACAGACTGATGTGCAGGTGGAGCAGGTGGAGCAGATGGAGCATGAGGAGGAGCGCGAGGAGAACTAGGAGGCCGACTGACCGATCTTTGGCCCTTTTGTGGGTTCTTTAAATGCTCCTGCCAACGGGCCGAGTGGTGGGTTGTCAAATGCCTGTTTAGGCAGCTTGTACCCAGGTGGTTGACATTTTTGCCACGTTTTATACCCTTCTTACAAATCTTGCAGATCGCAACTGTTTTATCTGCATGGGATGTCTCAAAAAAGGCCCAGCAAGATGAGGTGTGTATAGTGGCCCGGGAGACAACAGGTGCGGCCTTAGATGGAGTAGGCCGTCTGCTCTCCCCTCTTGCTTGCTCTGCCTCCTCCTCAACCTCAGACCCAACATCTGACTCCATCAAAGACTGAGCATCAGGCCTGGCCTGGGAGACAACAGGTGCGGCCTTAGATGGAGCGGGCCGTCTGCTCTCCCCTCTTGTTTGCTCTGCCTCCTCCTCAACCTCAGACCCAACATCTGATTCTATCAAAGACTGAGCATCAGGCCTGGCCTGGGAGACAACAGGTGCGGCCTTAGATGGAGCGGGCCGTCTGCTCTCCCCTCTTGTTTGCTCTGCCTCCTCCTCAAACTCAGACCCAACATCAGACTCCATAAAGGACTGAGCATCAGGCTGGAGTAGATGGCCGACACTGTGGTCAAACAGCTCAGCTGACTCCTCTGCCATGTCTGAAATTGGGTCTAAGGGAGGACATGAGGTGGACATGGACTCATCTGTATTTGTTCTGACAACTGCAGAAGACTGACCACTTTTCTCTGCCTGGGTCACTGTAGTTGCAGATGATGCCGATGATGAGGGTTTGTTCATATAGTCCACCACCTCCTGTACATACTGTGGACGTATAGCTTGGCCACTGCCGGAGAACAATCCAAATGGTGGCCTGGCTGAGGACTGACCACCACGTCCACCCCTGCCTCTAGACACCCTAGAAGCTGTGCCCCTTTCCGCAGCAGGGCCACGTATGCCTTTTCTTGGTCTACCAGGCATATTTCTCACTGATGCGTTGGCAACTGTGTGCGGTGAAAAACGCACACTGCTATGCGACCCACAGCTGTCGCTGGATACAGCACAGCAGATGTGTCACGCACAGTAGCAAAGCCTTTTGCACAGTGGACCTAACGCTTTGAACAACAGGCGTTAGGTTGTCACTGATGCGTTGGCAACTGTGTGCGGTGAAAAACGCACACTGCTATGCGACCCACAGTTGTCGCTGGATACAGCACAGCAGATGTGTCACGCACAGTAGCAAAGCCTTTTGCACAGTGGACCTAACGCTTTGAACAACAGGCGTTAGGTTGTCACTGATGCGTTGGCAACTGTGTGCGGTGAAAAACGCACACTGCTATGCGACCCACAGTTGTCGCTGGATACAGCACAGCAGATGTGTCACGCACAGTAGCAAAGCCTTTTGCACAGTGGACCTAACGCTTTGAACAACAGGCGTTAGGTTGTCACTGATGCGTTGGCAACTGTGTGCGGTGAAAAACGCACACTGCTATGCGACCCACAGTTGTCGCTGGATACAGCACAGCAGATGTGTCACGCACAGTAGCAAAGCCTTTTGCACAGTGGACCTAACGCTTTGAACAACAGGCGTTAGGTTGTCACTGATGCGTTGGCAACTGTGTGCGGTGAAAAACGCACACTGCTATGCGACCCACAGTTGTCGCTGGATACAGCACAGCAGTTGCGTGTCACGCACAGTTGCAAAGGCTTTTGTACAGTGCACCTAACGCTTTGAACAACAGGCGTTAAGTTGTCACTGATGCGTTGGCAACTGTGTGCGGTGAAAAACGCACACTGCTATGCGACCCACAGTTGTCGCTGGATACAGCACAGCAGATGTGTCACGCACAGTAGCAAAGCCTTTTGCACAGTGGACCTAACGCTTTGAACAACAGGCGTTAGGTTGTCACTGATGCGTTGGCAACTGTGTGCGGTGAAAAACGCACACTGCTATGCGACCCACAGTTGTCGCTGGATACAGCACAGCAGATGTGTCACGCACAGTAGCAAAGCCTTTTGCACAGTGGACCTAACGCTTTGAACAACAGGCGTTAGGTTGTCACTGATGCGTTGGCAACTGTGTGCGGTGAAAAACGCACACTGCTATGCGACCCACAGTTGTCGCTGGATACAGCACAGCAGATGTGTCACGCACAGTAGCAAAGCCTTTTGCACAGTGGACCTAACGCTTTGAACAACAGGCGTTAGGTTGTCACTGATGCGTTGGCAACTGTGTGCGGTGAAAAACGCACACTGCTATGCGACCCACAGTTGTCGCTGGAATACAGCACAGGCGTTAAGTTGTCACTGTATTTTGCTGCCTAGCAAGCACGTATACCTGCTGTGATAGAGCAGCACTGTGCCACGTGCTCACTAAACAGAACCCTCACACTTTCCCTACAGAAACTAAATTTTCAAATCTAACTAATGTAGTACAAAGTTCCCTAACTACACTAGATATCCCTTTCCACTAAATAGAAAGCTCCATACAGCAGAAGACTGACACTGTCCCTTAAGTTTTTTTTTTTTTTTTTTTTTTGTAACTCTAAGAACCAGCACAATCGCTGTATCTAACTACACTGGCTGTAAGCTAAATACAATTCTGCTATATGGAGCTTTAGAACCACTCGATATATAGGAAATGTAGTGTAGCAAGCAGGAGTCAGACAGAACTGCTTCAACTCTCTTCAACAGGCTCTGGATAACTGTGCTAGGGGTTAGGCGGGGCCATCTTATATAGTGTGGGGCGTATTCACTCCTGATTGGCCTCTGGTCCCCGTAGTCACTCCAATCACGTTCCTAGGAGACTCCTGCCCCCTCATTGGCTTTTGCAGACGTTTCTGGGCCAATCACGGGCTTTTAAAGCCCAGTTCCTGTCCCAGTGCATTTTGGGCGGTTCTGGTGGCCGAATACCGAACTTTTGCCGCAAAAAGTTCGGTATTCGGCCGAATATCGAACATCCAATGTTCGGGTCGAACCGATGGTCGACCCGAACCGTTCGATCATCCCTACTAACTAACTGAGAAGTCGACCCAGTTCTCCAGGAACCCGAACCCCTCCTTACTACACCATCTCTTCAGCCACTCATTAACTTCCTTAATCTCCCACTGCCTGGCTCGAGGTACAGGTAGTATAGCTAAGATTACTATCTTGGAGGTCCTACTCCTTAATTTAGCTCCTAAGTTCCTGAAATCATTTTTAGGACTCCCCATCTTCCTCTAACTTTTTCATTGGTACCCACATGTACCATGACAGCTGGGTCCTCCCAAGCCCCGCCCAATAATCTGTCCACCAGATCCGTGATGTGCCAAACCAGAGCGCTCGGTAAACAACAAACAGTTCAGTGCTTACGTTCTTTTTGACAGATTGCCCTCTCTGTCCAAGCACAACCTGTCTTTCCTTACCCTTAGCCTCTCTCCCACCCTCACTGGAGGAGTTCTTCCCCTGACAGCTAGGGGCATTGCTCTTCTCCAGTAATGCTAGTCCCTGACTGGTTTCCCCAACATCACGCAACAGGGCATATTTATTGTGATGTTCCAGCCCAGGACCAGCCTCCTTGACTCTTTCCCCTCTACCTTTCCTAACTGTCACCCAACTACTCTGCTCTGCCTGCACCCTTGTATCTCTACCCGTCTCTGTGCTGGCCCCTGCTGGCACCTGTTGGGTACGTTCCCAGCTCTCCTTAAGTATGGAGATTATTTTCAGTGTTGCTAGTTGCTTCCCTAGATTCAGGACCTGAGCTTCCAGGGAAGCAATGTGCTTACACTTTGCGCAGCTGTATTCGCCCTCGATCGCATGATCGAGGAACACATACATGCCACAAGATATACACAGAGTCACATCTCCACACCCGCCGGGCATCGTACCCACTAATTTAATGGGGATTGGGAATTTAATTCTGTTCGATTAGCTGTTTACTAACTTCCTGACTCAAATTTTTCAGCACACAGTTACTCCTCAGTCACACACAGTTACTCACACTACTCAGGTACTCACACTACTCAGATACTCACACTACTCAGGTACTTAAAATACTCAGGTACTCACACTACTCAGGTACTCACACTACATCTTCCTCATCCAGCACCCCCACTACACACAGACAGTCTTTGCAGTCACAGTCTCAGTCTTATTTACTAGTTTATGTTTCTGTGCTCCTCCTCAGCAGTCCCTGTAAACTGACACTGACACTTGCAGGGCTTGTCAGCAAATTCCTTCTCCCTCAGTCAGCCTGCTTCTCTGCTCCCGCCTCCTTTGCTGGTCACAATCCCACACTCCCTCACTCAGCAATTGATCCCCAGGTCGCCTGCCGCCACTCCTGGTCCCCTGGTCACCCACCGCTGCTGCCTATGTGCAAACTGATCACCTATGAAAATCAGTAAAGGGACAAAACAACTAAGCAAAGCAAAAATCAGATGACAGGGGTGGCAGATATGTAAATATAACTGATCAAACGCATACAAATTTTTATTGTTATTAAAGTAAACTTGAATTTTAAACCACAGATTAAGCCCCCAAAAACAATTTGGAAGGGATCATTAGATGGCATAAGTTTCATTGTTCAGTTCTATTGTGGTCCTTTAAATCCCCTATATTGTGTTTACTTACTAAACAGCCAATTCAGAGTGAAGCCTGCAATGTGAGGCTCCAAGTACTGTGCACATAGTAGAAGATAAAAATATCTACTTTTAAGTGTAACAACTCTTACTGTCAACAGCTATTAGCTAGAAGCCGGGGGGAAGATGAGGGAAAGCCTCTCCCTTGGTATTTCATTCAGCAGAGTGGATTTATAATGGATTCAGATTATTTATGGCTTATCAGTTTCTGTTGCAATATAGACAGGCATATTACCCATTAGTGCATGCACCTTTATTGAGATCTTAACCTAGAATAGCATCAGAAATGAACGACAGAAGGATTTCCTGCTTCATCCTCTCTTATAAACCACTTCAACTCTCAAAACCTTTCTTTTATAAAGGAGTCTACAAGTAGCCAATTATCTAAGAAAATGTACCGCTTATTTTAAATATTCTCAGCCAATTTTAAAGTGAAATAACTGCAATAGATTAAAGATCCCACTTGAATTATAACAAAAAGCTTATGTTTTTTTTTCTAAAGTAGACTTGTCACAAACATGAGCAATTCAAACTGAACAGAAAAAGACAAAAGCAAAAGTTACTTTCAGTGAAAACACACACCATGATGACAAGTTTATCCAGAGCTATTGACTGTGGGAAGTATTTGCAAATCCCCACTTCCGTAGTAGTTGAACTTGCCTTTACCGCTTCTGTCACCTCTTACCTGAGTCTCCCTACTAGTCAGTCAGTCCACTCAGCACATTAAAAGAACCAACAGGATCGGTCAGAACATAGGAATGGGTGGACTGAGCTTGATTTTTAGAAATACTGTAATTTAATTTCAGCTTCTTGTAAAATTTGTTAAATCTGTTAAAATTTTGTTTTCACTGAAGGTAACTTTTTATGATATGAAATTTCTCATCATATACTCAATGTGAATAGCCTAAATTTACTTTTATAATTATGTACCGAGTGCCCATTTACTCACCATACTTTTTTGCCATAACTCCCTGAGTTCCTGGACACTAAAAGCTCAGAGAGGCCACATCTAATAAGATAGAAATACCTGGGCAAACGTTCTTCAGCCAAGCAAGAGGCCCTTCACTGTCACTGTAAACTGTTCACTTCACTGCAAAACCCATTTTCACCACTGGAAGTTCTGGTGAATACTAGTTAGTGTGTAGACTGCGCACCTCAGATGAGCCCATGTCACCCGCTAGGGGGATCTGCTTGTACATTTCCAGCTGACTACCCATGAATATAGTTGAGCGGACACCTGGATGTCCGTGTTCGGCGGGTTCGGCCGAACTTGAAAAAAAAGTCCGGGTCCGTGTCCCGGACTTTTTCCGAACTTTACCCGGTCACCGAACCCCATTGAAGTCAATGGGGACCCGAACTTTCAGGCACTAAAATGGCTGTAAAACACAAATGGAAAGGGCTAGAGTGCTGCAAATGGCAGCAAAATGTAGTTACGAGCATGGCAAGTGCTCTTAAAAAAAATTCCCCTTTAAATTAATTTTTTAATAGCAGATTAGAACAGCAATCTGTAGTGAAATATAGCTGAACGCTGCACACAACAGACTGATAAAAATAGATTTTTTCTCCCTCCTCCTCAGTGGGCTCAAGTGAGGGCAAAAAGATTGTTCACTGCACCACCCCCCACACAGCAAAATCGATGTAGACTGTCCCTGCCTAATCTCCAGCCTGGCTCTAATATGCTCAATAAGATCGTTCACTGCACCACCCCCCACACAGCAAAATCGATGTAGAAGACTGACCCTGCCTAATCTCCAGCCTCGCCCTAAAATGCTCTAATAACTTTCCCTGCCTGCACTCCGACCTGTCCCTGCATTTTTTTCGGACACAATTTTTCACAGAATCACTGTCTGTCCCTAATCAGCAGCCAGCACGTATGATGTGTGCTCTGTCCCTAAACTACAGCAGAATGATGCGGCGCGCTGGGGCTCTCGAACTTATAAAGACATGGTCACATGCTTCAGATGGCCAATCACAGCTACTAATACATTAGTAGGCATGGCTGTGATGGCGCAAACCAGTTAAACGCTTGTTGATTGGCTGTTGAAAGCCCGCCATTAAAAGCGCACCATTACATACAAAACAGGAAATAAAATGACCGAACACGGATTTTAAACCCGAACATACAGTAAAGTTTTCGGGTCCGTGTTTGAGTAACAAAAATCAAATTATTCGGTACGAACACGAATAATACAGTCCGTGTTCGCTCAACACTACCCATGAACTTTTTTACTGCTACAGCCACTGGTCTGCGAGCCTGACCCAAGACTATGACACACAGATTCTATGGATGGCTCAACTACTGTGGGGAGCTCCTCATAAACTGCAACCAAAGTACTCTAGTTCTGGACCTGTTTTACATTAGTGCTTCTAACTGTGTACCCATTAGGTAAACTGCAAGTTACAGTTACTCCCTGTCTTAAGTTGGCCATCCATGGATAAAAAATTTGGCTGGTTCAGTAGGACCCTGCCAAATTTTGATCTGTCTATGAAAGTATGACACATGGACACTTATTTTAGAAGGAATTTTTGAGATCCAGTGATTTTTTGCAGCACAATAAGCTCTCAGCATTTAATTTTGCACCTAAACTATATGAAAAAAGGTTTGCCAACATTGTGCAGCACCATGCATGTATTCTTTATAAATCTGTTATTATTGCACTTACTAAAAGTGAAGTGTTTTTTGGCAGGATAAAATATCTTGGTGAGTTTTCAGCTGAGGACAGTTTGTGGGCACTGCAAAGATCCTAATATAGGTTGTTAACCCAGACCCTATACTGGCTGCTTTGGCGGATTTTCTCCATATCAACCAGGATACAGCCTCCATCTCCACTGTGTGGGAGACCTTGAAGGCCTTTTTGCGGGGTCTTATTATACGGGAGATAACTGGTGTTAAACGCAAATCTGGGAGGACACTGTGCGGGATGAAATGCAATGTAGGGAGGCGGCTATGATAGATGACCCGAATCCTTCTACTCATAAGGCTTGGTTGGAAGCACAGGCATTATACAGTGGTCCTGTCTGCTGCTGAGAAAAAAAGGTATTTTTTACAACAAACTTACTTTGAGGAGGGAGAGAACACAGGCCAAATGTTGGCTATGGTAGCAAGGCCCAACAGGAACAGGGATCGGTGGCGGCGATCACTACCGCCTCGGGGAAGGTTGTGAGTGACCTCTACAGAGGAGGTGGTTGAGGTCTTTCGTCAGTTTTATACAGAGCTGTATAAATCGAAATCTGGGAGTGAACCATCTGTCATGTACTGTATGTCCTCCTTGCTAGACAGGTGTTCCCTTCCCCAACTGAGTAGCCAGGATAGAACCGCACTATTGACCCTTGCAAATCCATCGCTGTCGGCGGCCTCACATTTGGAAATTGATCTCCCTACACTTCCAGGCTCGGCACCTACTGCCATTCTGTTGCATCGGGTATGAAAATAATTAAAGGCTTTCTCCATTATGGTGGGATCTCTTGATTACACACCTCTGTGGGACAATCTGTTGTACCCAGAGATTGCTAAGCTACAGGACTCCCTGGGGTGGAGGGGCCTGGGCATAATATATGTTGCACAATTATTTTTTGGCAATGTCTTTAAATCCTACAAACAGCTACGCTCAGACTTTCAGCTCCCTCGCCAGCATTTTTACAGATTCCTGCAGTTGCGACATGCGGTGCAGGCTCAGTGACACGTGTCTCCGCTTTGTAGGGCTGACTCTACACTGACGGACTCCGTGGTCAAGGCCAGGGAGAAGAAGGGACTGATTTCCCATAACTATCAATGGCTTCTCCGGATCCGGCGTCCTAAAATGTAGGGCAGCCTGGGAGGGGGACCTGGGAGTTTTGGACGGGGATCAGTGGGACCAGGAACTGGAAATACTCCCTACGGTGTCTCTATCCGCTTCACATAAACTCTCTCAACTGTTCATTCTCCATAGGATGTACCGTACACCGGTGCTTTTGTTTAAATGGGGTCGTCGAGATTCACCACTTTGCCTGAAGTATAGCCAGCATAAGGGTGATTTTATTCACCTGCTATGGCGGTGTCCGAAACTAGTCAGATACTGGACGCATATTATGCTATGTATTTCACAGGTGACCCATGCAACATTTCCTGCTGACCCTGTGGTGTGCCTACTGGGTATACTTGACCCTGAGCTGTGTTCAACAGGCACCTATACTACGATCCAGCGGTTGCTGTATCTTGCTAGGAAGGTGATAGCTAGCTACTGGCTGAGCCCCATGGTTCCCACAGTAGCACAGTGGATAGCCTGAGTTAATTTAATTCTGCTGAGAGAACAATTAGCTTACCGCCACAGGAATGCTGTCAGGAAATTTTATACAGTATGGCAGGACTGGTTGGATTGCCCGGGCTTAGCCCCGGCACAACTACTTAAGGGTAGGATCATGCAGGCTTAGTTTACTGTGTTTCTCCCATTAGAGGGACTCTCACCTGTTCTTTCTTTCTTTCTTTTTCTTCACTCTTTGTTTATTCTTCTCCCTACTACCTTTCTCTCCTACTTGCCTCCTCTATTTTTCTTTCCCCTTGGTTTTCTCTCTTTTTTGTGATACTTGATATTCTCCTAGTTTCGCAACTTTTTACCGTGGGAGGTCATGTGTTTCCCTATGCTGCATGAGAGTGGGGTATGTTATCTGGTTATCTCGAGGAGGGCCTTGAGGCCCACTGGTTGAGCCCAGCTGATCTATGCAGTTATTTGCTGGTGTGTAAGTTAAGCAGTTGCCATGTGGGTTCTGTTGCATTTTATCTATCCCACTGTTTGTTTGTATGCCATGACTTATAATTGTTTTCAGTGTATGGTGTATTGTATATCTCCTACGTTTTATATTTTCATTGTATGTTTTTTTTTTTTCGTTCTTCAATAAACTTTGAATTAAAAAAAATATATTTATATAGGTTGTGGAACCAAACTGCTGGTCAAGCGTACACACAGTCTATTACTAGATGCCCATAATTTTACCTTTAGAAAGCACGCGACTTTCAACTTTAGATTAGAATAAGATAAAGTAGCAGTACAACCAATCAGTAGAAAATCATACAAATTTAAACATTTTGATGTAAGTATTGTTCAATATTTCAATCTACAGGGTTTAATAAAATAACATCTGGGGATCCTGCCATAAAGGTCATTGTTTAAGCACTTCCTGTTATAAAATAACAACACCCTATCTCTGTTTCTCATCGTACTCCTGTATTGTTACCCTGCCACATGGTTTTCTGATGGAAAATACAAGTCGTCATTTTAGAACATATTATGCAAATGTGGTCCATTGTGCTGAAGTGCATTCATGTAGACTTGAAGAACCTGCAGAAGATCAGCAAGACTGAAATAAAGCAAAGCATAAAAAAGGTGAAAAAATATTTTATTAAAAAAAATGTCTCACTGGAGGTAAGAGCACCTTCCTCCCGCAGGCTACCAAGGTTAAGGACCCTTGTCGCAGACAGGGACTCTCCTTTTCGGGACACAAGACGTTTTTTCATCCCTGTATCAAATGGTGGGAAACAACAAAATTTATAATGGACAGCCACTGAAATATTTTGTGAATATTTAAAATGAAAGCAGACACCAAGAGCAGTTTTAATAAAAAGCATAAAACAAAACTTTACTGGACATCATAATACGTAAAGCTTCCTTACACATAAAAGTTACCATAAACAAATACACAAAATACCACGTCTTAAACATACAACCCTTGTCCCAAGAATATCAAATTAATACTTAGCTCTGGTAGTTGAAACTGGGGATTCCAATGGATCTCTGCAACAACAGGACAAAAATCTTGGCCGCATGTTTGTACAACTCCAAACAGCCAACCTACACCAAATAAAATCCTTCCCCCAATGCTAATGACTCTCTATTCAAGTCCTCTATACCAGAAACCACCCACAGGATGTGGTCATTCCTTTGACCACTCCTAGGTCATTTTGTGAGTGAGGTCAGCAACACATGGCTGCACTTCCCCCCCGTACCAAATGGTTCATTGAATATGCGGCAGGCAGCCATTTTATATACAAGACTTAACCACCTGTGGGTGAGAGAGATTATTACACATGTATGGGAACATTTGTCATAAATCAGTAAAATAATCCACAACTGATACAGTCCCTCTGGATCAGTCGATAAGGCGAAGCCCTTCAAGGCCCCCTTGGGGGGTTCCAGAGTTGTATAAAGTACTCGAAACCCATACTTGAGTAAAAGTACAAGTGCTTGATCAAAAAGTGACTTGAGTAGAAGTGGAAGTGCTCGATCAAAAAGTGACTTGAGTAGAAGTACTAAAGTATTCAACATTTTTTGTACTTAAGTATTGCAAGTAGTTTTTAAAAAAAAAATTTGCTACTCAAGTACTGAAAGTAAAAGTACCACTAGTTTTGAAAAAAAAATTGCTACTCAAGTACTGAAAGTAAAAGTACAAGAACTGTGTTATGTAGTTATTAAAGAAAGAAGTCAAAAGTTTGAACATTATATTGTTTTTTATTATTTCAAATGCAGCTTTTATTTATACATACAGTAGCATTTATTTTCGTATGTGCTGATAATACACATGTTTTGAGCTTCATGAAACCTGCCATCTACTGTTCTGGCACTGGTAATTTTTATAATTGTAACGAGTAACTATGCAGCACAAAAAAAAATATCAGAGTAGAAGTATTGAAATCACTGAAAAAATGTAGTGAAGTAAAAGTGGAAGTAGGAGAAAACAATTCTACTCTAGGAAAGTACAGATACCGCCTTTCGGTACTTAAGTACAGTAGTGAAGTAGTTCTACTTAGTTACTATACATCTCTGGGGGGTTCTAAGCGACCCTGGTCTGGAAAACAAAAATCGGGTTCCTCCAGACCTGAGGACAAGGCCACTTCAGCCTGTAGGTGCGCCCCCACCCATATCAGGGTTGGGGGGACGTCTTTGCCGGTTTCCGGACCTGTGGCTCTCCTGGATTCAAGACAAATGGGTTCACGAGGTCATACGTTCGGGGTACAAGATCGAGTTTCGATTGGTTCCACCAGTAAGGTTCTTCCCTTCCAATGTGAGACTGTCCCCGGATCGCTTACGGGTTCTGTTGGGGGGCAGTACAGGACTTGGTACAACAGGAAGTAATAGTTCCGGTTCCGTGTGCCGAAAGTTTTCGGGGGTTTTATTCAAATCTGTTCACAGTACCCAGGAAGGAGGGCAAGGTGCGTCCAATCCTGGACTTAAAGGCACTAAATTGCTTTGTACGGGTGCAAAAATTCAAGATGGAATCTATTCGCACGGTGGTGGCCTCCCTGCATCAGGGGGACTTTCTGGCCTTCATAGACATCAAAGAAGCCTACCTTCACATTCCCATTTACACAGGACACAGAGTTTTCTGCGCTTTGCAGTGGGAGAGGACCATTTTCAGTTTGTGGTGTTGCCCTTTGATCTCGCCTCTGCTCCCCGGGTCTTCACAAAGGTTTTGGCTCCGGTTCTGACGCTGTTGCGACAATGGGGGATCTCGGTCCTGGGCTACCTGTACGACCTCCTTCTCCGTGCGGAGTCTCCACAGGCTATAATGACAAACTTGGAGATCACCAAGAAATCTCTGGCAGAGTTCAGGTGGATTCTGAACCTACAGAAGTCGCCCTCCAGGAGACTGGACTATCTGGGCCTAATTTTGGATTCATCCCTAGCCAAGGTGTTTCTTCCTTTGGAAAAACTCCACAAGCTCCAGACAGCAACTCAGCTGTTGCTGTCCAGCAAATGGTCCTTCGGACTTGTAAGAGAGTTCTGGGACTGATGGTGGCGTCCTTCGAGGTGGTATCTTTCGCTCAATTTCATACGAGGACCCTCCAGAAGGAGATCCTTCTCAAATGGAACAAGAATCACAATTCCCTGGACAATCATATCCAGCTGGTGGCATCGGTCTCCGATGCTCATTCAAGGAAAATCCTTTCTTCCGATCTATTGGACTGTTGTCACCACGGATGCCAGTCTATCCGGGTGGGGAGGGGTTCTCGGCAGGTTTTCTGTTTAAGGAGTCTGGTCCCTGGAAGAATCTAGGTTGCCGATAAAAGTACTGGAACTGAGAGTGATCAGGCTTTGCCTGGTTCAGTGGTCTGAGCATCTTCGGGGTTGTCCAGTGCTCATTCAATCGGACAATGCCACCGCCGTGGCTTATGTCAATTACCAAGGGGGCCCTGAAAGTGCCCTTGTGGCCTTGGAAGTGGCCGGCATCCTCTGATGGGCTGAATGCTTTGTTCCAGCTCTCTCCGCTGTTCACATTCCAGGCGTGGAGAATTGGCAGGGGGATTTCCTCAGCTGACAGACCTTGGATCAAGGGGAATGGTCTCTCCATCCAGGGGTGTTCCACCAGCTGTGTCTTCGTTGGGGCACTCCAGATGGTGATCTGTTGGCTTCCCGGACCAAGAAGAAAGTGCCGCAGTTTGTAGCCTGCTCCCGGGATCCTCTGGCAGACGCCACAGACGCGCTGGTGGCCCCGTTGGGCTGTATCATCTGCTGTATACCTTTCTTCCTCTCAAGTTGCTACCAAGACTTCTTCGCAGGATAGAGGCGGAAGGAATTCCAGTCATTCTTGTGGCTCTGGACTGGCCTCATCGGCCTGGTACGCCGACTTGGTCAGGCTAGTCCCAGAAGCTCCATGGAGACACCCTCTCAGGGAGGATCTACTGTCTCAGGGGCCAATCTTCCATCCTGCTTTACGGTCGCTGGCTTTGACGGCTTGGCTGTTGAAAGCCAGGTGCTGAAAGACAGGGCTTTGTCTGCTTCAGTTATTCCTATTCTGCTTAAAGCGAGGAAAGCGACTTCTAAGATCTATCATCGTACGTGGAAGTCGTATATTGCGTGGTGTGAGTCCCTTGGGGTTCCTCCACATTCTTATTTGGTGGCTCGGATCTTGGCCTTCCTTCAACAGGGAGTTGAGCAGAAGCTGGCTTTGAGTACTATCAAGGGTCAGGTCTCGGCCTTGGTGATTTTCTTCCAGAGGCCACTGGCCACTCATTCCCTGGTGCGTAATTTCATCCAGGGGGTGTGGCACCTGGTACTTCCGGTGCACCCTCCATTGCCACCCTGGGACCTTAATTTGGTGCTGTCGGTTCTCCAGAAATCTCCCTTTGAAAATATTAGGGAGATTCCCCTGCTTACCTTATCCCAGAAGGTGGCCTTCTTGGTGGCTATTACTTCTGCGTGCAGGGTGTCAGAACTGGCTGCGTTGTCCTGTAGTTCCCCCTATCTGGTGGTTCATAGGGATAAAGTGGTTCTTCGTCCAGGTCTGTCCTTCCTTCCAAAGGTGGTTTCTAGTTTTCACTTGAATGAAGATATTGTGTTGCCTTCCTTGTGTCCTAAGCCAAACCATCCTAAGGAATTTGTACTGCACACTTTGGATGTGGTTCGGGCAATCAGGGTGTACCTGGCAACTACTGACTCTTTTCGTAAGTCAGATTCGCTCTTTGTGATCACGGATGGCCCTAGAAAAGGGTTGCCTGTGCCTGCTGCGACTATTTCCAGATGGATCAGGCAGACGGTGGTGCAGGCTTATTTGATTATGGGTCAGGTTCCTCCTTTCCCTGTTAAGGCACACGCTACTCGGGCACTTAGTGCTTCCTGGGCTTTTCGCCATCAGGCATCTGTACTTCAGGATTGCAAGGCGGCTACCTGGTCGTCTGTTCATACCTTTACAAAGTTTTAAAAGGTTGATTTGCTGGCATCTGCGGATGCCTCTGTTGGCCACAAAGTTTTGCAGGCTGCTGTTTGAGGGAGCCCTTGGTCTACCTTGGGGGTTCTGTTTTGTTTTCAGGTGGGTCCATGTTTCCTGGGTGGCTATGTTTTTGCCTCTGCTGTCCCACCCCTCAATTATGTCACTGCTTTGGGACGTCCCTACTGATATCAAGATATGAGAACTGCGTCTGTCAATGAGCAACAGAGAAAATCGGATTTTTGACTTACCGTAAAATACTTTTCTCTTAAGCTCATTGACAGACGCGGTACCTGCCCCTCTATTTTTAAGTTGAGTTGGTATGATTTCTCTGACACTGACTGATACATAACTATAGCAGGAGGAGAGAGGGTATACCGCCTGGGACTGCCCATAGGTGTAGCCAGAACTTTTTCTGCCTAGTGTCCTACTCCTGTAGGGGGCAGC